>NW_026521871.1:21290000-23790000 GCF_021234435.1 Artibeus jamaicensis
GGGGGGCTCAGGACGCAGCCAGCCCGCAGTTATGATGGATGCAGCCCTGGGGCCTGAGAGCAGTGAAACAGGCGGGGATCCAGGCCCCTGCTCTGCACTGGTGGGCCCTCCCTGGGTCTCGGTTTTCCCATCTGTGCAGCCTGCGGTCAGTTGGTTCCTAATTGCAGTGGTCACTGTCCCTGGGTGGGCGAGGGTCAGGGGTGCCAGGGGTCCTTCCATATGGAAGACAGCCCAGCACACCAGAGAATGTCCCCAACAGTGGTGCCAATGGTGCCCATTAAGAGACACTAAGAAGGGCCCCTCAGGCCTGGCCCCGTGTGGAGTGGAGGTCATGAGTGTGTGCTGGGCAGTCACAGGCTGCAAAACCCTCCCAAGTTCTCCGCCCCTCACTACTCACAGTGGGGCGGAGGGAGGAGCAGAGGCCCAGGCAGAGTGACTTGCCCAGAATCAGGTAGCGGCAGAGCTGGGATTTGAACGTGGGTGTGTCCGACCTTGAAGTCCTTCCTCTCTGGTCTCTTTCACAGTGTTGGTGTGACACGTGTGGCAGGAAAGATGGATGAGTGCTTTCCAACTCACTAATATGTGGTCTTCCCAACCCCAGGGGCTGGTGCTTGTATTATTTCCCCTCTGCAGGCAAGGAGGCTGGGGTCCAGAGCATTTAGATCTGTGCCCTAGGTCACACAGCCACCTGTCCTGCAACCGTCTCGCAAAGCCCGAGGATGCAAAGGTGGCAGGGCCTTTCCTGACCTTGGAGCAGCTGTCTGCTCCCCTAGGAGTCCCCAACCCCCTTCGCAGACCATCCACTGCAAATTCTATGGAAACATAGAGCAAATTCTGTGACCTGGAGCTGCTGGCCACCGAGGCACCTGGCAGGCCTGGCTTCCAGCTACTGCACAGGCCGGGTCATTGCCACTCTCTACCCCCCACCCCCGATCTCCCTCTTCTTCCTCGAGGTGTGGCAGCCTTGGAGGGGAGGCGTTGTCTTTGGAGCCAGGCAGCAGCTCCTCCTGCTCTTCGGCCACCTCCCAGGGGAAACCCTCTGTCTTCTCCCTCGGCTGAGCTCCACGTCTGAGGTCCTTGCAGAGCCTTCTTACCCCCTTAACCATATTTTGCCATGTATAATGTGCACCTTTTTGACCAAATTTTTGTGGGAAAAATAAGAGTGTGCATTATACATGGGCATAATGATTACATACCTTGGGGCATAATAATCCCTTATATAATGCACACGAAAACGTAGGTGCGCATTATACACGGTGAAATGCAGTACTTTACAGCCATCCATGGCTCCCATTGCCTGCAGAAGGAAAGCCAAACTCTTAATGCCGTTCTCCGAAACTTCATCTGCATCCTCTGGGACCTCGTTAAAATTCGGGTTCGGATATGGCAGGCCAGGGCCGGGCTGCGCTCCGCCGGCCACACTCACAGGAGTGAGGCCTCCGCTCCCTGTCTGGGCTCCTCACGGGTCCCCTCACCGGTCACAGGGGATTGAAACCCGGAAAATGACCCACAGGCCTGGCTGCCCGCCTCCGTGAAAGCCGAACTCGTGAGGCAGGTTCTGGTGCAGACGGAAAGGAGTTTATTCGGGATTTGACCCCTGAGAAGACGGCAGGCTCTTGCCTCCAAGACCGTCTGGGCACCTCAGGCGTCCTGGCTCGGCCGAGTGGCAGAGCCACGGGAAGGGCAGCTGAGGAGTTTCTGGGGACGTGCGGTTTCCCAGCTCTGCTCTCGGCGATCTTGTCTCCTGCGTGTGTCCGCGTGTCGTTCCGTCGCTCCATCGCCGGTTTGACTGCTGGTGTCAGGAACCGCCCGCACGGGCGGCCTTCCCGCAGGTTCCGATGTGAATGGCCAAGCCCGTCCACTCCTGTGGTCAGGGTCGTTGGTCAGGAGGGACTGCAACTGCCGATGTCCACACATTATAGTAGGAAACTTGTAATACGTGATTTTTGTATAAGTCCGTTAGTACAACCTATTCTATAATCACTACTTGATTCATATATTACACTTTTTTTTAATCACCGTTACAGGATTTCACGCGTGGATACACATCTGCAATGGCTTTTTCCTTTTTTGACATGTTCTCTCCCATCCTTCAAGGTCAGGCTCCAAAGCACCTCCTCAGGGGACCACCAGCAAGAGCTAGCTGTTCCTCAGCTGCTCCCCTGGAGCCCCTGACATTCTGAGAGGCCCAGATCAGCACCTTTAAGAGTAAACCTTTCAGATGTGAACCTGGATCCACCTTTACAGCTGGGTGAACTTGGGCAAGTTACTTAACCTCTCTGTGCTATTTAAACCCTGCCATGTTCCAAAATGGACTAACAATTACTTCCAAACATACTCTTGGATAAAGCCAAATGCAAACGTGCTGGGTGGGCCGATGGGAACAGAGGACGGAGGGAAGTCACTGTTCCCTACTTGTCTCCTGGGGCTCCGGCCCCCAGTGCCTGGCACAGCAGGCACTCAGAGCAATGCTAAGTGGGAGCTGTCTCATAATCCACGGTGTGACCTTTCTAGGAGCTTCTCATCCACCAAAGTAAATTCCAAAGGAGCAGTGAGAGAGAGACGAACATGGCGAGGTTTCTCACAGCCCATCTTAATAGCTCATTTAAATGCCTCTGGTTGGAAAGCAAATATTTTCTTATAAGAGGAAGCAGATGTAACTCTAAAGCCTTGTGAGCCAGGAAGGGGCTGTAAATGAGGGGCAGGGGGAAGAGGGTCTGTTAGAGCAACTTACATGCCTAGAAGGCTTCAGTCCTCCCTGCCTGGCATGGACCCGGGGATGCCCCCGAGTAGCCCTCAGTACCCTGGGGAGGGGCAGGGTCTTTATCGAGAGCCGAGTCCTGACGGCTGCCTGGCACAGTGAACCACATCCAGAGCCTGCCTCCCCTTCTCTGCCTGGCTCGATCACGGGTCCTCCCTCTCTGACCCACCTTACCATGCCCCCCATGGCTGAGATCTTAGCATCTCTCTGTGACCTACAGCCTCACTGCTGGCCCAAGGGACCTAGAACCTCGTCCCTGCCCCTTGGGACCTGCCTGAAGTCACCCAAAGAGGAAAGTGTCCCTAGGAAGTCAGCAATAACAGAGAAGCATGAGCCTATGGATACAAGGGTGCAAGTGGCCACCCCCTGCCCCAGATTTAGAGTCTGGATTGTTCTGAGGGTGCTATCGATGTTGGGCTGGTAGGAGCCAGCACGGGTGGCCCAGCCATGGTGGCCTAGGTTTTGTGGTGGGCACCCGTGCCCAGGAGGGAGCCCAGAAGAAACCCCCAGTCCCCAAGCACTGGGAAGTACTCTCCCACTTGCTGCGAGACACAGAATTAGTGTGAGACCTGCGTGTTCCCATGAGTCCAAGTCCATGGGAGCCAGAACCTCATCGGCCTCATTCTTTGTCTCATACATTCAACTGGATGCAACGGGCAGTCTCAGGCTTTGACGCCCCGTGGCACAATGACCCGCCCTTTTCCCGGGCAGCACAGAGAGCAGGAGCAGCTGCAGAGCGGAGGAGGGAGTCCATCAGGGTCGTCAGGGTCAGTCCTGGGCTGGCATGGAGGAACCCAGGAGTGTGCGGGGCTGAGGCCCAGCTGGGGCTGGAGTCGTGACCACCTGCTCCTGCCCGTCAAACCCAGAGGCAGGCAGATCCCCAGCCCAGCTTGCTCCGCCTTCCCAGAAAGCTGGGGGATGCTCCACGTGGCAGGCTGCTGGGCTTATCCTTCCTAAGCTCCACCTTACAGAAAAGGAAACTGAGGCCTGGGGGAGGTAGTTACATCTGCTTAGGATGTCAGTGGAAGGGCCCCAGGGACCTTTCAGCACAAGGGTGTCTAACCTGAGACCCACAGACACACCCTGGCGTCATCCATTGATTGCACTGGTTTATGTCTGGGATGCCGAGTAAGATTCTGTTGGAATCTGCTCTTTAAAGAAAAAAGTTTGAAAGGCTCTCTTCCCCTTCTCTGGATGGAAAAACTGAGGCCTGGGGAAAGCAATCACTTGCCAAAGTCCCAGGGAAAGTTGAGAGCTGAACTGGGGCCTTGGGGGAGACCCCAAAGGCCTCCTGTCTTCAAAGATCTCCTGCCCAGGCTATGGGGGTGAGGGTGTTGAACCCCATTCAGGAGCCAGAGTTGATAGCAGCGTGTCCCCTTTAAGCAGAGAGCCGCCTGCTGCAGTGGGTGGACTCAGTGCCCAGCCAGTGGGAGCTGTGAGCCTCCCTCCCACAGGCCCTCCCTGGGGAGGGTGTGGGAGGGGCTGAGCAGTGTGGCTCCTGAGAGAGTCGGTGGGCAGCAGGGACAATAGCAGACATGCTGTGTGGGCTCAACCGGGAGACCCCTGGAGAGGCAGGTAAGTAATGGGGGATCTGTAGGCAGAGTGCTGAGACTGTTTCCTCAAACTACTGCCCGAGAGGGAACTGGGACGGCTAAGACTGAGATTGCCACTCCCCAGAGACCCAGGACTTGAAGAGAGTGCAGAGGGTAGACACCTGGCCAGGGGGAGCAGGTGACAGGGCTGTCTGCCTGACCCTGGCTGCTGTCCTACAGCAGGGGCTGACTCCCCTGGGCTAGCCAGCACGGTAAGGGCAGCAGGCAGATCTGGAGTTCCAGAGGGCAGTACTCAACCCCTCAGGGGTGCCCCAGGGTGGGCATCTACCTCAGCTTGAGCTGGTAGGAGTGGGCATCCTGTCCAGAGATGTGAGAGCAAATGCTGAGGTCAGGGCGGTGTAGACGGAGCTCCTGGACCTTGCAGCAGGAGGAAGGAGCCCTGGCCGGGGGGCTGGTCGGTGGGGCTCTGGGGATGCAGCAGGGTGGGTGTCGCACAGCCGGCACATTCCTGGGTGGGCCAGGACTGGGGCTCAGGGAAGGGCTCTGGTGCAGACATAGTTGCTCCATCCATCTAGCTGTCCATCTGTCTCTCTGGCCTCAGCCTGTTGGGTCGGCCTCTCTTCCCCAAACCCCCCAACAGGGAGCTCGTCGGGAGCCAGGACCAGGTAATCCTTCACTCGGGGCCCTGGGGCCGCCCTCGTCAGTCCCTTCTCACACTCTGCAAACTCTTGACTCTCCCGCCTCCCGACAACTCCAGAGGGAGGGACTGTGGTCCCAGCGGACAGGTGAGGAAACCGAGGGGGCACAGACCCGGTGCTCTGCCCGAGGCTCCACAGCTGCGACACAGAGACGGACTTGGGATTGGCACGCACACTACTGACTATGGCAGAGCTCCCCGCCCTGCTTCTGAGGGCCCAGAGAACAGAGGCTCCCACCTTCCCACCCAAGGCAAGGGGCAGAGGCGAGGTTGCCCCTGACCCCACGTAATAATAATGCAAGCCGTAATAGCTGGCGGCTGTCAAGATCTTTCTGTGTGCTGGCCAGGTCTTACTCTGTTCTAAGCTCTCTCTGTGCATTTGCTCATTTAATCCTACCAACAGCACTATGAGTTTGGGACTATTTATTCTCCCCATTTTACAGTTGGGGAAACTGAGGCACAGAGGTGTTAGGTGATTTGTCCAAGGCTACACAGTCGGAAGTGGCAAAGCTGGGATTTGACCCCATGCAATCTGTTCCTGCCACCCCACCTATTCACCCCCATTAACTGCGCTGTAAATGGAGACACTGCCTTCATGGCCTGCGCACTTCTGTTCTCTTGACCTAAGGCCTAGGTGAGTGAGGTCACCTTGTCCTGCTGTGGACAGGGCTGCAAAGGCAGTGGGACATTGGCGGGGAGTTGTCTCCTTCCTCCTTCCTCATGGGCCTCTGCCTCCACCCAGGCTCAGGCATGAGCATCACCTGCCTGGACCTTTGCCCAGTCTCCTCCCTGGCCTCCTGGCCTACTCCTCTCCCTGCATGCTGCCATGGGAGAGAGCTTGCTGAAACTCACATCTGATTACAGCTCCTTATCCTGGCATTCTAGGCCCTTCATGGTCTTCCTGACTTTTTCTCTCACGGATGACTTCCTTGATCCCCCACCCTCACTACTGCAGCCCCCACCTAGTGGCCACCCCAGGTCACAGGACCTCATGGCCACACCTGCCACAGTTGGTATCAGTGCTAAGGCTCTTTTTAAGAAAAACCCAAAGATGGAGCTTCAGGCATAGCAGGATCCAGGTGCTCAGTTAACATGATTAGAACTCTAGGTTTCTGCTTCTCTTTAGGGGAGTTTCATTTGCAGGAAGACTGTTTCTTCTCCAGAAGCCCCAGTGCTTTCAAGCTTAAAGTTAACTACCTCTGCGCTCCCTAAGAAAGGGCTGTTTCCAATAGTTTCAGCAAACACCCCAGGGGCCGCTTTTGCTGGCCCAGTTTGAATCACATATCCTCCCCTGAAAAACCACTGGATCTCTGATTGGCCAGACTGCTCACGTGGCCTTCCCCCAGGGCAGGGGGACAGGGCAGCCGACAGGTGGCCACCCCGTACACCACCCCCACATTTTGCTGAGAAGGCTGAGGCCCTGAGAAGTCAGGCCACTCCTCAGTGAGCACAAGGCTTGGGGTTGGGGGCTGTGGGACTCACTGACCAGTCCCTTCTCTGCCCCACAGGACTCGTGCCTGCACGAGTCCTTTCCCAGGCCCCGACCATGACTACTCTTGCTCCTGGGGGTCTTGTTTATCCCCCCATCTAACCCTGAGCCCTTGCAGGAAGGGATGTGACCAGGGCTGGGGCACACAGTAAGCATGAACACAGATTTTGGCAGGAACTTCCCCCCTCCTTCCAGTGTCCACTCTTTTCTGACTCCAGGCCACAAAGCGGTTTTTGTTCTCAGAGCCTGCCAGGCCTGAGTGAGCACATGCCGCCCAGCCAAGACTGGGAAGGCTGGGGCTGTGTGTGTGTGTAGGGGTCCCTCTGCTGTGGCCTGGGCTTCCCACTTGTCTGGGGGAGCTCTCACCACAACCACCTGGATCCCCAGGCAGGCCCAGCTGCTCCTCCACAGCGGGGGCTGTGGCCCTGGGGAAGCCCCAGGCTCCAGACCACAGAGACCATGGAGGCCACGGCCCAGAGCCAGGGAGGCCTGGGTTTCCATCCCGACACTGCCTCTTCCTGATTCTGCAACCCTGAACCACTTACTTCACCTCTTCGATTCCCATTTCCTAATCCATAAGTGAAATCCAGTTCAGAATCATTCACTGAGCACTTACTGTGTGCCAGGCTCTCTCTGTGCTGGACAGAGCAGTGAACAGGCGGATAAAAACCCAGCCCCTGGAGCTGATTTCCTAGTGGGGTGGAGGCAGATAGTTAATAAGATCACTAAGGTAAAAAAGTAAAAAGTGAGGTCTGTGAGATGGCGTTGAATACTGTGAGGAAAAATGAAGCAGGGAAGGGAAGTGATGGGAGGCGCTGGAGGTGTGGGGGTGCGGGCGGAAGCCCACACAGGCCGGCGGGGGAAGACCTCCCTGGGAAGGTGACGGCTCCTTCTCAGGCAGGAGGGGAGGGCGGCAGCTTCATGGATGTCTGAGGAAGAACATTCTGGGCAGAGGGAATAGCCAGTGCAAAGGCCCTGGGCTGGGCACACGTGTACAAAGTGCAGCAGCAAGGAGACCGGGGTGCTGGGGTGGGGCCGGCCAAGGGGAGACTTCGAGGAGGGAGGTCCGGGGAGGGACTGTGATGAGAATTTTCACACTCAGCAGGGTGAACTGAGTCTTCGTACTGCTCCAGGCAGCCACCGTTGGGAAGTAAAATGGTTCTGTGGCAACTCAGTTTTGAGGTCACGATCCTTGGCATTGCCAGTCTCAGGGTGGTACAAGAGAGCACAGACTCAGAAGTCAGAAGGCCCCGGCCAGACCCGAGTCTGCATCTCATTTCGTATGATGCTGGGGCCACCGTGACCCCACAGAAGGGGGTGTCAGCCTGAGTGTGGCTCTGGGCCCAGTGCCCGGGGCTCCCCACGCCTCGCGGAGGGGGGGCTGCAGGGCTGGCAAGCTCTCCCACGCGTGCCCACGGCCCCCAACAGCCTTGCTGCACCCTGCCTGTGGGTGTCTGAGCCCTGACGAGGTGGGGAGCCTCTTGGAGACCAGCACTGTTTTCCAGGGTGCCCCGCATTTGGGATCCCTTGTCCCACTGTGAAAGAGAGAGCAAAGCTGAGGGTTAGGGATGGGGTCTGCTGTGGGACCCGAAAGGCCCCGGTGCCAGTCCTTCCTGTACAGCTCACCAGCTGAGTGACCTCTCCAGCCTTGCGGCCCCCGTCTGTGAGACGGGGTCACCAGACACTGCTCAGTGGAGCTGACCGTGCTCAGGGCCTGCGGTGCGCTCAGGGCAGGCCTGGCTCGGGGAAGGGCCGGCACTGGGTCTCCTTTTCCCTGTTCTTTTTCCTTTGCGCTCCTCGGCACCGAGTGACTCAGGAGTCTACTTTTTAAGTCTATTGATGTTTTTTCCTCTTGTTGCCCTGAAAAGCGTGCACAGAACAGAATGTGGGGTCACCCTGCGGCAGTGCCGGTCTTTCCACGCTCCCCTCCCCAGAGGGGGGCGGGCTTCTACAGAGGCCAGTAGGCTGGGGCGGGGTGGGGAGCCATCATTTCGAGCAGAACCAGATAAGAGATGTCTCTGTCCAGCTGTCTGCTCTGGTCCTGCTGTGATGGCCAGAGGGACACTATTTGTGAGGCGTTCCCACAGGAGCTGGGGCCACCCAAGCCTGTCACGGGGCAGGAGGAGGAGGCAGGAGGGGGCCCTCTGGCTCTGCCATTTAGGAGCTGCATGGCCCTGGCCATGGGAACCTCTCTGTGCCTCGGTTTCTTCACTGTAACATCAGGGTGGTAATGGTACCTACCACCTGAGGTTATCATGACTATAAAGTGATAATAACTTTAAAGTCCTTAGAACAGGGCCTGGGTTCAAATCTTGGCCCTGCTCCTCTCAGTGGGAGGTCATTTAACTTCTTGTACCTCAATTGCCCCATCTTTCAAATGGGAATAACAATCATGCCACCTCAGAAAGCGGTGAGGATTAAACGGAATAACGTGTATGAAGCGCACAGCACAATACCCAGCATTTAATCTGCAGTCATTACTGTTCCCAGAAGGGGGTCCCAGCCCTGAGCAGGATGGCCTGTAGTGTGTGGGTTCTTGACTTTGAGCGGGGAAGATTTCACAGCATGAGAACGGATGATAGAGAGAGGATGTTTATGGAAGCTGGGGACAGTGGAACAAGGAAGGGCTTAGGGCGGGAGAAGCAACAGGAGAGGGACTAGGCGGGGCTGCTTCGGCTCAGAGAAGTCAGGAAAAGGGGGCCCTGGGGACAGGCCCTGGGGTGAGCCTGCGAGGAGAGGCTGGTGCCCATTGCTCCCCTGCCTGCAAGTCTGGTGGGGACCCCTCAGCGTTCAGGGGATGCACCCCTGAGAGGGAAGAATAAGGGGAATGAAAGGGGGCAGAGAGGCTGCCGGGAGGGAGAGCACAGGCTAGGTCCTTTGGCTTGAGGGTTTTAAAGGCTGGTAGTTTAGGGGAGGTCTTAGGGGAGGATCTCAAGAGAACATTCATCAGCTTTTCAGGTGTGTCCCGTCAGGGACCTGATCTCCACTGATTGGAGGTCGTTAGTCAATGCAGCTGGTCCAATGGCAGCCATGGCATTGCTTGTCTGGTTTTGCTGCTTTTCTGGGCCTGGAGCTGGAACACAGGGGAGACCTAGATGTCATCCTCTGTCCCTGGCTGTACATCACTCGGCCAGTCTGTCCCAGCTGTCTGTCTCAGTTTCCCCATTCCACTCGCCAAGGAATTTTCCTAGCTTCTTACTGTCCTGCTTCATTACCATTATTAATTTAGGAAAACCTTTCTAAGGGGTGGGGCAAGGGGGGGAAGGGGGCAAGAGAGAGCTGTCGTGTTTCCTGGTTTCTAGGCACCGCACAATCTCCTTGATTCCTCTCACCAACCCCCGAGGCGGGCACCTGGCACCCGCACTGTGCAGAGGAGAAGCCCGAGGGTCAGAAGCAAGTGACTTGACCCAGACCTCTTACCCAGACTGCAGCAGATTTCCACTCAGAATCCAAGTGGGCCCACATCCAAAGTCCACCCTCCCCTGACCCAGCAGTGGCCCAGGGCCGTGGCAGGCTCCCTGGGAGAGCAGTCAGCAAGGGGCCGCCGTGTACAACTGTGACGACCGACCGGACCCTGGGAGGCTGGGGAGCCGCCTGCTCCCCAGCAGTACATGGGGGCGGGCTGGCCCCACAGGTGGCTTAGTGTCATTTCCTGTTCGTCCAAGTTAAGCTTCTGGGCACTTATTTTCTCAGGGGCCCTCCAGAATGTTCCTTCATGGAGGCCCACAGGATGAGGCCTCCGTCAAGGCTGAGTCTACAGCCCCTCCCAGCATCCGCCTCCTCCTTGGGCGGGTCGGGGCCTTGGCAGTCCGGCTGGGGGCTGACTTCCTTGTTCCTTTGTCAAAGCTCAGTAGTTCCCTGGGGCTCCAGAGAAATGGAGATAATGAAGGCAAATTAGCAATATTTCAAGAGAAATGAAATGAAAAAGAAACCCACCCACCCACCCTGGGCACTGCGTGGGGCTGGGGACCAGGTGTACAGGGCCATGCTGGGCACAGCACCCCTCCCTCCTGCGCCCCCACTCGCCCAGCCCGCGTTAGCTGGGACGGCTGGCTGGCATCACTGCGGAAATGCGTCTCCTCTGAAGGGAGTTCTTACTGGATGGATGGACTGAAGGCAAAAGCTCATAATTGCCCATTGCTGGAAGGAGGAGACAGGAAAAAAAGAAACACGCGCGGATAAAAATATCTCTGTTTTTTTATGCATGTTTCCAGCTGAAAATTGGTGGGAAAGATGTTTTTGAAAAGCCTTCATCTCTAAGCATGTAATTACCAGGTCCCAGAACAAAAAAGAGAGAGAGTGGGAAAGAATGAGCATGTTCTCTGAGGGAGGGGGACTGGGGCCTGATCCCCCATGGGGATTTCTATAAATAAATTAATTTCTTCAAATTCTCAAGCTTGGGCTGGCTCGAGCCAGCGGTGAGGAGGCGGGGATAACCCCCCTTTTTCCAGGTGGAGAAACAGGGACTTAAGTCACACAGCCACTGGGTAATCCCGGCCCTGCTTTGATTCCCCGTCTACTTGCTGCCTCAGTGCCCCAAATAAACCCCGGAAAAAAAAAAAAAAAAACCCACCCCCCCCCCCCCCCCCCACACCCCCACCCCCCACCCCAAAAGGCCCGCCAGCAAATTTGTCTGCCCGGTACAAGAGGGATTGTCCAGTGGCCGCATCTCATTTACATAGGATAAGACAGATTTTATTTTTTAATTTATTTTTAAAACGATTTTATTTATTTTTAGAGAGAGGGAGAAAGAAAGGGAAAGAAACATTGATTGGTTGCCTCTTGTATACACTGTGACCACGGACCGAGCCCACATCCCAGGCATGTGTGTTCACCAGGAATCGAACCTGTGGCATTTTGCTTTGCTGGATGACACACAACTAACTGATTCACACCGCTCAGGGCCAGAGAGATTTTAATTCCAGAACTGCCCTCATGAAGTACCAGAGAAGTTTGCCGTCACACAGTTGATATAACCCAATCTTATTAATTTTATTAGCTCAGAAACATCTTGTTGAATCTAAATGAAGTGCGAGTTAGAGAACCGTAATGGGAGACATTATACTTAATGGAGTGTTGCCTAAATCGTTGCCGGTGGATGTGAACAGGGGACCTGGGGAAAGGGAGAGAGCAGAGCTGCTGGGGGCCCTACAAAGGATTCTGGGTTTAACTGCTGTTTGATTTGTTGTTTACCACCTTCTGGCAAGCAAAGGGAGCCTGGCGCTGGTCTGGCTGAGTGCAGCGAGCGGCAGCAGGGATGGTTGCTCAGTAGATAGAGCTGCAGGTGGTGAAAGTACTTAGGCTGTTAGACCCGGGTTAAGCTGCAACTTTGACCTTAGCCTGAGCCCCAGATCTGACTCTAGAGCAGTGATTATGGGGGGCTGCGCAATATTGCTCCCCTGGTGGACACTGGCAACCTTTGGAGCCATTTTGGGTTGTCACTGCCGGGGCGGGGTGCTACTGGCATCTAGTGGTCAGAGGACAGGGATTCTGCTAAACAGCCTACAAGGCAGAAGAGAGCCCCCACCACAGGGAATGTCAGCAAAAACTGTCAATCGTGTGGAGGCTGAGAAGCCTGCTGTAGACCCTGATCCTGGTTCTGACGGAACCCCGACCCTGGCCCAGGCTGAGTCCCGTTCTTGACGCAGACTGACTCCACTGCTGGCTGAATTCTCATGTGATCTTTCTCTTCAGGGAAAGACCTAGCTGGGATGGGATAAGTGGCTTCTGCCCCCTGCCAGGGCTGATTCCTCTCCAGCCCTTCTTTCTCATTCCTCCTCTGAGAAGTAAGGAGGGGCGATGGGTCCTGTGGGTTAGTTTTGCAGTGGCCAGGAGGCTGGGAGAAGAGTGATCTTCCCACGGCTGGTGAGTGGCTGAGCCAGGACATGCACTCGGGCCTGGCTGAGTTCTGGGCTCATGTTCACAACGCCAGGCCAAGCTGGAGCTGAAGGTGGTGGCAGGTAGGTTATTCTTCAAGGGCCAGTGAGTTGGCCGGGGCGGGGGGGGGGGGGGCGGGGGTTGTGCAGGCTCAGGTGAGGCCTGAGGAAGGAACAGGAGACCGTGGTATGGATCTGGTCCGTAGGAGGGAGGGCCCCTGAGGCAGCACGGAAGCCCACCAGTCTGATGGTTTGTTAGTTGTCCTTGCCCATCTAGTCAAGTGCTGAGAAAGGACTTGGAGAAGGCACATGAGAAAATAAGCTGGTCAAGGAAGACTAGAGCACGGGGTAGGGTGGGCAAAAGAGCCTGGGTTTGACCCTGGCTCTGTGTAGAGTCTGCCTTGGCCAGCGACTTTACTGTGCTCCTCTGAGTCTCGTTTTCCCCATCTGTCAAATGGGTGTGATGGGAGCACCTGCCTCCTCCCAGGGTCCCTGTGAGAAGTGAAGGAGAAACAGGAAGTAGTGTGGGTGGTGTACACAGGGCATGGCTGGTATACAACATGAGTCTCCTGGCCCTCTCCTGTCAGGACACAGGAGAATCCAGCACACGGTGCATAAAACAAGGGGCTGCTGCAGGGAGGCAGGGCGCTGGCCGGTCACAGAGCAGGCAGCCTGCAAACTAGCTTCGACTGACTCCTGTAAGATGCACAGATGAACTCACAGCAAATGAAGAGGGTGAGCTAGAAAGGAGATAAGGATGGTCTGGGTGACCACCTCTATCACCTGGATGCTGGAGGTGTGGCCAGTGCAATAAGGGGAGTAAAAGAAATAAAAAAATCTACAGTTTAGAAAGTAACAAATAAAGCTGTCATTATTCACAGATGACAGGAAATCCAAAAGAATCTACAGATAAACAATTTCAATTAATACGTGGATTTTAAAGGTCAGAATATAAAATCAACTACTATTATATACAAGCAACAAGTAATTAGAAAATGAAATTTGAAAAACAATTCCACTTATTATAGCATTAAAACAATGCAGATATCTAGGAATATATTTAATTTAAAGATGTAAGACCTTTACCTGAGAAAATACGCAATATTCTTGGGAGAAGTAAAAACAGAAATAAATGGAGGATATAATATACTATGTTTATCAATGAGAAGATTCAATATTTAAAGGTGTTTATTTCCTGCAAATTCATCTACACATTCAATGCATTTCCAATCAAAAAGTGAGAACTGTAAACCGGCAGGATGAGTGGAAGCCAATGCTGATGCTCCCCTGTTGGGGCGGCTGCATGAATGGGGGTGTTTTCTGGTCTGATAACCAGGAGCCTGGGTTTTCTCAGTGTAGGGGCACAGGAAAGGATGCTCTGCGCCTGCCCTCATTGGAACGGATAACCCAGCCCAAAGCCAGGACCATAAAAAAGATGTGCCCACAGTGAAAGGAGCGACTGGGAAAACATCCGCTCATCTCCCAGGGAGATACAGCAGAAGCTCCTCTGCCTTGGCTAAGCCCCAGGTGGACTCCTTTGAGAATTGTGGTCTGAGGTTTGCCCCTTGTTTCCGCTGGAGGTTGTAATTTACACTGCCTCCGTGGTTCTAGAGTCTTGGAACCACAACTTAATGTGAACATTGGTGTCAGAGTAATGGTGCTTTGACAAGCACCCAGGGGAAGGAATTATAAATTCTCTCTGCACCCTGGAGGGACCGGCCCTTAACTGGGCTGAATAAAATTCCCACAGATAAAGCTCCATTAATGATGAGCTCATCATCCAGTAATTACCGGACGCGGAGGGAACAGTCCACCGTGAGGAGTGTCGTCAGGCGGCAAAAACACCTCCCGAGAGTCTGAAGTAGTAGAAAAATAGGATAATATATGAATGTTGAAAATTTTTTTAATTATTGGGGGTACATAAGAAACATTAATTGACAAGGAAAAAACAGCACATGAAAACAAGAGGAAAATAAGGAGATAAGCAAAAGAATCAAACAGAGCTTTCAAAAACCAAACATGTACTTGTTCAAATCAAAAATTCACTGGAATTGGGGGGTGGGCTGAGATGGGAGTAAAAAAACAGAAAACTGTACTTGAGCAATTAAATAAATAAATTTTTAAAAATTCACTGGAATTGGGCCCCGACCTGCGTGGGTCAGTTGGTTGGGCGTCATCCTGCAAAGCAAGAGGTTGCTGGTTGGACTCTGCTCGGGGCACGTACCTGGGTTGCTGGCTCGCAATTCACTGGAATTGGGAAAATTTGAATATGAAGTGGGTGTTAAATTAATAATTAAGGAATTATTTTAACTTGATAAGGTGTAATAATGGTATTCTGCTATATAGGAAATATGCTCCTATTTTTTAATGCGTACTGGGATATTTAAAGGTATAATTTCAATATGTCCAGGGTTTGTTTTAAAATATTTCAGCATAGATAAAAATAAATGGAGTAAACAGGATTAATTGTTACTAATTATTAAAACTAGATGTTGGGTAAATACGATTCATTATACTGGTGGTTCTCAAACTTCAGTGTGGCGCCAAATCACTTGGCTTTTCAAAACATAAATTATTACATCTGACAAAAAACCTGTATCCAGAATACATAAAAATTCAGTAACAACAGGAAAATAAACAATCCAGTTTGAACGTGTCCAAAAGCTTTGTGCAGACACTTCACCAAGGAAGATATCTGGATGGCACATAAGGGAAAGTGTTCATCATTAGTCCTGGCAAATGTGGATTAAAACCTTATTCAGATATCTCTACACATCTATTAGAAGGACTAAAATCAGGAAATAAAATCCCAACTGACATTGCCAGGTGCTGGGAGCCCTCCCCCCCACTGTTACCGGGCCTGCGAAATAGTGCAGTGACCTTGAAAACCAGTTTGGAGATTTCTTACAAAATTAACCTCATCCTTACCATATGACCCAGAATTTGTGGGTATTTCCCCAAGTGGAATGGAAACTTCTATTCGAACCAAAACCTGTATGCAAACACTTCTTACAGCTTTGTTTACAATCACCCCAAACTGGAAACCACAGACACGTCCTTTACAAGGTGATGGCTGAACGAGCTGATGACTCCATACAATTGGGCACCACTCAGCAGTGAAAAGAAGCAAACCACCAATACACTTAGAGTCACGGATCGATCTCGAAAGACTGCAACATGAAAGAACTAGACTTAAAAACCTACATATCATATGACTGCCTTTATATGACATTCTAGGGAGGGCAAAATTTTATACAGAGAAAATAGATCAGGGCTTGTGGGGCTGAGGCTGGGGGCAGGACTAGCTACAAGGCAGGAGCAAGGAGAATTTGGGAGGGCAATAGAAATGTTCTAAAACTTGATTTTAGGACACATTTCCCAAAACCCATAGAAATGCACACCAGAATTTCTTTTGTATACAACGTCTGTCCAGAAAGAGTCCAGCTGTGGTTTAATATAATAACAGTTTGCAGGACATCGAAGTAATGGCAGCCAAGGAGAGTGGACTGGAATGCACATGTGTGAACAATGATAACTTCACTGCACTACTTAGTGGGGAAGGTAGATGCCATTGAGTGAGCATGTATACTTTTGTGGCAATTGCATTCAAAATGACTGAACAAGTATGAACAATGAATCTGCATCAAATTTTGATTAAGCTTGAACATTCCTCTGTGGAAACTATCCAGATGATTCAGAAGGCTGCAGCTATGGGCACCTGGTGATTGGAAGCTTCATCATGACAATATGCCCACTCATGCATCACATCTCATGCAGAGTTTTTTGGTGACACATTAAATCACCCAGGTGACTCAGACTACTGCAGTCCAGATTTGGCACCCTATGACTTCTGCCTTTTCCCACAACTAAAATCACCTTTGAAAGGGAAGAAATTTCAGACTCTTGATGACATCCAGGAAAATATGATGAGGCAGCTGATGGTTACTAGGAGAACTATGTGAGGTCCCAAGGTGCCTACTTTGAAGGGGACTAAGGCATCATTGTCCTGTGTACAACATTTCTTGTATTGGCACTTCCAGCCAAGATGGAAGCATTGGTAGATACACTTTGCTTCCCTGCACAACCAAAAGAAGGAGCAAGTAGGAACAACAAATTTGGAACAACAAATTAAAAAAAAACAGGACTGCCAGAACATTGAACTGTATGGAAGTCTGACAACCAAGGAGTTAAAGAAGAAACATTCATTCAGACTGGTAGGAGGGGTGGAGACAGGCAGCTGGGGTGGAGAGGACCTATGGCAAGGCAGTGGCTGGCAGACCTGGTGATCTCACATTTGCGTGTGGATAAACTGGGAGGAACAACTGGGGAGCGAGACAGGCCACACAACCCAGGGTTCCAGTGTGAAAATAAAACCTCAAGATCTCTGGCTGTAAAAATCTGTGGGGGTCGCACCACAGGAGAAATTCCTAGCCTCACAGGAGAGTTTGTTGGAGAGACCCACAGGGTCCTAGAACATACATAAAACCACCCACATGGGAATCAGCACCAGAAGGAGCCAATTTGCTTGTGGGTAGCAGGAGAAGTGACTGAAAGCTGTCCAAGAGCCAAGCAAGTGGCATTGTTCCCTCTCTGACCCTGATCACACATATAGCGCCACAACACAGAGACATGGGTTGCCTGACCTGGCAAATACCTGAGGCTTCACCCCTTTTAACATAACAGCTGCACTGAGGCAAAGAAATATGGCCCAAATTAAAGAACAGATTGAAACATCAGGAAAACAATTAAGTGATGAGGAGATAACTAATCTATTAGATGCAGAGTTCAAAACATTGGTAATCAGGATGCTCACAGAAATGATTGAGCATGGTCACAAAAATAGAAGAAGTAAAGGCTATGCAAAGTGGTATAAAGGAAAACGTACAGGGAACCAACAGTGAAGGGAAGGAAATCAGGACTCAAATCAACAATTTGGAGAGGAAGGAAGAAATAAACAACCAGAACAGAATGAAGAAACAAGAATTCAAAAAATGAGGAGAGGCTTAGGAACCTCTAGGACAATCTTAAATGTTCCAACACCCAAATTGTAGGGGTGCCAGAAGGAAAATTGGAAGAGCAAGAAATTGAAAACTTATTGTAAAAAATAATGAAGGAAAACTTCCCCAATTTGGCAAAGGAAATAGACTTTCAGGAAGTCCAGGAAGCTCAGAGAGTCCCAGAGAAGTTGGACCCAAGGAAGCACACACCAGGGCACATCATGATTACATTACCCAAGATTAAAGAGGAGAGAATCTTAAACGCAGCAAGAGAAAAGGAAATTGTTATCTACAAAGGAGTTTCCATAGGACTCTCAGCTGATTTCTCAAAAGAGACCTTGCAGGCCAGAAGGGGCTGGAAAGAAGTATTGCAAGTCATGAAAGGCAAGGACCTACATCCAAGATTGCTCTATCCAGCAAAGCTTTCATTTAGAATAGAAGAGTAGGCAACGTACTTCCCAGATAAGGTCAGGTTCAAGGGGTTCATCATCACCCAGCCCTTATTATATGAAATGTTAAAGGGACTTATCTAAGAAATAGAAGAAGATAAAAACTATGAATAGTAAAATGTCAATAAACTGACAGCTATCAACAACTGAACCTAAAAAGAAAAGACAAACAGCAACCAATTAGAACAGGAACAGAATCACAGAAATGGAGATCACATGGAGGGTTATCAACTGGGAGAGGGAGGGGGAGAATGGGGAAAAAGGTACAGGGAATAAGAAGCACAAATGGTAGGAACAAAATAAGAGGAGGTTAAGAATAGTATGGGAAATGGAGAAGACAAAGAACTTACATGTGCGACCTATTGACATCAGCTAGGTGGGGAATGCTGGTAGGAGGGGAGCTGGAGGGTGGAGGGGAATTAAGGGGAGGAAAAAAACAATGTTTCTTGTATCTTCTTCAATGTCTGTATTTTTGATATTACACGACTGTATACCTTCTGGACAGCCCTCATACACATTTTTAATAGTGGAGAAAAATGTTAGGTAAACATACTAAAACACACACACACACATAGACATTGCTGGACTTCACTCCCAAAGTTTCCAATTTACCAGGTTCTGGGTAGGGCCCAATAATTTACATATCCAACAACTTCCCAGGTAACACTAGGTACTGCTGGTCTGGGGACCACACTTTGAGAACCTCTCCCTTATATAATTCTAGTAATTTACTTATGTTTGAAATGTGTGAAAATTTCTAAGTTAGAAAACCCAAAATGTTAGATTTCATTGAAGATTAGAAAAAAAGACAGGGAATATGATAGGTGGGTGAAGGGTCATGGGAGATAAGGTGGAAATTGCAAAGTACATTTATTAAGCATTTCAAAAGAGGTAGATGAAGAAAAGAATACTCGAAGAAATCATGGGAGAGCATTTTCTAAATGCTCTCCTTCTAAAGCTGAAGGAGACAGACCTACCTGGCACTGCCTGGAATGTCTGAGAATATGGCTTGTACACTGTGAGGTGCAGCCTCATGAATAAACTTTAATCTGGTCCACTCCAGATTGAGTTCACGCATGGTCAGCACTGTCTTACATGTGCTGTGACACCTACCTGCATGTGAGAGAGCCCCCTGTCCCAGCAGGTATGCAAGTACAGCCCCAGGTGGAGAGTCAGCAGACCCGGGTTCTAACCCACATTGCATTACTCCCCAGCTGTGTGATCATGGACACGAGTTGTCCCTCTCTGGGCCTCAGCTTCCTTATGTGTACAGTGGAATAATATTACCCGTAATAACAATAATGTCTGAGAGGCTGAGCGGATGGTGAAACGCGGAGCAGCTATGAGGTTTCCATTTGTGGCAAGTGTTCCAAAGAGTATCATTGAGCCAAGAGCAGAGGTGGAGCCTCCCCTGGGTGGAGAAACCACGAGGATCCCCCACAGTGACACAGGTGCAACTGGTGGCAGGAGGGAACCCTTCTGACAGGCCACGTCCGTGAAGTGGAAGATTTCCATATTCGAAGGGTTGTCTGAATGGAAACAGAACTCAAAACCTTTTCTGTCCCCCTTGCTTGCAGACGATGGGCCTTACTCCAAAGGGGGCAAGGACACGGGAGGAGCCGATGTGGCCCTGGCCTGCCGCAGACAGAGCATTCCAGGTAATGAACGCCCCGTCCTTCTTCTTTCTCTGTCCTTGAGGCACAGAGGCTCTGGGTGGGGGTCAGACAGCATTGGCTCTGCTACTAACTTGCTCTGTGACCTTAGACCAACCATATAACCTCTCTGACCCTCCTCTGCAAAAAGGAGATACTTCACCCAGCGTAATGCAGCCAAGTGCCCTTACCAAGTATTTGCCTCACTTGTCTCGGAGCTGTGGGCCCAAAATTGCCCCATGCTGCCCCCTCACCCCCCCATATGTCAGCAGAGGAGTTCCGAGGGGTAACCGTGGTGGAGCTGATCAAGAAAGAAGGCAGCACGCTGGGCCTGACCATCTCAGGTGGCACCGACAAGGATGGGAAGCCCAGGGTCTCCAACCTGAGACCTGGGGGGCTTGCGGCCAGGTGAGAATTGAGGCTTGGTGGGGGCAGCAGGAGGGGGCTAGAGACCAGTGGAAAATGTTCTGGGGCTTTGGGTAAAGCAACAAGGCAGCAGTTTCCAGAAGGACCCAAGAGCTTTGTGTCTGCAGCAGGAAACCCTCAGTGGTGGCCGTCACTCTAGGCCCCAGCTTCGCTTTCCCTTCACCCCTCAGGCTGACTTGGCCACAGTGCCCCATCTTGCCTGGCCCTCCAGGCCTTTGCCTATGCAGTTCCCTCTGCCTGGAAGTCCCCTTCCCCATGACAAGCTCCCGGCAGACTCCCACACTGCCTCTGGGGAGCCCCCAGCTCCAGGCTGGGACAGCCGCTCTGCTCATGCAGCACTGCATGCCACTTCTGCACACACGGCCCTGGATTTCCCATTGTTTTGCCTCTGTGGCTCCCTTGGACCATGAGTTCCATGAAACCTGGGAGTTGGCTTCTCCATCGCTGTGTCTCTGGGCCTGCATGGGGCAGAAACTGAGAAGTGTCCATTTGAACAGAACAGACTGGTGGTGAAAAGCTTGGAACAGTGTTAGGGACTAGCAAAGGACGTGATGATCTGGCCACTCTGCAGGCTCTGCTGGGGCCGGTTAGGGCTCTGAGGGTGACCCCCGAGTGGAAGGAGAAGAAGGCAGGCGAGCCTCAGGGGCAATGTCAGGCCTGGGAGTCAGACAGGTCCAGGTTAGGATCCGTGCTCTCCTACTCACCCCGTGTGACCCTGGACATTGTCTGACCTCTCTGAGCCTAAATTCCCCGTGCGTAAAATGAGGATCCAGGGGACACAAGGATTCGGTGGAGGGTGGGTGTAAATGTTGGCACCTGTCACCATGCATGCACTCTGGACTCACTGCTCCCAGAAGTGACCTGCTGAACGTGGGAGACTACATTCGATCAGTGAACGGGATCCACCTGACCAGGCTCCGCCACGATGAGATCATCACCCTGCTCAAGAATGTGGGCGAGCGCGTGGTGCTGGAGGTGGAGTATGAGCTGCCCCCGCCTGGTGGGTGCCCTTGGACAGGGAACTTTCTCCGCTGCCTTGGTTGTGGGTGGACACAGCTGCCTCCCCGCCAGAACCTGGGGGCGGGAGGATCATGCCACCTGGAGTAGGTGGGACCTGGGGACTGGCTGCAAACATCCATACCTCACCTAGGGACTTTAGCCCCTGAGAGTTGCTGGGCTCCCCTGAGAGTTGCTATACGGGATTTGGGGTCATGGTGATTGGTGTCACTGTGGCCCTGTGCAATCCTGTGCCCTCTCCCCAAGTCCCGGCTGCATTGCCCACCCCGGCCCTGCCCAGAGCCTCCGGGAGGAAAAGGCGCAGGGCAGAGACGTGTGCAGTTCCCAGCCCCTGAGGTCCCCAGTGGGAGATTCCTGGCCATTTTAAGAGAAGCCTGGAACAGCCTTGTCAGAGATCTAAATCGGTCCTGGGACAGGGCCCTGTGACATGCTATTCATAGAATCTCCCGGAATAACCTTGGCCACCTGCTGGGGCGGGCGTCCCTGGGTGGGGATTGGACCCAAACCAAAGTGGACCCATCTCGGGCCCCACCCTGGGGCCCCTGATGAATTGGTTCCCAGGCACATTGGTCACCAGGACAGAATCACTGCTGAGAAACCAGGGTGGGGACAGTGGGAGGGAATCTCTTTGATGAGCAGTGCGAAGCATCCACACCGCCCTGCCACTGGTGCAGTGTGGCCCTGGCAGGGCCACCGCCCTCTCTGGACCCTGGCGCCCTCTTCTATGCCCCGGGAGGGGGATGGTGACCTTGAGGGCCATCCCCAGCTCTGCCGCTCTAGGGGTGAGCTAGGACTGAGTTTCTCAAGCACCAAGTGGGGCGGGAGATGTCGGAGCCGACCCCACTCCCACCTCTACTTGCCCACTCCACACGTCCAGTTGGGCATCCACAGTCACTCTTTCACTCACTCATGCATTCCTTCACCCATCTGTTCCGCCCCTTTCTCCCTCACCCACTCCCTGCCCCTCCTCTGTCCTCCGTGCCCACCTCTCCCAATGCCCTCTCGGCAGGGCTGTGCCCAGTGCTTGCGCCAGGCCAGGCTGGCTGACCAGGCCCTTCCCTGCAGGGAGGGCTCTTTGAAGGTGGGTGACAGGCTGCTCAGCGTTGATGGGATCCCCCTGCACGGGGCCAGCCACGCTGTGGCCCTGGCCACTCTGCGGCAGTGCGGCCAGGAGGCCCTCTTCCAGGTGGAGTACGATGTGGCCATTCCAGGTAAGCTGGGGTCCTGCGGGCTAGGGCTGGGCAGGTAGAGACCCAAGGGTGAGGGGAAGAGAGAGTAGATACACATTCTCACCACTGCAGAGGCTGTATGGTCGTGGGCCAGCCACTCAGCCTCTCTGAGCCTCTCTGGGCAATAAACACTATGCACCAGCCATGATTGGATGTGTGTGCAGGAGTCTGCTGAGGGCAGTACACCGGAGTCTGTGTTCTCATGGAGCTGACGTTACGATGGGGAGAGATGGACAGTAAACAGGATAAATCAAACACGGAGGGCATCAGACGCTATCAGACATGAGGGAGGGAGGTGGGAAAGGCTGAGGGTGCCTTCTAACATGCAGCCATCAAGTGAGAGAATGGCCATGGGGGCTGGACCAGGTGCCTGGGGAGGAACACAGTTGGGGTTGGATGCAGGGGATGTGATGGAGGTCAGGCTGGCCCAATTTGCTGAAATTGGACATGGTGGTCGACCCAGAGCAGAAAGAGCCAGGTCTTATTTTCGAGCCACTGCGTGAGAGTCAATGGGGGCACCATTTCCCAAGGTGGGGAAGGGTCGAAGTGGACCCTGAAATTCAGCCGACATCCCGCAGGCTCTCCGTAAACATGAGCAAAGCGGTGCCGCCCCGCACAGCCCTGTGGTCCAGCCCCTCAGACCTGAAGCCCTGCCCTCCCCTGCTGCACAGTGGCTCTGCAAACTTGGACAACGAAAGCCTTTACCTCCACACATCTTGGTTTTCTAGTCTGTAAAGTGGATGCAGTGATCCCTCTCTGTAACGAAAGGCCATAAAAATTACATCGAGACAGCAGAGTGAGGCTGGAGACCAAAGTGCTCCATTTTTGCCTTTTAAGCTCTCCTTTCCTTCCATGTGCCAGACACCGTGGCCAATGCTTCGGGGCCCTTGATAGTGGAAATAACCAAGACGCCAGGGTCCGCCCTGGGGATCTCACTCACCACCGGCTCCTACCGGAACAAGCCAGTCATCACCATCGACCGCATCAAGCCGGCCAGTGTGGTGGACAGGTGAGGCACATGCTAGGCGCTACCACAGTACAGGGGGGTGGAGGGGGAGAGGCCTCCCAGAGCTCTGTCTGGCCAGACCAGCCTCCCCCTTAACCACCCTCCTGGCCAGGAGCGGAGCGCTGCACGCTGGAGACCACATCCTGTCCATCGACGGCGCCAGCACGGAGCACTGCTCGCTGCTCGAGGCCACCAAGCTCCTGGCCAGTGTGTCAGAGAAAGTGCAGCTGGAGATCCTGCCTGCGCCCCACAGTCGACGGCCCCTGAAGCCTTCCGAGGCAGGTGGGTCCCCTTGGGGGATTTCAGGGCACGTCGAATGTGTTAACTCCTTCGGATCCTCCCCATTATCCTAGCGGGTGGCCACTCTCTGAGTCCAGTTGTACAGATGATGACAGTGAGGCACAGAGGGGCTAAGTGACTAGTCCAAGGGACCTGGCGTCTGGCTGCAGAGTTGGCCAAGCCCAGGGGGAGTGTGGAGGGGCTGTGCAGGAAGGGAGAGCCAATGGGTTGAGATAGTTGGGTCCTCACCGCTCCTTCTGAGGACACTTTGTAGCAGGCTGGACCCTTCAGAACCCCGCAGCGGAAGGAAGAGCCGGGACAGGACCTGGGGTAGTCTGGGAGGTAGGGTTCGGTGGCCACCAGTGTGGGTGATCAGGTGGGGCAGGTGGGCGGCAGGGTCTCCGGTGTCCCCTGGCCCGCCGATGCCCAGATGCAGTATGAGTGAGAATTCCTGGGGGGGGGGGGGGGAGGGCTGTGAGATGTTGAAGGGGGAGGATGCAGATCCGAGCAGGAATCAGCCAACCCAACAGGAGCCCTGGCACACAAGTTGCCCCTGACAGCCCAACAAGGGGCAGAAATGGCCAGGCCAGGGACCCCGAGGGCTCAGCCTCTGGAGAGGCTGCCAGGACCATGCCCCTGGGGCAGGTTCCCAAGGTGCCGTGACCAGGTGCCCTCTACAGCTGCACTCCTCAAAGCAGACAGATGGTTCTCAGGCTCCAGGGCCAGCCGGCCTGGTTCAAATCCTCCTCCACCACCTCCCGATATGGGCCTTGGCTGGGCCTGCTTTCCCTCCCCTGTCCCTGCCGCCACACAGCTGAGCCCTGAGCCCAGTGCCTGACAGGCACATCACAGGCATCTGGGACACGTGAGCAGAATCCTGACTGCCTCCCTCGGCTCAGGGCAAGCTCAGGTCCTGCTGGTCCTGCCTCCCTCACTTCACCTGTAGATGGGCGTGCAGCCTGGGGTGGGGGAAGTGTGTGTTGCATTTGGACTTGCTTGGCCCCTGATGCCTGCACCCCTCTCTCCTTCTCCGCTGGCTGCAGTGAAGGTGCAGAGAAGTGAGCAACCGCATCGCTGGGAGCCCTGCGTGCCCTCCTGCCATAGCCCCCGGCCCGGTCACTACAGGACACCTACCTGGGCCACGACTGCCGGCCAAGATCAGAGCCGATGTAACATGACACTCCACTGTGGCTGCCCATGTTTCACAGGGGAGGAAACCTAGACTCAGAGATGCTAGGGCCTGCCCAGGGTCCCTGGGCTCATTAGTGATGAGAGGGGCTCCTGTCCCGGCAGCTGGGTTTCACCAGGTCCGTGAGATCCCCACAGTCCTTGACACCCACAGGGGGGAGACTTGCCTGAGATCACGCAGCAGGTGGTTAAGGGGCACGGGGGAAGGCACCCCTCTGTCTCCCCATGGTTGGGTGGCTTCCCGCACGCACTGTGCAGTCAGGCAGGGGGCCCTGCTGGGGGTCACGGGCCTGTGCTGTCATCTCCCCAGCCTTTTCCTCGACTCCATTTTCCTCGCCGATCACGAACCACACGTTTTCCTGCACCAACCCCAGCACCCTTCCCCGTGGGCCCCAGCCCATGAGCCCCCGGACCACCATGGGGCGGAGGAGGCAGCGCAGAAGGGAACACAAGAGTTCATGTAAGCCGCGCCCTCTTCCCCCGCCTAGGGCTGCCTGTGTGCCTGACAGAGAGAGTTGCCAAAGGCCGAGGGGGCATTTGGGGCAGGGCCTCGGGTGTGTGGGGGGCGGAGAGTCGTTAAATAGCATGAGGGGTGCACCACGACGGCTGGGCAGGCTGTGCGCTGCACGAGGACACGTCTGAGTTACATGTCACATTCTAGTCTTGATCATGGAAAACTCATAGCAGGTGGTGGCAGAGAAGCTCCTTGAGGACAGGATGCCTTTTCAGACTCGCACGAAGGTCTCCCAGTAACTCCACTTCATTTTTCTCTCACTCAGTCCTGTCTGATCCACGCACGTGTGGGGTAACCGTGTCTTTGTCGGCTCTCTGACATGTAAAAAGATTCCCCAGGACAAACACACACAGGCCTGAGACTAGCTAGCCATCTAGAATGCAATCATTTTATGGTTGCCATATACATACATTTCTACTTACCTTTTTTAAATTTTATTTTATTTTAGAGAGAGGAGAAAGGGAGTGAGAGAAACATCAATATGTGAGCGATGCACCCATTAGTTGCCTCTCACATGCCCCCCACTGGGGCCCTGGCCCACGACCCAGGCATGTGCCCTGACTGGGAATCAAACGGGTGACCCCTTGGGTCACAGGCCAGCACTCAGTCCACTGAGTCACACCAGCCAGGGCTACTTACCTTTTGATTAGAGACTTTTCTTTTTATTTATGGAGGTATTTAATATTATAAAGAGTGAATAAATGTAAAGGCAAATAGTAGTGAATGAAAATGCAGGGGCCATGTGGAGTAGCAAAAGTCACAAGAGCGCCCAGAATTTTAAAGCATTCCCTGAGGAGAGCCTCTCTTCTGCTGATGTAGAAAGCATCTCCAGCCTCCTGCCGCGTGAGTTGCAGAGGCTCCGGGAAGGACAGGGGTCAAACTGGGCCGTTTGGAATGGGCCCAGGAGAGGGAGGAGGGGAGTACAAGTCACCCGGCACCTGAAGAGGGCTACATATGGTTGTGAGCTTCCCGGCAGCCAGGGTGAAAGGGAAAGAGATTTCAAAGTCAGCTGAGAAATGCAACACCTTTACCAACCTCCTTTGTCAACCAGCAAAGCCAGGGGTGTGCAGGTGAAGGGACTCAGGAACACTGGTCATAGGGAGGAGCGTGTGGAAGCCAGGGCTTCTGGGACTCCTCACCTATCCACTGCCTAGAATGTGTGGCGAATGAAGTTATCCTTGTCATGGTTGATAATAACAGTTAACTAATCAGTTAAATGACATTTTTGAGCGCCTGTCTAGGTACCAGGCATTCATTATCATAAGGGATATAATAGTAAAAAAAAATAATCAAGATAAATATAATAACACAATATACCCAACCACATAATATATTATACATACTGTCATGTATAATATGAAATATAACAAAAAGTGTATAAGGATATAATAGTATAATGTAGTTAGTAGTATAATGATATACAACAATAAATTTCACTTAATGAATTATATTTAGTATCCCTATTTTAAATTAAAAGAATTTTTCAGGTACCGCTGACATTCAGTGCTACTCGACATCAGCTTCAGGTGTGCAGCATGGTGGTTAGACCATCGGATACCCCACAGCGTGGTCCCGCGGTGAGCCCAGCGCCCCTCTGCACCGCACGGTTACTGCGATATTATCCCCCATGCGGTAATCTACATCCCTGGGACTATTTTGTAACTGCCAATCTGTACTTCCTGGTCCCTTCCCAATATCCACATTAATAACGCAATTGTATTTTACATATGAAACATAAAATAATACATAGTAAGTAATATATCAAGGATCAGTTCATATACAGTTCCCATGTGACCCAGCGGCTGCACATCTGGGCATCTGTCCCAGAGAAGGGGAGGCCTCTGCCACGTCCTCACGGACACTTATACATGAATCTTCACAGCACATTATTCACTGATTCAGCCACAAGGTGGAAACGGCCCAGATGTCCATTGACAGATGAATGGGTGGGCAGGTGCGGTACAGTCATGCAGTGGGATGTTTAGCCTTAAAAAGGAGTAGCATTTTGATATAGGCCACTGTACAGTATGGGTGGGCCCGAAAACTGTGCTAGGCGGAAGGAGCCAGACACGAGGGTCACGTATGAGGTTCCACTGATACGAAACGTCCAGAGTAGGTAAATCTATAGAGAAAAAAACAGGTTCGGGGTTGCTGAGGCCGGGAGAGGCAGGGGGCTGCGGGGCTGCGGCTAAAGGGAACGGCGTTTCTTTCTGAGGAGGCGGTTGCACAGCTTGGTGAATACACCAAAAAACATTAAATTGTATACTTTAAATCGGTGAAAACTAGAGTAGGTGAATTGTATCACAAAAAAAGCTGTTACAAAAATAATATAATGCATACTGCAGTATATAGCAGCATTATAACACGGCTAACCTAACTGAACATATGAGGTAGTAATATCACTGACCCTCGGAACTGCTGTTGTCCAACAGGACAATCCCAGGAGTAGTCTTCCTTGACCCTTGCCACAGCCCTGCCCAGTGGGAATCACAACTTCATTGTACAGATGAGGAAACCGAGGCTCAGCATGGGCTGTGGCCTGGCTGGCACCAGGGCGCTCAGAACTCCCACCCCCGACCCCTCTGACCCGAGGGCCTTGGCGCAGGGGCGGGTTGGCTCCCACAGGAAGGCCTGGCTGGGCCGGCCTCACTGAGAGCCGTGCCCACCTGCCCCACAGTGTCTCTGGCCTCCAGCACGGTGGGGCCAGGCGGGCAGATCGTGCACACGGAGATCACGGAGGTTGTGCTCTGCGGTGACCCCCTCAGCGGCTTCGGCCTCCAGCTCCAGGGCGGCATCTTCGCCACGGAGACCTTGTCCTCCCCGCCCCTGGTGCGCTTCATTGAGCCGGACAGCCCTGCAGAGAGGTGAGTGCCCTCTCCACCGGGCCGACCGCTCTTCAGGGGAAACCCCCGGGCAGCCTGGGAAATCGAGTTTCACACCAAGCCTGGCTTTACAAGTTATCTCACTTAACCGTCACCAGCCCCATTTATAGATGAGGAAACTGAGGTGCAGAGAAACTGATTCACTTGCCCAGGGTCACACAGCTCACGAGACACCTAGGCCTTGAAGCCCTGTCTCTCTGAGGTCAGAGCCCTCCGTGTAAACATTTTGTAAGGCACGGCAGCATTCCCGTGGAACGAACGAGAAACAAAGGCCTATGCCCTTAGCCAGAGTCACGTGGTGAACTGCCTGAGGCTCTCTAGCTCACACAGGCAGGGCTGAGTCACACCCCTGCTCCGCGTTCTCGTCTCCCAATGGAGTCCCGACGGTGATGGAGCTTCTTTTCTCTGCTGGGATACCTGGGGTTCAGGTGTGGGCTGCTGCAGGTGGGGGACCGTGTCCTGTCTATCAACGGCATTGCCACAGAGGATGGGACCCTGGAGGAAGCCAACCAGCTGCTGCGGGATGCTGCGCTGGCCCGCAAGGTCGTGCTGGAGATCGAGTTCGACGTGGCAGGTGCGTGAGTGCCCCTCACCCCTCCTCTCGCTTCGGAACCCTGCGCTCCCTGCTGTCTTCCTCCTGCTCTTGCCTGGTGCAGAGGTGCATGCCTGAGCACCGGCCGTGGGGCGCAGGCACTGGCCAGGGAGCAAGGAGTTCCGCACACCGGCGTCAGGGCCGATGAGGGGTTCTGCACCGGAACTCGGGCTGGAGTTCTGGTCCTGTGAGTGGGGCAACCTGGGACCTGGGACCAGGCACAGTTTCCCCAGCTCTAACACAGTGAATAGAATCCTGTCACTGCAGGGGATGTTGCTTAGGTCAGAGGAGATGAATCCCGTGAAAACCTCCACCCCAGGCCTGGCACGTAATAGGTGCTCAGGAAGTCGTCACTGGATCCAAACTGGGCTGGGTCTGGCTATGGGGACCCCCTGGCTGGCAGTCATTGAGGTCTGGGTTCCAGTCCTGGACGCCACTCTCAACGGGTGGATCGATTGTCTTGGGCCAGTCCATCAGCTCTGTTTTGTCATCTGTCAGGTGTAAGAAGCAGGACGGGGTTGGGACAGGGACCTTTTGGGTTCCCTCCCAACTGGCCCAGAATTGTGGGGCTGGGTCTCACGCAGGTCCACGTCTGTTTATACCCAGAATCCGTCATCCCGAGTAGCGGCACCTTCCACGTGAAGCTGCCTAAGAGGCGCGGCGTGGAGCTGGGCATCACCATCAGCTGTGAGTCCCCTCCGAGCCGTGCCGTCCCCTCCTCCATGCCGTCCCTGCTGAACTGTCCCCGCCTGCCCCCGGGAGCAGGGTGAGCCCAGCTTCTGGGAGAAAGAAGACATCCTCTGACCCCGGGGAAAGGCCCGGGTGGGAGGGCTGGCTGGCGTGGGTTCCCCGCGTCCTGCACTGCCCGGCTTTGTCCTCCAGCGAGACTGGAGCTCCTCAGAGCCTTGGCTTCCTGTTCTGCACGAGAGCCTCCAGGCCCTTGGGGTCTCCCCAGGGCGGGAAGTGGCCCGCAAGGCACCAAACTCGTAGGCTGAGTTTGGTTTTCCATCTGCCTCTGTGTGCCCAGTGCCCAGAAAAGGCCTGAGACACAGCAAGTGCTTAAAGTCACATTTGTCAAAGGAACAAAAGTGGAGACTGCAGAATGAAAACCGGAAAGCAGGCTACACTAGCGTAAGGCCATTCAGAACACTCCCAGGGCTCCCATTTCACTCCAAGTGACAGCCGAAGGCCTCAGGGCCCAGGGCGCCCTTCGAGATCTGGTCTCCGTGACCCCTGACCTTGCCTCCTGCCATCTCCCTCCGCCACACTCCTCCAGCCACTGCTGGCCTCCTGGCTGTTCCCTGAACAGGCTGTGTTCCTTCGGCCTAGGGCCTTTGCACTGGCTGCCGCTCTGCCCACGCCCTCGCCCCCCCCCCAGGTTCTTTCTGCTCACATCACCTGGTCAAGGCCCTCTCCACCACCTGAGTCAGAACCGCACTGCTCCCCACACGGTCCCTGTCCTTCTGCCATTTTCGCCATGACACGCCTTCCCACCCGACAAACTACTTTCAGTTTTCTTCGTTACCTGTGACACCTGCTGGACTGGTAACGCCAGGAGGGTAGGGATCTTTGTCGGTTTTGTTCACCGCTATTTTCCTTCCTGGCACATAGTAGGGACTCAATAAATTTTTACCGAATGAATGAAGGAATGAACGATTATAGGATAAATGAATGAGAACAGAGAATGAGGCTGATTAGAACCTGGGAGTCAAGAGCCCGGCTCAGCCCAGCTCAGCCTGGGGGGCCCCAGGGGAGAGAAGTTGGGGTGAGGGGAGCAGAGGCCCCACCCACCTGGCCACAGCATCGTTACCCCCACTGCCCTGCCGAGGTGGCCTCCCGGCTGGTGTGCCCCTGGCTAGAGGCAGCACACACATTGGTGGGCCAACCCCAGGTCAGACCAGGGAGGCGGGGACAGCATGCCCCAAGGACTGTTTCTGAGAACAGACGACCAGTGCCGCCCTCCCTGTGTGGATGCTCCTCCGCCCCAACCAGGGCTTGAGGGCGGGGCAGCTGTCCAGAGGGCTGCTGCTGCTGCTGCAGCTCTTCCCGGCCGCAGGCCCTGCAGACCATGGAAGTGGGGGTTTAAGCCGTCTAGGAGGGGAGAAGCTGCTCGTAGCCTGGGAGCCTCTGGGCAGGGCCGCCTGGTGCAGTCGCTCAGGTTGTCCGTGACACAGACTGCCCACTCAGGGTAAACACACAGCTGCCATATGTTTCCTCAGTAGGCTGATTGGAAGGGGCACCTGTGTCTCACCCGCAAAGATACCAAAATGTCTTGAAGGGAATCCAACCACCTGGTCACTGATGGGAAAACCCATTAGCCCCAAGGGATTCTTTTCTTCAAGAAAATTTAGCCAGTCCCTTAGGGCATACTCCCCGAGAAACAGATTCCCAGACAAGGAGTTACATGCAGGGGTTTACTGAGGAGACCTCCAGAGATCAACACCTGCGAGCAATGAGGGATGCAGGCCCGGCACAGGGACAAGTTGGGCTGCGACGCGGTAGCAACAGAGGCCCGGCCCGCCCCACTGGAGACCCGTCAGCTGGGAGGCTTCGAAAGTTGTCCTGGCTGAGGCCAGAGCCAGGCCTCTGCATTGGCTCAGGGACCAGGCTCGCACGTAGGCTGAGCCTTGGGTGAGGCTGCTCCCTCGGCCAAAGGGGGTTCCCAGAATGGCATTCTGCTGTGTGCCGCCAGCAGCCAACACTCCCTGCAGCCAGGGAAGGAAGAACGCCACTGCGGCAGAATCACCCAGGTCTGGGTCCCAGCCCCATGCCAGGTGTGGGGACACAGACTCCAGCCAGACATGGACACTCAAGGAGCTTCCAGTTGCTGAGGGATGGGCAAGAGGGAAAAATGGCTGATGTGGATTGAGCGCCTGCTGTGTGCCAGGAGCCTGCATCATCTAGTTCAGTCTCACAACACCCCTATGAGGTCTGTGGCAGCACCCCCATTTTGCAGAGGGGGGCACTGATGCCCAGAGAGGTGAGCCTGTTTGCTCACAGCCACCCAACCAGGTGCCAGAGGGAGCAGGGCTTGAGGCTCCGGGTCCACGCCCCAATCCTGGGTCACCCCGCCTGAGGATGAAACCGCCAAAGGTCAGGGACATGGCCTCTCTTCCTCCAGCGGCCAGCAGGAAGCGAGGAGAGCCCCTGACCATCTCCGACATCAAGAAAGGCAGTGTGGCACACAGGTAGGGGCCCCCCTGAGCCCAGGAGGGGTGAGTAGGCAGTGGGGTGGGCAGGGCACTGGCAGGTGCCAGGCTCCATCATGCCCCCAACCCCTGTCATGCAGGACTGGCACCCTCGAGCCAGGCGACAAGCTGCTGGCCATTGACAACATCCGCCTGGACAACTGTGCCATGGAGGACGCCGTGCAGATCCTTCGGCAGTGTGAGGACCTGGTGAAGCTGAAGATCCGGAAGGACGAAGACAACTCTGGTATGGCCCACCCCACCCTGCCACCTCTCGAGGTCTACCCTCTGGGCCAGCAGGTTTCCTGCTTGTGATTCAGGGTTCCCTCTGGCCGAGGAGGGACAGTGGTGGGGAGTCCTTGAATGGACAGATGCAGGGAGGGGCAGCACCACAGACTTCTCCCTGTACCTGGAGTCTGCAGCCCTCCAGGACCCTTGTGAGGGGCCTGAGTCGCCGCCTGGATCCCCATGCCCTGCGCACAGCCTACAGAGGAGACCCACGGGGAGCAGCTGTGAATGGATGCATAGGCGGGGTGTGAATGGAGACGGGATGCACCCATGTGCGGGTGGGTGTGTGAGTGATCGAGTAAGTGCTGCAAACTGGGACACATCTGAGGCCAGACAGGTGACATGAGTGAGTGAACTGACAGAAGGTAAAAAAAGTGACACAGCTCAGGAGGCAAAAGGGAGGAGTGAGGACTGTGGCCATTGGAGGGCAGATGGCTTAGTCAAAGGGGCAGTCACCAACCCCTACTCTGGAAAAGACAGTCACCTGTGGGTCCATTTCTTTCTTTCTTTCTTTTTTTCTTTTAAAGATAAACTTGGAATCTGGTTTCTTCTTATCATGAGTAGTGTTATCACCATCATCGTTGTTTTATTTGTGTGGTGTGTGAAATCTACACACCACACAAATATTTTAAATATTTGTTCCATGGTTCTTTTCTTTTTCTAAATGGGGTTGGGTGCAAAAAAAAAAACAAAACATTCTGGAGGTATAAGATGGCCTCAGAGTCCCCAGGTTGCACCGTCTGAAGTCACGGCGCCAGTGACTGTGTGAATTCGTGGGTGAGTGAGTGGGTGAGTCTGAGGGAGTAAGTGCGCCACGGTTTCGAGGGGCCAGGGGTGCCCAGCTCCTGGGCCCTGCCCCACTGGACCCCACCCTGATGGCTGCCACCCTTGCAGATGAGCAGGAGGCCACAGGTGCCATCAGCTACACGGTGGAGCTGAAACGCTACGGGGGCCCCCTGGGCATCACCATCTCGGGCACAGAGGAACCCTTTGATCCCATTGTCATCTCGGGCCTCACCAAGCGCGGTCTGGCTGAGAGGTGAGCCAGAGCCCCTTAAGGTGGGCCAGGGACCCTCCTGGAGCAGAAGCTGGGCTTTGGGATTAACCCAACTGGACTCGGACCTTTGTTCCAACATCTGTGCTCTGGGGGCCATCGGGCCTGTCCCTTACCTCTCCGAGCCTCATTTCTGCAGAGGCAGGCCAGTGCCCTGTGGACCTCCCAGCTCCAGATCAGTGCTGGATGAAGGTGTGCTGATCCCTCTGTGCCCTCCTTGCCTGGGGTGGGGGTGGGGGAATCTACCCTTTCTGAAAAATAGTGCTGTGGGCCTTTTTGGAGCACCTGCTGTACCTTCATAGTACAGGGGCCGTGTCCAGCCCCTGGATCCCGGCACCATCTAGGGCTTTTCCTGGCACACTGGTGGCCTGCCCCCTGCTGTCCTCCTCTCCCCTGGGAAATATCCCCAAAACTGTGGCAGCTGAGGAAGCTGTGAGAAGAGGGGGTACTCCAGGTTTTCTGGTTTCGGGGGGAGCAGGTGGATCTGGGCCCCAGAGGTGGAAGTGGCCTACAGGATTCACAGGGAGACCACCCCAGTGCGGGTGAGAGGGAGCATTCCCCCCTCAACTCTAAGAGGGGCCACAGGGTGGTGGGCTGCAGCCAGAGGATGGGGAGGAGCTCTGGGGCTGAGGCTTCGTAGGACAGCTCCCTGTTGGTGTCCCTGCTCCTCGAACGCCCCCTGCTGGACATATGGCAGACTGCAGAGGCCAGTGTGGATGGTTCTGACCTCCAACTCCCACATTTACTGGGTACCTACCAGGCAATCTGCACTGGGGACTAAACAGTTTCCCCCACTTTTTTTCAGGCTGATCTAGCTTGGCCATCTCACTGCAATATAATAAAAGCCACCCATTTATTTATAAACTTTCTAGTAGCCACATTAGAACAGTAAAAAGAAACACAGTAAATCTTAAATATTCCAACATATAATCAACATAAACATTAGCAAAGTATTTTACATTCTTTTCTTCATACTATGTCTTTAGAACCTGGTGTGTATTTCACACTTTCAGCACATCTCAGTTCAGGCAGGCCAATTTCAGGGGCCCCGTGGTGGCTGGAGGCCCAGCTCGGACGTCCCCCCAAACCTGCCATTCCCTTACTCACTCACTCCCCCAGTTCCCAGGAGGGCTTGCTGGGCACGTCTGGAGACAAGGAGATGAGGGAGTCGGACCCTCTGGGAGCTCCTACCTGGGTGAACATCACATGTGGGTTCCACACTCCAATCATCGGCCTCTCCTCTGCTTGGGTCAAGTGCATTCTCAGCAGATGCTGCAACTTCTGTCCCCACCCTCAGTCCTGGCTGCTCCTCCGAATCACCTCCCCTAGCTCCAGCCCCATAGATTTAATGGTTCAGGGGTGGGCCCAGGCATCTGCATTTTTAAAGAGTTCCTCAGGTCATCTAATAGTATCCAGTTAGAAAACCACTGGGCCCTGAGGATTATGCTCATTCTCGGCAGGGGTGGGGGGGCACTGTAGGGACCTGAGGCCCAGGGAGAGGAACAGCTGCCTATGTATTTCTGCTGGATGGAAATGTGAATCCATTCTACTCATCCATCCTTCAATAATAATTCGATAAAATAAGTATTATCACCCCCATTGTACAGATGAAGCCACTGAGGGAAGTTAGGAAATTAGCCCACAATCATGTAGTTAGAATTTGGCAGCTAGTTTGTGGTTGACTCATGCTTGACACTGGTTCCTGAACCTAACTTTAGAGTTAGACAGGATAATCCCCTCCCAGATTCTAGACTTTATACCTCTATTGATGCCACTGAGGATCACACTTGCTTTTCTTTTGGCACCTGGGTTTAACTGAGGTCAGCCAGACTACTGCCTTGGGGTTCTTGGTTTCCTAAGGGCAGACCCCCCACCCTGGGAAGGCCTGAGCGTCTAACACCCATCCCCTACCCTGTGCCTCCTCCCCAGGACTGGTGCCATCCACATTGGAGACCGTATCTTGGCCATCAACAATGTTAGCCTCAAAGGCCGGCCACTGAGTGAGGCCATCCACCTCCTGCAGGTGGCTGGCGAGACCGTCACGCTGAAGATCAAGAAGCAACTAGACCGTGAGCCTCACCTTACCCCCTCAGGCCGTTCGGCCCATTTCGGAAGGGAGGTCTCTCTGTGCCTCTGTGCCGGGTGTGACGCCCCACCCCCCAGAACCCCGGCTGACCGCCGTGGAGGTCGCAGGATGCCTGAGACAGCTGAGCAGTCAAGACTCAGAGGGGGTATTGCTGGGCCCAAGGTCACACAGCCGGCATGGGGCAGAGGCTGGTTCTGAACCCTCTTTTTCACCACCTTCTGCCTCTTCAGACTGCTTGTTGCGCCTCGCGGTCATAACTTGTGCATTCCTCAGCTTCCCCTGAATTTGTCCCTCATGCCTTTGTATGGAGGCTGCCATGTGCAGAGGAAGGAACCTGAGCTGTGGGGTCTTCCTTCTAATCTGGGCTCTACTGTTGCTCACCATGCGGCCATGGGCATGTTGTTCAGCTTCCTCACGCCCCAGAGTTCCCATCTGTGAAATGGGTTTGTCTATTCACCTGGCACCTCCCACGTGTCAGACTGCCCAGCAGGAGTCTCGGGGCACTCAGCACCTGTGAATTCCCAAACCAGACTCGAGTGGGGAAATAGGCTTGCTAAGCATCTGTGTACCTCTAAGGTCAGAGGCCAGTGGCAGTGATACCTCCCCCCTTTTCCCCCCAGGCCCCCTCCAGCCCCACAAGTCTGGCAGCTTCAGCGAGCCCAGCGACGTGGATGAGGACCCGCCAGAGGCGCTCAAAGGAGGACTGCTGGCAGCTCGGTTCTCGCCCGCCGTGCCCAGTGTGGACAGCGCCGTGGAGTCCTGGGACAGCTCGGCCACGGAGAGCGGCTTTGGGGGCCCAGGTAACAGCTCGAGCCCTTGGACAAACAACACCCTCTCCCTGGGTCTCTGCAACTGCCTGGCCTTTGCAGGGCTGTTTCCTCTACCTGGCCCTCCTTATGCCTTCTCTCCCAGCTCCATCTTTTAGAGACGCTTTCCCTAAGGCAGGCCTGGTGGGCCCATTAGCCATTCTCAGGGAGCCCCGCTCTGCAGAGCACAGACCAGGGCACTCACACACCCTTTGCCCAGCATCCGCAGTGTCCCTCCATGAGGCTAGAGGCCATGCTCGTCCTGCTGCTGTCTCTCTCACTCTAGCCTGATGCCCGGCACCCCGCAGGTGTTCAGTCAGTGTGCAGGGCATCCCACTGAATACAGGAAGGCAGAAGGCCCCTCCCACCTCATCCTAAAAAATGCAGCTTGGGGTGGAAACCTCCAGGCTGCCCTCCTAGGACACAAATCCCCCTGTCCATGCATGTTGAGGCCCATGGGTGGCCTCAGGAGGGGCAGGGGGCATTTGAGCCCAGTGGCCGGTCTTCTGGCCTCTGTGACCCAGAGCCACAAGGAGTCCCTGAGGTCCCACTCAGGGAACTAGGGAGTGAGGCCTCTAGGTGACCTGGGTGGCTCCTAGCCCTGGTCCCCATTCTCTGGGTCAGAGCTCCCCCATCTGCTGCACTTGGTCAGCATGTCCCAGCTCAGCCCCACCCAGGGCCTCCAGAGCTCTGAAAGGCAGGCAGAGAAGAATGGTCAACACGCTGACCCTCCCTCTCAGGCAGGGGGTCTGCCCAGCCAAGCCCAATGGAGCTGGGATAGGGACCTGGAGCCCAGGCATTAACTCTTCTGCCACTGATCAGGATTTCCAAGGGGTTCTGGGGTAGGGACCTGGGTGGCAGGAGCCCTCAGGGCACTCTGGGTGGCCATGCTGGCTCAGAGGGGGCACAGACCTATTCAGGGTCAGCCGGCATGGCTAGAAATGGATCTGGAAGGAGGGTGAGCTAAGGGCACAGGGAAGATGCAGACATCCCCTGTCTCCACCTGCCAGGTCCCTACACTCCACAGACAACAGCCAGGAGTGTAAACCCGCAGGAGTGGCAGCCCAGCCGGCGGAGAAGCAGCCCCCCACCCACCGAGCCCCGGAGGACAACGAGCTATACCCCAGCCCCTGCAGACAAGAGCTTCCCCGAGGAGGAGGAGGATTGGGAGCCACCGTCTAGGTCTGTGGTGGGAACACCATGTGGGAGAGACAGTCGTGGACTCTGGGTTAGGCTGGGTGAGGGGAGCCGGTCCCCGAGCCAAAGCAGCGGCGTGGATGGAAGGGCATTGCCTGGACCCCCAGGAGAAGCCCTTCCTGGGAGAGGACAGCCACCTCCAGCAGACTACCTCGGCCAGGCCGAGAAGGCGGGAAAGCACACTGGTGGCGCTCGCAGGGACAGCGGTGCGGGGATGGGGAGCAGCCTGGTTTGCCCGTCCCGGGCCTGGTAGTCCCCTGTTCTCCAGAGCAGCAGCAGGCTCGGAACTCCAACCTGAGCCTCCTGACTTAGCCCAGATTGCTTGACCGCCCCCTGCAAGGGTCTTTTGGGTCATGAGCACCAGCCCTGGGCCATAGATATGGTGGGTTTTGTAACATTGGCTTCGAAGGACTCAGACTGTCTCCCTAAAGGAGCAGGCTCCTGGCCCCCTGCAGGAACGCTGTTCCTCATCTCGTCCTAGCCACGTGCTCGGGGTCAGGCAGTTCCTTCTGCCAAGAACGCCTTTCCCTCTGCAATCCTGGCCAACGCCCCCACTCATCCCTCAAAACCCAGCTCAAATCCCCCTGCCTCGGGAATGCTTTCCTGACTTGCTCGGGCAGATGACGTTCCTTCCTGCCTCCGCTGTCCTCACAGCTGCTGGCGTGAGCCTCCTAGTGCACTGGCCACTCTGTGTCCCCCTGGTTAATGGCCTGGCTCTTCTATGTCTCTTCTGTGTGGCACCCCAGCTCAGTGCTTGTCACCCAGTCCACACTTTGTGATCGATTCCTCAGCTCCCTGAGAACAAGAGCCAGCCTGTGTTCACCTCCGTAGCCCAATTGTGTACGGTTGATTTGAGGGAGAGAACGTCCTTCAGCCTCAGTCCTCTCATCTTAAAATGGGAAGGGAAGGAGGCAACTATGTCTCATCATCGTCTCCGAGGCTCACTAGAGGGAAGCCTGCATGCCTTTGGAAAAGAGAAAGAGCTTTGCAAATCACAGCCGATTTTATAAACAGCCAGGACTTTGTAGAGGGCAGGTGGCTTTGTGAACTCTGACCCCTGGAAGTATGACTTGCTACCTTTCTAATGAGACTCAATTTCAGAGCAGTTAATAGGCTCGTACCACCTGTGATGGGAGTTACAGGGCGGTCTCCACCCCTCCCCCAGCCCAAATGCTCCATCCTCTCCATACGTCTGTGTCCTTGCTGGCTCCAGCTCTGTCCCTGTCACTGTCCTAGGATGCCACATGTCTGGGTGGGTCCAGAAGCTGTCCTTCGGGGCTACACCATGGATCTCCTCTTTGTCTGTCTGTCCGTCCCTCTGTCTCTCTTCCCAGGCATCCCGTGTCACTGCTCTCCACCCCGCCTCATCTGCCCCTGTTCTAACTGACCACCGGCAGTCTCAGTTGCCCCTAACTGCATCTTCCCCTCATTCCGCGTCACCCACCACTGCCCCGGGGCCCCAGCATGGCCACCGAGGATGCCCGCCTGCCCGCCCGCCTGCCCACCCTCTGGCCCCTGGAGCCCAACGCTGATGGCCATTTAGAAGACTCCTCAGGTCCCGGCCTGCCTGCCTGCCCACCCGCCCACCAGGAGTTGACGCTCTCTGGTTCCTACGTTACAGCCCAGCCCCTGGCCCTGCCCAGAAGGAGGGCTTCTGGCGTGTGTTTGGGGAAGCCCTTGAAGACCTGGAGTCGTGTGGTCAGTCAGAGCTGCTGAGGGAACTGGAGGTAGGGCCACCTGCCCTGCAGGCCTATGTAGGGCCACCTGCATCCGGGCACACTGGTGTGTGTGCCCATGGGAAGCAAGCATGTCAATGGGTTTGTGCGTACGTGTAACCTGTAGGCGTGCACTCCCCCGGTACCCTCTGTGTAAAAGTGCCTTCACACATGTGCGGACTGTGCATGAACATGTGCTCAAGTGTGACTGAAAGCACTGTGGTCAGCACATCGGGTGTGTGCACATGTGAGCATGTCTGGCATCATCGTGTGCATCGGGACTGGGTATGTATGTGTGCATGTGAGCACGCTCCTGCATGCACAAATGCTGAGTGTCTCTTCAGATCACGTGTGTCAAGTATGCACATCTGGGTGCATAGGGGCAGTTTTGGTGTGTGCGTGTGCACACGCCATATGTGGGCATGGTTGTGGGCGTGCCCTGGGGAAGCGTGTGGATGTCAACCACAGGAGGAGACGAGGAGCCAGAGACGCTCAGAGGCGACTGCAGCCTCGTGCACGGTCAGCAGTGCCCGCAATGGACCAGGCCGCCCAGAAGGATCCAGGGTGGATCGGACTGGGTCGCATCAGAGCTTCCTTCGTGCTCTGACAGCAACCGTTAAACTTTCTGCTGTGCTTTCACATTCTGTCTGCGCTGTGTCCTGGTTGCTTCCCTAATGTCTTCCAATTCACTAATTCTCTCCTTGGCTGTATTAGTCCAGGGTCGCACCCACTACCTAAATATTGTATTTTAACTTCCACATCTTTTATTTCTGTAATTTCTCATTATTTTTCAACTTTTCAGTCTTTTTTCTTAATGTCTCGTTTTCTTATTTTTCTGAACATTTTAAGCAGACTTATTTCTTTAGATGTCTTTTTTCCCTAGTTTCTTGGGTGCAAACTTATTCACCTGTTGCATCTGTGAGCAGGCGGACTTTGTATTTCATCGTTGTGCTTTCTTTCAGCAGCGAGTTCTCCTGCAGGTGGGATGTTGTTGAAGCATCTCTGAGGCAGAGTCTCACGGGTCTTTGCTGGGGCTTTGATCTCCCTCAGTTCCAAGCCAGTTTTCCACGTTACTTTCTCAGCTCAGGGTTTCTATTGATGGAGTCAGATTCAGTCAGTGGTCGCATGAAAGTTCCTGGTTTCCCACAAATGGTTCGCCCGCCCGGAGCAGTCCTGGAGGTTCCTCCCTGAACCCTTGCACTGGCAGGCAGACATCTCTGGTCCCCATCCAACATGGATGTCCCCCCACTAGCTCTGCTTTTCCCTGAGCCGGTACCTTGGCTCCTAACATGCGTGTCTGCTTCCACAGGCCAAGTGGTTCTACTCCTGCTTATGCCTGTCTCTAAATTTTTCTTTCTTGCTCTGAGAGTGTTTATTTTTATTATTGATTTTAGAAATAGAAAAACACCAACTTTTGTTGTTGTTCCACTTATTTATGTATTCATTTGTTGATTCTTACATGTTCCCTGACTGGGGATCGAACCTGCAACCTTGGTGTATCAGGATGATGATCTAAGCAACTGAACTACCCGGTCAGGGTTGAAAGTGCCTATTTTTAAATTTTTAAATTGCCACAAGATTTGGAGGGAGATGTAAGTTTCTGTTTCAGCTCAGTCTGCATCTTAATTGGAAGTTCTAGAATTCTGTAGTGCTGGGGGTCCAAGAGCCTATGATAACCTGATTTCATTTTTTAATGATTCGATGTCCCCAGGATTCTGAGCCCCTTGTCTTTCCCTTAGGGGATCTCTGAATGGCCCAAACCCCCAGTCCCAGTGTGAGACAGAGCCTTGCATTAATAGTGGAAACTCAGGTAATGTGATGGGCAAGAGGACAGAAGTTTCCTGGCTGGGGAGATAGATACCTCTGTGCCCAGGAAGTTGTGTAATATCACATCTAAGGAGTACATCCTCCCATCCCACCAGCCCCGAATGCGCCCCTACTCCCATTTATGGATTTCCTGGTCTGAATGTGACTAAGTTTCCCTCAGGGCCACAGATGCCCTGCTCTCAGCTCGGAGCTCGGCATGGAAGACTCCTCAGGATGTTCCCTGAGCCTTCGCTTCACCTCTGACACGTGTTCTAACTCCACTCCTTCTGTCCTTCTCCACTGCCGCAGTCCCTGTCTAGACCCTGGCTGTCTTTTATTTGGGCGGGTCCACAGGGCGGGCAGCCTCCCAGCCTCACTCCATGCACCCCCTCCAGCCTTCTTCCGGATCCCCCATCACGGGGGCTTTGCACAGGCTATTCCCTCTGCCTGCCGGGTCCCCTCCTCCTCCCCACCCCCCTTCTACCTCGTCTTGTAGATCTCAGCTCAGGAAGCTTCCCTGAGCCCTCGCCCTCGCACTGGACCAGACTCACTGTCCTGGGCCCTCACCTCCTATGTACTTGCTTCTGTGACTTTTACTGCCTTGTGTGTTTTTGCAATTAACAAAGTAGCAAAGTGGTTAAGATCCTCGACTTTGGAGCCAGACTCTGAGTTCAAATCTTAATCTCTCTGAGCCTCTGTTTCCTCTTCTGTAAAATGAAGAAACAAAACGGTATTTGCTGGCCTTGTAATAACACACGGAACAAAGTGAGTTCTATACATAAAACGCCTAGAACTGAGCCCAACCCAGAGTTAGTGCCAGTTGAGGGCCAGTGGTGATTCTTCTGATTGCTAGTGTGACCTATCGATCCTGCGAGCCCCAGGAGGCCAGCACCGCACCTGGGCTCCCCCCACTCAGACCTGGAAGGCTGGCACATGGTAGGTGTCCAAAGCGGCCAACCGAAACAGAGGGAGCACCCGAGTGACAGGTTGTATCCTCGCAGGCATCCATCATGACGGGCACCGTGCAGAGCGAGGCCCTCGAGGGCAGGCCTGGCCGCCGGCCCTGGAGGAGGGGCAGGGAGGGGCGGGCTTCCCCCGAGGAGATGCGGGAGCTGCTGCCACCGACACCCTTGGAGATGCACAAGGTGGGTGCTGGGGTGGGCACGGGAGGCCTGGGCAAGTGTCCTGGTGCCATGGGGACTCGCCCCGGGCTTCAGGTGGGCCTGCCCCTCTCCGGCCCTTGTTCCCGTCCACCAGGAAAGGGGGGTTTTGTGCTGGTTTCACCAAACTTCCATCACAGGCACATGCACACAACCCCTGTGTGACACACTGAGCTCTTAATATTTTTTATGTAGACTCACTTTTTCTCAACTTAAGTTATTGTGTGTGTATACATATAAAATATAAAGGCTTCTATAGATTATGTGTGTAGATATGTGTATATATTTACTACTACCTTAAAAAGTCAACCTTTTAAAAAAAGATATTTATTTTTAGAGAGGAGAAGAGAGGAAGAAAAACATCAATGTGTGGTTGCCTCTCCAATGCCCCCTACTGGGGACCTGGCCTGCAAGCCAGGAGTGTGCCCTGGCTGGGAATCAAACCCCTTGTTCGCAGGCTGGCACTCAATCCACTGAGTGATACCAGCCAGGGCTCAAAGCCAGCATTTTTTTTTTTTTTTGCCACCTGTAGGTTATCACACAGATAAAAAACACATAGGAGAAAAAAACCTTTCACCCCAAAGCCCTCAGAAACTCTGAGCCTGAAGCCGACTATGTGATAAAGTGGGAGATGAACAAGTGTTGGGGTGGGGGGTGAAAACACACAGGCGCCCTGCTGAGGCCTTCCTCTGAGAGGACCGAAAAGGCTCACCCTTCCTCGGAGGCCCTGCTGTGACTGAGCGCTGTGAGCTGGGGGAGGGGTCTGCTGCGGTGCGGAAGCGGAGGGAGCGAGCGGCCGGGGCTGCGCAGGCAATAAAGCGTGGGGTGCAGCTGGGCAAGGGGCTGGGCTGGGTCCCAGCGGCACTGAATGCCAGACCAAGGGATTGTGCCCCTGTGGGAAGCTGGCGACAATGCTCAGCACTCCAGGGACCTCCTCCGCCTCTGCTCCCAGGTGACCCTGCACAAGGACCCTGTGAGGAACGACTTTGGTTTCAGCGTCTCGGATGGCCTCCTGGAGAAGGGTGTTTATGTCCACACTGTGCGTCCTGACGGGCCTGCGCAGCGTGGGGGCCTCCAGCCCTTCGACAGGGTCCTCCAGGTAATGCTGCAGCAGGGGCACCTCGGGCGGGGTGCTCCCTTCAAGCCCCAGGGTGGAAGAGACCCCCACTTCCACCCTGGCTGAGTGGCCTTGGGCGGCGCACCTCCCTTCCCTGAGCCCGGCTGCTCCGTCTGTGAGGAGGGAACGGCAACATCTGTATTAGGTCAGGCCCGGTGTTGCAGTAACAACCCCCAAGTCTCAGCAGCTTAACACACATGAAAAGTTACTGTGTTTTCCAGACCATAAGACGCACTCGGTTTTAAAGAAGGAAAATAGGAAAAAAATTTGAAGCAAAAAATGTGGTAAAATATTTAATAGCATAAATAACATAATATTTCACCAATGTAAATGGAAACAGAACTCAACATCAGCATTAACAACCATTATTCCTCCCAAATTGGGGGGGGGGAGGGGAGTGCTTCTTATAGTCTGAAAAATATGTTATTTATTGCCTTGCATGTGTCCACTTGGGCTGATGGAGGCTCCACCCTCTGCCATTGCCTCAGACTCTACAGCAGAAGAAACCAGACTGTAAAATTGCATATGGTTTTCTTCTGCCCTTACCTATCACTCCCCTGCATGGACTATTGGCCAGATTAGTCATGTGACCTCACCAACTGCAAGGGAGGCTGGGAAATGTAGGTGAGCAGATGAAAAGTTATGGGTGTCCTGGCCCAGACACCTGCCTGGCTACTTTTGTTCCCTTGGGGTGATTTCTGCCATATCTGTGCTAAATTTACTGAATATATGTTTTCTCTAAATTGATGATGTTTTTTCAACTTAAATTTATTTTAAAAGGATTTTTTTCTACTCAATTAGGAATGAAAACCCAACACTGTTTGCTTGAAATAGAAGGCCAACATAAAATACAAATAAAATAGAAAAAGGTCCCGGTCACACAATCCTAGGCAGGGGCCTGAGCGCGTGTGCGCCCTCTAATGTTAGAAAGGGAGAAAAGCAGGCTTCGGAGTGTGAAGGATGTGGGGGCACCTCCCAGTACTTGCTGTTCTATTAAACCCCTAGAACTGAAAGAGTTAAATGCAGAATGACTTCCTCTGTGTGCATGTTCCAGATTCGCCCTGTGTCTGGTTGGGGGTGGGGCCCACATTTAGGAAATGCCATGACTCCCGCCCCCCAGCCCCATTGTACACGCTGACACCAGGCTGTGTGCCCTGCAGGTCAACCACGTGCGCACGCGGGACTTCGACTGCTGCCTGGCGGTGCCGCTCCTGGCTGAGTCGGGTGACGTGCTGGAGCTGGTCGTCAGCCGCAACCCACTGGCACAGAGCAGCCGGACCCCACGGGCGCCAGGCCCCAGCAGCCCTCGGATGCTCTGAGGTCAGCCTGGTCCAGACACCCAGAGGGCCACTCTGGAGGATCCTGGCCCCCAGACCTGTAGACATGGCCACCCATCGTCCATCTGTCCATCTGGCCGGTTCCGAGTCATGGATGGGACCTTGTCTCTGTTCTCTGGTTCTGTGAACTGGGGTGCCAGGCAGTGAGGCCCCTGCCCCAGTTGGAGAGGCATCGAGGTCTTTTTCAACTGTGGGTCTCCACGATGGCGGAAGGTGCTCAGCCCAACAGGGACAAGCTGATCAGCTTGAAGAAGAGAGGTCTGGAGGTGGCTCCAGGTTTCTACAGGGCTTCCTCAGAGGAATACCTGGGGTGGGGAAAGCCCAGCTCAGTGTAAAATGCGCTTACTTGCTTGCAGCAAAGCTGTGGAACTAGAATGAACTGCGACATAGGAGTGAGCTCCCTGTCATGGGAGGTGAGCAAGCAGGAGCTGGATACCCCAGTGAGGTAGTAGACTGAGGTGCGAGGCATCCAGATGATGCATCCACAGGTGCTCGGAAGGTTAGTTTCCTGATAAGGGGCATTCAGGGAGAGGCTGGGGGGGTCACCTCAGCTGGGGAGCTGATCACCAGGAAGGATACCGCTTGGGGTAGGAGCCCACCTCCTCCAGAATTCTGGCGTTTGGGGCTTGCTGGTTCTGAGATTCTCTGGTCCTGATGTCCCCACTTAGAAGGTTCTGAGCCGCAGCCTCTGGAATTGGGGAAGTGCTAGCCCTTTAATAAGAAAGTCACTGATTGTTTCATCCATGGCATCTCTGGTCTGTAGCTTCTGCAATGTGAGGCTGCTGTCCTGGACCCACCAGGCAGCAGTGTCAGGCTTTGGGCTCTTAGCCCCTCCTGCTTCTTTCGAAGGCTGTGTGGCTGCTGACCCATCTGCTCACACCCCTCTGAGCCCAGGCCCCTCCAGGAGGAGGGAGTCATCTGGGGACAAAATTGGGGCTCCGTTCACCTGCCATTCAGTGAAGATGGGAAGCCATGGAAATAAGAGGTCCTGCTTGGTGGAGCAGGAGAATGAGGGAGAAGCACAGAGATGGAGAGAGAGATAGACAGGAGAGAGACCGGCTGAGTGATGGGCCGATTTCTCTCCCACCCAGTGGCGACAGTGTCCAAGGTGGTCATTCGAGGAAGTTTCTTCCCACTTGCAATCTGGAAGCACCAGCATCTCTTAAAATCCTTTCCTCATTTTTCACAGACCAGAAACACTTTTGATTTTAAGACGGGCACGGGCTGCCCCCTGGTGGCCCAGAGTGTGGCCCCTGGGATGGGAGTGGGCAGGCAGGATGCAGCTGGGCCTGCGGCTTGGCTTTGCCCCACCCAGCTCTTAATGGGGGTCTCAGGAAAACAAGGCACCCACCTGCACCCCTCTCCACCTCTGTCCCCTGAAAATTTTCTTCCACTCTAAGGGTCCGTATGGGGAATCAAGAGGCCTGTTACTTGCCCCCTGAGCCTCTGCTTGGGTGCTGGGTGACCCCCTCTTAGTCTGGTGCACCCTCTGAACAATCAAGGGGTAGACAGTGTCTGAGCAGGTAGGAGTCTCCCTGTCAGCCGTGGCCCCCTTGCCACTCTGCCCACACTCTCCCTAAGGACCTGGGTCCCATCTTCTCACCCCTCCCCTTCCCTGTCCCCTGCCCTGTGCACCCTCCCTGAAGAGCCCTTCGTGCCCTGAATGGACTGCCTAGTGCCTCTGCTACCTGGATCCTGTGTGCTCGCATCCATGCCCCAGTGACAGGGCCCTGCCTGTCCATTACAGGGGCACCAAGCAAATGCCAAGAACCCTCAGATTGGGGTGGGCGTGGGGTACAGTGGAGACATGGCCACTCGCAGCCTCAATGGTGTGACCTTAGGAAAGTGGCCCAGCCTCTCTGGGCCTCTGTCATTTGACAGAGCTGGACAGAGCATGCTCCCAGGGCCTCTTGGGTCGGGAAGGCCGTGCTGACTGCAGGCGAGGGAAGATGCAACTGAACCCTGACCAACACTCCCTTCCCTCCCCGGGCTGAGGCCTCTGCCGCCCCCCCGCCCCCACCCACGGATGCAAAGAGGCCTGGAGGCCTGGCAGGCGGACCTCCTCACTGTGGCCGGCCTTCTCATATGCAATATTTCTTCTGGCTTCTCACGGGATCGTTAGGCCCAGACCCGACGATTCCCGACACCTGTCCCTGGCGAGCGTCCCTCCTGCCTATGCATTTTGGTACAGCCCTTGCAACCTGCCCTTCCACCTTGAAAAGCTGTATTTTTCTCTGGCTGAGATGAGAGCATATTCCTTGTATTTTTCTACATGGGGTTTCTTAGGGCTCTCGGGAAGCACCGCAAGCCAAGGGGCGGCCTGCAGAGGCCGCTGGGGGCCTGCCGGGGCCTCGTGCAAACCTGTCTGTCCCTCGGGGGCCGAAGTGACTTGGAAGTTGGGGGGTGGGGTGCTGTTGGGTTGATTTGGATTTTTTAAATAAAATTATTTAAATGCACCTAGAGTTGGGTGTTAACTTTTTTTAATCAAAGGCTGGCATGAGTCAGCTTCTGTTTTGATCTTGTAACATCTCAGCTGCTTTTGCAGGATTAATCTCACCGATTAATCCATTAATTCATTTATTCAAAAAGTTTGCTTAGTACTATGCATCATTCTAGCCCTTGGGAAATCATTAGGCGGAAGACAGATGAGGTCCTGTCTGCATGGAATTATAGTCTAGGGGAAGACAGACCATTGACAAGTAAAAAAAAAAAATCATAAAGAATTCTTTCAGGAGGAATAGAGAGCAATGAAAAACCCAAGACAGTAATGGGGTTAGTGACTGGGTCAGGGAGGGCTTTGCTTTTATGCCAAGACCTGAAGGACAAGAGTCAGCCCTGGGGACACATGGAGGAAGCATGTCCTGGGCAGAGAGAACAGCGAGTGCAAACGCCCTGAGCTGGGAATGAACCCGGTGAGCTCAAGGAAGAGAAAGGAGGCACGCACGAGGGTGGGGTTAGAGGCAAGTCCGGAGTCGGTGGAGTCGAAGGCCTCGGTAGGAACTACGGATTTTATTCTCTGAGCAGTGGGAAGCTGCTGAGGCGTGTGAGTGGCAGCCAGCAGCCTGGGTAGGGAAGGGGCCAAGAGGGCAGCCTGGGGGTGGTGGCCTGGGTACGATGAGTCCAGGGGGCAGGACTGGGTCCCACTTGGGGGCCACACCTCTGTGTGGACAGAGGAAGAGCTTCCAATCAGCTATGCCAGGGGGAGTAAGCTCCCCATCTCAGGAGGGATGTAAGCAGGAGCTGTACCACGCTGATTAGGTTTCTGCGGGCAGGCTAAGAAAACTGGGGGAAACTGGGGGCTGTCGTATTGCACAGGGTACTGCTGGTCCTCTGAGAGGCAGCACTGGTCCTTCCGCCTGCCTGCGACCAAGGCAGTTTCAAGAGCTTTGTGAGAATATCCTGGACTCCCCCAACAGCTCTCCCAGGTGGCTCTGCAACCATTTCAACATTACAGATGAGGAAATGAGGCACAGAGAGGAAAAGTAACTTGTCCAAGGTCACACAGGTAATAGGGAGGAGCCCAGGATTTGAACACAAGACGTATGGCCAAAACATTCAGAAAGGGAGGAAGGTGGATGGAGACCAACAGAGAGGAAGACAACCAGAAAAAGAGGGAGGGAGGTTTTATTCTAACATTGTCCATAAAAAATGAAATACTGAGACTTTGGGAAGTTGGGGAAGGGACCCAGCAGGCTCCCCTGACCTGGCCCACTCCTGAAGGGTGATGGGGCCAGTGGGCAGGGAGGCTGCCCGAACGCCGACCCTCTCCTGGTCTGCTTCCCCATCTAGAACAGTGTGTTGGGCTTATGATCCCCAAGGCTGAGGACATCTATGCCAACCACTGACCTTGAGGGTGTCCTCCCCTCTGAGGGCCCTTGAGCATATCTCCAGGACTTGCCACTTACCTATCCTCCAGCAGCAGCGCCCTCCCCTGCCCCTGCCCCACTCTTGGACTTGGCAATCGGAGCCCCAATAGGATGGCATGGGATCAGGCTTCAGTGACTGCACCTGGTGGGAGGCTGGCGGGGGGGGGGGCAGGGAGAAAGGCACTGACCTCAGGGTGGTGCCCCCCTCCCTACACCTTTCATAGGCTTACAGCAGGGTCATCCTGTGCTAGGGGAGGAGGAAGCCAGTGCAGGTGAGGGCGCGATGCACAAGCATCCCCTCTGATCATCCCTGAACACTTAAAGGGGGCGGTGGTTTATTCCAGATGGGGAAACTGAGGCTCAGGAGACTGTGAGATCTCCCAGCTGCATGGGGCTATGGGTGTCGCAGGTGAGCTTCGTTCGTAGGACCAGTAGAAGCAGCCAGTGCAGACCCAGGAGTCAGTGGACCTGGGTGCAAATCGACTTTCACCGACTTGCCATGTGCCCTTGTGCAAACCTCATCCCACCTGGAAGCTTCCACCTCGGTGTCTCCAGCCTCGGACGATTCCTTTGAGGAGCACCCTGGGCGGGACAGAACGCCTCTTATGAACTGGAAAGCACTTGTCAAATGTAAGGAAAAACAGCCTCATCAAAATAGAACCCACACGTGTTGGATTTAAAAAGGAAATGTTTATTTTCATGTTATAAGGTGATTACAAACTCCTCTAAAAAAAAGCAAAGATGAATTTAAAATATTGATATACATATTTATCTACAAAGCAAAAAAAAAAGGAAAGGAAAAACCCTGCAAAATACAGGGATTCATATCCAAAACATTTAACACAAAACCTTGTATATTGCAAGACTGAATCACACACCAAGGAGATCTTATTCAAATACAAATGTTCCTCCTCAGATGAGTCTCCCGTTAGTTGATTATTGTTTTTTTACAAAAGTTCAAAATATCTTAAAAATATTTTGAAGTTTAAAAAAATGTCCTGATGAGCCAGACATATTTCTGGAAGGAGGCAAGACTCACGTTCTAGGCTTTCTCTTGTGCTAAATTCAGAGTCACAGTTGATAAGGACTTGAAAATTAGATTAAAAAACCCCATGGCGCTCACATCTCAGTTTGAAGCTGAATGTGTCACAAGATGCTCCACCCCTGGGGACCTTGTCAGAAGGGGTCTCTAGTGACGCCCACCGGGGAACAATACAACAGCCTCCTCTGGTCAAACCAGCTGCCTTCGTAGAGGGAGGACCCCACACTCCTCTCCAGTTTCGATGCCTGGGTTTGTTTTGTGGCTTTGTGCTTGTAGCATTTTTGCACAGTGGTGATTGCAGCAACCCTGTGGATGGCCCAGCTTGGAGTTGCCTGACCTTGGGTCTGAGGGCTGGGTGGGCCCTCCACTCGCCTAGAAGGGCTTTCTGAGTCCTTTCCTGGCCTGTGTCTGAGGGTGTGGGAGGGAAGGGAGGCACCTGCCTTCAGGACTGGCCGCCCAGAGCATTTCCCCACCCAGAGGGGCAGCAGTGTTGAGATGTAGGCTGGGCCACTGGCCGTTGTGCGGTGGGACCTGGTGATACAAGAATGCCCTGCACTGGGCTGGGGGGGGGGGGCCGGGGGGCGGGGCTGGCTTTCCCTTGTGCTTCACCAGTGTCTCTGGGGGTGTGCTGGGGACCTGGGGTGAAAGCAAGGGGTCAGGGGTGCAGATAGGGAGCTGGTACCACCCGGAAATCGGAATGGAAGGCCACTCCCCACTGTCCTGTGTGGCCTCAGACTGAATCCTGCCTTTTGGACACCAACTGCCTTTTTTGGGCCTCAGTTGCCTCGTGTGCAATGGGAACCTCAATGCCCAGCTCACGAAGGACGTCTGGGTGCAGGGCCAAGGTGGAGGTGAACAGGGGCTGCCTTTCCTTTCGGAGGCCTGAGTCACAGCTCAGGGACCAGTTGGCCCACGAATGGTCAGGGGGTGGCAGGTGCTGCTCACCTCGTCCCCCGACACTGGGGACGGAGTGTTTCTTTTTTCCTAAAGGCTCCTCCTTGGTCTTTGGGGAGAACACTGGGGAGCTGCATTCACCACTTGCCACACACGTCAGAGGACACACAGCTGGAACTGACAGCAGATGGGCCGGTTCCACTCCCACTTGCCTTGCCAAAGACCCTCCCCTGCTCCAGGCCTCAGTTTCCCCATTTTATGAGGGTGTTCAGTTGTGGGGCGGAGCTGGCAGCCTCTCCATCACTGACAGTGCAGCTCCACCGCAGGGCCCTCATGCAGCACCTGCCTGGTGAGATTTGTCCTGGGGCCCTGCCCATTTCTGCATCCGAAACACATTCTCTAAACACCTCCCTCACATTCCTTCCAGGTCTGGCTGGCTGGACTATGTGTGGGCATCAGAATTTGTGACCTATCCAGGCAGAGAGTGGGCAGAGGACTGCCCCTCCTCTGAGACAGGTGGACCAGAGTCACAAGCGCCAGTGACAGTTTTCTTTATGTGGAGACATACAGAAGTCGCGCATCATTACACATTGTACTCATAGAGCCAAGTTCTGCAAGTAACCAGAGCCAGGGGAGCAGACACGAGGGTTACAGTTGGAGACAGGGACCCGGCAGGCTGTGAGGAATGGGCTTGGGGACAGTGGCTGACCTTCCAACCAGGCGGGACCTGGGGACTTGGTCTGCACATGTCTTTGGTCTAGAATTTGGTCTGGGAATCTTACAAGAGGCCTTCCTCGGGCCACTTCCAGAATGTTGCGATTTGCCTGCCGCCCGGTGACCTTTCCCTGGGGGGCTGAGCCCCAGAGGGGAGATGTACGTAGCCTGAAATGACTCCAGATGCCCAGGCAGCCACAGCTTGCCGAGCCCCCCTCGCTCCTGCACGTTGCCTGTCCCCAGTCACTGACAGTGGTTAGTGAACTACGTACAATTCCGTAAGATGGAGGGAAAGGGTCACATTGCTACTCGGTAAAAGTGGGGGGGGGGACAAACAGTGAAATCAAATCAGACACAGCGACAACCATAAATACACAGAAACACAGGAACACACTGGAACTGTGAATGGTTTGGAATAGGCATTGTTTGGCAGAGTGTACGCTTTGGAAAGAGAGAAATGTGAAAGTTTACCAAAGACAAGACGTTCCAAAGGTTCAGAGTTGCCTCTGCCCCTCGGGAGGGGGACCCCAAAGGCCCCTCCCTCTCCCGGATTTGGGGAGGGGGTTCCAGGTTTCAGAGCCCCTGCTCTGAAAGCCTGAGGTGGACTTCACTCTCCACCCACCTGCCCCACAGGCAGTCATTGCCCTTTGTGACGTTTCAGTTTAGAGTCTGAACTTGGAAGTGACTTTAAATGGCACAGTTTAGGTCCAAATAGGGGCCAGGGTGAAGGTGTGTCCACACTCGGGATGTTAAAGGTAGAGTACCTTCGCTTCTGGTTCAGAAAGGACACTGCACTTGGTTGAGCCAGTTCTGGGGTGCCAGCCCCATGAACCCCAGCTTCCTAAAAACGCACTCCCTCACTGCCTCCCCTCGGTCCCCACATGGTGCATGTCTGACACCAGCTATCACAGGGGCTGTGAAATGCAGACTTCTACTGTCTCCCAGGGTCTACAGGGGCGTTGCACTTCTGACTGAGCTGGGAGGAGGTTTGGGGAGCGCTTCGCTGGGCTCAAGTATCTAGTGAACCTCCACAGACACTCCTGGTGCTCCCTGCGTGGAGCCCTCATGGCCCAGGGCTGGGATCTTCAACAAGAGCTTGTTGGAGTTTCCCAGCCTCTGGGAGATGAGGGTGGAGAGATGAGGGGAAAAAGCACCCCTCCCCAACACCGGGCCCCAAGCCCCAGGGCCCACATCCTTTGGTCCACTCGCTCACCCCTCATCCCTCACTAAATACATGCCGCTTCCCTCCTACAGGCAGCTTCAGGAGAAGGGAAATGACCAGAACCTGACGGCACCCCACTGAGATGTGACAGACCCTGAGGGCTCCAGCTGGGCCAGCCTCAGTCTCCACTGGGGCTTCCGTGGGAAGGATGCGGCCGAGTGTTCTGAACGCCAAGCCCCAGCCTCACCACCCAGCACTGATGGCTGGTTCTGACGGCCCCTCTGACTATCCACCACTGACCTCTCAATAAAAGCTGGGGTTTTGTTCCTGGTGCCACGGTTTCTACCACTTAGACTAAGCAGATCTTTGATGCAGGGCCTCCCCTGTCAGGGTGAAGTCAGTGCCTTTGTCTGAGGGGTGGGCCCATTAGTTAGGTGTCTGCCTTCCTGGCTACGGGGTTACGGCAGGTGTAACCAGGCGCCTCCTCGCAGCCCCCCACTTTCTCCTGCCCGGACGGGTGGGGCCTGCTCCCTGCTGGCTGCTTCTACTTGAACCAGGTTGGGGAGGTACTACACCTTTAAAATGGGTCTGCTGTCCCAGGAAAATCCCACCCTGCGTTTTTGGGGGCAGAACTTTCTGCCAGCCGCATGAGCACCGAAGAATTGCTTTTGAAAATGAGATCTATTGCTGGCAAGAAGATCGATTCAAGTGGTAAAAGTATATGACAATCTCTAAGTGTATATATATATGTAAAAAAAAATACAAAGAAAAATTTACCAGTTCCCATAAAATACATCTAATTCAGTATGAAAGCTCTGCCTTGCCCCGGACCTCTGCCCATGGGGCTTTTTTTTTTGTACAAAATAGCCCCAAATCAAAACAAAATACACATACACACGACACCACACACGCGTGTGCACACACACACAGTAATATTTTCTGTGACATTAAAAAAAATCCTAGTGCAAATATAAAGCTCTGTAAACCTGGTCCTATGAGAATCTAATGTTAGTAAACAGCAGGAAAGCGGCCCGCCGCCCCGAGGGCGCTCACATCATGGTCTCCACCACAATGTGCGTCGGCTTCATGAGAGCTCCGTTCATGGTAGAGCGGGAGCTGAAGGGCGTGGCCCCCTCTCGCTCCACGGCCCAGTGATTGGGTTCCCGCGGCGTCAGCAGGTACTTGAGTCTCTGGAGAAGGAAGGGGACAGGAGCAGGCGGCAAGTCAGGCAGTCTGGTTCCTGTTCACCACGGCCATCTACCCGTCTGGGCCAGTGTGCTGTCTGGCCTTTCACAAACCACTGCCCTCTTGGGACCTCCCACTTCATCCACTGGCAAACAAAGAAGTTGAACTAAGGTGCCCCAGGGCCCCTTTGTCCTTGCAGCTGGTGGCCCACTTGTGGAATCAGTGAGGCTGAGCCAATGGCAGAGCTGGGACACGAACTCAGGGCTCCCACCTCCCCACCCACCTCTGTCCCGTGTCCACTCAGGAATTTAATTAGAAAGAACTTGTGAAGTTCTCTATCTAGGCATTCAGTTTCAGTTTATTAGAAATTTTCAGAGCTGCTTATTAAAAGCTATAATATTTCACTTAAAAATCCAGATTTCCATCTTCTCTTTTAAAATTGCAGGATCTGGCCACGGCAGGCCCCACGTCCCCTTGGTAACTACGGGCCAGAGCTGAGCGCATCACCCCCGGGCCTGCCACCGGAGCTTCCCCATCCGGGTTGCCTGCCTGGTCCTTGGAGGGCCGGCTGGAGACCCCAGGTAGAGGGTGAGGGGCGGGGTGCCAGCAGTAAGGGCATCCTGCACCCCCTCATTGCTGCACATCTGTACAATGGGGTGTGCACACAGCAGGCGGACCGGAGGCGCACGCCCCCGAACAGCCACCTGGGCACCGTTTAAATGCCAGGTAAGATGCCACTGAACTCCTCCAGGACAGAGACCGGGTCTGTAGAACCTGCTCCAAGAGATGTTCCTGGCTGGGAGGCCACCTGGGCAACTGTGCAGGGGGAGCTCCAGGGGCCGCAGAACGGAGACAGGTGGCTGTTTTCCCGGGGTGGGGGCCTAGGGTTAAGGAAGGGGTGCAGCTTTGGGGTAGAGTGACTCCTCACCGGCCCCTCCCCTTCTCCTACACCAAGCGCACTTGGACCAAACCTCTGAACTGGAGCGGGAGCAACGTTTTTAAATTAAGCTTTGAAGGAACACAAGTGAGTGACCTGTGGGATGTTCTGATGTCCAGCCCCAGGGTTGAACTAGGTAATTGCTGTGGGCACTGGCCAATCAGAACAGACATCGAATGGCTTGGCTATGTATGGAATTAACCCTTTGGTTTCTGGATGGTAGGAACATTCTGGAAATTCCTGGGGAGGGACTGGGTTGTTACAGGGTATATGCAGGGGGTGCCCCGAGGGGCCCAGGGCAGTAGTTATCTCCTGTACGTCCCCGGGCTCAGTATTTAAATATTTTAACAAACGATAGGACCAGGCAGCATTCTGGCCGAATATTGGGGTCCTCCCCTGCGTCCTCCAGGGAAACACCATGAGCCCGGTCCAGCGGCAGCACTGCGGGGCCGCTGGCTCAGCCGGAGCTCCGGGCCTGCCCCCCGCACAGCCCTGCCTGCTTCCTCTGTCCAGGGAAGGCGGGTGCCTTTCTGCCTGCCCTCCCCTCTCCCCCACCCACACCACCCCCGGGACATTCCCTTGCCCACAAGGAAACCCACCCAGCCCAAGGGAGAGCCGGGGCCCCAGCACATCCTGGCTCCAGATTTTTAAGAGAATAACAATAAAAAACAGCCTAGAACAAAACAGTGCAATCTTGGAGCCTGCCCAAGCCCAAAGGTTAAGCGAGATTCTAAGAAAAGGATTTCTTGGAAAGAGCCCTTGTTTGGCCGGCCTGGAATCTACAGCATTGTCTGAGGAATTTGTGAGAGGAGGTGGCGGTGGGAGGAGGCCTCAGGAGAGGAGATGTGCAGGCACGGAGGCCTGCAGGCTGGAGGCTCTGTCTAGCCCAGAGGTGGCTTCTGCGGGTGGGCAGCAGACAGGACCGCAGACTGGGGAGGGGGCACCAGCGGGTGGGGCTCATCTGCAGTTTGGCTCCAGGATAAGGGAAGGCCTTGGGTGGGGCTCAGGCTTCCTCCCTGGCTCCTGTCTCAGAAACAGCAGCCCCTCTGTTCCCGAGGCAGAGCCCTAGCTCCTAGCTGGGCCTCCAATGCTGCTGTCACGGCTCCCTCACCTGCCCCCCAGAACGTGTCACTGCTGCCCGGGTGCTGTCACACCCCCATGCAGCACGTCCTACACCTGTCCATCTCCAGTTCTCTGCCTGGCAGACTCCTTCTGCTACAGCCCTTCGTCGGCCCCGTGAACCTGAACTCGCTCCCATTTTCCCAGGATTCACTCTCCCGCCCACAGGCTCCACCACTCCTGGGGCTGGGAGGGGTGTAGGACTCAGATCACTCAGTAGACTGACAGCTGGCTGGCCTTCGGCCTCCCGCCGACCCCCGAACCCAGCCTGAGCCCCAAGTGCTCACCACGAGGAACGGCCCTTCTGTCTGGCAGAGGCGGATGACCACAACCAAGGGGACGCACACCATGGAGGACAGAGCCAGGCTCCAGCCCAGCCCGATGGCCCAGGTCGGGTACACATACACTTTGTTGTAGGTCAGGGGCACATACTTGACGAGAGAAAAGATGAAACATCCCTGCGGAGAGATGGGGGCAGTCAGGGGGGCGTTTCAGGGGGGCGGCCAGGGGGAGATCTCAGAGCACAACCCGGGCCTCATGGATAACCCACAACGTGCAAACGCCATCCTCGTGGTGGCGCCTGCTGTGTGCCCAGCCCTGCTGTCATTGCTGTCATTGCTGTCCTTGTGTGGGGGCTGCTGCCTAGACAGGAGAGCACCGGGTAGTGGCTGCTCTGTGCTCTCCAAACACAGGAAGCTTTATACCCGCCTGTCACATTCCTCTTTCCACTAGGGTGACTTCATCCTGCCACCCTGAGGTGCAACCTGTCTCCGATCAGCGCAGCGTCTCAGGGAACGGGAGGGAGAGACTGACGGTCAGAGTGGCGAGGAGCCGCCCACAAACACACACTGGTGAGAACATGAGCACGGGCTCCGAACCCAGTACAGTCTCTCTAGAAAAACCTTGCCAGTTGCTGTGGTTCCTGGCTGCTACAGTTAACCTATTTTTATGGGGAAAATAAGCACCTCAGTTGGAAAGGCCACAACCATATTAAATAACAACAGTGACAACCTAAGTTTGTCGGCTGCCACTCACACCCCACATCAGTCTCCTCGCTTTACCACCGGGGAGATGGGGCCCCTTAAAGTTACTCAGTGAGTTAATGGCAATGCCAACTTATTCTGCTTAGGAGCAGAGGTCACTCAGGGGAAGGCCCATTTACTCCTCAGCTCCTGGTCCCTGAATACAAGGAGCATGTCTGCCATCTGCGCCTCCCACGGCGTGAGCTGAGATGGCGGAGCAGATGTCCCCCCCTGCCATTAGCTCCGAAGCTCACGACAGGTTTCAGACACTGAGGGGAAAGCAGCTTTTACTACAGAGGACTTCCCTTTGGCTGCGGCCTCCGAGCGGGGGCTGGAAGCAGGCAGGGTGCCCGGGCATACTCCAAGGCCACTTTCCAAGGTGGCCGGCATCCCTGGTAGGAAGAGGAGTGTGGCACCTCACTGCCTTGGGTCCGGGGCTGGTGCACAGCTTCCTTGTTCTTGGGAGAGCCCAGAGTACCTCTCTGCTGGGAAGTGCCCTCTCTAGTTAGGACCCCCACCCTGCCACGGAAATGCCACATTTCCAACATCTCTGACCTCTCCTTTGGACGTCCCAATGGCTCCTTCACTTAGTCAGGGACTGAAAGTGGGCTCCTGGGCTCTGGGAGAGTTTGGGGAGAAGTTACGTGCTGCGTCGTGGATCCCCTACACTTCTCAACAGGCCCTGACCCGCTTTCCTCTTTGCGCTGCTACCCACAGCCAGGCGAGAGAAAACTCACAACACAGAGAACCGGAGTGACCACGGCCCAGCTGTACTTCATCCACGGCCCGGGCCGATAGCCGATCATGTCCTCAATACCATCATACAAGTTATCACTGCCTGCAAGAGACAACGGTAGGCAGATGGTGACACGGTGTCCGATGCCAGCATCCGCCCCAGGAACGGCGGGCCGAGGGCTCAGGGCCACGAGGGAGCTCTGGGGCCTGACCCGCATCCTTGCATCTGACAACACTCAGACCCAGATGTGGCAGATGTTTATCTAAAATAAAAGTAACGGGACATCCTGCACTTTCTTGGCCGCCTTAGGCATGCCCAGAACCTGGTGTGAGCAGCCCAAGGTCTCAGGGAGGTCCGAACACACCGTCCCTGGGCCCCAGAGTTTATCGCAGAGAGACCCTGCACAGCCAAGTGGTGTGTTTGTCAAAACACACAGTCACACTTGCACCTTCAGCACAGGGAGGACCTAGTGTGGCTACAGTGATGTGATCTGTGCAGGGAAGGGGCGGCCATCTGCTGGAAAGTCCAGGTAGGAAAGGCCTTTGTGTCCAACTCAATAAATTCCTCTTAGGATTCTGTTTTTTGAAACTTCTGAATAGGCCGGAAGGAGAGACCTGAGACAGGGTATGCAAAACGTGGTACTCACCATATATCCAGGCAACAACAAAACATTCAAAGAATGCAACCCACAAAAGGCATACACCGCTAGCTGCATAGTAGTCAAAGAGTTGAAACACATACATGCCACCCTGTGGAGAAAAACACAAAGATGTTTGACGTGTGATGTGGTATCTAATGCCCTTAATATATACAGAGCTCTGGCACATTAGTAAAAAATATAAAACCCAAAAGCAGAATGGCAAAGGCTACAACAACCCGACACCTCTGCACAAGACGCCCCGCTTCGTGTTTGACTCGTCACAGCCACAGGGAAAAGGAAAGCTGAGCAGGGTGTCATCCTCAGCACAAAGTGACGCGCCCACTCAGGCCTGCTCCCGAAGCAGGTACCTAACGCCAGCTGTGGCCTAAACAGAAGACTTCGGCAACAGCCAGCAGGTCAGTGTGTGGGCCTGTGATCCACCTGTCGCGGAGCGAGGTTTCTTACAGACACATCCAGAAAAAAACATTAATTTTTTACTTGCAGTAAGGAAAGTGGTGGTGGAAAACCCTGGACTGAGTCTGGGAACTGATGCAACCTTTGCTGGAGAGCGTAGGAGGCCGGTGGGGACAGGCGGGGACAGCCTGCCCTGGGCCCACAGGCCCTCGTCAGGCCCGTGCTGGTTGGCACAAGGCTCTGTTCTCCTCTGGCCCACCTCTTGCCAGACTTGCTGATCCAATGCTGCCTCATTCTTGCTCCTTTCCTCTTGTGCTTCTTTGTCCCACTTCAAACGGACCCTCCTCTGGCCCCGCCCACTCTCTGACCAGAGCACACCCTGGCCTCTGCACTCCCTGCAGAATTTACCCTTGAGAACCACCTCCCTCCAGGCCCGCAAAAGGCAGCTACACTGTCACAGAGGAACAGAGCTGTCGCTAAAATGGATTTTAGCTGAAGCACCCCTCCCCCAGGCCTCCCAGGGTGAGGGAAGGAGAGAGCAGCAGTGTTGCCATGGTAACAGAAAAAGGCAGGGGAAGCAAGGGTTATCTACTGAGTTCCTTTCCAGTGTAGGCTGAGTCCCCTGGGCTGGGCAGGACCCCTGCATTGGGTGGGTCTAGGAGATTACCCACCCAGGTCCTCTCGCCCAGCTGTTGAGGGGAACAAGAAGGCACTGTGACCTTGAACTGCTCTGAGACACATATTAGGGGCACCAAGAGCCCTGAGAAGGGGAGGCCCCTGATGCCTGGTAAGAGAGCCACCTACCTCCGTCACCATCGTCAGCCCCAGCAGGTAGCTAATGCTACATATCAGGGCGATGAAGATTTCCCGACGGAAACCCTTCCTTAGGAAGGACGGGTAGAGGTCAACCAAGGACGTGATCTGTCCTTCGACTTCAACAAACTAGGGGGGAAAAGAGAGTGGTGAGTGGCAGGTGCCAAGCACCTCCCCTCTGCTTAGAGAGAGGAGCCTGGCAGTCAGCTTGCGGGGTCAAGTCCAAACGCATGAACCCAGCCTTGCAGGCTCAGCCTGCTGGTCAAGGCCAGTGGCCCACGCACAGCTCCTCCCTCATCCCGCAGCTTGCGCCTCTGCTGAGCCTCATCCTGCCACCAGAATGCCTTTCCCCCATCATTCAAGACTCAGCTCCAGTGACCACCTCTCTGAGGCCAATGCTGACCTCCGCCCTGGCATGTGCATTTGCAGAACAAACTCCTCCCACTTTGGCCTTGGTCCTCTTTGAACCCAAGAGCAATGTCCCCTCATTGCAAGGTTACAAGTGTCCAGCTGGGCCGGGCACATGTGGCTGCTCCACAGACACATAATGAATGGGGGGAACCCAACGCAAGTCTGGGCCTCGGTCTCCCCCTCAGATTCCCCCTCAGTTTGAGTGGCGGCTCAAACTCTCTGGGGCTCGCAGGCCCACAAGAGAATGTTGCAGGAGTGCACACGTGCACACTTACACATGTATGTGTGTAAGCTCGGTGAAGCCAGGCCTCCAAGGCTCACGGACTCCGGGAAGCCACCCCTGGGCCCCCAAACATGAGGCGGCATTGTAGCATGACTCCCAGTCTTTCTAAATCTTCCCATCAGTGCACCTAGTAATTGAGCTTAGAGACTTGCCTATCATGACCCGGAGCACTGCCTCCTTCCTCAAAGGGCAGCATCGACCCCCATCCTGTGGACACGTGTCTCGGACCTGACCAGTGCCCCGCAGCCGGCTTCCAGCCTCTGCAGGGGACCTGGGCGAGGACTCTGCCCCGCCGCTGTCTCCAGGCCGGTGCGCACAACGTGGGGACGTGGGACCGCAGGCTTCCGGGGCTCGCGGACTCATTTCCCACTTGGATGGCTGCAGACACATTGCCCTGCCGACCAACGCACCCTCTGAGGCCCATCACACTCCTTTAAAAGTTGAAAAGCTAAACCCCCCACCCTTATGCTCTGTTCTTTCATCTGGGAGCAGCTTTTGGAAGGGAATCTCTCCACAGCATTCCTACCAAAAGGGCAAGTCCAACCCCTCACTCCTCTGGGACGCATCCCGGAGGATCAAGGACACAGACAGCAGCGGACCCTTTCATGCGCTCAAAGTGGCAGGATAAGTGACTCTTTGTTGCCAGGGACTCAGGGTAAAGGTGACCAAGAGGCTCTTGAAAAGCACCCAATACAAGGAACTGATGTATTGACCTCTAACTGAAGTGTCGGTGAAACGGGTCTCAACCTAAATTGCCACTGAATTATAGTTAACCTGCAGCTCCAGTGTCGAGCTTCAAAAGGACTTAAAAAACAAAGGTTCGTTCTTGTTCGGAGATGGGGAAATCAGACAGGAAGACCCAGCATCACTGTGGGTCGGGGCCAAGGCCTGCCCAAGCCCCTGGCTGCCAAGTTGCCTGCATCCCCAGAGAACACCACCCTCTCACCCCCATGCCACCAGCCCCTTCGACCTGCCCCACTGAACAGTGATGGGGCCCTGACCTCCCAAGCCTCAGTTTCTCCCCCTGTAAAATGGGTGGGCTTTGCTGACTCAGCAGGCATGTTGAGGCAGATATGAAATCATACGAAGCAGGTTAGTAGGAAGCTAGGAAAATCCTTTGACAAGTAGAATGGGGAAACTGAGACAGACAGCTGAGCAGACCGGCTGAGCAATATACAGCCAGGTGCGGAAGGTCACCAGGGCAGAAAGTCCCAGGTGCCTAGCCCTGGGGGAAACTGGTGCCAGACCTCACCCTCACGATGGACTTTTCTCCCCTGGCATATTGATGGTCATGAGACTTAGACCCCCTGCCCTGGTGCTGACCAAGCAGTGGAGCCCACAGTCCTAAAAGGGCACCCCTGGGAAAGCTGGTGAATATTCTGTTGAGATCCTTCCCTACACTCCCAGCCTTTACACCCCTCCAGAGACAAGGACCCAGGGTGTGCGCCTTCTGGAGAGTACTCCCGCCCATGCCTTTCCCTTCCTCCTCTCCTTCCCCACATTCGTGCATCCCCTGAACGCTGAGGGGTCCCCACCAGACTTGCAGGCAGGGGAGCAATGGGCACCAGCCTCTCCTCGCAGGCTCACCCCAGGGCCTGTCCCCAGGGCCCCCTTTTCCTGACTTCTCTGAACCAAAGCAGTCCCACCTCGTCCCTCTCCTGTTGCTTCTCTGGCCCTAAGCCCTTCCTTGTTCCACCGTCCCCAGCTTCCATAAACATCCTCTCGCTATCACCCGGGCTCGTGTTGTGAAATCTTTCCTGCGTAAAGTCAAGGCTGGCCCGAGGCAGACCCACTCTGGGCCTGATTCCCTTTCCAGTAATAATTAGAGTGAATTGGCAACTGGGTGATTAAACTTAACCCACACCAGGGGTCTGGGATGGGTGAGCTCCTGAGGGATGGGCTCCAGCTCAGCTCTCTTCTTGTCACGTTCGTTCACAAACTGTGTCCCCTCGGGCAGGCCGGACAACCTGCCTGCAGGTGAGGGACATCCCTCCTCTGTCTCACCAAGACACACCCAGCAGCGTGACGGCTCCTGAGAGAGTGACCCCCCCCCATTTCTAGCATATTTCAATGCTAGAAATTTGGGGAGAATATTTTCTATAACGAGCAAGGGTCAAGCTCCTGCATAAGTGAGAGACCGTGCCTAAGGTCGACTGTTGGTCTCTGCACCTCCACAGGGGGAAGCTATTTTGGGGTAACTCAGAGGGGGGACAAGAGAGACAAACTAGCAGGTCTGGGAACAGGCAGCCTCAGGAGCCCCACTCCTTGGCCAGCTGTGTGTGTGGGCCTCAGCCAGGGGAGTCCTCATCTCTCCAAACCTCAGGTTTTCAGGCATTGGGACACTATGCAGATTAAGGAGCTAATGCAGAAAAAAGCCAGCCTGGGGGAGGGGAGGGAGTCAGTGTTTAATGGGCACAGAGTTTCGGGGTGGGGAGATAAAAGGTTCTGGGACACGGATGGTGGTGATGGCCACACAGCCAGGCAAACGTACCGAACCCCACTGAACCGCACCCCGAGAAATGGGGAAGATGGCCATCTTGTGTTCTGAGTACTTCACCGTTCACACACACACATAAAAAGCCGGGCATGAAGTCTGGCCCAGGTGCACACTGTGAACGGCAGTGCCCTGACCCTGTCCCGCTGCTGGTGGTGTGTGCAACCGTCATCAGCACTGATAAAACCTTCCTGTGTCCCCAGGCTCACAGAGCACATGGCACAAAGGAGGGATCACAGCCCATGCCACTGAACCCGAGACACCAGGCCCCGCCCAGCTCACCAGGAGCCAGCCCGCCATGTCCCTGTTGGTAAAACAGGCCACGCTCTAGTGAAGAGAGAGAACCTTCCCTCTGAGGCTGGCTGTGAGCTCACAGAGGGAGCTCACCAGGGCCTTGGCCACCTCGGGGCTGAGCTCAGAGGTGCACGGCCTGGCCGGCCCCACCTGCCTCCCAGGGAGAAAATCTAATGAATAAAACCACCAACGAACGCTCACTCAGGAAGCAGAATTCCACAGACTAAGGGATCTGTTGTGGGCCCATGAAGACATCAGATTTCATCATTTATTAACCTCTCTGTTTTTGTTTTTCGCTTTCACTTAGAGGTCTGGAAGAAGTTATAAAAGCCATTTGCTCAGGGCCTCCGAAGGCCAAACTCATTAAGTAGGAATGATTAATGGAGTCCTCCTGCTGTTTACACAGCTCCAGCCCGTCAACAGCTGTGGAAGTATTTTGTTTTCAATCCCCCAAATATTTTCATCGTCTTCTCTGCTAATCCTGCTCCCCTTTTGGATAAATCCTTTGCTCTGTTCTTGACTTTGCTCTTGGACCACCTCCTCTGCTCTGCCTGCTTGTCTAAGACTTTGGCTCTGAATTCCTGTGACCTGCCCTGGGCACTGGCTTTGCAGCTGTGGCCCTCACGGCAAAGCCCTCCTTTAAATGGCCACAGGCACCTCCTTTAACTGGGTTTCCGTGAGTCAGCCAGACCCCCAGCCCACACATGAGGCTGCAAGATGCCTGCTTTCAGTGACCGACCTCGGACGCTGGCTCCGGTGACAGACACCATAGGCATGGCTGTCACGAGCCCGGGAAACAGGACCACCTGCCCTGCACACCACAACTCCCCACTTCCGGGGTCACGCCTGTGCTCAAAACTGTCGTCTTGAGAAGACCCCAGTGAAAATACACCTCTCTCCAGGGTCAGGTGACCAGAGGTCACGACTGCTCTATAGCAGGCACTGCACTTGGTGCTTCACACAAGGCAATGGAGATACAATCTTACCCATTTACCAGATGAGGAAACCGAGGCTCAGAGGGGGAGGAAACACGCCCAATGGCACCCAGAGGTTTAGAACCGTGTTACTCAAAGGCAGGTGCAGCCCTGGTTGGCTCTCACTGAGCATCAGGTGGAGGCCTGAGCCCTGGAGGGGATGGGACGTGGGGACTAAGAGGTAGAGTCCTGCCCCAGGAGGGCAGAGCCAGGGTGGCCCGAGGCCGGGTGGGTTTGAGGGAGGCTGCCCAAAGCTGGGCTGTTCAGGAAGCACTAGAGGAGGAGGGTTCCATTTGGGGACAAGCCCTCTGACCCCTGTGCTCTAGTTAGCACAGAAGAGTGGTTCAGGTTTCTGTGGCCCCATCTAGGACTCTTGATGAGGGCCAGGGTAGGGACCACTTTGTGCCATAAGCAGAAATGTTGGTCCCTTCCCCTCACAGCCCACGTGCCGGCGTCACTCCTGGCTCCTGCCCAGCCGCTCCACGGGAGCGTGGCGTTCCTGTTTCGGCCTTGCCCTTCTACTTCCCACCCGTGGCTTTGTTTTAACCAACGCTCGGCTGCTGTCCTTCCCCTTGCTGAGGTCAAAGACTTGCACTGTGGGGCCATGTCATGCTCCTGCTGCCCCGGGCCTTTCCCACTCCTGGCGTCCCAGAGGGGCCCTCGTCTGCTGTAAGCTGCAGCTGTTGCAAGTCTGATATGAGGATGGGGAGGGAGTAGCCACCTCGCACACGGCACAAACAAGGAGGCTTTTCCAGAACCAGGTCCCCCGTGGCCAGTCCCACCCTGGGGCCAGCCCCTCCATCTGTACATACCTGGCTATCCAGTCCAAGCAAGAGAAGCATAATAAAAAACAGAATGGACCAAAATGTGGGCAGCGGCATCATCATCACAGCTTTGGGGTAGGCAATGAAGGCCAGGCCGGGCCCTAACGGGAAGAGAAGACGGGGAGGGACAGAGTGGGGAGAGCGTCAGAGGCGGAGCACCGGGAGCACGGGGCTCACACAGCGACGCCCGGGCCGAGGGCGGGTCTCCCAAACCCAAAGTGCAGGGAGGAGCCAGGCCGGAATCGCTCTCGGGTGGGACGTGCGGGGGCTCAGGCGGGGCCCCGTTTTAGCATCTGTCTCCTAAGCAGCAGCACAAGCGGCCTCCTCACATCCCGGAGTCCGGACAGCCCCGGGGTATCTGGGGTGGGCGTGGCCTTCTGGGCCTGGACTCGGTCCGCTGGCTCGGAAAGGAGCGCCCCCACCTCAAACCGGAGCAACCACGCCGACATTTGCTGGAAGGAAGCTGGGGGAACATCCTGGTTAGCTGACTACCAAATTCCCACTTCTACTAAAATGCTGCCTAAGCAGGAAAAAAACAGCACCATGCCCCACACAGCCGATGTCTCTCCCCGGTGCCTCTGTGCACCCGCTGGGCACCGTCACAGCCGGGGCCCAAAGCTGAGGGAGGAGTGCACGGGGCGAGCTGCCAGGGCTGGGGGACCCGTGGCCTGCATGTGAGTGCTCCTCCCTCTGTTCCCGCCCCACTCTTCACATCACCATGTGCCCCTCAGGGCCTCAGTTTCCCCACCTGAGAAGTGGGGGGGGGGGCAGGTCACCATATACAACTCTCAAAAAACCCTCTCGTGTTCAGATTCTCAGCTGCCAACACCATGTCCGTAGAAATGGGCTTCTGGTCTCTAAGGAGGGGACTCTGGCAGAGTCTGTCGGCAGGACTTGGGAGACAGGAGCCCCGTCAGCTCAGGGGGCGCATTTCTGACTAGAAACATTCTAAGGACATGGAGAAATTTCTTGCCCTGTCTCCAACCAGCCTGGGAGAAAGTGCCGGGGAGGAGCTGGGCTGTGACTGAGACCTGTGGGTCCAAGAGACAGGAGGCCCAAAAGGCCCAAGGTGAAAAAATAAAATCCAAAACTGAAAACAAACAAACAAAAAGGTCAAGAAATGTGAAACAAAAAAAGGACTAGAGGCAGGATACTTAAAGCAGATATCAGAAGCAAATGAATGGTTTAAGAATGGGGGAAAAAAACATTGACACAAATTGGAGCCAGAAATCACACCACATGGCTTTAAACAGAAATGTGGCGGTCAAGGGCGAGTCCTTTAATGATCCAGAGTCCACTCGACCTGAGGAGACCTGACCATGACCGGGCATCCTCGAGTGGCTAGAAAACTGGCACCTAAGAGCAGTGGAAGGGGTGCCCACACTAACCCCAAGGCAAAAGTTGGACCAGGAAACCACGCTGCCACCTAGGCTGGGCTCCCCTGTCCCCCAACATGTCAGCTCTGAGTGAGGAGTCAAGTCCAGCCGACTTCGAGACAGATGTAAAATGGGGCCCCCACCCCTCCAGGGCCTGTGAAGATGCTCAATGCACTCGTTTCTGTATTTCAGTTTTGCCTTTCGCAAGCGAGCTTCCGGGAGAGGGTCTGAGCACCTCCGTCTAAAAGTGCGTGGTGAACTCGAGAGAGAATCCCTGTGAAACAATGTGGCCGCTCCAAGCACTCTGCATGCCTGTCGGCGGAGACCGCGCCTCTCTGCGGCTCATTTGCACTCCATTCAGCTAAGTAATGATCTTGTTCAAACGTACTTGACTCAATATGGTGCTTGTTAAAAGCTTATTAGAGAAATAATCACCCTTGATGTGTCGGCTGTTCAGACATCACCGTGGGGAATACATGCCAAGGTCTTTGAAGTGGGCGGGAGCAAGAAAACAACTTAGGTTGACGATGTGCACGTACACAGAAAAATGCCTTGCTGTCCACAGAGAGCTGTCTTGCATTTGGATACATATCTCCCACCACCAAGTTCACTCTGAGCTCCTGGTGATTCCCAGTCTATCAGAATCAGTTTGCAAGCCCTCAACTAGAAAAAGCCATCTGCAAAGGAGGCGTATTCCTGTCTCCCTTCACCACTCTGCCAAAGCACAGGTGGCCAGGGGTATTTCTGGAATTACTTTCTGTGTCCTCAGTCTCAGGCCTGCCTTTGGGGGCTTCTCGAGGCAGGAAAGCTAGGTCCAAAGGTCTGATTTGGAAGCGGGGTCAGGGCAGAAATGCATGGGGCCGAGGGTGGACGTGCCACGTTGTTCTGCGCATAAGGGTGGGGCTTGGCAGCGTCACCGCCAGTGAGGACAAAAACAGAGCCCAGGGGCTCCGAGAAGTCAGGGGAGTCCCAACCCATTCTCACATGTATCCAGGGTTGAGGGGGGAGGCAGGTGTGAGGACACCCTCACGTCAGAGGGGCCCTACCCTGGAGATCCCAGCTCTGACCCTGACCACCCAAGACTCTCAGGCCAGTGGTCTCATCCGTGGAGCAGACATCTGAATGCACAATGCTGAGGCTCCCCGACCCCCAACTCCAGGGTCCCATGGGCAAGGGTGACACCTGGGCAGGACCCCAGCTGAACCTGTCCCTGGTCTGTGGTGGTCCCTGGAGTAAGGACCTTACATCACACTAATGTAAGGGCAGAGCAGATGGAAGTGTGTAAAATAACAAAACTTCCAGGCAACTGAAGGCCACCTTGCAGGTGAATTGGGCAGGCCTGGGAAAGGGCGGAGAAGCCAGAAAGGTGGACTAAGAGGATCCTGGGAGCCTAAGGTTCTCATTCCCACGCCTAAGCCACTGCCGTCTTAAAGCTACAAGTCCAGGACTCAGCATATCATGGCAAGCACTAGAATTCAGGCACCTGAGAAACTGTGGTTCTGAGGCTCTAGATTTCTAGCAGCTGAAGGCCTCATGGTTCCCAGATACTGGAACAGATCCTGCTGGAACTCCAGGATCCAGCCTAAGATCCCAGGCTCTGGAGAGTCTGTGATTCTAGGAATATTTCCTTCATTTCCAAGTGTCCAGGGGAGGAGCACACTGCCAATTGGGCCCACACCCCATGAGGGTGACAGTGTCCCCTCAACCCACCCCCCGAAATCAGATCTGTCCCTGTCCCAGAGGGCGGCCTGCTGTGCCCAGTGTCTTCCCCACCCCAAGCCTACGGTGGTGCCTGACACAGAGTAGAGACTCGATAAATCATTAAACATCAGTGGAATGAATGAATGGGTTTGTTTAGAGGGAGCGCGCTGGGAGCAAAGTGCAAAATACAGAAACCAAAGCTGAGAAGATGGTGATGGAACGCCGACGGGTGGCTGGCTTGGGCCTGAGTTAGGACAGTGGTTTCTGTTGTAGAAACCAGGAGTTTGCTGGGGGAGCAGGGGGAGAGGGCAAGACCACACAAAAGTAGCTAAATATCCCCCAACTTAACCAAACCCATGTTTCTGCCGCCCCTTGGCCAAATTGCAATGAAAGTGTTTAAAATTTAGCTTCTGCACTCTTTGGTACTTATGGGACATCTTGGTGGGGGGGGTCCATTGTGGAAACCAGGCTCGTCCCCCCCCCTCCAAAGCCCCTGGGGTCTGGCTTCATGCCTGCAGTACTCATCTTACACACTAGGTGGCAGTGCCCACCACCACTGCCACCAATACCACCATACCTGACTCAGCCACATCAGCAATGTCCACCCCTTGCTCTTGTGCCATGAAGCCCAGGATGGAAAAAATTGCGAAGCCAGACACAAAACTGGTACCACTGTTCAGGCATCCCAGCAGCATACAGTCCCTAAGTTACACATATGTCAGGGAGCAAGTTAATTCACAACACAAGGAAGCCACGCTCCCTATTTCTTCTCTTTTTTTCTTTAAACATCATCATCATTTCTAAGGTTCACCAGGCCCGCCGGCACATCACTTGCCTGTACGAGTTGTACTTGTACTTGTTGTAGCTCCCCAGTGAGGTCATGGCCCCCAGGCAGATGGCATAGGAGAAGAATATCTGGGTCCCAGCATCGATCCATACCTGTGGGGAGGTGGGGGGCGGGTGGCAGGGAGAGAGAGAAGGGGCTGTTAGAGCTGGCCTCCTGGGGGGGGCAGCGTGGGTCCCTGGCCACCTGACCATTGAGGACTGCCCCTCAAAATGTACAGATTCGCAATCGCAACTGGAGCATCCGTGCTGGAATGCAGGTGCCTCTGAAGACAACACCGAGCTGCAAGGAACCCCCAAAGTGGAAGAAACCCCATCGCTCAGAATCTGAGTTAAGAGGCTGGGCTTTTAAGGTGGATGGATCTGGATGGGCTTTTAAGGTGGATGGATCTGGATTCCAACCGTAGAGTCAACGTGGGCAAGTCAGTATGACTCCCGAAGCCTCTGTGAAGTGGGTTCCACAGCCCCGCCCCGCAGGGCTATTTGGCTGGTTCAGAGAATAAGGACCCAGCCCAGCACCAGTGGCAGCCAGTGAGAAGTCAAGGCTGCTGTCTCTGCTGTAACTGCTCTTGTCTGGGGACCCTAAGTTGGAAAGGGGAAGAATCCCCTAATGGTTGATGCAGGCAAAGCTGCTCTCCAGAACCTTCACTAGGCAGGCCTCCTCAGGGCCACGAAGCTGCCTTCCATGCCGTCCTCTGACGCCATCAGCCAAGCCCTGTCCCACTCCCCCCCCCCGCCGCCCCGCCTGCCCAGAGCGAGAAGAGAAAGGGGAAGAGACCCAAAGTAGCAACCTGAACGTTGAGGGTCCTGGAGACAAAAAGATCCCTAAACAGGCCCATAAAATCTCCCAGGCTTTTCTCCAATCCCCTGTGGTCACATGGCCAAGCGCCAAGAGGCGGATGTTCAGTACTGATGCCTCCACTTTCCAAGGTCACCAACTCTGAATTCCACCCTTGGCCAAGGAAGCTAGCAGCTCTCTCAGCTGGCGCAGACAGAGGCCAGGTCCAAGGAGAAACTCGCTCAGAAAGACTTCTCTCTCTTCCCTGGCGCGGCGCCTGAAGAAGACTCTATAATTGGCCTGCCTCTGGAGTCCTCAGCATGAAAAGATACACACACAGCTAGTCGGACAAGCCCACAGCGCTGTGAACGATCCACCGCTGCCCAGTGGAAAACTACTAGGGGGAGATGGCACGAGAGAACCACAGCCCTGGGTGGGAGGGAGGACAGGCCGCCCCACAGTACCTGTGGGTCCTCAAGGCGACTGATGTCAGGGTACAGATAGAATTTGATGCCTGCGCCCGCACCAGGAAGCGTCAGTCCCCGAACCAGCAGCACCAGGAGCATGGCGAACGGGAAAGTGGCCGTGAAGTAGACAACCTGCGAGGGACGACAGAGATTCAGGGAGGCCTGTGGCACCACCTGCTGCTGTTAAATTAGAGAATCTTTCCTGAGGCGGGGGTTCTGTGGCTGTTTGCCGTTTCACTTGCTGTGTGACCTTGGGCACGTTGCTTAACCTCTCTGGGCCACAGTTGTCTCACCTATGTAAGTATGAGGTGGGTTATAAGTACCTACCTCATAGATTCACTAAGATTCAATGAAAAAATCCTATAAATATTTATATTTAGAAATACAGTGATGGACAAAACAGAAAACAAATCCCTGCTCCCACAGAACTACCATTCTAGAGGGTAGAGGTGGAAAATGCAAAATAAGAAAGTAAAATATCAAAAAAAGGAAGTAAACTATCAAGTGCGTATGAACGAGGCTCAGCCTGGGAGCTGGCACATGGCACGCAGTTCACCTGAGCTCACATCGCAACTACTAGTAGGGCTCATGGTTAGGAACCAGTAAGAGCGGCTTCAAACCCCAGCTCCCCCCACCCCCACACTTGCAGGGTGACCTCCAGCAGCAAGTTTAACCTCTCGGGCCTGTTGTTTCATGTGTCAAACGAAGACAGACAGAGAAAGTCGTCGTCAAGCGGTGAGACCAAGACTCAATGGGATGGCATTTCTAACGTGACTGAGAAAGGCCTGACCCTGAGGTGCTCAAGGCACGGGGCCCACTGACGACACCGAGTTTGCGGGAAGCTCTGGGGAGGCAATGAGGCCTCTCAAGCCCCTCGGCCAGGACGGGGAAGGCCCTCCACTCCCTTGGAGCTATGGCAGGCCCTTAGCCTCCCCTGGGTCACAGAGCACACCCAGACAGGCCAAGGTCAGTGCAAGGTGTGGACGAGAGATAACCCAGCCTGGGCCCGTTGGTCCCCAAGGGCCTGCCCTGCTTTCTCTCCTCCTCCTGACCCTAAAGCACTGGTCTCCAAACGTCCTGTGGCCTCAGTTCTTGGAGATGGACTTCCCCACCATTTTCTTCACAAGGAGAAGATTCCGGGCAAGGTTTACGCCTGCAAGGAGCTCGAAGGCGTGTGGCTCAATGGATGTGAAACCCTGAGACGTCCAGCAGGGCCCCAGCTGAGCTGCAACTCTTCAGGCACAAGGCCACGTCATGTCACCGCGCCCTCCTCAAACTGATACACTGGCCGCCTGCTGATGGGGGGAACTGAGGCTCGGCAGGGCTCAGGAACTGCTCCCAGACCCCCAGCTTCCTCTGAGGGCCTTGCGGGTCAAGAAACTAGGGAGGAACCACCACGCAGCCAATATACCCACCTTATAGGTGGGGAAACTAAGGCTGCAAACAGCATAGACATGCTGGCGTGTTAGGGGACAGGAGGCAGTGCCAGGGTGCCACGGAGCACTGTTGGGGGCCAGCAGGGTGACAGACACTGACAGAGGGTGACAGAGCTCGCCCGGATGGCACAGGAACCCTTGGTGAGGCATAATTCTTGGGCAGCCACCACCTCTTTGTGTGGAAACAGGCAGGAAAGGGCTTCAGTTAAGGACAACCAGGACGCTTTCAGGGCCTGGCTGACTCAGCTGCCCACTGTCAATACCGCCGACCAGCATGTATTGAGCACTTACCGTGTGCCCAACGCTATCCCAAGTGCAGTAAGTGCTACACACAGTCAGACCTGTCCTCCCTCTGTGAGGGAGGTTTTATCGCTACCCGCATGTCGGAGGCCAGGAAACAGGCCCAGAGTCGTTCCTTGCCTCCGTGGGTCCCGCAAGCTGGAGTGGCAGAGCGGGACGCTCCCCGGGGCCCGCCTCCAGACCACAACTCAAGCAGTAAGAAGCCCTTCCGTGCCTGGCAGGTCAGTCAATCCCCCCCAAAAGGAGGGAGGCTGGGGTCCTCCAGGGGTTGGGACTGGCTTAGTGGGAGACCTTGAGCAAGTTACTGCCCCTCTCTGGGCTCCATTTCCCCAGCTGTGAAGCAGGGCGTGCTCAGACCAGATGAGCTCTGAGGCTCCCTCGGGGTGGGGCGGGGGAAGTGGCCAAGAGTGTCAGCTTGGGGCACAGACTGGGGTTTGTACTGGCTTCTGCCACTTCCCAGCTGGGCAGAGGGAAACCTGCGTGCTTACCTCGCTCCCGCCTGGCTTGCGGTGCACCCTCAAGAAACCTCAGCAGGGAGGAAGTTCTCCCGATGGCCCCATAAGACAGGGGGGCCCTGCTCCTGCCTCTGCTGCACTCTCCCCGGATGCCCTCGCTCCTCGGGGCCTCAGTTTCCCCAGCCACCTGATTTCCCTCCCCTGGGGCAGGGAGCCCCTGAAGGGGTGCAAGAAGAAAACCAGCAGGCCGCTCCTCCCTTCCTGCGGACAGGCCCCCGGCCAGTCCCCACCCTGGGCCTATGGGGGCCACACCCGGGCTGGCGGACAATAGCTGCTGACAGCAGGCTGTCCCCAGAGGGCGGTTACTTCAAAGCCAGCTGGGCTCCGCTGGGCTGGACAGCCGAGCAGTGGCCAGAGGGCTTTGTGTCAGGGACACAGGACACCACCAGGGGAAGGGGGTGGCTTCCCTTGTTTTTCTGTATTTAATCTGTTTAACAAGCACTTATGGAGCGCTTACTGAGTGCCAGGCACCACGCTAAGAGCTGATGCATGCTAACGCAGGTACTGCTCACCCTGCGAACGGGTGCTGGTGTTACAGAGCTCCCAGGTGGCAGAGCTGGAATCGGCTCTGGGCCAGCTAGGCTCAGGGTCCTGTGTCTCCTGTTTGTCACTGTGTTCTTCCCCAAACCCAGAATGGACAGAGCCTCGGCTGCCTCCTTGCAAAGCCATCCTTGTTTTGCAAAATTTACCGCTCTGAGGACAAGCCCCTGAGAGCCTTTCTCTCAACTTTTCCGTGACTCCTCCGGGATCCTTGTGGGAGAGGCTGGTGCCAGCCGCCGCCAGTGGGCCCCCGGCGGTGGCCCAGCAGGCCTTGCCACGGGACATGGTAGTTTTCCATTCTTGCTGGCAAACCTCTGTGGCTCCTCCGAGCCCTTGACCCAAATGCCCTATGGCCCAATTGCCCTGGAAACTTTCGAGGAGGACTCTTCCTCATTTTCTAGTGACAGAGGGGAAAGGGCAGCCTCTGAGGCAGGAGAGAGATGGGCTGGTCTGCTGCTGCCCTGAGCTTCCTCTGCGGCAAGGAGGTCTAGGGAGGTGGGGCCGTGGTCGGAGCCAGTGCCTCAGCGGGCCCTGAGGGTCCTCACAGCACCCCTGTGAGTAGAGAGGGGATGGCATTGCTAAGTCATTTCTCCCAAGGGGGTAGTGAGGCTCAGAGAGGGAAAGAGGTTTGCCCACAGTTATGTAGCTTGTGGGGACAGCGCTGAGACCCCAAACCGGCTCCGGCTCTGACTGCCGACACTACCCTGGAGGCACAGCCTCAGAACACGTGCATGCTAGGGCCCTCCACTGGGTCCCCGGGACTGTACTTCCTGTGTGAGGGTCTGGACTTCATCACCTCCCTGGACCGTGATGGCTGTGAACTTGGCCTGCAGCTAGGGCTGGAAGCCAGGGCTGGTGGCTGGTCAGTGGCTGAGTGGCTGGCAGGCTGCGGCCATTGGGTCTAACTGTGCCTTTGTCTTGGCCTTTGTGGGCTGGCCCAGACCCTACTATTGTCCTGGGAACCACGCCCGCCCCTCAGGGGCCTGGAGCTGCCGGAGGAGGCTGTCTCGAGGGGCAGGCAAGGAGATCTTTAACAGGTCACATCTTCAACTGGCCACACTCGCAGCCTGGAACTACTTTGTGCCTTGACTCCATTCTCCTGCCTCCTCCATTGTGGCCCAACTGCTGCCCGCTGCTCCCAGTGGACACTGGCCTCCTCCATCAGACTGGGGGCTCCCGAAGGGTCTGGTCAGGCACACCTCAGGGCCTTTGCACCAGCTGTTTGTCCCCTCTCCCCCAGGGATCCACAGCCTCCCCCCTCACTTCTTCAGACCCTCGCCAGCGTCCCCTTCTCAGTGAGCCTGGCCTGGCCACCCTGTTTGACGTGGCGCCTGACACTGCCTGTTCTCTTTTGCACATCAGTCTTCCTCCTCCGTCTTGTCACTGTCTCACTTCACTGGAGGGTCACGCAGAAGCAGGTTTACAGTATTTTAAATTGTATTACCATACAGAAAATACAATTGTTCATGGATACCAGTATCAGAGTAAACGCTGTATTTCAAGTACTCTCAACTGTAAACCTACTTTGGCCCAGCCAGTGTTTTACACATTTCCCTTGTTACAGCCAAAGACTCTGTCAGCACTGGACCACAGGGCTTCTGTCTATTTGTTGAGTCCTGTACACGCCTGGCCCCCTTCGGACAGCAGCATCTGGTGGGCGCAGAGGCTCACGGCCGGTGAGAGCTAAGGAGTGGTCCAGCCCAGCATTGCTCGGGACCAGTGCTCCGGGGACTTCCTGACAGACTCACCTCCACGTGGGGAAATGGAGGCGGGGTGAGGACGGCACTGGTGTTCTAACCCTCTTTACCACCCACTTTCTAGGTGACGAAACTGAGGCTCAAGGCAAGGGAGCTGCCTTGGACAAGCAGCTTTGACTCTCTGCTCAGTTTCCTCATTGTTTAAAGAGAGGCAGTGACACAATGGGATGACACGGGTGGGTGGCCACCAGGGAGCTGCCCCCTTGCCGCCCGTCCTCGGGGACACTGTTGGCTAGGGCCGGGCAGGTGGGGACTTCTGAAGCCTGGCCTGCTTCCTTTCCACACTGGGTTTTAGGGTCCCAGGCAGGGAAGTTCTGCCCCGAGGAACAGGCAGAGAGCGTGGGAGGGGCAGGCCCCCACTCCAGAACCAACCCCACCCTGCCCCCGCCACCGCCGGGGCCCAGGTCTCGCGCAGCTGAAATCCGTTCAGATCCGGCTGCACCTTTGCCTACAGGCTCTTCAGCCATAGGGCACATGGTCCTCAACTGTAAATTCTGGTGTGGCCACGGCCCCTTCTTCAAGGGACAGTGGGCGTCTCTACTGCCCACCACTGCACCTCAACTATGACTTTAAGATGCTCTTTTGACCTTTGGGGGCTCTTTGATCTTAGAGATTGTTCCTCCCTATCAAGAAGCAACTAACGGGGGGTGGGGGGACATGTAAAAACAGATCAAACCGACCCCCTAGCTACTGGCTTCACGCCGTGGGTGCAGGCTCACACCTCCAACCACAGACCCTGTGCTCTGACTCTGTCATGACAGTGGCCGTGACGCCGGTCCCTGGCTTGGTTAGCAGGTAAGTGTTCGGCTCTGTCAACACAGACCGTTTTAGTTACAGGCTAACATTTCCATTATTGCCAATATAGATGTAACAGTGGATACCTGAAATCTGAATTAAAGGCTGGCATTCTAATGACCCACCACCGCCTTTGTTAATAGCTTACATCCTCGTAGTTATCTGGTGACACATTAATCAGCAGCACGTGTGTCAGTCACGGCCAACATTTTGGTTAACAACTAACATCCTGGTTGTGAGTGAGGGACTTAATCATCAGGGACAGTTTTCTTTAATAAAGAACATCTTAGTTAGCAGCTAAAATGTTAGGGGTACGATGATTTAGTTAATTTGACCTCACAGCAAAAATCCAAGTCAGCGCTTCTCTAACCTCAGTATAAATCTGGATTCTCTTGGGCTCCTATTCAAAGGCAGATTCTGACTGGGAGTCCAAGGCAGGCCCTCGGGCTCTGCACGTCTAATCAGCCCCCAGGGGTCAGGGAGCCAGTCGGGGACCCAAGGGAAGAAGCGAGGGCCCATGCTCTTCCGTGAAGAGCTGCTGACGAACAGAATTGCAGAAAACCTCGTTTCCAGCTAACTTATCCGTTACCACCGCAACATTAGGTATCTGCTAACAGCTGCTCTCGGCCCACACCCTGATGGGGAACCAGAGGCGTGTGGGAGCCCGTGCAGGCTGCAGAGAGCCGGCTGCTGCACTTCCAGGAATTTTGCGGGTTGGTTGTTATCGACCCAGCGATAACCTGAAATCAGACGTGGTGGGAGTCTTTCTATCCTGACAGGAGGCAACTCGCCACACCAGGGCTTCACATGCTTTTCCAGGACTGGTTTATCAGCCCACCCCCCGACCTAGGGGAGCGCGGGGGTTGGGCAGGCGGCCTGCGGGGCGGGAGGCGCTCTCCGGCCAAGGCCCGTCTCCGTGAGGCAGGGGAGGGACAGAAGCACAACTCACTTTCCCCGTGGACTTGACGCCCTTCCAGATGCAGAAGAAACAGACCAACCAGACGAAAAGGAGGCAGAGAGCGAGGTCCCACTTCAGGGAGCCGGGGCTGTTGATCCCAGAAGACAAGCTCAGCACGTTGCGCCTGGAAGCAAACGGAGCCTCGAGTCAGTCGGGCCGAGTTCAGGGCAAGCTGGGTTCAAATCCCAGATCGGCCGGCCTCTCCAGGCCCTGGAAGTCCCCACTGGTCTCGGGAAACGGCTCCCACCTTCCTCACAGAGCTGCCGAGGAGTCACCCAGGGGATGAGTCCCGACTCCTGCGGCAGTGAGCCTGGGTCCAACCCGGCCTGGCCTTGGGCAAGTTACGTGAACCCCCAAGCCTCAGTCTCCTCGGCTGTGAAACGAGAACCGTGTCACCGATGCTCAGCAGACCCGGCTCCGCCGTGGAGTCTTGGGCTTTGTGCCACTTACCCAGCCTCCCAGACGCCACTCTCACCCCTAACACGGGAACGGCCACCGTCCCCTCCCATGCTGCCCCATGCCCCTTTTATTTTATTCATGTTTCTTCTCTGGATCTCTCACTAAAATGAAAGCCTCAAGGGGGACAGAGTACTGTACCTGTGGCCCTAGAACACCCCCCACCTCCTCACAGGGATTCCGTGAAAAGCCACACAAAGCGCAAACCACAGGGCCAGGGGCTGCAGCCAGCCACGGAGAAACCCAGTGGCTCTAACTGTCATGATGCTGAGAGGCCCAGAGCAGCTGCTGGCACCTGCGCAGTGCTGCCGAACCTGCCCCTTGCAGAGTCAGGAAGACAGGAGACAGGTAGCCATCTGAAGGACAATCAGCCCAGGGCAGCCACAAGCCCTGCTCGGACACAGCCCACGGGGCAGATGCCGTCTGAGGCCAGACCAGGCCAGGGCAGCACAAGGCGCCGACAGCTGAGCAGACCAGGCAACCTGATGCCCAGAAACGTCCCCCCCTGTCCCAGAGCTCTGACTGCTGCAGCACTGACCAAGGGCAGCCATGCTGAGCAAAGGGACATTGACCCCTGAGGTCACCAGTCCACACACCATGGGAGGCAGAGCGCGCATGCCCCCCTGGCAGATGCTGGGTTCCCTCTCACGAAAGTCAGCTCCCTGTTTGAAGCAGGAGGGGTGGAAAGAGTTGTGTGACTTTCTCTCTCAGTTTCCTCATCTGCAAAACATGACTGGCTCCCGCCCAGGATGCCGCTGGGAAAGCCTTGCAGGCCACGCCCAGCTCTCAGCCAGCAGTGGGGTGCTCCCACGGTCAGGACTCTGGGACGTGTTTTCATTACTTCTTTTTTCCCCCCAGAGAAGCTTCAACTCGAGAACCCTGGACAGGTTTGAAATTCCCACTCAACTAGCATTCGAGCCAGGCCTTTCTTTGCTGTGCTCTGCACCTACCACAGCACACGGCACTTAGTAGGGCCTCAATAAATATATGTTGAGGGAATGAAAGGACTTCACTAGGTGAATGGAAAGTTTGCAGGTCACTCTGAACCAAGCCATGAGATAGTTCCGCTGTCCTTAAGAAGGGGTGGCTTTCCTTTGTCTTTTTTTTAGCTGGTCATCCCAACATCAGTGGGCTTCCCACTGTCACGCAGGACGGTGGATGCTTGTGGCGACACCGAAAAGTTCTTTTCAATTTACATCATCTGATCTGAGGACTGGAGGTCATTTGCCCCCTTTCACAGATGCGGAAACAAGGCTGGGGGCCCACTGCCCCCCACAACAGCAAGGGAAGGGCTGGCGCCCCTGTGCCCAGGCCCGCCTGCCTCCAAAGCCCAGCAGGGCCTCTGGACCTAACTGCCCCTCTGATTCACAGAGAAAATAGAGCCCAAACTTTAAAAAGAATCTCTCCAGGCCCCGCTCCGGGCCGGAATCACCTGGAACCTTGCAGCAGGAGAACACGGACATCCCCATAAGGCAGGGCTGGCCGCCAACTGCATCCCGCCTGGGGCCCTGCCAAGCTCGTTGGTCTGGCGGCTGCCGCAGCTTTGAAACAAGAAGCCTTCCCTGCGCAGCCTCCAGAGCTCAGTGCCTTCACTGAAGGCCCAGGGCATGCCGGCCAGAGGCCCACGGCATTCCCGTGAATGGCAGTGGCAGGGAGAGAGTCCTTCCCACCTCTGCAGCGCTGCTCCCTCTCCGAGGCCACGCACGCCGTCCTTGTGCTTCCGGGGAAGCCCTCCCGTTGTTCTGCAGACCACCGACCAGAGCCCCTGCCTGTCCTCACACTGGGTGTCACCCTTGCTGACAAGTCTGGCTTGCCTACCAGGATCTAGACAACCCAAAGACAAGAATCCCTCAGGCAGGCACACAGTAGGTGCTCAGCTAATGCTGAGGAGGCACCCAGTCATAAGACGGCCTTCTCCTTAACAGCAATTTGGCCAAGAAGCCAGAAACCTCAGAGCTGGGATTCTGCCGGCATTAAGCCAGCAGCCAGTTCACCAACACCTTTCTGGGGAAACCAGCGGTGCCCACTGCAAACGGGAAGCTGCCACGCTGGTTGCTGTAGACAACTGACGGGCCAGGCCGGCCACGGACAGGAACCTGAGCATGGCTTGCTTTTCCTCCTACTGGTGGCAATCTCCTTGTACCATCTCACGGTGCCTCCGGTGACAGGGTAGGGCCTGGTTCCTTCGACCCAGCAATGCCGGTCCTGAGACTCTTCCTCTCCAGTCACACTGGCATGTGCAGCCAAAGTCAGGGCCCACCCGCAGAGCCGTCTGTAAGAGCAAACCCTGGCAGCTGCCCAAATGGCCGTCGACAGGGCGCAGCAGGCACAGACACACAGTGGGATGCTCTGCAGCCCGCCCACTCGGGACAGCTCCCTGGGTGCCGATAAGGAACTCCGTCCTGGAGACACACAGGTGAACAAAGCCAGGTGAGGAACAGCACCCAGGCGTGCCCCCTATTGTGTGAAAGGGGTGGGTGCACACTGCGCTCAAACACGCAGGAAGGTTTTTGGCAGGACGTGCAACACAATGGCTGTGTCACTGCCACTGGGGAGGACCCACTGGGGAGGGTGGGGGGAGGCGGGGCTCGCTTGGCATTAAATATACTTTTTCATTATTCGAATGTTTTCAATGTGCACCTATCGCCTTTATACAAATTATTTTAAACTCTAGAACATGTTTGTAATGGGCCATGCAGATGTTCTAAGAATGGGACATGTCTCATCAATCATAGTTTGTCCTAACTCAGCCCGACATGGGCTTGGGGCCAAAGCGACAGACACCCATCCTTTCCAAGGTTATCTCAAGTGTAGCCACAAAGGCCGGAAAGTGTGTGGGTCTATCTGAATCCATTTCTGAGGGGGCCCAGTTCAAAGAACCCTCCACAGGTCCCTTCCCTGTCAGACCCTGCCCCACCGCCCAACCACCACCAGCCTCAGCCACAGAGCAGATCCGGATCTGCTGGACCTCTCTGGTGCTCAGAAAACTGCAGCGCCATGCCCTGAAGGGACTGCTGTGTGCACCACCCCTCGCAGGTGGCTCCTGGCCATGCCAGCCTGCCCTGAACCTGGTCACATCCCCCACCACCACCACCACCTCGCTGCTCCCCAGGGCTGTGGCAGCAGCTCATTTTTCCTGCCTCTGCTCCAAGCCTCTAGCTGGCTCTTGGCAAGCTGTCAACACCCGCACCGGCCATGCCCTCCTCTCTTCACCCTCCTGTGGCTCCAAACTACCTGGCCGACAGGCCCGCCACCCCCTCCCCCCACTTGCCCCATTCCTTCTTGTTTCCCTGAACATGTCCAAACACTCTTATCATTTAGACCCTGACACCTGCTAGGATGATGGTGCCTAGTAATGACCCCAGGACCCCCGGTATAAATAGGACGTGTCCAGGACAAGCTGCACGTACAGTGGGTAGTCCCTATGGGGGCCTCATTCCCATACGGCCCCCTTCCCTTCCTTCTTCAGCCACACTGCCTTCTGGAATATTCCCAGAATAGGTGGAGCATGCTCTTGCCTCAGGATCTCTGAACCCCCCGCCCACTTCAGGTCTCTGTTCAAACACCACTTCACCAGGGTCGCCGGCCTCTCCCGACCACCCTGTGTGAAAAGCATCCCTGGCCACTCTCCTTCCCCTGCCCTGGCTCTAGTTTCCATCACCTATCACTTTTCTGTTAAAATTTGGTTTGTGGTGTCTGTTTCATGTCTGTTCTACCACAACGACATCTCCATGGAGACAGGACCTGTGTCCGTCTTCATCCCTGCTGGATTCAGAAACATGCCTGGCAGACAGGAAAGGCTCAACAGACATCAGCTGAGTAAACCAATTACACCCATTTGGTTGATGCAGAAACTGAGGCTCTGATCGGTTCACGAATTCACCTGAAATTATCCAGCTAAAAATCAACCCTGGGCCTGGTCTCTTTTTTTGATGCCACCCTGGGGACCTGCCACCAGGGTGCGGAGTCCTACGCCACCCTTCACGAGGGCCCCAGCCTCCCAAACTCCCCTGCAGCTTTCGAACAGAGGGAGGAGAGACAGAGGTGAGCTGCATTCTTGTCCAAGAATAGTAATGATTCATTCCAGGGTGGGATCCAAAAAAGAATTGCCTGGACGTCTGTTTTGAGTCGGCCAGCCTGCTGCCGTCCAGCCGGCACTCAGAGATGTAAATACGTCCTCCAAGTGGGCCAAATCGTTTCCTTTTGACTGCGGGCCAGCCATTTATTGGCGATGGCTCTTCCCTGGAGACTGATGGAGGCAACAATTATAAAAGAGCCCGTCCGCCCTGAGCATGGGGCCACACAAGGCTTCTCCCCCGCCTCCCCCTTCCCACAGCTGCAGGGGAAGGTTGGCTGAGCAGGGCTTGTTTGCAAATATGACTCATTTCTTTGATTCTAATACAGTCTAATGATACGTGCTGAGCTCCCAGAGGGCTCTGGAGGAACTGGGGAGGAAAGAGGGCACTGGCCAGCCTCGGCCCCGCCTGTCTCCCTCCAGGGCTAGGGGTAAGGCAGGACCCTCAGGACAGATGGGACCCCAGAGTAGGGATGAACAGGACCAAGATGACTGGGGGAGGAAGCTCTGCTTCCACCTTATGCACCGACTCGGAGTTAAATGATAAAACCAGTGTGTAACGACTACCTTCGGAGGACAGATGGCTAGATGGCTTTCCCAGGGATCTGGCAGAGGGCCCCTCACTGGCCCCCGCTGAGTGTGGCACTTTAGCGTTGCAGAGGGGGTGGGCACAGGGGGTCCAGGCCAAGAGAAGACCCCGCCCATAACCTCGGAGTGGGGTTACACACACACACACACACACACACACATGGCATGTCGCCGGCGGCCCTGGACTTGGCCTGGACTCGAAGCTCATGGAAACAGACACTGAAAGCAGCATCTGGTGGCTGAGGACAGAGCTGGGAACTCGGCTAGAGAGCACCCTCTGACAAGTCCCCTCACCTCTCTGGTCCTCCGTGTCCTATCTACTAAGCCCCACCTGGAGGCCCTGTCTTAACTGCTTTAACACTCTGGCAGGCTGTGGGTGCCGGCACCACGCTATTGTGAGGTCTGGACAGGTGAGGTGGCTGCCCCGAGGGTGTGCAGCGGGGACGGGGGGAGCCGGGGCAGCCTCCCACGCTAAGGGGTGGAGCACCACCCCCGCTCTCTCTCGTCTCCTCTTGTCCAACTGGAGGGGAGCAGGGATGATCAGGGAGGTGCTCCTCCGTCCAGGGACAGGAGGAAGTATCGGGTCCCACGGTGCCTCGCTGCTTTGATTCCCAGGGAGCTCGTGAGCACCCAGCTGGCAACCATCTGCCCGCGGAAAAGACAGCTCAGGGGCCCACGCGTCTGGTGCAGGTAAGAGAAGGGAAACAACAGCCGCGATGGGGCTTCACCTCGAGGGGCAGGGGCGCCGGCCTTTGGCAGACCCACCCTGCTGTGCAGCCCAACACGGGAACCGGCCAGGCACACTTCAGTATCAGCCCAGCAAGCCCTTCTCCATGGAAACCCCAGAGCCGCTAACTGGGGAGCTGGTGGCTATTTTCAGGGGAAGTCCTCTAAGCTGAATCTCACCCCGAAGGGATCCCAGACCCACTGATGGCTAAGCCCCCTGAGGCCCAGTACAGAGTCAGTGCGTAATACATGCCCCAGTTCTTCTCCCACCAGTGCTCCTTAAGCAATGTCCAGTAAACACAGATTCACTCATGTCACTCCCCTTCTTGTATGCCTTTCGTGGGTCCCCCTGCTAAAAACAAAGAGTAAAGCTCAAACTCAGCCTAACATTCAAGGCCTCAGGCCTTCTCCCTGGCCCCAGGTGTTCTACGCTCTGACTAAATCAATGACTTGCTGCTCCCAAAACAATCGTGTGCTTTCAGGATGCACGGGATGTCCCTTCTGCCCCAGAATGCCCTTTCTCTCGCCTTTTCAGCCTGGTGAGCTTCTACTTACCCCTCAAAGCCCAGCTTATATGGATGGCCATTTGCAGAAGGGAAAATGAGGCCAGAACTGGGGTAGTGACTTGCTGTCCCAGGCTACACCACCAAGTGGATGCAGATATCTATTAATAAGAAGAATTAGCCCTGGCTGGTGTGGCTTAGTGGACTGAGTGATGGCTTGTGAACCAAAGGGTCGCCAGTTTGATTCCCAGTCAGGGCACAGGCCTGGGTTGTAGACCAGGTCCCCAGTAGGGGGCACGCAAGAGGCAACCACACATTGATATTTCTCTGCCTCTCTCCCTCCTCTCCTCTCTCTCCAAATATACATAAATAAATAAAATTTTAAAGAAGATTCAGCAGTCAGTGAGCACTTACTGAGCAGAAACACTTAAAATCCTCTCGGGCTGGGTGAGATCAGAGTATGGGAAAAGTCACGAGAGGATTCTGAGCTGAGAAACAACATGTTTGGACTCACAATCAACTACAGACATGCAAGGGCAAGGCAGGCAGAGGGAGGGCCAGTGCTGGGTCTGGAGAGAGAGGATGAGGGTCCCAAGGTGGAAGGTGGAGGGCTGCAGTGTAGGTGGGGGCGGTGGTCAGACTCTGACTATACTTTAAAGGGAGAGCCAAGAGGACCTGTGAATTGGAGTTTTCTCCACTTTGAGGACACTAAATAAGTAACAATGGCCGCTATTTATCACACAGGTTCTCGGGCTGGCCATCCCTGGGAGGGCAGTGCTGTGACCTCTCCAGGTACAGGTGAGGACACCAAGGTCCAGGGAGGCGAGGCACCTGGCTAGGCTGGAAGTGGCACAGCTAGGGTTTGAGCCCAGGCAGCTAACCCGAGGCCACGAGGCCCTGGCAGGCGCCCAAGTGGCGGGTTAAGTGCCAGTGTCCTGGGCGGACAGGCCCCGGTGATCAGGCTGTGCCACGCACAGCAAAGAATGGACAGGCCTGTGGTTTCAGGCCCGCTGAAGTGAGAAGAATGAAGTGCCGCATCTCTCTGTCTATAAACTCAGCTCTTCAAAGGGTAGGCAGCTGAGGGGGTGACGAATGTGCTTGCAATGCCCCCTCTGTCTGCAGGGGGAAATGTGTGCATGTAAAGAACCCCGGGGACCTGGGGGCATACACTGAAAGGCCCACATGTCATGACAGGGACACAGCGACATTCACCATCTGAGTGAGGACTGACTGACTTGCCTACTATTTCCCAGCTCCGGCCTCAAAGCATGCCTGGGGCCGAGCAGCAGGCAGCCGCCTCCTCTGCTGTGGGCCTGCTCCTAGGCCGGGTTCTAAGAGGGGAGGAGACACCTTGGAAACAGCAAAGCCACACACAAGAGAGGGAGAATCATGGCGTGATGAGTGGGGTCCACCTTAGCATCCCCGCCGCCAGGCTCTCAAGCTTTATGCAAGGCCTCGTCGCAGTTATTTCCAGTTGGAGGGGCTGCGCCCATGAAGAGCAAGAAAGTACTGCACTAAATATACCTTTAACTGGCCTCCAAGGGCTGCGTTAGAAGAACTTTCCCATGTATCAGCTAAGAGGTAACCGGACTTGAAGCCCCGCACACACTGCCTTTCTGATGTTTGTCCTGTGTGTGTGCTCCTATTGACAATAGTGTGGTAAAATGTAAAAGTGCCCACAATTCTCCACTCCTCTCATAAAGAGACAGAACCTATTTCTCCACCACTTGAATCTGGGTTAGTCTTATGGCTTACTTTGGCTAATAGGACATTTAAAAAAAATGATATAAGCAGAGGCTTAAAAACTGCTCTTGATTGGGACTTTCTTATTTGTTGCTTCGGAATGTCAAGCTGCCTCTGAATAAGCTTAGATTGCTGCTGGGTGATGAGACCATATGCATATGGACCCTGGCACCCTAGCCAATAACCCCCCAAGCCCCAGAACAGCTACCCTCATGCCCTATAGCTGACCTTCCCATGAGGGAACCCAGCATAGACCAGAACAACCACCCAGGCAAGGTCAGCCCAAACTGCCAATCAGCAAAACCTTGAGCCAAATAAGTGGTTGTTGTTTAAAGCCACAAGAGTTGTGGGGTGGTTGTTACCAGCAAAAGCTAACTGACACATAATTTTCACTGTATCTGTTTACCTTTTCACTTGAATAACTACTTTAGCTTCACATATGCATTTTTCTCTGTGTCATACAGGTTCAATGTGCTAACTATATTTCTTCTAAAATACATTAAGAAAACTATACCATTTTCAGACAATATCAGTACATATACCTGCATTCAGGAGAAAATCTCATAAAGATCCCATGGGTGTTAGAACGATTCATTCCCCTCATTTCACAGTTAAAGACACTGAGGCTCAGAAAGGGGCAGATACTTGCTGAACATCAAATGGCCAATAAAATGGCAGAACTGGGACTGGACTCCAGGCCTGGGACCAAAGGCACGGGTTTACCTCCAAATCTGTACCCACCTTCTCCCCGGCCCCACACTGCTGGGGAGAGAGGAAGGAGTGGGCTGCCTTCCCGGCCCCCACCCCGGCCCTCCCTCCCTCCTCAGGGAGCCCAGCCTTACTCCCAGAACTCAGTGACAGGGGAGGTGAAGTTGCTGGTGTTGAGAGTGCTCCACAGGGTCTTGTTCTTGCGCAAAGTGTCCTCCATGCAGTGGGGCGTGTTCCAGGTGTGGTTGCAGTGCGCCCAGGGCAGCTCCGACTGGAAGGACTGGAACAGGTAGTACGTGGCCCAGGCCAGGATGATGATGTAGTACACATTCAGGAGGGACACGATCACAATGGAGGCATAGCCGATGCCTGTGGGTGGGGACAAGCAGGACACGCATCAGGAGGAAGGCCAGGCCCACTACGTCCACATGCTCTAATGGAAGGCTGTGGCTCCCCGAGGGGACCTTCAACAGTGACCAGCAAATATCAGTAAGGAGAATGGGTGACTAGATGGATGGATGGATGGATGGGTGGGTGAAAAAACAGATGGTTAGATTTATGGGATACTTGGATGAATAGAAGATCCTGCAAGGAAGTGGGATAGGTCAATGAATGAGTGGTTAGATGGATGAATGGTAGGAGAACTGGTTAGAGAGACAGATAAAGAGCTGAATGGGTTTGTGTTGGACTGATGGGTGGGCATGCGATTTGTCGGACGGATGTATGGCTGGTGACTGGCTGGAAGGTTAGGGAGATGAATAGATGGAGGAATGAGTAGATGGGTAGACGGATGATGGATACATGAACAGACAAATGGATGGATAATCTAATTAAATTGACTAGTTTAAAGAAGAAAGATTTGATGGACAATAATAGATGGACAGGTTTATATGGGTGACTAAATAGATACATATCCTCCCATTCTTGCCAATTATAATCATAACAGTATTATGAATGCATGCTAGGTACTAGGCATAGGACTGAATGTTATAATAGTAAAGGTACCATTAATGTGGGGCTTACAATGAAGACAAAGCGCTTTTACATGACTGTGTCATTTTGTCTGCACACTGAAGTAAGCATACTGTTTCCATTTTATAGAGGAAGAAATCGAGGCACAAAGAGATTAAGTGACTTTCCCAAAGTCACAAGAGTTAGCAAGAGAAGGAAGAGGGACTGGAACCCAGACCGCAAGACCCCTGAGTCTAAGTGCTTGTCTTCTGCACTACAGCGCCAAGCAGCTGCTAGCTCCCTGCCCTTCGACAGCCCAGGGAGCTGGGACCAGCTGATATGTGTTGAGCAGTCACTGTGAGCAGCACCATGTGTATCAGGTATGGGCTGCTACCTTCTCATGGGCACAGTGCCAAGTGACCTGCACGAGGCTATGAGGCACCTGGCAAAAAGCAGGTGCTCAATAAAAATTGGCAGAACCAGTGAACACCAGGGCCCCGGACCTTTGTCCCATACTCACCAGAGAACAAGGGGCAGATCTTTTCCCAGCAGGTGATGCCCCCTTCAGAGGTGTACTGGCCTATGATTACCTCCAGGAAAAACACAGGCAGGCCGCCCCCAAACAGGAAAATAAAATATGGTATGAGGAATGCACCTGTGGAGAGAGCAGAGCGGGATGGGGGTCAGGCTGGGTCTGTCGCAAGAGCCGAAGCTGCAGGTGCTCGCTCCCAAGCCCTCCCAGACAACGAACCAGAGAGAACGTGTGCGGGATGTGAGGGGTGAAGGCCAAATTCCTGGACACGGTTGAGAATTCTCCAGGCCCTGCCCACCTGTCCAGCGGGCATCACCTTGCCAGCGCGCCCTTTCAATTTCTCTAGGTCTACCAGGTGCTTTAGGCCTCGGAGCCTCTGGTGAAGCTGCGCCGACTGCCTGCTTGTCTTGCCCACATTGTCCATCTGAGTTAGAGCTGTTCGGCCCGTAGGGCCCATCTCAAACAGGACCACCTCATGGAAGCCTTCACCTACCTGTCCTCAGGCCTGCCCAGAGCAGGAAGCTGAGGCAAACTAGCTAGGAAGGGCGCGGCGATGGGGAAGCAAGAGGTGGGCACCTCCAGCTGGGGATGGGAGCCAGGGGAGGAGTGAGGGGCAAAGAGCCGGGGCGAGGGTTCCTACCTGGTGTCCACTAATGGCTTCAGCGGGTCCATAAACCCTTTGAAACTGTGGGCAACTTGGGTGTATGTGTATGCGCTTTGCTCTGGGGAGCGTCTAGAACACTCATCAGAGTCCCAAAGGCACCTGAGACCTATAAAAGGTTAAGAAACCAGACTCTAAGGCAGAATTTCCTGAAAGGCAGTTCTCCTAACGTGGGCTGTATGCAGCACGCCCACCTCTGCTGACCGGCAAGCCCTCAGTCACGGGCAGCTCTCCCTGCCCGGGTCTCCTCGGGCCCCACTGCCGCACAGTGGCCGTCCCAGCACGGGCCTCCCGACTGCAGCACCACCGCAAGAGAGGCTCTAGCTCTCAGCCTTCGGGTTAAAAAAAAAACCCAAAACCCAAACCGACCAACCAACCAAGACCTTGATATTTCAAAATATCTTCAATGGCCCTGGCTGATGTGGCTCAGTGGATTGAGCATGGGCTGTGAACCAAAGAGTCGCTAGTTCAATTCCCAGTCAGGGCACATGCCTGGGTTGCAGGCCAGGTCCCCAGTGGAGGCCCTGTGAAAGGCAACCACACATTGATGTTTCTCTTCTTCTCTTTCTCCCTCCCTTCCCCTATCTCTAAAAAGAAATAAAATCCTTAAAAAATATATCTTCAATGAGTGAAAATGGTGAAAGCTACAAACTTCCAGTTACACGTAAGTTCTGGGGACAGAATATACAGCCCGTGACTATAGTTAATAATACTCTGTAACACTTAAACCTGCTAAGGGAGAGATTTTAAAAGTTCTCAAGACAAGAAAAAAAAAAACTGTGTGACTCTGAGGTGAGTCACGCTAACCAAACTTGGAGCGATTGTTTCACAACATGTATACCTTACAAATCGTGACCTTGTTCCCCTGGAACTAATCCAAGGTTATACGTTCATTATATCTCAGCAAAACTGGAAAAGAAATTTTAATTAAAACAGGAAAATAAAAAAATCTCTTTACTGTATCTTTTTTCCTGGACACCTTTCCATTATGGCCAACAGTACTGGTTTTCCCTTTAGGAGGGGAAGCGAGGCTTGCTTTTGAACCACATCTGGTTTCAATTAGAGAAGCCAAAGCAAGTGTTAGGGAAGATATAAAGTAAGGAGTCAGGAGGCACACAGGGAGTGTGGGTGTTGGAGGTTTGGGGGCCATGGGTCCCATCACCCCTCTTCAGAGATGGCAAACTGAACGGTCCAGAGTATGAGGGATCTGCTCGAGGTAACACGGGAAGACCCTGACAGGGCGCCCCTGGTCCCCGATTCCCAGGCAGGCAGGCTCCTCTCCTGTTGCTCAAGCGGGGCGGGGCAAGGGTGCAAGGCTGACTGAGGGAGGTCAAGGTGGGGACCAGGGCAAGCAGGGCACAAGATGCCACCCCCTCTCTGTCCCTGCCCTCCTCTCTGCCCAGCCTAGACTCACCTCCACCGTTCTTGTAGCAGAGGTATGGGAAACGCCAGACGTTGCCCAAGCCCACGAAGCCGCCAGCCACAGACAGCAAGAAGTCGATCTTGCTGGACCACTTCTCCCTCTGTGGGGGCTTCCCCTCAGCCTCGTCCTCGGGCCGTGTGCCAGGGCTCTTCCCTGGGGATGGCTTCAGGATGTCCTTGTGAAAGTCTTTCAGACACTGCAGCTTCTCCTTGGTGGCCATCTCCTCCTTGCTTTCTGTGGGGACAAAACAGAACCCAAGATGTCGTTGGTAAGGAACAGCCTGTGTGTCTTCAATACAACTTCTCCCTTTTCGCCTCTGACCTCCCCGGGCCTGTGGCAGGGAGCTGACCATCCCCTTGTCCGTCCACTGATCTGACAACATCCTGAGTGACTCAGACCCCTGCAGGCAATCGGACACCTGACAGCTCAGAAATCCACAGATTCCATTCCTTGGGCAACTGCTGAAGAGAAGCAGCTCGAACCCAAGTTTGTCGTCCTCAAATGTCCCACCACATCCTGCACCTGATGGCAGCACATGACACAAAGCCACCCCTGCCCTGGCACCATCGCTACAAAATACGACACATCCAAAACAGTTCTAAGGCACCCTCCAAATAACACCTGCCTGAATTTTCTGGAAATGAATGGATACTATTTCCAGATTTCGATCTGCACAGAAAACGACAGCCCCTGTGGCCCCCAGGACGCAGTGCGGCACCTGACCCCAACTCTCTGGAGAAGAGACAAACGCGAAGTCCATGAGGATGGGGCTGCGGGCTGGACCGGGAACCACCTGGAAAGTGGGGTTTCCGTCAAAGTGCGGAAAATGCATGTTTATGAAATATATTCGCAATTCGCTAACCAGTCTCATGTCTGCAGCATAAAAAATAAGGAATTTGCACTGGTGAGGATCACATAAGAAAGCCAGTCAGTCTCCCTTTGCCCACCCCTCCCCATGGATTCTCTGGCCTGCTCTGACCCTTGTATCCTCCTGGCTCCCTGCTCCCTGCCTGATTCCCTGTCCGGTTTGGCAATGGAAGACCCCCAGAGAAGGTCAAATCCCTAAGCCTCCAGGAGCTGTTTGTGGTCATTCTCAGCCCACTCTGCTTGGACCCCTTTCGAGAGGACATCTGCCACCAGGCCAGGACAGAGCCCCTTCTTTCCATATCTCCTCAGGTCCCTACTGCTCGCTCTCCCTGGGAGCCTGGTCTTGAGCGCAAGAGCATCGGGAGGTCCCAACCCAGAGGGACTGGGCGTCTCCAAGGGTGGGCCCCTACCAGGCAGAGGGGCCAGAGCTCGAGGGCCTGCCCACCCTCGTTTCTCCACCTGCACAATGGAAAGGGTGATGGCAAAGGCAACCAACTTACAGCCAAGCAGCCTTGGACACAACTGGTCCCCACAATCCAAATTGGTGGCCACCACTGAAAATACCAGATTTCAGAGCAAAGTGAAGATTTCTAGGTTCTCTTGAAAAACTGGAAGGTCGGACGGTGTGTAGCTCACACTCCCTTTGGCAACCATCAGCTGGACACAACGTGGTCCCGTCACATGGGCAGGCCCGGGCCAGCTCAGCACCCAGCTCTCAGGACACCGTCCGCAGGCGTCTGAGTCTGTCCTGCCACACTGCTGGGCACTCCCTGAAAAGCTGTTGATTCACGTCCTTGCCTCCTTGCTAACTACCTCCTCCTCAATCACAGTAGTGCCCCCATGGGGACAAGGACCTCTCTCATCCACTGCTATGTGCCCAGAGCCTGGTGCACAGCAGGTCATCAAGCGAGAATAGTTGGGTAGACAGTTCCCAGAGTGGGGTCTGTGAGCAGCTGGTGCTAAGTGTGAACCCCAGCTCGGCCCCATCCCAGCCACAGGACTCGGCGAGTCACTGGGCCTCAGCCTTGCTTTCCTCGAGGCCTGGCCTGGAAGGCAGTCCCAGGCAGAGCCAGGCGGGGGCTGCCCGAGGGCCTAGGGCCTGGAGAGGGGACGTGTTGGCCCGGCCCCAGCAGCCAGGCCCACAGGGGCCGTGCCCGGAGGAGCAGAGGCACAAAAGCACAACAGAACCCCTGTTTCCCCCCACGCCTCCTTCCTCTCCCTGGCTCAGGGTGGGGGACCCCAATTGTTTTGCTATCTGGTGGAGAGCAGACCAAGAAAAGGCTTCCTGGAGCCACCGGGCGGCTCACAGAGCCCTTCCTCTGTCTCCCAGAGCGCAGACTGGTGGCGGCATCCGCATGGCCTTTCTTTGCCCTGCTCCCTTGGGGTGATGTGGGGGTCCGGCCGGGCGTATGGCTACTGTAAAAATAGCCCGAGCGGCCAGCATTGTTCCAGTGTTAATGTGTGCAGCCCCCGATGGTTATCTGAGTGATCCATTGTGGGCTGGCTGGACGGCAGCATAATTGGAGGATGTGGGACTCAACTCCCTCCTAGTGAAGATGTTTTTCAGGGAATGACCCCTGAGCCTCTGAGGAAGGTTGGTTCCGCCCTCCTGGGCTCTCCTTGGATCTCAGAGCTGGAAGGCTCTTCACAAGGTCAGCCAGATGAGAGGGAGGTGGCCAGCTTCTGCTCACATAGGCAGCCGAGACTGGCAAAATTCGTCCCCACTAGGGCCTGGGGTCTGCTTCCCCCTGGCTGCCCTGAGAGTCCTGGGTCTGTCCTCTGGTCCCCCACACCCACTTGCCACACTGGCACTCAGAGAACCCTCTAGAAATGTGGGGGAAGTAGGGGAGTAACAGGTTCTCTGAGACCTCCTCTGTTCCAGGCTGATTTCCTACAAAGTGATGTCTCCGGCCCCCTCACCGCACTCAGAGCCCCATCCTTCCCACCCCTGCAGCCAAGCCTGGGTGGAGGTAGGGCCTGAAAAGGGCAGAGCTGGGGCCCATCAGTGCCTGGTATGGGGGGGCTTCCTTTATCCCCATTCCCAGGGAGCACCCAGAGATGTGTTCCTCCTTCACTGGCACCTGTCCCCCCCTTGGGGTTGCTGCACTCCCAGGCCCTGCCTCTGGCTCCCTCAGGCCAAACCATCCTCCATGGTCTCCCCCAATGCTCTCTCACACAGGATGAGGCCACGCCCAGGTGCAGACACCGCGACTCCCTCTCCAGGGTCTCACTCCAAGCCCCTTCATGGTGTCTGACCAGCCCTGTGCCTACAGGAGCCCACAGCAGCAAGTCGGTGGACTCAGCCTCTCATATATTCTTGGCATCCTCCCACTTCTCTCCATTGCCATGGCAACCACCTCACTGCAGGCTCCAATAGTCCTGGAAGAGTATGGGAGGTAGCTCCTCACAGGCCTGCCTGCTGACACTCTGCCCACCCCCTTCCATCTCTTCTCAACATGGTAACTAAAGGCAACTCACGGATTCAGACCGTCAGGCCCTCCCAGGCGACCCTCCAACCTCTCCTAGAAGAAAACCCAGCCACTCCCCACAGCCTGCCACCAGGGCCCCTTCTCCTCGGGATCCTAGCCCCACCGAACTTTTGCAGTCCATCACCTCCTCAGGCTCAGACGCCCTGCACGCCGCTCCGGGCCCTCGAGCGATAGCCTGGCCCCTGCAGGCATCAAAGCTCAAACCCTGGCTTCGGTGCTGACAGCCACTTCTTGGCTGGGTGACCTCAGGCAAATTATTCAGCCTCTCTGGTCTCCAGTGTCCTCATCTGTAAAGGGGGGATAATCGTACCCACCTCACAGGGATGTGGTGGGGACTGATGAGAGAGGTGTGTAGAAAGTGCTTAGAACACTAGTTGGCATGTGGCGTGTACTCCCTAAATAGTAGCTGCTAGTGTTACTGTTGTTATTACTGCTATAATTATTATCGGGTCCAGCCTGACCTTGGGGTCAGTCCTACTCAGGGTGAAATCAGTAAGGCCCAGAGAGCCAAGTGACACTCCCAAGGTCGTGAAACTGGTTGTGACAGTGCCTGTGATGTGCCCGAATTCTTGGCTCTGCTTCTGCTGTCCCTCTGCCAGCCCAGCCTGATCTCAGGCGACGCTGGAGGAGGCCCACTGATTCTCCCTCACACCCAACAGCCCACCCCACGATCCAGAGCTTGGGGACTAGCTCCCTCCACAGGCGTCCCAGCAGGCGCTGCCTCGCCGCCTGCCCCGAGAGCTGTTTTCATTGGCACCAGGCCCAGGACTATTTTCTAGCGAAGGTGATACATAATTCCCCATTTTAAGAGCTTCCTCTTTGATTATTACAGCAACAGGCGATTAGACCGGCCCTGATACAGAGGCTCCAAGATGAACGCTCCCTCCCGGCCCAGCTGCAGCTCTCCTGGTCTCTGCTCCAGGCTGAGGCCAGAGCTGGCCATGCCCTTGGGACGACATGAAGATGACCTGGTCAGCTCGGGCACCACTCAGACAGATTCGGCCTGGTGGCAGCAACGCCGTGGATTTAGAAGAGGTTCCTTTGCTCCCCCCGATTGAAAACTACCAGTACTTACTCTATGCTGAGCTGTCTGAAAACAGTTTTCTATTCACTCTTCAAAGACCCTTATTGTGGAGGGGCTTTTAGTTGTACAGATAAAAGGAGTTGAGGTTCAAGCAGGAAAGGGGGCTGGAGCCAGAATTCCCACCTTGGTCTGCTCAAGGCCCAAGGCATTGGAGCACAGCTGAGAGAGGGGGAGGCCTCAGCACTATTTGCAGATGGGGACACTGAGGCCAGAGAGGGGAAAAGGACTACAGAGGTACAGAGGGTGCAGCAGTGCAAAGTGGGGCCCGCTTGTCCTGTCTGCCTCCCTCCCACCCACTCTGGCCCCAGGTGCCTGCAGGCCAGCCAGCTGGGCCTTAGGTTGAGTGGCAGGTGCTGCTGTGGCCGGCTCCCCCAGCATCTGCCGCCTCAGGCCGGGGACGTGGGGAAACCAAGCCCTTCCCCCTTTTTCTAGGAGAAGCTGCCCAGCTGCTAGGGGTTCCCTGCCTCAGCCCCCCCGACAGGACCTGACCCTTTCCCAGTAAACAACTTCCCACGAGGCTATACTGCATCAAACAATGACCTAAATCTCTCATTGTGACTGACTTAATCTCTCAGGAGCTTCTGCCATGCTTTTAAATAAGAGGACAGGGACTTGTTCTGTTTCCTCTTTGGAGTACTCCCCCCACTCCAAAAGGGCCAACCACATGCACAGACTCTACGATTGGTTGGACAGCTGCCGTGTCTCCGCAAACCTCGGGAAGCGGGGAAGCGACTCCCAGTGTCCCAGAACTGGGGGAGGAGGAGACCTGGAGGATAGACCCATTTTACAAGTAGGGAAACCCGAGGCCGGAATGGCCCCTGCCTGCTGGGCTGGCTGTAGAGTGCAGCACACTGCTGGTCCCCTTGTCCGCCCTCCTTCCCAGTCCCCCATCCACCCCAGAGCCAGTGTTCCGGGCTCACTGAGGTCATGACTGTGCTTTGTGACCCGGGGCCAGTGACAACCTTCTCTGCACCTCAGTTTCCTCCTTGGTTAAAAAAACGGGGGTGAAAATAAAACTCACCTCCCAGGGATTAAGTAGGCTGATGCCAATAAAATTTTCAGCATAGAGCCTGGTACATAACTAACTGATTAATAAATACTGGATATTTTATTTTACCATACTATGTGGCAGACATTTTATCCTGAGTGTTTAAAAAAAAGAAGGAAAGCAAGCAGGCTGCATTTATTGGGCGCTGACAGCATACACACTTCTTCTGTACTAGGCTAGGGCGATGCATGGATTTTCTCAGCCCCTCCACGGTGTCGTTGCCATCTGTTTTGATGATGAGGTACAGAAAGGTGAAGTCACTTGTCCAGGGTCACATAGCAAGTAAAAGACCACCAGAGCTTCAAATGGCTCCCAGGTCCGTTTCGGCCCCTAAATTCCATGTGTTCAACCACTTGGCTATTTGGGATCACTTACTTCAGAAAGTCACAAAGTCAGACTGGGTCTGGCGCCTTTAAGCCAACTTCAAGCCACTGGACTGGGCTGGCAAATTAGGGAAGTAGGCAAGGACAAAGAGGGAAGTGAGGGACCATGTGACAGAGATGGGGCAGGGCCTGGGGAGCTGCAGAGCAGTCCGTGCCAGGGCCCCAGGAATGAGCTGGGTGGACCAATGACACCTCTGGGACCAGGGCGGACGGGGATGGACTGGGGGCTTCCTCTGGCACACAGAGCCTCCCAGAGTTCTCTGCTGGGTCTGAAGGGGCTCGTGCGAGCGCCGTCTCCACAGACTGCAGGCTCGGGGAAGGCCTGGTGAGGGAGACGCCTGCGGTCAAGCAGTAGCTTCTGCCACACGCCATCCTGGCCTGGGAACATGTGCCAACCGAGCGCCCTCCCCCCTCAAAAGTGTGCTGTGTTAACAGCACAGTTTCGCCCTCCACCTGGGGCACCTAATTTTGAAAAGTAGAAATTAACCAAAGGAAGTTCGTTTTCTCTTATAAAGGTACACGTATGAAAATTTAATCATTTGATTGAGTCATGTGGACTGTATCCTTCTATCTTGTTTATGCTTTTTTTAAGTTTGCTTTTTATTATTGTTGTTGTTGTTTGACAATAAAAGCAAGTAGCTCTGCTCTCAGCAAACCAAAACACATTTTCAAAATATTACACAGATTTGCTAACAACATTTCAAAGGTAATGCTGTTATCTATTCTTAACTCAGGCTAACTCAGGTGTGACCAGCTCAAAGGCCTCAAATCTCAAAGGCCTCTGGGGGCCTGCCTGGCGGGGACAGGAGAACAGTGGGAAGGCCACAGGGAGGAGCAGGGACTGGGCCCACTGGGGCCAGCTCCTCCAATTTCTCAAGACAGGATGAAATCCGAGCTGTGTGGGCATATGCATTGTCCAATTCCTAAAACCCTGTGTGGGCCAAACACAAACAGTTTGCCCTCTTTGGTCACACCATTGCCCCAGGTCACTCGAGGTGGCCACAGCAAAGGACAGCCTGACCAGCCCAGCCTCACAGGGCTGATGGCCCACCCCAGTGAGGTCATCCAGGAAGCCTGGCATTGTTTTGCCCGGAACGAAGCCTGAACAATGAGCGGCAACATTCTGGTCCTAGTGAAAGTGAATTGTTTGGGGAACTGTTTTCAGCACGCCATCTCTAGGGATGGGGCTTGTTACCCACCTGCGCTCAGTGGCTGTGGGCAAGGTTCTCCCCTCCCCAATCTCACTGCAAACTTCCCGCCCCCAAAAGTTCAGGTCCACCCTCAGACTCCCCCACCCCCACTGAGCGCACCCACCCGGCTCGGCTCAGCCTTCAACCCCAGAAGCATTTCATTCTCCCGAAGCCTCCCAGGGAGGATCTGGCCCAGGCCCCACGGCCACAAGGCAGGAGACCAGGAGCTGCACCCAAACCCTGGGCCAAGTGATCTCCACACAGGGACCCAGCAGAGCAGGCCGTGCTTCTCGTCCGTAGTTTGCAAAGGGTAAATGGGGGAAGGTAGGCACATTCTGAAAGCACCGGCCTCTGCAACAACCCTGGTGGGGAGCAGGGCAGGATGCGGGCCTGATGCACAGCTGCCTGTCCTGTTCCCCTCCGAAGAGCATTTGCAGGGCGAAGGTCTGGGCCCCAATTTCTTATCTCCCTAGAGATGTCAGGCCTTGTCCCAAGGCCCAGAGACCACAGGTGGGCAGCAAAGATCAAACAAAGAGGAGGGTTGCAGGGAGGAGGCAGAGGGTTGGTTGCAGAAGGCTCTCCTGTGGCAGGGCCGGGCCTGGGGAGGGGTAGAGGGGCCAGGGGAGGATGACTGGGCACCGGGTGAGGGTGAGCTGGGCACACATCATGCCCCAAACAGAGCTGCCCCAGGCACCAGCCCAGCAGGCGGTGGACTCAGGAAAGGACAGTGGGTTAGGAGTTAGAGAGCCGGGTCTAGTTTGGTTCTGGTGGGTCACGCAAGGCAGCTACTTCCCCTTTGCATCTCAGATGTCCAGGGAGAAAGCAGAGCAAAGGCGGCTTTAGCAAGCAGTGAAATCTGGGTAAACATTCACTGACGACCTACCCTAGATGCCCAGGCACGGCTCCAGGAACTGGGGGCATGGGCGTGGGCCCTGAGGAGCTGACATTCCAGAAGGGAGACAGACACCAAACACACACAAGTTCCTAGTTACGCCCGGGCCCAGCACATAGCAGACAACCAAGCAGGATGAGGTGAGGGGCGCGGGGAGTCAGAGAAGCCCCTCTGGGAACTGGCCGTAGGCAGGCCCCACGCTAAGTCCTTTCAAGCACCAACTCATTTATTCCTTTTAGAAGCCTGGATGAAAGAATGAGGCCCCGGGAGGTGAGGCTGCTTGTCCAAACTCACACCACTGGGAGCTCTGCTCTGCAAATATCTGGGGGAATGGTGTTCCCAGAGCAGGGAGCGGCACGTGCACAGAGGGCCGCACTGGGCAAGGCGAGGTAACAGAGAAGGCCGGTGTAGGAACTGAGGAAAGAGGGGACGAGTACGGGGCGACCTGGGAGAAGACAAGGCCTGCAGGCCAGGGTTAGAACCTAGATTTACGCAGAAGGTAGTGGGAGTGCCTGAGAGCTTCCTGCCACCCCACTGAAGGCTCAGCACACTCAGCTGAAAGCCCCACGCTTGCCCCTGACCACCTAGCCAACCCAGCCCTCCCACTCTGGGACATTTGAGGGCCCAGAGCGGGCTTTTCCCTGTAAGCAGTTGTCAGTGGGGACTTTCTAGTGGTGACCTGTACACAGCCAAGTCCTTAGCCCAAACACTCTGAAGCCACCCGGCCCCTTCCTCATGAGCCAAGTCCCTTGGGATGGGCTGAAGGTGGCGCTGGAAAGAGGAACCCACCACAGATGGGTGGCGGAAGTCCTTCCCCTGGGCCAGTGACGCAGAGAAGAAAACGTTCTCGTGCACCAAATCCCAACCCCTCATCCCTCCACGGGTGAGGCCCGGGGTTTGGAAAGAACAGGGTCAGCCTTTGATGCTATTCGATCACAGCCAAGTCCATCCCCTGCCCTGGGCGGGCCCTTACTCACCAGGAGCTGGTCAGGAGAACAGGCCGTCCCGTGCTGACTGCGCGCCAACTGCTCGGCTGGCCCAGGCCCACTGAGGGGGACACAGGTCACCTTCATGCCCTCACGGTGCTAACGCCCAGAGACAGGGGGAGGGGCCCATTTGTCAAAGTAACAAAGTTTTCTACAAGTTCATGAGGAGGACGGGAGCCCACGACTGAGTGAAGGGGGAAATGAAGGAGGCTTCAAGGAGGAAGTCTCATGATACCTGCTGGCTGAGCCTGCCAGCCGGGCTTGGCCCTGCACTCCGCAGGAAGGAGGGGGTGCGGGCACCCTCAAGCCTCTCCGATCCCTTCTGAAGGGGCTCAAACCCCAAATGCCACTTGCAGACTTCCAGCACACGCCACTTGCCACCATAACTGAAGCTACGCTAAAGGACAGAATTAGGGACATGGAGGAGGGCGGCCATGCTGTCTACTGGGTGCTCAGGGGGCTGTTTTCAGGCACAGGGCGGTGAGTCAGCAGGCCACAGCCTGCAGGCACTGACTCACCAACCACAAGCCTTCCACTCTGCTCCCTGCCAGCTTCCCCAACACCCCAGGCCTCAGCCTGGTTTTGCCGGAAGTGGGGGTGGGGCGAAGTCAGTCGTGATCCTGAAGCATACTCTGTGGCACCCAGAATTATTTCTGGAGGCCACAAAAAGAGACATGAGAAAAACACTTAGTTTTTATTTCCTCAAACTTCCCCTTTTAAGCCACCCTCCTCTCAGTGGCTGTGAAAAGCAAACAAAGAGTCCTGACCGGGCGGCTCAAGTGGGTTGGAACGTTATCCCATGCACCAAAAAGTTGAGAGTTCAATTCCTGGTCAGAGCACATGCTGGGATGCAGGTTTGTGCCTCGTTGGGGTACGGGGGGGGGGGGGGACACGCATTGAATGGCTGTCACTCACATCTTCATTTCTCTCTCTCTCTCAAATCAATAAAAACATATCCTCAAGTGAAGATTTTTTAAAAAACCGAACAAAGAACAGCCCCTCTCTCACTGTATAGAAAGTGGAGACAAGCCCTGGGTGACAAGGCCAGCGAATGGCACGCCCATGCGCAATGCCACGCAGAGCTCAGCCACTCCCGACCGACCCTGCCAGTACAGCTCCAGGGAACCGGCCAGGGCACCCTGCTGCAGGGCTGGGGCTCGCCGCCCCTCTCATCTAAGCGTTGCCCTCCGTAAGGCAGGCGCAATATCTTGTCTAGTGCGTGAAAACTCCCAGCTCAGTAAATGTTTGTCAAAAAGCTCCCTGTTTTCATCGTTCCTCTTTTACACATATTTCTACTCAATGAAGAAAGACTTCGTCTTCCTTCCCAGCTCTACCCTTACCTCACCCTAACTTAGAAATTTAGTGCAAGGACAGCTGGGTGCCTGCAAAATGAAACAGCCTGGGATTTCACAAGACAGTGTGTGTGTGTGGGGGGGTGATCAACTAGCGATGTCTGCCGTCCTTGCCCCTGCTTCAGCGTGAAGGACCCGTTGCCTGACCTCGCTTATCTGAAAGTCAAGCTTCAGATGTCTTCCACCCGATGCAGCCCAACCAAGACCCCCAGGGACTCCTAAAGTGCAGCTTGGCTCAGGCTGTCCCCAGCTAACTCACAGGCAACAAATGTCCCAGGATGAAGGACTCCCAGTGCCATGCCCGGGCTTCACAGGCCATGCCACAGTCTCGGGTCCATAAATAATTATGTGTCTGCCCCTCTGTGGCCTAGGGCCTGCTTCCCAACAGCGCCTGGCACTGTGGACACCTGTCAGGCAGATTTAGGGCTCAGGAGTCTGGAGACACTCAACGCAGGAGTCAGTGTCTACCTCACAGCTGTGAGCGCTCCTCAGTCAGGGCGACGGAGCAATGGTCGACGTTTAAGACACAGGCAGGGACGTTGAGAGAGGAAGGGTGGGCCCCACCGACCCTGCTGGAAACAGGTGTGTTCCCGGCACCTGAGCACACATTCCCCTCGCCCCGAGGGGTATGAAAGTCTACGAGCCTTTGCCATTTTTTGAGTGGTGAGCCCCCAAGCTTTAGAAAATCCATTTTCATTACACAACCTGTTCCCTGAGCATCTTCCAAAGTGATTTTGAGGTGAATTCTCCCTAGTCCCCTAAAGGTTTGCCAAGTGCTGTGAGGGGCTGCTGGATCCCGCACAAAACCCAAAAGCTCCAAACGGGTCCTCAGAGGTCCTAGCGTGCAAATGCAAGCTCACTCTCTAGATGAGGAAACAGAGACCCGGGACCCAGCACAGAGCAATGATGAGAGATGCCAGCCTCTGTCACAGATGGACCATCAGAGACGCAAGGACCGGGAAACCGAAACTGGGAGGAGGTCATCGAGGGCAGACACGCTCCTGACATCCCCAACCTGGGGAACACAGCGGGTGCCAGAGGCTGAAAGGAAAGCTCTCATTTCAGGCCTGGTGGACTGGATTCACACCTAATTCCACCAGGCTTGCAGATGTTGGTGCAGCAGCAGCAGCAGCAGCGACTTCCAGAGCTACAAGACGGTGCCTAACAGCAGCTACTGCTCAGCAAGAAGAAAAACTCAGCATCCAAGTCCACACCAGGGTCTGGCTGAGCTCAAGGGAAGGCAGAGATCTCTCAAATGCGGTCTCCCTACAGGTGCAGACCACCCCCGAGGGCAGCCCCGACAACCTCCATCTCCTTCAGATTCTCACTGCAGTTCCATTGCACATCGACAGCATCTGCACGGAGTTGAGGATACAGCACTGCCTCAAGGCTCTGTCGTCACACATGCAGCCTCAGGGAGCAAGGCCACCCCAGCCACTGAAAACTCCAGAGGGGTGCCCCGAACTCTGCCAAGCTTGTGTCTAGCCACCCCCACCCCTGGCTGTGTCACCCTCGGCTCCAGAACCAGCGGTGAGTCCCAGCTGCTATCCAAGGTTCATTACACTTGTTTGCCCCTGTCCACAGCCTCTGCCACTTTGTTTCTCCTCCAGTTCCCCCCAGCACTACCCCATTCATGCCTGTGCTTTGTGGGTTCTTGGTTCAGTGGGTCCCACCCACCCTGAAGATCTGACCCAAGTTTTACCTCCTTCAGGAAGCCTTCCCACCCCCTTTCTCTGCTTTCCTCCTCTGCCCTGCATCACCGCACTGTCGTCCAGGCGCTGGGCTCTTTCTCAGAACTGTACGACTCTGGACAAATCCAAAGTTCTCCTGGGACTGTGGCTGCAATGGCCGGCACCTGTCCCCGCCCCCAGACCTATGAAATCTGAATCTTCAAGGCTGTTAAACTGGCCCCAGATCTGGAATGAATCTTAGAATCAGGTGACGTTGGGAACAGTGGTACTAATGAACTGGAAACACTCGATAAAATGTGTAACAAAAATCAACCAATAAAAAAGACTGAGTGGCTGAGAGTGCACGAGAGCATGCGTGTGTGCACACATGCGTACATGTGGATGGTCTCTCCTGCCAGGCTTTGAGCAGCAGGGGCCTGGGCCTGGCTCGGCTTCCCCCCCACCAGCCCCAGCAGGTCCGGGTCCTGCCCCGATAACCACTTGGCAGACCCAAGAGTCTGCCGCTGGTTCTCCTGCGCCCTATGGACACTGCTCCTTATAGTCCCCTGGGGGTGGATGCTTCTGCCCCCAGTTTACAGATAAGGAAACTGAGGCTCAGAGAGGCAATAGGACCTAGCCCAAGGTTACCCAGGAACTAGCAGAGGCAGAATCTGAACCCAGGACAAGGCCAATACTCCAACACCTTTGTTCTGCTTGATCAAGTAAAAGGGGGCTTGAGAAAGGTAGGTGAGGGCTGGCAGGAGGACTGCCTGGGCCCTCGCCACGCATCGGACCCCCTCCCCCACCCTGCAGAGAGCATGAAGGGAGCCTGGGCCTGGCGCCCAGCTGCTCAGGTCTCCGGCAGAGTCTCCAAAGACAGGAATGAGGAGCAGGGAACATTGCCTAGGACTTGGGGACCTCCCCTGCTGTCACCCGCACAGAGGGGGGGAGTCACTTTTCCCCTAAAGTAGACACAGCAGGTAGGGCTTTCCCACAAAGAGAAACACCTAAAATGCCAGCTCCCCAAACTCGGGGAACAGCCTGAAAGGCCCCAGGAGGCCCTGGTGAGGCCTCGGCTCTGCCAGTAACTGACCACTGGCTGACCAGGGCAAGACCCAGCCCTCTCTGGGCTAGGCTGCGGACCAGGCGACCCGCAGGCCGCAACGACCTGGAGGTGTGCACAGACACACACACACAACCCTCTCTCTGCACTCTGTAAATAAACCTGTGCCTCAGTCTCTCACACGCAGAATGGGGATAGTAACAGTGCTTACCTCTGAGGGTTACGGGGTTCAATGAGCTAGTCTGTGTGGACCAACCAGACTATCACCCAGACAGAATGTCAGACGCAGAAATGAGAGCCAGATTCATGCATTCTCCCTGAGACCGGCGACAGCCTGAACTCACAGCCAAGGGTCTGCGGGGAAATGCTAGGCCCAGGGATCAAACGCAGGCTAGCCATCTCTGAGATGAGGGCCTCCTCCCAGCTGCCCCTTCCCTTCTATTTCAACTTCCTCTCCTCTTCCTCAGTGGGGTAGATGGGGGATCCTGGGTACCCCCCCTCCGGAATTTGGTGACTGACAGACAACGTGGGTGCCATGGGCTGTGGCCTCCTGGGTTTTGAGCATGAACATGGGAACCTCCTGTCACCTCCCCTAGCTGGCCTCGGGGTGCAATTGGGAGAATATTTCAGGTAGCTGCCAGTGGAAGGATGGAGGATACAAGGTGTCGGTGATGTTCTGGCCCTCGGGACTGCGGTGCCTGCCAAGCCAGGGAGGTGGACGTTTCAGGGACTGGGGCCTGGGCTTGAGAGCTGACAAAGGCTTTGCTGTGAAAGCTGCTGGGAAAGGGGACAGCACAGTGACCTTGGCAACTCAGGGGGCAACTGCAGCCCAGCTACTCCGAGCAGAGTGGCCAAGGGGCCTCCCTTCCTGCTTCCTTCCCACTATTCACAGCTGGAGACTCTGGGCAGCTGTGAAAAAATTCCTTCAGGAGAGAAAGTTGGCCTTCCCAGTGTCCCCAGGATAGCTGCAGCTGCAGAAATCAGATACATGACCCCTCACCTACACCTGGCAGCCTCAAAACCCTAGTGGTCACTGGATACCTGAGGCCTTTCACCAGTCTATCACTGAATGACACACCAGCCCAGGCCCCCAGGCCCAAGTTCACATATAAGGAGACTGAGGTCAGAAAGGGGAAGGGGACTTGCTAGGAAGCTCAGGCTGCTAAGGATCAAATCCTGACTCTGCCGTGTGGCCCTGAGCGACCTACTATGCCTCAGTTTCCTCAGCTAAAAATGTAGCTGATCCCAGGGCTACACCAGCCTCCCAGGACAGAGGGGTGATCACATAAACTGACGCAGGTAAACTGATCAACGTAGAGCCAGGCATGCTGTCGGGTACATATTAAGATGTTACGCATAAGGATGAACACAGACTCCCACTGGGCAGATCCCAGAGATCTGTCCACTGTTAGGAAGGCAAGACAGCAGCGGTCATTGCAGCTGCTCTCGGAGCTTCTACACTGTCCATGGCTGTCCAGTGCCAGGCCTCTGCCAGCCTGGGTGAGCCCTCACCAGCCCCAAGTGCAACGAGAAAGCCAAGGGCGGGGGCCCAGGCCTGGGGTGGGGGGTTCAGTGGGCACCTTTCTTAAACCCTCTCAGCCCTACCTGCTAACACTGCAGCCTTCTTTCTTTTGGACTGGCAGGGGGCGGGGCATAGTCGGAGGGTCCCACTGGTGGTCAGGGGTGGACCATCAGGGCAAGCAGTTCCCAGCAGGGGGGCCACAATCGGTCTAAGCTGGATGCCTCTGTGGAAGCCCCTGTTCCCACCAGACCCCCAGCAGGACACTCAGTTCAGAACTCAGACGCACCTAAGGGCTCCCACACTTGTCCCCTGCTCCCTCTTCCACTCAGGCAGACTCCCTGTGCACAGTGCCTTTGACGCATGGAGAATCCTCCAACTGCATGGCCCATTCCAGAGAGGAATACCAGCTCCCTGGGCTGGGCACCCATGTGTTGAGCCAGGCTCAACGTCTTGATATTTGGGTGCAGGAGTTTACCCAGTCCTCACCAACCACTCTACGAGATGAGGGATCTTACCCTATGAGGTTCAGAGAGGTTGAGTGACTTGATCAAGGCTGCACAGCCAGGAAGAGGCCCAGCTCCAGAGTCCTGGGTTCTTGGCCGCTGGGTCTGGGTCATCTCCTGGCTTTTACACCACAAAGTTCCCCTATTCACCCGATACAGAAGGATACAGAAGGAAACTGAGGCCAGCAGGAGGCAGAGGTGTCATTTTGCAAATTAGCCAGCTGGATTAGGATCCAGGTTTCTGGATGGGCCCAGTCACAGGTATTTTCGAGTCTCCTAGGAGGAGGCTGTAGCCAGTCTCCACTGCAGAACAGCAGCCACCAAAATACCCACTTAGCCGAGGCTTTGTACTAAGTGCTTCGCAGAGATCTTCCCACTTAATTGTGCATGCCTGCTGGGATAGCTAAATACCGGCCCCTCAGCCCAGGAAGAGCTTTTATTAAATTCAGCCAGTATAGAGCAACTAAGTAGCTATATCCAGGGGTGTGGCTAATCTCAAATGAAGGAGGAGGGGGTAGAGTCCAGGGGTTCTGTCTCCAAGCCCCCATCATTTTTGGGGATGTAACTGCCCCCTTCCACCTCCTCCCTCCCAGCCCGGACAGCATCCCCCACCGCCACACTGACCCTCCAACAAAGTATCCCATCTAGGACTTAATCAGCTTATTCATCCTGTGGATGGAGATCTGAAAAAGTCTCCTTTTACTGCTTGAGGGCAAGGATACCTGAGATTTAGGCCACAACTATAAATAGTTGAGAAATCCGTCCTTTTTAATTGACTCATCTATTTACTTGGTCAATCAGCTCCTGCTGACCCCCAGATGGCCCAGTTCTAAATAACCCCTACCCAGTGCTGCCATTGGAGAGAAGGGGCCTCTCCGGCTCTGTCCTCTGACTTCCCGGACAGGCACCCCCACGGCCCTCGAGACTGTTCCCCAAATACGCTTGCTTAGTTCCACTTTCACCTACCCTGGGTCACCATAAAAGATTTTCGTTGGGACCTAACTCTGCCATCTGCCAGCTGTAAGAAGCATTAACCTCAGGAACGTCACTTCCCTCTGGGGCCTCAGTTGCATCATCTGTAGAATGGGGCACCTCACATTACACAAGGGAAGGTCCCAGGAAGTGCCTCCGTATGGGATCAGCTTTGCTCTCAGTGTGGCCCTGAATGATCTGCAGCCACCTTTCACTTCACGCAGTTAACGAACGCCACCACTGCGCTTCCCAGCGTCCTCCGCAGCTGAGAAAGGAAGACATAAACACCCGGCGCTGATCTGTCCTGCAGGGAAAATACCACATCAACAGCTTCTCCATCGGTGTTCTGTGTCACGCAGCAGCCAGTTCACTGGCACTGCCACCCCCTCCCAAGGCACGTCATATGCTTTCAAAACCACGTGAGAGGAGAAACTGGGTTAGACGCCTCATCAGAACGGGTTTTCTCCCGGGACCTCCAGCCGCGCCTGCGACTCTCCCTCAAGCATGTCTGAGTGAGAGCTGAGCTCTGTTTTCCTTCCTGAGCAGGAGCCTGTTGTCAAAACAACTGCACCTTTCAGGGGCACCTGGAAGCATCCCATAAGGACGTCTGGTTCCGGGCTGGTCCCCCAAAGTGAATCGAGACCTACCATTCAGCAGGGTATTTGGGGTCAGCCAGCGAGAGCACGCCACCCCTCCCCTCCCCCTGAAGAGGACACCCAGACATGCCCCCCACTTAGGACACGGGCAGTGTCCACACCACGCCTTCACTCCGTCCTGCCTTTTCATGGGCGGTTTCTCTGCCAGCGATGCCCTTCTGGTCTTGTGCCCACCTGGCAAGAGCTTATTTAAGGCCTCTGGGAAAGATTTTCAAACTGTGTGTGCCCAAAGCATCTTTAAGGGACCCCGCCAATGGACACCCAATCTGTCTCCCCACTGGCCTGGGAGTGCCCGGCCCGGGCAGGGTGATGTCACCCACCTCTGGGTTCCCGGGACCCTGCCAGGACCTGAGGCCCAGGAAAAGTCCATCACGCTCTGACGACAGAACGAACAGGCTTCCAGTTCTCAGCTTTCAGATGTGCAGAGGTTTCCCCAAACTTCCCTGGCTTTAGTAATTCTCACCTGGGCCTTCCCCTCACTCAGCGGGGCTGGAATGAGGCTCGGAAGCACGGGAGTTTCTCAAATGGCCGCGGAGAAAACAAAAGGTCTGCAACCTGTGATCTTAGAAGAGCAGGGGCAACTGCTCGGAGAGGAGGGACGCTGACCAAACCTGCACAGGAGTCGCCTCACGACACGTGTCAATCAAACCACGCTGTGCGCCCCCAGCTTCCACAGTGATGCATCTCAGTACAACTGGGAATAAAAACTCATTTATGTCCACATGTTAGTCTAAAAAACGGACACTATGTCACCATCATCTGTCATACTGTTCATGAATATGAAATAAAATTAATTTAACTTAAAAAAAGTGAGGGGCACCCTGTCTCCCCAGACGCACTCGGCAGGCCTGCCCTCAGCCAGGACTCTCAGGCAGGGCCCAGGAAGGTCCAAGGTGTGGGAATTGGTGCCTGCAAGCAGCCCCACCAGGAACACAGGGTTCGCCTTTTCCAGTTTTGTCTTCTGGGTAAGAGTTTGGGCCTTTATGGTGACTAAATTGTCCCTGAAAGCACTTTCTTATGGCCATTGTAAATAAGACACATTAATGAGAAGTATCTGCATCAAGCTTTTCAGTATACCAAAATGTTTCCCCTACATGTGCCGGTTAACTCAGTGGACATCACGGCCCCCGTTTTACAGATGGGGCAACTGAGGCCCAGCAGGACATGGGACCGGAGGGACGTCACACAGCCAGGACGCAGCAGAGCCGGGACTCTTCTCTAGACAGCACCAGGACAGGAAGGGTGGTTCTGAGGGGAGCAGAGGCCTGACACCTCAAGGTGCTGTGTGACCTTGGGCAGTTCGCTGTACCTCTCTGAGCCCCTGGTGGAAGGTGGAGGCAGACAGGGTCACGAGAAGGAGGGCTGGCTCCCATTCCCAAGCCACACCCTTCCTTCACCCTGAGACAAGACCCAGTCTCCTGGTTATGCACAGTGACTGAGTCTGGGGGGCCCTGTCTCACTGTGCAACTGAGTAATGGTCTGCGTAGTCATTTACGTCTCTCCCCGCCTGCCCTGTCCCCATTCTATCCCCATCACCCAGCACTGTGCCCAGCACACTGTGGGAGCTCCACAAAAACTGAGTAAGTGAATAAATGATGTTGAATAAGTGACTTCATTCGGGTTTGAGAGATCATCACAGGACAGGAGAGAGTCTAGGAGGAACAAACCAGCAAGGACAACGGGGGCCTCCTGGGTGGCACCCCAGGGAAGGGGAGGGCAGGTGGGGAGTCCAAAAGCCCACCCGCCCTGTCTCTGACCCGGTGTGGCCACAGTGGCAGCACCAGGCACCTCTGTGGGCCCAGCTTCTTTGCCCACAAAGCAGAGAACGCTGTGACCTTCCCCAGGGCTGTCAGCTCAGACGCGTTTGGGGCAGGGCGGGTGCCCAGTAAGCTTCTCTGCGTCACAACGGGACTTCGTAAATCAACTCGGCTGACCCCTCCGGTGCCTGGATGAGGAGACAGAGGCCCCAGGCAGCCGCGTCTTCGAGTCTCACGGCAAAGAGGGTCAGGGCTGGGGCGACAGCCACTGTGACTAGATTCATGGGGACAATCTGAAACTTCAAGAAGCAGTTCGTCACAGTTTCCATGGGAATGACCTCCCTGGGCTGTAGGATAAATAAAGGCTGCAAAGGTAAACTTGTCAGATTTAGCAAATGCTGCACGGGACATACTTAGCCTAAAAACATGACTCATTGTTTATCTGAAATTTGAATTTAACTGGGCGCCCTGCATTTTATTCGGCAACCTAATCCACAGTGTCTGGACGTGTTATCCACCGCTAAACCCGCACAACATCTGAGACCAGGAAACAAGCGGAATCAAATCCTCCAGCTGCCTGGTCTGAAAACCTCCACCGGGGTACAAACGAAGTGAGTCAGGACTGAAGACCACACACTCCGCCCCGACCCGCGTGGCTCAGGGGGTGGGGCGTCATCCCACAGACCCAAAGGTCTCGGGTTCGACTCCTGGTCAGGGCATGTGCCCAGGTTCTGGGTTTGGTCCTGGCCAAGGTTCACACGAGAGGCAACTGATCAATGTTTCTCTCTGACATGGATGTCAATGTTCCTCTCTCTCTCCCTCCCTTCCCCCTTTCTAAAATCAATGAGCGTGTCCAGGGATTAAAACACACACACACACACACACACACAGCCACACTCCTTTTCTCCTTGCCCCTCAGATGAAGCCTTTTGCTGCACAGACATTTCATCACCTTTGGCTCCTCCGTGTCCACATTTTTTCCAAAGCAGGTGTCCACCGCCAAGGAGGTCATGTCACGTGGACCATCACACTCCACACCCCCCCAGCCTGCCCCCTGGACGGGCACAGCTAATGGGAGACAGCATCCTTCCCACTGGTCAGGGCCCAGTCCCTCTCTGGGCCCCAGTAACTTTATGGGCAAGAGAAAGATCTCATGCGTGAGAGACGGTCAGGTGGGCAGGACACCCAGAAAAGACCGGGGGGACAGCAAGACAAGCAGAGGCTCACAGCACCACGTGACCCTGACAACATGACCAAGATGACAGCATCCCTCACTGTGGCATCGTGAGAGCCCCAGCAGGGCCCCACGGACCAAGAGCTCAGAGAGCAGGGGAGAAGGAGATGGGAGGATTTGGGAGTGAAGGTGGGAGATGTGCGAGGTGAGGTGGGAGCCGAGTCGGGGCTGGAAACGAGGGGCAAAGGGGCAGGGGAGCGGATGACCCCAAACTACCTGGAGCTGTTCCTAGCAACAAAGGAAGGAAGGTGGAAGTGATTTTTGGACACTGAGGTGTCCACACAGACCGCCCCCCAGAGGTGCGCCGCTGAGCTGCGAGGCCGGGGTGGGGGCCAACCCTTCTCCTGAGCACGAACAGACAGGAAGAGGGGCACGTGCACTGTTGTCTGTTTTACAGTAAGCCCCCAGCTCAGGGAGGGACAACCCTCACCCGGGGGCGCCCAGCTCTTAAATGGCGAAGCAAGAGTCACATTCAAAGTTCAGCACGGCCACCCCCACCCCAGCAGCCGTCCTGGGAAATGACCTCAGTCCCATATTTGAGGTGATGACACCCAGTACCACAGGAGGTTCTGCAGGGCCCTTCCCTGGCTGGGTCTGAATACAGACTGTGGGGAAAAAAAGGATTCTACGGAAAGTAACCCCACAGGGTGATCTGATCAGCATACCCCAGGCCTGTAACTTCTTTAGCGAAAGGTTTTTAAGCAAGCCCTGGCCACCTCTTCCATCCTGCTCTTCCTGAGCTACATCTTTTGTAATAACTGGTCATCTAGTAAGAAAGATGTTTCTCTGAGTTCTGTGAGCCACCCTAACAAAGTAATAGAACCCAAGGAGGCTGTCTGGGGAGCCTCCAATCTCACACCAGTTGGTCAGAAGCCCAGGGGACAACCTGGACTTGCAATTGGGTGCGTGAAGAGGGGCGGGGCAAACGTGTGGACTGAGCCCTTAATTAAGTAGAAGCTGGCATCACCCCAGGTAGATGGTGTCAGAATTGAGTGGAATGTTAGGACACCCAGCTGGTGTGGGGGAATTGCTTGGTGACGGGGGGAAGCCCCCACACATTAGAATTGTAACCCCTCTCCCTGAAATCCCTGACTAACAAGCCAAGACAGGAAGATACACCCAGGGAATCTCTCCACCTGGAACCAGAGCTTCCTGACACCAGTGCGACCAGAGAGGGAGGTCCCCGATCACCCTGCTCATCCGGAGGCCGCACCCCCCAGCAGCTGTGAAGAGCGACTACGCGCCAAAGACATGGGCTAAATCCCAGGCTCCCGGTCCTGACATGTGGCTGACCTCGAGCTGGCCACTGCCCTCAGGAGCCTCAAATTTCTCACCGGTTACATGGAGAGAGTAATAACTATGCTGTAAGATAACATAAGTATGAAAGACGGAAAAGTTTTTTGAGAACTGCAAAAGGCGGCTCACTCTATTCTTGTCTGTGTATTCAGACCATCCTGAGATAGAGGTGTCAGAAATAGTTACAACAATGGCAGCAGACGGCACGGCAATTACAATAACTACCATTTGTTAATCGCTACGTGTCCCTCCGTGTACTGAGAACTTGCATAGTTTTCCCTCCCTGATCCTCACGGCAACCAGAGAAGGGAGATCCCACATCATTCTGAATCGAGTCTACTCCGTCCCGGGACTCGGGCCCAGAGGGGTTGACTGATGTGACCTGAGTCACACGGTAAGGTCGAGGTCAAGCAACCTCTACACCCAGACTCACAGGACATCTGAGCTAAGATCCTAACCACTCCTCTCCTCTCTCTAAAGGATGTATTTATCCTCGGAGTCTGGCCCACTATTTATAGCATTTCTTGTTTACTTTTTACTTTCTTCCCCAAATGAGGAAGGCTAGCAGATTGGGAGCCAGGTCTCTGGGGTGGGTTGTTTAAATCCTCTGCTCCCTAAAGCCCCGAAGGCAGGGACTCCCCAGGGAAGGGCCACCACTCTCCATGCCTCAGGGCTGTCATTTAGGGCAGTTTCTGGAGAGTCAAAAATTTGGCAACATTGTGTTCAGCATTTTAAAAATGCACAGGCCCTTCAGGCTGGCAACTCCAGCTTGCTGACCGGACAGTGTGTATCATGGTCACTGCCTCCGGTTTTGCAAGAAGAAAAAGTTCCGGAGGTTGGTTGCACAAGGCTGTGAATACGTGTACCACAGCTGAAGTGCAAACTTCGAAATGGCCGGGACGGCAAACTTCACGTTACGTGTATTTTACCACAGTTAAAAATGGAAAGGAAGAAGAGATGTTCGCAGCAGAGTGGTTTACAAGAAAGAGAAACTGCAAAAGTCCCGTTCCTCATCACTGGGGAATTAATTAAGTAAATGATGATTTACCCAACAAATGGAAACCAGTTTGAACTGGGGGTCCCTGGGCCAGATCCAAGACTTTTGTTTTTGTGAATAAAGTTTTACTGACACAAAGCTACACCCGTCATTTGCATACTGGCTTCGCAGTCTAGCTACAACAGCAGTGGTGAGGCCACATGGCCCACGCACAGAACATGCACCACGCAACCCTCAAAGGAGTTCGGACCCCTGACTGAGAAGACCCAAGACCCAGAAAGATGCTCAGAAACATGGGAGGAGGGGTGTTGGGGTGGGGGGAAGGGAGTCGACTCCCAAACATAGCCAAGCTGAGAGTTCAATTTTCACAGAAAATTTTAAAATTTCAAATAACATATGGCTATAGGGTGGGCCATCAAACAGACATGAGCAGGGCAAGGACCACAGCCGGGCACAGAAAGTCACGGCGGGGTGGGGAGGGCCCGGGGAGCCCAGCAATGGGAAACACTGGAGCTTCGCCCCCAGGGTGACCTTGCCTCCCCAGCATGTGCATCAGACCCTCTGACCTTCCGAACACTGGTCGTGCAGTCCGGACCTCCCCTCCCCTGCCATGCAGCTGCTCCTGCAGTAGACACCCCCCAGGAGGAGGAACAAGGGCCCTAAGAGTGGCCTCAGGCAACTCCTAGGTGGGCCCTTGCTGACACTCCCTTCAGCATTAACCCCTAGGGGATGACATCTAGGGGGTCAGTTGTGTTTCAGCTCCAGGCCCAGAAAAACAGCAGAACCAGACAAGCAATGGAACGGCTGACGTCAGCACCAGCGGCAGACTCCTGCCGGCTGATGAATATTCTATTGGGACCCTCCCAAGACCTCCACATAAATACCCTAGATCGGGGGTGTCCAACCTTTTGGTGACTCTGGGCCACAATGGAAGAAGAGTTGTCTTGGGCCATGCACTAAATACACAAACTCTAATGAAAACTGACGAGCAAAAAAAGTTCCGTGCACAGTATTCATGATACCCACCGCCACAGATAAGCCAAAAAGTCCTCACACAATAACTCTAATTATGCAGTGGCCCTTTTGATAAATTTACGATTTTGCGTTGGGCCACATTCATTGCCATCCTGGGCCACATGTGGCCCGAAGGCCACAGGCTGGACACCCCCCTGCCCTAGATGAAGGACCCCACGAAGCTCAGGCTCTGCCCCAACACCTACCCCACCCCAACCACTTCCCCGGGCACCCCCTCCTTATCTCCTTCCTAAGCTCCAAGGGCCCTTTATTTTCTTTGGCCTCTGCAACCTGTTTCCTGAGCCTGTTTCTTCTACAGCTCACTTCTGCCTCTGTGACTTTCTCAATAAACTTTTGCTTATAGTTTGAGTCTGGGCTCTGAATTCTTCCTTAGCCAGACTCAGGTGCCGAGGTTGCCGAACCGAGGTCTGGCCTGACTCCACCCGTCTGACACCTGGGGCCGGTCTCGCTGTCAACAGAGTATTTCGGGATGATGGAAACTGGGAAAAATTTTACTTTCTTTTTTTTTTTTTTTTACTTTTCTGTATTAAAGACTACTTCCCAACACTTGAAAAAACAATAATTATGTGATGTGATGTACTAGCTAACAGTACAATGGCAGTCAGTACCGCAACACAAATGTATCAAATATGTTGTACACCTTAAACTTGCACAATGTTTTCCTATGTCAAATCTCTGTCAATTTTTAAATCAGGTAGCAAACCATGACTACCACTCTCATTGCCTCGGCCCTTAGAGGGAGCTCTGCTGACTTTGAACGTGTCCCAGGTCGTGGTACTAACGGCCTTTCCCTGCCAGCTGACAACCTGCAGGGGCAGGGGAACGCCCCGTGGGAATTCTCACAAGTCCAGACAGGTTCCCGTCTCGCTAAATTTATCCCAGACACGTAGGAGGGTGGATCCGATTTTCAGCTGGGAGCGGGCGGGGCACACCGCGGAATCCTGCCAGGGACACGAGATGAGAAAATGCACTGGGATTCTTGGAACTGCCACATTTTGCCATGTATAACGTGCACTTTTTTGCCCAAATTTTTGAGGGAAAAATAAGGATGTGCGTTATACATGAGTAGCACTCATCTGTATCTATATAAATGTTTTTGTTTTATTTATGTTTATGCATCAGAAGTGTAACTCTAGAAAGCAATAATGATATCCGTATGCAAAATAATACCCTGGAATACGATAATTGGTTTTGTTTCTAAATATAAATAAATTATTAATTGAAAGAAAAAATTTAAAGGAAAGATATTTTTTCCTGAAAGTTTGGGCCAAAATAGTGAGTGCGCATTATACATGGGAAAATACGGTAATCTTGTTGGGCTTCTTGAGTGCTTCAAAACTCCACTGTGATGACAAAGTGACCAATTACCCCTGACCTGGCACTCACTGTCTTTCTGACACTTCTGGGTGCTACTACTGTTCCACGTTCCAGGGTCCAGGTGGGGAATCTGAGGCTCGGAGATTCAGTGTGACTCTCCCCTCAAGGTCACTCAGTTGGCACAGGGTGGAGCCAGGGTTTGAACCCAGAACTGCCTGACTCTAGCTCCATCAGGAATACTAAGTATTTTGGCTGGTTCATTGGTAACTCAGAGTCTGCTGAACAAACATCACCCACCATCTCCTCCCGCCTGTGCACGACCCAGTGAGGAGATCGTAAGTGACCGTCAGCCCTTTTCTCAGACGGGAACCTGGCGAGCGCGGAGAGGAGGGCTGCAACCCAGCCGTGCTCAGACTTCAGGAATAACGGCTTCTGCTCTCGCTGCCTACCATGTCAAAAGTAAACCCAGGAGGGCTGCTTGAAGGGGGCATCCGAAAGGCCTGAGAGCAAACCCACCTCTCAGCCTCAACTGCCTCTCCTGTAAAATGAGCTCCCACCCCACGTGGAGGGGTCGGCAGGCCTCGGAAGAGGGGGACGATGGCTGGTTTCTGTTTATTTGTTTCCGGTAAAGTCCCCAGCCCTGGTGGGGGCCAAGCCCCTAGCACAATATTCTCTTTATCTCACATTCCAGCTTCTCAACAGCAGGCACCTGGATTCCAGCTGCCTGGGCTACTCATTAACCCAGATGGGGCCTCAGGAAGCGGCTGAAGTGGGAGTCTGCCCCCAGCAGGGAGGGACAGGGGGAGGCACTGCTGGATGACGCTGCCACTGGGGTCAGATCACCCAGGGTTCGAATCCTTCCCAGCTGTGGGCCCCTCAGGGGAGTCAACTCACCTCTCTGAGCCTCAGTTCCCCTCTCTGTGTGGGGAGCTACCTGTGCCCCCCTCACAGGGCCGCTGTGAGGGGTGCAGAGTCTGGGAGAGCCTAGTGGTACCTGACCCAGAGTAAACACTCAGTAAATGTTACGTCATTTTTACAAAACGAGAAACAACACCCAAGTCATAGGAGTGTTGGAGAGTACAATGCACCAGTGTACATCAAACCCCTCAGCACCACATTCCACGTGATGTTCAAGACTTAAATGCTAGCAAGCATTCTTACTGACATTTATGATGTTTGTGGTGATGACTCTGGAGGTGACATGCTGTGGGACACACACCTCCGTGCCTACTGGCAGCTGGTCCGGGCGGTGTCCTGAGCCAACAGGGACCTGCCTGTCCACGTGTGATGAAGAACTGGACAGAGCACCCGGGGTGGGGGGGCGGGATTCTATCCCCGAATCAGGATAGAATCAGGGTCCACCACCCGCAGCAGCAGGCCAAGGGTCTTCGGGCCTTTTCTCCTAGTTCTGACTTCCAGGTGACCCCAAACAACCAGAACCCAACCCTGCAGCAGTGGGAGCTTGGTCAGGGCATTACCTCCTCCTCCCCCCACTCCCCAGGAGAAATCACTGCCCAGGAAGCGGGATTTTCCAATTCCAGAGCAGAATCTACTTAGTAGTGAGTAATGAAATCAACTGGAGAGGGTCAGGGCTGTCATTTTTACACAAGAACCCAGAAGAGAACCGAACCCACCGACAGTGAGGACGTGAGTTATTATTCTGAAACTGTGGTTTCATTTTCACGAGTGTGTGCGTGTGTGAGCACATGCAGCGTGCTGTCACAAAATGTATTTCGTACTGAAGGTCACAAGTACAAGACTCTGAAAGCCCGAGAGCGAGAACGTTTTAAATCGCAATAAAGGAGACATCTGCAGAAGAGCGACTGCGTCAGGTTTCTGCCCCGCGAAACCCCTTTGAAAACCACAGTCACGGTCCCGAACTAAGGAGGGGAAAGAAGCCTCTCTAAGTATCAGCACACAATCAGCAAAAGCGAAACGTCATTTGGTCTGTAGGTTGGATAACAGAACTGTGTCAGTGTCAAAAGTCCTGGGGTTGATCACTATGAGTGCTTACATAAAAGAATGAATGGCCTCGCTCTTGCAAATGCTGAAGGGTTCAGGGTAAAGGGGCATCTTGACTGCAAAACCCCCAGTGATTCAGCAAAAAAAAAAGAGAGTATTAAAGTTACTATTTTTATATTCTAGACAGAAAGAGATACAACAAAAGTGGCACACGTTGACCAAGGGAAAATGTGAGTGAAGAGTACATAAGAGTTCCCTGTAATAATCTTGCAACTTTTCTGAAGGTTTTCAATTTTTTAAAAATGCAGAGTTTAATGAAGAGAAACTTGGGACGGCGGCCTTGATTCCTGGCGCGTCCCGTCTGTACCCGGAGCCAAGACGCTCACCCTTTCACAGAAGTCTGGCCCCAGTCCTCAGGGTCAGCTCAGCGAGGCCCCCATCACTACTAGCGGCAAAGCCGGAATGGGAGCAAGGCCAGGGCTCTGAAACCAGGGCTTGGCCCGTCTGCAGGGCTGCCACCCTGGCACAGGCAGGCACAGGTGGCCAGCCTGGGCTACGGACCTGCCGCCCAGAGGTGACAATCTGTGGATGAGAGCCTGGGGCCTGGGTCTACTTCCTCCTCTGTGAACCCGGAGGAAACACCAGGCTCCTGCATCCCCCACCGCAGGTCACCGTCACATTGGTGCAACCTATGGTCGTAGGGAGAGCTCAGTGCCACTTACGTTTGGAGGCTCCTCAGAAAGGGCTGTCGTTCTGGACCTATCACAACGAGAAGAAGCAAAGATGGAAACATCTGGTCAGGTCATGACTGTGAACAGGACTCAGTCTTCTTCCAGATGAGACCGCCTGACACACACACACACACGCTAGGAAGCGCCCCCGTCCATGTCCAACGGAGACAGGAAAGTGAGGTGCTGAGGTGCTCATGCACACACTCGCATGCTCACACACAGACACGCATGCATGTGGACACACTTGCTCACACACCCTTCTCCGAGGTGCAGTTTCCCCAAAACTGTCCACAGGCAGCCTGTGCTGGGAAGAGCAGATGCCCAAGTCCAAGGTTGGGAAGAGACGGCTCACCCTGCTGGCTAAGCCGGCCCCCCTGCCCCAATAGGGTCTGCACCCCTGTGAGCACCCCACCAGCCCAGTCACGCACCCAGATCTGGTGAGCAAGGGGACATGCCAAGGCTAGATAGGTAGGCTGGGGGAGGCCCTGGGGACCCCAGGGACTTGGAGAATACTTATGTTTGTAAACAGAAGACTATTTAGAGGCTCTGAGATTCATGTGCCAAGGAAATTCACATGCCGAAGTTGAACTTTGCTGAGCCAAGCAGTCCCCAAATGTGGTTGACTCCAGAACCCCCCTTTTTTTAAAATAGAACACCTCCTGCTCATTGGAACTCAATTTGGAAAATAATGCAAGTGGGGACAGATCACTTCTGCCCCTCATTCCACCAGCAGAGCTGTAATGGAATACAAAAACACAGAAATCAGGAAATGGTTCCTTAACACCCGAGACCTCACATTTAAATGGATTAGCAGAGGTGTGGAAGGGCAGACAGGGTCCTCCGGGCTGAGCACTCCCCATTCCTCCCTGTGTCTGCAACCTGCCCTTGCAGCCTCCTCCTCAGACTCAGAAACCGCCCCAGCACCTCAGAGCTCCCGACCCCCGTACGAGACGACCTCGCTGCTACGCTAGGGCCCCACGGTCCACAGGCTCCCGGTGGCGTTCACTGTGTCCGAGCCAACATTCGGTCGGCAATTTATTGGGCACCTACTCTGTGTCAGATATTGTTCAAGGCACTGAGACACAGCAATGGACAGCCGAGGTCCCCACGCTCACAGAACCCCCTGGTAAAGGCCCAATTGTGACAGAGATGTCACGGAGCCTTCATTTTCTGGGTGGACACAGGCTCTGTGAAGGCTCGGTAGAGGAGTAACGTCCCCAGCTGTGTGGGCAGCGGGAGTGGCGACGTGTGCCCTGCTGTCCTGGGCAGTATCAGGAGGAGAGGGACAACGGGGAAGACGGGGGTAGCGAGTTTAATGCATGGTCATGAGAGACACTGAGGGCAACAGAGGAAGGAGAGCACAATTCTGTTTGGTGCAACGTGGTGCAACTGCACAAGGTCAGAATGACACTCGGGCCCTCGGTCCAGAGGCTGGCACCTAGGCCCCTTCTTGTTGGGACAGCCTGCATGGATCTCCCCCAGGAGACCCACGCACGCCCACTCTCGGTCTCTGTGGCTCTGGGTGGGCTGGCCCCTCCTACTTCCGGGAGTGGGCATGTGAGCCAGGCCTGGTCAGTCAGAGGGGCTGTCACGATTGGCTCAAAAGCAGCACATGACCAAGCCTGGGCGATGAGAGTGATGACGGGAGCGATGCAAAGACATATTGGGAAAAAACAGGGCTCTTTCTAAGCTGAGATGGCTACGCTGGGAGAAAGAATACCCTGTGCAACTGGGGGCGCCCCAAGGAGAAAGGAGCACAAAGAGGAAGGACATGGAATCCAGAAATGCAGAGAAAGGAGTCCCAGTGATGGCTCTCAGCACCTGGATGCAGCCATACCTGACATACGACCCTGGGGCTTGTCAGTCAAAGGAGTCAGTAAATGGTTTTTTTGAGTGTTTGGGGGGCTGTTTTTGAGATAGTTTAAACTGATTTTCTGCTGCTTGCAACCCTAGGAATCTGAACCTATGCCCTGCTTTGTATGTGCTGTGTGATTTAATGCATGCCCCTTCTCTAACACTTAGGCCATCAGTCAAGTGGGGCACAGATGAGTGACATCAGAGGTTCCCCCTGCAGTGGTGGCACTCTAGCTACCATAACAGCAGACTGGAAAGGTCAGGACCTCTGTGCCTTCCCCTTGCTGGGAGGAATCCACCCTCCTCCCGGTTAAGCCTGGAGGGCCTGCCCAGAGGGCCTGCCAGGAGCTGGCCCACCCCATGCCTGAGTCAGCACTCTGACCAGCTCCCTCCCGGGTGGCTCCAGCTGCTGCTCCAGTGACTACATTTCCATGAGCTAGATTCTAAGTCTGTTCTACTCTTCCTAGTTTCTCAGAGCAGGTGCCAGTACAAAATAAAGCCCCAGCCCCAGCCAAGCAGGAGACCAACACCCCCTGTCTTCAAAGCAGACCCCCAATTAAGGAAAGGGCCTGTGTGGTTTAAGGATGAGCAGTCTTTAAACAATCGAAGCACCAGGTCCCAGCTCACGCCCATTCCATTGCCCACCCTTCCAGCCAGCCCTCCACCCTGAGGTTCATGGAAGTATCAGGGAGGCTGTAAGAGACACCGAGCCTCCTTGGGCTCCAGCCCGCTCTTCCAGGAGCTGTAAGCATCCCCCCTCGGCTCTCGGCCCCAGGCAGCAGGCCAGCACCAAATCCCGCTGCGGGCCGGGGCCTGACACACTGCCTCGGCTGCCCTGCTGTCAGCAGGGCCTGGCGGGCCCTGGACTCTCCCTGATTTACATCCGACTTGGCTGCCTTTAAAGGCCTCCTGTGGCTTCTGGACCAGGGACACTGTTCAGCAGAAAAGGGCTTCCCCACCAGCATCCTTTCCAAGGTGGCACCGGCCCAGAGGGTCTGGCCTGGCTCAGCTGCCTCCCAGGTGTGTGACCCTGGACTAATTACCTGCTCACTCAGGGGCCTCAGCTTTTCTCGTGAGAAATGGGAACAATGGTCTCTTTTGTGATGGTTAGGAAAGCGATGCTTACTTACAAGGCCCAGGGCTTGGTTTCCACAGGCAGCCTGGGGCTGGGGGCTGGGAGTGAAGGGGGCAACGGCTGTGACCCCTCCTTTACTGGAAGCGGGCCCCAGACCAGCAGCACTTGCACTGCCTGGGGGCTGGTTAGACCTGTGGAACCTCGGGCCCCACCCCAGTCCTCCGGCACGGAAAGGGGCATTTGAACAAGAACCCAGGGGAGGCCTACAGCTTCCTAGTCCGAGGGGCCCAGGTACATTATTGTTGTGGGTACAGCACCCCATGGCAGAGAGCCAAGGTTGGGGTGGGGTAGGGAATGGCCGGCAGGGGTCAGAGGTAATGAAATGTTGAGAGGGAAGAGAAATTCTCCAATATCTCCTGGCCTCCTCTGGGCCCCTTGATGGCTCAAGAGAGGAGAAGGGGCACAGGTGGGGTATGTCCGACAGTGAGACTTAGCGAGCAAGTAGGCAGGGACAGATCACGAGTCTCAGTCAAGGTAACAGAATGAAGGCTACGGAGCTGAAGTTCCTGAGTCACCTCCCCTACACTTCCACTGGGGACCCACCTGCACCACGCTGCCATGGAAACCCGCACGCTGGGGGGCGGGGGGAGGGGCGCTGCTGGGTGGGACAGCACTGCAGGCGGTCGGAGAAACCAGATGACCAGATCCAGGTGCAAAAGAAAAAAATCCTATGTTGAAAAATACTGGCTCAAATGTGTAAAACTATGTGGACACAGAAAACACACCTGTGGCCCAGAACTGCCCCGGGAGAGTGTTTTGAGGCGACCGGCACTGTTTTTTCAGGCCTGGGAGGTGAATCCTTTCAAACAACCCACACTTCCCACTGGTGAGCAATGGAAGACAGAGATGACCTCTCCCAGGAAAGTGGAGAGAGGCTGGCAGGTTTGGTGGGGCGACAGTGGCTTCTCTCCGTTTCTCTTTTGAAGGGGTGTTCTAACCTCTATTCTTGTACTGATGGTTGAAGAAAAACCTGCTTTGTTCCCCCGGGAACGTTTTTTACTAAAAGCCCGGTGGCCCCCAACCAGCAGGCTCCTTCCAGGGGAAGGAATAAGACATCTCGCAAGTCAACGGGGTGACATGGGCACCCTTAAAGGGGACTAGCCAGAGCAGCACCCCTCCTGGTGATGGCATGCACTCCCCCCCAATAGAGACAACACAAGATGTTTCCCCCGCCACTCAGCAGGCATCTCCCCCCAACGCAAGCTTCCTTACAAGTTAGAACCGAGGACCAGAGAAGGGAAAGCATTCGCCTCGGTGGCGCAGCAAGCCTGGTGCAGCAAGCCGGCAACCACAGGGGCCCAAACCCTGGTGTCCCTGTGCCCAGCGACAATTCGTCACTTTGTGCTCAGCATCATGAGGGCACAATTTGGTCTGTCTTGGTCACCTGCCACATTGTCAGGGCCTAGAACAAATAAATATTTGTTGGATGGGTGAATGGTGGTGAGTGAATTTAATTTCCAAGCCTGTGCTCATTCAGATGTTTAAAATACAGGCTCTCGTTCAGGGTCGAGGGAAGCAGAGGGATGTGTGTGTGTGTGCACGCGCACTGAGCACCTACTGCACACCAGGCCCTATGTTGAAGCATCCCCCCCACCCACTACCGAGTCCACCCAGTCAGGTGGATAGATTAAAGGCAGACGACAGAGCTCTGCCCTGCAGGGGCTCAGGGAAGGGTGAGCTTATTATATCGATTCTACTTTGATTTTTGTAACCTGAGTGCTCACTATGTGCCAGGCATTGTTAAGTGGTCCCTGAAGTAGGTGGCAGAACACAGAGATGCCCGGGAGGCATGGAGACTGGTGAGGAAGCTATTTTCTTGGGCTGTGGTTACCCCCACCCAGAGAGGAGATACCAGTGCCATCTGGTAACAGAATGAAAGTCCTTGGAATCCTGGCCTGAGTCCTCCATGAGGGCTAAGCCACCATCACCCCCAGGTGCTGACCGGCTGTGCAGCAAGACGGCAGAGCCTTCTGAACCACCCACTAAGCAGGGCTCTGCTGAAACCCACCAGCCCACTTCAACCCCCCATGCCCAACCAGGCAGCGGGCAAGCTGGGCTCCGGGACTAAGGCCTGTCTGCTGGAAACATGGCAGTAATTCACTTATCACTTTTATTCTGTGCTAGGAAAAGCCCTGGGACAGACGGGACGCTCAGAACTTTGTCGAAGCAACCCGAGGAGGCTGAAGTTCAGAGGGGCCAAAGAGGACCCAGGGTGAGCAGACCGGAACTCGGCTCTCCCGCCCTTCAGCCCAGACCTGCTTGGACACCGCCTAGCACCCTCACAGCTGCCTCAGTTCTACTCCACGGCGGCCAGGGCTGCCCAGCAGGAGCCAGGCTGCGGGCTCCACCCCACGCGCGTGGTCTTGCTTCCCCCAATTCCAGATTCTGCAGGTGTCTCCTGAGCAGTGAAACCCTTAGGAAATTTTCAGTTCCGTACAGCTTTGCCCTTTCACACCTTTTCCCATTTCTTTGTGATAATATCAGGATCCGGGAGTCTTGACAACGGCCACCGAAAGTCTGAGACAGAAAGTTTGAGACCGAGGTAGAAATCAGTCCTTCAATTCACTTGTTTTGCATAACCACTGAAAGGCAGGTGGGGCTGGGGAAGAGCAGATTTGTGGACAATGGCCCTTTTTGATGGCCTATCTTCAAGAGCTGATCTATGCCTCAGACCTCAGTCTCCTCATCCATTCGGTGGGTGGGTGGGCAGGGAGGGCTACCTCAATCACCCCAACGTCCCCAAATTCCCAGCCAAGGACCCACTCTCCCTCAGACCTCCCCAGGTGTGTCTCGCCAGAAACTTCCTGGTTGTTTATTAACTCCTCCCGAGAGATACCTCCTCTGCTCCCACGGGGCTACTTGAGCACAGGGGCTGTTCAATTTAGTTAACCCTGTACCCCTGCCCACAGCACGATGCTTGGCACCCAGCAGGTGCTCAATAAACATTAGAACAAGATGGGCTCTGGTTCCAAGGCTCCTCCGCATTTCCCAGCTGGGGGATGGGGGGGGCAAGTCGTCCTTCTGAGACGGGAAGAACTTGTCTATCAGGTGGCAGCGGGGACCCCAAGTCTTAAAACACACTCTGGGAAATAAAGCAGAGTGGGCGCTCAGGAAGCATTGGCTCCTTCCCATCTCAGAAGGCTGGGTGACATCAGGTTGTTTCCCTGCTCACTGTCAGGGAAGTTCAAGTCATGGGGCGGGAACATTTCATTCACGGAGCAGGGCGACGGAGACCGGCCAGCCTAGGTGGGGCCTCCCGAATGCACACCGGCGGCTCAGAATGGCCGGGCAGAACTGCCTGTTCTGAAAAGCAGCATTTCTACAATGCTCTGTGGTTTGAATACAGTGAGTGGCAGAACCAAGAACAATACAATGCCATTTCTGTTAACAACAAAACAAAACCACATCTAGAGATCCTAAATGACCCTTAGATGGGAGAGGAAATGAAAACTGATCTAGAAAGTAATAAAAAAAGAGCATATGTCCACAAAAACGTCTGAGAGATACACTTAAAGCTGTGGGCAGAGGAAAAATGTATCATCTTAAAGGCCTTAATTGTTATAAAGAGATAGATGAGAGCCCTGGCTGGTGTGGCTCAGTGGATTGAGCACTGGCCTGCCAATCAAAGGGTTGCTGGTTTGATTCCCGGTCAGGGCACGTGCCTGGATTGCTGGCTGGGTGGGGAGTGTGCGATAGGCAACCACACACTGATGTTTCTCTCCCTCTCCTTCTCCCTCCCTTCCCCTCCCCCTAAAAATAAATGAAATATATTTTTTAACAAGAGATAGATGATAGGTTGACAGTCAGATAGACAGACTAAAGATTAAATTGCACTTTTTAAAAAAAATGATCTTTAAAAATCACTTTTGGCCCTGGCCGGGTGCTCAGCTGGTTGGAGTATCATTCTGTACACCAAAAGGTTTTTGGTTCAATCCCCGGGCAAGGCACGTACAGAAGGCAAACGGTTGATGTCTGCACCACCCCCGGCTGCTCTCCCTCTAAAACCAATGAATACATATACACATATGAAAGAATCGGTTTCAGCTTATATAGTTTTGTATTGCTTGAGGGGTATTGTTTTTTTGTAATTAAAAAAGATCTCTTTGACAGTTTCCCACTCCTACAAAAATGAATATATACCCACAAAAAAAACCCCTGTATACCAACACTCATCAAAGCTTTATCCCAAATTATCCCAAACTGAAAACAACCCAAATGTCCATACACAGGAGAACAGATAAACAAACTGGTTCATCCGCACAACAGCACACTACTCAGAAATAAAAGGAGCAAACCAATGATACACGTTGAACAGTATGGATGGATCTCGAGAACATCAGGCAGAAAGAAGCCAGACACACAAGAATGTATGCCATTCGAGTGTGTTCTGGGCTTGGCCCAACTCGTTTACCAAGACAGAAACCAGAAACAGGTTCCCCTTAGGAGGGGAAGGGCAGACAACTTTCCGGGGGAACTAGAAATGCTCTGCAAGAAAGCAGTTCAAGGTCCTGGCTGGTGTAGCTCAGTGGATTGCGCACGGGCCTGAGAACCAAAGGATCAAGGTTCGATTCCCAGTCAGGTCACATTCCTGGGTTGCAGGCCAGTTCCCAGCAGGGGATGCACGAGAGGCAACCAACCATACACTGATATTTCTCTCCCTTTCTCCTTCCCTTCCTCTCTAAAGATAAATAAATAAAACTAAAAAAAAAAAAAAAGCAGTTCAAGGGTTGATCTGGGCTGTGGCTACACAGGTATCGCCACCTGTGTGATTCACCAAAACTCATCGAACTGCAGCAGACTCTTCACATCTCACTGCATGTAAATGATATTTCAATTTAATTTCTTTTTTTAAATCATGAGAAAATATTTTAAAACACAGACTCGCCGGCTCCACTCCTAGGGATTCTGATCCAGTATCCAGACCAGGCCTGGAAATCTGGATTTGTAAAAAGTAGTTCAAGCAATTCTGATACTGGACTAGAATTAACTGCTGCTGCCCCCTGCCCCCTACAGACCTCCCTCCCCTAATCGTTTGAGTGATTTGCACGTTGGGTTTTACAAGAGAAGGCTGGTGGATTGCCCAGCTTTAGAAACACAACAGTTTTCATTCTGTCTGCCCTCTCCCAGCCCCCTCACCCCTGCGCCCAGCCCCTGACCAGAGGAGGTGAGAAGGGAAGCCCCGGAGCCCTGTCTAGGCCTGTGAGGCAGACATACGGCACACTAAAGAGGCAGGGGCCTCGTGTTCCCGGGGAGGTCAAAGCCAGTAAGTTAATGGCCTGTGGACCTGTTAAACAGCATGTCCAGGCCTTCACCCTATGTTATCAAAAAGAGCTCAAGGCAAGCTTCATTGGCACAGAAAATGCTTTGTGCCTTGACCAACAGGGGCTGGGCCACCCTCGGTTTTCTGCACCCCAGCCTAGTTCCTCAGTCACCATAGGGGTCTCCCAGGCTCGGGGGGGTTAACTGGCTTTTTCGCCGCTGTCCCTAAACCTAGTCTGATGCTATTTCTACCCCAGCTGCCCTCAGAATAAAGGCTAAGCCCATCTGCCTAGCACTCAGGGCCTCCACCAGCTCCTCTCTCCAGCTGGGGCCCTGGAAGGCGTGTCTGTGCCTTTGTACCTGCTGTGCCCACTCCCCACAACACCAGCCCATTCAGATGCCAACTCCAAAATTGCCCCCTCTAAGAAGCTGGTGTTCCTCCTGCCCAGGACCTTGCCTTCAACGCACATGGAGCCTTCGCAGCACCCCGTGGATGGCACGGACATAGCGGCTGCCACCCTGTCCTTTCTCCTCTGGGCCATGAGCTCTCTGAAAGCCAATATTCTACCCTGAATCCAGTGTCTGACCAGACCTGACCTGAGCAGGGCTTATTAACCAACTAAATGAGGCACATCAGAAGAGCTCTCGTTCACACTGGAAGGCCACTGAGATGTCCACCCCCACAGTCCCTCCCCAGACCCCGTTAGTTCACACCAATGCTTTGGTCAAGATAAGCTGGCCAGTGCAGAGGACGTGAGACGCAGCTCCAGAAGAATCGGACTCTTGCTTCTGACCTTATGTGGAAATCAGGGATCAGTCCACACCAACCAGGATGACTCTGGGGCTTCAGAGCCAGCCCTAATTCTCACCCGGCCCCCCTCCAGCTGCAACAGGCTGCATTCCAGTGCTCCTTTCCATTTATTTTTCAGGGCTTTCCTATTTACAGGAATATGTTCAATGACTCAAGTGTCTTATTTGGGGAACATTGGGAAGGCTTTCAGGTAGGGACAGCTCCCACGTCTGTTGACAGGTTGACAGGTGGACAAACAGGAGTGAGCAATGCCACCACAGAGACCAAATTACCTCCTGGAGGGCAGGCACTTGCTCAGGAAAAGTGACAGGGTTCCCAGAGAAGGTACAGAGAAGGGAGGATGGATAAGTGGGGGCAGAATTGAGGTGCCAATGAGTCCTACACCTTCACCTTCCAACCCTGAGGACCAGGGCACGTTTGTCCCTCATTTTCCCCAGTCCTGGTTCAATGTCAGCTCCCTGAGACATTAGTTACTAAAACTCCAAAGACAAAACCCTCAGCTGGACAAGGGAAGGCCTTTGAGCCCAATCTGTCCAGATTTGGGACAGCCAAGCTGCTGTCTTCTGAGCGGCTCTTAGTTTGCCCATCTGTAAAATGGGCACTGACCACTAGGGCCTCCCAACTCCACAAAGCAGAGCCAATCACAGCAGATGAGCTAAAAGAGAAGGGTCAAGGTATCCCTGAAGGACAAAAGCTGGAGGGTGCGCCTTAGCTCTTACCACACACCACCGTGACCTGGGGCCTCGTGATATTCTCTAATCAGCAGCTCTGAAGCCTAGCCCAGCTTTACAGCTTACCACAGGCTTATTCAGTCTCATCTCTCTCAATCCCCTCAAGGACACAGCGAGGCTGGCACTGGCGTCCTTGCTGCCTGAAGCCCAGGGAATCACCCAAGGTTGCAGGCCTACTAAGACAGAGGCGCGGTGCTTGAATTCAGCTCCCTGGGGACAGATTCTAGTTATCACATAAACAAGTCTACTCCACCCATTTCACGGATGAGTTAACTGAGGCCCCAAAAAAGGCTGTCCAAGGTCAACTGGGGGCCGAGCCAGGCCTAGGACCTCTAGCCATTTTGCCATCCCACCCTGTGGTGGGCACTCATCAGCCAGTGCCCTCAGGCCCCTTCCAATGCCCCCTCCCAACACCATCCTGCCGAATTTCCTTCCCCATTCCACCCCCACACCTCCTCATGCCCACCCCACACTCCCTGGATGACTCCCTGGTTGAGAGGGAGGCAGACGGTTGCTAAGTGCTCACCCACGCTCTCTCTCTCTCAATCTCTCATAAAAATAAACTCCTTCTGGCTAGGAGACTCTGGATGAGATTCCCCTCCCTTCCAGCCAAGAAAAAATTTAAAAGAAATTTTAAAAGATCTCTATGACATTCATCTGAACGTCAGCAGTGCCAAAGTGTGGGCCAATTTACCGAAGTCCAAATGGAGCCACGCGCCACTAAACCTCAAACCTCAGCCTGAGGACCCTCCGTTCAAACACCTGGGCAGTTACTGAGCTAATTTATTTCTCCAGCCATGAAACAGGGGGCCTGGGCTGCCTCCCAAGCCTTTCGGGCTGGTCCTGGGGAAGGCTGGGATCTGGCAGAAGCCTGGTAATGACCAAAATAGCCAGGCTAGTGGCCCTGCCGAACACACACCTCCCTCTGAGTGCCCAGGAAGGCAGCCCATGGGTCCTCCCTCCAGTCCAGGTTGAAGCTTCAGGGCTGAGAATTCTGACCTTCTCTCTATGGCTTCCCCGGTAGGAGCAACAGAACCTCCTGCCCCAAAGAGGAACCCCCAGAAGGAAGGGGAAATGTCAGGAGGAGTGTCTAGCTGTCCCTGCCCACGGCCCACTTGGCCTCCAGCTGTCCCTCAAGACGGCTGGACGTTGGCACTGCCACCTGCACGCGGCACCCGGGCAGCACCCTTGGAGCCATGCCGCCCTATCGCCTCCCCAGTCAGTGTCCGACCTGAAGAACAGCACTGCTGTTCGGCCCTCTGGACACCAGAAACGCTCCTTTAGGTACAGCCAAAGACACACAAGTGCCCACAACCAGGGACCTGAAGACACAGCCTCACTCGGGTGGACACACGTGCACAGCTAGTACTTGAAGCCACAGTCACACACAAACACAAGTTCACACAGACACACACTGGGACACACAGCGTACACGTCTGAAGACACAACCACACTCAGGTATCACAGACACACCAGAATGTACACACACAGAGCCCTGGACAGAGAATGGCAGGGATACATTGGGTCACATAGTGCATGCTACTGGGGATATGAAGAAACGGCCACACACACACACACGCACACACGCACACACACGGACGCGAAGAATAGACCTCAGTGAGACTGAGACACCGACACACACACACACACACCTGCCGCCTGCATGAGAAGCCCGAGTCCTTTCGCCCGGGAAACAATAACAGCCGCGCCAGCAGGTCTGGGCAGGCGACCCTCTGTCCCTCCCTCGGTGGTGGAAGGGGAGCCAGAACGAGGGGCAATGGGTAGGGAGGAGGTCGGGGCCAGCTGGAGCACGGGGACGGGGAGGGGGCTCCGCAAGCCCGGCTCCTCTCCCTCGGGTACCTGGGGCGTCCGCGGCGCTGCGCTCCCTTCCACTTGCCGGGTTCTGCCCACACGCTGGATCTCTGGCCCGCAGGGTCCGCGCTCCGTGCTCCGCGCTCCGCGGCGTGGCTGGGTCTCCGAGCTCGCTGTCCTCTGGGCTCGGCGACCTCCAGCGAGCAGGGTTGCAACTAGGGCCCGGAGCTCGACGCTGGCAGCGGCGCGAAGGAAGCAGTAATTTATAAGCGGCTTCTTCCTGACCTCGCGTGTCTGTTGTCTGAGCCGGCAGCTCTCAGCATCACCCATCCTGCTGGGTGGAAAAATACCAGCTTGGCCGGGCCGGGGGCGGGGCCGGGGCGGGGCCAGGGCGGGCCCGGGGCACCCTGCCCCTCCCCACACGCGGACACACATACACACACACACACACACACACACACACACATGCGCGCGCACACTCCACACGCGCGCGCGCGCGCGCACGAGCTCGGACACACAAAGAGCCCGGGCTCGCCGAGCGCGCGCGTGCACACCTCAGGTGGTGGGCGAACGCTCTGCCCGATGCTTTCCCCATTACAGCGCATTTTCCCGGAAACCCTTACTCTACAGCTCCTGGTACCAAGTGGTACAGCCAGTCCTCAGCCCTTTCCTGCTAAAAGAGGCCCCAACCCCGCCTCGCTCCGGCTTCTAACACCAGCCTCCAGGCCCCACCACTCGCCTATCCACCTGGTTCATGGGAGGGACCTGTGGTTCCTTGCGTTTCGAAGTCCAAACCACTCTGCTGTGTCCTCCTGGGCGATCATCCAGGTTCTCAGCCTTGATATGCTCCTTCAAGAAATGGGCACAACAGCCCTCCCTTGCTGCCTCCCCCAGGCGTGAGGGCGACCTGACATTGTGATGTGAAGCCACTAAAGAGCTCCTGTATTTTTGGCTTTGCCCCAGCTGGGTGACCTTGGGGTAGTGATACTGGGGCTTTCTGTGCCTTGGCTTCCTGATCTGTAAAATGGAAATAAAAATAGGAGAACTTATCTCCTCTGGCTGCTGTGAAGATACAAGGTTAACAGTGTAAAGCAATCAGAACAGCACCAGGCACTTAAGTGCCAAGCAAGTGTCAGCTACTGAGACTATTTTTAAATGAAAATGGGGAATGTGCCATTATTCTTGTCCTTATTTGCATGAGCAAGTCCTCAGAGACCATTTTCCATAACCAGGCCCTGGCTGAGCATGAGGGGGAAGTGCGGTGTGACTTCCAGCAAGGTTTTTCCTTCTCCAAACCCCGCTTTTATCCTCTCTTTCATTCCCTCTCTGAACCTGGGAGACTGTGTGGAGAGCTCATGGATCTTTCTACCTTTTGGACTAAGAGTAAAGAAAGGAGTACCAAACAGGTACTTGCAGACAGACACCCCCCACATCAGACCTGGGATAGACCCAGGATGCTGAACAACAGGACTCTGGAAATGACACGGCCTCCCCCTGGCTTTCTTATTGGGGCCCCCTGCTGCTTGGGCTCCTGGCTTTCTGGCAGGCTTCACCCACCCAACTCCAGCCAATCCAGACATGGGCCACTCCTGGCACATACTCAGGCTTGGCTTCTTGTTTCTTCCCTGCCCTTCTCCACAGGCCCCAGGTGTCCCTGTCTCCAGGAAGTATCCAGGGACCAGCAGTGTCTCCAACATCCCAGCAGCCCCAGGTGGCATCCACTTCCAGCCACCTCAGCTCTCCCCTTTGAGTTCAGGGTACCTGTACCCCTTTTGTCTGTAAGGAAACCAGAGCTAGAGAGGAAAGCAACTGAGTCCCCACATTTCTCCCCTTCTGATAGAATGAGGTTCCTCTGTGAGTTGAAGGAGCAGACAGCAAACAGAAACTCCCCAGACTCTTTGTGCAAAGAGGCAGGTCATAGTGTGGAGCTGACTCTGGAGATGAAGATGGAACCCGGAAGCTTTGACTGAGCCACAGGGTTGAGGAGAAGAGAGAGGGAAGCGTGATCCAGGCAGAGGGAGCCACTATGCAAAAGACTCACTGGCAAGAGCGGTGGTGGCTCTAAGCAAAGGTGATGTGGTCCCAGCGCGGCTGGGAGGGAGGGAGTGAGGGCAGCGAGGCCATGGGAGGGATGAGGGGAGTGACATGTCCAGGGCTGCGGTTTGAAAGGTCCGTCGGGTGGGCTGAACTTCAGGCAGGCCAGTGTAGTGCAGATGGTGTCCGCAAGGAGTCCAGGACAGGTCTCAGCCAACCCCCATCTTCCTTCTCTAGGTCATTAACTCCATGAGGGGTGGGACCTGGTCCTTTGTGCCCCTGTTGAGTCCTAGGCCTGGCACACACTGGGTATTGAACACGTTTGTTGCATTTATTTTGTCTAACAAACCCTTATATAGATAACACTTAGCTGCATTTTGGGGACAGTGTGATGCACTTAAATATGTTAACTTGTTCAGTCCTCACAATAACCTTGCAGGGTGGGTACTATTAACCTTCCCATTTCTCCGTAAGGAAAACTGAGCCCCAGAGACATTCAGTAACTTGCCCACGGTCACTCTGTGTCACATGGTAGAGTTAGAATTCACACCTAGGCCATGTAGGTCTAGAGGCCACACTTTTAAATGAAAACGTTTCTGGGTTCTTAGTGGTTGTCAGACAAAAAATCAGCCTCAGAGGACAGGAGAGAGAGAAGAAAGAGGAGGAGAGAAGCCAGGGAGGTCTCCGGTGGGTAGATAAGAAGCAGAGAGGGCAAGGGTGGGGGAGCATCCATGGGCAAACCCCTGGTGGGTGGGGAAAGTTTGGCATGGAGCCAGCGACCCCCAGTGTCCATTTCCCTTCCTGTTGCTTCCCAGTTGTATGACTCGGACCTGCACGCCTGTCCCCTGTGCCTTGGTTTCCTCATCCATAATATGGGACAATAAATCCTGCCTCACTGAACCATCATGACCAGAGGTCTCAAACTGGGGGTGGGGGCGGGGAGGAGTGCCTGCACTGAAGCCAGTGCTCAGATGTGCTTCTCTGGCCTCCACTGGGCTTTAAAATACTTGTGTTAATTACCACAAATAAAAACTTGCCCCCTGGCTGGTGTGGCTCAGTGGATTGAATGCCAGACTGTGAACCAAAGGGTCGTCTAGGTTGCAGGCCAGGTCCCCAGTAGGGGGCGTGAGAGAGATGACTACATGATATTTCTCTCCCTCTCCCCTTCCCCTCTCTAAAAATAAATAAATAAAATCTAAAAAAACAAAACAAACAAACAGAAAACTTGCAAGAGTTCACATTTTAGAAAACTGAATGTCTGCTTTCTCTGGAAAAAAACGCGGCAAGATAGCCTTAAGTGTGGCTCAATGGGTTGAGCATCGTCCTGCAAACCAAGAGGTTCAATTCCCAGTCAGGGCACAACCTGGGTTGGGGGCCAGGTCCCTGGTTGGGGGCTTGAGAGAGGCAACTATTTCTCTGGTACACTGATGTTTCTCTCTCTCTCTCTCCCTCCCCTCTCTCTAAAAATAAATAAATAAAATCTTTTTTTAAAGAATGGCACCTCAGGCCCATTATCTGCTTGTCTGCCATCACTTTGAGTGGCGTCAGCCACACCCTCACTGGGGGGGTGGGCATGGGCTTCACAGGTTGCCACAGTCACCACCTGGCTAGTCCCTGCATTTATGCCTCCTCCTCGTCCCCTGCAAGGGGCTGAGTTTGAGACCCATGAGGTCCTTAGCACACCACCCTCGTCCCTCACCAGGGGTGGCAGCTGGAAGAGACCGTGAGCACCGGGGAGCAGAAACTGTTAGCAATGAGGAGGGAACTTCAAGGAAACCCAAGCGGCGGTTTCCTTCCGAAGCCACAAGCCAGCCTGCAATTCCCCTGGGACTACCTCTTCCCATCCCACAACTGAAAATCAATAGCTGGGAGAGCTCCCCACAGGCGCACGAGGAGAAATGGCCAAGTGCCTGCAGCCCTGAACTTAGAGGCAGTGAATGGGACTGGGAAAGGGCGACCAGATGAAGTGTTCTTTTTTTAAGCAGTTGAAAAGAATAAGATAAAACTGACCCAAAACTTTGAACTCGCCCTTTGTGCCTTGCCACAGAGTAGGTCGTCTCATCATCTTTCAGGCGACCAACGAGAGTTGGTGAAATGCTGGCTGGAGGTCCCCCTGGCCAGACTCTTATACCTCCGAGAAAGTCATTCCCTAAGGAGACAAGGTGACGAAGCTGCCGAGGGGTCCCTGTCCTGGTCACTCTCTCTTGGGCACACCCCATGTGTCCACTCCTCCGGAGGCGCGCAGAGGGCTGCACCACGGAGGCTTGGCCAGAGCAGCTGAGCCTTCGGGAAGCTGCTTCTCGTTACTCGCCCTCCTCTTGCCTGCTTGCAAACCAGCTTCATCTCTCTGGACCTATGTAAACTAGAGGGAGTCATGTGCCTCAGTTTCCCAATTTGTAAAGCCAGACTCATTGTAACCCCTATGCCCCAGATTGTTGTGGGGATTAAGCACAGTTGACTCACAAAAACCATCAAGTCTGGCGCCTGGCAGGACACTGGATGACCCTCCCACAGGTGTGCCCCCGGCTTCCCCTCCTCTGGGACTTAATCCATGCTGTTCCCTCCCCCAAATCCCTTAACCCTTTGCCTTCCCGCAGCCTAGATCTCCGGCAGGCACACTTAGAGCCTGAGTGGGAGCACTTGGAAGGTAGGGAGGGATCTTAGCAGTGCCTAGCACAGGGCCTGGAGCGCAGAGGACCCTGGGAGACCCTTAATGGATGTGGTCTGTGGGTGGCAAGGCTTCAGAGCTCGCTTTCTCCTCTCCCTTGGTGGGTACAGCAAATCTGCCCCAGGGCAGGGGAAGGTAACAGTGCTGGAGGCAAACCTGCAGAGCTGGGTGGGGGGGAGGGCGGGGACACGTGCATAATGATTCATTCACCGAGGCTGCCGCCACTCTCCAGATCCCTGCAGGCCACCATCTCCCTTCCCGTGACACGTGCAGTGGGGGTCGTCCCTCGCCTTCTCTGCCACTTCTCAGCCCATCTCTGTGGGCAGCCAGAGGGACCCGGGAACTCTGCTCCATGGCTGGTGGGGCGGCAGGGGATGGCACGTCCACTGCGGAACCAGTTTAGCAATTTCCTTTAAGGTTTAAACATCCACTTAACCTATCAGCTGGCAGAATGTCCAAACCTGTAGAGACTTCATAATTCATTTGAGCCAAACAGAGGTTACACCTGGAAGCAAGATCTCAACAGACTGAGAACAAGCCCCCAAGCAAGGACAGTTTGCAGCTTCTTGAATGCATTTGGGTTTTGGGTCATCTAAAGCAAGGCGGAACAGATGACAGGGTTGTTATCTTGAGTGTGGATACACTTTAGAAAGAGGGATTTGAAAGGGCACTCAGGTTTAGAAGAAGCCGTCTAAAAAGAGGTTAACAAAAGTGTGTTAACCTAGACGCACAGAAACAATGCGCAGGGCTTGCTTAGGGCAAAGATAAGCCTTTTACAAGGAAGTTCTATGCCTAGCGCGTGACTGCCCACCATGACCTGCCCAGTTAGGAATTTATGATCAGATCAACCTCAGAGATTGCTCTTTGTGGGACTCCTTTTTTATCCCTAATTTTACGGCTAGTGTTAAAAAGAAAAGCCACAGGCCCAAAGTGGCGTCACTTGTGCTAAAAGCCCATGATACCAAACCTAGATTTAATACCTAACCCTATTGTAGTTTTGACTTTTGACCTCCAGACGCACAATCCACCAGTCTGGAATTTTCTGGTCAACACTAATGAGGTAATCTGTCCAGGGCCCTCCTACATTTCCTCCCAAAAGAGGAAATATCCATGATAAAACTCTTCTTGTTCTCTTCCCCCAAAAGGAAGATGTCCCGGCCCCCAAATAATCCTTTCTTTTCTCTTGCTAATAGCTTCTTGGCTGCACTCTTCTTTTCTAGAAAAACCTTCTATTCGGTACAACCCTTCAGAGGCCCTTCTATTTACTAAACTGGAATCTACCCAATTAATGAGTTGCTTAACAAAGCAAATTAGAACTTCAAATTTACTCAGTTGAATTTTGTTTTTGCACAAGAATGTAAATAGCAGCACTATTCATAATAGCCAAAAAAAAAAAAAAAAGGGAACAGCCCTGGTTGTGTACATCCGTAGGAGAAAAACAAACAGATGAAGGACTCCTGAGATGCGCAGCGCCCCGGGGGAATCTCCAAAGCACCTGCCGGGGAGAGAAGAACGCCACAGACCACACGCTGCGCCGCTGCTTCCAGGGATGGGGACTTTCCAGTCCCGAGATGTGCGTCTATGGGCCTGGATATCTGAGCCCAGATTGCGTGCGGGCGGGGGGGGGGGGGGGGGGGGAGTTGGCGGGAAGGACTCTGAGAGACGCTTCTGAGGGTTGGAAAGGTGCTATAACCTGATTTAGGCGAAGGCTGCACAGGTATATACACATACAAACTCTTAAGGAGCTGTGTACTTCAGATGTGTTGCGTATCAGTTGATGCCATGGATACCCCAGTAAAAAGCAAAATAAAGAGCTTCAGACCCACTCAGTTTTCCTTTCTGCTTTGAACCCCAAGGGTAGCCCCCCACCACGCTGGTACTAGGCACACACTCCTCACAGCCTCTTAGACAACCCCCCTCCTTCCGCCCCTCCCCACCCCCACCTGCCACATCTCTGTCACTCACCCTCACCCCCTCCAGCCACCTTGCTCTCCTGGCTTTCTCTCAGCCCCTAACTCCTTCTGCCACAGGGCCTTTGCTCTGACTATTCCCCTACCCAGAAAGAACACTTTCTCCTCAGCCCTCCCTAGGACTGGCTCCTTCCCAAAGAACTTCCCTGACCACCGTGTCTCGGACAGCCACCTGCCCCTCCCGCAGTACTGTGCCTTGGCTTCATTTTATTTTCCTCCTAACTTAGGTGACCTTGTGAATGTACACTGATCACTTTTTATGTACCTGTCTTTGCAGCTAGGCTTCCTGCTTCACGCGGGCAGGGACGAGTTGGCAGCGTCCAGCGCCATATCCCCAGGCCTAGAGAAGTGCCAGGCCCTGGGAGGTGCCCAACAGATGTCTTTGGAGTGAATGAATGGCTCTGGAGCCTCCTGCCACACACGCCCGCACATGGGAGCACCCTTACACATATGCACACATACACAACTGCACAGCAAAACTCTGTCCGTGTAGCTTTGGGGAAAGGGGCCAGTCTTGGAGACTGTGCATTCAACCATGGGAGCTGCCTCCCCTCCCCCTCTCCCCTAGAGAGACCCGGATCAAAGCCCTGGGGGATCCTTAAAGGCTCTGTCATCCTGAGTGAGTGGCTTTCAAAGCTTGGCCCCCAGGCCAGCAGCAGCAGTGCTTAGAACTGGTGAGAAATTCTCAGTCCCAGGCCCGACCCAGACCTCCTGAATTGGGAATTCTGGGCTGGGACCCAGGGACCCGTTTTCCAAGCCCTCTGATGGGGCTTCTGGTGGGCTGCTGTTAGGCCACACAGGTTTTCAGCCTGGCTTGCCCATTGCCACGGCCCAGGAAGATTAAAAAACCTTTCTGTCTAGGCACCACCCTCAGAAATCCTAATTTAGTCGGGCATGAAGCTTTTTAAAAAAGGAAATTCTCTGGGCAATTTGAGCCGAGCATCCTCGACCTGGAGGGTGCTGGGCCTCTGGGAGCATCACCAGCTCCCAGACATACCCAGGCAGGCCCGAGGCCTCTGCATTCCTGCCCGGGCCTCTCACTGGCTGCCTTCTTATACTTGGTTATTTTTCCCTCCCTCCGCAAACACAACAATTCAAAATATTCCCAGCTCCCAGACAATAAACAAAGCCAGGGAGGCAAGCTCCCAGTCTGTTTTGTTCCCACTTATGGCCTGATCCAAGGCTGCCCTGATTGGGCCCTCGAGACTGGTCATCTGAGCCAGGCAGGGTGGGACCTGGCTCACACACAGGGCACCCCAGCTCCTCTCCTGGAATCCCAGAATCCCTCAGCTCTCAGTGACCCCAGGCCACTTTCCCAGGGAAATGGAGGCTCAGAAAGGGCAAGTGATTCGGCCCAGGACACACAGCAGTGCCTAGAAGATGCTTCTCATCTTCTAGGTTTCCAGCTGTAGGGCAGATGGGGGGGCTCTGGGGGTCAGAGAGACGTGCGTTCGGTTCCAGGCTCTGACCCTCACCGGGTGGAAGTGAGGTAGAGACCAGTCCCAAACTGAGCCTCACTGTAGCTCTGAAATGAGGATGACACTAGAGCCCGTTCTAAGGTCATTGTTGCCGTCTCGGAGAAATGGAATGAGCAAGGGAGAAGCATGTGTGGGAGACAGTGGGAAGGAGGGATGTGGGAGGCCCATCCGGGTCTCGGATGCCTGACCGGAAACAAGGGGCTGGATTTGGAGGATGGGAAGGGAAGAGACAGGTGCACGCCTCTCAGGGCGGTTCCAGACAGGCGCTGGGGGAGAGGCGGAGCCAATGCGCTCTCTGTGCGAGTCGGGGGACCGGGCACCAAGGGAGGAAGGAGGCGGCCTGCCACACAGACCCGACCTGGGTCTCCAGGGGACTGTCTGCCCTCGTGCCTGGACGCCATTTACAGGTCTTAAGCCTGGTCTTCTCTACCTGTGTATTAAAAGGCTCGTTCCCAGCACCTTCTTTTTCCCCCCTAAGATTTTATGTATTTATTTTTAGAGAGAAGTTAAGGGAGAGTGAAAGAGAGGGAAGGAAACATCGATTGGTTGCCTCTTGTACCCGCTCTGATGGGGGACTAAACCCACAACCCAGGCACATGCCCCGACTGGGAACTGAGCCCGTGACCTTTCGTTTCACAAAACGGCGCCCAAGCAACTGAGCCACGCCGGTCGGGGCCAGCACATTCCTTCACTCGATGAGCGCATTGTCCTCTGTGGGTCAGTGTCTGGCAGAACAGGGACGACACCGGGCCGCTCCTCGCACTGGCAGGGCCTGTCGCAAGGCAGGCAGTGGGAGGCCCGCACGCATCTGTCTTGATACGGGAAAGTTACACGTCAAGCTGCTACGCTGCTAAATAAAACCTAGGCTGCCCCTCCTCCTAGGCAGGTATACTTTCACGGTGAGCTGGAAGGTAATCAGAGTTTTCTCTTTGCAATTCTTTTTTTTATTCCTTTGATAAGTCAAGAAGTATCAGGCAGGTGCTTGTGTGTCTTCAACACCCTTTATCTCTTGATCAACTTTTTAAAAATTTTTCGTGTTTTTAAAATTTTATTTATCTTTACAGGGGAAGGGAAGGAGAGAAATATCAATGTATGGTTGCCTCTCATGGGTCCCCTGCCGGGAACTGGCCTGCAACCCAGGCACGTGCCCTGACCGGGAATTGAACCACAATCCCCTGGTTCACAAGCCCGCGCTCAATCCACTGAGCCACACCAGCCAGGGCTTGATCAACTTTTTTGAATGACAAGTTTTCTGTCTCTTTGGAGTTGGATACTTCAAGTGGTTGTGCAGGGAGAGCCAGCCCTCCCTCTGTGGCCCTGGCCCGCCCCTCGCTCCTCTCCTGCCACCCCTGGCTCTGCCCTCAGCCTTGAGCAACTTTGCACACATGTGGGTACGACAAGACAGCCCATTCCAGCTCAGCCACACCCTGCAGCCCCTGAAGTAGCCGGCCTGCTAGTCCCTCCCGGGGCCTGCGGGGCGCACCAGTGGATCTCTCCACCGCCAGACGGGTGGATGGGGGAAGAGGCTGACAGTCGGCACTCTGGGCCCTGAGTAGGCACTTCTCTTTGGCCCTGAAGAATTCTCATCCTGTTGAAAAGTGGTCCCATGGGGCCCTCTCAGGCACAGGCCTCTCCGTCTGGGGTAGTGACAGCATCTCTTGCACAAGGTTGAGGGAAAGATTAAGTGAGTTAATGCAGGAAAGGGCTTAGCCCAGGGCTCAGCACAGTTCTCGTTATTGATGGGGTTGCTGAGAAGCCCTGTGGCAGGCTGTGCGGCAGAGGAGACAGAGGCTTGCACTCTGGTAGGAAGAGGGAAGTGGTATTTGCTGAACTACTATGTGCCAGGTACTGAGTCAAATGCCCATAGATATGACCACATTGATCCTCCCAGTACCCTGGGAGGAGGGGACCCATTTCACAGATGAGGAAACTGAGGCTCAGAGATGATGCGCTGCCTACCCAAGGCCACGCAGTGGAGCTGGGATTTGAATCCAAGCAGATCTGACTCAGTTATGACCTCGCTCCTTTCCACGAGCCAGAGCAGGCAATGGAAGCAAAGAGAAAAGAGAGAGGCAGAGGGAGAAGGAAGCGGATGGCTGTGGGGTCAGAACAAGGGTCGAAGGAGATGCCTGTTTGGAGATGCGCTCCATGACCTCTGTGGTTTAGCACGTGACCACATGTGACAGGATGTGGAACAGCTGCTGGCATGGACCCTGGTTTTCAGTCTACATGGTCCAATGAAGCAAGAAGAAAAAAACCTTTTGATCATCACTTAAATTATACCCTCAATGTGAGTCCAATTCTGCCCAGGTCCAGTTGCCTTGAAGTGTAGTAATAACTGCCACACTCTCACTTGGCTGTAATTGGACGATTAGGACATGCAGCCTGTCTGTTTGCACAGTTTTCAGAGTTTACTGCCCCGGCTCTGTGTCCACATGCTCAACCCTTGGCCACCTGGCCACAACCCAAGTCCACTGGACAGACCAGGTCCCCAACGCGTGATTTCCTGGGAAGCACATAGCCCTCTGGCTCAAATCCAGACTTGGCCACCAATGCTGTGTGACCTTGGGCGAATCGTCAAACCTTTCTGGTCCTAGATTTCTTCAAACACAATGATGGGTGTGGTGGGAGGGAGGAGTGGTTACTCTGACGCCCAAATCACTGGAGGTATCTCAGAATGAGACATTTTCGGGGAATCAGGGAGTTTTCTCTTGTCAATTCTTTTCTTATCCCTCTGCCAGATCAAGAAGCCTCAGCCAGGTGCTTGTGTGTCTTCGACACCCTTTGTCACTTATCTCGTTTTTCAGCAAAGGCGGCCCCAGATCAAAGCTGTTGGGCAGGAGCTTCCGACTAGATTGTCTGGTTTTCATTGTCTTTGGTTTTAAGGAACCTTCTATTTACAGAAAGCATTGTGGTCTTCCAGTTACAGCAGTGACGAGAGATTCACTCTGCAGCAAAATGTGTGCAAGCTGTTTGAAAATGAGTCCGTCTGAAGGAAAACAAATGAAATGAGTAGGGACACAGAAGGCGTGTGCGTTTCCCTGGGAGACCAGAGCAGAGCACCGCTGACGGTGGGGGGTGGGGATGGGGGTCGCTGAAACAACAGAAAGGTGTCCTCTCACAGTTCTAGAGGCCGGAAGTCCAAGGCCCGTGTGTCGCAGGACCACGCACCCCCAGGGACTCTGCCAGAAATCATTCCTTGCCCCTTCCTCAGTTCGGGTGGTTGCCATTCATCCCTGGCGTTCCTCAGTTTGCAGGGCTGTCGCTCCATTCTCTGCTTCCTTCCTCCCATGGTATCCTCTCCCCGCGTGGCTCTGACTTCACACGGCTGCCGCCCCTGTGTCCAGGTTTCCCTCTTCTTATAAGGATACCAGTCATGTTGGACTAGGGCCACCCTGGTGACTTCATCTTAACTCGATTGCATCTTCACAGACCTTATTTCCAAATAAGGGCACATTCATAGATGCCAAGGGTTAAGATTTCAACATATCTTTTTGGGGGGACATTTTCAACCCATAACAGGTGAGTTGTGGCAAAAGAAAAACTTGTCCAGGAAGACCTGACAAAGGTTTGGGGCACACTGCCCAGGATAAAGAAATGGGAAAGGAAGTCCCAGCCCCGCCCTCATGACCGGGGCACCTTGGGCCATCATTTCTCTCTGGGCTTTGGCTCTTGGGGTTTTCAAACTGGCCCGGACCCTTCGGAGCAGCATCTCCAGTGAGGTCTGCCTTTCCAAGCTCAAAGGCATAGGGGTCTGGGGCTGTGGGAGGGGCCCCGGACCTGGAGTCTCTCCAGCTGCTTTCTCCCTCCCAGGCTCCTCTGCAAGATTGTCCCAGTGGCAGATCAGGACCTGGTCCTGATCCTCCCCATCAAGAGGTAGGATCTGTCCCTGCTGCTCTCATGTCAGGGCTGGCTCGTGACTTGCTTGGCTTAATTGAATGTAGTGGGAGTGACACTGTGCCAGTTTCAAGCCTGGGCCTCAAGAGGCTTTGCAGCTTCTGCTTATGCCATCTTGGAACCTTTTCCCTGCCATGTGAAAAAGACCAGGGCAGCCCTCTGGTGGATGAGAGACCGTGTGGAGGGAGGCCCAGCAGCTGACCACAGACTTTCCAGGAAGCCCAGCCAGGCCAGTAGAAAAACCATCCAGCTGAGCCCAGACCAAATCACCAAATAAGTTGTTATTGTTTTAAGCCACTTCGTTTTGGGATGTTTGTTACACAGCTGAAACTAACTAATACCTCCCACTCTAATCCTCTGTGGGCTGGTGAGGAGTAAGTGAAGTTATACAGTAGACAGTGCCTGGCACAGAGAAGATGGTCATGAAACGCTGGTGCTCTCCTGCTCCTGTGTCAAAACGCTTTTCAGTGATCAAAGGTGAAAGAAAAAAGGTGAGGGCACTTATGGGTCTGGTGATTGTGCCACTAATTTCATTTCACCCAATATTGTCTCTTGTCTATGTCTTAGTTAGAGAAAGGCTCTTGGTGGTAGTTTGGGTTTAGGTGTTCTTCATGAAAACTCCCCTCTTTTGAAAGTTATTTTATTTATTTATTTATTCATTCATTTATTTATTTATTTATTTATTTATAGAGAGGGGGAAGGGAGGGAGAAAGAGAGGGTAAGAAACAACAATATATAAGGGAAACATCAATCAGTTGCCTCCTGCATTCTCCAAATGGGGACCTGGCCCGCAACCCAGGCATATGCCCTGACTGGGAATCGAACCGGCAACCCTTTGGTCTGCAGGACGGTGTAGACCCACTCAGCCACACCGGTCAGGGCACAAAAGCCTTCCTTGACTAGCATTTTAGATCCCAGGGAATTTATGAGCACACTTAGAGAAAGTACACTGAGTGAGAGGGGGACCCGGGTCTCAGAAGAGGAGCCCGTAAAGGGTCCTGAAGAATAACGGCAGGAGGCTGGAGGAGATCAGAAGACGGCGTACCGTGGGAGCCAAGAGGAAATCGTGCCTATCAGAAGGAGGAGGGGTTCATGGAGTCGAAGGAGGCTTGATGAGAGAGGACTGACCAATGACAACTGGATGTGTCCACCTGGAGGTGGACCGCCAGTGCCCCTGGCAAGCTGTGATCCCGGGGGTGCCGGGGATGGGCGACCGAATGCCGTGGCCCCAGGAGTAAGCTGGATGGGCAAGCGAAGCCGTGGAGCGGAGGCACGTTGTGTTCACAAGCATCCTCTTCTGCGTGTATTTCTTTAACTTCCATCTGGGAGCACCTCACATGCTCCTAAGGACTGGGGAACACAGAAATAAAAAGGACAGTTTGCATCTTTAAGAAATGTGAGATCTAACCCTGGCTGGTGTGGCTCAGTGGATTGAGTGCCAGCCTGAGAACCAAAGGGTCGCTGGTTCGATTCCCAGTCAGGGCACATGCCTGGGTTGCAGGCCAGGTCCCTAGTGTGAGGCGCATGAGAGGCAACCACACAGCGATGTTTCTCTTCCTCTGTTCCTCTCTCCCTCCCCATCTCTCTGGAAATGAATAAATAAAATATTTTTTTTAAAGAGAGAGAGCTATGAGATCTAGATACAGAAAAACTGATGGTTGCCAGATGGGAGGGAGGCTGGGGGCTGGGTGGGAAAGGTGAGAGACTGAGAAGTGCACATTGGCAGTTAGGAAACAGCCGCGGGATGGGAGGTACAGCACGGGGAGCGTAGTCAGTAATGATATAGTAACTGCGTGGTGTCAGGGGGGATCACTTCCTGTTATATAAATGTGTAAGCACTGTGCTGAACATCCAGAACTAATACAACATTGAATGTCAACGGCAACTGCAAAAAAATTTTCTTTTTTACTGTTACAGTGAGAGGAAGGGAGGGACAGAGAAAGGGAGAGAAACACCAGTGTGTGAGAGACGCATCGATCAGTTGCTTCCCGCACGTCCCCCACTGGGAACCTGTCCTGAAACCCAGGCATGTGCCCTGACTGGAAATTGAACCAGCGACTCTTCGGTCTGGAGGCCAGTGCTTAATCACTGAGCCACACCAGCCAGGACAAAAAAAAAATTTTTTTAAAGAAACGTGAGATCCATGAGGAAACACAGATGATGATGAATGAATAAGTGAAAAAATGAATGAGTGACATATCCTTGGGGAGAATATCCCCAAGGCCGAGCCCTTCCCCAGCACAGCGCCGGGGCCCAGCACAGAGGCTCTGGAGTGAGACCGTGCTAACTCTCGTGGTTCCAAGCTGTGTGACCTTGGGCAGTAACTCCACCTCTCTGCGCTTCGCCGTATTCACCTGTACCATGGAGCTGTGATAGCTGCCAACCCTCAGGCTCCATGGCGAGAAGGAGCGGTGAGACCCCCAAAGGTGGGAGAGGTCAGTGGGCAGCAGTGTGGGTGCGAGAGTCTCCCCTTGGCTGGCCAATCCCCCAGGGAGCTGTGAGGTCGCTCTTTTTTGTTTTCATAAAACACACCTGACCAGGTAGGTGCCTGTTTGCTTTAGAAGGGAAAAAGAAAATGGGGCAAGGGTTGTGTGCGGGAGTGGAGGCAGGGAGGAAGATAAGAGGAAGGAGAAGGGGTGGAGGTGGGGAGGGGACTGGCGGGAACGCTCTTGGGCACTCGCTGCCTCCAGCCCCTACTTTTAGCTCTTGTACCTGCCAATTCATGTAATGCCTGCAGTAGCCCAGCGAGGAAGGTGCTATCATTGCCAAGAGGGACATGAAGACATCTACCCCCATGTGACAGAACCTGGGGAGCAGAGGCGGGACTGGGGGACTGACCCCAGAGCAGGGAAGGGGGTGCCTGCCCGAGCAGACAGAGCTTGCAGCTCGGGTTGAGGCCTGGAACTGCCACTGACGCGTGTGCGACCCCGGCCCTCTTTGGACCTCAGTTACCCCATCTGTGCAATAAAAGGCTGAGCCTTACCGTCTTGTTGCCCAGGGGCTCGTCTCTCCTGGCCTCTTCCTGCTCCTCACCAGGGCTTAGATGCCCCACCTGGACGGCCCTAACTCACTCTCAGCCCCCAGGTCCATGTCATCCTAGGAGACTCTTCCAAATAGGGGGAGCTCAAGACGCTGTCCCTGACTTAGGCTCTGCCCTCCACCCAGCCCCTGCCAGTACACTCCTCACTGGCTTTGCTCCACTTGAGCCCCTGGAGAAAAACCAACTCACATGTCACTCTCTTGCTAAAGAATCTCGGTGGCTCCTGATTATCTGCCAAAGGGAGACCTCGGCCAGCCCTCCAGGTCTCCCAATCCTATCTCTCCAGCTGGACTGCCAGCCCTCACCCCTAAACTCTCCCACCAGCCGCACAAGAGGATTCTCTTCTGCTCCCTTTGGATTTTCCCATTGGGAGTCTTTGCATGAAGAAAGACTGCCCTCCTATTCCCCAGGCCAAGCTAACGGCTCCTCTTGAATTAAGTAACAGAGGTAACGCGTCTTGCCACAGTGCATTTTATGCAATTACTCTTGAGCTCCTTGAGGCTGGAGCCAGAGTCTAACCCTCTCTAAACTCCCTGTATTAGCACCACCTCCCGGGCCCACACCCCTTGCAACCGAACTGCCTCTCCAGCCTCAGGGGGAGAGTCACATGGTAGTGGGAGCTTTCAGCCTTAATGAGGAACAGGAAATAAAGATGGGTAGAGGTTCCTGTCCTAATGGGGGAATGTCAGGCAGCTGGGGATTTAGTACCCAGGCCTAAGGGACCTCCAAATCTGCGTGAACTTGAGAAGCCATGAACCTGACTCCTCCCTCTCCCATACCCGGAGCATCCCAGAAGACAGCAGCCAGGAGGATTTCCAAAATTGGTATACCTGAAGTTGTTGTTGCCAACTGTTCATTCTGCTATAAAGAGCTGCCCCCTGTGCCCATTTTAGTGATTCATAGAATTGCGTCAGTCAGCAGTTAAAAGAAAAGCCTCAGCTCACCATGGACCTCCCCGGTTCCCTTCGGGAGGATTCTAAGTGCTTCTTCTAAGCGTGAGGTTTTCTGGAGACTAAAATTGCATCTTGGCTGCGCCCCGGGGTGTTGGCAGGAGCCAGCTGTTCTGCCTATTTTCCTGGCCTTGGCCGGGAGGCTCAGATCCCTCTACAGGGTCCTTAGGGGTGGCACTGTTGGAGAAAAGGTGCAGGCCTGGGAGATGAGGCAGTGCTGGGGCAGAAGCAGGGAGAGGGGACTGGAGAGGTGGTCCAGGAGTGGGCTGGAGGTGAGATGGGCTCACCTGAGGTGGGCCACTGCAGGTCCTGGGAGTCCTTGAGCAGGGTCAGCCTAACTCAGTGGGGCCGTGAGCCAGAGAGTCACATGCAACCGGTACAAATGCCCTGATTTCCAGGACACCGTGGCTGGAGCCTTCCCCAGCTGTGTGCCTTGGACAAGACCCTTCGAATAACATGGCCCTCACAGGCCACTCTGGAAGTCCGGGGAACGTGAAGCAAGTGCAGCTCTCGGCACAAGGCCACTACAGAGGAAGTGACCAGACCCAGCAGCGAGCGGTGGTGCTGAGCAGGCATAGGAGGGGGAGGCCCCTTACAAATGGGTGGGCTGTGAACTTCAGTCTTCACAAGACCCCTGCCAGGCAGCGGCATTGCCATGATGCCATGTCACAGATGAGGCCCAGTCGCCCAGGAAGGAGAAACTTTCCCCCTAGAGAAGTGCTCCACAAGCTCCCGACCTTCTGCGCCACCTCCGGGTCTCCTCTCCGTGTCCACAGCTCAGCACCGGCTTCTCACGTGGTCTCCCGGCCTCTGTTCCACACCTGCAGTTTTCTCTCAGCTTGCTCTGCAATGTCCCTGCCCCTTCTCCCAGAACTTTCGGTGGCTCCCCATTGCCTGCAAAACAAAGAACAGGCCCTCCTTTGGTTTTGTGGGTGGCCTTGAAATCTAGGTTCTCATCCTTCCACTCTCCAGTGTATGGTGTGCTCTGCCATCCTTGGCCTTGCCCGCTCTGTCCTCTCCTCCTGCCACTCTGCCTGGCCTCTGTTTAAATCTCCTCCACTCTTCCGGCACCACTGAGTGCTGCCCCTCCTAAAGCCTGGCTGCATTATCCAATCTGATGAAATCTCTTCCCACCTGGATCTCCATGACATTTTGCTCATCCCACCATTGCAGCCTCTGCACTCATGGAGAATTTGGAGTTAGACCAGACAGCACCAGGGCATTCTGCCACTCTGATCCTCCATTTGCCCATCTGCAAAATGGGATTGGAGACCTAGGCCTGCTGAAAGGATTAAAAAAGGCACAGATGCCAAGTGAGCTTTATCATCTCCACATTCCAAAAACCTATGAGGACCACCCCTAGCATTATCTCCTCGGTAGCCATCTTCCTTCCTCTTGGCTATGAGAAGTCTGATTTAGGAGATGGAGCAACATGCCCTACTCTAGAGAATAATGTTGATTGGTCCAGAGAGTTCCAACCATCCCATCCCACAAGTTCAGTGAGTCAGGGGTGGGCATGTGAGTAGGTAGGTTCCAGTCAATGGAACATAAGAGAAAGTCTGTTGCAGTGGAGGCTCATGGGAAAGATTTTCTTCCTGGGGAAAAGACACGGGACACCTCATAGCTCTCAGCTCGGGGCTCCCAGCTCAGGGCGTCAACATGTGGAGCTGTGACCACCACCAGGGTCCTCCAGGGAAAGGTGTCGCCAACACACTGGGGGTACCACTGCAAAAAGTCAGAAAGTGCTGGGGTCCGCTGGGACAGCACTGAGCTACCGAGTCCCTCTGGGATCAGCGCTGAGACCTGAGTCACAAGAGCCGGCCATGTGGCAATCTAGGGCATGGCGGTACGGGAGTGGGAACAGCCAGGGCAAAGGCCCCAGGCAGGAAGGAGTGTGAAGTATTCTGGGACCAGAGAGGCAGCCATGTGTGTGTGTGTGTGTGTGTGTGTGTGTGTGTGTGTGTGTGTAGAGTAGGGGGAGTGATGGGGGTAATGACAGGGAATGGGATCAGTGATGGCAGGGGCTGGGTGACATAGAACCTCATAAGCTGCAGCCAGACCTTTAGATTTTATGCATTGTACTCCCAACATTGTATTATAGAAATGTGCTGATATATAGAAAAGTTAAAAGAGTTTAGAACACACACATGCACATACATGCATATTTTTTTTTACCTAGGTTCAGCCTCTGTTAGTATTTTGGCACTCACTGTCTAATCTTCATATATATGTATTTTTTTTTTTTTTGCTTAAGCATTTGCAGGTAACTTGAAAGACTGTATGACCCCAAATTAATTCCTAAACACTTGATCATGTGTCTCCTAAGAGCAAGGATGTTTCTCTACATAAGCATGTTACCATAATTAGCAGAGAAAATGAAAATAATTCCATAAGACTCAATCCATGTTCAAATTGCCCCCCAATGTTTTATATGGCTGGGCCTCCCCTCCACTCCCCTTCCCTAGAACCAGGATCTAATGAAGGTTTACATGTTGCATTTGGTTGCTATGTCAAATGCTTTTAAATTAGAATAGTCTCCCACCTATTTCCCCTGACATTGACTTTTTAGAAAGTCTATTGCTTTAATTACTTTATTAAATTAAATATGTCACCCATTCAGTGAACAAATGTTAAGTATGCAGCTTGGTGAATTTGTTCACATATAATTACCACCCAGATTAAGGTACAGAATGTTTCCATCCTTCCAAAAGTTTCCTGTGAGTTCCTTTCAGGCAATCCCTACCCACACCCGAGGCACCCACGGTTCTACTTTCTATCACGGGAGGTTGGTTCGGGCTGCCCTAGAACTTCACACAGATGGAGCCAGACAGCATTTTCTCACCTGCTCAGCTTCCTTTACTCAGGATGGTGTCTGAGAAACTCACTGTGTCTATCAGCTCTGGACGAAACACTCTCCTGTTGTCCTGTGAAGGGACAGTTTGTCTGGTGACAGAGAATAAGTCGTTGAATCTCATGAAAAGCCCAGGACAGCTGTGGTGGCTGCTGGTTTCCCTGTGGTGTCACTTGGCTGTTCTCTCCCCGATTTCACATGAATTGAAACCCTTAAATATGCCAAGTCCAGACTTCACATGAGGGCTGTGGCCCTCATGTCCCATCCCACCCGGAGGCTCAAAACGTCAGTGTTCCCAGTGTGAGGGATCTCGGACTGGGCAGGTAGTGACTCCGGATCCTTCCACTGTTAGAGTAACTTTTCTTTTTTTTTTTAATTTTTTTTAAAAGATTTTATTTATTTATATTTAGAGGGGAAGGGAAGGAGAGAGAGGGAGAGAAACATCAATGTATGGTTGCCTTTTGTGCCTCCCCTGCTGGGAACTGGCCTGCAGGGAACCAGCCTGCAACCCAGGTATGTGCCCTGACTGGGAATCGAACCGCGATTGTCTGGCTCGCAGGCCCGCGCTCAATCCACTGAGCTACAACAGCCAGGGCTTTTTTTAAAAATTTTAAAAAATATTTTTTTAATTTATTTTTAGAGAGGGGGAAGAGAAGAAAAAAGAGAGGGAGAGAAACATCAATGTGGGGTTGCCTCTCACGTGTCCCCCACTGGGGACCTGGCCCACAACCCAGGCATGTGCCCTGACTGGGAATTGAACCAGCTACCCTTTGGTTCGCAGGCCTGCACTCAATCCACTGAGCCACACCAGCCAGGGCAAGTTTTCAGTTTTACATCCAAGTCAGTAGAGGGTTTTGAGCAGGAAATGACATGACCTGATTTACCATTTGTAAAGACCCTTTAGCTCCATTTAGAGACTGGACTGTAGGGAAGTGAAGGGAAAGGCAGGGAGGCCAGAGAGGAGGCTGTGGCACCGGTCCAGGCAAGTGCTGACGTGGGCCGCCGTGGGGGAGGTGAGGGGCGGCCTCACTCCTACATGTGGTAGGTGCCCAGTCACTGTTATTTTGCTTGAGCGGGGCATCTGGTGACTGGCAGAAAATGTCTCGGTCATACCTGGGTGTGCCTGAATTCAGGGAAACTGCGACTTTTGTGGTTTGATGCTGCAATAAATTTGAAAAACAACAACAACAAACAAAAAGAGAACTAGAGTCTGACCTGGGTACCCAGCAGGCCTTGAAGCAATTTCTGATTAATCAAACTCTCAGGCCCCCTCCCTGGACTCCACAAATCCCCAGGGAGCCTGCTCTGCCCTGGGGGAGCATTGTTCTCATTGCCACAGGGTGACAATGTTGAGAATAGTCAGGTCTGCTTCCTGGGGACAGGAAGTTCCCAGCTGGGGGCCTGGGGTAGACAGCTTGCTCCCTCTCCCCAATGCTCAGGCTCATACGTCCCCACATTGGTCCAGGCTTAGGGTCAGGGTCCTGTGTGGCACCTGCTGCCTGACCAGAGTGACAAATATTCCTCCAGAAACTCGGGGGCATCTCTTGTCTGAAATCCCGTTGGTCCTGAGGGATGTGGTGGGAGCCCGGTGGTCTGTATCAGCTACCCATCACTGTGTAACACGTTACCCCAAACAAAAGCATTGACTGTATCTCAGGTTCTCTGTGGCCCAGGAATCCTGGAGCTGCTCTGCAGGGTGTTTCTGGCTTAGGAGGGGGTAGTGTGGTCTCTTCTGAGGTCACCGTCAACTTATCAGCTGGGACCACTGTCATCAGAGGGCTTGACTGGGGCTGGAGGCTCTGCACTCAACATGGCTCACGTGCGGGGCTGGAAGACAGTCCTGGCTACTCTGTACAGGCTGCTGCCCCCATGGCGACTGGCTTCCTCCAGAAGCAGCAGGCCCAGCCTCAGGAGGAAGCTGCTCTGCCATATGACAAAACCTCAAAACTCACACAAGGTGATTTCTGCAATACCTTATTGGTTGCACAGGTCGGCCCCATTCAGTGTGGGTGAGGGCTGTGTAAGGGTGTGGAGAACAGGAGGAGAAAATCACAGGGACCCAGATGTGGGCACGTGGGCAGGCCGATCCCAACGAACAGGGAAGAACCGTGCCAGCCCTCTGCTCCACACTCATCTGTGCTCCAGTCGTCCCGGGTTCCAGTCTCTGTGTCTGGTCTTGGGAGTGTGGGGTCATGTAAGAAGGCTTAGCCTCAGTCAGGCCTCCAGAGAAAGACTCCATCCATTCAGAGGATTCATTAGCGGGGAAAACCCTATGGGCCACGCAGGGATGAGCAAAGCCAACAAACCCTGACACAGACTCATTGGCGAGGACATCACACACCACTCAGAGCCTTTAAATACACAGCCAGAGTTGCCAGGAGCTCTGAGATGAACAGCAACAGGACCAAGGAGGAGAGAGAAAGCACCCTGGCCTGGAACCATTCAGGGAGGAGGTGGCATTTTCATGTCCAGAACTAGGCAGGTGGGAGACAGTGTCACACAGGGGTCAGAGCCCATATGGGACTCAAACTCAAGCTCAGGTTGGAGACTTCCTGAGACATTGCCCGCCCCCACCCCAACTCCTACTTGACTCAAGCAATTGGTCACATACTATACCACGTGTCATGGCCTGCTCTGGCCACTGTTTTAGCTAGCAGTGAACAAAGCTCGTGGTGCTTGAAACTGTAGTGGTGGGGCAGGGGCAGGGCCTGGAGACAAGTTTCAGATCTATACTAACAGTAAAAGTGGCTCTATTCTAGTCAGGCAATAGAAAATCATGATTTTATTGCAGTGGGTGCCATCATATTCCTATTTGACAGATGAGGAAACCGAGGCTCAGAGCTGTAAAGATAGGCCAAGGTCACAGAGCCAGGTCTATTATACCCAGGGTTTTTAAGTGAGCACAGCAGGCCTCAGCCCGGCTCTCTGGCACACTCTGGGCTGCAGGTGCTGGCTGGGCCTCTCCTCTCCACCAGCAGGAGACCCTGCAGGCCCAGGACTTCACAACCATGGGAGGGGGGTGATGTGGACTTGTGCGGCTGAGCTCAAGGTCAGCCATATGACTGATTAGCAGGGCCTGTGGGAGTCACATGAAAAGGGATTTTTAGAGATTGCTTGGAGCAAAATATCTCCAGGACTGATCTCCCACCACAGAGATGGGAGTGGGGAGAAACTGTGGAAGCTCTGGCCAACTAGGCTAATGGGGGTACCCATGTGGCCCCACCCCTCACTCACCCCCTACTTCATAAAGACCACAGTGGTTAAGGCCCTCTACTTCTGGACGAGAGCCTCAGTGAGCCAGGCATTGTGCTGAGCATTTTATGGGCTCCATGCACTGTCTCCCTGCACTCCACACAGGGCTGTCCCCATCTCACAGATGAGGAAACTGAGCTCAGTGAGGTCAGGTCAGTTGCCCAAAGGCACATGCAACCCCAAAACAAGTCCTGTCAAAATATACCTTCGTCCTGACCAGCATGGCTCAGTTGTTTGGGCATTGACTCATGAAGCAAAAGGTTGCTGGTTTGATTTCTGGTCAAGGCACATGCCTGGGTTATAGGTTCAGTCCCCAGTCAGAATGTGTTCGAGAGGCAACTGATTGATGTTTCTCTCCCCCTTCCTTCTTTTTAAAAATAAGTAAATAGGGACTTCCGCCAAGATGGAGGCATAGGTGGGAACACTTTTTGTCCTTGCACAACCAAATCTAAAAACAATAAAGTTTTAACAACAATAAACATAACCAACCACACAGAAAATCAAATACGGAGTCCGGAAACAACGGACCACTCAGCTAAACCGGTGAGAGGGGCGAAACCAGCAGTGGAGCCAGTAGGGCAAAAAAGATCCGGGTGGTGCACAGGCAGCCGGGGGCACGGATCCCAGGTGTGGGGTAGCGAGGGGCAGAACCCAGGGAAGAGGCGCTGCTGGCTGTCTGCAGTCAGTCGCGCATTTGCACGCAGATAAACCAGTGAAGAGGCGAGCATTGAGACAGATCTCGCAGGCCTCAGTGACTGGCGCAGGGCGGCAGATTCACATATTTGCTCTCGGATAAGCTCGGATAAGCAGGCGGGGGCGAGTGGTGAGGTGGACTGGGCAAGCTGAGAGGACCACCATTGCTCCCTCTCTGACCCCGCCCCCACATACAGCATCACAAACCTGCGACCTGGGTGGCCCCGCCCCAGTAAACACCAAGGCGCCTCTCCTCAAACGTAACTGGCACAAACAGATCAAAACATGCCTCAAGAACAACTCACAGCCCCAGAGCCGATAAATCTAAGCAATGAAGAAATAGCCAACCTTTCAGATGCACAGTTCAAAACACTAGTGATCAGGATCCTCACAGAACTGGTTGATTATAGTCACAAATTAGAGGAACATATGAAGGATAAACTAATTGAAATGAAGGGAAATGCACAGGAAAGCAATAGTAATGGAAAGGAAACTGGGACTCAAATCAAGGGAGTGGACCAGAAAGAGGAAAAAAATGGAACTTCCAGGACATCTTTAAACGTTCCAACATCCGAATTATAGGGGTACCAGAAGGGGAAGAGGAACAGTCACGAGCGGAACATTTATTTGAACAAATAATAAAGGAGAACTTCCCCAATCTGGCAAAGGAAATAGACTTCCAGGAAATCCAGGAAGCTCAGAGAGTCCCAAAGAAGTTGGACCCAAGAAGGAACATACCAAGGCACACCATAATTACATTAGCCAAGATTAAAATGAAGGAGAGAATCCTAGAAGCAGCAAGAGATAAGAGGACAGTCACCTACAAAGGAGTTCCCATCAGACTGTCAGTGGATTTCTCAAAAGAGACCTTACAGGCAAGAAGGGGCTAGAAAGAAGTATTCCAAGTCATGAAAACCAAAGACCTACAACCAAGATTGCTCTATCCAGCAAAGTTTCATTTAGAATGGAAGGACAGATAAGGTGCTTCTCAGATAAGATCAAATTCAAGGAGTTCATCATCACCAAGCCCTTACTATATGAAATGTTAAAGAGACTCACCTAAGAAAAAGAAGATAAAAAATATGAACAGTGAAAGGACAGCAAACTCACAGTTATTAACAACCATGCCTAAAACAAAAGCAAATTAAGAGGACAGCTAGATCAGGAGTGAACCATAGAAATGAAGATCACGTGGAGGGTTAGTAACAGGGGAGTGGGAGAAGGAGAAGGGGGGAGAAGGTACAGAAAATAAGTAGCATAGACAGTAGATAGAAAATAGATAGGGGGAGGGTAAGAATAGTATGGGAAATATAGAATCTAAAGAACTTGAGACACGTGTTCATGAACTAAAGGGGGGAGAATGGTGGGGGAGGCGTGTGCAGGGTGGAGGGGAACGGAGGAGGGGAAATAGAACAAATGTAATGGCATAATCAATAAAAAAAAGAAAAAATAAGTAAATAAAACATTTTTTTAATATTTAAAAAACATACCTTCAAAACATCACTTGGACTTGCCCCTGCTTTCCCTGTCCTTTGCCAATATGCAGGTCCCATCCATGTTTACCACTTACCTGGGCGATGCACAGATAGAAAGTGATGCTGAGAAAGGTCGAATTTTAGCAAACTTGTACCTTGGATAAGCTAAACACCTCCAGATGCCTCTCAGTCTTTACAAAGGTAACCAAGTCTTATCTAAAGTGTAGTTTTGTTCCCTCACTATCTACAAATAATATATGCCAAATATTCTGTGTCCTTAACCTTTAGATAAAGAGGACCACACTGAATACTTTCTTCTGGAACTTGCCTTTTGTCCTTCTTCATCAAGTTGGTACCTGTAGCACAAGGTCATTCATTTTTCACTGCTGTATAATACTCCATAGAAGGGCTCTAATTCAATCTTTTGTTCCTGTGTTTAACTCCTACTGGTCAAGGTGGGTATGATTTTGGTTCTGATATAACAGATGGGAAAGTGGGCTAAGAGATCTTAAAGGCTTATCTGAGATCAACCAGCTTCTAAGTGGCAGAAAAACCTCCATTGAGCCTCAAATGATGTTCCCTTGCTCTTTTAATGAACAAATTAAAGACTTCTGGTCAAAATGGCAGCATAGGAAGACATGGCTCACCTCTTGGGACAACTACAACAAAATTACAACTGAAATATAGAACAACCATCACTCAGAACTGACAAAAATCAAGCTGAATGAAAGTCTGAGAACTACAGCATTAAAGAAACCACATCCATCCAGATTGGTAGCAGGGGCGTAGACATGGAACAGGCTGTTCCCACATTCATGTGTGATGGGTAAAAATTTAGGAGGGATATCTTGAAAGTGAGGAGTTCCAGCCCCACACCAGGCCCCACAGCCCAGGGCTCCAGTGCCAGGAAGATAAGTCCCCACAACTTCTGGCTGCAAAAACCACTGGGGATTGAGTCAGTGGAAGAAACTTCTGGAGCCCCAAGCAGTTCCTCTTAAAGAAGCCGCACATGGACTCACCTACTTAGATTCACTTCCTCTGGGCTGAGGTGCCAGGGAGGCAGCTCAAGGGGCACCAATGGCATGCAGGGGGAGTCTGAGGTATCTGGCATCGAGGCAAGCAGAGGCCATTGTCCCTTTTCTAGGCCTTCCCCCCAACAGAGCCAGTAGATTGGTGCTTTACCTAACATTCCATCAATCTGGCTAACACTGGCCTGCCTTGGAGACCCCCAGAGACTCCACCCCACTCAACTTATGGGCCTACCCAAGCTGCTCTTCCATATGAATGGCTGATCTTGGTCTATGTTTCACAGCTTCCTAAACAAGCAGCAGCTGGCTTTAGAGAGCCCCAGGCCTGGAACTAGCAGCCTAGATTCACAGTTTGGCTAAGCCTAGAGATCTCCAAGCCCAGCACAAGTAGTGGCCATCTCAGATTCCTTTATAACTCAGGCAGGGTGGCTATGGGCAAAACAGGTGGGAACTGATCTTGGCCTGCACCACCTGGAAAACCCCAGGGCCAGCACACCCAGTGGAAGCTACAAACCACGTCAGAGCACCAATATCCTTCCCCTGCACAGCCGATCCTCAGTGGAGGGTGGAGGTTAGTATAAGTGGTCACAGCCTATCCTTGCAGCTGACTGGCCTGGGTAAATCCCTCCCATTGATCTGCCAACACAACCAAGGCTCAACTATAAGAGGAGGGTATACTCAGCCCACACAAAGGGTGCACCTCAAGTACCCAGCTTGGGCGATAGGGGAGGCTGTGCCACTGGACCGTACAGGACACCTACTATGTTAGGCCACACTAACAAGACAGGGCAAATACAGGGAGGCTGCCAAAGCGAAGAGACAAAGAAACATGGCCCAAATGAAAGGACAGATTAAAACTCCAGAAAAGGAGCTAAATGAAATGGAGATAACCAATCTATCAGATGCTGAGTTCAAAACACTTGTTATAAGGATGCTCAAGGTACTCAATGAGGACCTCAGCAGCATGAAAAAGATCTAGTTAGAAAAGAAGGATTCACTAATTGAAATAAAGAGCAATTTAGGGAAACAAGAGTAGAGTGGATGAAGCCGAGAATCAAATAAATAATTGGGAACATAAGAAAGCAAAAAACAACCAATTGGAATAACAAGAAGAAAAGAGAATCCAAAAAAATGAGGATGCTGTAAGCAGCCTGTGGGACAACTTTAAACGATGTAACATTCACATCATAGGGGTGCCAGAAGGAGAAGAACAAGAGCAATATATTGGGAACGTATTTGAAAAAATAATGGAAGAAAACTTCCCTAATTTGGTGAAGGAAATAGACACGGGAGTCTATGAAGCACAGAGAGTCCCAAACAAGATGGATGCAAAGAGGCCCACTCCAAGGCACATCATCATTAAAATGCCAAAGGTTAAAGATAAAGAGATGGGAGGAGGGCTGTGGGAGGATGGGTGAGAGGTGAGGGGTTAGAAGTAGAAATAGGTAGTCACAGAACAGCCCTGGGGATGTAACGTGCAGTATAGGGAATGGGGCAGCCAGAGAATTCACACACATAATCTGTGGACATAAACAGGGTGGGGGGATTGCCTGAGGGAGTGTGGGTTCTGGATAGAGGGGAGCAAAGGGAAAAAATAAAGACAACTGTAATAGTATATCGATAAAATATAATTAAAAACAAATGAAATGAAATGCAATTCTGACTAAACAGGCAAAGAAACCCTGAAGGTAGGCTGGTCCTGGGGCCACCTCAGCCGAGGGGCAGCCAGGAGAGGAGACTTGGCCTGGTGTCCATTGGGAAGGTTTTCCGGGGGTCAGAAACCACCCCAGCCCCAAATCCACTGTGGGCTTTAGGCCGCCCCAGAGGTAGTGTGGGGACATAACACACAAGACACAGGGTAAGACAGTGGATCCATAAGACAAGTCCTGCCTGGGGCACTGGATGAGAAAATCCGCTAGGTCTCAGTTTCCTCATCTGTAATACAGGGATAATCACAGTGCTCACTCAGAGGAAGACTCAAACACTGTTTCAGGGGTGTCCAGCCCTCAGCCCACGGGCCACATACAGCCCAGGATGGCTATGAATGCAGCCCAACACAAAATAATAAATTTACTTAAAACCATTTTTTTTCTCATCAGTTTTTGTTAGTGTTTGTGGATTTAATGCGTGGTCCAAGGCAGCTCTTCTTCTTCCAGTGTGGCCCAGAGACACCAGAATGTTGGCCGCCCCTGATTAGAGCATCTGAGATTCAATCAATGATCCTGAGGTACTTTTTTCCAGATTTTCCCAAGTTCCTTCATTCACTCGTTTCCTCAACGAACATGTGCCGAACATCTACTATAGGCCAAGTGTTAAACGGGACAGTGGGGGTCCAACAGTGACTGAGAATTGGGAGTCAGGATGGGGCAGAGGACACTGCCACACAGCCATGAGCCGTGGCGTATGAGTCTCTAACCTCAGGTCAGAGACTGTCTGTGCGACCCTGGGCCACTCCCATTCTCTGCGACCACTCTTTCCTCCCCTAGGGGATGGGCTGTCATCCCTCTTTGACCTGGGTGGAGCACAGCCTGAGCCCCCTGGGCAGAGGCAAGTCTACAAGGGCCAGGGCACGGGCTGCTGGCGCCACCCCACACTGGGCGGGCCCTGGGATGCGGCCTCCGCGGACGCAGTCAGGCTGTCAGTCCATGCCCCAGACACGCAGGCACGTCACCCCAACGACTGGGGCCCAAGGAAACCCCCCTCCTCTCGTCTCCTCCCTCCCACTCCCAGGGGAGAGGCAGCTGCTTCTCTCAGAGTTTCCACAGCCACCCCTGCCTGCCCACCGCCGAAGAACATCAACCCTTGGCGCCTGGCACAGGCCCCTGCCCACCCTGCCAGGGTGGCCTCTGCCAGGGAGCCTGCCCACCCTCACGTCGCCGCTCAGGCATGAGGCGCTGGCTTGACGCACACTCAAACCTGGCAGGAAGAGCCAATTCAGGTCACCCTCAGGGACTGCTCAGGCTCAGACCACGCGGGCCCTGCTGGACAATCTTGTCTGGGTGTCACCAGATACCAAGGGTCCCTTCCACTCCTGCCCCCGCTGGCTTATCTGTGTCCACCTCTGTCTTTTCCTGCCTCCCCTGTCCCCCACTGTCTTCAGAAAAACCCATCACGAGGTGATTCAAGGACCCCATTCTTGATGCAGATGTGGCAGGTCGATCAAAGAGCTTGGAAACTGGGTCAGACGGCCTGGGCTGATCTCGGCACTGCCACTGCCGGCCTGTGTGACCCTGGCTCCCTGCGCGTCCTGTCCAAGCCCTGGTGTGGATTAGTCGGGGTCCGGGGGGAGGCGGGCCCCACAGAGGTCCAGGACAGGGGGCGAGTGTGCTCCAGCTCTCTGCTGGAAGGGCTCGCACCCAGCACTCCAGGGCACACACTGACAGCTGGAGAAGGTAGGCTAGGGCGGGGGTGGGGGTGGGGGTGTGTGCTGAGCTGGGGCTGAGCTGGGGCTGAGCTGGGTGTGGCTGCTAAATGCACGGGTGGGGGAGTGACAAAAAGGAATTAGCCAAAGAGGGGCAGGAACAAAGGGAGAGAGGGGAACCGAGACAAAAAGCAACCAGCAGGAGAACCAGAGAGGGGGTAGAGGGAAGGACAGGGAAAGAGGATGACAGCGGGTGGCGGTGGGGAGCCCAGAGCACTTCCTCGGTAAAGGGGTTTTGAGCTGAGGGTAGAGGGTGCCTGTGGAAGACTGAGAGCTGGGAGCTGGGAGAGGGCGAAATGAGGGGCCGAGCTGGCCCCAGACGGGGATGACGAAGCCCGCCAGTCCGCGTCCTTCAGCAGCAGCAGGAGGGCCACCTTGGAGGGTTCCGGCATCCGAGCCGCTGTCCCACCACCACAGGGAGCTCGGGCTTCTCCCCTCCTCCTTGTTCCCACTACGAGGCGGCTCACCCAGGGTTTCGCACTTAAATAGTTAGGCTTTGTGCCCAGATTTCCCAGATTTGAATCATGTCAGAGCTGGAAGGAGCTTTGGGGTGAAACCATTTTCCATATAGGGAAACTGAGGCACGGAGTGAGTCACAGACTTGCCCGTGGTCCCCTGGCAGAGGAGAGTGAGTGTCCAGGCCTTCTGACCTCTGGGAGGCACTGTTCGCGGATCACAGCATCAGCTGCGGGGAATTTCTTAAGCTCTTTCTCCAGAGCGAGACGCCCGCGGAGTTGGCATCTTCTCTGTCAGGGAAATGAGAGGCTGAAGCCGCTTTGCGCTGCCACTTGCTGCGACTGTAATGACAACAACACTAACAAGCGAGAGGGAAAGGACTGTGGCACCTGCCGGGTGCCAGGCTCCATTCTGGACCCTTCCAGATACGGACTCGTTCATAGTTTACGGCAGCTCTACTGCAGGTGCTGTCATCCTCATTTTACAGATGAGAAGAGTGAAGCAAGAGAGGTTAATGCCAGGAACCCAACACCAGAGGCCCGCCCAGGAGGGCGATGAGCCCCACGTCCACCGAGGGGGCTTTACTGGCCTGAGGCCACACAGCAAGGAAGACGGACACCTGTGGGCCAGGCCGTACACGGAGAGGCTTGGGGAGGAACGCGGAAGCGGCCTCCGTGGGGGCGCCAGGGAGGGGCCTGGGCCCGTGCAAACCGCCAACGGGGCCTCAGCCGTAGCTCTGCAAGGACTGGCGGGATCACAGAGGCAGACAGGGACGAGAGGAGAAACTGAGGCGCACATGGGCCGTCCGCCTCCATGACCACCTCTTCCTGGATGTCCCCTGGGTTCTCCCTTGAGCTTGCTTATTCTTCACTAAGCTGAGTCCTCGGCCCTTGGCAGCCGACCCCTGCAGCAAGCCAAGGGTTTAGTCACTGTGGGAGCCTGGGAGAAGGGCCCCAGACCCAGAGCTACAGCGGTACACTCCTGAGTCAGGGGCAGGAGGCATTTCTTACCGGCCCCGCCCCCACCTGCCGAGTGGTCCAGGCAAAGCAGTCGTCCTGGCTGTTGGACAAGGTGGTCTCTGAGACATGTCCAGTGGGGGAGTCTGTATCAGGGATGCTCCAGTGTCCGGGTGGCAAAGAGCCATTTACCTGTGCCTCATTTATCTCAGAGAAAAAGAAAGAGCGAGGGAGAGGGGAGGGAGACAGCCAAAGCAGGAGAGGGACAAAGAAAGAAAGGCGTACAGCCAAGGACAAAATGGACCCAGCAGAGAAGGCAATCGGGAAATGGCGTGGCGAGTGGGGGGCCAGAGGGTGAAGTGAGTCGGGGTGTGCAGGTGGGAAGCCCAAGGAAGCCTGGCCAGGCCGGTCTCTCCCCGACAAAGACACAGGGCCTCTCACGGACTCGGGTGCAGCTGGAGGCAGCAGCCAAAGCAGCCCCAGCCCACCAGGCTTTCTTCTCTGTCCCCCACATCTGACTTGGGCCTGGCAGGTCCCCGGGGTTGGGGAAGGGGCAAGGAAGGGCAATGCCAGCTGCAAACCACTCCGTTTCCCTTTAACCTACCTGAGAGGTCAGAGTTCATCAGATGTTGCCTGGTGCATGTCTGGACTGGTCCACCTACTCACTGCTCCTGCTGCCCGCCCCCAGCCCTGACCTTCCTGCCCACATTCTGTATCCTGGACTGTCCGCTGTCCCAAAGCCACACCCCACCTCTGGATCGATGCAAGGATTGTTTCTGCTGCCTACAATGCTCCGAACCCCTGCAGCTCCTTCTCATAGAAGCTCCTGTGATGTTTGAGTTTATGTGTCCACTTGGCTGGACCACGGTGCCCAAAGATGTGGTCAAACATTATCCTAATGTTTCTGTAAGAGTGTTTTGGGACGAAATGAACATTTAATTTGGTGAACTTTGGGTAACACAGATGGTCCTCTTTAACGTCGCTGGGCCTCATCTAATCAGTTGAAGGCCTGGCTAGAACAAAAGGACCAGCCTCTCCTGAGCAAGAGGAAATTCTGCAGCAGACGGTTTTCAGACTTGAACTGCAGCATCAGCACTTCCTGCGTCTCTAGCCTGCCGGCCAGCTCTGATTTTCAGACTTGGGAGCTTCCGTAATTGCATGAGCCAATGCCTTAAAATAAATTTCTTTCTCTCTACATATACTTTCTAGTGTTTCTATTTCTCTGGAAAGTGCTTATTAATACAGATGCCCTTCAAGGGGCACCTCCTCCAGGAAGTCCTCCTCAATACCTAAGCAGAGTCCTCTACTTCCTCTGGTTTACCATAATCCTTCACACCGCCTCGGTTACGTAGCAGTTGTCACTTCATATCCCACTGACTTATAAGTTGGTCTTCTTTACTGGGGAGTGAGTCCTGGATATTGGGGACTTGGGACAATCCACTCAAGCCCACAGCACAACACAGCATAGGGCCTAGCAGAGAAGAGGTGTTGGCTGGCTGGCTGGATGGATGGATTGATGGGTGGACGGAGAGATAGATTGGTGAAAGGAAGGCAGGAAGAATAAAGGGTTGGGTAGATAAATGGAAGGTGGAGTGATGGGTGAATAGACAGAAAAATGGAAGGAAGGTTGGGTAGATGAATGGATGGATGGATGGATGGATGGATGGAAGGATGAGTGGGTGGGTAGGTAGATGGATAAATGAAGCAAAGTTCCCAATATCAAAACCCCCCAGGTGGGTGGGAGAGTTATGCTTTTTCACAACTCATTTCTGCCCCAGGCGAAGATGCTCAGGGGCCCTGAGGGGAGCCCGTAGATTCCCAGGGGCAGTGATCGCCAAAGGCAGTAGGAGCCCCACTCGTGTCCTCTGCAGAGGCCGTGCCGTGTGCCTGGCCTCATCCCCGGCACAGGAGAGGGCAGTGAGTGTGGAGCGTGGCATGGTCTGGACTTGGACTCTGTTCCGCAGTGTCCTCGCTATGGGGACTGGGACAAGCCACTTTTCCTCCCTGGGTCCCACTCAGTGTTCTCATCGAAAAGGGTGTATTTAGAGATCCCATCACCATGTGGCTACGTACCCATATTCCAGAGCCAGACTGCCCGGCTCTGTCATTTGCTACGGGGTGACACCGGTCCGTCTCCTAGGGCATTGTTGTGAGGGTTAAATGAGTGAATACACGTAAGTGCTTGGCACGGGGTCACTGCTCATAAACGTTTGCTGTTCCCCACGTCACAGCGCAGCTGGGAAGAGAAAACAAAATCATGCCGATAAATGCTTGGCTGGGCGCCAAGAGCCTCGGAACCTCCGAGGAGTTATGTTATCTTTAATCTCCAACATGGTCCTGTTTCCCAGATAGGAAAACTGAGGCTGTGAGGTAAAAGATGACCTGGCCCAGATCAAGCAGCAGATGAAGTGGTGGAAGCTGGGATTTAAATGCAGGCCTGGCTGACCCTAGGCCCCAGCTCCATGCCGGAAGGTGGCAAGCTGCCGGCCTTGAAGTGTGAGTAAGATTTCAGCAGGTGACAGAGCAGGGCTGGCCCAAGGGGCCTCAGGACCCTGACCCGGGCACAGGTCAGGGGCACCAGCAGGGGCAGCAGGAGAGTGCCGGGAGGGGGTGAGGGCAGCAAGGCACCATCGAAGGCTTGGAGCAGCGGCGGGGCTGGTTGGATATGGGGTCTGGAAGCCAAGGGCTGGCTGTTGTGGAGGCAGAATGAACCGGCCATGGGGTGGGGCAGGTAAGAGGTGCCGGCCACGCGGCCCGGGTGGCTGTGTGCAGAAAGGGCAGGATGAGGCGAATTTCTCCTTACATGCTAAGACCAAGCACAGTGCCAGAAACCATGCTACGGAAGGCAGGATTTCCTCCCTGTCTGAGCTTCAAAAGGATGGCAATCCCAGTGGGCATAGCCATGGGAGGCTGACCGCGTGCCAGGCACACAGCTTATGAAATCACCAGGATCACCTTATGAGGAAGCTACTGTCCATTTTGTAGATGAAGAAACTGAGGCACGGAGAGTCCAGTGAGTTTCCTGAGGCCACCAAGTTAGTAACCAAGGTCTGAGTGACCTTTGCTATTCTTTCTTTCCCCAGCTAACCTACAGGTGGCAGGTAAAGCCCTTGGTTTCCTGTCCTGTGGGATGTCCAGAGTGGTGGGGAAGTGGGGTGGCCAGTTAAGAATGGGCGGGGCATCCTGGGTGAGGGTCCCAGCGAGGGAAGAGGGGAGAGGTGGGCGTGAGCGGGGGCGGTGCAGGGCACAGTAGAATCTCCTGGGGCCCTGCGGCCAAGGGTTTGCGCCAGCCAGTGAGCAACAGTAACGACGATGCCCGTGCTAACTGCGGCTCCGTTTCCCGCCACAGCTTACGAGGTGAGAACAGCATTATGCCCAGTTCTCGGGTAAGAGGCAGATACCCCTGCCCATTTGGTAGATGAGGAAACTAAGGCCCAGATCGGAGATAAACTTGAACCTGGAACCCAGGGCTTTCGGGATCAGGGTGGTGGGTGGGGCTGGTGGGAGGAGGGACAGGGCCTGAGAAGCGCTCTAGTAACAGGAAAAAGCAGAGAAACCTGAGCACATGTTTACCAGCTCAGAGATTAAGGCTGTGCTCGCGGGGCTTCCCAGGAGGTAGGCAGGTAGCAGCAGGCTGGGGAGCGGGCGGAGCGGCGGCCCGGGCCAGCGTTCCCCAAGCCATGATGTCTGCCAGTCACCCCGCTTATTTAACACGCTTGCTCTGTGCCAACGCACTTTCTAAAACATCTTCATAGCAGAAGGTAACCTTGACTATGCCACCATTCAGGTCTAAGCCAACCCCCGTAACAGTCCCCAGGCCAGACAGGGGTCCTGGTGCTACCCTTGCCTTGTTCCGGTAGAGAAACTGAAGCACAGAGAACTGCCCAAGGGCACGTGCCTATGAAGAGGCGGAGCTGGGATTCGAACCTGGACCACTTGACCCCAGAGTCCAGGGGCTTAACCCCTCTGCTGACACTATTGCTTAGGTCAGCACAGGTAAAAAAAGGAAAATCCATATCATGTCTGAGAATTGGCTGCTATAAACAGATGGCACCAGAAAAACAAAGAACAGTTTTACGATTTCCTTTAGATGCTGTTGTTACCTGGGAGAGTTCCGAGCCAGAGACCTGCCTCAGTTTGCTGACGGGACCGAGGAGCACACGGCAGAGGGGGTCACGGGACACCCAGCCCTGCGCTGAGCCCTCTCGCCTCAGCAGAGCAGAGCCAGAACTGGATCCTAATCTGCGCGGCTCCTCGCGCTCTGTGCTTTTCTCAGCACGTCCTGTCCCTTCAGGCAGCATGCGTCGAGGATCGCTAGAGTCGCAGGTGGCCGCCATGCGGCCCTTCCTTCGCTCCTCCATTCGTCATTCATTAAGGACTTCCTATGCCTGCCGCGGCCGGCACTCTGCGGCGCCAGGGACACAGCCACCTCTCATCTGCAAGAGCACTTAAGTGGTAGGGAGCACACCCCAGAGCCGGCCGTCTCATGAGAGGGGCCCTGAGGAGGCCTGCAAAGGCAGCTGATCCAGCCTGGGTCAAAGGAGGCTTCCTGGAAGAGGGGGAGCCGACCGAGTGTGGAAGGAGGAGGGAGAGCGTGTGTGGTACAGAGGCTGAGCCCTGTAGAGCACCAGGACAGAGCACAGCTCATCTCTGACATCGACAGCCTGCAGGGGGGCAGGGCGGGGGCGGCAGGGAGTGGGTAGGAATGCACGGGGCAAACCAAATAACCAGGAAGACCCAGTTACTCCTCTAAGAGACCGGGAGGCCCAGGGGTCCCAAGCCCCCTACAAATCCAATATCAAGGCATCACCAAGCACCTGGCCCTGGGCTAGGCACATGGCAGGCACTCCTTCCCCCCAAAAGGGAAGAGCTGCAGAGCTGGGAGGGCCTTTGGTCATGTCTGCACATGAACAAGGGGCAGGTGGGGTCCAGAGAGGGCACTGGAATTGCCCAGGGTCACACAGCAAGGTGTTAGCTCACATGGGCTCATACCCGGCTCCCTCATGCCCCGCCCCCGGTGCCACCTCCAGGAGGCTGGCTGCCACTACATTTTCCCACAGCTGCACGGGGCACCCGCTCAGGTACCTGTGGACCTTGAAGACAGGGAAGAATAATGATGACGATGATGACAGTTAACCTTCCTGAGCACCTGCTGTGCTAAATATTTCACACGTATGACCACTCACAGTACTCACAAAACTCTATGAGGTGGATGCTATTACTATTCCCTTTATTCCTGGAGAGAGGCCCAGACAGGTAAAGTAACCGACCCAAAGCCCACGACAGGTAGAGCTGGGGTCCGAGCTCAGATGGTCTCGCTTTGGAGCCCCCTGAGGAATCATGAGCCCCTTAGTCCTCCTAGGTCACAACAGGCTCTTGGAGACGCCCACTGTACATCGGGACAGACAGACGTCCACTCTAATTACAGAAAAGACGCCCCAGTGGAGGGAAGTGTGGTCCAGAGGACAATGGCCAGCCCTCCCACCTTGGTGTCCTCTGCAGGCACTGATGGCACCGTGGCCTCAGTTGTACCTTTTCCTTAGTAACTCTTGGCTCTCAATGTCAGGTGCGTCGTCAGAATGAAAAGACTGATGCCCTTGGCCGGCTCGGCTGGCGGCCCCCAGTCGGGCGGGGCCATCCCCCAGCCTGGGTCCGGCTCCCAAAATTGGAGCACGTACCCCCTTCACGTCACCTTGCTTGGTGATAGCTGAGGGGTCGGTAAGCAGGGTTCTCAGCCTCCAGGTGTGCTCTGCTCACACCTGCCTCTACCGGCCTGCTGAAACGTGAGCGTTGGTAGGGCCAGGGGTGCAGGTGGGATGGGTGAGACCTGAGCTGGGTGGGAGTGGAGTCTTCAGGGGAGAGCAGGGACTCCCGTGGAGAGTATGGATAAGTGAGCGCTGCATTTGAATCCTGGGGCTGAAATTCCCAACTGGAAAATTCTGGGCAAGTTTCTAGACCTCTCACGCCTCAGTTTCCTCGTCTGTGAAGTGGGGATGCTGATACCAACCCCATCGTTTGTGTTGTGAGTACTGATATGAGAGAATTTGAAAAACAACTAGCAATAAAGCTGGAAATTAAGTAAGTGAAAATTGTAATAAATCAATAAAAACAAAAGCAACTAGTGCAAGGCACAGGGTAGTGCCCATGAATAACGGTTCCCACCGCTGTATGAGCTTATCTAACTTCATTCAGTATTTGATCTTGATGAATGGGAGTGATGGCTTACAGGCTCGGACCGAGGAGGACGCTGAGCAACAGTCTGGGAGCAGAGGGCCAGGGCCTCAGTCAGTGGTGTGTCCTGGGTCCAGGAGAGAACAGAGGGAGGTGCGTGCCATGAATTTGCCATTCTCTTTTCTCCCCCCCCCCTCCAGTTTCTATTGGCTCCACTTTCAAAGCACACACCACTCACTTCTCGCCACAGCACTGCCACCCCCAGTGCAGCCACCATCATCTCTCTTGCTTTCTCCCTCGCCCTTTCCTCTGCTTCTCATGAAGCCAGAGGATCTTGTTAAACCCTAAGTCATCCCTCATGCCTTTGTTCCGCAGCACCCTCCCTCCCCGGCATGGCTCCCACCCCAACTGGGGAAAAGCCAAAGCCCTCACAGGGGCCCACAAAACCTGTACAGTCTGACCCTCGTCACCACTGAGACCTCACCGGCCTCCTGGAGCCAATCTCAGGTCTCTGCCTCAGGTCCTTTGCACTTGCTCCCCCCGGCCCCCACCTGGAATGTCCTTCCCTCTGACAGTCACACAGCTCTCCCTCCTTCGGCCTCCAGGTAAAGGTCCCCCCTTGGGGCAGTCTTCCCCTATTTAAAATGGCCGACCCACCCCTACCCTCCAGCACACTCTCCTCTGTCAGGGAAGCGGCCCTTCCCCACGCCCCTGGATAATTCTTTGGCCTTCAGTCTCTGGTTAAACATCCCCCATTTCTGGAACAGTCCAGATAGTGCACCTTCAAGGGCAGGGGCCACATTCCCCCTGTGAGCTGTGTCCAGTGTTGTCTGAGGTCCGGCATACAGTAAGTGCTCAATAAATGCTCAGTGAAAGGTTCATTCACACTTGGAAGCGAAAGAGCTCATGTCTTCCGGTCCTGAGCCCCTTTCTCTTTCCGTGCCCTGCTCTAACTCGGAAGGCAGTGCCATTGCGTTTAAGAATGAGGGTGTCCGGCGCAGCCCATCACCGGGGTCACCAAGCACTCCACGGTGTCCCTGAGACTAGCAGCTCACGGCAGAGAGGGCATGTGCTGAGGTCGCACAGCTTTGCCTTTTCTGGCCAAGGAGAAAGGGCAGGGGTCTACGCTGGAGGCCTAGGAGATCCACGTGGTATGATCAAAGGCCTGAGGGTACGTGGGGGTCCCCTCAGATGCAACGGCCAAAATAGGGTGTTGGCGGCTAACCCATGGGCTCTGCAGTATTCCTCACGACCTGGAAATCTCAGTTGTTCGGGGACAACCAGTAAGAGGGCAGAGGTAGCAGGGCCCAGGACCTTAAAAAAGGAAGAGAGAAAATCTGAGGTGGTTCTCCCCACACCAGCACCCTCACCCCCAGCCCCAGCCTGCAGTTCTGTCCAGTGGCCTCTGATGGACCCCATCAGAATGTCTCCCCAGAACATTCCAGGCCTTTGCTGTGGTCAGAAGGATGGATGCCAGACAGATCCTTTTCTCCAAATAAACTCTGGGAGACGTGATCCTTAGCAGGCCAGGCGTACTTGGAAAATATCCCCACTTTTCCTGCCCCAAATCTCTTTGAAATAACTTGTGGCCCATCTTACTTTTTCAGTGGGGAATTTTTAAGATTGCTAACAGTTCAAGCTTTAAAATTCAAAACCTGTTCAGTTGTGAAATTTCCAAGTACAGACAGAAATCTTCCCCTGAGGCTTCACGCCCTTTGCAGAGGGGACTAACATCGCCGAGCTTTCCTACTGAGTCAGGCCACACTGTCCACCAAGGCAGCAGCTGAGGGACAGCGAGGCCCCAGACCTCGGCCCCTGTACTGAGTGTCCCCAGGCACTGCGCTTGTGCCGTTCTTACTTACACTGATCTTCCCGTTGGTGGCATTTTGTTTTCCAAGAGTGGCCACATCTCCCATTGCACAGGCTCATCTTATGATATGACTTGGACACTCCTCTCTTTGAGAGGTGAGGTCCATATGTTCTCTCCCTTTGAGTCTGGGTGGGCCTGGACAATGACAGAAGGATGCAGTGTGACTTCCAGCGCTAGGTTGCAAAGGCAATGCATCTTCCATCTGGTTCTTTTGAGATCCTCACTCTTGAGATCCAACCCACGCTGTGAGGAAGTCCATGGGATCTGCAGAGTCCCCCACTGGAAAGATCCATGGCCCCAGGCACTTGAGCTGAAGGCTGAATGGGAGCTGCTTGGCAGAGGAGATAGGGAAATGGCATTTCAGGAGGAACAGCATGTGCAAAGGCTCAGAGGCAAGAGAGAACTTGGCACATTCAGGCAGCTCCAGAGGTGCAGGGCAGGTGGAACGCGTAGTGGAGGCAGGGAGTGGTGGAGAACCTGGCTGCGGTCAGGTTACGAAAGGCCTCTGGAGGCTGGCTGAGATGGAGGGGTCAGGGAGCCACGAGGCTTATCACCAGGTGATCCCAGTGTTTTAAAATGGTCTGCATGGATTCTGCTGGGATACGCCTGAGGGGCGGAGCCTGGCAGCAGGGTGAGAGTGAGGAAGTGTGCACCTCTGGGGGCCCAGATAAGAGTGGGGGCTGTGGGGCTGGAGCGAGAGAGCTTTAGAGGAGGGCGGGAGGGGTGGCAGCACCCAGTGGGCTCCCTAGCCAGGGCTCAGGCTCATCGTGTAGTTAAAGCCAATGTGCACGGGATCAAAGCTGATCTGGGGGGAGGGGAGCTGGGGAGCACAGCAGTAGCTGTGCCAGCCTCCGACCCATGGGGTGGCCACTTGCAGTCCATCTCTCACAGTAGGACGACAACTTGGGGTCAGAGCTGTGGGCCTGCAGTGTAGGCTGTGAGATGCTGGGCTGCTCGCTATCCCTCTCTTATTACAGTCAAGGTAAAGCTCACAGTCACCACTCAGTGCCTCCTGTGGACCGTCTCCCACTGAATTTTGGTGGCCTTTGTGTGAGTATGACGAGGTGCCCATTTTACTGGGCACCTGAGGTAAGATGGGGAAACTGAGGCTCAGAGAAATTAGATGGCTAGCCCAACGCCCCTGAGTTTGTTTGGAAGCAGAGGAACTGGGATCAAAGCCCCAAATCTTTTAGGCTGTGGAATCTTCCTGGCTCTGGGAGGGCGGATGAGCAAACAGAGCTGGTGTCTGTAAACCTGAGAGGAGCTTTTGAAGGGAGATGCAGGCTCAAAGATGCTTCATTGGAATATCCAAATGAATAGGCCTGAGTCAAAGTCCAGGTGAACCAGACTCCCAAGATTTTGTGTGAAGAAATGAGCCAGGCCAGATGGGAGCTTTCAGGCAGAGGATGGTCCACAGTCAGGAAGGGCTCCTGGAAGAAATGCCGCCTTAAGACTTGCTGCCTCCTTGCTGACTCCTTGGGGACCTGCAGCTTTCTGGACCCTCCGAGCCTGCATTTGGGGGGGGGCGGGTCTGGTCTTTAGTTATTAAATTAAATCTGGTCCCTGGGGAGGAGCTGGCTCAGCAAGGCACCGATGCTCACTCCATCCTTGTGTGTGTGTGTGTGTGTGTGTGTGTGTGTGTGTGTTTGGGGTGGGGGACAAGGGTTAGAGCTGCGTGGATTACATCTCTCCCGCAGGACATCTCTTCCCTAGGTGTGCTCCTCTGTCACCCAGACTTGTCCTGCTGACCTGGCCGCCTGGTAGATCTCCTGGGCTTTATGAAGCGCAGGACCCAGGCCCGGCCCAGAATCAACATTGTCCAAACTTCTCGGCTGACCCCGACCCGTGGCCAGCGCTGAGAAGCAGTGTTAAGAGCGCTGCTTTGAGGCCCAACATGGGGCTCTGTGTGTAACCGCTTCTATGCTGGGTGACGGAGGCTTATTTGACAGCCTCTCTGAGCCGGTTCCTCCTCCTCCCTCTGGGAATGACATTCCTGTCACCAGGCTAAAGGAATTAAATTATACAGTTTGGCTGAATCACTTTCTACTTAGCACTCAAAAAAGAATAGCAAGTAAAATAATCACAATCACAGCAATATCACCGATGTTACCGAAGGAAAGGGAGCCCTCTGACTCGGGCTCTGAAGGAACACGTGGAAAGGCGCTTCTGAGCGGAGCTCAGGTTGAAACCCACTCAGCTGAGTTCCCCTCGCGGTGCGTCCTGCTTTAGATTGTCCTCCTTCACGGAAGGTTCTGAAACGAACGCCATTATCGTTGAAGTGGGCTGATAATTCAGCATCTGTGTGGGAGCACAGTGGCCCCTGCTGTGTCCGCCAAGGGGGCCATGCCTGTGAGAGGTGATGGCAACCCTCCCTGACCCTGACACGTCGCTGCGCATCCTCCCTGGGCCGCAGGACGGAGGGGGAGGAGGCGGGAAAGCAGGATGCTCGCCCTGTGCAAGCAGCACCCATGGCGTGAGGCATTTTCTGCACACTTTGTGAAATACAAGTATATCTGGTGCTTCCCACTTGCCACATTCTGTTGTAAGCATGTCACATGCATTTCCTCATTTGATGCTTAAAAGCACCCTATGAGGTCAGCACTATTTTTCTCCATTTTACAGGTGGGGGAACTGAGGCACAGAGCAGTCAAGTAACTTGGCCAAACTCACAGCTGGAAAGTGGCAGAGGCAAGATTTGAACCCAGGCCAGCTGGCTTCAGAGAGCCCATGCTCAATTACTTCACTGTGCTGCATCCATTATCAGTGCGTTACCAAACTCGCCCTTCAGGCCCGGCACTAAGAATGACTAGCAATGCTCTACAGAGGCAGAAATGGAGGTTCTGGGGGCTGAAGCCCCATGGCCACCCAGCCGGCACTTGGCAGAGTTGGAATTTAATCTTGATCTGTCTGGCTTCAAAACCTGTCTTTGACCACCTGTGCTTCTAAGGTGTGAGCGTAGGTGTTCTGTAACTCACTTGCTTGTCTGTTCATTCATCTCTCTTCTCAGCAGTTATTGAGTATCCGCTGTGTGCCTGGCCTCGTTCTGACTGCTGGGGATGCAGAGACGAGACAGGTCCTCTGCCCCCAAGGCCCTCCCAGGTGGTGGGGCAGACAAGCAAGCAACCTCCCAGTGTGTGGAGGGCAGCCGTGAGGAAGCGGTTTTCAGTTGGGTGTCAAGGGGTGAATAGCAGTTTACCAGGAAGAGGGAACGAGGCAGAGAGATTGGCAAATACAAAGTCATGGCCATGTGAAAGCATTTGCTCTGTTTGGGGACATCAAACAGTTTGGCGTCACAAACATGGCAGACTGCATGGGAGCCAGTGTGACGGGGAGAAAGCTGCTTCACTGTGCATGTGAGCCATGACAGGGCCCAGACTAGGACAGTGGCCAGGCTGCAGAGGGAGGAGGGACTTGGGCTGGGTGAAAGCAAGAAGGGAGGTTGACCCCTGAACTTCCCAAAATGGGCTCCACCCAGGAGTGGAAAGGGAGATGGAGACTGTGTGGAGGAATGGGACTTACTGCGGGGTGGGGGGCGGGGCTTGGGGTGGCTGTGGGCGGAGACATGGGCCTCTGACCAGAGCCGCACTGGGAGGCTGAACCACCTCAGAAATCCTAGCCTCAGGTGTCAAAGGCATTGAACTCTGACAAGGGGCTGCAGTAGAGAGAAAAGGCCTTGGACTTGGAGTCCGTGGTGCCAGCTGCAGCGGTACCTAGACAAGTGATCTTGAACAAGTTATCTCTAAGTCTCAGTTTTCTCTTCTGTAAAATGGGGGCCCTGATATCAGTATCTGTCAGCTCCACAATTGCCAGTCAATTACCTGGCCTGTCTTTTTGTCTTTTGGAGATGCTCGGCTGGTCCCTTCCTCGGCACCTCGCTTGTGCTGGGTCCTCACTCCAGCTCCCTCCCTCATCTCCTGGTCCTCATACTCTAACCTGTCCAATCCAGAGTGTGTTGCCCACCCCACCCACCCTTTCTGGGATACATTTCTGACCCTGGCATTGCCCTGCCCAACTTCCATGGCTCCTTCTGCCCCAACATAAAACACAAGTCCTCAGTGCTCCAGGCCCTTGGTAGGCCAGCGCGCATCCACCCTGCTTTCTCATCGCCCACCCCTGGTGGGGCAGGAGCTTTGTGCTTGTCACAGAGCACACAGGCCCTTTTCCAAGGAGCCCACACTGTTGTGCCTCTGGGTTGCAGCACAAGCTGTCCCTCCGCTGAGATGCCTGTCCTCACTGTGTTGGTGGAATTTCCACGACCCAGGTTGACATCTGTGGAGGTGAGATCCAAGGGAGGGCACAGGGGAGTCTGGAGCATGGGGCAAGGGGAGGGCGGTGGCAGACCGTTGCCAGCACCCTTGGCCACAAGCAGGTTCTCATCCAAGCTGGCAGCCAGACCCCAGGGCCTTAGGGGCGGGCAGCAGGCCACCAGGAGGAGGCAAAGTGACCAGGCAGAACCCACAGAACAGTTTCCCAAGCTGCCAAAAATCTGGAATGTGCAGTCCTGTCCCATCTCATCTGCGGTTGGGGAAATATTCAGCCAAAAACAAACTCTCATTCCTGGTTGAGGGTGAGGTCAAGGACTCTCTGACCCACGTGGGAGGGCCTCGCCCTGAGGGCGGAGCCTGGCTGCATCCCTTTTTCAGGAGGCCCTCTGGAACCATGCTGTGTGAGGCCTGGTCGGTTGCTCCCCCTCTCTGTGCTCCTGCATCTGTTGCCTCCTACTCAGGCAGGAGACAAGACTCCACGGAGAGATCTCTGCACACCAGGGACTTTTACTTCAGGTTCTGTCTGGAGGCTGTTTTCAAGGTGCTAAAAGCACCCCTGAGGCAAGCTTTGCCTCTTCTAGAAACTTTATTCAAAGACACCTCTCAATTGCCAAAGGCCAAAAATGGCTTTTTGCAGAAGTGGGAGCTGCTAAGAACAAAGATGTGCAGTTTTTGTCTCAGGAGAGACCCAGTCCAGGAACGCCTTCTCCCATCTCTCCCCTGCCTACATACCTCCCAGGATGGAACACTCCTTTCCTGTGCAAGAAGCCCGAGTTCAGCTGAACTGGCTTCCCTGTAATTCTTCCTCCTCTGCTCCCACGGGTCTTACCCCGCCCCCCCCACCAAGCCCCTCTGCTTCCTCAGCTTTGGAGACAGCCCTGCAGAAGCCTGGGGTTGGAAATGGGCTCTCTGCTGCTGCCCTGTTCCTGGGCAAGTGGTCCCCCTCTCCTCCCCTCTTTCTGGGGGTCCTGGTGGTACCCCACTCTGGCCCGGAAAGTGGTGGGGAAAGGCTACAGCAGCATATAAGCATGTTTAAGGGAGTAGCTTTGAGCCCCGCAGTTGCGGGTTCCCAATCCCAGCTGGGCCACTTTCTGACTGTGTTGCTTTGGGCAGACGTCTCACATTTCCTGAGCTTCAGTTTACTCATCTATCAGATGGGAACCATGAAAGCATTTAACTCACAGGTCCACTGTGAGGGTGAAATGAGATGAGCGGTGGGAGACTTATCTATGGCTCCCCTGGCGTATGGGGCTCTTCGCCACCCCACCTCAATCTCCTCCCCACCCCCCACCTTTGCACTTGCACTCAGCCCCCTGGGATGGCTGCTTCCTCCAGTCATTCCGTGCTCTTTCCAGCCACAGTGCCTTTGTGTGTGCTGTTCCCTCCGCCTGGTATGCTCTTCCCCTTCTCAGCCTTTCCAGCCCTACAGGGCCCCACTGGAGAGTCTTCCTTTCCTCTCTCTCAGGCAGAACGAATCTCTCTGTCCCCTGGTCGCTCGAAGTCTCCATACTGGAGAGGTTTGAGGCAGAAAAACTGGGATCTGGTGCTTGATGGTAGTCCTGTGTCCAGAGGACATGACTCTGAACAAGATGCTTTTGCTCCCTGAGCCTCATTTGGCCTCCTCTGAGAAATGGGGACAAGAACCAAGTTCTTGGTCTGAGCTCTTTCACGTCCTATGGCCCACAGAGGTGACTCTGATACGCAGGTACTGCTTTGCAGTATGTGCACTTCCTGGGAAAGAAAAGCAATTTGGGCCTAACCCTTGGGGCCCCAGCAGTGGGGTTACGTAAGTTCCAAAACTTATTTTTCCCTGTCATTATGACAGACTCATGGAGCCCTGCATGAATGGGCCCTGGCCCCGGTCTTGCTTCTGCACTTGTTGGGACACACACCGGAATTAAATTAATTACCGTCTTGGGCTGCCGTCCAGGTGGGCCCTGCCAGGGCACCTCCCTCTGGGTCTCATGAAGTCTCCTGTCAACATCACCCACTCAGTGCTGTTGCCAGAGAAGCCACAGGAGGGACCGGCGCCTGCCCCAGCCCCGTGTGACGGATTCTGTTTACACGCTCCTTCCCACAGATTCCTCCTTAATGACCCTGGAGCCAGGACGCTCCCTGGCAAGAAGGTGGGAGACAGGGGTCTGGGTGGAGGCACCGAGGCAGCTCCCCTGGTGGCGTGGGAGTATCAGGATAGTGCCCACACGGAAAAGGCTAGGTTTTTAAGCAACAGAAGGAAAATTCCACTGAATCCAGGGGGGTCCAAGATTTTGGAGGGAACTAAGTGGTTCTGGAAGCTGTGTTCACTCTTCATCAGGAATCCACCCAGGAGCTTCTGCACACAGATGCCAGCTAAGCCCTAACCATGGTCTCAGATGGACTCCTCATCCCAGTCGTAGCCTGGCTGTTAACAGCCTCAAATATAAGCTGAGCCCTGATCCCGATCGTAACCCAGGCCCAAACCCTGGTCACAGGCTGGGCTCTGGCTCTGGTTCCAGGCTGAGGCCCTAATCCCAAGGCCAGGACTTGTTCCCAAACTCAGCCCTAGTTCTATCCACAGACTCACCTCTGATCTCAGTCACAGACTAAGTCCTGACTCTATTCATAGGCCAGCTTTTTACCCCCAAACAGGCTGAGCCCTGATCTTACTTCCAGCCTGAGCCCTGATCCTGGTCATAACCTGTGTCTTGACTCCGGTCACAGACTGAGTCCCAGTTCAGGCCATAGGCACAGGTCTGATTCTGGTCTTAGGAACAGCCCTGACCTTAACCATGGACTAATCCACAAGGACAATTCCTGAAATGAACTAAGCGCGGATCGTGACTGTATTCTTCGTTTGTTCTCTGTACTTGTCTGAGCCCAAACCCAAACCCAGCTGAATCCCAGCCCAAGTCATACACTGAGATCTCAGCCCTGACTCTGGCTAAGGAAGCTCTGGTTCTGGTCATAGATTGAGCACTCACTTGATTCCTGGATGACCCATGGTCCCCTGACCCTGAGCCCTAACTCCAACCCCAGGCTGTGCCCCAATCCTGGGCACTGCCAGACCACACAAGTTCTCAGATTCCATTTTCTCAGGACTACCCCTTTCAAAGTACAAACTTGTCCCCTAGAAAGGAACCAAGGCAGCCCATTAATGCTTTTTTTTTTAAGAGGGGAAGGGAGGGAGAAAAAGAGGGAGAGAAACATTGATTAGTTGCCCCTTGCACGCCCCCCACGCCCCAGCTAGGACCTGGTCTGCAACCAGGCATGTGGCCTGACTGGTGACCTGTTGGTTTGCAGGTGGTGCTCAACCCACTGAGCCACACCAGCCAGGTGAGAAAGAGGTCTCTTCGAAGGAATGAATCCTGGAACTAGCTTTGGGAGGCAGGAGACCGAGGGAAGCAGAGGTGATTACTCCCAAATAAGAAACTGAGCTGGGCAGGTGGTTCCCCCGGAGGGATAGGAAGATAGAAAGAGAAAATACGTGAGGGCAGGGGGCAGACGGCTCCCAGCGTCCTCTCTAAGGCACAGCGGCTAGGAGCCTTTTAATATGCCTACTGAGAGTCCTCCGTTCATGCACTGATTCATTCGTCCAGTAAACACTGCGAAGCACCACCCCTGAGTCCGACCTGCCTCCATCCCACATGCATTCAATAAACGTATGTTATGTACGGTACAGGACACATTCTGTTTGCGGGGGGAGGGGAGAGGATTCTCAATAGATATCCCCAAGGTTATAAATCATGCGTCTCCCCTCCCTTACACTACTACTCCTGCTTTAGGTTCCAAGGGCATTGGGAAGTGAGTCTCAGTGTCAGGGAGAAGTGGCAAGTTACCTCTCCTCTTGGATCCTCAGTTTCCCCTTCTACTAATGGGGCATTTGTACAGGGTGAAGAAGGTGACAGTTAAGAACATACCTAATGCCCTGATTGGTGCAGCTTAATGAGTTGGGTGTCGTCCCACCAACTGAAAAGTCACCAGTTCGATTCCCAGTCAGGGCATTTGCCTGGGTTGTAGGCCAAGTCCCCTGCTGGGGGCTTGCGTGAGGCAATGGCAGCATCCTAAACTTGGATGTGGTTTCAGCTGCCCTGGATGTTCATCTGTTGCACAGCAGAGTCTGGAGCAGTTATAAAACCTGGTGCAGCAAACTGTCCCCACCCTGGGGACCCATAAGCATCGTCCCTCCCAGCACAGCTCCTCAGCCTGGAAGTCACTACGGTCACACTCGCCTTGACCCGGACTCAGCAGCACGGCCTCAGGGAGTCACTACCCCCCAGCTCCAGGCCTCAGTCTCTCTATGTCTCACGTGTGTCAGCGGAGGGAGCACAGACTGAGAGGCCGGCTTCACCGTGAATCACTGTCCTCCTGGTACAAGCTGGGGGACCTTACAAACTAGAGTATTTCTCGGGCTTCGTCTTCTCCCGTGGAACATGGGGTGAGGAAATGTTGATTTAGGGCTGTGATTGAGAAGTACAGGGGTAGAGACAGCGGGTTCAGGCAGTGCGGAGTACACAGCAGGTGCACTGTAAATGCAGATGGGTGTCACCATCCCTGGGCTTGAGCGGGGATTTTACACACTGTGGTTCATGGGGATGTCCACCGGTGGCTGGAGGCAGGGGAAGGAGGACCCGGCCAGCTGGACTTGGGACCTTGAGCTGCTTTGTAGGAATCTGTTGAAGAAAGAAGACTAAAACGAAAAGACAATTACACGAAAAAGTTAAGACCCCAGGTTAGGGCTTAAATGTGTGATTAACAGAGGACGTACTACATGCGGGACTCTGGACGGGCTTTCCAGGGGGCGAAGTCAGTGCGCCCTGCTCTTCCGACTGTGTTCGCAGCCCTTGTGTGAAGAAGCGGCGCACACTGGGGCGCTGGTGGTCCACGGCCGCGTTCATTCCCCCACGTTTCCTCCTACAAGGGGAGAACATGGGCAGCTGCCTCTTGAAAAGCTTCACTCTGCCTCACACTGCGTTAGATGCTCTACCTTCAGCCCTCGCCAGTGTGGCTTGGTAGGTTGGGCACCATCCCACGAAGCAAAAGGTCACTGGTTTGATTCCCAGTCAGGGCACATGCCTGGGTTTCAAGTTTGGTTCCCAGTCAGGGTGCATATGAGAGGCAGCTGATCCATGTTTCTCTCTCACATTGACAATTCTCACCCTCTCTTCCTCCTTCCCTTGCCCTTTCTCTAAAAATAAATTAATTAATTAAATGGATGCTCCATCTTCAGCAGAATGTTTGACAAGCAAACAAGAGGGTCATCAAACAGACGGGCACTGCTACTACTTCTCTGCCATTTCACAGATGGGGAGACTGAGGCACAGAACAGCAAAGTGACTTTCTAAAGCCACTGAAAGGTGGAGCCTGGCTTCACAGGTAGGTCTGGCAGCTTCAAAGCCGTGGGCTGGCCCCCAGCCCTCTCAATGCCTGCTGGTCAGAGTGAGACTTTCTGTAGGCCCCCTACAGCCTCATGTGTTGCTCAGAGGCATATGGGATGGGCCGGGGCTTGTTTGTTTCCAGTTTTTTCTTTTTCCTTCAGGTATTTTGTTCTGTTTTGTGGTCAACTCTAACTTGCCTTCATTAAGCCAAAAGGGGAAAATTTGTGGCTGGTGTTTGACCCAGAAAGATGGGGTTAGCAGGCATGAATGAGGAGGAAGGGACACTAGATGGAGGGATCTGTAAGTCAGGAGAAGTCATGTTTATTGAGCACTTACTATGTGCCAGGCCCTAGGTACCTTGCTCTCAGGTGGACATAGCTTCACTTGGCATAAAGTCTCAGGGTTTGCCTGTGTCCTAGCATGTTTCAGAATTCCCTTCCTTTTTAAGGCTGAATAATATTCCATTGTATGAATATACTACATTTTGTTTATCCTTTTTTTTGTCAATGGACACATTCCAGCTATTGTGAGTAATCCTGAGATGAATGTGTGCACATAAGCACCTCTTTGAGTTTCTGCTTCAGTAGTTGGATAGCCATTTAATTACTGAGATATAGAAATCCTACTTTCAAATTAGCATCATAGTCATCAACCTTAGCTATCTGTTAACTGCTGACTATTTCAGCCAACATCTTAGTTATCGCCTATTCCTATAGTTATTAGCCAAGCCTAACTTTTAGCCAGGATCTGAAAGATAAGCTTATACCTTGGTGATCGTGGATTTTTTCTGGCAACTAACATCTTTGTTTTCAGCTAAACACCTTAGTTTTCAGTTGACACTTTGGCTATCAGCTACCATCTTCCTTTTCAGCCCACACATCAGGGGTATTAATATCCTGGTGATTTCAGCCAGGATGAGAGTTGACTGAACTAGGAAAGGAAAGCGAGTGGCTTAATAAGAAAATGTGAAGACATTAGAAGCAAAACCTGTGTCAATGAGGGGGTCCTCAGGGTATTTTTCCGCATTTGAACCATCCACTGGGGAGGAGGATGAGCCCCACATTGTTCTCTGGATGCTGTCCATGGGCACTGAGCCCCTCCACTGGCCCAGCCATGTTTGATGACCCACGAGTAGGGCTGAAGGCTCCCAGCCCCAGCTGCCCTTCCCGGGTCAGTACAGGCCTCAATGTCTCCTTCCAGCAGAAGGGTCGCTCCAGGCCAAGCATGTGCGAGGTTACATCCCCACGGTGAAAAAATAACTCAGAGATGAGCAGAGTTGATTTATGGAGCTCCCGGGAGGGCCAGAGCAGGCGGCAGAAGCGGCAAAGCTGCTGACAGGAGTGAGGGTCTCGGGTCCGGAAGCCAGCTCAGCGCTGGCTGGAGTCCGGAGCCCGTGGGACAAACCCCAGGGCCCAGGGCATCAGGCCCCCCAGCCCCGTTCATCTCCCCGTCTCCTCCGATTCCTCCACAGCTCCCTGAGCCCTGTGATGCAATCACCCTGGACAAGTGGCCCTGTCCCCTGCCACTAAAAGCTATGCAAGTTCACTGCTCTGTGCCTTGGTAATAGTCACACTCAAAGCCCAGAATGTCGTTTCTTCTTCTCCAACAGACTGGGCTCAAATGTCCCCACCTCTGCGGAGGTTTTCCTGGGGCCAAGTCCCTCTTTCAAAAAAATGCCACATTATGTATGTATTTTGATACAGATTTTGATGAGGCTCTGTGGCTGTAGGTAGGATCTGACTCAGACCTGGGCCCCGTTAAAGTTTTTTCAGTGAATGAATGAGTCCAGTGAGTGGCGGGTGGTGAGTTTAGGGCCACGTGTCTTTTCCAGGGACACCAGAGTCTCCAGAGGCAGTGACCTTTGCTCTCATTATCTTGCTGACACACCAAGTGTTACCCAGAAACTCCTGGAACCCAGTCCCCTGGACACAAAGTGCAGCTGGCTTTTCTGACGACTTCGGTCCTGCTGTTTCAGGGGTCTGGAATCTGGTCCCCATTTCGGCTGCATTGGGTCACATCTGGGTGCCCTGCTCTAGCTCAGTGGGCATTGGGGGAATCACACCTCAGACCCTGCCATCCCCTGGTTCATGGGCACCAAACAACAGCATCCTCTGCTGGGCCCAGGCTCCGAGGGCCCACTTCCAGCCTCACGTGGCTCACATGACCTCCGTGGACCCACCTCTGCTCCACTCACTATCTGCATGGCCTGGCTCACGCGGGGCTTGCTGACTTTATCTCCCACGATGGCCCCGCAGGCCTGGGACACATCCACTAGCTCTCACTCCAAGGCCTTTGCACCGGCTGTTCCTTCTGCCTGGAATGCTCTTCCCCCGGATTTTGGTCTCTCCCCTTCTTTGTGTCTCAGCCCGAAGTCACCTCCTCAAAGAGGCCTTTGCTGCTCGGCCCCGCCCTGCTGTACCTCCACTCCCTCGATGAAGGACATCTCTCTGCTGGGCTCAGAATTTCACACCCACACACGTGAGGGAGTGCAGGGCACTGGGCTACAGGATTCTGGGCCCTTCCATGTGCTGTGAGTTGCTGGTTAAACCCAGTAATGATCCCACCTGCCATTATTGATGGCCCTCAAAGGACAGTTCATAAGGCCAAGTTTTACGATTGGGAAACTGGGCTCAGAGAACAGAGTGGCTTGTCCCAGACCACACAGCACTGAGGGGTGGAGACTGGCTGGACACCGAATTTCTACTCCGTTCTCTGTCTGTGCCCCACCCAACTCACCCTATTTGTCCAAGACATTCTCAGCCTGAGCACCGAAGGTCCTGTGTCCCAGGAACCTCAGTCCTGGGAGAACAGGGACTGTTGGCCACCCTGGAGAGGAAGGAGGGCAAGGCAGATGGGGACCCAGCCCAACAAAGGCCGGGTCCCCCCGGTGGGGCCGGGTTCCCAACAAAGGTGGGAACGAAAGAGTGCGAGTGGCAGACATGGCTGCAGCGGCCCTGCTGGGCTTGGGGAACTAATCACCTTGGTTTCCTCACCAGGAGAGGAGAGAGAGAGGCATCCCAGGGGCCATGAAGGACAAACCCAGGACTCTGACATCAGGAACCTCTATGACATCTTGGTAGCTGCTCCCTGGAGGGAGGAGATACTGGGAGAAGAAAACTAAGCCCTGGAACTCTCTCTACTCCCAGCAACCCGCCCAGGCAGGAGGGAGATGGCGCTGACCCTCCATCCCTGCCAGCCCCCAGGCATTGCCAACACAGTGGGTTCTTTCTTGGAGAAAAATTCGGGAACAAAACACAGAACAACACCCAGTGATTCAGCCCCTGCCTAAGGGGCTTTCTAAGGGGTGGGCAGAGAGATAAGCAAACCCCAAACAGTCTCTGCTCTGGGAGATTTTGTAATTGGAAATATTCTCCAGCCTCCCTCAAAGCCAGAGGCCAGGGGGTGCTGGGGGCCGGGTTAACCCTGGTCTGCACCTCCCCAGTGGGGGTGGCCGCATGCCTGTGGTTTAGGGCGTTGGGGGCCGAATCCAGCTGGAATCTTGGCTGTGAGCACCGCAGGCCAGTGCGGCTGCCCAGAGGATGCAGGGAGAAGTCCCAAGAACAGAAATGCTGACTGCTCTCCCCATGGTAGCGGCTTCACGCCTGCGTATTCCCCACAGCCCATTTCACAGAGGAGGAGACAGAGGTCCAGAGACCGCACACAGCCGGCCCACCCGGGGCTACCTTGTCAGTGGCGAACCACGTCTGACCCCACTGAGGGACCCAGTGCTAACTCAGGGCTGCTTCCTTCCTCGCTGGTGGAATGAAGGAGGCAGAGGTAGATAGCACTTGAACTCAGCGCTCCCCACTGTACCCCCGCTTCTCTTTTAGAGCTCCTTGTGGGGTTTCTTGAAGACAGGTTAGTGGTTGAAATGAGGTTTGGAAACCCTTATGTGAGTCTACTGGTCCTCAAAGTGGGGTTCCCAGACCACCATTGGCAGCACCTGAAACTTGTGAGAAATGCGCCTTCCTGGCCCCTCCTCAGACCTACGGAATCAGACACTCTGGGGGCGGGGCCAGTAATTCTGTGCTAATAAACCCCCAGGGGGATTTTGTGGTCCATCAAGGCTGAGAACCCCTGCTTTAGTTGAACCTGAGCGAGGAAAGGAGGCCCAGGAGGCCTCGCCTTGCTCAGGGCAGAGGCCCGAACCCACCCGGGCGGGCGTCTCCCAGCTCCAGTCCCCCCCAGCTCTGGGCCCCCAGCAACACGTGCTTCTCTCTGAAGAGAATGACTTCCTTTGTCTCAAAATTATTTCCCTGAGGCCTCTCTCCTCCCCCAGACTGGAAGCTCCTTGAGGGCAGAAAGGACATCTGCTTGGCTCTCTCTTCTGGAGCTGCCTGGCGGTTATGAAGCATGTGCGTGTCAACTGCCTAATGAGTTTAACGAGCTTTCTTTTATAGCCTCGATGTGCTGGCCACCTCACTCTTCCTCCAGAATCTGGCAGGTTACCCCCCCTTTCCTCTTGGGTGCCCACGGCTCGGGGGGGACAGTGTCGTTAGCTGTGGCCCTTGGTTGGCCCCAGGGCGGTCTGGCCCATGGACTCCAGTACCACCCAGTGTTTCTGCCTTGGCCAGGGTCCCTCCCCACCCCAGCAAGCCGCTCGGGTACACTCCGCGATCGCCTACCCATCACCCGCTGCGCTCCCCTGGTGCCCACGGCCCTTCAGTTGGCTCCTCCCCTCTCCCAGCATCTCCGGGGTCTGGATGTCTCTCTGTTCTAAGAGCGACCCTTCAAACAATCCTTCAGACAGGACTCTGCCCCTCACATGCTCCTGGAGCAGTCACCTACTCTCCTGGGTGACACCTGTTTGTCTCTCTCCATCCCCCTTTTCCAGTGGCCAGCAGGATCTCCAGTGTTCTTGTTTTCGGAGTGGGGTTTCGGACTCAGAGCTAAATCTGGACCCTCAGTCAGGTGAGAAAAACCCCATGGCGGCGATAGGATTCAGAGGTGGTTGCAGTTTGGCATGTGTCATTGCCCTTCTCGGGGCCCAGGAAGTGCAGGAGAGTGCAATAATCCCATCACAAGGGGATCGGCTGCCACGTGATATTTAAGCACCTCATTGGAACTGGTCCAGGGAAAGGATTAGGCTGTGAGGGACCAGCACAGCGGGCAAAGGCTAAACCGCTCCACTTTCCTTCCGCCCTCACAGCTCCCGGTCTGGACAACTGTACCAGCCTCCCCCGGGTTTCCTGCCTCCAGTTGTACCACCGTCTCCAGTCTGCCTGTGGCACCGCTGTGGCCATGGCACTCCCCTGCTCCCCTCCTGTCAGAGAACCCTGCCCTGTCCAGGACACAGTCTGAATCCTGAGCCTGGCATTTGAGGCCCTTGACAGTCTGACCCCAAGTTGACCCTGAGGTCTCCACTGCAGCAGCCCTGTGGTTTAGGGCGCCATGATGCCAAACGCACCAGGCCTGTCACTTCCAGGCCTTCGCCTGCTGTCCCCACCGCCTGGGATACACATCCTCCCCTTCCCTTCCCTCCTTCCAGCCATTCACTTAGCTAATGACTCATTCCACACCGACTGAGCCCTACTGTGTGGCAGGCTCTGGGAGCTCAGAGGCTGACTAGCAAAATCCTGGCTCCTGCTTTCACAGGCCTCCAGTGTGGGGGAGTGAATAATGCAGGCTTCCCAGGGAAGCGAAGCCTGAGCCACACTGGGGCACGTGTGGGAATGGGGAAAGGGGCGGGGGCAGCATTCCAAGCAGAGAGTAGCCTGTGCAAAGGCCATGCAGCCAGAGGGAGCAGGACAGCTGCCTTCAACAGTGAGACCAGAGCAGTCACTCAGAACAGCCAACCCTGCACTTGGGCTTTAAAGCTCCTGGTTGCTGCCTGGAAATTCCTAATTTTATCTTTGAACGTATGTTACTGAAGTCTGATGGGACAATGGAGTATGCGCTGGGGACTTGGACCAAGGCTGCCGTGTGGTCCTGCCTCCTGCCAGTTCTCTGTGATATTAAAGGTCCCACCTGTGACCCTTCCCCCTGGCACCCCTGGCCCTGACTACCAGGGGTCCGGGCACAGACAGGGCCAGAGCTGAAGCCTGCAGCGTCTCAGAGAAGGACAAGGCAGTAGGTTTCCTCACTCCCAACTGGCAGCACCAGATGGCATTTGGCGGGCTAATCCGGCAGAGGGATCAAGGTACCTAGTCCAGAGGAACACCACCTCAGCACCAAAGGTACTGGGGCTGCCTGTCACTGTGGGTGGGGGTGGCTGGCCAGGGAAGGGGAGAAGCCTGGCTCAGTCCACCGCCTCCATCTGGAGCACCGCACTGGCCGGGCAGCCCACAGGAGGGGGAACCCGGAACTGAGTGGGTGCGTGAGCGCCGAGTTGTGGGGTGAGTCCTTGCTGCTGATGTGGGTCTCCCATGAGTGTCCCCACACTCAAAGAAATATGACATTAAGTAGCAAATACAAAACAACATGACAGGTTGAGAGGGAGAGACAGAGGGGGAGGGAAGGCAGAGAGAGAGAGCGATCAGCAGAAGAGTGGAAAAGGCTTACGTCTTAGTCCCTTTAGCAATAATTCACTCCTGCCTGTTGAAAGGGGCCCCGGGCAGTGTGGCTGGACAGGGGGAAGTGCATGTAGGAGAGAGACCACTGCACTCCAGGCCAGTGCAGGAGGGCTTCGCAGATGCTCTCCCCAGTGAGAGCGGTCAGAGGAATTAATCCTGGTTTAAGGTAGAGGGGAAGCAGGGCCAAGGGAGAAGGGCCTCTTTCCTATGGAACAAACGCTCAGAGGCCCCAGTCAAGTGGTGGACTGGGTCCAGGGCATAACGTTTCCTGGGACGTGGGCAGTCCTCAAACCCAGGGTGCTCGCTGGGGTCCAGTCATAGTGGGGAACTGGCAGGTAGGAGGGGGCTGGTCCAGATAATTTGGGGTCCAGAGCCTGCCAAGGCCAGGGGCTTTCCGTCCCACCCACCAGCACCCTGGCCTCGAACACCCAAACGGCCTCTCTGAGGTTGCCTATCAGATAAAGGCTGGTCTCACATCACACCGCTCTCAGCCTCAGCGCCAGTGGAGCCGGTGTGCGGCCACGGGCATGGGCGTTTCCAAGCAAGGACAGAAGCAACGAGGAGGCTGGAGTGGGAGGTACGTTTTCCCCTCTGACTTTCCGACCGGGCCTGGGCTTCCTGGGCCCATGTTTTTCAGGGAAAGAGGCCCAGGCCAGTGTCGTACAGGCCGGCATTCAACCTCCCCTGGCTCAGGCTGCTGGATCAAACACAGGACGTCCAGTTACACTAAAATTTCAGATAAACAAGTACATTTCTAAAGTATAAATGGGTTGCAAATATTGTATGGGACACAGTTATATCACAAACATATTTGTTACTTGTTTGAAATTAAAATTTAAGTGGATAACCCTAATTTTTTTTATTTTTATCTCATCCAAGGATATGTTTTTATTAATTTTAGAGGGAGAGGAAGGAAGAGAGAAAAACATTAGTGTAAGAGAGAAACATTGATCGGTTGCCCCCCACATGCCCACCAACCTGAGATCAAACCCAAAACCTAGGTAGCTTTCCAATCAGGAACCGAACCCACAACCCTTTGGTGCCGGGACAACACTCCAACCAGCCCAGCCGCCCGGCCAGGGCACACCCTGCACCCTCCACCTCCAGGTAGCAACCCGGCAACTCTAAGAACTCCCACGGCTCCAGCCCAGGTGAGCACTTTCAGGAAGCTCAAGGTGAGAGTGACTTAGAAATCACATCTCACCACCCATGACGTGAAGCCCAGAAAGCAGGAGGCTTCGCCTGAGGTCATACAGGCAGAGCGTGTCTGTCCTGGACACTTGGATGGCGCTTGGCACTTTCAAACGCATCCCGGGCCACCAGGGAGGTGAGTTCAGCGTTGCAGCTTCCACGTTGCAGAGAAGGAAACTGCGGTCCGAGGAGGCAGAGGGGCCGTCGGGCTCACAGGAAGCCTCGCCTCAGTCGAACACAGGCTTGGTTAACCCCAACCCTAACTCAAGCTTCAGCCTCCAGAACCACCACTGCCCTCTTCCCTGGTCATCTGTAAAATGGGGACAATGACATGCCCGTTTCAGAAGGCAGTGATGACAGTGGGGAAAACACGTGAATGCTCTGCCTCCCACCCACCTGGGGTCTTAGCAGCTGGTGTCCGCTCTGTCCCTAGACCCTCTGTCCCCATGGACACTGTCCCTTTCTCCCTGGGCTGGCTCAAGAGGCCTCCCCCAAGTTCAACACCGTGAGCGTGCCTGGGACCCGAAAGGAGAGGTCACCTCCCCTGGTCCCCCTACCTGGCCCGACGCAGACACAGGGCCAGTGCAGAGAGAACCAGGTGCTCCAACAGTCCACAGAACCCACCCCGTCCCTCACCCTTGCCACGGCCTCTTCTATGCATTCAGCCCCTTGGTCACTCTGCCCCAGGCTTTGGCCCAAGCTGCCCCCTCTGCGTGTCATGCCATTTGCCCGTTCATCACCTGACCAGCTCGGAGTCTCCCTTAGGCTGGAAGCCACAGCCTCGTCGCTTCCCCGGACCGATCACATCTAAATGCCACTATAATGACTGTGGCACAGCTGACACTTCCCAGGTCCAGGCACTGGACCAGGCACTGCTCCAAGCACAGGGCGGCCAGTTAAATTAAAACTAAAATTCATTTATTAAATCCCATATATTGGATCATTGAACGTTCACAGTAGCTCTATGATGTGGACACCACTTCACCCTCATTTCACAGAGAGGTGCACTCTCACAGCGGGTCAGCGGCACAGCCGGGACCTGGACCACACGGCGCAGCTGTGGTCTGCGCACACACGTCAGGCCGTGCTGCCTCTCTTGCACCATGACTCCCCCGGCCCCGGACACAGGTCTGCTGTGCCCTAATTATTCAGTGAATAGACGTCAAGTGCACGACCAGATGTATCACGTCCCATCAGGCTTTGCTCTTCCTAGGTCTGTTTTCCCAACAAAATGTTCCCTCTTCGAAGGCAGGAATTGGATTGTACTTGTCTCATGACCAACACAGACTGGTATACTGTAGTTGCTCAATAAATGCTTGATGAATAAACAAAAGAATGAATGAACTAGAGAGAGATGATTTGGAACCTAAAAAAAACAACAGGGAAGACAGCCAAGAATTTTCCCTGCAAACAAGAGCACAGCAAGTGAGGCCTGAATGCCAAGTGCATTCTGATGACCTTTTGTTCTGCGCTCAAAACAAAACACCGTTGGCAGTGTAGGGCGGCAAGGCTGACCAAGGGAAGAGGGCGGCTGTGGGGTGAGGCGGCGCCGCGCTTGCAGAAAGCCCTCAGAGAGAGTCCTGTCCACCCAACTTCGTGTTCAGCCACTTACACTCTGTTTTTTAAAAACAATTTATTGAAACATAATCACATGCCACAGAATTCATCCCTCTAAAATGTGCTATTCAGCATTTTTAGCATAGAGTTCTGCAGCCTCACCACAATCTAATTTTAGAGCATTTTCATCACTCTAAAAAGAAACCCTGCACCCCGTCGCTCCCTCTCTGACCCCGGCCCTAGACAGCCAGATCTGTGTTTTGTCTCTGGGAATTTACCAGTTCCGCATATTTTGCATACATGGAATCACACAATCTGCGGCTGTTTGTGACTGGCTTCTTTCACTTAGCATAACGTGTTCAAGGTTGATCCGTGCTGGGAAGGGTCAGTACCACACCACACTCCTTTTCATTGCTGACTAACGTTCCCTGGTATAGATGGTCTGCATTCTGTGTGTACAGTCATCAGTGTACATTGGTCTTTACATTGGTCTTTAACCACTTTTCAGCTGTTCTGACGACACTGCTGTGAACACTCAGGTACAAGTTCGCTGTGCACACATTTTCATTTCTTCTGTGTGTGTGTCTAGGAGTAGAATTCCCGGTCACGTCGTAACTCTGCCGTTAACATTTTGCTCCCACTTGCTTTGGAGTGGGGGGAAGAGCAACCTCTTTCTTGAACAATTTAAAAATACATTCCAACACCTAAGCAATTCTATAGCTTCTGTAAAGCTCAGCCCCCCGAACAGGGTCCTTGAGGAGACTGGGCACCGTGGTGAGCCAGGAGCATTCCAACCCCTGCTCTGCTATCCGCAGTGTGAGGGTGCTCAGGTCTGTCTCCCTCTCTGGGTCTCAGTGTCCTTGGCTATGACGGAGAGATGTCCATACACAGCTTGAAGGAATTTTGTGAGAAATAAGTGAGGTGACAGTTGAAGACCATCGGGCACGCGGTAGGGACTCGATGCAAAGTTGTGAGTGTCATTTAATGCCGCAGACACATTTGTCCGTGCCCTGTGCTGGACACTGTCATGTTGCAGCTGGGAAGACCAAGGCCTGGGAAGAACCAGAATTTTCCCAGAATCAGGACACTGATTGCAGGTCCAGCCCTGCCTCCTGTCGTGAGAACACACACTTCTGTGGTCCCTCAGACACCATTCTCTCAGTCCAATCCTGGTTACTTCAGGTGAAGGAGAAATAGGGTCGGAACACCCCTAAGGCACACCAGAGTTTTTCAGTTTGACCCCCTTTCTGCCAACCGAAATGGTCAGCTGGGCCTGGACAGGGATATTTCCATCTCTGCGCCTCAGTTTCCTCACCTGTGAAATGGTACTTCCCTCATCGGGTAGTAGAAAACATTAAATGAGATAGATATAGAATGAAGCTCTTGGGTCTGGCATAAACCAAGCGTTTAGCAAACTGGAGCTGTTGCTTCCAGATATTCAGAGGGATGTGGGGAAGCTTGTGGGAGGGGGAAGTAAGAAATAAAAAGAAAACTGTGAGGCAGCATCACTTACAACACAAATCCAGGTATATCCGTTATCATGGCTGTGACGAGAAAGACAGACTCGGAGCTGGCGAGGATGTGGAGCAGCCTGGACACTCCTACACGGCCAGCGGGAGTGCCAAACGGCGCAGGGGCAGGCATTTCGGAAAGCCCCAGCAGCATCTCCAGAGGCCGAGTGAGCATTCGCACCGGAACCGATAATCCTGCCCGCAGCTATTTACTCAACAGAGACATGTACTATGGTCATCAAAAATTTGTTCAGGAACGCACAGCACTGTTTGCGACAGCTCCCAGCTGGAGACACCCACACGTCCAGTGAGAATGGGCACAGAACAACTGCGGTTGTTACACACGAGGGCGTTCCAGACAACAAAGACAACCGACGTGATCTACACCAGCATGGATGAACCTCCCAGATGTGCTACCAAGCAAAAGGAGCCAGACACGGAGAGGCACACAGTGCACGTCCCCATCTGCATAAAGTCCGGGGCCAGCTGAATCAACTCCATGGTGTCAGGAGGCCGGAGGGTGGCCCACTAGGAAGGACACATGGGGGCTTATGGAACACCCACTATGTTCTTTGTCCCAACCTGGTGGGACACAGCATGTTCAGGTTGTGAAAATGCATCAAGTCCTCCATGTGTTGGTTTTGACCTTTTCTGCATGAAAGTCTTACCTGGAATGATCTTCCTGAAGAATAGAAGCATCCTTGTCTTGCAAGTTGCATACAAAGTAGTAGAAGGGCTGTCCATGTGGGGGGAAGGGACCTGAGAGGAGAAGGTATGAAACAGCGCGGGGGGTGCAGCTTGCACAGGCCAGCGACGGCTGGGAGTCAGGGCGGGGGTGGGAGTATTCATGCAATGCTCAGCACTGACCTGCCCTCCGCCCGCCCCCCACCGAAATGTTCCTGTAGGATTGGTATTATTTTTAGGTCAAATGGTCACCAAGCTTGAATGAGGACACAGCCCCCAAAGATGGATATTTATTTATAAAGTACAGACATGCTTCCGAACTAGCATGTTACATAGATTGTACTCAAAATGAAATTTCTAAAAGCGTCATGAGTGTGCACAAGCACTCCAATCTTTTCTCTGTTCGCCCAGTGACCGCTGCTCAGGACGCCCACTGTCCTGCCCGGAGGTCACCTTCCCCCCAGACAGAGGGCTGAGGGGCCGGCCTGGGCATTGATGCTTTGGACGCTCTGTCCTGTGGGTTCTGCAACTGCCCCATGGGCTTCATAGGAAGGAAGACATCAAGACAGGCATCTGTGTTTTATTTTACCAGATCTTGTTGCAAGCACTTCACAAATATTAACTCATTTCATCCTCAACAAGGAAAGTTTCTATAGTAACTTTGTTTTAGCAGATGGAGCACTGAGGCGCAGGGGGTTAAGCAACTTGCCCAAAGTCACACGGTTGGGAAGGAACAAAGCCCAGCTTTGGACCAGGACAGCCTGGCTCCAGGGCCCGCGCTCTTCCCCACCCGGTCTCCCACGCCCTCTCCCACACTAACCCAGACAAGGCCCAGAGGGAGCAAGTGAATCTCAAACCCCCGGCTTTTACCCAGGGCCTGCCGCAGGAAATACTCTAACAATATAATTATCATCCCTTTTACAGATGTAGAGACTGAGGTTCAGCAAGAAGAAGGGACCTGCCCCAAGCCCCCCGCCCCCCACCCCCCACACTGGTAAGTGGTACAGTTAGGATTCAAGCTCACTTGCAGAGTGTGTTCTTCATCACTCACTCAGCTGCCTCAAGAAAGCTCTATCTGGAGAAGAGCACTGGAGAGGGAGCCTGAGGCCCTAGTTCTAGCGAGACTCTGCCATTGGCTCACTGAGGTATCTCAGGCCGCTTCCCAGAGAGGTCTCAGGTCCCCTGGGCGCTGCGTAAAGGGCAGGGTTGACCTCAATCATTACTTCTCGCCTTTCACCCTGATGCTTCCCAGTACACGACAGGGTCAGGCCAGAGATCAGCAGGGAGAAGCCATCTGAGATTTGGGCTCCAGAAGCCCGGGTGGGATTCCTGGAGGAGGTGGGACTTCAGGTTACCTAGGGAGGGGCCCTCACAGCCACAGCCTTAACAGGCTGATCAGTCAACCCATTCCACGGGGAAGCAGCGGCCTGAGGTTACAGAGTGAGCCAGTGGCAGTCGTGGATTCAAACCCAGGGCCGTCAGAGCCCATTTCTCCAACACAGTGGGTGGGAGAAGCGGAGGCCGCCCTCACCCCAGGAGCTTTGAGGAGTGGAACTAAGAGATGAACACCATGACTTAGGACCCAAGGCAGACTGTGCTTGGCAAACACTAGGCGCTCCATAAATGTCTAAGAGAGGAAAAAAGGTAGAAAGGGGCCCACAGCAGACTCCAGCCTGGCAGGCACCGGTCTTCTTTCCAGGCAGCCGGACCCAGCTGGGCCCCACTGGGGGACAGGAGCCTGCACTGTTTTGGAGCTGCGCCCGATGCACACTGCCCAGAGCGCACCTATTAGACTGATTAGAGCCATGTTTTCCGCTTTGTTGGCTGCCAGGCAGCTCCTTGCTGTGCCCGCCCTGGCTCAGGAGAGGTCACTGCCTTCAAAAGGCAAGGGCAGGGCAGGACCGGGTCCTGTGGGGCCCCCAGAATTCAGGGCTCAGTCCTGCTGAAGAAGCCAGAACCCTGATGCATCCTGGGCCAAACTCCGCTTCTGCACCCTGGCTGGTACCCACGTACCCACCTAGACTGCAAAAGCCACCAGTGGGGCTCAGACTGGTTGTGTAACACGGACGCTTTCCCTTGCACAGCATGGAGAGCAAGGGGCCCAGGCCGTCCTGGGCTCCGTCCCACAGCACCCCCTCAGATGGGAGGCCTGCCACCTCTCTGGGGGCCTCGGCAGCGTCCTCTGGGGCAGCAGACGAGTAGGAGCTGGCTGCCTCTGAGCACGTGGAGCTGGGCTGTGCAGCTGGCACACTGCAGTGCAGGCTCAGGAGCCGGGCAGACCCAAACCTCCCTCTGCCTCAGATTCCAGATTTGTAAAACGGGGAGAAAACTAGCAGGTATCTCAAAGAGCAGTTGTGAGAATTAAATAGGTTAAGGCATTCAAAGCACTTACGGCGGCGGTGCCAGGCACAGAGTAGCCACCATTTAAGTGCTAGCTATCGGTATTACCACCACTACTTTCACTGCACATGTTGTCATTGCTCTGTTTCAACCACTCACCGCCTTGCTCTGAGCCTCTCTGACCCTCAGACCTGTCTTCTGAACAACCAGGAAAACTACTCGAGCTGCCTCACAGGGCTGTCACAAGGGTTAGACCTGCTGACGCCTGCGTGTGTAAAGGGCCACACGGTGCCTTCGTATCATGATTCTGGGGCCTGCTGTCAGAAGAGCTGTGTTTAAGTTTCTGTGGTCATTGCTGTATGATCCTGGACAACTCACTTAACCTCTCTGAATCTGGTTTCCTTGTGGCTTATGATATAGCTGGTCCCTAGGGATAAATATTGTCCCTTTACAGCCTTCTCTGGCATGTTCCCACACACAGCCCCCAGAGGTGGTCCCCAGAGGTCACTCAGTCTGTGAAAAGGTCACCTGATCCACTGGAGATTTCACAGGGGATGGGCACCCCTTGTCTCCCCCAGGAAAGACCACAGGAGTGACAGCAGCTCAGGTTCTGAGTGGAAGCTCCTCTGGTATCTAGAGGAGAACATTTTAGTTGAACCCCTGTAGGGCCAGAGGGCAGATGGGATGCCACGAGGCCTGCGGGAAGCCCAGGTGCCTTGGCTTTTTCCTGAGTCTCAGCCCCTTGCCCTCCTCCCCACCTGCTGACCTGGCTTGAACTCTCTCCCCTCCATCTGCCAGGAAGGCACTCCCCTACCCCTGACCCCACCATGACCCCAGACTCCATTCAAACCTCCTGGCCTTGCATCACCTGGCAAGAGTTGCCGGTTGGTGTTCAGAGCTTTTCACATAGAGCTCTGAGGCTCGGGGTATCCGTCCCTCGTCCACACTGAGACTTCCCAAGGCCACACGGCTGGATTCTGACCCAGCATCCAGTGCTCATGGCCTCTAAGTCTCTTCTGCCCTGCCAGCCATTGATCTCACCTCTAGCTTTATCCAGGAAAGAAAATGCAAATACTGTACTTAGTAGCTGTCAGGGCACACAGCAGAAAGAGATGTCAGCTGGGAACAGCCAACCCAGCCACGCCGGGACCTCTCGACTGCAGCCCTGCCCGGGGACGTTTCCTGCTGAGCGCCACACGTGATCCGGCCTCTTCTCCAAGGTCCTGTCTCTCCGAAGCCTGGGCTGCGGTGAGTCACTGTCTCACTCTATGACGGTCCCTAGAACAGCGTCCTGCGCATGGGAGGGGCTTCACACACATCCATTCTTTCAAAAGCTACTTTCGGTCCAGGTCCCACCTCAGGGGCTGGGGACATGGTGGTGACAGGTCTTTCCCTCAGGGATCTGACCCTGTGGTAGGAAAGTAGTTGGCAAAATGTACACACATGTGCGAGCTGGCTGCAGACGGCGTGTGCAAAGAATGACCTCCCCAAGGGCTGCGAGAGCCACGGGTAGAGTGACTTGCTGTTTAGGTAAGTGGTCCGAGGAGGCCTTTCTGGAAAGGTGACCTGAAGGCTAAGAAGAAACCAGTCATGGGAAGATCAGAGGGAGGGGGATCCAGGCAGACAGAACGGCACGTGCGAACGTCCCAAGTGGGGACTGAGTGGGAGCCGGGTGGGCTGGAAGGGAAGCAGAGTGGACGGCAAGGCTGCAACGAAGGGCCCTCAGTCAGGAGTCCGGACTGTCTCTGGGCATGATGGGGGTCAAGCGAAGGGTGCCAGCTAAAGGAAGTGACATCATCTGATTTCTATTTTGAAAGATTGCATCCGACTGCTGAATGGAGAACAAGTTACAGGAAGGGTTGCAGGGATGAAGGAGGGAGTGATTTTCTCCAGTAGCTTGAAATGAGTAAGATTTAATGGCACAGCCAATGGGAATAGCACCTCATTACCCTCATCCCTCTGAGGGGAAAGCTAAGCTTTCCGAGTGATCAGGCAGGAGGAAGAATGCTGACTCCACCAGAGGGGCGTGACGCTCTGCAGAGCACATTAGCGTAAGCCACGGAGAGTTCAGTCAGTCACCTGCCAAAGTTCCAGTAAGTTCCAATAGCTATAAATGCAATTGCATTGAATTTTAATGAAATAAATCCACTAGGAGAGTTCGGGCTTGGCCCACAAATGTACTTGGTATAATACAGTGTTTTAAACAAATCTGAAATTGTTACTGACACTCCAAAGTCAGATGTTATGGCTCAAATAAAAATCTGGATTTCTGGCTTCTTTGGAACACTCCAGAACTCTGGCAGCCGCGGTCAGGGAGCACAGCCGAGGCCCCTAATTCAGACAGTTCCAGTTTGCCGCAGCCTCCACCCCTCCCCACAGTTCCCCCAGTCCAGTCACTGGTTACTTGAACGGCCTCCAAGGCATCCGAGTTTGTGATTCCTATCTTTGTTTTCAAGCATTTCAAAGCCCAGGAACCCCAAGGTTTGGTGAGGACGTGGAATTTTCATCCTCTGCTGTGGCAAGGTAAATTGCCGAATTGTCCAGGTTCACTTTGGAAACACTCCAGGAATTTCTAGCAAAGTTGTTGTAATCCAGCAATTCCCATCCTGGGTTTACACCCTGGAGGAAATTGTACCCATTTGCACACGAAGGTATGCACAAGCACCATGTGCCCTAACGTACAAGTAACACAATGTCCATCAGCAGGAGAACGATCAGTTGCACTTCAGCTCTGCACCAGAATACTAGGCAGGGAGGACAATGAACAAGTTATGACTACACACGTGAGTGAATGTCAGAGACACAATGTGAGCAGGGAAAAGCAAGTCTCAGAAGAGCACAGGCAGAATAGTTGCGTTTACACATCGTGGCCAAACAGACACACTAAACAATAAACTATTGAAGGAAATGGGCAGAGGTGGTACACCTAGGAGGAAAATCAAAGGAGTAATCAACACAAAATTCCAGCTAGTGTGGACCTCTAAACAGATCTCTGAAGGAGGGAGGAAAATGGGAAGGTCTTAACACAGTGGTTGTGCTGTGTTTCTTAAGCCGGGTAGTAAAAATCTGTGATTTGCTATGTTATCATTATTTTAGGTTGTTAGGAATATCACAAATTGTTTTAGAATTTTTTAAAGATGCACTTTGCTGAAGGCAAATATGCTTAGTGTAGAATAACTTCACACAAATCTCAAGTGGTCACATCGATGCATTTTTACATTTGTATTCACCCTCGTCATTGTCACTTGGCGAGCCCAGACCGTTTCCAACACCCAGACACTTGCCCGGAACTCCTTCGCGGCCGTTCCTCGTCCCTAGAGACGGCCGCTACCCTGGCTTCTCTCAGCACAGGCCAGCTCTGCCTGTCCCAGAGTTTCACGCAGACGGATCTGTACAGGATGTACTCTTTGGGGTCTGGCTTCGTCCCCTCAGCGTGTCCTTTTGGAGAGTCACCCACACCGTTATCAACCACTGACGTGTTTCGATTGCGAAGTCGAATTCCATCGTGAGGATGTTCCACAGTTCGCATGTCCACTCCCCTGGTGATAGACATCTGGGTGGTTTCCAGCCTGGACTAACATGAAGAGAGCTGTTGTGAACATTTTCACACAAGTCTTGGAATAAACCGTGTTTATATGTTTTTATTGCTGTTGGGTAAATAGCTAGGAGCAGAAAGATTGAGACACGCTGTAGGTGTGTACTTAACTTAAGGTGACTCTGGAATTTCCTTAGCTGTCCCAGCTGCTCTCCAAAGTGTCCGCTCATTTTTCATTTTCCTCCAGCAGAGTGTGAGATTCCAGTTTGTCCCACAGCCTCATGGCACTTGGTGTTGCCTGTTCTTGTATTTTTCCGTCATTCTGGCAGGTATAAAGTAGTATCTGGTTGCAGTTTGGATTCTAATATTTTTGTATTTCCTTGGTGTTGAGCGCCATTTCACGTGAGAGGCAGCCGTTAGCATACCCGCTCTGTACTATCGGCTCAAGTCTTCTGGCATTTTTTTACAATTGGGCCGTTCATCCTCTTACTGTGGACTTGCAGTTCTTCGTATGTTCTGGGAATACACCCTTTGTCACACACACAGTGAATATTTTCTCCCAGTCTTTGTCTTGCCTACTAATTTTGTTAACGGTGTCTTTTAATGAGCAAAAAATTTGAATTTGGATGAAGTCCTATTTTTCATATTCTTCTTCTTTTTTAAATATATTTTATTGATTATGCCATTACAATTCTATTTCCCCCCTTCATTCCCCTCCACCCTGCACACCCCTCCCCCACCATTCTCCCCCCTTTAGTTCATGAACACGTGTCTCAAGTTCTTTAGATTCTATATTTCCCATACTATTCTTGCCCTCCCCCCCATCTATTTTCTACCTACCATCTATGCTACTTATTTTCTGTACCTTCTCTCCCCTTCTCCTTCTCCCACTCCCCTGTTGCTAACCCTCCACGTGATCTTCATTTCTATGGTTCACTCCTGATCTAGCTGCCCTCTTAATTTGCTTTCGTTTTAGGTGTGGTTGTTAGTAACTGTGAGTTTGCTGTCCTTTCACTGTTCATCTTTTTTATCTTCTTTTTCTTAGATAAGTCCCTTTAACATTTCATGTAATAAGGGTTTGGTGATGATGAACTCCTTGAATTTGATCTTATCTGAGAAGCACTTTATCTGTCCTTCCATTCTAAGTGAAAACTTTGCTGGATAGAGCAATCTTGGTTGTAGATCTTTGGTTTTTATGACTTGGAATACTTCTTTCCAGCCCCTTCTTGCCCGTAATGTCTCTTTTGAGAAATCCACTGACAGTCTTATGGGCACTCCTTTGTAGGTGACAGTCCCCTTATCTCTTGCTGCTTCTAGGATTCTCTTCTTCATTTGAATCTTGGCTAATATAATGATGATGTGCCTTGGTGTGTTCCTTCTTGGGTCCAACTTCTTTGGGACTCTCTGAGCTTCCTGGATTTCCTGGAAGTCTATTTCCTTTGCCAGATTGGGGAAGTTCTCCTTTATTATTTGTGCAAATAAGTTTTCCACTGGTAGCTGTTCCTTTCCCCCTTCTGGTACCTCTATAATTCGAATGTTGGAACGTTTCAAGATGTCCTGAAAGTTCCTAAGCCTCTCCTCATTTTTTTTGAATTCTTGTTTCTTCATCCTTTTCTGTTTGGTCATTTTTTTCCTCTTTCTGGTCCGCTCCCTTGATTTGAGTCCCAGTTTCCTTTCCATTACTATTGGTTTCCTGTTCATTTCCATTCATTTCAATTAGTTTAGCCTTCATATGTTCCTCTAATTTGTGACTAAAATCAACCAGTTCTGTGAGCATCCTGCTCACCAGTGTTTTGAACTGTGCATCTGAAAGTTTGGCTATTTCTTCATCGCTTAGATTTATCGGCTCTGGGGCTCTGAGTTGTTCTTGAGCCATGTTTTGATCTGTTCGTGCCTGTTACCCACCAGGAGGTGTTCACCAGGGCGGGGCCACCCAGGTCGCTGGTTTGTGCCACTGTAGGTGGGGCGGGGTCAGAGAGAGACAATGGCAGTCCCCTCTGCCTCTTTCCGCCACTGGGGCCTGCACAGTCTGTCTCACCGCTTTGCTCCTTCACCGGTTTATCTGCGCTCGACTGTGTGACTGTGATCAGCCCTCAGTGAGTCCACCTGCTTCTCCACACCTGGTATCCACCCACGGCTGCTGGCGCACCTGGGTTGCTCGCCCGGGTCGGTCCGGCAGATCTTTCCTGCCCGACCCCGCTCTGCTGCTGGCTCTGCCCCTTTTACTGGTTTGGCTGAAGGGTTTGTTGTTGTCAGACTTCCGTGTAGTTCAGTTTTCCGTGGTTTGGCTGCGTTTTTGTTGCTAAAACTTTGTTGATTTTAAACTTGGTTGTGTGAGAAGGCGCAGTGCTTCCACCTACGCCTCCATCTTGGCGGAAGTCCTATTTTTCATATTCTTTTAAAGTTAGTACTTTTTGTGTCCTGACCAAGAAACCATTGCCTCCCTAATGTAGCACAGGCATCTCTGTGTCCTCTTGGTTCTGAGTTGGACATTTATGCCTATGATCCATTTTAAATGTTTTTGGGTTTTTTGTTTTTTTTTTTGGCATGTGGAACACTACATATTCAATGTACAGAACTCGATGAGTTTGAGGATGAGTATATGCCCATGAACCCATCACCACCATCAAGGCCATAGAAATGTCCATCGCCTCTCCAAGTTTCTTTCTGCCATTATTACTATTGTTACTATCATCGCCAATTGATTTTGGGTAGATGGTGGGGTGAAGTCGCTGTTAAGACTCTTTTTTGTCTGATATCCATTTTTCCATTTGTTAAAAGCGTTTTCATTTCCCCAGTGATTTCATTGAATACCTTATCCTTTTAAATTATACTCTAAACTGTTACAATCCATATATATTTAGTTCCCATTTTATAAAGAGCCTCCAGCTCAGTGCCTCCTCTGTGGAGGCATTTTGCTCAGTGCTGGGGTGACCACGGAGATTCAGCAGCAGGAGGCTGGGGGTGTGAGGAGGGGTTGGGATTTCTCCTGTTTAGAAAGACGCAGATGGGGGAGGAGCTGGCTGAAACCAGCAGCCCCAGTGCAGGCTGGAGGAGGCCTTCCTGAGGAGTATGTCTGTCTGAACGAGATCTAACGGTCCTCATGGGCCACAGGCTTGATGCAAACCAACAATCTGAGACAACTTGAGATCCTTGTCACCGTCTTCAGGGTGCATACACAGCTACACCCTGTTCAGAGAGACAAAGGGGTCTTCCCCAGTATGTCTCACAACGTCTCCTCTGCTCAGTCCTGTCTTGGGGGGTCTTTGGCTTATCTTTGGGAGCAGGGCAGAACAGACAGGGAAAATGTGAAGGGGCCTACAGAGCAGGGGGAGGCTGGGGGTGCTGCCTTGTGAAGGGCAGGAGACAGAGGGTCTGAAGCCCAAAGGGTAGAGCTGAGACCCTTCCATCTCCTGGGGAGGTGCATGGAAGCAGGCCCCACCCCTCAGCAGGAGAGTTTTACTCTGGGCACGGACCATCCAACAGGTCAGTAGGGTTCCCAGGGAGAGGAGTTTGCCTGGAACCTAAACAAGTCTGCTCTCCACTGTGGTATATCATTCAAAGGCTCCTCCAGGCTCCTCCTCCTCCATGCCAAGCTCCTCTGACATTAAAGAAAACCTTTGTCCTTGAGTTTTGTGGCTGCAGGACAAGGCCCTGAGATGGGAACCTAGCCCTCCCAGGCTATTTACTGAAAGGACGCTGGTTCCCCTTCAGGCCCTGGCACTGAGTGGGAGGGCCCGAGGAAGCTCTGTGGAATGTGCCACCAGCCCCCTGGCTCTGCCTGGAATTTCACGGGGACATTCTGCAGTCACTAAACTTAGCACCGGGGCTTGTGGCCTCTGGGTAGACACAGGCATTCCAGGAGCTAAGAATGAATCACAGGGTGAGTCTGCAGGAAAAAATTCAATGGGCTGGGCTCTGGGGACACATCTCACCCTGGGGGGTGGGGACAGGCTCCTGAGAAGCAGTCCTTGGGACTCCTGTTCCTCTTGGTCCAGCAACATAGTACCTAAACGGAGGAAAGAGTCCGTACTCTTTGGGGAAGGGACCTAATAAAACCCATTTATTCCATATATTCCACATGTTTATTGAAGACCTACTATGCACCAGGCACCTTGCTACCTACACCTGAAGATGTTGTGGGGGATGTGACAAAAATAGTCTTGTCCTCTGGAGCTGGAGTCTCCTAAGGCAGACAATAGGTTCAAGCAAAGAGGGCTGGGGAAGCTGAAAGGAGGAGTTCCAACTTGGGGAAATAAGGGAGGGCTTCCCAGAGGAGGCAGCATCTAAACGGAGACCTGGAGCTAGAGGGAGAGCTTGGCTGGGGAGAGGAAGGAAGGGTGGTTCAAGCAGACAGCTAGGCCTGGCTGCGAGGACTTTGGGGAACTAGGAACAGTTCTCTGGTGCCCAGCTCGCTGCCTCCGATGACACCGGGAAGCTATTTTGACTTTTAGCTTTGTCTTGCTGCCCTGGAGACTGTCAGGCAGGAGAAAGTGACCACCCCTTGGGGTTGGACAGACTTGGTCTGGAATCCCGGCTTCCACTTCCTTACTACGTGACCCCGGGCAAGCTAGCTCATCCCTCTGAGCCTTAGTTTCCTTTTCTGTAAAATGGGGATAATAACAGGCCCTCTCTTTCCTAGATTCTTGGTGAGTAATAATGATGTGTGAATGAATGTACATGTCACACTGCCTGATGCTCAGCAGGTACAGATGAAGGAGCTGTTCTGATCTGGCCTGGACTCTCTATCCCCCATGAGTCAGTGAGGGTGCCGAAGGCAGGGCGAGCCCTTCTCTGAAGCCCTGGCCCAGGCCTGGCCCTGGAAGGTGGTGGTGCATGCCTGCCATGTGCAGAGAGCCTGCCTCTGGGCAAGCACTTTAGAATTGTGCAGGAAGCACCGAAACACCTGAACTAGCGCTGCTGTCTACCCACCAGCCTTGCCCAGCGCCAGGGAAAGGCAGGGAGAGACTAAGAGAAGGTCAGCCTCTCTTCCATGGCCAGCAGCTGTCATTGACAGGTCCCATGTGTTGTCCTTGGTTTCTCTCTCCTACGTAGATGTGGCCCTAGTGGCTGCCAGCCCTCAGATGGACAGGGACAGCTTTCTTCTGCCCTTCCCCTAGGTACTGGCATGTACCACTGACCCACATTTACCAACCAGTCTCACGAGCTTATACGCAGGCCTAACGCAGGGGTCTTGGAGATCCTTTGCTTGTCATGCTCCAGTAGACTCTCTGGGCTGGATCCCACCCACTGCCCAGGCTCCTCCTAGGTGGCTGGCCTCAGGAAACTCTGCCTATGACTTGTCATACATTCCCTCAGGGCCATTAAATTTTTATTTTTAGTATTTATTGAGCACCTCCTGTGTGGCCCAGAGTTATCTCATGAATCTTCTTACCCCCAACAACCAAGAAGGTCAGAATTATCCCCTTGGTTTACAGACAAGGAATTGGGCATAGAGAAGTGAGACAGCTGCCCTGAGGTCACACAGTCAGGGATGGGGCGGGTTAGGGGGAGGGAGTAGAATCCAGTCTGCTGACTTGGAAGCCAAGAGAGGACACAGAGCAGTGGAAGCCCAGATCTGCTGCAGATGAACCTGAGCCGTGGTCGGTCACCAGCCAGTACGTGGCAGAGTCCAGGTCTGACCTCAAGTCTGTAAACTGAGTCCAGTGGTTATATGGAGATAGGCTGCCCTTGGGGATGAGCAGTGGAAATGGGCCCAATCACAGACCCAGTTCAAATCCTGCCCTACCGCAATACTGAGTAGCACGCACACAATGAATGAATGACAAACATGGTGGAATAAACAAAAGCTGGAGAGGGTGACTGGAGATAAGCCGATCAGTGCCCTTGGCTGGGTGACTGGAACAGACACTGATAGATCAGGCTACTCAGAGGCCTTCTTACTGTCATGTTCTAACGGCACTTCTACTCATGTGCTGGCTGATGCTCATTGGTCTAGGGGTTGGCACCAAATGGACCAATCATAGCCTGCCCTCCTGCCAGTGGTGACTGGGCCAGGCAGAAACAATCTAAATGAAGCCAATGGGTCCCAATCCAGGAGTGTTATTTTGAACCTGGGATTCAGAAGGTTGAGTTCAGATGCTGTAAAATGTGAAACTCAGGGGCCAGGGGTAATTATGTTTCCATTTATGCAGCCACAGTGAAAGTGACAGCAATTCTCTCCATTAGAATAGCTGCAAATCAAAACCAATCTGGGCATCAATGGCTTAATAAATAAAGTTATATTTTTCTCATATGATAAAAAGTCTAGAGGGAAGTTACCATAGGCATTGGTTTAGCCCCCCAGTAGGGTCGGCTAGAATTCTGTCATTGTCTTTCCTTTTTCTCATGGCTATAAGATAGCTGCCCCTGCTCCAGCCATCAAATCTGCATTCAAGGAAGGATGAAGGGGAGAAGGGTTAGGCCAGCTGTGTTGGATGCCTTTTATCAAAAAGAATGAAAACCTTTCCAGAACTCATGGCAGATACCTGCTTACATCTCACCGACCAAAACTATGTTTCATGGCTTCAGCAAAGGAAGCTGAGGAAGAGTATTTAGTTGAGCATGTTGCTGAACAAAGGCAGGGCTATTTTAAATGAGAAGAGAGGCTGGGTCTGCCTTGCAACAGTCCTCAAGAAGCAGAGATGAGAGATGCAGAGGTCGTAGTGGCATCCAGGTACCTTATTTTAGGTTTTGGTTCAACTGTCCCTTGGATTCTGTGATGCCTTAAACCCTCCTTGTGGACTAAACTAGCCTAGGAACTTAGGGTCATGCGATCTCTTTACTATGCCAAAAGTGGTTGGACCAGTAATCTAGGCCCCAAGACCTGGCAGAGTGACAGCCCCTTTTGGGGAGAGGGAAATAAGATATGGTGTCCTAGCTTTAGGCCTCCTGAAGACAAAAGAAAAGGGCTCCGGGACATGCCAGAAACAGCCACCACCCAGCTAAGAGGAGCAAGAACTATGAGGGACTGAAGGGGCCTTCACTAGGAGAACCCAGGAGACCCCAGGAGACTGGGCCACATTCGGCTCTGAGGATTGTCAGTCTTAGCACTCAGGGCAGGGTTGTCTCCGTGTCTGAGATGATGGACTCCAGAATTCTGACCTGGGTTAAAGGCTTGGCTTGCGTAACCTCTGTGAGTCTCAGCTTTACCACCTACCAAATGGGGCCACTCACTAGTGGTTCTCAACTCTGTTGACTAAGGATTAAATAAAGTCATGTAGTCTGGTGCTTGGCATGGGGTCTGGGACATGGTAAGTACTCAATAAGTAGTAATTTTAACATCAGCGTTGCTACAGCTTGGGGTCCATAGTCTGGACATGGTGGCATGTGTGCTGCCAGGGACGGAAGCCATCAGTATTTCCCCTGACCGCATGAGTATTCTCTGGCCAAGGGCAAGGTGATGGCTCCACAGACAGAAGCTCCTTGTATTCTCTCCCCTATGGATAGCAGGTGGCCTTCACCACCAAGATGTGCTCCCAAGATGAGCTGTCAGGCTGCCTTGGGTTGCGCAGACCAAGAGAAGAGCCTCTCAATATCCCCACTCACGTCTCAAAAACACTAAAGCTCAAGATCAAACCCCTGAGGGTCCCCCCACAGTAAAAGGCACAGTGAAAGGCATTCAGTAAGAAACTTGGGCATGGCCCACAATGCCTCCTCGTCCCTCACTCCATGTCTAGTCTACCACAAGTCCCATGATTTTAGCCATGAAGTGTTCTCAGATCTGCACACTGGTCTCTGCTTCCACCAGCCTCCCAACCCCGGTCAGGTTGGCTGCTATAACAAGCAGCCCCCAGATCACATGGTTCAACACTATGGAGCTTTGTTCCTCTCAGGAGTCCAATGCAGGGAAATAGATAGTGAGGATGCTCCATACAGCCATTCATCCATTTACGATCCTTCCAGCTAGTCACTCTGCCATCCCTTAGGCCTTGGAGACCTACACTGGATCCTTGGGGTGAGGTGTGTTAGGGAAATAACCTGAGCATCATATGGAAGGTTTTTACACCTAGGCCTAAAAGTGGCTTACATCACTTCCCTCCTAACTGTAGAGGAGCCTGGGAAATGTAGTTCAGTGGAGTGCCCAGGAGGAAAGAGAACACGTGGTCTTGTCTCTCTAGGAACATTCTTTTCCATACCCTGTTATCTCTTACCTGGTCTACTTGCATCTATATTGCCCACCACCCACTGCCCACAGCCCTGGGCTCTTCACAAAGCAGTGGAAGGCATTTTTTCCAAGACCACAATCCGATCACATTGTTTGTTTGCTTCAAACCCTCCAATGACTTTCCACTGCCGTCAAGATAAAGGCCAACAGACATTCTTTCCTACAAGATCACGTGTGAAGGGGCTGCTGCCCCCCTCTCACGCAGGGCCCCTTGAACCCCATTTTTCCCCGATTAAAAAATCTTCTGATTCTTCAGCTTGAGAAATTAAGCGATTTTCTAATTCAAGTTTTGCTAATGCAATAAAACGGTCTTTAAAAAATTGAGCTGATTATTTTTAGAATGATGTAAATGTAATATGGTGACATGTTTGGGATTTTTTAGGAACTCAAAACTATGGGCTTCTTTTTAGTTCTAAAAAAACATATCTTATTCAGGTCAGGTGGGTTCCAATCGTCTTTCTAAAGTCCTACAGTAAACAGAGTGAGCAGAACATCTCCAGGCCCTGCCGTCAAGGCCCCTTGAAACCTAACCCTACCCATCTCCCCAGCTACAGGGGACAGTGTGCTGGTCAACCGACTCACTGGAGGGAAAATGACCTTCTGACCTGTAGTGTTTGCCAATTTCCATGGTGCAGAGACATCGATGGTGGTGGATTCCAAGCCACTGAGGTAACATCCCTGAATGCAGAGTCGGAAAGATGTGAGCTGTTCGTTCTCAGGAGCCAGTAAGATCAGGCTCTATCGCGAGCTCTGGCATGAAGACAATTCCCCAGACATGCCGTGCTGGGTCTCATTGCCAGGCTTTTCTTTATGCCATCCCTCTGCCCGGAATATCTATTCATTCACTCAACAAATATCTATAGCGTGCCTTCTGTAAATCGAGCACCAGTAATGTTCTCACTGGAGGCTGAGCTCAGCCCTTCAGTAGGTGCTAGAGAAATTCCCTTTATACTGTTGCAGTAACTGAGGCCCTTTATGGTGATGCAGTAATGGACAGAGGCTTGCTGATGTGGTATAATGTGTCCTGGGTCACAGAGCTGACAAGTGGAGAAGCTAGAATTCCAGCTTTGCTTGTATGAATCCAGTCTTTACACTTGAGCTTGCTGGTCTCCTGCTACTTCTTCCCTTCTCTACGGGACAAACTCCTGTTCACCTCCACAAAGGCCTGCTCAAGTTGATAGGGGACTCAAATGCTGGAAAAATCTTAGATTCAGGTAATAGCTAATAAGCTTAGCAATCAATGTATGTAAAAAGCAATTGCTCCAGGAACTGAAGATATGACTCACCCTGACTCCAGGAGACCGTAAGTGTTTCCACCTTAGTGCCTCCCGACGACTGCCAGCCACCAAGAAGGTACCTGAGCCATTGTGCTCCAGGGAGAGACGCCCACTGCCCAGTGCAGAGATAAAGACCACCGCCCAGGACACAGATGCAAGAATGCAGCAGCTTTTTATCTGATTAACTTTTCCCCCTGAATTCCAATCCCCTTACCTACACTTTTCTTCTCTGTTTAAAAAGGGTCAGTTTAAAATAGAATTTAAGATGATCTGTTAGGGTACAAATCCACCACCTTCTCAGACCACCGACCATCTGAAAAAAGCACCCGTAACGATTCAATCCCTGTCCCTGCTTATTGGGTCTGGTAAGTGACAGGCAGCATGAATATTGACTCTTCTGGTTTCAAAGTGTTACCACCTTTCCAAGGCCCTCCCTGACCCCCTGAAAGACTTCTTCTATCAAAGTACATTTAGACATAAGAAATAAGTAGGGGTAGGAGGGGATTTGTTGAGGACTGAGGAGAGGGTAGAGGAAAAGGACAGAAGATAATAGAACGAGAAACCAGGGAAGAGGAAAGTGAGGGGAAAAAAGCAGCAAATAAGATGTAACATGGCTGTCGAAGGTGTATTAGAGGAACAGGAACTGAGTAATGGGTCCTCACCATCCTTGTGAAACAAACATACCGTACCACCCCGGAGTCACAAACTCAAACTACTACAAGGGCCTTGCAAAAGATAAAAGTGAGTGGACAGACCAGATGTATAAGACAGGATGGTGTAGTGGAGACGGCGCCCTGTTCTAAAGGGGAAAGCCCTCGCCCATTCCAGTCCCCCCCCCATGGCACACTCATCTCAGCTGTCTGTTTGCTTATTTCCTGTGTCAGGTTGCAGGGTGATTGCAGCCAGCAGCCTGATGGGCTAGGGGTGAGGCCCCAAGGCAACTAGGGCACAGAATTTAGAGGTGTTCACTATTCTTTCTCTGTTTCTGGGGGGAAATTGAGAGAAACGCAGGGTGCTTTAGGGTGCAAGTAGAATCAGAGAACCAGGAGGCAACACCTCTCATTTACACAAACTCGTACACACAAATACACATCTGACAGATAAGGAGGAAACTGAGGCCCTGGCTTTGCTCTTCCCTCTGTCACGAATGTTCTTCCCCCCACTGCCTGGCTCGCTTCCTCACATTTCTCAGTGTCACCCCCTCAGAAGCCCTCCATTGCTGCCCTGCTCACATGGGTGCTCAGCACACAGCCCCAACCTCAGGCAGGGAGGGAGGGAGGGAGAGATCAGGGCGAGAGACAGGCCCTTTGCTGCCTGGATGTGCGGCATCAGGCAGGCCGCTTTCGCTGCTCTGGACCTTAGTCTCCTTATCTACGCAACAGGGATAAGACCTCTTGCAGGACACTCATCAAAGATGGTGGCCAGATGGGAGGGGGTGTGGGGGAATGGGTGAGGAGGCAAAGGGATTAAGTTAAGAAGTACAAATAGATAGTTACAGAAAAGCCATGGGGATATGAAGCACAGTAAAGGAAATGGAGTAGTTAGAGAATCATATACACGTGAAGCAGGGACACAAACATTGGTGGGGGGATTGTCTGAAGGAGTAGGGGGTGGAGGAGGCAAAGGAGGGAAGGTCTGGACAACTGTAACAGCATAATCAACCAAATATAATTAAAAAGAAAAGAACGCTCATCAAGATGATGCTTGAATTGCATTTAATACAGTGCTTGGCCCAGACTATATGCTGGAACCATGCTGGTTAAAATAAAACACTAAGAGTGCCCTGGCTGGTGTAGCTCAGTGGATTGAGCACCAGCCTGTGAACTAAAGGGTCACAGGTTCAATTCCTAGTCAGGGCACATGCCTGGGTTGCCAGCCAGGTCCCCAGTGCAGGGCCCATGAGAGGCAACCCCACATTGATGTTTCTCTCCCTCTCTGCCTAAAAATAAATAAAATCTTTTAAAAAAATAAAAATAAATAAAACACTAAAAGCCTTGGCTGGTGTGGCTTAGTGGATTGAGTGCTGGCCTGTGAACCAAAGGGCTACCGGTTTGATTCCCAGTGAGGCAGGGCACATGCCAGGTCCTCAGTGGGGGGCATAAGAGAGGCACTCACATATTGATGTTTCTCTCCCTCCCTTCCCATCTCTAAAAATAAATATATAAATAAATAAGTAAATTCTAAAAATGTTTAAAAAAATAAACATTAAGAAATAGTGGGCAGTAAAATTAGGCCAGACCGTGGTCATCTTGGGGCAGCAAGCAGAGAGCGAGTTGGCAATGGGGAGTCAGTGAAGGTTCTTGAGCAGGGGGAAGGGCTGGTTGGCAGGGGAGTGTCAGTAGGCTTATTCTGGCACCGAATGTGTTGTTTATCAGTGTCTGGGTGAAGACTTTGGCTCCAGCTGAGACAGGAGAAAGCTGCCAACAAAAGGGCCCATTAAACCCTGGAACAATGGCTTTTCAGCAGCCTTTGTGAAGCCAGATTCCTGCTGTCCAAGCCACCCGACTTCCTGCTCCCAACCTGCTGGGAGCTGCAGGAGGCGCCTCCATCCACCGGTAATGAGCCAGAGCAAGAAATGCTAATTCATCCGCAATCCCGGGGACAGTCCCAAGCCCCACAACCTCCCCAAAACCCTTGCCAAAGGTACCTGCACAGGTTAATAAGATTGGCCTTGAGTTTATCCAGGCAAACAAGGTCCCTGAAGGTCTCCTTTAAATGATGAAATGTGACATTAACCCTTGGTTCGCACTTCAAGTTCAAATGAGGTTTAGACGTTTAAATCTGACATTACACCCTTGTCTGAAGTTAAGGCTTTATATCAAAGCAGAGGGTCCCCCAGCCACCACGGTGCACCACGGGCACACAGGAGCTGTCACAGTACGGAGACCAGCGAGACCTAGGAGCTTAATATCGTAGAGTCTTGGTCTTATCTAATCCTCCCCCGTGAGGCATACCCTCACCTGGTGAAGACAAGGCATGTTCTCAAGGTCACCGAGTTAACATAGTGTCAGGGTTGGGAGATGATTCACCTAATGATTCTCAACTTTTAAGGCAGGTCACACAATAAAATTGATTTGTCAAGAAAACTTTGTCCAGTTAGAATACAACAGGCGCAGAGTTACCAAGATTTGTTTTTACAGCTTGTTTTTGGGCTAGCAAGACAAAAAGGGAAAAAAGACTTTCTATACCATGATACCAAGTTGATACTTCAGAATGATTACTTGGATTAATCTGGCTTATTTTTAAAGTTGCAGACTTCCAACTTCTTGAAAGTCACTCTTTTTTAAGAGAAAAATGGGCTTGTTTCTTAACATTGATGGAAACAGATTGGCCGAGGATCTAGTTTCTATACGTGTGTCGTGACATCCACAGAAAGTCGCCATCTGGCTGCTGCACTTGCAGAAAAGCTCTCTGCCCCAGCAAGTTCCCCTCTGGGTCTTCTGGTCTACGCCCCACGCCCCCCCCCAGGAATTTTTGCATGGGTGCGCCCACGTGTTCAGGGTGGCATGTTTGTGGTGACAAAAGCTTGGGAGCGGTCTGAACGTCCTTCAGATGGCTCAACAAATAATAGGTGCAGTCAAGGTATTCACCGAGGTAGACGCTGAAGGAGTGAAGTGCAGCTCCGTGCAGCGATGCTGAAGCCCCCGAGGTACTGCTCTGTGAAAAGAACAAGAGGCAGAACAGTCACCTGCTGGCAGTCGTGCTGGAGAAAATAAATCTTCACTTGCCTGAGTGCGTATCTGCAGAAGACGTTTCCGGAAGGCCAGGACCAAAACAAATGGTGGCCTCTGGACAGGGAAGGGAGAGAGTCCGGCTTTCAGTTGTAGCCTCTTCCTGCTGCTGGCAACTCCGCTTATGCGTGCAGGTGTTATCTTGCCATTAAAAAGAGTCACTTATTCAGGAGAATCGAAAATACCTGCCCACGCAAAAACGTGTACGCAAGTGTTCTCAGAAGCATCACTTACGAACAGTGGAAACAATCTAAGTGCTCATCTCTGAAGAACGGGCTGTAGAAACATGTGATGTACCAGTATATGCTCCACGTGGATGAACCTGGAACTCAGGACACCCAGTGACAGAAGCCAGACACAAAGGCTGCATGTCATACAGAATGTGTGGCATAGGTAAACCCACAGAGACAGAAAGCAAACGAGCGGCTGCCTGAGGGGCCAGGACAATGGGGAGTGACTGCCGACGGACACTGAGTTTCTTCTTGGGGTGATGAGGCGTCCTGAAGTGAGATGGTGCCGATGGTTACGCAGCTCTGCAAATATACCAAAAGTCCCCTGGATTTTACACCTTAAAAGGGTGACTTTTACAGTATATGAATTGTATCCCAGTGAAGCAGTTAGTCAAAAGGGTAGTTTTATTTAAAGACTTTTTTGTTTATTTTTAGAGACGGGAAGGGAGGGAGAGAGGGAGAGAAGCATCAGTGTGTGGTTGCCTCTTGCAGACACTGCACTGGGGTCCTGGCTGGCAACCCAGGCACGTGCCCTGACTGGGAATCAAACCTGCGACCTCAAAAGAGTAGTTTTTATATTGATTAGTTTCATAAGTCTGCTGTAACAAAATATGGAACACAGGGCAGCTTAAAACAAGAGCAACTCACCGTCTCAGTGCTGGCGCTGCCTCTGCGGGCCCACGGGGAGACCCCCGTGGCCTCGTCCCAGCCTCCAGTGCTCTGCGGCCACCCTAGGCATCCTTTGTCCTATCGCTGCGTCAGTTTGGTCACACGGCCGTCCTCATGGGCGTCTTCATGTCGTCTTCCCTCTGTGCGTGTCTGTCTCTGTCCCTTTTTTACAAGGTCACCGTCGTGTCAGATTAGGAACCTCCCCAATAACTCAAGACTGGGCGAAATCTGCAGAGAACCTATTTCCAAACAGGTCACATTTACAGGTACCCAGGGTTAGGACTTTAATGTATCTTTTTGGGGTACGCAGTCTAAGCCATGACACTGTTTCTCAATGCTTTTAGTAAAGGGGTTGTACCTGCCTGGCAGGGGAAAGTGGCTCTGCACAGAGGAGCTTGTTGGCTAGAGTGCGCAACACTCGGGAAAGGGACTCAGGACCGTTCACGGTCAGGATAACGGAGCCCTGCCCTCTGGGGACCAGGGGTGGTTTTGCGAAGCAGGAGTTTGAGCTGGACCTCTTGTCGGGTGACTGGAGAACCTGTCGTCTGAACCAGGGTATTTTTGAGAGCAAAGGGGGTACTATTAACCATCACCCCAGGGTAACAGTTATAAATCAGGACTGTGGAAGGTCAGTGAGATTCTGTGGTCATATTGCTCTTAAAAGATGGTGAGAATTTGAATATGTAAGATTGGGAGGAGTGGCAGTAAGAGTATATCAGACGGAGGGAAAAGCAGCTCCAAACGCTCAGAGGTGGAAAACCTCCAGGTGCATGCTGGGAAGGGCTGAACCTGAAGGAAGGGCATCGAATGCCAGCCCAAGGAGTGAGGAGTCCTCAGCACAGTCTACTAAGACTGGCCCCTTGTGGTCAAACCAGGGGTCTCCTGGAGAAGGGGGATGCCCACTGTAGGGAGAAATGCAGGTGCTACAAACTCAAACCAGGAGACCGCCAAGCGGAGTCACTTTGCCCGTCAGCCCAGGAGCATGAAGCCAGCTCTGGAGACCTGGACGGGGCCAGGCCCACCACCGAAGAATGTGCTGACATGGGCCTGCTCCCCCAGGGAAACACGGCTGCCCTCGCTCTGCCCTTCAGCTCTGATTGGAGCCTAGTGGATTGGAGCCCAGAAGCCAAGGGGAGGGGCCGAGGGCGGGGCGGGGAAGTGTCAGTTTGTTAACACCTTGCACAAATATTTTTTTATTTTTCTGGAAACCTTCCCACTTTGGTGGCTAATAGGACTCTGTATATCTGGTGTTGGTTTTTTGCTTTTGTTATATTTGGAAAGGGATGCGTTGAAGAGCTCAACTTTCCAATCATGTAAAAGCTGGTTTTTAGTTACTTAGTCCCTTGGAAAGATATTAATCATCATTTGTTTTTTCTTGTAAAAAATTAAAGGAAAGTTTATGCTTGTGGGGGAGGGGTGGAGGAAGGATTTTTAGGCAAAATGCTGAGGTTGCTGTACCAGGAGGAGCAGTCTGCTGGTCAGCCTCTGCAGTCCTCTGGGGGCCACGCTCCCTCGGGGCCCTGAGCCCGCTCCTCTGCCCGCCTCTTAGAGCAGCTCATCTCCTCCTGCTAATCCACCTGGCCCTGTGACCCCTCCTCTCAGCTCCTTCTCTGGTTTCTTCTCTGTTCCCCAACTTTTGGCGCAGCCTGGGACTCAGTCCTTGGCCCTTCTCTCTTCTCTGCCCATGTGCACTCCTGGAGGCCTCGCCAGTCACATTCCAATCACCCCGAATGTGCACCTCCTGTCCAGGTCCCCTACCCACCTCCAGACTCCAGACCCGTGTGTCCAGCTGCCTCCTGGACATCCCCCCTTGTCTAATGGACGCCTCAAAGGTTACTTGGCTCTGATTACCCTAAGGATTCCCTGCCCTCGAACCTACTCACCTCTGAGTTTCTCAGGTGAAAATTTTGGAATCTCCTTTGACCCCTCTATTTCCTTCCTGGACTACAGCTAATTCAAATCCAGAACGTGACTACTTCCCAGCTCTTCCGTGGTGGCTACCATCTCTGAACCACTGCCATCTCTGGCCTGGATTATTCTAACAGTCTCCTGACTGGTATGGGGCTGGGATTCAGAATAGCTGGGGTCAAGTTCTACCCCTGAGTGTCTGTGGAACCGTGTACATCTCACTATGCCTCTACTTCCTTATCAATAAGATGGGAAAGACACCTATTTGAAGCAGACACCGGCTTGCAGTGTCCGGCCCACAGTGTCCGGGTCACTACGGAGGAAATGAGACATTCACACAGACTACCAAGTCCGGTGGAGGAAAAGGGACAGCAGGGCTTCTCTCTCAAGGGGAGCAAAAGCCGAGGCCTTTGCTGTGACTGGCCTTTGTTGGGTTTCTCGGCACGTTACATAATGGTCCTCATTTTAACTATGCACAGATTGCTTTAGGTGGTTACCTTTTACAGAAAACAAAGGAGCCAATGCCTAATCACATCACAGAAAAGGGAGACTTGCAAATGAAAAAGGAAAAAGTGGTTGAACAGGTTACACTCCTCCTCGGAAGGTTTAGCATGAATTTTAGGGAGTAACTTTGCGGTAAATGTTTGCCACTAAGGGCTGGGCCCATGCCACGCTGAATGGTCTCCTACACCTATTCTGGACAACCTCTACCCACATAAACCTTGTAGATTATGAAACATTGTATAAATACAGCCAGTATTCAAATAAGAGAAAGAGAGGGGAGAGGGAAGAAAGAAAGGTAGCCAGGAGGGAGGGCGGGAGGGGAGGAGAAGGGGAGGGCGGGTGTGCAGAGCTGAAGCTCAACCAGGGTCAGTTGTCGGAGCACCAGCCAGAGATTCCCCACATCCACCGCATCTCTGTCACCATCTCCGATGTCGGCGTACAGCACTGCCTCCTAATTTGCACGTAGAGACGGTATTTGTCCTAACTCGAAGAGCTGTTGAAGAACCCCCACCTCCAGTCCTCAGCTCTGCTGTGGTCCTAGGCAGTTGTCAGTCAGGTTAAGGGCATGACTTTGTCCCAGTGTCCACAGGCCACATTCACCAGGAAGGAAGGGGAGGGACCCAATTCTGCTCCGTGGACTCCAGAGAAGACCATTCAGCTGCCTTGCAGATAGTCGGAATTCTCAGCGAAACCAGTGCTCTGTACAAAACAGGCTGCGTCCCGCCTCCTACCTCTGCTCTTGCCGGGCCTCCTGCCTCAGTCACCCTTTCCACCTCCTCCCCTGGTTAACAACTCCGCGTTCTGTGAAGCCTTCCTTGACCCAATCTTCCTGCCCCGATTCCAAGCTGACTGGCTTTGCTCATGTCTCTGAGTCCCAGAGGCCCCTTCTCCTTGAGGCATAGTTGCGGGGAGGGGTGGCAGCAGCCCTTCCTTTTGTCATTCATTGCTCTCAGGAGCTCCTAATGGTCCTTTTAGAAGTGTGCCTTATACAGGGTGCAGCCAGGGCTGGGGTGGGGGGCGGGGGAAAAAAAGATTTGGAATGGTGTCCAGAACTCAAAGTGTATAGGAATACTGGGGAGATATACAAGACATCCTCATCCCTTTCCCCCCACAGGTGTGAGTTTGGGGAAGGGACACATGGAGCAGGAACATGCAGGGCTGTTTTGTACAGACACAGCCTTGCAACTAATCCATGGCCTGGTCATTTAACATATCTATAGCCTTTGGTGGGTCACTTGGATATGTTAAATGGCTGTGGCCAGGCTTGGAGCCAGGGGGATAAAGTCACTCCCCCCAAGATATAACTGGGGGGCAGGTCCCCCGAGTTACAGCACCTGCGTGGGAACTTGGAGAAGATTGGCTCTAGGACATGGGGCCATACCTGCCCAGACTAACAATGGCAGCCCAGTAAACTTGTAATAATACAGAAATACTGGCAGGTATAACTGATCGTGGGAGGAGTTGGAAATAGGGGTACAGAGGAAGATTGGCGGGAGGATTTAAACCCGAACATGGCAGCGATTGGGGAGAGAGCCACACGGTTTTGGGCAGAGTGAGGACCCCCTCTTTCCCAGGTGAAACGGAAAACCAAACAGCTTTGCCAGAATGGAGATCCCTGCAGCCAGGTGAAGAAGAAAGACATGCGCTTTTGGTGGAGTGCAGACCCCTGCAGCTTTGGTAGAAGAGGCCCACGCGGCTTTGGGGTGCTCCCTTTGGCCGAGCGGCCTGGAAAGCAGGAGAGACTTTGACTGGAAAAATTGGTACAAAGAACTCTTGCCAGTGGAAGGTGCCGCATGACTTTGGATTAATTGGAGATCCTGCCCAGACGTCAACACAGCTGACGATACCAGCGGCCTGGAAAAACAGACATGTGCTCTTTTCCTGATTTACGGTACCCAGAGTTAGGACAGGGGGAGAAGGGAGCTCTGTGTGTGTGTGTGTGTGTGTGTGTGTGTGTGTGTGTAGGCGTATACCCTAAAGGACTTTGATATTTTAATGAAGGCATTAGGTCTGAATAGCATTAAATAAACATTTCATTTCCTTTTTACAAATCTCTGGCATTGAGAGATGTCTTTCCAGTTGGTGACTGATGATCGGGCCCAGTAGAGGGTCTGGACGGTATTAGTATACCATCCTCTGAAGTCCGGGCCCCGGTGTATCTGATCTTTAACAGGTTTTTTGGCATCCCTGGGTGGGCCAAATATTGCTCCCCCTTGGACCTCTGCTCAGTAACATGCCTTTCTTGTTAGACCAGGAATTCCTTGGAGCAAGGCCTGGTTGGGTTCCTCTGTGCCACCTCCTACCCCCACCCCTTGCCTGTGTCCAGTGCAGGGCTTAGAGGGGGAGCTGGCCCAGAAGCTTGGACTAAGCCGACCTGGGCTAGAGGGTGCGGTTCCAGCCCTCGGGCCTGGGTCCAGGAGGCACCACTCACTGGGGTGGCAAATCCCAGAGGGGAGCAGCCTGGGCCGATAGTGGGTGTGGTCTTGGATGCTGCCTTCTGGGATCTTTGTCCTCCCCATCTCCCCTTACATGTGTGCCGTAGGGCGGGCCTGCTCCTGCATCTCCTGCTGGGCAGGCTGCCTTCCCCACGCTGCTGCGCCTGGGAATGGACATCTCACTGGGCAGCCCCAGCCCGCGGCTGCGGGTGCAGAAATGTGCAGGCCAGAGACCCTGCCTCCAGCTGGGGCTCCCAGGGGACAGGCCAGAGCCACCCTCTGCCGTCCTTGCTGGACTCCCTCCCCTTCCCGATCCTGCTTCCCCTCCGCCTTTCGGGTTTCTACTGAGAGCTCTTTCTATCACATCCCTTGCTCACTAATCTTTGATGCGGGGGGCCCAGCCTGAGATGGGTGTTTGGAATTTGGGGAGCTCACAGGGAAGTATTACAGAAAAGACCAGGGGGGCTTAATTATTGGCCCATCCAGGGACGCCAAAAACTGTTACAGAACACAGCACACACACAGGGCCAAGGGGGGGTCACGATATACTATTACCAAAAGAACCTCCTACCAGGTTTGTTATGCCCGCCGCCAGATAAGAAAGGGGTCTCTCAATGCCAGAGATTTGTGAAAAGCAAAGGAAATGTTTATTTAATGCTACATAGGCTTAAAGTAGTAACCTAACATCCTCATTAAAGTATCAAAGTCCTTTTGGATACCCATAGACGCCCACAGTGCGCCCTTCTCCCCCTGCCCTAATTCGGGGTACCGTAACTCTGGAAAAGAAGCACATGTCCATGTTTCAGGCCCCTGGCACCGTCAGCTGTGTCACCATCCAGGCAGGATCTCTAATTAATCCAAAGCCATGTGGCACCTTCTCGTGGTCCACTGGCAGGAGTTCTCTCACCCTTCTTCCAGGCAGAGTCTCTCCTGCTTCCCAGGCCACGTGGCCAAAGGGAGCATCCCAAAGCCGCGTGGTCCTCTTCTACCAAAGCTGCAGGGGTCCCCACTCTGGCCAAAACCACATGGTTCTTCTCTCCACCAGAGCTGTGGGGGTCTGCACTCTGGCCAAACCACGTGGATCTCTCCTCTCCTCCAAAGCTGCGGGGAGAGGGGGGTCGCCACTCTGCCAAAGTGGAGTGGTGGTCCCCTGCTAAAGCTACGTGCTGATTCTCTCCACCCCAGCTGTGGGGGTCCCCACCCTGACCAAAAAGCATGTGTTTAAATCCTCAATGTCTGGGTTTAAATCCCCATGCCAATCTTACTCTGTACCCCCATTTCTGACTCCTCCTATAATCAGTTATACCTGCCAACATTCCTGTATGATTCCAAGTTTACAGGACTGCCAACGTGAGTCTGGGCAGGTGTGGCCCCATGTCATGGAGACAATCTTCTCCAAGCTCTCACGGAGGGGCTGTAACTCGGGAACCTGCCTCCCAGTTACATCTTGGTGGAAGTCACTCCCATTCCCCTTTCTCAGAGCATGGCCACAGCTATTTAACATATTTATGCAACCAGTTAAAGGTTATAGATAATGTTAAATGGCCATGCAAGAGGTTAGCTGCAAAGTGGTGGCTGTACAGAACAGCCCTGCATGTTCCTGCTCCATGTGTTCCTTCCCCAAACTCACACCTGAGGGGGGGGGGGGGAAGGGGTGAGGACATCTTATATATCTCTTCAATATTTCCTAGACACCTTGAGTTCTGGAATCCATTCCAAATCCCTTTTGGGGCCCCCCTCTTGGCTGCACCCTGTTATATAAGCATCTGGCAAAGAGATCTGGGTGCTGGTGAGGTCATAGAAACCCCCAGAGTAGGTGAAGTCACCCAAGGAGAAGTGAGAACAGAGACACCCAGATCTCCAGCATCCACAGCTCACTAGTCAGGGGAGGAGGAGTCAGTTTAGCGGAGGTTCCAGGGGTCAAGAGCCAGGAGGTGCCGCCTGAGCAGAGGGAGAAGCAGCCTCCAGGGGTCAGAAGTCAGACAGGATCCAAAGTTGCTCCCGGACTGACCAGAGAGGGCCATGCCTTTTGACAGGAGGGATGGAGAGTGGGCCAGCCTGGGGAAGAGCGGAGTGGAGTCCAGGGAGGCTTTTGTCGTGAGAGTTTAGGATGGTGGGCAAAGGGCAAGCACAGCCGGTGCTGGGGTGGGGGGCAGGGCAGGGGCAGAGGGCACTGGGGAAGAGGGCACAGTTTCAGGGGGCAGAGGCTGTGGAGCCCTGGCCTCGGGGTGCAGACGCTGCTGCCGCATTCCTTCTGTGGCAACAGGCCAGGAACGAGAAATGAAGCCTCAGTGGGAGGGACCTGGGCGGGTATGGCGATTAGAGTGGGCAGCTGGTGGGCCCCTGCCCACGCTCCACAACCAGGGACCGGGAAGGCGGAGGACGGGAGCTGTGTGGTGAGAGGTGAAGGCTGGAAATGGTCGCTGCAGGCAGCAGGATACAGGGCTGACCTCGGAGATGCCACCAGTGACAGCCTCATCCACTAATTTCACCATGGACTGCATCCTGGCCAGAATCCAGCAACGCCGACAGCCAGCCCAGGGCTGGGCTAGGCCCTGAGTTACAGATAGTTACAGAAACGCTGCCGGGGCCGGACTAGGGTAAGGAGAGTGAGGCGCCTTGGACCTACAATTGAAGGCGGGTCTGCCTCATCCTGGTCCCATAGCCTGTCACTTGACATGGGTCCCACTCCCGCCCAACCCACCTCCACTTACCCCCTTCCCCAGCCCCACACACAAATGTACTCAACATACTCATCCCTTCGGCTTCTGTGAAAGTGTTTGCTCATTTCATGCCTTTGGCCCGGAGCACCCTTTCTTCCTTTTGTGCTTGCCAAACATGTGATCATTCTTTGAGGCTTCGATAAAATGTCTTGTAGATGACCTCCAGCCAGAGACCACCTGGAGCCCCCTGTAGTTATACGGATGGGTTTGCTACTCACTGCGACGGGGAGGTCACACCCCCAGGGAGTGGTGGGGAATCGGCAGAGGGCACAAGCATAGAGCCGTCACAGAGGATTCAGGCTTCCTTGGGTGACTGGGAGCAGCGCCCAAGGCGGCAGGGCCTGAGGTAGATTGGATACTGCCAGAGAGAGGGGCAGTTCCATGATTGGGGGATCTCAGTGAATCTCACCCCCAGAAAGGGGACACTGAAAAACGCGGGGAAGCTGTCATTGGTAAAGATGTAGTAATTACTCATTTTAGCCAAAGGAGGGGCCTGAGAGAAGAGGTGTGCAGGCATTTTGCAGGTGGCACGGGGGTCTCGTTTAGTCTGGGTGGAAACATTACTGTGAAGTGGCCTTGCTCTGTCTTACCGGCATGTGGTCCCAAAGGGGCCTTGCCTGAGGTTGGTGTCCTCTGAGCGTGTCTGTGTCCCACAGGAGAACAGCGAGGCCCTGTTGGAAGCCAGACGAGCCTCCGGATGGCAAGCGCTGCCCCTTTTTCCTGTCTAAGTCTCTCCATCTCTGCAAAGCCTCTTCACAGCTTCCTCAGCACACACTGCATCTGCTCCCCCTCAGGCCCAAGGGCGCTCTTTCTCGTTAGCATATGGGATGCAAGCAGTTTGGTGAGCTCATCTTAAGGCACAGCGCACGGATGTTTTTCATTTGTACGTACCTGTGGAGCTGCCGCACCCAGGTCAACATACAGAACATTTCCACACCCCAGCAGGCCCTCCTGTGCCTTGTCCCTGCCAAAACCCTGCCTGGCAGTGTTCTCAGTCACCCTATTTCACCGCAAGGGCCTCTCTGGAACGTGTTCTTGTATGTCAGGCTTCCCTTGTTTACCACGAAGCCTGTAGACTTCACCCATGCCGCTGCATGAGGCAGCCACTTCTTGTGCTCATTGCACGTAGCATTCCACACGAAAAAGCCGCATCGCAGTTCACCGGGGGCAGGAGCGACCTTCAGTGCCCTGTGCTGGCAGGCCCAGATGTCACACGGAAAGCCACAGACCTTGACTATCTACCCAGCTCCGCACACAAAACTGATTTGGGGTGGATGATGGACTTGAGTGTGGCCCATCAGAAGAGTGCCAGACCAGGATTTCTTAAGCAGAAGACAAGGTAGAAAAGAAGAAATAGATCCATTGTAATTGACTAACATTAACAACTTTTCTCCATCAAAAGACACCCTGAAGAAAGTCAAAGGGAAAAAGGAAGTAAAAGGGGAAGCTCCAGGCTGAGGGGGAAACATTTGTCCCAGGCTCCAGTGCAGGCTCATCATTGCCTTGATGGTTTCCTACATAGTTCAACATGTATTCTTTAAAAAAATGTTTCTGGCCCTGACTGGGTAGCTCAGTTGGTTAGAGCACTGTCCCGGTTGCCAAGGTTGCAGATTCAATGCGCCCCCTCTGCGTCACCCCTCACCCTGCCCAGTTAGGGCACACACAACAATCGACCAAAGAACTCATACATAAGTAGAAAAACAAATCAATGTTTCTTTCTCTAAATATAATTAATCAATCAATTAATTAATTAATTGAAAATCTCCCCCCAGCTTTATTAACATATGTGACTGACACAAAACATCGTGTAACTGTAAGATGTACAACGTGTTGATTAGATACGCTTGCCTATTGCAAAGCGACTCTTGCTGTGGCTTCAGGTACCACCGCTAACCTGCCATGTAGGCACCGTCCCTTTCTTGTGGTGAGAACATTCAAGATCTACTCTCTTAGCAGCATTCAGGTATGTGGCACAGTATTAACTAATTCTTACCTATATCTAGATTTATATCCATAGAGACATGTGGCTATACATTAGATCCCAGAACTTATTAATCTTATAGCTGGAAGTCTGTGCCCTTTGACCAGTATCTCCCCATTTCCCCTGCCCCCCATCCCCTCGTAACCAAGGCACTAACTCTTGTTTCTCTGGGTTTGACCTTTTAGACTCCACTTATACGTGAGACCACATGGGGTTTTTCATCCTGCATCTGACTTAGTGCACTTAGCAGAATGCTCTTGAGGTCCTTTCAGATTCTTGCAAATGTCAGGGTCTCCTTCTGTCTTATGGCTGAACAACATTTTGTTGTAGCTACATACCACAGGGTCTTTATTCATTCCCCTATCGATGGACAGCTTGGTTGTGTCCACGTCTTGGCTATTGTGAGTAATCGGCATGAGTTCTTCTTCTTCTTTTCTTCTCCACATATATTTCTAAATTACATTTATTGGGGTGACACTCATTAATAGCTCCCATATTTTAATCTGAAGTCATGTGGACTTTAGTTCCAATTCCATCCAGTTTATCACAGAAAATCAATAAAAATATCCTAAGATTAAAAACAATTCAAATGATTTAATTTGCACAAATCTATATAGGCTTCAGTCCCTGAACAGGGTTTGGCGGTTGGAACAGCCCCACTCAAGGCTTTGGCCTTCATCCTAATCCTTGCCTGCGAGACTGTGAGGCTGTACTCCTATTTCTATCTTCCACCCGTGGCAACTGAGGCTCAAGAGGTTAATAAGCTTGCCAAGGTCAAATGCAGCATTCCTGGCCAACGCTGTGGCCAGTGTGTGTCCCATCTGGAACAGGTGCTGAGTAAATGCTACAGAAGCTGCAGGATTCCTCAGCTTTGGGGCTCCCAAAACCCCTGTGTGTGTGTTGCTGGGAGGTAACTGTGTGTCCAGGTAGTCTTCCCAGGCAGAAGACCGTGATTTTGACATTGGTTGTGAATGCTGGTGAAATGCTGCAAGATCCCCACATGCTCCCTCCTGGTGCCAAGAAACAGCCACTTCCTAAGGCTGCGTCCCTGCCCTCACAGCCATAACCCAGTCCCAAAGCCCGGAGACATCAAAGACAGGTAACAAGATGCCAACAAGGAGATATTTTTCCCTCCTGGGACTCCGGCCACTTTCCATTTGTAAACAGCGCCAGCTCCACAGTCAACACAAGGCTACCACGGAGGTGAGGCCACTCCTGCCTTCCCAGGTCTCCAAGCAACAACGCACTGCAGACGTGCAGGAAGGCATGGAGGTGTCCACCAATTCTCAGCTCCCACCTTCAGCTCGACGCCAGGCATTTCCTGCCAGGCACTGAATGTCCTCTTCTCTCTAGCATGGCTGCCACTCCAAAAGCTGCATTCCAAGTTTCCAGAAATGCGGAAAAGGCCGAAAGAAAGAAGGAGAAAGAAAAGACTCCTCTCTATTTATTATCAATCAGCAGGTGTCTGGAGAAATGCAAGGAACCCAGAGATGGTCCCCAGACTTGGGGCCAGGTCCTACATCTGCCACTCACTGGCTGTGCCATTTTCTTGCCTATAAAATAGGCATGATATTGTCTACCTCAAAGTGTCATGGTGAAGACTGACAAATGCACAAGGGTTTTGTGCTTAGGACCTGGAATCTATAGACCCAAGTTCAAGGACTGGCCTGAAGTGCGTCCCACAACTTCTCTAAATGCCTGGTAGGGATCTTTCCCTATGCTGGCATGGTAACAAAAAATGAACCCTGCAGACAGGGGTGGACGGCGTTTAGGCGGAGGGTAGAGCACGTGCAAAGGCAGGAATGGGTGCACAGAGATACTGGAGGAACAGCCAGGAGGCAGGGGTGGCTGAAGCAGCGAGTGAGGGGTGTGGGGAGAACAAAGGTATCCCCTGCCATTCATTCCCTTCTTCCATCCTCCACACTCCACCCCCATCACCTACAAACCAGCCTCTGCATCCTTTTGCCCCCCTCCTCTCATCTGAGGTGGGTCCCTTCCCCGGGCTCTGGATTCCATTCTACGCCCTCTCCACCACCTCTTCAGACACCTCGCTCCAGCCTCAGAGCCTTGGCACACGTTGCCTCCCTGCCTCAGAGCCCTCTCCATCCCTTTTCACCAGGCTGTGCATCTTTTCGGGTGCAGGAAGGTCCCGTCCCGCAGGCCCTGCATCCACCCAAAGCCTCATCTGGTCCTGTGTGCTGCCTCGGGGCTCCCCAGCCCTCCTCAGTTGCCTGTGCTTCCTCCCCCTTGTGGGTCTGACTCACCAACAGGGTCATTCATGACCTTCCAGGGCCTGGAGAGCATCTGATTCCTGCACATCCCAGCTAAGGGCTCAGGGTTTGGCCGGGCGTGCGAGTGACACTCCTGTGGTTTGGGGCTGAGGCTCCTGGCTCCTCCAGACTCACTTAGGCCCTTGTCTCCCTTTCTTGTCCCCTGAACCTGAGACAATCTAGTGCCAACCACCCAGACCTACTTACTGCCCACTAAGTTGATCTCCTGCTTCCTTCCCCCCTCCCCATGCTACCCCCACTCCCACCTTCTTGGCCTAAATCTGCTCCATCAAAACCCACCTGGAGCCTATTACACTTGGGGCAGCAGAAAGCACACCAGACTCAACAATCAGCTAGACCAGCAATTTTTAATTGTTGCACCACAAGAATTTTTAAAACATGCAGTGCCTGACTACTTAGTCAGGGGTACTGACCTCTTTTCCCTTAGATTGTCAAATTTAAAAAATGACGACAGCCAAGACAACAATAGCCATCTGGTACAAATGAATCAAAATTACACCTTTTTGTCAGCTTGGCCAAAATATATATTTTTTTGGTGTGCCACAGAATTTTAGTAATAAGTTTATGTGTGCCATGAGATGGAAAAGTGGAAAATTGCCCCGACCAGTGTGGCTCAGTTGGTTGGGTCTCCGTCCTACAAAACAAAAGTTGGCCGGTTTGATTCCTGGTCAGGGCGTGTGCCTGGGTTGAGGGTTCAGTTCCCAGTCCAGGTGCCTACCAGAAGCAACCCATCAATGTTTCTCTCTCAAATCGATGTTTCTCATTTTCTCTTTTTCCCTCCCTCCCTCTAAAAATAAATAGTTAAAGTCTTTTTTAAAACGGTTGAAAATCGCTGAAGTAGATGTGTGCACCACGTGATACCTGTCTGGCCTTCAGCTTCCTGGTCCCTAGCCTGTGCCACGTGGGTGCCCAGAGCTCGGGGAGGAGCGGGAAGCAGAAGCACCTGTGCTGTCTCCGTCCCTTGGCTGTGGGCTCCCCGAGGGGCTGGAGTTGTCTCTGGATCCTTCTCAGCAATTATACACAGAAGTGGATAGAGAGGCTGTACTTTGTGGTTTGTGTCTGCAGAGACATCAAACGTTCCGGCCTCACGGATATTCTTACCAGCCTTCGTTCGTGGCTCACGTGCAGACTGGGATTCTGAGCCCGGAAGGCTGAGTGGGGCAGGGAGGGATGAAAGCCCGAGCGGCGCAGGTGGGAGGGGATAAGGGGCAGTCTCCGGTGACATCTTACAGCATTTTCCCCAAAGACGCATTAACACTGCTATTCTCCGGCACACACACTGAGCAGGTGTATATGGCTTCCCCTAAGCCCCCAGGCACTAGCCCTGCTTCCCTCGGCTCCGCAAACGAGGACCCCTAGGCCTTGTATTTAGTCCCCACTGTGGTCAGAAGCGGTCAGGCCTGGGAGGCCGGGAGGGGCTGCGGATTTGCTGGAGATGCCGGCGTGGGGTGGGGGAGGGGGAGGGGAGGGGAGGGGAGGGCAGCGCCGCGAAGCCCGGGTCAGAGTCCGCGGAGCTGCTGTCCGCTGGGCCCGGCTCCCACCACCCGTGCTACGCACGGCCGCCTCCCGGGGTTGCTTTCTCGGGGAAGCTGGCCCTAGGAAGGGAAGGTGGAGCCTGGGAGGAAGTCGCGATGATTATGACGATGATGATGATAGCTCCTTTTTGAGTGAATGCTTTCTAGAGTCAGGCACTGTGCTCAGAGCCCGTCGTACGTTACCTCATTTAAGGTGCCCAGCCATTTAGGAGGTGGGATTATTCTCTTCGTCCCTCCTCAGAGGAGGAAAACTGAGGCTCAGTGTGTGTGTGTGGGGGGGGGGATACTATTTCTAGACGGCGACGTTTCCCTGCGAGGAGGCGCGTGGGGGAGTCGGACCCTGGGATTCTCCCTGCGCATCGGGAGTAGTGGTTCGGCGTCGGCCAGGTCCGGTCTGGCCCCGAACAGGGACCAGGAAGCTGTTGGAAACACTGGAGCATACATAAATAAATAGTTTTTAAGAAGCGATTCCGAAGCAGAAGAGCACGATGTGGCAGGGGAGGGTGCGCGAGGGCGGTTGTGTGTGCGCCTCCGGAAACGCTGGCTTTTCGGAGTTAAGCGCCTCTCTCCTAGTCCGAGATCCCAACCCAGCCGCAGGCTAATGATGCTGGAAATCCCACCACCCGAGCCGCAGCCTCCTCCCTCCGACGATGTCACCCCTAATCGTCTGTAGATGGAGCTGCAGATGGAAAAGAGGTTTTCACTTTGCTGGATGGAGGGTGGCTACCTAGAAGGATAATGAGGTTGTATTTAGGCCCAGTGAGGAAGAGTTGCCGCAATCGATTAGCCATGTCTGCTGAGGGCGAGGGACGGAGGATGGTCTGCCCGTCCGTCCGGCTCTGAATCAGGGCACCTGCGATGGGGCAGGGACGTCAGTGTGAGCAAGTGCAGAAGAAAGGCCTTTCTTCGCAACCTCCTTTTGTCTTGCAGTACGTCATTTATTTCAGCTCTGCTGTGTTCTATTGCATAGAATTGAATATACTGTTATATTCTAGGTCAGAATATACTTTACTATTCTTTTTTTAATCTTTTTTAAAATTTTAATTAAATCTTACAGCAGATTTTCTGGGAAAAGTAATAGATAAATACAAGTGTGCTCAGGACTGCTCAAGATAGAGTGTAAAGTAGGAAACCCTCAGGATGGAAGGAGACTCAGCTTGGGCTCGTGAACACACAGCCCAATAAACAGATGATGTATTATAGAATTGTACACCTGAAACCTACATAATTTTGTTAATCAATGTCAGCCCCAATAAATTTAATAAAGCGGAAAGAAAGCCTATCCCATGGACCATTTCCTGAGGAAAGATAAATAAAAATAAAGGAGGAGCCCCTCAGCACAAAGAACTAAGACCTCCCCCAACACAAAGGACTGCATCCTCGGGGTGCACATAAACGGGAAGGGCACAGTGCTGCTGAGGGGTTTCAGCCTGGTTTGTCTTTCAAGTAAAGACATCCCCAGCAAGTGGCTTCCCAGGTTATCTCGTCCTGGGGACACCTGGGTGGGAATCGATGGAACATTCAGGAGCCCTGTGGGCCCACAGCATAGGCAAGCCATGCTTCCAGACCAGATCACCCTGTGAGGGTCCAGCCTCCAGGCACAGAGGGATAATAGGGGAGTCGGGTGACCTGGGATTGAGTCTCACCTCTGCCACCAACTTGAGCATTGTGCCAACGGGGAAACTGAAGTACAGAAAGAAAGAGGCAGCTGTCCAGGGTCACACAACAAGTTGGGTCCAAATCCTCCCACTGCCCTCCTCTTGGGTCCTGACGGCCGTTTGGCCTCTCAGAGTCCTCTGAATGGATATGAGCAAGACCCACTTCGGCTCAGATGAAGACATGTGTGACGGAACACACACGTCCCTCTCTCATCACTCCCACCTCACACGCACGGCAGGCTCACTGACCAATCATGGCTCTGAGACACGGCCTCAGGATCCCTCCCAGTGCAAGCTCAGGGGAGCTGCTAACCGTACAAATCGGCACTGAGATGAACATATTTGCCACTCCTGTCTGAGTGGGAACTGAGCCACAGGAAAGAGGAAGGTGAAAAACACATGCCAGTCACTTTCTAAGTGTCAGCCATTATTGTGTAAGCCATTGTCACCTAAGCTAATTATTGTCAGCCATTATTGTGTAAGCCATTATCACCTAAGCTAATTATTGTCAGCCATTATTGTGTAGCTCAGTGTCACCTAAGCTAATTTTTTTTGAGAGTGAGAGAGAAAGACATTGATTTGTTGTTCCACTTATTTATACATTCATTGGTTGCCTCTTAATATGTGCCCTGACCAGAGATTGAAGCCACAACCTTGGTGTATTAGAACAACATTCTAACCAACTTAGCTACCTGGCCAGGGCTCACCTATGCTAATTTTTACAAATTAACTTCAAAGCAGGGTTATCAGACCTATTTTACAGATGAGGAGACAGAGGCACAAAAGCAAAGAAACAACCCAAAAGTCCACCAAGAACTCACTGGAAAAATAAATCATGGTACCTCCACACAAACGAGATATTTTGTAGCTACAAGAAAGGATGCAGTTGGCCCAGAGGTCTGTTGGGGAAATATCTCAGGGATACATTGAATCAGTCACCTATCACCTTGATAAAGCTGCGTAAAAGATCCTTTCATACTCAGTAGCTTGAAAAAATTTCTTATTTAGCTAGTGAGCCTGAGATTCTGAGGGACAGCAATTAGGCTGGGTTCATCCGGGCAGCTCTCTGGTCTCTGCTGAGCTCCTACATGCACCTATGACCCACTCAGGACCCAGGAGACAGCTTTGCTGGTTCTGGCTGGGCTCTTTGCTGTCTGGGGCCTTGGCTGGGACAACTGGGCTGACTCCGCCCTGCTCTACCTGCCTCTCATCCTCCAGCAGGCTAGTTCAGCTTATTCGCAGTGGGCAGCAAGGCTCCGAAAGAGCTAGCAGAGCATGCAAGGTCTCTCAAGGTCTAGGGTCAGAACTGGCATAGCATCATTTTTGCCATGTCCTACTTGACAAAGCAAGGCATATGACCAAGTCCAGATTCAAGGCAGGAAGTAGACTCTTCCTCTTGATGGGAGAAACTCTACAATCACATTAGGAAGGGCACAGAAACAGGGAGGTATGGAGGGCTGTAGCCATTTTTGCAATCAACCACATATAGTGAGCCACATAAGCAAGCTGTGCAATGGAACAGTAGCCCTGGCTGGTGTGGCTCAGCAGGTTGAGTGCTGGCCTGTGAAACAAAGGGTTACTCACTGGTTCAATTCCCAGTCAGGACACATGCCTGGGTTGCAGGCCAGGTCCCCAGTAGGGGGCGTGTAAAAGGCAACCACACATTGATGAGTCACTCTCTCTTTCTCCCTCCCTCTCTCTAAAAATAAATAAATAAAATCTTTTTAAAAATTTTAAAAAATGTATGAAACAGTGATCACTTCCGGAGAGTGGAATCTATATGAATGGGCAGGTTGGACCTTCTCTTTTACTTTATTATACAGGGTGGGGCAAAAGTAGGTTTACAGAGGTTCATATGGAAAATAATACAATAATTAATAAATAATAATACAAGATTAAACTGTTCCCTATCCCAGAACTGTAAATCCACTTTTTGCTTCACCCTGTATGTCCTTTTATGATACTTTAGTTTTGTTTCAAAAATGAAATATTGCAATTTTTTTAAAATTAAGAATTTATCCTCCAGGTGCTTCTTTCAGACTCGCGAGATGAAACGCGTGCAAGGGAGTCCATCCAGCATCACCATTTGCTCTTGCAAGAGAGCAGAAGCAGCCACAGTGAACCCCGGTGACTCCCAAGGTCCCCACAGAATAGAATCCTGTTCACAGCGAAGCAAAGCACCACACAGCCTGAAGGGTTTGGACATATTGCAAGGCGTGTAAAGTGAAAGCCGGGAGGTGTGATTAGCCTCACATGTGCCCATGTTTGTGTAAAGGGCACCACCATCTCTGGAAGGGTACACAACACAGCAGCAGTGGTTGGCAGGGCGGTGGGGGTGGAGGGGAAGCAACTTTCTCCTTGTGCTTTTTGGTGCTCTTAAGATTTTGTTTCATGTGAAAATGGCTCCTTTTCAAAAATAAATAGAAAGAGACTTCTGGCCAAGATGGAGGCGTAGGATGCATAGCCAGCAAGACGCCCAGGTACCGTTCTCAAGCAGATTCATGCCCATGACTATTCTGTAAAACAATTTGCCTCATAAGCAAATTATCTGAAACTCTGAAAGATAAACAAGCGAATGAATGCATAAATAAATAGAAAGACAGAAGTTTGAATATGATTTGTCTTGAAGGTAAACCAAAGTTTTAGGAAGAAAAAATTATTTTTGAAATGCTGGGGGAAGGGAGGTAAAAGATGACACAGATTTTGTTCCAACAACTGACTCACTCCGTGACCCGTGGGGAAGTCAGTGCCTGGCTGTCTCTGAGCATCAGTTTCCACCAGCTCTAAAATGGGCCAAGTATCCCTGGCTCTCCCCCAGGTCCCCATGAGCAGGGACCAGTGCCACTGTGTTAGACAACTGCAGGCTGTGCCATTCACAGGCAGGTGCCCTTTGCAGTTGTGCAGTGCACGGCTTAGGCAATGGGAGGAGGCGGCCCTGATGTGAGGCTCAGCTGGGATAACAGACCAGAGGGAGCCTCGGAGGTCGTGAGGACAAGGGTGTGCATGTGTGAGTGTGCACGACACATTCCTCTGAGTGGGTGTATTTTTTCTACCGGCCCGTCCTGTGGACATGGACTTAGCAGGTGGGACAATCATTTCCTCGCCCAGGTTCCTGGGTCCTCTAGGAACCATGCCTGACAAGAGAAGGAGCGACACTGCAGGCTACTAAGGCCTCTCTCTCCACCTTTGGGGGCCCAGCCACCAGACAAGCTGTGTCCTCAGACCCTTCCCATGCAGGCTCAGTCTCCATCCCCAAGGCCGTGATGCAAGGGCGGAATTCCTCACACAGCAACATGCTTTCTGCTTTTCCAAGTGCGGAGCTCTTAGCCAAGTCAGAGAGACTTGGGCTCAAATCCCAGCTCTGACACTATCCCTGGGACCCCTGAGACTCGGTCTTCCCAGCTGTGAGGCAGAGGGACAAATCACAACTGCCTCACAGAGGCACTGTGGGAATGAAAGGCCAGGCACACAGGAGGCACTCAGTCAGTGGGAGCGCCTGGTACTGCCTCTCGTGACTTCTCGTGTGATTGACCCCCACAATGGCGTGTGTGGTGTGTGTTTACCAAGACATAAAACGAAGAAAAGGAAACACACAGGGGCACTCCTAGCTGTGGTTATCCTAGGAATGGGAGGGGCCATTAACAAGGGACTTTTATGCATGATTTTTAAATTAGCAAAAACCCCAGTAAAAAAAAACATCTCTATTCTCAAAATGTAGAAGTAGAGTTTAAAAGAAATAGGTGGAGCAGAGGGAATTTTAGGGCAGTAAAACTACTTCGTATGAGACTGTAAAGTTGCAGGTGCACAGCTCTGGTGGGAGAGGCAACACGTGTGTGTGGGCGGGGCATGCGTGTGGGGGGGCAGGGCATGCGTGTGAGATTTCCGACCCTTCCTCTCAATTTTGCTATGAACCTAATACTGCTATAAAAAAGAAAGAAACAAAGAACAAGTGAAACCCACAGAGGGCTCATATGCACAGTATACAGGAGGGGGCCTCCGAGGCCTGGGAAATGTTTTCCTAGTGTGGGACAGACAGCGCAGGCAGAACGCTGCGGCGGCAGGCAGAGGCCTGAGTTTGAGTTCCAGGTGTTTCTGCCCCCGGCCAGCTGCGTGCCCAGGACAGGGCTGGTGCAGGTAAACATTCAGGCCCCTTTCTTGCCTGGCCCAGGCTCTCTCATCACCCACACAGCCTCCTCCACATTCAGGGATTCATGGCACAACCCCTCACATGTAAAGAAGGCACCGCCACCTTATACCCTCAACAAGGAAAAAGGTCTCTAAGGTCGAGGCCATGGGTATTTGAGGGAGGCAGTGTGGTGGGAGGAAGACAACCACATGCAGAGGACTCTGGCCAGCAAGTCCCCAGGCCAGCAGTTGCTGAGGGCCTCAGCCAAAGGTGATCTTCAATTCACGTCCCGGCAGCCCAGCTCCGTGGGTCAGAGAAAGCTACATAGCTGACACCAGGCCCACGAGGCTGGGCCACACTTCAGGGCCTCGCAGCCCTCTTCAAGGGTGGGGAAGCCAGGAGGCCCATACCCACCTCCTCCCCGGTGGCACACCGCCGCCTCAGCCTCTTGGTTGAGTGTGACCTTTCCTGGCCCTCACCCTATCTGCCCCATCAGATTCTGACGATCCAGGTTCCTGACGAGCCCCAGAGGCTCTCTGGGTCAGGCTCTGCAGAGCAGGGGAGCGAAGCAGGGGTTTGGGGGATGCACCGAGGCCAAGACTGGGAGACCTCTGGACCAGTGTGCAAGGCAACCACCCCTCAGAACTGCACCAGGCCTCCCCAGGAGCCTTTTAGTCCAGGCCTCCAGAGTTCACCAGGGGAGATGGCAAGATCACCAGGTACCCGGCAGGTAAGAAAGACAGGTGTCTTCTGGAAAGCTGGCCAGCCTAAAATCCACAGGAGGAGAAAATGTACAAGAAGTGGCTTTTCTGGGCTCCTTCACCTGAGCCCAGAGGCAGGAAGCAGGCTCAGGCAAGTGCATGGAAAGTGGGTGACAAGCCCCCCTCCCACTTTCCATTAAGCTTCTACAGGGCCCAGCTGAGTGCCCTTGGGTGTAGCAGTCACTGCCCGACAAATCAGTGAAGCAGGAGTGAGCACCCTGTGGGCAGAGACCATTACCGCCCTTCCCAACTTAGGGACAGGGTCAAGGGGAGAAGATGGGGGATCACGGGCAAAAGACCCCCTCAGGAATGGCTGGTCGCGGTTATGGCTGAGAGTTTGTTCAGGTAGTCATAGATTTGAGTCCTGACTCTGCCCCTTGACCACTTGTCTTTATGTGCAAGTGACTTTATTTTCGAGACTCAGTCTTCACTTGTAAAATGGGGACGATATAAAACCTCTCCCCAGAGAGATGCAGGATTTAGAATGGTCCTGTGTGCCAGTTGCTTGCACACAGGAAGCCCTCCTTAAGCCACAGCCCCATCAGTCTCACCACGGTTGATAGTAGCCATTATTTTATGGTGATTCGCGGTAATTACAACCATCCTATGAGCAACTCCCTCTGCTTTAATTCCCTCATTTGTAAAACGGGGACCATAAAAGGGCTGACATCATAAGGTTGCTGGGGGATTATATGAGTAAGAGTTGGCACAGGATGAGCACTCAGTAAATGTTTGTCTTGGTTGTTTTTACTGTTTTATTATCACTGTTGTTGTCATCTCAGCCCTGGAAAAGCTCAACAAGCCAGCACAGGCTTGTCCAGGAAGGACACATTCACACGCCTCAACGGGAAGGGGAGATTCGGGGAAGCGAAGCCATTGGCACAGGTCACGGAGCGGCCGGGCGGCAGAGGGGGCACCGGACCGCCCCGCCCCCGACCTCGCTCGGCCCCTGTCTGCAGGCGTCTGTCTGCTCCTCTTCAAAGCGGGCAGCAGCCCCAGCAGCGGGCCCCAGGCCAGGGCCGCAGAGGCTGCGGCGCACGCGGGGCTGCACGTGGGGCGCCCACGGGAAAAGCCGCACGTGTCGGGCTGCGGCAGGCCGCCTGCGCGCGGAAGGCCGGGCAGGCTGCTGCAGGCAGCCGGCGCTCGGCCCCGGGGGCTTCCGGGGCGTCCGCCCTGTGGGGCGCGGAGGCTGCTAATGACGTCCCGCCTGCTGGACAGAGGCCTGTCCCCCTTCCGCCCACAGCAGCCTTCCCAGAACTCTGACTCCCCAAGTCGCGGCCGCCGAAGGAAAATCGGAATGGCAGCAGCAGTCGTCCTCGATGTCTTCCTTCCCTTCGCTCCCCCGCCAAGGTCCTCAGCAGCTCCTGCTGGCTCCCTCTTTAGCACTGAGTGCAAATCCAGCAGCTTCTCCACACCTCTGCTGCTCCTGGGTGTCCCGCCACCATCCTCACTCCCCACCGCCACCTTTATCTTGCTGCACAGCTGGCACAGCTGCCGCTGTCAGTGTGACGACTGTAAGCCACATTCTGTGTTAAAAGAAGAAAAAGGGAATTGTATGAATTTGCATTTGCACGAGGGAGCCACCCTATCCTGGTAGCTGCCACAGAGACATTTATAAAGGTGGAGCCCAAAGCCTGTAGGAGGGGTGTCCAACCTTCTGGCCTCTCTGGGCCACACATTAAATACCCTGTAACACATAATCACAAAAAAATCTCACAATGTTTTAGTAAGTTTACGATTTTGTGTGGGGCCACATTCCCAGCCATCCTGGGCTGCATGTGGCCGGTGGAACACAGGTTGGACACCCCTGTACAGTTTTGGGGTCCCTTAAGGAAAAGAATAGAAAATTAGGTCAAAAAGGTAAGATTTAGAATGAGAAAAGGAGTCATAGAAAATTAATCAACTGCCATTCCTTCACCCAGCACTTCACTGATCACCTTCATGTGATGACCATTCTCTCATTTTGTTTACAGGTAATTAAAAGATCACTGTCTTCCCTTTAGCATGGCCTGTCAAATAAAGCTTTTACTACGACCGATTGTTCGGGAAGATTTCAGCTTCACAAGATGTACAAATGTTGTGTTTTTATGGTATATTCTGCATTATTCCTCCTACTCCCACAGAACAGAACTCGGTTTCGACTAGGCATGGACGACAGCCACAAGAAGCAAATCCCCCCATTTACAATTTCATGTGTCCCATCAGCAGGAAGAACTCTCTGCAGAATGGCTTCTGGCTCGTACGTTTCAGGCCCGACTTTCCTTCGCCATCTGCACACTTCCGGTGCTGGGCGACGTAAAGCGTATTCGCGTGGTGAGACGAACTCCAAACCGGCATCTCTGAATCACGGTCCGGGCGAGCGGGCCCAGTGCGCCGTAGGGAGGCCGTCTTCTACACCAACGTGGCTGACTTTGAACCGTATGCATTTATATCAGTAAACTCAAATGGAACGTATCCGCAACTTAACTTCCCTAGCCAAACTGGATCCTCTTAGTTTCTTGCAGGTGAAATAAATTGCTTTTGAGAATTTTGCACACATGACCAATAGACAGGCTGGGCTTCACCTGGCAACAGGAAGGAGGCTGTGCACAGAAGAAATCCTAAAAGCTTCTTTTCCAAGTGTGATGGTCTAAATGTGTGTGTCCTCCACCATCCCGCCCAAATTCATATATTGAATCCTCGTCCCCAAAGATGATGGTTATTAGGAGGTAGGACCTTTGGGAGGGGATTAGGTCATGAATGGGATTAGTGCTTTTATCAGAGAGGCTCCAGAGAGCCCCCTAGTCTCTTCCACCAGCTTGGGACATAAGAAGTCTGAGGCCAGGAAGAGGACCTTCACATGACCATGCCAGTACCCTGATCTTGAACTTTGAGCCTCCAGAACTGAGAGCAATAAGTTCCAGTTGTTTATAAGCCACCCAGTCTGTGGTATTTTGTTATAGCCCAAATAGGGCTAAGACAAACAGGCTAAAGACACTGAGATCTACAGAAAGTCCAACTCTGTATCACATCTTCCTTACCTGTAAAATGGGGCAATGATAATAATAGTGCCTTCCTAGTGAGTAAATTATTATATGAAAAGAACTTAGAACCATTTCTAATACATAGTAGGTACTTATTAAACACTTGCTGACTTGAATGACCAATGAAAGAGACTTGTAAACTATAAAGTTAATGCCATTCAAATTCTTTAGTCTACTTAACAATTGTCATAAGCCAAACCAATTCACTGAAGCTGTTGCATAGCAGATTTGCAAAAGCCTGGTTATAAAAAGAGAAGTAAACTTGTCTGTCGCAGCAGCTGGGACTGAGACTCTCCCCAGAGGGGGGGAGCTGGGAACATCTCGAAGAAGTAGTTAGTCTCCACTCAGGGCCTCAGGGACGAGGACTTCAATACCTCTGCAGGCAGCAGGCTCTTTATTCCCCAAACCTCCTCTCACCCGTGTCTCCCACACTGGCTCCATGTGCCCTCTCCCCTCACCCTCCTCAAAGGGAAGAAGACCCAAGATGACAAGCAGATTCTGAAAGATGAGAAAATCCCTCTAAACTTGGAAGCAGAAAGGACAAGATGTTTTAAGCTCTCTGTTCCAGCAAGGGAATCGGAAAGAGCCTAGGAAGTCATCTAACAAAAAAGGAGAGAAATGTGGACAAAGAGAGAAGTCATCCCAGAAGAGGCAGGAAGAAAGAGCAAGGGACAAGGCAGGAAGAGGTGGAGAGAGGGGCTCAGTGAGCTTGGAAGGAGATGACCTTGCTTCATTCTCCTAACGAACATTGTTCGTGCATCAACAGACATCTGTTAGACACCTGGGCTTTGGGGTACAGGGGTGAGCAAGACAAAAAATCTCTGCTCTCGTGCAGCTTAGTTTTGGTGGTGAAGATAGAAAATAAACAAACGAGCAAAGAGATAAAACACAAGAAAGCAGTGAAGGACAACGTAGAAAATTAAGACGGGTGAGGTGGTGTGGGAAGTGCCAGACTACAATGAGGAAGTGACATTTGTGCTGAGACCTGACCGATGACAAGGAGCCAGTCATAGAAAGGTGAAGGGAGCACATTCCAGGGAGAGGAACAGCAAGGACAATGGTCCCGAGATGGCCACAGGCCTGGCCCGTTGTTTGGGGAACAGCAAGGAGTGGAGTGAGTTTGGGGAGTGTGGTGGGGGTCAGGCTTAGACCAGTGGGCAGGGAGTCGGACATAAAGGGCATTTTTAGCCAGGATATTGGATGTGAATTTTTTTCTAGGTACATAGGATTTCAAAGAAAATCACACATTCTAGTGTTCCAATGGCCTGGACACTTTTTAAAGTGGTTTTGAGAGAGAAATCAAGCATTTATAGAGCACCCACTCCCAGGCTCCTGGGCAGGGCCTTTCACGGCCATTTTCCCATTTGATTCTCACAAGGCAGCGGGCCACCTGATTTCCACGCAACAGCTGATCAGCCGAAGCCAGGGGAGGTGAAGTGACTCATCCCAGGTTGCAGGCTAGAAAGTGGCGGAGGCCAAGTCTGGCTCCTGTTCTCCTGTGACACAACTTCACAGCACTTCCTAAAATGGGTGTGGATTCTTTACCGTTAACAAAGTGCTTTTTATCTGCACTTTATCGCATGTGCCATTACTGAGTGCTCCCGCCTCTCTGGCCTGGGAAATGTTTCTGAGACCTTGCATTGACTAGTCACAGCTCGGGAGCTGCTCTTTCTCCTCGGTTTTCAGCAGCTCCTCCCCGAACAGGACCACTGCAACTCACACTCAGGGTTGCATGCAGCTGGCACCGTGGAGACTGGAGGAAGGTGCTGCTGGCCCATAAAGCAACTTCGGGAAAATCAGGAAAAGACTTCCTTTGCTCAAGACACTTGACTTCCAGCTCCCAGAAAAGTGTTGTAATAACAACTCTGTTAGAGCCTCCTTTGAGGCCATCTTGAAAAAATGATCCTCACACATGTGAACCTGTGCTAGCCTCACTGTGAGTTGCTCCCTCAGCACCTCGAACCCTGAATGTCTGATGCTAATGAGTTTGACGCCCCTGCATCAAATAAGTAGAGAGGAAAGCTGCGGGTCCCAGCAGAATGGAGATCTGTTTGGAAGTGACCACACCAGACCACACACAGACACAGGCTGTGCCCCAGGGGTCACCATGGCTGCCCAGGTTTTCCTGGAACTGCCCAGCCCATCAGGACACCGGGTTCCAGTTCACCTCATTGTTACCATACTGTCCACATTCAGTGCCCCCACCGCCCCCACCCCCATTGCATGGTCACCTGCTCTGGGGTGTGAACTGTGCTGGGCAGCACTGGCTGCCCACATAAGTCCCCCTGGTGCCATAAGAGGAGGCCCCTGAACTGTACCCCTGCAAGAACCCTCACCTCCACTGTGGGCACCACAGGGCTCCGGTGCTCAGCAGCCCCACGATCCCCATGTGGCCAGTGCCACCTCCAAATGCCAGGGGCTCATCTTTGCAGTCTTCCAGCTCCTAAATTTAGAAGTGTGGATTAAATCCAAACAAATGGAGGGTTATGTAACTTTATGTCCCTCTTTACTGTCCCTCCCCTTGGAATAATCAGCCTTAATCAGCTAATGACGGGGCCCTGAATGCAGCCCCAATCCTCAGAGATGCTATTAGGCTTACATAAGGAGTGACATTGGCCTGGTGTATTATAAGGCTTTAGAATACACTCTTACTCTCTCTTTCCTCTCTGCCCCTAGCCTACACATTCTAGCACAGACACATACATGCACACCCATGCATGCTCACATACTCCCCCAACATGTCCATCAAATGCCGAAGCTGCTTAGCTAGTCTGGAATCAAATACATGCAAGCTGAGAGAAGGCTTTACCCATGGAGTGGTTCAAATGTATCGCTTAAAAATAAATTACTTCAATCCATAATGGTAGCTAACCCAGGAGAGAAGGGAGTACTTTGCATAGAATTATAGACTGAGGGATAAGGGAAATACAGGGAGGGAGATTTGAGAATCTCCTAATCATCAGAACTGTGCAGCAACAGAATGGCCAGCTTGAGGAAGTAGTGAGCTCCCTGTCACTGGAGGTGAGTCAGCAGAAGTGGGGGATAATGGATAAGGATTCCTGCGCTGAGCAGAGACTGAATGGTAACTGGCATTTTTACACAGTTTTGTGCCAGGAACTGTGCTCTGTAGGCATTATAAAAAAGATGGCAAAATGGTTTAATCTCAAATGCCAAATCTCATCTATTGGGAATGGCTGCCTGGAGCTCTGGACACATAGAAAGCTTCTGAGGCTCAAGGAAAAAGAATATCTTGATCTATCTGCAATGTTTTCCATGGGGCAAAAGAAAAAAAAACAGTTATCCTGATCAATTAGTGATGTCTGCCATTGATGCAAAGTAAGAAAACAGCAGGTATGCTATTTGCTAGTGGTCTATCTTGTCACTTATTAAGCCCGTCATAGATGAGGAAATTGACATTCAGAGGTTCACAGTTGGTAAGTGGCAGAACCTCAGTTTGGATCCAGACATGGCTCCGAAGCCTGTGCTCACGGCCCCTACACTATTCTACCTCTCAGTGATGGAAGGAATGGCCTGGGACTGAATGTGCAACCATCAACCCACACTGCACCCTCGTTTTCAAATGCCACAGGCATCTGAGCATAAGCTCCAGGAGGTTACCTACTGGGCCTGCAGGCTGCCCCCAGGAGAAAGCAGGTGTCCCTGACCCTGGACAGACCCTCCACACCACTGACCCATCTCCAACTCCCAGCAACACTGGAAGCAACTGTCCCCACTGCATGGATGAGGAAAATGGGGCAACTGAGTATGGACCATTTGTCCTTCTCGGGATGCTTGGGGTGCATTCTACAGCATATGCAGTGCAGAAAACCAGGGAGGGTAAGGTGGCCATCAGGGACTCAGCAGGCACCACGTGCCTGCCTCTCAGCCCAGCTGCACACAGCAGCTGGCTTCTCAGCCCCACCTGCACCGAGTCAGCTCTCTGAGCCTTGAACTTTCCAATTGTCTTTCATGGCAGGGAGAAACTGATCCTTCCCAGCCATGTGACACCCTCTCTTGGCACCGTCACATTGCTAGTCCCACAGCCAGACTCCATCAGTCCTTCTGTTCCTCTCCCTGCAGGCTACTTTTCAATGATTTCTCATCCCCTTCTCATCAATCATCCATCCTTCCTGTCCCAGCGGCCTCTCTCTCCAGTCCTATCATTCAACTTCTGTCCCTACCACTTCCTTTCAGGGTGGGACACCTTTTCCCCAAATCCTTGCTACAGAAGAAAGCCACCATGAGAACAGATTTTAAATGGGGCCATGCCAAGACCGAATGCTTACAAGGTCCTAGAACGAGAAGGAAAGCAGGTACGGGCTGGTCCTGATCCCAGGGATCCAGTCTCCCTGTGTGAAGTCAGGGGAACGGAGATGGCAAGGGCAAGGCACACACATTAAGGCCACTCAGGACCTTGGCCAGGCCTTTGGGGTTGCATAAGCCGGAGGGTGTGGCTGCTTTTGTGTTCTGTGCAGATGGTGTCCTGGGGCTATGCCGGCAGCGGGTAGGGGCCAAGCTGTGCAGGCCTGGAGACCTGGTGTCGCCTCCCCTGCCGACACTTCACCTTGGATCCACTTCAAAGTGGTTAGAGAGCTTTACTGACCGGACAGAGGTGCCCCGCCTTTCAGATAAACCCCCAAGGCTCACCATCCCAGAGATAAATCAGGGGCGAGGTTTCCGTTTGTGAAACCTGGACCTTGCACCGCTGCTTCTGGGGTGAACTTGTGCTTTTGTTCAGCGCTTGCTAACTTGGAGCTGCTGGTAAAAATCACCAAGACCAGTTGTTTGCAAATTCTTAGTATCAAGTTGCTTTCTGCAAATAAACTCTTTCTCGGAACCCCAGTCCAGGAGACGGGTTTAAAAAACTGGAGATGTTGAGGTGGGATGGCCCTGTGACCCCTCCAAAATGACATGCAAAATTATTTGTGTGCGTGAGTTTTCTTTGGGCAGGAGTCTCTAGTTATCTTGATTCTTCCAGGGCTACTTACCCCCGGGAATGGGTAAGAGGGAGTGGAAATGCCTGCCGACCGTCCAGGATACTGTGATTGTCACATCTATTTTTGTCACCTGTTTGCCTTTCTAGCTGGGTGTTGCTCCAGCTGACATTTAAATGAGTTTGCATTTGCAGAGCCCGCACCAACTGGCACTTTGGGTGCAGTGCGGGGTGAGGAGGGGGGCCTGGACCTAACAGATGGAAGGGGAGTGGCTGCCAGGGATTAAAAATGTGGTTCCAGATGATCAGGAGTTGCCTGGGAGCATCTGAAGTGCTTTAAGTGCTACAGAGAGAGCTGGAATGTGGGTGGGATAGCCCTGGTTCCAGTCTCTCTTCCCCGATGTGCTGTGTGGCTGTGGACAAGACCCTTTCCCTCTCTGTTTTCAGCTGTACGATGAGGACCAGTGTCTCCCCACATGTGAAGCAGGTACACACAACATGGCCTGAAATATATAACATCAGCTCACTCACAGAGGAAGTGATCAGCGTGGGGCTGGGCATCTTCAACACCTAGTTAACCCCCGTGGAACTCCCTGGCAGAGACCCGGCCGAGCTGGCACTCCTGGCAGACGGCAATGTCTGTTTGGACTGTGATGTATGTGGTTTTCTGGGCATTGCTGTATTCTATTTATGCACAGTGCCCTTTCCAGCAGTGATATGAATGAAGTCTTTTCAAGTAAAGAATGGACATGTGGCAATTTAACACAAAATGTTAATAAAATGATCACACAGGAAGAAGGCGGATATGACAAAAGTGTGGGGTTGGGTGAAAACACCCAAAACTGGGGAAGACAGGCAAGTCAGTCTCCTGGGTCCTAAAAAGCACTTCATGCTGGACCCCCATCTACCCAATCCCTGGAGAGGGTCCCAGGGCTCAGGCCCTGCCAACAACCCCAGAGCAGTGAGGGTGGAGTGTGGGGAGGGGATTTCTGAGCAAAGGTCTGGAGTTGTAGCAAGGAGCCAAATATGTTCTCAAACTGGGTGTACATACACCTCTTGGGGTGCCAGGATCTGGTCTACAGAGTTGGTGAAGCCATGAAGATTGAGGATAATGAAAATCATCTTCTGAGTAGTTTAAGACGTTACCCTTTAAAAAAAAAAAACAGAGTGGCTGTATTGTGGGAGAGAATGCCAATTTTACAACCACTTTGGGAAATGTCCACGGGCCCCAGGCAGCAGGTAAGCTGGACTCTGGCATCGGGCCGTCTGGGTTTGAGTCCCGCATCACCTGTGTGAACTTCAGAAACTCCCTTGGATGGGGGGGAACTCCAGCTTGCAGGCAACAGAAGTGGGCTCAGCTAATTGCACCCAAAGATACCGGGCCTTATTTATTGGAAGGATGGGCGGTCACTCTTAGAGTCTCAGAATCAGCAGCACTCAGAGGAGGGGCCTGGGGCAAGTACAGCAGGTAGAGTCTTCAAGCTGAAGATGCTCCTCAGGATCCGAACATCAGGGTCCTGGGAGAGAGCGCCCAAGCCTGGGTCCTGTGCCTACGGCTCAGTCAGAGGAGTCTTGGCCAGACTGCCAACACGGGGAGGGAGGTTCCCCAAAGGGAAATTGGGGTGCCCTTCCAAAAAAGGGGTGAAGAATGCTAAGCGGGCAAAGAAAAGAAAACAAAGGTATACCCTCTCATTTTGCCTAGTTTTCTCTGCACACAGGAATGAGAACGGTCAGGCCTTTGAGGGCGATTGAGGGGATTAAATGATGTCACCGTGGAAAGGCCTGGCTCTCAGCAACTGACACTCCATAAATGTCAGTGACTGGGTTTTTTTAATTGTTTGTTATAAAAGGACACAAAAACAAGCCACGATGGGCCAGATGTGAGCCTAATGAATGCCACATGTTTCCTTTGGTGACAGCCACAGAGGCTTTGAGGATGGCAGATGTGGGTTCAAATCCTGGCTTCACCACTGAGTAGCTGTGAGGCCCCAGGCAAATGACATCAGCCCTCTGAGACCCAGTGTCTACATCTGGCTGCCAACAGCTGCCTGAGCACAGAGCCCAGTGTCTCGATGGCAGACAGCAGCACAGCCGGGCCCAGGGGCCCGGGGCAGGTGGGCAGCCCAGCCTTCCTTTCCCAGTGTAACTCCAGGAGCCCCACCTTCAGCAGAGGGCCAAGAGCTCCTGGGTAACTTTGATCCTTATTTGGGGCACAGTTTCCTGTGCCAGGAACCTGAGTCGGGCAAACACCAAGATGCTCTAGGGCCAGTGGTGCCCATGGGAATTCCCTGAGGCACTGGCTTAAATGCAGATTCCCAAGCCTCCCAGAGACCCAATGGGTCCCAGGTGATGCGCAGCAGAGAGATCAAGCTCTGACTTCTCCAAACCACATCTACAGCACCTTCCCACATCCCCACATTCCCTCCCGGGCAGCCAGCCCACTGGGAACAGCCCCGACAGGAAAGAGGCCCTCCTGTCCCAGAGCTGCCCCTCCCCGTGGCCTTCTGGTCCCTGCAGACCTACCCCGGGCGTCCTGACCCAGCACAGCTCTCAGAGGCTGGGAGACAGGCTCTCTCTCTGTACACTTCGCTCCCAGCTCAACCACCTAAATGTGGCTAAGACTGGGTAGAGGTGGGGTGTGGGCATACGGAGGCGAGGGCCTGGGATGCCGGAAGGAGGGACCCACTGAATCCAATAAGACAAATGCAATTAATTATACAGGAAACCAGAGTCAGGAGCGGGAAGAGATGGGGCGAGGATTGAGGTACGAAACTAGGGGGCTCCGGTGCAGGAATTGGAGATTGCTTGCCTGGGCTCCAGGCAGCTCCTACAAGCCCTGACTCTCTCTGCTTCAGTCAACAAACGTTCTCTGAGCTGCTCCTGCTCATTTGCCACCCCACCCCACTCCTCGGGAAGGCAGAGTGCTGCAACCTCTCTGCCCAGAACTCTGGCCTCATCTCCTCAAAGACAAGGGGACCTCCTTTGGTTCTGGCTGCCCAGGACCCGGCACCCCCTTTTCTGACTTCTGCTCATTCACAGCACCCCCATTTTCCTCTCAGGAATCAGTTCCTCTCTCCGGCCACTGTGATTTAATGGCACACTTCACTCCCAGTTTCAAGGGGTCCTGAGACCCAGGTCTAGCCAGTCGATATACCACTCCTCTAAGCCACAGTGATTGGTTCAGGGTGGTCATGTGACCTAAGCCTGACCAATGAGAGCCTTCCCAGGTCATTTGCTGGGTTCAGAGACGCTACTAAGACTATCCACATTGTGCACTGGGCAAGTGCACTAAGGCGAGGTGAGTGGGAGGCAGAGTCCAGGTTTTACTCTGTTCAAGCCCCTTGCCTGGTGTAGAATTGTGTCTACCTATTTTTTTTTCTAGTTTGCACCCAGGCATTATAGGCGCTGGCAGAGGCCCTGGGTGAGTTCTCAGGGAGAGGGCCATCAATTTCCCCCGGGTTTCGCAAAGGTGGGATGTTCCCGAAGCTGCAGGTGCTAGGTTTGCCTCCTGGGGGAGAGGTATTGGCAAAGCCATTACCTGGGAAAGAAGAACTGAGAGAGGGAGAGACAGATGCCAGGTGACATTTTTTTTAACCACCTGAAGCCAGCTGTACTTGAAATCCAAACGATCCTTGGATTTTTTTTTTTCAGCTATAGGACTCAATACATTCTTTTTTACAGTGGGAAGCAGTTTGAGTTCATTTTCTCTCACTTAAAAACCAAGATTTTCCAGTGCCTTGCACCAACTCCTGTTCCTTAGAAGCCTGGTGCTCGGAGGTCGGAGGGGATCCCAGGTCCCCAGACAACGCAGGGGTGGTCCGCGCCGTCCCCGCAGCCCGTGGTTTCAGCACACAGCCCTCTGCCCCTCAGCACCTCCCCAGGGACTGAGTTAAATGGACCTCTCCAGCTCCACGGGGCCTGCCGCCCTCTCCAAGTCTGGCTCTCGTTGGTTGTGCCGCTTTCGCTGATGGCTCCTCCACTTTTTTTCTGCTTCTCAGGACACAGATCTCGAAGTCATCCACGTTCAATCTGTAGCAAATCCTATTGGTTCCACCATCAAAAGATGTGCAGAGACCAATCACGTCTTTACCATTCCCACTGCAGCCACCCGCCCGGAGCCCCATCTCTCCCACGTGGATGAATCAGTGTCTCCATCGCTGTGACCCCATTGTGTCCCCTTTCTCTGTTAGTCAGGGAAGGCTGGGTTGTGCTGTGGTAACACACAATCCTCCCTTCCCTGCGGTACACCACATAGGTGTGTTCCTTCTTCCTGCTACCTGTCCCTCTGACTATGGTCCAGAACCCAGGTTTTGCGGGCAGCCAGTCTAGGAATACGATTCTGCCACACTGACAGTCACCATGGCAGGGAAAGAGAAAGCACAGCCTGCAGTGTGCCTGTAAGCATTCCCCAGAAGCCATGACAGCACTCTGCTCCCGCTCCATCAACCAAAGCAGTCCCATGCAATGCCTGGTTCTAATGCAGCTGGCGAGGAGCAGTGTTTTGCTGCAGAACTGAAAACACGCAGTGAACAGTGCTCATGACAACAGCGCTCCCCATTCAGTTCCCCCTCCCAACAGCAGCCAGAGGGGCTCTGTTAAAGCATGATGCAGGGCACACACCTCCTCTGCTCAGAGCCCTTCTGTGGCTGCCGCCTGCCTCTACGAGGTCAGGCACAGGCACTGCCCGGGACCTCCTGGACCCTCCCTTCCACAATCTCCACTTCACTCACTTCGCTCTGCTCTGATCTCCTTGCTATTTCTCAAACCTACCAGGCATGCTCTTACCTTGTAATCTTTGCTTATGTCTGGAATGCTTCTAAAGATATCCATGGGTCTCACCTTCAAGCTCACTGATGCCTCCCTGTTAGGGGCTGAATTGTGTTTCCTCCAAAACAAAAATTTGTGGTGAAGTCCTAATCCTTGGGATCCCAGAATGTGACTGTAACTAAAGACAGAAACTTTACAGAGGTGATTAAGTTAAAATGAGGTCTCTAAAGTGGCCCTAATCCAATATGACCGATGTCCTCATAAAAGCAGATTGGGACACAGACATACACAGGGGGAAGACAGGTGTGAGGATACAGGGGAAGGTGGCCATCTGCAAGCTGCGGAGAGAGGCCTCGGAAGAAGCCAACTTTGACAACACCTTGATCTTGGACTTCTAGCCTCCAGAACTGTGAGAAAATAAATTTCTGTTATTTAAACAACACAGTTTGTGGTACTTGGTTACAGCAACCAAAACAAACTAATGTATTTTCTTTGCCATAATTTTAAAGATCACAGACCTTTCTTTTACCTGTACCTCAATGGCCTCTGTCCTTTCCCCTGCCTATTTTTCTCTGCAGCATTATCACCTTCTGTGTTCTAAATGTTTTCCTTTGTGTGTGTGTGTGTGATCTATTCATTCTCATAGAATATAAGCTTAATTAAGGCAGGGATTTTTGTCTTTCCCTAGGGCTCAGAATAATACCAGGTACATAGCAGATACCAGTAAATAGCTATTGGATGAATGAATGAATAGATGGATAAATAGATGCTTAAACCACTCAGAAACCCCCATTCTTCCCTAAAGCATAAGATCTTTTTTGCCCTTTTTCTTTGATAGACTCAATATTGGAAGGTAGCTGGGGAGTTTTGAAAGTCTGACCTTTTAAAGTAAGTGGTATCTATCAAACCTAGAAATAAGGATAGGTGATCAAGTTCATGGCAAGGGTCCCAGAGGTCCTTATATACCTGATCAAAGATGGATGCACAAGGACCTCAACGCAGAGACATTGATTATACTGAAAATACAGTAAGGACCCAAATGCCCAACAATAAAGGATTGGGCATAAGCTGGTCTGGCCCCAGAGATGACGATTATGCAGATATTAAAAAGAATAAAAGGGGCCTATGTGCACCAAGGGGAGGATGGCTGAGAGGGTATCAACTGGAAGACTGATCGGCTCCTAGGACAGTATCAAAGTTATGCTTTCACATGTGCAAAAACCAATAACAAAAAGATACCTGAGGGAGTAGAATAAGGTTCCTGTATCAGTTACCTATTGCCACAATATGCTGTGTAACAAGCAACCCTAACACAGCCAGTAGGACACAATAATAAGCACTAATTGCTCACTAACCTGGGAATGGCTACTCTAGTTCAAGGTCTAGTCTGCTCTGCTGATCTTGGCTGGGCTTGCTCAGATGTATGGGGCAGGCTGGTTAGTGGCCAACATAGGATGGCCTCAGCTAGGACAACAGGACTGGCCAAGCTTGGTGTCATTTGTTTCATCCTCTGTCCCACTAGCCTGGACACATCATCATGGCAATGACAAAGGCACAAGAGCAAGCAAGCTTGATGGTACAAAATGCTTCCAAGCCTGCCTTGCGGCATCTGCCCAGCAGATGCTCTTTTAGTGACGGTGGCACTTCCAGGGGCCACTCCAGGGGAAAGCTGGACCCTCCCTGCCCCATCCAGACTGGGAAGTGATCTGGCAATCCCACACGTGCGAGTTCCTGGGGCCTGGGCTTCTACGTCCATCGGCTTTCCTGCCCTAGCCACGAGCTCACAGTTCCACTGTTCTTGCCACTGGCCAGCTGGTTCTGCTGCTACAGGCCACTCCAAGGGGACCCAAGGCCAAGGGGCTCCCTGACCTGGTCCCTCTTACCTCTCAGCACCAACTTCTCCCCTCCACTGTCCACCTTTTACCCCAGAAATGCCCAGCAGCTTCTGCTCCCCACACAGTTCACACGGTGTCACGTGTCCGGGTCTTTGTCCCTGCTGCAGTACAGTGCTGTGACTACAGAGCTCTCACTTCTATGCCCCTCACTGGGTGCCAGGCACTGCTCTAAGTGCTTTTGTGCATATTTACTCAAGAATTTCTCTCAATAGTCCTATGTGTAGATGCTATTCTCATCCCCATTTCATAGGGGGCACACTGAGCCAACACAGGGGACGAGAGTCACAGTGGCAGGTCAGGTCTCAGCCCCATCAGCGAGTGAGTGCTGGCCTTGGAGGGCGTCTCTGGTCCCACGGCCCATCCCATCCAGAAAGTGAAGGGTGGGCTCCTTCTTGTCAATCAGGAGGAAAGTAGGCCTAGGTCAGGAGCCAAACGTTCACAGGACAGAATACACAGTGAGTGCTTCAAGAGAAAGCTAAATGCAGACTACATGGAGAAATCATTCATTGCTTCTCCAGTTGGTAAAAATCAAAATAATCCAATGAAATCCTGTGTTAGGGGGTGGAAGGAATAGTAACCGCTCAGACATCGTGGTGGGAGGTCCGGGGGGGGGGGGGGGCGGTACGGCGATATTACAAATGCTCGAACCCTTCGGCCAGCGACCGCACTTCTGGGAACTTACCCACAGGCTGAAGCCACGGCGAGAGCACAGTGTGCGCCCAAGGTTATTTACTGCACAAGTTTAAACAGTTAGGTCGCCCTGCAGGGAACAGGTTAAATCAATTATGCTTTATTTGTCAGTTGGCGTACTTGCAGCCACAAAAACATAATAAGGAAGCTCTGAACATGCTGATATAGAACTATCTACAGGATATATTAAGTAAGAGGCAAGGTGTCTAGACATGACACCAAAGGCACAGTCCATAAAAAACAACTGGGTAAGCTGTACCTCATCAAAATTAAAAATGTTCATGACACTGTTAATAGGTGGAAAGACAGGCCACAGACCGGGAAAAAGTAGTGTTTGCAACCCCCAAGAAGGACTTGTGTCTAGAATATATAAAGAACACTCTAAACTCAATAGTATAAAAACAAAAAACATTAGTTTGAAAGTGGGTGAAATATTTAAATAGATCGTTCACAAAAAAGGACATATGAATGGCAAATAAGCACAAGAAAAGATTTCAACATCATTAGCCACCAGGGAAATGCAAACTAAAGTTGACGAAATAGTATTATAAGTACAAACCTGTTAAAATGGTTAAAATAGAAAGAAATACAAACAAAAATCAAGGGCTGACAAGAAGACAGAGCGGCTGGAGCTCCCCGACACCGTTGTGGGGACGTAGAGAGGAGCAGCCGCTCTGGAAAACGGTCGGCAGTCTCTTGGCCGGTTAAGCACACACTTGCCACACAAGCGAGTGATCGTACCTCTGGGTATTCGCCCCAGAGAAATGAAGACAAGTTCATGCAAAAACCTGGACATGGACATTCATAGCAGCTTGATTTGTAGTCACCCCAAACTGAAACCAACCCAACTAACCGTCCCTAACAGACAAATGGATAAACAAACTGTGATGTGTCCAGTTAAATGAAACACTATGAAGCAATAAAAAGGATGAATTATTGATAAACAGCACATTGAATTTATCTCAGGGGCATCATGCTGAGCAAAAAATGCCAATCTCAAAAGGTTACATGCCGTATGATTCCGTTTATGTAACACTGTCAAAGCAACATAATGATAGTGATGGAGAATGAATCCGCGGTTGCTAGGGGACAGAGTTTGAGAAGGACGAGATTATAAAAACTAATACACGAGAGTTTCCTTGTGGTGATTGGAAGAAGTCTGTATCTTGATGGTTACAAAATCCATCCACATGATGAGATTTCATAGAAATGTGCACAGGAAAACAAAACAAAACAATTATTGCATGTAAAAACTGGTGAGATCCAAATAAGGTTTGATTTTGAGTTAGTAATTTTGTACCGAAGTCAATTTCCTTGTTCTGACAATGCACTGGGTTATTATGTAAGATGTTATCGCTGGGGGCGACCAGAGGGAGCTGGGGGAAAGGTCCACGGGCACTCTGTCCTATTTTTGCAACTTCTGTGAGTCTGAAGCTATTTCAAAATAAAAAGCTTTAAAATAGCAATGATTTGGGGCTGCTTTCTTCAATTTGATTTCTTTTTGTTGTGAAAAATGATAGCAAAATAATAATAATAACAACAACAACAAGGTGAAAAGAGTCCCATTTCTGTGGAATGTAAATGCAGGCACAATTCTGTGACATAATATTTCTGAGACGTACACGAGAGACTGGGAATATCGGAGTCATGGGAGGGGCCGGGCAGCAGGGGCCCAGCAATGAGAGAAAGAGAGAAACCCTGATTTTTCTGTTTTTCTCTGGAAACTTTTACTTTTTATGTTGCGGCCATCTATCGCCTTTTAAAACTTTAATTTGATTGGCTGCAGGGAAACAGAAGAAGAGCCACCTGTTTGGCTCAGAGATCCTCAAAGGGCCGGAAGGGAGGGGGCGGTCCGAGGCACAAAGATTTCACAGGGGAGGCCGTATTTTACCAAGCTCAGGGGAGGCAAGAAACTCAAAAGAACGTGGCAGGGAGGGTGGGTAGGGCCAGGAAACAATGCCCCCTTTGTCTCTTTGACACCGATAACAAGCAGGGGTAATTATCACAGCCACCACAACAATGGACACTCACCTAACCTTTCCACTAAGCACTTCTCAGGGACCAGCTCACGTAACTCTGTAAACAACATCACTGTATAAAAAAGGAAACTGAGGCACAGAAGTGCAGTCACTTGTCCAAGGTCCCACATGGAGTTGGCAGCACTGTTACATGCCAGGCCTCCTGCCAAAGCTACGGGGTCTCCCCCCTTGGATGCCTTGGCCAGAATCCCCACAGCACATGCTGGGCCGGGGCCAGGGGTGTGGGGGGGAAAGGCTTCCAGCCTGGAACACCCCGCCCACCGCACAGGCTGGTGGGGAGAATGGGGGGATGGAGTCTGGTAGGCAACACACCTAGGCACTGGACCATCTTGTGGGCCCTGCTGGGGAAGGGCAAGCAGACAACGATCACACCACAGGAGGTGGGGAGTTGTGAGAGGGTGTGAGCAGGCCTGAGCTAGAGCAGGGGAGGCTCGGGCCGGGCCGGTCAGACAGTCATGGGCAGAGCCCCAGGTCTGGCCTCGTAGGAGAGTCCGGTCTCTCCCCACATCCTCCCTCTCCTTATCTCAGCCGCAGAGCATAGTAGTGCCCCTTCCCAGGGCCCAAGCGAGCCTCCACTGGGCACCGCCAGGGGGCGCCTCATCAACAATAGCCTCAGGATGTCAGCAGCTTCAACACCAGGGGGAAGCCCAGGTAACCACCAACAGGTGAAGCGTAATCTGTGGAAGACCCACTTAGGGAACATCACATAGCAACAAATAAAACCAAATTACAGTGACATGTAATGATGACTCTCTCAGAGTGGTGAGCAAAAGAAACCAGGAATAAAAAAGACTACATGCTGTGATGTTCTGTGTGTGTAGAGTTTTAAAATAGGCAAAATTATCCCATGTTGTCAGAAGTCTGGATCCTGGTGACTTCTGGGGAAGAGGGACAGGGAAGGGCCTGGGAGGGGGAATGAAGGGGAAGAACTTCCAATCCCACCGGTGTGTTCACTTTGCGACAACTCATCAAGCTGCACCCTTGCGCTCCACGCTTTTTTCTGTGTGCAGCTAACACCTTAATAAAAAGTTCATTTAAAAACTAAAGGAAGGCAACCTACAGAATGGGAGAAATCATTCGCAAATCACACATATGGCAGGGGTTTAATATCCAAAGTACATAAAGAACTTCTACAATTCAACAATGAAAAACTAAACAAGATTAAAAACTGGGCAAAGGACTTGAATAGACAGTTCTCCAAAGGAAACGTGCAAATGGCCACAAAGTATATGAAAACTTGTTCAACATCACGAATCATAAGGGAAACGCATGCCCCAACCACACCCATTAGGGCGGCTAATATTTAAAAAGAATACTAAGTGTTGGGGACAGAGTGGAGCCCTTGTGCACTGTTGGTGGGAATGTAAAATGGCACAGCTGCTGCGGAAACAGGATGAAGTTTTCTCAAAAAATTAAAAATAGAACTACCAGATGACCCGGCGATTCCACTTGTGGGTATATGCTCAGAAGAACTGGCAGCAGAGTCTTGAAGGGCGTGTGTGCACCCATGTCCAGAGCAGCGTTGTTCAAGAGGTGGAAGCCACCCAAGTGTTCATTGCGACTTTTCCTAGTGGTGGATGGATCAACACAATGTGGTCTATACAGACAACAGAATATTATTCAGCCTAAAAAAGACAGGAAATTCTGATCCATGAACCTTGAGAACATTACGTAAGTGAAATAAGGAAATTATAAAAGGACACATGCCCTAGCCTGGTGGCTCATTCGGTTGGAGCTTCATCCCATACACCAAAAAGTTTGTGTGTTCAATTCCAAGTCAGGGCACATGCCTAGGTTATGGGTTTGATCCACAGTCAGGGAGCAATTGGGAGGCAACTGATCTATGCTACTCTCTCACATCGATGTTTTCTCTCTCTCTTACCCTTCCTTTATCTCTAAAATCAATAAACATATCCTTGGGTGAGGACTAAAAAATAATAATAAAAAATAGAAGGATGTACGCTGCACGACCCCACTTATATGAGGTCACTAGAGCAGTCGGGTTCATAGAGCCAGTAGGTAGGTGGTGGGTGCCGGGCGGGAGGGGAGGGTGGGGAGCTGTGTTTAGTGGGCACGGCCTCCCTTTGGGAAGATGGGAAAGGGTTCTGGGGATGACGGGGGTGCTGGTTGCACAACAGTGTGGATGCACTTAATGCCACTGAACTGTGCACTTGAAAATGGGCAAGGTGGGAAATTCACCTGTTTCCCACGGTTAAAAACAAACAAGAGCGGAAGGTAGTCCGGCCTCCAGCTGCGGTAACCTGAGATGGACTTCACCAGCCTGTGTTTCCAAACCCAGAAAGTGGGTGCAGCCAGGGGTCATGTCTGTGGAGAGTGGGGGCACAGGCAGGCCACCTCACAGGTATGACATTGCCATTGTCCTCATGACTTCACGAGAAGCCATTGTGGGGATGCGTGGGCTGTGAATTTCTCGAGCATGGCTCTCTATAGAAAGAACGTCAGAGGGGAGCCCAGCCTGCGAGCGCCCCTCCCCAGGTCAGGGGAACTCGCTGTTCCAGGAGCCCCTACTGAAGCCTGGCAAGGAGCCTAAGGCGCACTGGGAGGGCGGCGGCAATTCCACTCTGTCCTCATACCTTGCACGTGAGGCCTGTGGAAGGTGCTGCCCCACCCCCCAAACCCAGCCTCCCTCCTAGTCTTTGTGGTCACTTCTGGGGTCACAAGAGGTATTGTTTTAGGTATTAGGAAGTCCAGTCCGGGCCAAATTGAATCAACATTGGGATTTTGTATCCAAATTGCACCACCACCTGGCTGATGCCTAAGGGTGAGTCCTACAGGCCAGTCCTGGTCCCTCCTGGGTGGGGAATGCAGAGGGGGGGCAGAACAGACCCCCTGGGTGGTGCTGCTGTCACCTGGCATCCAGCCCTCTCTGTGACAACTGCCTCCACATAGATGCTCACTCTCAGTGGTGCCTTGTGTCCCCCCATGCCGGCGTGGGCACTCCTGAGGCCCCTGGACACCTGCCTTTACGGGACGCCCCACACAATTCACTTCTGCTTGGGTCACCTCACACCACAGGCAATTCTCTTTGGACAAGTCCCTGGGGACAGGTCCAGCCTGGCCATGTTCCCAGCCCCTTCTTAGCCCATCTGCCTACAAAATACCTTTCTCCACTCTGCCCATCCTGGCAGCCTCTGGACCCCAGCCCCATGCCCCTCCAGGCGGAACTGGTCACATTCTCCTAGGGATCTCCACCCATCACACTCCTGGTTCCCGGGAGCCCCTGCAGCCAGCATTGCTTGGCCTGGCATTACTCTTCCAAGCTCCCTCTTCAATCTGAGCCTATAGTGGAGGATAGACCACTTTGTAGAATGTTGTCTTAACAACCCTCCTTAGAATGTGGGGGTGTTTGTCCCCATTATTCTCAACTATTCAGCCTCAGCTGAGATGAGGCAAAGTCCCATCTCAGCAGGCATTTCCCTGACAGTCTCATAAGGCAGCTGCTGGGCCCCAATGAGGTCGGTTTTATTTCGTGAAGGAGAAACCTGGGGCTCCAAGAGGCAAAGCAACTTGCCCAAGGTCACACAATCAGAGAATAGTGGGGCCAGGATTTGAGTTCTCTGTCCTCTGGGCCATTCTGCCTTGAAGCCACTAATAAGACAAGAACTGGGAGGTCGAAGCAGGACCCTCCTGGAGGCAATAGTTTTCCAGAGCAGATTTCTCAGCCTAGTTCCAGGTTCTGTCACCTCTAGGCTTCCTCCACGCTGTGTTGAGGGGGTGGGGAAGGCAAGCAGGAAGGGGCGGGGAGCAGTGCAGTACAGGAGGGCTTGTCAGGAGGACGGGACAGTCCTCTAGGTCCTCCTGCTCTTCCCCTGCACCTGCTTAGTGGCTTGGCTTCAGGTCCAATGCCACTCGTGACCAAGAGTCAGCCTTGGGCCTTGAATTCAACTTCCCCAGCCTCAGCCTCTTCATCTGCGTCACGAGATGGTCAGAGCCCAGCCTCCCAGCCACCGTGAGGATGGGCTGTGCTGTGGGCTTTATTTAGGGTGCACACTCTGGGCCGGAACTTTTGAGATGGAAAATTCCGGCTTGACAGTTCCCTGGCCGTGTGTCCTGGAGAAGTTACCTAACATCTCTACGTCTCAGCTTGCTCATCTGTCTACTGGGGGCAAATACAGGATAGACCTGATAGAATCACTGAGAGGATGAAGTTAATGAACATGCATAAGACTCTCGTAGCAGCACTGGCTGGTGGTACGCATGCAGCAGATATGAGCAGTTACTGATGTTTTGAAGCAGGGGCGATGGTTTGAGAAGGCACGCAGCCCCGGCCGTAGCTTACACTCAGATGCTTGTAGCACTTTAAACCAGGGTGCATGCTTTTCTGCCCACTGCCCCCTCCTGAGGCCAGGCACTGTGGACAGCCCTGGTGCCAGGAGGTCTGGCATGTGTGGGGCCTCGGGCATCCCTTGTCTGTCCCCAGTTTCCCCAGGCCTGGCTCCCAGCCTAAGTCCATCGGACCCAAGCCCTGCCTGGCCAGACCGTCCCAGGGAAGGATTCAGGTGTTGGTGGGGATCCAGAGCCCGAGGACTGAGTAGGAGGAACCGTGGCTGGGTGGTTGGCAGGCCAGGTGGTTGGCAGGCCAGGTGGGCGAGGGGCAGTGCACAGGCAGTCCTCTTCTCTCCACCCCTGAAAGCCCCAGCTCCACTGCAGCTCCCCTCCGCTTCCCGGGGCAAGCTACAGGGCCTCTCCGACCTTCAGTACCTCATCTGTCAGAAGTCTGTTGTGGGGGTTCATTGAGACAACCATCTCTCAGGTGCTCAATACATGGTGGCCGCAATTGTTATTTCTATCACCTCCTTGGTAGCGGTGGGTGTCCAGGGCACTGGGATTAAAAGGTCGCCAGAGCTCAGAAGGAAATGAGAATTATGGATGTCCCACTGCACACACTTTGCAAATGAGAAATCCAAAACCCAAGGTCATGCAGGGATTCAGGCTCCTCACACCACTGAGTCAACGTTGTCACATGAGTGGCTTCTTGCATGGCCCCTGGAGGGAATGTGCAGAGGAAAGAGGGCCCCACAACTCGAATGTGGGTAGAAGGAAGGGAGGCTCCCGAGACACACACAAATACACAGTTTCTGTGTGTGTGTGTCTCTTCCTCTCCGTCTCTCTCTGCCTCTCAGTAGCACAGTGGCAATCCTGTATTAGCTGTTCAGTTCTAGGACGGGGAGAAGATACGTAGCCCACATGTGCCGGACAGAGTGGGGACACAGGCGCGCCATCCATCCAGAGGTGGCTCAGAGAACCGGGAGAGCCTCCAGCACTGACCTCAATCTCTCATTTATGAATTCTCGTTATGGAATTAATTTAAAAATATAGAGGTCTTATTTTAGCATTTTTGATAAATCCCTCTCTCTCCCCAGTCAAACTCTCCATTTTTCTGTCATTCCCCTTTTATTTCTGGTCCAGGCACTCAGTTTGGGAGACACACCAAGAATTTTCCCAGCAACAATGTGTGGTTATTTTACCCAATAAGCTGTCGGGACTCAAGGCTTACGGGATGGCGGAGCTCCTTAGGCATCGCAGTCATCCTCATTACACCTTACTGCATTTGCCCACTTACCAAGTTCCACGCATGTGCTACGCATTTTGCATGCATTATTACATTTAATTCTACAGAAAATAATGTACTGAGTGCCCAGGAATTCCTCACCCAGGGCTATTAAATCCTAACCTGCTGCTGCTGCTCCTCCTCCCCTTCTTCAAGGATCCTATCAGAGACCGGAGGAGCCCCAGCAACCTCTCCCTGATTGCATTTCTCTCCCCCTCCCGCTCCCAAAGGTAATCGCTCCCTGCATCTGGAATGTACCCTTCCCATATTTGTTTTCACACATACATCTGCATCTGTTAACTGACTGGTTTTTGCTTGTTTTCAAACTTTATACAAATGGGACTTTAGTGTATGAGTCACTGGCAAACTTTTTGATTCAACATCAGTTAGTGAGGTTGCTCCACATCGCTCCACCGAGCTCTAATCTACGCAGAGTCTATAAAAAAACCTCGATTCGCCGAGGCCCTTTCCCGTTGGTTGGATGAGTGGGCGGGCTCTAGCTGCTTGCCCGCACAGTGCAGCTGTCCCGGGTGCAAACACTGACCAAGGGGTCTCATGACGGGGACGCTGGGCCTGACGTCATGGCTTCCCTACGTGGCGTCTGACTGCTTTCCAAGGTGGTGATGCCACTTCTGGGTCCCACGGCTGCACATCAGATACTGCGTCATCCACAGTCACACTGTCACTCGGTGGCAGACCAAACCCTTCTTAAGGGAAGAAACTGAGGCTCAGGGAGGAAAAGGGCCCAGGATCCTAGAGTCAGTGACCAAGGGAAGCAGGACTTGAACCTGGTTTCCTCCATGTTCCAATTATTTATTGCTACAAAATAAACAACGCCCATACTTAGCAGATTTTAAACAGTCAGTTATTTATTTTGCTCATTGATCTGCAGTTCAGGCAGGGCTTTGAAGGGAAGGTTGGTCTCTGTTCCATGTAGCCTCAGCTGGGGTCGCTTGACAGGGAAGCCTGGAAGATTCTTTCCCAAGGAGACACACAGACGCCAAGTTGGTGTCGGCTGTTGAGGGTGCTCAGCCGGGGCAGGGAGGGTCTTGGTTCTTCTCTGCAGGGGCCTCCTCATGAGCGGTCTGGGATTCCTCAGGGCAGACCTGCCGGGTTCCCAGAGCCAGGGTCCCAGAGACTGGCAGGGTCACTTCTGCTCTCCTCCGTGGGTGAAGCAGAAGGAGGGTCTATGTTCTGTCCTGCATTTTGACAGAAGGAGTGTCCAAAGATCTGGGAGTCATGTTTTAACGCTGACACACTTGACTTCTGCCGCAAGCCTTTAATAGTGTAGAGTTCAAAACGCTCTAACAGGCAGCTGATAGAGAAATGAATGGCAATGAAGCCATCATGGCCGCCCAAAACTACACTGTCGTCTGTGACTGTACCAACCACAACACGCCCAACAAGGACCTGAAGCAGGATCCCAAAGTATTGATTGGCTCGAGGGCAGAACCTGTCCATATGCTTGACTTGGCCTGAAAGGGGAAGTTTTTGTGTAAAAGTAATTATCAGTATTTTAAATTGGTGGCCTTTACTTCCAATTTCCAGAAATTGGATTTCCAGATTTCCAGAAAAAAATTCCCAAAAGATTTGGCAACATTGGGCCCTCATTCCCAGATGGCCTCTCTGGCTGAGGGGAGGAGTGACCACTCTGGTAAATTTTCCAGTTTTCTTCAGTCCCAGCATTTTGAACTGGCCTCTGTGGACAGTCGAGTTGCCTGGCAAAGCCTGGGACACTACATCTAAGACATTATAAGGGCATTGGGGGAATAATTAGTTCACAGGGGTTATTACTGAACACAACTTGGAGTATACAGCTGGAGCCCAAATGAGGAGCACTGGTATGAGGCTCTTGGAAGATGTTCAGCTCTGTGGGGGGTGGGGTTGGAGGGTAGTAATCCTAGAAGACTCCCAGAGGAGGTGACACCTGTCTCGTGTGAGATGGGAAGGATTTGTAAATGCTCAGGACCCTAGGAGCTTGATCCCCAGTTTGATTGCCTGTTGGACACCAGCACACTGAGATTAGGAAGGACAAAACAGCATCCAACCTGGGCGTCCAACCGCTGCAATCCCAAATTCAATCTCGTTCCTAGGTGGAAATAAAGAGCAAAAATTGAGTTTCAACATACGTGGTGACTTGAATGGACACCCAAGGTGCCAGACCCTTGAGATACTGATCATACTGCCTGAAATGCTACCATCAGCACCACCCTGTAAATTGCAACATTCCATAGGAAGCACATGTTTTTGACAAAGGGGGGACGTGTTTGCATGAATTACTCATTTGCCTGTTCATATGGGGCAGTATGGGTTAGTTAACCCCTCAGATTTGCCAGCACAGAAAAGGAGCTCCTGGGAAGGACACAGGATGAGTAAGTGTTGGTACAGAGGAGAGAAAGGACTAACACGAGGTTGCATTGGAGGGAGGGGGCACAGGTGGGAGCCCTGAGCATCATGCAGCAGAGGGAAATCTAAGGTCGGCAGGGAAAGACGAGAAAGAAGCTGGCATGTAAAATGGTGAAGCCCCGAGGGTTGCCATTCAGCAGGGCTTCCTACAGGTCACGCGGTCTCTCTTGTTGGACTGTGACTTCCTCCTCTGCCAGAGAAGGGGTGGAAAGCAGACCTGTCACACTAGGGTCCTAGGAGTCTAGGAGCCCCTCAGTCTCATCTTGCAAGACACCAGGATCCCAGGTTTCCATGGATTCTAGAAGTTACAGATTGTTTTATTAAATACCGTCTTCCTGTGATGTTCTTGAAAATGTAACAAAACATATAATGGTTCAAAGACTACTTCTGGGGCTTCACGAGTCTATAATTTGATGTTCTCTGGGGTCTACATTTTTATATGCAGTCATTCTAAGATTGTACAAACCCATCATACCTTCTCATCCAGATCCATTGTTACAGGGGCCCCCAGCCTTTTTGGCACCAGGGACTGGTGTCATGGAAGATAATTTTTCCACGGACCAGGGTGGGTGGGGGTGAAGGGTTTCAGGATGATTCAAGTACATTACATTTATTGTGCACTTTATTTCTATTATCACTACATTGTGATATATAATGAAACAAGTATACAACTCACCATAATCCAGAATCAGTGGGAGCCCTGAGCTTGTTTTCCTGCAACTAGACAGTCCCACTTGGGGGTGACTGGAGACGGTGACCCCCAAAGTGTGCTGCTTATGTCCAGTCTACTCCGTGATCTCATTTTGGTGCTGTCACTGCAGAAAACCCTGCTTCAGAAAGATAAAATGTCGAGAATGGAAGCAGACTTTTCAGTGCTTTTGTGGCGACTTCAGAATATTCTACCTCGACTTCAATCCAGAACGTAGGAGAGATTTGAAGTTGTCTCACACATACTTCGAAGGCCACCATCATTCGCGATCTCTCTTCTGGCACAAAGTTGATTCACCTGGTCTATTCACAAATGGGCCGCAGGTCCATTCCTTCCCAGTTCCAGGGTCTTTGTGGTTGGGAAGCAATGCTCAAACTCTTCCAAAAGCTGAGGTAGGTGGTCACACACCAGCTGGGAGAAGGAAGGCCCTGGCTCCGTCTCTCTCAGAATCGCTGCTAATGTCTGAAACATGTCAGAAATCCCCATGTTCACTCATCGCCCCCACAGTTCCAGCTTGGCTTTGAATGCAGCCACTTTATCTGCCGACTTGAGCACAGTTATTCTCCCCTGAAGTGACAGACTGAGTTCACTGAGCAGGTTGCTTATGTCACACAAGTAAGTAAGTTTTGCGGCCCATTCTGCATCACTGAATGTGCTGCCGGTGGTGACTGTTTTTCTAAAAGAGATCTCTGGAGCGGCTCCCACAGCTCAAAGGCTCTGGCCAGGGATCTACCTGTAGAACGTCACCTCACCTCTGTGTATGGGAGGAGACGTGTGTGCTCTGCGTCCGCCTCCCCACAAAGCTGTGCGAACAGACGTGTGTGAAGGGCACGCACTTAAATGTGGTTGATGATTTTAATCACGTCTTGCAAAATGTTGTTAAGTTCAGGTGCCATTTTTTGGCTAGCCAGCATTTCCCTATGGATGCCATGGCGCACACAGACTCACATTCAGACGCGACCTCTTTGACCCAAGTAATGAAACCAGAAAGCCGTCCAGCCACAGCAGCTGCGTACCACGGTGACTCATTAATCCTCTCTATCAATTGTTCTCCGATTTGCTCTGCTATTTCATCAATTTGTCTAGTTACAGTGCTAGCCAGAAGAGGAACACATGCCACCTTTAGAACTGCAGCCTCTCCTAAAAGTTCACAACAAATGTCCTTAGCAGCAGGCAGGATCAACTCTCCACCAAGGGGAAAGGGCTTCTTAGCTTCAGCAATGCAGTCAGCCACTGAGAATGATGCTCCCAGTGCAGACACATCCGATGAAGTGGTGGCCTTCAATAACTGCTTCTGTTCTTCATGGTTTTTTTCTTTTGAAAAATTTCAAAGGCTTGTGTTTTAATGGAGGGTGTTTGGTCTCCATGCGGCAAAGCAGTTTTGAAGGTTTTATGGCTTCGTTGGCTAGCCACATATTATACAAAGCAGGCTTGGAGAATGTGAATCACCTGTTACAATGAATTTGCAATCTAACCAGGACTCTTGGTATTTTTGGATTCTGGCTTAAAGCCTGCCGTGAGATGCAGCTGCACAATTGAAGTATATCAACTTGCCATAGTAAAGCCTGTCACCAGATGCAGCTTTGTCGTCACTTGCCACTTACTGATGGAATTTTGATGAGTCTGCAGCAGTTGATTTACTATGGTCTCTGTGTTGTCAGACCTCTCTCTAATGATCATCTGTATTTGCAGCCGCTCCCAGATCATCAGGCATTAGATTCCCATACGGAGCCGTCAACCTAGTTGTGTGCACAGTTCACTGCAGGGTTCGCGTTCCCATGAGAATCTAATGCTGTCGCTGACCCGACAGGAGGCGGAGCCCAGGCGGTAATGGGAGAGATGGGGAGCAGCTGTAAATACAGATGAAGCTTCTTCACTCACTGGCCCACCGCTCACCTCCTGCTGTACAGTCCGGTCTGTGGCCCAGGGCTTGGGGACCCTTGCTTTATTGGAAGACCATGATTTGCAATGAAGCCAGTGATTCACCTGTGTGCTACCTATGCAATGTTTTTTTTCTTTAACTTACAATTTAAAATAAAATTTTTAAACTTTAAAAAATATTTTTCGAGAGAAGGGAAGGGAAGGAGAAAGAGTAGGAGAGAAATATCAATGTATGGTTGCCTCTCATGCGTCCCCTGCTGGGAACTGGCCTGCAACCCAGGCATGTGCCCTGACTGGGAATCGAACCGTAATACGCTGGTTTGCAGGCCTGCGCTCAATCCACTGAGCTACGCCAGCCAGGGCCTTAAGTTTTAAAACTTTTAACAGCCTCATTCTAAATAATAATAGTAACTGTGAAATCATGCATTTAAAGGATAAACACTATTTTTCTAAAAACATACCAAGTAAGCTTTGGTAATGTAGGTCCTGGCACCCCCTCGAACCATCTCAGGCAACATCAGCAACTTGAATACATTTCAGACACCACAACCCAGGGGGCCAGCCCCCTCATTCCTGCAGGGAAGCATGGAAACATCCATTGCAAGGGTAGGAGTTGGCACTGAAGATGTGAGGTCCACTAACCATGGGTCTCTGAGGAAGATCGTCTTGTCCTGTTCCTGCTAGAGGTCTGAGCTGGGAGGCTGGGTGCCCTTCCCACAAGCTCCCCGCACTGAGACTGGAGTGGGCCGGAACCACGAGGGGATACTATGCAACACTGGCATCTAGTGGCCAGAATGCAAGAAACCGAGGGAAGAAGCAGAACGAGGGCAGGATTCCTAGACCTGGGAAGTTGCAGGTGAGATAATGGGACAAACAACTACCATACACAACAGTGTGGCAGCTAATCAAGTACTACATGGTGGCACAAAAACAACTTAAGTGTCCACCCATGGGATATTGATTTTTTTTAAAAAGTATAGTAAATCGTATGAAATATTATGCAGACATCGCTAAGAATGCCATAAAGATATATTATTGATATGGAAAGAGGCTCAGCTGAGTGGGGCAAGGGGAAGAGCACTAAGCGATTCCATTCAACTTATGTAAAATGTGAGTGTAAACCCACTTTGCCCATCCATCTAAAGAGACTGTCTGCTACCCTCCGTCTTCTCCACGGCAGTGTGTATATATATATATATATCCCATCCTCACAGCTACTCAAGCCAGAAGCCTAGAGATCACTCAGACCCCTCGCTGACCCCCACACCACCCGCCTGCTTCTCTCCCTCTCCATGGCCACCACCTCGGACAGAACCAGCACCATTTCTAGCCTGGGTGCCTGCAGTGGCTTCCCAAGTTCCAGCCTTGCCACTCTGCCTTCCCCACTCCAAGGCCCAGAGAGCTTTCCCAAAGCGCCCTGCCAGATCACGCTGCCTCCCTATTGAAACCCTCCAGTGGCTTCCTGTCTTACACAGAATAAAAGCCCATCTCCTCACCGTGGCGCCCAAGCCTTTGCCCACCCGCCGTCCGACCCTGACCCTCTCTCCCTCCATGCCTGTGCCCTGAGCCTCTGTCCCTTCCTCAGTCCTGCTGAGTCTTTGCACATGCTGGTTCCATGCCGCAAAACAGGCCTGGCCCTGCTCTCCAGTCCAATTTCTATTCCAACTTCAGTCTTCTGAACACTGCCACCTTTCCACATTAGCCCCTGTGGGTAGTGGGATTTCATCTTTGTGTTTTCTAATTTACCTGAGAAACAAGTATTATGCTGCTGTGATCAGAAAAAAGCAATCCAGTTATATTAATCTAAAAGAAAACCAAATGTATCAGTGGTGTTCAACCCATGGCCTGGGGGCCACATGAAGCCCAGGATGGCTATGAATGTGGCCCAATACTAAATTGTAAATTTACTTAAAACATTATGAGATTTTTTGTTGTAATTATTGTTTGTGTATTTAATGCATGGCCCAAGACAACTCTTCTTCCAGTGTGGTCCAGAGACACCAAAAAGTTGGACACCCAGCACAGGGTGAATTCAAAAAAGGAGGAGGTCTGAGTGGTCTGGACAGCTGGAGAGGGCTTTCAGGGAAGGTGCAGATTGAAGGAAAGGAGGAATTAAACCTGGGAAAGAAAACAACATCCCAGAAAGGGAAACATTTGAATGAAGGTGTAAAGGTGGACAGACAGCTGGAGCAGGTGGCACCTGATGATTTTGCCTGTCTGGCATCCTTAATTCTGGTTGCAACACCCTTTTTCTATCTCAGGATCTATTCTTCCTACATTCTCATACCATAGGTTTCCAGGGGGCCTGATTCTCAATACAGGTGTGTGAATTGAGCTTGGCCAGTGAGAGCCTTTCCTGGGATCTTTGCCTCATCTTTTAAAAAGGGGTGTTCTCTTTCCAGTAGAGTTACCAGGCTGCAAGGATGTATGCCTGGATCTTCTTTGCCACTGCAAAGGAAGATCTTGCCTCAGAATAGAGCCAAAGGAGAAGTCAGAGCCAAAGATAAAGTCACATTTCTGATTGACATTTTTTTAAGCACCTGGATTCAGCCACACCTGAAGCCATTTGTCCTTAGAGTTTTCAGATCCATGAACCAGTAAATACCCCCTCTTTTGAGGGTTGGGATGGTTTGTCATCCATTTCTGTTACTTGCTACCCCACAATTCCTAACCTGCACACTAGCCTGGCTGGTTCAGAGACTTGCTTTGGAAAACAGTGAGGGAAGCCAAGCAGAGACAGCAGAAGTAACAAATGTTCTGGCCATTCTTTGGAGGAAAAGCCTTTGTTCCCAGTAGACTGAAACATGTAGTGTGGGAATTGGAGAATTTGAATTTTTGAGCCAAGTCAGAAATCTGAAACGATAGGCCCTCTTCCCTGACTGCCCACAAGCCACAATCTCTCTCATCTACCCAGAAATTCTCTGAAAAGAGACTTAGGGACAAAAATGGCCTGAGGCAGCTCCTGTTCTTGGCTTCCTGGGGGTCTGGAAGAAAAGTTGCTAAGTCTTCCCAGACCACAGTGGGAAGGCCAAGAATCCACAAGACAACTGGGCAGGGGATGAAATGGGTGAGGGCGGGAATCATCTGATGTATTTTCCACTGTCCTTTCCCTGTTTCTGCCTGGTCCAACTACTCCTAAGGGCCATTGGTGCCTGGCAGGGAGATGTTGTGATGGTGGAGAAGAGAGACACAGCCCCGCTGGTTCTAGCCAGATCTGGTTCCTCCTAAGAGCTGCATGATGACAAGACACGTGGGGACTCCTGAGGGCCCGGCAGAGTCAGCACCTGTGTCCTGTGTCCCACCAGGTCGCACATGACTGGCACAGGGTTGTATGTAAGAGCAACTGGTTTCCATTCAGAAAACAGACTCCAAGTCCTTGCAGAGAGTGAGCAGACAAGGACTCCCGTGGTGGAGGATCACGTAAGTGTCGCTGCCTAGTCTCCTCAGGGGGACTTAGCATCCCTGCCCCCCTGCAGCCATGTCTTCTGACCCTGACCAGGGTACAGCTTCCCTCTGAAAGCTCTGGCCTGAGACCAGTCACAAACCATCCCCAGCTTTTTAGAGCCACATCTGTAGCTGTGAGCTAAAATCAACAGGTACAGAAAAATATTTGTTAAAATTCAATACCCATTCATGATAAAAACTCTCAGAAAAAAAAAAAAAGAATATCGAAGAGAACTTCCTTAATCTGATAAAGGGTATCTGCCATGTACACACCACACACACACAGCTAGCATCATTATTATTGACGAAATATTAACTGCTTTTCTCCTAAGGGCAGGAATGAGAAAGGTATGTCTACCACTATCATTTTCTATCCAGCATTGGGCCTAGTCATTTCAATGAGGCAAGAAATAAAAACAAAAAAATAAAAATTGGAAAGAAAACATACAAACTGTCATTATTTCAGATGATAATATTGTACATGGAAAAAGTCCAAAATATTCTAGGAACTGTTAGAATAAATAAATAAATTTAGCAAGTTTGCTGGATATAATCAACATTCAAAAATCAATTGAGGACTCTCAGGCAAGATGGAGCCATAGGTAGACACACTGTGCCTCCCCGCGTGACCAAAAGACAGACAACAACAAATTTAAAAACAAAAACAACCAGAACTGACAGAAAATTGAACTGTATGGAAGTCTGACAACCAAGGGATTAAAGAAGAAGCATTCACCCAGACCAGTAGGAGGAGCGGAGACAGGCAGCAGGGTGGAAAGGACTTGTGGCAGGGCAGTGGCTCGCAGACAGGGCGGTCCCACATTCACGTGCAAATAAACAGGAGGAACAACTGGGGAGCCAGATAGACCTGGAAACCCAGAGTTTCAGCGTGGGGAAATAAAGCCTCAAACCTCTGACCGAAAACCCCTGCGGGGGTTGAGGTGCCAGGAGAAACTTTCGGCTTCACATTAGAGTTGTGAAGCTCTCACGGAGAGACCAACAGGGTCCTAGAACCTACACAAACCCACCCACCAGGGAAATCAGCACCAGAAGGGTCCAGTTTGCTTGTGGGAAGCGGCAGAAGTGACTGAAAGTCCGCAGAGAGAGAAGCACGTGCTATTGTTCCCTCTCGAACCCCTCCCCCACATACAGCATCACAATGCAGCAATGTGGGTTGCCCTGCCCTGGCAAATACCTAAGGCTCCACCCCTTACTACGTAACAGGCACACCAAGACCAAAAAAATGACCCAAATAAAAGAACAGATCAAAGCTCCAGAAAAAATACAGCTAAGCAACGAAGAGGTAGCCAACCTATCAGAGGCACAGTTCAAAAACTGGTAATCGGGATGCTCACAGAATTGGTTGAATTTGGTCACAAATTAGATGAAAAAATGAAGGTTATGCTAAGTGAAATAAAGGAAAATGTACAGAGAACCAACAGTGATGGGAAGGAAATTGGAACTCAAATCAATGGTGTAGACCAGAAAGAAGAAAGAAACATTCAATCAGAAAAGAATGAAGAAACAAGAATTCAAAAAACAAGGAGAGGCTTAGGAACTGCCAGGACAGCTTTAAATGTTCCAACATCTGAATTATAGGGGTACCAGTAGGGAAAGAGGAAGAGCAACAAGTGGAAGAGTTATTTGAACAAATAATAAAGGAGAACTTCCCCAGTCTAGCAAAGAAAACAGACTTCCGGGAAATCCGGGAAGCTCAGAGAGTCACAAAGAAGTTGGACCCAAGAAAGCACACACTAAGGCACATCATAATTACATTATCCAAGGTTAAAGAGAAGGAGAGAATCTTAAACGCAACAAGAGTAAAGGAGACAGTTATTTACAAAGGAGTTCCCATAAGGCTGTCAGCTGATTTCTCAAAAGAGACCTAGCAGGCAAGAAGGGACTGGAAAGAAGTATTCCAAGTCATGAAAGGAAGGACCTACATCCAAGATTACTCTATCCAGCAAAGCTTTCATTTAGAATGAAAGGGCAGATAAAGTGCTTCCCAGATAAGGCCAAGTTCAAGGAATTCATCATAACCAAGCCCTTATTATATGAAATGTTAAAGGGATTTATCTAAGAAAAAGAAGATAAAAATAGGAACAGTGAAATGACAACAAACTCAGTTATTAACAACCACACCTAAAACAAAAACAAACTAATCAAACAACTAGACTAGGAACAGAATCACAGGAATGGAGATCACATGGAGGGTTATTAGTGGGGGAGTGGATGGGGAGAGAGGGAAAAGGTCTGTAGAAAATATACAGGGGGAGATTAAGAATAGTATAGAAATGTAGAAGCAAAAAACTTTCATGTATGACCCATGGACATGAGCTAAAGACAGGGAATGTGGGTGGGAGGGGGTGTGCAGGGCAGAAGGAAATAAATGGGGGAAAATGGGACAACTGTAATAACATAATCAATAAAACATACTTGAAAACTCAATTGAATTTCCACATACTATCAATGATTATAAAATAAAAGCTTAATTTTATTATTATTTTTTAATTTATTGAGCCCTGGCTGATGTGGCTCAGTGGATAGAGTGCTGGCCTGCAAACCAAAGGGTCACTGGTTTGATTTCCAGCCAGGGCATATGCCTGGGTTTCGGGCCAGGTCCCCAAGAGGGGGGGCACAAGAGGCAACCACACATTGATGTTTTTCTCCCTCTTTCTCCTTCTTTTTTCCTCTCTCTAAAAATAAATACAATCTTTTAAAAATATTGAATTTACTGGGGTAACATTGGTTAATAAAATTATATAGGCTTCAAGTGTTCAGTTCTATAATACATCATTTGTATACTGTATTGTGTGTTTACCTCCCGAAGTCGAATCTCCTTCTGTTACCACTTATACCCCTTTACCCTTTTCTACCTCTCCCCACCCCCTTTCCCTCTTGCAATCACCATACTATTGTCTGTCTATGAGTTTGGGGTGACTTTTGGCTTAATCCCCTCGCCTTTTTCACTCAACCCCCCAACACCACTACCTTCTGACAGCTGTCAGTCTGTTCTCTGTATCTATGAGTCTGTTTTTATTTTGTTAGTTTATTTTGTTTATTAGATTCCACATGTGAGATCATACGATATTTGTCTCTCTCTGACTGCTTATTTCATTTAGCATAATACTTTCCAAGTCCATACAAGCTTTTATAAAAGATAAGATTTCTTTCTTTTTTATAGCTGAGTAGTATTCTATTGTGTGAATGTACCACAGCTTTTTTTATACACTCATCTACTGATGGGCACCTGGGCTGCTTCCAAATCTTGGCTATTGTAAATTACACTGCAGTGAACATAGGGGTGCACATATTCTTTTGAATTAGTGTTTCTAGTTTCTCCTGATGTATTCCCAGAAGTGGAATCACTCAGTTATAAGGCAGTTCCATTTTTAATTTTTTGAGGTATCTCTATACTGCTTTCCACAGTGGCTGTATCAATCTGCATTCCCACCAAAAGTACAAAAGGGTGGCCTTTTCTCCACATCCTCGCCAACACTTTTTTTTTGTTAATTTATTGATGATGACCATTTGACAGGTGTGTGGTGATATCTCATTGTGGTTTTAATTTACATCTCTCTGATGATTAGTGACATGGAGCATCTTTTCATTTGCCTATTGGCCATCTACATGCCCTCTTAGGAGAAGTGTCTATTCAGGTTCTTTGCCCATTTTTAGATTGGATTGTTTGCTTTTTTGATATTGAGTTGTGTAAGTTCTTTATAAATTTTTAATATTAACCCCTTCTCAGCTGTATATTAACAAATATGTTCTTCCATTCAGTGAGTTGTCTTTTCATTTGTTGATGGTTTCCTTTGCTGTGCAAAAACTTTTTAGTTTCCATTTTATTATTTTTCCCCTTTGTTTCCCTTGTTTGAGGAGACATCAGAAAAAAATATTGTTATGAGAAATGGTCAAGATTTGACTGCCTATATTTTCTCCTAGGAGTTTTGAGTCTTACATTTAAGACTTTAATTCATTGTGAGTTCATTCTGAATTCATTCTTATGTATGGTATAAGAAGGTGGTCTAGTTTCATTTTTTTACATGTATCTGTCCAATTTTCCCAACACCATTTATTGAATAGACTCTCTTTATTGTATGTTATTGCTTCATTTGTCAAATACTAATTGCCGTGACTGGCTTGGCAGGTCACATCAGGTCCTGAGGGAAGACGATGGGGGATTGAGAAATAAAGAGACAGAGTCAAAGTGGAGTCCCTTCTCTGGGATGCAGAGGAGGGAACTGCTTATTGGTGAAGTCAGGCTGTATGTGTTGAGCCAGCTTTGAAGCAGAGTGTGAGAAAGACAAACTGCAAGGCTAGGTACATTTTATTTTTTAAGAACATTTGCTGCTCCTTTTTGGTACAGTGATACAGCAAGCAGCCAAGTCATTGTTTTCTTACAACAATCTATCAGGCAGTCTTCCACAGCCTGGGGCAGCTGTGCTGAACCCGAGGCCTGCTTCCAACTCCCTTGGCACACATTATCCTGCTTGGCTGCCCACAATTAATTGACCATAGACGCGTGGGTTTATTTCTGGGCTCTCCATTCTGTTCTATTGATCTGTATGTCTGTTTTTATGCCAGTACTGTTCTGTTTTGATTACTATGGCCTTGTAGCGTAGTCTGATATCAGGTAGCCTGATTCCTCCAACTTTGTTCTTTCTCAAGATTGCTATTGTTATTCAGGGTCTTTTGTAGTTCCATATAAATTTTTGAAATATTTGTTCTAGTTCTGTAGAACACTCCATTAGTACCTTGATAAGAATTGAATCTATTAAGTGTTTTGGGTACTACAGACAATGGGGTGTTAAATTCCCCTACTAAGACATTTTAATGATGTTAATTCTTCATTAACACAGTATATGCTTATTTTTATCTTCACTTATTTTTATGTTCATCAGTTTCTTTCTTCAGTGTCTTATAATTTTTTGAGTACAGGTTTTTTACATCCTGGGTTAAGTTTGTTCCTTAGTATTTTTTTATGCAATTTTGTATGGGATTGTTTTCTTAGTTTCCCTTTCTGATAGTTCATTATTGGTGTATAAAATGCAACTGATTTCTGGATATTTATTTACTACTTTATTGAATTCATTTATCAGTTCTAGTAGTTTTTTTGGTGGAGTCTTTAGGGTTCTCTACATAAGTATCATGCCATCTGCTAATAATGACAGTTTTACTTCTTCATTGTCAATTTGGATGCCTTTTTTGTCTTTTTCTTGTCTGATTGCTGTGGCTAGGACTTCCAGTACTATGTTGAATAAGAGTAGTGAAAGTGGACATCTGTGTCTTGTTTCTCTTCTTAAGAAATGGTTGTAGCTTTTGTCCATTGGGTATGGTGTTGACTGTGGGTTTGCCATATACGGCCTTATTGCATTGAGGTAAGTACCCTGTATCCCCACTTTGCTGTGAGTTTTCATAACTGGGTGCTGGATTTTGTCAAAGGCTTTTTCTGCATCTATTGATATGATCATGTGCTTTTTGTCCTTCCTTTTGCTTATGTGATGTATTACATTTCTTGATTTGTGCATATTATACCAATCTTACATCCCCAGAATAAATCCCAGTTGATTGTGGATCATGATCTTTTTAATGGATTGCTGGATCTGATTTGATAATAGTTTGTTGATGATTTTAGCATCTATGTTCATTGGAAATATTGGCCCATAATTTTCTTCTTTATGGTGTCTTTATCTGGTTTGGGAATTAGGATAATGCTGGCCTCATAAAATGAGCTTGAGGGTCTTCTCCCCTCTTGAAGCTTTTGGGATAGCTTGAGAAGAATAACTTAATTTTTTTTAATGTTTGATAAAATTCTCCTGTGAAGCCATAGACCCTTATTGTTTGTTGGGATTTTTTTATTACTGTTTCAATTTCATTAGTTGTAATCAGTCTATTCAGATTTTCTGATTCTTCCTGATTCAGTTTGGGAAGATTGTATGTTTCTAGGAAATTATCCATTTCATCCAGATTGTCCAATTTGTTGGCATACAGTTGTTTGTAAAATTTTCTTACAATCCTTTGTGTTTCTGTGGTGTCAGTTACTAATTCTCTTTCCTTTCTGATTTTATTTATTTGGGTCCTCTCTCTTTTTCTCTCAATGAGTTTGGTTAAAGGTTTGTCAATCTTGTATATCTTTTCAAAAAACCAACTCTTGGTTTCGTTGATCATTTATATTGTTTTATTAGACTTGATTTTATTTATTTCTGCTCTGATTATTATTATTTCTCTTCCTCACTTTGGGTTTGTTTGTTGTTCTTTTTCTAGTACCTTTAAGTGTAAAGTTAGATTATTTATTTGATTTTTCTTGTTTCTTGAGGTAGGCCTATAATGCTATGAATTTTCCTTTTAGGGGCTGCTTTGCTTCATTTATAGAATTTGGGTTGTTGTGTTGTCATTTTTATTAGATTTCTTCCTTGACTTCAATGTGAACACATTCATTCTTTAATAACATGTTGTTTAGCCTTCATGTTCTCATATGTTTTTCAGTTATTTTCTTGTTATTGATTTGTAGTTTCATACTATTACAGTCAGAGAAGAAGCTTGATATAATTTCAGTCTTCTTAAACTTATTGAGACTTGTTTTGTGTTCCTAACATGTGGTCTACTTTAGAAAATTTTCCATGTGCACTTGAAAAGAATATATATTCTGCTGCTTTGGGGTGAAATGCTCTGAATACATCAATTAAATCCACTTGGTTTAATGTGTTATTTAAGGCCTCTCTTTCCTTGTTGATTTTCTGACTGGAAGATCTATCCCACTGATGTCAATGGGGTGTTAAATTCCCCTACTAAGACTATATCACTATCGATCTTCCCCTTTATGTCCATCAAGATTTACTTTATACATTTCGGTGCTCCTATGTTGGGTGCATAAATGTTTACAAGGGTTAATATCTGTCCATTGAATTACTCTGAAAATTGTATATTTCAGTTAAATTTTACCAAAAATCATCATGTACGTATGAATAAATCTGATGAAAGAGATGCAAGATCTACATGCTAAAAATTACAAAACACTGCAGAAAAATTAAAGAAGACCTAAATAAATTGAAAACTAATGCATGCTCACTGGATAACTAGCCAACTCGATAATACTGAGATGTAAATCCCCCCAAATCATTTTGTATATTTAATGCAGACCCAATCAATATCCCAGCAGGTACTTTTGAGAAACTGACATGCTAATTTTAAAATTTATATGAACATTCTAAGGACCTAAAATATAGTGGGTCAAAAATAGTTTCCAGTTGTGAGTACATGAAACTCAGTTTATTTTTGTATTATTTCTTAATTATTGTTTTATTTTCCAAATGAACAACTGGAAACCTACTTTTCCCCAACACTGTAGGCAAGATCATTTTTAAAGAGAACAAAGCTGGAGGACTTACAAAATCAGGTATCAGGAGTTGTTTATTTTAAATAAATCTGCAGTAAGACAGTGTAGTATAGCATAATAATAGTCAAATAAACCAGAATACAGCATCTGGAAGGAGACCAACACACACTCAGCACCTGATTTACAATAATGATGCACTATAATTGAGTGGGGAAAAGTGGCCTTTTTAGTAAATTGTATTAGCTCAATAGGATATCTGTGTGGGGAAAAAAGTGAACATACTTCATACCACACACAAACATTAACTTGAGATGGAACATAGACTAAAGTAAAAAGATAAATCTTCTAGAAAAGAACCCTGGGGGTCGGCAAAAATTACCTAAATAAAACAGGTCAAGACAAAATTTTGCAATCCATCTATGAAAAAGAACTTGTATCCAGAATATATAAAGAACTTTTAAAAATAAATTGGAAAAAGATAAACATCCCAATTCTAAGGAGGGGCAAAAGACTTCCACAGGCATTTTCACAAAAGAGAACATCAACTTCTGGTCAAGATGGGGGTGTAGGTAGACATGCTTTGCCTCCTCGCACAGCCACAGAGAGAATTAGAACTAGACCTCAAAACAAGTAACACCTACAACTACCAGAAAATCGAACTGTATGGAAGTCTGACAACAAAGATTTAAAGAAGCCGCATTCATCCAGATGGGTGGGAGGGGTAGAGAATCGGAGATGGGCAGCAGAGAGGCGAGGAGAAGTGGTGCAGCACAGAGGTGGTGGCGGTGGTGGAACAGGAATGGGTGGTCCCACATTCACATGTAGGGGACAGAAATTGGGAAGGAAACATTGGGAGTGAGTGATCCCAACCCCAGGCCAGACCACATGGCCTAGGGTTCCCATACTGGGAAGATAAATCTCCAGAAGCCAGGAAGTGGCACTGTCATCTTTCTGAGGACTCCCCCACCCCACCCCCACACACACACAGGCACACAAACTGTGAATCAGGTTGCCCCACCCTGGTGATTACCTAAGGCTCTGCTCTGCACAATTTATAGGTGCCTTTTTTACAATAGGCCAAGCTATTAAAACTGGGAGTCAAGGCAACTCTACCTAATACACAGAAACAAACACAGGGAGGCTGCCCAATTGAGGTGACAAAGAAATAGGGCCCAAATGAAAGAATAGAACAAAACCCCATGAAAAAAATCAAATGAAAGAGAGATAAGCAACCTATCAAATGCAGAGTTCAAAACACTGGTAATCAGGATGCTCAAAGAACTCATTGAATATGGCAACAACATAGAGGAAGAAATGAAGGTTACACTAAATGAAATAAAGAAAAATCTATAGGGAACCAACAGTGAAGGGAAGGAAGCTGGGATTCAAATCAACAATTTGGAACATAAGGAAGAAATAAGCATTCAACCAGAACAGCAAGAAGAAACAAGAATTAAAAAAAAGAAAAAACAAGCATGGGCCTGCAAACCAAAAGATTGCAGTTCGATTCCCCGTCAGGGCACATGCCTGGGTTGCAGGCCAGTTCCCAGCAGGAACCAGTTCCAGCAGGGGATGCACCAGAAGCAACCATACATTGATATTTATTTCTCTCCTTCTCTTCCCTTCTAAAGATAAATAAATAAAATTTTTTAAAAAAGGATAGCATTAAAAAGCCTCTGGGACATCCCCAAATGTGCCAACATCTAAATCATAGGGATTCAGGAAGGAGAAGAAGAAAAGCAAGAAATTGAAAACTTATATGAAAAAATAATGAAAGAAGCCCTGGCAGGTGTGGCTCAGTGGATTGAGTGCGAATCAAAGGGTCACTGGTTTGATTCTCAGTCAGAACATATGCCTGGGTTGCAGGCCAGGTCCCCATCTGGGGGTGTGTGAGAGGCAACCACACATTGATGTTTCTCTTCCTTCCTCCCTTCCTCCCTCCCTCTATCTTAAAATAAATTTCAAAAATATTTTTTAAAAAGAATCAGAAGAGTGGAGAAGTTGAGGCTAGAGGCAAACTGCTGGGGAGTAGGTCCCATATCATGAACTGGGTGGTGGTTACATGTATGTGTACTCATGCAAATTGGTCAAGCTCTACAATTATCAACTATGTACTTTATTGAATTTTATATCTTGATAATGAAAATAAGATAAAAAATATGACATCCCACATTTATGGAGAACTTACTATGGTCCAAGCCCAAGGCTTTACACACAGTAGCTCATTGACTCCACACATAGATAAAAACAGACACACAAATCAACACACACAACACAGAGGCACACTAACACACTCAACACACCGAACATACCAACAAACATACACCCCAATATACATACACACACAGACATACCAACAGATACCCACATACCAAGCACACACAAACACATATATACCAACATATCCCAATACCACATATACATGGATACATGGACACACTAACATATACCCGCATGCCAAGCACACCAAAACACATGTATACCAACATACCCAAATACATACCCACACACACACATAGACACACCAACTCATGCACACCAAACACACAAATCCCAACACACACTCAAACACAAACACACACACCAACATACTCCCACACATCAAACACACATATACACAACATGGACAACCCAACACACACATGCACATACACACACCAGCTGCAGACACAGCTGAGAGCTGAGTCACAGGGAGTAATAAGAACCACAGGCAGAGTTGGTGGTAAACTCTGTGCTTCAGTCTTTGCACCTTTGAATGGGGAGTGATCACAGAGATGTAATCACACACACACGCACACACCCTAGTTAACATAAGGCCAGGTGCACCCGATACTCTCTGAATATAAGCATTCGTCATTACAACCGGTGCTGTTGAGGGAGGACACATCTGAAGAGTAGTGTTGTGGGGGAAACAAGCAAACAGGTGACACAATATATAGACTGTGGTACCTGGGAGAGGATTGGGACAGATGTCGATGTAGATATCTCTGCATTGCCCATTTTAGTTTGCAAATCCCTTTCAAGCTTGTTACTGCATTTTTTCCTCTCTGTGGCCTGGGAGGGACCATCATGCTACTTTCCCCTACAGACAAACCATGGTTCAAATTGTTGGGAAGGGGAGATTGCATATTAGTTCTTGTCTTTTGTTTTTGAGAAGCAAGGAAAATTGTGATGTCTTTTAAGTGACTGGCAGGTTTGAAGCTCAGAGAAGATTTGAGTCACAAAGTTGGAAGAGGCACAGCCAGGTGAGGAATCTGAGGCACAAAGAGACAGGCAGGTGGTGCCAGGTCACACAGTGAGTGAGTGGTGGGACCAGAACCTGCTCAAAAATAAGATTTTAGCTACACCCAAGACAGGCTGTTAATGCAATGGCATGCAACAAAGGTGGGGATGAGAGGACTAAAACCCACCTCTGCTTCCTCCTCCAGTTCTTCAAAGACCCGCCTCCCTGTTACTGGAACCTGCATGCAGTTCCTATTAGAACTGACACTGACTGAGTCCTGGCCTCCTTTCTTGCTGGAGGGTCACCAAGGATGCAAACAAGAACCATGCGCAAGATTTCCTCCACCCACACTCAGAAATACATTCCAGCCAGAGGGAATGGACAAGAACTCAGACCTCATTAGTTTCATCCCTAGCACCCAGGCAAAACACATTCCTGAAGGTCTAGGGCTCCAGATGAGATTGTCTGGGAACAAAAAGATGAAAAAGTCCTGGATCTCAGGCCTGAGCTGCCAGGCAAACATCAGTCCCTAGAAGGGACCGTGTTCCCAGCCATACTGGACAACCACACAGAGGCATGGCTGACATGTGGTCAGGGCAGTACTCAAAAGAAACTGTCTTGGCAATGGATGAGAGAACTTCTAGTGCAATCCAGACTTGGTGTCATCCATTAAGTCTTAAATGAGGCTTCTTATGTGATGATTTAGTAGTTAATCCACTCAGCTGAGACCCTGGGCCTTCAGGGTACTTGGAAGGAAGGCAGAGGAAGGAGAATCTTGGTTTTGGTCACTCAGCTTAAGTTTAATGACCACTAGGAAATTGTGCAGCAGACAAACACCATGCTCACCCACAGGTCTCACTGGCACAGCCCCAAGAGGTCCTCCCAAACCTTTGCTTTATTCACAGTCCTAGCCCTGTACCTCTTATCTAAGTGAGCTTCATTTTCCAAATGCCTCAGGGTTTACTGGGTGACCCATTAGGACCCACAGGCTTTGGACAGCACACAGGGTACCCTCCCTCGCTTCCTGACCTGGGCCTCCTGATTTCATCACCCCTTCCGTCCTACATAACAGCACAGCTGCCTGGAAGGGGCTGATAGTGGCCCCACTGGTTTCTCACTAGCCCCGCAAACAGAATAATGGGAGGCCCAGAAGCGGGACCGTTGTCCCAAACACAACTGAAGTGTGTGAGTACCTTGAAATGCCCTTGAGTATTTCTGGTAGAAAAAATTAACTAATGAATCAACTCATCTGCTGGGGACAGGTGTGGATGATTGGAGGATCAGCCTGATGACAGCAGGTTCCTGCTCTCCAGATGCTCCCAGTCCTTGGTGTGAGGCTGCCTCACAAAGAAGGAATAACCACACAGCTTTGGGGACACTTTTATGGTTTCACAAGGAAGTCAGCACAAGGGAAGCAGGTCTCCACTAGAAGCAAGCACAGCTGAAGATCAAGGAGATTCAAGGACAAGTGCACAGTTTGGGTGGTCCTTACAGGGATATAGAAGTGAGTGCCAAAAATTCAGCAAAGAACAAAATGACTCTTTCAGTGGGGCTACGTGCAGTAACCTCTTTATGTTCCTTTCCTTCTCTCCCTCTCCTTCCCCCTCCCCCTTTCTTTGCTTATCCAGTTGGCAAACATTCATGAAACCAGGTTCGTGCTAAGCACTGAGCTATATACATAAGGAAACAATGAGGAAGCAAGACCTGTCTTTGCCCACATGGAACTTGCATTCTAGTGGTGATGGAAAGATGGACACACAATCCCACAAATAACGGAACTTAGAGCTCATGTGGGAATCCCACAGGAACTCTAAGTGAGGAGAGGGATTCTGAAAAATGAAGGGGAGCGATGTCAGTGACTGTCCTATTTGGGGGCAATAGGATAAGACTGCAAAGGTTTTTGTTTCTTTCAGTTCTGTGTGTTTATCCGTGAAGTCTTCCTGCTGCTGCCCAGATGAAATCTTCCAGATGTCAGATGTCCACACAGGGGCTGTTTGTTTGCCTCTGATCACAGACTCATTTATGAAGCAAGGCTTGGGAAAAGCATTCCTTATTCAAATAGATGATTAAAACCCTGCAGGAGAATTCAGTGTCCTTGAGGTTGGGGAACTGGATGTTCCACTTCAGTGCTGGTCTCTCCTTAAGGACCTTCTGTACAGCCACTGGGGCTCTTGGGAAGGCTTATTTATTGGCCGGATTAAATGTGTCCTCCAGCCATAAAACTGGTGCCAGAGTCCTGGGCAACACATCTAGGGTAAGACCAATTTGTCTACCCAGGATGGAGAGATTCCAGATTGAGCATGGATAGTCTGCCCCAAGGGGTTTTCACTCAAGGGCATTCATTAATTTTACAATTATCTTGTTCATGCCTGGTGGACATCAGCCATTGGGCCAAGCTCTGGGGCATAATAATAATGAACAAGACAGACCGGCTGAGCTTACATTTTGGTAGGAAAGAGATACCTATCCAATCAGAATTCATGTATTACACATGTAAGTGTAAATCATGCTAACTGCCATAAAAGAAAAGCACAGGGTTTTCAGGTGGGTATATCAGGGTGATCTTAATTGAAGGATTTAGCGACATTTGAGTTAGAGATCTGAAGAATGAGCACAAGTGGCACAGGAAGGGAGGGAAGGCAACACAACAGTACGTGCAAAGGCACGAGGAAAGGCAAAGGTACAAGGGAAGACAGATCAGGGCGCATCTAAGGAACAAAGAGAAGCCAGTGTGGGTGGAATGGAGTAAGAAAAGGGGAGAGTGATTCAACCGGTTGAAGGGTAAGCCACACCAGGCCCTGAAGAGTCTGAGGAGTCTGAAGTTATTTGGAGAGTCATGGGAAGCTATGAAAAGTGTAAGGAGACTGATGTTGTCATTCTCTCTCCCTCAGGCCATCTCTCTCTGATCCTTCCTGCTAACTGAAGGGTATTTCTAAAATGGCTCTTATCCCACCACTCCCAGCTTAGACCCTATCAATGGCCCTGCTCGGTGGACAGGGAATCAAATCTTCTTAGCAAAGGTTTAAGATCTTCCTGGTTGGCCAGAATGTTGAAGAATAAATAAGTGACTGGGAGTTCATTGGAAGTAATTGTTTGTTGCCTTTCTTGTGAATAATGTCTTGCCACAAGCTCCTTTAGGACAGAGGTCATTAAACTGCCTTTTCTAATCTTCTCAACAGTGGTCTGAACATAGACACTGTTGTGACATCACCATCATCATGGCTTCCATTAATTAAGCTGTAATCACTGTGCTAAGTATTTTACATTATGTATTGGTTAGTTCTTGCTGTGTAATAAAACGGCCTAAAATTAGTGGCTTCAAATCAAAAGCCCTTTTTTTTCCTTTTTTTTACCCACCAACCACCACCCACCTTTGGCATCCACCAACTTGCTCTCTATGAGGTGTGAAGTGATGTCTCATTGTGGTTCTGATTTGCATTTCCCTAGTGACTAATGTTGTAGAACATCTTTTTGTGTACAGCCCATTGGCCATCGGTATCTGTATATCTTCTTTGGAAAAATGTGTATTCAGATCTTCTGCCCATTTTTTAATCAGATTTTTATGCTAATGAGTTGTTATGAGTTTTTAACATATTTTGGGTATTAGCCCCTTATCAGATATATAATCTGCAAATATTTTCTCCCATTCTGTAGGTTTCCTTTTCGTTTTGTTGATAGCTTCTTTTCCTGGGCAGAAGTTTTTTAGTCTGATCTAGTCCTACTTATTCACATTTGCTTTTGTTGCTTTTGCTCTTAGTGTCAGATGAAAACAAATCGTTGCCAAGACATACGTCAAGGAGCTTAGTGCCTGTTTTCTTTTAGAGTTTTATACTTTCAGGTCTTATGTTCAGGGGTTTTTTATTTTTATTTTTATTTTATTTTATTTTATTTTATTTTATTTTATTTTATTTTATTTTATTTTATTTTATTTTATTTATTCTGCCATTACAGTTCTATTCCCCCCCTTCATTCCCCTCCATCGTGCACACCCCTCCTCCACCATTCCCCCCCCTTTAGTTTATGACCACGTGTCTCAAGTTCTTTAGATTCTATATTTCCCATACTATTCTTGCCCTCCCCTATCTATTTTCTACCTACCGTCTATGCTACTTATTTTCTGTATCTTCTCCCCCGTCCTCCTCCTCCAACTCCCCTGTTGCTAACCCTCCACATGATCTTCATTTCTACGGTTCACTCCTGATCTAGCTGTCCTCTTAATTTGCTTTTGTTTTAGGTGTGGTTGTTAATAACTGTGAGTTTGTTGTCCTTTCACTGTTCATGTTTTTTTAACTTCTTTTTCTTAGATAAGTCCCTTTAACATTTCATATAATAAGGGCTTGGTGATGATGAACTCCTTGAATTTGACCTTATCTGAGAAACACTTTACCTGCCCTTCCATTCTAAATGAAAGCTTTGCTGGATAGAGTATTCTTGGCTGTAGGTCTGGATTTCATGACTTGGAATACCTCTTTCCAGCCCCTTCTTGCCTCTAAGGTCTCTTTTGAGAAATCAGCTGACAGTCTGATGGGCACTCCTTTGTAGGTGACCATCCCCTTATCTCTTGCTGTTTCTAGGATTCTCTCCTTCATTTTAATCTTGGCTAATGTAATTATGATGTGCCTTGGTGTGTTTCTCCTTGGGTCCAAGAAGCAGCAAGAGGGACTCCCAAAGAGTCCAACCTCTTTGGGACTCTCTGAGCTTCCTGGATTTCCTGGAAGTCTATTTCCTTTGCCAGATTGGGGAAATTCTCCTTTATTATTTGTTCAAATAAGTTTTCCACTGGTGGCTGTTCCTTCTTCCTTCTGGTACCCCTATAATTTGGATGTTGGAGAGTTTAAAGATGTCCTGGAGGTTCCTAAGTCTCTCCTCATTTTTTTGAATTCTTGTTTCTTCATATTTTCCTGTTTGGTCATTTTTTTTTCCTTCTGGTTCACTCCCTTGATTTGAGTCCCAGTTTCCTTTTCATCACTATTGGTTTCCTGTGCAATTCCCTTCATTTCAATTAGTTTAGCCTTCATATGTTTCTCTAATTTGTGACTAAAATCAACTAGTTCAGTGAGCAACCTGATCACTAGTGTTTTGAATGGGGTCTATTCGAGCCCATTCAGTATGAGCAGAGCCTTAGTTGTTCACCAGGGCACCCTGCTCAGGTCACTGGGTTGTGATACTATATGTGGGGGCAGGTTCGGAGTGGGAAATGGCGACCCCCTCTGCTGCTTCCCGCCTCTGGGGCCTGCTGAGTCCGGTCTCACTGCTCACTCCTTCACTGGTCTATCTGCGCACGAATGTGTGACCACACTCAACCTGCTGCCCTGCACCCAAGCTGGGTCCGCCCATTGCTCACTGGGTCGCTCACTGGGTCTCTCACTGGGTCGCTCACCGGGTTGCTCACTTGGTCCGCCCGTTGCAACCCCACACCTGGGATCCATGCATCTGAGTTCCTCTGACCGAGTTTTCCTGTGCAATCCTGCTCCACCAGCTCCTGGCTTCGCCCTTCTTACCGGTCAGGCTGAAGAATTTGTTGTTATCAGACTTCCGAAAAGTTCAATTTTTTGTGTTTTGACTATGTTTTCTGTTGCTAATATTTTATTGTCTCTAAACTTGGTTGTGTGAGAAAGCATGACGTCTCCACCTATGCCTCCATTTTTTTAAAATTTTTTTATTGATTATGCTGTTACAGTTGTTCTATTCCCCCTTCATTCCCCTCCACCCTACCCCCCCATCCCCACCATTACCCCCCTTTAGTTTATGACCATGTGTCTCAAGTTCTTTAGATTATATATTTCCCCATACTATTCTTGCCCCCCCATCTATTTTCTATCTACTGTCTATGCTACTTATTTTCTGTACCTTCTCCCCCCTTCTCCTTCTCCCACTCCCCTGTTGCTAACCCTCCTTGAGATCTTCATTTCTATGTTTCCACTCCTGATCTAGCTGTCCTTTTAGTTTGCTTTTGTTTTAGGTGTGGTTGTTAATAACTGTGAGTTTGCTGTCCTTTCACTGTTCATGTTTTTTTAACTTCTTTTTCTTAGATAAATCCCTTTAACATTTCATATAATAAGGGCTCGGTGATGATGAACTCCTTGAATTTGATCTTATCTGAGAAGCACTTTATCTGTCCTTCCATTCTAAATGAAAGTTTTGATGAATAGAGCAATCTTGGATGTAGGTCTTTGGATTTCATGACTTGGAATACCTCTTTCCAGCCCCTTCTTGCCTCTAAGGTCTCTTTTGAGAAATCCACTGACAGTCTGATGGGGACTCCTTTGTAGGTGAGTGTCCCCTTAGCTCTTGCTGTTTCTAGGATTCTCTCCTTCATTTTAATCTTGGCTAATGTAATGATGATGTGCCTTGGTGTGTTTCTTCTTGGGTCCAACTTCTTTGGGACTCTCTGAGCTTCCTGGATTTCCTGGAAGTCTATTTTCCTTTGCCAGATTGGGGAAATTTTCCTTTATTATTTGTTCAAATAAGTTTTCCACTGGCGGCTGTGCCTTTCCCCCTTCTGGTACCCCTATAATTCGGATGTTGGAGAGTTTAAAGATGTCCTGGAGGTTTCTAAGACTTTCCTCATTTCTTTGAATTCTTGCTTCTTGACTCTTTTCTGTTTGGCCATTATTTGCTTTCTTCTGGTCCACTCCATTGATTTGAGTCCCAGTTTTCTTTTCATCGCTATTGGTGTCCTGTGCAATTCCATTCATTTCAATTAGTTTCGCCTTCATATATTTGTCTAATTTGTGGCTATAATCAACCAGTTCTGTGAGGATCCTGATGACCAGTGTTTTAAACTGTGCGTCTGAGAGTTTTGCTATTTCTTCATCACTTGGATTTATAGGCTCTGGGGCTTTGAGGTCTTCTTGAGCCATTTTTGGTCTGTTCGCGCCCTTTAAGTGTGAGGAGCAGAGCCTTGGACTCCCAGGTTGCTGGGTTGTGACGCTGTATGTGGGGGCGTGGTCAGAGCAGGGAAATGGCGACCCCCTCTGCTGTTTTGTGCTGCTGGGTGAGGAGCAGTGCCTTAGGTGGTTCACCAGGGCCGGGCCACTCAGAGTCGCTGGGTTATGATGCTGTATGTGGAGGTGGGGTCAGAGCAGGGAAATGGCGGCGCCCTCCCTGCCGCTTGCTGTGGGGACCCGCTGGGTTCCGGTCCAAATGCCCACTCTCTCGCTTGTCTATCCACACACAAATGCGCGACCAACCCTGCTCCCTCGCTGCTTCCCCCCCACCCCGCGGTTGCTCGCTTGGTCGCTCACTAGGTTCAACCCTGCGCCTGGATTCCGCGCCTGGATTCTGCACGCCTGAGTCCGTCTGACAGAGTTTTCCTGTGCAACCCCGCTCCGTCAGCTGCTGGTTTCACCCCTTACCGGTCAGTCTGAAGAATTTATTGTTAACAGACTTCTGAAAAGTTTAATTTTCTGTGTCCTGGCTATGTTTTCTGTTGCTAATATTTAGTTGTCTCTAAACTTGGTTGTGTGAGAAGGCACGGCATATCCACCTATGCCTCCATCTTGGCGGAAGTCCCCACTGTTGTCCTATGCCTCCATCTTGACAGAAGTCTATGTTCAGGTTTTTAATTCATTTTGATTTAATTTTGTGTATGTTGTAAGACTGTGGTCCAGTTTCATTGTTTTGTTTCTTTTTTTCCTCCTCCTCCCAGCAATTAGCACACTGTTGTCCATTTCCATGAGTCTTTTTTCCTTTTTACTCAATCCCTCCATTCCCTAACCTCCCCCTACCCACCTTTAGCTGTCATCTGCTCTCTATCTACAAGTCTGTCTTTATTTTCCTTGTTGGTTCAATTCATTCATTAGATTTCACATATGAGTGAAATCATATGGTATTTGTCTTTCTCTGATTGGCTTATTCACTTAGCATAAATGGTCTTCAGTTCCATCCATGCTCTCAGGTTCATTATTTTGCATGTGGCTGTCCAATTTCCCCAACAGCACTGGTTGAAGGGGCTGTTCTTTCCCCACTATATATTCTTGACTCCTTCACTGTAAATTAATTAACCATATATGCCTGGGTTTCTTTCTGAACTCTGTTATGTTTCACTGATTCATGTGTCTGTTTTTATGCCAATGTCATACTATTTTAATTACTTTATCTCCATAGTATAGATTGAAGTTACAGGATGCCTTCAGCTTTGTTCTTCTTTCTCAAGATTGCTTTGGCTGTTCAGGGTCTTTCGTGATTCTATACATTTTGTTCTATTTCTGTGAAAAATGCTATTATAATCTTAATAGGGATTCCCTTGAATCTGTAGATTGCTTTGGGTAGTATGAACATTTTAACATTACTAATTCTTCTGATCTATAAGCATGGAATATCTTTCCATTTATTTGTATCTTTAATTTCTGTCATTATTGTCTTTTTTTTTTTAGAGATTTTATTTATTTATTTATTTTTAGAGGGAGGAAAAGGGGAGGGAGAAAGAGAAAGAGAGAAACATTAATGTGTGAGACAAACATCACTCAGTTGTGTTGCCTTTTCATATGCACCCCAACCAGGGAGAACCCAGGCATGTACCCTGACTGGGAATCAAACCAGCAACCTTTTGCTTTATGGGACAGCACCTAACCAACTGAGCCACACTGGTCAGGGCTGTCATGAATGTAGTTTTTATTATGCAGGGCTTTCACCTCATTGGTTAAATTTATTCCTAGGGTCCTGGCCAGGTGGCTCAGTTGGTTGGAGCATTGTCCCATAAAGCAAAAGTTTACAGGTTCAATTCCCTGTCAGGGCATACACTTAGATTATGGGTTCAATCCCTGGTCATGGCATGTATGGGGGCAACTGATTAATGTTTCTCTCTCATATCAATGTTTCTCTTTCTTTCTCTCTTGATCTATCAATAAACATATTCTTGGGTGAGGGTTAAAAAATTTATTCCTAGATATATTATTCTTTTTGATGCAATTGTAAATGGGATTGTTTTCTTAATTTTTTTCTGCTAGTGTATAGCAATGCAACAGGCTTTTATGTATTGATTTTGTATCCTGCAACTTTACTGAATTAATTTATTAGTTCTAACAGTTTTTTGATGGCGTCTTTAGCTTACTAACAATTCTGTGGGTTGGTAATGTAGGCTGGGCTCAGTCGGGAAGTTCTGGTATTGACTGGTCTCTCTAATGTGTCTGGTTAACTGAAGGCCAGCAAGCTGGCTCTGCTTCTGGGGACTGACTGACTGTCTGCTGGGTCGATAGAGATAACTGAGCCTAGGTCTTTCCTCATCTTTTGGGTTAGCTTGGACTTCTTCATATGATGATGTTGAGATCCCAAAAGGAGAAGGTATACTCAGTTAAAGTAAAAAGGTATATTCAATTGGCCAAATCAAGTTATCAGGCCATCCCCTTTTCCAGTGAGAGAAGAAAGAAACTCCATCACTAAACAGGAGGCATGGATACAGAAAAGGGTGAAAAATTGGGGTCATTTTTGCCAACACTCCATCTCACAGGTATTAACTCATTTCATCCTGAGAATGGCAAAATTAAAGTCCCATTTTGCAAGTGAGGAGGCTAAGGCACAGAGCAGATAAATGTCTTGCTCAGGAAGCTAATATTGATGGACTGGAGATTCAAGCACCGGAGATTACGGCTCCACAGTTGTCACGTGTTCTCGGCTCATAGGATGTATTGCCCACTCCTCACTTAGTCACGTAAAAGATTTATTAAAGTATGTCTCCCATGAGGCCAGTTGTCTTCATCATCATATTTATTAAACATCAATGATATGCAGGCACTATTCAGAGTTCTTTACAAGTATTAACTCATTTAATTCTTCCAACAGCCCTATGGGGCATATATGGATGATTCTCCATGTAATGTGAGTCAGTATTAGAAATTTCATGAGGGCAAAGACCACTATACTCGTTTTTCTATTCCCTGTAGTTCATACCATGTCAGACACACAGTGCCTACACTTTTTTTTTTAAAGATTTTATTTATTTATCTTTAGAGGGGAAAGGAAGGAGAGAGGAAAATAATTATCAATGTATGGTTGCCTCTCATGCATCCCCTGCTGGAAACTGGCCTGCAACCCAGGCCTGTGCCCTGACTGGGAATCAAAACTCGATCCTTTGGTTTGCAGGCCTGTGCTCAATCCACTGAGCTATACCAGCCAGGGCAAGTGCTTACACTTTTACCAAATGTTTGCTGAGCGAGGGAACAGAAGCCCCAGGAAAATGATTATTAGCCCAAGGTCACACAAGGGGACTAGAACTCCAGGTCTTTGACCTTTATCCTGTGCAGCCTGATTATCTGGACCTCTTGCTACTTCACTTCCCCAAAGTGACTGAAAAAAGAACAAACACAAGATTCAAGATGTGCTGTTCTATCTTCCAGAAGATACCCCTAAACCAGACTTGGCCCCCAAAACATACATCTGAAAATATTTGGAATTCACGTAGTACATGAAGAGAGCACAGGGTCCAGCACCCAAAAACTCAAGTGCATTACCCACATGCTGTATGATCCTGGGCTTGTCACTCGGGGAAGACCTAACTTTCTTCATCTGAAACACAGGGACATAAATCCCTGCCTGTATTCCTGGCTTGTGTCGAAGAGCAAAAGAGCTAATGGATGTAAACCATTACAAATCGGTAGACTGTACCCGATTTGTACAGTCTCTCTAAGAGACTCCAATGCACAGATCTCTCCAAGTTTACTCACTTTAACCAATTGTGCCACCACCCTGGCCCCTTTTGCTTGCTCAGGGGAGCCCTGGCCCCCCTGCCAGCTCATCTCCTAAATACTACAAGCTCAGCCTCCCACGGAGTCCTGTCTGGGTTTTGGCCTCCCTTCCCTCTTTACTGCAGGAACCACACTGCCCAGTGGCCTGGTCTCACCCTACTGGACACACAGAAGCTCTAGTTTCTAGACTCAGATGAAGCACCGTTCTCTAGGGTGTCTACACTGAGCCCTAGGGTGTCAGATCTGGCTTCCCCAGCAGCTGTCCTGAGGGGCCATGCAGCACATTCAGGGGAATTAAGGTCTCCATGGGGCAAATTTGAAAGACAGGAAGTGGGAACTGTCAGTGGAATGTTCCCTTCCTCTCCCACACACTCTTTCAAGGTGTTGCAGCTCCATACAGTGTCTCTAAGACGTGGTACGGCTGAGTGACCAACTGTGCTCTCTTGTGCAACTGTGACCAGCTCAGCAATAAACCATCTTGTGTTTGCTTTTTCTCCTTCCCAGCCTCACTTCTCATTTTCCCTCCATCTGTACTGCCTGCCCCCTCCCCGCAGTGAAACATCGGTGCCTAAGCTTTGCCTCCAACTCTGTCATCTAGGCAACGACCCCTAAGACAAAGAGAAGAAATGGAGCAAGTTGTCCAACTGCAGCCACTTAAAACCCCCTCGGAGGACTGGCTGTACCCCTGGTGTTGGCGAGGATATGGAGCAACTCTCATGCACTGCTGTGGGAATGTAAATGCAGCATTTTGGAAAATAGTTCAGCAGTTCCTGAAAAAGTGAAATATCCACCATACATCCCGATCTTCCCACTCTTCAGTATTTATCTGAAAAAAAGGAAAAATATATGTTCACACAAAGACATATATACATGAATGTTTATTGAAGCTTTATTTATAATACCCCCAAACTGGAAACAACTCAAATGCCCCTCAACTGGTGAATGTATAGACAAAGGGTGGAGATTTCATACCATGGACTTCTACTCAGCAATAAAAATGAATGAACTATTGCCACACCTAACATGGGTGAGTTTCAAAATAATTATGTTAAATGAACAAAGCCCCACAAAGAAAGACTGCATACTATTTAGTTCCATTTACATAAATTCTAGAACTTGCAAATTACTTCATAGTAGCAGAAAGCAGGTTTACCCAGGGATGGGGTGGAAGACAGCTGGAGTGCCAAGGGGCATGAGGAAGCTTCGGGGAGTGATGGGGATGTCCACCACATTGATTGTGGTAATGGTTGCATGGGAACACCTTCATAAAAATGTAAAAAATGAAAAGGGGAGAAAAAACAAATCACCATGCCCATATATGAACTCAACCAAATCCTTAGAGAAACAATAACTCCAAAGCTATTTAAAACATCTCAGGGCACAGAGCAAAAAGGAACACTTCCAAATTCCTGTTATGAAACCAGGATAACTTTGATACCAAAGCCTGGCAAAAATAGCATATTAATGAACAGTATGGTGCTCTGCACATACTTGTGGAGTTATCATTAACTCAGTAAGTCAGGTACGCTGCATCTGACCTAGTTTCAAGATTTTTCTTGGTCTTTGGTCTTCAGAAATTTAATTACACTGTCTCTTTTTATTTTTTATTTTTTAAATCATTTATTTTTAGAGAGAGGGGAAGGGAAGGAGAAAGAGTGAGAGAGAAACATCAATGTGTGGTTGCCTCTCATGTGTCTCCTACTGGGGACCTGGCCTGCAACCCAGGCATGTGCCCTGACTAGGAATCAAACTATCTCTTTATAAAATGTTTATTTATTTTTAGAGGGAGGGGATGGGAAGGAGAAAGAAAGGGAGGAAAACATTGGAAACAGCAGCACCTGCTTGGAACCTGGGACCTGGCCTGCAACCCAGGCATATGTTCTGACTGGGAATTGAACTAGCGACCTTTTGGTTTGTGGGATGACGCCCAGCCCACTGAGCCACACCAGTCAGGGCACAATGTCCATGCATGGATTTCTTTGGGTATCCTGTTGGCAGAAATTATCAAGACACAAGATGGGAAGAGGAGACTCATTGGTCTCTAAGACTGATGCCAATGAGATGGTTTTTAATGCGTGGGAGCCAGAGCCAGAGCCAGAAAGGGGAGTTTGGACATCTCAGTGTGGTCTCCTTGATGTTTCTCTTGGAATATTTCTCTTCGCCCTGTCCACCCCTATTTTCCATGGCTCCTGCCTTTGTACCTCCAGCACTTCTTGCTTTTCCTCAAAAAAAAAAAAAAAGAGAAAGAAAAAAAGCAGTCTCTGAGCCTCCTCTCCCTGCATTCTGTCTTTCACTCTGAAAATCTAACTGTGTCACATAGCTATGATCCTGACACTCCTCTGCTCACTTACTTTTGCAGGCTCTGCTCCCCCATGGCCCACACAACAAAGTGCAAACAGGCAAACAGCCCAGCACTCTAGCCTCATTGTCCACAATGTTGTCACTTGCTTCCAGCAATGTTCCGATCATGCTGAAGGACTGCACCACTTCATTTATGCCTCTGTGTCTTTTGCAACACCATTCCCTCTGCCTGGGTGGTCTTTTCTTCCTCTCCTCAGTGGCAAGTGGTGGATCTGCCCCCCCCCCATGTCTGACTTATGCTTCCATTGCCCAACTCAGGACAGGACCTGGCACAGAGTAAATGCTGCTGAGAACTTATAGGAGGAAATGCTCACTTTATTTTGCTGGTCCTGACCTATATTCTTTATAATACAATGGTCATCATAATTATAGCATTTTCCTGAGTTGTATAAGTCATTATCAAACCTGAGGAGGTATGAGAACCCCCAAATTTGCAGTGTTGTCAAAATAGTGGCTGAGCTGGGGACCCCTGAAGTATGGCTGCCATCAGAAGTGAGGGCAGTCCTGCTGAGGGCTGTACCATTAAACTGTGGAGTCTGCAATAATTCTAGGTGGTTCGTGTCAGGATTCTGTTGCAATACGGCAATAGACAATAAAATTTCTAAGTAAAAAAGTACGTAAAAAGAAAGCACTTCCTTAATAGAATGCCAACTAACAATGTAGAATAGATATAGATGGTTGAAATGCAAAAATAACCTTTTGAACTCATTACAGTAACAAGTGATTCAGGCAAGAACCATCAATGGATGCTAAAACTTGTGAGTGAAAATTTGATGAGGTAGACAACATTGACATAGTCTCAGAGTATCGCTCCACAAATTATCCACTAATTGCAAAGGAAAAAGCAGTAACTTTACCATGTAGAGACCCGGAAGGCACAATTTTGACCAAGAGATAAAGGTTAACATCACCAATAATGGGACAAACTAACATCAAGTGCCTGGATAAGATGCACAGAAAAAGACACAACGTCATTTCAATGGTATTCCTGGTATAAGACATGATCTGAGTCTAATCAGGAGAAAGCATCAGACAAACCCAACTGAGGGTTTGGAAAACACCCGGCCTGTACTCCTCAAAAATGCTACACTCAGAAAAGACAAAGGCTGAGCAATTGTTCTAAATTGAAGAAAACTAAAGAGACATGAATGCTAAGTACAATGCAAGATACTATATTGGACACTGAACCAGAAGAAAATGCTAAAAATATTATTGGGATAATTGGCAATATTTGAACATTTGTAGATTAGACTAGTATATCAATGTTAATTGTACCATAGGTAAGCAAATAAATGCCCTGTTCTTAGAAAATTACACTGAAGTGTTTAAGGGTAAAGGGGAATTATGTCTGTGATTTACTCTCAAGTAATTAAGTAAAACAAAGTCAAATACGGCAATACATAATATAACATGATATATAAAATCTAAGTAATGGATTAAATATACAATATGTATTATGTAATGTAGGCACAAGTATATGCAAAAACAAAAAGAGAGAAAAGGATAAAAATGGGGCAACATACAGACTATTGGTCAATATGACTCAAGGAGACATAAAAGTTCTTTATATGAGTCTTGCAATTTTTTCTTAGCTTGAAATTATTTCAAAATATAAAACTAAAAGATTTTCATATAATATGATTCCATTTGATTTAAAAAAAAGATGCATGTATGTAAGCATATTCAAAATAAAACACTGTGAGGGCACAAAAAGTTGACAATTGGTGGTACAATTTAGTTTAACCTTTTCTTTTTTCTTAATGTTACATTTTTCCTATAATGTCTGTTAACTATTCAAAACAACAACAAGAAAATGAAGGTTAGACACGTGATGAAAAAATCACTCTTTTACACACCAAAAATTAACCTGAAGAAGGTACAAATTACTCTTTTTAATATTTTCAATTAGCCATGCATGTTCCTGGCTGCAAGCCATAATTCCTGTCTCTCTCCATGTCCAGGAGACCCTTGGGCACAGGGCGCCCTTGCAGCCTGCCCCTCCAAGCTTCACAGTGCTGCTACAGCACCCTGTGTGATGTGGGCGCAGCCCTTCAAGCTTAGCCAGGAATCAAAATGTCCTGGGAAGAGACTTGGCAGGAGAAGCTGGACATTTGCAAACACCAAATGGGGCAAATGAGAAAGCCCAAACGAAGCCTGCTTTCTCTAGCCAAACGATCAGGAAGAAGGCAGCTTAGTCCAGACAAAATTTTAGACAGTAACTGCCCTAGCCAGTTAAACACCACAGAAACCATACAAGAAAGAATAAGAGGGAACTAGGAGAGAAAAGGGACTTCTGGTCAAGATGGAGGCATAGGCAAATGTGTCTCACCTCCGGGCACATTTGTAGCAAAAAATACAACTAGACTACAAGAACAAATATCACCCAGAATTGTCAGAAAATCAAGCTGTGTGAAGATCTGACAACCAAGGATTTAAAGAAGCTACATTCATTCATCCAGACAAGTAGGAGGGGCAGAGATGTGGAGAGGGGAAGAAATGGGAAGAAGCAGTCCCACATCCACATGTGTGAGATAAAAATAAGGAGGGATGCCTCAGGAGAGAGGAGCCGAAACCCAGACCAGACCACCCAGCCCAGGGTTTGAGTGCCAGGAAGACAAGTCCCTATAACTTCTGGCTGTAAAAACCAGTGGGGTGGCAGAAGAAACTGTGGGATTTTCAAGGGATTCCTCTTAAAGGCCCTGTGACGGACACAGGACTCAAGCAGACCCATTTTAGGATTCAGCACAAGGGAAACCGGGGAAGGGCACCAGTGGCACACAGGGAGGAAGTAGACTGGCAACAGGGCAAGAGCCAGGAGACAGCTTCCTCCCAGGCAAAACTCCAGAGGCAGGCAGCAACACTGTACCATCTCCGAGCCCTCCCCACACAGAGCCACAGAGTAGTGGTATGGGTTGTCCTGCCCTGCTGATTACCTATACAACTTACGTAACAGGTGCTCTTTTCTACAACTTAACGGGCGCGTTTTTCTACACAAGGCCACACTACTAAGACAGGGTGTCAAAGCAGTTCTACCTAATACAAAGAAACAAATACACGGAGGCTGTCAAAATGAAGAGACAAACAAATATGGCCCTAATGAAAGAACAGAGCAAAACTTCAGAAAAGGAGCTAAATGAAATAGAGATAAGCAACCTATCAAATGCAGAGTTCAAAATACTGTTTTTGGGATACTCCAGGAACTCACTGGGTACTTCAAAAGCATAAAAAAGACCCAGGCAATAATGAAGAAACATCTACAAGGAACCAACAGTAGAGGGGATGAAGCCACGAATCAAATGAATGATGTGGAATACAAGGAAGGGAAAGGAATTCAATCAGAACAGCAAGAAGAAAGAAGAATTTTAAAAAATAAGCTTAGGAATCTCTGGGGCATATTGAAATGTACCAACATCCAAATCATAGGGGTGCCAGAAGGAGAAGATAAAGAGCAAGAAATAAAAAACTTATTTGAAAATATAATGAAAGAAAACTTCCCTAATTTGGTGAAGGAAATAGATATACAAGTCCAGGAAGCACAGAGAATCCCAAACAAGATGGCCCAAAGAGGACCACACCAAGACGTATCATAATCAAAATGCCAAAGGTTAAAGATAAAGAGAGGATCTTAAAAGCAGCAAGAGGAAAGCAGAGAGTTACCAAGAAAGTAGTTGCCTTAAGACCATCAGTTGATTTCTCAAAAGAAACTTTACAGGCTATAAGACTGCCAAGAAGTATCTGAAGTGATAAAAAGCAAGGACTTACAACCTAGATTACTCTATCCAGCAAAGCTATCAATTAGAATGGAAAGGCAGATAAAGTGCTTCCCAGACGAGATAAAGCTAAAGGAGTTCATCATCACCAAACCATTATTGTATGAAAGGCTAGAGGGAATTGTAGAAGAAAAAGAAGATCAAAACAATGAACATTAAAATGGCAATAAATTCACGGCTATCAATACTTGAATCCAAATAACAAACTAAGCAAACAACCAAAATAGGAATAGACTCATAGATATAAAGATTGTTTGGAGGGTTATCAGCTGGAAGGGGGAAAGGGAAGAATGACGGGAGAGGTGCAGGAATTAAGAAGTACAAATTGGTAAATACAAAATAAACAGTAGGATGTCAAGAACCATATAGGAGTAGCCGAAGAACTTACTGCATGCCCATGCATATGAACTAAGAGGGGGGCAGTGCTGGAGGGAATGGAGGTACTGGGTGGAAGGGGGCAAAGGGGGAAAAGTTGGGACAAATGTAATAGCTAATTAATAAAATATACATATTTTTAAAAAGTGGGAGCTAGACTTTTGCACACATGAGGTTATAACAAGGTATTCCAACACCCCTGCAGGCATGGTGGCAGAGAAGGCCAAGGAGGGATGTGAGGCTTTCACCCCCGAAGGCCGTTAATGCCTCTGTGCCCCACTGTGGTAAGGAGCCTGGACTCCCTCCTCTCACTGACAGCAATGATGTATCCTTCCCCATCCCCACTCTGGTGGTGTTAGAGGAGGTCTAGTGGAGAGTCAGTACTTTGCTCTTCTCCCAGCAGTAATGGAACCTCTTCATTTGAGTGTCAATGGGAGGCTGTGTGGGAAATTGACACTTTTATGTCCTCCTGTCAATAATGAGAAAGTTCCCCCCCAAACCTTTTCCTATGGAAATGATGTCAAAGAATGTCAGCTAAAAGGACATTTAAATAATACAAAAGTGACCAGCATGAATTCAAACTGAATAAATTAAAAAAAAAAAAACAACCAGTAGATGCAAACACCAAGATGATGCAGATATTAGAATTATCTGACAAATATCTTAAAACAGCCATCATGAAAAATGCTTCAAGCCCTGGCCAGTGTGGCTCAGCTGTTGGTGCATTGTCCCATAAACTGAAAGGTCACAGGTTAGATTCCAGCTCAGGACACATGCCTAGATTTCAGGTTTGGTCACCATTTGTGGTGCGTGCAAGAGGCAACTGATCAGTTTCTCTATCACATCAATGTTTCTCTCCCTCTCTTTCCATTCCCCTGTCGCTGAAGTCAATAAGCATGTGCTTAGGTGAGGATAAAAACAATAAAAATAAAAATGAAAGTGCTCCCAAAAGCACTTGTGAATAAAGTTGAAAATGAAATAAACAGAAAGCCTCAACAAAGAAATAAAGGCTATAAGGCAAACCCAATGGAAATTTTAGAACTTTAAGTTCTAAATACAATACAATAATCTCAACAACAACAACAAAAAAAGCTCAGAAGATGGACTCGACAAGAGAATGGAGAGGAGAGAGTAGAGAATCCATGAAGTGGAAGACAGAACAGTACAAATTACCCAATTTGAACAACCAAGGGAAAAAGTGACTGGGGGGTAAAAGAACAGAGCCTCAGGGATCTGTGGCACTGTAACAAAAGAGCTAACATGTGGGTCATCAGAGTCCTAGGAGCAGAGAAATATGGTGGGGCTGGAAAACACTGGTATTGAGCATTTACAATTTTGTTAAGAGGGTATATCTCATACTAAGTGCTGTTATCACAAACAAACAAGTAAACAAACAAATCAGCCAACAGGAACAAAAGAAAAATTTTGGAAGTGATTAATATGTTTATTACCTTGATTTTGGTGATGGTAGCATGTCCATATGCTATACATATGTTCAAACTCACCAAATTATATAATTGAGTATATGCAGTTTTTTGTATATCAACTGTATCTTAATAAAGGTGGAAGAAGAAAAGGCTATAATGACTGAAAATTTCCCAAGTTTAGCAAGAGAAAGATGTTTAGTGTATTTCATGAGAATAGATAAATTCAAAAAAATCCACAAAAGGCACATCACAATAAAACTTATGAAAACTAAAAACAAATAAAAACATCTTGAAAATAGTCAGAGAAAAACTACACCTCACCTAAAGAAGAAAATGAGTTTGAATGACAACCAATTTTTTATAGGAAACCATGGAGGCCGGACAGAAGTGGTGTGATATTTTTGCAAGAACTGAAAGAAAAGAACTTGCAACCCAGAATCAAATAACTAGTAAAAATATTTGTTAGTAATGAAGGGAAAACCAAGATGTTTTCAGATGAAGTAAAACTAAAAGGATTTATCACCAGTATACCTACCCTAAAAGAGTGGCTAAAGGAAGTTCTCTAAACAGAAAGGACATTATTTTTTAAAAGAACTTCAGAACACAGAGGAAAAAAGAAAGAACACAGTAGCAAACATGTGGGTAAATAAAATAGACTTTCCTCTTCCTCTTGTTTCCTAAATTATGTTTGATAGTTGAAGCAACAATTATCACAATGGCTGCTGTAGCTCTACATGTTTATAGAAGAACCATTTAAAGTAGTTACATGTTAAACAGGTGAGTGTAAAGTAACATAAAGTATGCTAACGTTTCTGTACTTCAACTGGTAAAATGATGGCATCAGCAGACTGATGTTCTATATGTACAATTTAATACTTAGAGCAATCACTAAAAATATCTACACAAAGAGATATACTCAGAAATATTAGTAAATCAAAATGAAATTCTAAAAAGTGGCAGGCAGAAAAAGAAAACAGAGAAATTTAAAATGAAGAGAATAAACAAAAATAAAAAATAAAATGGCAGGCTTAAGCCCTGCCAATATGGTAATATTTACCTTAAATTCATTTTTAAATTAATCTCTAGTGCCTAACTACCCCACCTAACAGACAGAGATTGGCAGAACAGATTTTAAAAAACATGAACCAGTTCTATGTTGTCTACAAGAGACTCATTTCAAGAATAATATGGACAGGTTGAAAGTAAAGGGAAGGAATAAGATACAACATGCAAACATTACTTAAAACAAAGCAGAACTATCTATATCACTATCCGGTAAAATGAATTGATAGAAAAAAAATAATCAGAGATAGAGTGAGATGTTATATAATGATTAAAGAATCAATCCACCAAGAAGACATAGCACTCCTAAATGTATATGCACCAAACAAATGTTGCAAAATATAAATTGAGACTTCCAGCCAAGATGGAGGCATAGGTAGATACACTTTGCCTCCTCACACAACCAAAAGAAGGACAACAAGTTTAAAAACAAAAAATAACCAGACTGCCAGAAAATCTAACTGTATGAAAGTCCGACAACCAAGGAGTTAAAGAAGAAACATTCATCCAGACCAGTGGGAGGGCCAGAGACAGGCAGCCAGGGTGGAGAAGATTCTAGCAAGGCAGAGGCTGGAGGACTGGACCATCTGATATTTGTGTGCAGACAAACTGGAAGGACCAACTGGGGAGCAAGACAGACTGTACAATCCAAATTTCCAGCCCAGGGAAGTAAAGCCTCAAACCTCTGGCTGTAAAAAGCTATGGGGGTTGTGGTGGCAGAAGAAACTTCCAGCCTCACGGGAGAGTTTGTTGGAGAGACCCACAGGGTCCTAGAATGTACACAAGCCCACCTACCTGGGAACCATCACCAGAACAGCCCAATTTGCTTGTGGGTAGCAGGGGAAGTGACTGAAAGCCAGCCAAGAACCAAGCAAGCAGAATTGTTTCCTCTAGGACCCCTCACCCACATACAGCACCACAAAGCAGCCATGTGGGTTGCCCTGCTCTGGCAAATACCTAAGGCTCTGCCCCTTACTACATAACAGGCAGCCAAGACAAATATATATATATATATATATATATCCCAAATGAAAAAACAGATCAAATCTCCAAAAATAAAACTAAGTGATGAAGAGATAGCCAACCTACCAGATGCAGAGATCAAAAGACTGGTAATCGGGGTGCTCACAGAAATGGCTGAGTATGGTCAAAAAAATAGAGGAAGAAGTGAAGGTTATGAAAAGTGAAATAAAGGAAAATGTACAGGGAACCAACAGAGACAGGAAGGAAATTGGAACTCAAATCAATGATTTGGAGTAGAAGGAAGAAAAACATTTAACCAGAACAGAATGAAGAAACAAGAATTCGAAAAAAATGAGGAGAGGCTTAGGATCCTCCAGGACGTCTTTAAATGTTCCAACATCCAAATCACAGGGGTACCAGAAGAAGAGAAGGAAGAGCAAGAAACTGAAAACTTATTAGAGCCAGTAATGAAGGGGAACATCCCTAATCTGGCAGAGGAAATAGAATTCCAGGAAGTTCAGGAAGTTCAAAAAGTCTCAAAGAAGTTGGACCCAAGGAGGAACACATCAAGGCACATCATCATTAAGTTTCTCAAGATTGAAGATAAGGAGAGAACCTTAAAAGCAGCAAGAAGAAAGGAGACAGTTACCTGCAAAGAAGTTCCCATAAGACTATCAGATGATTACTCAAAAGGAACCTTACAGGCAAGAAGGGGCTGGAAAGAAGTATTCAAAGTTGTGAAAAGCAAGAACCTACAACCTAGACTACTCTATCCAGCAAAGCTATCATTTAGAATGGGAGGGCAGATAAAGCGCTTCCCAGACAAAGCCAAATTAAAGGAGTTCATCATCACCAAGCCCTGATTATATGAAATGTGAAGGGACTTATCTAAGAAAAAGAAGTTAATAAGAAATATGAACAATAAAATGACAACAAACTCACAACTATCAACAAATGAACCTAAAAACAAAACAAAACAAAGCAAACAACTAGAACAGAAATGAGAGATCACAGAAATGGAGATCACATGGAGGGTTATCAGCAGGGAGAGGGAGGGGAGAAAATGAGGGAAAAGGTGCAGGGAATAAGAAGCATAAATGGTAGGTACAAAATAGACAGGGGGAGGTTAAGAATAGTATAGGAAATCTAGAAGCCAAAGAACTTACATGTACGATCCATGGACTGGACATGAACTAAGGTGGGGGAATGCTGGTATGAGGGGGGTAGAGGGGAACAAAGGGGAGAAAACAAAATGGGACAACTGGCCCTGGCTGGTGTAACTCAGTGGATTGAGGGCTGGACTGTGAAGCAAAGAGTTGTTCTTTCTGATTCCCAGTCAGGGCACATGTCTGGGCTGTGGGCCAGGTCCCCAGTAGGGGGCATGTGAGAGGCAACCACACACTGATGTTTCTCTCTCTCTCTCTTTCTCCCTTCCTTCCCCTCTCTCTAGAAATAAACAAACAGATAAATAAATAAATGGACAACTGTAATAGCATAATCAATAAAATATTTTAAGAAAAGTTGCAAAATATGTAAAATAAAAGTGAGTAGAAAGAAAAGGAGAACTAGACAAATCCATAACAATAGCTGGAGACTTCAAGACACCTCTTTCAACCATTGGTAGGACAGCTAAACAGAAAATCAGCAAGGACATGAAAGAACAACAGTGCTATCAACCAATACCCCACCGCCAGGCAGCAGAGTTCACATTGTTTTCAAGTGTCAATAGAACATACATCAAGAGAGACTATCCCTGAGCTGTAAGTAATTTCAACAAATTTAAAAGAATTTAAATCATACAGAGTTTGTTCTCCAATCACAATAGAATCAAACTAGAAATCAATAACAGAAAAAGAACATGAAAATCTCCAACACACTTGGAAACTAAAAGCACACTTCTAAGTAACCTTTGGGTTGAAGAGGAAGTCTCAAGGGAAACAAAAGTGCATTGAACTGCATGAAAAAAATATATAACATTGAAATTTATGAAAAACAGCTAATGGTGCTGAGTAGGAAATTAATAGCATTAAATGCACAGGTTATAAAAAAGCAAAATTTCAAATCAATAATCTAAGCTTTCATATCAAAAACTTAGAAAAAGTGCAAAATAAACTCAAAGAAAACAGAAGGAATAAATTAATAAATAGAAGACATCAATGAGGTTAAAATTGAGAACATTTACATCACACTTTCTGATTTCAAACTCTATTACAAAGCTCTGGTAATTAAAACAGTATGATATTGGAATAAAAAATAGACACATAGATCAATGGAATAGAATAGAGAGCCCAGAAACAAATCTATGACTTTATAGTCAATTAATTTATGACAAAGAAGCATAGAATATACAATGGAGCAAGGACAGTCTCTCCCATAAATAGTGTTGGGAAAACTGGATACCCACACACAAAAGAACAAATTTAGACCACTATCTTACACCATACACAAAATTAGCTCAAATGGGGTTAAAGACTTGAATGTAAAACCTGAAACCATAAAACTCAGAGAAGAAAACATAGGCAGAATAAGCTTTTTGACATAGTGATGTCAAAATTCATCACATTGGTGACGATTTTTTTAATTTGATTCCAAAAGCAAAGGCAAAAAAAAGCAAAATAAACAAGAGGGGCTGCATCAAACTAAAAAAGCTTCTGCACAGCAAAGGAAACCATCAAAAAATGAAAAAGCAACCCATGGAATGGGAGAGAATATTTGTAAATCGTACGTCTGATAAGGGGCTAATATCCAAAATACATAAATAACTCATACAACTCAGTAGGAAAAAAATCACAAACAATATGATTTTAAGAATTGGCAGTGGAACTAAAAAAACATTTTTTCCAAAGAAGACATACAAATGGCCAGCGGGTACATACAAATGTGTTCAGCATCACTAATGACCAGGAAAATGCAAATCAAAACCACAGTGAGATACCACAGCACATGTGGTCGAATGGCTGTCGTCAAGAAGACAAGAGATAACAAATGTTGGCCAGGATGTGGGGAAAGGAATCCTGTGTACTCAGTGGGAGTGTGAACAGTGCAGCCACTGTGGAATACGGTAGGGAAATTCCTCAAAAAATTAAAAAACAGAACTACCATATGATCCAGAAATTCTACTTCTGAATATATATCTGAAGGAAATGAAATCACTCTCAAAGAAATATATACACACCTATATTCATTATGGCTTTATTTATAATAGTCAAGACATGGAAACAGCCTAAGTCTCAAAAGAGTAAATGGATAAAGAAAATGTGATACACACACACAATGGAATATTATTCAGTCATAAAGAAGAAAGAAATCTTGCTATTTAGGACAATGTGGATGGAGCTTAAAGGGAAACCAGTTAAGCAAAGAAAAATACCATGAGATCTCACTATATTTGGAATATAAAAAAATTCCAAACTCATCAAAACAGAGAACACACTGGTGGTCGACGGAGTTGGGGGTGGAGAGGTGGGGGAAATGGGTAAAGACCATCAAAAAGTACCAACTTCCCGTTATAAGATTAGTAAGTTCTGGGGATGTAATGTACAGCATGACTACTGTTAACGACACTGCATTGTTTGTTTGAAAGCTCCTAAGAGAGGAGATCTGAAAAGTTTTCATCACAATAAAAAACATTTTAACTCTGACGGGTGATGTATGTTAACTGAACTTACTGTAGTCAGTTCACAATATGTCCGTGTATCAAATCATTGCATTGTACACCTGAAGTAATACATTATGTGTGACTTACATGTTTGTAAAGTTGGCAGGTATTAGTACATTGAGAAAATCAATGAAACAGAGATCTGGCTCTTTGAACAGATAAATAAAATTGCCAAACCTCTAGCAAGACTGACAGGGAAAAAGACACAAATTACCAACATCAGGAATGAAGCAGAAGATATTCCTACACACCCTGAACACATCAAAGAATAATAAGGGGATGGTATGAACAGTCTACACACACATAAATCTGACAATGGATGATTTCTCAAGAAACACAACTCACTCAATAGCAATAGATAACCTTCATTAAACTATAATTATTAAGAAAATCAAATTTATAATGTATAAAAACTCTCAAAAGAGAAATGACCAGGTGTACAGTGTTTCGCTGAAGAATCTACCACATATTCAAAGAAGAATAAACATCAATTCTACACAATCTGTTTCAGAAAATAGAAAAGGAATGTTATCAGCCAGGATTCAATCAGTGAAACAGAATCAGTAAGACATATTTTTTATTTAATCTCTATTGATAGTAAGATATATCTTAAATACACAAAAGAATTTATTGCAAGGGATGGGCCTACTGTGGTGTCTGGCTAGGCACTGGAGACCCAGAGTGCAGGCAGTTAGTGAGGGCGGGCTCAACTTCTTGGCCACAACACAAAGCTGTAGTCCATAGCGAAATTTCAGGGAAATCTTAGTTCTGTTCTAAGACCTCGCAAATTATTGAACTGGGGCCACCCAGATAATCTAGGATAATCTCCTTCACTTAAAGTCAACTGGTTCTGAATGTTAATCCCACAACCCATAGAGCTCAATTGGATAATGAAAGCCTAGCCAAGCTGACAGATAAAACTGACCATCACAGTCCACCCCTTGTCCACTTGACACCCATACACACCTCTTTAAACCATACACAATCTCCAAAAGTAGAATAGCGGGGTCATACATCCACCTAATATGATATAACTATTCTGTATACAACAGAAAACACACTGAGCCTTTCCTCAGAAGAGAAGGCAAAGTCCTTGATACCCCGTAATTTAACTGCTGTGATATAAAATTACCTATTACTGATATATCTGATGTCAACGGTAAAGGGGATAAGAGAGAGAAGACGATATTTGCTTAATACTTCTGCATAAGCACGTTCATAATAAAACAAGGAAGAGACACTCATAACTACTGCAGTCTTCATTTCTGCAGCTGGTCAGGTGGTTGTTAACATTACCTATTTTTACTACCGTACTTTCTTTGCCTTCAGCTGTCATGGTTCTCTATCTGGTGGGGTCACCCAAGCCTTCATTCCTGCAGGGTCTGGGCCATTAGTAGTTCTGTCTGAATTGAGCTGTTGTGCTTTTCCATTACCCTTAATCACAGGAAATGGCAGTACTAAGAGGCATCCTAGCGGATCTCTTATATTCCAGTCCCGCTGCTGCTTATCTTATCCCATGGCCATGCTGTGCATATATCTATTGCCACAGCAGACCATGGGCTACCAGCATCTTCTTTTATGCTGAAAATAGAGTCATGAGTGTCTTTAAATCTAATCACAGTAAACAATCAATCCAGAAAATCCAGAAGCAATCCCCAAAACTCCTTCTTAAGGTTCTGTTCCTCCAGAACCACTTCTGGTACCAAAGCCCAAATCAGTCAGGGTTCAGGCAGAGAAACAGAACCAGCGGGATATATGTATGAATGAATTCAGTACAAGAAAGTGTTTATACAAGTGTGAGGCAAAAACTTGCCGTCCAGACAAGTCCAAAGCAGGGCAGGCAGGTGCTCAGGACCCCGGGCACAGACACAGGCACGCTTCAGGCCTGTCACCTGACTGAAGCAGGCAGTCACAGATTTATCCAGGATAATTTACATAAAGTCATCTGACGATGAATATTAATCACATTGACAAAACACCTTCCCAGCAGCCCCTAGTGTTCAACTGAATGACTGGGGACTGCACCTGACCAAGCTGACACATAAAACTGATCATCACAAGGAGGAAGCACTTACCGATTCATTTTTGTTTTTAAGATTTTATCTATTTATTTTTAAAGAGAGGGGAAGTCAGGGAGACAGAGGACAGAAATATCAATATGCGATTGCCTCCCACACACCCCCTACCGGGGACCCACCCTCAACCAACCGAGGCAAGGGCCCTGACTGGGAATCTAACTGGCAACCCCTCAGCTCGCAGGCCAGCACTCAGTCCACTGAGCCACCCCAGCCAGGGCACCAATTCGTTTTTTAAAGCTGGTATCATTCAGATGCCAAAAGAGGCAAAGATGATACAAAATGCCCTGGGAAGAGCAGGAGCCCCGTGGAGCTGGACTCGAACCAGCCACGGCCTCAAAAGCAGGGTCCTGTTTTTCACCTACACATTTGGCTGCTCAGTTCCCATTTCATGGGGGAAATTAGCACATTACGGCAGTTTCAAACTGCTTGTGTCTAGTTTGGAACCTGCACGCTATGAACAAGAGGGCTCCGTGTGTGTGTGTGGGGGGGTGTATTCATTTATTTACTCATTCATTTATTCATTTTAGTTAACATTTTTCATGTATAAATACAATCAGTTCAGTAATAAAGGTGTAAGTAAATAAAATGATAAAATAAAAAAAAACATTTATCATGCTAAGCTTGTCATGCACTGGAAAAAGGAATTTCATGTCATGAAATTGTTTTATCTTCCCGATAATTTGACCCAGTGGATCTCTTGACCACATTTATATGCATAAGTGAGAAACTGAGGATCAACGATGTTGTAGCAATAGGCCTGGGGACGCTGAGTCAGCGGGTTTTAATTGACCCCAGAGCCTATCCTTTTCACCCCTACACTAGGGTTTCATTCCAGGGCTACAGACTGTCACCTGAACTTGGGCACCTAGGAGTTTTGCCAGGTCTTAGTTCCTTGAATCTCTGGGAAAGGTGCCCAGAGCTTTAAGTTGGCCAAGAAACACTGTTGGTAAACTGGCTGCCCTGAGGTTCTCAGTCTTGTGCACCTCTAGGCCTTTGCTCACGACCTTTCCTCCTACTCTCCAAGGGCTATGTCGCGGGAAGAGTGCAGTCAAATTCCAAGTTGTGGGGCCTGAGTCAGGTGGCTGCCCTCACTGAACCGACGATTTATCTGCAGGACGAGGATAATCGTCTGTACCTCGCTGGGTGTAGTGGGAATCAAAGGCCGTTGTGCAGCATGCCTCAATCATTAAACATGCCTGTAAGTCACCTGAACACTTTGTTAGAGTGCAGATTTGGATTCAGCAGGTCTCAGGAGGAGCTAGGGATCCTGCATTTCTGACAGTCTGTCAGGTGATGCCATTTCTGCTGGTCCCCGAACCACACTTTGAGTAACAAGGAGATTTTTCACGTGACGCACTCAGCATGATGTCTTAGTACATAATGAATGCTCCACAATGGTAAGTATAATAAAGGTAATAATAAAAATTCAGCTCTGGCTGGTGTGGCTCAGTGGATTAAGTGCCAGCCTACAAACCAAAGGGTCGCCATTTCGCTTCCCACTCGGGGCACATGCCTGGGTTGCAGGCCAGACCCCCAGCTGGCGGTGTGTGAGAGGCAACCAATCGATGTTTCTCTCACACATGGATGTTTTTCTCCCCCTTCTTCTCCCTCCCTTCCCCTCTCTCTAAAAATAAATAAATAAAATCTTTTTAAAAAAAAATATTCCCCTTTCTCTGGACACCCAGCCCAGGTATTTGCTCTGAACTTGTGGGTTTCTCTGATAAAAGGAAATGCACCACCAGTTCATTAAGAGGGAAAGGTTTGTTTTCTTTTTTTCCTGGCACCGACTTCTGAGAGAAATTTATCACCTGGATCCTCAGATAAGAGACTCTGATTAGAACAAAGAATCATGTCATCTAGAAACAATCCTGCTGCTAGCCAGAAATGTGTAAGTGAAGAAAATCTGCCAGACCCAGGTCTCAGGCCCAGTTCTGCCTCTGCGTGACCCCCGGAAGGACCGCCTGTCTGACACTGTCTCCCTGCTGGTGGGCATAGGGCACCTGCCTCATGATGCTGGTTGCACTGCTCTTCTGCTTTCTCGCCTGCACACAGGTATATAGCACCTCCCCTAAGAGGGTGGGGAGAGCCACAGGCAGCATTATGTCAATAGCTAACACTCAGGGTCGAGAACTTTAGATTGAATTTATGAAATTGCTGATAGCAACCATTTTTGACCTATAAAAATGGCTTGAGAGAATATCTCACTTGTATAATCCTTAAGACAAACCTCTGCGGCAGATCCTATTTTTTATCCTCATCGCCCCTGTTCCTCAGATGAGAAAAGTGAGAGCCTGTCCAGGGTCACGTGGCTGGTCACTGTCAGGCCAGGATTAGAATACGGGCAGTCTCCCAGGGAGACTCAGCATCTCTCATGCAACCAGACCTGGTCTCATTGCTCCCAGCCTGGCAAATCGCTGGCCACTCACCCACACCTTACCCACCCTGCATCCTGGTCCTGAAATGGGCCCAGCTTCTCTCATATGTCCTCTCACATAAATCCGTTCCTGAGGATGTTGGACATCATTTCCTGGGCCAGGCACAGTGGTGAGCACCAGTTTAATCAGGCCTGCAGCCAGCAAGAAAGGTGCTTTGAATACCCAGTTTACACATGAGGCTCAGAGAGAGGAGGGTGTGTACTCAAGGGCACGCGGTGAGTGACCAGCCACGCCTGTCGAACTTCAAATCCGCCCCCTCCCTCCTTTATGCTGGCTACCATGTCCTCTCATCCAAAGACGGGGAAGGGCCAGGGCCTTTGTGTCACTGAGAGAAATAGCACTGAGGGACCTCAGGACAGCTCTCAGTCTGTGTGGCAGGTGAGTTTACTCAGTGAGAGTCCCACATTCGCGGCGTAGGGATTCGCTCAGAGATGTGACTCAAGCCAGGCCAGTCCAGTTAATCCTGGGGCTTTTCCTGGAACTATTGGGAAAAGATGCCCTCTTTGCGTTGAGGCTACCAGCAGATAGAATGTTGGTCTGGAGCTGCTGGGAGCAACCTGGCCTCTCTGTGGGGAAGGACCTACTGGATATAAAAGCCAAATCAGGGAAAAGTGGAGCCAAGACGTGGAAAGGGACTAATTCCTGACAATATTCGTTTAAGTCTCTGGATCCAGCCACATCTCCACATGTGTCTACCTACACACTGCCTTGGACAAACAGCTCACTACCTTCCAAAGTAGCCCCCTTTGTTTCTGAGCTGACGCCTGCCTCCGGAGGTCCAGTTCTACCAGCTGAGGGGCAGCAAAGGGCTCTGACGGCAAATGGATACGGTTTCAAATCGCAACTCTGGCATTTACACTTCAAACCTCAATTTAAAATTGGCGTAACACTACTATGTTAGAGAAACACTGCGGGCATTGAAGAGCTTTCACAGTGCTTCGCTTTTGTTACCTTGCTGCATCATCACTGTTATATTTGTTACCAGACTGTGAGGCCCCAGAGAGCAGGGACCTGGTTTTTTATTCAACTCAGGTCTCCCAACCCCCAGCGGTGGCTGGCACAGAGTAGGCGTTCGATTACTGTTTGCCGAAATGAATTTGAAGTTCCTTTTGCCTTTCCGACCACAGTGAGCTGCGTGGGGACGGCTGCTCTATTGCCTGAGTCCCCTCTTCCTGCCCCTGCCCTCATCATCATCATTTCTTTATATAACACAAATGGTTTTCCTTCTCAAAAGAATGTACTAACTCAATTATTCTGTGAATATTTATCAGAACCAAAAGAATGAAAATAAGCTCCCATGGTACAAAGAACCCAGATGTTTGAGGTTAGTTTCTTAACACAATACTCAACCATTTTACTTATTTAATGTTTTTCTCAAGAAACAAAACCAAAGCAATCTGCCCCCAAATTTGGAAATGAGACGCCTTTCTCACAGTGCCTCTTGCTGACTGCTGGGAGTGGTGTGGGCACGCAGGCTGCTGAAATGGGACAAGCAGGTAATGGGAACCAGCTGCTTCGCCTGCCCTGTCTCAAAGCTCCCAGTTGGCGAGGAGGTGCCGCAGACAAAAGACATGCAGTTATGGTTTGGGTGGAGGCCCCACAGGCAGCAATGAGCTCATCTTGTCAAGTTGACCAGGCAGAGCAGAGTGCTCCGCTGGCCGCAGCAAACCAGGCGACTTCCCCTGCGCAGATGGCCTGTCTTTACAGCAGTGAGCGCCCAGAGAAGTGAGCCCACCCGCCAAACACCAGCCTCCCTGCTCTGATGTTGGAGAAAACAGCAGCCAACACGGACTGATGCGAAGAAAAGGCCTCACTTTCCTCTGTGTCCTGCAATAGCCTCCGAGCTCTACTCTGAGGCACTATGCGACACAGTGCCAGACTAACCTTCCGAAAGCATCAGTCAGACAAAGAGTCAGCAAACTACCTTGTAAAGGGCCAGAGTAGTTCAGGCTTTGGGGGCCACATGGACTCTGTCAGGACTATTCAGCTCTGCTGTTGTAGCATGAAAGCAGCCACAGACAGCGTGTAAATGGTTGGCAGGATTGGGTTCAATTCAACCTTATTTACCAATAACGGGCAGGAGGCTGAATTTGGTCCACAGGCTAGTTTGTTTCTCATCGGTGCCTCTGTTCAAAACCATGTCACGATCTTCATCCACGCAAAGTAAAACCCAAATGCTGAGCCACGGGCACCAAGGCCTGGCTGGTCCCTGCCGACCTCTCCACCCGTGTTTGGGATTTGAGTCTTCACTCACCAGCCCGCAGTCACTCTCAAGTTCATTCCTGCCTCAAGGTCTTTGCACTTGCTGTTTCCTCTGCCTAGAACACTCCCCCCATCCCACTTCACAATTTCACATGACTCACTCGTTCCCATTTTTAGGTCTCAGCACAAATGTCACTTCCCTCAGAAAGGCCATTCCTCCCACCCTCTAAAGGGACCATCACCTCCCTCCCTAGTCCCTCCTTATCACAGCATCCTGTTTTATTTTCTGCATAGCACTTATCTTAGTTTGAGCCGATCTCTTTCCTTTGTTTATTTTTCCATTGTCCTTCCTCTCCTTAAGGTCCAGGAGTGTAGGGAAGCTTGTCTCCTGTGCCTCATGCCCACAGAGTTGGAGTGAAGCACGTATTGGGAGAATAAATGGATAAATGAGTGAATGGATATTTCAGTAGCCTCCTCACCGGTTTCCCCCATCCTCTCATTCTCTCCATTCCATTAGCCACACTGCTGACAGATATATCTTTGATAAATGGATATCAGATCATGGCCCCAAATTGTTTAAACTCCCTAATAACTTTTCATTGCTCAAAATCCAAACTCCTCACCATTGCTCCAAAGGCCCTGTGAAAACGAATGCATGCCTGCCTCTCCCAGCCCATCGCTCTCCTCCTAAAGAGCAGGCTGCCCAGAGGGTCTGTTGATATGACCCCAAAGGACACCACTTGGCGTTGGAAGTGTTTTTGCACTGATATCAGAAAACAGGTTATGTTCCAGGAATTCACTTTGAACAAAAGAATGAGGCCATGAACACCTGACTCATGAGAGACTGGGAAGTCATCCAGTTTCCTCAAATCACCCCACCCAGGTCAGGCTCTCTCCTGTGACACGCTCTGGGTAGAAAGAGAGACACAGCCTTTATACGATGCCAAAGCCCGAGGGGGCATGAGGCTTTTGGGTGGAGGGGAAGGGGCATAGAACATAGAGCTTTCGGTGCGCTTCCTGGTCCGGCTGAAAACTACATGCAAATCAGTGTAGAAAAGATTGAGGGTGGCTGTCGAGAGAATCAGAGAGCAGACTGGTTGGTAGGAGAGCTGTGGTCTTCTCATGCAACCATAGAATTTATACTGCTTTTTGCACGGCTGCAATTCAACTAGTTGAAATTCTTCAGCAAAGACAAGGCCCCATGGACAGCCCACCCAGGTCTCATCAGCTTACTGTTTGGGCTAGGTTGACATGAAAGATTAGAAAGCTGCCCTTCTATGGCTTCTCCTCACATGGGCCTAGAGCATAACATCAAAGTGGCTAAATGTAGTGCCAGTTGTCTAACTGATGTGTAAAGTAGGTGATCAAAGTTAGAAGAGTATCCATTTTTTTCAAGGGAGTTAAAGGTATTTTCATTTTAGGTGCGTGGGGGCGGGGGAGGTGATGACCCCCAAGCATCTGTTTTTCCGCATTGGCTTTCTTGAACAGGTGGTCAGTGGTACTCTACAGTGCAGTGTTAACAGCAAGACACAACGAGCGCCCTACTTCCGGGCATTTTTAAAGCCAGGCCAGTGCACCAGGCTGTCCAGCTTATAAAAGTGATCACTTAGCATCTCTGCCCTTGGATCTTATTTGATCTTGACTTGTTCTTGCTTTACCTCGTCTCCCCCATTGTGAACTCTTATTTTTCTGGCCTGAATTGCTCCCTCTTTCTGATTCGGCTCCTTCCAAACACTTGAATGGCCTGCCCTGCTCAGCCACCTCCCCCTTTTTTTCACCGTCTCCCATGGCCCTAACTGGTGCCCAGCAAATAAGCCTCGGCCCAGAGCCCTGAGCAGGGAGTAGAGGTACCGTGCTAGATTATAATGACATATCACGGAGAACAGGCCTGACACAGTCTCTCCACTCAACACATTCACAGCCTCTTCCACAACATCCCATCCATCAGTTACCCTCCTCTACCAGAACACCTCCAAGGCCAGAAACTCTTGACTTCCTAGGACTGTCCTTTTCATTTTCCGACAACCTTATCAGAAAGCTCGAGCTGTCAACAAGCTTGAGAGCTGCCCCAAAGTCATCTGTTTCCTGCAGAGTGCTGACGCTGTGGTGTGAACTCCAAAGGAGCTGTCAACATATATTCCGCCTATCACTTGCTGACCCCAGCGCTGCAGCATGCGACATAAATTAATCACTTCCACTTCTCACCAGCACCCGCGCCTTGTGCTTTTTCTGCCTCTGGTCATTCATGCTCAGTAGATAAGTGATAGCCATAGCTCTGTGTGGAACATGGGCAGGGTTCCGGGAGAGCCAGATATAGCTCATTATCATCGCTGTTACAGTGTGTGGGCTCATTGAGATGTTAGGGGACACTTTATCAATGAGGGAGGTTGTCCCAGAAAGTCTGGCATTGGGTTTTACGTGAAGGAACAGAGGTGAAGATGAAGGTTGCTGAGATAGCAGGGCCTGCTTATCTGACATGTTTTCCCAGTGAGGTCACCCATCAGTGCCACGGCCACCTTCTCAGGTGGAAACAAACCGTGGAGTGCCAGGGCTGGGAGGCCTCAGCGGCTTTGCAGAAGGAGGAAATGAGGCCCAGCGAAAGGTCGGGACCTGCCCAAGATCCGACAGGGAGACGGTGTGGAGACCCAAGTCTACAAGGGAAAAAAGGGCCCCTTTGCCTCTGCAAGTAGAATTGGGCTTGGAGAAGGAGGAGCAGGGTCTCTGAAGGTGTGAATGCTCTGCTTCTCTGCCTTCCGAACAGGTAGAGTGGTCATCAGGAGTCAGAGGCGAGGTGTTTCTCTAGAATCCCAGTTGAAGCATGACTGCATTTACATCAAATGTCTGTGTTTTAAAACATAATTTTACATACTTCTAGTTGTCAGTTTTTCTCCATTAGGAGAAGAAAGCTGCTAACTATTAAATGATGATAGAGTTTTTTTAAATATTTTATTTATTTGTATTTAGAGAGGAAAGGAAGGAGAGAAGGAGAGAAATATCGATGTATAGTTGCCTCTCATGAGTCCCCTGCTGGGAACTGGCCTGCAACCCAGGCATGTGCCCTGACTGGGAATCGAACCGCGATTGTGTGGTCTGCAGGCCCATGCTCAATCCACTGAGCTACACCAGCCAGGGCAAAATGATGATAGTTTTATATCAATGGTATTAGATGGTTCAAATGGCAAATTGGTTAGTTACAATAATGTTGGTTTTTAAATCTAATTCATTAAAGTTCATTCTACCAAGGGTAATATGCCTGACATTATTGTACAGGCTATTGTAAATTCAGTTTAAAGTTCAACTCTAAAAAAACAAATCACTTGTTTTTAAGATGATAGTATGCATAAAAATTATATTAGAGCACAGCATTGTGATAACACAATGTTCTTACTAAATAAAAATAAATAAAATTAAAAGCATAAGGGTCAGAAATGCACTTAGAATTAATTATGGTATACACATACTTCATAATTGTCCACAAAACAATATTAAATATATGAGTGTTTATATATCCCCATAGTTAGAGTAACAAAACTACAAAATATTTTCAGGGCAAAACAAATGATAAACAAACAAAAGAATACTAGTTTACAACTCTAATTTCTAGATGAGTTCCTCAACATATCTCCGAGATCCATATGGGCAAAGATACAAATTCACTCACTCACTGATGGAGTCTATAAATACTCACTGAGCACAGCCTCGTTCACCCTCTAACGGGCCCTGTTCCAGGCACAGGGCCTACGGAGGTGAGGCAGACACGCAGCTCCTACTTTCCTGGAACTCTCATTGGAGTCTATTTATATTTATAAATATACATATAACGCAGAGTATAGGATTTGTAGACTATAGAGAAAACAGAATATCAACTATGGAAAAGTTAGATGGTGACAGGTGACTTGAAAAAAAAATAAAGCAGATTAAGGGAAAGTTCTGGGGACATAGGGTTGCTGTCGAAATAGAGTCTCCAGGAAGGGTTGTAGCATAGCTGGCATTTGAACAAGAAACCTAAAGAAATAAAAGAGCTAGGCTTGAGGGCATCTGTGGGGACTGCTAGAGGCAGGAAAGAAACAGTGCAAAGGCCCTGAGGCAGAAATAAGCTTGGCATATTTAAGGAACATCAGAGGAACCAGTGGTGCTGGAGCCAATGGAGACAGAGGAGGTGCAGGAGATGGGAGAGAAATTGGGCAGTGTGCAAGCCTTGTGCCCTGGTGTCCAGACTTTGGATTTATTCTGTATAGATGAGAGTCACCGGAGTTTTTGGAGCTGACATGACTGGGCTCAGCTTTTTAAAGGTCACTCAGGCTTCAGGTTTGAGAAAGAACTTTAGAAAGGTCAGGGCAGAAGTGGGAGACTAGTTCTTACAATGCTGGCAGATTGGATGTAGGGAGGAATCCCGGGGGGGTGGGGGCAGCAAGGTTTTTGGCCTGAGGCAGTGCATAGTTACAACTGCCGTTTACTGAGGCGGGGAAATTAGCAGGAGGAGAAGGACACAGTGAAGAGATCATTGGGAGTTTGGTTTGGGACATTTTGATTTTGACATATCTACCCAAGTAGAGACGGCAAGAAGGCAGCTGAATATATAGAATGTGGAATCCATGGAGGATGCCTGAGCTCATGATATTGACTTGGCAGTTGTCAACCTATGGGAGGCATTTAAAACCTCCAAAGACAGAACAAGATTAGCAAGGGGACCAGTATGGTTGGAGAAGAGGACTGGTGTTCTGGAAGGGGAAGAGTGTGCTTCGTGAAGAAGGGAGTCAACAGCAGTATCCACGGCTGCCCATTAGTTAAGAAAGAATGAGGAGTGATCATGAGTACTTGGAGTACTTGGAATGAGGAGTACTTGGAGACAGGAGGTGAGGAAAGTTCTTTTGAGGACTTTTGTTGTCAAGAGGAACAGAGAAACAAGGTACTAACTACAGAAGATTACAGGGTCAAGATAGAAGACAGCTTTCAAAGTTCCTGGAGATGCGGCCCCTCCCCACCCCCACATCCCCGTCACCAGGAGTGAAGGCCAAGCTGAAGAACTCCGTGTGCTCCTGGCAAGGCCCCTCCCTCCCTCTGGCCACTCAGAGCCTCCCCACTACCATCCATCTGCATAGGAGTTCAGGATCCATTTCAAAGTTTTCTGTGTGGTTTAGTTGAAAGATGTTAATCAGATAAACACACCAATAAATATACCAAGGTAATTTACCATAAGCATAAGATGGAAAATTAAATCCCCTCTTAAAGAAAGAAAATCATTCAGGAGAATGTTTTATGTTAGGGGACTTGGAGAAGGCCTTTTTGGAAAAAAAAGACTTTAAAGCTAACATCTAAAAGGTGAGTGATAATTTACCAAATGATGACTAATAGGAAGAGCTCTGCAGGTGGAAGGGCATGTGCAAAGGTTCTGAGATGCCACAAGACAAGACACAGCATGTTATAAAAGAGGAAGAAAGTTGTGGGGCTGGGTCCAGTATGTGAAGGGCATGGGGCCCTAAGGGGAGACTGGGGTCAGGTTTTGCAGGGTCCTGTAGACAGTGTTAAAGAAGCTTTGGGTTTTTGCCCTTCATTCCAAGTACAATGATTAGCCAGTCAATGAGCAAATAATATGTCCAAGTAATGACCCACTATTTATGCTTCAGAGCAGAAAATAGTCAGATGCAAGACACTAAGTGGCCTTCAGGGAAAAAAGACAGACACATGTGTCTTACTTAGCCTGGGCTCCCAAGAAGCAGATCTTGAGCCAAGTATTGGAATGCAAGTAGTTTATTTTCATGCCAGGAAGCACTTGCCGGAGAGTGGGAACTGAGATGCCAAAGGGGAGGAGGCAATAAATCAGGTGCTGTCACACAAGTTACCAGTGTGGGTAACTAGAGCTTAATTCTACTAGGGACTCTGCGAGCTAGGATAGAATACAGTGATATCTTAGTGATATACTACCAAAGGGGAGTGGAGGTTGAGGGCTGTTATTGGGGATAAGGCATTAATACTCTGTTACTTCTATACTGCCATGCTTGTGGTTATAGCAGCCTCCAGGAGCCAGAGAAAACCCTTAGGTAAAAATGCAGGTGCTGGCAGATAGAAGCCAGGGGAGCTATGGGAGGGATACTGAGGCCCTATATTAGGTCCACTCCCCTTGGATAGTGATTCTTTTAGGAGGCTGCCGGTGACATTTTCTACAAAGAAGGCAAGAAAGAGCATTTGTAGGACAAGCTACAGGCCCCTCCTCTGCAAATGGTTTCAATACCATAATTAGTGTCCATCATCTCCTTATATCACCACTCATTCCTGACAAATCTCACCCTTGACCAGCACTCTAGCATATTAAGGTTACTAATCTGGTGGGGAAACCGGACCTTTGTCCCTGGGAGGTCCCAGCCTCTAGTCTCTGTGTACTGGTCAGACTAAAATTATTGTCGTCACTTCAGGCAAAGAGTAATAGTTGGTGCAAACTATAGAAAAATCAAAAAGAAAGAAAAATTAGGAGGAAAGATCGGAAACTGAAATACTTTGGATGTTAAGGTTTTTGAAAAGTTCCTACAGATTGCTGGGAATGTAGAAGGACCAACCCACATGCCCAGGCCTCGGTGTGTGCTAAGGAAAGGCCTGAGAAGGCTCTACGTTCTCACCTCTTGCCGACCTTGAGGCTTTCCACAAATAGGAGGTGAAAACTAAGGCATAGTTGTGAAATACCTGGCTGGGTGTTGAAGGTATGGCCCAACACACACAGAGTCTATTTTCATACACTGAGAGATTTTATTGGTGTTCCAGGCAAAGGATACAAATCTATTTGTATTCTTTGTCATATACGGTCACTATAATCTCTGTCAAATCCCTAGCTGAGCACCTGGTTAACAGAACAGAGGCTTCAGTGGCTGTATACAACAAAGAATATACATGTTAATAAATTAATTTGGAAAAGAGAACCAAACACGCAACAACAACTAAAATAACCAGCAACAATAAACCCTAGAAAAGGGGGAGCTAGGATTTCCAGACTTGCCTCATTATGTTTAAAGTGTCTAGTTTTCAACAACAATGAATCAAATGTCAAGCAAAGAAACAAGAAAGTATGGCCCACACACAGGAAAAAAGAAATGAATAAAAACGTGCCCTGAGGGAGCTGAGACAGTGGAGTTACTTAAAAGGACTATAAATTAAATTTTTAAAATATGTTTAAAGGGCTAAAACAGTAAGCCATGAGAATGACATCAACTAATAGATAATAAGGAGATAGAAATTATAAAAGGAACCAAGAGGAATTCTGAAGTTGAAAAGTAGAACTAAAATGAAAAATTCACTAGAGAAAATAAACAACTTATATGGGCAGGCAGAATAAAGACTCAGCAAACTTTAAGATAGGTCTATTGAGGTTGCCCAGCCTGAGAAGCAGAAAAAAATTTTTTTAAATGAACAGAGCCTAACAGAGCTGTATCACAGCATCGATCATGCCAGCATATGTATAATGGGAGTTCCGGAAGAAGCATGGGAAAAGGAGCAGAAAAATATTTGAAGTAATAATGGCCAAAAATTTTGCAAATTTAATAAAAGATATGAATGCATACATCCAAGAATCTCAATGAACCTTAGGATCCTCACTGAGACACGTTAAAATCAAACTGTTGAGAGCCAAAGGCAGAATCCTAAAAGCAGCAGGAGAGAGATTACTCATCATGTAACAAGGAATGCTCAGTAAGATTAACAGCTAATTTCTCTTGAAAAATCATGAAAGCCAGAAGGTAGAAGGATAATATATTCAAAGTACTGAAAGACTAAAACAGTCAACCAAGGATTCTATATCCAAGAACACTAGCCTTCAAAATGAAAGAGAAATTAAAAATTTCTCAGATAAAAACAGAGAGTTTATTTCTAGTAGACCAATCCTACAAGAAGTGCTAAAGGGGTTATTCCAGGATGAAATAAAGGAACATTAAATAGCAACTTGAATCCAAGTGAAGAACAAAGAACACTAGTAAAAGTAATTACAAGGGTGAATATAAAATAAGTATTAAGGCAGTTGTGGTTTGTAACTTCTCTTTTTTCCCTATATAATTTAAAGGACAACTATATAAAACAATGGTTATAAGTATATTGACGAGCACAAAATGTATAAAGATGTAATTTGTGACAATAGCAATATAAGTTATTCAGGGGGGCAGAGCTATATAGGGGCAATGTTTAGTATAATATTGAAATCAGTTAGCATTAACTTCGGCTAGATTATTTTAAAATAGGATGTTAATATGATTCCCAGGCAATGGCTGGGACAATAAACAAAAAACACAGAGTTAAAAAAAGAAGAGAATCAAAATTATATACTAAAAAATATCCAACACAAAAGAAGGCAGTAATGTAGTGGAGAAAATGAGGAATACTAGAGATAAAAGACAGCCCTGGTCCATGTGGCTCAGTTGGTTGGAGTAGCATCCTGTAAACCGAAAGGCCAGGAGTTCAATTTCCAGTCAGGGTACACATCTAGGTTGAGGGTTGAGTCCCTGGCAGGGCCCCTACAGGAGACACCCAATCAATGCTTCCCTCTCACACTGATGTGTCTCTGAAACTCTCTCTCTCTGAAAGCAATGAAAACAAATATCTTCGGGTGAGGATTTAAAAAATTAAAAGATACAAGACATATAAAAAAGTAAAAAAATAAGTAAGGCCTTCCTCATTAGTTATTACATTAAATGGAAATGTTTTAAACACTATAATTAAAAGATAGATATAGGCAGAATGAATTTTTTAATGATAAAACTATATGTTGTCTACAGGAGACCCATTTTAGATCCAAAGATACAAATAGATTGAAAGTGAAAGGGTGGAATAATGTTCCATCCCTTATGTTCCACATAAACAGTAACCAAAAGAGAGTTGGAGTAACTATACTGATTTCTGTCAAGACAGAGTTTAAGACATAAATTGTAATAAAAGACAATAAGGACATTATATAATGATAAAAGAGTCAATCTGTCAACAAAATATAACAATTATAAATACATTTGCACCTAACAACAGAACACCGAAATATACTAAGCAGAAATTGACATAAACAAAAGGAGTAATAAAGTGTTTTATGATAAGTCTTGGGGATTTCAATACTTCGTTTTCAATAATGGATAGAACAACTAGAGAAAAGATAAATAATATCCTCCAGGAAAGACCACAGGTTAGGCCACAAAAGAAGTCTTAATAATTTTTAAATTTATTTTTTAATTACTGTTGACATTCAATATCAATACATTTTAAAGATTGAAATCATACAATGTATGTTCTCTGACCACAATTGAATGAAGTTGGAAATTAATAACAGAAGAAAACTGGAAAATTCACAAATATTTTTTTCAAGATTTTATTTATTTATCTTTAGAGGGGAAGATAAGGAGATAGGGAGAGAAACATCAATGTATGGTTGCCTCTTGTGTGTCTCCTGCTGGGAACTGGCCTGCAACCCAGGCATGTGCACTGACTGGGAATTGAACCTCGATACCCTGGTTCACAGGCCTGCGCTCAATCCACTGAACCACACCAGCCAGGGCAAAATTCACAAATATTTGAAGGTCAAACCACATGCTCTTCAACAACCAATGGCTCAAAGAAGAACCAAAGGCTATGGGATGCAGTACTCAGAGAGAAATTCATAACTGTAAATTATACATTAAAGAAGAAAAAAGATCTCAAATAATATAACTTTTTGCCTTAAAAGAATAGAAACTAAACCAAAGCAAGCAGGAGGAAAAAAAAATGAAGAATAAAAACAGAGATAAATGAAATAAAGATTAGAAAAACAATAGAGATCATCAATAAAATCAAAAGTTCATTTTTTTGAAGAAATAGTTTTAAAAGTTACTGACAAACCTTTAGTGACACTAAGAAAAAAGAGAGAAGACTCAAATGACCAAGAGCAGGAATAGTGGAGGCAACATACCATGGTGGTTAGAAGCCTAGACTGTGGAGCCAGACTGCCAAAAGCAAAAATAAAGCGAAGACATTACTAAAAACCTTACAGAAATTAGAAGGATATTATAAGAGAATGCTATGCAACACTACATGCCAACAGATTAGATGAAATGGACAAATTCCTAGAAACAAACTACCAAAACTGATGCAAGAAGAAACAGAAGCTCTTAACAGACTTTTCACAAATAAAGAAATTAAATCAATAATCAACAGTTTCAGCCCTGGCTGGTGTAGCTCAGTTAATTGAGCTCGGGCCTGTGAACCATGCGATCGAGGTTCGATTCCCAGTCAGGGCACATGCCTGGGTTGCAGGCCAGTTCCCAGTGGGGGACACGTGAGAGGCAACCACACGTTGATGTTTCTCTCCCTCTCTTTCTCCTTCTTTTCTCCTCTCTCTGAAAATAAATAAATAAAATATTTTTTAAAAAAAAGTTTCAACAAGAAGGTGTAGGACCAGATAACTTCATTGATGAATTCAACCAAAGATTTAAATGAAAAATTAAAGCCCATACTTCTCAACTCCTCCAAAGACTGGAAGAGGAAGCACTTCTCACAGACATCTAAGAAAACTAAAGACCAATATCCTTATAAATATAAATGAAAAACACCCTCGACAAAACACTAGCAAATAGATTCTAGCAGCATATTAACAGGATTATGCACTGCAACCAAGCTGAATTTACCCCAGGAATGCAAGGGTGCTTCAACACACACAAATTAATCAATGTAATACACCATGTTAATAGAACAAAGAAAAAAACTGTTATTATCTCAACTGATGCAGAAAAAAGATTTGACAAAACTCAAAACCCTTTTGTGATTCAAAAAGTGCCTAACAAAGGAGAAATAGAAGAAAAATTCCTCAACATGATAAAGGGCATCTAGAAAACCCACAGTTAACGTCATACTTATTAATGTGAAAGACCGAACGCTCTCTCTCTAAGATCACGAACAACACAAAAATATCTAGCCTCATCATTTCTATTCAGCATTGTATTAAAAGTTCTATTCAGGTCCTGATTGGTGTTGCTTAGTTGTTTGGGTGCCATCCTGCAAAGCGAAAGGTCACAGGTTCAATTCCTGGTCAGTGTACATGGCTGGGCTGCAAATTTGGCCCCTGGTTGGGGCCGTAGTGGTTGACATTTCTCTCGCTCTTTTTCTCCCTCCCTTACACTATCTCTAAAAATATATATTTTTAAAGTTATATTCAGGGCAATTAGTCAAAAAAAAAAAGAAAAAGAAAAAACTCACCCAAAATGGCAATACCTCCCAAAGTGAGCAATAGTCTCATTGTAATCTCCATCAAAACTCCAACTGCTTATTTTACATAAAAGATTGTGCTGATCCTAAAAGTCATATGCAAGGGACCCTGCATATCCAAACAATCTTGAAAAAAAGTACAAAGCTGGAGGACTCACACGTGCAAATTTCAAAAGCTGCTAGGTGCCACAGTAAGGAAACAGTGCACTACTGACAGAAGAGACCTAAGGGCCAGTGGAACAGGACTGAGTCTGCAAATACATCCGCACGCCAGTGGTCACCTGACTTTCAACAAGGCTTCCAAGGCCCTTTGGAAACAATAGTCTTCTCTACAAGCAACAACAGGACCACTAGGTAGCCACGTGCAAAAGAATAAAGTTAGATTCTTAACTCATACTATATTCCAAAATTAACTCAAAATGAATCCCAGACTTAAACATAAGAACTAAAAGAATAATATTTTTAAGTAAACAGAGGGGTTAATTTTCATAACCTTGAATTGGCAATAAATTCTTAGAGATGGCACCAAAGCACAGGCAACAAAAGAAAAATAGATTACTTTAACTTGATCAAAATTAAAACTTTGTGTATCAAAAGATACTAGCGCCCTGTCTGGTGTAGCTCAGTGGATTGAGCACGGGCCTGTGAAGCAAAGGGTTGTCGGTTCGATTCCCAGTCAGGGCACATGCCTGGGTTGCAGGCCAGGTCCCCAGTAGGGGACACATGAGAGGCAACCACACACTGATGTTTCTCTCCCATTCTTTCTCCTTCCCTTCCCCTCTCTCTAAAAATAAATAAATAAATAAATAAATAAATAAATAAATAACATCTTTAAAAAAAAAGATACTAGCAAGAAGGTGAAAAAGGCAACCTACAGAATAGGAGAAAATATTTGCAAACCATATATCTGATAAGGGATATATCTAGAATATATAAAGAATATCTACAACTCAACAATGATAAAACAACCCAATTAAAAAATAGGCAAAGTACTTGCTTGACTAGACATTTCTCCAAAGAAGACATAGATATGGCCAAGGCACATGAAAAGATGCTCACCATCCTTAGTTGTTAGAGAAATGCTAATCAAAGCTACAATAAGATACTACTTCACACCCAAAAGGATGGCTATGATTTGAAAATGAAAAATAATAAATGTTGGCGAGGACATCAAGAAATTGAAACTCATTATACATCATAGGTGGGAATGTAAAATGGTACGGCTGCTAGGAAGGAGAGTTAGACTATTCCTCTAAAAATTAAATATAATGTTACCATACAATCCAACAATTCCACTTTTAGGTGTATACCCAAAAGAACTGAAAACAGATGTTTAAGCAAAAACTTCCATAAGATTTCAAAGCAGCACTCTTCACAAAAGCCAAAAGGTAGAAACAACCCAATATTTATAAGTGGATGAATGGATAGACAAAAGGTTGTATATCCATGCCACGGCATACCATTTGGTAATAAAAAATTAAATATTAATTGATACTTCAACATTGATGAATCTTGTAAACACTGTGCTAAGTGCAAGAATAATACAGGCACATCTTGTATTATTCTGCTGATATAAAATGTCCAGAACAGGAAAATTCGTGTAGACAGAAAGCGACTGCTTATCTGGGGCCACGGTGAGGAAGGAATGAAGACTGACTACTGAATGGGCATGAGGTTCCTTTCTGTGGCTATGGAAAGGTTCTGGAATTGGGTAGTAGTGATAGTTATACAATATTCTGAATGTACAAAAAGCCACTGAACTGTAACTTTTCAAAGGCCAAAATGGTGAGTTTTATGTTATGTGACCTTTACTACATTAAAAAACATAGCACCCCAACCTTGCAGGATATCATCCGGATGTTGACATCTTTCTTAACTTTGCTTCTAAGAGGATCTTCCCACCATTCTAGCTGGCCAACAGTAGCTTCTGGCAATGCATCTCATGATCAGTTGTATTATAATCATGTGCCCATTGTCGTTCATCCCGTGCCAATAAGCGGGTCCCTTGATGTGAGGCAAAGAATGTGGGATCTTAAGAAGATAGGCCAGACCCTTTTTAAGTTCTCAGATGGTGGTGCTGGCAGAGGCACTGTTGGCAGGAAAGGCAACATGAAGCAGATGCTGGCTGCGGAAGTCGGGCCTGGTTACGATGAACTGTTAAGGCTTGATGGATGAAGGGTGAGAGACCAACTGCGCATCTTTCAAAAGAGGAGTTCAAAACCATAAAAATTGTCCTGACTGAGATGTCCTGGGCAATGCTAACAGTTTGGGAGGGGACCTCTGGAAAAATGATATGACTTTCCACCTCTGTTAAAAGCCAGAGCCTCTATTTATGGTGTAATGTGGTCAGCACCTTAATGTACACTGTCTCCATTGAACGTTTTAGAAGCTCCTTGGGATGAATGTTCTCACTGTGTAAATGGGTAACCCTGCCTGTGAGGCTACGTCACTGCACCGTCATCACAGGCCTGAGAGGGAGAGGTGACCGTGAACAGAGCTGTCGCTCTCTGTCATCCATGCTGTTTCTTTAACTAGGCTCAGAAGATACACAGTGGTTCTCCTGACAGACATCGTTAATCAATCATGACTTCCTTTCCCTCTAAGGCTGGACTCAGCCATTCTTAATCGTGATTGGCACATGAGATGAAAATTCCTCTGCTAGCGCAGCATCACACACCACACTGCCCACCTCCATCTGAGCTGGCATCTCCTGAATCTACTTTTTAGTCAACGCCGAGAGAAACGCCCAAGTCAATCCAGAGGCCATTCCCCAGGTCCCCAACCCCGACGCCGCCCCAGCCCAGGTGATGTGGCCATTTCCTACCTGGGACCAGAATGAAGCCGGGGAAGCAGTGAGTCAGCTGAGGACAAAGCGAGGGGCAGGAAACCGAAGAAATCAGCAGGGCGCAGGGTCCCAGCCTCTGTTTCTTTCTTTCTTCCTTTTCTAAGAAGGACTTTATATATTTAACTTTTTAGAGAGAGGGGAAGGGAAGGAGAAAGAGGGAGAGAAACATCAATCCGTTGCCTCTCTCACGCCCCCAACTGCGGATGCGGCCCGCAACCCAGGGATGTGCTCTGCCGGGGAATCAAATGGGTGACATTTCATCTTGGGAGATGACACTCAACCAACTGAGCCACACCAGTCAGGGCTCATTTTTTTCTTTTTATCACATCTATTGGGGTGACACTGGTTAACAAAAGTATACATGTTTCAGGTGCACGATTCCACAACACTCACCCCAGGCCAAGTCTCTTTCCATCAGCATTTATCCCCCCTTTACCCTCTCCTACCTTCCCCTGCTATTGTCCATGTCAGTGAGGTTTTCTCTTTTTTTTTCAGTCCCTCTATCCCACCACCCAGTCCTCCAAAGCCCCCCGATAGATGTCAGACTGTTCTCTATCTATGAGTCTGTCTCTGTTTGGCTTGTTAGTTCATTTTGTTCATTACATGCTGCTTATAAGTGAAATCACATAGTACTTTCTTTCTCTGATTGGCTTAGTTTATCTAGCATAATGCTCTCCAGGTTCACCCATACTGTTATAAAGGGTAGATTTCCTTCTTTTTTATGGCCAAGTAGTATTCCATTGTATAAACGTACCACAGCTTTTTTATCCACTCATCTACTGATGGGCCCTTGGGCTGATTCCAAATCTTGGCTATTGTGAATAATACTGCAATGAACACAGGGGTGCATATATTCTTTCAAATTAGTGTTTTGGGTTTCTTCGGATAAATTTCCAGAATTGGAATCCCTGGGTCACAAGGCAGTTCCATTTTTAATTTTTTGAGGACAACCCACGCTGCTTTCCTCAGTGGCCGCCCCAGTCTGCAGACCCACCAACGATACACATGCATGCCTTCCTCCACATCCTCGCCAGCTCTTGTCTGTTGATCCAACATCTGTTTCATTTCGGGAGGAAGGAACTGACTTTGGCCTGGCCTGTTGAAAGGGGTGCAAGGACCTGGGTCAGGCCCATCATAATGGACCCTGGGACTCCAGTCGAAATTTTTAGGAAAGAGGCAGGATGGCTAAGCTGTGGAATGTCCACCTGGCACTGCTGTGGTCATCTTGCTACCATGAGAGAGCCTGGCTTAGAATAGTGTCACCAACAAGACAGATTCCTGGTGATGATCACTTGAACTCCTGGATGCAGTCAGCTCTCCCTGCTCCCCCCCCACCTAAGCTAGTTGGAATTTTAGGGTGCTTTTTATTGGGGGGTCAATTATTAAAACTATTTATCTTTCATAACTGTTCTTTGCCTCAATTATCATTGAAAAATATGCTTTTTATCTTCTGTGTGGATTAAGCCCCTCCTCACTTATCTTTGCCCAAATTACTGCTCCCTTCCCCACTTACTGCTCTACACTGACCTCCCGGCACCTCCTGGGATATCTGCTCAAATCCCCAAGGTTTGTGAGACAGATGCCCAGCGAGCCTCTGTGCCTCCCTTGGAAAACTCCCCCTTCTAGGACAGGAACAACTGTGTTTGTTACGCAGGGTTCACTATAAAGAAGTCATGACGTCAAATCATCTTAGAGTGCAGCACCGGCAAGATGCAGCTGCTGATTTTATTCCCTTTTCACAGTGGGAAACAGGGACCCTGAGAGATAAGGTACCTTGTCCAAGATCACACAACCGGTCTGTGATGGGGCCAGGATTCAAACCCAGGGTGTGTGGCCCCCGGGGCACTGTCCCGCTGAAGCACCTTGCCCCTGTTCAGCAAGGGGCTACAATTGTTGTCAATCACAATAATCACCAGTCACTCACACAAAGTTGATGGCGCACTGGCCTTCTTACCCCTGATCACTGGTGCTTCCCCATCTCCCAACTACTCTAAATTTACTCTATTAAAAGTCATCTACAGCTGGACAAGAGACAAAGTGTCCATGTTAGGATCTCGGACTCCCAAATGGAGAAAAGTCACCTGGGCTGGACTCGAAGTCATCTTGTTCAATAGTTACCTTTTTCAGTATGTTGAGCTTCAGACCGAGCTTATTTCGTACAATAAAGGCTGGTCAATCCACACTCTATTACTTGGCTAGGAGATAAGAAATACAGGGTTCCAGGCCTAGCTCTGCCATTAACTACGCACATCAGGTCACTTTTCCCCCTTCTCTCAACCTCTCTTTCCACATCAGCAGGTGTGGGTAGGGGGTCTGACTAGTGTGGCATTTCCCAGAGTGTTTTCCAGTAAGAATTTTTTTCTGAAGTTCAAGTTAAAAGTCTATGTACTTCAGGGTTTCTCGGAAACCTCAGTCAGCTCGTGTACATCGCAACTTGCAGACAGGGAGAGAGAGCACGCAGCAGTTTCCAGACTGACTGACGAGAGAAACCTTTCTGAGGGCAGCGTCCGGGGGAGTTGCTCTGTGAAATGCACTTTGGGGAAAGTCAGATTAGAGGATTTGTAGGCTTTCAGCTCTGAGAAGTTTTAGCTCAAAATTCATTATTTCGTCCTGGCTGGTGTAGCTCAGTGGATTGAGCACGGGCCTGCAAACCAAAAGATCGCAGTTCAATTCCCCGTCAGGGCACATGCCTGGGTTGCAGGCCAGTTCCCAGCAGGGGACAGTTCCCAGCAGGGGATGCACCAGAAGCAACCATACATTGAAAAAAATTCATTATTTCAACTTAGAGCTCAGGAGATGCTAAACTAATCCTGCCTGAATTGTGAAAAAGAAATTATTATCAGTAAAGTTTAGATGGAGTTCCAGTTGTCGAAAAGGTGGGTTCACATGTGGGGACGAATGGTGATAATCCACTAAACAGAACAGTCAATGAACTTGGACCAGGTCAATGAACTTGGACCAGGCTGGACAACAGAGAGAGCTATATGGCAAGCTTGCCTTGCTGTGAGTTTCCTTTCTGGAGATTCCAGGACACACAGACTGCCTTCTCTGGACCACCAGGGTCTGGGTTTAATATAAAGTCAGAAACTCCTGGCGTGAGGAAAATTACTTAGAGACTCTGAGTCGTAAAATCAAAATGGTTTTGAGCTTTTGGAGAGAACAAAAACAAATACCTGTCGATGAGCACATTGTCCCCACGAAAGCAAAAAACCCCAAAACAAACAAACAAAACAACTAACGAGCATCTCACTGAACAAGCCCAGGAAGAAATTCCACAGCAGCCCCCATTGCTAATTGTGAAGTGTGCACAACGAAATCCGCATTCTGTTCAGGGAAGTTCATTGTCATCCTGTGATGAGTATAGAAAGTACCCACAGAAAAGAACTTCACGGATTCACTCTTGACTAAAGTACTGCTCTACGTTCACCAAAATTGAATTGTCCTGTCACGGGGGTTTTCCAGAGGCCGGGTATCAGACAACGGGCGTGGCACCACAGCCAGACACGCACTTGCTGCCTGTGCGGGGGTGGCAGCCGCGTGTCAGCTGTTCACAGTGGTGAAGGAAGGAGTCAGAAATCCCTGTCCTAACAGAGCTGCCATCCTGGCTCCATTACTTATCAGCTGCATGAGCGTGGGCAGGTGGCCTAACCCCTGGGACGTTAGCGCATGGTCACAGGATTGTTGGGAAAGTTAATACCAGATTTTGCATGGAGGGTGTCAGGCAAAGGGACTGGTGCCTAAGTGCCTTCTAAAAACAGGCAGGAGTCTGGCTCCTGCGGCCAGAGGGGAGGCGGGATGTCAGATGGATTCCGGAAGGCTTCACGCTACAGTCAGAGCTCTAAGGTGCAGGATGAGCAGGGGCATCGGGGAACAGTGGCGCACCTCTCCAAATAAAGCCCTGTCTTTGTTCCCTGCCCCTCACCAGAACCCCTGCCACCCCCAGGTTCATAAGCATGGGCATCGGCTGGGCTGCTGACTCCTTGACCCCAGACCCTGCCTGCTAGTCCACGTTCTCACCCAGGGAGCCAGCTGCCCTGTCAGAAGTTCAGCTCCCACTGCCCTGGTCTTTCGGATTTCCTCCAAGGTCACAGACAGGCGTCCGTCCCAGCCTCGGGGCCGGGGATCCCTGCCAGGCCCAAAGGCATGCAGGAGGTGGTCAACACAGGTCTAGTCTCACTCTACCCAAAAGCAATTCACTCCACACACCTGGGACTCTGGAGACAGGGGCCCTTTGCTCTGCCTGCCACGGTCTTGCCACATGTCCTGGAGCTGCTCACTTCCCATCTCTGTAGACCAACAGGATCGATCTAATGATCCCATGGACTGTCTCCTAGTGTTGGCATTGCACAAGGTACCACGGTTCCTCTGACAGGATACCTGGCAGAGATTTGGGGTTAGTGAAACCCCAGTTTGCCCAATGTTACCTCTACTTTCTGAGCACAGTTTTTCTATCTGCAAATATGAGGTGAATGATCCCTGCCTTTCAACAGGACTATTGACACAATGGAAAGAACAAGGATCTCTAGTCAGACAGACCTGTGTTTGAATACTGGCTCTGCGGTTTTGCAAGGAAAATCACTTAGAAAATCTCTCTAGAAGCCTCAGTTTCTTCACCTGTGAAACAGGCATATAGCACCTATCTTCAAGAAACACAGAGGTCAGTGAGGCGAACCATGCATCATAGCTGCACACAGTAGGTGATGGATAATTGGCAGCCTTTGATGTGGTGGTTGTTATTTACTCTAAATGCCCTGTTAAGCTATGCTCATCCTCTCTGGGTCTTTGACACTGGGGTTCCCCCTGCCTTCTCAGCGGGGGGCTTCTGTGGCCAAAAGCCACATCTGGGGGATCTCAGTGGCTGCCCCAAGTTCGCTTCAGGCTGCAGAGTCCATAATCCATGCAACTCTTCCTGTCGAACGGTATGTTCTCAAATACACAATACCCTGCCCACCCTTCAAGGAGAGTGAATAGTGCTTATGGAAGCTCTCGTCCGGTGCTTGAACTTTCCCTACCCCACCATCTGCTGAGGGCTCATTCAGCCTATTCTTACTTACCTCCAATAGTAGGGAACTCACTAAAGGCAAAGGTGGGTCATTTCATCACCCACCCAGTTGCCGGTTAGCTGCCTGGCTCACTTGAAAAAATATCACTTAACTGCAACAAAAAAGCTTCTCTGCACACGAGCCATCTGTGAATCATTGAATACAAAAAACAATACCATTCTTTTGTCCGCCCCTCTCCCTAACTCTGAACTTTGTGCCCACAGAGAAAAATGGAAACATGACATTTTTCTCTGGAATAACAAAACTGTTGATGTGTGTCTTTCATTCACCCACCCACTGGACATTCCCATCAGGAATCTACTTCAGATGCCCACGAGAATGCATGTACAATTCTAAACATAACCAGCTGGTTTCCAGAAGGAGGAGAAGCATTTTATGGGCATAGATAAATCCTATCCTTGGCCAAATACCCTCTTCTACTTTCCAGCAGGGGTCCCAGAGCAATTGCAGGGCATGACTCAAGGGGGGAGATTGTTTTCCTTGTGTAGCTTCAGGAACCGAGGCACAGAAAAATGAAGGTCACCCAACAGACCAAGGCCAAAGACATGCACTAAATCCCAGGAATCTAAGACCTCCCAGCGTCGTAATTGATCCTCTAAGATAAATGTTTGTCTTGCTAACCAGAGATTAACTGTGGTCCTTACAGAGAGATTCTTGAGGTTCAAACTTATAAACAGGAAAACAGGGCCTGGTAAAAAGTTGAGTGATTAATTGGCAGAGAAGGCTTTCAAGGAGGGAAAGGATCAATGAGCTGAAGAAAAATTAAACATCCTTTAGGGCGTTTTCCCACTCCCTCATGTTGTTTTAATTCTTTGAGCTCAATCTCTTAAAAAAATTTTTTTAAAGTGGGTTTTTATTTTGTTTCTCAGTTATTGCTTTTTCAGTTACTTCTCTGGCAAGGTTATATGATCGCATCTCTAATTTAGATTATTTCTCAGACTGAAATGAACTTGACCTCTGCCCAACGAAGCAGAACAGCCTCTTGCTTATCTGAAGTAAATAGGACCAAGAGGCCATGGAATAATCAAAATGTAATCAGAAATGGCCGAGACATAGAACATCATGTTTCTCAGGAGGAAAGGGGCGCAGCGAGGATCTGTTCAAGGTCACAGGCCCATGTGGTGTCAAGCCACCTGAGGAGTGACCGACTCACAGCAGTTTCCCTCCTTCAAGGCAGCTCGTCACCGACAGCTGAAGAACAGGGGCCTCGGACTGGAATCATTAGCTCCCTGGCTCTGCCATGCACTTAATGTAGAACTTCAACAAACTTAGCAACCTTTCTGAGCCTTGACTTTCTCAGCTTTCGCCAACCTGGCAGGCTCCATGGGGGTCAGGGCGGCATCTGTTGTGTTAATCAGTGTTCTGCGCGGTGCCTAGTAGGATGGGCACTCAGCACATCTCTGCTAAACGACTGAAGGAAGTAAGGCGCCATCACCAGTGCTGCAGGATCACCATGAAGAGTAAATGACGAGCGATCACAACTCAAAGCTCTGGGCATTTCTGGTGCTCGTTACACAGCAGCTCTTTCGCTGCCTGACTCTTCCCGTCAGTGTCAGGGCTGGGAAGGGGTCCGGGTGTTAGACTGTGGAGCCCCTTGTCCTGCGGACGAGAGAACTGAGACTATATATATATATATATATATATATATATATATATATATATATATATATATATATATATATATATATACTATATATATATATTCCATGGCCTATTCCATGGCTTTTCAAGCTTGAAACCCTTGAAAAGTAAGTTTAGCCATATGAATGATGTGCTAGGAGGAGGAGGTGGTGGATCGAGGACTCAAATCATTGATAAAGACAGCGGGAGTGCTTTGCTTGAAGAACACAACATATATCGCACAACGATACTTGACACTACTGAGCTGTACCCTTAAAAGTGGTTAAGTTGATTGGTAACTATATATATATATATATATATATATATATATATATATATAGAGAGAGAGAGAGAGAGAGAGAGAGAGAGAGATGGTAATACACATATCTCACACACATGCTCATACATGCACAGTTTTCTCAGGGCCATCAGAGTACATACGATGCAAACGTACTGCCCCGTTACCCTACAGTTCAGAGTGTATTTCCTAAAATAAAAGCATTTTCTTACCCAACTATTCCATATTTCCAAAACTGCTCCAACAGTAACCTTTTAAAGTACATGTATTTTCCAGGCCCAGGCCCGGGATAACATTTAGTCCCCCTGTCTCTTTAATCCAGAACCACCTCTCAGCTGGTCTTCATCTTCCCCGACCTTTCGGTTTCACGGGACAGTCCTCTGCTTGGGTTTCCCGATGCTTCCTGGGGAGCAGACCCAGGCCACCCCCCGCAGACAGGAAAGCCACAGCAGTTAAGGTCGCATCCTTCCCGTGCGCCACAGAAGGCGCCTGGGCCGGTCTGGCCCAGCAGGACTTGCGGGGCGAGAGTGGGCTCTGCCGGGTCTCCCCGCAACAAAGTTACTGTTTCCCTTTCCTAACTCTGGGAGTGCTTCGTGGGCAGGTACTTTTAGAATATAAATATTCTGTTTCTCAAAATTTCGCCCATTAGTTTTAGCATCCATGGATGACTGCTTACTCCATCTTTCCTCCTATATTTATTAGTTGGCATTGTACTGACAGTTTTCCCTTCTTTCATTTATTATGCAATCATTTATTTCTTTATATGAACTCACTGGTTTTTACTTTACTCAGAAAGGTTATAATCCATTACTATCAGATTTGCCTTAGATTTAGCCAGTGAGAGCCCCTTTAGACTGGCCCTGGTGTCTTTTTGACACACCTCCTTCATTCTTCAAACATTTTCTTGCTTTCTGGCACCAGATGTTGCAGGCTTATCTTGTACTTTCCTAAACTAACCCTGGTGTCAGCCTTTTCTCCAAAGAGCCTGAGTCCTTTTGGTGTTAAAAGATCGTTAGAATGCAAGATGTAGGTGCCAGGCGGGGTCCTGCTATCAATGTGTTCTTGCTTCTAGGCTGTCCTAGGGGATGCAGCCACAAAGCTTCTCAAAGCTCAATGGGCACGTGAGTCACTGGGAAGTTATTAAAGTGAGGATTCTGGTTCGGTTGGTCGGATTTACCCACAGGGATGATGTCACAGCCTCTGCTTTTCTAACGAGCTTCCGCGCTGATTCTGCTGGTCCTCAAGCCACATCCGGAGATCCAAGGACACAGAGCAATGGTTCTCAAACTTAAGTGTGCCCTGGAATCACCTGGAGGGTGTGCTCAGGCACAGTACACATTCCAGGGTTTTCTCTCATCATTTCTGACTCAGTAAGTGGGGGACTGAGAACGTGCATTTCTAACAAGTTCCCAGGTGATTCCGCTCTCACTGTTCTAGGACATTGGTTTGCACACGTGGCTACACATTAGAATTCTTGAGAAGTTTTTTGTTTTGTTTTGTTTTGATTTGATTTGTTTTAACTACTGACTGATCTCTAAGGCCCCAGCGATTTTGACTTAATTGGTATGAAATGTGTCCCGGACATTGAGACTGTTATGTGCTCCATAAAGGTTCTATTGCTCAGCGCAAGTTGAGAAGACTGTTCTAGGAAGAGGTAGGAGTAAAATACGAAGGTCTTTAAGAGGGAAGGAGCTCGACATTTTCCAGGGCCAGCCAGGAGGCCAGTGTGGTAGGGCAGAAGGAAGCGAGGTCCGAGAGGCGGGCAGAGACGGACGGAAGGGGAAGAGGTGGCTCGGGTGTGCAGAGGTTACTCACTCCGCTGAGATGGGAAACCGCTAGAGGCTTTAAGCAAAGAGGACGTGACCTGAAGGCCTTAACCATGACCCTCATGCAGCGGTCTCAAGGCCAGCTTTTCTCCTGCTGGTCTCCGGGTCTGTCTACCCAATGTTTGAATTGTGATGAATGAAGGATGAAATAACTCCACAGCCCTCAATAAGTGCTCCACATAGTTTAAGTATGGGTTTTATTTAGAATTACTTTCCAAAGCTTGAAACCCTTGAAAAGTAAGTTTAGCCATACGAATGATGTGCTAGGAGGAGGAGGTGGTGGATCGAGGACTCAAATCATTGATAAAGACAGCGGGAGTGCTTTGCTTGAAGAACACAACGTATATCGCACAACGATACTTGACACTACTGAGCTGTACCCTTAAAAGTGGTTAAGTTGATTGGTAACTTTGTTATGTTTTTACCAGGTTTTTTAAAAGATGATATTCATTATATGTGGATGGCAAATCTGCAAAGCATTAAATTCTTTAATTTGTTAGATTTTATTTGTTCCTCAGGAATGTAACTATGGGTCTTTTACCACTATACGGAAAACCACATCATATCATCAAGAATAATAAAGGGCATGCTCTCCCTCTCAGGAGTGCACCTGTGCCTCCCCACGCCACCCGGCCCCGCCCCCCCCCACCCCCAGCCGCACCTGCGGGGAGTCGCCTTTGCCCTTCTCTCTCTTGAGCTCCAAGGGCCCTTCTTTTGCTTCTGTAACTTGTTTCCTGAGACTACTCTGCCCAGCTGTCTCGCTTCTACTACTTCCGTAACTTTCTAAAGTTTCTCTTACAACTTGAAAAAAATAAAAAATTTATGCTAAGAATGAGAAACAATGTGTAAAACTACGAACTTGGGAAATGAATAAAGCTGGAGACAACCATTCACTTTAACAAAAGGATACTTCCCATGAGGATTTTTGCATCAGGTTCACCTAACTAACAGTGTCCCTCCAGGGCACTAAAAACATGATTCACTTGACATGTGACACTGCGGAAACATAACTAGCCTGGAGAGAGAGGCCAGGGAGAGAGGCCTTCTGCAATGTTGATTCCAACAAAATGATACTAACTTTGAGATTTTGCCTATCGTCTCTGTCCCCTGAAGACCATTGCACAATACGGGTGTGCTTGCGTTGGACAGGATTCCTGTGACAAGATTCACGTTCTATTTTGATCCTGGCAGTTGGTAACCTTTCTTCTAGGAAATGAAAAAAAAACCCTCATTGGTAATATTCTATTGCTCTGAATCCGCAAAGGCACGACAAAGCTGCCCAAGGCAAACCGAGCAGAGACAGGTGCGGCACCTGGGTAATTTTCAGCGACACTCCCGGGACTGACAATTGACGGCTGCCTGCCACCATCTGTCAGCCTGCCGTGAAGATGGCCTGCCCTTTCTCTCAGTTATTTGAGCCCTGGGTTTTTCCTGGGCAGAAACTGACAGTGATGTCATCATCTCATGATGTTGTGGGGTGACCTTGTTCACTGAGCTGGTTCCACTCATTACTCTTGTACCCTAAAGTTGAACCGAGGAAAAAACTTTACCAAGGACCAAGGAGAGGAAGCGTTGAGACTCTGCAAAGGGGTGGCCCCCTGGGCCCACTCACCTGATTTCCAAACCCTTATCATATGTGGGAAGCTTTTATCTGACCCAGTTTCTGGGAGTCCTCAGCCTGCAAGAGTCATAAAGGAAAAACAGTGCAAGAAGAGAACAACGAGATTGTTATTTTTAACGTTGTAGTCAACTCAGCAAGGCAGAAACTATGCACTCATAAAGAACAGCTTTGATCCTTATCATAAAGACAGATGAATATTTATGAGTGTCCTTTCATACTATGGATCAACCACAGAAGCCATTATGTGGAACTGCTGATTTAATTAAGGGAAACAAAGATAACGGAGCTCCTTCTGAAGCTAAATCCTTTGGGACAGGCCCCCCCCCCCCACCCCGGTACAGATCCACAGCCGGTTAGGAACCAGGCAAGAGCCCCGCCCCCATCCCTTCCCCACCCCGCGCCCCACCTCCACAAAACCGGTCCCTGGTGCCAAAACGGTTGGGGAGCACTGCTTTAGGATATCATTTAATCCTCAGCTGTCCTTCAGGGGATGGGCACTGCCACTACCCCCATTTTATGGAGGAGGAAACTGAGGAGCAGAGAGACTGTTAACTCGAATAATTAGTCCTGGTGCTGGGTTATAAATGTGAGGCTTCTTGACTCCAAAGCTGTATTCTTTTTCATTTATTGATTGACACATTGATTTTAGAGGGAGAGATTGATTTGCTGCTCCACTTATTTATGTATTCATAGGTTAATTCTTGTTTGTGCCCCGACCAGGGATTGAACCTGTAACCTTGGCATATTGGGGTGCTGCTCTAGCCAACAGCTGCGCAGCCAGGGGCGAGTCTACGGTCTTTACGAAGCACATATAATCACTGGCCTTCACAAGCTATAACCAAGAGTTTTTCAAGAACTCCAAATGTAGGCTCTTTTAACCAGTAACGGAATGATCTCAGGCCTTTTCTCCAACAGATAATGTTTAAACTGGAAGGACACTGTACAGATGCAGACACTGAGGTCACAAGCAGGTAAAATCTGCTCGACAGGATGGTGGGATCTGGTCTCAGACCCTGACAAAAACTCTACCTCACCAGCAGTCACCCGCATGCACAAGACAGAGGGCTGACCAAATCCATCTCCTCTGGAATGTGGCCTTGTTGACAATCTCACTATAGTTCAACAGAATACGTGCATAATTATGAGGGCATTTTACCTTACAACTTGCTCCCTGAGGCCTGGACAACACGTTGTTTTCTTTCCTTCTTTCCTCTTGGCAGCAATAGATGTTGTTGGGTTGGAGTTTCACAAACTGTTTGGATTTAAGGAAATAAATGACACAGACTTTGCCAGCTAACATTAGTATAGGGTGACAGCCAAGAGCTGAAGTTAAAAAGTAAAGCACACAGCACCACCTAGTGTTGATTATTAGAACATACAAGTTTAGGTGTGCTTTCTCCAAAGCTTGAATTAGTAAAACTCCTCCTCATATTTCCCTTTAAGTGAAGAACTGAGGCCCAAAAAGGGTGAAGGGCTTGACAAAGTTCACAAACCACGGGGGATGGAGCTGAACATTGAGTGTTTAATTTCCAATTCTGTGCTCTTTTCATGAGACCCCATGGAGGGGAGGGGAGGGGAGTACAGCCATCCTCTCTATGGAGTACCAGCTGGTAGAGGACCCAAATGGCAGCCGGGACTCACAAGGAAGACCCTCCCTTTGAAAGGGGCAGGAAATGTTAATGGGTGATCAGAAGGGGTCTGCAGCAGCACACATTCACATGACATAGCTCCAGGAACTGTGACATGAACAGTAAGTTAGAGTCCAGTCACACAATGGCTCCACTTTAGATTTTTGGACTAGAGTGGCTTGAACTTGCTTGTGGCCTTGGGCAAGTCTCTTTCACTCACTTGGCCTTTTCTTCCCCATGTGTTCAAGGAATATGCTGCATTACCCCGGGATCTCTGAAATCCCTCTGATGTGACCTCTGTCTGCTCTCATTCTCCCTTAGCTCACTGGCCTCCCTGCTGACCCTTAAACCAGGCCGAACTGTTCTTGCCTCAGAGCCTCTGCACAGGCTCCAGCTGCAGAAACCTAAAGCCATTTTGTCAAAGCCCCAGGGGGCTGGCTCCCTCCTGCTGTTTAGATGTCTGCTCTCAAGTTGCCTCTTTAGACAGAACTTCTGCCGAGCTGCTCTGATGCTGCGTCCTGTCCCAGCTGTTGCTGTACCCTCCAGGTCCTCCGTGGCACTCAGGATTGGGTACCCAGTTTGTTTTGTTTAGTCTTCTATTGACAGCGCTTACACTTAATAGACATTTGATGATAATTTTTAATTGACTGAATTAAATGATTTTATGAACCTCCTGAAAACTACCTGGGGAGAAAAAGTGTGCATGTAGCTATAACACAATGAACGACCTTAGCAGTTAACTGGCCTCCCATAATGCCTCCACTTCTGTGATTTCTTTTTTTTTTAATTTATTTTTTTATTGATTATGCTGTTACAGTTGTTCTATTCCCCCCTTCATTCCCCTCTACCCTACCCCCCGTCCCCACCATTACCCCCCTTTAGTTTATGACCATGTGTCTCAAGTTCTTTAGATTCTATATTTCCCATGCTATTCTTGCCCCCCATCTATTTTCTATCTACTGTCTATGCTACTTATTTTCTGTACCTTCTCCCCCCTTCTCCTCCTCCCACTCCCCTGTTGCTAACCCTCCTTGAGATCTTCATTTCTATGTTTCCACTCCTGATCTAGCTGTCCTTTTAGTTTGCTTTTGTTTTAGGTGTGGTTGTTAATAACTGTGAGTTTGCTGTCCTTTCACTGTTCATGTTTTTTTAAACTTCTTTTTCTTAGATAAGTCCCTTTAACATTTCATATAATAAGGGCTTGGTGATGATGAACTCCTTGAATTTGATCTTATCTGAGAAGCACTTTATCTGTACTTCCATTCTAAATGAAAGTTTTGCTGGATAGAGCAATCTTGGTTGTAGGTCTTTGGATTTCATGACTTGGAATACTTCTTTCCAGCCCCTTCTTGCCTGGAAGGTCTCTTTTGAGAAATCCACTGACAGTCTGATGGGCACTCCTTTGTAGGTGACTGTCCCCTTAGCTCTTGCTGTTTCTAGGATTCTCTCCTTCGTTTTAATCTTGGCTAATATAATGATGATGTGCCTTGGTGTGTTTCTTCTTGGGTCCAACTTCTTTGGGACTCTCTGAGCTTCCTGGATTTCCTGGAAGTCTATTTCCTTTGCCAGATTGGGGAAATTCTCCTTTATTATTTGTTCAAATAAGTTTTCCACTGGTAGCTGTTCCTTTCCCCCTTCTGGTACCCCTATAATTCGGATGTTGGAGCATTTAAAGATGTCCTGGAGGTTTCTAAGACTCTCCTCATTTTTTTGAATTCTTGCTTCTTGACTCTTTTCTGTTTGGCCATTATTTGCTTTCTTCTGGTCCACTCCATTGATTTGAGTCCCAGTTTCCTTTTCATTGCTATTGGTTTCCTGTGCAATTCCATTCATTTCTATTAGTTTCGCCTTCATATGTTTGTCTAATTTGTGGCTATAATCAACCAGTTCTGTGAGGATCCTGATCACCAGTGTTTTAAACTGTGCATCTGAGAGTTTTGCTATTTCTTCATTGCTTAGATTTACAGGCTCTGGGACTTTGAGATCTTCTTGAGCCATTTTTGGTCTGTTTGCGCCCGTTAAGTCTGAGGAGTGGAGCCTTGGACTCCCAGGTCGCTAGGTTGTGACGCTGCATGTAGGGGCGTGGTCAGAGCAGGGAAATGGCAACCCCCTCTGCTGTTTCCTGCCGCTGGGTGAGGAGCAAAGCCTTAGGTGGTTCACCAGGGCCAGGCCACTCAGAGTTGCTGGGTTATGGACGCTATATGTGGAGGCGGGGTTAGAGCAGGGAAATGGCGGCCCCCTCTGCTGTTTCTTGCAACTGGGTGAAGAGCAGAGCCTTAGGTTGTTCACCGGGGCAGGGCCACTTAGGTCGCTGGATTATGACGCTGCATGTGGAGGCGGGGTTAGAGTGGGGAAATGGCGGCGCCCTCCACCGCAGTTTGCCACCGGGGCTGCTGGCTCTCGTCCATTCGCCCACTCCCTCGCCAGTCTATCTGCGCAGGAATGTGCCAGCACAGTCAACCCGCTGCCCTTCACCCTCGCCGGATCCACCGTTCGCTCACTGGGTCGCTCCCTGGGTCGCTCACTAGGTCTGCCCTTTACAACCCCACGCCTGGGATCTGCACACCTGAGTCCGTCTGACCGAGTTTTCCTGTGCAACCCCGCTCCGCCAGCTGCTGGTTTCACCCCTTACCGGTCAGGCTGAAGAATTTGTTGTTATCAGACTTCCGAAAAGTTCAATTTTCTGTGTTCTGGCTGTGTTTTCTGTTGCTGATATTTAGTTGTCTCTAAACGTGGCTGTGTGAAGAAGCACGGAGTCTCCACCTATGCCTCCATCTTGGTGGAAGTCCAGACTTAGATATTTTTCTTCTGTGATTTCTGAACCTAGTGATCGCGATGCGTCAGCAACGTTCCAGGCACTGTCCTGGGCTTCCTTACAGAACCTTAGTGATAACGATAGGCTGCCTGGCCTGTCAGCTCTGGGAGTAGTGCCGAAGGAGGGAACGGCCCTGAAGCTGTGCCACCCTCTAGTGCCTTGTGCCAGTGCCATCCCGATGCAGCACGTGACGACAGATTTCACACCCCCATGCAGCGACACGACAGGAGGAAGCCTTGCAGGAAGCATGCACGAGGTCAGTGAAACGTTTGGTTAAGGGAGTAGCCCTCCTACCCCCCTTCCAGTCCCTGGGCATGGGTGGGACCAGGGTACCCTGCAGCAAGTGTACCTTAAATGTCAACATGGTGGTAGGGGGAGGTGCGGTCCTGTCAGTCTAGCCTGAAAAAAGGACAGGATTGGCTGCGGGGCCCTGGACCCTCCCTGAGAGCCCAGACTGGGGGATTTAAACTGAGGGGAAGGAGAAACTTGCTCTTCTTCTCTGGGACCCACCAGCACAGGCCTGCAGGCCAGTGCTTTGGAGGACCAGCAGGGCCTGGAAGCCACATGGCAATGACAGTGCTGGCCCCACACACGGACCCCAGGAGGGAGCCTGAAGCTGGAAAGCTGTCCCCTTGGCAGCCTCAGGCTCCAAAGGACAGACAAGGATGGAGTGGGAATTCTGGGCAGTGTCTGGTTCTGCAGATGGCTTGGCTTTATCTGTGTTTTGGAGAAGAGATTGGCCTGGAGCCAGGGAGTTCCTGGTCCTCCCAATTTGTGCAACCTTTTAATAAAGACCTCTTTTCCTTCCCCACCAACCTTCATCTTCGGCATTTGCCTGTGGATGGTGGTGGGCAGCTGAACCCCACTTTTGTTTGGTGACATTAGAACATAAGTAATTTTCCCAGCCGACACGTGGCACAGCTGGGATTTGAAGCCAGGTTTGTCTGACCACATTTCCAGAACCTAGTGTTAGTTTCCAACCCAAGGGCAACTGACTCTGGGGGTCCTGTCAGTACTCAGAGCCCACCTACAGCACTGTAGGTGGGTAGGGTGAGCACCAAGAAAAAAGTTGCTCCGGACTAATCAGTATCAGAAACTGCAGTGTGGCAAGGTGCTTCCACACCCAGGAAGTTTCTAGAAGCAGCCAAGAAAATAAGAATCTATATGCTTCAGGCATTAAAATCAAGTAATGAATTTAAAGGGAATTTAAAACACTTGGACTTGGCTTCCTCATTTCTTGGTGCTAATTTTCGCATTTAAATTTATAACTAGTTACAAACATTTGACATATACTGCTATTCTCAGGTATATGGTAAAGGGGACAAGACAGCTAGAAAGGCAAAAAAAGTGGGAAGCATCGTCCAGTTGTGGGAGCACATTACAAGCGCATATCCAGAAAACAATGGGCAAAGTTCGCCTTTGACAGTAGCTTTGCCCCGATGGATAAGTTGCTAGTATACACAATGGAGTGTTATTGAGCCAGGAGAAAGAAGGACATCCTGCCGTTTGCAACAACACAGGTGGACCCTGAGGGCACAGTGCTAACTGAAATGAGTCAGGCAGAGACAAACACTGTGTGGTTGGGTGTCACTTACACGTGGAATCTGACATTTTTTTTAAAAAAGAAAGTCAAACTCTTACAAAGAGTAACAAAGGGAGGGTAGGACGGGACAGGAAGAGGCTGGTAAAAGGGTACAAATCTTCAAGTAGGAGACGAGGAATTTCTGTGGATCGAATACAAAACACGGTGACTGCAGTGGACAGCACCGTATCACACAGCCGCCGTTGCCGAGAGGGCGTAGATGTTCCCACACACAAAAAGGATAAACAGGAGTCGACCGGTGCGGTAACTAGACAGCGAGGGTCCTTTCACAATGCACATCAAATCACCACGACACACACTTTAAATATCTTACAATTTTGTCAATTATACCTCAGTAAAGCCGAAGGGGAAAAGTGCCATTTGCTTCTTACATCCAGTGTTGTTGCCGGTTTGCTCATCCACGATTTTTTCAGGGCAAACTCCTGGGCAGGCTCCAACCCAAGTGTTGTGAATGCTGTCCCTGCTCACAAGCAGCAACTCGTCTGATGGAGTCTGGGGTTACCCACTCATATCACGCAGGCTTCCTGCCCTCCTCAGAGCTCCTGGGGCCCCAATACCTATTCTTGGCCTGACACCCTCCTGGGTTGCAGGCACCCAACTGGACCCCACCCCACCCACCCTGAGAGGACTGCGGCTACCTTCAGGCCCAGGCATCAAACAGATCTGAGCTCAATCCACGCTGATTCCCCCTCGGGGCAACCCAGAGCCTCCTACCGGATTCCAGAGCAATGGCTTTCAATCAGTGTCTTCACTATGAGGTGTGTTCCAAGAAACTTATTAATAACCAGACACCAGAGGGGTTGATTTTTCTGTAAAGTAAAGGGAACTACAGAGCCTCACACAGTCGGCATTCTTTGTCTCCAGCTCCCGTCTGTCACTTCCGCTGGTTCCCTGTGGTGGAGCAGCCTCCCCAGCGGCTCAGTGGAAATCATCGTGCTCTTGGTTCCAGGATAGGCAGGTGGCCGAGGCCTGACCAGAGCCCAGTCACAGGGCCATGAGTAGACATGAACTGGCACAGGAACCAACTGAGGACAATGAGACTATTGCAGGCAGGCAGGTAGGTTGTAAAATCTGCTCCCAGGTAGGGTTTGCCCAAGAATGAAACCCACATAGCTCAGCAGAGCTCGGGGACAGAAACATCCATTGAGCCTCTTGATCCTGCCAGGATGTCTGGAGCTTCAGTTTCTTTCCTGGTCCAAAGCAGAAAAGCATTGCTCAGAGCTGGCAAATGCTCACACAATGAAACGGCCCTCCCCTTGGACTTCAGGCTGACAGCAACATGGGCAATACAGGTAAACATTACACGTAATAAAAGGAGTGCGAAGCCGGTTTCTTAGTGTGCAGAAAGGTACTTCTAGTTTGGGAACTTTAAAAAATCACTGTTTGAAAATTGTCTATTTGTAGCTAATGATATTAGTCTAACTTGGGATGCTCAAATTACTTGGGTTTCAATTTGGGCACAATTCATCTCAAAGATTAATGTGTGGTCCCACATATTGCCTGTTTGCCCTTCTTTGTGGGAGGCAATGACAACCCATAACAATCTCTTTCAGGAAGAAAGGGTGGTCAGAAAGACCCAGTTGGGCCACGTAACACCGTGTTGTAGATCCCACCAGTCGCTAGCGCCAGCAACCAGGGGCTATCCGGCTGCCCAGAGCTCAGCATTGTGCAGCCTCAAAGGTCCAAAGCATGGGTCCCAGGGACCCTCTGACTGCTCAGCCCCTGAAGGCAGCACCCCTACAGGCCTGTGCAGGAAGCCTTGATGTGGACGACTGAGGCAGGGGGCTGCTTAGTTGGACTAGTCCCAGCTCCAACCCTCCAGGCAGGTAGAGGCCTCACAAAACCTCTATATGGTAACACACAGATGGTTTTCCTGTGGTTAATCGTTCATTGCCCCTCTTCCTGTATCTTAGCAGCCAACAAGTAAGTGGGTGTTTTTATATGTTGCAGTTAAATTTTATATGCACATGAAGGTACTATTAAATTTTAAGATTCATTGTTTTAAGAAACATTGGTAAACAACAGTCCTCACAGACAAAAGTTCTCATGTAATTTATCAATTCTAGGAGAAAAGGGAGAAAGATGACCAAAGTTACTGTAGAACAATTGTCCATGGACTAAGCATGGCTATCAAAAGCCACTAAAAACAAATGCAATGCTGGAGAGAACAGGAAGGTGTGACAGAGCAAGAGGGCGAGATGAGGAGTCAGGTCATGACCGTGGCGGACGCCGGAGCCACACAACGCACAGCCAGGGTCTCCACAGCGTGCCTGCAACGCACACTCACACAGGTAAGCGCCTGACTGCCCTGCACGTCCCACTGCCCTGCACCAGCTGTGTGAGCACAGCGGGGTTCAAAGAGCTTCAGTGTCTTGTAACATTTCTGTAGGGACAAGTTGCGTAAGGTTGAAATAGGAATATGTATATAAACTGTTTGCCTGGTGCATTTTGTTCAACAAATGGTGGTAGTTATCATTGTGTATCATCATTTAAAAAATATTTTTTATTTTATTTTATTTTATTTTATTTTGAATTGTTTATGCTGTTACAGTTGTTCTATTCCCCCCTTCATTCCCCTCCACCCTGCCCCCCCAACCCCCCGATTACCCCCCCTTTAGCTTATGTCCATGTGTCTCAAGTCCTTTAGGTTCTGTATTTCCCATACTATTCTTGCCCCCCCATCTGTTTTCTATCTACTGTCTATGCTACTTGTTTTCTGTACCTTCTCTCCCCGTCTTCTACTCCCACTCCCCTGTTGCTAACCCTACTTGAGCTCTTCATTTCTATGTTTCCACTCCTGATCTAGCTGTCCTTTTAGTTTGCTTTCGTTTTAGGTGTGGTTGTTGATAACTGTGAGCTTGTTGTCCTTTCACTGTTCATGTTTCTTTAACTTCTTTTTCTTAGATAAGTCCCTTTAACATTTCATATAATAAGGGCTTGGTGATGATGAACTCCTTGAATTTGGTCTTATCTGAGAAGCACCTTATCTGTCCTTCCGTTCTAAATGAAAGTTTTGCTGGGTAGAGCAATCTTGGTTGTAGGTCTTTAGTTTTCATGACTTGGAATATTTCTTTCCAGCCCCTTCTTGCCTGTAAGGTCTCTTTTGAGAAATCTGCTGACAGCCTGATGGGGACTCCTTTGTAGGTGATTGTCCCCTTAGCTCTTGCTGCTTCCAGGATTCTCTCCTTCGTTTTAATTTTGGCTAATGTAATTATGATATGCCTTGGTGTGTTCCTTCTTGAGTCCAACTTTTTTGGTACTCTCTGGGCTTCTTGGATTTCTTGGAAGTCTGTTTCCTTTGCCAGATTGGGGAAATTTTCTTTTATTATTTGTTCAAATAGTTTTTCCACTGGTGGTTGTGTCTTTCCCCCTTCTGGTACCCCTATAATTCGGATATTGGAGCGTTTATAGATGTCCTGGAAGTTCCTAAGCTTCTCCTCATTTTTCTGAATTCTTATTTCTTCATTCCTTTCTGATTGATCATTTTTTTCTTCCTTCTGGTTTACTCCATTGAGTTGAGTCCCAGTTTTTTTTTCATCTCTATGGGTTTCCTGTGGAATTCCATTCATTTCCCTTAATTTAGCCTTCATATGTTTCTCTAATTTGTGGCTATAGTCCACCAGATCTGTGAGGAAGCTGACGACCAGTGTTTTAAACTGTGCGTCTGAGAGATTTGCTATTTCTTCGTCACTTAGATTTATCTCCGGGACTTTGAGGTCCCCCTGCGACATTTTTGGTCTGTTCTGGCCCTTTAAGTGAGAGAAGCGGCGCCTTGGAGTCCCAGGTCGCTTGGTTGTGACGCTGTATGTGGGGGCGTGGTCAGAGCGGGGGAAAATGGCGCCGCCGCCGGTCCCCGCTCACTCCCTCACCCGCGTAACCGGGCACCCACAGTCAACTCGCTGCCACTGCCTCCCCACTGACTCCTCCGTAGTCACTCACCCGGTGGGCTGCTCACTAGGTCCAATCCTGGGTTTGGAACCCGTGCGTCTGGATTCGCGCGTCTGGGTTCCGTGCCCGCACCCGGGTCGAACGAGTTCTCCTTTGTAACTCCTCAACCCGCCGCCGCCGTTTTGCCTCTTACCGGCCGGGCCGGAGAATTTGCTGTTTGCGGACCTCCGAAAAGTCGCGCGTCTGGGTCCCGCGCCCGCGCCCGGGTCGAACGAGCTCTCCTTTGTAACTCCTCAAACCGCCGCCGCCGGTTTGCCTCTTACCAGCCGGGCCGGAGAATTTGCTGTTTGCGGACTTCCGAAAAGTCGCGCGTCTGGGTCCCGCGCCCGCGCCCGGGTCGAACGAGCTCTCCTTTGTAACTCCTCAACCCGCCGCCGCCGTTTTGCCTCTTACCGGCCGGGCCGGAGAATTTGCTGTTTGCGGACTTCCGAAAAGTCGCGCGTCTGAGTCCCGCGCCCCCGCCCGGGTCGAACGAGTTCTCCTTTGTAACTCCTCAACCCGCCGCCGCCGGTTTGCCTCTTACCGGCCGGGCCGGAGAATTTGCTGTTTGCGGACTTCCGAAAAGTCGCGCGTCTGGGTCCCGCGCCCGCGCCCGGGTCGAACGAGTTCTCCTTTGTAACTCCTCAACCCGCCGCCGCCGGTTTGCCTCTTACCAGCCGGGCCGGAGAATTTGTTGTTTGCGGACTTCCGAAAAGTTCAGTTTTCCGTGTTCTGGTTGTGTTTTCTGATGCTAATATTTAGTTGTCCTTAAACTTGGTTGTGAGAGGAGGCAGGCACATCCACCTTAATCCTCCATCTTGGCGGAAGTCTAAAAAATATTTTATTGATTATGCTATTACAGTTGTCCCATTCCCTTCATTCCCCTCCACCCTGCACACGCCCTCCCACCCACATTCCCCCCCTTTAGTTCATGTCCATGTGTTGTAGGTTCTTTAGCTTCTACATTTCCCACGCTACTTTTGCCCTCCCCCTATTTTCTCCCCACTGTCTATGCTATTTATTCTCTGCACTTTCTACCCCCTTCTCCTCCTCTCACTCCCCTGTTGCTAACCCTCCATGTGATCTCCATTTCTGTGGTTCTGCTTCTGTTTTAGGTGTCTGCTTAGTTTGCTTTTGTTTAAGGTGTGGTTGTTAATAACTGAGTTTGCTGTCCTTTCACTGTTCATATTCTTTATCTTCTTTTTCTTATATAAGTCCCTTTAACATTTCATATAGTAAGGGCTTGGTGATGACAAATTCCTTGAACTTGACCTTATCTGAGAAGCACTTTATCTGCTCTTCCATTCTAAATGAAAGTTTTGCTGGATAGAGCAATCTTGCCTTTCATGACTTGGAATACTTCTTTCCAGCCCCTTCTTGCCTCTAAGGTCTCTTTTGAGACATAAGCTGACAGTCTGATGAGAACTCCTTTGTAGGTGACTGTCCCCTTATCTCTTGCTTTTTCTAGAATTTTCTCCTTCACTTTAATCTTGGGTAATGTAATTATGGTGTGCCTTGGTGTGTTCCTCCTTGGGTCCAACTTCTTTGGGACTCTGAGCTTCCTAGATTTCCTGGAAGGCTATTGCCTTTGCCAGATTTGGGAAGTTCTCCTTAATTATTTGTTCAAATGACTTTTCCACTTGGTGCTCTTCCTCTTCCCCTTCTGGTACCCCTATAATTCGGATGTTGGAATGTTTAAAGATGTCCTGGAGGTTTGTAAGCCTCTCCTCCCTCATTTTTTTTGAATTCTTATTTCTTCATTCTTTTCTGTTTAGTCATTTTTTTCTTCCTCTGGTCCACCCCCTTCATTTGAGTACCAGTTTCCTTTCCATCACTATTGGTTTCCTGTGCATTTCCCTTCATTTCAATTAGTTTAGCCTTCATTTTTTTCATCTAATTTGTGACTAAAATCCTCCAGTTCTGTGAGCATCCTGATCACCAGTGTTTTGAACTGTGCATCTGATAAGTTGGCTATCTCTTGGTTGCTTAAAAGTATTGGCTCTGGGGCTTTGATCTGTTCTTCTGTTTCAGCCATGATTTTTTGGTCTGGTCGTGCCTGTTACGTATAAGGAGCAGAGCCTTAGGTGTTCATGAGGACGGGGCAGCCCAGTTGCTGGGTCGTGATGCTGTATGTGGGGGCGGGGTCAGAGAGGGAACAATGACATTTGCTGCACTCATATTTCAGTCCCTTACGCCGCTTCCCACAAGCAAATTGGGCCCTTCTGGTGCTGGTTCCCAGGTGGGTGGGCTTGTGTATGTTCTAGGGCCCTGTGGGTCTCTCCAACGAACTCTCCTGTGAGGTTGGGAGTCTCTCCTGGCACCTCAACCCCCACAAGTGTTTTCAATCGGTGCTTTTAGGCTTTATTTCCCATCGCTGGGAACCTGGGTTGCACAGTCTGTCTCTCTGCTCGTTTTTGCCTAATTTATCTGCACATGAATGTGTGAACGCAGTCAGCCAGTGGCCTCACACGCCTCTCTGGGTCTGCTCGTTTCCTTCCCACATCCAGGGTCTGCTAGCCCTGAGCCACTTGAGTACGACCAGACCAAAAATCATGGCTGAAACAGAAGAATAGATCAAAGCCCCAGAGCCAATACTTTTAAGCAACCAAGAGATAGCCAACTTATCAGATGCACAGTTCAAAACACTGGTGATCAGGCAGGTTTGCCAGCTTCTGCTTTTTCCTGCCGTGACCCCTCTCCGCCCTTCTTATTGGTCTGGATGAATGGTTGTTGGACTTCTGTACAGTTCAGTTTTCTGTCTGTTCTGGTTGTGTTTTTGTTTCTAAATGTTTGTTGTCCTTAATTTTGGTTTCGCAAGAAGGCAGTGTTTCCACCTATGCCTCCATTTTGGCCGGAAGTTTGTGTATCATCAGTTAGACAAGAGTCCTACTCAGAAAAAGTGATCCAAAGGATTTGCCACCACTACCTACTACCTGAACAAGTCTCATTTTATCAAGAGTGAACACCTGCTACAAACAGGTGACTTTCTGAGGCCACTGAAGCCTGAGGACAATGTATGGAGCTGGCAGAAGTGAAGGAAGGTTCTCTCCTGTGTAGCCTCGCTAGATAAAACCCCATCAGCTCCCCCACACTCGTTTTTCCCTTTTCCACTAACTTGTAGGGACAGGTACAATAAATAATGAAAATGAAACCTTCCTACACAATGTCTACAAAACCATCTTTCTTGCTCATGGCTTAAAATACTGTGCGTGTTAGCATATCGTGACTGACAATGAATTAACAAACACACATTCAGCATATTTATAGACAAACCATCCATATATTGAATTTTCTATATTTCAAAATGGTACAACCTATTTAATGAAGGATGCCAGGTTCTAAGCTCTGTCTTAATAAAGATTTAGAGATGACTTTCGAGCATTAAGTGCTGACTGAAGCTAGGAATAAAAGTAGCTTTGCTTTTAGCCACTTTGTTTTATTGTGCCACTGAGATAAGTTGTTTGCGCCCTTTCATCATTAATGGCCTGTAATCTAGGAATGGAAAAACGGTTCCTTTGCATCACAAAATATGTGTAGCTTTAGTAGATAGGACCAAGCTGAACCACACAGGCATATAACCACTGAAGCTTAACTTTAGAAATAAATCAGGCCAGATGGAAATCAGGCTTCATATTTCACTGTAATGTCAGTGTTTACAATGACACATTCCCTGCCCACCTCAAACCCCTTTCTGATCTGGGTACTCTTCGCTGTGCTCTCATGGCATCCTATACATGCATCATTATATGGGCAATGATCCCACTGTCCTGCAATTACTGGTTTAAACAAATGCCTCCCCAGAAGACTTGGGGGGAAGAAGCATACTGAGAGCACTCAACCTGGTGCACTGCACACAGTTGGTACATACTGTGTGTGTACAGGTAAAGTGAATGTAAGACGTGTGCTTGAAGAATTCACAAGACAGGAGACTGCATTAAAAAAAAAAGAAAGCATCAAATTTAATTTAAATTTAAAAATATCAGAAATTGTCTGAAAAAAAATCAATGGAGCAAATCAACTCCCCAAAAAGAGGGGCTGCATCTTGGTGATCACATTTATTGGAAGGATTAGACAAAAATAAAAATGCCATTTAGCTTAAGAATTTGTAGGTCATGTGAAAACCAACTCATTTCAGGAGCGGAAGAATCCTTGGTCATTTCTCAACATCTAAATTTACGCAGGTTTCTCTTTTGAATATCTTTCTTCTACACTTAAAGATACGATCATACAAAGTCTCCTGATTTCCACACAGGATAAATTCTTTGTTTCAGCCAACTCTCAACGGAGGCGCAACCAGCACAACTCCATCTCCCCGGACAAAGAGCATCGGGATATTCCGCTTTGTTGACTGGAAGAAGAAAAAAAGAAGAGAACACATTCATACAAAAATATTTAGTAGCATTGTTTGGGGTTTTTTTTTTTACAAGAGAAATTTGAAAACAAAAAACAAACACAGATTCATCATAACACAAACAAACTGACTAGAAAACCTGATCACTGACCTTTGCAGCACAAAGAGCCAATCTATTAATGGTTCACTTTTCCTGGACAGCAATAACTGGGGTCCCGAGTGGAGCTATCCACCCAAATCCATTCTTTTCCCTGCACACAGCTAGACTGTATGTCTCATGCTCCCTTGCAACCAAACATGGCATGAGACTGATTTCTAAACTAATGAGAAGTAAACAGAAGTGACTGATCCATAAACCCCGCCCACGAATTCCCCTCTATGGTCTTCCTCCTACTGCTGGTGAACCCATGGGAGGTCAGAGCCCTATAAAAGGAAGTCTGGGCCCCTGGGGGCAAACATCTAGAAGAAAGCCGTTATGCTAACCTAAAACTCCACTCAGGACCATTACGTGGGAAAAAATAAAATCCTATGGTGCTGAGCCATCAGATGTTGCTACCGCACTCATACACACGAAACGGATTCCCTGGGAGGTTAGCCTCGGTGTCACCCCTCAGGAAGTAACAAAACAGACATGGAATGTTTAAAGCCCTCTTATGCCTTGGCAAACACATGGTAAAACTGCAATGACTTGGAAAATAGCCCCAAGACCTCCCAAACCTACAGGTTCTTGGGGAAGAGATTAGAAAAGTCGACTGTTAATAGGCGCTACTGTTAGAGGTGCTACTGTTAGTCTGATGCACTCAGCAAGGAGTATAAGAAAGAGATGGATTCAGGAAAAGAACTAGCTGGTGTTCAAGCAGAGATTACAAGACATAGAATTCAAAGCGTTAGAAAAGCCAACTGTTTTTAGACCCCAAACTGTAGACATAAGCAGGAAAAAGCTTAGAGGAACAAAGCCCAGTAAAACTCCTGTTAAACAAACTCAGCCTTGAAGCGAAGATCGGATTAAGGGTACTGCCTTCCTACCCACACTCACTCTGGCAAATGGCCTCTAGGTAGTGAACATTAATTTGAGGGAGAGGAACACAGGTGAGATAGTATTAAATAAAGGCATCTAAAACCTATGTCTAGGAAAGAACACTGATTGGGGAACCTGGCCCACAGAATTAATTAGAAGCGACCAAATTGTAGTCATACAAGTCATTTTTAAAGAAATTGCACTGCCAAAGAAACCACAGGCTGCATGAAAAGAAAAGCCTTTGAAGCTCTGCACCCTGCAATTAAGGCTGCAAGATTTAGCAAGTAAAACTCCAGGTCACCCAATTAAATTTGAATTCTAGATAAACAAAAAGTTGTTTTAGTGTAGGTATGCACCAGATACCACATGAAAAACACTTAACATAACAAATGGATTTCTTGTGCTACTGGGGCAGGGAAGAGGCACACCTCCCCAGGGGATTCTCAAAACTAAGGACCAATAATTGCTATATGTTCCCACTTTTTCCTTTACCAAAAGGGTTTTTATGGTGGATAGCCTGTCCCTGCTCTGCCTCAGTGGATGTGGGGGGGGGAGGGGGCAACGGCAATTCATTCATCCTTTCTAGTTTACAGCAATCTGTACCACAAGTGCCCACACGCAGATCTGACAGAAAACTGCCAATCATGTGGAGATCCCACTCTGAACAGGATCCTGCTTACCTGCTTGGGGGCAGAGGTGAGTGTGTTCAGTGTGTAGGAAGCAGGGTTCTGCAATACTCATCCCTGCTGGTCTTCATAGAAACTAGACAATCACATTCACAAAACTCAATACAGCCATGCTAATACCGGTGCGCGCAGACTCCAGAAGGAAGAAAGTGAGCCAGCCAGGCAGCATACTCGTGGGAGACATTAAAACTCTCCAAGGACTCTTCTCTAGCTACCCGAATGGAGCCACCCTGACTTAGCTGTCCTAAGCTCCACGCAGGAAGCAGTATCCCATAACAGTCCCACAAATGCAACTTCATAATCACTAGAGAGAGGCATGTGCCTTTACAAGTATCACATCACACTCAGGCAAGCCCAAAGCTACGGGCTAACAGCACTTGGAGTTCACTCCCAGTTCACATGCAGTTTTCCAACCAGCAACCACTCTCACCATAAGCAGTGTTTCCTAGTAAAACAGCTGACCTTCCACTTACATCATGTTACTAGGGAAAGAGAACTGGGAAGGATCATTTCACCACGGAGACAATTTTTTAAAAATCCTATGGTATACGAGACATTTGGTTGTCAAGAGAGCAGACCATGGCAGAAATTGTTAGCTCTTCATAAAAATTCCTTTTTCTTCTCCAGTACACAATTAAAGTAAACTTCTCAGGCTTCCTTGCAGTTGGGTATGATCTTATCACTGAGTTCTAGCCTAAAGAACATGAGAAGATAAATGTGGCACTTCAAGCCAGGTTCACAAAACTGCCCATGAACACTCCTCCATTTCTTTTTGCTGCCAGTGGCTGGAGGTGAGTGATGGTAAAGAGAGGAAGGTACAGCTACCAGATGGAAAGAGCCGGGTTCCTGAATAACACTGTGGAGGACACCTGTCTGGAAAAATTAGGTGATCAAGAAACAAACGTGGAATGGAGATAACTGTACTTGAACAACAATTTTTAAAAAGTTAAAAAAAATTTAAAAGAGGAACTTGGGGGAACAAAAGAAACAAACTTGAATTGTGTTAAGCTATTATGTGTTTGGGGGGTATTTGTTGCCATAGTCTAGCCAACCTGTCTATAAAGGTAAACTTTCTTTTAAAAATCTTTTATAGATTGATTTTAGGGAGACAGAAGGAAGAAGAGTGAGACAAACACCGATTCGCTGTTCCACTTATTCAGGGATTCATTGGATGACTCTTGCATGCGTCCTGACCCAGGATCGAATTCACAACCTGGGTGTTATCTGGACAACACTCTACCCAACCGAGCTATCCAGCCAGGGCCTGTAAGGGTAACTTTCCAATACCCTGAGGTGAGTTACCCGCCCTGAGCTACCCATTCACAGCACCCATCCAGAAGACTGGGCTACAGACAAATAATTTTTGAGAAAAAGAGGAGTTCAGTGTGTAAACTTACATTCTCTAGGTAAGAATTCTATAAAATCAGTATCAAAAAAAATGTAGTAGATTTTGTAGTAATAGCTGTGAATTTCACCCAGATTTTAATATTACATACCTATACATTTATGTGTAGACTAGATGAGTGGAATTTAAATTTAGCCTCAGGCTGAGTCAACGAGTTTCAAAGAGGGAAGAGTTTATTTCATTGCCAAGGACTGCAGACCCAAGCCTTGCCACCTGTCATATACAGGAGTGGGGTGAGTGGTTGTGTGTGTTCTCCCTTCCCATCATGTATCAGGTACGATGACAGACACTAGACACGGAGATGAATAAAACATGAACCTGTCCTCCCACAATCCCCATCCTAGAAATGAAAGTAGAGAAAGAATGAATTTATCCTACAAGAATTACACATAAGAAAAAGATAAAATTATTCATGGCAGGATAGTGTGTGTTAGCAAAAGACTGGAAATGTCTACCTTGTCCATCAACAGCAAAACAGTTTAATAATTATGGAACATCTATACCATGGAGCACTGTAAAGCTAAAACCAAAAGTATGAAGAAGCTACATATGAAAATAAAGAAGCTACATATGCAAATGGAAAAGGCTCTGAGACATACTAAGCTGAAAGAGCAATGTGTGTAACAGCATGCATGGCGCACTATTTAAAAAAAAATGGAGAGGGAGAATAATCCATTAGCATAAGCATAAAGACACTGAGGAAGATTCTCAAGAAACCAGTAACAATGATTACCTCTGAGGATGAAGGAAGAAAGAAAATACAGGATGGAGTCACAGACTTTTTTATTACATTACTTTTTATGTTTAGTGACCTTTAAACTGTGTGACTCCATCATCTACTCAAAAAGTTAAACTGAAAGCAATCTAAAGTGGGTAAGAAACAAAATATGGTACGTATTAAGTATTAGAGAGATATATGTGTGTGTGTATAGACATACACGGGCATATATATGATATATATGATGGGATCATGAAGAGAAGAATTACTTCTGAATGGAAAGTTTGTAAAGAGGGAAGAGTTCCTTCCATATGGGGAGTTGGCCTACAGTTGCTCTGTCCAATATGAAATTTGGACAGGTGGTTAAAATAAAATTAAAATTAAATATCCAGCTCCTTAGTCAGGCCAGCATACATTTCAAGTGCTAAACAGCCACATATGGCTTGGCTACTGAATTGAGCACTGGAGAGATAGGGCATTTCCACTGCTGGACAGTTCTGTTGGACAGGGGCCGTCTAGGTAAAGGTCTAAGAGAAGTATGTGATGCCGTCTAGAGGCCTACAGGTGAAGGTCTGCACGGTATGGGAGGATGCTGCAAGCAGAGGGAGCAAGGTGGCTCAGTTCCAAAAGGGCAACAACATCCCCAGGAGAAAACCGGGAGTCAAAGCATGAGGCGTTTGCTGAAGGAAGGTGGTAAACGTGATGGCCGGTTGAAAAAGTAGGCCGGGGCCAAGTAATACACACAGGCCTTTAGCAGTTTACAAAACGGAGACCCTAATTATGCAGGGCTGAGAGCAAAAAGAGTGGGATTGACTGCGACCGACCTTCCCATTAACAAGTCAGTACTCAAGTTAGTTATTCAGAAGTCAATTATTAAGTTATGGAAAAACACCTATATGGTCTGTGGGTCTCCCTGTTTTAGTAATGTTGATATATTCATTAGTGATTTCAACAGAGGAAAGAGAGAGAAAAACATAAAATGGGTTCAACTGAGGAAGCATTTAGTCTGATTTACTATCTAGGAAAGAAATACCAAGAGTATAGTGGTTGTTTTCCATGTTGCTGAATAAAACTGATCATAGGTATTCCCCATAATATCACTATTATTTCCTTTTTCTGTATCTATAGTTAATATACATTTATATACTACGAGGAGAAATTATTACACATACAGCTAAAAATCCTACAAGGTATAACTGTTTGTACAAGAAAATAGACCTTGTGTATGGAAAATGACATACTACACTTTCTAGAGAAGAAATTGTTTTTTTCTTTACAGTTGAAATGAAAAAAAGTATTTTTTAAAAGATTTTATTTTATTTATCTTTAGAGGGGAAGGGAAGGAGAAAGAGGGGAGAGAAACATCAATGTGGGGTTGCCTCTCATGTGCCCCCTACTGGGGACCTGGCCTGCAACCCAGGCATCTGCCCTGACTGTGAATCAAATCGCAGTTGTTTGGTTCACAGGCCCACACTCAATCCACTGAGCTATACCAGCTAGGGAGAGAAAAGTATTTTCATTTATTCAAAGATATCATTTTTAATATTATATCTAACAAACATGGCAATGCAAAAAAAGTTTCATTAACTAAATAAACTTTGCCTCTCTTCTGCAGCTGCATCTCTGGGAGCCGAGAGACTGTGCACCCACTGGACAGCGCGCACAGAATGGCCCTCAAAGGCAGCAGTCATGAACCTCCACCAGGTCAGTGACTGCTTGGAGAATCTGTTACAGACACTCCGCCCAGAGACACACATGTGTGCAGACACACACCTTCAGCTTCAGGAGGAACCCACTGCAAGGTGACTGGGGTAGGGATGAGGGAGGCAGATCCACGTCAGCTCACCACGGATCTAAAGAGAGCAGCACTGCTCCTCTCTCTATAAAAAGACACCACAGTTGAGAAGGATTAATTTCTGTCACAAGCAGAATTCAAGACAAAAGTGTGAAAATGTTTATGGAAAGTCTACTTTCATGGTGAAATTTTAGGTTAATGTTACACGAAAAAAGCAGAATGTAAATTGTATATTCTGGCTGGGTGGTTCAGTTGGTTGGAAGGTCATTCCGCAACCAAAAGGGCTGCGGGTTTGATCCTGGTCAGGGCACGTATCTAAGTTGTGGGTCTGATCCCCAGTAAGGGCCCATACAGAAAGCAATCAACTGATGTTTCTCTTTCTCTCTGCCCCCGCCCCCTTTCTCTCTCTCTAAAATCAAAAACATACCCTCAGCTGAGAATTTTAAATATTGTTAAAATAATATATTCTATATTTCATCACATTTAAGACCTCATATGTAAACTTCATTCAACTAAAAAAGAAAAAATGCTTCCAATTAAACTATGACACAATTCCTTCCCATATCTCATCTGTCAGATACAAATCCATTTTTAGAGATGCTAAAATGTATGTAAGAAATAGAAAGTGCATTTTAGAATTGCTACATTATGATCATGTCCATGTTAACTTAAAAAAAAACAAGCAACAAGATAGATACAAAGGAAATAAAAGAAAATATTTTCAGTAGATATTTTTGGTTAGTAGGATGGGTAGTTTTTATTTTTCTTATACTGTTTTTGTCTTTTCTAAAGTCTCTTAGTGAATATGCATTATTTTCATGCTCAGGAAAAAAATACATTTTTTAAGTGCAAGAGATTAAAACCTTCTGAATTTATTTCCATTGAGACCAACAGAGACAGACTATGTGAGGTGTTTCAACATAAAAGGAGTTTAATATTTTTATGGGAAAACAACTTCCCAAAGGAGCTGTCGGAGAGATCTTATAAACATATCACCTAACATGAAAAGGTTCTACCGATGGAATCTTTTCTGCTCTGAACAAAGATAAGAGTGACTCTGTTACATTTGGGTAACAGTTTAAGATTTTATTTGCCCCGGATGTCTTACAAGAGGAAGTTCCTATTTTTGTCTCTGAGGCCCTACCATCAAGACCTACCACAAGACCACCTACCCTTTATCTGCAAGCGATTTCATAATGCTTTTTGGCTTGAGAGGTCTTACGGCTTTGTCCCAAGACTGGGAATCATGTCTTAGCAGACAGAGCAAGATGTGGGGTCTTGTCTCAGCCAGGCAGAAAATATTACTGATAGCTGTGTTTCATAACACTTTTAAAATGTAAAAAAAACAAAACTGTTTTATAGAAACAGTTGAAGATCCTACCACTAAATTCAAGTAATACTTGTACAGTATACTAAATTCTAATATATTTATCTGTCATCCCTGAGTTTATCTAACTCTTCTCTAGATAACACTTTCTGTGGGGAGAGGTTTTCAAATTTGAAGGTGCCTTAGAACCACCTGTTTAACAGCTTGTTTCCCTGGGCTCCATGCCTAGAGATCCTCATGGGGTAGGTCAGGATATGGGCCATGAATGTGTATTTATACTTGACCGAGTGGTGATGCCAATAGTCCTGGTTCAACAATCACCCTTGGAGAAACAAATACAACAGGTCTGCTTTCTGCTATTACGTAACAGAACTTCCTTCTGGTTTCCTTCAAAGTTGTAACAAGTGCATCTAGTTCTAGGACAGTAAATTTAGTGAAGGAGTCTATGCTCCCCAAAACAACTGATATATTTCATTCAAAGCCTTACTCAAGTGATATTTCTGAGCCAAAAAAGTTCCTTCTCTCTTGCTCTGACTGGTGTGGCTCAGTGGACTGAGTGCCATCCTGTGAACCAAAGCCTCACCAGTTTGATTCCCAGTCAGGGCACATGCCTGGGTTGTGGGCCAGGTCCCCAGTAGGGGGCCTGCAAGAGGCAACTACACACTGATGTTTCTCTCCCTCTCTTCTCTCTCTCTTGCCCTCTCTGAAATAAATAAATAAGTAAAAAATCTAAAATAAAACAAAAAGGTTCCATCCCTTACCTTCATATGAATTCATTTCTTCCATAATGATTCTCCATTAATTCAATTACAGTTTTCTGGAGATCCAGTGAACAAAACTGAACATGGCAGCATTTTCCAAGGTAAGCAGCTTCTGTGATTGCCCCCAGTGATCCCTGCCTCCTGGTGTAACCACCTCCCTTTGAGTGTGAGTGAAACTTGTGCCTTGCTTCTAACCAATGGAATACTGCAAAAGCTATGAGATGTCACCATCATGATAGACAGTAACTTCCATCTTGCTGGCCAATTCTTCCACTGGGTTTGTCAAAGCAAGCTACCAAATGGTGGTAGAGGCCCACATGGCAAAGAACTGAGGCTCTCAGTCCAATAACTTCATGGAGCTGAATCCTGCCAACAACCATGAAAGTGAGCTGCTTGGAAGCAGATCCTCCTCAGCAGAGCCTTCACATTTGTGCAGCTCGTAAGAGACCCTGAAGCAAAGGACCCAGTTAAGCTCTGCCTAGACACCTGACCCACAGAAACTGTGAGTTAATAAATGTGTGCTTTTAAGTCACTAAGTTTGGGGATAAATTGTTATGCAGCAACGTGTATTCTTAAACCAAGTACTATGGTTATATAAGTTTGGGAAATACTATACAAATTTCATAGGGACAGCAGTGCAGAACAGCTTTAACCCAGGCCTAGTTCACTGAGCTGTTAGAATTAAATAGGATGCATATAAAATGGATTTCACAGTGCCTGACATATAGCAGTCATTCAGCAAAGGTTGTAGTTCTCCAACCTTACATGCATCCCTCTGTCTCCTATTAGAATGAGTTTATGTTATGGTAGAACACTTTCTTCTATCCAGTGCATACTCCCTTAGATATTTTGCCTAACTGTTCATGTTCGAGGTACCTGAAATTTTTCTGTGTGCTAGGCACTTTACAAATTAGATTTTAAAGCCCAGAGTGGCAGGAACCAAGCATGCCTGCCAGATCCTAGAGATTTACGTGATAATCTCTTGTATTCAATCTACCCGTGTTAGCTCAGCAAGAACTTAAGTGCTATTCTACCAATGTCGAGATTTCACTGTCCACCAATTCCATCAATGACTCTTGAGTTCCAGCCCCTAATACAAAGAGCCCTGCAGGCTTTGAAGCCAGTTAGACATAGGTTTGAAATCCCTACCATATTTCTTCCTAGCTGAACTTAATTTATTCAGCCAGAAAATGGGAATATCAATGACCTCAGTGTTACTGGGAGATTAAATGTGGTAAAACACGCAAGGCTTTGGCATATAGCAGTTATTCAAGACATATTAACTTCCTTCACCTACCCCTCTTTATTCTCTTCCTGAATAAGTAAATATTTTCTCTCTACCTTTATATTTCTTTTTTTGTTTTCACAAAGTATTCCCTCCAAGTTCAATTTGTGTGACTGTTTTCCCCTAACATTATTTAGTAGAGAACTCAGAACTAGAGATTTTTACATATCTAAGTGCTAAGAGTTCACTGTCAGTCCCCTCATTTTTCAGTTGAAGAAGCAGATATGGAAAAAGACTGACTTACTGTTACAAACCAGAGTGCTGTCAAATCTTGGAAAACAGAGAGACATCCTCAATAAAATTAATAAAAAGCAAAATATTAACAGCCTGATAAAAATAGTTAGCAAGTTATATACCAGAAGTTGAAACTGGATTAAAATGAACTCTTAAAATGTAATATTTTTCATCTACTGATACTATTTCCACTTCCCAGTTAACTGTACAACTTAATAGTACATACCGTGCCTCTCTAGGACTACACTTCGTTATGTCCACTCCCTCCCTACCCCGTCCTCCTCCAACAACCTGACCATACACTCATTGCCTAGAGACAGCAAGGCACTGTGGGGAACAGAACAAATAATGTCCTGGTCTCTGCCATCAAATAGTTGACAAGATGAAAATACAGAAAGGAAAAAGTGAAATCAGTTCTCAGCTCAAAGAAGATGCAACCAAAGGAGGAAAGAAGATCTAGATGGTCAGAGAAAGCATCACAAAAGAGGTAGGAATGAGCTGGTTCTTGAAAAAGCTTTGTGGGAAGAGACAAGACAGTTCAGCTAGGTAAAATGCTATGGGAAGAAACAGAAGCAGAATGATAGAGGGCACACTCCGAAGGCAGTCAACTTGGCTACAGTCATCAGAACGGAGAATGGGAAGCTACAGTCATACTATGGAGGGCCTTAACCTAGCCTGATCTTACACTCTGCTCTATAGGCCGTAGAGTGCCTTAAATAAGCCTGTCTCTAAGCATGACTGTGACAAATAAAAGCAATGTTCAAGGACAATTAGTGGCAGTCAGTCATGCACAGGCTAGAATGGAGGTACACACGAAGAACAGTGCCTGAGCCAGGGTCATGGTAACAGAAAAGAAAGCGATGACATGTATTAACATGAACAAAGACTCAAATGAAGTAGTTACTGACCTGTGGGAGTGAAAGGGAAATTTGGAGATTCACGGTCTAAATAAATGAGCAAATCATAAACAGAAGTAGGGAATTTTTGAAGGTGAAGAACACCAGTTTAGTTTTAGATGTACTAGATTTGAGATAACATCCACAGAACAGAATTTTCAATAAGAATGTTGGAAATAAGAGCAAAGCTGGGAAAAGGAAAGAAACTGGTCGGGTTTATCCATACTTATATTGGCCACCTACCACAACATGCTGCCAGCTCTCCATGCACCAAACTCAGTGCATCCTAGTATCATCCTGGGAGGCATGCACAGGTACCGGCATTTCACAGAGGAGGTCCCCAAGGCTTAGGAAGTTCCTATAACTTGCCCAAGTTCACGTAACTCATCACTAGCAGCCAGGATTTCAACCCAGATCTATTAAGAGTCCAAGCTTTTATGCTGTACTGTACTCATGGCTTATAAAATAAAAGTTACTAAATAATATCTTTGAGGGAAAAAAGTGCAAATAAAAAAATAAAGCCCATGTTCAGAGAGAGAAAGAAAGAAAACTAGCAAAGGAATCAGGGGTGGTTAAAGAAGGAGGAAAGCCATGATAAAGCAGAATTACAAAACCAATGAAGGCAAACACCTGAACACTTACTATGTATCTGTTGCTAATCTGAAGGCTGTGTATTAAGTGGGTCCTATTACCACCCCCACTTTAGAGACCAGGAAACTTAGTCACAGACGAGTGGGTAATTTGGTATAACTATATAGCTGGGAAGCAAGGGAGTCAAGATTTGAATCCAGGTTTAAACCACTATGCTCTAGAAGGACCAGAGACTGGCTTCCCAATACTTGAAAGACTTAACAACAAATATGTTTTTTTTATATATTTGAAGAATAAAATGTGCCAACATTTAAAAGATCTGCGTAACTCAGTAAACTAGTATGTTCCAAATGACCGATGCTTGATGTTATAAAATCACACAGGTGTAAAAGATCCATATGAGGTGCAAGGCAGACCAATGAATTTGCATATAACAAAAGTACAAAAAGTTCAATAACATGGTTTCACATTCCACACTGCAACTAACCTTTAAACCAGCACTCTTGAGTTTGAGGATGGCACCAAAGGCAAGTATCCACAAAAAATACCCGCCAACTATCTGTGAGGTTGAATTTTCTTCAATTATAACATATCACAACACATTAAATGCAGAAAAAAAGATGTGAGAAACTAGATGTAATTAAGCCACACAATAAAGAGATTTGCAAAAATGTGAAACAAACACACTTCTCACTAAATATTTTATTTTAGAAAATATAGTTATTGTTCATAAGAATGCTACTTTTGTTAACATAATAGGTTATTTTTAATGCGTTAATATTTTAAAATTTCTCAGTTTTAGTTTCTATTGAGTATTGCTAGATCAAATCCACATCAAACAAAAGAATACTGTCAGTATTATTGTTATATATCAACACACACGGGGATCTTACACTGTCGTATCTTACTGAATCCTGACAACCTTAGCAGAGGTTAAGTGGTGGTATTCCTGCTTACCAATGGGGAAACTAAGTCTGAGAAGTTAATTCCCTTGCCCAGCATACCCCAGGTAGAAAGTGGCCAAGCCAGTGCTAGAAACCAGGTCTGTCTGACCCCAAAGACTTTGCTTTTAATTGCTACACTCCACTGAGTCCATGAGTAGGTGTTAAAACATGACAGGATTTCCATAATTGTTAAGCTGTTGGATATTAAGAACAATTGGCATTTTAAAAACAGTAAGTAGCCCTGGCTAGTATAGCTCAGTGGGTTGAGCCTGGGCCTATGAACCAGAGGATCACAGTTCGATTCTCAGTCAGGGCACATGCCTGGGTTGCAGGCCAGTTCCCAGCAGGGGACGCATGAGAGGACACCATACACTGATGTTTCTCTCCTGCTCTTCTTCCCTTCCCCTCTAAAAATAAATAAATAAAAGCTTTAAATACGTAAAAAATAAATAAATAAATAAAAACAGTAAGTAGAACTGCATGACTTACTTTATATATCTCTTCGTATGTTTCTTCATCAATTTCTATAGTAGTCACAGTTTCTTCCACATCTCCCAATATCATATTTAAATGTTGATCATAAGCCTGAAGTGGGAGGGTAAGGGACCCAAAAATTACAAAATTAAAAAACAAGGAACAGGGCTTACAATATGCAAATGGCTCAATTACAAGTGACACATAGTACTCATACCACAAGACAAATACCATACGATCTCACCTTAGGTTCTCACCTAAGGGGAACCTAACCAATAAAACAAACAAACAGGCAAAATATAACCAGAGACATTGAAATAAAGAACAAACTGACAGTAACCAGAGGGGAGGGGTAGAGGGTAATGGGGGAAAAAGGGGTAGAGCCATCAAGGAGCATGTATAAAGGACACATGGACAAAGCCAAAGCGGGATAGGATCGAGGGTGGGGCCAGGAGAAAATGGAGACAACTGTGCTTGAGTGACAATTAAAAGAAAAACAAATACCATAAACTTTTACTTGCAAATTAAAAATAATCTTGGGTTCCAGCCAAGATGGAAGTGTAGATATAAATGCTTTACTTTCTTGCACAACCAAAAGCAGAATAACAACCAATTTAAAAACGACAAACAACTAGAACTTCCAGAAAGGTAAACTGCATGAAACTCCAACAACCAAGGAGTTAAAGAAATATTCATCCAGACTGGCATGCCAAAACAAAGAAATATGGCCCAAATAAAAGAACAGATCAAAACTCCAGAAGAAGAACAAAGCGACAAGGAGATAAGACAACCTATCTGATGCAGAGTTCAGAACACTGGTAATCAGGATGCTCACAAATGATTGAGCTCGGTCGCAAAATGAAGGAAGAAATAAAGACTACACAAAGTGAAATAAAGGAAAATATATAGGGAACCAACAGTAACAGGAAGGAAACTGAGACTCAAATCAATGGTGTGGACCAGAAGGAAAAAGGAAACATTCAACCATAACAGAATGAAGAAAGGAGAATTTTTTTAAAAAAATGAGGAGAGGCTACAGAACCTCTGGGACAACTTTAAGTGCTCTGACATCCAATCATAGGGGTGCCAGAAAGAGAAGAACAAGAGCAAGAAATTGAAAACTTATCTGAACAAATAACAAAGAAAAACTTTCCCAACCTGGCAAAGAAAATAGACTTCCAGGAAGTCCAGGAAGCTCAGAGAGTCCCAAAAAGGAACACACCAAGGCACATCATCATTAGACTACCCAAGATAGGGAGAGAATCTTAAAAGCAGCAAGAGGAAAGGAGACAAGTTACCCACAAAGAAGTACCCATAAGATTATCAGCTGATTTCTCAAAAGAAACATTGCAGGCAAGAAGGGACTGGAAAGAAGTATTCCAAGTCATGAAAGGCAAGAACCTACAACCAAGGTTACTGTATCCAGCAAAGTATCATTATAATGGAAGGGCAGATAAAGTACATCCCAGATAAGGTCAAGTTAAAAGAGTTCATCATCGCCAAGCCCTTATTACATGAAATGTTAAAGGGAATTATCTAAGAAATAAAATAAGACAAAAAACTATGAAGAGTAAAATGACAACAAACTCACAACTATCTACAACTGAACCTCAAAAACAAAAACTAATCAAACAACTAGAACACAAACAGAATCACAGAAATGGAGATCACATGGAGGGTATCAGTGAGAAGGAGGAGGGGGAGAATGGGAGGAAAAGGTACAGGAAATAAGAAGCATAATTGGTAGGCATAAAATAGACAGGGGGAGGTTAAGCATAGTATAGGAAATAGAGAAACCAAAGAACTTATATGTAACAGCCACGGACATAAACTAAGGTGTGGGGGCAATGCTGTAGTATGGCTGGGGATACAGGGCAGAGGTGGGGATAAAGGGGAAAAAACAACTGGGACAACTATAATAGCATAATCAATAACATATACTTAAAAATAATAATAATCTTGGTGTATAAATATACTGTTTTGTCAGAAATCATTTCCAACAATAACTGAACAGACCTGATAAAAATATAAAACTGTTTAAATGGCCAAAAATGAATTTAATTAAAATAATGTGAAATTATTTTTAAAGGGTTCACCCTACTTTTTACCCAAGGCACTTCCATCATTTATAATAATTTATTATAAAAATAGCAAACTCATCAGACTTTTTTTTAAAATCCTCATTCTAGGATTTTTTCATTGCTTTTAGAGAGAAAGAAAGGGAGGGGGAGAGGGAGGGAGAAATATCAATATAAGAGAAAAAAATATGATTGCTTGCCTTCTTATATGCACCCTGACCAGGGATCAAACCCACAACCTGGGTATGTGCCTAGACCAGGAACTGAACTGAACCCATGACTTTCTGGTCTACAGGATGATGCTCCAACCAACTGAGCCACACTTGCCAGAGATAGGCTTCTTTCAATTCCATCTCTAACAGCGTGGAAATAAAATACTTTAATTGCTAAAATGATAGCATTATAGTCTCCTAAAGGCATAGGACACCATTATTCAATCCTCCCTGTCCTAAACTAAAAACCATAAGGTAATGTAAGTAAAGCAACACTCCACCCATTTATAACCTAGCCAGAACTGTGTTTGGCACTTGTGGGCTCAACCAATAAATGCTGCAATACAATATTCAGGGATGTCCTCAATCTAAACTTCAAAGCTCATGTATTTTAATAAAAGGTGAACCTCCAGGGGGCTTATTCAGAACCCACTTACTTCTCTTACTTTTAACAAAGTGTTACATGGTTTACTAGCTCACATCAAAATAAAAGTATTCAATTGGCCACATGGGGAACTGCTAGGCAGAGCACACTAAGAGCAAAAATCTACAGATTAGGGCCAGAAAAACAAAAGTTTGGGGGGCTGTTTAGTATAGAGGCAAATGAAATTTCTACATAGGGAACTAAAGAAGCCTCAAAGAGTTAAGGCAGTATGTCTATCCCAGAGTATCTCTCCATGTGCCACTGACTGGCACAGGTGATTAAGCTCAATTCTGTTTTTCTTGGCAAAGTTGCTACTGTTTCATTTCCTGGCATTCCTCTTCCCCTAAGGCTAGCTGTATATTAAGACTAATGTCTCCCTAGGTCCTTACTTCTTTTCCAAGAATAGCAGGTTCTTTACCTTTAGGTTTTATGGGAGGTGGAATCACAGTAGTTAAGAGTGAGGCTGAAGCCGGACTGCCTGGGTTCGTAATTTACTGACTGTGTCACCTCATGCAAGGAACTTCACCTTTTTGAGCCTGAATTTCTTCAACTACAAAACTGGGATATTTAGTATCTGACCTCACAGGTTGTTATAAAGATTGAATGGGATATGTATTATATATAAAACATTTGGAATAATTAATGCTCAATAAATTTTAGCTATTTTTAATCACTTTAGGGTAGAGTGGCAGTAATAAAAACAATGCAATCTGGAAAGTGACATGTTATCAACAAGAGGCAAAACCTTTAGTTTCTCTCTGCATAAATGGGTCCACTTCAAGGCACCAATCATATAAAAATATATGCAGATACACACCCCAAAAATGTACAAAAATGCTTATTGCAGCATTACTTATAGTAGCAAAAAATGGAAAACAATCTAAATATCACTAGTGCCATATAAAGAATTCCACGTAACTTCTGGTCAAGATGACAGCATAGGTAAACGTGGCACTCGCATCCTCCCACCACATCAAGATCACAATTAAACTACCGAACAACCATCATTCGGATCCGCCTGAAATCTAGCTAAATAGAAGTCCTACAACTAGGAAATTAAAGAAGAAGCCACATGGAGATGGATTGGAGGGGCGGAGATGCTGAGGGAGGGGGCTGTCCCCACACCCACGAGTGGCAGCAAAAAAACAGAAGGGATATGTTGGTTGCAGATGTCCCCCCGAGGAGAGGAGCAAAGGGTTCCAGACCCACACCAGACCCCCAAGCCCAGGGTTCTAGTGCTAGTAAGAGAAGTTCTCCTAACTTCTGACTGTAACAACCAGCAGAAAGTAAACCTGAGTGAGACAAAGGCTTCTGGAGTCCTGGGCAATTCCTCTTAAAGGGCCCACAGACAAAGTTACCTGACTCACTGTTTTTTCTGAGCTCCGGCACTGGTACAGTGGATTGAAAGGCACCAAGAACATATGGGGAAGAACTGAAGTACTTGGCATAAGAGTGAGAGTTGGGGAGGGCAGCTTTCTACCAGACAAAAGTGCTGGTAGAGGCCATTTGATGAGCATTCCCCCCAGAGCCAGCTATGGTACCCTCCAGGTGCCATCAAACCCCAGTTGCCATATCTGAGACTCCATCAATCTGCCTAAAACTGTTTGCCCCACCCTGTTCATTCCCTGAGACCTCGCCCCACCAAACTTGGGGGCTCACCCAAGCTATTTTCAGTGCCTTTTCCATACAAATGGCCTGTCTTGGTTCATGCTTTAGACTTTCCTAAAATCTCTCAAACAAGTGACATCTGGCCTCAGCTGCCTTGTATCTCTCACTAAGTGGCTCCAGGCTTGGCACTAGCAGCAGCTGGCAATGGTTTGCAGTTTGGCCTCTCCTGCCAGCCCAGCACAGGTAGCAGTCAGCTGCAGATCACTATGCAGCGTAAGCCGCATGGCCCCAGGTGGAACACAGGTGGCTGTGGACCTTCACCTGACCCTCCCAGGAGGTGCCAGCGCCAGCACTCCCTGTGGACAGCTTCAGATCATGTTGAAATACCACCCACCACCCTCGCAGTGATACACTCACAGGGAAGACTCAGCAGGGACCATAGCCCTGCTAAACTAAGTCCTGCTCTGTGGGGCAGACCCTTCCACCCAGTCCTCACAATCAGCCTGGGGGTAAATCCCACTGACGTGCCAACATCGATCAAGGCTCAACTACAACAAGAAGGGGTATACAGTCCACCCCAGGGGGGTTGGAAGAACGCAACTAGCATGCCCAGTTTGGGTTATTGGGGAGGCTGTGTCACTGGACCCTACAGACACCTACATTAGGCCACTCTATCAAGCCCTGGAGACACAGCAGCTCTACCTGATACATAGAACCAAACACACAGAGGCTTCCAAGGTGAGGAGACGATGAAACATGCCCAAACGGAAGAACAGAACAAACTCCAGAAAAAGAACTAAATGAAACAGAGACAAGCAATCTACTAGATGCGGAGTTCAAAACACCGGTTATATGGACGCTCAATGAACTTAGGGGAAAAGTAGTTGAACTCAGAACTTTAGTAGCGTAAAAAAGAACATGAAAAAGAATCAGTCAGAAATGAAGGTTATACTACCTGAAGTGAAGAATAATTTACAGGACATCAATAGTAGAGTAGATGAAGCTGAGAATCAAATCAGTGATTTGTTACATAAGGAAGCAAAAAAACATCCAAACAAAAGAGCAAAAAAAAAGAACTCCCCAAAATGAAGACAGTGTAAAGAGTCTCTGGGACAATTTCATGCATACAAACAGTAACATCAATGTCATACCTGAAGGAGAAGAGAGAGAGCAAGAAGTTGAAAACCCATTTGAAAAAAATAGTGACAAAAAAACTTTCCTAACCTGATGAAGAAAATAGCCATCCAAGTCCAGAAGTGCAGAGTCCCAAACAAGACAAACCCAAAGAGACCCACACCAAAACACATCATAATTAAAACATGAAAGTTAAAGACAAAGAGAGAATCTTATAAGCAACAACAGAAAAGCAGTTAGTTACCTACAAGGGAGCCCCCATAAGACTATCAGCTGATTTCTCAATAAAAACTTTGCAGGCCAGAAGGATTCAAAATGATGAAAAGCAAGGATGTACAACCAGGATTACTCTACCCAGCAAAACTATCATTTTAGATAAAGCACTTCCCAGATAGGAAAATTAAAGGAGTTCATCACTACCAAACCAGTATATGAAATGTTAGAGTCTTCTTTAAGAAGAAAAAATGATATAAAAAATATGAACAATAAAATGGCAGCACATGAATCTAAATCTTATCTGTCAACAAATAAATCTAAAAGAACAAAATAAAGAAGCAGAACAGAAACAGACATATACAGAGAACATTATGAGAGTCACAATATGGGGGATGGATGGAAAAGGTGACAAGATTAAGAAGTACAAATTGGTTGTTACAAAATAATCACAGGGATTAAAGTATGGCATATAGTCAATAATATTCTAATAACTACATATAGCATACATCTGAAACTAATGTTGTATGTCAACAGTAACTGAGACATAAAAAATGATTTAAATTAAATTAAAAAACTCCAGTAAGCATTAAAAACAATAAGAATTTCTATGTACTCATGATCAATAACTTCCAAGGAAGATTAAGTAAAAGAGAAAGATGCTCAAAAATACTTATAGCAAGATCCCATTCTTTTAGAGATGGTGTATATACCATCTCTAAAAGTGCACATTATACATATGGACATAAATATAAACATATACATGTGGTTATACAAAAAAGATCTGAAAAACCAGAGACCCAGTTTTTAATAGTGGTTATCAACAGAAGAAATGGGATTTCACCTTTTACTCTATGTACCTCTACACTGTTTAAATTTTTTCACAAGAAAACACAAATTTATGTTATGTCAGTAATTTAAAGAACATTTAAGTAAGAATGGAGAAACGTTATTTGCAAAAAGAAGTAAAAAATGAAAGAATAAATTCAAATTTCTGTTAGGAAAAAATGTGAAAAATATGAATAAATTTGTCTTATTTGACTTACAGAAATACAGGTGACCTTCCACCTCTCTATCTTCTACATTCAAAATGCTCTTCCACAGTGGACATTTTTTACATTTGAAGGGCATAAGAGCAGGGAGAGATGACATGAAAATAATCTGATTTCAAGGTAATTTACTTACATGTAATCTACCTCGAAGCTCTCTGTCATTTCTCATTTTCACATAAATTCGCTCATCCAGGCTGAGCCTGATAAGATCCAGGGGCTCTTCTACGGTGTTGGTAGTTTGTTGCTGATAAAAGAAACAGGATTAGTAATATAATTACTAAAGAGAATGTAGTGCTCAAATCAATGCTATGCTGTGTGACTGGGCAAATAACCTAACACCTCTGTGCAGTAGTCTCATAGTTTGTAAAACGTGGATTACAATAGTACACAACTAATACTGCTTGTTGTGAGGCTTAAACGATATATGAAGACTTAGAAGAGTAGCACAAAGTAAATGCTATACAGATGAGGGCTGAAACATACACACAGAGGAAGCAGTTATACAGCAATATAATGACTGTACTTGGTTCCCTGAAAATCCAAACTTCCTGACCCAATTTCAGGGTATAGGGAGTTGCTGTCAGGGATGTTAGCCTTATCTCTAACATCATTTAGTAATTTGAAAAATATTCACTTAATGATTACTATACACTTGTCAGAATGCTAAGCAGAAATGGAAGTTTGAGGGAAGATTATGATGAATTCAGTACAGGGCAAGCCGACTTTCGGGTGCCAAATGGCCAGTAAGAGAAATATATTCACCAGGCTGTATAGAATGGATGCTGAGAGCACTGGTTTTGGAGTCAGGCAACAAGAGGGCAACTCCTGACTCTGACACTTATGAATCGAGATTAAAAATTATGCCATCTCTAGTTCTTAGTTTTCTTGGCTATAAAATGAAGAAGCCACAATCTTCCCTTCATGATTTTCAGGATTAAATTAACTAACATATTTAATGTATTTAAAATGGTATCAGGCAAAGAGTATGTATAAATGATAGTCATTGTTTATATTAAAGAATATTTGGAAACAGGTGTCAAAAGAGATCAGGTCCAGGATGACTTGGGGTCATCCATGTGGATGGGATGGTTGAAGGCAGGAGAGTTGATAAAATTGTGAGTACGGGAAGCCAATGGAGGAAGGTGACTGAACATTACAGGCTCTACAGCCTTAAAAGGCTAAATGAGAGGAGAAAAAATACTGGACTCAACTGGTCCCCATCCCGAGTTCAACCGGTGTTTGTTAAGGACCAACTAACCAACTAGGATACAATGATACAGAAGTCACTCCCTGCCCTCAAGCTTCATTCTAGTCCAGGGAGGCATCTAAAAAATTATAACACTATAAGAATATACACATGACAGAGGCCTACTGCTCCTTTAGCTTCAGTTTGTGATGCCCACTGTCTACCCTTTTCAACCTGTAGCTTTAAATATTTCCTTTTCAAAGAGGCCTCCCTGATCAGCCAATTTATGCACTCAATAAATGTGCAGGGTGTTTCCAGCCCTGTTCTAAATCCCAAGGGCAGAACAGTGCACAAAACTCCTGCTCTTTAAGAAATACACATTCTGGGAGGCAGGAGCAGGAGATAGACATTAAACAAAGCTTGCACTTAATATGAACAAATAACATGTTATGAAATTTTAAAAAAGGACTGGGGAGAGTTCTATTTTATGTAGGAGGCCAAAGAAGTCCTCTCTGATGAGGTGAGATTTCAGTCCAAGTTATGGCCTGGTGCACCCAGGATCCACAACCTGAGGAACAGTATGCTGGGAAGGAGGAAGAGTAGGTGAGAAAGCCTGTAAGACTATCAGTTCTGTAAACCAGTTCCTTGTTTGTTTCCTTCATACCACATCACAGTTCCTACATATCGCACATATTTGCGTTTACTTTTTATCTGTACGAGCCACAGTACGAGCTCCAAGTGGGGTCAATGTCAGGGTTCCTAGTGTTTAAAACCGTCTCTAACCATTCAAAGCTGATGTTCACCAAGTATCTGTTGGAGTAACAATTGTTGCACTCAGTAATGATAAAACTCCTTAACTTTGTTATCATGCTATTAGAATCCCACAGTTCCGTGAGGCACGCATGGAGAATTTCCCATGCTATAGATAAAGGTGAAACTCAGAGAAGAGAAAAAGAGGGAGGAGAAACTAGTTTTCAGGCGGACTTCTAACAAGACTTCACGGCCTGAGGCACAATTCCAGACCACAACGACCCAGAGACAAGCGGCATAACTACCTTTCTATGAACTATGAACTTAAGAAAGCAGCCCTAGTATGCAAAACCCAACAGAGCCAGCGGGGCGTGAGGATGTCACTACTCCGCGAGATTCTTCAGAAACACATACCTGATCCACGTCGTCCGCCATGTTTCAAACCCTGCGCCCTTTCCCGACTCTCGCGTTATCACTCGAGCCTCTCCAAACTCCGAAAGCGCCAGAACGTCATGCACCGGAAGTAAAAGTCTGTTTTGCCCCTTCTTGAGTCTAGCAATTTGCATTGCTTGTTAGGGGCGGGGGCTTAGTTTGGGGCGTGGCTTGTTATATAACAGACAGGGCGTGGTTAGGCATCTTTCCACCTGGAGGGCGTAGCCGGACTTCAAGCAGCTTCCCGCAGCCTCCTGCGTCACAACAAAAAGTAGTTTTGCCCGGGCAAGATGGCTCGGAAGCGGGCCGTCTGCAAGGAGTTGCGGGGACACGAACCGCGCAGCCAAAAGGCCAAGGGTAGGAGCACGGCCCGGCGTGAAGAAAATGAGGCAGGTGAGAGCGAAGCCCAACTGGGCTTAGGGGGAGACGCTGAAGGAGATCCGGCAGCAGGCCCAGGGTTCGGGGAGCGGGGAGTTCGACCCCGTGGGGATGCGCGGCTGAGGCTGCGCGCATCTCTGCCAAGCACGGGACGTTACCTGAGGCTGGTGTTTATGCTGCTTCCGGGTCCTCCCCGACGTCGCTCTGCCTCTTGTCGTCAGGCAGGGAATGATGCTTTCTGAGCGGTTCCAGTGAAACCCACGAAACTAACCACGAACTTTCCCTGCGTATCCTCTTTTCTGGTCTTTGTTGCCCTCAATATAAAGCCCAACCTCCTGGTAGATGCGGAGGGCTGAATAGAAAAGACATTTGCAGCTATTTGTGTCCCCAGGAGACAGCGGACCAGAACAATCAGTGCTGTTATTGTGCTCACTCCCGGAATAATATCGTCAGCTAAAGTTCACCCCATAGTTTCAGATTTGGATCCAACATGACTTTACGTGGATATTAGATAGGCTTCTTATGTTTGTCATGGGCAAAGCAAAACTCTTGGTGTTCCCCTTTCAACTTGCCTCTTCTCCACTTTTTCCCATCTCAATAAATGATCCCTTCACCCACTAGTTAAAGCAAACACCTCCTTTTCCTTAAACCCAAGCATCCAGTCCGTCAGCAAGTCCTATCACTTCAACCTCAGAGCTACATCTCATTTCTTCATATCTATTTATCCCCATGACCCCCCGCCCCTGTCCAAGCCATCACTTTGTTAGTTGAACGACCACAGTTGCCCCTTTACTGGTCTCCCTACTCCTCCCATTCTTCCCCCTGCAATAAGTAGTTCACCCAGCAACCCAAGTGATGATCTTAAAAAAAAAATCAGATCATAACATGCTCCTACTTCAAACTTCTGTGATTTCCCATTGCTTTTGACATAATTTCCAAATTCCTCATCATAGCCTACAAATCCCTACTTGATTTGGCTGTAGATCCAGCCAAAGTCAGGTAGGTCCAGCAATGAGGTAGATCATTGCTACCTCAATGATCTTGTTGATTTAGTTCCTTCCTTTTTGATTGCCCATTTTACTAGAATTTAAGCTTCAAGAAAGCATCTTATTTTTGCTCTATTCTCTCTTGTCTCACCCCACATATACTAAGTGCTCAATAAATGTTAATTGCAAAATGTGTGCTGTGGAGGGATTCATGAAATAACTAGGTAATAGAGTAGACTAGGTAACCAGCAGAGGTGCAACATTGAATATTTTCAAAGTACCAGCTGGGTGGTATACACAAATTAGGTGACATGGAAGATTGAGATTTCTTGGAGGAGCTTAAAGTATAATAGTGTTGACATTTACAAAAATATCCAAGGCAGAGCATGATATCATGGGAGAAGATACAGGGCTTTGTGGCTTCCAAAGGAGTAATCAGGTGTGACTGAAGATAGTGTTGAGAAATGCTCTCTGAAAGAGTTGATCTGTGACTTTAAGGTTGGTAATTCAGCAAGGGGCTGTGAGAGTGGGGGTGGTATTCTAGCCAGAAGGAATGTATTCTGAATATGTGGCAATTCAAAAGTTTAAAATCTTAATCTGACAGAACTGTTACCTGCTTGGGTAGCATTTCTTCCAGCTAAACACTTTACCTGGGCACCAGCTTGGTATAGCTCCACATTCAGTCATTATATGCACTTGGGAAAATTATTCTGTGAAACGTAATACCATCTTGCAAAGTGGTTGTGGTTTTTCAGTGAGATAGCATATACAGTTCTTGGCATGGTCCATGTTAGGTAGTCATTTGGGCTAGCTCATATTAATTCATTTTAAATGTAGGTAAGGATGCGTCCAAGCTTAACTCATACTCTGCTAGTCAGCCCTGGCTGGTGTGGCTCTGTTGGAGCATTGTCCCAGAACTGAAAGGTTGTGGTTTCTGGTAGGGCATATAACCTAGGTTGTGGGTTCTATCCCCACTCTGGGTGCATATGGGAGTCAATCAGTGCTTCTCTCTCAAATTAATGTTTCTCTCTCCCTTCCTCTCTCCCTTGCTCTCTCTCTAAAAGCAATGAAAAAATGTCCTTGGGTGAGGATTAATTAAAAACAAAAAAACCTCTGCTAGCCAAAGGAGCTAGCAGTAATTTCCCAAAGCAGCTTCCAGGATCTGAAGAGCTGGAATCTTTGCTGGGATTGGAGTTTGCTGTGGTTGTGGTTTGGACTGTTGTTTCTAATAGCTCAACAGTGTAGGTTTTAACAGCACCTTAGTGCACGCAGTGAAATTAGTAGTGAACAAGACAGGCAAAGTTCTTACATCTCAGGCAGCTTGTAATCTTGGGGGGGGGGGTAGGTAGGACCGACAATAAGTTAAAAACGAATTTCTATGGTGATAAGAGCTATGAAGAAAGTAAAACAGGTTATTGTCATAAAATTGACATGAGGTTGGGGAAGAAGCAGCTAAGTCAGAATCAGTGGTTATGAAGGCTTCTGTGAGGAGGTGACATTTTTGAGCCAGTTATTGAATGTCCTGAAGGAGCCATTCATAGGAAGCTTTGGGGGGAAAGAGATCCAAGCAGAGGGAACGTTTAAAGATTCTTAGGTTGAAAAGAATTCAGACTTGGGATGTTGAACACACAATACAATATACAGATGATGTATTATAGAATTGTACACCTGAAACCTATATAATTTTAATAACCAATGTCTCCCCAATGAATTCAATTTAAAAATTATATAAACAAACATATAAATGAAGACTTTTAGGAAGGAATGAGCTTGGCCAGTTGGCTGGGTCCGTGAGTAAAGGGGTTCAGTAGAAGGAATTGAGGTGAGGAAGGTGGGCATAACCCTTAGTTTGGAGAGCAAGCTAAGGAATTTGAATTTTATTCCAAGTGCTATGAGAGGCAGCTGACAGGTTTAAGCAGGTGTTTTTCTTAAATCTCTATAGATGGCTGAGCAAACCACAGTGGTAATTCCTGCCTTGCTAAAATAACCACATTGAGTTCAAGGGGGCTAGTTATCCATATTAGATAGCCCTAGATCATGGAGAGTCCTGGAAAATAGCCTCTAGAATCTCTGGGACCAAAAAACCCCACAAAGAATAGAGAGCCCTGACTGGTGTGGCTCAGTGGTTGAGTGCTGGCCTGCGAATCAAAGGTCGCAGGTTCGATTCCCAGTCAGGGTACATGTCTGGGTGAAGGCCAGGTCCCCAGTAGGGGGTGCGTGAGAGGCAATCACACATTGATGTTTCTCTCCCTCTTTCTCCCTTTCTTCCTCTCTGTCTAAAAATAAATAAATAAAATCTTTTTAAAAAAGAATAGAGAAAAATATCATCTCTATTTCTACCATGCAGAAATAACCACCATTAAATAATGGTATTGGATTGGCCAAAAAGTCCATTACATTTTTTTCCATAAAATAAAACACGTTTTTCATTTTCACCAATAACTTCATGATTTGAATATTTTGAGTATGTTGTCTGTCTCCTGAGTGGTATAACATCTGTGCCTCTCAGTTAATGTCCAGATTTGATCGCCGTCAACTACAAATGGTCTACAAAACTGTGGAGCATCATTCAGCAAGAAATCTCCAGCACAAAACCTTGCAAACCACTTTTGACCTGTCAGTCAGTCACAGCATCTTCTCCATATACTGCACAAATCTTTTTTTGTGTTTCAGTTGGGTTTTTACCTTGCTTGAAATAATAAAGCATAATATGCTAAAAATGTTGTAGATTTTCTTCTACCTTCAATAAATGGCTATACAAAAATTCACCTATTTTGATACTTTTTTTAAGTGCATGCTGATATGACAGCTGTCACGATACAATTTAACAAAATGTCTTGAATGAAGTTAAAGACAACTAAGCATTACTAGAGCCATCATACGAAACAAATATAAGCAAACTTTTGGCCAACCCAATATATGGCTCAAAGTGGAGACTCTTTTTCCCCATGCAAAAGTAGGTTCTTGGGGAATGTAAATAACCCAAGAGAGTCAGCCAGACAAACCATAAATGAAAGGAATGAATTGATTTACTATCTTAGGTTAATATTGCAGCTCCCTTGGAACCTCAATTTAGGTAAAGTATTTTTGTTTTCCAAAATTAATTGAAGCAGAGTCAGGCAAAGGAAATTTATTTCAGATTCAGGATTTTGTGTGTGTGAATAGATTTGCAAAATAGAAAAAAATCCTTTTCTGCCAAGTCATTTAGAAATTATTCACTCATTAAAATAAACAGACCAGAGTTTAGAAACTCTAATTTAACTAAAACCAACATCTTAGGCATTTTTATATTTCTCTTCAACTGAAAAATTATTTTAAGAAAGTAGAGGTAATCACTACTACCTTATTCAAACCCCAAGCTTGCTGAGATGATTGGTGTACCAAGTGCCATTTGGGTTAGATTAGAAAGGTTTTTAAAAAGTATTTGTTTTGAGTAAATTTGAGCAAATCAAGAGTTTGATTTTTTTTTTTAAATCCTTACCAGAGGACAATTTTTTCATTGCTTTTTTTAGAGAGTGAGGAAGGGAGAGAGAGAGAAACATTAATGCTACAAAGAAGCATCAGTTGGTTGACTCCCATACACGCCTGGACTGGGGCTCAAACCTGCAACTCAGGCACCTACCCTGAACAGGAATTGAAGCAGCCCCACAACATTTCAGCTACAGGACAACGCTCCAACCTACTGAGCCACGCCAATCAGGGCCAGGGTTTGATTTTGAAAGACAGTGGAAATACATATTAGTAGAAATAAGGTTGTGGTAAAACTTGGTTGTGTTTATGAACTCAGAACATTTCACTTAATAGGAGAGGATTATCCCTAAAATGAATAGTCTTGGCAGGTAGTAAATAAGCAAAGGGGTTAGTCGACAGATTGATGTATTTTTCTTACTGGATATTCACAGAAACTTAAGATCTGGAAGTTAGGTTTTATCTGAGTTATGTGAGAGCCTCTCTGCAGCCTTAGGAGGAGTGGAATAAACTGCTGGTGAAGGAAGACCATCAGGTTTTTATGGGGAGCACAGTGTAGGCTGGACTGAGGTGGGAAGGGGCTGAAAGCTGGTTGTTGACCAGACATGGCATGGTGAGCTGGTAATAAAGATGCAGTTTCGAGGGAGGTTACAGGACAGGAGTTTTCATGACCCTGCCCATGAAACCACTCTGCATTTACCTTTCCTGTTGTCCCTCATCTGTTTTTACTGTCCCTTACCTGTTCCACATGGTCATCTAAATGTCTTTGAAGATGAAAAACCCCCCAAGGAGAGTCTGCTCTCAAAAACCTCACACGGGAAGAGGAAGAGGGGCTGCAGCAATCCTAGGGGCCCAGCAGATGGTCCAGCAAAAAAGAAGGTGGCCAAGGTGACTGTGAAGTCTGAAAACCTCAAGGCTGTAAAGGAGGAAGACCTCAGTGATGGGGAAGATTTCAGGTGAGAGGTCTTGACTGTTGCCATCAGGAAAGTGTGATTAATAAAACCTACTCTTTGTTCTTGTCACTAGGATCCATGGACAAGATTGGATCTTTAAACTTTTCTAGATAGAGCTCAGACTGCTAGTAACAGCCAGAAAGAATCTTAATGATTAAAGATTTTTACCTCCCAAACTTTTCAGACGAGGACAACGACAGCTTGCAGAAAGTGATTTATTTGCTCTCACACAGGTAGTGGGTAAAATCAGGTGAGACCCACGTCTTCGACTCCTGGTCCTGTGTTCTTCTGTTGCTCAAAGATACTACACATATAACGTACTTACCTGCCATTCCAACTTTCTCTCATACCACTCTCCTCCAGCACACTCTACCGCCCAGGGGGACTTTTCACCATCAACAGACCTGTGCTCATACTTCCCCATCTCTGAGCCATGCTCATATGCTCCTCCTACCTGAAATGCTTTCTTCCACCTTGAAGATGCAGATCAGAAGCCATCTACAGACTTCAGATTTTTTTTTAGAAATTATTTATTTATTTTTAGAGAGGGGGAAGGTAAGGAGAAAGAGGGAGAGATACATCAATGCACAAGAGAAATATTGATTGCTTGCCTCTCGCATGCCCCCAGCTGGACACCTGGTCTACAGCTGGATGTGTTCCCTGATGGATAATGTAATTGGGGACCTTTTGGTTTGTAGGATGATGTCCAACCCACTGAGCCACACCAGTTGGGGCCAGACTTAAGATAGCTTCAACTTAAGATGGTTTTATTGGGAAGTAACCCCATCATAAGATGAGGGTATTGCATATTAGCAACCATTTAGTCTTGAACTGATATGCAGCTAACTACTTACCTACTTACATGGCTAGGTGTCCTGGTTTATGTTATTTATGACATACCTATGTATAGTCACATCCCTACTTATCTGGAAATTACACTTCTACTTCAGTCTCCTTCTGTCATGTTTCCTGGGGCTGGGGGACCTTCTGAGTTGGCCCGTAGCAGGATCAGCAAGTGCAAATTACCGTTTCTTCTTTCTGGCATCCGACTATATGTACACACACATCACAGCTTTTACTTCTGGAATTCATGTTATACTGTGTTTTCTTGTAGCTTTTCCTATCTCGTTTCCAGACACAGCTATGTTTTCCTTCCCACAGCTCCAGGCTGCAGGGTTAGTGTTCTTTCTGTTTTGCCAGCATGTCTGTCTCAGACTGACCCGAGCGCATCTCAATGAGAATTTGAGGCTCATGCTGATGGAGCAAGCGAGGCTCCAAGCTCACAAGTGATCTTTAAATAATTGCACCAGATTTTCAATAAATAGGAGTCCTTAAAATTCCATGTAGTTTAAGTGTAATACTAGGATATTGGCACCTTCTTCATCTTCCTTCCTGTGGTCTTTATACAGGGACTTTACAAGTGCCTGCAAGAAGGGGCACCATCCAAAGAAAGAGGAGGCCATGGACAAAGACAGCCATGAAGGAGATGATGAGGAGGAAAGTGAAGATGACTGGGAAGAGGTTGAAGGTGAAGCATCTGTCTTTGCTTTCGGAACCGTCCAATCCTGTTTTTCTGTTTGACTCTGTTTGGAATCATGTCACTGATTGTGATCCTGTTGTTTTCTTTTGAAACTTTTTAAGATCCAAGATAAGGTTGTAGTAGGGACTTGCTTTTGATATAAGGAGAAATTCAACTCCAGGTTACTAGACCAGGTTGCATATTCTCTTCCTTTGCTGGCTGTTAATGCAGTAGATTATGAAATAAAGAGGCAACATCACTCTAGAAAGAGCAGAGGCAGAAAAAAAACCACAGATTTTTAAAGAGTTAGACCTGGGGTCAGAGCCCAGCTTTGCCCCTTATTATAGCTGTGCGAGAAGGAACTCCACCCATCTGAGGTGGTTTGCTTCATGGTTAACATCCAGTAAACAGTGCTTACTGTGAGCAGGCCAGGCTCTGGGCTTGTGGGAGCAGTGGGGGAGTTGCACATGTAACAGGCTGAGTGCAACATGTACTCACATAACCAGCTAACGTTATCATCCCTGAATCCTGTTGCCTAGCATGACTTTTTCCCAGCTGTCTGTCTGGAAGATATTCAAACCTACAAGAAAGTCGAAAATATGGTGTATGTACTCTTCATCTACATTCACTAACTTTAACGTTTTGCCATCTTTCAGTGAGTATGCGTTGTGGAAGCATTTGAAAGTAAATCCAGACACTTTGATACTTCACTTCTCAATAAATACTGCACCATGAGTTGTCTAAGAATGAGACATTCCACTGCATTGTAAAATACTATCGGCACTCCTAAGAAAAAGAAGAATAAATCAATCCCCAGCTGTTACAAACTACTCTTTATAGCTGTTTTTCCCCTTTTGTTCTAATCTAGGATCTGTTCAAGGTGTAAGCCTTGAATTGGTTGTCTCTTTAGTTTCTTGAACAGTCCCCCCGCCCACCATAAGTGGCCTTTCCTTTTCCACAGCACTGCCTTTTTTACTGAAGAGTTCTGGCCTCTTGTTGCGTAGAGTATATCAGGTTCTGGTTTTGTCTGATGAATCATCAGACATCTAATGGTGTTGTCACACTCGTTTCAGTATCCCGTGTATTTCTTATAAATTGTGAATTAAATCCAAAGTCTTAATTGAATTTAGACTAAACTTTTTAAAATTATATTTTGTTGATTATGCTATTACAGTTGTCCTAATTTTTCCCCACTTTGCCCTCCTCCACCCAGCACCCCCACTCCCTCAGGCAGTCCCCATGCCATTATTCATGTCCATGGGTCATGTGTGTAGGTTCTTTGGCTCCTCCATTTCCTATACTGTACTCTACATCCCCATGGGTATTCTGTAACTGCATATTTGTACTTCTTAATCCCCTCCCCTCTTCACCCATTCCCACACCCCCCTCCTCCCATCTGGCAACCATCAAAACGCTCTCTGTGTCCATGATCCAGTCTCTGTTCTCCCCCTACACTGTTGTCTACATGTGTGTCATCCATACATGTAGACATGTTCTTTGACTATTCCCTTCCCCTTCTTTCCACCGTTGCCTTCCTCCCACCCCCCTCCCCTCTGCTGTGAGTTCATTCCATGTTTCCAGGTTTTTGGTTCTGTTTTGCTCGTTTGTTTATTTTGTTCATTAGATTCCACATATGAGTGAAATCATATGGTATTTGTCTTTCACTGCCTGGCTTATTTCACTTAGCATAAATGGTCTTCAGTTCCATCCATGCTGTCACAAAAGGTAGGAATTCTTTCTTATTTCTTTCTACTATATAGTATTCCATTGTGTAAATGTATCATAGTTCTTTAATCCACTCACCTACCAATGGGCACTTGGGCTGTTTCCAGCACTTGGCCATTGTAAATAGCACTGCTATGAACATAGGGGTGAATAAGTTCTTTTGAATTAGTGTTTTTGGGATTCTTAGGGGATATTACTGGCAATGGAATCACCAGGTCAAAAAGCTGTTCCACTTTTAATTTTCTGAGGAAATTTCATACTATTTTTAATAGTAGTCAACCAGCCTGTGTTCTCACCAGTGGTGCACCAGGGTTCCCTTTTCTCCATCTCCCCACCAACTCTTATTGTTTGTCCATGGCCATTCTGACCAGTGTGAAGTGGTGTCTCATTGTGGTCTTAATTTGCATCTCTCTGGTGGCTAGTGACACTGAGCCATTCTCCCTCTCTAATAACTATCTCTGGGGTAATGCTCTGATTCTCAGCGATTATCTTGTTCCCCAGTAATTTTTACTTAGCAGTTTTAGAATGCATTAATGATCATGACTAGATCAAAAAGTATTATATTGAGGATTGCAAAGTGGTAATTATTGGATTCTATCATTTTATATACATTTAATATCTGAGTGATCTATAAAAGAATTATATTATTAAAGAATTTTTTTTACAGATTACATATATTACCATTTATCATCTTTTTGAGCTTCATGTTGTCCCAAATTTGGCTAGTGGAAGCCTCGTTAAGCTAGCTTCCCTACCATGCCTTTGTGACATGACCTCACTAGTTGTTGAGAACACATGTGTTTTCTGGCTCAACAAGGTGTTCTAGTCTCACTTTATACTTTTCTTGCTTCAGACCTGGAATCAACCTTTTTTTTTCCTGGTTCATTTTAGTGAGGACTGGTATATAGAAACCAAAATCTTCTCATCAGGTGTGTTCATTACAAAACAGGTGTTACTGCTTCTAAGCCCAAAGCTTCTTTATTTTTTTAATATTTTATGTATTTACTTTTAGAGAGAGAGGAAGGGAAGGAGAAAGAGTGGGAGAGAAACATCAAAGTGTGGTTGCCTCTCGTGTGTCCCCTGCTGGGAACTGGCCTGCAACCCAGGCATGTGCCCTGACTGGGAATCGAACCAGCAACCCTTTGCTTCACAGGCCCATGCTCAATCCACTGAGCTACACCAGCCAGGGCCCAAAGCTTCTTTATAAGAGCCCTTTGCTACCGAAGTTCACAGATCCATTTCAGCAAATTCAGTTTATTTCAGCTAGTGTTGATGTAGTGGGCAGTGTAGGGGATGAAGAGATGAAGAAGATGTATTCCTTGTCATTACAAATTTACAACTAAGACTGAAAGACACCTAAATCATCACTTCATACAAAGTAAATTGTGCTGTTATGTAGTGATGAAAAGATAGGAATTGTTTTCACTTGCCTTTCCTTTTTTTTATGAAAAGAATAAGAATCTTAGCACTGAAACACATGAGCGTCAGCACCTTGGTAGCAGGGGCCTGTATCTAATTCAGCTCAATGTCTTTGTGTCTTCGTGTCCTCCTTTTGTGCTCTCAGGACTACTTCTCTGTGGGTGAAGTGAAACGAATACATGTCAGCACAATGCGTGGCAGGGGGGTTGTTTTTGTTTTTTAGGTATTCAAAGCGTAGAAGGAGTACTTACTTCTGTGAGTTGTCCACCTTGCATCTGTTTCTCACTTCCTCCTTCCCATCCGAACCTCGATTTTGTTCACTGTGGTAGCTATTATCATTACTATTATTATTATTGTTGATTTTTTAAATTACTGTTGATAGAACTCAGTGAGCTTGTGCCGGGTGATGGGGGAGAAAATGCAGCTTTCTCTCAATCGGTCCTGCCTGTGAAACCAGTGGAGATAGAGATTGAAACACCGGAGCAGGCGAAAGCAAGAGAAAGAAGGTAAGATCAGGCACTGCTTTTAGATTCCTGTCACTTATCATTGGCCACAGCTGTCACTTAAGTGAAAACTTCCAAGAAACACTTAGGAGGCCCAGGATGAGTACCAAAGTGGGAACCTTGGGTCGGGGAACCCTGGGCTCATCTTCAGGACTTCAGTGAGAAACCTCGTGTCCTGGCTGGGGTAGGGAGATGAGGAGAGAAAACACCTCTGTATTGAACCACTTCTCTGTGCCAGGGTTGTCCATTATCTTGCTTAATCTTTAGAGTAGTATGTGAGGGAGGAGCCAGAGGCCCAGAGAGGTTAAATATAATTTCAGGAATCGTTCACCAGTAAGTGGATGAGCCAAGCTGTAAATCTCTGTCAGGTTGATGCAGGAAGTCATGCTTTCCTCACACATCACTCCGCAGGACTTGAAACAGTGCCCTCTGTGGTGTGGAGCCCCTATTTCACCCCAGTGTCCCCAGTACCTCTGTAGCTTCTGATGGCTTGGGAACATGGAGCATAATACCTGGTAGTTTATTGGTCATAGGGTTCCACTGTATGATGGGCACATTATTATTAGCCATGCAGAAGGAATATAATAGAAGTCATTCAAGATGCATCGAATTTTCTTAAAGGTGCATGGGACACAGACCTGAAAGAGATTTTACACCAGAACAGCATAATGCAAATGAGAATACATTAACTGAACATAAAGGTGGTGGTTGCTAAGGAGGGAATGGGTAGTTGGAAGGTCAGGCAGTCAGAGAAGACTTCCTGGAGGGGGTGAGTTTTGACTCATGTGCATGAGGCATGATTTGGGGCAGGTTTAGAGGAGGGCAGTATGGGCAGAGAATGTCCTGAGCTAAGATTTGTAGGTGAGAAGGAGTAGAAAGCTGTGCAGAAAATAGGTAGCTTTTAAAAAATTTACTCAAGTATCACAGCCTTGTATAGGAAGACAAGGAGAACGATTCATATGCCATTATAAATAAAAGGAATTAACTGGGGGTGGAGTGAGGTTTCAATTTCCCAGTTCATTCTCGGATTTTTCAATGTACATTGCAGTGAAAAAATACGAATGGAGTTTGAGACAAGTCTTCGGAGGCTGATGAAACGTTTCAGTAAAGAAGTCCAAGAGAACACACACAAGGTAAGGGCGGGAACGAGGGAAAGGACCGCGTTCCTCTGTTTCGGGGCGGGGTGCTGTGGCGGAAAGAACTGGGGTTTCCAGTCAGTGAAACCTAGGTCTCATTTCTGACTCTCTTACTCACTATGCGACCTTGGCAAGTTTCTTACTCTCTCTGAGGCTTAGTTCCCTCATCCTTGAAGTAGGGGGTAGCAGTAGTGTCTTCCTCAGAGGGCGGTTGTGAGGATTAAGCAAATGACACATGTAAGGTGCACAGCACAGTGCCTGGCACGGAGCAGGGGCTAAATAACAGACACCATCCATCTCTTCCTTCCACTGTCTAATAACACTAATCTAATGACAGAATCTAATAATTCTGATCTCAGCTGAAGTCACTGGCTTTTGACTTCATCATGGTTACTGAACATGTTTTATGGACCTAGCAAGGTTCTTGGCATTGTGGGGAGAGAGCCTTGCATAAAGTTTATTTCCTTCGATTAAAGGGCTTCTGATCTCACAAGATGGAACAAGAAAAGCCTCAAAACAGAGAAACTTGACTTGGAAGAAAGAAAGAGCTCAGTGTGGGTGCGAATAGCTGAGGAAGGCTTTATTTAGGAGTAAGAACAGCATGTTGATATGGGAGAGGACAAAGTCTGGGAAGATGGCTCTCACCAAGTTGCAGAGGGGGTGGGGGGCAACCAGTTTGCCTGCAACTTGGAGGGTGTGTGTGTTGGAGGCCAGATGAGAGTGTGGCCAGGGAGGACTTTGGTTTTTCTTCCACTTGGCAGTGGGCAGCAGAGAAGGTGGTGATAGGATGGATGGAGGAGACACTCCACAGCAGCCACAGAAACCTAGAGGTGAAATGTGCACATAGCGAGAACAGAGAGGAGATGAGATGGGAACTGGCGTGGTGCCCATCTCACAGCAGCCTCGGGGAGTAAATGAGATAGCCATGATTCTCATACCTCTTGGAACTGCAGAAGAAAGAAAGAGACCAAGATTTGAAGCCTCAGTGAGAGGAGAAGGGCAATGCCATTGATTGAAATAGGGAGGCTATGAGTGGGAAGGAAGACCAATTTTGAAGTGAAAATTATGCAAATCTGTATGTGAAAGAAGGGGATGACAGTCACACGATGATTTCGATAGGTTGAGGAAGGGTGGGCGCGGAGGTCAGAGACTGGTGTAGGGTCAGAGGTGAGACTGGTGTAGGGTCAGAGCAGGGCAGGGTGGGTTGAAGCACACACATGGAGATGCCGGCAGCTGTGCAGTGAGCCCCTGCTCTCCCCTGGCTTTGACAGTTACTAGCCTGTGAGCAGTCTTACTGTTCTTTTCCACTACTCACTTTTCCCCCAACACTCCTGAGCACACCTCAGACATTGTAGCATTTCATCCATAGTCCCTTCAGTGTGTATCTCTAAAAGACAGGCCTCTTGGAAAAAAAGAAGTTTGTATTTTGAGATTTGGGATTCTTTGAGGGATTGAGTATCTGGATAGAAGAGGGGGTGAGACAAAAATCTTGGCAAATGGCCAATGTTGGTATTTTTACTTTTTTTGTATGTAGAAATGCCAACAAATATTTCCTGTCCACAAAATGCCTTTTAATTTGACAACAAAAATTTGTCTGATTTTTAGCCTTTCTTCCATGTCTTCCTTCTTCTCTTTCTTCCCAGGTTCACCTTTTGTGCCTGCTGGCAAATGGCTTCTATCGAAACAGCATCTGCAACCAGCCTGATCTGCAGGCTATTAGCCTCTCCATCATCCCAGCCCACTTCACCCGAGTGCCTCCTCAAGACGTGGATATCTGCTACCTGTCAAACCTGGTGAAATGGTATGGTCCTCTGGCCGGTGTGGCACAGCCTTGGCGTAGGATTTGTGTCTCAGAGGATGGGTGCAGGTCACTTCTACAGGTGTCCCCTGAAGTGATCCTGTAAGCCAGACAGTGGGCATGGCATTGAGTGTAAGAAATGTCAGGCATGATCTCTGTCCTGGAAGAGCTCTAGGTTGGCCAGTAAGACGAATACACCCAATTAGAGTGTATTAATTAGAGTAGGGACCAGTGCTCTGGAAGAGGTGTGCTGGGAACTGTGGGCACATGGAGCTGGGACACTTACCTCAGCTGCAGGGTCTGGGAAGGCTCCTGGGAAGGTGAAGTCTAAATTGGGTCTTACTGATGAGTAGGAGTTAGCCATATGGGGTGGGAAAAGTAGAATAAAGGCAGGGACTCACAGTTCCCTTTCCAGACTTCCCCTTCCGGTTTTCTTGGTACAAAGAACAGAATCCCTCTTTGCTCTGGCCTCTTACACGAAGGAATGTCCGGCTTCTCTCCAGGTTCATTGGAACGTTTACAGTTAACTCTGAGCTTTCAGTCAGTGAGCAAGACACCCTGCAGACTACGCTGGAAAGGAGATTTGCAATTTACTCTGCACGAGATGATGAGGAATTGGTCCACGTGAGTGATTCTTCACGGCAGTGCTATTTTTATTAGAACTGTTAGCCAATGACAGTGGTAGTCATGTGCCAGATGTTGTTCCAGGTGTTTTACATGTTTTTCCTTATTCAGTCCTCATAAAATAAAGAACAGGTACTCAAACTTAAAGAGGCCAAGGAACTTTCTTAGGTTCATTGACTTGGCAAGTGATGGAATCAGGGTTGGGACCAGTGTGTGAGTTTAAGGCCTGCACTCTTCCCCATCTATTAGGTGGTGGCCTGGTGTGTTAAAGCACTGGATTTTTGGTCAGGTGCCCTAGGATTGTTTCCGTTAACTATTCAGAAATTGTGTTCAGAAGATCTAAGGAAATGTTTCATGTTGGCTGCTGAAATCCTTAAAGAAGTATTTCCATACTTTCTAGTTTGAGTGACAGTGTTGGCAGGCAGCCAATGCAATTTTGTGTCTACCAAAAGCAGTTCTGGTGAAGAGCTCTTAACGTGTAAAACAGGCTTTTTCAAATGCTCGAGAATAACCTTAAGTAAGGCTCTGAATAAAACAAAAATAGAGGTAGATATATGGATGATACATTCCAGGAATCTGTCCCTGGAAGATTCCTGTGAATAGACACCTTTGTGCCTGAGCCCCAGATTCCCTGTTTGTTAGGGAAAAGGCAATATTTTTGGTATCTTTAGAGGCTAAATGACTGACATCTTTACCTCTCTCCTTCTGATTTGGTTTGGTAAGGTCTGGCCAGTAATTATGCTATAACACCACCATCCAGAGAGAAACATTAATATTTGAGTACTGTTCTCCAATATTTGTTCCTGTGCATTTGTGTTTATATACATTTATTTTCATTTGTGGAGTTTTTTTAAAAGCAAAATCATATGGGGTTTTTTTTTTAAGTAAACAATTCAGTGACATTTAGTGCATTCAGAGTTTTGTACAACAACCGCCTCTATTTCCACAATATTTTGGGGTTGCTACCCCAAAAGGAAATCCTGTACCCATTACACGGTTACTCCTCATTCTGCCTCTTCTACCCCCTCAGGCATTCGGCAACCACCAACGTGCATTGTCTAGTGATTTACATATTCTGGACACTTCATATAAAAGAAATTGTACATGTGGTGTTTTGTGTCTGCCTTCTGTCACTTAGCATGTTTTCAAAGTTCATCTGTGTTTGCAGATTGTATGAGTACTTCATTCCTTTATATGGTCGAATACTATTCCTTTGTATGGAAAGACCACATTTTATTTACCCATTCATCAACTGATGGTTTTTAGATAGTTTCCACCTTTTGGCTGTTGTGAAGAGTATTACCATATACATATGTACATGTATTTATCTGAGTGCTTGTTTTAGTTCTTTTGGGTATATACCTAGGAGTGGATTTCCTGAGTCATATGGTAATTGCAGGTTAAACCTGACTGCCACATATTTCCACAGCAGCTGCACTGTTCCACCAGCAATATCCAAGGGTTCCAATTTCTACAAATTCTCACCAATACTTATTTTCCTTATTTCTATTTATTTTTTTAAAGATTTATTTATTTATTTATTTATTTTTAGGGGGGAGGGAGGGAGAAAGGGAGAGAAACATCAATGTGTGGTTGCCTCTAGCACACCCCCTACTGGGGAACTGTCCTGCAACCCAGGCATGTGCCCTGACTGGGATCAAACCACCAACCCTTTGGTTCTCAGGCCAGCACTCAATCCACTGAGCCACAGCAGCCAGGGCTCTGTGTTTTTATTCTAGTCATCTTTATGGGTATGAAGTAGTATCTCATTGTGATTTTGATTTACATTTCCCTAATAACTAATGATAGCATATTTTCTTGTGTGTATTGGCCATTTATATATCATCTTTGGAGAAACATCTATTCAAGTCTTTCGCCTATATTTTGATTGAGTTCTTTGTCTTTTTGTTGTTGAGTTGTAAGAGTTCTTTATATATTTTGGGTATTAGACACCAATCAGGTATATGCTTCGCAAATATTTTCTCCTATTGTTTAGGTTGTCTTTTTACTTTCTTGATAAAGACCTTTGATGTAGAAAAGATTTAATTTTGACAAAGTAAAAAATTTTTGTTTGTTTCTTATACTTTTGGTGTCATATTTAGTACTCCCTTGTCAAATCCAAGGTCATAAAGATTTCCTTCTTTATTTTCTCCTAAGAATTTTACAGTTTTAGCTCTTAAATGTACGTCTTTTATCCATTTTGTTAATATTTGTATGTGATGTGAGGTAGGTGTTCAACTTTGTTCTTTTTGCATGTTGGGTATCTAGTTGTCCCAGCACTATTTGTTGAAGGACTGTTCTTTCAACTATTTGTTAAATTATTTTTTCTACTTTTTGAAAAGAGAAGTTTTTCAATGAGGATTGAATGGTCTTGCACTCTTGTCAAAAATCCACTGGCGTAGGTGTACGGGTTAACTTCTGGCTTCTCAGTTTTATTCCATTGATCTGCATGTCTCTCCTTATGCCAGTACCACACTGTTTGATTGCTATAACTTTGTAGTAAGTTTTGAAATTAGGAAGTGTGAGTGAAACTTTGTTCTTCACTTAAAATTTTGTTTTGACTATTCAATGGCCCTATGCAGTTTCACATGAATTTGATGATCTGCTTTTTCATTTCTATTTTTTTTAAAAAGGCCATTGGGATTTTGATAGGGATTACATTGAATCTGTTGATTGATCTGGGTAGCGTTATAGTATTACGTCTTCCAGTTCACTAACATAGATGTCTTTCCACTTATTTTGTGTCTCATTTCTTTATGCTGTATATTGTGGTTTTCAGTGTATTTGTCTATCACTTCAGTTAAATTCTTTCCTAGGTATTTTTTTATTCTATCATAAATAATACTGTTTTCTTCATTTCCTTTTTAGATTGTTCATTGCAGGTGAGCAGGAATACAGCTGATTTTTTATGTTGATCTTATACCTTAAAACTTTGCTAAATTTACTCATTAGCTCCAGTAGCTTTCTTGTACATTCTTTCATATTTTCTGTGTATAAGATCTTGCTATCTATAAATAGAGATAATTTCATTTCTTTTCCAGCTTGGATGCCTTTTGTTTCTTTTTCTTGTCCAATTTTTCTGGCTACAACTTCCAGTTCAGTTTAGAATAGCATTGGTGAAAGCAGGCGTCCTTGTCTTGTTCCCAGTCTTGGGGCTGGAGAAAACTTTCACTCTTCACTGTTGAATATCTTGCTAGCTGTAGGTTTTTAATCAATTTTTGTAGTTGTGTTGAAGTTTCCTTCTATTTCTTGTTTTCTCAGTGTTTTTATCATTCAAGTGTGTTGGATTCTGTCAAGTGCTTTTCCTCTGTCATTTGAGAGGATTGTGGTTTTTTTCTTTATTCTATCAATGTAGTGCTTTGCATTGATTGTTTTCTTATGTTAAACCAGCCTTACCTTCCTGAGAATAAATCCCACTTTTTTATGGTGTATAATTTTTTTTGCAGTGTAAGCCAAATATTTATTCTAAAATATGTATTAAATCTAAAGAGCACAGTAAATTATACAACACAGAATACCAATTTAATTTTATTGAATAAGAAATATTCAAAACAGAATGCAGCCATATTATTTTTGAAACCTTTTGAATAAGAACAAAACTGGATATAAAATGGCATATTAAAAAAAGGAAATAAAATCTGGTCATGTGTGAAAATAAGTATACACTACGCACAAGTAGAATTTATACCATATATGTCCACATTCAGATTTAATTGATGTCATCCACTATATCAGTAGACTAAAGAAAAATAATTGTGTGACCTTATTAATTGAAATAAAACAAGCATTTGATAAAACTCAACACCCGTTCATGAAAGAAAAAACATATTGTAATTTAGGATTAGAGGATAACTAACTTAACTTAATGAAGAGTACCTAATAAAAAACCTTCAGCTAAGATTATACTTAGTAGTGAAATACCAAATGATTTCTTCCTAAGATCAGAAATAAGACAAAATATCTGCTCTAACTGCTCTTATTCCAAATAGTCTTGGAATTTCTAAGCAGTATCATAAGCCGAGAAAAAGAAAAGACATGTTAATCAGAAAGAAAGAAATAAAAACTGCCTCTATTTTCAGATGGCATTGTTGTATACATAGAAAATCTCAAGATATCTACACAAAAAACCCTTGAAAATCTCTTAGAACTAATTCATCAAGTTCATGGTGTACTAGATCAACTGCAAACATCAATAAGTTTTTAAATATATTTTATTGATTGTCCTATTACAGTAGCCTCATTTGTTTCCTCTTTACTCCCTCCGCCCTGCACACTCCCTCCCACCGACATTCCTTCCCCTTTAGTTCATGTCCATGGATCATACATATAAGTTCTTTGGCTTCTACATTTCCTAACTATTCTTAACTTCCCCCTGTATATTTTCTACCTACCATTTATGCTACTTATTCTTTGTACCATTTCCCCCTCTCTCCCCCCCTCCCACTCCCCTGCAGATAACCCTCCATGTGATCTCTATTTCTGTGGTTCTGTTCCTGTTCCAGTTGTTTGCTTAGTTTGTTTTTCTTTTTGTTTTAGGCATGGTTGTTAATAACTTTGAGTTTGTTGTTATTTTACTGCTCATAGTTTCGATCTTCTTTTTCTTAGATAAGTCCTTTTAACATTTCATATAATCAGGGCTTGGTGATGATGAACTCCTTGAATTTGACCTTATCTGAGAAGCACTTTATCTGCCCTTCCATTCTAAATGAAAGCTTTGCTGGATAGAGCAATCTTGGATGTAGGTCCTTGCCTTTCATGACTTGGAATACTTCTTTCTAGCCCCTTCTTGCCTGTAACGTCTCTTTTGAGAAATCAGCTGACAGTCTGATGGGAACTCCTTTGTAGGTGACTGTCCCCTTATCTCTTGCTGCTTCTAGGATTTTCTCTTTATCATTAGTCTTGGCTAATGTAATTATGATGTGCCTTGGTGTGTACTTTCTTTGGTCCAACTTCTTTGGGACTCTGTGAGCTTCCTGGACTTCCTGGAAGTCTATTTCCTTTGCCAGATTGGGAAAAATTCTCCTTCATTATTTGTTCAAATAACTTTTCAATTTCTTGCTCTTCCTCTTCTTTTTCTGATGTTGGAACATTTAAAGAGTTCCTGGAGGTTCCTAAGCCTCTCCTCATTTTTTTGAATTCTTGTTTCTTCATTCTTTTCTGGTTAAATGTGTCTTCCTTCTGGTCCACACCATTGATTTGAGTCCCAGTTTCCTTCCTGTCACTGTTGGTTCCTTGTACATTATCCTTTATTTCACTTAGCATAGCCTACATTTTTCATCTAATTTGTGACCACATTCAACCAACTCTGTGAGCATCCTATTTACTAGTGTTTTGAACTGTGCATCTGATAGGTTGGCTGTCTCTTCATCACTTAGTTGTATTTTTTCTGGAGCTTTGATCTGTTCTTTTATTTGGACCATTTTTTTGTCTCAGTGATAAGAGGTGGAGCCTTAGGTGTTCACCAGGGTGGGGCAACCCACATTGCTGTATGTGGGGACAGGGGCCAAGAGGGAACAATGGCGCTTGCTCTGCTGTCAGCTGGCTTTCTGCCACTTCCCCTGCTTCCCACAAGCAAATGGGTTCTTCTGGTGCCGATCCCCAGGTGGGTGGGTTTGTGTACGTTCTAGGACCCTATGAGTCTCTCCAGGGAACTCTCCCTGTGAGGCTGGAAGTTTCTACTGCTGCCACCTCAACCCCCACATGTTTTTTCAGTCAGAGATTTGAGGCTTGTTTTCTCCGCACGGGGATCCTGGGTTGTTTGTTCTGTCTTACTCCCCAGTTGTTCCTCCCAGTTTATCTGCACTTGAATGTGGGACCACCCGCCCCACCAGCCACTGCCTCACCTGGTCTGCCAGCTGCAGCCTTGCCTGCCCTGGTCCTTCAGCCACCACTTTGCCTGGAGTCCCCTCTCCTGGCTGCCCGTCTCCGCCCCTCCTATTGGCCTGGATTTTCTTCATTAACTTCTTGGTTGTTGGACTTCCTTGCAGTTCGATTTTCTGTCAATTCTAGGGGTTTTTTTGTTTTGTTTTGTTTTTAAATTGTTATCCTCTTTTTGGTTGTGGGAGGAGGCATGGATGTTTCTACCTCCATCTTGGCTGGAAGTCCAATTTTTAATGTTACTAGATTTAGTTTGCTAAGTATTTTGTTGAGGATTTTAGTGTGTATTCATAAAGAATATTGGTCTGTAGTTTTCTTGTGATATCTGGCTTTCATATCAGGGTAATACTGGCCTCACAGAATGAGTTGGGAAGTTTTCCCTCTTCTGTTTTTTTGGAGGAGTTGGATGATTCTTGTTAATTCTTCTTTAAATATTTGGTAGTACTCTTCTGGTCCTAGACCTTTTTTTGATGGGGAGGTTTTTGATTTCTGTCCCAATTTCTTGTTAAAGGTATATTCAGATTTTCTTTTTTTCTTGAGTTAGTTTTGGTCATTTCAGTATCTTTAGGATTTGTCCATTTCATCCATTTATCTTATTTTCTGTATAGGAATCATATGGCTTTGCAACTTAATTGTTTTTCCCTTGGCACCAATGTACACGGGCAGATTACTTACTAAAGGTGATGACCATGCGTATTTGTGTAGCACCGGATTGCCTCTGGAGTGGTGTCACATACATGACCTTATTTGTAGTCCTGTGAGGAAGACGCAGCAGGGGTTGTTACAGATGGAGATATCTAGGTGTAGAGAAGTCACTCAGCTAGTTGAATGCTCCAGTGAACACTCAGTTAAATTTAGGTGAGTACTCAGGTATCCATACTTTTACGTATGTGCTTCAGTGCCATGCTGTACACAAAGAAGCTAAGAAATTATTATTGGTACATTAATAACTATACCAACTAATTGATAGTATGTTGTCAACTGAAAATGAACTATAGCTATTATCTGGATTTTTCAAGGTTTTTCACTAATGCCCTCTTTCTGTCCCACGGTGTAACCCAAGGTGCTCTGTAGCATTTCCTCACCCTGTCTCCTGAGTCTCGTCCAGTCTGCCGCAGTCTCAGTCTTCGCTTGCCCCTCACTACCTGGATGGTCTGGGAGAGTGCTGCTTAGGAGTGTTGTAGCTTGCCTCTCGGTTTGGGTTTCTCTGATGGTTCCCAGTGTTACCTCCAGAAAAAGCAAGGCAAAAGTAATTTTTTCTTTTTTAAAAGATTTTATTTATTTATTTTTAGAGAGGCGGGGAGGGATGGAGAAAGAGAGGGACAGAAACACTGATCAGTTGCCTCTAACACCCCCACTGGTGACGCGGCCTGCAACCCAAGCAATTGCCCTGACCAGGAATCGAACCAGCGACCTTTCACTTTTTGGAACAGCACCGAGCCATGCCAATCAGGGCAATTATTTTTTTCAATATAATGTGGCTTTTCACAGAAAACCTCCCTTTTTATTTTTCCTTTTCACCTTTGGCTTTCTCAGTAGGCCTGAGAAATGTTGGAGGCCTGAGAGCTGTGTAGGAAGATCTTGCTCAGGTGCTTTATCACTGTTGCTGTATTGGAGGTTAATTCCCTGGAGGAGGCTCCCATCCTTACAGGTTAGCAGCATGTTTAAAAATGCAGCCTGTGCCCTGGCTGGTGTGGCTCAGTGGACTGAGCACCGACCTAAAAACCAAAGGCTCGCTGGTTTGATTCCCAGTTAGGGCACGTGCCTGGGTCGCGGCCAGGTCCCCAGTGGAGGGCGTGGTGTGTCAACCACACATTGATATTTCTCTCCCTCTCTTTTTCCCCTCCTTTCCTTTCTCTCTCAAAGTAAATAAAATCTTCTCAAAAAAATAATAAAGTATATATGAAAAAGATCTTTAAAAAAAAAAGAAATGTAGCCTCTAGTTGAAAGATTCATTGTGGGGGAAAATAGAATGTAGGAAATAGACTTTGGTCATCCAATGGTAATTGTGTTTTATATATTTTTTTGTCAAAGTGATATTTTATTATTTTAATCAGAGACATAACATATGTTGAGTACAGAAAGGTAAGCTGAGAAAAACACTACATGTAAACAGCCATAACCTAATATACATATCCTTCTCCAAATACACACATATGTTTATATAATTTTTTTCTTACAAAAATTAACATTGCACATTAAAAACAAACTTCTCACCCTGGCTGGTGTGCCTCAATGGATTGAGCACCTGTCTGCAAACCAAAGAGTCGCTGCTTTGATTCCCAGTCAGGGCACATGCCTGGGTTGCAGGCCAGTTCCCCAGTAGGGGGCATGTGGAAGCAATCATGTATGGATGTTTCTCTCCCTGTCTTTCTCCCTTTCTCCCCTCTAAGAAATAAAATCTTTAAATTTTTTTCTCTTTTTCTTTAAAAGATGGTGAACATTTTCCCATTTTTCTACAAAGACAGATCTCTGCTGCATCATTTTTAATAGTGTCCAGGTTCCAGACTCCTATTATTAGACAGCTTGGTTGTGTCTAACTTTTCCCTGTTAGAAATAAGCACCACAGTAAGCAACACTTAATTGAACCCTTACTCCTTCTCCTGGAATAAATGTGTAACCCTTTTTCATTATAGATACTGTTACTGATTCTCCGGGCCCTCCAGCTCCCAACCCGACTGGTACTGTCTCTCCAGCCACTACCTCTGAAGTCCTCAGCAGCAAGGGTGAGGTTCTTGGGGCTTCCAGAGAAAAGGGTAGTTGGTCAGGGAGAAGTGAGAAGTTATCAGACTTTAAAAAAATTGGTCATTAGACTATTTTTTAAGGGTCGGTATAAAATAGAGCATGGGTTCCTTTGAGCCTGCCTTGCACATACCCTGTGTTGGCAGGTTGGACACCTGAGTGGATTCTCTAGCAGCCTGACCTCCACATGTGCAGAAGGGCCTGCGAGAGGCCTGGCTCCTCGGTGCTGTGGCTTCTGCCCTGTAGAACAGTGGGCTGGTACCTGTCCTCACCAGCTGTGTGGCTGATGATGATGGGTGAAGGGCTCTGAATTCTGCAGTCATCCAAGGAGGAGGCTGAACGCTGTGCTCACTGGGGTGTTAGCATTGTCTGAAACTTGATGGTCCAAAAATCGATTTTAATCACTCTGTATTAAGACCATAACTTTATTAAGTCCCTTGGTATTTGCTTGCAAAATGCATTAAGTACAAGATGAAGATTATCATCGCTGAGGAAGCTGCAGCTCAGAGGTTCCATAATTTACCTAACTCATAACATGAGAAACAACTTTAGACGCAGGTTTTTCTGTTTCCACATCCCATGCTTTTCCCCATGCCACACTTGAGGGTAAAGAGAATTATATTGTGACCTTATCGAAGGTACTTTAGATTTTAGCAGATATTTTTCTGCGGCCCAGGATAGCCAGTTGATTAGTGTTTGAGCTGGGGACATCTTGGGTCCACTGGTTCTCTAGCCAGTGACTCAAGCCTGTTACAGGATCTCTAGCCCATCATTAGCAAAAAAGAAAAAGCAAAATTTCTGTTCTGTTTAAGGGAAAGAAACCTAAAGAGAGATCCACAGAAGGTCCTGCAGGCTCCTCAGAAACTCCCAGCCTAGTTTCAGAAAACCAAACCCAACCGAAGACCAGCAGAGGAACCAGGAAAAAGAGCACTTCTTCTAAGGACACTAGCAGCGCAAGTGCTAGAGGGAAGAGGGGCGTGGCAGCTGCCATCAAGAAGAAGCGGAGAGAGTCCTCCTCTTCTGGGCAGGAAGAGGACCAGGCGGAAGAGCAGGAGGAGGAGACCCAGAGACGCCCTCATGGCCGGAAGCTGCGGGTGGGCTCCAGGGTGTCTTATAAAGAGGAGGAGAGTGGGAGTAACAAGGCCAGCAGTGCCTCTGACTTCGAGCTCTCCAGCGGGGAAGCTCATCATCCATCCGACGAGGATTCTGAGCCTGGTCCTTCAAGGCAGAGGAGGGCTCCAGCCTCTCAAGGGACAAAGGCAAGATCCAAAAGTAAATCCGGGACCCAACATGGAAGCCTTCGTAAGCACCCTGGCTCTCCAGCAGCATCCACAAACTCTTCAAACACTAAGAGTAAGAAAAGCAAGAAAATGTCCAGCATTGGTGAGGGGACAGAACAAAAAAACACAGCTGGTGTGGACCAGTGGCTAGAGGTGTTCTGTGAGCAGGAGGAAAAGTGGGTGTGTGTGGACTGTGTGCATGGTGTGGTAGGCCAGGCCCTGACGTGTCACAGGTACGCCACCAAGCCCATGACCTACGTTGTGGGCATTGACAATGATGGCTGGGTCCGGGATGTCACCCAGAGGTATGACCCAGCCTGGATGACAGTGACCCGCAAGTGCCGAGTTGATGCCAAGTGGTGGGCTGAAACCTTGAGACCCTACCAGAGCCTCCTGGTGGAAAGGGAAAAGAAAGAAGACTCGGAGGTAAGGCCTCGGCTGCCACGGGCTCAAAGACCCATTGAGTTGCTAAAATTATTTCCATATTTGAGCACTGTATGTATGCCCAGCCTGTGTTTGGTATTTTTAGTGTTTATCTCATCAGTTATTACAACACTGTAAAGCTGGGATTACTATTGCTTTAATTTTATCAGTTAAAGATTTAGGATCCAAGACATTAACTGACTTGGTATTTGAACCCAGATCTGTCTTGCTTTTTGAAGACTGTATACTTTTAGTTATTGCCCAGTTATAAATTGGGAGCTTTGAAATATTTATGAAGTCATATAAGTGATACTGAGTGAAAGAAGAAAAAACTCATTAATTCCTCTCCCCACCCCGACCCCCCCGCATTTCCAGACATGTGCACTGACACAGGCACACACACTGGGAAGGGAGGGACTGAGGATGAGGACGTACCTTCCGTCTGTGAAGAAGGCCCACTGGGAGGCCGGCTTCTGAACTGAAATGGAACAGTGTTGTCACCTGGTTTCAGGAGGAAGGCTTGGGCTGCTTGTGCACGGCAGTCGTGGGGTTGGTGGGGCTCAGCATCTCCACACGGGAATGTGCCCAGATTTGCCAAAGAATTATGTCCAGTTCCTCAGGGTGGGTGGAGCGTGGGTTTATTTCACATTTTCTGTAGCAGTGCAGTTCATCCTGCACTGAGAGTTCCCTCTGGGGCCGTTCCCGGTTCACATTACTAAAACATGGCCAAGGAAATGGGAATTGTGCAGATGGCATTGTGACCAGCCTAACTAAATAAAGTCTTCATCCTGGGAGCTAACCCCGTGCAGGGTCCAGCCTACTCCTGGCTGTGCCACAGTGCAGGTCCTCACTGATGCATTGGAGGGTTTTCAAGAGCTGCTAAGGGGCAAGGTAGGAGACCTCAGTGAGTAGGATGTGAATTACAGCCGTGGAATTGTCCACTAGAAAATCAGGTTCCTCAAACAAGTGCTAAAAGAATATGTATCATAGGGGACTCAAAACAGTCACAGGGTGTGAACAACTCACTTTGCTGTCCTGTGAGAGCTGTCATGGAAACCCGCACTGCAGAACAGTGATGTCACTTTGAGATAAGGCCTCTTTCCTGAAGAAAACTGTTTTTCTTCCGTGAAACTCCTTAAAAGAATGGGAACTCATCTGCTAGAGCTGGCTGAGGAATAGGTTAGATGAGTTTGCAAAGTTGCTATGAGCCACAGAAATACTTGATTTTTCTTAGCTTTTGATTTACCTAAAACCTACCTAACACTAGAGCTACAAAGACAGTGTTAAGTATTTTGTTTGTTTGTTTGTTTTTTAATTTTTTTAGAGAGGAAGGAAGGGAGAAAGAGAAACATCAATATGTGGTTGCCTCTCGCACCCTACTACTGGGGACCTGGCCTGCAACCCAGGCCTGTGCCCTGACTGAGAATCAAACCCTTTGGTTCGCAGGCCCACACTCAACCCACTGAGCCACACCAGCCAGGACAGTGTTACACTTTTTGGTGCTTATGAAAGCTCTGCTCCACTATCTGTTATCTGAACAAGTTGGTCTGAGGTTTGCTCACCTCAAACCTCATTTCCTCTTCTAAAATGCATGCTCGACATAGTCTCTCTGGCCTTCCCAGTTTCAGGCAAAGCACCTGGACCAGCCTTTACCCTGTGTCATTGGCACATACAAGAACCACCCTCTGTACGCCTTGAAGAGGCATCTCCTGAAATACGAGGCCATCTATCCTGAGACAGCCGCGATCATTGGATATTGTCGCGGGGAAGCCGTCTACTCCAGGTGCGTGCGGTGGCCTGCTGGGGCTTCCTGGGGCCCTGGGACTGTCAGCCTTCTTCTGGGGCAAAGGGCTGGTAATGGCATTCATCCCATTTGTCATGTGGAATGAGCGTTATTGTGTGCACGTGTGCTGTTGTGTGGGGCGACGTGTAGAGGAGAGTGAAGCTCGGAAATTAAAACGAGGATTAAAGGACGAGTGGGGTGGGGTGTTGTAGGGGAAATAAAAAGTGGACAGACGAGGTTCCCACAGGACCATATAAGCACACCCCGCAAATATAAGCTAAAACATACAAAAGGAAAGAAGAAAGGATTCAATAAAAGTTAAAGTTAACGGATATTCTAATGTGTGTAGAGCTTCTGTTTGGGAAGATGAAAAAGTTCTGGAGATGGCTGGTAGGGATGGTTACACAGCAAAGTGAATGTCCTCGATGCCACCAAACTTAAAAATAATTATGATGGTATATTTTATGTTGTATATATTTTATCCTGAGTAAAAAGAAAGTACTGAAGAAGTAGTGAAGGAAATAAGAGTAGAAAATGAATATAAAATACATATAAAATTAAAACTGAAAAAATTTTAATATAAATTTAAGGTAAAAAAAAAGTAGAAGCAGAACTCTTAAAAAATAGCAGTAGAACTCTGGCTGGTGTAGCTCAGTGGACTGAGTGTTGACCTTCGAACCCAAAGGGTTGCTGGTTCGATTCCCAGTCAGGCCACATGCCTGGGTTGCGGGCCAGGTCCCCAGGAGGGGGCATGTGAGAGGCATCCACACATGGATGTTTTTCTCTCTTTCCCCCTCCCTTCCCTTCTCTCCAAAAATATGTAAATAAAATCTTAAAAAAAAAAGAAATAGCAGTAGAAATAAACAAAGTGATCTTTTTTAGCCCTGGCTGGTATAACTCAGTGGATTGAGCGCAGACTGGGAACCAAGGGTCACCAGTTCGATTCCCAGTCAGGGCACATGCCTGGGTTGCAGGCCAGGTCCCCAGCGAGGGGCGTGCAGGAGGCAACCGTACATGGATGTTTCTCTCTCTTTCTCCATCTCTTCCCCACTCTCTAAAAATAAATAAATAAAATCTTTAATTAAAAAGTTATCTTTTTAAAAAACATTGAAATACAAGATGAAAAAGTCGATGTTCTTAAGAAATGGGAAAAGAAGGAGAAAAAAGGAAACAGGAAAGTCCGCATGAACAGATGGTTTGAGTCCTGTGACCCGGGACTACTTTCTGTGTCGGTCCTGCAGGAGTCAGGCACCTTGCCCAGGGTCCCTGTTGGCGCTTTAGGGTCCACATCAGGAAGCACCACGCCTGTCAGGGGCCTCAGGGGCCACAGTCACAGCCTCCAGAGCCCAGGCCGCCTTGACAGAGCAAAAGGCGCAGGCTTCCTCAAGTGGCTGGGAGACAGGAAGTCTGGTGGGAAGGGAAGGCAAGGGTCAGTCACGGGGAAAGCACAAGAGGCAAACAATTTTTAATGTAGTAAAATGTGTAACGAAATTTACCGTTTAACTATTTTTATGTGTACGGTTCAGTGGCATTTAGTACACTGTCACTGTTGTGCAACCATCGCCACCCCCCATCTCCAGAACTTTTTCATTTTCCCAAATGAAACTCTGTGCCCATTAAACACTAACTCTTGAAAATTCCTTCCCCCTCCCCCAGCAACCACCATCCCTCTCCCTGTGTCTGTGAATTTGGCTGCTCTAGAGACCTCATAGAAGTGGACTCACACAGTGTTTGTCCTTATGTGATTAGCGTCCATGGGTGGGCACTGGTACCGCTTGTTCTTTTCGGCCATTGTCAATAACGCTGCTATGAACACAGGAGTGTAAATATCTCTTTGAGACTCCGCCTCCAGTTCTTTGGAGTATATGCCCCACAAGTAGAATTGCTGCATCACAGGTAATTCTGCATTTTCCGTTCTGTAGAACTGAGGTGCCGCTGCCGACAGCAGCTGCACCACTTCATACCTCTACCAGCAGAGCACAAGGGTTTCTGTTTCTCCACATCTCTTTTTTTTTAAACATCTTTTATTGATTATGCCATTACAGTTGTTCTATTCCCCCCCTCCTTTCCCCTCCACCCTGCACACCCCTCCTCCACCATCCCCCCCTTTAGTTCATGAACACATGTCTCAAGTTCTTTAGATTCTGTATTTCCCCTACTATTCTTACCCTCCCCTATCTATTTTCTGCCTACTGTCTATGCTACTTATTTTCTGTACCTTCTCCCCCCTTCTCCTTCTCTCACTCCCCTGTTGCTAATCCTCCACGTGATCTTCATTTCTATGGTTCTGCTCCTGATCTAGCTGTCCTCTTAGTTTGCTTTTGTTTCAGGTGTGGTTGTTACTAACTGTGAGTTTGCTGTCCTTTCACTGTTCATCTTTTTTTATCTTCTTTTTCTTAGATAAGTCCCTTTAACATTTCATATAATAAGGGCTTGGTGGTGATGAACTCCTTGAATTTTACCTTATCTGAGAAGAACTTTATCTGTCCTTCCATTCTAAATGAAAGTTTTGCTGGATAGAGCAATCTTGGATGTAGGTCTTTGGTTTTCATGACTTGGAATACCTCTTTCCAGCCCCTTCTTGCCTGTAAGGTCTCTTTTGAGAAATCTGCTGACAGTCTGATGGGAACTCCTTTGTAGGCGGCTGTCCCCTTAGCTCTTGCTGCTTCTAGGATTCTCTCCTTCATTTTAATCTTGGCTAATGTAATGATGATGTGCCTTGGTGTGTTTCTTCTTGGGTCCAACTTTTTTGGGACTCTCTGAGCTTCCTGGATTTCCTGGAAGTCTGTTTCCTTTTCCAGAATGGGGAAGTTCTCTTATATTATTTGTTCAAATAAGTTTTCCACTGGTGGCTGTTCCTTTCCCCCTTCTGGTACCCCCATAAGTCGGATGTTGGAGCGTTTAAAAATGTCCTGGAGGTTCCTAAGTCTCTCCTCATTTTTTTAAATTCTTGTTTCTTCATTCTTTTCTGTTTGGTCATTTTTTCCTTCCTTCTGGTCTACTCCCTTGATGTGAGTCCCAATTTCCTTTCCATTACTGTTGGTTTCCTGTGCATTACCATTCTTTTCAATTATTTTAGCTTTCATATGTTTCTCTAATTTGTGACTAAAACCAACCAGTTCTGTGAGCATCCTGATCAACAGTGTTTTAAACTGTGCATCTGAAAGTTTGGCTATTTCTTCATCACTTAGATTTATCAGCTCTGGGGCTCTGAGTTGTTCTTGAGCCATTTTTGGTCTGTTCGTGCCCATTAAGTATGAAAAGCGGAGCCTCAGTTGTTTACCAGGACGGGGCAACTTAGGTCGCTGGTTTGTGACACTGTATGTGGGAGCGGGGTCAGAGAGGGAGCAATGGCGGTCCTCTCTGCTCGCCAGTCCATCCCACCAACCCAGCTTGTTTATCCGAACGAAATGTGCGAGCCCGCCGCCCTGCACCGTGCGATCTCAGTGCTCGCCTCTTCACTGGTTTATCTGCACGCAAATGCTCTACCGACCGCAGACAGCCAGCCTCGTCTCTTCCCTGTGTCCACCCGTAGCTAGCCCGAAACTGGGATCTGGGCCTTTGGCTGCTTGCGCACCACCCATTCGGGGATCTTTTTTGCCAACCCACTGCGCTGCTGGCTTCGCTCTTCTTACCAGTTTAGCTGAGCATTTCGTTGTCTCTGGACTCCGTATTGTCGATTTTCTGTGTGGTTTGGTTGTGTTTATTCTTGTTAAAACTTTGTTTTTAGATTTGGTTCTGCATGGACGCGTAGGTGTTTCTTGGCGTCCATCTTGGCGGAAGTTGAGCTCCACATCTCTAACCAACACTTGCTCTCTGTTTTTCGGGTAATAACCATCCTAATGGGTGTGAAGTGATTAGAAGTTGAGATTTACTCTGAGAGGTGTGTGTCCAATGGCCTACTGCTCTCCTGGGGGATGTCCACTCCTCCCTGGCGCCCATGACACAATCACTGGTTTGGGCGATTGGGCGTGCAGCCTGCAGTGGGAGTGTGGCTGGAGTGCTCAGCTCGGGCAGTGATGCTGTGGAGAGAGAAGTGCTGCTCCAGCACCTGGAAAGAGTCCGGTCCTCCCAGCAACCCTGCGAGGCACAAGGGCAGAGTTCATTATCCCTGAGTGTAGGGGAAGGTTCTGAGGCTTAGGGAGGGAAAGTCCAGCACCACCCCACTAAGAGGTGGCACAGCGGTGGTTCACCCAGGGCTGTGGTATTACACTGAACATCAGCTTCAGACTGGCAGGTAGGTGAAGGGCCTGGTTTCTGCACTAGAGGGAAATTTAGTGCCCGTGCTCCATGGAGCCCTGCTTTCTGGGCAGAGAGAGTTCAGGGCCACAGCCTGGAGAAGAGATGGGCGTGCAAGTAGAATTGCAAGGCTGGGGCATAGCTCTTAGCCCTGGAAGGAGAGTGAAGCTAGAGAATCTTTCTCCTAATCACAGGGTGCCAGGAATTACTTGATGTTCCATGAACATGAACCTTAATTCCATGGTGATTTATTAGTGTAATTATAATTTGCATATAGTCTTTTGGGCTCACCACCCCTTCTCTGGACACCCCACAGAATTTAGCAGCAGACCACACCTGGGCAGGCACTTGCTCGGTGGTAAGGACCTGTGCCTGCACTGCTGTGACTTTTTCCTCTACCCCTGCAGGCTGTGGAGGGAATCTCACTGTGAGGGGAGAGGTGAGGGTATGGTGTGAAGCCCAGGACAGACACAGTAACTCCATGTAGGTCAGGTTTTCTGAGTGGACTCACACCTTCAAAGACAGGAAGTCCAAGTTAACTGTCTGTCTGAGGCAGGTCCCCTGGTTCTCTCAGGAGCAGAGCCTGCTCCAGGGCGTGAGGCAGAAAGAGCCTCAGAAGAGTGCCCCAGGCTGTGCTCTTCCTTCTGGGAGGTCATATGAGCACCCATGCTTGGGGTTCCTCTCCATACTGTGCTGTTAGGCAGGTTGTGAACTGAATTTGTCCTTTGTCTCCCTCTGTTGGCTCCGGTAGGGATTGCGTGCATGTCCTGCACTCCAGGGACACATGGCTGAAACAAGGAAGAGTGGTGAGGCTTGGAGAAGTGCCCTACAAGGTAACTAGAGATGGGGGGTTGGGGGGAACCCCGAGGGCACCGGGGAGGCTCAGGACCAAGGCTGAGTGGAACACCCCAGAGACGAGAAGTAGAGACTAAGGGTTGCTGAGTATGTGCCCAGGATAGGAACCCAGGTCTGCCTTTTCTAGTTTGAGAAGGATTATAAGAGGAGGAATGCATATAAATGTCTGCCTTTAATAAGGAATTTGTAAGAAATGGATATTCCAGAGCATGCCAGAAATCTAGGCCAAAAAGCAGTGCTCTGATTCCTGGTGTGTGCTTAAGCGCTGTGTAGGTAGGAGCTGTGTTACTGAGTTGGTCTAAGAGGCCGAAGCCCTGCTCTTTGTGGACAGTCATCAGTCATCAGCATCCTTCTACTTGGTAACTTACTGTGCATTTTGCACGTATAAATTCTCTACCAAGTTTAACCATCCATAGAGTTAGCATTATGATGCCTGCTGTACATATGAGAACATGAGAACTCAGGGGAAATCGCTTGTCCAAGGCCTTACAGTTAGGGTACTGGCAGCACCCAGACAGCAGTCCCAGGCCCTGCCTCTGCTCCAGTGTGGTTCCCTCCCACGTACCGCTGCACTGAGTCAGGTCAGCTGCCCACAGGACACATGATTCAGTACAGTACCACAACACTCGTCACGGGACACCCAGCCCTGTTTAACCAGGGGAGGACAGTGGCTGGCCACGGAGACACATTTGTTCTTTTTGTCAGATCGCAGAAGGAGCCCTTTGGGTGGTCAGACTGTGGGACGGGGATGCCTCAGTTGGGTGGGCAGGGGCTGCAGGCATTGGGAGCAGATCGTGCCAGAAGCAGGCTGGAGTGCATTCCTGCGTGGACCTGGAGGATCGGCCCCGGGGTCTCCCACAGACCTTCACCTTGCTTTCATGCTCCTCCTATTCAATAACCAGCCTCTTCATTTCAAATAGCACTGTCTGATTGGAATACAAATTTAAATTTTTTACTAGCCACATTAAAATTTTAAAAATAGAAACAATTTTAATATGCTTAAATATTTTCAAATACATCAAAATTACAACTAAAATATTGAACAACCATCACTCAGAACTATCAGAAATCTAGTGGAAGTTGGACAACTACAAAATCGAGTTGAATGGAAGTCTGACAAGTGCAGAATTAAAGAAACCACATCTATCCAGACTGACAGGAGGGGTGCAGATGCAGAATGGGCTGATCCCATGCCCGTGTGTGGTGGATAAAAATTCAAGAGGGAAATCTTGGGAGGAGGAGTCCCAGCCTCACACCAGGCCCACCAGCCCAGGATTCCAGTGCCAAGGAGATAAGTCCCCATGACTTCTGGCTGCAAAAATCAATGGGGACTGAGTCAGTGGAAGAAATTTCCAGAGCCCAAGCAGTTCCTCTTGAAGAACCCACACACATACTCACCTGCTCAGACTCACTCCCTCAGAGCTGTATTATCAGGATGGCAGCTTGAAAGGCACCAGTGGCATACAGGGAGAAACTGAAGTGTGTGGTATCCAGGCAACAGAGGCCGGTGTCCCTTTTCTAAACACTCACCCCAGAGTCGGTAAACTGGTGCCATATCTGAGACTCCATCAAGCTGGCTAACACTGACCCACCTTGTAGATCCCCAGAGATTCTGCCCCACCCAAACTGCTTTTTCATATCAATGGCTGGTCTTGGCACAAGCTTCATAACTTCCTAAATCCTATCAAACAAGCAACAGCTGGCCTCAGTGAGCCCCAGGCCTGGCACTAGCAGCAGTCAGCTTGGCTTCCCACGGGAATCTCTAAGCTCAGCACAAGTAGCAGCCATCTCAGGTTGCTTTATAACTCAGGCAGGGTGCCCCAGGTCAGACACAGGTGGGAGCTGACCTTGGTCTGCACCACACAGGAAACTCCAGGGCTAGGGCACCCAGGGGACAGCTACAGACTGCATCGGACCACGACCAGCCTGCCAATACACAGCTGATCCTCCATGGAGGGCAGAGTTTGGTGGGCAGTGGTCACAGCCAGTCCTTGCAGCTCACTGGCCTAGGTAAATCCCTCCCATTAACCTGTCAACAGCAACCAAGGCTCAACTACAAGAGAAAGGTGTACGCGACTCACACAAAGGGCACACCTCAATTACCCAGCTTGGGTGATAGGAGCGGCTGTGTCCCTGGACTCTACAGGTCACCAACTATATTAGGCCTTGCTGCCAAGACGAGTCAAAGCAGCTCTACCTAATACACAGAAACAAACACAGGGAGGCTGCCAAAATGAGACAGAAATGGGCTAAATGAAAGGATAGCTCAGAACTCCAGAAAAAGAACTAAATGAAGTGGATATAAGCAGCTATCAGATGCAGAGTTCAAAACATTGATTATAATGATACTCAAGGAACTTAGGACCTCAGCAGCATAAAAAAGATCCAGTCAGAAACAAAGTATTCACTAATTGAAATAAAGAACAATTTACAGGGAAACAAACAGCTATAGAGTGGATGAAGCTGAGAATCAAATCAATGATTTGAAACATAAGGAACCAAAAAACAATCAGAACAACAGGAGCAAAAAAGAATCCAAAAACATGAGAATAGTATAAGCAGCCTTTGGGATAAGTTCAGGAGGTCCAACATTTACATTATAGGAGTGCCAGAAAGAGAAGAGAAAGAGCAGGAAATTGGAAATCTATTTGAAAAAACTTCAAAATGTAGTGAAAGAACTTTCCTAATTTGGTGAAGGAAATAGGCATAATTGCGAAATAGTCCCCCAATTATGATGGATGCAAAGAGGTCCACTGCAAGACACATCATAATTAAAATGCCAAAGGTTATAGAGGATCTTAAAAGCAGCAAGAGAAGAAGCAGTTACCTACAGGGGAGTTCCCATAAGACTGTCGGCTGATTTCTCAAAAGAAGCTTTGTAGGCAAGAAGGAATTGGCAAGAAATATTCAAAGTGATGCAAACCCAGGACCTGCAGCCAAGATTGCTCCACCTAGGAAAGCTATCATTTAGAATGGAAGGGCAGATAAAGAGTTTCCCAGACAAAAAACTAAAGGAGTTCATCATTACTGAACCATTATTATGTGAAATGTTAACGGGACTTACTTTAAGAAAAAGAGGAAGATCAAAACTATGAACAATAAAATGGCAATAAATATATATCTTTCAACAGTTGAATCTAAAGAACAAACTAAGCAAACAAGAACAGACAGAATCATGGATACAGAGAGCTTTTTGATAGTTGCCAGATGGGAGGGGGGTGTGGGAGAATGGGTGAAGAGGTGAGGGGATTAAGAAATACAAATAGGTAGTTACAGAATAGCCATGGGTATGTAAAGTACGGTATAGAAAATGGAGTAGCCAAAGGACTTAACACTTGTGGCCCATGGACATGAACAACAGCGCATTTCCCGAGGGAGTAGAGGATGCCGGGTGGAGAGGGGGAAAGGGAAAAATCAGGACAACTATAATAGCATAATCAATAAAACAATTCTAAAACATTTTCAAATATATTTGAAATATTGTCATTTCAGCATGTAATATTTTAGAATGTTGATATTTTACATATTTTTCTTTTTATTAAGGCTTTGAAATCTAGTATTTTATTTTCAGTGCATCTCATTTCCATTAGGCACATTTCAAGTGTGTAGTGGCTATTACGTTAGCACAGTTCTGGTATCATTCCAGATTTCAAGCCCTCCTCGTGTTCTGAAGCCTGCTGTCGCACCTCCCAACTTGTGCCTTTTCTTCTTGTTTGGATTGCAGCCGCCTGCAGCCCTTCTGTTCATTTCCAGTACTGCCATCGTGGGATCTTTCTGAAACACAGGGTGCATGTGACACCTCCCGGGTGGCCCACCTCACCCCACCCAGAGTCCCACCTCTTCCCTGTGTCACAGTACCTGTGGGGCTCCAGTGCCCACGTTTCCTCCTGCGCACCAGAGCTTCTGCAGTCCTGATACTCACAGTCCCAAACACCTCTCGCCGCAGCCCTTTTCGCTTGATCAGTCCCTCTTGCCCTTTCAGACTCAGCTGAGATGGGGCCTCTTCTGAACAGCCTGTCTGAACCTCTCCGAACCTCTCCCCTTAGGGTGACAAAGGCCCTGCCTCTGGGCCCCATTTGGCCCTTTACTCTTCACTCTGACTTGTAATTTCTGTCTCCCAGCAGGAGCCCATGCTCCTTAAAAACCAAGACTGCCCCCGTGACTGATGTTGCGGTGCGGTCTGTCATAGATGCTCATTGGGTCTTTACCGAACAGCACTGGATGAAGGGCTCCCTTAGAAAGGGACTGACCCACACAGGGGTGACAGGTGGTGTGCCCAGAGACCATGGCAGAAATGGCCCCTGGAACAGCGGGCAGCGGCAGACAGCTCATAGGTCACATCCAGCCCGGGTCTTTTTCATGGGCCCCTTAGTCTCAGAATGCTTTTTCCATTTTTTAATGGATTTTAAAAAGAGATAAAGAGTATGCAGCAGGCTGTATGTGACCCTTCACAGAAGGGTTTGCCAACCCCTGCACCAGAGGCAGCTTAGGCCCAGGAGCCAGTCCACAGCCCACGCCTGTGCCACGCCTCCACGTTGAAGTCCCACCACCCCTTCCTCCCCGTCAGTCTTCCACTCCCTTCACCCCTCACTCCCCAGTGAGAACTTGGTGCTGACTGTCAGCTGTAGGAGGGTGCTCGGCGCTTCGAACTGCCAGGGTACGTGGCACAGTTCGTTTTCTGGAATGGAACCCTGGCCCTGTCGCTCACCTGGCCATGGGATCTTAAGTGACATCATTTCCAAATGTCAGTTTCCCTTTCACTGATGAAAGTTTAGAACAAAGAACAGTAATCTCACCTTGTCTGTTGTTTTGCTTTCTGCTGTTTCAGTATCAGCCGTGATCTCAAAATATTAAATGCATAGAGAGGACTGAAAACCAAGCCTGGGACAGTGGGCATTCTGTCGATGTCAGCTACTGAGTGGCAGTAGCTGGGGGTAGTAGCTCTAGTATTCATTCATAAAGGGAATAAAGTGCACCCCCATCTCAGTTTCATCTGCTGTTTGTTCTGTAACAGGTGCAAAGCACTGAGCACAGTACCTGCCGCACTGTGCAGTAAGCACTCAGGAGGTGGTAGCCTTTGTTGTAAACTGGCTGTTCCCTCTGGTGTAGATGGTGAAAGGCTCTTCCAACCGGGCCCGGAGAGCCCGCCTCGCAGAGCCCCAGCTGCAGGACCAAAATGACCTGGGCCTGTTTGGCAGGTGGCAGACAGAGGAGTACCAGCCACCCGTTGCTGTGGATGGAAAGGTAAGGGCAGCCCTCAGTGGGGTTAGGACCAGGCTGCTTTATTCTGCAACTTGCCAGACCTGGCATGCTACCCTCCGCAGGTCCCCCGGAATGAATTTGGGAACGTGTACCTCTTCCTGCCCAGCATGATGCCTGTTGGCTGCGTCCAACTGAATCTGCCCAACCTGCACCGTGTGGCTCGTAAGCTAGGCATCGACTGTGCTCAGGCCATCACTGGCTTCGATTTCCATAGGGGCTACTCCTATCCTGTGTGCGTGAGGCGTCTTCCATGGAGGCTGGAAGGAGGGCGGGGAGGCGAAGGGGGTGGGAAATTGATGTGGGGTTGGTGGGAGTTGAGGCCCAGTGGATCTTATTTTCCAGGTTTTACTCTGAACTTGGAAAATGAGCCTTAACACTTTACCTTTGCACTTTTGACACCTTTACTCTGGCTTCCATCCAGAGGCAGAAAAACCAGTGAAGCCAGCATCTAATGATGTTAGATTAAAACACTGTTTTCTGGGGGTGGTCACAGGTGACCTGTGGGGTCAGCATTATTGGTTGGTGACCTCTACCTGCATGTGGTGGGGGTGGGGAGGGGCTCATCCCAGTTCATAGGCAGTGCCAGTGTCCATGGGCCTGCCTTCTGCATGAGCGGTACCTGAGCAGCTGTGGCCAGGACTGTGGGCCAGCTGACACAGGCAATCCTTCAGAGCTTAGGAGCGGCCCACTGTCCTTCCGCAACGGGAGGGAGAGAGGCCAGAGCAGAAACCGAGCTCGAAGACCACCCGTGTTGCATCCCCACAGAACTGACGGGTATGTAGTCTGCGAGGAATACAAAGACGTGCTCCTGGCCGCCTGGGAAAATGAGCAGGCACTCATTGAAAAGAAGGAGAAGGAGGTGAGCAGGCTGGGTGCTTGGGGTGGACAGGTGCCTCACTGGCAGCGACTGTGAAAGGAGAGTCGTGTTCTCTGAAGCTCTTTCTGGCTCCCTGACCGCACGGAAGGCCCCACAGGGGCCAGCACTGGATAAAATGGCCCCGCCTACACCTCAGAAACCACTGTCTGCCCGCTGCTATACTTGTCAGCTCTCTGGATCCCAGTCCCGCTGCTGACACCTGCCTCTGTTAAAAGGAACTGCCTGTGGTCCAGGTGTGGAGAACCTTTTCCCTACAAGTTTCAGAGTCAGAAACAGTTACAAAGGGGCTTTTGTCTTTGATGCCTTTCATGCCTCTTACAAGTCACTCCAATTTTAAAACTTGAGATTTGGTATAGTTGAACTTTTTTTAAACCTGGACTTGGTATAGTTGAACTTTTCTTAAACCTATAAAATATTTGATATAGATTTGTGTGTCCACAGGTTCCACTTTGATATTTTTCCTGAAGATGGCAGTACTGAACATTTCATGCTTACCCTGTTTCTGCTGCAGAAAAGAGAGAAGCGGGCCATTGGGCACTGGAAGCTGCTGATTAAAGGGCTGCTCATCAGGGAGAGGCTGAAGCTTCGCTATGGGGACAAGGTCAGTGTGCGTCCTTCGTAAAGAGGACAGCCTGGGGTGGAGAGGGGGCGACTCAGCAATCACTGGCCCATGTTCTGCCTGGACATACATCATAGATCCGTCAGCTGTATCTTTGAATGCCACAGACCTGTGCCTCCCGGGTCCTGTGTCCTTACTTGTTGGCAAAGGTGCCCCTGGAGTCAGCCTCAGCTGCCACTTCTGGCCCCCAGCCCTGCCCCAACACCCCCTTTTCTGCCTCTGTCTGCACAAGTGAGTGCCTCCTGTGGCGCTAACCCTACAGGACGAGATGGGTTCCTGTAGTTCTGTGTTTGACCCACCACTCTTAGCCTTGTGGTGTTCCCGGCCGGTGCCTACAACCATCCCCGAGGCCAGAAATACTCTCGCAGCGCCTGCCATCTGGCAGGCCAGCCTGTGGACACAGGTGTGAGTGTTTCACAGTGTGATCGGCATGGGGTCAGACACAGCAGAAATGTGCTCTGGAAGCAGCTGTGACCACGCCTCTCCAATCCCCCATGGTGCCTGTTTGCTTTTAAAAAATACGCTTGTCCTGCTCCTCCCCCACATCCCGTCACTGACCCCTTCACCTGGCTTCACGCCTGACTATTCCTTCACCCTCTGCATCCAGCTCCCCGCCCCAGCCGGCCCAGGCCCGGGGAGTATCTTCAGGGCACTGGTCACTTGTGTTCAGAAATGAAGTAATGCGTGCAAAGCACTGGCACAGTGATCTCCTGGACCTGATTGTACACTCCTGGAGGGCAGTTTCCTGCCTAGACATCGTGGCATCCCCTCAGCCCATAAGTTAGCAGTACCTGCTTGGGTGAGTCCCCAGCCTACCGAGAGCACAGGCCTTGGTTCTCCCCCAGCCCCACAGTGTCCTTGTCCTGCCAGAGCCACACACCTCCAGGCAGGCCACTGCTGGGAGAGCTACTGTCTCAGGATGGTGCTTCCTCACATCTACTTAGTCGCTGACCTGTGGCCTGTGTTTTCCCTCCACTGTCCTCACCTCTCCAGAGTGAGGCAGCAGTTGCCCCCAAAGTGGAAGGTGGACTCTCTTCCGATGAAGAGGAAGGAACCAGCTCTCAGGCAGAAACGGCCAAGATCCTGGCTGCTTCCTGGCCCCAAAACCGAGAGGCTAAGGAAGAGCAGACGGCAAAGTGCCCTAAGAAAGCCAGAAGGGAAAAGGCGGCGGCTTCCCACCTGTTCCCGTTTGAGAGGCTCTGATGAGTGGCCGCCTCGTGATAGGCTGTGCCCCACCAGCCCCGCACGTGCTGCCGGGGATGCCCAGGCCTGGGCTGGCAGTGTCTCCGCTGAGAAGGCAAACGGGCATCGTGTGGGGCAGACAAGGATCCCAGGGACAGAAGGTCAGGTTGAGGTGGGGCTGCAGGTCTGGTCCGGGCCCGGACCGTGTCATAACCACTCTGCACAGGGCCGGCCTTCAGAGCTTTCTGCTCCTGTACCCTGTGCCTTGAGCTACAGAACCCTCCCTGGAGAGACCCTCCTGCACCGAGACTTGGTTCTGCCATTTTGGGAAGTGAGGTTTTTTTTTACAGAAACCACCGGGAAATTTTCAGACCATGGCCCATGAGGAATGCACCAGGCCTTTCCAGGCAGACTCGTCACCTGTCACACGTTTGTGCTCTTGCCTGTCTTGCAGACCCTCTCTCTGCAGGCCGCTCGCTTTCCCTCCGTCAGGGGTACTAATGCTGCTGAATGCTGTCCCCTCATAGTGTGGCGAGCACAGGTCATCGCAGATTGTGGGTTGTTGGGACCTACTTTTTAAAGCCACATTTCATGATGACAGAAGACTAGAATTAAGAACCCAAATCAGGAAGATGAAAAAGGCAAAGCTCTCAGAAGTAAATACTAGTAAAAGTGGATCATTGTTAAAACAGAATCTGTTCAGTACTGGATAAATTTCCTAAAGGTCTATGCACTGTAGATATTCAGGAGAAATAACATTTTGAGAAAAAATAAAGCATTTATCTAATAAGGCTCAGCTGTACATTTTCTTTCAGATTTTGTCAGCGAAGAACACACAGTGACAGTGGTTTGTACACACGTTGAGGCCACATTAAAGATAAGACTTTGTTTTCACATAGGCTGGGAACTTACCACACACACAGGGGTTTTTTTTCCTATGTTTAAGCAAGGAGGTACTATTTCATCATCGACAGGAGCCATTATGAATCAGCTTTATCCCAGGGAAACAAAACACTTGGGGTGTGACTCATGCACACAAGCCTGGCTGGAGGCTCTTGTTGAGAAACAAACAGGTTGCCACGGAAACTGCAGCGCCTCACTCTTCCTGCACCGTAGCCCTTCTCCCAGAAATAAGCGACTTGTTTTCTGGGAGTTTAGTCGAGCATCACTCTGTCTCTGCAGAAGTAACTTTGTTTTTCAGGCAGATGTCAACTCCTATGGGGTATTGTGGAAGTTATATAAAACATTCAGTTTTGAGAAATACAAGAATAGGTTTTGGACAGTTATCACCTGCTTCAAATCTTGTAGTAAAAAAACCAACTATACAAATTGCTAGCTTCTGAGTGGATGATTAGCAGCAGTCAACTGCTGCAGAACAGGAGGCAAGAGGAATGAAAGTGTCAGATGTGTTTGGCGTTTCGTGGGCTTTCTCCCAGTTAGTCCTCATAGCAGACTGGTATGAGAATGGTACTGTCCTCATTTTACAGGTGAGGAAACTGGCTCGAGAGAGCACTGATCTTCCCAACGTCACACAGCCCATGGGTGGGGGACTTGGGGTTGGAATTCAGGTCTGTGCCAACCCAACGCCAAGGATGCCGTGTGCACCGCATTGGACGGTGATTCCATCCCCTGTCTTTCTTATAGCACATTCTGAGGATGGGTGAAGTATGAGTCATTCACTTTAACTCCATCCAAAACAGTCAACTTTGGTATGTAAGACTTCTAAATGCTAGAAATACAGAGTTGCCCTTTTTTTAAAAAAACCTATTTTAACCACTAAAAACAACTTACAACTGAATCTAAAATTCATACAGCTTTTACTAAATTTTACGGCTCAATTCTTTTATGATAGAAATTTCAGAAAGAATACGAAACCAAAAGGGATAATGACGAGGTCCTGTAAAAGAAATTTAGAAATTTATTTTGATTTCCTATCAAAAATACAAAGGTAATACAAATTGCACAATTTTTCAAATGTGTCAAATATTAACATCATTTTGCTCCTAAAGAACACTTGAAATTGGCAGTAATTTGGAGTCTGTGCTGGGAAGAATCTCAAAGACCAAATCCCAGGGCTTTGTACGCAGCCGTCGTCCTGTCACACTGTTTTCCAAACGCATTCTGTGAGGACTCGGGATGAACTGGAACAGCCCATGGCGAACAGCAGTGACCTGTTCCGGTCCTTAAACACAGAAATCATCTCTGGGCCCTGCTGTCTTTGCCACAAAGCATCTCTGTGGCCCAGATACACCAGGACAACAGGAGAAATTATTAGGTCGCTATTTCCTAAAGTTCTGACCCCTGTTCAACTACCAAGTACTTACTTCCTAAAGCAACCACTCCCAGCGAGGCAGAACAATTTCCAAGTAGTGAAAAGATAAAAGAGAATACAAAGACTCTTTCAGGACATCAAGGTTACAACTTAATCTTCCAAAGGATGTGAGAGTAATTGGGGAACTTAGGAAATGCGTGAATTAAGTATGGGTAGGTTTTGACCGACAGATAAAATGAATCTCAGAAGCAGCCCCTGGAGGCCTGGCTGCTAATGTCAGAAAGTGCTCTCACGATGAAGGGACAGGGCCAGACAAGCACATTCAAATCCACAGCAAGCCTGAGGCTGCTAAGTGTTGATTTTGAGGGGTCACTCGGAAGGAGTGTAGGATAATGAAGCTTCCAACCTTTCCCCAGCTTTTTCCTTTGATGGTTGACTAAAAACTCAAAACTATCTTCAAGTACATAGGTAGTGTCTGAGGCCAGAGGGTGAAAGGAAACGCTTTACTCTAACAGAGATTCCCCACCCCCTCCCAGAGGAAAAAAATCCTTTTGCTAACGCATGTTTCAAAAGCATCTTAAAGCTTCCCAGCGACTCAGAACACTGACAATGGTAACGTTTTTTTTGTTTTTAAACCATGTGTAAGTCACATCCCCATTTAACACTTTTCTGTGATCTGAATTAACTTCAGCTAACAAGTTAAAGGGTGTCTTTTTCTGTAAGTCTGAAATGTTCATCATTCAGGTTTTCTGTTTTGCTTTTCAAATCTTATTTCAAACAACTCCCTCTTAGGGTAGACAAAGCAACCCTAAAGCCCACATGAAGTGAAGCCATGAAAACTCAGGGCCTTTGGAGATCCCATACACTAAAAAGATTCTGCCAAACCATAAAAGGAGTGTAAAGCCAACAAATGTCCAATTTCTTCCACATCTCCAGTAGGTTTTCTGTTTGAAAAACCAAATCAAGTTCTATCCACACATTGGCTTTGGAGGATATGGGCTTAGTCTCCTGGCAATCCAGTACTGACCAGAGACAGCTGATGCAGGTGGCCTGTAGCATCCAGGGTGTGGCTAGTGGCTGTGGCAGAGCCCTGGCACTCATCTTCGAGGGTGGGAGGCAGTAAGGGGTAAGGCAGCAGGTCTGTGTCGCCTTGACATCTGCAGACATCAGCTAAATGAAGCAGGAGAACCAACCACACACAGTCCCCAGAGAAGGGGAGGAAACAAGCGGAACACTTGTCACGCTGCCAGAGAGGAGCTGCCTTCTGCCCATCGAGGCTGCTTACTGGTAAGAAAGGGGGTGAAGAGACGTTAGCAGACGAACACCAAACCCGACATGCGGCCACGCCACCAAGGCTGGCTCCTTGAAGAGCAGAGCAGGTGCAGAATCCACAACCCATGTGCACTCGTGCGCTGGTGTGCAGCAGGGTCAGGGAAGTGGGGGGTACGCCAGATCCTGAAGCTCACGTGGATGTTGGGTGGGTGCCAGGTCCTGTTTCACTCAAGCTTTTTGGCTGGCACCCGTGTCCGAGCAACGATGATGGGCACCAGGGCCAGACAGCCAAGGAAGAGAGCCCACAGAGGCCGGTAGAAGAGCCAGCCAGCAGCCACAGTCAGCAGTGTCAGCGAGGTGGCCATGCAGAAGGCAAACGCCTTCAGGCCAATGTTGACCAGGTCGCGGAAGACAGGAAACCAGTCCACTGTGGGAAAGAAAAAGGCAGTGAGGCTTCCGAGGACACCACGCTCTGTGTCTCAAGTCACCAGACAGTTCCCCTCTCTAGACGAGGGTGGGCCCTTGCTGCCAGGTGAGGACAGAAAGAAGGTCAGTGGTGGAAGGCAAAAATACCCTGCTGTGAAGGGCCGAGGATCCACAAGGGGAGCGCGCACTCCCAAGCTGTGTGGCCCTGCACCGCTCCAGGGAGGAGGCAAGTGTTGGGGACTGCTCTGCCTGGTTTCAGGAATTGTAACTACCCTCCCTGGCTAAGGATGAGCGAGTGACCTCCGGAATGCGAGCCACAGGAGACAAAAGCTGGTCTCTGGTAGCAGATGCTGCCTCAGTTTCCTCTCCCCGCCCCCAAAGCATGGTCGGAAGTCAATGACGGGTAAGACTCCTCACAGAGAGAGGGGCAACCTAAGCCAGACATGATCACTTGGGAGGCCATCATGGAAGGACCTGGGGGGCTGCAACAAAGAGGGCGCAATAGACCCTTGCCCAGTGGCTATGGGACATAGCCCAAGTCCCCATGTCCTCTGGGAGAAGTGCTTCCTGGCTCTAATCCACTTGAGCCTGAAAACCTGATGGGGAGGGAGTGCAGCTCCTTGCCTTGCTTGAGTGGTATCTGTGGGGAGAAACCTGGCATAAGAAAGAATTCCTAAAAATACTGTGAAGCCTGATTTGCTAAGAGTACTTTCATTTATGTTAAGGGTCCAAGCAGGAAATGAGTATGTCTCCCAAAGTTTCTGCAAACCCCCTTCCTGACAGGTTCTGACTCAGACTAAGCCCTCAGATTTCTTTGAAATGTTATCTACTGTTTGACCCTTGCTGCCCTGTATTCCTGTGTATTACAACCCAAAAAACCCCTGGAGGAAGGGGCTCCAAGCCTTTTTCCTCTGAGAGACTGGCCACCTCTCCTCCCCAAGCAGATCATATCTCAGCAGTGTTTACTTTCATCCGTGGCGGGCAGGGGGACTTGAGAGCAAAGTCGCCCTCGCAGGCAAGCGCTTGGCAAATACTGAACTGTACGGCGAAACCAGACTGAGGACAATGTAAAGACATTTGACTGCAGCAGCAGCAAATGCCATTTGCTTTTACCAACACAGGAGGCGGGACAGACCATTCTACAGATGCCTATTCAGGCCCCTCAGCCATTCCTGGAGGTGTTTGTTCATCCAGGCAGCAGATCCTTACCAATTATCTACGTGCCAGCTCTGTGCAGGGACACAGGGAAACAAATTAGCTTCAGCCGCCTCCACCTCGAGCATCTCACAGGCTACTGGCCCCACATGATGAAATCTAAGACCCAGCTGGATCCATCGCTGTCTCTGACCTGTCTCACCTCCACGATGGCATCCCATGGCTGCTGTCCACTGGGGAATCTTCGCTCAGTTCCCAGGAGGCCCCAGTGGGCTGGTGCCACTGGGTTGGCAAAGCAAGCCCCAGTGCCCTGCTGTGGCTCCAGCGCCCTACAGACCACTTTGTAGCTCACCTCTGTCTACTCAGGGAGCAAGCACCCCACTGCCCTCACACTGAGCGGAGTTCATGTTTTTGAGCGGTGGCCAGGTGTCAGGCACTGTGTGTACCGCCTCAAACCCTCGGGCCCGTTCTATAAGGCCAATGCTATTCTTTACCTCATTTTACCCACAAGGTCACTAAGGCCCAGAGAGTTCAACACACCCAAAGTCCTACAGCCAGAAAGCACTAGAGCCAGAATTTAAACTCAGGACTGTCGAAGCCCAGAGCTCTAAGCCATCGTTTGAGGGCCTTGTCCGTCCTCCTCACTGTGGTCTGCAGGGCTCAGAACGACGCCTGGCACACCCCGGGCAAGTGGTAAGTTCTTGGTGAACGGGTGCTTTCACCGCAGTTCCCGAATCACTCCACCTGCACTTCGGGTGTCTCCATGGAGACTCAGACCCCACTCTGAAGTCTGTTCTGAGTCTGCAATGTCAGCATTCCAGACAGGGGAGAATCAGAGAAGAGCCATCTGAGATAGACTCCAACCTCCTCATCTTAGTAATGCGGACTCCCCAAGAGGGGAGACAGCCCGTCCAGATCACACAACCGCGATGGGCTCAGCACAGAGGAGAAGAATGGAGTCTTCTGTTCAAACTCGGATCTCCTGAATGGCGCCCAAGATGCAGCTGGCCTTCCCGAGTACACTTCAGCTGTCCAAAGAAAACCTTGGGGAAGTGTCCTTCCCCTCCCTGCACCTCAGTTCTCCCATCCGTAAAATGAGGCGGGCAGGCCCCCCCCAGCTCTGAGAGTCTGAGATATGTGTGCCCAGACCTCTCCCCAGCTGGCATGGGTAAGTGGGAGAGAGGTTTGATGAGGCCCAGAGAAGGCTGACAGAATCACCGACTGGGCAGAGACACACTGGGGTAAAGGCTCAGATGGAAAGTCCTCTGAAGCCCCAACCTCTTGTTGCAACAGTCTGACCCATCGCTTACTCAATCAGCCCGGACGCTCAGTCCTGAACCAGCCCAGGGCGCTTAGGCAACTGCGGGGCTCACTGGTGCCAACCGTGGACCAGGGGAGCAGCCCAGCAAACTCTCCCTTGGGTCCCACAATTGCTGGCTAGCCCAAATCTAGCCCGGTTTTTCGGGTGGGGAGTGAAGTATAACAATTTTTTAGTGATTCCTATTTGCCAAACATTTCATAAAACTACAAATCAGGTGTGAAGTAACTGAAGCTGAGACAGGACGAAGGACAGCTTAAGGGTTCAGAGCGCTCTGACATCAGATTTCAGGCCCACTGCAAAGGCTGGCCAGCCTCCTCACCATGGCTACTCAGCCGTGGGACGAAGGGAAGAAGGAATGAGCAAAGGAGTGGACGAAGCGGAGCCAGATCCCCAGTAGGCCAGCTTCCCAGGATGGGCATCCACTCTGCCCTCACCCCTGAGACATCCCGTCTCCCCTGCCTGCCTTTCTCTGCTCAGCCATCTCAAGGCTATGGAGTGGGGACTCAGACATGGACCCAAGGCCCAGTTCGGGCCCCAGGGCGCACACCACTGGGGAGAAAGGCTGACAGAGGACGGTGTGAGAAGCCTGGAGGAAGCTGGGGCATTCAGAGGGCGGGCAAGGCTCCCCGCCCGTCCCTTCCCACCTACCCAGGGTGTAGAGGATCCGAGTCATGAGGCTGATACCCGTGAACATGGCCATCCAGCCGGCAGCCCGCAGGCCCCACGTCTTCATGGAATTGCTCTTCTGTTCTCTCAGAAACACCTCCTGCAGGACAAGGGGTAATGTGGTGTTACACCTCCTGTCTGAGGGGGTCGCCCGCCGGCCTGCCCAGCTGGCAGGCCAGGTGGCTGAGGGGGCCACGCCCCTGCAGCAGACCCTGGCCATTTCTGAACGGACCAGAGGGAGACAAGGGCACACCTCCCACGCGGGTGTATGCACCTCCCCAGCCTGGTACAGGAGGGCAGGGTGTACATACGGATCTTTGTGGAAGGCATGGGCCCTCCTCAGATCACAGCCCACCTCCTTCAAGAGCCCTTAGCCCAACATCTTGTCCTGGCTGGTGTGGCTCAGTTGGTTGGAGCATCTCCCATAAACAGAAAAGTTGTGGGTTCAACTCCCGGTCAGGGCACATACCCTGGTTGTGGGTTTGATCCTGGGTTGGGGCACATGTGCGAAGGCAAACCAGTCGATGTTTCTCTCTCACTCTCTCCCCCTTTCCCTCTCTAAAAGCAATGAAAAAATGTCCTCAGGTGAGGATTTAAAAAAAAGTCTTTAGCCCATCTTGAAGGAACTTGACTCTCCCTGACACCACAGCAGTACCTTTCTGGGGTCATTTGCCAACATCCGTGACTGGGACGTTTGTGCCTGCCAGGTGCTACGGAAACCACTCCGTGTATGGTACCCGACTTAACCTGGGACGCTGCTCGTGGCGTCTCTCTCCCAGGAGAGTGGGACAACCCCGTCCTGGTTTCCCTCCTGCTTCTCAGGTTGTCCTTCTCAGTCTCCCGGGCTACTCCTTCCCTCTTACCGTCCCCTACATGCTGAAATTCTCCAGCTGCCTCAGCCTACACTCTCTCACCAGGAAATCCACCCACACATCTGCGCCTCTCTTAGGCTGCCGCCGTGGCACCTCCCAGGTCCTCCCCGCTGTGCCCCACCCACCGCCTGTGTGACATCTCCATGTCCTGCCACATCCAACACTGGCCGACACTGGCGCTTCCACCCCAACCTGTTCTTCCATATCACCTGCATCTCAGCAAATGGTAGCACCCACCCACCTGCACAAGCCGAAATCTGGGTGGCACACTTGCCTTGTTCCTGCCCTCACCACCTCCCATGCAGGTCATCAGCAAGTCCTGTCAACAGCTGTCCCCACTGCCTCAAACCCTCTCTCACCATCACACTCCCTCACCAGGACCTCCGCAGCAACCTCCTCCCCACCGGCCTCCCTGCTGCTGCCACTGCCACCACCTCCTCCATGCCGCAGCCTGTGCCCCAGCCCCATGGCTGCCTTTCGGAGACCAAGCCAAGCGTCGTCCTGCCTCGGGGCCTTCGCCGCTGTGCTGAGAGCACGCCTGCCTGCAGCCATGCCTGGCCAGCTCCTGCACGGTCTGCCAGCGCGGGCTTAAAGGACCTCTCCTCAGAGAGCCTACCTTATCGTCATCTGTGGTAACAGCATGAGAGCTAACATTCATGGCCTACTATTTATCAGTCACTGTCCTGGGTGCTTTACATTATTCAATCCGCAAAAAAGCTTGACGAGGTAGGCACACTTCACTTTACAGATGAGGAAACTGAGGCTCTGAGGGGACAAGTAACACACCCAGGGTCTCACCCGAAAGTTAACCAAGCTGCAAGCCTGAGGACAGGGGTCACGTCTGTTCTGTCCCTATGTTCCTGGTGCTGAGTAAAAACACACTGAATGGATAATCTTTACAACAACCACATAAGGTAGGGATAATTACAATAATCATCTCCTTTTAAATCTCCACTTCACAGAGGGGGTCAGGCTCCAGGTGCCACAGCCAGCAGAAGGCAGAGCAGAGCTTGATCGGGGCCTGTCTCCAGTGCCCCTGCTTGTCCACACTGCACTCTCCTGTCCCCGGGACTCAAATCTGGACCTCCCAACTCGCAGGGTTGGGCCCGGCTTTTGCAGGGCCCGGGGCCGCCTCCATGGCTCTGAGCCTTCTCTCCTCACTCGGCAGAGACCCCAGAGCCTGTGCTGGAGGCGCAGGGTGATCAGGAAGCTCCACCCATCTGCTCCGTCACAGCCTTCCCTAAGGGGGAGTGGCCTGAGCCGTGAGCACCACCGTGCCTCTGTAGGGGGAGAGCTCTGAGACCTGGGCCTCTACCTGCAAGAGGATGGAAGCCTGGGGACCCGGCTGGAGCTCTGGGACAGAGGGAAAGGCCTGGACAGGGCCTCCTAATTTCAGAAATGCCCCAGGTGGCCCTGACAGCTGCTGGAGGAAAGGGTGACTCATGCCCTGCCAGGCTGGGAGGTGGCAGCCCCACCCTGAGATTGGCAATCCGGCTCCTGGGCTTCAGCCCAGCCACACTCTGGTCCTGGCTAGAGAGGGCTGGGCCCATGCAACTCGCCGGGGCCTGGGGCTAAAGTGAGAGGGATGACAGCTTAGGGCTTAAGAATAGGGTCAAAAGGGTCCCAGCTAAGCCCTGACACCTGCCTGCTGCCCTTACCCATTCAAACCCTTCTGGATGCAAGGCCCAGCAATCCTATTCAAAGCACAGAATGTACGAGTGGTACACTGTGTTCATCAACAGTGTAAAAGCCATGTCTTTCTGTAAAGGACTGATTTCCTTCCTAGAGAAAGTGGCTAACTTTAGGCATGCAATGGATCTAATCATAATCAGTACAGCTTTAAACCCCGTCTCCTTGGAACTCAGGTGACGTGTGACCCTCCCTTGTGCCACCCTCATCCAGTCCTTGGACTCTGCTCAAATCCCTTCACTGCCCCCCAAATGCTGAGGGGCCCCTGTCCGCTCTGCAGCCTTGCTCCCCTGACCCCTCTCCCTGGGCAGTGGCCACACGGGCGCTCCTAATGCCCCACCAAGGCAAACTCTGACCTGCCTGGACTACTTCCAGCATCGACACCTTCTCTTCGCTTGGCACTTAGCAGAAACATCACTCAGAGAGGCCTTCCTTCCCACCGTCAGAGCAGATGTCCTATTGTCATGCCTGTTCATCCCAAACCATCCTCTCTCCTTCATGACAGCCAGCGCAAGGCGCCCTTACTTGTTTTACTCCTGAGTGTCTCTCCCCCACAAGACTGGAAGCCTTCTGCCCACTGCTGCGCCCAGCACAGCCTGGCACACAGGGAGATGCTTACTCCTTTTGCTCCTTGCCTCCTAGCACTGGGTCGGACACTAGTCGTCGGTGCTTATTAAATAACCACAGGAATGAAGTGCCAGGGAGAGAGACACCAGTCCCTCCATCACAGAAGTTGGCCGCTCACCTCTGGTGAGAAGTCCCCGTGGTGCAGGAGAAGCAAGGTGTCCCCAGACTTGGTGGAATATGGGACTAGCTGGTCACCCCGCTGCCGGGCAATCACCGTGACCTGGTCAGAGAATTCAGCGTTAGAACTGAGGGGGTGACCAGCCAGCCCAGGCCCTGCACCCCTCGACACTGTGTCTGATACGGAAGCGAGTGAGCCCCAAGCCGTCCCTGAGCCTCTCACTCCACACGTCAGCCTGGGGTGCTGGAGCTGCTTGGAGCTCCCAGAGTCGCTCCACGTGGAGCCCCACAAAGGCCCCTGGGCAGGAGCAGGGTCTGGGCTGGGGGTGGAACATACGCGACAGGGTCGGAAATGTGACAGCAAGCATGTAGAGCAAAAACTGGGGGCTAGTGAAGGAGGAGCGACCTGTGATCGGGAGAACTCTCATTACGCATCATTATGAGGTCCCCCAGAACTACAATTCTTCACCTGGGGTCAACTGATACCCACGGATGGCTTCAGGGGACAGACCTCTCAGACTGCTCAAGGGCGCGCCTAACTGGGTGAGTACAAGCACATGAACACGGCTCCCAGAGGGAGGGTCCAAAGCAACATTCGCAACACCATCCTGTGTTCGTGCCCAGCAAGAGCAGGAAGCCCTGCCTTAGTCTGCGCCGCAGAGGCTACATACCACATGGGCCGGGCCCAGGTCAGGGTCATCACTGCTCAGCCCCGCATAGGAAAAGGAAACGCGCAGGTCTCCGACCTGGGGGTGGAAGAGAAGGGGGTGGGTGAGGCCAGGAGCAGCCAGCCTGTGCCTGGGTCCATGGCACTGTCGACCCCCTACATTCACCCCCTTTTCCCGACTCTACAGCTTTACCCAGGTGGTTCATCACCTAGAATGTTCCCCCCTCCAATTTCACTCGGCCAAGTGCAGCTGTGGGCTCCACTGAACCAAATCAGAGTCTTAAGCCAGAACTTGACCGCTATGTATTACTGGGGGATGGGGCCTGATCTCTGCTCTCCAAACTGCCCAAGGCCCTCTGCACCTCCGGATATTTGGGGTTTTCACTGTGGTAGAAATAGTCTCCCCGGCGAATGATGTCCACATGCGGGTCCTCCAGCTTGGATAGGCTCAGCGGCTTAAAGTTGTCGACCTTGTCAATGAGGCCTAAGAGGAACAGGGTGGCCAGAGACAAGGTGTGCAGTTTGAGACACCCCTCAGCCTGGCATCCTTCCCACCACACCCTCACCAACCTGCTCCCTCCTGGCTCAACCCCCTCGGGGCCTTCGCACACGCGCCACACACAGAGTGGGTTCCACAGCTCCATCTCCTCCTCTGCTGCTCCCGTGCCAGCCCCACTGCAGTCTCCACCGCCTCCAGGAAGCCTTCCCTGTCCCGTCTCCATCCAGGCAGGGAACGGAGACCACAGCTCTGGGAATGGTCTCGGCCCTGTACCCATTCTACCTTGGGCCTGCTTATCTGTGTGCAAGCCTGGCTCTCAGCTGCATGGAGACCAGCTGAGGCCAGGGCTGGCTGGCACAGCAGGCACTCGCTGAGCAACAGAGCAGGCGGCAGACTGGCCAAGCTCCAATTGCCAGCCTCTACTCCCTCACCTGGGCTCCTTGGGCCCTCAGTATCTTCTCTCCCACCTTTCTGGGTTAAGTTCAGGGACAGAGCCCTAGGAGGTCCTATGGCTGGTGATACTGCTTTTTCCCTTGACTTTGAAATAATTTGGGGGGTGGGGGTTACAATGAACCACCTACTACCTGGCACAGCCTAGATGCCACATGGGGCTCGGCGGTGGAGCCCCCAGGGAAGCCTTGTCTCTACAGCTCACTCAAGGGGTGCTTAAGGAAGGGCCCTTGGCTCTGTCTGGTCAGACAGGAACCGGCACCCCAACAGTGACTGGCAGTCACTCTCTGGAATAATCCAGGTGTCAGAGAAATCTCCCCAGGGTGGGAGTGTTCTACACAAGCCCCCGCCTCCTACAGATTTGCCTTTCCTCTGGCCCCAGCCCAAAACATGATCCTTGGAAAGCTGCTGGCTGATCCCACTCCCAGGGCAGCGGGGCCCCCTTACCCACTAAGGGCTGAGTACGAGAAACAGCGGCTCCTGGGAGGTGGCCAAATGGAAGCACAAAGCCTCTGGGTTGGCAATGGCTCACCCGAACGGGCCAGAGACTTACCTGCCGAGAGGAAAAACCTGCCAATCTGGACAAAGGGAGCTGTTGCTGTGAATGACTCCACTGCCATCGCGCTGTGGGTGAGAGGGAGCAGTCAGTGCGGCGAGGCCCCAGGTGGGAGCCGTGTGGGTTCCTCAGGGTTGGGCTTGGCAGGGTCCCTGCCCAGGGGGATGCTGCAAGTCCAGACCAGCCCAGGCACTGCAGATATCTTGTCTTTACCAGCAACTCCTTTCCCTGGATGCTCGAGTCCCTCTTCCCTGGATGGTGCACCCTCATTCTGTCTCCTGTCCCTAGAGCTTCACACCCTCCTGCCTGGACCCCTACCAGCCTGTCTCACCCACCACCAGCCATCGGATGGACGTTCCGTGGACCTCGAGCCCTCACTGACCCTTCCCGGCCCCAGGTAGTGCCCCCTGTACACTCGAGGCCCTTCAGCACAGCCTGCCCTGGGGCTGCACGCAGCCCGCCCTCCAGGCGTGCTTCAGCATTAGGCCTGCTCCAGCCCCATGCCCCTGAGCGAGCCTCTCTGCCCAGCTGCTACAAAGGCCCAGATCAAATGCCGCCGCCTGCTGAAAGCCCTTCCTGATTGTCCTCCTGCCCCCACAGCAAACTTCTGCCAAATGCTTCCCTGGTGCTGTAATGTACATGCAAACCCCTTCAGGCACTCGGTCCAGGCCTTATATTCATGACTTGTTTGAGGGTAGTGTGGATCTTGCCTCTGTATTCCCAGCACCCAACACAGGAGCTGCCTACCCTGTGTCCAGACTTGTGCCAGAAAGAGCATGGTCATCACGGGCCACAGTGTGGCCCACACATCCAATGCTCTAATCAACTCATGAAGCAGAAGTAGCTCAACCCCATTACTCAGATGAGAAAGCTGAGGCTACACTCAGGCCCAGGGCCCAGCCCTCACCTAGGGTTTTTGTGGCCAATCTCTCGGTCGAAGTTTCTGCTGTTGATGATTTCTGACTTCCATTCAGGGTCTGTTGTGGGAAAAGGGAACAACTCAGCAACTGTGGCAGGAGTGGTCACATGTTCAAGGCCGACCAGCTCCTTGTCCTCTTATCTAAGCCCACGACCGCTTCATGGATGAGGGGAAGCTCCTGGAGCCTCGCTGGAGGGACGAGAGAGCAGGGTTCTGTGACCAGCGCTCAGGGACCCAACGCCTGGTTCTGTGACTTCCCCACTGCAAGGATGTGCCCAGCATGTGCCCATGGGCCTGGGGCGTGGCCCTTGAGGATGGGGGCCCATACTCACTGTAGGAGTACCTCCGCTCTGTTTTCACCTGCCCATCCTCAGTATACTCCCTGCAGGGAAAGCACAGCAGCCCAGAGTCAGCCCATCACTCGAGGCATTCCCATCTCAAAGCGTGTCCAGCTGGAAGCAACTCGGGGCTGCCCTGTCAAACTGTCCAAACGGCGCAGGCCTTGTCTGCACCAGCCCAGAGACACGATGCTCACTCCCTGGCAGACAGCCTGCTCCAGCCCTCCAAGACCCTGACTGGAGAAAGTGCTTTCTCATCTAGAGCTGAAATCTGCCTCCACCTGCTTACACAAAGGGTCTCGGCCCACACCCTGGGCTCATGGATCTGGCTGTGCCCTCTGCCCCAGGACAGCCCCGTGGGGGCTTTCGGCAGCGGCCCTCCTCCAGGCTGAGCTGCCCTGGCTGCCCAGCCACCTCCCCACCCCTCAACTCATAGTCCATGTGGCTCAGGTGGGGTTGACCCAACCCTGGCCAATAAGAGCCTCCCCTGAGACTTGTTAGAACTGACAGAATGTAAATCTGGAAGCCACTTCTGTCCCCTTATGGGAGAGGAGATGGAATTAACACATGGGAAAAAATTGTGGCGTGGAACCAGTAATATCTTAAACTCAGGCATCTGTGGAACTTTCCAGATAAAGGAGATAATCAATCCCCCCTTCTCTGGGCCACTATGCATTAGATTTCTGCCCCCTTTAAACAAAAGATCATTCACTAATAAGTTCAGGATAACTGGACATTTCTCTGACAGTAAGATTTTATACTTTAATTGCAGAAATGTCAAAACGAAAGCTACCTGCATTTTATCCTAACATCTGCACCTCCTCCACCCCCAGCTGACTGCCACCCTCTGGCGCCTCACCTGGACTCCTCGGTCTCCACCCACTGGTACATCTCCACGTGCCGCCGCAGCTTCACAGCTGGAATGTGAACCCCATAGTTTGGATCGGACAAGAGCTTCAAAAAGAATCAAACAAACCAAAACCAAGTAAATAAAGAACAAGACGCACACCAGCCCAGAACGCCCAGCTCGGGGGAAGCTGGACTAGAAAGGAAACAGGTACAGAGGACGGGGCAGGATGGAAACGCTGTGGTCGCCTCATGTGGGAGAACCAGGAGAAGCTGCTTGTCCCAAGTTCTGAACACCCAGTGCCTGTGACATGGGCCTCCCAGCGAAGGCCCAAGCTGCAAGGCCCAGTGGCTTGGTGGCATTGGTGCTCAGTGCCGCATTTAGTGCTCAGACAAGAAGGGTCGAATAACCAGAGTACCTTTGTAGCCTTGAACTAGACCACATGCTAACCATAATCATTAATGTACCTATTTGTAAAGTTCACATCACGTGCCAGGCACAAGGCCAGGACTTCAGCTACTTAATCCCACCAAATCTTCAAAACTGGCCCCCCAATTTGTTACAATTATTCTCCCCAAGAAGACCTGAGATTTAGGAGTGATGAATCCACACAGCTTCTGAGTGGTGCAGACACTAATCACAGCCCTGTGTGTCCATCTCCTAGGTCCATGTTTTCAAAACCCTCAACCAAACAAAATCTAGTGACGTGCCCCAAGCCTCCAACGGGTCAGCGACCATCGCCACACGCACCTTGGACGTCCGCAGGGCCCCAATCATGTGCACCAGCTTCCCCTCGTTCTCGGGAGCCACAGTGTGGATGCTGTCGGGGGACACGACGAGTGAGAGCCCCTCTGCCAGGGAGGTTGCCGTCTTCAGTGCACGGCCCTGTGAGCAAAGGGTAGTGAGAATTTCGACAAGTCAGGCACAGCCTGACACAGTGTCTCAGGGCGCATGAGCCTCAGAGAGGACTGAGACTGCTCTTCCCATTTGATGGTTAGAAAACGGAAGTCTAGCAAGTGGCAGAGTTGGGACTTGAACCCTAGATTCCTGCTTTCCCAGGCAGACCTCTCCCCACCACCCCACTGCCTCCACATTGGAGCTAGCGGGTGTTCTGTCTGCCCTGTACCCCTTCCCCCATTTTCCTCTGTCTTCTCCTCCCCTCCCCTTCTCTCAGCCCATGTGATTTATATGGGCCAATCAGTACTTTGGCCCAAAGCATGTGACCCAGGCCTAGCCAATCAGTACATGTATTCAGTGGCCACAGGGACTGGTTGAGAGAGAGGACCAAGACCCAAGCCAGGACTCAAGAGATTTCCAATTGTTGCTAAATTCATTTAGAAGGATATGGTTCCTTTGTTCTCTGTGGTTGCTAAGCTGATTATATGATCCTGGAATTCCTTAACCAACACAAGTCTGCCAAAGAAAAATCCGTAACAGAGAAACACAGGCAAGAGACAGAAAAATGGAGATTTCTGGCGACCCAACATGAATGCTTGGATCCAACCATACCTGAAGCTGGTTTACCCCCAGGATTTCAGGTATGTTAACCTATCCCCTCACTTCCCATTATTTCACATAGTTATGTGTGTATGTGGGGGGTAAGGGGGGGTCACAACAGAAAAAAACCTGATTAATTCAGTATCCCCTTCTCTCTTTTGTAAAATCTAAGCCCTTATTATTAAATCCAGCCTTTGGATTAAATAAATTTTGCTCCCTGGCACTACAGGGATCCTCATTCTGCACCATGGGACCCTAAACATTTTACCTCATTGGTAAAAATTAAGTAGAAGGCGAGCAAGAAGGTCATGAGCCCCACAAACATTCCACCCGAGGTCTCGCTCAGCCGCTGTAGGAAGCCTGGCTGGGGGTCAGTTGTAATTTTGACATGTTCTCTTCTGTTACTTGTATTAGAATACTGAAAAAAAACAAGAACAAAAATTAGTTTCTTTAAATAAGTTAAATTTCACTATTTATACTGTTTTTGTTTTAATTATATATGATAAAAACACACAGATGTTAAGTGTGCAGTTTGGAGGATTTTGACAAATGTAAATCCCGCCTGACCAGCATCCTAACCACAACACAGAACATGTCTATCACCCGGAACTTTCGGTTCCCCTTTCCTGCCAACACGCCCCTCTCTCCACCTTCCAGAGTTAACAGCTAAGCTAGTAGGCTGGGTAGTAACAGGACACACCCAGTCCACATTCTGAACCAAATTCCCAATGAACAGGATGATGGAGACTTCCTCTGCCCATTCCCCACTACTCACGCTTACACCTCCCCTGGCCTGAGGGGCACCCTCCTGTGCCTTCCTTCCTTCCCTTCAAGGCCGTCTGGATGTTGGCTACATAATGTGTGTTGAATACCTTTATGTGTCCTCGGTGAAACAAACCCTCCCAAGCCCAGCACTCTGGGCTCAAAGGTAGTAAGAGGTGGGAACAGAGGTCAACACATAGGCCTGAAAATCACTTGCTGTGAAACCCTGGGTAGTTGCTCTACCTCCCTGATCCTGTATACTCACTTACAAAATGAAGACAGTAAGCTGTGCCCATGACAGGACAGTGATTACACTGATTAAGAATTCTGTCACCTCCCTGCTCCCTCACCACCAGGGCTGGGCGGCTCCTCCCCTAGACACATACCCAGCCACTAGATGAATCAACAAAGACTTGGCAACAGAGGATACCCAAATTCAACTGCATTCCTCAGCAAAGGTCAGGTCCCAACATACCCAAGATGGTCTCTGCCCACTACATGGACCATCCATGTTAGATTGTGAATATTTTTTTCACATACTAAGTACCCACTATACAGCAGGCACTATTGAAAGCACACCTTTCTTAAATTTCCCATCCCTCTAGAGATTACAGCCACACAACTACAGAGAGGAGGAAAGTGGATTTGCCTCCAGGTCTGCCTGACTCCCACGACAACGTAACCTGCCAACTCGGCTACAAGACCTGTGCAAGTGCCTTCCTCTGCTGGGGAAATTCCCCATCTGTAAAACAGGGTGGTGGTGTGGAGGGCAGACAGGAGTTCACCTGTGGGAGCAAGCCAGTCTCTCCTGACTACCCTTTCCCCTGGCAGACCCTGGGTCTCATGGACCACCTCTGAGGCTTTTCTAGGTGCAGCATTCAAGGCTTTCCAACACAACTCTAACCTGGGCAGAGTACACTGGGGCTGTGGATGACATAAACCCTGCCTCCCAAAGGGTGTGGGAGGTGGAGGGGACCCTTGGAAGAGAGAAGGGGCCTGGAAAGAGGGTTTAACAAGACAGGAGAGAGTGGGTAGGGCACTCCACCAAAGAAGGAGGGAGGGAGGGAGGGAGTGTCTGGGCTGGCAGGGCTCCCCAGCTGGCTCCAGAAGCACTTTCAATAGAGAAGGGGAGTGGTGAGTCACTAGCTTCTCCCATATACAGCTCCCTGGTGGAAGGGGGCACTCGTTTGCTAAATGAATGTTGGGCTTAAGTTGAAAGATACTTGAGAAAGGTTGGCTGCAGGGACAAGAGGCCAGCAGTCTTTTGACAGAAATCACCTTCACTCAGGATCTAACCGAAACCACACTAGGAGGACAAGAAGTCCAGCAGTAGGTAAATGCTACTAACTCTTCCGCTCCCAAACAAACCTGAGCCCCTTGCATACCCACCTAGGGCGGGGAGTTCACTGACTGCCCGGAAAGCCCTATCTGTCCCCTGCTGGACAGCTCCGCCTGGGTGGTATCGGCTTCCCCCAATTCCCGCGGACTGGCCCCCTCTCTGAGGTTACATCCAGCTCCGCAAATTTGAAAACTCCAAGGGCCTACGCGGTAACTGGGAATGAACGGAAGGGCTGCGGAGAGGTGCCAAGCACAAGTAGATTCCAATGTCCGAAGCAACACCTCCGGAGTTTCCCTCTTCACAAATTAGCGACCCGAGGAAGAGGTGGACCAAGAAATACGGACAAAAGGAGTCTGGACAGGCTAAAACAAATTAACAGATTAGCTGCTAGAAGGCATAGATACAGCATGCAGAGGGAAGCAGGGGGGCAGCCGCACCGACGAGACAAGCAAAATGGACCTAGGACGCCCCGAGGGGAAAAGGAGGCCCCGAGACCTGGGGCAGACTGGGTGTGGTCCACCAGGCTGGGAGACACTCACATTCGCGGCCATCGTGAGAGCCCGCTGGCCGGCCCGTCTCGCTCTGCTCAGAGACGAAAGGAGTTTATGGCCAGAGAGCGGAGTGCAGGGGCCTCTTGTCTGCCTGAGTTGCGAAAACCCGCGCGATGCCCAGAACCACAAGCGACGACGTGCTGCAAGGTTAACTCCCCGAGGTCTCCAGCCACCGTACTCAACCGCGCCGCAAGGTCTTCTGGAAAACGTAGTACGCGCTTAAGTGCTTCCCCCACGAATTTGCAAGATGTGGCGTATGTAACTGATGCGCCTGCGCATTGCAGGACCTTCTGGGAAGTGTAGTCTTTCTGCAGACTGCCAGATGTGTGGCCGGGCGGAGCGCAGCCTGTTGGGAAATGTAGTTCTCTGCTGAGGGGGTTCCCCCGGCTGGAGGTGGGAAGGCGCTGAGGCAGGCGCGCGGCGGACAGGCCTGGAGGGGGCGGGTTCGCGCGGGCCTCGGAGCCTTCCGCCCTGCCAGAGGAGAGGTCACGGCGTGGAGCCGCCGCCGCTGCCCTGCTACCACTGCGAAGTCTGAGCCCTGGGCTGCGGCCATGTCCTACTGCCGGCAGGAAGGTAGGGGAGGTGAGCTGCTATGGAGACCGGCCTACGCGGGCCTCTAGTGGGTCTCTGCTGCCCCTGCAGACTCGGGCAGTCGGGGGCCCCAGTGCAAGTGTGGGCAACCCGAGGCGGCCCGGCATACCTTCCTTGGGGCCTTTGGAGCCGGCTGGGCGGCAGGGTTGCCAGCCCCGTTTTGCAGATGAGAAAACAGACTGAGAGAGAGGAGGCTGGTCTAAGGTCATGGTGAGGCTCGAACCCGAGCCTCAGAGGAACCAGCTCCTGGTAAAGTTTATAAACTAGACCGGAGCCGGTAAAGGTAGCACTGAGCACGTTTCCTCTGGCTCGCAATTTGGAATTTATTGACTCTAATTATTACCGTCGCTTTTCCCGCACACCACGTGTTACGATTTGCACGCGCCCTGTAACTCCTGAAAGGTTGCCACTCTGGTTAGGCTTTGTGCTAGAGCGGTAGAAGTACCAACAAAAAGAACATTTATTGAGCCCCAGCTGCCTCTATCAGGCACTCTTCAAGGAGCTTTACAGGGCTTCTCATTGATCTCGCAGAGACCTTGTAAGTCAAGCCCCGCTTAAGACTCAGAGTGAGTTGGCTAAAGCCACACGATCAGGTAAGTCGTGGAGCTGGGGTTTGAGCCCTAGCAGTCTGATTCCAGAACTGCACTATCCAATCTGGTGCCCAGTGGATTCCAGGTAGCCCTCTTTGGGAAGACACCGCCCCCCCCCCCCCAAATTGGGCTCAGTTCAGAAACTTCCAGGCCTCCGTTTCCAAACTTGTAAAATGAGAAGTTAAAAGTAGTTGGTCTTAATTCATTCAGCAGATATTCTTGAAGAACTTTCTGTGTCCCAGAGAAAGCACCTAAGAAATTCTTGGCTGAATAGTCCAGCTTCCTCAATTTAATTCCGGCAATCTGAAGCCCAGAGAAAATGACCAAGCCAAGGTCATACATCAAGTTAGGGAAACAGCTTAGTCTAAAATGCTAAGCTTTTTCCTTCCACCCAATCTTGCTTTGAAGATTTCTTCTTTCTTTCCTGGGTCATAAAGCCACAATACTTAATTAGGTGCTAATGAGTACCGTTTATGTTGATTAATACTTAATTGTGCTATGGATAAAAGTCTTCTGCCCTCTCCACTTTGTCAGTCAGTAAGTCTCTTGTTTTTAATTTTCTTTCTCTGAGTCTCTAATTTACTTTGTCATTTAGCAAGTAAATTCAAGCCTTTTGGGTATAATGAGGCTGTGCAGATAAATAAGACTCCTTCCTTGCCCTTGAGGATTTCTAGGTGCTGCATGTTCTCTGGGAGAGGCAGCCCCATTTTCCAACAAGGCGTGGATCTTGATCTTTTCCTGGTTCAAAGATCTTTCTCTCAGTTTAGGGATGAGAATTGAAAGTGTTCACTTTCAGACCTTCCCTAGTTTTCATCTTATCCATACCCACTGTCCCCTAAGTCCCCAACTTTTTGTTTTTCTACCCAATTTTTTTTATGTTTCTCACGGGACTTAGAAAAATGATCACAAACCCCTTGCCATGTAAGGAAGGGCTTATATAATAATCCAGCTCCTGCCTGACCTGGCTCCATCCTGATCTCTCACCACTCTGGCATTGCTCAGTCACACTGAACTCCTGGCTCTTCCCTTTGCCTGGTGCATCCTTCAGCTTTTCCCGTGGCTGGCCCCTTAGCTGTGAAGATTCAGCTCACATGTCACCTCAGAGAGGTCGTCCTCTCCTTTGGTGTCTTTCATATCCTAAATTTTCTGGCAGTACCTTGTTTATTTTTTAAAGTTTTATTTATTGATTTGAGAGAAAGAGGGAGAAACATCAAGTTGTTATTCCACTTGTTTATGCATTCATTGGTTGCTTCTTTTTTTTTTAACTTGCTATTTGTACTTATCAGAGTATGATATTTATTGGACTTGGGAGATAAAAGTATTTCAAACATTTTCAAGTTTAAGATAATAATCTTAGTAAAATTTTAAAAAATCATGATACATCCTTTGCCTCATTCCTAATTCCATTGTTCCTTCACATTGGTTGTTGCTTGTATGAGCCCTGACTGGAGATCAAACCCACAACCTTGGGGTATCAGGATGATGCCATAACCAACTGAGCTACCTGGCCAGGGCCACTTGGTTTATTTTTGTCATCACATTTCTTGTCTGTCCTCTCCCACAGAACTAAGAGAACTAGATGGGCCATATTCCCAGGATCTAGCCTACAGCCTGGTCTAATGGGTGCTGAAATCTTTGTCTGACTAAACATACATACATACCTGAACTCTGTTCCAATTGAATCACTTGCCTGTGCAAATTTACCTCAGGGGTTCATCCAACCATCACCCAGCCTCAGACCAAAGGCTTTAGCTCCAGCATTCAAGGCATTCCACAGCAGGGCTCAGCCTTGCTCCTTGGCCTTGGCTACCCACACTTTTCTATGTCAGCGCTTCACTGTTGTTCCTTTAGTTTCCTCTTTATCTGATGCTGAGCCTGCTCTCTCTTATTCAGTCAACAAACATTTATTGAGCACCTCTGACATGCCATCCACCGTGTATATCATTAGTGAGTGTAAGTGGCAAAATCTGCCCTCATGGCACGGTGGACACTCCTGGGTTGGATGTGCTCAGAGATTTTGATGGGTAATGATTCCATGCACATTCATGTACCCCTTTCTGGGGGAAAAATGAGGCCATCCATCCAACAGTGTTCTCTACCACGCTTAATCGTGATAATCATTCCATCTTCCTACCCCTCTGTTGCATGTCCTCATCCAGAGTTCAGTTGCTCCACTCACTTTTTCAACAGATATTGATTATCCACTGGGTTCTGGGCACTGTTCCGGGCTCTGGGGATACTGCAATGAATGAAAAAGGCAAACCCTTGTCCCTGAGGAGCTGACATTTCAGTGAGGGAGATGAGCAGTAAATAAATACATAACATGTTAGGTGAGAAGTGCTTTGGAGAAAAATAAAGCAGAGTGAGGGAGATGCTGAGCGGTCAAGGAAGGAGGCGCCCGAGCAGCTGGTGCAGAGGCAGCTGAGGGAGAGTGCTGCTGGAGGAGAGAACGGCCTGTGCTCGGCACGTTCAAGTAGCTGTAAGAAGGTGCTGGGACAGTGGGAGCAAATAGTGGAAGATGGGGTCGCGTGAGGGATGCAGATCCTTCTAGACGTATCTGAGGCTAGAGCCAACCTGATTTGAGGATGACGGTGTGAGAGAAGACAGGAGAAGAGGATGGCTGCACAGAGAGTAAAACTTCAGAATTGGGGGTGTCTTGGTATCCAGCTGCTCAGTCAGTCCATCTGTTGTCAGCCCCACTCCAGAGTCTTTCAGAGGGATCCCTGGGGCCTTGGAGTTGCCCCCTTAGCAAGGTCCTGGGATGGGGCTGATCTAGCTGAGTTGCCCTCCTTGAGTTCTTTGGGTTCAGCATTCTCCATTCATTGTGTCAGAGGGCACTCTTCTTTTCTTTTTAAAATATATTTTATTGATTTGCCATTACAGTTGTCCATTCCCCCCTTCATTCCCCTCCACCCTGCATAACCCCTCCCCCACCATTCCCCCCCTTTAGTTTATGTCCACGTGTCTCAAGTTCTTTAGATTCTATATTTCCCATACTATTCTTGCCCTCCCCCCTATCTATTTTCTATCTACCGTCTATGCTACTTATTCTCTGTACCTTCTCCCCCCTTCTCCTTCTCCCACTCACCTGTTGCTAACCCTGCATGAGATCTTCATTTCTATGGTTCTGCTCCTGATCTAGCTGTCCTCTTAGTTTGCTTTTGTTTTAGGTGTGGTTGTTAATAACTGTGAGTTTGCTGTCCTTTCACTGTTCATCTTTTTTTATCTTCTTTTTCTTAGATAAGTCTCTTTAACATTTCATATAATGAGGGCTCCCCTTATCTCTTGCTGCTTCTAGGATTCTCTCCTTCATTTTAATCTTGGCTAATGGAATTATGATGTGCCTTGGTGTGTTCCTTCTTGGGTCCAACTTCTTTGGGACTCTCTGAGCTTCCTAGACTTCCTGGAAGTCTATTTCCTTTGCCAGATTGGGGAAGTTCTCCTTTATTATTTGTTCAAATAAGTTTTCCTCTTGTGGCTGTTCCTCTTCCCCTTCTGGTACCCCTATAATTCAGATGTTGGAACGTTTAAAGATTTCCTGGAGGTTCCTAAGCCTCTCCTCATTTTTTGAATTCTTTTTTTTTTATTTATTTTATTTTTAGAAACACATTTGTTAACTTTTTTTTTTTTTAAGATTTTATGTACTTATTTTTTTTTAGAGGAGAAAGAGAGTGGGAGAGAAACATCAATGTATGGTTGCCTCTAGTGCATTCCCTGCTGGGAACTGGCCTACAGCCCAGGTATGTGCCCCGACTGGGAAGCAATCCATAATCCTCTCGTTCGCAGGCCTGCGCCCAATCCACTGAGCTACACCAGCCAGGGCATTTTTTTTGAATTCTTGTTTCTTCATTCTTTTCTATTTGGTCATTTTTTTTCCTTCCTTCTGGTCCACTCCATTGATTTGAGTCCCAGTTTCCTTCCCATCACTATTGGTTTCCTATGCATTTCCCTTCATTTCACTTAGTTTAGCCTTCATTTGCTCCTCTAATTTGTAACTAAAATCAACCAGTTCTGTGAGCATCCTGATCAGCAGTGTTTTGAACTATGCATCTGATAGGTTGGCTATCTCTTGGTCACTTAGAAGTATTGGCTCTGGGGCTTTGAGCTGTTCTTCTTAAGCCGTAATGTTTTAGTCTGTTTGTGCCTGTTAGGTATGGGGAGCAGAGCGTTAGGTGTTCACTAGCGGAGTGTTGGGTGGGGTGACCCAAGTCACTGGGCTGTGACACTGTATGTGGGGGCAGCGTCAGAGAGGGACAATGGCATTCTGCTCTCTCTCAGATTTTGGTCCTCTCTGCTGCTTCCCACAAGTAAATTGAGCCTTTCTGGTGCTGGTTCCCGGGCATGTGGGCCTGTGCACCCTCCAGGACCCTGTGGGTCTCTCCAACAAACTCTGTGAGCCTGGGAGCCTCTCCCGGCACCTCAACCCCGAAAGTTTTTCCAGTTAGTGCTTTTAGGCTTTATTTCCTGGCTCTGGGGCCCTGGTTTGCACTGTCTGTCTCACTGCTGGCTCCTCTGCCTGGTTTATCTGTGTGTGAATGTGTGACCGTGGTCAGCCAGCTGCCTTGCACCCCCACTGGGTCCACCCGTTGCCACCCCACACCTGGGATCCGCCAACCACCGCCTGCGCTCCTGTGTCTGTCTGGCCACCTTTTCCTGCTCAACCCTGCTCCATCAGCTGCTGACTCCGCCCCTCTTACCTGTCTGGATGAATGGTTCGTTGTTGTCGGACTTTTGTATAGTTCAGTTTTCTGTGTTTTGGTTGAGTTTTTGTTAGTAAAACTTTGTTGTCTTTAAACTTGGTTGTGCAAGGAGGCACAGTGTTTCCACCTATGCCTCCATCTTGGCCGGAAGTCCAGAGGGCACTCTTCTGTCAGCCTTTCCTCTTCTAAAACTTGATTGACAGCTCTAGCCTCTGATTGTCTCTTTTCTTGGCCATTTAATCCTGTCATTGGAGCCATTTGTTTCACTTTCTTTGTTTATCATGGTAGGGAGGCTGAGCTGGTGGGGGACCTGTTCTTCTGAGACCTGAAGAAGGTGCCTGATTAACCCACTATCTGGCATTCTTAGGACTAGTTCTTTCCCTCACAGTTAGGTCTGTTAAGAGTAGATAAGCATTGTCTTTCTATTCTTTTTTTTTTTTTGGAGGGGTTTTTAAAAAAGTTATTTATTTATTTATTTGAGAGAGGGGAGGGAGGGAGAAAGAGAGAGAAAGAGACATCAGTGTGAGAAAGAAACATCAATTGGTTGCCTCTCATACACGCCCCCAACCAGGGACCAAACCCACAACCTAGGCACATGCCCTGACCAGGAATCGAACCAGTGACTTTTTGCTTTGGGGAACATCACCCAACCAACAGAGCCACAGCAGTCAGGGCCTTGTCTTCACTTTTAAACATTCCAGGAAGTGAAGACCTGGAAATATGTATATTCTTACTATAAATCACAACGTCACATTGCCCATCAAGTATAATCTCTCTTAAGAGGGATGTCCAGGAATGTACTTAAGAGGACTCAGCTCTGGGAGGGGCCTGGACCATTCTAGGTGGGATTGTGCTCGGCCCATGATTCCCACACCTGGCCGTGTATCACAGCTACCTGTGAAGCCAGTGAGCAATGTGAACATGCCAGAGAGCTTGATTTAATTTAGGGTGAGGCCAGGCCTTTGGGCCTCATCACTGGTAGATCCTGGTCAACAGCCCTCCAAGCTGCACTGAGAACTTCCCAGTCGGCTGACTCTGCTTAGCATCCAGCATTTTTGCAGGTTGCTTTCAAGTTTTCTGAAACTGACCTTGGATCACCAAGGTCACTGGTTACTCAGACGTGCCCTGGCTGCCTGGCCCAATTCCTTGCCCAGGCTGCATGGGAAAAGCAGTCTTCCCTGAGGTAAAACGTGCTGCCTGGGGTCCAGCTCCGGATGTGGAACCCTCAGATGCGCTGGAGGTCCAGGCCCTGTGCATGCTGGCGGGCACCTGTCATTACTGCTGCCCGGTGCAGGAAGGGCCCGGGGCACCAAAGTGACTTCTCTCTGCCCCTCAACTGTCCTTGTCACTGGAGGCGTCTCTCTGTTTTTTACTGTCACCCCCACATTCCACAAGCTTTTTCCTTCAATACGGCAGCCCAAGCATGAGTCCAGCATTTTTTCCTTGGTTTCCCTTAGCCACACCTGTGACTGAGCTATCTTAAACACAAAGCAGGGGAAAGTATAAATAATAAGAGAAAATACTAGCAGCTCTCAGCCACACTTCTGCAGGCCTGGCCTCTGCTGCCCCAGCAGCTAATTCCCTCCAGGCTACTAACTGAGGCCCTGTCCAAGGGCACATTTGGATGGTGCCTGGAGAAGCCTGAAATGCCAGGCATCTCCCAGCCCCTTCTAGAAGAGAGCCCCGTCATCCCACATCTCCTGGTCAGAGAGGGTGGTTAGCAGGGCTGTAGCATGAATGCGTCTTTCCCCCCTCCAGGTAGGTACCAACAACTTGGAAGGAACCTTCTGTTGATGCACTCAGCACACATTCATTGACTTAATTCTAAGCTGCTTGGTCAGGGATTGGGTCAGTATGTATTACACGGACCATTTATTCCTGCCCAGAGTACACAATAGTGTCCTAGTCATGCTAAGTACTCTGTGTCAAGCCATCATTATTGTTTCTGTGTGTGGGTGTGTGTGTGGTAGGGGCAGTATGGGGGTGTGGGGAGGATCACCATAGATCGCCTTTGCGGTCCCCGAGCTGGGTTCAGATTCCAGCCCTGTGTGAGCCAGCCTCTCTCCAGAGCCTCAGGCTCACCACCTGAAAATGGGCCTCCTGCTGTCTCCTGTGAGAGCAATGACCAGATGGCAGGAGCTAGCTGACACACAGGACCCAGAGAGGGGAAGCCCTCCAGGGACTGCAGGGGACACTGATGACCCTGCAGCATGTGTGGTGTCAAGGAGAAGGTGCTCCCACCCACAGTGGGAGTATCACACAGATACCTGCTGTGCAGTAAGCTGATGGCCCCAAAGTTTAGGAAGCGAAGGTGTAGGGGAGAATCCAGAAGGGAGTCCAGTGGGCGAAGTGCCCGCTTGTATTTCCAGTGGGTTGATTTTGAGTCACCACTCTGGGCCTTGCTTTTTATGCTGTGTAAAATGAAGGTGATAAAACTTTATAGGGTCACTGTAAGGTTAGATGAAGCAAGCCATGGAATACACCCATCCTGGTTCATTCAGTGCTGATTCCATTTCCCCTGCCTCCCATGAGGAGAATCTCCTCATATAAAATGCATTTGGTTCCCACCACCTTGCTTTCCTGGAGGCCCCGGACCCTCTGGCAGCCTGGTATGTGGGGCTGTAGGCGCTCACCCTGGCTGCACTGCCTTCCTGGTGCTGGTCTTTGGAGGACATCAGTCCTGGCCCTGCTGCCCAGCCTATTATTCTAAAAATAACAAGCTGTAGAAGTTAATGACACCAGCACTTTGGTGAAATAACTTCTTCTCCCCCACATCCACTTGTTGGAAAATTGCCCCCGAGGCCTCATGGACTCTGAGGAACTTCCACAGTGTCCCCCACCATCTTGATCCCTTCTCCCAGCCACCATTAGGAGCCCAGGATGCCTAGAGGAAGTCTTGACAAGGGGCACTGTCAGACTCCCGCCTCTCGGAGGCAGGTGACGGGTGTTTTCCCGCAGGACAGCTTCTTGGACACACGAAGTGGCTGCATCAGCGGAGCGGCTGCCGGGGTGCACGTCGCCCCCGCACAGTGCTCACTCCTGCTCAGGCCACTCGTGCGTTTTGAGCCCTGTGGGGATCCCTGGGGAGCTGCAAGCAAGTCATCTTTTTTTTTTTTTTAATTCAGTTAAACACACACACACAAGTACTTCATTTCTTTCACCCCCATCTCCCCCTGGCAACCACAAATCTGCTCTCTGTATCTATAAGCTTTTTTTTGTTTTAGATTCCACATACAACATTTGTCTTTCTCCATCTTACCTCAGCATATGCTCTCAAGGCCCATCCATGTTGTTGCAAATGGCAAGGTTTCGTTTTTAGGGGTGAATAATATTCCATTGCATATACACTACAATTTCTTCATTCATTCATCAACAATAGATACTTAGGTTATTTCCATACCTTTGCTTTTATAAATAGTACAACAAGCATAGCATACATCTTTTCAAGTAGTGTTTTTGTTTTCCATGAATAAATAACCCAGAAGTGGAATTGCTAGATCATAGGATAGTTTTATTTTAATTTTTTGAGAAACCTTCATGCTGTTTTTTTAACCTTCACCGAGGACATGCTTATTGATTTTAGAGAGAGGGGGGAAGGAAAGGGGAGGGAAAGAAACATCAGTGTGAGACAGAAGCATTAAGTGGTTGCCTCTCCTACATGCCCTGACTGAGAGTAGAACCCTAGACCTTTCAGTTTACAGGACGACGCTCCAAACAGCTGAGCCACGCCAGCCAGGACATCACTGTACTGTTCTCAGTAGTGGCTGTACCAGTTTCTATTCCCACCAGCAGTGCACAAGGGTCCCTTATCTTCATATCCTCATCAACACCTGTTATTTCTAGTCTCTTTAGCAATAGCCATTCTGCCAGGTATGAGGTGATATCTCATTGTGGTTTGATTGCATCTCCCTGATGGTTAATGATGTAGAATATCTTTTCATATACTAGGTAACCATCTTTATATCTTTCTTGGAAAAATGTATATTTAGATCTCCCCATTTTTTATCAGACTTTTTTATGCTATTGGTATATCACATTGACATATTTTGCATATTAGCCCCTTGTCAGATACATGATTTGCAAATATTTTCTCCCTTCTGCAGGTTGCCTTTCATTTTGTTGATGTTTTCTTTTTCCAGCAGAAGCCTTTTAGTTTGATGTGGTCCCACATGTTTACAGTTGCTTTTGTTGCTTTTGTTGCTGTGTCAAATTTAAAAAATCATGGCCAAGACCTATGTCAAGGAGCTTACTGCCTGTTTTCTTTTAGAGTTTGGTGATTTGGGTTCTTATGTTCAAGTCCTTAATTCATTTTGGCTTAATTTTGTGTGTGTTGTAAGGCAGTGGTCCAGCTTCATTCTTTCCGTTGTGGCTGTCCAGTTGCCCCAACAGCACGGGGCGAAGAGGCTGTGCTTTCCCCTTGTATTGGTACCCTCCACTCCTCCGTGTAACTTCGTCAGCCGGGTGCGCCTGGGTTTCATTCTGGACTCTTCTGTTCCGCTGATTCATGTGTCTGATTTTATGCCAGTGCAATACGTTTTAATTATTTTGCCTTTCTTAATATAGTTTAAAATTGGAGCATGGTGCCTTTGGCTTTGTTCTCTCTCCAGTAGCTTTGGTTATTCAGGGTTTTTCACGGTTCCATACATGTTGTTCTATTTCTATTTCATACATGAAAAATGCCATTGGAATTTTGATAGGGATTCCCCCGAATGTGTAGATTTCCTTGGTTAGTATGGACATTTTAACAATAGTCTTCTAATCTATGAGCATGGAATCCTTTCCATTTATTTGTATCTTCAATTTCTGTCATTGATGTCTTGTAGTTTTTGATATACAGGGTTTTTACCTCCTTGGTTAAATTTATTCCTGGGTATTTTATTCTTTTTGATGCAGTTGTAAATGGGATTGTTTTCTTAATTTCTCTTTCTGATAATTCATCATTAGTTTATGGAAACTCAACAGATTTTGTATATCGATTTTGTATCCTGAAATTTTACTGTATTCATTAGATCTAACAACTTTTTGATGGAGTTTTGAGGGTTTTCTGTATTATAATATGTCAGCTGCAAATAGAGACAGTTTTTTTTTCTTTCCAATTTGGTTGCCTTTTATTTCTTTTTCTTGCCTATCTGCTCCAGCTATGACTTCCAATACTATGTTGAATAAAAGTGGCAAGAGTGAGCATCTTTGTATTGTTTCTGATCTTAGGGGGCCACTTTTCAGCTTCACCACCGACTGTGATTGCTGTGGACTTGCCAAATACGGCCCGTACTGTGTTGAGATATGCTCCCCCTATGTCTGATTTGTGGAGAGTTTGTAGCATAAATGGTTGTTAAATTTTGTGAGATGCTTTTTCTACACCGATTGAAATGATCGTGTGATTTTTATTCTTCAGTTTGTTAATGTGGCGAATCACTTTGACTGATTTGCAGGTGTTGGTGACCCTCCCGCCCCTGGAGTGAATTTCATTTGATCATGGTATATGGCCCTTTTAATATATTGTTGAATTTGGTCTACTCATATTTTGCTGAGGATTTTTACATCTCTGTTCATCAGGGATGCTGCCTGTAATTTTCTTTTCTCATGGCATCCTTGTCTGGTTTTGGGATCAGGGTAATGCTGGCCTCATAAAATAAGTTTGGAAGAGTTCCCTCCTCTTCCAGTATTTCTTCTTTGAATGTTTTGTAGAATGTACCAGCAAAGCTGCCTGGTCCTGGACTTTTGTTTTTCAGTAGGGGTTTTTTTATATACTTTATTGATTATGTTATTACAGTTGTCCCATTCCCCCCTTCATTCACCTCCACCCTGCACACCCCCTCACCCACATTACCCCCCTTTAGTTCATGTCCTTGTGTCTTAAGTTCTTTAGCTTTTACATTTCCCATACTATTCTTGTCCTCCCTGTTTATTTTCTGCCTGCCGTCTACGCTACTTATTCTCTGTACCTTCCCCCCCTTCTCCTCCTATTCCCCTGTTGCTAACCTTCCATGTGATCTCCATTTCTATGGTTCTGTTCCTGTTCTAGTCGTTTCCTTTGTTTTTATTTTAGCTGTGGTTGTTAGTAATTGTGAGTTTGCTGTCATTTTAGTATACATGTTTATCTTTTTCTTAGATAAGTCCCTTTAACATTTCATATAATAAGGGCTTAGTGATGATGAACTCCTTCAACTTGAACTTATCTGAGAAGCATTTTATCTGCCCTGCCATTCTAAATGAAAGCTTTGCTGGATAGAGCAATCTTGAATGTAGGTTCAATCTTGAATGAAGGTCTTTTTTGAGAAATCAGCTGACAGTCTGATGGGAACTCCTTTGTAGGTAATTGTTTCCTTATCTCTTGCTGCTTCTAGGATTCTCTCCTTCATTTTAATCTTGGCTAATGTAACTATGATGTGCCTTGGTGTGATCCTTCTTGGGTCCACCTTTGGGACTCTGAGCTTCCTGGACTTCCTGGAAGTCTATTTCCTTTGCCAAATTGGGGAAGTTCTCCTTCATTATTTGTTCAAATAAGTTTTCCACTTGTGGCTGTTCCTCTTCCCCCTCTGGTACCCCTATAATTCGGATGTTGGAACATTTAAAGAGTTCCTGGAGGTTCCTAAGCCTCTCCTCATTTTTTTGAATTCTTGTTTCTTCATTCTTTTCTGTTTGGTCATTTTTTTTTTTCCTTCCTTCTGGTCCACTCCATTGATTTGAGTCGCAGTTTCCTTCCCATCACTGTTGGTTCCCTGTGCATTTCCCTTCATTTCACTTAGTTTAGCCTTCATTTGCTCCTCTAATTTGTAACTAAAATCAACCAGTTCTGTGAGCATCCTGATCACCAGTGTTTTGAACTGTGCATCTGATAGGTTGGCTATCTCTTGGTCACTTAGAAGTATTGGCTCTGGGACTTTGAGCTGTTCTTCTTCAGCCATAATGTTTTGGTCTGTTTGTGCCTGTCAAGTAGTGAGGGGCAGAGTCTTAGGTGTTCACCAGGGCAGGGTGACCCAGTTGCTGGGTTGTGATGCTGTGTGCAGGTCAGAGAGGGGCAAAGGCGTTTGTTCTGCTCTCTCTTGGATTTTGGTCCCCTCTACTGCTTTCTGCAAGCAAATTGGGTCCTTCTAGTGCTGGTTCCTGGGTGTGTGTGCTTGTGCACCCTCCAGGACCCTGTGAGTCTCTCCAACGAACTCTCTGTAAGCCTGGGAGCTTCTCTGGGCACCTCGACCCCCAAAGTTTTTCCAGTTGGTGCTTTTAGACTTTATTTCCTGGCTCCGGGGCCCTGGTTTGCGCTGTCTGTCTCACTGCTTGCTCCTCTGCCTGGTTTATCTGTGTGTGAATGTCTGACCATGGTCAGCCAGCTGCCTTGCGCCCCCACTGGGTCCACTTGTTGCCACCCCACACCTGAGATCTGTCCACCGCCGCCTGCGCGCCTGGATTGGTCTGGCCACCTTTTCCTGCCCAACCTGCTTCCACAGCCGGTGACTCCGCCTCTCTTACCTGTCTGGCTGAATGGTTCGTTGTTGTAAGACTTCTGTACAGTTCAATTTTCTGTGTTTTGGTTGAGTTTTTGTTAGTAAAACTTTGTTGTCTTTAAACTTGGTTGTGCGAGGGGGCACAGTGTTCCACCTATGCCTGCATCTTGGCCGGAAGTCTATTTCTGACTTTTTTAAAAGGTTTTATTTATTCATTTTAGAGAGGGAAGGGAGGGAGAGAAGGTAACATAAATGTGTGTTTGCCTCTTGTGTGCCCCCTACTGGGGACTTAGCCCGCAACCCAGACGTGTGCCCTGACTGGGAATGAAACCGATGACTCTTTGGTTCACAAGCTGGCACTCAATCCATCGAGACACACCAGCCAGGCTAAGGCATCAACTATTAAAAGTTTGTAAATCTCTGCAGTCTTGTGGGACTACAAGCATATATCCCACTGGTTACTAAAACTGGGCAATCTGGAGGTGTCCCTTGGGTGGCAGTCACAAAAATCGGGACTGCAGACAAGTGTATAAGCTCTTTTTTAGGTGATACCAGGAAGCTGGAGTATGACAGAGGGAGAACACCAATTTGGCCTCCCAGCCTACAGTTCTGGAGAGCAGTTCCATAAGCCACTAGATGTCTGCCAGACCTGAAGTCTGCGCCTCACACCAAAATCTAAACAAGCAAAGACCTCCTTAACAGAAAAACTCTGGGTGGGAGATGATTACCTTAGTCCACTGTCGGTACAGTTTCATGGGGATGGCTGCCTGCCAGGAACCATCTCTTTGCTTGCCACGGCCCTGTGGGACACCAGAATACAAGCGTCCTCAGCCACCAGAGCCAGGCCATCAAGGGTTGTACCCTGGGCGGCAGCCATAAAACCCAGAGCACCAAACGTGTGAAATCCCCTCCAACACACACTGGCTGTCTGGAGCACAGTGGAGAGTAAGCGTGAAGCTCGCACCTGCCCTCTGAGGTCTCTGAAAAGGACTGCTCCTTTCTCGATGTAAGGAAGACAGACTCATTGCACCGCTGGAATGTCAGCAAATTTGGGACTAAAAGCAGCTGCATTGGGTAGGGCTGGGCATCTCATCTCCCGTGTGGAGGATACATATGGTGGGCAGAGTGTGCTGTCATCCTCCTCACCCAAGACCTTGGTGGAGCTTTCGTTCCAGCCACAGGTACTCAGTGAAAGCAGCTGCTAACCCGTGCATCATGCGGAGTCAGGGATTCAGCCCAGAGGGGGCAGTTTGATGGTCACCTCACTTTGGGATTTCCCTTGGGACAGTCTTCAAACTTGGCTTGTCTTACCATTTTGTCTTTAGGGCTGATTCACTGATTTTGAGTGAAAGGTGTCTTCCTCTGCCCTCTAAACACTAGGGAAGGATCGAATCATATTTGTGACCAAAGAAGACCATGAAACTCCAAGCACTGCCGAGCTGGTGGCCGATGATCCCAATGATCCTTACGAGGAGCATGGTGAGTGACATGGGGCCTCCCAGGGACCCCCACAGACATGAACTGGGAGAAAAGTTCAACATTCACATTTTTTCCCCATTTTGTCCTGGACGAGGCTGGGTTTTCAGTTGTGCATCTCAGCCATGGGCCATCTTTCAGGACAGTGAGTTTGTCTCCCTCAGAGGTGTAAGGGGCTGTTCTGAGGCCCTCATTCTGATATACTTCCCTGGCCATTCGGCTGGTACCTAAGAGGTTCTCCTTACTGAAGTCTTCTGCCTCTTTTTCTTCTGAATTTTTGCATTGGCTTAAGCTGCTGGTTGGATGCTTCCCAGTCATTAAGTTTCGGAGGGGGTGTCCGTGGAATTGGGCAGTTCCAGGTGAGGTAACAGGCATCCTCAGTTCAGTCAAGTCACGAGACGTAATTCTGCCACATTGCAGGCTGTCAGTACACAGGCACCTAAGAGCCACACACCTTGTTCTGTGAGGTGCCTTCTCCTTGGAGTTCTCCAGCAAGCACCTTGCAGGAAAAGCACTCAGTTCAGATAGAGGGACAGCCTTCTAGCAGCAGGATTCAGCTAACCTAGTCAGAACTGTTCCACACAACTCAGTTAACAGTCACCTGGACCTGGGGCACCACTGCAAAGGCTTTGGACTGTTGGCCTCACTAGGATGTACCCCAGCCTGTGTAAGGTGGCTGCATATATGCAGTGTTCATAAATAATCCATATGTTGTCTAAACCGTACTCCCTTCACCAATAATCTAAAGCCATTTCTGACATCCATGATAATAACTAAAAAGCCTTCTGGTGCCCATTGGTGATTAATGTGGTTCAAACACCTTGTAGGAGCTGCCTGTAGAATATGGGCTCCTGGTTGAAATTCTTCAAATGCTTACTAAAGTGTAGATTCGTTGTTGTTTTTTTTTTTAAGATTTTATTTATTATTTTAGGCAGGAAGGGAGGGAAACATTGATGTGCAAGAGATACATTTGATCAGCTGCCTCTTACAACCTGGAGACCTGGCCCACAAGCCAGGCGTGTGCCCTGTTGGGAATCAAACCAGTGACCTGGTTCACAGGCTGGTGCTCAATCCACTGAGTCACACCAGCCAGGGCTAAAGTGTATATTCTTAAGTAGGACACTGTCTACTGCTTGTAGGGATTAAAATAAAGCTCAGAGGCACGTGTAGCCCCCTTTGGAGAATAGTAGGAAGTTCAGGCATTGTACAAAGTGTTGGATTCCTCTGAAGGACAGCAACAGGAGTGACCTGCAGTCAACACTCTTGAAAGAAAAGTAAATCACGTGTAAATTTTAGTCCTTTGCCAGTCTTTAAGTCCATATTAGCTAAGCCCATTTCTTTAATGGATTGAGACTAAGGCCTGCTGGACAAGTCATTTCTCATTTTGTCTGCCCCGTCCTATTTTTATAGAAACTGAATGTGTTTGCCTTGAGGCTGTGCCTTTCCCTCCATTTCCTGCCAGTCACTATCATTCCTCTTGATTTTTCTCCTGCCTGCTTCTGTCATGTACACTATATCTGCTTAGACTTTATGGGCAATTGCCTTTGCAGCCCCTTCTTGTGAGGAATTATAGTGAAAGCATATTAAACAGATCTCTGGGACCTAGGTTCTGAACTCTCAGTTGCAAAATTACTGGTTTTAAGACTCTGCATCTGAGCTTCATTGTTTGCAGCTACCATCATTGTGTTTTACATTGTGTCCCTCAAGTGCAGGTTGGCTTCATAGTGTTCTCTGTGAGGAACTACTACTTTCTCACTCACCTTTCTCTGATAGATAGTGGTACAAGGACTCCTGCAGATCTGAACTATTACTTTTGAATATTAGCATTATAGTGTTATTTCTTTCGGAAAGTGTTTGTACGGATGTATTCGGAAACTGTACAGGTGTATTGGCAGTGTCAGGCCTCCAGGGGGCAGCATTTGTAAATGCTTCCAGCACAGAGATGGGTTGTGAAGTTGGGAGAGTTGGTGAGATGTGGAGCAAATGGGCTCTGGGAATGGTAAGGGTCCTGGCTATAGTCCCAGCCTGGACCCCACTGAACCCCAGAAACCTCATTTGTAAACTGGGATTAGTAATACCCACTGCAGAAGGAATACATGATTTACCACGTACAAGGATGCACGAGAACGTGCATTGCAGCGGTCAGCAGCACCGGTGGGGAACTGCCTGCTGGTTCCCACTGCCGTCTCCACTGTCAGCCCGTCTCAGGAGTGAGTGACTGCACCAGCGGATTTGTCCATCACTGAAGCTTGCTAGGCCGGAATGAAGAGACAGGGTTCAGCCCAGGCCTAGGACTTTGGATGTTAGCTCAGAATGCCAGACGTACATATTTCCCAGCAGTGAACAATCAAGTGTAATTTCACTGGGCACTTAAGGGTCTTTCTTAAAGAATGTGCTCAGTCTCTGTGGTCAACGTATGTAAGAGAATTCTGTATGCATCATATTCCGTCCATGTCTGCCGCAAAACTAAACATGAGCCATCATCTTAAAAGCATTTTAGAAAACCGGGAAATAATATATGGATGTGGACAAAATTCAAAGATAAGAAAAAGCATAAAATTCGAAAGTTAGGGGCCTATATAATACCGAAATGAAAACCCATCTGAAACCCTAGCCCCTCCCTCACACATATGTACAATGTAGCACTTGGGTTGATATGGTTAGCCTCGGTCCAAATTTTCATTTTTATAAGAATGGAACCACAGCACTGTATGCCACTAGCCATTTCCTTGCAGACATGTCTCAGACATCATCCTCGGCAGCGCAGAAGGACCGGCCTCCTCGTTCTCACCCGTCTTTACACTGGGTGGCTTCTGAGAGCAGCTGCAGAGCAAGAGGGGCTTGAGGAGCAGGCGGGCAGCAGAGTTTGGAAGGAGGAGGTGGATACCTCAGCTGCTGCTGCTTTTTTAAAATATGTTTATTGATTTTAGAGAGAAAGAAAAAGGAAGGGGGGGGGAGAGAAACATCTATTGATTGCCTTCCATATACGCCCTGATCAGGAATCGAACCTGCACCCTAGGTATGTGCCCTGACCAGGAATCGAATGGCCAACATTTTGGTGTATGAGACAGTGCTCTAACCAATGGAGCCACGCCGGCCAGGGCAGTACCTCAGCTTCTTCAAGTGTCTGGGCTTTAAAAAGGTTCTCATTAACCATCCAAGTGATGGCTTCTACTTTGGACTAAATGGATTCCAGCCTATAGTTCTTAAGACACAGTCAGAGCCCTGGGAGGCGGCTTAGAATATAGATCGGTGTTGCATGTGGAGACAGTCGCCAGTGGGGGCTTCTTTCCAGTTGAGCCAGGAAGGCTGGCTTTGTTCCAGGCATCCAAGCCCAATCTAAGAGGTGGGTCCACAGGCAGGTGCCTGCCAGGCAGCAGTTCACACTGTTCACCTCTCAAGTGGCCCATGGAAGCTGGACTTGGTTTTGCTTTTCTTTCAGCATTAAAGAGCATCTCTCACGTTTTCCTCGCCCATCTTCCTATTCCAGGATTGATCCTGCCAAGTGGAGACATTAACTGGAACTGCCCGTGCCTTGGGGGCATGGCCAGTGGCCCCTGTGGGGAACAATTCAAGTCAGCCTTTTCCTGCTTTCACTACAGCACAGAGGATGTCAAGGGATCAGACTGTGTAAGCCAGTTCCGGGCCATGCAGGAATGCATGCAGAAGTACCCGGACCTCTATCCCCAAGACGAGGAAGAGGAGGAAGAGGAGGAAAAGAAGAAGCCAGGAGAACATTCGGAGGAGACAGCTCCCACCGAGGTCACTGCAACCAAAGAAAAGGAAGGGTCAAGCTAATGAAGGCCGCGCTGCCCCACCGGGCTCCGGGCCTTGCACCGTAGAGTGATACGGACCTTTAGCAAAATGCCTTTCAGTCATTCTCCAAGAAAGTGTCTTTTTCTCTATTGTTCTGTGCACTGTAATACAAAAGTAACTTATTTTGATAATCAGGGGTCTTGGCCTCTTGACATATACACTGAAAAAAAATGGGGTTATATGTATGTGTGTCTCATGTGATTTTACCAGTGAATGTAGCTGCCTCTTTTGAATTCTCTTCCTCAGATAACCTCAGATTTTGCCACTTTGAAATAATATGCTGACTATTCTCAGCAACCAAAATCATTATCTAGGAGTGTCTCTTATGAGTGAGCTGATTTATTCTGATTCATTTTCTTTTTTTTTTTTTTTTTTAGTAGACTTTATACCTGTTTGGAAATGAAATAGAAACAGAAACATCTTCCTTTAAAAATGCTGGAAGGGGGCCATTCCTAACACAAGAAGCCAGGTAATCAGATACTTATTCCTCAGAAACCACCTTTACCTTGGAATATGAGGAGGCTGCTGTGCTTCATTGCTGATACATTTTGGTTTCCATTTTTACATTGCGCTCCAGGTTTTTCTTTTTAGAAAGTGGAGCTTTAGACCCTCTGATTCAGTCCCTTTCTAGACAAAGAAGAAGCTGGGTTTTGCTGTTCTTCTTCTTCCAAAGGCCCTGGTTTGGGGCTCTGTGTTCACACTGGCTCTGTCTCAGCCTGTCCAGATGCAGTGTTCTTGAGAGGCGGGACCTACTTCTTACCAAAGTAGCAGCCAAGGAGGAAATGTGAATTAAGTAGTCAATTAAAAGAAAGACATGGTTTTTACCTGATTTTGAAGGTGTCCTTTCTTTTTACTCATTAAAAATGTTTTGTGTAAGGAAATTCGATCCCATTTTCTACGTTGTGTGCATGTCAAGCTGTTTTTTGTGAGCAGGTGCCTTCAGACAGACATCTTAACCCACGAGGTTAGGCTCTTTGGTTTCCATTTTTACATTGCGCTCCAGGTTTTTCTTTTAGAAAGTGGAGCTTTAGACCCTCCACTTTCCAAAAAGAAAACCACGAAGGGAAGGGAAGAAAGCCCTTGCAGTTTAAGTAACTTGCCCAAGGGAACTGCTGGACAGTGCTCAGGCGGTAACGTGGTGATGCCTCATTTGTCCCAGGTGAACTGGTTCTCCATTGCTGTGTAAAAAGTTACCTCCAAACACAGCAGCTCGAGACAGGCGTCTGTTATCTCACAGTTCCTGTTGGTCAGGATTCCGGATCTGGCCTTCCCCGGGCCCTCTGGCTCGGCCTCTTACATTGTGACCACGATGCTGGCTGGGGTGGCAGTCCACTCAAGGCTTGACAGGCGTTCCAGAATCACTCAGGTGGTTTTGGGCAGGATTCAGTTCCTTGTGGTTTGTTGGATTGAAGGCCTCAGTTCCTACCTGGCTGTTGATCAAAGTCCTCCCTCAGTTCCTTGGCACATGGGCCTCTCCCTAGGTCAGCCCCCAACATGACCGGTGGCTTCCATCAGAGAGCAAGATGGAAGCCGGAGCCTTTTGTAAATCTCAAATGACGTTCTCCCGTTTACCAGTCTGTTTGTTAGCAGTGAGTCACAGTCCTCACTTGATGAGGACTCCAACCAGCAGTGCCCAAGGTGTGGTGGATGCAGTGAACAAATTCACAAGGACAACAGAAGTCCTGTGGGGAAAAGGGACAGCATGGCCACACTCTGAGTGAGAGAGAGGGCCCTGACCCCTGCCTGGACAGGCTTTTACTGCTTTTCTGGGAGTGTTATTTCAAGGAAGGTCCTCATTCCTCATTGTTAGGAAGTAAAGATCAAACGATAGATGACATTCAAAGAACAATGGGGGCTTTTTCTGAGTCAGGGTCAGATAGCTAAAGGGCCATAAAACTTTGGGGAACGAACTCAATTCATGCTTAAACCCTTATCATCTACACTGAGGGTATTAGCAAAGCAGGTTTCACAGGATTTTATGCGATCCTCCTTAGGCCTAATTGCCCAGGGCACCGCCTGTTCCTGCCCAGAGCTGCACCACCCTCAAGCATTGTTTCAGGCTTAAGTCAGGCAGAGGAAGTAAGGCAGCCAAGAGATTAGGAGAGTTCTCCCAGACAGAATGAGGATTCAGGCTATATCAAAGCCGAGGGGCGAGGGTCCATCACCCCTTTTCCCCAAGGTCCCCTTCATGACCATACCTGTCTGACCATCCCTCTCGTGAGGAGGAATCTTACCCGTCCTTGACTAACCAGTCATCCACCCAGGGCCAGGCAGGGTGAAGTAAAAGGAGAGGCAGCACCCCTACCAGGAAGATAAGATTTGTCTCCTTAGTGGCTTACGGTCCCAAGGTCTCTTACTCAGCCTTAGCCATGGGGGGTTACAGCTTCTGAAACTAGGCAGGGCGGTTCCCAACCCTCACTCAAGAGAAGGGACTCAGCATGAGAACCAGGAGGCTGCCTGCCACACCAGAAAACGGCGACAGCACATCAAAGCAGGAAAGCACACTTAGATGTGAGGAACTGGGGTTCCGTGGTGTGAGGGAGGCAGAGGACTGTGGTGTCTATAGTCCAAACTCAGTAAAAACCAAGAACCTGGAGCCGCCCGAGTTTGGGAGCTAGGACAGCCCTGTGAAGGTCTCGTGACTTTGTTTAGCTTCTTAAAGGGCCTTGCACACTCAACAAACATTTCTCAGCTAAAATTCTGATCACGACCAAGGTGTTACTAATTTGGGAACAGGCCGTGGGTCCCGCTCACCCGTGGGCGTAGCACGACGGCGCTGGATTCTCAAGCCGCTACTACTTTCCTCTGGCAGTGGTCACTCTCACAACAGACTCTCCGGCCGACTTCGCCCAAGTCTGCTTGGTTAGAAGTTTCCATCACTTTCCTCTTTTCGGTTGAACAACAGCTTGGCGGTAAGAAAGCGCCTCTACATAAGCAATGGAGAGTAAGTGAAGGTTATGCTTTAGAATCAGGAGATTAAATAATTTTTTTTTTACTTAAAAATGTTTTAATTTGTTTCTATTTTATTCTTAAGATTTTATTTATTTATTTTTTTAGAGCGAGGGGAAGGGAGGGAGAAAGAAAGGGAGAGAAACATCAGTGTGTGGTTGCTTCTTGTACATCCCCTGCTGGGAACCTGGTCCACAACCTAGGCATGTGCCCTGACTGGGAATCGAACCAGTGACCCTTTGGTTCAGAGGCTGGCACGCAATCTGTTGAGCCATACCAACCAGGGCTGATTTATGTTTTAATAATTTTGAAGATTATAGTTGACACTATTATTTGTTTCAAATGTACAACACAGCGATGAAACATACAACTTTTAGAGTGATCACCCTGTTAAGACCTGTACCCATCTAACCCACACATCAATATTACAGTATTATTGACTGTATTCCCTAGGCTGTATTTTATGTGCACGTGACTTTTTATAACTGCCAGTTTGTACATCTTAATCCCCTCCCTTTTCCCCCCGAACTCCACTCCCATCTGGCAACCATCAAAATGCTTTCTGTATCTATGAATTTCTTTTTGTTTTGTTTGTTCATTTATTTGGGATTTTAGGTTCCATGTATAAGTAAAATTATATGGAAGTTTTCTTTCTCTGCTTATGTCACTTAGCATAACACCCTCTAGGTCCATCCATGTTGTCACAATGGCAAAATTTCATTCATTTTTATGACTGAATAATATTTCATATACTGTATACATGTACTGTCTTTTCTATATTCACTTGTATGTTGATAGGCTGGTCTTTTGATTGGAGCACTTAAACCATTATATTTAAAGGAATTATTGATAGGCGTGCAAGCTGGGTGGGGGAGGGTCAATGAAAAAACAAATGGCTTCTGCCCACACTTCCGTCCGGGAGAACGCAGCATCTCCAGCCCTCACTATGAAGGCAGAGAACGCAGTTCCTCCCTGATGTCCCTAGTGGTTTGCAAGCTCCTGCCCCAACACTGGATCTCCGAGCAAGTGAGTCTGCCAGTGAGGAAATTCCTGCACCAGCCCCTCAAGGGGAGCATCTGGGACTCCAGCAAGCAGCCAAAATCGCTACTGGCTTCCACAGCCAGAAGTGTCGGGGATTTGTCTTCCTGGCACTGGGACCCCTCCCTCCCTGGCGGGGGGCACTGCAGCCCAGATATCCCACCACCACGGTTTCTTAACTGCTATACCATGAGTATGGGCCCTGCCTCTTTAGCATCTGCAAACCTCCTACCAGGGTCAATGTGGCTTCGGAATATCCTTAATTATATGGGACTTCTGTTTAGGGTCTCTTCAGGCTGTTTCCGGAGGGGGTGTTCTGCAGTTTAGTTGTAAATTTTGATGCACTGGGGGAAGGTGAGCACAGCATTTGCCTACCCTGCAGTCTTGATGAAAATTTCTCCCTTGTAATTTTTTTTTGGGGGGGAGGGTTAAATCACACCCTTTGTCCTTTAGTTTTGTTTCAGAATTTGCTGATTGCATTCCACAGTGTCATTTCACATGTGACTTCACAGAGTGGGAATGATAGGCCCATTTTAACATGAAATTGAAAACAAATTTATGTCAAAATGACAATACAAGCCCTGGCTAGTATAGCTCAGTGGATTAAGCACAGGTCTGCAAACCAGAGAATTGCAGTTCAATTCCCAGTCAGGGCACATGCCTGGGTTGCAGGCTGGTTCCCTGCAGGCCAGTTCCCAGCAGGGGACGCATGAAAGGCAACCATACATTGATGTTTCTCTCCCTCTCTCCTTCCCCTCTAAAGATAAATAAATAAAATCTTAAAAAAAAATGACAATACAAAATGGCACCAATTGACACACTCCTCTCCCCCTTTAAAAGGCAAATAATGACAATGCCAGCACCGTGACGTAAGATGTGGGCACAGAAGCACTCAGGTGAAAAGCATAGAAACTTAATAACACCTCTTCAACGCTGCGAAGAGGTGTTATTAAGAGATGATGTGGCCCTGACCGGTGTGGCTCAGTTGGAGCATCATCCTGTACACCTAAAGGTTGTGGGTTCCATTCCCAGTCAGGGCACACACCCAAGTTGCAGGTTCACTCCCCATTTGGGGTCCATACAAGAAGGCAACCAATCAGTGTTCCTCTCTCTCTCTCTCTTCCCCCCTCCCCTTCTCCCCCTCTTTCCCCACCTCCTAGAAAGAAATTACATTTGGTGATCCCTTTGATATAGTGTGTCCAAGAACTTCCTAGCAATGACAGATAACTTTCTTAAGGAGGGGGATCCCTGTTGCTGACCTTTAATAAGCGTAGATGGGACATTCATTTGCTGAGGCTGTTGCAGGGCAGATGTGCCCAGTAGGTAGATTTCCTATATTGCTATTTTAGCAGTTGGGTAACCCCAGTTGAGAACCATACCACTTTTTGCTCCTAGGTTGTTTGAATTAGCGCGATGGGTGTTAGGACAAAGTCAGGACTAACTAGAGATCGCTACCTTTGGGGGGTGGTAGGAGGTAAGATGTGGGAAGGAGAGGGCTCTGGAGGAGGTTTGCCCTGGCAGGTGGGCTGGCAGGAGACCACTCAGATGCTCCAAGGCTTCAGGGAGATTACTTGTCTGGGAGCATCTCTCTGATCTGGTGGGGGTACCAATACCGCCTCAGGACCGGGTTGGGTCTCCGAGGAAGTCAGAATATAATAGACGAATGATTTATCAACTTAAGAGGGCTTGAGACTCACCTGGAGATTTCACAACACAATTTAAAAGTATGTGACAGAGAATTCGTGGGCCAACTCTCAGAAAGCACCCAGATCTGGAGTGGAGCTCAGGCACCTGCACTTTAATGGGCTTCCTGGGCAGCTCTGACCCAGTGGTCCTACAGTGTGACCAAAGTACTGCCTAAACTGAGTGGCTTTTGAGAGTCAAAAGTGGGCAATATTAGCAAGTGTAACAGGCACAGCTGTGAACAAGGACTATGCAAGGAAAACAGATAAATAGTGATTCCACAGATGAATCACGATGGACAAGCTCGCATGGTGGTGAATACAGACCAGATTCTGACCTGCTTACCATGTGACTCTGAGCAAGTTCTTCTACCCCTCTAATCTTCAGTTTCCTCACATAAAAAAGAGCGCTTCGCTGTACATTTAGTGCAATATTCTCTTCTGGCAAAGGCTCCCCTGGGCCCGCTGTTCTCAATAACCTGATTGTTTTCAGTGTGCTAGTATCTCCAAGTTGTTTTACAGAGTACGATAGTCGACCCTCAACTGTCGACCCTCCACCTTCATTACTTCAGGCAGAGCTTATATAATGTTGCAGAGCCCGGAACCTAGGAGACGGTGAGAGGATGCTATATGCTATTTTGCCAGTTCGGTAAGACACTGTCATTCTCTCTCCTCTTGGGGAATGAGGCAGAGGTTGGAAATGCTCACCAGGCAGTACTTCCGGGTCAGTCAGCCTTTTGTTCTTTCACCAGTTCTTCCCAGACCAATTCCATCAAGGGTGCACAAGCTTTCCGTGGGCAGCTTTGGTGAAGGAAATTTCTCTCTACTTCTAGTCTGCCTAGTCTAGACATCCCCTCTCTCTTCTCACGGGGTCTTAAAGGATGTTTTGAGGGCAGGAAATAATATCTAAATGTTTACAGATTGAAACCTCAGTTGAAAGAGCCTTCATCTCCTGTCTTTGGTGTGGTAGTTTGGAGTGTGAGTTTTCTCAATCCAGTGAGTGCTGCAGATCAGAACCGCAATGTGCTATCACCTCAGAATGTTAGATATCACCTCACACCTTTTGTTTTAAAATAAATAAATAAATAAATAAATGAGAATTAACAAGTGTTGGCGAGGATGTGAAGAAAGGGGAACTACCCTATGATCCAGCAATTCCACTTCTGGGTGTTTATTCTAAGAAAACAAAACAGTAACTCAAAAAGATATATATGCACCCCTTTGTTCATTGTAGCATTATTTACAACAGCCAAGAATATAGAAGCAGCCTAAATGACCACTGATAGGCAAGTGGATAGAGGGCACATGCCTGGTCCCCAGTAGGGGTTGCACTAGAGGCAACCACACATAAAATTTTCTCTCCCTCTCTATCTCTCTCCCTTCCCATCTCTAAAAATAAATAAATAAAATCTTTAAAAAGAATGCAGCATAGTCACACAAAGAACCATTAGATACTGAAAATATATTGGGCAATGTCAAAATAAGTCTAATATGGACCTGAAAGAAATTAGAGAATAAATAATGGGGAGAAATATACAGAGACAGTTACTGAAAGACTTTGTCCTCAGGTAGGAGCTGTACACAGTGGAGAAGCTACAGATAAATCTGAAATAAAGAAAAAAACACTACAGCTATCTACCAGGGAAAGAGACGACTTTTCTGAAATGAATGTGTCTCATTTTGTTACAGTAAAATCAACACTGGATCTCTCATCAGCAAAACAGGACAGGAAATAAGTCGAGTAATATCTTCGAAATGCAGAGGTCTCATGGTATGTGGGAGCCCCAATAGAACCTATGTAATTAAACTACTAGGGACAAAAAACAACAAGAATATTTGCAAATATACAAATAATATGAAATCTTACTACTTATAGAGCTTGTTAGAAATTTAAAAATAAATTTTAAAGGGCTTTTCTCAATTAAAAAAAATTTTACTTAGAGACAGCGTCTTCAGCACACGTCAGTCTGTAAAACTTCGTAGCTATAGTTTAGAGCTGGCTCTTTAATGACAGATCCAACCACTGCCAACTGTGCAGTTTGCCATGCAGTCCCTCCAGTTCCATGTTGTACTGTGGCACCAGGTGCGGGGATGTGATCGGGCCCTGAATCCACTTGGGCTTGCTGCATCCTTACGGAAGGCTGAGTATGATGGATACGGCAAGCCAAGCTTGCAGCTGCAGGAGTGACCCCGGTGGGCAGTGGAGAATGACAAAAGGTCATTGTAAGTAGAATTACGTGGTGATGAAATTTGTAACTGATTCCAGGTACCAGGGTTTTGTGTGCAGGTGACTGCCAGTGGACCCGAGGCCGCTGTAGAGGATGGTATAAGGGCGTTTGATCCAAGCAGATGCTTTATTCCAATTGATAATAAAATTTTCTGTAAGTTTGCATTTAGATGGCAGGGTTAATGATTACCTTTACTATCTGGCCCTAGTGCTATATCCACCCTCCTCCTCTCTGCTATAATAAAGTCTGGGTGAACTTGATCATCTTTATATGCCCCAGATCACCATGTTGGTTCGTGACGCCTTGCTATCGGGATCTGGGGAGCAGATGTTAGAATAACTCTAGATGTCCTATTGAGACTGTTGACTTCTAGTCAAGATGGCAGCACAGGCAGACATGGCTCGCCTCTGCACAACCACATCAAAATTACAGCTAAAATAGAGAACAACCATCACTCAGAACTGTCAGAAATTTAGTTGGATGAAAGTCTCACAACTACTGAAGTAAAGAAACCACATCCACCCAGATTGGTAGGAGGGGCGCTGACACGGAATGGGCTGTTCCCACACCAGACCCCCCAGCCCAGGGTTCCAGTGTCAGGAAGATAAGTCCCCACAACTTCTGGCTGAAAAAAAACAGGGGTTTGAGTTGATGGAAGAAACTTCTGGAGCCCCAAGTAGGTCCTCTTAAAGAACCCACACACAGACTCACCTACTCAGATTTACTCCCTCTGAGCTCCAGCACTGGGGTAGCAGCTTGAAAGGTACTGATGGCACACAGGGAGGAACTGAAGTGTCTGGCATCAAGGCAAGCAGAGGCCAATGTCCCTTTTTAAAACCTCACCTCTCGCAAAGAGCTGGTAAGCTGGTGGCATCTGAGACTCCATCAACCTGGCTAACACTGACCCACCTTGTAGATCCCCAGAGACTCTGCCCCACTCAGCTTACGGGCCCACCCCAGTTGCTTTTTCTTATGAATGGCTGGTCTTGGTTCATGCTTCACAACTTCCTAAATACTATCAAACAAGCAACAGCTGGCTACAGTGAGACCCAGGCACAGCACTAGCATCAGCCAGCCTAGATTCACAGTTTGACTTCGCCTGGGAGTGTCCAAGCCCAGCACAAGTAATAGCTAGCTCAGATTGCTTTTCTTAAATAAATGTTTTATTTATTTATCTTTAGAGGGGAAGGAGAGGAGTGAAGGTAAGAAGAAGAGAAATATCAATGTATGGTTGTCTCTCGGTCCGCTGCTGGGGACTGGCCTGCAGCCCAGGCATGTGCCCTGACTGGGAATCGAACCGTGATTCTTCGGTTCGCAGGCCCGTGCTCAATCCACTGAGCTACACCAGCCAGGGCTCAGATTGCTTTATAGCTCAGGCAGGGTGCCCCAGGCTACACACAGGTGGGGGGTGACCTTGGTCTGCACCACACAGGAAACCCCAGAGCCTTTGTACCCAGTGGACAGCTACAGACCACGTAGGAGCACTCTCACTGCCTGCACAGCTGATCCTCTACAGAGAGCAGATGTTGGTGATTGAGTGGTCACAGCCAGTCCTTGCAGCTGACTGGCCTGGGTGAATCCCTCCCATTGACCTGCCAATAGCAACCAAGGCTCAACTACAAGAGGAAGGTGTACTCAGCACACACAAAGGGCACACCTTGAGAACCCAGTTTAGGTGATACAGGTGAGATTTTTGCCACTGGACACTACAGAACACCTACATTAGGCTGGTGAGCAGGGAACTACCAAGACAGGAAATTTAAGCAGCTCAACCTAATACATAGAAACAAACACAGAGAGGCTGCCCAAATGAAGAGACAAAGAAACAGGGCCCGAATGAAAGGACAGCTCAAAACTCCAGAAAAAGAGCTAAATGAAATGGAGATAAACAATCTATCAGATGCAGAGTTCAAAACACTGGTTATAAGGATGCTCCAGAAACTTAGTAAGGACTTCAACAGCATAAAAAAGATCTAATCAGAAATGAAGGATACACTAATTGAAATAAAGAACAATTTACAGGCAAACAACAGAAGAATGGATGAAGCTATGAATCAAATCAATGATGTGGAACATAAGGAATCAAAAAACAACGGATCAGAACAAGAAGAAAAAAGAATTTTAAAAAAAATGAGAGGATAATCAGCCTCTGAGACAACTTTAAGAGGTCCAATTGGCATCATAGGTGTGCCAGAAGGAGAAGGGAGAGAGCAAGAAATTGGAAATATAATTGAAAAAATAATGAACAAAATCTTACCTAATTTGGTGAGGAAACAGACATGCAAGTCCAGGAAATACAGACAGTCCCGAACAAGATAGATGCAAAGAAGCCCACTCCAAGACACATCGTAATTAAAATGCCAAAGGTTAAAGATAAAGAGAAAATCTTAAAAGCAGCAAGAGAAAAGAACTTAGTTACCTGCAGGGGAGTTGTCATAAGTTTGTCAGCTGATTTTGCAGAAGAGACTTTGTAGGCTGGAAGGGACCGGCAAGAAATATTCAAAGTTATAAAAAGCAGGGACCTACAGCCAACATTGCTCTACCCAGCAGAGCTATCACTTAGAATGAAAGAGCAAGTAGAGCTTCCCAGACAAGAAAAAACTAAAGGAGCTATCCTCACCAAACTTTTATTATATGAAATGTTTAAAGGACTTATTTAAGAAAAAGAAGATCAAAACTATGAACAATAAAATGGCAAAAAAATACAAATCTATCAACTATAGAATCTAAAAAAACCAAACTAAGCAAACAAGAACAGAGACAGAATCATGGATGCAGAGAAAGTTTTAATGGTTGCTAGATGGGAGGGGGTTGGGGGAAGAGGTGAGGGGAGTAAGACATAGGTAGGTACAGAATAGCCATGGGGAAGTACAGTACAGGAAAGGGAGCAGAACCTATGCATGAACCATGGACATGAACAATGAAATATAATTAAAAAAAAGACAATTAAGTGTGGCACATAAATCCTGTAAAAGTTCAGTGACATTGTCAAAAATGTCGGGGCATCTGAGGGTCTCAAATTCTGGAGCGTGTGGGATAGTCCTGAGAGATAATTTGCTGCATCTTGTTTTATCTGCAGCAAAGAAAGAGACTTAATCTCAGTGAGCCTCCTGTGGTTTTGGAGGCAACATATTTCACTGGGGGACGTGCAGTTCTGGCAGTGCTGCCCTATTTACTAGGTAACCCACAAGGCTGCCAGTTTAGAATAGGACGCAGAGCAAGAAAGTTCTCTGCAATAGGAGCATGCCGTGCCGGGAAACCGAATTGTCTGAGTCGTTTGTGGCCGACAGGCTGCTGCAGGATTACAATGACAAATCATACAACAGAATCGTAGTGTAGTGCTGGCAAACCATGAAAATCCACTTATAAATCAGGCCCTGGGCTTTTTCCTTTACTGTTAGCTGATCATAGGGAACTCCCCATGAGACCATCAGAGTGAACTGAGGAACTAAAGGTAAAAGAGGTAAAATATGTATAAGAACCATGATTGTCTGAGCTCCCAGCCCAGGAAGTTTACTTATGCCTTTCACAATGGCATGGGCCCAAATTCGTACAAGTCGAATCAACTTATATTTCTTTGACATGCAGTTTTGTGTTTCAGTGGACCCCTTTATACTCATCTCATGATGAGAAGTTCAGGTTACCACTTTCCCATGATCAGGCTCTTAGTCCCTCCCAGTGTTCACAGGAAACAATAACAACTTAACATGCAGAAGAGGGGACAGCACAGAAAGGCTTGCTCCTTATGGTGGGGAAAAGATGATCTAATTTGTTGCAAAAACATACCATCTTTTTAAATACTTAGAAAGATTTAGAATAATTGTCGGAAAGACACTTTCAACTATGACTATGGTGGAATTAGCCTGCAGCTGTTAAAAATCCCTTCTGAAAATTATCATCTAAAATTGTTTGGGAAACTACAAAGAAACAGTGAATGATTGAGCTATACATATTGTGTATTAAAGCCACTTTTGTCTAGTGTTTTTCTGCTCATTGCTTTGGCCTTGCACATAGACAGTGCCCTCCAGGTGGTGGAAGCTGCAGTCAGACCCTGGGATTCTATCCCAGGGGAGCCTATTACTATCAATGAGCTCATGGTATCATTCCATAGTAGGGAATTTGAAGAACCATAATATCAAGTTATTAGGTGAGAGAGATGGGTTTGTTTTTTATCTTAGTTCAAAGTCTATTAGTCTAATGAGGACAAGGAAAAGGAAGGCATGATGGAGATACTGTGGAGCTGACTTTCCTGAAATTTAACTATTTATAGCAAATAGTGTAAAGAATCTGCCTTATGTAAAGGCAGTTGTAGGAAAAAAGAAGTGGGGATAATATGGAGTAATACTGGATTTTTTGCTACTTAGAAAAATAAACAGAAACTATTAAGAGGTAGAGATTTTGCCTTGGCTGGTATGGCTCAGTGGATCGAGTGCCAGCCTGTGAACCAGATGGTCACCAGTTCGATTCCCAGTTGGGGCACATGCCTGGGTTGTAGGCAGATCCCACTGAGGGGTGCATGAGAGGCAACCACACACTGATGTTTCTCTCCCTCTTTCTAAAAATAAATAAATCTTTTCTTTTTTCCTAAATAAATAGAACTAGATTTTTAAAAATCTCTTTAGAGATTAAAGGTGGAGATTTTAAGGCACATACATTACATCTGCTAAATTCCCTTTCTCCCCCCACCACCACTTGAGCAAGAATATTAGCTATCAGATCCTGGGGAATTCTCATTTCGTCCAACCAGTCCTTCTCCCGTCTCTCTCAGCAAGTCCTATCTCCGTCAGCATCCCAGCTTCATCACCAAACACTGTAGAAAACTGACAGAAGTCTGAAAGTTTACTCTTCTTGGAAACTAACAAGTTAGCCTTCCGCAGTTCCATGGGCCCTGGCAGAAGATACAAGACTCCTAGGCCAGAGATGAAGGACACAGTTACTCATGGCATAGCGAACGTTAGGATCTTCACACTTGCTGTGGTCCCCCTCACCTCTCAACTCCTACCCGGAGCAGTCCAGGTTGATGAGATTGATGCTGTGCACACAGTGAGTCTGCGGTACAGCTAAGAAATCTCAAGCTTAGGAATCCTGAGTCTTTTGTAGTGGACTGCGAGTTAACCTGCCCAATGTTTGCTGTAGAGGACATTGTTTTCATTATGTTGAATGGTAAACAAAACTGCCTTCTACTCTGGAGGAAGACACTATCTCTATTTTATAAGAAAGGCCTCAGAGCCTCTACTTGCAAGACAAACAGAAATGAGAGAGCCATGTAGAGTTGTCTCTCAATAAATTTGTTATCTGGATTGTGGTGATGATTTCACAGATATATGCATATGTCAAGACTCACCCATTTTTTTCACATTAAGTCTGCTTACTTTATTGTAGGTCAATCTCCCCTCACTACAATGGGAGGAAAAAGAGTCTTGCTACTCAAATATGTTGTTGGGACCAGTAGCCTCACTGCCACTGGAGTGCTTTTTAAAAAAGCAGTATTTCAGGCCTCATTCCAGAGCTTCTTTATCAGAATCTGTGGGGTTTTTTTTTTTTTGGTTTTTTTTTTGAGTGAGGGGAAGGAAGACAGAAGGAGAGGGGAAGAAACATCAGTGTGTGAGAGAGACATTGATCCGTTGCCTCTTGCACAAGCCCATTTGGGGGCCTGGCCCACAAACCAGGCACATCCTCTGACTGGGAATCAAACCGACAGCCTTTTGGTTCACAGGCCAGTGCTCAATCCACTAAGCCATACCAGCTAGGGCAGAATCTGTGTTTTAATAAGATTCCCTTATAGTTAGTTGTGGGGGTGACTTTCCTTGCAGGTCCCCCCAGCTGCCATGGATGAGAGTAAACATGACTGAGACATGATGTGATCTGCTTGGGGAGGAGAGGTGGCCAGTTTCCCAGAGGAAAAAGGCCTTGAGTAGTGGCCAGTTTCTCAGGGGAAAAAAGGCATTGAGCCCCTTCCTCCAAGAGCTTTTATTGGGTTGTAGTACACAGGAATACAAGGATCAAACAGTAAATAACATTTCAAAGAAATCTAAGGGCTTAGTCTGAGTCAGAGTCTGTCAGGAAGAGTTTTAGAGCTTCCTGCTCAAACCCTTAACATATGAATGAACACACTTAGCAGAGCAGATTTCACAGGTTTTTCAGGAAGTCTTTGTGATTTTTCCCCAGGACATGCTCCAGCAAGGCAAGGAGCTGCATTCCTCCCCAACAGGTATTCAGGCTTAAGGGAATTAGAGCCAGGAAGTCCTTCTCCCAGGGGTCATGGGGACTCGGGCTATGTCAAAGCCCAGGGGCGAGAGTCCATTGCTCTTTGTTGCAGCCCCCTGAGTCCTTCCATGAAGGCCTCCCAAGTGATCATGTCTGGCCTAGGTTGCCCCTCCTCTGAGGGGTCTTACCTGTCAATAACTGTGCTTTGGAGGTAGGGAGGAAACTGAGGCAGCATTTGCTATCAGAGATAAGCTTTGTCTCCCGAGGCTCGAATTCCAAAGGTCACTGACTCATCGTTAGCCACAGTGGGTAGCGGAAAGAGGTTTAACTTTGGGTGGGAAATGCACAATGCAACACACCAGTGATGTGTTATAGAATTTTACACTTGAAACCTATATACTTTTATTAATTAGTGTCACCCCAACAAATTTAATTTAAAAAGTAAAAAAAAAATTCAAAGTGTGCAATTAAATAAAGGTGCTAGTAAGGATCTTGTTACTCAAACTGTGGAGAAGCAGCACCAGCACCAGTTGGGAGCTTGTTGGAAAGGAGTCTGGACTGCAGTGCACATTACAGTCTGACGGGGGCAGGAATCCAACAGCTTCACCTACAGAGAGCAACATGCGGGCCCAGGAGAGACACAGCATGTGGAAATCGCTCGGGTTTAACTACAACACATCTGCTTCATGGCCCTCTCTATGTAGGCCCTTGCATTTACAAGTAGAGACTTTCTTTATGCCTCTATCTCTCCAGCTGTGCTGGGCTGTGGCACTCTCATCCATTCAGTAAAAACTTACAGAACTTCTCATAAGCACTGAGGATAGTGAACAGGATGAGATCCGGATCTCAAGGAGCTTGCAGTCTCACAGGATACAAATACCAAATGAGTAACTACAAGCTTGATGAATGTTAGAAAGGCAAACAAGATTTAATGGGAAAGAGCTGGCGATGGAGAGTCAGAGGATGCTTTTCTGGAGAAAGTGTTGTTTAAGCTTATGTGAAAGCACATGTCGGTGAGGTGTGGGTGAACTGGCAGATTGTTCCAAGCACAAAGAACACCACCCAAGAACAGAGTTCTTTGGACGTTTATGTTTGTATTTCCAATGCCTTGCACTGTTCTTGGCATACAATACGTGTTTGCTGAATCAATAAGTGTGCTGTCATGTTTCAAACATCTACTCTCTGGCACTGGAGATGGTGGGAGCTTTCTTTTTCTATTCAAAGGAAATAAGATCCCTTAATGGGGAAATAAGAAGGAAGAGAGAAAGCTGACTATTGTGCAAATTGCTAAATTGGAACTGTGAGTGGGAATGAAAAATTGATTTACATAAATTTTCCTCCCTGAAGGAACTTGACAATTTATTCTGTTCTGGAGTAGTTTCAGTTTTTGACTTCAAAACCAAGCTGTTTCTTATTCTAAAATTCTTGGCCTGCTGTGAAACTAACATTTAGTGTCTTTTACAGCATGCTCTGATTAGGTCATGGAAATTCACAGCTAGATCAAACTGGAAAACATCTAGATCAAACACAGCTAGACCAAAATAAAAATTTGGAACTTTCAATGCCCATTTTACTTTGGGCATATTGTTGGAAGGTGTTATAAAACATTGGCTTTTAAGTCATTTTATCAAAAGAAATTTTGAAATTATCATAATTGCCTTTGTTTATTGAACACTTATATGCATTACATAGCAAAATCCTCATGTTAACGCTACAAGAGAATAAGCTGAGTCGAATGAAAATTGCCAAGTATTAGCAATTTCATAGGGTTCAACTGAATACTATCTTTAGACTTTCACCTTAGAAACTTATGAGAGGTCAGAGAATCCCTGATAGCCATAGCCTTACTCCAAAATTTCGTACTGAATTTTCTTTATAGACAAAGAGATTCTGAGAAAGTTATAGCTCCTTGATAACACCCCTCACCCCCCTACTCTTATTGGCTCAAGTGCTGTGTCTACTTCTATTATAGTTGCTTACACTTGTACTGAGGTGGTTGACAATCCATCTCCCCTGCTAGATTGAGTTCCTTGAGGGTGAAGGTTTTGTCTGTCTTGCTCACTTGTGTATCTTTGTCCCTAGAGTGCGTGAAAAGTATTTATTACCATAAAACCTTAACAACATTTCTGTGGAAACTAGATTAATCCTATTGATTTTTAACTGGATGATGTAATCGATCATTTTAGAATCTGTGGAGGAGTGCTGCACTTGTCATTCTTGAACCCCTAGGAACTATTTACATACAATGATACAGGAATTGTCTCTCCGCCCCACCCCAAGAGAAAGGTCCAAAGGTGCTTTCTAAGACTCCCTCACCTCCTTTAGGTATTTACTTAAATGGCACCTTTTCTGCACATTTTCTGAGCACCCTATTTAACACAAGCCATCCCTCAAACACCTTCTCTGCTTACATTTTTTTCCTATCAGGATGTATCATAGTTTCTATTTTGCATATTTCTTTCGCATATTGTCTTTCCACTAGAATGTAAGCTCACACAAGATTTTTCACAGAGGTAAAGAATTAGTAGACACATATTTTAATATTGAACTAACGGACAGCTATTGGGGTTACATGTAGCGATTTTCTGGTCAGCTTCCATGTGACATGGTAACTTGGCCTAGTTTGGATCTTACTTGCCTGCTCAAGAACCCACATCCCCAGTGAGCTCTAATCCATTGCCTGAATAATCACAGGATACCCCACACATAGTCTCACAGCCACTTGTTTCCGTTCTGCTTCTAGCTGCTTCCAGGGTGAGATACCTCAAAGGCCTAGGGACCAAGATGTAACCGCCTAGTTACTCTCTTTCTAAAGAGACGGGGTTTTCTTGTTTCGGGCCTTAGGTTTGGGGGGGCTGATGGAAAAGTCAAGCCTGGGGGAAGGGAGAGTGCAGAGGGCTGGTCTATAAATTTTAGGCCGCGGGCCTGCAGCCCGCCTTGCAGGCGGCTGGGAAGCCAGTTGGCAGGGGCATTGCCGGGGACTCCTCGGGTATCTGGGTACCTCCGCTGCACAGACCCGGGTGGCGGCAGAATACCCTCTCACCTCGTGGCCCCGCCCCTTCACCTCACAGCCCCCTCCTCTCTTTGGGAAGCCTGGGGGCGGGGTTTGTTTACTCCTGGCACGCACCGCCGACCCGGCCAATCCGCAGGGGCAACCGCCTGACGTTATTCATCCACGGGCCAATCGGTGCTCACTCTGCTGCACCGCCGCCAAAGCTCGCGCCCTGGAAGCGGGACAGTAGCTCGGCCGGGTGCGGGCGGACGAAGCCGCTTGCGATTTCTCCTGGGGCGGCTGCAGGAGTTCCACACGCCGGGCGTGCCCTGCCCCTTCCTCTTTGGACAACCTTGAAGGCGCGCACACAGTCGGCATTCTGAGGCCTCGAACTCCAGGGCCTTGACTGGACAGGCCGCGGATCTCCGACCCCTGCCCCGCGAGTGAGTCCGCCGGACCGGGCCGCCGCCAAGCACGGGTGCCCCAGGCTCGGAAGAACAGCCCTGGTCTTCTACAGCCTTGTAGGGGTAAGGTCTGGGGGGGGGGGGGAGGGCGCCGGCCCTCGTTTCGAGGGCCTTTAGACCCGGTCCGGCTTGCTCCTGAGCAGGTTTCCCTCCCTGCGCCTCAGCGGCCCCCTTGTCACCCCAAGTCATATCTGTTTATAACCATGCATCATTCCAGACCTGGCCAAGTAACCCTTGATTGCCTGGGGGAAAACCTCCCCCCCCCCCCCCCCCCCACACACACACACACTGCATACTAGGGAGAGGCAACGTCCCTGAGTCAACCTCGTGCAGGAGAGGAAAGGCTGCTTTCTACTCTCCCTATCTCCTTATGGGGGAAGGATGTCTTCTAAGTCTCGTTTTCTGTCTTTTCCTCCTTTCAAGATCCACACGTCTCCATCTGTCTCTAATAGGTGCTTTTCAGAGTTACAAAGCTTTGAACTCTTGGAAGAATCTCTTAACATCCATAAAGGAACTTTGCTCTAAGTCTAGGCTCACTTTTTTGGGCCTAGACTCCTGTGAGAAATTTCAGACAGCCATTGCCCCTCTCCATAGAAAATACAAAGGTTTTCATAAGCTCTGACAGAGAGACAGTTTAGCTAAGTGGATGGGCACTCAGCCAGCCTGTGTTACCTTGCATTGTGTGTGGTCTCAGTTTCTGCATCTGTACAATAATAATATCTGCCCATTTGGGCTGTTGTGAGGAGTAATGGACAAATCTGTGGAATGCATGTGGAGCAAAGCTGACAGCATATTAACTGCCATGCATCAGTTTGGCATTTTTATCGTTGACTACCATGAATGCTGGTTGAGAGTTCCTTGTATTGTTTCTCTTTTCTCTTGAAACAGTTTACAGGCTCATCCCTTTCCATATTTACTACTGAAGCTCTCGTTAAGCATTTGAATACCTTTCTCTTCCTCATTCTATCTCAGAGGGCTCAGACTCCCTATCCCACTTATTTGCTCTCTTTTTAGTAAGTCAGTAGCTCATTTTCTTCCTTTCCCCTTCTCCCCCAAACTATATATATTTTTTCATTTGACTTCTACAATTCAAATTAATATTTTCTGGACCACTTTTCTCTTAATGTCTTGAAATCATCTTCACTTGATAAATATGGTTGAAGTTACTCATCTGTTCTCTGCATGATGTAATCATGAACTGTCAGTTCAAAATTAAATATAAAATAATTCATCCTAAAGGAGTTTACCATCACCATATCATTTTTGTACGAAATGTTAAAGGGACTTATTTAGGAAAAAGAAGATAAAAATATGAACAGTAAATTGGCAACAAATACATATCTATCAACAATGTGAATACATGTGTATCAAGCAAACAAGAAGAACAGAGATAGAATCATGGATACGGAGAACTTTTTGAAGGTTACCAGATGGGAGGGGTTGTGGGGGAATAGGTGAAGAATTGAGAGGATTGAGAAGTACAAATAAGTAAGTTACAGGATAGCCATGGGGATGTAAAGTACAGTACAGGAAGTGGAGTAGCCATAGAGCTTACGCATATGTCCCATCCACATGAACAACGGTGGATGGGTGGAGGGAACAATGGATGGATGGGTGGAGGCCTGAGGGAGTGGGGGGTGCTGGGTGGAGGGAAGCAAAGGGGGAAAGATTGGGACAACTGTAATAGCATAGTCAATAAAAAAATAATTAAAAAATAAAATAATGTAGTTGATCTGATAGTGCATGTTGCTTTTCCATTTCATTGGTTAGCCTATAATTTAGCTAAACCCTTATCATTGTCCTATGACTAGAATAAATCTTCGATAGTAGTGCCCACTTTGAAGTAGCACCAAAGAGAAGAATCAAATGCCTAGAGCCTGGATTCCCTCAGGCTTGTCCGCTGGCTCCCAGTGCTTGTGATTTGTTGGAACATCTTGTGCCTGGATCTGGAGTCTAGTGGAAGGGCAGGCACTGCGTCTGCAGTGCTGTTCTGGCGGGACGGTTGCAGCTTCAGCAGTGGATGCAGTTTTATGCTTGTTAATAAAGGCACAAGGATTATTACACTCTTAACTTTTTAGTTCTCTTCATTTCTAGTGGTTTAAGAGAGGAAATGGATTTTTTGAGCAATGATAATACTTTATGACCATTTTTGTGGTAATGTAACTTTCCTTTTATGTAACCGTAGTTTACTGGCACCTTCAAGTTTTTCCTTTGGAGCCAAAATTCTTAATTGTCTGAGCTATGTCCTCTCAATATAACTTGAGGTTGACTGTTGTACAGATATGTTTATTATTTTTATAAATGCTGAAAAATTGTAAAGCAGTCTTTTTTAAAAAAATATTTTCTTTGTTTATTTTTAGAGATTGGGGAAGGGAGGAAGGAGGGAGAGAAACATCAATGTGTGGTTGCCTCTTGTGCACCCCCTACTGGGGACCTGGCCTGCAACCTGGGCGTGTCCCCCGAGTGGGAATCCCACCGGTGACCCTTTGGTTCACAGGCCTGCACTCAGTCCACTGAGCCACATACACCAGCCAGGGTACCAGATATGTTTATTCTTAATGTGGAAAGTATTCGTGGATGAAAATTATACATTAAAATATGCTCTAAGGAGTCAAAAGACTGCTTTTTATAATTAGGGATTGAAATGTGAATATACATTTACTTTTTTTTAACTTGATAGAAAAGACTGGCTTTTTTTACTCCCTGTTGATAATTACATGAGTTATTTATATTTACATAGCACCTCACCATTTTAAAGCCCTTTTAGATATATGAAAGTTTTTAGAATATGACGAGGCGATGGACTAAGCCAAAATTAAATTCAAAGGTAGTGAATTAGAACCTAAGTATTCCGACTTCTAGCCCATTGTTTCTTGGTCTGTCAGCCTTAACAGTTAACCAGGAACATTGGGTAAAAAGGGAGAATTTAAGATGAAGTTTTAAAACTGGAGGAGGGAAATTTCTAATTTGGGCACTAAATATTAGACATTGAATAGTACATTAGCATTTTATTTTTTATCTTTAAACATAGACATATTTCTCTTAAACTTTGAAAAATAAGCTTTACTATTTTGAATTTACACGTAGTTTATGTTGTCACTTGGCAAACCTGACTTTTTTGACTTTGTTGTATTTAAACTGTTATTGCAATATGTATCATAACAAATCTCAGAAGAAACTAGAAAGTGTAGAGTTGAGAGTAGTTTTAGATCACAGAATTTTAAGCATTAAATTTTGAATATTATTATTACAGTGTTATTTTGAGAGTTGGGAGCAAGTTTTATTTCAGTAAAAGAGGAAAAGAGACAGGCCAGGACCTGGGTCCTGGTGACAGGACCAGGGCAGGGCTAAGCCTGGGGCAGACCGCTGCTCCCAGCGCTCCCTGGATGCAGTTTCTCGCAGGGCAACTCCTGAGAAAGAAGCAGAAGTACACGTTCAAGTGGATGTGTGCGAACTCACGAGCGAGTTGCTAAAGATTATTAAGTATATTTGTCTCTTTATCCTTTACTTTTCCATTTTACTGTGGGGTACATGATTCTAGGGGTGGAGCATGAGTAGATTTAAAAGTAGACTTTGCACCCTTGCAAATTTAATGCAAAATTACATGTATTTACATATTTTCTTTCTGGAGAGAAGATTAATAGTCTCATACTTTCTAAGGTAAAGACTTTTGGATGATTCCAATCTTTATAAAATTATTTCTTTAAGCTCACTTTGGCAGCATATAGACTAAAATTATTTCTTTTACTGAACTACAAGTTATATTTTCACTTGTTCTAGTACTCTCCTCTGTATGTCTGTTTTCAGATATTGGAATATACTTATATTCTACTGATTCTTCTCTAGACATAACCTTCTCAGTCTTTATCTTCCAATAATCTTGTTGTTTTGATTAATTGTGGTTCCCAAAATTAGGTATTAACCAGTAGAGAAGATTTTAAAGCGTGCACTTTAAGACTAAGAGCAGACTCTCCCTAGCCTGGTGGCTCAGTTGGTTGGAGCATCGTTCCATACCCTATAAGGGTGCAGGTTTGATCCCTGGTCAGGGCACATAGTTCAGTTGCAGTTTCAGGACACGTACCTAGGTTCTGGTTTTGATCCCTGGTTAGGGTGCCTGTGGGAGACAACTGATTGGTATTTCTCTCTCTCTCCCCCTTCCTCTCTCTCTAAAATCAGTAAACAGCTTTGATGAGTGTAGTTCAATGGTGTGAGTGCTGGCCTGTGACCTGAAAGGTCACCAGTTCGATTCCCAGTCAGGGCACATGTCTGGGTTGTGGGCCAGGTCCCCAGCTGGGGGCGTGCAACAGATAACCAATCAGTGTATCTCACACATTGGTGTTTCTCTCTCTCTCTCAAAATAAATGAACTCCTAAAAAAAATCAAATAAAATCAATAAACATATTCTTGGGTAAGGATTTTAAAAATCTTTTTAAAACAAAGATTGAGTGGACTTGCTAGTATGAATGAAAAAAGGGGGTCTGTGGAGGGTAACCTCACAGAGTGATCTGACCTTTGACTCCTACCTGGGCAGGTCATGCTGGGTAGTCATGCCCCAGACCTGTAACTTCTTCAGTGAAAAATTTTATGCCAGTTCTGTCCATTATTGTTATGCATGTAGGTCAGCACACCTTTGAAATGCTGGAAATAATACTCCTAGAGGGGGATATTAACCCTCAAGAGAACATATAATCTTAACTGTCCTCTAATCCTATCCCTGCCTTGCTTTCTCCCACCGGATGTAATCTTCCTTACATTCCCTCCTTAATTTCAAATGCATAAAAAAAAGCTACAAAATTGTTATTCTCTGGATCATTTGAGATTCTCTCCCGAAGCATATGTTGTCAGTTTGGCTCAAATGAACTCATAAAAATTCTCCACGTGTTTGGATGTGTTTGCGTCAATACTTCTTTGCAGCCACATCACACTGTGGATTCATCATAATGTCCTAGTTAAGAAGAACTACGGGACTATCCTGCTTGCTTTTAAATTCTGACTCTACACGTTATTCGCTGGGTTTGGGCCTCTGATTTCTCATCCGTAAATGGGGGTTTTTAATAACACCTATCTCGCGTGGTTGTTAAAAGAATAAATGGACACTTACATGTAAAGCATTTAGAATGGTCCCTGACATTTCAGCGCTATGTATGTTACCTTTTATTATCAATTTTGTAATCATCTAAAATTCTTGAGTTGTTTGTCCAGGCTCTTCCAATTTTTAACTCATGCTCTAATAATTCTTTAATAGAATATTTTTGGTAGGACTTTACATGTCTCTGTATTAAATTTTATCTTATTGGGTTGGTTCTGGTGTATGGTCTTTGGTGAGGTAAAACTGTCCAACTCTGTAGAGAATTTTTATAATAATTTGTTTGAGGCAAACAGAGGACAAGTCTAAGAGTAAGATCTCCAGACATAGAAAAATACTTCCCAGAATGGCCATTTACAGCGTCTTTTTGGTTTTGTAACTGAGGAGGGAAGATTACATGAAGGTGGGAGAAAGCCAGGTGGGGATTAGATTACAAGATAGTTAAAAAGGTTATGTGCTTTCTTGAGGGTGGTTCTTTGAAGGATCTGAAAACAGGCATTTCAAAAATGTATTAACCTCCGTGCCTAGAAGCAAGGGACGGGGCTTGCTTAAGTCAGAGATAAACTTTTTACTAAAACAGCTACATGCCTAGGAGGTGACTACTTACTAAGACCTGCCCATTTTGGAATTTGTGGTCAGATCACCTTCTGAGGTAACTTGCCATAGAAACCCTTTTTTGTTCCCAACTTAAAAACAAAGTCCTGATTTGGTCATTCAATAAATAGGCTTATTTATTTGTCCATAGATTTGATAAACTATTAAGTTTGATAATGCTGACATTGTCTTCGTGCAAATCTATTAAAATGTTAACTAGGCAGGAATAAGAGCTAGAGACCTCTTTTAACATGGATAAAAACCAAAAACAAAACACAACTCACCCGGCCTGTGGTGTCTTCAGTACTGGTCCATGAACCAAAAGGTCACCAGTTTGATTCCTGGTCAGGGCACATGCCTGGATTGCGGGCCAGGTCCCCAGCTGGGGGTGCGCAGGAGGCAACTGATTGATGTATCTTTTCGCACATCGATGTTTCTCTCCCCCTCTTCCTCCATTTCTTTCCATCTCTGTAAAAACAAATAAATAAAATCTGTAATTTAAAAAAAATGCACTCAAAGGTGGTTAAGTAGGTAAACATGGCTTGCCTCCTCATACAACCACATCAGAATTGCAATTAAACTATAGGACAGCCATCATTCAGACCCATCAGAAATCAAGCTGAATGGAAGTCCTACAACTACAAAATTAAAGAAGAAACTGCATTGATACTGATAGGAGTGGCAGAGATGTGGAATGGGCTGGTCCCACACCCACGTGTGGTGAATAAAAATTGGAGGGCTATCTCAGGAGTGAAGGGTCCCAGCCCCATACCAGGCCCCCCAGCCCACAGTTCCAGTCTAAGAGAAGTCGCCATAACTTCTGGCTGTGAAATCCAGTGAGGATTGAACCTATGAAAGACAGAAATTATTAGATTCCCTGGCAGTTCCTCTCTTAAAGGGCCCATGAAAAACTTGGGCTCCCTCCCTCTGAGCTCCGTCATGGAGGCAGCAGCTTGAAAGGCACCAGACATATGCAGAGGAACTGAATTGTCTGGCATCTGGGTGAGAGCTGGGAGACAGCTTTCTCCCAGACAGAAATGCTGGTAGAGGCTACTGTTCCCTTTCTGAGCCCTCCCTGCACAGAGACACAGAGCCTGGGGGGGGGGTGCCATGTCTGAGACTCCATCATCTGGGCTCACACTGTTTGCCCCACCCTGGTGATTCCCTGAGGCCCTGCCCCACCCAACTTTCAGACTCACCCAAGCTGTTTCTAGTTGCTTTCCCAAATGAATGACCTGTCTTGGCCCATGCTTCAGATTTTCCTAAATTCTCTCAAACAAGCAGATCTGACTTCAGTGAGCCCTATACCTCTCACTAAGTCATCCCAGGCCTGGCACTAGCAACAGCCAGCCTTGGTTTACATGCAGGGGTGTCCAGCCTGCAGCCCAGGATGGCTGTGAATGCAACCCAATACAAAATTGTAAATTTGCTTAAAACCTTTCATTTTTGCCCAGCAATTTTCATTAGTGTTTGTGCATTTAATGTGTGGACCACGACAACTCTTCTTCCAGTGTGGCCCAGAGATGCCAAAAGTTTGGACACTCCTGGTACAGCATGACCTCACCTGGGCACCGCCAAGCCCAGCACAAGTAGCAGCCATCTGCAGATCACTTTGTAGCTTATGATGTGTGACCCCGAACGGAACACATTTGGTGGCTAACCTTGGATGGGCCAACAAGCAATCAAGGCACAAACACAACAGGAGAGTGAACATAGTTCACACAGTGGGCACACCTCAAGTACCCAGTTTGGGTGATAGGGGAGGCTGTGCCGCTGGACCCCACGGGACACCTACTACATCAGGCCACTCTAACAAGCCTGGGAGGCACAGCAGCTCTACCTGATATATAGAAACAAACACGGGGAGGCTGCCAAAATGAGGAGACAAAGAAACAGCCCAGATGAAATAACTGAACAAGACTCCAGAAAAAGAACTAAACAAAACGGAGACAAGCAATCTACTAGATGCAGAGTTCAAAACACTGTTTATAAGGATGCTCAAAGAGACTTCCAGCCAAGATGGAGGTGTAGATGGACACACTGTGCCTCTTCACACAACCAAAAGAGGAACAACAACAAATTTAAAAACAAAAAGTAACCGGAACTGACAGAAAACCAAACTGTATGGAAGTCTTACAACCAGGGAGTTAAAGAGGAAACATTCATCCAGACCGGTAGGAGGGTGGAGACGGGCAGCTGGGTAGAGAGGACACATGGCAAAGCAGTGGCTAGAGGACCAGACAAGGCAGTGGCTGGCAGAGTAGGTGCTCCCACATTTGAGTGTACATAGGCCAGAGGAACAACTGGGGCAGGAGACACATCACACAACCCAGGGCTCCAGCGCAGGGAAATAAAACCTCAAAGCCTCTGACTGAAAACACCTGTGGGGGTTGAGGCGGTAGTGGGAGACACTCCCAGCCTCACAGGAGAGTTCCCTGGAGAGACCCACAGGGTCCTAGAACGTACACAAACCACCCACACGGGAATCAGCACCAAAAGGGTCCAGTTTGTTTCTGAGAAGCGGTGGGAGTGACTGAAAGCCAGCAGAGACCAGAGCAAGTGGCATTGTCCCCTCTCTCGCTGCTTCTCCACATACAGCTCCACAATGCAGGGACTGGTTGTCCCCCCCCCCCCAATACCTAGGCTCCACCCCTTACTATGTAACAGGCATGCCAAGACCCCAAAAAAAAAAAAAAAAAAGGTCCAAATGAAAGAACAGACCAAAGCTTCAGAAAAAATATAACTAAGCAACAAAGAGATAGCCAACCTATCAAATGCACAGTTCAAAACACTGGTAATCAGGATGCTCACAGAATTGGTTGAGTATGGTTGCAAAATAGGAGAAAAAATGAAGGCTATGAAAAGTGAAATAAAGGGAAATGTACAGGGAACCAACAGTGGCAGGAAGGAAACAGACTCAAATCAATGGTGTGGATCAGAAAGGAGAAATCCACATTCAACCAGAACAGAATGAAGAAACAAGAATTCAAAAAAATGAGGAGAGGCTTAGTAATCTCTGGGATAACTTTAAATGTTCCAACAATTGAATTATAGAGATGCCAGAAGGAGAAGAGGAAGAGCAAGAAATTGAAAACTTATTTGAAAATATAATGAAAGAGAACTTCCCCAATCTGGCAAAGGAAATAGACTTCAAGAAAGTCCAGGAAGCTCAGAAAGTCCCTCTAAAGAAGTTGGACTCAAGGAAGCACACACCAAGGCACATCATAATGACATTGTGCATGATTAAAGATAGGGAGAGAATCTTAAAAAGCAGCAAGAAAAAAGGAGACAATTACCTACAAAGGAGTTCCCATTGGACTATCAGCTGATTTCTCAAAAGTAACCTTACAGGCAAGAAGGGGCTGGAAAGAAGTATTCAAAGTCTTGAAAGGCAGGGACCTACACCCAAGATTACTCTATCCAGCAAAGCTTTCATTTAGAATATAAGGGCAGATAAAGTGTTTCTCAGATAGGTCAAGTTAAAGGAGTTCATCATCCTCAAGCCCTTATCATATGAAGTGTTAAAGGGACTTATCTAAGAAAAAGAAGATCAAAAGTATGAACAGTACTCACAACTACTAACAACCAAACCTAAAAAAAAAAATTAGAAGAAGAAGAAATTAGGAAAGCTAGAACAGGAACAGAATCCCAGAAATGGAGATCACAAGGAGGGTTATCAGTAGGGAGGGGAGAGGGACAGAGAGGGGGAGAAAGGTACAGGGAATAAGTAGCATAAATGGTAGGTAGAAAATAGACAAGGGGAGGTTAAGAATATTATAGAACACCGGTGGCAAACAAAAGGCTCAAGGGCCTAATCCGGCCTTCCACCTTGTTTTATCCAATCCTGCACCTTGTTTCTACCCCTGGGGCAGCGCTGAGCTTCTTGCCCCTAGTTAAAAAGTAGTTACATTTATTCAGTCCTAGAATTACATTCAGCGCTTTGAAGGCAACCATGAGGCTGAGGTAGCCCCCGGTGAAAATGAATTTGACACTTATAACATAATCAATAAAATATATTTTTGAAAAAAGGGTGCTTAAGTAACTTACCACCTCAACAGCATAAAAAGGATCCAGTCCGAAGCAAAGAATACACTAATTAAAATAAGGAACAATTTATAAGGAATCAACTGTAGAATGGATAAAGCTGAGACTCAAATCAGTGATTTGGATTATAAGGAATCAAAAAAACAACCAATCAGACCAGCAAAAAGAAAAAATATCCACAAAATGAGGACAGTGTGAGGAGCTTCAGCTGAGACAACTTCAGCCGTACCAAATTCACATCATGGGAGCCCGGAAGGAAGAGAGAGAGCAAGGAAATGGAAATCTATTTGAAAAAATGACAGAAAACTTCCGTAACTTGATGAAGGAAATAGACATACAAGTCCAGGAAGTACAAAAGGTCCCGAACAAGGTGAACTCAAAGAGGCCCACACCAAGATGTATGATAAAAGTCCAAAGGTTAAAGACGAAGAGTAAAAGCAGGAAGAGAAAAGCAGTTACTAGGGGAGTTCCCATAAGATTGTCAACTGATTTCTCAAAAGAAACTTTGCAGGCTAGAAGGGATTGGCAAGAAATATTCAAAGTCATGAAGAGCAAGGATCTACAACCAAGATTACTCTACACAGCAAAGCTGTCATTTGGAATTGAAGGGCAGATAAAGAGCTTCCTAGATAAGCCCTGACTGGTATAGCTCAGTGGATTGAAAATGGGTCCATGAACCAAAGGGACACTGGTTTGATTCCTAGTCAGGGCATGTGTCTGGGTTGCAGGCCAGGTCCTCATTGAGGCATGTGTGAGAGGCAACCACACATTGCTGTTTCTTTCCCTCTCTCCCCGCCTTCGTCACTCTATAAAAATAAAATCTTAGCCCTGACTGGTGTAGCTCAGTGGATTGAGTGCGGGCCTGCACACCAAAGGATCGAGGTTCAATTCCCAGCCAGGGCACATGCCTGCGTTGCAGGCCAGTTCCCAGCAGGGGACACATGAGAGGCAACCATACATTGATATTTCTCTCCCTCTCTCCTTCCCTTCCCCTCTAAAAATAAATAAATAAAATCTTAAAAAAAGAAAACAAGCAGAACAAAATCATAGATACCGAGAACATTTTGATGGTTGCCAGATGGGAGTGGGGTGGGGAATTAGGTGAAAAAGGTGAAGGGATTAAGAAGTACAAATTGGTAGTTACAGAACAGTGCTGGGGGTGTATAATACAGTATAGGAAATAAAGTAACCGAAGACATGTATACACGACCCGTGGACACCGGCAATGGTGTGGGGCTGGGTGGAGGAGGACACGGGAAAGACCGGGACAACTGTAGAAGCACAGTCAATAAAATATAATCAAAAACGTTCTCTGGGTCAAGTTTCCAGCCAATTAGAAATGCAGCTAATTTATTATTATCCATCAAATATTTCTAAGTTTTCACAAGGAATACATAAGGAACTTTAACAATTGCCTTACTAAAACCCAGACACTTTTCTATAGTTCAATTTTAAAATCCTATCAATTCAAAACTTGTCAGGAAAAGTGCATTAATTTGTCATTACTTGTCTTTCATGAAACTGCAGTGGTTTCCAGGAGCATATGTTGGCTGTTACTTTTTCTGTGCTCACAGACTTCTCAGTAATGATTTTGAATCTTGTCTAGAGTTGCATTTAACTTTACTGATCATATGTCGGGAGGATCCCCTTTCTCTTTTTTTGAAAAACAGTACCATATTTTCCTGTTTCAGTCTTCTAGCAACTTCTCTTATTCTCTGTAGTTTCTGAACAATTGCCAGCAGCTGCATAGAAGTTTCATCTAGAGCTCTGTAACTTGCTGAAGATTTTCTTAGAGGAGTTAGGGATTCTCTTCAATTTTCTCATCCATAGTGAGCATTGGTGCCCATTAATTCATTGATTAAATTTATCGAGTGGCCATTTTGGGGCAGGATACCAATGTTTGTTTCACCCATCCAATCTGAAGAGAACTTTTCTTGGTAGAGATTCTTGAAGCAAGGAGCTAATCCACATCCATTTTTCTCCATTCCCACTGTTGTACCGTTAACAGCAGTCTGGGCCTCCAGTCCTTCTTCCAGGCTTTTTCTGTCTCCGGTTCTTAAGCACTGCACCGAGAGTGAGTCATCTTTGTTTTTATTTTTTTGTGTGTAAGAGAATTCTTTTTTTTAAAGATTTTATTTATTTATTTTTAGAGAGAGGGGAAGGGAGGGAGAAAGAGAGAGAAACATTGATGCGTGCGAGACACATTGATCGGTTGCCTCTCGTGCGCCCCTCACTGGGAACCTAGCCCACAACCCAGGCTTGTGCCCTGACTGGGAATCCCACCAGTGACATTTAGGTTCACAGGCTGGTGCTTAATCCACTGAGCCACAATAGCCAGGATGATAATTCCTTTTTTTTTTTTTTAAGATTTTATTTATAGACATAGGGGAAGGGAGGGAGAAAGAGAGGGAATGAAACATCAATGTATGGTTGTCTTTCACATGCCCCCTACTGGGGACCTACCCAGATCCTAGGCATGTACCCTGACTGGGAATTGAACCAGTGACCCTTTGCTTGGCAGTCGAGTGCTCAATCCACTGCATACCAGCCAGGGCTACAGTCATCTTTGTTTTTAAAATGCATATATCTCTTGATGTCTTTCCTCCCCACTGGAATAATCTGTAATGAGCTAATTAGATTTTTATTTTGAGTACTTTCCAACTCCCTTATTCTGTTTTCTGTTTGTCATCCTTTTAAATTCAAGTCCTCCCGCCCCCATTACCTTCCTTGTTCTTAAGGGAGGTTATGAACCGTCTGGTGGCCCCCCACCAGCTGGTCTTTGTGAGTCAGCAGACCGGTCAGGAGGGCTCGCTGTTACAGGCACGGTGTCAGAGTCGGCAGCGGTGTGACAGAGCCTCGGCACTCACAGGGTTCTACGTGCAGGGGAGAAATAGGGGAACGTGGTTTGGAGAAGCTAAAAGTCTTCTTTTTAAAAATAAGTTATTCATAAGCATGAAGTTTATTAAACAGATTCCTTTTACAACAAATATGTTGTCGTTGTTGTTGTTGTTGAAGAATGAGTTAAAGTGACTAATTCAGTTTTATTAAGTAAAATCAACTTGTAAAATAACCAACCTATAAATTTGGAAAAATAATATATATTTCAACACTGCTAAAATAAAATGTTTAATCAAAACTCTAAGCACTAACTTCCCTTTTACAGTCCATTCCATATGAGAGTGGACAATTAAAAAACCAATGTACTCCACTGTAAAGTCTTCTTTAAATTACATTACAATTATTTAAAAGTTATTTTCACTAAAAATTCTATGTCTTTGTTGCATGAGATGAATAAAACTTAACTGGAAAAACAGTCTGTTGAAGTGTTCATTCACAGCATCTGTGAAGTTGCGGTGTGCGTTAGAACTCCATGTGAAAGGGAAGGGCTGTTCAGTGCTCTCTAAGGGTGAGGGTGAGAGCGGCGATGGGAACAATAATGAGACCAGGTACCACTAACAAATGGTGGTCGGTAAAATGATTTCTAGGCTAATAAAGTTTGGAAAACCTGTCAGATAAATAATTCTGCACTAATTTTTAGTTCTAAAGTATTTACAAGTGGGAAAAATTTTTGAATATAGCGATTATGTATTTTTAAGTGGAACAAAATGAGTATTTGATGGTAAGAGAACACATTGCCTGTGCAGCCATTCTAAGAATGAATGAAAATCTGTGTGAAAAATTCCATCATAAATGAAAAGCAGAACACCTACTGATGTTAATATTCCACCTACAATTTTTCCATGAAATTCATGCTCTCCAAGACATACTGTATCACAGTTGTTGTAAAAGTAATTATTCAACATAGATCTTGAAGGAAAATAATTTGTGGAAATTAACAATAGTGGTCAGAAAAATTATTTTAGAAAGTTTTCCATGAGTGCTTAACTGTTTTTGATCTTGAAAAGCTTTAAAATGGGTAGTTTTCAAATACAGAGTTTGATGAGAGAATTATTTTGGTTGAGAAAGAGGTGGATAAGGACCGCTTAATTCTTGTCTAATAAATAGCAGTTACTTCTCTGACCAGGTAGCCCAGTTGGTAGAGTGTGGTCTCCATCGGCAATGGTTGCAGGTTTGATCTCCGGTCAGGGCACATATAAGAATCAACCAAATGAATGCATAAATAAGTGGAACGACAGATCGATAGTTCTCTCTTTCTCTCTTTCTCTCACTCTCTCCCTTCCTCCCTTTATCTAAAAATCAACACATAAAAAATTTAAAAATCAGTTACAATACAAATTTCTTGATTATTATATGGAAAAAGAAGCACAAGCCTTGTCAATCTCTCAAAATATTTGTGCCGTCATAATAAAAACTTCAGACCAATAATATGTCAGACAATTAAGGTAACTTACTAAGCGTATTTCATAATCGTAAAAGTGGAGAAACAAAAGGCAAAGGGAATCCTCTCATTTCAGTAAAGGTACCAAAATGCTCATCATTAATCAGAGGTCTTTGTCTTTTTTTCTATTTAAAGTGAAATGTTCAGTGAAGCTTAAGAGAACTGGAGTAGGTGCAGCTGTTTAGATTTAAAATATGAGAAACTCAAGGTTTGTACAGAGGTGTTGTGCTTCTTTGAAGCTTCAGCTCCAAGCTGGAGCCGTGGGAGGCAACCCCGAGCAGGATTACTGTGGAAACGAGTGATGCGAGAACATCACCGGAGAAAAACTCAGTGCTGGGGTAGTGCAGGGCTGTCCGTGAGTTATTTTAAACCTAGAAAGTGCTGTAATACACATTTCCATTAGGGGGTACCGATAGTGATTTAGGTGTTAGCAGATGTTGGATTATTTTCTAATTCACATCAGAATAATTTTCTGTCTGGTAGTAGTAAAAACTTCAGTGACCTTGGCAAGTTTGAGCAAAGGCATGTTAATTAGTAAACTGGTTCATTACAATGTAAAAGCAGCTAAATGTTTTAATTAATGAGCTCTCTCTGAAAGAGAGAAAAATAGTATTCCCTCTCCCCAAGTCAAATCATTTTATTGTTTTTGTATCAGATTTGATAGTATTCTTGGGGTGATCTGGACTTTCACGTCCTACAGCTTTGAGAAAGATCACTTCTGAGTGAGTAGTTTTCTAAGCTGAAGCTACGCTCTGGATAAAGAGTTCAAGACAGTCGGATTTCCTCTCTTGACACAAAAGAAGAATAAATTTCAGGATACTGAAACACTAATCTGAAGCATGTGAAACTAATGCTAAAAAAAATACTTTTTAGAAAGGGGTCACTATATACAAAACCCTTCTCCTCCGTAACAAATTCCAAGATGAGAGAGATCGTAGTAAGTGAAGAAAAGAGATTCTTTTATATAAGCAGCTCATTGAAAAAAGTGGAAATCTGTTTACAAAGCTGTTCTTCTGTAACCCACAAAATGTAAAAACAAAGCACCCCCCAAAACAAAGGATTAAGTAACAAGATAAGATCCATAATCTGAGTACTTTATATTCATTATGGATTTCTAATGGCTTCCTTTGTTAAACACCTCAAATGTGACAACGGTATCATGTAATCCTCCCCAAAGTACATAAGACCGGATTCGGGGCTTCTCACTTTGCAGTTCCGGACACGCATTGCTCTAACCTCGGAGAGAGTGGTGGGGCTGGAGCTCCAGCGTGAGCCCGTGTGCCGCGGAGTGCTGTTCTAGGCCTCCGGTGTGCACACAAGAACCCCCAGATCTTGAGAGTGTCTTCTTAGTTAGGTCTTCCTAGTGTAGTTTTTGTCTCCTCTAAAGTATTGTGAGTTCACTGAAATATGTGAGCGATTTGAAAATGAACCTTAGCTCTCGATTGGCCCTCCTTTCATGAGGGGTACTGCTCACTGTGACTTCAAAAATAGGTCATTTCTGTGCAATGTATGTGGTGTTTTAAATTCAGCTGTGTTTTAGTTAACTAGTTAAATCCTGACTATGAGCTCACTGTGTGAATCTATGATGTACTGACTGGTTTACTGTGGACAGAAACAAGTCCATACTCAAGATGTTAACCTAACTGGTTTATAACAGGTATTTTAATTTTATTGTAAGGTGTATGTTGTATATGCTTACCCGTCCTTTTGACATGTTCAAAAATTAAATATACATATGTAAGCTAAAAGAAAATGTAATGAAATGATGTCAAATCTTAAAGTTGTGATGAAAGAAGAGAAAAAGGCTAAAAATGTTCCAAAAAAAAAAAAACCCAAGAAGGCTAAACATATAATAACAGCCCTGGCCGGTGGTTCAGTTGGTTAAAATGTTGCCCTGGTACACCAAGGTTGTAGGTTCAAACCCCAGAGAGGGCACATGCAAGAATAAACCAGTGAATGCATAAATAAATGGAACAACAAATCGATGTCTCTCTTTCTCTCAAAAGATAAATATATGTATATATGTGTATGTATATATGTATAATAGTAAATAATAGTGGTATTTATTGTTAGTCACAGAGCAGGAGCACCATGTATTTCAATCGAAAATGCTGTGGCTGATGATGTTATCAACGGGTGTAGCTATGTCTGCTAAGTTGAATATGCAACAAGAAAATAAGGATTTGAAAATAAGAATGATAGGCCCTGGCTGGTGTAGCTCAGTGGATTGAGCACGGGCCTGCAAATCAAACAACCACGGTTCGATTCCCAGTCAGGGCACATGCCTGGTTGCAGGCCAGTTCCTGGCAGGGGATGCACCAGAGGCAACCATACATTGATAGTTCTCTCCCCCTCTCTTTCCCTTCCCCTCTAAAGATAAATAAATAAAATATTTTTAAAAAGAAAATAAGAATGATAGTACATATCTTATTATCAAAGAGAAAATACAGGACAAAAGGATTTTTCTCTTCACCTTTAACTCTGGATATACCAGTGCTTTGAAGCACTCAGCAACCTGCACTGCGGAGCCCGACTGGCTGTCCATCTCAGCAGCAGAAGTTGCTGACTTATTGGTGGAAAATTTGCTCCAGTGTTTCACCGTGGGAAAAAAATGCGACTCACATTGGCCTTGAGTGAAAACAGAGGACTATTATCTTAATTTGACTTACTAATTTATGTAAAACTTCTCATTTTTTTATCACCTTAACTACCTCAAGGGTAGAGTAATTCTCAGCCCACCATCAATTTTTCATGTTACAACTAAGCAGCTCTGATGAATTTTGCACAGTCTATGTACCTTCTAAGTAACCAGTCTTTGCTAAAATTTTACGTTCAATATTGTAAGCTCCGACAATTTACATTTTCTTGGGCGTCATGTATGTGAACCTCACTGTATCTGATATTCCCAATTAAGACCCTCCCCCCTCTCAGTCAGCCCTTGGTCATCTTGCCCGAATCCCACGTTTCCTCACAAGGAGTGAAGAGAGCAGGTGCTGAGGGTGAGGAAGTGAAGCGGGCCAGGGGTGCTTTCCTGGATTCTTTCGGGTGTAGGGTCCTGTTTGCCTTCCTGACTTCTTGTGTCAGTATTCAACTCTTACCCATTTCAGAATTCTTAGAGTAAAAGTCTTCCTGATATTTTCAGTCCCACTCTCCATGTTTAGAAAATGTTTTTAACTGAAAAATGATACATTTAAAAATTGCACTTAATTTTTACTCACTAACTAACATCTGTGTAACCAGCACCTAGATCCAGAAACAGACCGTTACTAGCACCCTAGTCCCTTTCAAGGTGACCCCCTCTTCCCCAAGGGAACTATTTTGACTTCTAACAGCATGAATTGGCAAGACCACCTTTAACGGTATCTACTTTTAGATACCTAACGATATCATTGTTAGTTAATGATATAATTATTGCTTCATTTCTTTTTTAAAAAACCTTCCATTTTGAACTTATTTTAGACTTTTTCTTAGATTTTTAGGAAATTCGTAAAAGTCGTACAGAGTTTCATTCCATTCCTCAGCCCATTTTTCCCTGATGTTAACATTTTACATAAACTCTAGTGTAATCATGGAGAGCAAGAAATCAACCCTGGTACAATGCTATTGGCTGAACCCCAGACCTGACTGGAATGTCACCAATTTATTCACTAATGACATTTTTCTGTTCCAGGATTATATTTAGTGTTCCACGTCGCATTTAATTGCTATCCCTCCTTAGCCTTCTCTATTCGCTAATAGCCTTCAGTTTTTCTGTGTTGTGCGACTTTGACACTTCTGAAGAGTGCTGATCAAGTGTTTCTCAGAATGTCCCTCTGGGTTTTTCCATTGTTGTCGCTGATTGGACTGCGGTTATGGCTTTTAGTAAAAATATCACACACAAAAAGAACGTTGTGTCTCTGTATTTTCACAGGGCATTGTATCGAGGGGGTCATCACGTTGTTACATTTTATTGTCAGTGATATTTGTATTCATCACTTGGTTAGGTTGATGGCTGCCTGGTTTCATTTTTTTTACATTTAGATCTCTGATCACTTGGAATTTATCTTTTGGGGTTGTGTGAGATATGGATCTGATTTTATCTTTTTCAAAATGACTTCCCAGCACCACTTATTAAAAAGTCCATCTTTTCAATTGATGCAGAAAAGCCTTTGACAAAATTCAGTGCCCTTTCATGATAAAAACACTCAGCAAACTAGAAGTAGAAGGGAACTATCTCAACATAACAGAGGCCATACATGAGAAGCCCGTTATTTTCACCATTATATTCAGTAGTGAAAAACTGAAAGCTTTTATTCTAAATTCAGGAACAATACAAGGATGTCCACATTCACTACTTCTATTTAAGACAGTACTGGAAACCTTAGCCAGAGCAATTAAGCAAGAAAAATAAATAAGAGACATATAAATTGGAAAGAACCAAAATTATCTCTGTTTACAGACATGCCTGATATGTAAAAATCCTAAAAATTCTACACACATAAATCTTTCACTTATTTATTTTACTTTATTGTTATTTTTTATCCTTACCCAAGGACATGCCCACTGATTTTAGAGAGAGGAGAAGGGAATGAGAGAGAGGGAGGGAGAGAGAGAAATATCCATGTGAGAGAGAAATGTCAGTCACTTCTTGTAGGTGCCCCAGTGGGGACCGAATCCACAACCTAGGCATGTGCTCTGCCAGAATCAAACCTGCAACCTTTCAGTTTACTGGTTGGTGCCCCAACGCTCCAACCAACTGAGCCACACCATCCAGGGCCACAAATCTTTTAGAACTAATAACCAAATTTAGCAAAGTTGCAGTACAAAAAAGTCGGCACAAAAATCTGTTGTATTTCAATTCGCTAACAGTGAATAATCTGAGAAGGAAATTAAGAAAATAATTCCATTTAGGATATCATGAAAAAGAATAAAATACTAAGGAATAAACTTCAGTAAGGAGGCAATACTTGTACACTGGGAACTACAAAACATCGCTGAAAGAAATGAAAGGAGACACAAATAAATGTACAGTTTGTGTTCATGGATTGGAATCATCAGTATTGGTTACCATGTCGGTGTTACACAAAGTAATATACAGATTCAGTGAAATCCTTATCAAAATCCCAACAACTTTTTGTTGTTGCTGCAGAAATAGAATAATTCACCCTAAAATCCATATAGCATCTTAGGGGACCCCAAGCAGCCAAAACAATGTTGAGAGAGAACAAAGCTGGAGGACTCACACTTCCCAGTTCCAGCCCTTATTACAAAGCTACACTAACCAAACTGTGGTGGCAGCACAGAGGCAGACACGTAAACCAGTGGGATACAATAGCCCAGTGGGATGTAACAGAATAGGATTAACCCTTGCATACGGGGGCAAATGATTTCTGACAAGGGTGCCGAGGGGGAAGGACAGTCTTTTCAGCAAATGATGTTGGGGAAACTGGATGGATATCCACACAAAAAAGAATGAAGTTGGATCTTACTTTATACTATATACAAAAATTAGCTCAGTGAACCGAGGCCCTAAACTTTAAGAGCAAAGAAGAAAACATAGGAAGAAACTTAATGACATTGAATTTGAAGTCCTATTTGTCTACTTTTTAAAATTTGTTCCTTGAATCTTTAGTGTTATTCTCTGCTCTGAAGATCTCCTTATTTTTAGTGTTTTACTGTGTCTCAGTGAGTTGTATTTTTGTTTTTTTTTTATTGGTGGTCATTGTGATATCTGAAGAAATTTTTAAAAAGATTTTGTTTATTTACTTTTAGAGAGGGCAAGTGAGGGAGAAAGAAAGAGAGGGAGAGAAACAGCCATGTCCCAGAGATTCATCAGCCAGTTGCCTCTCACCCCCCCCCCCCAGCTGGGGACCTGGCCCAAAACCCAGGAATTGAACCAGCAACCTTTCGGTTCAAAGGCCAGCACTCAATCCGGTGAGCCACACCAGGCAGTGCTGAATCTGAGGATTTTCAGAAGATCCTTTTTTCCCCCTCTAACTTCCAGAGTCTAGAGCTAAACAGAGACATTTTCTTGTCTTTTCTTTGATGGTGGTTGATTTGTACCCCCAACCCCACACACACCTTTAGTTCATTTTTTCACTAAGAATGTGTGAAAGGAGGGAGGAGCCTCAATTCCAGTTCTTTTTTTTTTTATTTATCTTTAGATGGGACAGGAAGGAGAGAGGGAGACAAATATCAATGTATGGTTGCCTCTCGTGCATCCCCCACCGGGAACTGACCTGCAACCCAGGCTTTGTGCCTGACTGGGAATCGAACCTCGATCCTTTGGTTCACAGGCCCGCACTCAATCCACTGAGCTACATCAGCCAGGGCTCCAGTTCTTTATTACTTAATGCAGTTCACAGGGCCTTGTCTCTTGTCACTTTAAGCCATTAAAAGCCAATAGTTTTGTTGTTATTGACAGATTCCTCCATGGCAGCAGAAAATTTTGTTTTCTCATGAGTTTAGCATTTGAGAGAATATTTAATTTATTCAACATTTGTAGATGTTTTGTTTATATTAAGTTTACACATCATTTAGTTCACTGTTGTCAAAAATGAAAATGTCATTTTTTTTGGTATCATTTCCTTCCCTTTTTTTTTTAACTCTTCCTTTTCTGGAATTCCTTTTTAGTTAAACCATCTAGATTGGTGCTATAATTTTTTTCAATTTTTCAAAACCTTTTTGTTCTACTCTGTGGGTGATTTCCTCCTTTTCCTTTGCATTCTTGTTCTCTCTCCCCCTTCTTTCTTTTTTTTCCTTCTATTTTTTTTTAATGAATTTGGTCTACTCCTGCTTTGTAAGTTTGGTCTCTTCATTTCATAATTGAGACTTCCCTCAGTTGTTCCGTCAGCTTGGGCCATCCGTTCAGACTGAAGAGTAAGGCAGTGAAAAGCTGAGTAAAAACTCTGTCCATGAGGAGTTGTTAACTACGTCTTTTTTTTTTTTAAGATTTTATTTACTTATCTTTAGAGGGGAAGGAGAGAGGGAGAGAAACATCAGTGTATGGTTGCTTCTCATGCGTCCCCTGCAGGGGACTGGTCTGCAACCCAGGCATGTGCCCTGACTGGGAATCAAACCGCGATCCTCTGGTTCCCAGACCTGCGCTCAATCCACTGCGGTATACCAGCCAGGGCTTACGTCTTTTTTTTTTAATTAAAAAAATTTCAATTAGATTTGACATTCAGTATTATTTGTTTCAGGCGTACAGCATAGTGGTTAGACGTTTATATACCTTATGAAATGATTCCTCCTGGTAAGTTCCATACCCACCTGACACCACACATAGTGATTACAATATATTGACTGTATTCCCCAGGCTGCACTTTGCATCTCCAGGCCTACTTTGTGACTGCCGATTGGAACTTGTTAATCTCTTTACCTTTTCACCCAGTTCCCCCACCCACCTCCCATCTGGCAACCATCAGTTTGTTCTCTGGTTCTGTGAGTTTGTTTCTTTAACTGCAAATCTTAACACAAGGTGATTGAGTGGTCGTAGGTCTTTTCTCTTGGGTCAGATTCCCCTTGGAGGAGTGTCCTAGCCCCGTTTGATTGGCCTGTGTTCTGGAAGTGATTTGAGGAGCAGAGGTGGGCGTCTACGGCCCAGCATGTAAATCTTTATTTAATCTCTGTGATGTGGTGCGACCGACAAGCCCTGTGTGTGCCTGCTTCACACATCCTGTCGGGTGTAGTGTGTTAAGAAAGTGAAACGCTTGTCTCGCACTGGTGTGCAGGAGGGGCAGTGCTTGGATACATGGTGAGGCTTCTGGGTGAAAACTGTTCCTTGCATTTAACCACTGTTCCTACTTTCAGACCAACCCCAACTCGTACCTTCAGATGCTTGAGCCTTTCTGTTGTGCTTGCTTCTTCACTGGCTTTATACCCTCACCTACCCCCACACGTTTGGCGTTGGCTTGTTCTGTTTCACCAAGCCAACTGCAGACCCCTCAGCAATCCTCTGTCTGGCTTCAAAAAGTATTATGTTTATCTTCCTCACCAGCTGTTGTCTCCTTTCTTTATATATATATATTTTGATGAGTTTATTCTCCTTTAGCCCGTTAGCATCATTTTAGTGTAGTTTCAGGAGAGGGCAGATATAAACCAGTGTTCATATTTAACAAAGAGTACCTTACACTTTTTAATTATATCCATTTAAAATAGTATTGGTATACATTCAGGATTTCTTCTCTCTCCCCTTTCCACTAATGTTTGTTTCAGTTTTACATCACGGGTGAGAAGGAGAAGGACGGGTAAATACAGGAGGGATGGAGAAGGGCAATGACAGACGCAAAGAAGAGGAAAACTAGGTCCCTGCTGACAAAGGAGGAGGCTTGGATATTGGGGGGGGGGGGGGTTGGGGGGCTGTGATAAAGTAATATCGCCACCTTCTGGCTTTTGAAAAACTGTTACTGAAATTTTATTTGACAATGTGAGTTGCAAATACTTTTTTTCTCATTGATTTTTATGATTTGCATTGAGGTGTTTTCTTTAAATGAAAGAAAAAGTATGTATGTATGTATATGCACCAATTTGTACTCATACCAGTGTTTTCCCTTTGATAACTTCTAGGTTTGGATTTAGAAAAGTTTTCCATGCACAGTGATTAAAAAGTCTAATTCCTGTGTTTTCCTCCAGTAACCTAAAAAATTGCATTGAATTGTTAGATCTACCTGAAGTTTATTTTGAATGAGGAGTAAAATACAGCTCCAATTAATTTTTTTTCAGTTACTTAGTTCTCAATGCTGCTTATTGGAATAACCCACCTAAACCAATTATACCCCAATGATTGAACTTTGATACTTACTAAATTTTGTTACGAATTTGGGACTATTCTTGGGCTTGTTTTTGTGGTTCATCAAGCTATATGCCTTTTCATGTAGCATGTATAATACTTTAATTATTGTAACTTTATAACTTATTTAAATAATTGGGTAGGGTTAATCCTTACTTTATGTTTCCAGAATTTGTGCGGCTATTCTTATTTTTCTACATAAACTTTTTTTTTCTTGCTCTTCCCCTACTTTATTTTCTGTCCATTAAAGAAAAACTTTATATTGTAACAGTTACACATAAAATGGATCACTTTAATCACTTCTTAAGTGTAAAATTCAGTGGTATTAAGTCTCCTCATAATGTGCAACCACCGCCGCCACTGCTGTCCTGTGGGACTTGTCATCCTGTGGAAGGAACCAGGCCTGTCCCCGCTGAAGAGTTACCCCCACTCCCGTTCCCTGTCCCCCAGCCCCTGGCAACTACATTCTGCTCTACTTTCTGTCTCTGTGCTTGGGACCACTCTGAGTACCTCATATAAGTAGAATCGCACAGTATTTGCCCTTTTCGTGGCTGGCTTATGTCACTTAGCATACTGTCCCCAAGGTTCACCCGTGTTGTTGCACATGTCAGAATTTAATTCATTTTAAGGCTGAATGCTATTCTGTGATGTGTGTAGAAAACATTTTGCTTATCCATTCATCAGGCGATGGGCACTTGGGCTACTTTCGTGTTTTAGCCATTGCAAACCATGCTGCTGTGAACATGGGTGGACAAGGACCTCTCCGAGACCCTGGTTTCACTTCCTTTGAGTATGTACCCAGGGTTATAATTGCTGGATTATGTGGTAATTGTATTTTTAAGTTTTAACTTATTGAGGAACCGCCACACTATTTCCCATAGTAGCTGTACCATTTTGCATTCCCATCAACACTGCACAAGGGTTGCACTTTTCTCCGTCCTCAGCAACACTCGTTTTTTGGTTTTTTGAGAGTGGCCACCCTGATGGGTGGGAGGTGTCATCTCATCGTGGTTTTGACCTGCATTTCCCCAGTATTTGTGATGTGGAACATCTTTTCATGTGCTTCTTGGCCATTTACAGTTTTCTTTGGCAAAATGTTTATCACATTCTTTACTCGTATTTGAAGTGGAGTACTCATTGGAATTTTGTTGTTGAATTTTAAGAGTTCTCTAAATGTTTTAAATTTTGATCCCTTATCAGATATATCATTTAAAATATTTTCTTTTGTTCTGTGTCTTGCCACTGTGCTCTGTGCACAGTGTCTTCATACACAAAAGTCAAATTTTCACGCAGCCCATTTGTGTTTTTTTTCCTTTAGTTCCCTGAACTTTTGGTGTTGTATCCAAAGAATCGTTGCCAAATCCACTCTCACGCAACCAGCTGCCTATGTTTTCTCTCAGAGTTTTATAGTTTCACGTCTTACATTCCATATTAACTTTTGAATCAATTGATCTAATTAGAAGGAAAAGATATTATTAATTTTGTGACACATTTATGTAGAATAATTTGGGGGCAGTTGATATTGTTAGGATTTTGTAGTTTGTTCAAGAGCGTGGCTTTTTTTTTCAATTTTTTTTACCCCTATACATTTTTCGCTGAGTTCCTAATTTTCTTTTATTGTCATTGCTACTGTAAATGGGGTAATTTTTCCATGATTTCTTCCAACTAGTTGTTATTAGATGACATTCTTTTTTTTTTTTTTTTTTTTAATTTATCTTTAGAGGGGAAGGGAAGGAGAGAGGGAGAGAAATATCAATGTATGGTTGCCTCTTGTGCATTTTCTGCTGGGAACTGGCCTGCAACCCAGGCATGTGCCCTGACTGGGAACTGAACCACAATATACTCTGGTTCGCAGGCCCGCGCTCAATCCACTGAGCTACACCAGCCAGGGCTTAGATGACATTCTTAATATGTGAGAAAGCTACTGATTTCTGAGCGCGAGTCTCATCCGCCAGGTCACTCCGTCCCCTCCTTGTCCGAAGGAGCTTTTCCGGGTGAGTCTCTGGGGGCCTCCCTGTGAACAGTCATCGTCACTCGTAAACAAGGGTAGTTTTACTCTTCGGTTCCAGTTTATATACTTATGTTGTTATTTTTTATTTCATTACATTGGCTGGTACTTGCAGAACAATATTAAATAATAATGCTGAGTGATAATAATAGATGTTCTTGCTTTTTTCTTTAATAGGACAGTTTCTTTAACAAATGCTTAGTGAAAAGTGTATCTGTAGATGCTGAAAGGGCATTTAGTAAAATTCTGTATGCATTCTTCATGAAATATGAGTATAATCTCATTAAATATTCATCATTTTCTCTGTTTTTAAACAAACACATTATTCAAACAGCTAAACATATAACTCTCTACATGTGTGTATACAAGTGGGTACACACTTTCTTTTCTCCCTTATCCTACTCCTTTTTAATTTTTCAAATTCTATTTTCAAATTTCATTTTTATCAAAGCTATTCATGCATATAAAGAATAAACTAGTTCTACCAGATTTAAAAATAAAATTCATTCCTTTTAAGAGAAAACCATTTGCCTCTTTTGTCTGATTCATTGAGTAGTCCCCTCTTTTACACAAAGTGCATGTTTTTTTGTATCTGGTGCCCTTTTGCTCTGGCTCTTTTCTGCTTGGGTCTTTTTTATCTCCTTGCCTCCTCCCACACACAGACACGGCTCCGGATAAGGCCGAGTTCCCCGTTGCGTCTAATCAGTACTTGGTGTCAGTGTTTGTATTACTCTGCATGCTACCCAAAGCTTATTTCAAGTTGGCGCGGTCCCTTAACTTTCCCACACCCCCCAGAGTACCATTTCAAATCTTCTTTCTCTTTGAACCTCTAACATCTTCTCCCTGGTTCTTACTTGTAAGCGACCTTGCTTCCTGTTTTCCTAAGAACGTGATGTAAGTAGAACTTTTACAAGCTCTGAGATACGACACATATTTCCCCCATTCCCCGTGCCCCTGCCCTGTCTCTCGTAAAGACAGATGAGCCATCTGTGCCCCACACAGATGACTGCATGCGAAACTGGAGAGCCAAGGGGAAAATTAGGAAACTGCTGGAGGAAACAAACATTACTGTTTTCTCTTTCATTAAACATTTGTAACGAGAATTTTAGCAAGACTATATTTTATAATGGATACATTTAAAATCTTGTCAAGTCCTTTAAGAGTGTATTTTATCATTTGAATAAAAAGCATTACTAGTTAAAATTAATAATTATTTAAAATTAACCATTAAATAATGAAAAAATTTTTTTTTTGCTTTTCAGTAGAACTTATCTGAGAGTCTATGGCCCCAGTCGCGATGGGCATACCTGTTGCAACTTTATTTTTTTCTATAGTAACTCGTCAGCTTGGATCTTCTGTTTCTTCTGGGGGAGTTTTGGTAACATATTTTGGAAAATTACCCATCTTATCCAGTTCTCAATTTATTTGCCACAAGCTGAACAAAATAGCTTTTTATGATTTTTGGTTTCTTTTGGTTCTGTGGTATTTTTTTCCTTTTATCTTTTCATATGCTGTGTATTTGTCCTTTCTTCATTTTTTTTCCTTATGAAGTTTGCTAGTATTTTATCAGCTTATTGTTTTAACAGATGGGTCTTGGATTTGTTTTTCTTTTCTTTTTTTTACTTGAATGTTTATTATAGCTGAGCTACACAAATAAATAAGTATATGTAACCTGTAACTCTGCTTATACAGTCCAACATGTAGCTGAAGCCTCTTCTCTTCCCCAGCTTAAATGATTTTCTTCTCTCACATGGAGAAGGGAAATTTGGTATCTGTAATTCCCGTATGCTTCTTTTTTTTTAAAATAACTTTTTAAAACTTTATTTATTTTCAGAGCGAGGGAAAGGAGAAAGAGAGGGAAAGAAACATCAGTCGGTTGCCTCTTGCATGCCCCTAACTGGGCACCCAGCCCGTGACCCAGACACGTGCGCTGACAGGGAATGAAACCGGCAACTTTTCATTTGCAGGCTGGTGCTGAGTCCACTGACCCATACCAGCCAGGGCTCCCATGTGCTTCTTGTATTTTTACTTTTAATTGTACGTCTTTAAGAAATATATATTATTTTGCATGCTGTTACTTTATGTAAACATAATCACGTTGTGTATATATGTGTGTGTGTATAAATATTTCTAACCTAGTATTACATTTTTAAGGTTCATCCATGTTATAGAAGTTACTCTTTTAAATTTAATTTAGTTAAATTAAAAAGATAGAGTAGTTAGTTTTGCTTTAGTTTTGCTAGAGTAGCAAAAAGATAGAGTAGTTACTTTTGCGTTTCAACCACAGTTTACATTCAATACCCTTCCACACCATTTTCAGAAGTACAGCAAAGTGGCCAAAATCAATTACTTAATTTTCATTGTTCTAATTGTGGTGGGTACTCTGGTTGTACTCTGCCCAGACCTTCCCTTCAGAACTGAAAGTGCATTCTCCAAACACTCAGGCTGACGGCTCGTACCTGCATCCCTTACTGGGACGTGCCCTTGGCCCAGGACACTGTTGTGCCCAGGTTCTGCTCCCTCCCAGAGGAGTGCTGTGAGACCCTAGGGCTGCAGGGATGTAAAATCCACCCAGCTGGCCTCCATTTTGGACAACTCTGAAGAGCATCCCAGCGCTAGAGCTCCACGTGTTGTCAGCTGAGGCCCAGTTGGGACCTCACTGGGCCAGTTTCTCTCCATTCCCAGTTCTGCCGCCTGCCCTCACTCACAGGTGTGTCTCCTAGTAGCATTCCCCAGGCAAATTCCTGCATCCTATTCCCTCTTTTTTTCAAAGGAATGCATTTAAGACAGTTGGTATATTCTGTATATTTTTTTCAGGTGTATAACCAGTTGTATAAGTACCGTCTATTAAGTTGATCAACCCCTGTATGACATAAACACAGTATATTATGTACTTATAGTGGGACATACAATTTGTCATTATGGTGTATATTAGGTTATGGTTAATGTATTTCTCTATATGTTCTCTTTGCTCTTTTAAGCATCTCTTTTGATGTTTGGGAAGGTTTATATCTTTATTCTAATGGTACCATTTTTCTTACTTAACATTTGACCAGTTTTAAATGGTATCCTGCCTGACCAATGTAGCTGGGTTGGTTGAGCGTCGTCCCACAAAGCGAAAGGTTACCTACCGGTTTGATTCCCTGTCCGAGAATTCCCACACGCTTTGGTTTTGGGTTTGGGCCCTAGTCAGGTCATGTAGGAGAGGCAACCAATTGATGTTTCTCTCCCTCTCTTTCTTCCTCCCTTCCCCATGTCTAAAAATAAATAAGTAAAAAATTTCAAAAATGGTATCCTTTAACTCTCACCTGTATAACAATCAGTGGTCTTAGTCTACTTTCCTCCTTTTCTCTCCTCTCTCCTTCCAATTTTTAGTTGTATTCTGTCTGCTTTGTGAGAACAGGTAATGTTTACGTATTCTTCCCTCCATGACCCAGTCTTGTTGGAGTTTTACCTCTACAATTCAGCATCCCCAGTGCTGTCGGTCCTCCTGCAGGGTCGTCCCGGGCATATTGGGGTTGGATGAGGCTCGTCCTGTAACAGGGTCCTCAGAAAGGGCACACATCCATAGTACTCCCTTCAGTTTTGCCATATTCAAAGTGAGCGGTTTTCTTTTTTTAGTTTTATTGATAACACTGACATACAACATTGTGTGAGTTTAAAGTATACAATATCCTGGTTTTATACATGTATATATTGTAAAATGATCACAATTAGCTAAACATGCATCACCTGACATATTTAAAAACATTTAACTCCCTTAGCAACTTTAATATGTGTAATATATAAAATATAAAATACTTACTGTAGTCACCATGTTGTACATTATGTCCCCATACTGTACCTTATTTTTGGAAGTTTGTACCTTTTGACCGCTTTCACGCAGTTCCCTCCCCCCACCTCTGGCAACCATCAATCTGCTGTTTCTGGGTTCAGTTTTTTTAGATTCCGTACGTAAGTGAGGTCATGTAGTATTTGTCTTTCTCTGATTTATTTCATTGAGCATAATACCCTCAAGGACCACCATGCTGTTGGAAATGTCAGGGTTTCCTTTTTATGGCTGGATAATATTCCATTTTGTGTATATGTTTTTAAACACATATGTGTTTTTAAAAAATTCAACCAAGTAAACTCGAAGATCACATTGGCTTTACTCATGATTCATGAATTGGCCAGCATCCTATCTAGCAACCAGAAGGGTTCTCTGAGGGATGGACAAAAGGCAGGTTTTTATAGGGACAAGGGTGGGACAAGGGTGGGACAAGGAAGCTATTAGCAAAAGAAAGGATTAGTTTGGGTCCTGGACACCTCTTTGGGGGAGAAGAGAATGGGAAGAGGCAATTCATGCAGATTGCCTCTTCTTTCTATGGGGTTGGAGAGGGCCTTTGTAATAGATTGATTACTGGTATGACCAGGAAATTCCAGACTGGTTGACTAAAATTATATTTCTGGGGATAATGTGTTACAGAATGGCATCTGAAAACTACTTTTGTTGACAAGTGTCATCCCAATAAATAAAAAGGGGGAAAAAGATTACATTTCTGTGAGGTTGAAACTGCTATTAGTTTGTTAGATCAGGTTAATTAAATCTTGGTTTGGTGTCATGGGCTTTTTAGCATGAGTGACACTATTTTCGGCCTGTGGTTTTTCATATATATGTGAATGTATATGAGACATTTTCTTCATCCCGTAATCTTCAATGCACTTAGGTTGTTTCTCTGTATTGTAAATGCTTCAGTGAACATGGGGGCGCAGCTGTCTTTTCGATATAGTGAGTTTATTTCTTTCAGATCTACTCCCAGAAGTGGAAGTGCCAGATTGTACGCAGCTCTATTTTTAAGGTTTTGAGAAAACTTTATACTGTTTTCCACAGCGGCCGCAGCAGTTGACATTCTCTCGAACGGTGCACAAGAGTTCCCTTTTCTCCACATCCTCACCAACACTCGTTAGCTGTTGTCTTTTTGATGACAGCCACTCTGACGGGTGTGAGACGATGTCTCATTTGGTTCTGATTTGCATTTCCCCGATGATTACTGATGTTGAGCACCTTTTCATATGCCTGTTGTACATTCGTATGCTTCCTTTGGAAAAATGTTGTTTCTCTGTCCATTTTTAATGGATTGTTTGTGGAGTTTTTGCCAATCAGTTCTATGAGTTTTTAAAAATATGTTTTGGATATTAATCCATTATCAAATATATGAACAATAAGTATTTTCCCTCATTCAGTAGGTTGCCTTTTCATGTTATTTATGGTTTCCTTTTCTGTGAAGACAGAAAAGGAAGACATTTACATTTTTTTTTATTGATTGATTTTAGAGAGGAAGGGGAGGGAGGAAGAGAAACATCGATTTGTTGCTCCACTTATTGTGCAGTCCTTGGTTGATTCTTGCATGTGCCCCGACTAGGGATCGAACCCTCAACCTTGGCGTATTGGGACATGTGCAGGAGCTTTTTAGTTTGATGTCGTCTCACTCGTTTATTTTTACTTTTGTTGTCTTTGCTTTTGGTGTCAAACCCAAAAAGATCATCATCAATACTGATATCAAAACTATCTTGATGTCCTTGAAACTTGAGGTATGGCTTGGCAGGGTGTAATATCCTGGGTTTACATTTTGTAAAGTTGCTTGAAAATTCTGTTCTACCTTTGTCATGCATATATGTTATTTTTGAGGAATCTGATGCTGTGTGAGTTCCTGGCCTTTGTGGAATATTTTGTCTTTCTCCCGGAATGCCCCAGTTCGGTTTTGTTTTTTCTTCTTCTTCATTAACAATCCTACCAGGATATATGTTACCGTTGATCATTCTGGGTCAGTTTTCCCAAGTAGCTGGTAGGCCTTTTCAACATATAGATTCTTTATTTCATTTTCATTCTCTTTATTGTTTTCCTGCTTTTCTTCAATATCCTTTAAGTGTTTTTTTTTAACTTTAAAAAAATGTTTATTGGTTTTAGAAAGAGAAGGAGGGAGAGAGAGAGAACCATCGATGTGAGAGAGAAATATCACTTGGGTGGAACCCACAGTCTAGGTATGTGCCCTGACCTGGAATCAAACCCCCAGCCTTTTGGATGGTACTACCTTCCAACCAACTGAGCCACACCAGCCAGAGCCATCTTGAGGGTTTTAAGGGCTGGGAGTTTAGGGGAGGGCTTAGAGGAGGATCTCAAACTGATATGCTGGGGAAGATAGGATTTTGTGATTTACTAGATGGTTGTAAATGGCTTAGCCTGTTAACTGTCTCAGTTTCCCTATCCCACTTGTTTTGGCTCACTAGCCTCTCTCACAACTCCCCAGACTCCACGGCCTCCTTAAATTAAATCCTTGTTAGAGGCAGAGGGACCCCTCCCCCTACCCCCGGGGTTCTTTACAGATTCTTAAGGCAGAGTCCTGACAGATTGAAAGAGGGAAATGAGGCAGGTAGGCCCTTCAGCCTCTGCTTACTGTGCCTCATCACCTTTCCCTGAGGCTGGTGATAAGAGCATTGGCTGAGGGTCAGGCCCAAACCCAGCCCAACCAGGAACAGACCCAGGAGCAGGAGGAAGGAGTCAGGTCATACTGGCTTTCTACTGGCTGAGTCCCCATCCTTGGGCTGGCTATAGGCAAATGGGGGAGGAAGGGGAAGAGCCTGGTTTCTGGTGTGGACGAGGCTCCTCCACACTGACCATGGAGCTAAGGTAAGGAGAGGGATCTGGTTTATAATGCAGCCAAGGTAAACAGAGCCCTGGCTGGGCCTGGGGGACACTCAGTCCTGTCCATGCTGCAGCTGGCACCTGGCCGGACAGTCAGTGTGAGAATTCCTGGCATGCCTGACGGTCCTTCCTGTCCTCAGTGTAGTCCTCGGTTTGGATGATCACGGTGTGGAAGTGGAACTTTCCCTGTAGGCGAGTGCTGGCTGTCAGCGACAGTGATGTGTATAGACCTCATGGGCTGGGCCACAGTCCGCGCCCAGACATGCAGACTGTGCAGGGCTTCTGCCCCCTCCAACAGCAACAGGTCCTGAAAGTTGTGAAGTCCACGCCTTTGGGGGTGTCACTTCCATTAGCACCAGGGTTGTGTCTCTCAGGATGGTTGAGGCCATCTCCAGGACCAGGATGGAGAAGAGGAAGGAGCAGATGGGGTCTGCGTACTTGTACTCAGGCTTGAAGTGTAAAATACAGGCCAGCACCGAGATGCCCAAGCTCTGCAGCAAGCCTCCCGTCATGTGGATAAAGGCAGCTCAGACACCGGGGTTCTCCTGCTGCTGGCTGCTGTCAGGACTATGCCAGTGGCCAGACTGCTGAAGAGTCAACCCCATTATGATGTTCATGGCCACTGCAAAGCCCGCAGTTATCAGCATGGTCCCCTCCTCAATCCATAGTCCCCAGAGATCAGCTGGTCCACTGCTTGGTACACCAGTACCCCAGTCATGACCCAGATGAACAGCACAGAGAGCAGGGTTCCCAGGATCTCAGCTTGCTGTCAGCTTAAGTTCATGATCTTGGTGGCGGGCCTGGAGGACATCCAGAAAGAAGAGGCTGATGAGCATGCTGGCAAAGCCAGTGAGTAGATGGTCTGCATGATTGCCAAGCTACATGCTAGGCACCCACCAATGATTTACTCAGTCGTGAACACCAGGCAGATGGCAGAGACTAGAGAGAGCTGGTGACAGACCCGCTGCTTTTTGGGGTCGCAGTGACTGCCAGGACCCTTCTGGGCATGATGGTAATGGTTGCTCTCCACAGCCAGCTCAGTGGATGACAACTCCGAGTCAGGTTGGGACACAGAAATCCAGCCAGCCCCATCCCGTTACGGACATCCATGTAAGACTGGGCTCCAGGCCTGGCGTCCAACAGATGCTGCTCATACGTGGCCTTCTTGCAGCCCCTCACGCCCCGCGCTGGGTGGGGAAGTTGCGCGCTAGACGCTGCGCCGCACGCCCCTGCGGGGAGAGCCTGCGTACTTCTCCCTTGTTCACCCTTGTGCGCCCCTCTGCTGTGGGCTCCAGCCTCCACTCTGAGCACCGAGCGCTTTATCTGGTCCTCGCCACCTGGTGTAAAGGGACCTGCTGCGCACCGTGTGCAGAAGACCGCAGTGCAGGAGGAGGGCATGGGCGGCGTAAAGGATGCCCCCGGAGCTGCCCCAGAGCAGCTGCCCCAGAGCGCCCCTCCGCTGTGTCCCTGGGGAGCCTCGCTGGCTTGTCAGGAAAAGCCTAACCGCCTCTGCAAAGTTAGGACTGAGCAGACGGCTGCACGTGCTCTTCCCCGCACGATCTGGCAGGGCCCCACCGAGAAGGCCTTGCATCTTGGTTTGTAGGAATTCGCTTTTGACCCCCCACCCCTAGAGCAGAGATCCCCCAGGGAGTGGCTCCTCAGGCTGTTGCAGGAAAATGAAGCAACCAGACACCGAGGGTTTCTGGAGTACGAGGTTTATTAATGTGCACGGGACCAGAGGAGTCAGTCTCCAAATTCTGAGCCCCGAACAAAGGATTCTTGGGGTTTATATAGCCTTCGGAGTAGTAAAGCAAGATACAGAAGCAGGAATGCGGAAGTTAGTCCTAGCTACGAGGCGAAAGTAAAGTACAAAGGCTAAATTCGAAGCTCAGTTTTTAACAGCAGGGGTATTAATCTCAGTCTTAGCTAATGCACCATTGTTTACTTATCCTAGACAGCCCCATCATTCTCCCCAGGGCGCCTGGGGCCTGGGCAAATAAAGTTTAAACAAAGGTTCTTCAAAGCTTCCCATATCATTCCCCTCTTCTATGCTAAACAAGGCCATGGTGGCGGCTTCCCCTCCTTCCAGTTTTATTGCAGTCTCTTGTCCCTGTGTGCCTTATAATTGAGTGTATATTTCACACATGATTTTGCCTTTTATTTCTTTCTGTAGCTCAGTCAGCTTTATTTAATTTCTTTTTTTGCCCACTTTGGTTCTTAGTTTTGATATTTCTGACCCAGGGTCTTTTTTTTTTCCATATCTGCAAATTGTTGTTTGAGAATATTTAATTCAGCTTGAGGTGTGTGTTACAGTTTTTTCCGACTTCATGGTTGGTTTGGGGAGGAAAACCGTCGACAGTAAAGGTGTCGTTCGCATGTTTTTGTCTCCGTGCAGTACTTCTGTGTTCGCGCAGTCTAGGTCGCCGCTGCCGCTGTGTCTGCTCGGTTCGTGGGCAGAGTTCCTGGTTCGGGAGTTCAGCCACTCCTCCCTCCTGTTCAGTTTTTTCTCTGAATTGGTGGTGCCGACCGTGAGGGAGAGGGGTAAAGGAAGGTTTGGTAGGTCTTATTTTTATTTTGTTTCCTCAGGAGCTTTCCTTTGCCTTTTCTGTCTTTCCATTTATTGCTTCGTCTCCCAGAGGTGTGGTCTGTTCTCTATGTACCTGATTCCCCCTTAGGAGCACTTTTTCTGGGAGGCTGCGGGGCTGGTCCAGCAGTTTCCGGTCCAACATCAAGGTATTGGCAGGACCGTCTCCCTCGGAGGCCTTTAGGGGAGGATCCTCTGGCCTCTTTCAGCTTCCAGTGACCCCAGGCACGTCCTGATTTTCCACAGCACAATCCAATCCCTGTGGTCTTGTGGCCGACTTCCCTTGTACCTTTGGGTTTATCTTTTCTCTTCCAGTAAGCACACCAGTCCCACTGGCTTAGGGCGCACCCTCCTTTCAGGACGGCTTCACCTTAACTTGTTGATCCCTACAAAGACCCTATTTCCCGATAAGGTCACATTCACAGGTTTAGGAATTGAACACGTGTCTTTGAGGGACACAATTCAACCCATAACACCTAAATAAGGACAAAATTTTAAATACCCCTGAAGGACTTAGAAGTAAATTTGAATAAATGAAAATGGATACTTTGTTCTTAGATAAGAAGACTCAACATTTTGAAGATGTGAAACTTATAAATTAAGTTAATTTAGGGAGGATTGATATGATCCGAGGAAATCACTGACAGGAGTTTTGTTTTTGTGTCCCCGCCCCCAGAATTGGAGGCACATGTTGCAAAGTTCCAATGAAGAAGTACGCAAGTAATCATAGTCACACTCTGAAAAAGAACAAGATAAAATTGCAGGCAAATGCCATTTTAAAAACAGATTGAATAAAGACACTTAAGAAGCATCCTGCACTGGGGAGGCTGTGTAGAAATGGTTTTATGTACGACCGGGTGGGGTGCTAATTTCCTCAGCAGCTGTAGAGGACAAAGTAGCAATATTTCTAAAAATGCATATATCATTAGATCAAACAATTCCACACGTACAATTACATATATATAAGGGTAGTCACTGAAGCGTTGTTTATAATAGCAAAAGATTAGAAACCCAAATTCTGACGATAGGGAACTGGTTAAATAATGGTATAGTCAGAATATTAGGCAGCTGTTAAGGGGAATGAAGATATTCTATTTGTACTATTTTGGCAGGATCTCAATGCTATGTTGTTGAGTATTAAAAAAAACAAGAAGCAAAACTAAATGTTAAGCTTTTTCAAAGATGAGTAAATGAGAATGTTTTCACATTACTCACCTACGTGTGCCCCTAAAACCCGGGGCTGATGCATAAACGTCAGTCCTGCAATTGCGGGTGCAGAGGTGTCAGTGGAGTGGGGGGGAAGTAGTGGGATGATGTTTCATCGTTCACCTTTGCACTTTCTGGCTTGCCTCTCTTTTAAAAAAATTACTTAAAAATAAAATTTATTTTTTTACAAATGTTAATGTATTAACAAATATGTTTAAAGGTTTTATTTATTTTTAGAGAGAGGGGAAGGGAGGGAGAGAGGGGGAGATACGCCAGTGTGTGGTTGCCTCTTGGGCGCCCCCCAACCAGAGACCTGGCCTACAGCCCAGGCGTGTGCCCTGACTAGAATTGAACCGCCAACCCTCTGGTTTGCAGACCAACACTCAGTCCACTACAGCCAGGACTTAACAAATAAATTGAAAAGAACTATCACTTAACCTTTACATTTAAGTGGCTAGAGTACTCATGCAAATAAGACAAATGTTCTTATACTCTGCCATTTTTCTGGAAGTCTTTTAGAGATAATTTTAGTTTATTTTGTAAAGATTTTATTTATTTATTTTTAGAGAGGAAGAAGAAAAGGGACAGAAACACTAATATGAGAGAGAAACTTTAACTGGTTGCCTTTCTCACGTGCCCCGACCGGGGACCAATCCTGCAACCCAGGCACGTGCCCTGACCGGGAATTCGCTTTGCAGGGTGGCACCCAACCCACTGAGCCACACTGGTCAGGGCTAAGATAACTTTAAAGTGTATGTATGATCATTTATATTGTTCAACATTCACAAATAATACAAACCTCCTTTAATAATTTTAAAATCTTACACTACTTTAAAATGAAAACAGCTTGGAACTCATCCTTTTATGCTATGGAACACATATATGGTAACATCTCATTAACCTCAACTTTATTGTAAATTTTGGTTCTAAGTGACCTTGGGCAAGTTATTTAAGCTCTCTGATTCACTTTTTCAGTTTTCTCACCTGTATAATGGAGGGTTATTTTGGGAATTAACTGTAGTAAATAGCTCTTATGATGATGCTGATTATAAAATTATTTCATTCGGTTTCATTTTCACATTCGAATATAGATTAGGTACATGTATAAGTACAGTGGTATTCTAAATGAGGATTAGAAATTATTATGCTGTTTTCTTCCAGATTGCTTCATTTTGATTGTTCTATTTTATCTTCTTCTTTGACTCATGGATTTATGTTTTATGCTCACATAGTTCTTTGTATAGTACTTTTTCTGTAAATTTATATTAACACCCAAATGATATGTTTTTTAAAGATTTTATTTATTAATTTTTAGAGAGAGAGGAAAGAAAGGAGAAAGGGAGGGAGAGAAACATCAGTGTGTGGTCGCCTCTCACATGCCCCAAACTAAGGACCTGGCCTGCAACCCAGGCATGTGCTCTGACTGGGAATCGAACCGGCAACCCTTTGGCTCTCAGGCCAGCACTCAGTCCACTGAGACACAACAGCCAGGGCTTAATACCCAAACAATATTTTAAAAACTCATTTAGCCTGTTGTGATGGATCAAGTGAGCATAAGCATTAACATTCGTATTTCTAATCTGAAGCCTTGTTTATTTGGGAATGGAATTTTGCTAAAGAGCATGTATACAACAGGTGTTGTAACCCATGTAGTCACTGTGCAAAAGTCAGTGGACGCTGTAAAACTTGGCCTGTGCTGTTGGACAAAAGAGGCTTTTGTTAGGTGCTTGGCAGGATCCTGAAATGTGGTTTTTGTTCTAAATTTGGGTGATCTCTTAGATTCTAATGTTGCTCCTTTGGACAGAACAGAACTAACTTTTCTCTGTTAAACTTTTGTTTTCAGCAGTGAAAAACAAATAATACATGTTTCAATCTATGAAAGTATTCGGAACAAAAGTATCCCTTAGGTTCTATTGTGGAAGCAGGTGTAGGGAAGTGCCATTACTCCAGCTTTGCCCGGAGTAGGGGAGGAATCCTGCTTCAGTGGTTCACTTGGTGGAACGTGATTCTGTGTCTAACTTGACTTCAGTACTAGGCTGACAGTCGTTGCTGTGCTCGTCTGTAACAGTGCCGGCCCCTCGCTCCCTTTCTACTGAGTGTAATTGGCTTCTCGCCTGAACATCCAGATAAGTACATTTAATTAGAATTTATATTAAATAAAATCATTGAGCTGAAGGAGGGGCCTGAGGACTCGAGTCACTGATTAGTGTACAGGTTTTGTGAAAGCTAATTTAACATCTGGAAACTTTTTTTGCTTATTTTTCTATTGAGTGTTGTTGCAATGGATTGAGTTTGTTTTTAGGTACATAGATGATAGATACTGATATAAACTGATATAGTCAAGAAATGAATATTTCAGTCACTGAAGAATTACAGAATATAGCTGATAATTTTGGCTTTTAAAGGGTTAGAATGCAAGTAATTTTCACTTATTCTTTAGTGAACACAGTTCAGTCTCTCTCTAGTTCAGATGTTCAGCTCTCTACTTAAGATCTGTCCAAGGCTTCCCACGGATCTGATTTTAGGAAAAGGGAATGTCCTGCTTGGCCTGGCTTCCCACCTCATCTCTTAGAAGCACCCCCTGTTGCCCTGTATTTTCAGGTACAGAGATCTTCCTTCATTTCCTGGACCTTCCCGTATGCTTTTCTTCCGAACCCCGTGCTGGTCGCTCCCTCTGCCTGTGATGTCCCCTCTTTCCTTGCAAATGGTTTACTTTGTCACACTCAGCTTGGACTTGACTTCCGTGGAAAAATCTCTAAAATCAGAGTCTCAGTCTGTTACGTTTCATGCTTCTCTTGCATCTTTTTTTTTTGGCTCGGTAGTAGCACATATAGTTATTGTCATTAAGTAGTTAATTTTAAAAGTCATTGTTTTAATAATACCTGCCTTCTTTTTTTGTTTGTGATCATGCTTTATTTTTAAGTAAAAAGAAATGAATGATAGCCAAAATAAAATGGTTTACCTCTGAATAATATTTGAAGCATAAGGGGGAAAAGTCATTAATGAACATATTTTCATTTTTTAATTTTTTATTGAGACTTTAATTAAGCTTCACAGTCACTAAGGCTTTTAAACCTAAGTTTCATGATCCTTTTGACTTCATTTTTAAATGGAGTCATTTATCTTCAAAACAGATTTCAGAACCTGTTAAAGATTATTTTATTCACATTAGAATGAACATTTCCGATGGACTCGGTGTCATCTGGGCCTGGGAGACAGCACATGGTGGAGCAGAGCGTAGCTGTCTGACTTGTTCTGTGTGAGCTGCGTGGGTGAGTCGGCCGAGGGGTCGGCAGCGGTACCCGCAGGCCTCTGCCGAGCGAGGCGGTCCGGCAATTCACGGACATTCCAGTCCGAGCAACAGCTGGAGTTCGGACAATGCTCATGGCTCCGAAAGGGTGTTGGCTTCCTCCTCTAGGTCTAAGTCCTGACATATTGAAGATGGCACTTGGTTTCCCATGCGTGACAAATTCTTGGAGTTGGCATATTGGCATTCCATTTGAATTAGGTTAGGGAAAGTAGACAGATCCGCTGTCCTCACAGGAAATGGGATTGTTCCCAGGATAAAAACCACATCATGGTTGATATTTTCATAATCAGGCAAATCAAAAACAAATTTATCTTCTGCGACTTGCTGTGCAGCTGTTTGCAGGAGCCCCCCACCACCAAGCAGCCCAACGTGGCGGTGGGGGCCCAGTGCCTGCCTCCTTAGTGAACCAGGGGCTGCCGTGACTTCTCACTGTGCCCGTAATGCTCAGCCTCGTGTTTGACGTGCACTAGGCAGGCAGTGAGTGTTGAATAAGGAAGCAAATGCGTACTGCTGAGACACCATGATTCTTTATCTCACTGCTCTTCTGTAGAAGACTCTGGTAAAGTTGTTATTAGCCCTGGCCCATGTGGCGGTGTTGGTGGGTCGTTGTCCTGCAAACTAAATGTCACAGGTTCGATTTCTGGTCAGGGCACGTGCCTGGGTTGCAGGTTTGGTCCCCAGTTGGGGTGAGCGCAAGAAGCAACCGATCTGATGTTTCTCTCTCCCACACGTTTCTCTCCCTCTCTCCTTCCTTTCCCCTCTCTCTAGAATCAATAAAAGAAAAAAAAAGTGATCATTAATTGCTTATAGTATTAACCAATTTTTAACATCGTACAGAGTCTGGAAAATTATTTTTCAATTTAAAAAAGTGAGCAATGGCTCTGGCTGGTGAGGCTCAGTGGATTGAGTGCCAGCTTGTGAACCAAAAGGTTGCCGGTTCGATTCCCAATCAGGGCAGGTGCCTGGGTTGCAGGCCAGGTCCCCAGTGGGAGGTACATGAGAGACAAGCACACATTGATGTCTCTCTCCCTCTCTTTCTTTTTCCCTTCCCCCTCTCTAAAAACAAATAAATAAAATCTTTTAACAAATAAATTAAAAAGTGAGCAATGAACATAAAAGCAATTATCTTTTTTTTAAGTGTAAAATATCAATGGTTCCATGGAAAAGCAGCTGTTAGTACATACAAGTGTTTTTAGAGAGCATTTGAGGTCTTGAAATGAAAAAGTGTTTTTCAAATTTTACTCTCTCCTGCCGTGGCTTATGTAACTTAGTGGATTGAGCACTCACTGTGAGTAAAAGGGTCACTGGTTCGATTCCCAGTCAGGGCACATGCCTGGGTTGTGGGCCAGGTTCCCACTTGGGGGTGTGTGAGAAACAACCAGTTGATGTATCTCTCACACATCGAGTTTCTCTCCATTTCTCCCTCCCATCTCCTCTCTAAAAATGAATAGATATTTATTTATTCATTTAAATAAATAAATGAAACATCAAAATTGATGAATTTTTGTATAGCTATTGTAATATTGAAGACAGAAGAAAATATCCAACATTTTTGGCATACTATGTTTTATTATCTCAAGAAAAGTAAAAACACAACTGAAACATAGAAAAAGATTTGTGCCCTGTATGGAGAAGGTGCTGTGACTGATTGAACATGTCAAAAGTGGTTTGTAAAGTTTCCTGCTGGAGATTTCTCACTGGATGATGCTTCACAGTCAGGTAGACCAGTTGAAGTTGATAGTGATCAAGTTGAGACATTAATTGAGAACAATCTGCCTTATACTATGCAGGAGATAGCCGGCATACTCAAAATATCCAAATCAATAAAGCTATTGGTGAAAATGAAAATCGTGCCTTTTTATTTTATGGGAAAAACTTAAGAGACTTTTCTGCCATCCCAATAGATAGGGTTCCAGCCCTCACGGAACTTACATCGTAGTTGGTAGAGTTAGACCACGTTCTGATAATCGTACGGACAAATAGGTAATGACAACCTGATGTGCACTCTAAAAGGAGAGAGTGGGAGAGCATTCAGTAGAGACCTTTGAGGAAGTGATGTTTACCAAGAGCGCTGGTGGAGGAGGAACAAGCCACTGGTGAAAGTTCCAGGCAGAGGGAGCCGCCTGTGCAGAGGCCCCGAGGCACGAGGAGCGTGCATTTGGGCACTGACAGAGCCTGTGCGACCGGATCAGAGAAGGGTGTAGGAAAGCGGTTCCACCCAGAGCCGGAGAGGGAGAGAGACCAGATCAAACATAAAGGACTGAGTCACCAAAATGGGTTACTGTCACCAGTTCAGAAACCGGAATCCTAAGTGTTCACCAGTAGGGGACTAGTTCCATAAATTACGGTAGAATGATGTACAGGGCTCCTGGGAAGGTGTGAAAAAAAGTGAGGAAGTTTACTACCTACTCAAAAATAAAGAAAATTTCAATTTAATACAGAAACTAATTAAAAAAAACTTTCAAAAAAGGTTTTAAGTGAAATTAACATTTAAAAATAAATTTAAAAAGTTAAAACTTGATCTAGTGCTATATGAGTTGTCCTATATGAAATTCGGAAGACTTCTTTTGGTATAATGTTATTCTTTTATATGGTTTATTATAATAATTACATGTTTTCTTATACTTTGAGGAACTCAGATATATTTAGGAATTTAGCACAATACATAAGAGCATGTCTGCTAGTTCCTACATTGATATTCGGTCATTGCTGTTTACACAGTTGGTTAATTGGGTGGATCACTTCGCCTGTAAAGCTCAGATCCTCATCCATAAAATGCGACTAGTGTATCCACCTCGTAGACTTCTGGCACAGATTATGTGAGATCACACACGTGGAACACATAGGAGAGCGCCTAAGTAGGTGTGTTTCCCAAACTTTGAAACATGTATTTAAAATTAATAATGTCTCCCATGTAAGTACACCTTTGGACTTCCGGTCAAGATGGCAGTGCAGGGAAACATGGCTCACCTCCTCCCACAACCACATCAAAATGACAACTAAAATATAGAACAACCATCACTCAGAACCATCAGAAGTTGAGATGGATGGAAGTCTGACAGCCACGGAATTAAAGAAATCACATCCATCCAGAGTGATAGGAGCGGGGAGACGCAGAACGGACTGTTCCCACAACCACATGGTAGTGGGTGATAATTAAGGGGGGATGTTTCGGGAGCGAGTAGTCCCAATCCCCCACCAGATGCCCCCAATGCAAGGATCCAATGCCAGGAAGATAAGTCCCCATAACTTCTGGCTGAGAAACAACGGGGATTGAGTAAGTGGAGAAATTTCTGGAGTCCCAAGAAGTTCCCCTTGGAGAACCCGTGCATGAACTTGCTCAGACTCAATCCCTCTGAGCTCCAGCACTGGGGTAGCAGCTTGAAAGGCACCAGTAGCACACAGGGAGGAACTGAAGTGTCTAGCGCATCAAGGTGGGAGCTGGGGGACAGCTTTGTCCTAGACAGAAAGATGGGCAGAGGCCATTGTGCCTTTTCTGAGCCCTAATCCCCACAGAGCCACAGGGCCAGCAGGTGGGTGCCATATCTCAGTCGCCATCAATCTGGATAACACTGTTTGCCTTGCCATGAAGATTCCCTGATACTCCCTACCACCCAACTTACATGTCCACAGTTAACCAACTGTTCACAGTGACTTTTCCATATGGATGGCTGGTCTGGGCTCATGCTTCACAACTTCCTAAATCCTATCAAATAAGCAACAGCTGGCCTCAGTAAACCGTCAGCCCCTGAACCTCTTGCTCAGTGGCCCCAGGCCCAGACTAGCAGCAGCCAGTCTAGATCCATAGCTTGGTTTTGCCTGGGAATCTTCATGCCAAGCACAAGTAGTAGCCATCTCAGATTGCTTTATAGTTCCTGCAGAGTGGCCCGGGGTAGAACATAGGTGGGGGCTGACCTTGGCCTACACCACCCAGGAAACCCCAGACCCTGCACACCCAGTGGGCAGCTGTACACTACAATAGAAAACCACCACCCTGCTCCTTGCAGAGCTGATCTGCCACAGAGGGTGCAGATTGGTGGTCAGTGGTCATAGCCAGTTTTTGCAGTTGACTAGCCTGGGTAAATCCCTTCCATTGACCAGACCATAGCAAACAAGAGGAAGGTGTACTCAGCTCACACAAAGGGTTGCAAATCAAGTACCCAGCTTGGGTGATAGGGAAGGCTATGCCACTGGACCCTACAGGACACCTACTACATTAGACCACGCTACCAAGACAGGGAGTCATAGCAGCTCTACCTAATACATAGAAACAAACTCAGGGAAGCTGCCAAAATAAGGAGACAAAGAAACATGGCCCAAATGAAAGAACAGATCAAAATGCCAGGAAAAAAAAACTAAACAAATTGGAGATAAGTAATTTACTAGATGCAGAATTCAAAATACGGTTATGAGGATGCTCAAAGAACTTAGTGAGGACCTCAACAGCATAAAAAAGATCCAGTCAGAAATGAAGGATACACTAATTGAAATAAAGAAAAATTTAGGGAAACAACAATAGAGTGGGTGAAACCAAGAATCAAATCAAATCTAATCGATGATGTGGAACATAAGGAAGCAAAAAACAGGCAATCAGAACAACAAGAAGAAAAAAGAATCCTAAAAAACAAGGATAGTGTCAGTCAGCAGCTTCTGGGACAACTTCAAGCATTCCAACATTCGCATCATAGGGGTATCAGAAGGAGAAAAGAAAGAGCAAGAAACTGGAAATCTATTTGAAAAATATAATGAAAGAATACTTCCCTAAATTGGTGAAGGAATTAGACATGCAAGCCCAGGAAGCACAGATAGTTCCAAACAAGATGGATGAAAAGAGGCCAACTCCAAGACACATCATAATTAAAACGTCAAAGTATAAAGATAAAGAGAGGATCTTAAAAGCAGCAGGAGAAAGGTCGTTCAGTTACCTACAGGGGACTCCCAATAAGACTGTCAGCTGACTTCTCAAAAGAAACTTTGCAGGCTAGAAGGGATTGTCAAGAAATATCTGAAGTGATGCAAAACAGGGACCTGCAGCCAAGATTGCTCTACCCAACAAATATATCATTTATAATCGAAGGGCAGGTAAAGAGCTTTTAGTTTTTTCTTGTCTGAAAAACTAAAGAACTAACTAAAAAAACTAAAGGAGTTAATCACCACCAAACCATTATTAAATGAAATGTTGAAGGGACTTATTTAGGAAAAAGAAGATCAAAACTATGAACAATAAAATGGCGATAAATACATATCAACACTTGATTCTAAAAACAAACTAAGCAAACAACAAGAACAGGAATAGAATCATGGACACGGAGAGCATTTTGATGGTTGCCAGATGGAAAGGGGATGGGGAGAGTGGGTGAAGAGGTGAGGGGATTAAGAAGTACAAATAGGTAGTCGCAGAAGAGTTATGGGGATGTAAAGTACAGTATAGGGAATGGGGTAGCCAAAGAACTCACACGCATGACCCATGGACCTGAACAGTGGTGTGGGGATGGCCTGTGGGGGATGCTTGGTGGAGGAAGGCAAAGGGGGAAGAATTGGGACAACTGTAATAGCATCATCACTAAAATATGATTTAAAAATAAAAACAAAACATATATACTGCCTTTGCTGAAATTTAATTTTAGTAGCATTTTTTTCAGCAGCATTAGAAAGTCTACACACTCTGATTCAGTGATGTTAATTCTACGAATTTATTTATAATTATATTTGCTTTTTTCTTCTTTGTATTTGGATTACGGTTGTACCACTTTAAAAGCCTTTGTGGCCAGAGCTGCTGAGTTGTGATTGGAAAGGAAAAGGGCTTGCATTTTGAGACCATCTGTGGGAGTTACATTGTCTGAAACTGACAAGAGATCATGGCAGATGGTGAGGTCACAGAGATTGACTCTTTGAGTTTGACATAATGTGTTCATGAAGGTGGAAGGAGAAATCCGATTTATTTTGTTTAACCAACAGAAAACTTGGTGACTGGAAGAAGTGTACAATTGTTGACTCTGCGTAAAACATAACGCATCGATGCACAAGACCGGCTTATCTTTGAGAATGGCAATTTCTTGAAACACTTGGTGCTGTGTTTATTTACTTTCTAGACATTTGATTTAAGTCATATATTTTAAATGATTTGTAGCTTAAAGACAATGTAAAAGAAAGACAAGAGCTTTTAAAAATACTTAGAATGTATACGTATTTTAGAAAGGTGTATTTTAAATTAAAGAGTCATAAGCTCTCACTCAAAGCCAGTACAGCATACGTCTTCATTTTTAATTGAATGAAACATATCTCTGTCACAATCCTATTGCCTTTTGTAATATTTGTCTTACTGTGAATTTAAATTACATTTGAAGGTTTATGCTGTTTCCCTCATTCACTAGGATATCTCCCATACCTCCATGAGTGCCTTATGCAGAGTGGGTGTTCAGTGTTCGCTGGATGAATCAAATAAATCAGCGAATGGATTTACAACCGAATCCTATTAATTTTAGAGGTTTTTCTTAACAATTAAAACCATTTTTTTCTATTTTAAATTGGATTCATGGTGTGGTAATTTTCACTTACACAATCTATGAATTCCGCATTATTTATTTGTGAGTAAGAAACCTTCATTTGTCATGAGAGATAGTGAACTGCTTTTTTCCCCTAACATTGGTTGAGTGCTAACCTTGTGCTAGGCAGTTTCTTAATCAGTTTTATTGCCTTGACTCATTTAGTTAAGTAGATATACTATTACTGTTTTTGCAGATGAAGAAATTGAGGCCCAGAGACATTAAGGTAAATTTGCTCAAGAAACTTATGCACTTTTGCTCTTTCAAACGTTAATTTCAGGGGAAATAGGGAAAGAATTTACAGGAACTAGTATAAAGGACTCATGGACAACTAAGGCGGGTGGAAATGGGAGGGAGGTGGGGAGCACTGGGGGGGTGAGCTGGGATGGGAGTAAAAGACAGAAAACTGTACTTGAAAATAATTAATTAAAAATATTTAAAAAAACATTTTTCATTTAGGTAACATTTAGAGGTTCCAGTTTGTGCTAGCTCTGGTGAAAAGATACAAAGGAAATACTAAAAATTTTCCTTCATCAAGCTCATTAATGTGGCTACACAGTATTTTTATTGGTAGCCTATTGTTATAGTGTGTTGAAATAGTAACACAGTTCATTTGTTTTATTTGCGAGAGTAGCACGTGCCACTCAATAACACAGTCCTTAGGAAATATAATACAAGATTGAATGCTAAATGTAGTAATGAAGCAGATGCATGGGGACAGGCTTCTGTTGCCATCACAACCAAACTCTGGACATGAAGAAATGGGGAAAAGGGCAAAAAGAGTAGGCAAATCTGGTAGCTCCGCCCATCAATGTCTGCTTATATTTCATTGGCTGGAATTACATCATATGATCAGCCTGTGTGAGAGGGAGACTGAGAACGTAGTCATTTTAGTTGGACACATTGCCACCTTCAACTTCTAAGGAAGAACAGAAAATGACTTTGGGTAGGCAACGGTATCTGCTTTAGATAGATGTAGCAAGTTTCTGAAATATAACAGGTACTTTGAATTGAAAAAACCTTATTGTCCCAGGTTCTTTGGATGGAAAATACCTTATTATCTTAATTATAAATACATTTCAGTCATTCCTAAGGTAATCTTGAAAATATTTAAAATGGATTTTTTTGTGTGGTTAGGAGCGTTTAGTGTTTATGAGCCACAGGGCATTTGGCACATTAACTGGTGGATTTGACGATTTTCGCTTCGAATGTATCAAACTTACCCCTAACACAACCCTAAAAAACCCAGTGGGCCTCTTCCAAACGAGGACACTGAAGCTCTGGGGGGTTCAGTCACTTGGTCAGGGTCACACCAGCTAGTAAGTTTCAGAGCTGAGACGGAGCCTAAGTTTAAAAAAGGAACCGTGCACTTTCCACTCTGCTAACACTGCTGCTTCATTTGTTATACAGGGCGCTTCCAGCAAGGCACTTAGAACCAGTTATTTTGATTTGCTTTTATTTCATTAATTCTGTTTTCTTCTTCTTTTGAGTTCCCACTGATTTTTTTAAACTTAAGTTGGTTGCTTCATGAATGAAAAGAAATATAAATGTACTTCTGAGTTAGTATTTAAGCTGCACATTATAGGTTTTCTTATTTTCATTGTTGTTCAGTTCTAAATATTTCAAATTTCCTTCTTTAATTCATGGGTTGTTGGAGCAATAATATATTTTTACTATCTAAATATCTGATTTTAACTTTTAAAAAATTGGCTGACTCCTAATTTAATTGATTGTGGTTAGAGACCATAAACTAGATAATATTGCCTCTTTGAAATTTGTTACTACATCATTTGTGATTTTGAATGTGGACCAATTTTGTAAATATGATCTCAGGTATAGGGTCCCATGTAGATCTATTATATCAAGAGTGGTTAAAATAGTAATCTTCAAAATGAAGTATTTATGTTTTAGCCTTAAATTCCTAGTTTTAATATGTCACGTAATTTGGTGAATGGGATCTCAGGAATGAGTGCTTTATTATTTATTTCACTTGTAATACTGAAGAGGAGATATCAGACAATTGACGAATGTAAAACAGTTCCACTGTAGGAACTTGGATTTTCTATGAGGTCATGATAGATGTTGTGAACCAATCTGCAACTACAGTCGCAAAGCAAAAATCAACTTTACCCTGAAGTTGTCTTATTAAAGTTTTAATTTTGAAATAATTTTAAAATAAGAGAAAAGTTGTAAAAATAGGGCAATGAAGTCTTGAATACCCTTTTCCCAGATTTACCAGTTGTCAGCATTTTGCTGTATATGCTTTATCATTCCATGTGTGTGTGTATAAAAATATTCTTTTCATCATTTGACAGCAAGTTGCTGCTGTCACACTTACATAAAAAACTCCATGATACTGTCACTGAACTCAAGGGGTTTGCCACTTGCAGTGTTCTATTCAAGAATGAGACGCGGCTGTTGCAAGGTTTTATTTACTTGCAGCGAGTGGAGACGGGATTCACATCCAAAGCTCTGGCTCCCCAAAGAGGCTTAGCCAATGTTATACATGTTGATTTCTTTGCTGTCGGTTACTTTATCCAGTTGAGTTCCTGGCAAGCTCATCCTGTTCACAGCTGCATCTGCAGGATACTGGGCTGCACTTTAACATCTAGACATTTAGCAAGAATAAGTTGTAATAAGAACAACCCAGACCTTGAGAGATTTGTCCTATCTAACTGTGATCAACAGCTGGAAATACAATATTAAAACAATACTATTTTAAACAAACAAACAAATAAATAAATAAATAAAAACAATATTATTTACAGTCTGTGGACCATATTTCAATTTGTCCAATTGTCCCAATAATGTTCTTTACAGTAGTTACTTTCTGGTCGAGAGGTGAGTCCAGGAGCATAGGTTGAATTTAATTTTCATGTGACTTTAGTCCCTTAAATTTGGGATGTTGTTCAGGCTTGTTTCATCTCTAATGATGCCAACATTTTAGAAGAAGTCTAAATTATTTTACAGAGTGATTCTCAATTCTCTGATTTTTAAAAATAATTATGCATTTTAGGTAGAAAACCTCAGAAACGGCATTTTACCCACCTTAATGCACTTGAGGAGATGCAGATGCTGGTTTGTCTCGTTGTTGGTGATCACTTGGTGGCTCTGATCACTTCCGTTCAAATGATGTGTCTCAGGTTTCTTCACTGTAAAACATTTTTTTAAAGATTGTACTTCTTTATCTTTAGAGGGGAGGGGAAGGAGAGGAAGAGAGAAATATCAATGTGTGGTTGCCTCTTATGTGTCCCCCACTGGGAACTGGCCTGCAGCCCACGCATGTGCCCTGACTGGGAATCAAACCGCGATACTTTGGTCCACAGGCCCGTGCTCAATCCATTGAGCTACACCAGTTAGGCTGGCTCTTCACTGTAAAATTTGAATTAATATGTATTTTGCGGGGAGATGTTTCAAAAGTATACAAATATAATTTTTCTCACCAATTCTCTTCCACTAGTTTTAGTATCTATCGCTGATTCTAGCCTAAACCTTTACAGAAAACCATAAATTGGAAGTTCTCTACATCATTCCTTTATACAGGCAGTGGCAAAAAAGTAGGTTTACAGTTTTGAGTACACAAAACACAGTTTCTTTTTGTATTATTTATTAATTATTATATTTTCCATGCAAACAGCTGTAAGCCTATTAGCTGGCATTGCATTACAAGAAGGCCTTTCCCTTCTTCCTCATTGTTTGTTCGTGTCGGTATGGTCTCCTGGAATATCATTTTGTTCAGGGGCTTATAGTCTGTTCTATTTGTTACTATCAATATGTACTTCGGTGTTTATTGTCCAGTGGTAGGCCCTTTAAGCTGCTCCCTGTATACATTTGATACGACTCCGTCACTTCTTGAGCCCTTCCTTACTTTAGGTACAGTAATGTTCCAGGTTTATCTCGCACATCTCCTGCCCCAGCCCTGGAATTGGCTGTTCATCCAAGAAGCCTTGATGTCTCCCTCAATGGGTTACTCAAAGCAGCATAATACAATGTTTCAAAGCCCAGGCTCTGTCACTTGTTAGCTGAGTTGATTTAGTCAAAGTGTTTAACCTCTCTAAACCCCAATTTTTATCTGGGAAACGAGGATTCAAATGGTACATATCTTATAGTTTTGTTGTGAGGACTCACTTAGATATTCACTTAAAGAACAATGCATGTTGCATAGTATATATGACATAAATGTTGCCTATTATTATTATTATTATTACATTATTGTTCCTTCTTTTCTCTTCTTTTAACAGGATGTATTTTAAAGAATTGTTGAAGACAAAACATCTTATTTTCCTTTTTTAATGGCTTTAGAGAATTTTAAACCAAATACAATTTGACATGACGGCAAAAAATGTAAGTATGTGTAAATTTTTAAATGGGTTTTTAAAGTGATTGTACTTTTTCCCTCAGGTCTTTTATCCACCACTCAGATGAATCAAATTCAGTTTACTGGTATTAATTCATAATCGTTTTTTAATGCAAAGAGTGAGACAGTAAACTCCAATCCTATTGAATGCAAGTGCGCTAACTAATGGGCAGGGTAGCGTTCTTCAAAATGCTGCTGAACGACTGCTCAACAGCTGCCCCGTTGCTCTCTCCAGAAAGTCCCCCCACCTGCTCCTTTGTTGGGCACTGCAATGAATTTGTTTTGGTACTTGCTGGAGAGTTTCTTGCCCTTACTGTTCGGTTCAATTTTTTGTTTGTTTTACTCAGGGAAATGTGTATACTCAGATGTTCGGACCTTACTCTCCTCCATGATATTGATTCTTGACACTACATTAGACCTTAGATGTTTTGAAGAAGTTACTCATTTGTTGTTGTTGTTCAAAACTGTCATTTCTGGATCTACTTTCTTTGAAGTTACATTTTAATTGTCATTCTGTATCAGTGGATTTGTTTCCAGTTAATGATAAAGGATTTTGCCAGGATTATTATGTTGGAATCTTTGATTGCAGGGTTACAGAAACTACCTTTGACTACCTTAAACAAAAAGGGAATTTATTATAAAAATACAAGGATGTTTCCAGGAACTTTGAACTCTACCAGGAATTGAGGCAGTATTTCTGCTTTTCTCTGTACGTCCGCCTCATTCCCCTGTCTCTCTGCAAATCTTCCTCAGTTCTCCAGTCAGCATCTCAGTCAACGTGTTACAGAACCAGGCTGTTCAGAGAGAGTGGAGAGTGAGGGGAGGGCCGGAGGCAGCCTGGCAGACTCTGCCCATCCCCCTCAGCCCCAGGTTCGGGCTCCTTGGGAAGGACTTGGCCGAGCTCAAGTCTCAGATCCACTGGTGGTTTGGTTAGTTGTCATCAGGAGAGGCAAACACTATATTGAGTAAAAAGTTCTCCTTATGAGCCAGACCAATAGTTCTAAGTACTACCGTTATACATCTTACCAGAGAATAGCATTAAGAAGTGAACTCTTACACTTACCTCTGTTTCGCTCTTACTAATCTTGCTTTTAGCATGTACTGGTGGCTGTAAGCAGATATATGTTTTGCTTCATTAACATTGAGTTAATTTTGGTGAGATAAATTACCAGGAATAGTTCACTTTAATCTAGGACTCTTGTATATATTTATTAAAGTGTCGTTTGGGAGAAAGAAGAGAAATTTTAGTCTTTGTATTGGGAATTTTCTTATAGGATATTACCTTGATTTTCTCTCCTTTAGAAAGAAAGAGGATGTCAAAGTGATCCTGAGCAATAAGATGCTTAGCACTTAAATAGCAAAAGTAAATTTTGGCTTAAAATGTACCTTGAATCAAATACAATCTTCCTAGTTATGTGTACAGTTTGCTGACTAAAAGTTGTTTCCCAAAAGTAATATAAAGCATCTGAAATTACCAGTGCTAATTATACCACTATTATGTTGCATATATATTTGGAAGAAAACAATAACCAACATGTTTTATCCACGTGTGGTGGATAAAAATTTGGGAGGGATTTCACGGGAGCGAGGAGTTCCAGTCCCACACCAGGCCCCCCCGCCAGGGTTCCAGTGTCAGGAAGATAAGTCCCCAAAACTTCTGGCTGCAACCACCAGCAGGGACTGAGACAAGGGAACAAAATGCTAGAGTCCCAAGCAGTTCTCCTTAGAGAAGCCACAAACGAACTTACTCAGACTCACTCCCTCTGAGCTCCAGCACTGCAGTAGCAGCTTGAAAGGCACCAGTGGTATACAGGGAGGAACTGAAGTGTCTGGCATCAAGGTGAGAGCTGGGGGACAACTTTCTCCCAGAGAAAGGCGGGCACAGCCACAGAGCCAGCAGGCAGGTGCCCTATCTGAGACTCCATCAACCTGTTTGCCCTACCCTGATCATCCCGTGAGGTCCCTCCCACCCAATTTACATCTGTTAAAAGTGGATTTTCACCCTGGCTTGTGTAGCTCAGTGGATTGAGCACGGGCCTGTGAAGCAAAGGGTCGCTGGTTCGATTCCCAGTCAGGGCACATATCTGGGTTGCAGGCTAGTTCCCAGCAGGGGACACACGAGAGGCAACCCATACATTGATATTTTTCTCCCTCTCTCCTTCCTTCCCCTCTCCTTCTCTTCCTCTCTAAAGACAAATAAATAAAATCTTTAAAAAAATGCCTTTCTTTAAAAAAAAAGTGGTTTTCCATATGAATGCCTGGAGTTGGCTCTTGGTTCACAGCTTCCTAAATCCCTTCAAACAAGCAATAGCTAGCCTCAGTGAGCCCCCAACCCCCATACCGCTTACAAAGTGGCCCCAGGCCTGGCACTAGCAGCAGCCAACATAGATTCACGGTTTGGCTTCCCCTGGGAATCTGGAAGCCAAGCACAAGTAGCAGCCATCTCAGATTGTTCTATGTAGCTCAGGAAGCGTGGCCCCAGGCAAAACACAGATGGAGGCTGATCTTAGCTGCCCCACCAGGGAAACCCAGAGCCTGCACACCCAGTGGACAGTGTGACAAGCCACATGGGAGCACCACCACCCTGCCCCTGCACGGCTGATCCTCCAAGGAGGTAGAAGTTGGTGATTAAGTGGTCACAGCCAATCCTTGCAGATGACTGGCCTGGGTGAATCCCTCCCATTGACCTTACCAGAGCAATAAAGGCTCAACTACAAGAGAAGAGTGTACTCAACTCACACAAAGGGGTGCACCTCAAGTACTCAGCTTAGGTGATAGGGGAGTCTGTGCCACTGGACCCTACAGGACACCTACTGCATTAGACCGTGCTACCAAGACAGGGAGTCATAGCAGCTCTACCTAATACATAGAAACAAACTCAGGGAGGCTGCCAAAATGAAGAGACAAAGAAATATGGCCCAAATGAAAGAACAGATCAAAATGCCGGGAAAAAAAACTAAACAAATTGGAGATAAGTAATTTACTAGATGCAGAATTCAAAATACTGTTATGAGGATGCTCAAAGAACTTAGTGAGGACCTCAACAGCATAAAAAAGATCCAGTCAGAAATGAAGGATACACTAATTGAAATAAAGAAAAATTTAGGGAAACAACAATAGAGTGGGTGAAACCAAGAATCAAATTGATGATGTGGAACATAAGGAAGCAAAAAACAGGCAATCAGAACAACAAGAAGAAAAAAGAATAAAAAAAACAAGGATAGTGTCAGTCAGCAGCTTCTGGGACAACTTCAAGCATTCCAACATTTGCATCATAGGGATATCAGAAGGAGAAGAGAAAGAGCAAGAAACTGGAAATCTATTTGAAAAATATAATGAAAGAATACTTCCCTAAATTGGTGAAGGAATTAGACATGCAAGTCCAGGAAGCACAGATAGTTCCAAACAAGATGGATGAAAAGAGGCCCACTCCAAGACACATCATAATTAAAATGCCAAAGTATGAAGATAAAGAGAATCTTTTAAAAAAAGATTTTATTTATTTATTTTTAGAGAGAAGGGAAGGGAGGGAGAAATAGAAGGAGAGAAATATCAATATGTGGTTGCCTGTCATGTGTCCCTTACTGGGGACCTGACCTGCAACCCAGGCATGTGTCCTGACTGGGAATCGAACCAGCAACCCTTTGTTTTACAGGCCCGTGCTCAATCCACTGAGTTAAACCAGCTAGGGCTAAAGAGAGAATCATAAAAGCAGCAGGAGAAAAGCAGGTAGTTATCTACAGGAGAGTTCCCATAAGACTACTAGCTGATTTCTCAAAAGAAACCTTTCAGGCTAGAAGGGACAGTCAGGAAATACTGAAAGTGATGCAAAGCAGAGAGACCTGTATTCAAGATTGCTCTACCCAGCAAAGATATCATTTATAATCAAAGACCAGGTAAAGAGCTTCCCAGACAAGAAAAAACTAAAGGAGTTCATCATCACCAAACCATTATTAAATGAAATGTTAAAGGGACTTATTTAAGAAAAAGAAGATCAAAACTATGAACAGTAAAATGGCAATAAATACATATGTATCAACAATTGGATCTAAAAAATTAAGCAAACAAGAACAGAGACAAGATCGTGGACATGGAAAACATTTTGATGGTTGCCAGATGGAAGGCAGTTGAGGGAGAATGGGTGAACAGGTGAGGGGATTAAGAAGTACAAATAGGAATACAAATAGTACAAAAGACGAGAAATAAATATATAATGTCAGGTAGCAATAAATGTTATTAAGAAAAAGAGGGTAAAAGGAAAGAGAGTGAGTGGTGGGGATGAGGGGGTACTCTTTTAACTTGGGGTCCAGAAGAGTCCTTTTTAAGAGGAAATGTCATTTAGGCGGAGCAGTGCTCTTAAGTCTCAATCCAAGAAGGAGCCAGCTGTATGCAGATCTGGGAAAAGAGCATTCCACGTGGAGGTAGGCGGAAGTGTGGCTGTTGGTGGAACAGGAAGATGATCAGTTTATAGGTGGAACAGAGGAAGCGAGGGAGAGTGTAGGAGCCAGATTGTGTGGAGCCTTGAAGACTAGGGTGGGAGATGTGATTTTAAATGTCAGTGAGGAGCTGTTGGAGGTTTTGAGGATAGTTGTGTGACCTGACTTAAAATTTTTAAAAGGTTATTCTGCCTCCCGAGCAAATTGACTGAAGAGAGGTGTAGTAGAAGCCAGGACTCTTTTGGGACGTGTCTCAGTAGTTCAGTCAATAGAGTGTGGTGATTTGCACTGGGACCATGTAATGACATATTGCAGATGGGGGAAGTGGCTGCATCTAGGGTGTATTTAAAGGGACAGCCATCAGGACTTACTAATCAGGGGGAAGGTAAGGAAGACTTCTCAGTATTTGGCTTGTGTAACTCGGTAAAGAGGAGCTCTTGGGGTAATGCAGGATTTTATGGCAAACTCCAAAATTGTTTTGAGTATATTAAATTTGAGGAACCTAAAAATATTCCCATAGAGCTATTGGCTAGGCAGTTTGGTAAATGGAGCTCAGGAAAGCTCAGGGCTGGATGTAGAAATTTTCCAGTCTTTTCCTATTAAATTACTTTAAATCGGAGGGACTATATGAGATTATTAGTATGTGCATGGGCAGAGGATACATGAGGACTGAGGAGACTGAAGGGATGGCCAGAAAAGTCAGAGGAAGTGTTATCTTCACAGAGTGAAGAAGGTGTTTCAACACAGAAGGTGTTTCAAGAAGGAGGGACCGAAAAGTGACTCTTTGATACGGAAGAGACTGCCTGCTCTTAAGGAGTTATCCTTAAACATATCACGTATTGTTATTTACATCTTCTTTTGTTTCCCATTTTGCATTTCGTTTATGAGAGCTGTTTTTCGTGGAGTTGCTTTTGCCTCATCTATGCCATACTTAGTCTCTTACCGTTGCAAGCAATAGAAAGCCTGTTCAAAATAGCTTATGGCAAAAAGTAGAACGCGTTGGTTCACGTAACTGAGAAGTCTGCAGTGCTCTGACTTCAGACACACCTGGATTCGGGGATCACATGCTGGTGTCAGGGCTCTGCTTCTCTTTGTTCATCTCTGGGCTCTATATGGCGGTGTAACAGGCTGCACTGGCCTTAGAATGTTTATCTCAGAGGAAGAGAAGGAAGTTTTCCTTTTTAGCATTTGTATTTCACATTCCATGCAGAAGCTTTGGTGGACCCTGCTTGGTCTACGTGCTTAGACAAGCCAGCGTGAAGGAGGAAGTGGGGCACCACAAACGGCCCGCTCTGGCTCAGGGTCCACCTCTGCTGCCAGGGCACGGCTGAGGCTCTGAGATGAGCAGTCCTGGCCGAACTACATGGGTTGCGGGTTGGGTCACTTTATGAAAGGAAGCTCGGCCAAGAAGGCCATATATTCCTTGTGTCTGGGATAAAATTGTTGCCCAGTATTGTCTAGTATCCAGTGGTACTCCTTGAGACCCAGAATGCGGGGGTCTACCTTAAGCACACTCAGCATACAATAAAAAATTCAAAAGTTAATTTGAGGTGGTTTTTCTTTTGCCCTATCAAGAATCTTTTTAAAAGTATGTAAGTCATAATACTTACTATAGAAAGATCAGAAAATACAGATAAAGAAACTAGACTAGACATTATGAGCAGAATTTTGCCTGATATAAATACAGATGTGTGTATATATAAACCAAGTGTATGTATGTTACATATTTTTAAAAATGAGGTCACACTTCTGTAACCTACTGTTTGGCTTAATCTCTATGATGAATGTCTTGTCTTAATAACTCTGCAACCTCATTTAAATGGCAGTTTTGTGTTATCTATTATATAGACATTACACTGGTTTCCTAATAGTAGCCATTAAATTATTTCCATTTTTTTCTTAAAATTTTTTAAATGTTTGCTTACTTTTGGGATTATTTCCATGAGTCATACACAGTCTTATGAAATTACTGGCTCTAAGGGTGTGTGCTTTCTTGGGGGATTTCAGTTCACGTTGCTAAGTTGCATTTCAGAAAGACCACACCAGTTTATATATTCACCAGTGGTGTATCAGAATCCCATTTTCACTTGTTCCTTTTTAATCTTTGCCAATCTAATCAGCAAAAAGTGGTATGTGACTTATTACATTTCTCTGATTATATTGCTAATTAGGTCAAACTGTATTCTGTATGTTTATAAGTCATTGGCATGTCTGTTTTATAAATTGTCTAGTCAGTGTTAAAGTGTCAAAAGCCACTGCCATTGAGTGACAGTCCACACTTGAGTATTGAGTACTTGAGTTTCACTTATGTGAACACATGTTCACGTAAATTTTCATTTCTAGGAGCTCTCTGAGGTTTTTGTACATGTGTATTATCCCTGTTTTGCAGCTACTGTTCCAAGATCACCTTGCTTATGAATGGTGGAACTCTGGATTTTGTTTCCTTTTAGTTATGTTTATCTAAAGTGTTCTGTATTAGTGAAATTATAATGCCGTTATTGGGGAATATGGTTTGAGCCTTAAAAATGGGGCTTGGATGTTTTTTTTCAATGGACAGTCACAACTGCTTGTAGTACGCAACACAGTGTCTGACTGTCCAGATAGACCCTTTTCTTAGGACCTCATTAGATGAAAAAGTTTACATAAAATGAGTTCACTTTTTTCTCTTGCTCTGTGAAACATCATAGAAAGATCCTTTTTAAATAAAATAAGAAAAGAATAACTAATGCTTTTAAATGCCTTTCCTAGCAACTTTTTCTACTCTCAGTCTAATTTTAATTTGATTCTTTAAACTGTAAAGTGTTTATGAAAGCAGAAATTAGTACATTTTGAAGTTTTAATTAAATAAATTTTGGTAGTATTTATATAAGCTCTAAATACAAACATGTTCCCTTCATCTGTGAGACCAAAATTAGCAGACAATACTGACTCACAGTTGACTTTTATCTTTGTAGAGTATAATTTGATTATTAAGGTGCAGGTGTGCAGCTGCTAAAAAGTTTCTAAATTCGTTTGCTGCTTCACTCTGCAGAAGTTGGACATTAAGAGCAGGTGTTTGAACATAACAGTAACCCAGTAACTGTGAACTCTCGGCTGTGCATGTGTGGTTTTAGTTGAGGTTTTTGCCGTTGTCTTTGTATAATAACAAGAAGGTATAAACTGATGCTTTCGGGGTTATTGTAACACATGGACTAAACAGTCCCAGTGTATTAAGCTTGGAGTGTATTAGAGGCTGTTTAGCCTTCTTTTTACAGTAGAGCACCAACAGAAGTTTTGTCTTCCTCTTCTTCTTATAGCAGAAGAGTTTAAAGAGTAGAGGCATGTCAGTGATGGCACAGCAAACTTCGGCATTTGCAAATTGAACACTTACCGTTAGCTCTTGTGAGCATTTCTGGAGATCCATGTAGTGGCAATTCGCAAATTTTGTTGCAGAGGTTTTACTTCTAACAGAATACTTGTGAGAAGCTAGACAGAATTAAGTATCTACACCATAGTCTGCATAGAATTGAAAAGCTATGTTTTGTTTATTTGATCGTCACCTGGGGATATGTTTATTGACTTTAGAGAGAGGTGGGGGGAAGGGGGGAGAGAGAAAGAAACATCGATGTGAGAGAGAAACATCGACCAGTTGCCTCTTGTATGCACCCTGACCAGGGATTGAACCCACAACCTAGGTATGTCCCTTGAATGGGAATTGAACCTGCAGCCTTTTTGATGTATGAGTATAGAACAACGCTCCAACCAGCTGAGCCACCTGGCCAGGGCAAAAGGCCCTGTATTTTAGATGTTTTCATCTCAGCTAGTGTCATAAAAATTTAATATTAGATGACAGCTATAGATGTGCATCAGAATTACTTTTCCATGATATGAATGATATTTGCAAATATTTCTAATAATATCTCTTAAGAAAACAAAAAACAAAGAAACAGCTATTGGTAGAGATCTAATGATCAAATAAGGAAGTGTGTAGCCTTTACATTATGAAACTAAGATATCAAATGAGTGCTTATGTAGACTGTATAATGTTAAAGCAGTATAAAAACATAAGACAAGTGTGCATATATAAAGTTATAAAGCTTTGTGTGCTTTGAAATCCTGTCTGTATGATAGTACTTTGAAAGGATATTTAGGGCACCAAATTAGCATTGATGTTTGAGGATTACAAATCTACAAGGATTAAAACAATATGATAGTAATAGCAGAACCATTTATTGGATGCTTGCTTTTTGTCAAGTTTTCCACCGACTCTATAATCAGTTGTAAAACTGTGTTTGATGATACTACTGTATTCACTTCCGATTCCAAATAGTCCAGTAGACAGCACATTAAGTGAAGTAAATTGTCTGAAGGTGAGTCCATTAACGTACTTGCTGTAGGTAGTCCCTCAAGTCGTACTAACAGTGTTAACATGCGTGGAGAACTCTGTGCCAAGCACGGCGCTATATGCTTTGCATGAATTATCTTAATTAATCTTTCTAACCAGCTGCATTGGTAAGTACTTCTGTCGCTGTCCAGTTTACAGATGAGGAGACAGAAGGAGAGAGAGCTTGTGGGACCTGACCACAGCCACAGGCATGGCAGGCTCCATGAGCCAGAGTGGAAACCTAAACACTGGCCTTGAGCCAGTGAACTTCTCCTCTGCGTTGTGTTGTTATTATTTTTGGTAACTTTTAAACAGAGAAAACAGCTTATTCCTTGGGGAGAGGCGAGGGATTGAGAAGACAGGCCCTGGGTAAAATTATTCCGACAGCACCTGCAGTTGCGAGGCCTGCCGCACCCCCGGCGCCGCGGTTCACAGGGGGCTGCCACACCCCCCGGGGGCTGTGCCCGCTGCTCTAGATCCCAGTCAGGACCGAGTCACGAAAGTCTTCCAGCTCGTCATGAAACAAGTCCCACTCCTGACGGTCTTTGTCTGATCCATTCCATGTCACAGTGTTGAAAGCATTATAGAGGCAGCGATTTTGAACAGAAAGATTCACGGCAGCCGTGAGGGTGAAAAACTTTGGTGACGTCATGGCTGCCACAGTACTTGTTTTAAGAACCAAAGTCAGTAAAATCTGTAGACCTAAGTTCTGCTCATAAGTACCGTGTTATTAATTTCACTTTATGGAACCATTTATAGTTTCCCCTTGTCAAGTAATATGGCAACATTTTCTTTTAAATCCTTCTCCTATAGTTGTTAATTAATTAATTTTTATGTGGCTATATGAACATTTGATGTGGACCTCTGGTGGAAGGTATAAAATAGCTTGTTAAGTGATCATATAATACTTTAGATCTTCTTTTTAACTTTTAAAACTATTTTATTCAGGTTGGTTTGAGTTCCACAAATACAGAATTAAGAGGATTTATAGATCAGAATCTCAGTCCAACAAAAGGTAAGGACAGTTGAATAAAAATTTTCTGCATTGAGCCAGTTTTATTGCATTTGTTTTATAAAACATGAAGGTACCTGCGTTACTTTCTGTATAATAATGCGTATATACTGTTACCATGTTGTTATCCACCAAATGACTTGTATCAGATGACAGTCACCTCTGAGAGGAGGGGAGAGTGTGTGACTTTTCTCCATCTCTTTCCTAAGAAGTCTCTAAGACCGTACTCGATCAGTGATCCTATTACATTGAAAACGAACTAGTTAAGTCCTTTCCTTCCTGATTTTCTTGTTTGAGAGCCCTCCTTAGTGGTTTAACTTGTAAGGGACTACAAAAGAATGACCAAATGTATTGTAATTCCTGTGTGTGATGGATGGCTCACTGGAGGAATCTTCAGGAAGATTCCGTATATCAGACATCCGACCCACCAGTACAGGAACTTATGGAAGAGGCTGGTCATATATTCGATGTGTATCTTTCAACAGTATCTGTTGGTGTGTGGAGATAACATACTGAAATATTTATGACTGAAATGATATGATGTCTGAGACTGGCTTCAGAATAATCCACTGGGGGAAGAAGAGTAAAATGGGTAGAATTATAGACAAAACAAAGTTTTCTCTGAGTTGATTCATTGTTTAAGCTGGGTGATAGCCATATGAGATTCTGTTATTTCTCTCTCTCTTCCTTTGTATATATTTGAAGTTTTCCATTAAAACTGGTAGGAGCAAAATGTATGCCATTACAATACAAAGAGGCTCTGAGAGAAACACGAGCTTCCTCCAAGTGTTTATGTCTCCAGTAAAGCTCTGCACTCTGGAGAGAAGGCTAGAGAAATCTGTATTTCGGTATAAAAATGTATGGCTTAATTATAATGACCTGTAGAATTACTGAGAGTTTAAATATGGATTTTGAAGCAATAAGAGAGGTGTTTGGTATGTCAAGTGTTGACACTTCTGTTTTTTTCCCAAATGTTTTACTGTGGTGAAGTACATGTACCATCAAATTTCCCACTTTAACCATTATTCCATCGATGGCTGGTGGTATGAGGACACTCGTGCTGTGCAGCCATCGCCACTGTTTATCTCTGACTCTCCGCCTTGCACAACTAAGCTCTACCCAGTACACAACTCCACATTGCCCCCTCTCATCAGCCCCTGCAGAGCACCATTCCACTTTCTGTGTTTGTGATTTGGACTATTCTAAGTAGCTCATATAAGCAGAATCGTACAGTACATGTCTTTTGTGACTGGCTTATTTCACTTAGCATATGACCTCAAGGTTCACCCATGTGGTAGCATGTGTCAGAATGCCCTTCCTTTTCAAGGCTGAATATTCATTGTCCATATATACAGTAGTAGGCAAATGCAGGTTTACGGTTGTTCACATGGAAAAGGATATAATAATAAATAATAATACAAGAGTAAACTCTTTTTTTGTACTCACAACTGTAAACCTACATTTGCCCACGCTGTATATTAGTCCGCAGCTTATCTTGCAGCGTGGTCTGTTACCTGTGGTCAGCCACAGTCTGAAAATATTAAATGGAAAACTCTAGAAACAAACACTTTGTAAGTTTTGAATTGTGCTCTGTTCTGAGTAAGATGATGAAATTTCACGCTGCCCCACACAGACGTGAATCATCCCTTGTCCGGGGTGTCCGCACCGTAGATGCTCCCCGCCCTTCAGTCACTTAGTAGCCGCCCGGGTTATTGGATCAGCTGTCAGTGTGGCCATGCTTGTGTTCATGCAACCCTTATTCTATTTAATAATGGCCCAAAGCGCAAGAGTAGTGGTGATGGCAATCCGGGTGTGCCAAAGAGAAGCCACAAAGTACTTCCTTTAAGTGAAAGGGTGTGTACAGTATCTATAGGAAAAAACTTAGTGTACATAGGGTTCAGTACTGTACATAAGTATACGCAGGGTTCAGCCATTCCATCGAATCCATCTCCCTTGGGTAAGGGGGACTACTGTACCACATTCTGCTTACCCATTCATCCATTGGTGGACACATGGGCTGCTTTTTGGTTGTAGCTCTTGTGAATAACGCTGTCGTGAAGTGGGAGCACAGCTGTCTCCTTACAGCACAGGGAATGTGGCAACAGTTTTGCAATCGCTGCGTGTGGTGTCAGACGCGTACTACACTTAAACCGGGGTGGTCGCTTCATGGGTCACATAACTGCCTACGCACTGTTGTGCACTTGAAACTAATGTAGTACTGTCTGTCAACAGTAATTGAAAATAAAGTAATATTTTAAAATATATGTTCCTCAAGACCCTGTTTTTTAAAAATTCAAGAGCCCGCTTTTCATTCTTTTGGGTATATACATAGAAGTGGAATTGCTGGCAGTTCTGTTTTTACTATTTTGAGGAATTGCCATTCCAGTTTCCACAGCAGCTGCACCATCTTACATTCCCACCAACGGTGCTCAGGTCCTCCAATTTCTCCACATCCTCACCAGCACTTGTTACTTTCCTTTTAATAGTGATCCTCTTGATGGGAATTAGGTGGTATCTCAGTCTAGTTTTGATTTGCATTTCCGTAATAACTAGTGATGTGGAGCATCTTTTCATGTGTTTATTAGTCATTTGTGCATCTTCTTTGGAGAAATGTCTATGGAGTGCTTTATATGCTTCTTAGTTGTTTTTTTTTCACATTATGGCATAAATAGAACATTTGTTAACATTTGTTAACAAATAGAACATTGATAACATTTATAGCATTGATAACATTATGCACTAGGGCTAAACAAATGAGGTGGCTTGAGGTCAGAGGTAAGCTAGCCAGGAGCTCCGGCTGGGCTGTCCCAGCCCACTCCTGGCTGCCCCAAGGCCAAAGGGGTCGGTATCTTAGTAACCCTTAGCCTCTTCACAACAGAGTCGGAAATCTCAGCTCCAATGAATTGTACTACTCAGGTCTGGAGAAGGAGCTGGGACAGCAAGCTTCGTAGTTGTGGAAAACTCTGATACCGACCAGTGGGACAGAGATAATGGAGTAGTGCAGTGATCTTGGAAATAAAAAGGGAGAGGACACCAAGTCATGAAAGGGAAGGGTGGCATAGGAAAAGGCCTTCAAAATATAGACGACAAAGGGAGAGACTGAGGGGTGAGGTGAGGGAGATGGATTGTCTCTGATGGGACTGGAGGCATCTGCAGGGAAGAAAGAGGGTCGTGAAGGTCAGCCACGAATGTATGTTAATAACACCAGGGAAGTTTAGTTACGGGTAAAACCTCCTCAGTTTGTTTAACTTGATAGAACAAATGGAGAAGATGGGGACAATCATTTATGAGGCAAAAACTAGAGAAATCAGGTTTAGAAACAGCTATTTGTTTAAAAAAAAAAAAAAGGCATTCCTCTTCCTTGAGCTGTTGGCTGGTGGCAGCAAAAAGAGCTCCAGGTTAATCAAACTACAGGATTTAGAAAAGAGTCTTCTCTTAATTTTTTAAATTGTTGAAATTCAGTTAATATTTATTACAGGCCTAAGATGAGAATTGTATTGGAAATAAGTTGTAGAAAAGTATAGAAGAGTATTTTACTTAATGGAAATGAGGATATAACAATATTATAGAAAAATTTAAAAATTAGTGAAAAAATTCTATCATCTAACATAACTTTTTGTTTTTCTTTATTGTTTTTCATCCATTACTGATATACTGATGTTTATAGTTACAAAGCTAATATACATACAATTTTCTCCTGATTTTTGACCAAGTGCAGAAAAACACTTATATCGATGATCTTCATAAACAGCATTTTTAGAGTTTCATACTATTTCATTGTGTTTTTATCGATCATAATTCATTCATCATTTCCCATTTTCTTATTGCTGGATATTTAAGTCTTTTTTGGCTGGTTATATATGTATGATGTGTATATGTTTCCATATGTATATAAACACATACATAGACATCCATATCTTTATATAGCTGGGATGCTGGACAAAACAATGAATATTTTTAGTCAGCTAAGTTTTTGTTTCTCTTTACTTATTTTCTTAATATATTCAGTTACTAGGTTGTTCCCCTGCTTAAAACCTTTTTCACAACTTCCTATTTAAATTAGGATACAATCCCAAACTCCTTACTCACAAAATCCTGCATTATGTCCCTACACGTGACTTCATCCTTGTTTCTGCCACTCGTCTTGGTACCCACTATACCTCAGCCACACTGGTGTTTCTTTGGGGAAGTTCACAGTATCTGTGAGGAAATTAAAAAATACTGACTTCTTTTGGCCATGGAATCAAGCTTTTAAGAGTCTGCATTAGGGAAGTCATCTTAAATATAAAAAGATTAGCCATAATTTTTTTTGGTTTTCAGCATTGGACCGCGATATGCATAGGTATGGTTTTCTTTGTATCTATTCTGTTTGAGGCTCACTGAACTTCGAAAGTTACATCTTTCACCAAATTTAAGAAAGTTTTGGCTATTAAATGTGCAATTTTTTTCTGTAAGAGGGTCTCTCTTTGTAACTTCAGTTACATGTATGTTACATCTTTTGGACTTGCTCTGCAAATCCTCAGGTTTTGTTCATTTTTTTCTCCCAACTTTTTTCCTCTGTGTTCTTCACACTGGAAATTTTTGTGTTAATCTACACTTTAGTTGACTTACTTTTTTCTGTTGTCATGATTCTACTGTTAAGTTTATCCAATGAATTTTTAATTTCAGATACTAAATACTCAGTTCTAGAATTTTTATTTGGTTTTACTGAGAATTTCTGTCTTTTGTTCATAATGAAACTTTTACTTTACATTCTTAAAATACAGTTATAATAGCTGCTTTAAAATTCTTCTGTTAATTCCAACGTCTAAGTCATTACATGGTCAAATTCATTGATTGCCTTTCACTTTGAGAATAAGCCATGTTCATCTGTTTTTTTATATGTCAAGTAATTCAGATATACAAGGTCTGTCCAGAATGTATCCAGCCATGTAATATGAAAAATAGAGACATTTATTGAAAAAGATACAAGATGCAAGAAACACTGTACATAGGACCATAATGCCTCAGTCCCCTTCGAAGTAGGCACTTTAAGGTCCCAAAGTGGGACCTCACACAGTTCTCCCAACCACCATCAGCTGTCTCATCACGTTTTCCTGAATGTCATCAACAGTCTGAAATCTCTTCCCTTTCAAAGGTGCTTATAGTTTTAGAAAAAGCCAGAAGTCACAGGGTGCCAAATCTGGGCTTCAGGGGTCTGGGTCACCTGGGTGATTTGATGTTTTGACTAAAACCTTTGCATGAGATGTGGTGTGTGAGCAGGTATGTTGTCATAATGAAGCTGCCAATCACCAGTTGCCCATAGCTGCAAACTTCTGAATCATCCAAATAGTTTCCACAGAGGAATGTACAAGCTTAATGCAAAATTTGATGTGGATTCATTGCTCTACTCATTCAGTCATTTTGAATGCAACAGTCACACAGTGCACATGCTCACTCAAAGGTATCTACCACCCCCACTGACTAGTACAGTGAAGTCGTCATTGTTCACACATGCACATTCCAGTCCACTCTCCCTGGCTGCGAGGTTACACTAATGTTGCACAAACCTTTCTCATTATATTGACAATGGCTGGACTTTTTTCTGGACAGACTTTGTATCCAGTACATTGTGAATGTATTGTAAAGACTCTGGATTTGTTTGTATTCTCCCAAAAGTGTTGTTCTTTTTGTTTTAGTGGGTACTTAGCTTCACTGGGCTCTGACTGTGCCCTCTGTCTTCCCGGTGGTGGAATGGCACGGTAATGCTTAGCTGTGATACTTGATGCCCCGTTCATGAGTACATCAGAAGTCAGTTGAAGATTTAAACAGAATTGGGGTTCCTCTGTCTGGGCCTCTTCTTCTCCCAATTTCCCCCCTTCTCTGCAGTTATGTTTATCCCATACTCTGTAATCTGGCTCTTTAAGCCAGTAAGGTTGTGTTTTTTCTCTGTGGGAGTTTTAGCACGCTGCATAGCACACACTGGTGTCTTCCCTCTAAATAAAAGCCAGGAAGATGGGAATCTCTTCTGCCTAAACTAGTATGACTCTGTTGGTCCCACTCTTGCTTTGAGATAGTTATTTTTTAGTGTTATATCCAGAATTTAAAGTTTTTATCTACTAGACAGCTGGTTCAGTAAGAGCTAGATGGTTATACCAGGAGCAGAACTAGAAAGTAATTAAAAGGATATTTATTGTGCCCTGGCTGGTGTGACTCAGTGGATTGAGTGCCAGCCTGGGAACCAAAGGGTCACTAGTTCAGTTCCCAGTCAGGGCCCTTGCCTGGGTTGCAGGTCAGGTTCCCAGTAGGGGGTGTGTGAGAGGCAACCACACATTGATGTTTCTCTCCCTTTCTCTCTCCCTTCCCCTCTCTCTAAAAATACATAAATAAAGTTTTAAAAAATATTTTAGAATAATTTTAGGTTTACAGAAAAATTACAAAGATAATAGAGAGTTCTCAAAAACCCCTCACTTAATTTCCCCTAACATTCTATATTAGTCTAGTACAGTTTTTATAATAAATGAGCCAATATTGATACATTATAATCAACAGAAGTGCATACTTTATTCAGAGTTTCTTAGTTTTTGGCTGACATCCTTCTCTGCTGGAGGATCCTGTGCGGGACACAACATCACACTTCATGGACACTCGCCCCTAGTTCTCCCTTGGCAGTTTCATCTGTTCATATCAGTTTAGTATCATTCTTGACGTATGTGGATGATTCTCAAGTCTCTATCTCTGGTATCGAGTTTTTGCATATCTAGCCGCGTATTGGACATCTTCATTGGAATAACCTACATGCATCTCAGACCCAGTCTGATCAGAATTAAATTTAGTGATTATTTCACCCTCTCAAAATACACTCTCTCCTTTTCCTCACTGTACCCAGTGGCAGTACTGTTCACCCTTTGCTCAAACCAGGCACTGAGGCATCTGCTGTCCTTTGACTCCTTTTTCTTTTCCTCTACTTCCAATCGAGTCAGTGATAAGGTTTGTTTCTCCCACCGCTTAAATCTCTCAACCCTCCCCACCATTTTCCCCGTTTCCATCATTGTCCTAGATCAGACTACTAGAAAAGCAATGTCTGGATCGCTGCAGCTGTTTCATCGACTTCCAGATTTCCTTCTTTCTATTTTATTCACCGTATTAGAGCTACATACTCTTTCCTCAAATACAAATCTGAACAAGTCTTTTCATCTTAAAAAACAACAAAAACATTTAGCAGTTCCTTATTGCCCTCAAGATAAAGTCCAAACTCCAATTTAAAAGATCCTTCATGATATGGTTCTTGCTTTCACTTTACCTTCTCTCAGACCCTGTGCTTCTGGCACGGGGAGCTGAGCCCCATTTTCTCTCTCCCCCCCTCCCTCTCTCTCTCTCTGTGCTCTGCCCAGTGCCTGGAATGTCATGCCTCCCTGACACCATCCTCCACTCCAACCCTGATGTGTATATTTTCACCTGGCCAATTTCTGCTCATTTCTTGCATCTGTGTTTAGGTCTTATTTCCCCTCAACCCATAAGCCTCTGGTCTCTCTACTTAACTTCTGTTGAAGAATGCGCCACACTGTACTGTAAGGTTTGCTTGTTGGTTCCCTCCTGCCTCCGTGAAGTCAGAGACTTTGCCTTATTCATCACTGTATCTCTAGGACAGGTATTTCAAAGTTTCTGCCCCACATTATCTGTCCCACACTTGGAACTTTGTTGAAAGAATGAATATCCTTCCTTCTGTCTACAGTTCCTTCGACCACTGGGCAGATTTTGACTTACTCATTAAAACCCAGCTGACCATCAATTCCACTGCACCTCTTCGTTACTGTGCCGTCTTTGTGTTAACCTGTGGACCCTGCACATACTTCTATTGTCCCGATCACATTACATTGTATTTCTTTGTGCGATCGTCCTTTCATTTTATTAGACTGTGAGCTCCCTGAAGGCAGGGTCTTTTTTCATGTTTTTGTCCTCTGACTCTGGCTGGGTGTCTAGCACAGTTACACATGCTCAGTAAATGCCGAACTGCAGAGGCTTGTTCAGCCGTAACATTCCCAGACTGTTCATCAAAGTGTGTATTTGTCTAACCTTTGAGAGGCATATAAAGAAGGAACTTATTTTCGGTATCTTTGAAAACAAAGTGTTAAGGTATGCAGTAAAGGTGTCTGAGCTTTTTGTCTTACGACATATATCTAAGAATTGAAGGTTTAAAAGTTTCCTTCCTTTAATTGAGAAGGAAATCCTGGAGATGATCATTTAGTCATAACTAAGGGAGTAGTAGAGAATTTAGAAGCAGTTGAGCATTTACATATCCTTGTCATAAATCACGTAAGTGTGCTTTATTAAGAAAAATGTAAGATAAAAAATACTGTAACTGAGGGCACTGTTATGTGTGGTGTTGAAAGTTCAGCAGGGCCCTTGGTGAAGACCGGGGGCTCCTCAGTTGTCCGAGAGGCACATGCCATTGGGCGGGCTCTACCTTCCGGGATCTCTCGCAGGTGGAAAGAGTCCGTGCTTGCCTGCAAGCTGCATGCAGTCCTCTGGGAAGCTGCCTGGTCAGCAGCTGTTGGGAGGGTTGCACTTCGGGATGAACTTGCAGGTGACCTTGCAGGTACAGGAGGTCTGCTTACAGCTTCCACTCGTTCCCTTATATCCCCATCCAAGCAATTCCACTTTGCCAACTCATCATTCATTGCTTGCTCATCAGATTTAAAATATGCATGTGTTATACTGACTGCCAGTTCCGCATCATCCAAGAGATTGCAGTAGCCTCCAGCTATGAAAATTAAAACCTATTAAAATCAGCAACTCCAACAAGGGAGTATCGTTGAATAATCATGTTCCTCCTATGGAGGGAGAACTAATGGAAAAGATGAGAGAAAGCTGTGACGGGGAAGAAAGGAACGAAAACTCTTATTGAGAGGATACAGTTGCAACGCAGAAAAAGTTGTTTTGGAATTAAAAATACATTCAGAATTTTTAAGTCTAAGAAAGACTGAAAATAAGAAATTGCCAAAGATGGACTGAGAGCAAAACATTATTGATATTGAATAAAACATGCTAAAAAAACCTCAAGGCATCAAAGGTACCCAGGAGTAGAGTGTGGTGATAAAAGGAACCAGCAAACCAACAATCCAATTTTAGAAAATGGGCAAAACTTATGAATAAACAGTTCACAGAAGAAGAAATACTGATAGTTCTTACACAGATGAAAAGGTGCCCTGCCTCACTCATAAGTACGTACCTTGCCATTTGCACTCTGTCAGATTGGCGAGTGCGGGGGCGTTGGGTGAAACACTGTGAAGGGTGCAGCTTAACATGTGTGCCCTCGCACTGCTGGTGGGGCACCGGCCAGCGCACCCTTCCTGGGAAGCCACGTCACCGTGCTCATTGATTCAGCGTTCACATTTCCTGTGACTCAGCAGTCCCAGTTTTAGTGATATATTTTATTGATGTGCTTATAAATTTGGGAGATAAAGCTTCATCTTTCCAGTATCATCTGTAATAGCAAAATATTTGAAACTGTAAATCCATTGGTATGATCTGGTTAGATAGTGTTCAGTACATATAATGGAACACTATGCAGATTTAAAATTGGCTATGCACAAATATAGAATGAGCTACAAAGACACATTAAGTTAATAAAAGTTCAGCATGTGCTGAGTAGATAACTCTGTTTAAAAAGAAGTGAAGAACACACATACCATATGATTTCACTTATATGTATGATCTAAAGAGCAACATAAACAAAACAGAAGCAGACTCATAGAGAAGAAAACTGATGGTTTCCAAATGGGAAAAGGACTGAGAGGCAGGATGAAAAAGGTGAAGGGATTAGGAAGCGCAGGCTGGTAGTTACAGAGTAGCCAGAGGGATGTACAGCACAGCAGGGGAGTTATAGTCAGTAACGTAATGACTGTGTGTGGTGCCAGGTGGGTACTAGACTTATTGGGCATTGCTTCACAAGTTACATAAATGTTTAACCACCATGCTGTATATTTGACGCTAATATATAATAATATTGAATGTCAACTGTAATGGAAAAGTAAAATAAATTTTAAAAAAGAAGTGAGGGATAATGTCTATGACATATATAGACATAACAAGAACAAATCATGTTTTTTAAGGTACACGAAGACTATTGGCGTTCATTATCTGGTGGTAGGGAAACAGTATCTTTCACAGAGAAGTTTTTAATTTTAATGGAGTTCAACTAACCATTTTTTCTTTCATGGGCAATGCTTTTAGTGTTGTATTGAAAAAAGCAAGTCTAAGGCCACTTAGATTTTCTATTTTTCTTCTAGGAGTTTTGCAGTTTGCATTTAGGTGTAGGATCCATTTTTTTTTAAATCCTCACCCGAGGATTTATCTATTGATTCCAGAGAGAAAGGAAGGGAGAAAGACAGAAATATCAATGTGAGAGAAACATTAGTTGGTTGCCTCCCATATGATCCCCCAGCTGGGACTGAACCCGCCACCCAGACTTGTGCCCTGACTGGTAATCAAAATGTCAACCTTCTGTTTATAGAATGATGCTCCAACCGACTGAGCCACACAGGCCAGGGCAGGTCCGTGATCCCTTCTGAGTTAATTTCATGACAGGTGTTAAGGTCTGTTTCCTGATTTATGGGTTGGCTGATTTTTGCACGTGGATGTCTATTTGTTCCAGTATTGTTTGCTGGAAGGACTTTCCTTTCTCCGTTGAGTTGCCTTCGCTCCTTTGTAAAGTCGAGTTGAATATGTCTGTGTGGGTCTGTCGCTGGGCTCTCCATTCCATCGACCTGTTTTCCTTTGCTTTTGCTGCTGCCACATGTGGATTTGTAGTGAGTCTTGCAGTTGGGCCGTATCAGTCCTCCAACTTTTCTTCAGGATTGTTTTGGCTATTCTGAGTTTTTTCCCTTTCTGTAAAAATTCTAGAATCCGTTTGTTGACATCCACAAAATAACTTACTGGGATTTTGATGGAGATTGCGTTGACTCTGGACCTAAACTCGGTAACAACTGACATCCTGACAGGAAGTGTTTTGTGGGCAGGGTGGTAGGGACAGCAGGAATTCAGAGTTCTACCGGAAGGGTCACTGAAATGGCTTCCGTAGGACGTTTCTGCATCCTTATGGGAAAAGTTGGCATCCTTGATGGGAAAAAGTTTAAAAGAAGCTGAAAAAGTGGGAGAGTAGGGAGTTGGTATTAGTGATTATTTCAGTGTTTAAAATCTTAAAAATACAGTGGCTTATAAATTTAGAGTTGTACATTTAATTAAAAAGGCTGCTAACGTTAGCCGGTATTCATTTTCCCGCCCTGGATTTTGCTTTACAGATTTGTCCTAAAATATCTAGTAAGCTTTTGTTTTATTTTATATTACTTTGAGTAGTAGATATAAAATTTTTTTGGCATCTTTCTAAATCCAAGGTCATCATCGTAGGGTGAGTTTGGCCTCTCTTACTGTGCTAGGCTTAGTAAGAGATTATATTTAAATAAACATAGTGAATGGTTCTGGCTTTGCCTTTTGAACCTTGGTTTGGTTTCAGGTTATTTAAAAATAGCCGAGTGATTTGAAAATAGACAGCTACCCCGTTCTACAAATAGTGTTACTGACCCGTTCATCCCAGCGGTTTGCTTGCTTTCCCCGAAGAACCCATGCCATTGGGTCCTTCTTCTCGCCTGTGTTTTTCTGTTTATCTGCAAGAGGCTTTATTTAGATAATAGTGTTTAGTTTACCATATTAAATAAGTAAATACTGGAATTAAATAAGAATTACTGTATGGAGATAAAATGTAAGGAATTCCTGATGTAAAACCAAAAATAAAGGGAAAATTAACGTGTTTCAAAATAGGCTGTAGTTAGTACATCTCTTGCCTTCTTGTTAACGGCTTTCACAACTTACTCTGTGGTTAGGCAGAATTATGTAACTTGGCCGTGCGTTTTGATTGCATGGTGAGGATTTATAAATAGTTTTGACAATGCAGGATGTTTTACCTAGAGACACAATGAAATGGCTCCCCCCCATTTTTTAATATACATTTTATTCTCTATTCTCATTCATCTCAGTTACCTTATTATAAAGTGTATATGACATGATGATGCCCATTTCTTATCGTTGTTAAGATAACCAGGTACTTCTTCTTGAGAAAGGGCGATAAACCAATGACCATTCTTTGTGGAGAGAAGGATGTCTGCAATCTTGTTTCTGTGTTATTTCAAAATTCATTTTCAGTGAATCAGCTTGGAACCCAGTTTGTGGAGTAATATGCTGTTGGGATTACACGTCTGTTTTTATGTAACTTATCTGCTTTGTATTTTGAAGTGGAATTTATCTAATTGTCTGTTTTCATCCTCTGTACCCATGTGGCTCATCTCTTCTTACTGTCGGTAACTATTGGTGCTGGTTAACCTCAAACCCACGGCACCAGAGAAGAGAATTTTGATTGTCATTTGAAATTTAGTTCTAAAATCAACCTCTTACATGATATCTTTTTTGAATTTCTTTATTTAAATTTGTCATGTCATGAGCAACATAAAACTTGCATAAGCTGCCAAATTCACAAGCAAAATACCTAAAAACAATGCTTTTAAAAATCAAATGGAGCAATTTAAATCACAGGTGTTTATTATTCAGGAGAGATTTAAATTGTCCATTCTCACATTTAACAAAATTTATGTTACTAAAGGTCTGTAAAATTTGTTACAAAGGTGTCTGATGTTCACTTTTGTGTTATGGAGATAATAACGCCGACCTCACAGAGATTATATTCTCTCACTTAACCCTCACTTGTAAAACTTTCTGTATAAAATTTAGCATGTTGTTGACCTTAAAAATAAAATTGTAGCCCTGGCTGGTGTAGCTCAGTGGATTGAGCATGGACCTACAAACATTGCAGGCCTACAAACATTGCGGGCCTACAAACTAAGGGATTGTGGTTCGATTCCCAGTCAGGGCACATGCCTGGGTTGCAGGCCAGTTCCCAGTGGGGGACACACGAGAGGCAACTATACATTGATATTTCTCTCCTTCCCTTCCCCTCTAAAGATAAATGAATAAAATCTTTAAAAATAAAATAAATAATTTTAAAAAAAAGAACCACTTATTTTACCAGCAAAATGAATTTATTCAGAATAGTTAGAGGAATTGCAATTCAGGGAAAGCAAATGATGGCTAACCACAAGCAAGGCCAACAAACAGAGGAGAGGACAAAAGAACTTACTTTTCAGAGGGGAAAAGGGGGACTTTGGGAGGGGTCGTATGGAAGATCTGGGCGTTTACAGCTTTTCACTGTGTAAATGCAGCAGTTTCGCATTGGCCGGGCTGTAACCCGGAGCCCCACCCTGGAGGCAGCCAGCCACGGAGGTTCTGGGGAGGACTGACGAAGGCGGAGAAATTCTTCCTCCCGGTGTGGTCTGCCCCCCTATTTGGGGTCTGGGTGGCCAAATGTGAGAGCTCCCCTTTCACGGCTTCCTGACTCCATTTTTTAAAAAAATATTTTCTTTATTTATTTTTCGAGACAGGGGAAGGGAAGGAGAAAGAGTGGGAGAGAAACATCAATGTGCGGTTGCCTCTCATGTGTCCCCTGCTGGGAACTGGCCTGCAACCCAGGCATGTGCCCTGACTGGGACTCGAACCACCATACTCTGGTTCCCAGGCCCGCGCTCAATCCACTGAGCTACTCCAGGCAGGGCTTCTGATTCCATTTTAAATAGGGTTTTCTTTATCCTTTTTGTTGTTTTTTCAAACCATTGTCTTCATTTATAGCTATAGTTTATCTTTTACTGATTTTAATGCGAAAACGTTGGCTCCTGTAATTCGAAAGACTAGGCATCTCTCCTAAGGAACTAAATTTTGATGTATCATTAATAAAGACAAAGATAGGGATATTTATTGTAGCATTATTTATAAACAGCAAAACGGTAGCTCCTGCACAGAAGTGTACTACCAGGGGATTTTAAAGCAAATTGTACTTGTGTGTATGGGAGAGCTAATTTTGTACTCAAATTTTGCTTATGAGAAGAAACATTTCAAATATAGGAAATGTTTCATACACAATAATTATTTTATTTAGGGATGTTTTGATATTCAACAGCTCAAATTTAGGTAAAGTTGTATGATGTGTTCTTAACTATGTGAAATTTATTATAGAAAAAATTAGGAAGTATGTCAAGTTACAGTTATCTTTAGAAGATGAGGTTATGTGTGATTGGTACTATATATTCTTCTCTGTGTTTTGTAATGTATTTATAATGGGGTTTCACTTTTATAATGAATATCCATGTCATATATTTGTTTATATGTAGATTTCAAGTTTTACTTGAAATAGAGAAAAGTACACATAAAAGTATACAGCTCAGCACTCATGTCTAGAAGCAAACTGTTACCAACACCCCAGAAGCTTGCCTTGCTCTCCCTTCCAAGAGTAACTGCTATCTTGACTTACAACAGCAAAAATTATTTTTATCTGTTTTTGTTCTTTATATACAGAATTATACAGGAGTACTTATTCTTTTGTGAGTAGCTTTATTTTTAAGGTTTTATTTATTTTTAGACAGAGGGGAAGGGAGGGAGAAAGAGAGGCAGAGAAACATCAATGTGTTGATGTATTTTTCATCCTTTTTCTTAGCCTGAGTGTATAATGGTAATTGTGGCTTTAATTTGTGTTATCCTGATGATTTGTGAAGTGAGAAATTTTTTCCATATTTTTGGTTGTAAATTGTGATAAGTCATTGTTTTGCTTGCAGTTTTGTATCAGATATCCCCTTATTTTAGCTTCACTCCAGGGAGCGGAATTACAAGAAGTATTTCACTAGTATTTTATGTATTGAATGATACTATCATTTGAACCAAGGTCATGGTTATGGATCTTAAAAATAGCATACATTTAATAATTGAAGTAAGACTCAAGTGTTAACATAATGTACTATAATGTGACATATGAGGGGGACCCCAAAAAACAGAATTATCTTCTGGAGGGCAAGCCCCTTGTAGTACAGGCTTCCCCCACTTCGTGAGTGTTCTAGGAACCCATCTGTGTCAGTGTGCCAGCTGGCCTCATTGTGAGAGGCTGCGTTCAGCTTCAGTGAAATTTTTTTTTTGAAGACTCTTTCAGCGCGTTTGCCCGTTTCATGATGGATGATATACGAGGACACCTGCCCACACCACAGTGAGAGTTCACGAGTTTTCCACAAAAAACGACAGGACTCCCAGGCCCCACCCTCCCTATTCACCGGATCTGCCCCTAGTGATTTTTTTGTTTGTTTCCCTGGATGAAAAAAGTACTCAAAGGGAAATGTTTTTCTGATGTGGAAGAGAGGAAACAAAAAACAGTAGAAGCACTAAAAGGCATCAAAACCCATGAGTTCAAAAACTTTTTTGAGCAGTGGAGAAAATGTCTGAATGGGTGTATTACATCCAATGGAGAGTACTTTGAAGACAACTGAAGTTTAAACATGTAGCAATAAATACACACTTTTTTATGCAGTTGTGTTTTCTGGGTCCGTCCCCCCCACCCCATCCCACCTTGTATAATGCAATTGGGTACAAGTCTGTCAAGTCTGTTTTTGTCATTGAATTTAATTTTCCTGTTACCTTCAGTCATAAAATTGAAGATACGTTCTCACATGACAACTCTTCAGTAGACTGAGGTTAAATATTTTGGCAAAAACAAGTAAGTGGACAGACTCTCTTGGCTGTTGCAGTCAGAGAGATTGCTACTCAAAATATTTACAGAACACTACACAGATGTTTGCGTTACTTTTAGAGCTTTGATAACTTCGAAATGTTCTTAACAGCCTGGTTTTCTTTCTGTTTTCTCCACTAATACACTGATTCCTCGCTCCACACGGGTAGTTCTCAGAACACATTCTCCTCTTTGTGCTGTGCGAGTCTTCAGAACAAGGTGAAGAACACAAGGGAATTAACCAATCTCTGCAGAGAAGCTCAATCATTTTATATATATATTTGCATATACATATAATCTATTTATACATTATGCATACAATTTTATTCGCCTTCTTGCTGTGTTAAGGCTGTCTCGTAACTGCAGGCTCTCGAGACAAGGTAGGGCTTGCACCCAGCACGGGCCTGAGTCACAGGGTCTGAGTGTGTGTGTGTGTGTGTGTGTGTGTGTGTGTGTGTGTGTGGAGTGGGTGAAACAGTGACAAAGTTCTGCTGTCCAGTTTATTTGTCGTCTCCCACTCTTCAGTTTTGGATCTTTCATTAAAAAACGGTGTTTGAGCCCTGGCTGGTGTAGCTCAGTGGATTGAGCACGGGCCTGTGGAGCAAAGGGTCGCTGGTTCGATTCCCAGTCAGGGCACGTGCTTAGGTTGCAGGCCAGGTCCCCAGTAGGGGACACATGAGAGGCAACCACACATTGATGTTTCTCTCCCACTCTTTCCCCTTCCCTTCCCCTCTCTCTAAAAATAAATTTTAAAAAAAAAGGTGTTTGAGATGAATAAGAGAGAGTTGTTATTAGCAACATTTTTCAAAATGGAATGAATTTCTTTCAAGATTGCTCCATAAAGACAAAGCAAGGAGAAAGGTAAAATTGTGAAATCACTAGAAATATTATGCATTTTAGTGATTATTTTGTCATTCTAATTTTTGAAGAATTTAACTATTTTAATTTCTATTAAAATAAAAGACAAACTATTATCTTTCTTTTAAGTAACATGTATCAGTGACACAAATTCTGCAATACATACAGGTTACTTATGAACAGTGAAAACCATGATGCTGTAAGAGAGGCAAAATGAAAGAAGTTTGTTTAATAAAATACAACCGGAGAAAGAAAGCGGAGGCAGAGCGATGCGGAGCAGTGGAACCAACCGCCTGGCAGCATCTGTGCATCCAGGGTGGTGTTAAAGGGTTTCGTGTTGAAGGTTTTTCTTCTCAACTGTCTTCCGCTCTGGATCACAGAATTTTACAGTGTATTGTTTAGTTAGAAAAGAAAGCTAATCCTCTAGAAATTGTTGATTATTTTGCTGGCTGGTTTTTAAATCTTTCCTTAGTGTTTGGTTCCAGATCTTCAGACTATGAACAATCCGATTGTTAAGAAACCTTGAATACAGTCAGTGGAAAATTTTAAGGATACGTATTAGCGCAGCTGCAGAGAAAATGCTCAGAGCTTAGGCCTGAAGCTCTAGGGCTTTAATATGTGTGTCAATTTTATATCATTGATCAAAGCAAACATATAAAACTGCTACCACATTCTGTAGAAAAATAGCTGAATAATTGTTGCTGTATTCTGTAGTGACAGGTACCTCAATTCAAAGGTATTCTGGATTTTGTTTTGATCACTGTGTTTTCTCTTTTAATATCTAGCATCAGTATACCAAGGTGATTTTTAAACAAGTTGCATATTTTAAAAATGAAATACTTTAAAATATTAATTTACATACAATTGTCTAGAAAACTTGGGTTAGGTCAAACTATTTATACCAGTGAATTTACTATCCTGGCAATGTCAGCTCTTTAAAGGAATATGTTTATCTCAGTTTCTGTGAAATTTGAATTGGGGATCTTGTAATTGTGACTGTTCTACAGGCCATAAGGAGAAAAATGAATTTGGACATGTCTGAACACAAAGACAAACGCATACTAAGCTCAGTTGGTAATAAACTGGCTTGGAGAAAAATATGCCACAATAGCATGACCCCTGAGATGGTTTGGATAGAAAACTATTGTATAGTCAAGGGGCTGAGTCTGGGGGCTGCAGTCAAAGAAAACTTCCAGCCTCTCCCTGCCTCCATATTGGGTTTATAGTTATTACCCACTCCCTTCCAACTCATCTTTCATTTTGGCAAAGGGAGAGAAATGTCTTTCTCTGATCATATTGAATAGTTCGAATGCAGTCGCTTTTGCTTAAACTTAATCTCTTGGACAGAAACCATTTATGGAATTTATGTTCTGGTAGAAATTCTGGATTAGTTGATTAACCATAGTTCATAGCTCTTCAGTTGCACATTATCCAAATAGGAGAGGCAAAACAACCCAGGCAAAGCTTTTTTTCTTGTTTGGCGGAGCAATATCAATTCTTAGCATTCGTGAACTCGGGCTGAGAACCACAGCTAATCCACGATTTGGGGTTTTTGTAGCTCTTCTCATTCTCTCAGTTAACTTGCTAGTATTTCTGTTTTCACACAATTCTCTCTAATGATTAAGCTGAACAAAGAGAAATGCTTTGTTTCATCTAAAAAGATCTTTAGTTATTTTATTTCAGAAAAGAATGTTGTTAATAAACTTTTCGTTGTCCTGTGGTGACCATGGAAACACACCATTTGGTTCTCCTATGGGTGAGAGGCATCACTGACTGACAGGTGCAGCTGTGGCCCCTCCGGATCCACCACCTCCTTGCTCTGGCCCCCACACTGGCCGTGGCCGCTGTCAGCAGTTAATGAGCATCACGGGGTATCAGTGTAGGCCCATTCTTACAGGATGCAGAACTCCTCTAGTGGGCAGAGTATTACTTATCTGTTTGTGCATTAAAAATTCCCAACCACTTCAGACAACAAACATTTATTATCTCAGTTTCTGTGGGTCAGAAGTGGCTTAGCTACGTAACTCGGCCTTAGGGGCTCTTGTTTATGGTAATCAAGCTGTTGGCCAACACTGTGTCACCTGAGGGCTGGACTGCGGCTGGAGGTCTATTTCCAGGAGCCCTCAGCTCCTTACTGGCTGCTGTCAAGAGGTTTCAGATTCAAATCCTTGCCACGTTTGTCGTCGGCAACAAGCACTAATTCAGATTTTATATTAGATGTCATTTCCCCGAGACATTCTTCTAAACATCATTCCTACAAAAGGTTGCCAGATATAGGAAGTGAAAATACAGGACCATATTTGGGACATACTTGTACTAAAAAAGGATTCATTGTTTATTTGAAATGTAAACTTAATGGAACGCCCTGTGCTCCCTGTCTCCAAGTTACCGCACTGCATTTTCATTGTCTATTTAGTTGTCAGTATTTTCCCACTAGAGTGTGACTTTCCTGTGGGTAGGAACTGTGTCTTGTTCATTTTATTCACTGTTAGATCTTCAGTGCCAAGCATATTTATTTATACTCAGTGAATATGTGCGATCTACTCAGAAGGAAAATGCTTGGTCTTGCAATTAATTGCATGTCCTTTTACCTTTTCTCCTCCGTCTTCCTGGTCATGATGAACGTGGGAGGAATGCTAATGTAGGCTGGTAAATGGCTGGGAACTCCAGGACTTAAAAACTTGCCTTACCACATTTCAGATAAGTTTCAGTTTCCCCTCCGGATAGCTCGAGGTAGTACCTGTTGCCTGCCTACCTCAGACAGTAGCTACCTGTCTACCATGAAAGAAAACCAAAACTTATCGAACCTATTATTTTCTAGGAGCTGTGCTGGCTTTAACCGTTGGAAACTGAGCTTTTTATATAGTGGTAATAGGTTTTGAGGAGCGGTAAAGATGTGAAGTTCCATAGCTCCGAGTTTGAATCTCAGCCTTCTCACGCAATAATGGCGACTGTTTGGGCCAGTACTTAGTAGCCAAGGTTCTAAATGTCAGTTTTCTCACCTCAAACATGGGAAAATAGTCTCATCTCGAGAATGGCTACCCCATAAGGGCCCTTGTGACGATGAAGTGATAAAACTGTGACCTTGCCTAACACAGTGCCTGCTTTTGGCACCTGGTAGGCACACAGCAAATCCCTCACAGAGCTTCTTGGCCCCGTCGTTCTCGGAGCGATCCTGGCTTTTGATTCGTAGGCATTCGTGATTCTGCCAGCCGTCCGTTCTCAGCCAAGCACACACACCAGACATCTGAACCGGTATTTCTCTCTTACTGAGATGGATTGCCATGGCAACAGCATATCAGTAGAGTAAAACTAACCCGTCTATATCAGTCTAAAGTAGCTCATTTTTCCTTTGCAGGGGTGTCCAACCCGCAGGCCGCACGAGAGGACTTTTCACTTATCTGTGGTGGTGGCTCTCACAGAAATTATGCACAGACCTTTGTTTTGCTCATCAGTTTTTGTTAGTGTTTGTGGATTTAATGTGTGGTCCAAGCCAACTCTTCCTCTTGCAGTGCGGCCATGAGACGCCAAAAGGTTGGACGCCCCAACAGAACCTGCTGAAAACTATTTCCAAAGGTAGAAGGAAACTACCAGGAAGGATCAGAAATGGATGTTTCAGTTACTGGTTTTCCTCCACAGACCAGTTACCCCTGTGGTAACCTGTCTGATATCTCCTGCTTAAAACCCAAAAGATAAAAAGACTCATACGATGCCACTTTCTCAGTCTGTGTTTCTTCTGAAAAATCAAGTTGAGGTATAACAGATTTATTAGTGGTATTACATGTATCAATAGTTTTTTTTAAATTTTTATTTATTGATTTGAGAGAGAGAGAGAAACATCGATTTGTTGTTCCTCTTATTCGTGCATTCACTGCTTGATTCCTATATGTGCCCTCACTGGGATTGAACCTGCAGCCTTTGTGTATCGGGGCAATGTTCTAACCAACTGAACTTCCTGGCCAGAGCAGTAGTTCTTTTTATTATTGCCTAGTATTCCGTTGTATGGATATACCACAACTCGTTTATCCATTCATGAGCTGATGAACATTTGTGTTGTTTCCTGTTGTAGGCTGTTACGAATAAAGCTGCTATGAGTATTCAAATACAAACTTAGGTATTGACATAAGCTTTCATTTTTCTAAGGTGCCTCGGAGTGGAAGTGTTGGGTCATATGGCAACTTTATAAGAAATTGTCAAACAGGTTTCCCAAAGTGTCTGTGCAAATTGGTATTCCCGTCGGCAATGGATAAGAGTGCAAGTTGCCCTCAGTGCTTGCTGGCCATTGGTATGGTCAGTCTTTTCTCATTTTAGCTACTCAGGTGGGTTTATGTGGTATCGGTGTGGTTTGAATTTGCATTTCCTAATGACTAAGTATTGATGTGCATACTTGCCATCAGCAAATCTTTGATGAATCTTTGGTGAATTAATTGTTTAATTTGTTGGCCATTTATTATTTTATTTTTTATAATTAATTTATTTATCTTTAGAAGGGAAGGGAAGGAGAGAGGGAGAGAAATATCAATGTATGGTTGCTTCTCATGCATCCCCTGCTGGGAACAGGCCTGCAACCCAGGCAAGTGCCCTGACTGGGAATCGAACCTTGATCCTCTGGTTCGCAGGCCCATGCTCAATCCACTGAGCTACACCAGCCAGGGCAATTGTTAGTCATTTTTTAATTGGGGTGTTTGTCTTATTGGGTTATTGTCTTATTCTGGATACAAGTCCTTTATTTAATATATATTTTACAAATATTTTCTCTCAGCCTATAGTTTGTGTTTTTATTTTATTAATAGTAAATTTGGAACAGCAGGTATTTTATATTTGAATGTGCAGTTTATCAATTAAAAATAATTTGCACTTTTCTCTTTTACCAATTTGCGGTCATTGGTACTTTTCATTTTTTAATGTTTTTTATTTTTTAATTACATTTTATTGATCATGCTATTACAGTTGTCCCAGTTTTTCCCCTTTGCCTCCCTTTACCCAGCACCCCCCACTCCCTCAGGCAACCCCTCCACCATTGTTCATGTCCGTGGGTCATATGTATAGGTTCTTTGGCTACTCCATTCCCTATACTGTACTTTACATTCCCATGGCTATTCTGTAACTACCTATTTGTGCTTCTTAATTCCATCATCTCTTCACCCATTCCCCCACATTCCCCACATTCCCCTTCCATGTGGCAACATCAAAATGCTCTTCGTATCCTTGATTCTGTCTCTGTTTTTCTTGTTTGCTTAGTGTGTTTTTTAGATTCAGTTGTTGATACATATGTATTTATTGCCATTTTATTATTTATAGGTTTTTAATTTTTTTTATTTGTTTATTTATGTTTAGAGAGGGTAAGGGAGGGAGGGAGAAAGGGAGAGAAACATCAATGTGTGGTTGCCTCTCACATGGCCCCTGCTGGGGACCTGGCTCACAACCCAAGCATGTGCCCCAACTAGAAGTGAACTGGTAGCACTTTGGTTCCCAGGCCAGCACTCAATCCACTGAGCCACACCAGCCGGGGCTATTGTTTATAGTTTTTATCTTCTTTTTCTTAAATAAGTCCCTTTAACATTTCATATAATAATAGTTTGGTGATGATGAACTCCCTTAGGTTTTTTCCTTGCCTGGGAAGCTCCTTATCTCCCCTGTGATTCTAAATGATATTTTACTGGGTAGAGCAATCTTGGCTGTAGGTCCCTGCTTTTCATTACTTTGAATATTTCTTGCCAATCCTTCTAGCCTGCAGAGTTTCTTTTTTCTGATATATTTTACTTATTATGCTTTTACAGTTGTCCCAATTTTCCACCCTTTGCCCTCCTCCACCCAGTAACCCCCATTCCTTGACAATGCCACCCCTTAGTTCACGTCCGTGGGTCATGCATATAAGTTCTTTGGCTTCTCCATTTCCTATAGTGTTCTGAACATCACCCTGTCTATTTTGTACCTACCAATTTATGCTTCTTATACCTGTACCTTTTCCCCCACTCTTCCCCTTCCCCCTCCCAATTGGTAACCGCCCTGATGATCTCCATATCTTTAATTCTGTTTCCGTTCTGCTTGTTTGTTTAGGTAGTATTTTAGGTTCAGTTGTTGATAGGTGTGAATTTACTGCCATTTTAAATGTTCACAATTTTGACCTTCTTTTTCTTAAATAAGTCCCTTTAACATTTCGTATCATAATAACTTGGTGGTGATGAACTCCTTTAGCTTTACATTGTATGGGAAGCACTTTATCTGCCCTTCAATTTCCAAATGATAACTTTGCTGGATAGAGTAATCTAGATTGTAGGTCCTTGCTTTTCATCACTTTGAATACTTCTTTCCAGCCCCTTCTAGCCTGCAGGGTTTCTTTTGAGAACTCAGCTGACAGCATTATGGGAACTCCCCTGTAGGAAACTATCTGCATTTCTCTTGCTGCTTTTAAGATTCCCTCTTTATTTTTAACCTTTGACATTTTAATTATGATGTGTCTTGGTGTGGTCCTCTTTGTGTTCATCTTATTTGGGACTCTGTGCTTCCTGGACTTGTATGTCTATTCCTTTCACCAAATTAGGGAAGTTTTTCTAATTATTTTTTCAAATAAGTTTGCAATTCCTTACTCTTCCTCTCCTCCTTCTGATACCAATATGATTCAAATGTTGGTGTGTTTGAGGTTATCCCAGAAGCATACTTACCTTGCAGGGGAAATGACGTGATCATGAAGGTATCCCAGAAGCTCCTTACCCTGTCCTCCTTTTTGTTTTTCTTTTTTTACTATTTTTTTCTTCTTGCTGTTCTGATTGAATTTTTTTCCTCTTTGTGTTCCAAATCATTGATTTGATTCCCGGCTTCATCCACTCCACTGTTGATTCCCTGTAAATTATTCTTTATTTCACTAGTGTAACCTTTATCACTGCCTAGGACTTTTTTCATGTTGTTAAAGTACCCAATGAGGACCTTGAGCATCCTTATAACCAGTGTTTTGAACTCTGCATCTGATAGATTGCTGATCTCCATTTTGTTTAGTTCTTTTTCTGGAGTTTTGATCTGTTCTTTCATCGGGGCCCAGTTTCTTTACTCATTTTGGCAGCCTCCCTGTGTTTGTTTCTATGTATTAGGTAGAGCTGCTATGACTTCCTGTCTTGGGAGCGTGGGCTAAAAAGTAGTAGGTGTCCTGTTAGGTCCAGTGGCCCAGCCTCCCCTATCATCCAGTCTGGGTACTCAAGGTGCACCCTTCATGTGGACTGAGTACAGCATCCTCTTGTAGTTGACACTTGGTTGCTGTTGACAGGCCAGTGGGAAGGATTTACCCAGGCCAGTCAGCTGCAAGGACTGGCTGTGACCACTGACCACCGTGGAGAATCAGCTGAACAGGGGCAAGATGTGGTGCTCCAGTGTGGCCTGTCGCTGTCCACTGGGTGCTCTGGCCCTGGGGTTTCCCTGGTGGTGCAGACCAAGGTCAGCCCTACCTGTGTTCCGCCTAGAGCTACCCTGCCTGAATTTAAAGCAATCTGACGTGGCTGCTACTTGTGCTGGGTTTGGAGGTTCCCAGGCAAAACCAAGCTGTGCATCTAGGCTGGATGCCACTACTGCCATTCCTGGAGCCACTTTGTAAGAGGTGCGGTGGCTGGAGGCTCCCTAAGGCCCATTGTTGCTTATTTGGTAGGATTTAGGAAGCTGCCATTCATATGGAAAAGCCACAGTTAACAACCTGGGTGGGCCTTCAGCTGGGTGTGACGCAGTCTGGAGATCTTCAGGGCGGGGCAGGCAGTGTTAGCCAGATTGATTAAGTGGGTGGAGGGCTGAGAGATGGAAAGGTGGCCTCTGCCCACCTTTCCGTCTGGGAGAAGGCTGTCTCCCAGCTCCTGCCTTGGTGCCAGACACTTCAGTTGCTCCCTGTGTGACACCGGAGCCTTTCAAGCTGCTACCCCGGTGGTGTGGTCAGAGGGAGTGAGTCTGAGTAAGTCCATGTGTGAGTTCTTTTTTTTTTTTAAGATTTTATTTATTTACTTTTAGAGAAAGGGGAAGGAGGAAGAAACAGTAGTGTGTATGAGATACATCCTTCGGTGCCTCTCTCACGCCCCCAGTCCGGGACCTGGCCTGCAACCCAGGCATGTGCCGTGACTGGGAATCGAACCCATGACCTTTCAATTCACAGGCTGGCACTCAGTCCACTGAGCCAAACCAGCCAGGGACATATGTGAATTCTTTAAGGAGAATTGCTTGGGACTCTAGAAGTTTTTTCCACCAACTCATTCCCTGCTGGGTTTTGCAACCAGAAGTTTTGGGGACTTAACTTCCTTGGCACTGGAACCCTGGACTGGGGTGCCTGATGTAAGCCTGGGACTCCTTGCTCCTGAGATACCCCTCCTGATATTTTACCCACCACACATGTATGTGGAAGCAGCCTGTTCTGTGTCTCTGCCTCTCCTTCCAGTCTGGATGGATGTGTTTTCTTTAATTCCGTAGTTGTCAGACTTTCATTCAACTTGATTTCTGATGATTGTTTTATAGTTTAGTTGTAATTTTGGTGTGGTTGTGTGAGAAGGTGAGCTGTGTTTACCTGTGCCAACATCTTGATTGGAAGTCTGTTTGCTGATAAGTCCATTCTTTACATCCATATAAGAATCTTTGCCTAAACTAGGATTGCTAAGATTTTTCTCTGATATTTTTTTCTCAGAGTTTTATAGTTTTTGCTTTTAAATTTGTAAAAACATTTGAATTAATTTTTGTATATTGAATAAGGTAAGGGGCTTGGTATGTATGAATAACCAGTCATTGCAGCATCATTCTGAATTGCACGTATTGAAAATGTTACCCTTTCCCATAGAATTGCTTTATGCCTTTGTCAAATATCAGTTGATGTATAGTTGAGGGTCTATTTCTAGATTCTGTTCTGTTCCACTGAGCTAAGTGTCTGTGTTCCTGTCAGTTGCACACTACTTAATGTAGTTCAGCCGTCCTCAACAAGGGGCAGTAATGCCCCCCGGGGGACATTTAGCAGTGCCTGGAGACACATCAGTTATCACTCATGGGGATTTGCGTCTGGTAAGGTAGAGGCCAGGGCTGCTGCTAAACATTCTGTTGTGCCCAAGAAAATTTCCCGTAGTAAAGAAAGAAATAGCCAGTCAGAAATGTCAGTAGGACCAAGGGTGAGAAATTCTGCTCTAGGTATATATTAAATCTTGAAACCAGAGAGTGCAAGTCTCCAACTTTGTTCTTTTTCAGAGTTGGTTTAGCTGTACCAGGTCTTTTGTATTTTATATAAATTTTAGAATCAGTTCGTAAATTTCTACAGCTGCCTGTTGATATTTTTATTGAGATTGCATTGAATCTGTAGATAAATTTGGGAGGCGTTGACATCTTAACAGTATTGGGTCTTCCCATCTATAAACGTGGCTTATCTGCCCTTTAAATCTTCTGTAGCTTGTCTCAGCAAAATGTTGTGGTTTCCCTTGTACAGAGCTTGTACATATTTTGTTAAATTTATCCCTGAGTTTTTCATATTATTGATGTTATTACAAATTGTCATTTATTCAATCTCTGATTCTTAATATAAAAACACAGTTGATTTTTATATATTGACCTTGTTTCCTGTATCCCTGCTAATAACTCACTGCCAGTAAATTTTTACAGGTTTCATAGGATTTTTCACACAGACCAACAGTCAGCTGTTTTACTTATTTCTTTCTTATTTTTATGGTTTTTTTCCTTTTTTCTTGACTTACTGCGTTGACTTAGATTCCTGTTCAGTGTTGAAGTAGTAGAAGTGGACCTCATTGTCTTCTTCCTGTTCTTAGTGGGGAAGCATTCATTTTTTTTACCATTATGTATAATTTTTAACTGTAGATGCCTTTTAGCACATTGAGGAGGTGCCCATCTATTCCTTATCTGCTGAAAGTTATTATCATGAGTGGCTTTTGCATTTGGCCAAATACCTCATCTATATTGATCAAGATGATAGTGAAGTTTTCCTATTTTATTCTGCTTATACACAGTGAATTATATTGATTTTTCCGACTTTAAACTAACATCATACTCCAGGGCGTGGAGGATGCCAGTAAACCTCACTTAGGCATGATATATTATCCTTTTTATGTATTCTTGGATTCAGGTTGCTAAGATTTTGTTTAGGATTTTTGAGAGATATTGATCGGTAATTTACTTACAATGTTGTATATTTGTTTTTTGTTTTATTTGTTTTGATTCTTTTTCTGAAGCGCCTCTAACCTTAATTGCTACCTTGTTTTGTCTCAGCATTTTCAAGGGATTTACCTCTGAAAGAAGAGTTTCCATTTACTTATTATTTGCCAGGAACTGCCCTAGGCTCATTATGTCTCTTATGTTACATAATCCTCACAAACTCCTTGCAAGAGAAGTACTGTTCATAATCCCATTTTAGAAATGAGAACACTGAGGCTCAATGCGATTAACTTTCCCAAGTGGTAGAGACGTTTCAAATCTTGTCCTTTAGATCGGAGGGCAGCCTCTTGAGCACATGGCTCTGTGCGCTCACCTTTTCCAGGAAATCTTTTGTTAAGGAAACGTTATTGACAAGACCAGAGGAATTTAAATAACCTCTAAATAATCTCACTCCATCCCATTATGCTAATTGCTTTTAATATTGTTTGTGTGTTCACTCATTTTTCACTTTATTTTGAGAAACATCTCTGATAATTGGCATATTAGCTCACCAATTTATGGGTTTCACCATGTGCGCTTTATTGTGGAGAAACTTGAATATTTCTAATTGGTTAGTACAATGCTTCTGTTTAAATTTTACATCCACTGGTGGTTTCTTGATATTGTTAATCTGGATTAGAGCTTCCGTGAGAGAAAATAACACTTCCTTTTTTACTATATACTTTATGTTCAGTAATATCAATAAGCATACTAACGCTGTGTAAAATTTAGTGCAGGTGAAAGTTAAGGGAGGCAAGGGTAGATCAGAAGTTATTTCCTCAACTTCCCATAGGTCGAGCATGTGCCAGCTTATTTAGGACCTTTAATTTTAGCCTCCATAACTCAACTCTGGCAAACCTGGGGTTAGTTTACAGCCAGCTAGTGGGACCCAACTTAATAGCTTCTGTTATTCCGTTGTCAAACAGACAAAAGTACACAGAGAAGCAGACTTACAAATAGAATGAGCAACTAGAAATATAAATTAAACTATGCCAGGCCTCAGGAAGACTTTCTGTGAGCAGAAGTAAAGACAGATCCTTGAGACTGAATAGCAGGGGCAGGCAGGAGAGAAGCAGATGTTCTACCCAGCTGCACTGCACTCTACAATTTAAGGAAGCTGGGTCTTTGCCAGCCAGCAACTTGGCAGCTGCCCGCTGTGGTGTTGCAACTGCTATCTGCAGTGGCCAGGGCTCTTTTCCTCCCTCGCCTGCCTCTTATCATTACCTCCCTGCTCCCCTCGGTGACCACAGTTCTGTAAAGCCAGGGGCAGGAGTGGGCGGGTTATGCTGCATTTCCAGATGTGAAGGGAATAGCAGTAGGAAGGAGCAGAGAGAAGAAAATTTGGGGAAATGGTATACATTTTTCAGGCCCTACTTCAAATAAACACACAAATTAAGCTTTTTATTGGAAAATTTCATATACTTAGAAAAGAGAACAGTCTAATGAACTTTCTCATACCTATCTCCAGCTTAAACTGACTCTTGGTTTGGCCCTACTTTTGACTAGGGAAAACTAGATTCTGTTTCACAGTGTCCAGGATTAAATAACTCATCACATAATGAGAGAGTAGGAGCAGGAGAGTCTTCTTTAGTTCATCAGAGCCATGGTTAATCAGGGGCTTCTTAACCTGGAATCCATGAATTGACCTCAAGTTACAACAGACTGAATTGGTACACAAAATTCTATGCTCTGGAGAGAGAGTTTATAATTTTAATGGGATCCCAGCGATATCCTTAACCTCCAAAATAGATGAGAACCATAATATTGTATGACTGCTCCACACCAGAAATTTGGCTAAGTTCCGTGAGTCTGTCTTTTCTCCAACTTAAGAACTGAGAGTTAAAGTTAAACAATACCCAGGGGTACAGTAGAGGGGAGAGGTCACCTAGAATTTACGTATTTTTTTTCTTAGCGAACACCAAACCTGGATAATGTTCTCAATTTTCTAATCATGGATAATATTTTTTAAAGCCATCATTGGCACATTAAAAATTCTGCAAAATAAAAGAAGAAAACCTCATATTAAAGACACAGGAAAATCATACTTGGAAAAAATTGAGAACAGAAACAAGGTAATATTAGATGGTGTTTCTTCTTGAAATTACTTAATGAAACTGAAATGGTGTTTAAAGACAATAGATTGCCACAGAGGGAACCAGCTGCGATGGCAGCAAAGATTGTTGTAATAATAGCTAAATATTTACAGAGTACCGGTACTGTATTAAACCCTTCATGAATTAGTTAATTGACTCTAATTAAGTGATTATTCCCAAGAAAGGAAGTAAATGGTTAAATCACTTCCGCAAAATTATACAACCAGGGAGAGGTGGGTCTCAGATATCAACCGGGTGGAGTGACTCTAGGGTCCTGAACTCAGGGGAGATAAGGGTGGTTACAAAGGATCTTGAATCGTTACTTATACTTTAATGTATTTTAAATTTTCTTCAAGACTCCTCAAAACCCACAAGCATAATAAAATTTAAGATACTGTTAAAATCCACGATAATACCCTGGCCGGCTTGCTCAGTTAGTTAGAGCCTCACCCTGATATGCCAAGGTTTCAGGTTCAATCCCCGCTCAGGGCACATAGAAGAATCAACCAATGAACGCATAAATAAGTGGAACAACAGGTTAGTGTTTCTCTCTCCTCCCTTCTCTCTCTCTCTAAAACCGCTTTAAAAAATGTTTAAATAAATAAAAATTTTAAGAATCCACAGTACAGTCAAAAGATAATCAGTGTTGAAAATCCAGTCACCGATGTACAAAAGAAATTGAAGGTCTTCAAAATACAATAGTGGAAAAAAATCAAAAAGATAAAAATGATAGGTACAGAGAATAAAAAGTATATAGATAAATAGTATTCTTGAGTAAAGGAGAATAATAAATAGAAGAGAAGCAATAATTAAAGGCAAAATAGAAGACAACATCCTTAAAGTTAAGAAAGACCGACATTTACAGTTTAAAGAATTTCACAGATGTATGGAGAATACTGGATATATATCAGGTTGAAAGTTTTGAAAATTAAAAGATGTAAGCATCCCAGAAAGGGATGAAAAGGAGAGCACTACAAAAAAGTTATAAATAAAACTAATCACAGATTTTCTGTCCACTAATAAAGAGCAAAAACAGTGGAACAATATTTATAGTGGTCTTAGGAAAAGGAAAATGTCTACAGTGTTATTAGCAAAAGGCAGAAAATGAAGGAAGTACTATTAAAGAGCAGCAAGAAATACCGTGACAGTATAAGACTACCTTATCGGTAATCAGAATAAAGATGAACACTGTGACATAGAAATGTAAAAGACAGAGACTCAGGATGAAAAACCAACACCCAAGACACACACTACCTGATTTTGAGGCTACTGTAAAGCTACAGTAATCCAGACGGTGTGTAGTACGGAGCCCCTGTCCACGGGCTTTGCTTTCTGCAGTTTCAGTTAACCACGGTCGGCTGCGGTCCACAAACATTAAATGGACAATTTCAGAAATCGCATGCTTTTTCTAACAAAATCTCACACCATCCCACCTAGAACACGAATCATGCTTTTGTTGAGCGTATTCAGGCTACCCACTGGTTAGTCACGGTCTCAATGAACAGATCAACTGTTGAGGTGTCTGTCGCAGTGTTTGTGTTCACGTAGCCCTTGGAGTAGTGTCACACTGTCACAGCGCCGGCGTCATTCTCACGTCACTCACTCATCACATAGGCGTTGTGCCATCTCCCATCACAAGAGGAAGGGTGTGTACAGTACGATGAGGTATTTTGAGAGAGAAAACACATTCACATAACTTTTATTACAGTATATATTTTCTATTATTATTAGTTATTGTTAACTCTTACTGTGCTTAATTTATAAATTAAACCTTATCTTAGGTATGTGTGAATAGGGACAAGCATAGTATATGTAGGATTCTGTACTACCTTCAGTTTTAGGCATCTACTGGGGGTCTTGGAATGTCCCCCCCGATGAGGGGACTACAGTATTCAGGAAGGAATGGACAAACAGTGCAGCAGAGCAGCTCAGAAGCAGACCTGCACAAACACAGTCAGCGGGCCTTGACAAAGGGAGAATGGGAATTCGGCGGAGAGAAGAGAGTCTTTCAACAAATGAGGCTGGAAGGAACCATTGAAGTCCACACACAAAATAACGAACCTAGACACAGCCATTATACATCAAAATAGGTCACAGACATAAATGTAAATCAGAAAGATGAAACATCTAGAAAAAATAGAAAATCTAGGTGACCTTGGCTTTGGCCATGACTCTTTAGATACAGCAGCAAAACACACCTGATGAAGGGCTTCTCGAAGCTAGCCAATTGCACGGTTAGAGAGAGCAATGCATAGACACCTGCTCTCACTTCTGACACCAGTTGCCAGTTCTGGGGTCTCCAACACCACGGTTAGGTTTGATGATTCTGTACAAGGACTGGCAGAATTCATTGAAAGCTGTTGTACTCACAGTTATGGTTTACTGGTGTTGAAGGGCACTGATTTAAGTAAGTCAAGTGAAAAGGCACATAGGCCAGAGTCCAGAAAAGTACTCATTGTGGAGCTTCTGGTTGTCCTTTTCCCATGGAGTCAGGTACAGCTTTACATTCCCGGTACTGATGTTGGACAACATGCACGGAGTGTTGCCGGCCGGAGAAGCTTACAGGAGCTTTGGTGTCCAGAGTCTTTACGGGGTTCAATCATGTAAGCCTGACCAGGTACTCCTGTGGCTGATTTAAGTCACGGACTCAAATGCCCCAACCCCAAATCTCATTGTTGGTGTAACTCAAAGCCTCCACCCTAAATCACATTTTTACTCTTTGGTTGGCCCAATGTCTCCAGTTAAAGACACTTTTATCAGGCACAACATTCAAAGGATTTAGAGATAACTCCCAAGAGCTAAGGGCAAAAGCTAGACCTCTCTTTGGGTAAAATTTCATTAGTATGTAAATACTCATCCAAAATATAAAAAGAACTCAAGAAGTGGGCAAAAGACCTGAACTGACGCTTCACCAAAGATTATATACAGAAGGCAAACAAGCATATGAAAGATAACTCAGTATAATCTTCCATTAGAGAATTGCAAATTAGAGCAACAATGAAATAGCCCTAACACGTTTAGAATGGCCAAAAGCTAAAACACTGACAGTAGCAAGTTGCTGACTCTCTAATGCGGAGCAGCAGACTCAGTCACCCTTGGGGAGAATGCAGAATGATGCAGGCGCTTTGGAAGGCGCTTTGGAAGACACTTTGGTGGTTTCTCGTAAAGCTAAACAGTCTTCTAAAAGAAGTCCTTCTGGCACCCGTTATTCTTTATATGTTTACTTACGTGGTTAATCTCGCATATACAACCAGATTCCCAGCTCTGCCACCCTCCCAGCGAACATTCTCCTCGCATTACTTCAACTCCAACACTCAGTGCCTCACAGGGAACGTCTTCATCTCAGGCTTTCATGGGACTTTTACAGAAGGTAACCATACTAGAGAACAGAAAAATGTCAGTATTGTCTGTGAAGCAGTAGTTTAGCAGATCCTTGTATCTGGCCACATTGCAGTGAAGTTTGAAATTAATGCTGGAAGCCCACCTATCACTTTCCCCCCAAATAGCTCTTACATCAAAGCAGAACCCTAAAATGCAATTACTTAGAAATAATAAGAAATTGTTTTATATATGTGTGTATGGGGGTGCAAAATTGTGTATATGCTTTTTTAAAAAGATTTTATTTATTTATCTTTAGAGGGGAAGGGAGGGAGAGAAACATCAATGTATGGTTGCCTCTCGTGAGTCCCCTGCTGGGAACTGGCCTGCAACCCAGGCATGTGCCCTGACTGGGAATCAACCACGATCCTTTGGTTTGCAGGGTCATGCTCAATCCACTGAGCTACACCAGCCAGGGCTGTGTATATGCTTTTACTATTTTTAAATGGAATTAAATATGCATTCCAAAGTTAGGCAGAGTTAGAGGAGGAATATAAAAAATTAAAAATTGAATAAAATCAGAAGATAGAAATAAGGTGAAATTGGAAAAGCTGGTAGATTGAGCATAATAAACTCTAGGAAGTCATTTAGCAAAATGTTGGAAATATTAGGGACATTAAAAGAATATTGGAGAATTTTTTAATATATAAATTTAAGAATAATCAGATTATCATGTAGCAGTTAAGGAGTTTAAAAATACTGCTGAAATAAATTATTTGGGGAGAAATTATGTTACTAAGATTGATTTTTTTTTTTAAGTAGAAAACTCACCCTGGCCAGGTCTCTCAGCTGGTTGTAGTGTCATCCCTTACCACCAAAAGGTTGCAGGTTCAATTCTGGGTCAGGGCGCATACCTAGGTTGTGAGTTCGATCTCTAGTCAGGGCACATACTGAAGGCAACCGATGGGTGTTTCTCTCTCCCACCCCCTTCCTCTCTCTCTATAATAAGTTTAAAAAAAGCATATTCTCAGTTGAAGGGTTTTTTTAAGTAGAAAATTCAAAAAGTCTAATATGTTGGAAGAAATGGAAATTGTCTGAAAAGTCACTTTAAAAGGATCTCTACTCCCGAGAGTTTTATGGATAAGCTTCTTTCTGTTTCTATGAATAGATAATCCAGGCAATTAAATACACAGAGTGTAAAACTAAAGGTTCCCCAGCATATGGAGCAAAGCTGATTTAACTAGATAATAAAAATTAACAGTACAAAAGTTATAAACCGGTCACACACTGTAGAAGCAAAAACCTAAGTATTAGCAAATAAAATTAACATAGAGAACTATTGGGTTGGCCAAAAAAGTTCATTTGGTTTTTTCCGTAAGATGGCTCTAGTAGCGTTTAGTGGTCTTTAACTTCTCTAAAGCAATTTCGTTAGATTGTATAGTGACAGCTGTCACATCAGCATGCACTTAAACATAAAAATTGATGCATTTTTGCATAGCCATTTAAATATTGAAGATGGAAGAAAATATGCAAAATTTTCAGCTTATTTTACTTTGTTATTTCAAGAAAGGTAAGCACACAACTGAAACACAAAAAAGATTTGTGCAGTGTGTGGAGAAGGTGCTGTGACTGATTGAATGTGTCAAAAGTGGTTTTGCAAAGTTTTGTGCTGGAGATTTCTCTCTGGATGATGCTCCACATTCAGGTTGAAGTTGGTAGCAATCACATTGAGACATTAATTGAGAACAATCAACATTCGACCCTGTAGGAGATGGCTGACATACTCAAAATATCCAAATTAATGAAGTTATTGGTGAAAACTGTGTCTTTTATTTTGTGAAAAAACCATAGACTTTTTTAGCCAACCCAATATATACCTTGAACCAAGTAGAATTTGTCTCAAGAAAGTAAAGATGGTTGGTTTAATATTAAGAAATTACCAATAATATGTTTACCCAGGGAGAGCAAAGAACCATATTTTTGTATGAAATAGTTTTCATGCTATATTTAATTTTTTTTGAAAAAAGATCTTACAAACTAGTACTTAAAAGATTCTTTTAAATATATATTTTAAAAGCCTGTTATTGTTATTAGCCAGTATCATACTTAATTCTTCTGCATTAGAAGCAAACGTTCACATTTAGAACAGGAACCAGACATGGGGCCACTGGCACCAGTATTGATTTAGTTTTCTGTCGTTTTGTTTTTTCATGTCGGATATATTGAGGTATAGTTTACATGCAGTAAAGTTGACTCTTTTTCGGTGTTTTTTGTATAATGTATGTATTGAACCCTGCTACCATGTTAAACTCATTAAAATTAAAACAATAAAAACTAATGTTTACTAAAATTCATTACTTTTGATAGCTCTTTTTAGAGATTCTCTTGGATTATCTATGCCAACCAGCATTCTTTGGCTAGATACCACTTACTCATGATGTATTATTCTTTTTAACCTGTTGCTGGATTCAGTTTGCTAACATTTTGTTAAGGATTTTTTTTAATGATGTGTGAATCCTGCAAGAATTGGATGAGTATGAGTTTTTATGAAACAGAGCAATTATACTTTAAAATATAATGTTATGAAAATTACAGTTACGTGACAAGCAGTACTGTCTCCGTGTATCTCTTGTAGAGTAATATAAGGAAGCAGAATACTCTCCCTTATTTCAAAAAAGGCAAATCTTGAAGCTCTGGCCTTTCATGGGCGCCCAGTGCTTCTGCAGAGGCGGCCACCCGTGCCTCGAGGGCAGCAGTACCAGCAGTACTTAGTGGGAGCCTGTAATGGGGAGTGTGGAATTGAAGGCCCTCTTTCTTGAGCCTACATACACACTGGAACCACCAGAGACCTTTCGATGCCTCATCCCTCCCTCACAGATTCCCGTGGAGTTAGTGTGAAATGTGACTTGGACATGAGATTTTATTTATTTATTTATTTATTTGGACATGATATTTAAAAATATATATATTGATTGATTTGAGAGAGAGAGACATCAATTTGTTGTTCCACTTATTTATGCATTCATTGGTTGATTCTTCTATGCGTCTTGACTGGGGATCGAACCTGCAACCTTGGCATGTGGGGATGATGCTCTAACCAATGGAGCTCCGCAGCCAAGGCCACGGGAGATTTTTAAGCTTTCCAGTTGACACTAATTTGCAGCCAGGGCTAAGGGTCACTGCTCCATAGGCTGACAGAAATCCTTGCAGGCTGTTGGAGACTGTAAGATCTAGAAGATTTGCATAGCAGATGGAGGAAATGCCAAGTGACATTTACGTTATTATCACTAAGATATTCAGAAAAAGCAATTGTTTTGTTGTGTACTAAGAAAGATAAAACACAACTCAGGAAATGAAAGTCATTTCATATTCCTGGAAGAGAAATGTAAGTATTTAAAAAGTGACAGTTCTTTCCAAAGCAAATAAAAATTATGTAACACCATTTCAATCAAATCTTACTAGAGTTTTTAAAAACTATTAATGTCTCCCACCACACAGATCTTGGTTTCCAATACTGTTCTCCAACAGAGGGACCCAGGGCTTCTTGGAAAGATAGCTACTCTAGTTCTGGGGCAGCAAATATGCAAGCTAACCTGCAGTGTCTTATAGTACCAAAAAAGAAGGAAAATATTATTAATAAAAAACCCCAAATGGTGGAGTGTGCTAAAGCCACGCAGGAGCCAACCTGAAAAAGCTCCCAGTGGCTGAATGGAACAATTTGAGCAAATAATAGATAATGTAATGTTGGATTTTAACCTAAAGTATAAAATAAAAATACATCAGTACGTAGCTATCTAAATAACTGACTGAGTAAATATGTGGGGGAAAGAGATCGTATCCCATAGAGAATTCCAGATCATTTATGCAGATTATTCCGGGGGCGTAAAGCTTACCCCCCAGCCCCCTTGAAGGCGTGGGCTGCGGTCGTGCGGCGTTTTGAAAGAGGAGCTTGCGGAGACGCCGGGCGGCCCTGGAGGAGAAACCCAGGGAAACCCCACCTTGGCCAGGTAAATCCTTAAGGCTGATTTTCTCACTCACAAGTCAGGTTGGTAGCTTGTACCCTTGATGTGACGTGATGAGGTCTTCCTCCCAAAACCCATAAAATCCTAGTCTAGCAGTGAGAAGAAAGGTCAGACCAATCCAGGTGGTGAGACATTCTACAAAATACCTGACCAGGGCTTCTCAAAGCTGTGGAGGTCGTCAAAAAACCAGGCATCGCGGAGACCGCCACAGACCAGCGGGGGCTCAAAACCTGATAACCACACGTAATACAAACAAATAAAGTAAATATTGGCATTGCAAGAAAACAATGGGGTAGCAGAATGGGATATTCACAAAAGAGGAAATGCAGATGGATAACAAAAATATGAATATGTGACCAATTTCACCAGTAATCAAAATGTTAATTTAAGTGACAGAAGTTCATGTTTGCCCGTCACATTGAGCAGGGGGATCTATTTTCTTATTTATTTTTGTTGCTGTTACCCGCTTTAGGGTGGTAGGGGAGAGTACGGGAACTCAGAGAGATACAGCCTTTCTGGAGATTAATTTGCTCAAACATATCAGAAGTCTTAAAAATGTGCATATTCGGACTCAGCATTTTCTCCGCTGTGGATTTACCCTAATTAAAGAAGGATCTGTGGGGAGATTTTAGCAAAAGATAGTTTATATTCTTCGACCCAGTAGAAACCCTTTTGGCATGTTGTGATTAGAAAAGAATGAGAGATTTGAGTGTAGAAATGTTAATTATGTAATTATTTATAATGGCAAAACATAGAGACTGTCTAAATACTCATTATAAGGAAATAAAACACAACACACCACTAAGGGGATTATTACACGTTCATGACTGTGTTCAGCGAATACTTACTTGTTGAGGTCTGATAACCCTGGTGTTCCGTTTGGGGCTTCTGCTCAGAATGGCACCCACGATGCTGAATCTTTCCCTGTGTTCTTTGCCGCAGCCCAAGGTAAGGAAACAGAAGCGAGTTCCTTCTACTGTTTTGTGTACATAACCAAAATTAGTTACTTTTTTCACGTAACCATTCCACTATGTGTATTTTATTTGTCGTCCTCAGTTTCAATGTATTTGCTTTCTTTTCGTTATGGATGTTATGTGGGCCTTTTTCCAGTTCCGTTTCTCTGCCTGAAGTTCTCTCTTCCCCACTTTATGGCTGGCACCTCCTCATCTTCCAGGTTGCAGATTAAAATCACTCCCCAGAGAGAGGTCTTCCTGGGCCATCTTGTCTAAAGGAGCACATGGGTAACACCCCCTTCCCAGCTTTCTGATGCCCGCTGGTTTCTTCCTAGTGAACACAATGGATATTTTTGTGTTTGTTTACTTGTGTATAGTGTTTCCTCCATTAGACTGTAACTTCCCGGGGCTAGGGATTGTATCTTTTCCTTCACCAGTGTGTTTTTAGGTCGCCTTCTAATGTCTGGCATGTTGTCAACGTTACTAAATATGTGCAGATTAAGCAACATAGTTAATTTCGCAGCTTTGACAATAATCGTTCATCGAGAATTTATCACAGACGACAGTGTGGTGATGGCCAGAGGGAAGGAAGGTGGGGGGGCTGGGTGGAGGTGGGCAAATAGGAGGACATGGGGACATCCGTAAGAGAGTCAACAATAAAAATAAAGAAAAAAAGAATTTACCATGTAGGCTGTGGCCAGGTAGCTCAGTTGGGTTAGAGCCAAGGTTGCAGGTTCGATCCCAGTCGGGGCACACACAAGAAGCAACCAATAAATGCAGGATAAGCGGGGCAACAAAATCAATGTTGCTCTCCCTCCCTTCCGCTCTCAAATCAGATTTATCATGTAACTTAACTAAGAGTTTTTGTAGTTTAGATTGTAACAAGTTTATTCTTGTTAACACATTTAATGTATCTTGTTTATATTGGTCCTGATATTTTAATGTATTTGATGTACGAATGTAGAGGAGGGTGGTTAGGTTAGACCCTAGAGACAGAGGTAAGAGACGCTCTTACAACAGAGGTGGAGCTACTCCTGGATGCTGAGCAGTGGGTGGACTTTGAAGAGGTAAAGTAGGGAAAGATATTTTGGACTATCGCTGTGTGTGGCTTTATTTGTATAGCTTTTTTTAGGTTCACAGCAGAATTGAGCAGAAGGCTCAGAGATTTCCCATGCACCTTCTGCATTCACTACTGCATGGTTGTTTTTTTTTTACTTTAAAAAAAATCCTCATCTGAGGATATGTTTGTTGATTTTTAGGCGGGTGGGGGGTATTAAACATCCACGAGAGAGAGAGGTGGATCCCTCCCACGTGTGCCCCAGCTGGGGACTGGACCCGCAGCCTGCGGGTGTGCCGGATGGCGCTCCACCCAACTGAGCTACCTGGCCAGGACTTTGGGGATTTTTTTACTGTGGCAAAACACACATAACAAAATTTCTCATCTTTGCCACTTTAAAACATTCCAGTTCAGTGGTATGGAATACATTCCCAGAACTCTCTGCATGTTGTGAGACTGGAACTCTGCACCCTCCTTGCCCCTGCCCCCAGAACCTGCCTGTATGATACTGACTGCTAGGTATCTCATATAAGTGGAATCGTACTGCATTTGTCTTTTTGTTTGTTTGTTTTTGTTTTTTAAAGAGAGGGAGAGAAATATTAATGTGTGGTTGCCTCTCATGCATCCCCCACCAGGGCCCCAGCCTGCAACCCAAGCATGTGTCCTGACTGGGAATCAAACCAACAACCCTTTGGTTTGCAGGCAGGCACTCAATCCACTGAGCCACACCAGCCAGGGCTGTATTGGTCTTTTTTGACTGGCTTACTTCATTCAGAATAATGTTCTCCTGGTTTACCCACGCTGTAGTATATGCCAGAATCTACTTCCTTTTCAAGGCTGAGTAATATTCCACTGTATGTATATTCCACCCTCCTCCCCTCCTGCAGCTGTCAGTCTATTCCATGTTTTCATGTCTTTGGTTCTGTTTTCTCATTAGTTTATTTTGTTCATTAGATTCCAGTGATAAATGAGGTCATATGGTATTTGTCTTTCAACTGGCTTATTTCATTTAGCGTAAGAGTATCCAGTTCCATTCATGCTGTTGCAAAAGGTAGGAATCCCTTCTTTCTTTCTGCTGTGTAGTATTCCATTGTGCAAATGTACCACAGTTTTTTAATCCATTCATCTACTGATGGACACTTGGGCTGTTTCTAACACTTAGCTATTATAAATAGTGCTGCTATAAACATAGGGGTGCATAATTTCTTTTGATTTGGCATTTCAGGATTCTTGGGGTATACTCCCAGCAGTGGAATCACTGGGTCATAAGGCAGTTCCATTTTTGTTTTTTTTTTTTTGAGGAAATTCCATACTGTTTTCCACAGTGGTTTCACCAGTCTGCATTCCCACCAACGGTGCACCAGGGTTCCCTTTTCTCCACATCCTCGTCAACATTTGTTGTTTGTTCATTTATTAATGATGGCCATTCTGACAGGTGGGAGGTGATATCTCATGGTTTTAATTTGCATCTATCTGATGGCTAGTGATGTTGAGCATCTTTTCATATGCCTATGGGTCCTCTGTATGTCCTCCTTGGAGAAGTGTCTATTCCGGTGCTCTGCCCCCCTTTTTAAAAAATATTTTATTTATTTATTTTTAGAGAGAAGGGAAGGGAAGGAGAAAGAAAGGGAGAGAAATATCAACATGTGGTTGCCTGTCACGTAGCCCCTACTGGGGACCTGAACGGCAACCCAGCCATGTGCCCTGACTGGAAGTCATACTGGCCACCCTTTAGTTTGCAGTCCAGTGCTCAATCCACTGAGCCACACCAGCCAGAGCTTTGACCGTTTTTAAATTGTATTATTTGTCTTCCTGGTATTGAGTCGTATGAGTTCTTTATATATTTTGGAGATTAAACCCTTGTTCAATGTATCGTTGGCAAATATGTTTTCCCATAAAGTTGGATCCCTTTTCATTATGATAATGGTTTCTTTATCTATGCAGAAACTATTTAATTTGATGGTTTTTTTACATTTATTTTTTCCTTTATTTCCTTTGCCCTAGGAGACATATCAGCAAAAATATTGCTATGTGGGATGTCTGAAATTCTACTGTCTATGTTTTCCACTAGGATTTTTATGGTATCATGACTTATATTTAAGTCCTTTATCCATTTTGAGTTTATTCTGGTGTATGGTATAAGTTGGTGCTCTAGTTTCATTTTTTTACATGTACCAGTCCAGTTCTCCCAACACCATTTACTGAGGAGACTGTTTTTACTCCTTTGTATGCTCATTTCCACTTTGTTGAATATTAATTGACTATAGAAACTTGGGTTTTTTTCGGGGCTCTCTATTGTGTTCCATTGATCCATGTGTCTGTTCTTATGCCAGTACCAGACTATGTTGATTACTGTGGCCTTGTAGTGTAGTTTGATATCAGGTATGGCGATCCCTCCTACTTTGTTCTTCCTCGATTACTGAGGCTGTTTGGGGTCTTTTTGGTTCTGTATAAGTTTTTGGAATATTTGTTCTAGATATGCGGAATATGCCATTGGTATTTTAATAGAAATTGTGTTGGCTTTATAGATTGCTTTTGATAGTATGCATATTTTAATGACATTAATTTTTCCAATCCATGAACACGGTGTATGCTTCCATTTATTTATTCTTCACTTCTGACTGGTTCTTTTTTATGGTTTCCTCACCCCTTCTTGCAATCTATGAGCTAGTTGAGCCAACTATCTTGAAAGTCAAACTAGTTTGCATTGAGTTTCTATTCCTTATAACAAAATCAGTGCCTGAATTTGGATCAAGCCTTCTGACTCCGGTGCGCATGCTTCCTCCAGATGTTTTGTATCTGCGATGTCCAGTGCAGTAGCCGCCAGCCACATGTGGCTGATTAAGGTCTTAACATGTATGCAGTACAATTGGGAAATTGACTTTTAATTTTATTTAATCAATTTATTTAAAAAATTTTTTATTGTTCAATTACAGTTGTCCCCATTTTCTCCCTATTACTCTCCCCTGCCCTACCCACCCTCCACCTTCCACTTTCAATCCTACCCCCACTGCCCCCCCACTCCCCTGCACCCCTGGAACTTTAATTAATTTAAATTTAAATACTTGTGGCTAATGCTGTACTGAAACTCTAGAGGGTCATTGGAAGTTGTATTTCTTTTGTCTTTTTTTAAGTTTTTATTTCTTGATTTTAGAGAGAGAGAGATGGATTGTTCCACTTCTTTATGCACTCCTTGGTCGAGTCTTGTACGTGCCCTGACCAGGGATCAAACAGGCAACCTCGGCGTAGCAGGACAACGCTCTAACCAACTGAGCTCTCTGGCCAGGGCTCTTTTGTTATTAAATCAGAGAAGTGGCCCGTGTTTGGGGGAAAAAACTGGAAACGTGACTAGGTGTTTTACTAGAAAATGTGAATACATTTAGGAAATCAACATAGCTAATTTCCATCCCCTCATAGTATGGTTCTGGTAGATATATTTAGCAGAACTGGGACAAATAAAAACTATTGTTGTGCTATCGTAGTGTCATTTCTGCCTGTAGAGAATATCAATGGATTTATTTGTAAAATGCAGTAAATATTTGGTCAGGTTACCACTTTAGTTCAAACAAATTAGCATATAAGTCTAGCGGGAAGAATGCCTAGCCCCCCCTTTGGTGTTTCCTAGGTAACCAGTAGCTGTAAATAATATATCGTTTACGTGGATTTTCTGTGTAAGATTAAAGAGAAATTATTTGAGAAGACCCACGTAAGATGCGTTCTTTGATGCCAGCGGGAAAGCTGTGAATTTCCCTGCAGTGGGCCCTGCACGTTTGGGGAACGAGAGTGAAGGAAGACAGGGGGCAGTGGTTGCGCTCCCTGCCCGCTGAGAAGGGCTCACAGTAGGTTTGAAGGGCAGAGCGAGGGAAGAATTGGCTCTGGGGAAAGGGCACTGCCAAGGAAGGCAAGCAGGGAGAAGGAGTTACCTACCAGACTGAAGGTAGGCTTCTCGCCAGATCTATGGAGTGGACAGTAGGGGGCAGGTCAGTTTGCTGTCCAGCTCAGTGCCTGGTGCTCAGCAAACTCTTGTTAGAGGGGAAAGTGAATAGAAGGGATGGAAGAATTGCTAAGGATAGAAGTATTGCTCCTGTGAGGAAAATGGAATCTTACTTTGGCCCTACCTTTTTCTTTTTTTTTTTTAAGATTTTATTTATTCATTTTTAGAGAGAGGGGAAGGGAGGGAGAAAGAGAGGGACTTTCATACACACCCCCAAAAAGGATGAACCTGCAACCCAGGCATGTGCCCTGACCAGGAATTGAACCAGCAACCTTCTGCTTTGTGGAACAGCACCCAACCAACTGAGCCACACTGATCAGGGCGGCCCCATCTTATTTTATCTGCACCTGACCTCAGCCATCACATGTTTTCCTGACCTTTGGCTGCTTTTGGAGTTATTGTTAGAACATACACTAAATGCATGGATATTATATTTGAACTTGTAATCATTGTCTAGCTCTGAAGAATTGGGGTGGGGTGAGGTTGGCTGAGCATGCTCTGCTATTTAGAAGTGTGGTGAGTGTACCTGAGTTCTGGGAAGTTTAATTTCCTTTTGTTTTAAGACTGTGACAGAGTGGGTGGGACCACATCTAGTCCCTGAATGCCCTGGCCCTGGGCAACATGGTGAGGGCCTCTGGCGGATCTGATAGGTTAGAGGTATGTGCTTGTTTTCTCTGTGTGGTTTGGGGAGGGCAGTCCAGAAGCAGAATGAAGAGTTTAATTAACGTTATTTTCAATAGGATATGTAAATGGATATAAACATATAAGATTGTAATATACAAAACTGATTGGATGCTGTGTAATTTCTAAGTTTCTTCTTTTTTATTCAAAACTTCTCTGAAATCTGATGTTCCATAAAATCTTCGTGAATAGAATTTAACCAATTACTTTTCTCAAATATTTTAATGAATTTCACATCTGATAGTGAAAACAGATTTTAGAATCTGAAAAGGTACAAGACCATATAGGTTGTATTTTTAATTTTAAAAAAATTCTATTTATTTACTTATTTACTTTTAGAGACAGGGAAAGAAGGGAGGGAGAAACAGAGAAAGAAACACTGATGTGAGAGAGATACATGGACAGGTTGCCTCTCACACACCCTCAGCTGGGGACCTGGCCCTCAACCCAGGCATGTGCCCTGACTGGGAGTTGAACTGGAGACCTTTTTGGTTTGCAGGCCAGCATTCAGTCCACTGAGCCACACCAGCCAGGGCTGTTTTCAATTTTTTAAAAAAATATGTTATTTATTTATTTTTAGAGAGAGGGTAAGGGAAGGAGAAAGTGGAAGAGAAACATCAATGTGTGGTTGCCTCTCACGTGTCCCCCACTGGGGACCTGGCCTGCAACCCAGGCATGTGCCCTGACTGGGAATCGAACCGGCTACCCTTTGCTTCACGGGCCCGTGCTCAATCCACTAAGCTAAACCAGCCAGGACTTTAAAAAATATATATTGTATTTATTTATTTCAATTTTAAGTGACTATATATTTACGATGCAATTTAATTTGCACCTTTATTATATGATTTTTGACATATCTCTGTAGGCATGTAAGTGTAACATGGTACCTAGTCTATTTGCAGAGTTTGACTAAGAAAAGGCTCTCTCAGATCTATTTTCACTCAATAAATGTTTATCCGAGTGTCTAGCAGGCACTGTTTTAGACACTGGAAACACAACCCCAAAGAGGACAGCACTCCTGGAGCTGACGTGGTGTTCTTTCAGAGGGGCATAGTTCAGTTTAGGTGGTAACTAATAAAATAAGCAAAGGTACTTTGTCATCAAGGAGGGTTGTACAGGGAATTGAGATATAAACTAATAAACTCACTGGAGACAGAGATTTTTGTTTCGCTTTTGTCTGTTGTGTTCACTGCTCTAGCCCCAGAACCCCAAACAGTGCGTGGCTCATAATAGGCATTCAGTAAATATATGTCATTGCTTGAAGGGTTTATTGTTTTGATTTTGTATAATCACAGACATATACTTCAGTAAATACTTTTTACATTTAACTAGTTGAACATTTTGTAATCTCAGTTACCTTATTTTTATGTTTGTTCCTACTTGTCGTTTCTCCTTGTGCCCAAATATCAGTGTGCAGGAAAACCTTCTTAAGTCCTATGGTGATCTGGTATTGCAAAGGGTAGATGTGGAGAGCAACTTAGGAGGTCATCTTTTATTCAACTTCCTGCCCAGGAAAAACTGAGTAAAATGGTTATGTATGGAGTTTTAATTAATCACTAAAAAAACCGGGGCAACATAATTGGGTTCTCTCTTGGGAAAATGGAGAAAGGTACTTAACCCTAGGTATAACGGTACCAACCTGGAAATATAAGCACCTCGAACTGTGTGGGAAAGTGAAAAAAAAAAAAACTTGAGCACAACTAAGCTGCTCTTTGTTGATATCAGAGACGGGCCTGTCATTCATTTTGGCATTGAAGCGGAGCCTCCTATCTCGGGGGCCGGGCCGGGACTTTTCTTCCTCCCCGGAGAGCTGGGCAGTTACTACAGGTGGAAAAGCCCCGGCCAGTTTTTCAAGAGTTTTTCCTCCTTTCTTTTTTTTCCCTCTGAAACTCATGGTGCTTTTGCTCTGCTTTCAAGATGCATTGAGATCTGCTTTGTGACTGCTTTGGAGCCAGCAAATACCCTGACATGTATAATTCGAATTATGCAGGTTTCATGAGTAAGTTCTATCTTATTTTTTAGCTAGTTAAAATTCAAGTGCTTTTTAGAAAAATGAAGTTAGGCATTATAATGTCTCACCACTTTTAGTTCAGGCATATTTTAAGCAACCTTTTACTTTAAAAAGGCAAGATTTTACATGAAAAGGTCCCTTTGTCAAGACCTGCACTTTCAGTTTCTTTTGAATTGTCTTCGCATTAGATAGTATTCATACGTCTTCTGAAAGACAATTAACTCACCAGTTTTCTTGAGCACCTTTTTAGCTTTACTGAGAAGTATTTTAAATTGAGCTTTCTGAGCTCGATTACTTATGTCTGACACAGTCTCAAGTTTCCAGTGAATGGTAACAAAGACTGTGGAGTGTTGTTGGTACTGCAGTGAGAGGCATGCTTCTTTAGACCAGGTAAGAGAGATCATTTTGTTTCTTACTGCTGGGTGAGTTTTTACAGCGCTTATTTTATATTCTTTCAACACCAGCAATATCAAATTGATAAGTAGCCAGAAGCACGTTAAATTCAAGATGTCCTTGCTTGTTGCAGACAGGAAAACTACAGAGTATGGGGGTTGGGGTGGGTGGGGGGGAGGGGTAGAGTAAGCTTAGTTTATCACTCAGTTACTTATATAAATCAATTAAAATGTGAAAATAATTCCGGAGCTCAGTTTTCTTCATTCAGGAACTAAGGAAGCAGTTGAGGAAATGCATAATTTTAAAGGTACTTACTTCATGGTTATTACTTGTAAATGCAATCCAAATGATAGTATTTACTTTCATTTCTTTCCAGTAGTTAATAAAATAAGCTTTGCCCTCAACTGTACGGGTTTTTTTTTTGTTGTTTTTTTTTTTGCATTCATGAAAACTTTTAAATTGTCCACAGAGAAATATGTTTCCTCAGGATCCTGGGAATAAACCTGACACTTTAAAAGATTTTTCAGCTTATAGCTGCTTCATTCCTTTTTCTTTTTTTTCCCCTAGTACATTTTTCTTAAAAAGTATTTGTGCTTTGAAAATGTCAGCTGTATTCTAATGAAGCTCGGGCATTGTTTGCTCATAAAGGGGCCGGTGCATTCCACTGCTTTATGGTTTATTATGAGGCACAGTGTGCGGGTGTGGGTGGCACCATTTGGTGTCTGCCTCTTGGGGTAGTGACTGCCATTATGCTGGTGTTGGACTGGCAAAGAAAACACAGCATGCGAGATCCTGTGTGAATCAGCAAAGAAAATCTAACCCTAAATAATGGTGAGCGAGCCAGGAATGTGTGACAACTTGAGTTGATCATTCCAAGAATACTCTTGAAGTTTTAGTTACAATATTTACCAGTCACACCCCTTGGTTTTTGATGTATGTAACACTTACTCATTCTTTGGACTTTAATAAAGAAGTCATTGTTTCTAAATAAACTATGACATTTTAAATAGATACAGTAAAATGTTAAATAATACATTTACTTGCAAGTTTTAAGCAACTTAGTGGGGGGGCGGGGTGGGTGGGAGAGGGAGAGGTCGATCAGAGAGCTTTTCTTTCAGTTAGGAAAGCTCTGGTGAAGGAAAAAAGCAACAGATGTTTCTTCTGTTACAATTGAGGCTGTTTCATTCAAAATTCACAGTAGCCGAAATGGGGAGGGGAGGTCATAAATCTGACTTAATCAGTGAATAAATAAAACCTACTCATTTAAATGTATTCTTTTATATTCAGGAGTTGAAAATCAGTATAGGTAAACATCTTCTGAGTAACATACCTTTCAAAGAGGCTTTTAAAAAATCTTAAAACATTGTGTGTAATTCATGGAACTGTGAAAAAGTTAATTTTAGTGCATAGAAGTGGTCACCAGATTAAGCAGAATATTAGGGGAAAGCTAAGCCACCATAAACTATGTGGGGAACACTGAGGTTGCAACAGTTTGTAATTGCACAACGGGCGCGAAGGCTCCGGATGGAGTCGCAGTATTGTTCGCATATAGTGTTAGTTCATTTTATCTTCGGCAAGAAGTGGGAGATTTGTTTCAGATCATTGAATAAGAAGTGTGGGAGAAATATTTTGAGCTTTTTTGAAATGTGTGTCCAGGGTACCTCTAAAAGGAAAGATAGTCTAGATTTGGTTGCTGATGGAAAGAGGGGAGAAGGGGACTGATGATCTGCTCAAAGAGCGGGAAGGAAGAGCTTGGAAGCCCTGTGCATGCCCTGAGAGCAGTCAAAATCTAAAAAAAACCCAATAACCTTGAATTTGGGGCATTCTTAATAAATAAAAACCTTCCCTTTTATTAGTAACACGAAGAGGAGTTCTGTGCTCTTGGAAAGTGTGCATTTAATACACATTACAAAACTTCATGCAGTTTCTTAAGTTAACTCTCGTAAGACCAGTGTGCCGGATCTTTCACATATTAGGCACTAATTTAAAATTGGGTGTGCCCTATACTGTAAAATTAATAATAAGATGTAATAGCCAAAAATCATTTGAGCCATACTTCAAAATTTATCTATGAGTGAATATTAAATGGTGTTCTAAGTGTTTAATTGTCTAAGGAGACTGGAAAAGCCGCGAACGTTCAAGGAGATTATTAAAATTTTCTTCTGCTTTGAACTAGGATCTGTGGGCTACTCTGAAGATTTTCTTTGCTTTAAATAATAATGCCAGAATTTAAAGATTCTGAAGCTTTTCAAATTGTTATTTGAATCTTAATTAAGATTAAGACAAGGTTCTAAAATTAATCTAATTACCTTTGGCTTTTTTTAAGGAATAGCATTATGTAGCAGTTGAGGGTTTTTTTCCCCTCTTAAAGATAAGTAAAATAACTTACATGTAGTTTAAAATGGATTTACAAACTATAGATTTGACTAAAGAAAGAACTTTTACAATTTTGACCAAGAAATATGTAACTGATAGAACAGACAGCCCTAGACAGTGTTGGTGGCTCCCCGAGTGGCTGTGGTGGCATCGTGGGCTGCAGTTGTCAAAAGTGCGTGTCACTCACGATGGGGATGTGGGCATCAGTTACTTCACAAAGAAAGCAGAGTCGGCCGCAGTGGTGCAGAAATAACTGAGACTGTTGACCCTTCAAACTAAGAGCAGTACACTGAAAGATTTCTGGGGTGAGGTACCTGGGGTTCTTGCCTTACGTAGGAACTCTTTAGCACAAAGCTGAGGTCTGGGAAATCGGAGCCTGAACTCGATTCATTGTTCTGCCAGTCGGAACACCCAGAGAGTGACCGATGTGGATGTTCTCCCTGCCTTACATATGTGTGTGCAATTTGAAGCAATCTCGGGTGGAAGTCAGGAGATTTGTCTGATGCCTGTATTTTTTTAAAAAGAAAACGTTTATATTACCATTTAGGAGCAGGTAAAATAGTATGTGTATTGTGCTTTAAGTATATACAGTCACACCTCACTACTCGTCGGCTTCAGAGCTCGTCAACCCTGGTCCTATCACATTTTGACGAGAAAAAACGTTTCGGCTCTCTGCGCTGGCTCGGGACTCATCACACTCGCTAGAACTTGTATGAGTCACGAAGCCGTCCTGAAAGAGAAAATGCTTCATTTTTCGGCACGAGTTCCGGAACGAATTAACAAGCACCAAGGTACCACTGCATTTAAGTATATTAACTCTCTTGTGCTGATAGGTCCAGGAACCTATCATGTAATAGAATTACTTCTTTCTACCAAGTTTCAAGGAACCAATTTTCAAATGAACTTTTTGGACCTTGACTCTGAAGCTAGAGATCATCAGCAGGGGGGCTTTCCTTTTGGCACTTGGCTCTCTTGTGTTGCAAAGTTTGGTGACTCTTTTGGCAAATTTCTCTGACAGAACAATAGACTGTTAACTGAGCACTTACTGTGTGCCAAGTACACCTAGTGGAATTTATAAAGGTTTGCAAAATCTTTTCATGCATAAAATTTTAATACAAAAGATTTTATTGATACTGATGTCAACCTTTAAAATTTCTTGCTCTTCACAATATGATTTAAATGTAGCTTCAATAATAGCCCTCCAGTCCTCGCTGGTTTGGCTCAGTGGATTGAGCATCAACCTGCAAACCAAAGGGTCACTGGTTCAATTCCCAGTCTGGGTGCACATTGATGTTTCCCTCCCTCTCTTTCTCCCTCCCTCTCCTTCTCTAAAATAAATAAATAAAATCTTTGAAAATAATAATAATAATAGCCCTCCAGTGGAACGTGTTGAAATAAGAATATTGATAACATTGCAGTTTTGAATGAGCTGCTCAGTGTAGTACTGTGGAATACATTGATAATTTTTGTATTTGCTAAGAAATAGAAAGAACTGCTTTGAAACTTTAAATCATGGGTCTTTAGTCTTTCTGAGTTTGTGTCTAAGTTTTAAATGTATTTTTAAGAACGGAACTTTTAAATTCTAGATCCGTCTGTAGTCTTTGGCATGTTTTATAAGGATTAGAACAATACCTCTTGACTGTAAATTTAAAACGATTTCTTTGTTAACTAACAGTGTCTAGGGCAGGGCACCATTTCAGAGTGGTCGTGGGCTTCTTCATGAGAATGATTTCCAAGTAAGAGCCCTTGGGTATTCTAATGCTCGTAAACTCTGGTCCTTGTGGTTGCGCCCCGCTGCCTTGATCTCCTCTAGCCAATACTGCGGCTGCTGGTTCAAGATAAAGTGAGCTTTCAGCTCACTCCCTTTCCCTGGGCACGCAGACAGCGTCTGTGTGCCATCTGGTGGGTGTGCTGGCTACGGTGATGGGACTAGTAGTGGTTGAAAATAGTTAAATACTGAAAAGATGTAACATTTACCAAAAGGAGATTGAAGCCCTTTCTCTTCTTAAAATGAAAATAGAAATAAGTATAATAGAATCTACTTCCATAATACTTCATTACTTCCTGCCCTTGAACAAAGAAAAAAAACTTGAAGCAGTCTTTGCCAGTCTTGTCTGATCATAAAAATCACTTGAGGCTCTTGTTAACAATACTCTTTCCCAGCCCTGACTGGTGGGTCAGTGGGTCATGCCACAAACTGAAAGGTCGCAGGTTTGGTTCCTGGTCAGGGCACGTGCCTGGCCCGCAGGCCGGGTCCCTGGTTGGGGGCGCGCGTGAGGGGCAATGGGTTGATGTTTTCTCTCCCTGTCTTTCCCCCTCCCGTCCCTCCCTTTGCCTTTCTCTAAACATAAATAAATAAAATCTCTTTAAAAAATAAAAATAATTTGCACTCCTACCTATTTTCAGACTTTTTAGGTGCCAAGTGGAATTCAAGAATGTGTACTTTGAGTAAGAGGAACACGACCCACTCCTCTCTCCCTTGCGCTTTCTGACCGGGCCCCCTCGGGGAGAATAGCCGTGAAGGACTGGGAGAGCCGAGTGATTGGAGGCCTCGTGGTGAACTTACATAGTTATTAATCAGAAGGCATGTTGTCCTAAAATGGGAATTCTCATTAAGCAGGTGGAAGAGAAATGAGAAAAATAAGAATTAAAAGGTTTCCTTGACTAAGCAAGATAATAGAAAAAGGACAAAATGGCAGGTTTTAACCAGAGATAGAGAAGCCAGTGACAAAGCAGCAGGATCACTTTGTAGATGAGACTAATGTTTTTGGACGGACATTGAAACAATATTGAAAGGGAGGGGTTCTGCTAAAGAAACCTAGTGAGAATGGAGTAAGTGAGTTCTAAGATCTTTTAGCTTTGAACTTCGATGAACTAAATGAAAGCAATTATGATAGTCCAGATAGCAGAGCTTGAATTAAGGAGTTCATTTAAGAAATGAAGAGGTACTGTTTAAATCCTGACATGTGGGAAGATGGAGAAAGAATTTTTTTTCTCTCCTTTCAAATTGAAGAATTCAGGGCATTTATGGTTCTGGATACCAGATAAAGGAGTTTCCTGATCGCTTTAAAAGATGTCCTCCAAGGAAAAATGCTTGTCAAAGCCAAGGGAACAGATTTCATCCTCCAGAGAAAGTATACAGGGAAGTCTGACAAGAGAGATTTATTGACCTATTTAGGAGTATGCCCTTCGGGCTGTAGAGCTATTTCTTGTTGGGGCCATTTCAAGGATCTTTTCCTGGGTTCATGGGAAGATTTTGGTTAGGTGGTCCCTTTGGGGGGCTCCTGGGAGTCCTGTGTTCTGACAGCGCAGAAACACGGGGGCTTTTGCTTCCGTGCCTGGGATCTGCGGGAAGGCGCGTTTCAGATCCACCCCTGCCTGTGCGGTAGAGGGTGTTTGATCTCTCTTTTGGAACCAAATGCACAGGGGGTGTTCTGGAGGCCACTTTAACTGTCATGCGAGTACTTGGGAGATGTTACGAACTTTCAGCCTGTTTCTTACCCCTCCCATTTATAGTGGTATTGTTCGTGGCTGCCCAAGTTAAAAGTTTACTGATGGTAATAGCGTTTGGATTTACTCTTCAGAAGTTTGGTGAACATGACTGAGCATAAATGCAATGAAATGCAACATGACAGCGTTATAATGTGCAGCTGGGTAATGCGCCTTATAGCTATACTACCTGTAGCTGTAAATGGAATAAAAACTTTAAAAAAAATGAGTATGTTTAAATGTAAAAATGGAGTCAGCCCTGACTGGTGTGGCTAAGTTGGTTGGGCGTAATCACCCGGGAGAGGTTGGTGATTCAGTTTCTGGTCAGGGCACATGCTTAGGTTGTGGGTTTGGTCTCTGGTAGGGGCGTGTACAAGAGGCAGCCAATCAATATTTCTCTCTCACATTGATGTTCCTCCCTCTCTTTCTTACTCCTTTTCCATCTTTCTAAAAATAAATAATAAAATCTTTTTTAAAAATTAAGGAAGTCAGAGTAATTGCAAGGTTTTATTTATTTACCTTTAATCCTGACCTACACACTGTATATATGGCTAAGCTACTTTAGTTTTTATATTTCCAGTTGGATATGCTGTCTTTCCTATTAATTATAAAGTATTCGTATGTGTTTCATTTATGAAGATAGTGCTATTGATCTGTTGGGCCTGAGTCATTTTTTTTCTAAATAAAGGTGGTCAGCTATCCCCAGAGCCATCCATACCATTTCTCCCTCGACCACTGTCTTCCATGACATACATTGTTTTCTAGATGGCTGGTTAAAAGTTATGAAATCTTTTCTCATCACAAAATGAATTGGCCTATTCCAGAATCAACCTCTGACTTGATCTCATTGGTAATACATTTGAAACCAATCGGTCGTCCTTTACAACAGGTATAACAAGCAGTTAAAAGGACAGTATGGAAAGACATGTTTGACACTTTCTGACTGCTTATTTTCTGATGGAAATGTTAATCACTAATGAAATAAAGCATGTGACACTGTCCCATGAGCAGTAGATCAGTGGAGCAGAATAGAAAGGCAAATAAGTTAATCCAAATAAGTAAAACGATCAAGATAGCATTTTATATCAGCAAGAGAGAGGGGGAGTGCATTATTCATGAAAGTAGCCATCTGGGAAAGAAAATCGGATTTTGCACTTCTCACATCAAATAATTTCAGGTTGAATCAAGGGGGTAAAATTCAAAATGAAGGAATTAAAGAATCAGAAGAAAACATGGGGGATATTTTATACCCTCTTAGCATATAATTAATGATAATTAATTTCAAAGAACAGCATATCCGGCTGGAAATAGCAAGCCTGGAAGATAAGTGAAACACGCACAGCATGTCCGGGTACAATGTGCGCCTCCAGGGTGGGGAGCAAGGATGCACTTGTGAGTAAATCGGACTTCCTTTGTTTCTGTGTTTAAACATATTCACAGACCCTCTTATGTATGACGTAAGAGTCATAAGAGGAAAGAACTGTAAAGTTGACTATGTTTTTTAAATGTGCACATAAAATCATATATGAAAGCAAAAGACAAATGTGAAATTGGTAAAAATATTTGCACTGGGTATAACAAAGGATATACTTACTCCTTCAGTATTTACAGAGGGTCTACCGATAAAAAAAACAATCACCCACAGCCAATAGAAAGATGGACATAACTCTCAGGAAGGAACATTTTGGTGACTTTTAAACAAAACAAGTCAGCCTTATTCATAATAAAACCGAAATAGCCACATCAGACACTACTTTTCACAGAAGTAAAATCTGATGACACACTGAGTTGGTAAGGATATGTGGGCATGGGCACTCCGTGCTCCGTGAAGGGGGTGCGAGTCAGTGCGGCCACTGTGTGTGTGTGTGTGTGTGTGTGTGTGTGTGTGTGTACACTCATTACAGTGTTATTTTTAGTAATAAAAGACTTTCCTTTTAAAGATGTTTGTAATACTTAATCCATTCCTAAGGGCTTAATAAATAATCTGCTCTAGGCATAAAAAGAAATAGTACGTAACTAACAAAGTAAATACTGAGGCAAACTACATATACAGGTATGGAAGCCATCTAAGATAAATACCTGTTATTAAGTGAGGAAAAAAGCAACATGCACACTGATACAGTACTCAGCCATACATGTAAGAGAAAAATACTTACGCATATATGTCTAGGTATGGCTGGAACGTTTCCGGAAGGTTATAAAGGAACTGGCACCAGTCGTTATCACTAGGGAAGCGAATGGTTAAGTGGTAGTTGGTGCTGGAAGGATGCTTAGTTTTCACTGTATGCTCTTGTCCCGTGAATTTATGTATTGGCTTCCATCAGATGTTCATTTGCTCATTCATTCATTCATTCACCCAACAAACACTCGTGGAACCCTGCTGTGTTTCGAGTACTGTGCTGGATGTTGGAGATGGAGCAATGAATGAGACAGCAGAGCCGCTGTCTTTGCAGAGCTTACCATTCTGAGAGTGGGTGGGCCGTGGGCAGCTACTAATTGCAGAAGCTGGTGAATATAAATGTGCAGCATGTCCATGGGAGGCATACCTCGTTTTATTGTGTTTAGTTTTATTGTGCTTCACAGATGTTACGGTTTGTTTGTTTTTTTACAAATTGAAGGCAAGACCCTCCACCAGCAAAAAGATTATAACTCACTTGCCTGCAGTATTCGCTCTATCACAGTGACGTAGAGTGGAACCCTCAGAATCTCTGAGGTATGCTTGTAATTGGTGAAAAAATCGTAGTAAGTTTGAGGAAGTGCTGGTACAGGCTGGTCAGGCATCTCTGACACAGTGATGGCTGAGCAGAGACTTGAAGGAAGCTGGGGAATGAGGCACAGATAAAAATACCTGGGGGAGGGGGTAGTTACAGGCCAAGGAAACTAAGGCCAGAGGCCACGAGCCATAAATTCTCTTAGCGTGTTTTGAGGAACAGCAAAGAAGGCTGTGATTGCCGTGGAGTGGAGGAGGGGGAGGGGGACAGGTGACGAGGTCAGAAACCAGTGCACAGGTGACAAAGAGCTCTCGGAAGTGGCGTGAGGAATGATGCTCAGACCAATTGACACACACCCCCACCCCCACCCCCCACTGACCAGGGCCTGGAGTTGACATTTACTGAGGCGCAGAGAGAGATGAAGGCTTCTGGGCGGGATGGAGAGCAGCCAGGAATCAGATTTTGGGTGTTAAGCTTGAGCTACTTAGTGAGCATCAAAACAGAGGTACAAGAAGTGACAGCTGGATATGTGGATTTGATGTTCAGGAGAGAGGTGTAATCTGGAGAAATACATGTGAGAGCCATCAGATCACCTAGTAAGGGGTTGACAGAGAAGAGTTGGAGGACGAAGCCAAGGGCCTTCCGAATGTTTCTGGAGAGGAGGGGCCGGGAGTTAGGAGAGCCAACAGAGGGTGGTAGTTCGGAGGCCAAGGGAAGAGTGTCTCGAAGGTGTGATTCTCTCTGCGGCAAAGGGGGCTGGTAGGTTAAAGGAGGTTGAAGACGGGAGTTGACTGTTGGACTTAACAACATGAAGATGGTCTTGACAGGAGCTATTTCGGTGAAGTGGGGGAGAAGTGGGAGCGGGTTAAAAAAAAAAAAAACAGCAGAGCCTTGGCTGTTGTAGCTCAGTGGATTGAGTGCGGGCCTGCGAACCGGACTATCGGCGGTTCAATTCCCAGTCAGGGCACATACCTGGGTTGCAGGCCAGTTCCCTGCAGGCCAGTTCCCAGCAGGGGATGGGAAAAAACGGCAGAGAAGTGGAGAGAGCAAATGTTGACAGACTTTGCGACTCTTGCTGTAGCGACGGGTTGGCCAGAGAGGGCGTGTTGCTGTTTCTCAGGTGGGAGAAGTAATGCCTGTTGCGTGCTGGTGAGAGTGATTCCGCAGGGAGGGGATGATGGCGGCGACTCAGGAGACTTGACAGGAACGGCAGCTTGAGGTATGTCATTTAGACAAATACACGAGCTACCTGTTTAAAGAATAAAAATGTCAGATACAGCTCCAATCGAGGTAACGGAAGAGGAAAAGCAAGAGGGCTGTATAATCTGTAGTTAGCCTCTTACTAATAAATGTGAAATTGTGTCGGTCACTTTCTCCCATCATTTTTTTAAAAATTAAGGTGTAATTTCTATGTATCTGGTAGAGTTACATTTGACAATCACATACCCTTCCACAATCTAGGTCAGGTTAGAACTTTTATTTGGGGCCGTAGGTTAGCTTGTCCTGTGCAGCTGGACCCCGTGCAGGCGGGATGTGCCACTGCTTCTGCTTCGACTTACTTACGAACCCATAAGATAGGCCTCTTCTATTCCTACAGTGAGTTTACTGATTTGGTTCTTCTAGGAGGATGTGATACAGGCATTAGTTAAGAAGGTTTTCCCGAAAACTAATTCTGGCAAAAAACAAAAATATTTCCCCCCGAAAATTAGTGCTGTGAAAAAATAATTTTACAATGGCATCATGTAGATAATCCACAGCTATTAGAATTTTGTTTTTCATTTTAATTGCACATATTGAACTGGAACTGGAAGGCTTCTGGGTGAAAGAATTTTTTGGTGTCTAGACAATTCTAATGGGAAGCAGAAAGATTTCATTTACTCAAGAAATTAAAATAAGATTTGAGCCAAAATGTTGTGCCTGCACCAAGATTTGGCATAAAGTTTTACCTTTTTCTTCCTAGTCACTTCCATAGCTGGGTGAGTGATCTCTTTCAGTTAATTCAGGGAATTTCAAGAACCAAGATCCAGGCAGATGTTTAAAGGTTTGTTTTTAATAAATGCATCAAGTGCCAGGAATTGGCTTCTGGACAGTATTGGACCCCTGTTGCCAAGAAGGTAGGAATTAAGGCCACGTACTTAAGAAAAGTTGTCCAGACTTGGTTTGATTTACTTTCATAACCTGGCTGGAATTTCGTGAGACTGGATGTTTGTAACCTATTTAAATATGTCCTTTTGAGTCAAAACCTTACATTTCTGCTGCTAGTTTATTCCATGAAAATAAACTGTCTAAAGACATATGGCTTTTATTTCTGAATATTACAATTATTGAAACCCCAATGGAGTCTCTTTAATTGCTTCTAAAACAGATTTTACTTTTACTAATTAAAAAAATACAGATACCTCATTTATAGATCATCTTGTTTCAGCAACTGTAGCTGATTGTCTCACTTTCCTTCTTTTTTCTTTAGAATGGCAGTAGCTTTTTAAATTATAAAACAAGTGCATGCATGTTTACAGAATGTTTTTTCAATAATAAAAAAGTATTAAAACAAAGTAAAACATTCCTCTAGCACACTCACCAGAGCTAACCTCTATTAAATTTTTTGCTATTTATCTTGCCAGACTTTTCACACATGTGTAAACTTGTATGTATATGTAGTTTTTAAGATAAATGGAATCATACTAATTATATTCTCCCTTTTTTACAGATTTTATTTGTTTAGTTTTAGAGAGAAGGAAAGAGGGAGAGGAATATTGATCGGTTGACTCTCATTCGTCCCCCCCACACACACACATACACACAGTGGGGACCTGGCCCACAACCCAGGCATGTGCTCTGACTGGGAATCGAACTGGTGACCCTTCCGATCACAGGCTGGTGCTCAATCCACCGAGTCACACCTGCCAGGGGTTATATACTCTTCTAATAAGAACATTTTTTTCATGGCAGTACATATGTGCATTTTGGGGGGGACTGTGTAATATTCCATTATATACATGTACCAAAAAATGTTTAAACATTTAAATTATTTCCAGGTTTTTGCTTCTATCCACAGTGCTGCAAACCTTGGTCGTGCGTGATTGTTCTATCTGCTTAGTGTATTAGCGTGCACATCCAGCCGAAGGCACGTCCATGGTTAATTGTGGTGTGGTGGAGGCCAGGGATCAGCTTCCTACCTGGGCAGTGGTGGACAGCTGAAAGGAAGGGTATTTGTTGAGGTAGAAAGAGGCTTTAAAATGTGTATAATTGTTCTTAAAGCACTTACTTAAAATTGTGTACTCTGACACACAGTTCCGTCACTCTTACTGCGCCGTTAGACCACCCACCCTCCAGAGAGGCTCTCCATTACGCCTGCGCCGACCTGAGCGTTTCAGCCCCTTGAGTGCAGGGGACAGTGCGCCTGCATTGAGTATCCGCGGTGCTCAGCGTTAGTATTTGACATACACATAACGTCGTGGGTGCCTAGTAAATCCTTTTTAAATGTACCAATTTTGCTACATCTTTTAGCATTTTTCCCTGACTGGTGTGGCTCAGGGGATTGAGTGCCGGCCTGTGAACCAAAGTGTCGCTGGTTCCATTCCAGTCAGGGCACCTGCCTGGGTTGTGGGCCAGGTTCCCAGTGGGAGGGCCCCCAGAGACGACCGCACATCGATGTTTCTCTCTTTCTCCCTCCCTTCCCCCTCTCTAAAAATAAATAAATAAAATCTGTTTAAAAAAAGTTAAGCACTTCTTTCATATGATCATTGGACATTTATATTTCTTCATGTAATCAGCTTATTTTTACACCGAGGTGTCATATATTGTTACTGATTTATAAGTGGGAAGTTAAGTAAATGAAAGTTTTAAAAATAGTAATCAAATGACGTATAATGTGTTGTGGATTTATTTACCAACTCCAAGATTTGTCTTTTAAATTATTGGGTCTTTTGCTTAGAAAATACCAGCACTGGTTTTTAGGTGGTCAGATCTGCCCATCTGCTTTCACTTTAAAGTTTCTAAATTCTGTAGCATGCTTGGAAGGGCCTTCCTCATCCCTGCATTATTTTTAAAAATGGTTTCATTTCTGCTAATACATTTAGGTTTTACTTTTCATACTTAAATATTGTATCTTTCTACAATGTATTTTTGTGCATGGTGAGAATTATTGATCTGCTTCTTAGCCAGTATCACATCATCCCAGCCACTGTAGCTATGCAGTGGTTCAGAAATCTGGTAAGCTGAAGCTCCCCTTTTCTCTGTTATTCCTCTTATTTTTCTCCCCCAATTTCCTGGCTGTTCTCTGCCTTTACGCTTCCACATAGAATCAATTCAACAAATTTATTAGGTTCCTTCTAAATTCTCTTGGATTAACTATACTATCCTGACAGGTCTGGCTATAATAATATTTAATAATAACATTCCAATGTTTAATTTTTATTTATTATTGTTCCAATTTTTTATATTCTTAATTTTTTTAGTGTTAGGTTTAAAATTAGAGTCAACCTGCTTTCGAACCTTAATTATCTTTTTTTTTGTTTGCTTTATGGTTTTTTGCAAGTCTTTGGCTTTCGCTTCTACCACAGTGTGTCAGAGATGGTCTCATCTTAATCATTCAGCAGGATTAAGGTCATTTTTCAAATCCATCTGAGAGCCAGACTTCCAGGGCCGCGCTCCTCCTCACACGGATCTGTGTTGTGTTCTCCTTCCTGGGGCCGAGTCCATGGCTCCTGTCTGTCCAGCACAGAGCTGTTTCTCCCCGAGAATCATCGCTTGTTATCCTCCAGTTTGGTAGATTCTTACACTAGTGGATAACCATCGTTAGGGAGTTTTGATAATAACCTTACAGTTTAACAGTTAATAAGGTAGGTTATTTATAAAAATCAGTTGCACAGTTACAGAGTAAGGAAACTTTATTTCCTAATACTGGTTGTTCAGTCATGTTTTAAAAACAATAAACAAAAATAAGGACCTAGTATTTAAATTGACTTCACACTTAGTGTAAGTCATGGTACCTGTTAAAAATTAAAAAAGCTATATTGTAGGCTGCATTACAGGAAGTCTGGCGTCCAGATTAGGAAAGGTCTATGCTAATCAGTTTTTATGGTTTCATGCACCAATTATTACCCAGGATCCAACCAGGTGCTGGGATGCAAAGCTGAGACACGGACCACCTACGGCAGAACTGCAAGTGAGTGATAATAGGCTTTATGAGAAGCTGGAAGAAGGGTGTCTGGGACCTAGACCACAGAGGCTGGGCACAGCTTTCGGGGAGGAGGCAACCCACAGAGCACAGGCAGCAGAGCTGGAGCCGAGGCCCTCACCAGCAGTGAGACCTAGTGCCAGTCTTTAGCCTCGCTCCACCTCAGTGTCTCCACGTGGACATTGAGGTCAGCGGTCATAGTTTCACACTGTTGTCCTGAGCCTTACTGAGATGATTCTAGAGCAGACGGTGGCACGTGGTAGTAACTCAGAAGGTGGTATGAAGTGTGAGGAGGGGGGAGTTGCCTCAGCAGAAGGAAAGGCGCACACCAAAGCCAGGGCATATTGAACCGGGGTCTTGCCGAAACTGCAGTATTTTGACTGGCGTGTGGGGTGCGTGTGGGGGAGCACAGCCGGAGGTGAAGCCGGGAAGCGAGCAGGGGCGCAATCTCCAGGCAGGAGCTTTGTGTCACATCCAGGAGTCTGAAAGGCATTTAGGAAGTGTCCTGGGGTCCTTGAAGGCCTTAAGCGTAAGGGGAGTGGCCAGAGGAGTCTCTCCAGTTGAAAGACTGGTTTGTTATCATGTGTGGAGGGGCTAGGAAAGCCATTTGAAGTAGGATATCCAGTTAGGGCAGTGGTGCCTAGCCCTGGCTCTGCGTTGGAAGCATCTGGAGAACTTTTTAACAGGCGGGTGCCCAAGTGGACTGCACCAATTCTATGACCAGCCCTGAGGGTAAGACCCAGACGATTTTAAAACGTGGGTATTGAGGGAAAACAACATACGACAGACAAATGGACAGAGGGAAACTGAAGGGGAGGAGCCACGGCGTTGTTGAAAACTCAGGAGACAGAGTACGGAACCCATGGCTGAGATCGAGGAGGAGTCAGGAGATGTAGAGCAGGCATGAAGGAAGGCATTTATGTGAGAATTTCCACTCAGAAATAAGTACAGATACGCGGGTGCATATCCATAAGTCCACAGGTTGAGGCAGAAGAGCTGTAACTGGGCCCAGTGGTCAGGTACCCTGACTGCAGGAGATGCCGGAGTCTGCTGGGAAATAGGAGGTGGGAGTGGAGCGGGCTCTGGGAGCTCTGGACCCGGCGTGTCAGCGGGCGGAGGCCAGAAGGACGTGTTTCTGGAGTCCTGCTCTTAAACCCCGGGTTCCCCCCAGAGTGTCAGCGTTGGTCCTTCACATGCTTCCTGGGTGATCTCTCCTTTGTTGTATCAGATTACGGTTACCTTCCTGGAGAAACATCCACAAACCAAAGATTGTCTGGAGCAGTTAATGTGGTGGTTCCAGAGATTACTGGCTGACTTATTTTTTTTTTGGGGGGGGTGGTGCTTTGATAGCTTAATTTAAAGTTTAAAGTGTCTAAATCACTTGAACACACTGTACAGGTGCCACAATTTCCAACATTATTAACCCAGGCAGAGTCCTATTTTTTTCTCGGTTGTAATAAAGCCTCAAAAAACTGCCAACTCGGTATTTTGAAAACATGTTAACTTTCAGTATAAAATATTTTGTATTTATACTATAAAGAAATTATGACACATTTTCCTTCATGCATTTTTTGTTCTATGATGTCTAATAAAGGCCTAACTGGATTGATTTCTCAACTCTGATGTAAACTGTGCTTTGCATTATGTATGTACTCTCTAAATATTTTTTCTCTACAAAAACCAGCTACATATCCAGTAGTTAGTTAATTATCAGGTAGACTAAACTATTTTATTTTACAGATTTCCCATTCAGCTGAACTAATTGTATTCACTGCAACAAAGCAGTCATGGGTATGGCTTTTCAGTAAGGCTTCTTGTTTATGATTTACTTGTAAGACAATTACAAATCACTTAAACCAAACTAGGATCAGGACCCTGGGGTTAGAGGTGGCCTTGATATCGCAGAACATTAACCCAGCGCTTTGATGCCATTTCAGGTAACATTTCATTTGTCGCATATCCAGTCTCCAGCACCAACTCACCAACCAAGATTTTACCGAAAACCTTAGGACCAATAAATGTGAATGTTGGACCCCAAATGGTAAGAAAATCACCCATCAATCTTAGAATTTGAAACCTTGCTTAGGTAAGACTAATATAAAGGATAATTGCACTGAAGGTAGTTGATCAGATTTCTAGTTAATTTCTTAATCAGTTTTTTAAGAAGTTTTGTTTTTATCTGAATGTAACTGATTAAATCCTGAGACAAAGAAGGCGTGTGCTCTTCTGTGTTTGATTTTCACGCATCTGACTACGGATTCTGGGTGTGTAGTAAGGCTTTTGCTCTGTCCGCAAGGCTTTTCTTGTTTGGTGAAAATTGATTTGAAATCTGTTGTGTTTTATAAACATAAATCTTCCCTTTTTTTCAAAAAGATTTTAAATCTTTCCCTTTTTTTGACCTAGAATCTCACATAAATTGAATATGACCCTTAGTTAATCTACATCTGGAGCTATTAGTCTGATATCTTTGATTTAAGGACATTTGGGGAGAAACAGCAATTCATTTAAATGCCAATTTATTTAAATCTTTAACAGTAAAAATAATGGATGAAAATGTGAAATTATTTAACTGTTTCTCTGACAGCATTTCATTAATTTTGTTAGAGCTTGAAGTGCATAGCACTTTAGAAAGCCTTATTTATCAGCACAGTTGCGTGTAACTACTCTAAAAACTGTGCCTAATTTCAATGGCTTCACCACCATCAGCAAACCTTTGTAAGCACTCGAACTGCAGCTCTTCGTGGTCAGTGCTTGCCCGTACTCATCATCGAAAGAGCAGTAAGGATAAAATTTGCCTGTAAGGTACAGTACTGAGGACTCTGTTCAACACAAAACTATTTACACAAAAAACACCTTTTAACCATACCTAATGGCTCCAGAAAGTCTCAGATTTTGAGACATTCCAGGCATGACATTTTTCCTGATTGCTTGAGGACTGTTAGTTATCTACAGAATCCAAGCCAAAGGCCTTGCACAATTTACTATAACTATGTGAAGAATGTAACCTCACTCCAAACCCTACAGAAACTTAAGCTTAGGTAAGTGTTTCCACTTCAAGGTGGTTCAGGGTGTATTTTCAAACTTTTGCTAGCATTGTGCTGCTCATCGGCCACTGCGGTAGGAACAAGTGAGATAGGGCACCTGACTTTAAAGTCTGTTTTTTGAAATGTGATTTCTATAAATCCCAAAAATAAAAAAACATACTCGAACTATTACAAGTTTGGCCCTTATAGTACTCCTCTGTTTTGAAATACTGTTTTCTGTTGTGGTATTTTAGTGATGCTCTGAGGTTTAAATTTCTCTTTTGGAAACATGTAATTTCTCTCCCCATTTTCCATTTGAACTGATGTACATGGAAGCCTTCACACACTTCAGTTCTGACGATGATGAGCAATTAGGTTGAATACTTACCCGATCACTGCTGCCCTCAGAATCAGCAAAAAAAAAAAAAAAGGTCATACAGAACAGAGACCTGGGGCTCTCCCTTCAACCAGTCTGGCCCGAGGCCTTGATGTGTCTCCCGAATTCTCAGGTGGTTTTCCAGTTCTTAGTCTTGGGCCAGAATCAGAGTTTCTGTTTTTTCTCCTAGTTGGTGCAGAACTCCAATCATAGCCCTTTCTTTCTTCTCCTCTTGCTTGCCTCTTTTGAACATTGTCCCTTTGCCTTCAATTTCTCATAATTAAAAAAAAAAATTTTGTTGCCCTGGCTGGTGTGGCTCAGTGGATTGAGCACGGGCCTGCGAACCACACAATCGCAGTTTGATTCCCAGTCAGTGCACATGCCTGGGTTGCAGGCCAGTTCCCAGTGAGGGACTCATGAGAGGCAACCATATGTTGATACTTCTCTCCTTCTTTCCTTCCCTTCTTCTCTAAATATAAATAAATAAAATCTTTAAAAAATTTGTTTAGTTAGAAATTCTTGAATAAAACCTCCCTCGTTTCCTTTTATAGCAAATTTAAATTTCGTGTCTCTTTGGAAGCCAAATCTTAATAGTAAATAGAAATTTCAAAAGTAACTTGAAAGAGAGAAAAACTTGGTTTTCGTGTTTATAGAAACTAGCAGTAACTGTTTTAGTTTAAGAAAATTGCCCTTTTCTTAAAGGTATCTGTATCTGTATGTGAGTGTATGTGTTTGTGAGTATATACATGAGTGTGTATATATATTGTATATGTATTGGAAATACTATTATGAGCATATATACATGAGTGTGTATATATATACACAAATATCTGTATATATATATATACACACATACACAGATATATGTGTAAAACTCATGTATGTTCTTATGATTATTTTAATATGGTTGAAACTGCATTTCTGATATTGAAAACTACAATTTTACGAAACCCTTTAATGTAACACTTTATAACTGTCTAGATCTTTTCCTTTCGGAATGCAGATGCCGCCTTGACTTTCTTCCTGTAGATGGCAGTGGTGCGTAAGACACACTGACTGAGGGCAGAAAATCTCTAGAACGAGGTTCAGTCGATGGCATGATTTTCATTGCCCAACTGTAACCTATTGTCTGAGAAACCACAATTACATTTACATTAAGGTTGTCTTTGTTTTGGGTTTTTTGGGGGGCGGTGGTGAACTTTAATATTCATTTTCCTTGATCAACTGAATATTAGAAGTAGTTACCTTGAATTATCACTCATTTTAATTTGGGATTTCACAATTAAATTTTATAAGCATGCCTGACTCACCACCTACAGAGGCGTCCTATATTCAGTGCTTGATCAGTTCTGTTGACTTTCCTTCAGTTTGTTTCTTAAGACTCACTGTCTGTCCTAGTTTAAAAACTCATTGCATCTCACATGAGCTTCCAACCTGTCTTTCCAATTCAAGTCTATCATCTCCAATGTGCTCATTCAGAAAATGTTTATTAAGAACTTGCTATGGCCCTGGCTGGTGTGACTCCGTGGATTGAGTGCCAACCGTAAACCAAAGGGTGGCCAGTTCAATTCCCAGTCAGGGCACATGCCTGGGTTGTGGGCCAGGTCCCCAGTAGGGGGCACATGAGAAGCAACCACGCATTGATGTTTCTCTCCTTTTCTTCCTCCCCTCTGCGCCTCTTAAAAATAGGTAAATAAAATTTTAAAACATAAGATGAAAATTAAAAAAATCAAAATATATGTCCATGTTGATGCCTTTCTCTCTTAATTGGAACACAAACAAAACCATACTATTATGAAAATTTTCCGAAGTATACAAAACAGAGCCCTCTGCCCAGCAACCCCTTCAACCATTTCAGCCATTATCCACATGAGGACAGTCTTGTTTCATTAGTACACCCATTCCCTGGACCATGCATGCCCTATTTTTTCTGTCTTTTTAAAAATATTTTATTTATTTATTTTTTGAGAGAGGGGAAGGGAAGGAGAAAGAGTGGGAGAGAAATATCAATGTATGGTTGCCTCTCACGCGTCCCCTGCTGGGAACTGGCCTGCAACCTGGGCATGTGCCCTGACTGGGAATCGAACCGCAATACTCTGGTTCGCAGGCCCGCACTCAATCCACTGAGCTATGCCAGCCAGGGCTGTTTTTTCTTTTTTTAATGAAAATACTTTTGAAGATTTTCTTAGAACATCAAATTGTTTTGTATTCATTATTATAAACGTTTGGGGGCGTGTTCTTCTTACTGATGAAAATTAGGAGACCTGGAAAGCAGTTTGGTAAGACATACCAAGGAACTTTTTGAAGTTTATGTCCTCAGCTCCATTCACCCCTTTCCTGGTGTCTTACCTTGGAAAATAGAAAGTAAGGCCAAGATCATTGTACAAAAATATTTATCACAGCACTTTGTATAATATTGAATAATTGGAATATCCATACATATCTAATAGGGAATAGTAAATTTACACAATGGAACGTAATATGTCTTTGAAGAAAATTTCATAACAGGAGGAAATAAATGCTCTTGAAAAAAGATAAAATTGCATCTGTATAATAATTCAAAATGTATCCTGTCTTTGCATGTATTTTGGACTGTGAAGATCTGATTACCCCAGTTCTAGTAAATCAAGCTTGACTGGAATTAGGTTCTGTAATTTCAAAGGAAGCTTTTCATTTTTCTGATTTTTAAAGCATTGTCAGTTGCCAGCCTAGTCCTTCCAGATTGCTCTTCACTTGCTGAAACCTGCGCCGAGGCCTCATGTTGGTGCTCAGGCACTGAGCTTTGATTCATACAAAGGGATCAGAGCTATTGCTCATGATTTAGATGATTGATATTAAGTGCATTTTCCTCCTGGTATGTGGGTTAGCAGTCAACATTATTTTGTGCCTGCAGGCTTTCCTTAATAACTAACAGTGTTATTTTCTTTGTCCAACGTACAGATTATAAGCACACCCCAGAGACTAGCCAGTTCCGGAAGTGTTCTGATCGGGAGCCCGTACACCCCTGCACCGGCGATGGTCACGCAGACACACATAGCAGAAGCCACGGGCTGGGTCCCGAGGTGAGAGTGCCGGTACAAGTTACCATTCGTAAAACTTTTTTTAAAAAAGCTCTAACGTTTTTCCTCACCACCATGTCTTCTCCTCTTCTCATTTTATATTAGTCTAGTTTTTAAAGACCAATGTGTTTCCTTTAAAATCACCTGTTTTATTTCACTTCATATCTTAGATATAAACCATTTATGGAGCAACCATTTTACAAGAGAGAAAAAGAGTATAATAACTTGTGCCTGAATCTTCTGACTTTTTTCAGCCCTGAAAGAGAACTTACTTAGCTGCTTTGAAGACATCAAAACTTTATTTCATATTGTTTTAACAAACATAAGAAAAGATACATTAAGTGTTGGCTATATTCAGAATTTCTTCTATGAATTACTTCTTTAAAAACTGGAAAATTAACTAAAGAAAAGAGGCCAAATATATGTAACTTCCACTGAGTTTCCCCTCGGATGTTTTGAAACACTGGGCAGTGAAGTCAGTGGTAGCAAACCTTCACACGTTTCGTCTTCGCCTGTAACACACCCTTCCCCAACCTTTTCCCACTACTTATTTTAACACCTCTTGTTTCCATAAAAGAAAAAGACAGTAAAATTAATGACTCAAAATTTCATTGTCACTTAAGAAGTGATTTAGATTGTTATTCAAATGCTTCACTACTAGTTCTATCTTTGACTTAGAACTGTGAGGTCTGGCCACCAGACAATAAATCTCGGTTGAGTAAAAATCTCCTTGCTTCAAGAATATTGAATGAATTAATGAAATAATCCTGGCAAAGTGTTTTGAGCCATATACATGTTCATACACCTATACACACGCACGCACACTGGCAGAAGAGTTTCATGTGTATTCATACTTTTCCATCATCGGATGAGAGGAATAGCAGACTCACCTGTACTTCCATGGCCTTGGTCCAGTATTTCTGAGGACTCTCGTGTGGGTGCGAGAGTCACTGGATTTCTGCACAGCCCTGGGAGCTTACGGGGTGGAAGCCGTGCGTGTGCCAGTGGGGTTGGCCGGCTCTGGAGATGACCGGGGTTTGAGTGTTTTCAGGCCCCGCTGAGCTTTATGTTGGGGGTGGTGTGACAGTCAGTCATCCCGGAGCACGTGAAGCTTTTCTGCGCCTTATCCTTTGTAAATCTGCAGTGTTTTCTTCCTTAAAGATTCACTGAACCCATTTCCAACTGGGTTGTTATGTGATTTCTTGGTTCTTTGATAAAATTTAAGTTTTTATCTTATTTCTATTATATCTTTAATGATTAGTTTTTGTGTTTGGTTATATTTATTGTAGAATTAGATTATGATAAGTTATTCATGAAATAAAGTAGTGGTTATATGTGTTCTTTTTATGCTTTTTTTTTCTTTTTAGTGATAGAAAACGGGCTAGAGAATTTATAGACTCTGATTTTTCAGAAAGGTGAGTATCAGTGTGAGTATTTTGTTTTGGACATGATACTGCGCAGAGAGGTTTAGTGTCCAGACTCTGCGTTGGTTTAAGTTAGTGAGATGTTTTTATTCCCATAACTTGGACTTTATTGAGTTTACTGGTTTTTCATACCACATTATTTATTTTATCTGTATGCTTTCAAGAGAAATTATCCTGTGATGATTAGCCATCAGTAATATGTCATTTAGCTTCCTTCCTCCTTTTGGGAGAAGAAGCTGTCTACCAAAGTGAATACTCCACTTTGACCTGCCCAAACTTTTTACAAACAAGTTTTACCGAACACATTTAAAGATCATAGTAAATTCTTACTTTCTTAAATAATACATCAAGTACAGTGTAACCATTCCTTAGACTGGTAGGACTGGTTCTCCATTCTCAGTGTGTATCAGGCTCACCTGTGGTCTGTTGAGAAACTATAAATGGCTACCTACCAAGCATGAAACTCCAGAATTGAAAATGGCCACTTTCTGGTCATTTGGGGTTTTTCCCCCCAAGATTTTATTTATTTATTTATTTTTAATTTTTTAGAGAGAGAGGGGAAAGAGGGAGAGAAACATCAATGTTTTGTTGCCTCTTGAGCACCCCCTACTGGGGATCTGGCCCACAACCCAGGCATGTGCCCTGCCTGGGAATTGAACCAGTGACGCTTTGGTTCTCAGGCTGGCACTCAGTGCAGTGAGCCACATCAGCCAGGGCACTTTCTGGTCATTATTGAACTTAAGTTCAGTATTCTGTGCAAGTCACTGTACTAGGTACAACATGAATGTTGCACTGTTAAAGTAAGATGCCTGTTCTTAGAGGCAGTTGAATTCTGTATGATTATTACAGTTTTAAATAAAACCTTGCCAGTTATGATTGTAAATTTTATTTTTGATGATAAGGTTTTGTAATTCATTTTTTCAGTGGCATTTCAGTGTCCTTTCTCCTGTTAGGCCATCTGCTCTCAATATAATAGTTTTCTGTCTTTTACGTTTTCTAGTCTGCTGTCTCCGACTTGCTGGGCACCGAGAAACTCCATGGCTCGTTGTGTTAGAATCCAGCCTCACATAAAAGCGAATGGGCTCTGAGTGAGCGCCTTGGGCTGTGCATTTTAAAAGTGTGGATCTTGTATTGGCACAGCTCCGCCTTAGTTTCTTGGTGACCTCTGCTGCTTGCTTCTTGGTTCTTAACTGTTTTGAACACACGGTCATTTCTGAGGAACTGCTGTTATCATATAGAAATATATGACAAAAGGTTCTTTTCTCTCTAATGGAAATTATACTTCCCATCTCATACCGGTCTTTGTGTTTATCCCAGGAAAGGGTAGGAGTGTAAGTTCTACGGATGCATTTAATGTGGGAGGCCTTAAAATAGAACTCTTCATTAGTTACAATTGTTGGCACCTGTGTACCGCAAACAGCATAAAACTAAGATTCTCTTTACTTTCTCCTTCATAAGAAAAAGGTCTCCAAAACTCACATTAAAAGTGCTATTTTAAATTTGTTCGTATAACCATTGATTCACATTTGTCTTTCTGCATCTGGTTCAGTGGCTTTTTTTTTGCTAATGGTTTTTATTATTCTCTTTTTGTTTTTTAGTATAACTTTTGTGTAATGAGTCCATCTCTCCAATCAAACCACAAAAATAACTACATGTGGTTTTTATTGTTGTTACAAATGTTTATTTTCCTCCAAACTTATCATATTTTCCTATAGTACTAAAGGGAAAAGGCTTCATTTCCCTCCCCTGAAGTGCTCAGGTTAAAAAAGCCAGCCCTCAACCACAGACTGGTCTTCATTTATTTTTTCAGCGTCTCATATGCAGATTTTAGTGTGATATGTAAATGTTTGTATGGGTTTTCCTCAGGGGTTCGTGCATCAACACGTGTAGTATGTACGGCTTTTTATCCCCCTCTGACACTGGACAGTAGAGCTTGAGGCGCGCTTTACCCAGCTGTGCCCTGGTGAAGGGCCTTTGCAAAAGCAAGTCGGTTTCTGAAGATCTCCTTTGGTGGGCGCAGTCCCCCGAGAGGGTCTCATCAGTTTTTCCCTGTAGTCCGAGCCCCTGGGCTTCTGTTCACAGACTTCACAGAGTTTGTGGCAGAAGGAGCTGTGAACACTCCCTTTCTGGTCTTGCACGGGCCTTTGACCCTGGAAGATGTTCGCTCACTTTCTCTTCTTACCTGTGAACAGAATCTGGTGGTGTCTTCTGGTGGCATCTTTTCCAAATAGGTCTGCTTTCGCTTTGGTGCTTAATATTTTTTTTCTGTTGGAATTCTGCTAAAATTTTATCTGTGATAAACTAATGTAAAGTTCAACTATAACCTAATAATCATCAAAATCTGTATAGTTAATATCTACTGCTTAATGACATCTATGAAGTTTGTTCATCCAACGCATATTTTGAAGATCTGTTCAGGGTTGCTGTGTTCTAGGCACTGGAGAGAATAATAAGTAAGAGAGAACATTCTGCCCTTAAAGAGTCGATACAGGGTGGACCCTAAACAAGACCGCTGTGGACTGGGATGGGTGGTGTGGGAAAATAAAAGGGAGTTTGGCGCTACTGGCAGCACGGGGGCTACCTCAGAGCAAGCCTCTCTAAGGAGGAAACATTTGAATGCAGAACAGTGGGGCCTGTAAATAGCCTGCCCGTGTGCGGGAGCCGGGGGTTCCATGCAGAGGGCGTGGCAAATGCAAAACTAAACGAGGAACCAGGTTGATGTGGCGGGGGAAGCACAGTGGCTTGGAGACGGTAAGAAAGGCAGCGTGTGCGAGCTGTGGGTGGAGAGGCAGGCAGCGGTTGGATCGTGAAGGGCCCTGTCGGTCACAGTAAGGAGTTGGGTGGTTATTTTTAGGGAGGGTTTTAACAAGAGAAATGACGCGATGAATTTACGCTGGCCACTGGAATGGACCCTAAGGAGGTAACAGAAGCAGGGAAGTCTGTTAGAAGGCTGTTATTGTAGTGGGGGCAGTGGCTGGTAGTGGAGATGGAAAAAAATGAATGAATTTTGGAGGTAGAACCAACAGGGTTTATTAACAGATTTAGTGGACGAAAGGCAGCAATAAAGGATGGGGTTGTTTGTTTGTTTTTTGCATGAATAGCTGGGTAAGTATTGATGCCATTTACATTTATTGTTGTTAGTGGTTTGGGGAGGGATTGAGTTTTGTTTTAGACATATGTTCAAGGAGTTTCTTAGTTATATAAATACTAATATATGCATAGATAAGTAGTGCACCAGCATGTAAATGGCCTTTAGCCCTGGTGACATGCCCAAGGCGGGGGAGAGTAAAGGTCCTTCAGGAACCAACGTGTGGTTTCTGTCTGGAGTCCTCCCGCCACCCTCTAGCCACACACGCAGTGGTGTGTGTTTACAGGAAAGTGAGGGCTTTTTCTAAATTACTTTATCAAATTACTAAATTGCCTTGCCGATTTAAACATTCCGGTCGGCTCCATTTTAATGAGAAATAAGATATTTATTATATATAATTTATTAAGACAGAATACATTTATTACAACTTATACCTGGGGTATACTGTTTTATACTACAAAGTTTAGTTTTATATTACTTTTGTAAATAAAAATAAATTATTATTAGGAAATATAAAAAGATAATTGTTGTGAATTCTAGTTAAGGGCCTGGAAAGAAATGCTTTTTCTTTTATTCTTTGGGCACAATTCTCTTGAATACTTAAAATTAAATTATTGTGAAAATGTAACATGCTTTTTAAACTGTACTTTATTGTTCATTTTATTTCTTGTTTTTTAATCTCTCAGTTGGTCTTATGTGGTAAAGAATGCTTCCTGCTGGTTTTTTGGTTTGATTTATGGTCCTAGTGTTTGCATCCTGCAGCCAAATTTGGTGTCGTTTAGAAAGCGGGTCTTGGGGTCTCAACGAGCTCAAGTTCTACAGAAGTGTCTGAGCTACCTGTTTGAGATTTAGATAGGAAGGCTTCAGTTAGGGATGATAAACTGAACACCGTGCTTATACCTCCACCCCTAAAATCCTGTTGACATTTTCATGTAGAAATAATAAAAGGAAACACATCTCAAAGTGCTGTAGAAAGTGGTAGAGATAATGGATTTGTCCAGTTGGAAGATGAAAACTAGAGTGATTATAATGAAAGACAGATGAAGTAGAGGCATCCACATCTCAGCATAGGCACAGAAGTCAGAATTGGAGATGGAGGCCGTTCTCCCACGCACCGACACGGAGGGGCTCAGGCTTAGAGTTGACAGGTATAAAAAGCAAGGATGAATTGGCGGAGGACGTAATGAGGGCGACGAAGAGAAAAAAAACCCACGGGGCACCGGGGCCCACTAAACCCGCCCAACCCTGCACGTCCCCTCGTACTTCCCATCTCGTCCCCACACAAAGAAATCAGACCAAAGGCAGTTCTTCAGGCGGAAGCTCGGACAGTCAGCTGCAGGGAAACCGGTCCCCTGCCTTGCTCGAATTTGCAGTGACTGGCCTCTTTCATTTAGCTTGATCTCAAGGTTCATCCGTGGGGTGGCATAAATTAGAACTTCATTCCTTTTTATTCCTGAATAATGTTTCACTTGTGGCCACATCACATTTTGTCTGTTTGGACATTTGGGTTGTTTCTACTTTTTGGCTGGTGCGAATGATGCTACTATAAACATTTGTGGACAAGTTTTTGTATGGATAAAGTTTGTATTTTCCTTGTATGGAATGGCATTGCTGGGTCATGTGGCGGCTCTTTGGCCCTTTGACTGACTGCCAGACTGTTTTCCAGAGCCGTGGTACCGATCCGCGTGCTCACCAGCAGATGGCTCCGGCCTCTCTGCATCTGCCGGCCCTTCTCTGCCTGTTACGTCAGCGTATTTCATCAGGGTTTGGATTTCCGATTCCCTAATGGCTGCTGATATTAAGCAATTTTTCATGTGCTTATTGGCCATTGTACGGCCTCTCTGACCAGTATCTGTTCAGGTCCATTGGGTTGTCATTTTATTATTGAGTTGTAAGAGTTTTGTTTTGTTTTGTTAATGTACTATAAACACAGGACACTTACCAGACACATGGTTTGTAAAAAACCTCTGTTTTGTGGGTTGGCTTTTCATCTCCTTGATGGTGTCCTTGGAAGCACAAAGGGTCTTAATTTTGGGTGTGTTTAAGCTATCTGGGTTTTTTTTCTTGTATTACTTATACTCTTGGTGTCATACTAAAGAAAAACTGCCAAATCCAAGATCACGAGGACATATGCCTATATATTTGTTTTCTGAGAGTTTTGTAGTTTTTGTTCTTGCATTTACATCTTCAAAGCCTTTTGAGTTAATTTTCATAACATGTGACATTTTAAGGTTAATTTGTCTACTGTAACCCAAAAGCATATAGATGTGTGAAAATATAGGCATTTTTGACATTTATTTTTGTAAAATTTTTACAACCATTTTAATTTTTTAAACAAGTCGTGTTAAGTTTATTTAAAATTACTAGCTAAACTAGAAAAGTAAATTTTGTATTATTTTAAACTCTTACTTTATGATGGTTAAATAAGCATCCCTGAACTGTTTTTGTCAGGAAAAGGCACACCTTTTCTTCTGGGTGTGGCAGCAGTCATAATAAACGAGATGTGACAGTGGAGGTGATTTAAAGAATGAAATACAGACTTTTTATTTATTTTGTTTAGGAACATGACCCCTTTTATATTGAGTTTGATGTTTTCACCATAATTAATGATGAACTGCTAAAACCACAGCATCTTATTTTATAGAGATATACTGGCTAATGAAGCCATAAACCCATCCACATTTAAGCAAAAAGACAACAGACATAAATAAGTTCTAACACTGAGAGAATAAACCACTGTACATGTCACCACCCTCCATCTGCAGAACTCTCTGGCCACCCCATCCAGAACCTCTGGGGACCATTCAGCAGTAGCTCCCCGCTTCCCCCCGGTCTGGGGACCGTTGGCTTCCTGTCTCTGGGATGTTGACTCTTCCAGGCAGAGGAACCAGCCATACAGCACTTACCCTTTCCTGCCCGGCTTATTGCACTACAGGTCTTCAGGAGTCACTCGTATTGTAGTTTGTTTCAGAATTTCATTCTTTTTTAAGGCTGAGTAACATTGCATTGTATGTACTGTATGTACCACATTCTGTTTTACCTGTTCATCTGCCAGTGGGCATTTGGATTGTTTCCACCTTTTGGCCATTGTGAATATCGCTGCTGTGAATGTGGACACGCAGGTGTCTCTAGGACTCCCTACTTCCAGTTCCTTCAGGTAGAGACCCAGAAGTGGATTTGCTGGGTCCCATGGGAATTCCATGTTCACGTTTCTGAGGAACCACCCTAATATTTTCTACACCCTTTTCCATTCTCACCAGCAGTGCACAGGATTCCAGTTTCTCCACATCCTCACAACACTTCCTGCTTTCGTGTTTGTTTTTGAGTTTGATGGTAGCAACCTAATGGGTGTGAGTGGTATGCCACTGTGGTTTTGATTTGCATTTCCCTGGTGGTGGTGACGTTGAGCATCTTTTCATGTGCTTGTTGACCATTTGCACCTTTTTTGGAGAATGTCTACTCAATTCTTTTATCTTGTTTTTTGTTTGTTTTTTTGTTTTGGTTGTTAGGTTTAATTGAATTATTTATGTAGCCTTTTACCTTTTATTATTATTTTTTTAACTAGTGTCAATGTTCCCTTAATTTCCAAAGAAGTTTTTATAGAATGTGTTGCTGTGACCAAATCAGGTACTAGCTGCTCTAACTACTATTGAATTTTAATACAGATTTTGGCACGTGCTCTACCAGACTTTCAAAAAACAAGCCTAATTTCTTGATTTAACCACTGTTGAGTGGTATCCTTCAGTTTTGCATTGGTTGTGAAAATTCTGGAGCTCGAGAAGAGGACAGACAGCTCCTAGGCTGCACCAGTGCTCTCTGCACGCTGTCCATTCAGTCCTCGCCATGGCCCTGTGGGGCTGAAACCCGTGTCCCCATTTTTTGGATGGGTGAAGACTGTGAGTCGGAGTTAAATGAAGTAAACTGCTCAAAATGTATAACTACTGAATACTTTGCCAATGTTGATCTTTAACCACAGTTCTCCTCAAGTTTATTATAAATTCATGCACTGAACTCATGTTATAAAACTCTTACGTGTAGTCTTGTCTTTATGTTTCAGGAGTGTGTTCTTCAGCATTTAAAGTCTAGTTTTGCTTATTTAGAGACTGTGTTTAGTGTTCTCTTAAAATATTATCCATGTGTGACTGTGAAGGATAAATTACCCAAGCGGTCACCCGAAACTACCCTGTGATTATTTTATGACTTTTTTCTAAAAAGACTAGAATTACATGAAAAACAACAGCCTGTTTTGCCCCTGGCTTTGAGTATATAAACACTGAGTTAAGAATTTTATTTACTTTAAGCCATTAGCCAGTTTTTAGCATAAATATAAAACCCCATACACAACATATTTGCTTCCAAATAACTCCTGTGCTCCTATTTTTAGCAGTTCTTATTTTTGCCACCTGAGTTGTACTAATGATGTGAACTCATGTGTGAGCAGCCGTGTGTATCTCAATGTGCCAAGTTCAGGGTGAGTCAGCGTGGAATGGGCCTTGCGAGGAAACCTATAGCAAGTGGGAATTGGCCAGTTCTTTCCCAAAGTGAAATTACTTAGAACACTGACTGGCACTTACCTAGCATTCAGGAAGCATTGACTATTTACCACCATGACCAGCAGCAGTTTTAAACCAAATAGGGATGTGATCGGGTTTATTAGAAAGATCCCTGTAATGGCCGTATGGAGGGGGGATTGGAATGCCCCTGGACAGCACGAGGGAGAGAGCAGTTTCAGGGCCTCACTGCAGTCCGAGAGCGGTGTGAGGCCCTGAACTGGGGCAGTGAATTAGGCTTGACAGAATTAGATTAATCAGGTAGAAAGGGAATAAGAAGAGCACTGGGGGAATCTGGTGTGCTGGCTCGGTGATTGGATTAGATGGGTGGTTGTCGCCCAGCCCTTGTAGATAAGAGCGACAGTAGGTTGTGGAGTTGGGTGTCGTACAGGGTGGGTCTCCTTTGTGTTAACACAGTGGTGTCGTGTGTAGGGGTCCTTCCTGGGAAGGCTGGGCCGAGTGTAGGGAACTGGGAGGCCAAGGACTAAACCTGAGTAAACAGAGATATGCTTGAGCTGTCGTTTCTTTTCTTTTTTTAGTTAACTCTTTATTTTAGAGAATTTTAAATGTGAAAGTAGATGGCTCGTTTATAAACCTCCTATGTCCCCATTTCTGAATTTCAACAATAATCAGTTTATGGCATATCATATATACCCCCTCCTGTGTATATGTTTTTGTTTCTTTGTTTGGTGTTGCCTTGTATGGATTCTTTTTTTTTTTTTTTAATCTTTAGAGGGGAAGGGAAGGAGAGCGGGAGAGAAACATTAATGTGTGGTTGCCTCTCATGCGTCCCCTGCTGGGAACTGGCCTGCAACCCAGGCATGTGCCCTGACTAGAAATCGAACCTTGATCCTCTGGTTCGCAGGCCCGCGCTCAATCCACTGAGCTACACCAGCCAGGGCCCCTCCTATATTATTTTAAAGCAAATCCCAGAATCCTGTCATTTTCATCATAAATACCTCAGTATTTATGTCTAAAGAGACACCTTTTTAAAGATTTTATTTATTTTCAAATAGAGAGTAATGGAGGGAGAGAAACATTAATGTGTGGTTACCTCTTGAACGCCCCCTACTGGGGACGTGGCCCACAACCCAGGCATGCGCCCTGACTGGGAATTGAACCTGTGATCTTTTGGTTTGCAGGCTGGCACTCAATCCTCTGAGACACACCAGCCAGGGCATAACCTCTTTAGTTCTTTAGGCCTTTGGCTGTCCATATTGAATTCTGAGGTTTGTTGAGGATACTGTGTGATTTAGTTTTGTTGTAAATGTTGTCATGGGGTTTGCATTTCGCTGTCTAGTTGCCTCTCTGTTTTCATCAGGGATTTGGAGAGTTTGAAAACTGTGCCGCCTCTTTGACTCCCCCATTAACTGGTGTGTGTGTGTGTGTGTGTGCGCGCGCTCTCTCTGTTTGAATCCTAATTTAAATAGTGAATGGATGTGTTTTCTACAATCTACAAAATGTCCCTTCTCCACCTCTTCCTCTGTGTTCTCCCTCCCTCCTCTTTTCCCGTAAACTCCTTATTTGAAGAAACCACATCGTGCGTCCTGAAGAGGGATCCTCTGCTTGTTGCGTCCCTGCGGTGTCATTCAGCACATTCTTCTGTCCCCAGCATCCCCTCCAACTGAGGAGGTGGAACCGAAGTCCTGATCGGGTTCAGGTCCCATGATGAAGTTGTTATATTTAAAAAGAAACCCCAAACCGAAGAGCCCTGCATGGAACGGCTCAAAGAGAGCAGAGAATACAGAAACAGAAGCACTGGCGTGAAAATTTCAGTTGGAACATTTGACTTGGAAGCATAGGCAAATCCATAGGAACAGAGAAGGCAGTGGTTGTGCGGAGCCAGGGGCGCGGGTAATGAGGGGTGACTGCCAGTGGGAACAGGGTTTCTTTTTAATGGGAAGAAATTAGATTGTGGTGATGGTTGCATAACTCTTAAAACCACTGAATTGTGTTTTTTTTTTTAAGGTAAAGTTTATGGTATGTGAATTATATTTCAATGTAGCTGTTTTGTTAGAAAAGGGACTTCGGATTTGAAATGGAAGGACGCCTAATCCTCTGAGGCTGATAGGAAGGAGGTTGGCGGGGGTGCACATGCCGATGCGTTGGGAGTGGCTGCTCCCAGAGGCCGTAGACTCACACAGTCCGTTTTCTAAGGGACATAATAGCTGTTACGTTGGGAGCATCTATAGGCACGTCCATCTCAACATCGTTGCTGCCGGATAGAAAGTACCGTAATGCACACCGCATGTCATTTTTAATTTTCTCATGCCCAATTTAACATCTAATGGCCAATTTAAAAAGTAAAAAAAAAAAAAGTGAAGTTAATGTTTATATCTTTTATTTAATCCATTCTAGCTAAAATATTTCAACATTTGTCTTGGCCGGGTAGTTCAGTTGGTTAGAGCATCGTCTCCATACGCCAAGGTTGCGGGCTTGATCCCTGGTCAGGGCACATACAAGAACCAGCCGATGAGTGCATAAACCAATGGAACAACAAATTGATGTTTCTCTCTCCCTCCCCCTCTCAAATCAGTAAATATTTTTAAAATTAATAAAAATAAAATATTTTAACAGTTAATTCAAAAATTGTTCATCACATGTTTTACACTTATTTCTCATTCAGGTCTTTGAAATTCACTGTGTATTTTACATTTACAGACTCCCCAAATTTCACATGATCGACAGCTACATGTGGGCTGTGCCTGGGTATTGGACAGTGCAGATGAGGAGGTTTAGAGTAGAGCTCACGAACTCGTTCCAGTCTGCTTGAACTCAGTAACTGACCCCTCTTTCTAAGGGTCATTCTCCTGTGCCCCACTTCCTTACCGTCCACCTCAGTCACTCAGTTCTACTGATCTTTATCTTTAAAAGTTTTGTAAACCAGTCTCTTAGTCGACCCTACCGACGCCCCAATTTTAGGGCTCATCACTTTTTGCCTGGGCTGTTGCCGTAGCCTCTCAGCTGGTCTTCCGGTCTCTTCTTTCGTGCCCCCCCGCCCCCAATAAATCCGTCTTCTGCTTTGCAGCCAGAATCCGCCCAGCTGAAAGCTACTCCATGCCACGCCCCAACTTACGACCACTTAGCAGTCCCCACAGCATTCCATAGCAGCCCGCGACCACCGTGTGTCCACAGAGGACTGTTTGAGAATGCGGGCCAACAAAAGTACATATCGTCCTCATCTCGTTCTTTTGAAAAGTTTGTTTAGTGTCTCCTTCCTAATGTACGTGACACAGTAGAACATGTAAATTTATAAAGGAATATGCTTACACTGACGGTATGATCATCCCAGGTTCCTCTGCATGTCATCGAGGGCCGGCCCTTTCCCTGCCTTTGTGCCTCACCTTCTGCCTCGCCCTTCATCGTGCGGTGACACCGCCTATGTGTTTCCGTCTCCGCATTCGTCACCCGTTTCTCTTCCCTGTGTTTACTGCTGCTGCCTCTGCTGCCTGGGTTCCCTTCCTAACTTCCTGCACTTGACTTAACTCTTGTTCTAGTAAGAACACTTAACATGAAAATCTGCCCACAACAGATTTTAAGCGCACGGTGCTGTCAGCTGTAGACACTGGGTCGTGCAGACCTCCAGAACTTACTCATCTCGCACGACCAAAACTTTAGTCCTGCGGAGCAACCATCTCGCTTTCCCTCCAGCCCCTGGCAAGCACCATTGTACTCTCTAAGTCAAGGAGTTTGACTATTTTAGGTACCTCCTGTGAGTGGGATTACGCATTACTTGTCCTTTTGTGTCGGCTTCTTTTACTTAGTATAACGTCCTCCAGGTTTCTCTTCATTGTAGCCTACAGCAGGATTTCATTCTTTGTTGAGGCTAAATAATATTCCATTGAATGCATATAATTACACCACACTGTATTCACCTACCCACCTACAGGCACTCAGACTGTTCCCCTACGGTGGCTGTTGTGAGTAGTGCTGTATAAACACGGGGGTGCCAATACCCGTTTGAGATCCTGACTTCAGGTCATTTGGACGGATACCCAGAAGTGGGATGGCTGGGTCACAGGGCAGTTCTATTCTAAATTTGGGGAGGAACCTCCGTACAGTTTTCCACAGCAGCTGTACCATTTTACACTCCCACAAACAGTGTACAGAGGTTCTCATTTCTCCACACTGTCACCAACACTGGTTATCATTTGTGAATATGTATATAGTGGCCACCCTAACAGGTGAGAAATAATACCTGGTTCTGGTTTGCATTTCCCTGATGATTGGTAACATTGAGCATCTTTTCATATGGTTGTTGGCTATTTGTAAGGTTCTTTGGAAAAATATCTATTTGTGTCCTTTGTCTATTTAATTGGGTTATTTGGTGTTGTTTTTCTATTGAGTTGTGGGAGTTTCTTGGATATTTTTGACATTAACCCATTATCAGATAAAATAAAGGGGTTGCAAATATTACATTTTCATTTTGTCAATTGTTTGCACTCAACTCTTACTCCAGGAAGTCTTCCTCCTGCAGGTTAGACCAGATGCCCCACTCCCCAGGTCCCACAGAACATTGTGAGCGACTCGGACTGGACACTGACCTTGTTATATTGGGTCGTTTGTCGTCATTGGCCTGTTCTGTCTCTTCTCTCCCCACCTGTGCCCCATGGCTTGTTGAGGGAAACGATTTTGCCTCAATTACCACTTTTGTACTGCTAATCACTAATACGGTTCTTGGCATATAGTCGGCAGTCAGATTACTAGAACTAAACTGAATCCCTGAAAATTTTAATGATTATGTTACCAAAGTTTAGACCTAGGCATTAACCAAATTTGAAATAATTGAAGACTTAGATCCATTATTTTTTAAAGGTTTTATTTATTTATTTTTAGAGGGGAAAGGGAGAGAAACATCAATGTATGGTTGCCTCTTGTGCATCCCCTGCTGGGAACTGGCCTGCAACCCAGGCATGTGCCCTGACTGGGAATCAAACCGTGGTTGTTTGGTTCTCAAGCCTGTGCTCAATCCACTGAGCTACACCAGCCAGGGTGACTTAGATCTGTTATTAATACTAGTAACCTCTGTGTGAAAATTGAGTAGATAAATGAAACTAGGAATAGTGGCACTTCTAATTTTAGATGAAAAAATAACTATAAGTATACAGACAGGTAAGTATTGATCCGTATATAAACTTCCAGGGCAGAGTTTTTATCTCTTCATCTCAAGGATTTATTCCCAGTGTGTAGAACAGTGCCTGGCACCCAATGGTAAGTAACCTGGTCGGTAATATTTGCTGAATAAATAGATGATGTGCATAAGAATAGCAGTCTGACTTCATATGCTATTAAGGTAAAACATTTCCTCATCTCCAATTAAAGCTTACCACCTGAAGTAAATCAAATGATTTATCTTCTCATTATTTTATAGTTTTGTTAAGGAAGTTTCTAAGTAATTAAAATGGACTATAATTTGTTTTCTCTTTTAGTAAAAGAAGCAAAAAAGGAGATAAAAATGGAAAAGGCTTGAGACATTTTTCGATGAAAGTGTGCGAGAAAGTTCAGCGGAAAGGTACAACATCCTATAATGAAGTGGCTGATGAGCTGGTATCAGAGTTCACCAATTCAAACAACCATTTGTCAGCTGATTCGGTAGGTAGATCATGCACTTGACATTGACCTTTTTTTTTAAAGATTTTATTTATTTACTTTTAGAGACGGCAAGGGAGGGAGAAAGAGGGAGAGAAACATCATTGTGTGGTTGCCTCTTGCACACCCACAGCTGGGGACCTGGACCACACCCAGGCATGTGCCCTGCCCAGGAATCAAACCACAGACCTTTCAGTTTGTGGTTTGAAGCTCAACCCACTGAGCCATGCTGGGCAGTGCATGCATCTTGAAGATTTTTTCCATGGACCACATTTTGAGATGCACTGTTTACCTGGAGCTTGAAACATGCACCCTTGACTTTTCAGAGTCTAATATCCTCCCAGACAATGCAAGGCCTTAGCCCACTTTAACTCCATTACCCCTTTCTGATGTATATACTGTCATTGTCACGTCTGTAAGTTCTATATATATTCTAGACTCCACAGGACATTCTAGTTTTATACAGAGAGTGTGAATTGGGATTTCCCCACATAGTTACCTTTTGAGTTGGTCTTCATTCATCCTGTATTCCCAAGCTCCGTCTTAGAGCATCTTTCTTTTCCCTGAACAAAGCCCTTTAGTATTTTTAAAGGATTTATTTCTTTTTAGAGAGAGGGGAAGGGAGGGAGAAAGAGAGGGAGAGAAACATCAATGTGTGGTTGCCTGTCGAGTGCCCCCTACTGGAGACCTGGCCTGAAACTCAGGCATGTGCCCTGACTGGGAATCAGACTGGTGACCCTGTGGTTCACAGGCAGGCACTCAGTCCACCAAGCCATACCAGCCAGGGCAGAAGGGCCCTTTAGTATTTTTTTAATTGAGATTTGTTGGTAACATAATCTTTATCTTTTAGATTGTTTTACATTATTTGAAAATATCTTTAGTTCATTTTTACTTTTGGAGGATAGTTTCACTGGGTATAGAATTCTTCAGTACTTTGAAGATATAATACTATTTATTACATATTTTAATATCTTGTTACTATATCTTAACACTTTTATCACTTAATAAAAATATTTTTTAGCAGGCTTATGACCAGAAGAACATTAGGCGAAGAGTTTATGATGCTTTAAATGTGCTAATGGCAATGAACATCATTTCAAAGGAAAAAAAAGAAATCAAGTGGATCGGCCTGCCTACCAATTCTGCTCAGGAGTGTCAAAACCTGGAGGTAAGCAAAGGAAAATCCATTCATACAAAGTAGTTTGCTTTATTTTGCACCAGAGGCATTGTAATTTAGAAATGTAGTTACACAACAAGAAACTATTTCTAATTGTTTGGTATACCGTGTCATTTTTTTACAAATACACTCTTCTATGTAGAGCTTTAGAGCTGGAAGGAACTTCAGAGATATGTAGTCCCCCTGGTGTCCTGGTGACACGGAAGGACATAGAAAACCAAATGGCTTGATTTTTACTGTTTCTTAGAAAAGATCTTTATTCTAATTGAATTCTGAGCACTAATAAATTTTGGGTGACTCGTATAATAGAACTAATATCTTATCCGATGTAATGTTTGCTGTGTGGGCCCAAAACATGGATTCAGCTGTGTGTTTCTTATGTTGAAACGTTCACATAGAGTCTAGAATCAGCGGCAACAGAGTTGCATTCGCGTCCGTGTCAGAGTGGACAGAACGTTCAGCAGTTACATGAACTGGGACCTGATGCTGCAGAAGCATTTTCTGTTCCATTAGCTTGAATCATTACAGAAAATCTTCCCTGGATGAACATGCATCCTGACACACAGTTTCCAAATCTGACATAACTTCACTGTCCTGACCGGAACGGGATGCACTGAGGTTCAAGGTAGCTTATGGAGACAGATGTGGTTGATCTCATGTTTTTCTCATTATCCGACACTATTATACTTGTGGCTGGAGGGAGAAACCGGGCATTTATCATAAGTTATAGGAGAATTGTGTGTATTTGCTGCAGTAGAAAATGCCTTACTTTTCTCCTCCAATAAAGTGGAATTTGAGAATTATTTCAATGACCAATAATATTAAGCTAATAAGATAACTGAAAACTGTTAGCATGTGCTATGTGCTTAACCAAAGAGTATGTGAGACAGAATTTCTGATTCCAAGGAGCTTTCATTCTGATTGAGAGGAGAAGTGTAAAAGGAGTTACCAAAATGTGATTAGTACTATGAAAGAGGTATGTGCAGATTTTCTGGAAAGGGAGATGAGGGAGGACTTTACCAAGAACCAAAGCCCCTGAGCTCAGTCAGGAGGGAGGAGTAGGAGTCCAGGGTGCACAGAGGACCTTCGGGGCTGAGGCTGTGCCTGGGCTGAGGCCGGCAGAAGAAAGCCTGTCCACCACCAGGGGTGGCCAGAGTACAGGCAAGGAGAAAGAAAGGGGACAGAAGCCATTGGGACCTGATCCTGTAAACTGGGAAAAGCTACTGAAGACTTAAAAGAGGAGGGCGGCGGATAAGATGTGTTCTGAAGGGTCATCCTACTCGTGGATTGAAGTCAAACTGGCAGGAGGATGAGCTGGGCAGGTGCGGGGATGGACGGGCTGGAGACCCTTGCGTGGGGGCAGGGCAGCGAGGTCGGGGCAGTTTGCGAGAGGCAGAACACTTGGATTTGGGACAGGAGGGCAGGGGGGCCCGGCCTGTCACAGCTTCAGCCCTTACACGTGGAGAGCCACACCAATTCTTCAGTCAATCTAAAGTGATTTAGGGTTAAGTGTGGTCAAGGTTAGAGGGACAGTGAGAGGGAACTCCTTTTGGCACGGACCACAGTGGACAGGGAGCAAATAAATATTGGGGTAGACAAGAAAAATGTCTTTTCTGGTGTCGTTGACTTTTGCCCACATTGAGTTAGGGAGTCATCCACAAGGGAATTCAGACCTGAATATTTGTTTTCTAGGTGGTTGTAAGAGTGAGGAAAATGATAGTCCTTTGAAGCTGGGGAGTTTGTGCTGTAAGCATGTTTCTTGCTACAAGGAGGAATCGCGTATGGGATATGTAAGCTAGCTGAATCAGCAGCTGTGCTATTTAAGTCAGTTAAAATACACCATTTTTACCTCAATAAAAAAATAAAGAAAAGAAAAGGAAGGAAGAAGGAAAGGAGAGGGAAACCTGGTATGATTTCTTTTATTGGGAAAGGGATATTTACACATGTGAAGCAGAAATGATAGCAGGTGGTACAGGATTAAAAGTTAACTTCTGCATGGTCGGGGCAAGTAGGAGAGCAGTAGAAGGTCCTGTGCACCACCTGCAAAGAGTCTGGTACTAACTGAGTTATTGAGAAATACCCATACCCAGGAGAACACAGATCAGTAACTTTCTTTAGAGAGAGCTTTCTCTCAGAAACCCCAAGTACTATGTGTATTCTTTGACCTGGCAATCAGCCAAGTGGTTTCTAACAAAAAAAAAATCAAAAAAATTAAATGTTTAAATAAATAAAATTTAAAGTAAAACTAAGTCAGTCTAACTGAGATCTTAAATGAGGACTTACTTCATTCTTCGACGTGGGAGTGGAATAGAGCAAAGCAATTAATATTAGGGTCTCTGGAACCAGACAGCTTGGGTTCTTGCCAAGCACTAAACCGCATGCCCTTGGGCAATTCCTTAACCCTCTGCACCTCCAGTTCCTTACCTGCAAAGTGGGTAACCGCAGGGCTCCCGCTCCTACACGCTTTGTGAAGGTGAGTTAGATAATGTGTGTCAAGTGCTGAGTTGAGTGTCGGCTGGTAGAGTAAGTGTTCTCAAGTGTAGCTTTCACTCTGTTACAAGTAAAGTAATAAGTAGCCACAGGTACTGAATACCACGTATTCATTACGTGGATCGATTTCATTACTGATAACAGTTGGCACAGTTCTGCCTCTTGCCCGCTCATTTACCCAGAGCCTTGCCCCCCCACACACACACAAAGAGATGTAGTTTGTCTTTATTGATGTTGGTGCTCAAAATGGGTTTCATTTCTCTAGAGAAAATTCTTACTCATCTCAGAATTGGGGCCTGAAAATGAGCCGTACTTATACTCTAACGTTCATGTTCTTTTGTGACCTGTGTTTTAAAGATAGAGAAGCAGCGGCGGATAGAACGGATCAAGCAGAAGCGGGCCCAGCTGCAAGAGCTTCTCCTGCAGGTAAGGATGCCAGGATGTTTCCCAGTAATAAAGGAAAATGAAGAAAAGACACGAAGGAAGGAAGAAGAGAGAGAGAAAACTTTATTCTGCTTCTCCACTTACTTTTTTAGAGTCAGCATTTTCTGCTTTGGGGGGCCTTCAAGGTGGTGCCTGGGGGGACCACAGCAGGGCAGCCTCCGCCCCGCCGAGCCCTTGCCGCGAGCGAGGCTCTGCCTTTAGCCGGTTCCAGCCCCCGTCCTCAGGGCCCATGGCCACTCACCTGCCCTGTGTGAGACTCATATTACACAGCAGCGTACTTTCAACATGTGTCATTACTCCGACCAGAAACTCTGTGTGTGTGTGTGTGTGTGTGTGTGTGTGTGTGTGTGTGTGTGTGTCCTAGTTTGGAATACCAAGAAGTAAAGCTGGTTAAACTTCAGGCATGTTGAGTAAGATAATCAAATCCACCTGTAGTTCTTATTGTCTGTAAGTAACAGCATAAAATGCAATGACTCAGCTTCATAAACATACCCAACCTTCAGTGCATTTCTGTTTAAATGAAAATTAAATTTTATGGTGTAATAAGGATCCCTATATTAATACTTTTTTGCACAACTGCCCAGCATTGGGATGATTTTTAAAAACGGTATAGAGCGTGTGTAAAATTCCATGAGGTGAAACGGCAGGGTGGAAGGGCCGTCTCCCACGTTCGGTGACTGTAGTTGGTGTAGATTCACTGTGAGCCCCACGTGGGCACTGTTTTCAGTCCAATCAAAAAAAACTTTGTAAAATGAGTCAGAGAGTCTTTATGCGTTTGCTTTTATCAGCAAACTGTCTTTGTTTTGAAAAGCTTTCAACCAGTCGTAAAATCAGCTTTGATTTGAGTAACTGTAGGATTTAACCCTCAGCGGACGATACGTTTATTGATCTGAGACAGAGGAAGGTCAGGGAGAGAGAGAAAGGCAGAGACATCGACTGGTTGCCTCCATGTGCGCCCTGACCACCAGGGGTCGAACCCGCAACCTAGATGTGGGCCCTGACCAGGGATCGAACCTGCAACCTTTCTATATACAGGGAAGTTGGGGTGTGATCCACTTACCAGAAATAAAGATAGCGGAAAGTTACTAAATATTATAGCATGTTTTATCCTAAAATATTCATTTTGTCTAATGGACAGAATATGTTGAGTATCCTTCAGTATTCCAGATTTTTGTTTTTCACTCCCTAGATGCTTATGTTATGCCTTTTGCTTTTCTTTCACACTCACGTACAGCTCAGGGGCAGGGCGGGCCGTTCGCCCTCACAGAGATCAGTGTCCCACCGAGAGGGGAGCAGGGCCGGGGCAGGGAGCAGCCGCTGGTAGAACAGAGACTTTCCAAACGGAGGGGGCCCCAGCGACGGGGACGTGTCTCTCTCTTTCCTGTGTTCTGTGTCTGCTTCTCACACCGAGGAGGCATCTTCTGCGTTTTTCCTGTTGGATGGCTGAGTAAGATTTTGTTCGAACAGTGTTCTGCGGCTTTAAAAAAGACCTTGAAGGCTGACTGTCCGTTCCCATCGGACAGCTCCTCTCGTAGGGGCCTGCGTTCTTGCAGAGCCGGCCCGCCAGGCCCGCGTGGCGTGGCTCCCACACGGTCACCGTCTGCCCCGCGGTGTCCCCGTCCTGGCGCCGTTAGCTGCAGTGTGTCCCTGTCCACGTGTGGTTCCGAGACGCCGCACAGCCTTCCTCACAGTTCCTCACCAGGGTCTCGGGCCTTCGGGGGCTTGACCTTGGGCATTTTATTTTGATTTATTGGGTTTTTAGAGAGAAAGAAGAAGGGGGGGGAGGGAGAAACATCCGTGCGTTCTGCTTATTTATGTTTTTTCTCTTTTAATTATATTTTATTGATTATACTATTATAATTGTCCTGATTTTCCCCCTTTTACCCCCTCTACCCAGCACCCCCCACTCCCTCAGGCCATCCCTCACCAGTGTTCACGGCCGTGGGTCATGCATGCAAAGTTCTTTGGCTGCTCCATTCCCTGTACTGTACTTTACATCCCTATGGCTGTTCTGTAACTACCTATTTGCGCTTCTTCTTTTTTTTTTTTTTTTAAGATTTTATTCATTTATCTTTAGAGGGAAAGGGAAGGAGAGAGGGAGAGAATTATCAGTGTATGGTTGCCTCTCCTGCGTCCCCTGCTGGGAACTGGTCTGCAACCCAGGCATGTGCCCTGACTGGGAATTGAACCGCGATCCTCTGGTTCGAGGGCCCGCGCTCATCCACTGAGCCGCACCAGCCAGGGCTCCCTGTTTTTACTTCTTAATCCCTCACCTCGTCGCCGATTCCCTGAGGCTCCCCTGTCATCTGGCAGCCATCAGAATGCTCTCCATGTCCGTGGTTCTGTCTCTGTTCTTGTTTGCTTAGTTCGTTTTTTAGATTCAATTGTTGATACGCATGTATTTATTGCCATTTTATTATTCATATGTTTGATCTTCTTTTCTTAAATTAAGTCCCTTTAACATATCATGTAATAATGGTTTGGTGATGGTGAACTCCTTTAGCTTTTTCTTGTCTGGGAAGCTCTCTATCTGCCCTTCGATTCCAAATGACAGCTTTACTGGGTAGTCATCTATGTTGTAGGCCCTTGCTTTTCATCACTTTGAATATTCCTTGCCAAACCCTTCCAGCCTGCAAAGTTTCTTTTGAGAAATCAGCTGACAGTCTTATAGGAACTCCCCTGTAGTAACTAAATGCTTTTCTCTTGCTGCTTTTAAGATTTTATCTTTAACCTTTGGCAGTTTAATTATGATGTGTTGTTTATTTATATGTTCATTGGTTGATTCTTATACGTGCCCTGATGAGGGATCAAACCCTTAACCTTGGTGTATCGGGACAGTCAGTACTCTAACCAACTGAGCCACTCAGCCAGGGCTTTAGCATGTTATTTTTTAAATGTTTCTCAGTATACTTGTAATTATTTGTTTATCAGAAAGAATGGTGCTTGGCAGGATAATTCTCATATATGTATTTTGTAAAGATTTTATTTATTTATCTTTAGGGGGGAAGAGAAGGAGAGAGGGAGAGAAACATCAGTGTATGGTTGTCTCTCGTGTGTCCCCTGCTGGGAACTGACCTGCAACCCAGGCATGTGCCCCGACTGGGAATCGAACCTCGATCGCATGGTTCGCAGGCTCGTGCTCAATCCACTGAGCCACACCAGCCAGGGCTCATATATGTATTTTTTTCAGTCCTAAATTTCTGTTCCTCTGTGGTCTCTCAAACCAAATATTTATGGAGGATTTCAACCCTGGGCAACCTAGTTGTCAACATTTATAAAAACAAGTCTCTTTATTGAAATGAAACCCAAAATATAACTGAAAACAACTACTTTTGCTCAGAAGAGCAAAAGAAGGCAGACATACAACTTCTTTCCTCCTAGTGGTTTGTTTTTCTTTCCTTCATTGAATAACACTGATGAAACTGTCATAGAAAGTAAATAAAACAGCCCTTGCGGGCGTGGCTCAGTGGGTTGGTTGTCATTCCACAAACTGAAAGGTTTTGCCAGTTCAATTCCTGGTCAGGGCACATGCCTGGGTTGCGGGCCAGGTCCCTGGTTGGGATGTGTGAGAGGCAAGCAATCAGTGTTTCTCCGGTAAATCCATGTTTCTCTCCCTCTTTCTCCCTCCCTTCCCTTCGCCCTAATAATAAGGAAAGAAATAAAGCAAATTAAACAAGTTGTCCACAAACACTAATAATTTGCCACACAAAGCTAGCTTAATTTTTTTAATGGTTAATGTCACAATTCACCGACATCACATGGCAGAGGTAGGGTTCACCTGCATGCCGCCACCTCCTTTTTCTTCTCCATGATGTGGGAGAGGAGTGGTGTGGGTGGGTGGCACCTGCAGACTACCCAGGCTCCCGGCTTATATCAGTGCGATGGTCCCTTTCAGCCCTTAAGCCTGGTCCTGAGCCACTAATCAGCTAAGCTAAAGCTGTTCAGCCTCTGGAACAGATGTTGAGTCCGGAAAAGAACAAAAGGCTAAAGGAAAATTAAAAGGCAAAAATAAGGAATCAGCCCCAAACAAAGCAGAGGGGATGTTTGTTTTTACTGTCAAAATAACATTCTATTCAGTGTATGCTTTTATTGCTCCCCTTGCCCTGAAGAACCACTGGTGCCGTATGATGTGCGTAAGGTCAAACAGTGACTCATAAATGTGTCCAGCGCCTGACTTATCACTGCTCACGTCCATCCCCGCGCCCCCCTCCCCCCCCCACCAGGTCCTCACGGGGGCACTGTGGCCACAGGCCGGGCGAAGTGTGGGCGTGTCTCCCAGGGCACTTTTTCTTCTGAAAGGGAAGAGAAAAGCTAGGCAGAAGTATTTAAACAAAGGATTCTTTTCATGTTTAAATACTTTCACAGTTTCAGCATGTTTTTCCTCAACATTAAATGAATTAAATAATGTATGTGCATATAAACTAGCTTGTTCTTTAACAGCAGAAGATAACAGAGTGGGACCTAAGTAATATTTAATAATGGTGTTGCTAGTGGTAGTTTTTTTATAGTCATTTTGGACACACTGTTAGGGCTACAGTAAGCTGGTGTCTCTTGTTTTATGCATTTTAAGAGAATAAATGTTCACTTTCTAGGGAGCTAGCACCCAGCCATTTTAAGATAATAATAATCCTAATCAAACTTTAGTTAAGACCCAGAACCTCAAATAAACAATCCTAGGATAAGATTGCCAGAACACAGAAAATAACCCAAATTCATCAGCACTGGGGCGGGGGGGGGGGGGGACCGGCTGGTGAAACTGAAAGGGAACGTGCAGCCCTTTCCTCCAGTATCTGTCTGTCTGTCTCGAGAGCTGATGAAAAGCTTGCACTGTGTGAGGTCTTTCTAGCTGTGGAACTTGGACACATTTGCCTTATTGTGGGGGCGGGGAGGGGTTACCTGGCCAGGTGGCTCCGTTGTTGGAACATTGTCCTGTGCCTCAGAAGGTCGTGGGCTCAGTCAGTCCCCAGCCAGGGCACATATGGGAGGTAACCAGGCGATGTTCTCTCACACCGATGTTTCTCTCTCTCCCCCTCTCTCTAAAATCAATAAACATACCCTGTGGTGAAGATTAAAAATAATAATAAAGGAGCATCAGTTTCTTTGACCTATGAGTAAGGGTTATAACTAAAAGTAGCAGCAAGGTTCACTGTAAAGATTCAGGCCCTGATATATTTTATCATCGCTGCCAAGCCTCAGATCCAGGCTGTGCCCTAAGGACCCTTACAAGTCCTGTGAAGGATCCTAAGGGGCGGAGGAGGGCGCCGCTGGCTGGGCTCAGGGCGCCTGGCCCCACCGCCGCCAGCAGAGCAACGCTGCTCTCGTGTGTCTTGTGAAGTGCATGTCTCATAAGATTCCTTCTGAAGACAGGGCTCTGTGGCTTTGCAGAGTTTGCATGTCACCGGGCTAGAGATGACCTAAAAGATGTATTCACCCGTGCGGCTCAGCTGATTGGAGCCCTGGTAGGGGCACGTATGGGAGGCAGCCAATCGGTGTTTTTCTCTCGCGTCGGTGTTTCTATCAGTCTGTCTATCTCTAAAGGCAATGAAAAAGTGTCTTTGGGTGAGGATTTAGGGGGAAGAAAACGACGCATTTAACCCTGAACCCTCGGGAGTCCGTGTTAGCCAAATGGAACTGAGAGCTCACGTGTCGTCACTTCCCCACGTCACTCTGAGAAGATCCATGGGCGCCGGGAACATGGGCCCCGCTATTTACATAAGGATGATGTCGGACACCATTTACATGTATATTCTTTCTGGAAATATATTTATTGAGTTGGGCCATTCTAATCATTTTTCTTAAATGTTTAATTCACGTATAGGTGGAAGCCCTTTTAAACTTTCTAATGAAACTATATTTTAATTCCAGCTCACCCACATTAAATGACTGTGTATTCTTTTCATCGGTCATTACAGCAAATCGCTTTCAAAAACCTGGTGCAGAGGAATCGGCAAAATGAACAGCAGAACCAGGGCCCTCCCGCTCTGAACTCCACCATTCAGCTGCCATTTATCATCATCAACACGAGCAGGAAGACAGTCATAGACTGTAGCATCTCCAGTGACAAGTGAGTGAGAGCGGGGGAGGGCGGCAGGCCGGCCAAGGTCCGTTTTTTGAGATTCCACGTCTAACTGAGGTCGTTCTGTATTTTCTCTGACTTAATCTCATGTCATGTAACGCCCTCAAGGTCTGTGCACGGTGTCACGAACGGCAGTTTCCTTCTCTTTTTTATGGCTGAACGTTTCACTGGGTACACACCTCATTTCCTTTATCCATTCATCCACCGAGGGACACTTAGGTTATTTTCACAGCCTTGGCTATTGTGAGTAATGCTGTGGGGAGCATAGGGGTGCACAGATCTTTTCAAAAGAGTAATTTTGTTCCCTTTGCGTATTTCCCAGAAGTGGAATTCCTGGGTCAGACGGTAGTTCTGTTTTCAATTTTTTCAGGAACCTCCGTACTATAGTAGTAGCTGTACTAGTTTACAATCCCACCAACGTACTTTTGCATTTGAGCTAAGGTTGATGGTAATACTCATCACAGCAAGTGAAAAGCAGCAGTTTTCAGAACGGAATGAATGTGTAATTTATTTTACCCTTCATGAAAATAGCTCACATCGTTGGTCTGCAGCCCAAGCCCAGGGTCGTGAGACGGCTGAGGGCTGATGGTGCAGAGCGAGGCGGGCTCGGGGTGCACCGTGGCCGCCCTGCTCAAGCTGCTGCCACGCTCTGTTGTCTGAAGAACAGGCGGGCACCGTACCTGGGCCTCTGTCGCTTCCTAGCCTTTCAGGGAGGGTTAAATGAGATTTAATCCTGTAAAGTTGGATTCAAGCAAGCACTTTATAAATGTTAAGTGCTTTTCTAAAGGGTTAATGTATAATTTATCAATCACTTTGGGATACATTTGCAGGCAAAGGAGGGCTTGATAATTACGCAAGTACCAGAGGCCGAGCCCAGGCCTGTTCCAAGGGCTGGAACTTGCAGCTCCTCAGAGCCGAAGCATCGCCCTTGGGCTTCTCTTCCCCGGGGCTCTCCCAGTCCCCTCCCTGGCAGTGCTGCCCCCTGTATCTGCATTGCAGGCAGAGGTTCTGGACCACTTATGTCAGAAGTCACCAAGGGAAAAAGAAGAAGAGAAACAGTGAGCAGGGATTTCAAAAGTATTTGATAATTAAGACTATAGACACAATTAGAAATTAGAGACTGTCATAGGCTATGTGGTCGGGAGATCTGTATAGTTTCCTCTATCTGTGTAGTTTCTTAACCTCTCGAAGACCTCATTCCTTTATAAAAGTACAAATTATGGTATTTAAGCGGTTTACAAAAGTTACAGATGTATTCCTAAAGGTCCAACCCTGCAGTCAGTAAATGGTAGATGTCTGTGTTGTTACTCACGCACTTAAAAATTCTTTACAGAAGCCTTTGTCTGAAAGAACTAACATTAAAACTGAGAATTCTAGAGAAAGGTTAACGTATTTTCCGGGGGGGGGGAGGGGAATACATATTAGAGTTCTAGGTGCTTTCTCCAGCTAGTCTCTTGTTTTGTGGGGAGCTGTTAAATTCCCTTCTTCGGTTAGTTTCTGAGTCTAAAAGGGGTTGCAGGAAATGTGGGAGCCATTTGCCTCAGGGCTTTGCAGATTCTCTTTGCCCCTCCTGCTGGAATCTAGTCAAGTCTCCAGTCCCCATCCTCCAGGGTGACTGACTCACACTCTCTACCGCCTGCGAGGGGGCGGGAGACACTGAGAAGCTTGTAGGAGCTTGTTATTCAAGGCAGGTCCTAAAGCCTCATCTCTCAGTTACTTTACAATCTTTTCCCCTTAATCAGCCAGGCAGCTTTCCCACTATGAAGATTAAATTTACAAAACCCTCTGCTTCTTTTTTTTAAATTTATTGATTTTCTTTTAAAGAGAGAGAGGCATTGATTTGTTTTTCCACCCATGCGTTTATGGGTTGACTTCTTGTATGAGCCCTGTCCAGGGATCAAACCTGCAACCTCGCTGCATCAGGACGATGCTCTAACCAACTGAGCCACCCAGCCAGGACCAGAACCATCTGCTTTTCATGTATGACTGAAACCGTCTCTGTGGAAGGCACCCACTTCAGATTTTTGTTACTCGTTTGTTTTTATCCTGAAAATGTGTTAATGTACTTTATTCAGATGTATAGACTTAATTACGTAATATGGCATTTTACTTCCCATTATCATTTCTGCCCTTATCTAAGATCCAGCAGAAAAAGTTTTACCCTGACATGATTTGAGTAGAATTTTGTGCCCTGACCACTGTGGCTCAGTTGGGCATCGTCCCACAGGGCGAAGGGTCACTGGTCCAATTCCCAGCTGGGGCACACACCTCGCGGGCTCGCTCTCCTGACGGGGCACATGCAGGAGCCGCCGATTCGAGTTTCTCACGTCCGTCTTTCTCCCTCCCTTCCCCCTGCTCTATAAAAATAAATAAAACCTTTTTAAAAAAATAGAATTTCATGGCACTGTAAAACCCACACTGTCCCCACGAGTCCGAGGCCTGTGGGTGACAGGGCCCCAGGGCCTGGCCTCGCGGTCAGAAGGGACTGCTTCTCCCTCCGTTCTCCTCTTTACTGAAAGCCTGTGCTGAGAGCTGGGCATCCTGCTTGGGTGTTTTTCAAGAACATTTGGAAATACACTGTGTATTACATGTGACACTTTCTTCCTAAGACATTTCACTCCTTCGTCCCTCAAGACAGGATTTGGGGCTTGGCTAGTTTGTGAAAAGTTCGTTAGTTGCTTAACAGCTTTTTTAGCTATAGCTAACACCTGACTCATGAAAACAATGAAGTAAGCATCCACCATGTTTTTTCCTCGATCCTAGTAGGCCAACTCATAGGAGGGTTACATAAAACTGGAAGGCCTTCTTAATATTTTATTTGTTGTGACAAAGTTGTAGACAGCTTTGAAAAGTATTGGATTTAGATCAGAATTCCTTTCTCCAGTTTGTGAGCTTAATGAGGACCATGGTGCATGGACCCCTTTTGCCCGTCACAGGAAAGTTGTTTTAATTAGGAAAGCGGCACGTTTGAGATGTCGTCTCCTGGGTGTAGCAGAATGACCCTTGTTGCTGTAAATGATAATATCTAGTACCGTAGCTGAACGCCGAGCTCTTCCATGTAACGTGCAGGGTGTAAAACCCTTCAGTCCTCGGCACCACAGGAATCCCCGCATCAACCTTGTTCCCCGTGCAGGTTTGAGTACCTTTTCAACTTTGACAACACCTTTGAGATCCACGACGACATCGAAGTTCTGAAGCGGATGGGGATGTCCTTCGGCCTGGAGTCAGGCAAGTGCTCCCTGGAGGACCTGAAGCTGGCCAAGTCGCTGGTGCCGAAGGCTTTAGAAGGCTACATCACAGGTATGTCGGCCGATGCTTTCACGTGCGGTCCCTGATCGATGCCAGACCCTAGGCAGGGGGTCCAACCCCTTGGCGTCTCTGGGCCACACGTTAAATACATTGTGATATGTAATCACAAAAAGATCTCATAATGTTTTAAGTAAATTTACAATTTTGTGTTGGGCTGCATTCACAGCCCTCCTGGGCCGTGGGTTGGACACCCTGCTACGTGCCAAAACCTCCGGTTCTCACAGAAAATGAGGTCAGGTGCCCTGTCTGCCCGCCCTGGTCCTCAACCTGTCCTGCTTCTTTAAGGGCAGCCACTCTCCTGGATTCCTTGAGTGTCGTCACTTGCTTTTATTTAACATACAGAGTAAGCTGGAAACATGTATTTAGTTTTGCCTACCCCTGACCTTGACTTAAGTGGAATCATAGGGATATGTTTTTTTGTGGTTTGATTTTTTTTTACTCAGCTCTTAAGATTCACCCATGTGACACAATGTGGCTGTGATTCATGCATTTTTACTGCTGCATAAAATTCCGTTACATGAAAATTTCACAATTTCTTTGTTCATTGTACCAGTGATAAGCCTTTAGTTTGGTTTCCCGTTCCTTAATATTAAAAAGCACCGCTACCTTGAACATCCCTCCAGTCACCTCCAGCGATGCTGTGTGGAGCGTGTGGAGCGCAGAGCGACACCGTGGGGCCTGCGGCAGGCGCGGTGCCCGCCACCCCCGACGATGCCCGGAGTTCACCGAGTTACACTCTCACCGGCAGGGTGGGCGTGTCCTGTTTCCCCAGTCCGGTGGATGCTGAAGTGGTCATTTTTATAAGTTGACATTTAATTAACACACCTTAGAAATAGACTGTTTTTAAGTGTATAATTCAGTGGTTCTTAGTATATTCACACGGCTGTGCCATCACCACCACCAACTCTAAAACATTCTTACGGCCCCCGAAAGAAATCTTGTATTCCTTGGCAATGACCCCCTGCCCCCCGACTTCCTCCCAGCTTCCGGCAGCCCCTGACGTCCTTTCCGTCGCTGTGGGTCTGTCCATCCGGACAGTTCGTGTAAGTGGACGCCCACAGCACACGGCCTCCGTGACTGACCGCTCCTGTCTCGTCCGTGCCTCACCCCTTTTTCATTGCCCTCGTGCGGCTGCACCGCAGTTTGCTCGTCCGTTACCTGCAGGAGGACGTTCAGGCTGCCTCTGCTTTTTGGCTCTTAAGTGATGCTGCTGTGAATATTCTCGTGCAGGTTTTTGTGTGAACATAAGTTTTCAGTTCTGTTGGGCATATACCTAGGAATGGAATTGATGGATCATATGGTAACTTTACATTTAACCTTCTGAGGAACTGCCAGACTATTTTCCAAAGTGACTGTACCACTTTACACCTACCAGCAATGTGTGAGGTCTCCATTGCTCCCCATCCTTATAAACACTTGTTGTTTTCCACCTTTTATTATCGCTGTCCTAGTAGATGTAGTATTTCACTGTGGTTTTCATTTGTATTTCCCCAGGGACTGATGATTTGAGCAGCTTTTCGTGTGCTTTTTGACCAGTTGTATATCTTCTTTGGAAAATGTCTGTTCACATCCTTTGCTCATCTTTAAATGAGGGGTTCTTTATCTTTGTACTATGAGTTATAAGAGTATACTGCATACACTCGAAAACACTGCATTTCCCTTGTTCTGTAATTCAGATTTCTCCCCACTAACTCGGAAACCTCTCCGAGTGTCCGAAGTTACTAAGGTCACAGCACGTGCTGCACATGGAGTTTGGGTGCAGAGACGGTGCTTCCGCCTCTGCTTTGGGCCGTTTCCTTCATTATAAGTATCAGCCCCTAGAATTTCACATCACGTTTTAAAGGCATTTAATAAGTTCTAAGGTATGTTCAATCACATAGAAACAAAGAAGTAGTTTTAATTTTGTTTTGTTTTATGGCCCTTTGGTCACAACACAAGTGTCTGTTGAATGAGACTTGGTTTCTGTTGAATTTAGTTCTTAAATAAACTGGCATCATCCTCCTCTTGCCCCTCGGTCCGTGTCCCGCCCCGCTCCCCACCGGCCCGTCCTCCCTGCCCTCCCCGCAAGCACGACCTGCTGATTTGTTAACAGTCTGGTCCCACTGGCAGTCCAGCAGGGCCTGAGGACAGGGCCTGCTCAATAAATCACTGCGACTTTATTTTAGCCTGTTCTCTTTGTAAAGGCTCGGGGCCATGAGGCAGCTTGGCTCCGAGGTCTTTACCTCACTGGCAGCTGGGATGCAGACTTTCTGGGTAGTTCACAAGAAGAAACATGTGCCTTTAGTGTGCAGAGGGACAGAGGGGCTCTTGAATACGATCACAAGAACCATGGGGTGGTTTCTGTGATCACGTGGAAAGAACCTTGGGCTTTTCAAAGCCGTCCTAAATAGACAATTTAATGTGTTCCGCTCACAAACAAAAAGCAGTGCATTGAAGGAGTGTCCCTATGTGCTCATTAATATTCAGCACAGGATTCTGGCTTTAATTTTGTCATGTACAGATTTGCTATTCAGTGTTTTTTAAAGTCGGGTGTTCTTAGGATTGAAGTTGTTGTCTTTTACAGCCTCCTTCATTAGCCTGTGAAGAAGGAGGGTCGCGGGGCCATTCTACACCAGTGGGGACACTTAGGTTACTTTTCCTGCACAGGATGCCTCTCGCTTGGGCCGACGGGGCCCGAATAGCAGTTTCTAATCCGAACACACACAGTTTTGTGGTTTTTGCACAGTGATTATAAAACTATTTTACCCTAACCGATGTGGCTGAGTTAGTTGGGCATCATCCCACGAAGCAAAACATCACTCACTGGTTCGATTCCCGTCAGGGCACATGCCCGGGTCGTGGGTTCAGTCCTGGTTTGGGACCCTCATGAGAAGCAATTAATTGATGCTTTTCTCCCTTTCCTTCTCCCTCTCTCTAAAAATAACTAAGTAATTTTTTTAATTAATAAAACTTTTTTATTGGTTATGTTTTAGTGTTACTTTCATTTTACTCAGCATGTGAACTTTTTTAAAGATTTTATTTATTTTGGAGAGGGGGAAGGAAGGCAGAAAGAGAGGGAGAGAAACATCAGTGTGTGGTTGCCTCTTACCTGGCCCCCACTGGGGACCTGGTCCGCAACCCAGGCATGTGCCCTGACTGGGAATCAAACTGGTGACACTTGGGTTTGCAGCCCGTGCTCAATCCACTGAGCCATACCATCCAGGGCTGAATTTTTGTTTTAAAGATTTTATTTACTTATTTCTAGAGAGATTGGAAGGTAGGGAGAGAAACATTAACATGTGCCTCTTGCATCCCCCACCCCTACTGGGGACCTGGCCCAAGACCCAGGCATGTGCCCTGACTGGGAATTGAACCGGTGACCCCTTGGTTCTCACTTTGACACCCAATCCATTAAGCCACACCAGCTAGGTCTTAAAAACATTTTTTAAAGATTTTATTTATTTATTTTTAGAGAGGAGAAGAGAGGGAGAGAAACATCAGTGTGTAGTTGCCTCTTGCACCCCCCCTTACTGGGGACTTGGACTGCAACCCAGACATGGCCCTGACTGGGAATTGAACTGGCAACACTTTGGTTCCCAGGGCCGCCCTCAGTCCACTGAGCTACACCAGCCGGGCCTAAAAAACTATTTGATTAAATATAATAAAAGCTCATTTTGGCAATCATGTTTTCTGAGTGAGTATATGTTTGATCTGATAATGTAGTTCAGAGGATTTCTTTTTAGGAATATATTTAGATAGATAGATAGATAGATAGATAGATAGATAGATAGATAGATAGATAGATAGATAGATGCAAATATATGGTCTCCTACTTTGTAAACTCACTATTAAAAAAGACTGTACTCATTCATTCAACAGCATTCAGACCTTGTATGTTCCCATCACTGCCTTCTCTGAGCCTACATTCTAGATAAAGAGATAAGTATTAAACAAGTAAAATTACAATAATAGTGGATCAAGGAGAAATATGGTGTATCATAGAAATTAAGTTGCAAAGATATACCCAAAATATGTCATGCCGACTGAACCAGTAATGCCTTTCTCACCCCCATTAAAAGCATGACTGCTTATGACCTTTAAAAATAAGTTTTAATCTGAGTTAGAAGCAAAAGATACAAGGAGAAAGAAGAGATCTTTGATGACTAATAGCACTGAGTTCCCCAGGGGGCACTGGAAAAGATGGTGCAGTGGGGGTTTGTCCAAAAATGTGTCTGTCGTGAGTCCCTGCGGTCAGGACAGCCGGCGTCTGGGGGGAGCAGTGATCGCCGTCCCAGTGAGCTCCCCCCGGAGGCCTCATTTAGGAAAAGAGAATGGGGGTCTGCAGTTGGTGTCATTGAATTCCTTCTTGCTGTAGTCTGCCTCCACGAGGGTGGTGTTTTTTCCCCTGCTCTGATGTTTTAGAAATGTCTTTTCCCAGCTGAAAAACTGGGTTCTTCCCAGGGCAGGAAGCTTGTCTAACTGTCCTGTAGAACTGGCCTCTGCCCTCACTGGTCCGTGTTCTTCACGGCGTAGCAACAGCAGCCACAGAACTTGCAGAGCCCACATCTTGTCTCTGTTTTTTCCTGTAGATATATCCACAGGACCTTCTTGGTTAAATCAGGGACTGTTGTTGAACTCGACCCAGTCAGTTTCAAACTTAGACGTGACCGCTGGGGCCCCCTTGTCCCAGTCAAGGTACGTACTTTCCCGGGGTGAGAAAGGCGGGGGTGAGAAAGGTGGGCCGCGGGGCCTCCGCACTGCCAGGGCGGGGCGCTGTCCGCAGGCGCCTGCGCAGTCGGTGGCCTGCGCAGTCGGGGGCGGGGCTCGTCGGTGGCGCCGCCTCCCCGCGCCTCGCTGCTGTGCTTCACGGAGAACGCGTGCTGCGTTGACGTTGACGAGCTGTGTGTTTTTCGTTGTGCACCAGTGTAAACCAGGGCTTGTGCCTGGATGCGGAAGTGGCCTTAGCAACCGGGCAGCTCCTCGCCCCCAACAGCCACCAGTCCAGCAGTGCGGCCTCCCACTGCTCCGAGTCCCGAGGCGAGACGCCCTGCTCGTTCAACGACGACGACGAGGAGGAAGAGGAGGACGACTCCTCCTCCCCGGAATAAAGACAGGACGAAACCCACGTTTCCATGTTTGATGCTCATGTGTATTTGTAGTGTGAGCCCTTGTTTTGAAATGATTGCTTCAGCCCTTGCCTCTGTCTGCACTGTGCGTCCGGGTGACAACTAGGGACACACGACCAGCGACTCGCGCGCAGGCCGAGAGGACAGTTACCGTAGTGTGAGCGACCGCGCGGTCGGCCACCTCTCGGACACCGCGAGCTTTCCGGGGTGGCCGCAGGGGCAGTCCCGGGAGAACTGGGCCGCAGGAATGAAGCCCATTCGTCTCCCACGAGGTGGGATCTGTCCGCCTCCCACTCCCACGCGACCCTCCTCCCCTTACGAGGCCGGGAAGCCCGGGCGGGGCGGGGCGGGGCGGGTGGCGGCCCTGCGGCCCGGGCACGCGGGTGGAACTGCTGAACTAGGGGGAAGTCTAGTCGAGGTGCTTCACGCATCAGCTGCCTTAGACGGCTTCTAGAGAGGAGCGAGCGCTAATTCTTAAGTACTTAAGTGACACTTAGAGTAATTTATAGTGAAACCGAAATGATCGTTATTAGCCAATGCATTGGTGCATAGAATTTTTTAGGGCTACTTCTGGAAGCCAAAATAGAATAGCATTTCCACGTGCATTAAATACTTTGCCAGCACTGCCTTTTGCCAGCATTCTAAATCTGGAGTTTTACAGAGAAGGAAATTGTATCTATAGTTTGAATCAAAGCTATGCATTTCATACAGTGTTTTCATTTAAAACAAATTCCTTTGACTGAATTGCTTGCTTACGGTTTCCTGCAGTAACTGTGATTTCACCCAGTGTGCAATTGCTGAAAATGAACCAAATGTCATTACTTTTAAAAGAAAAGTCTATTTCCAGAACATGAATAGCAATGTTTTCCTATACATGTCACCTTCTATACATTTTCACTCATCAAAATGACCTTACTGAGTTTATTCCTGGGTGAACTGCATTCCGGACTGACCTGCTGTGGGGTTTCACAGAAACCTCCAATCAAGGGTGAGCTCTCCAGATGGTCTGTTACAGCAATGCGACAGCTGGCATGTTATTTCACAGCCAAAGTCGCCACCGGGGACACTGCACTGGTGTGTTCACAGTGACTGCTCCTCTGAACCGGGCAGCGTGGAGACATCTGCCACTGTGGCCAAACCCCAACATAATTTCACACTGAGGCCTTGAAAAGGAGTGAATAAGAATGGAAAGTTACTCTACATCTTTGTCTGGAATCATTTGGATTTGCCCCCAGTTTATGCATCCAGCACCAATCCGGCCCAAGTTAGCCCTTCTCTAACCCCCAGGGGTGCGTGCAGACGCCACGCGCTGCCTTTCCACACAGCTCTGCCCCTGTGCTCTTCTGGAGCCGGAGGTGATGTGCCGGCTGACCTCTGGGTTTGTGTAGGCCATAGAAACGAATACACAAAAATATACGACTTGAACCTAAGTTTCTTTGAGACTAAACTCATTCCCTCAGAAATAAACCATTGCGCAGGCTCAGAGTGTTCTAAGGGGCAGAGAGATAGAGGCGGGGTTTGGAGAATGAGGTCTCCACCTGAGTCTGCTGCAGGCAGATCAAACCGGCTTCCTTCCCAGCCGTCCTTTAAAAGGCTGCCTCCTCCTTTACTAAGCCCTGCCTTTCTCATCTCTACTCACAGAGGCACCTGGATAGGCCAAGGGCCACGGCTAGCCTTTTAGTCTTCAAAGTCCTGTGCTACGGTGCCCATCACATCTGTGACAGGTGCGGTCCTAACCCGTGCTCCACCAAACAGCGAACTCCTCACTCGAGTGTCTGGGAAACTGCTCTCTTCCCTTTCTCGTCTTCCCTCTTCTTTCCTGCTACTGCTGCTATAGTGTTAAATTGATAAAATACAGGTTTAAAAGAAAAAGCAACCAAAGACTCATTATTACCGGTGCCCGGTCACTGGCCACCTGAGCCCTAGGTGTGGGGTTGGGCCAGAAGTGGCCTCTGCCCTCGGTGAGGTGTTGGGTTGCTGCTGTGGACTTCGGACAGAGCCTCTGTGGTCATTGGCACACGCCGCTGGTTAAAAAAACCTTGCCTGAGCAGAAAACTGGGCCGAGGTGTTTAGAAAGATAAATTTGGTTATTCTACGTCTCCCCTGAAAGATTACCTGGGTCTAACCATTCAGACACCATTTTGTGTAGAAGTCAAAAAAAAAACAAAACCATGAGGAAATGGATTACACCATCCAGGCACCTTTATGGGAGCACCCCTTGGGTTAGGTGTGCACAGGTGTGCTTACATGTGGACACCCTCCCAGATCACACTTGGATTTGGGGGCAGTTCTCTCTTGACGGTCAGTTTATGTTCCCCTTGCCAGGGCATAGTACCCTTCAGCCAGTACGTTCTGGCTGTCAGTCCCCGTGTGGGTGGGGCAGTGCTGGAAGCACCCAGGCACCTTCCTGCCAAGGTTTCTTTCTCGCCCTTCCTGCTGTGAACCGAAGGTACCCCCAGCAGGTGCTGGTGTAGACTGCCCTATGGTCCTGGAGGCCGTGGTGGGGCAGCGGGAAAGGAGTGGCCAACGCAATTCCTCACCCCTCTTGATGCCCACTGGCCCTGGAAAACTAGACAAGTGGTGACCGGATGTTTTGTCTCCTCCCATTCAAGCCTGTGTAGGAGTGGTGGGGAGAAAACGTGATGTGGTTTCTGCCCTTTCACAGAATAGAAGAGGCTAACTTCCCTCCTCAGCAAAGATCACAGTGGCAGCCACGCTCTTCCATGCCTGAAAAATGCCAGGGCCAGTCCTCAAACACAAATTAGCCATCGCCCCACCACTGTGGTCTTTCAGATGGAGGCACAGGGGAGGGGTCGGTTGTAAAGCTCTTTGCTAATCCACAGCCCTGGCTACTTGGGTCATGGGGACAGCAGAGTTGCACAAGCGTCGCACATTGTTGTGACTCGGTGCCTGGGGAGGCCAGAACACAGCGCAGGCAGGTGGCCACAGGGGTAGGGTTAGCCAGGGCCGGAAAACACTGCCGCTGCCTCCGCCTGGACCATACAGAGGGCGCGCCGTGTTCTGCTTCATTGATTCACCTCAAGGGCTCTTTAAATACCTCTCTAGCTCTGTCCCCGCAGGCGTGTAAAAGAAGTGTGTCCGTGCCCAGAAAAACCTGTGGGGTGGACATGAGGGCTGTGCTTCCACAGCAGTGAACGTAAAGCGTCGTCCTAATAGTTGAGTGGACACAGAACAGAAAACTGGCTGGTTAGTGCTATGGAAAAACACGGCAGGGCGGTGGCTGGGGGGGGTTGGTAGGGCGCAGGGAAGTTCTCCCGGAGAAAATGACATCCGTCCTGCGCCAGACCATCCAGAGACACGACTCTACCTTCTCACCACCACACACTGTCCGATAACAAGCACCTGGCACCGCTGCTGAAATCGCAAAGGCCACGCTTTTCCAGTTGTAAGCACACATTTTGGCATGTGTGAAAGAATTTCAGTATTTAAAAGAAAACCAAACTCGGGTACCTGCAGTGTTCATAAACCAAGAGAAGATTCTACCAACCCACGAAGTTCTCATTATCAGCTTCATGACCTTCCGATCGAAAGGTAGAAAACTAACCACTTTTCTAGGTATTTTCTACTTGGACAAGTTATCGGATTCTATGAGGATCTACTTTTCTATGTGAGACACATAAAAGGTCGCCTTTCATTCTGCCTGTGTACGGGCGTCCGTGGAGCTGAAGGCTGCGTAAGGACCGTTTTCCCTAATGGGTTCCCCATTTTCACGCACCCACAACAGTCCCCAAACACCAGTGCAAAACCACATGGTTGTGTCGAAGGCACTGAGAGCCCACTGTGTGTGGGTTGGGGTGGGGGCTGCCCCCGAGCCACTGGACCCTCAGAAATGTGCCTTCTTGCGCTCCGATGGAAGTTCATACAGAGTGTGTACAACGTTCCACTAGTTTAACTCACTCATGCCAAATACTCTGCTAAAGAAAAAAGTCTTGATGTTTGCTTCAAATTTTACCTTTAAAAAATAGGGCTAAATATTCACATACCTTATAATACTTCTCAGGAATTAGCCCCTTCACACAACCAAGATATCTAAAAATTCTGTGTAGGTAACCTCTGGACCCAGTTTTCCCACACACCCCACACGCACACAATGCTAAGGAGAGAAAGCGGGAAGGCCCAGCAAGTGGGGCCGTCCGTCCACCATGCTGTCCGTGCAGGAGCAGGCCGACTCACTGATTCTGGCTTGTGCTGTGGTTCTCTCGGGCGAGGTAACTTCTAGACTCTTTATTACATGGTCGTCGCCTTCCACAAGGCGTGTGGAATTCAATGTTCCCTCCACCCCTTGTGCTCCAGCAGGTCGTACTTGGGGCCTCCCTGCTTATCAGCGGCGTTGGAAGTCGCTGTGGCTGAAAGGCAGAGGCAGGGCGCACCCCTTCTCCTCCAAGGGCCCCCGAAGGGGAGAGAACATCTCCACCCCACTCGGTGCCGTCACCGGTCCAATGGCCCTCGGCCTCTGGGACGGGGACCACGGCCCAGAATTCCTGCCTCCTGGGAACCACGGCCTCCGCACGGCCCTTCGGTCGAGACGGTGTGGGGACTGGCGTCGGCCCGACACACCGGGGCCCGCGGCCGAGGGCGGGAGTGGGACTCGGCCTGGGAGGCGCGGTGTCCGCCTCGGGCCTCTCCACTCGGCAGACCCCGGGGTTGGAGCCGCATCCGGGCGGAAGGGCCTCGGAGGCCGCGGACTGTCCAGCGCGCTGCCCACCGGGAGGGGCTGGAGGTCGAGTGACCAGCGGCCCTTCTCCACCGCTGTAGCTCGTTTCCGTTGGCGTCCGTCTGTCTGGCCCAGCGCAACAAGGAAGCTTCCCCAGATGATGCCTGTGCCCGTGACACGGGTCATCTTCACGTGCCGGGCACGGTCTGGCGGCAAACGGCCTGACTGCTTGTTCGTGGCGGAAGCCAGGTGTGTGTTCACACCGAAAGGTTTCCGAGGACCTTTCCGCTGCTGCGCTTCCGAGCCGTGCAGCTCGCGCCCGGCGGGACCGCGGGGCCGGCGGCCAAACACCCGCTGCACTGCGCGCAGGCCCGAGGTTCAGGTCGAAGGCCCTCGGGGTGTTGTGTTCGCCACCATCGCCCTTGACTTCAGATGAAAAAGCAGAAGGCTGGGAGCTCAAAGCACCCGCTGGTTCACCTTTTCGTGGGGAGACACTTTCCTCCTGTCATGAGCCGTCAGGTTTTCTTCCCAGAAAACGCAGTTCTGCCTTGTTCCTGCGAGAAGCAGACCCACGGCTCCGCGGGCCGTAAGCAGGTTGGCGAACAGCAAACTAAGGCGTGCAAACGCCTCACGTGGACTTCGTGGGCCTGGAGGACCAGCCTAATACGATGTGCTGTTTTGTCGTATCTCACACTTTGTAAGTAAATACCATTATTTTTATATGGAAGTTTTACAGGAGAGCTATTTTGTGGACTTAGTTATTCCTGAGCGTTTCGCAGTTGCTCCCAGCAGGTAGCTGCGAGTCCTGAGCGGTCCCTCCGAGGAAGGCTCAGGGAGGCCTGCGGCCGCACTGGGGGCAGGGGGGGCGTTCTGCGTCCCCGCACCTCGCCCCAGGTTCTCCAGCCCCGGAGCGGGGGCCCAGGGAGCTACACTCTTGATAAACTCTCAGTGATGCTTCGGTTCATTAAAGTGTGAGTACCTTTGTCCACCTGGGAAGAGTAATAGAAGGAAAGAAAGAGAAAGCATCGGAAATGAGTATTCATTGTGCTTGAGGGAAAAAAGTATCAAACCGTTGTATGATTTGAATGAGATGTACTATAAAAAATAAATGATTTCAAATGATGTTGGCCTCGCGATTAGTGGGCAGATGGGGGTCAGCGGATACCGCGGTGCACTGCCCCACTTTAGCACCGAGACGCCGCGCCCCCACAGCTGAGCCCTCCCGCAGGAACTGCAGGGGGGGGGGGCAAAGCCCAGCCTCCGGCCCCCCTTTGGGGTCTCTGAAGGGCCACCCCAACTTAAGAGCTCCTCATGGAGTCGGCCAGTTCCCCCGGCCACGGCATCGAGCTTCAGTTTCCTCCTCTGCCCCACCTGCTGCCCTCGCACTTGACAGGTGGTGCCCCCAGGAGCACCCGCCTCTGCAGGGACACCCCGTCCCACCTGGGACGGAAACCGTTCAGCTACACAAAGGGCTTGCCGCACTCACTCACAACAGCGTGTGCGCCCCTCTGTACACTGCAGCACTATCCACAAGATGAGCAGGCAGCCTGCCTGCGTGTCCTTCAGTGGACGGTTGGGTAGCAACGATGTGGTTCATATATGTGACGGAATACGACTCGGCCATAAACAAGAACGGTTTTTGTGCCAACATGGACAGGTCTTGACAGTATTGTGCTAAGTGAAGTAAGTCAGGCAGAAAAGGACAAGAACCCTATGGTTTCACTCGGATGTGGGTTTTAACACAAAAGCACAACCTGCCAGACAGAACAGAAGGCGGGTTTTACCGGAGGGGCCGCACATGCTGGTGGGAGGAGGCTGGACTCGCGGTGAGCACCAGGAGGAGGGTGCGGGTGTGGTATAAAGATGCCCCGCTGAAATTTATAGGATGCTATTAACCAATTTACCCCCGATAAATTTAATTTTAAGTGGGAAAAAGTTTCCTGAGTTAGAGGCCTATGACTTTATAATTTTTCAAGGTCAGTTTGGAAGATAACATCATAAAGAATAACGTTTTTACAATCCCAGAAACGATCGGCCCAAATACGAGTTTTGCCCCAAACCTGCACCAGAGCCCCCAGCAGGGCAGCAGGCCAGCTCAGGCAGCATGCACCTGCGCCGGGGACCACGGCGCTGCCTCGGCACCCGGTCCCCGCACTCTCTGCCGGCCTCGGGGAGACAAGAAGCCCCTGAAGACATGATCTCCTGTGCTCCTCCCACAAGCTGAGTGGGGTGCACAGAGGGCCTGTGGGGCCGTAAGAAGGTACAGAGGGTTCCGAGCAATTTGGGAACCGTCAAATGGGGTCAGGTCTTGAAGAAACACCAGGACGTGGCTCAGAAAGCGTCACTGAACGTCAGTGTCAGGGAAGAGGGCATCTTCGCGGAAGACTCTCAGGAATTCCACAGCTAGAGCACATGACGGTGGTGCTGCGGAGGGTCCAGCTCGGCAGTGGGGAGCCCGCGCCCACTCCCTCGTCCCAGGGGTGCACCGAGCTGGTGTCATGTCCTCTCTGCTCCTTCCGTCCCGCGGTGCCATTTGGTGAACGTGTCCAGGGACCCTTGGGAACAGCACTGGGTCACGTGGTCATCAGAAAGTGCTTTTGCCATTGAGACCATGTGGGGGATGCTGGGAGGGACAGCTGGGAGGGTCACTGGCAGCCACCAGCGCAGCCACTGGGCCCTGTGCTGACCAGGGAAGTGGCCTCCAGAGCCCAACAGCTGTGACTGCAACACCCAACTTCCGGAGCCGGGCTCGGCTGAGGTGACAAAGCACCAGAGAGAAGACAGCCTCAACCAAGGAAGCCTTCTCCTGGGGACAGAACCCAACCGACAGCCACCTTCGAGTTCCCACCTCCGGGACTGTGTGTCTCCCCATTCCTTCTGACGGATGAGCTTCTTCCATCTCTGTGTCTTCATCCGAGCACTGGCTCCTCTTACCCGAAGACACTCCCGCCGCCCCGCGTTCTTGCTCCATCTGTTCACACTGTGGACTGTTGCCAAATGCCCGGGACCTCAACCTCCTTCCTGGGAGGACTTTCCAGCTTCTTACTGGACTTGCTTTTAATTAATCTTCTCCGAGTGCAAAACACAGTGTGGTAAGGGATGGCCCTCATCCAGGTGGGCAAAACCAATCCCAGTTAATGCAAAGTAGAATCTGTCATAACCATGTTCTCGCTTGCACACAAATCACTTTCTGACATTTCTGGCACTGGGCACAGCAGCTGCCACTCAACCACTTCCTTCAGGCTTGCTTAATCCCTACCTTGCTCAAGGGGCCCGAAGCACTCTGACACCTACTGCACCACGCTCGGGAATTTGTTTTCCTCTTCCACGCCCTTGCACTTGGCCGTGGCCCCCAGAGACCGGAACTCAGTTAGAATTTGTAAGGAGAATGTGTGCTAAAGCCTGAAAGCGACAGTCCTGAAAGGCCCATCGGCACAGGAATTATTTTCAGGTTCTGCGAACAAATAAACAGATGTGTTTTTAAACCTCCAGTGAACGTGGGTTAGTGGGTCTTGAAGCTGAAAACAACGAAAGGCGCTCACGCGGGCTGTGTTTCCGAAGCACTGAGTGAGGTCTTGCCGGCAGAGACAAGGCCCTTCTGCCAGGAGAGGGCTCCCGGCCATCTGACAACCACCTAAAAAAGTGGACAGTTTCCTCAAGTTGTATCACAATTCAGGTCGCAGGGCCCGGGCTGGATGGCTCATTTGGGTGGAGTGTCATCCTGAGGCACCCAGGTTGCAGGTTCAGTCCCCGGTCAGAGTGCAGGTGAGAAACAAGTGCAACAACAAGCCGACGTCTCTCTCCTTCTTCCTCTGTCTAAAACCAGTTAGTTCAGTGAACAGTTAAAGACGGAAACACAAATGACAGATCTCTATTGCCGTAAATAATTTAGGAAACTATGTTTAAGAACTAAAGCCATCGTGAGCACACTGGACCCTCTCGGAGGTCGGGGAGAGGCCTGTGAAACGCCGCAGACCGGCAGACCACCCTGCACAGGCGCTCAGCAGCCCTCCATTCTCCTACTCTCCTCAAACAGACGAGCCAGGGCGAGTGAGAGGGGACCTGCTAGCTCACTACAGCGCTGGCCACTCCCACAGTCCCACGCTCTGGCCTCGGCCCTCGAGAAGAGCCCTGGAGACAGCCCGCTGGAGGAGGGTCTGTCCGCACAGACAGCGCTCGGCTCGTGGAGGGGCCGCAGCGGCTCCGGGGCTTCCAGAGGCAGTTTCCCAAACACGGTTCTGAGACGACCAGGCTCAGGGTCAGCATCTCAAGGGCAGCTCATACCTGCCCTTGGGGCTGCACGGGGAAGTGTGCCTCTGCATTAATTATTGCAGATACACGAGGTCCGGCCAGGGAAATCGGGTCGCGGAGGAAACGGAGTTCCTCTGGTCCTCCCCCCACTTCCTCGCTGCACCCCCTCTGAGAGGTGGCTCGGAGCCTGGAGGACCGAAGTGTGAGCAATCGCAGAGGTGTGGATGGTCCAGGCCGCGGGTGCGGGCGGCAGGCTGGGTCAGCCTCCCAGTCATCATGGGAAAAAGGCTGGAAGAAATCCCGTGGGCAGAGAAAGCACACAGGTGAAAATTTCAGCACCTGTACAGGGCCAAGGGCTGCCAGCCCCCCGCCGGCATGTCTTCCTCCAGGTGCTGAGGGAGGGGCGAAACTCTAGCATCAGCTGCAGCGGCTGGTCAGTAGAAACACAATCTCTTTTGTGTTGTTGTGTTTTATTTCGGTTTTTGTTTGCAAGACTCAACAAATACCAATTAATGCACTAGGAGTCGCTAATTCAGTTAAAGCCCTGCTGGCTATAAACGAATGGTTTCTACTCACTGGAGAATCCTGGATTCCATTTAGGAATTCATCATATATATGAGGTCTGTCCAGAAGGTATCGGGCCATGTAATATGAAAAATAGAGACATTTATTGAAGAAGATACGAGATACAAGAAACATTGTACATAGGACAATGACACTTCACTCCCTTTCAAAGTAGGCACCTTGGGACCACACACAGTTCTCCCGACCGTCATCAGCTGCCCCATCTTATTTTCCTGAATCTCATTGACAGTCTGAAATCTCTTCCCTTTCAAAGGTGATTTTAGTTTTGGGAAAAGCCAGAAGTCACAGGGTGCCAAATCTGGGCTGGAGGGGGGCTGAGTCCCCTGGGCGACTTGGTGTTTTGCTAAAAAACTGCATGAGACATGATGCATGAGCGAGTGTGTTGTGATGCAGCTGCCAATCGCCAGTTGCCCACGGCTGTGGCCTCTGAGTCATCTCAATAGTCTCTGCAGAGGAATGTTCAAGCTCAACACAAAATTTCATGCAGATTCTACTCATTCAGTCATTTTGAATTTGACCGCCACACAGTACACGTGCTCACTCAGTGGCATCCACGGCCCACACTGACTAGTTCAGTGAAGTCGTCACTGTTCACACATTTGCATTCCAGTCCACTCTCCTTGGCTGCCAGGTTACATGAATGTTGTCCAAACCAGTCTCATTATATTAACATGGTTGTATTAGAGTAGAATAAGCGGCCAGAAGGGAAATAAAGGCAGGGAAGAGGGAAGCTCTTAAAATTCTATATATTGTCTCCACTACCTGGGAAAGAAAGCATTTGAAACTATCCTTTCATCCCAAAGCCTGAAAAGCCAAAAAGGGCCCATTGTGTCCAAAGAAAGAAGCCCATTAACACCTTTGGGTATTCAGCCCCCCTCCCCAAAGCTGGCACCACATTTACCTGTCAATCAATATGTAAACCCCTACCCCTGACCCCGCCAATAATGTAAGTCCTGAGAACCAATTACTCAGGGCTTGGTGGGCTTGAGGGCTTGGCATTCTTGGTCCCCTGGCTGCCTGGCCTCAGGCCACCCATGCACTTGCCCCCCGTGTCCTCATCACCCCTGAGCTTGCCACCCTGGTCATTGGCTGCCCTTGCTTTCGCCACCCTTACCCTGCTTTACCCTGAACCCCCACCCCCACATTATCTAGGCTCATTCTCTTCCATGAGAACAGATCACCAATAAACCCTGCTTGCATGCTAATATAATAGATTTGCTGATCTGCAATTCTTTACAGTATTGGCAAAAAGAACGGGGTCTCACTCTGGCTGGTGTAGCTCAGTGGATTGAGGGTGGGCCTGTGAAGCAAGGGGTCACCGGTTCAATTCCCAGACCAGGCACATGCTTGTGTTGCAGGCCAGGCTCCCAGCGGGGGGCCTGCAATAGGCAAACACACATTGACGTTTCTCTCCCTCTCTTTCTGCCTCCCTCCCCTCTGTCCAAAAATAAATAAATAAAATCCTAAAAAACACACAAAAAAGCAGGCCTCTCCAGGTAACAGCTGGAATTTTCCCCAACAGACCACATATATATTCATTCTAAATCCCATAAAATATTTCCTATGCATAATCTTTTACCAAAATCCCAATTTTTGTAGGATTTTGTTGTGCTGAATAAGCAGTATTAGAACACACTCTGCAGTTGACAGTCTGTTCACCTTCGTGACAAATTTGTAAGTGAAAAGAGACCTCACCCTCAGTGGGGACAGAAAGGGAGTGCACACGCCACACACACCTTCACCCACCCCCCGCCTCCTGTGAGATCCTGTGCGTGCGAGTGCTCCAGCTGCGCACACACGGCTGGTGGCTGAGGGCACCTGGAGGATGGCCGCGGCTGGAGCGCTGCCTTGGAAGAGGAAAGTTGCTGCAGCTCGTGGGCTCGGGCACCGCCGGCCAGCGCCCACCCGACTCGAGAACTCGCACAGTCCACTGCCAGTCAGGGGAAACCAGGGAAAATCTTTTTTATTACCTACCACTAGGAACTTTTTTGTTGTACCTGGACTTCTTTCATCTTTGTAAATTCAGGGTCTGGTATAGCAGCTGATACACAGTGCTAGGTTCCTGGTCTTTATTGAATAAATGAATGAATTAATGGGTGAACTACATATTCTTTCTCAGTATGTTGACCTTCTGGCTAGTTTAGCTAATCAAACAGTTCTGTTACGTCAGCTCGGACGACCTGGCCAAAGCCTGGGTAAGCCTGGAAAACTGTCCTTTACTACTCCGTGTCCCCGTGTCTGCGGGATTGAGTCAAGAGCGGACAAGATGGGGAAGAGTGAGAAGTGGCAAAGGTGTGGCATTTGCCTGGCTTCGGGAGTGAGTGGGTGGCAGTGGAAAATAAGCTGATTCAAGCAGAAAACACCCTTCTCTTAGGAGGAGGGAGCAGGCATGCGGCCAGTCCTGCTCTGGGCACTTGCCCACAGGCCACTGAGCTTCCAATCAGGCCAGGCTCCTGCTGACTGTACCTTTTCTCTCTGCTCCTGCCCCGCCCCTGGGAAGCTTAGTAGTTTCTTTTCTATAAGGGAGGAAGAGACCATGGACACGTAAGGGCTACACGTCTTTGACAGGTCCCAAAGCAACAGGGTCTGTGTGTCCCATCTGGGAAGGCCCTTGCGTGCACCGGCCCCCGCCCAGCACCAGGGGGCTCTCTGTGCCCGGGCTGCCGTGCACACGCGTCCTCACCAGCAGCTGCTGGACGTCTCCGTGCTGGAGTGTGGGCAGCTGCTAACAGGAGGACGTGTGCCCGGGGAAGCCAGGGAGCCTGGGGAAAGAGATTTTTTTACAGTCAAAGCCAGGTGACTGAGAACTACACCAAGAAGTCCGTAATCCTTGAGGCTTTTTCCCACGAGAAATGCTCTGCAATGGCCCCTCCGTGGGGACACCCGCAGTGGAGGAGGATGGTGACCTCCCCACGGTCCTAAAACCACCAAGTCACTTGCAGAGAGAGCATCCTAATTCTGGCCACAGCTCTCCTCACCCAATCTTTGTTTCCAGGGAGGAGCAGGCCTTAAATGCCAGAGGAGCCAACACAAGGCCTCCAAGCCCAAGTGCTGGAACGTCCACCCCACCCCACCCTGAAGTTCAGAGACAATCATGTCTGGGACCCCTGATGGAGCGAGATGCCTCGCCAGGGAACAGCCACAAAGCTGAGTGAGTCCCCTAAGCTGCAAAGCTGACAGCAGAAGTGAGGGGTGCAGAAAAGGCGCCTGGGAGGAGGGGGACCCCTGTGGCTGGAGCATGGAGTGCAGGAGGGAAGGGAGAGATAAACTGTTCCCAAATAACTACTCTTTTTCAACAATGACGATAAAAGTCCCTAAGACATAATTGCCAGGCACTATTCTAAGCACTTAGCCCTATTACCAAACTATTTAACAAACAGAAACTCAGAAACAGAGAGGTTAAGTTATCATCCAAGGACACACAGCTGGAGCAAGGGGCAGAGAAAGGATTTAAAACCAAGCAGTCTAGCTCTAGAGTGTGCTCTTACACACATCAGTCAATCCAAGCCCCTGGAAGGCAGTCTTCGCATCTGATAAGTGTGTGGCTCAAGTTCTACACAAACAAATCCGGGTCAAATGGATCGCCATTTGGCTCAGAGTTGGTGGTAGATGTGGGGGTGGGCAGCTCTCTGGGTTCAGAGGAGGGTGAAGATGATGAGGAAGAGAGAGAAGAGGACTGAGAGGAGGGTGTGGACGAGATGAGTGAGGACAGTGAGTCACCTGAGGATGGAGAGGCCAAGGAGGTGGGCGTGGAAAGCAATGCAGAGGACCAGTACCAGTGGACGATCTAGGCAGACAAGGCGGGGTGGCCTCAGGGAGATTCCAGCCCAGCCCGGACTAGCCAGTTCCCCCAACAGAACCTGTGGGTTGTCCCAGGACCTGAAAGTGTCCCCTCAGGCCCCTGCTCAGCTGCTGCCAGGCCCTGGTCTCCTTGGCCCCGGCTCGGCCGCTGGCCTGCCCTGGAATTCCCAGGCCCTGAGCCCGGCCCCTTTCTGGCCAGTGCCTCACTCACGGCTGCCAGGGGTGGTCTCTTTGCAGCTGTCTTTAATAAAAACACAGGACTGATTTTTTTTAAGTTCCCAGGAAAACCCCTTTTTCCTAAGGAACTGGAGCAAACATCAGAGATCAGGACCGAAGGGAACGTGCAGTCACCATCTGAGGGGGGACCAAAGGCCAGGAGAGCGTGGTGTCTGCCTGCGAGGGGCTGACGATCACAGCTTTACAGACTCGTAGGTCAGAGTCACAAAACAGGGTGAACGATCACATCCGGACTCAAGACAGAAGCACGGACCCACAGAGGGCCACCACCCAGACGGCTTTGAGCCTCGCGTCTCTGGGGCAAGACAGAGCGGCGGAGGCTCACTCCTGGCAGGTGGTAGGGACACCGGGGGCCTAGCAGCGCAGTGGACCCGGTGGACGCACAAGTCACACAAAAGACGGCAACGCACGTGGCGCGAGGATAAAAGGGCGACAGGCCGGCATCTGAGACCGGATCATCTGCTCCCCGTGACAGCTCAGAGAGCAGACTGCCACCTCCAGCACCACCCGGGGCTCCCTAACCAGAGAGAGTGTCGTGGAAAGACACCCACGAAAACCCACCCTTCCAGAGACAGTGGGCCAGTGGCTGCGGTTTGCACCTGCAGTCTCTTCCACTAGTCGGGGTTCCTCCAGTAAAGCAGCCCCAGGGGTCTGGGGAGCCCCGAGGCGGCTGACGTTTGGGTCTGAGAGACGGAGCCAGCGGACTCCAGACGCCTCATTAGCACGGCCCCTCAGACGGCTGCGGGGCCAGACCCTCTTCAAAGTACCTGCTTCTTCGCGGGGTCTAGACAGTCAAAGTACCACATGTGGAGTTTGCTCTTCTTCTGTTAACCCCCCCTGAGGATATTTTGTTACTGATTTTAGACAGAGAGGGACAGTGAGAGAGAGAGATGTTGATTGGTCGCCTCCTGTGCACACCCAACTCGAGACGAACCCACAACTCAGGCGCGTGCCTCCAGCAGGAATAGAACGGGGACACTTGGGTTTGCGGGACAAAGGTCCAACTAAGCCACCCAGCCAGGATCCTTGCACGAGTTTTAAACCTTTATAAATACACCTATCAACATCACAGTATTCTCTTCTAACTAATACGGATTGTTTTTAACATGGATTTTTGACTTTTGCCTTCTATCCAGGCCGACTAACCTTCTTGTCCTTTGCAGTCACTTGTTAAGGATCTTATGGGGTCTCCGATCCTGTATCGTTTTAGCCTATTTGTGCAGTAGAGCCAGCGTCCCAAAGGTGTGCTTGCGGGCATGTCACTGCCATCCCTCTGGGTGGCTCTGGCCTCACAGGAATTTACGATCAGTTGCGACTTGTCTCCTCAGAAAGAGGCTCCACCGACCCAGAAGCCTGCCCCATGCACCTGGTGCCAAAGGCGGCCCTGGAGAGCACCCAGACCTCCCACGGCCCTGGCACCCGCTCCCGGCAGCCAGCCCTCTCCAGGAAGAGCAGAGAGGACTCCGTGCTCCGGGCCGACCAGAAGTGGGTTCGGCCTTGCTGCGCAGGTGGCTGCGGGGCTGTAGCTCCGTGAGGGCAGGACTTGGTTGTGCTCCTAGTGCAGCCCAAGCTCCTGGCCCAGGGCCTGGAGCACTCTGGGTGCTCAACGAACATTACGAATAAAAGAACCCAAAATGTAAATAAATAGATGAGCCTATTCCTTCTCACTAAGAACTGAGAGCAGCTTTGCACAGTGTTTTCTTCACTGAAGAGGTGTTTCCTTCACCTCCAGCCTGGTGGCCACCAGCTGCTTACGTTTCATCTCATTGGGGACGAAGCGGGTGCTGCTAAAGACCTTGTTAATGGCCGGGCCTGCAGCACGCCATCCTCAGGAAGCTGGGCCCAGGGCTGCAGGCCCTTATCCTCCCTTGGAGCCCCAGAAAAGAGCAGAAGCCCTGAGAACACCATACAGGCTTGCTGTGCGGGGGCGGCTTAGGTAGCTGCAGGCCGGGGGCCCCCAATAAGGGGGGCCGCTCCTTCTCAACCTTTGAAGGTTATTTCACAGCCGCATGGCGTCTACCCCAGGCCTTCCTCCTGCCCGTTCCCACTTCCTCCAGCCTTTGCCCTGGCTCTGAAGTCCAGGCACGGGCACTGCCCGAGGCGGTGCGCAGACCCTTGTGCTCCCCCGAGGTCCTCAGAGCAGCAGCAGCAGCCGCCCCAGCAGCCCCCTGGGAGCTTGTTAGAAATGCAGAACCTCAGGTCCTAACCCGGTCATCGCTGGATCATCACATGCACTTTAAACAGGATCCCCTCAAGAGTCACAGACACGCTAGGTTTGGGAAGTACTGGGTTGCAGGATATAACCGTCACTGAGAAAATGGCTGTGTTCGTTTTCTATTTGTTGCCGTAAGAAATGAGCACAAATTCAGTGGCTTCAGTTGGTCCCCACCTTCCCGTCTCTGTGGCCAGCGGTCTGGGCCCCCTGCGGCTCCGCTGGGCTCTCCTCTGGAGCCTCGGGGTCAGATTCGGTTTCCAGAAGTCACTTCCTTCCCAGGTTTTCTGCACGGCCCCCTTCACCTTCAAAAGAGCAATGGTGCATCCAGTCCTCCTCCTGCTTCAGATCTGATTTCTGCTTCAGGTTCCGGGATCGCAGCAGGCCCTCCGCTAATTCGGCATAATCTATTTAAAGGCTAGCTGATTCGTACGTAAGCTTAGCTTTATCCTCAAAGTCCCTCTTGCCACGTGGCCTGACACCAGAGGCGACCGAGCCAAATCGGGATTCATCATCTCAGGAGGGCACCCTGAGTGCTCTTTCTTACTATGAATTTGAGAGAGAGGTTTTTAAAAAGATTTTTTTGAAGAGATGAGGAGGGAAACATTGATTGGTTTGCCTCTCGCACCTGCCTCGACCAGGGGCTGAACCCGCAATCCACACCCACACCCTGACCAGGAACCAAACCAGCGACCTTCCGCTTCCCAGGATGGCACCCACTGCAGCCACACTGGTCAGGGCTACCAGGAGATTCGTGGGTCCGCGGCCAATCTGTGTTCGTGAAGGCTCTTCAGTCATGCCCAGGCCACATGAATGATTGGAAAGGCTGAATTAGGAGACAGTCTCTTAGTTTCTTACGTTGTTTTCTGTGCTGAAATACAGCCTCTCCCAGTCTCTACTCCCCAGTGACTCTTGTTTCTAAAAAGTCCATTCTCCATGGACAGATCCAGCCATTTCTTCTTTTAAAAATATATTTTATTGATTATGCCATTACAGTTGTCCCATTTCCCTCCCTTCATTCCCCTCCACCCTGCACACCCCTCCCCCATCATTCCCCCCCCTTTAGTTTATAACCACGTGTCTCAAGTGCTTTAGATTCTGTATTTCCCATAATATTCTTGTCCTCTCCCCGTCTATTTTCTACCTACCATCTATGCTACTTAGTCTCTGTACCTTCTCCCCCCTTCTCCTCCTCCCACTCCCCTGTTGCTAACCCTCCCTGAGATCTCCATTTCTGTGGTTCTGCTCCTGATCTAGCTGTCCTCTTAGTTTGCTTTTGTTTTAGGTGTGGTTCTTAATAACTGTGAGTTTGATGTCCTTTCACTGTCCATATTTTTATCTTTTTTTTCTTAGATAAGTCCCTTTAACATTTCATATAATAAGAGCTTGGTGATGATGAACTCCTTGAATTTGACCTTATCTGAGAAGCACTTTATCTGCCCTTCCATTCTAAATGAAAGCTTTGCTGGATAGAGCAATCTTGGATGTATGTCTTTGGTTTTCATGACTTGGAATACTTCTTTCCAGCCCCTTCTTGCCTGTAAGGTCTCTTTTGAGAAATCAGCTGACAATCTGATGGGGACTCCTTTGTAGGTGACTGTCCCCTTAGCTCTTGCTGCTTCTAGGATTCTCTCCTTCGTTTGCATCTTGGCTAATATAATGATGATGTGCCTCGGTGTGTTCCTTCTTGGGTCCAACTTCTTTGGGACTCTCTGAGCTTCCTGGATTTCCTGGAAGTCTATTTCCTTTGCCAGATTGGGGGAGTTCTTCTTTATTATTTGTTCAAATATGTTTTCCACTTGTGGCTATTCCTCTTCCCCTTCTGGTACCCCTATAATTCGGATGTTGGAACATTTAAAGATGTCCTGGAGGTTCCTAAGCCTCTCTTCATATTTTTGAGTTGTTTCTTCATCCTTTTCTGTTTGGTCATTTTTTTCCTCCTTCTGATCCACTCCTTTGAGTCCCAGTTTCCTTCCCATCACTATTGGTTTCCTGTGCATTTCCATTCATTTCAATTAGTTTAGCCTTCCTATGTTCCTCTAATTTGTGACTAAAATCAACCAGTTCTGTGAGCATCCTGACCACCAGTGTTTTGAACTGTGCATCTGATAGGTTGGCTATCTCTTGGTGGCTTAGAAGTATTGGCTCTGGGGCTTTCAGCTGTTCTTGAGCCATAATGTTTTGGTCTGTTCACCTGTTGCGTATGAGGGGCAGAGCCCTAGGTGTTCACCAGGGCGGGGCCACCCAGTTGCTGGGTTGTGACGCTGTATGTGGGGGCGGGGTCAGAGAGGGGCAAAGGCATTCGTTCTGCTCTCTCCTGGATTTCTGTTCCCTCTGCTGCTTCCCGCAAGCGAGTAGGGCCCCCCTGGTGCTAGTTCCCAGGTGTGGGCTTGTGCTCCCTCCAGGACCCTGTGGGTCTCTCCAACAAACTCTCTGTGAGCCTGGGAGCCTCTCCCGGCACCTCGACCCCCGAAAATTTTTCCTGAAAAACCTTCCTCGGTGGAAGTTTTTTCCTTCCACCGAAGACGAAATGCCAATCAACACAAAGTCATGCAGTATAGAGCTTTATTGGGGTTTAGGCACCCGGGCGAGGTTCTCCGGTCCGATCCGAAAAGTGGAGCCAAAGAGGTCGCACCTAAGCAGGGAATGTGGGGGGGGGTATTTTTGTTGGCTCTCTTCGTGGGAGCTGGGGATTGGTCCCCTTTGAACAAAGCGGCAATATATCATTCTCCTGCTTGGGCTCAGGTTGCTAGGAGGATATCCGTTTTGGCAAAGCCCGCCCTTTCAGCGCCCTGGTTTGACATCAGCCATCTTTTCTGGGTTGTCGTTCAGCCGCCATTTTGTCCTGCCCCGCCCATCCTGACGTTTCCAGTTGGTGCTTTTAGCCTTTAATTCCCATGGCTGGGCCCTGGTTTGCGTGGTCTGTCTCACTGCTCGCTCCTTCATTTGGTTTACCTGCGTGCGAATGTGTGACCGTGGTCAGCCAGCCGCCTTGCTCCCCCACCGGGTCCACTTGTTGCCACCCCACACCTGGGGTCTGCCAACTGCCGCCCGCGCTCCTGGGGTCGGTCTGGCCGAGTTTTCCTGCACGACCCCACTCCGCCAGCTGCTGACTCCATCCCTTACCTGCCTGTCTGAATGGTTCGTTGTTGTCAGACTTCCATACAGTTCCATTTTCTGTGTTTTGGTTGCGTTTTTGTTACTAAATCCTTGTTGTCTTTAAGCTTGGTCGTGCGGGGAGGCAGTGTTTCCACCTACACCTCCATCTTGGCCGAAGTAGAACTAAGCTTTTAAGCATCAAACCGTAAAGCAGGATTTGGAGCCCACTCTACCTCCCTCTGCCCCCGAACGAACAGCCGTGAGCAGACCCCCTGGGAATTTCCCTTCCAGCAGACTCTACACAGAACCTGGGAAGTCCTCCCCCAGGCTGCACCTTCAGGGACAGGTCATTCTATTTGGGTTTTGCAAAGAAGGAAACCCAGCCTTTCTCATCTCAACACACGGAGAAAACCACCGAGAAGGGACAACAGAGCCTGAGTCGCAGGACGAACTGCGCACATTCTGTAACACAGGGGGCTGAAGGCCTGCTGGTCCCCAGTGGGACAGACTGTTGCACTGCAACTCATCACCTACCAGCCATCAGTGACCAAAACGAAAGGGAGTTCACTGTAGAAAAGAATTCCAAGTAGAACATGGCTTAGATGGGAGTCTATGGAAACTAACACGCAATTTTCCTTGAGCGGGAAATGTGACATCCTTGTTGAATGTAAAGTACCAGCTAGTCGACTGAGTTGATTCCCCACCCACCGATCGCACCAGTGCCAGGCTCATCCCCAAGGAGGCAGAGCTGCCTGTACTTTGTTTGGTCCCTTGTTTGTCAAACTGCAGTTCATGACCAGGCAGCACCGAGGAGGTTGTTGGACACGCAGAATTTCTCCCAGGGAATCAGAGCTGCATGTGAGACGCCCAGTGAGGCTTTGAGGAAAACCTGAGACGTGGCAGGAAAGGACACAAACTGTAACAGGCAGGAAAAGTCGGACTGGTCAACTAAGGTCTGACGGAAGGCAGCCGGAGCTGTGCCCAAACCCCCATCACCAAGGCAGGAATGACCTGGTGACCTGCCTGTGTTCCCATTTTTCTAAAACCCACTCTGGATATCTCAATTCTTGTTTCGTGGTCTGAGAACAAGCTTGCTTTCATCTAAGCTCATTAAAAAAACCCTGTCCGTCTGATACCTCGAAACACACAACAGAAGTCTAATCATGTATTTAATAATAAGAACTTCACCTAAGCCCAAGCTGACAGTCTGACCCGTTCCCACCGGGCCCACTGAGGCGCTGTCCTGGCCGAGCCACCACAGCCCTCTGGAGCCACAGCATTTTCCACCCTTGCTTGTCTCTGGAGACAGGACGGAGGGGAAAATCCAAGCCCAGAGAAGGCCTGCCCTTAGTAACAACTCCAAGAATCGTTTACTTTAGTCGCAAAGACTTCTACAGTGGAAATCTGTCATCACCAAGACCTCGGTGAGAGCAATGACCAGATCTCCAGGAGGGGACGAGTGTCCACCACCAAAGTGTGGGCAATGCTGCAGGGACGCGAGGCCATTTAGCTGGCCGAGGCCCCCAGAGCACTCGAGGCTCTCCGGCCAGCCATTCCTGAGCCAGCTGGGGCGGGTGGGTCCCACTCCTCCAAACCTGCACCAAAACGAAGAAAACCTCAAAAACACCAGCTTTTCCTTTTTAAGGAGTAAATAAAAAATAAGCTTAAAAATAAAAAACCTGGAGAGCGTACAGTAAGCACACTTTTTTCGAGAGGAAACACCTCACATTACAACGAAGAAGTGTAACGAACTCCCGAGGAGGAGGAAGTATCTCGTGACGCTTATCAAAGAATGTTTGGGTGGGAGCTTGCCATGTTTTCTATTTCACAATTTATATTTATTAGAATCTACACTCTGCCAAATAGAAGCAGTAACGTATTTCACAAACTACCGTACAATTCAAATCTTAGGAATTTAACTGCATTAAGAACTTCGGTGCACATTCACACTGGATAACCGATACAGTGCTGTTTCCTTGATGTTTCACCTATGGCTGGGCTGCCAAACTCATTTTCAGTGGGGGGGCCACATCAGCCTTGCAGCTGCCTTCAAAGGGCTGAATGTAATTTCAACTCCTTAACGGTTAAGGAGTAATTACACTTGTACAGCCCTAAAATTGTTTTGGCCCTTTGAAGGCAACCAGGAGGCTGATGTGGCCCCCAGTGAAACGAAGCTTGACACCCCTGATCTATGGTTTGAAATACCTGTTTAAAAAAGATTTTTATTTATTTTTAGAGAGAGGGGAAGGAAGGAAGACAGGAAGAGAAACATCAATCATCAATGTGTGGTTGCCTCTCACACATCCCCAGTTGGGGACCTGGCCTGCAACCCAGGCATGTGCCCTGAGTGGGAATCGAACCAGCAATCTTTTGGTTTGCAGGCTGGCATTCAATCCACTGAGCCACACCAGCCAGGGCTGAAATACTTTTTATAAGTGACAGTCCAAGCACCAATAATCCATTCAGTACCTTATATTTTTTCTTACATGTTATAAAGCAAAAAGTTTGTGTTCTTAAAATAATTACACAAAACCCAAGACAACTTTTCAAATCCACTTTTATTTTCTTTTCCTCTTCATACCCAGAACTTCTCCACACACATTTTTTTGCAGCTGTAAAGTCACTTTGTGTTGGTCAGGTTCCATTTCACCCCTAAAACTTTGCTGGCATCAAAATATGACAGTTAACCAGTGTTAAATCTATAAAATATTTACATGGCACAGCACATGAAGCTTTAGACACTTGGCAATTAAACCACATAAAAACAGGACAAGACCCCGTGTTCAGAATCAGGTGTTCACAGGCCCCGTCGGGCGACTGTGCAACGGTCCCCAAAGGCAGCAGAGGCAACAGGCAGTTACTTCAGAGGGACAGCGACCACTATGATCTGGAAGCACATTACGGTGTCACCCAGCGTCATGTACCACCCCACCTCTCTCTCAGGTGGCCTCGTAATTCTAGAATGTCAGGTCCAGCTGATAGAAAATGAAGACAGACAACACAACATTTACTCTGTGGACGCGTTCTAACTCCTACTGTGCATGCATTATGACTTTGAACGTAACTCGTCCTAAAAACTTGTCACGGTCGTCGTGATTTTTCAGGTTGGGTGAGTCAACAATCTTGCACTCGACTGTTGCTTCCTTTGGGGTACTGCTAGCACCGAGGCTGAGCTGGACAGCAACTAACGGCTGTAGATAGCCCTCCTGGCAAAGAAAGAGGAAAAGATATTAACCATTCAAAGTAACTTCATCTACATTTCATCAATAGTTGGCTTACTTCGTAAAATATGAAAACAAAACGTTAATCTACTAGGTAGATCTATTACTCTCCATTCTCTACCTTTCTTACTTGAAACTGGATGTTCGTTTATTTTCACCAATGCGGGTATGGCTATGAGTTTTCCTCCAAGCGCTGCTTTAACTGTATCCTGTGGGTTGTGACTATGCTGTGCTTCAGTATCAGTACTTTCCAGGTGTTCTACAATCCTGGCTTGAATTCCCCCTTTCACTCAAAGTTGCTTAATAAAAGGTTTCAACTCCCTTCCTCTTTGGAAATTTGTTTTAATAATTATTGCATTGTGATCAAAGTATCAGTTACAATATATTTCCACTTTATGAAAATTTAGAATGTATTTTAAAACATATTTATTTATTTTTAGAGTGAGGGAAATGAAAGGGGAAAGCAAGAGAAGCATCAATGTGTGAGACAAACATCCATCCGTTGCCCCTCGTGTGCCCCCAGCCAGGGAATGGGGCCTGCAAACCAGGCACGTGCCCTGACAGGAATCGAACTGGCGATCTTTTGTTTTGCAGGACAGTGCTCAAGCAACTGAGCCATGCCGGTAAGGGCTAGAATGGTTGTGTTTTTTTTAAATGATAAATGTTTGTGACTGTTCCAGGTGTGCTTGAGGGCATGTACTGTACTATTATGTTTGATAAATATGCATAAGCTCTACCTCACCCAATGATGTTACTTAGGTCTCCCCTCTGCACCCCCTGCGTACGGCTGCCGCACTGTCAGTGTGATTTCTAAATGCAGTTGTTCACTAGAAGGATCTAGGGGCTCACTCAGGGCTGGGACAGGCCAAGTACAAGGCGGACCTGGAACACCTTGCGGTGCCAGAAAGGAAGGAAGTGCTCAAAGACTCATGGGGGGAGGGGCATGTCGGAAGGGCAGAGAAGCCACCCGAATGTCTCCCACCAGCCAAGTCTGGGACAACTTTAGCACCACAGTAAATGATTATAACCCCTTGAATAAAATAAGAATCCATGAAAATATACTGATACACATAAATAATAAGTGGTAGAGAAGAAAAAGTTCTCCCTTAGAGAACTTTCTGCCATTCTTGCCAACTAGTGAACGGAAAAAGGAGAAATGTGACTAGAAAACACTCGGGAACAGTTCTACTATTGATCGATACATTCGAGAGTCAACAGGTGCTAAGGCTACGGGAGAGACAGAACTTTATAGACTCTCATAGAGTATTCTCCCGAGATGGTAATTTATGTCAAAGGGGGAAAAGAGTGACTTTACAGGAACCTGGCTGACACGCCCTTAACTGAGTGGTCACAGTCACCATCACCATCAGTGGGACGCAGTCAGCACCACGCCCCCCCGACCCTCTGTTCTGAGAAGGACACAACACTCCTTCTGAGGCACATCTTCAAAATGTGCCACCTGCATTTATTCACGAAAACATCAAACAAATCCCAGCCACCCGGAAAGGCCTGTGCTCTTTCTTCTAAGGGTATCACGGCACGAAACAGACAGAGGCACTGTTCTGGTCACAGGTGGCTGAAGATGTCAATAGCGTGACGGCCTAGGGTCAGAAAATACTTTTCCTTTACTCGTACAGAACGCCAGTGGGACAACAGGTGAATCTCAGTAAGAGACAGTACAATAATCCTCTCTTCATGTTCAATTCCTCTCCTGACTGTATTAAAGTTACATAAGGTAATGTTCTTATTTTTAGGGAAAAACACTTAAGCATTTAGTATAGAGGCACTGAATTTATAACTTAGTCCCAAATGGTTCAGGAGGAAAAAAAAAATATATATATATATATATATATGGAGACTGTTAAATGAGATAAAGTATTAACATTTGGGATATCTGGGTAAAGGGTCTATGTAAAATTTTTTCTACTACTCTAGTTAGTTTAAGTTTGGCATTATTTATTTATTTTTTTAAAGATTTTATTTATTTATCTTTAGAGGGGAAAGGAAGGAGAGAGGGAGAGAAACATCAATGTATGGTTGCCTTTCGTGTGTCCCCTGCTGGGAACTGGCCTGCAGGGAACCTGCCTGCAACCCTGGCATGTGCCCTGACTGGGAATCAAACCGTGATTGTCTGGTTCGCAGGCCCGCGCTCAATCCACTGAGCTACACCAGCCAGGGCTATAAGTTTGGCATTATTTTAAAATAAAAAGTTTTATAAGTAAATTATCTCTGGGTAATGAGCTTTATTTTTTGACTACATCTCTATCTTCTCGAAACAATCACATCCTAAATAATGACAGAGATGATAATGGTATTTCCTGCCTGGACTTTGCGGTTTGAATGGTCACTCTGGAACCTCAATTCGTCATCATGTGTGTTTAAAAACCAGAACACAGCAATCGTGGTTTGATTCCCAGTCAGGGCACATGCCTGGGTTGCAGGCTGGTCCCCTGCAGGCCAGTTCCCAGCAGGGGCCGCATGAAAGGCAACCATACATTGATGTTTCTCTTCCTCTCTCCTTCCCTTACCCTCTAAAGATAAATAAATAAAAATAAAAATAAACAAAAACAAAAAACCCCAGAACACACGATGCACAAGTTACACAAGACACGTCTCCAGACCCCAGACAAGTGGCACTTTAATGCAGATGAGCGCATCCCCTAGAGTCCCAATCATGGAAGAACTTCTAAATACTTACGTGCAGTTTCTTCCCATAATATGGAAAATATTTTAAGTCTAGATTTCCTGGGGCAGGATAAAGTGATAGAGTTGTGTTTTCACCCTAGAGTTGAAAGCCAAAACAAAACAAAACAAAACTTTTTAGGTCACACACACACACACAAAATTTAAAAAGGTATTTTTATATTACAGAGTATCAATTATGAACAATATGGGGAAACCACAAGGCCGCTCCAACTGCACTAATTACAGGTGTGTTTTGAGAAGAGACTTGCTCATCTTGATTTAAACCTCTTGAAACAAATTCTCCTCACTCTTCTTACATTTCCTGAGACATACAGGCTTCTCCACGACGGTACCCTCTAACTTACAGCCAGACCGGCTCATGAACTGTCTGTAAAATCTTACTTGTCTTCCAACGACCATGTGCCAGTTCTTTGGCTACCTGGCAGCAGAAACAGAGACTTCCAGCCAACAGGGAGGCGTAGGCACATATACTTTGCCTCCTCGCAAAACCACAAATTTAGAAACGGAAAATAACCAGAACTGTTAGAAAACTGAACTGTGTGGAAGTCTGGCAACCAAGGAGTTAAAGAAACATCCCTTCAGACTGGTGGGAGGGGTGGAGATGGCAGCCTGGCCGTGGTAGCCGTAGTGGAGGTGACGAGTAGCAAGGCGAGTAGCAAGGCGGTGGCTGGAGGACCAGGCAGGTGAGGTGGCGGCTGGTGGTACCACACGTCCACACAGATAAACTGGGAGGAAGAGGTGGGGAGCGAGACAGACGGCGCAACCCAGGGTTAGAATACGGGGAAATAAAGCCTCAAAACGATGGCTGTAAAAACCTGTGGGGGTTGCAGCAGCAGGAGCAACTCCCAGCCTCACAGGAGAGTCCTTTGGAGAGACCCACAGGGTCCTGGAATGTATACAAAACCACCCACCTGGGAATCAGCACGAGAAGGGCCCAATTTGCTTGCTGGTAGCAGAGGAAGTGACTGAAAGCCAGCCAACAGCTGAGCAAGAGCACTGTTCCCTCTGATACCCCCCCAACAGATAGAACCACAACGAAACCATGTGAGTTGCCCCTCCGTGGTGAATGCCCAAGGCCCCACCTCTCACTATGTAACAGATGCGTGGAGACAAAGAAATATGGTCCAAATGGGGGGGAAAAAACATCCCCCCCCTAAAAAAACCCACAGATCAAAGCTCAAAAAAACAGAACTAGGCAATGAAGAGATAGCCAACCTATCCGATGCAGACTTCAACACACTGGTAAACAGGATGCTCAAAGAAATGGTTGAGTATGGTCGCAAATAGAGGAAGAAGTGAAGGCTGTGCAAAGTGAAATCAAGAAAAATATATAGGCCCTGGCTGGTGTGGCTCAGTGGATTGAGTGCCAGCCTGTGAACCAAAGGGTTACAGATTTAATTCTTAGTCAGGGCACATGACTGGGCTGTGGGCCAGGACCCCAGTAGGGGGCATTCAAAAGGCAACCACAGATTGATGTCTCTCTCCCTGTCTTTCTCCTTCCCTTCTCCTGTCTAAAAGAACTAGAAATAAGATATTAAAGAAATAAAAATAAAAATATAGAGGGAACCAACAGTGAAGGGAAGGAAACTGGGACTCAAATCAATGATTTGGAGAAGGAAGAAATAAATATTCAACCAAAACAGAATAAAGAAATAAGAATTAAAAAAATGAGGACAGGCTTAGGAACCTCCAAGACAACTTTAAATGTTCCAACATCCAAATCATAGGTGTGCCAAAAGGAAAAAAGGAAGAGCAAGAAATTGAAAGCTTACTTGAAAAAACAACAAAGGAAAACTTCCCCAATTTGGCAAAGGAAATAGACTTCCAGGAAGTCCAGGAAGCTCAGAGTCCTTCTAAAGAAGTTGGACTCAAGGATGCACACACCAAGGGCATATCATAATTAAATTACCCAAGATTAAAGAGGAGAGAATCTTAAAAGCAGCAAGAGAAAAGGAGAAAGTTATCTACAAAGGAGTTTCCATCAGACAATCAGCTGATTTCTCAAAAGAAACCTCGTAGGCAAGAAGGGGCTGGAAAGAAGTATTCCAAGTCATGAAATCCAAAGACCTACATCCAAGATTGCTCCAGCAAAGCTTTCATTTACAATGGAAGGGCAGACAGATAAAGTGCTTCCCAGATAAGGTCAAGTTCAAGAAATTCATCATTATTAAGCCCTTATTACATGAAATATTAAAGAGACTTACCTAAGAAAAAGAAGATGATCAAAAACAAGAACAGTAAAATGACAACAAACTCACAACTATTAACAACTGAACAACGATGACAACAACAAAATCAACCTAAAAACCAAAATAAACTAAGGAAACAACTAGAACAGGAACAGAATCACAGAAATGGAGATCACAGAGAGGGTTATCAGCAGGGAGTGGGAGAAGGGAGAGTGAGGGAAAAGTTACAGGGAATAAGAAGCAGAACTGGTAGATACAAAATATACAGGGGGGAGGTAAGAATAGTATGGGGAATGGAGAAGCCAATGAACTTACGTGTATGACCCATGGACATGATCCAAGCCAGGAGAATGCAGGTGGGAGGGGGTGCAGTGTGGAAGGTAATAAAGGGGAGAAAGAAATGGGACAACTATAATAGCATAATCAATAAAATATACTTAAAAAAAAAAAAGAAAGGAAGAAAGAAACACATCAGTGGAATTAGCACCAATGTGCCCCAATAAATAAAATACTGTTTCCAGGCTGGAAAGCAATGGTGGCCACCACATAGTGGGGCCGCAGGCCCAAGTTTCAGGGAAGTAACGGCCACAACTGCTGTGACCAGAGTGGGGAGTGTGGTGACACGGACGAAAACTATTAGGGAAAATTTAAAGCACTCCAGGCAAAAAACCATTCTTAATCAATTTAAATACCACAGTTCGTTTAAATGTTTTTGAACACATGTAAATCATAAGTATTACGAGTCTACTGAAATTATATGCCACATCTTTATAAAACCAGACAAACATGATAAATACACAAATCTAATCACCATCTATAATCCAACTCATTCCTGCTATTTGTTAGCTATTTCTAATATTCTTAATAGGCAATTTATAAAAACTCTCTTATAACATTCCAAGTAGGTTTAATTTTATTGATTGTAATTTTAACACATACTAGATAACATATAGACCGTTATTAAAATCAGTGGCAAGTTTACTAAGTAAATAAAACATTACTCAATGCCTGAGTTCCTGAACTGAATGTACTAACTTCTGTTTCTGAAAGCACACCACAGCTTATTTCGCCAACAGTCACGCAGCACGTGGACGTGGGGTGGCAGGGACGCCAGGACGGAGGACAGAGAGGGGAGACCACAGCAAGCGCCAGTGCTTACAACCAGCCCACTGCCACGGGGGCAGCGCAGAGGGTAATGGGGCTGAGAGAATGACAGGCCACGTACATCAAAGATTCCAACATTCCACCCTAGCACTGTACTTACTTAAAAAAAACAAAAAACATTTTATATCAGAGAAAAATAACGGCTTTAATATGAGTGCTTTTCTGCACTGCTTTTGTATAAATTACTTTTCCTTAATATGACTTAAATTCACAGAAACAAGAGATGTTCCCCCAAATGTTAAGGGCTTCCTTTGGGTTAGTTTATTTCAGTGTGAATTTCCATCCAGATATCACACTTCACTGGTATCTACCCCATTCACGGAGGCCTGACTACCCACAGGAGGGCAGAATCAGTTATGGGGGCGAGCTGAGGCTCTAGGGAACGTCCCCAGGCTCAAGGTTACCCAGGTGCGACAGACTCTTACCTGTTCTCTTGGTTTCTACCTGAACCCCAACGTTGGCAGGCTTTTACTTAAACTTGTATTTTATACCTTCTGTGAAAACAAGCACTTGAAAACTGTGAAATACTGAAACGTGTGTCTGTCACAGTTTCCTAGGTACATGCAACGGGACCGCACTGGGAACTACACAAAAGTTTAGTTTGTGTAGTTTCCTGAAACTACACAAACAAAACTTAACAAAAGTTTATTAAACGCCACCAAGGTCTACTGGAAACAAAAGAGTTTTAAGATTAATGTATTTTGTTTCTTTTGTACAATCACCACCCATAAACTATTTAAGAACACACACCAAATGTTCTAAGCAGTGATCATTTCTGGGCATTTTTTCCTTTTGCATTTTTCTAAATTTCCTCAAATGAACGTGATCAGCTTTTGTAAGAAAACGAAACACTGAAACAACAAATGACACGGACGGACGTGTTAAAGTAAAGGCCACCCGTTCAGCGCAGGCCCCACGGCCAGCGCCCGGGCAGGGAATGCTCCCATCTATCTGCTCTAACACCGGGGGACCCCACTGGGTCACTGCTCTGTGACTAGCCTGGGAGTAAAATGCAGTTTTACAAGCCCTTCTTCTAATTCTGTGTGCTTTTCCTAAAAAACAAAAACATGCCCAAACTGAACGGACCCCATCTGTTGTGATTAGTTTATATACTTTACACACAACAAAAACAATCTGAAATCTGAGTAATCAGACCATGATTTTTCATTAACATTTCCCCCCAATTATTCTAAACAGAAAGGATACAGAGTAAGTAAACAAGGAGAAAAATCCATTTAAAACCCTAAGGGATGAGTTGCATGGAGGTATTTTATACTGGCCAAAGGTTTATAAAACTGAAACCTTAGGGAAGGGCTGTTTTCAGCTTTTGTCCCCATGGCATGTGTTTTCCCTTCTGGGTGGTGCTGGCTCTCGAGACCCACCCTCCAAGCTTATTGATGTAGTTTGCTCATGCGCAACAGCAGAAGCTCTGGCACCCAGGTGCACTGTCGTGAAATTAGCACTTGTGCGTGGCTGAAGCCTAGCACCCAAGCTTCAGGAACTTTCTACTGGGAAGACACATAAGCAAGGGGGTTCCTAGGGAGTTACACAACACTGCTTCTAAATGCAGCTTAGAGCTGGAATGTTTTCCTTTGTCTCAAGAGATAACAGTATATGGTCACTAGGTTTTTTAAAGGATTTGTTTATCAAGAAAGGCTTGGTTTCAATATAGCAAATGGTTTTAAGTGAGATTCTGGCTTCTTATTCAAGTTTCCTGCTGAGCTAAATATGGCACAAAGAGATAAAGTGGCCTGCCTATGGTCACATATGTGCACCTTAACCCAGGTGAGGAGCTGCAAACTTCCTGATGCTGTGCTGTACTACTCACAAGGGAGTAAGTGCGCTGATACGATGCTCTAAAGCTGGATTCACAGAGCGTGGGCCCCAGGCCAGCAGCATCACCATCACCTGGACACTCCAAGGTAAAAGTGCAAATTCTGACCTTCACCCCAGGCCAACGGAGTCAGAAACTTCAGGAACAGGAATCAGAAAGCTCTCCAAGTGATTCTGATGCATGATTGAATTGGGGAACCACTGAGCAAGTGTCTGCCCAAACAAGAAATCCATTCATGGCTAAAACAAAGTACTGTTTTTCTTCTTCCACAAACAACATCAGAAGTGATTTCAGTGTAACCTTTCAACTGAAATACTTCGGATGTACAACTGAGGTTGGAATGTTAATATTTTGCACAACGATAGAATGAAATGTAGGGCTTCATAGTTTCTCCTCAGAGCTGTTACCCATGGCTGACACATTCGTCTTAGCTGCACTTGCAGCCTGGAGAGAAACTAAAGAAACTGAGATGACAGCTGCGCGGCACACTCGAAATGAAGCAAAACAACGCTTCCACCTCGAGGAAAACCTACCGTGTTTCATTAAATCCCAGACTGCACTGATATGTACTACTTTACGTACTATTAAGACAAAGAAAAACTTGTAAGACATCATTAATTGTAGGCTGACTACAACTTCAGTGCAATTAAGCCAAAGAAAAAAAGAGAATCTTAGAAAATGAAATATGATATGTGGAGCTATAAAGACAATGTGTGTGAAATCAAGTGCATGTGGTAAACAAGTCTTTTTAAATTATCATGAGCAAAGAGAGAAGGGCTACCCACAAAGTTTGGTGAAATTTCATTCCTCTAAGAATGTCACTACACAGCAGGGGTCCCCAACCCTGGGGCGGTGGAGCAGTGCTGGTCGGCGGCCTGTTAGGAACGAGCGAGCTTACTGCCTGAGCTCCACTCTCCGCCCCCAACCCCACACTGTGGAAAACTGTCTTCCACGACACTGATCCTGGTGCCGAAGAGGCTGGGGACCACTGCTGCAGAGGACTTTAAAAATGTGCCACGGAAGGACAAAATAAATGACTAATATTCCTCAGACTTTTAAAGTATTAAGGCACATTAAAGCATTAACAAAAGCTGGGTTATTTTTAAATACTAACCTTAGAAACAGAACACTCTATCCTTGGTCTTCCTTGAGGCTTTAATCCAATTATCTAAGGAAAAAAATACTGATTGATTGAAACATCACAAATGTATACATCAGACCTTTCGTTGTTGGGGACCACGAGGGAAAGGGCTGAGAAGCACAGTAACTCTGTATATTAAAACCCTGTTACCAGGGCCTTTTAAGCTAATTATTTTAGGGAATTAGAATGGACTTTTCAATACAATAATCTTACCAACTATCTTATTACTGTACTGGGTCAATCCAGGAAATAAGTCAGTTACCAAAGAATCAACCATAGCACAGTATTGCACTTGGTACCCTTAAACAGAAACCTTTTTTAATTCCATTACTTATATACCAAATAATTAAGACAAACAATTACTGCAGAACTGCAGAGGCATAATATAATTAATTAACTGTTCTTCATTGAAAATGTTAGGTCATGCCCTGGCCAGGTAACTCCATTGAATAAGCATTGTCCCAATACACCAAGACTGTGGGTTCAATCCCTGGTCAGGGCACGTACAAGAAGCAACCAATGAGTTAGTGTAAGTAAGTGGAAAAACAAATAAATGGTTTTCTCTCTAAAATTTTAAGAAGAAGAATCCCATTTTAAGACTCTCACAGCACCACTGAGTTCTACAGAATGAGCCTACTTTCACGTTTGTAGCTGACATAAGTCTTGCCTGAATGACAACATATTTATCCACCTATTTTGTGAGATTTTTGGAATTTTGAATTTATATGCATTTTACAGGTGAATGCCTGTAACTGTAAATATTTCTCACAAAAGACAGGTATCAGAGTAACCTAGATGACAATATAAGCAGCAATAACTATCCTTGCCCTCGTAATGATTTTGGAGCAAACCAGAGCTGGTGTGCATATCTCACTACTAATCCCTGTGCGTCTGATGTTGTCTTCCTGTCACGCTCTGCAAAGGCCGCCCTTATGGGCAACTATAATCTCAGACCCACATCGTTCGAAGAGGACATATTAAAAGAAAATAAACTCAGAAGGTTGGTCCTGCAGGAGAAGAAATGGAAATTTCTCTTGGCTTTATATGAGGAGTAGGTTTTCCAGCAATCTAATTGTCCTGAAGACACTCCTAGGAGGCTGGGATTATAAAAGGCATTCCTATTAAAGGGGAAAATTTAATTCATTTTACAAGCTAGATTTTCCAGTTTCACATTACTTTTAGCTTGCTTTGTTAATCTTAATTCTTAGTAAAGTCTTGCTGAAAAAGCCCTCAGTAATTTACTGGTGCCTACTCTGTGTCAGACAGTGTTTTGCAACGATTTCTAGAGGGCTGTGGGACAGACAGGATATGGTCCTTGTCCATTGGGGGAAGGGAAGGACGGAGGGGCTGGAGGGGTGGCAGTATGGGCATTTTAGGGTCTGGCTGGCCCTCTCTACAGGGAACTCCTTATTCAGCAGTGCCAACTGCAGATGACTGAAGCTACATTCCTACTGGGGATGGTAGCCATTTGCTTATGGGATGATGACTTTAGTGACATCTGAACTCATGATCTCCACCTGTTTAAGAAACTGCCCTTACCCTGAGTAAATGCCCAGGGATGCCTGTATCAGAACGCAGCTCTGCAGTGCAACGTTCAGAGAGCTGCAATGCACGGGTAGGGACCAGTTCACTTTAGAAGGGCAGCAGCTTCCTTTGCACCAGGAAGGCAAGTTATTATCACTTACATGGGGTGACAACATCAGCCTCTGAATCTAATGGCTATCCAATTCAGGCAGGTCTGCTGTACAATGTAGCCAGATGCTGCTAACGGGCTATAACTGAGCTCACTGGAGTGCAACTTTATTTGTATTTCTACTACTTAGTTATATATACATATACTATTAAAATATGCTTTCCTATTAAACATAAGTCAAAATTTCATATACTCCCCATGGGAGTCTGAATCACTTTACCACACAGGACTCAAAGATGAGCACTGCACATTCACAAAACCATGCCTTGGGCGTGACCTGTCCCTCGAGGCATTAATCTACGCCTAAATGTGTGTCGCTGCCTCCAAAAGGGAAACATGGAAGATGTTTGTACTCCCTAAACCATGACTAATCTGTGAACCAATCTTGTGTGTTTCCTGTGTGAATTTTTCCAGAGGTCAATCAATACCACTGTTAGCCTGCTACACAAGCTGCCCTAAATGAGGTAACATTTTAAAAATACTTGCCAGCTTAACAGAAGATCTTAGGAAAAAGCAGAAACAACAGCAAAACATGTACATACTCTGTTCATTTTCACAAGAACACAAGGTTGTCCACTGGAGTAGCCAAAGTCAGGGTCATTAACCCCACTGCATTCTTCAAGTAAGGTAACAGGAAACTGACATGCTTTATAAACCGGACCGTTCTGTTCACGGAGTGCTCCGCCGGTACAGTCCATGAGATTGTTCTGTGCTTCTGCAGCATATGCTAGAAAGGAAACACATATGTGTGCACAGATCAGCTGAAAAGAGATCTTAAACACAACCAGAAATACATCTTCCTTTGGGCAACATTCTTCAAAGACAAAAACAGTAATGCTCATTATTAGATAATTTTAGGGAAAGAACGTTAAGTCTGTTCCTTTAACTGTGAAGAATTACCTAGTGCTCTAAAGTCATCCATTTCCACAATGATACAAGCTGGATTACAGATTTCTTTTCTTGCCATCAGGTGGTCCAAGCCAGCCATGGTGTCATCTGAATGCCTTCTATGCTCCTGGCCCAAGACATGATGGCGAGGACATAAAAAGGCGCTGCTGCTGCCCTCCTGCACTTACAGTGTGCGGGGAAGACAGATGTTACACAGAACATCATAACGGAAGGGTCTGAAGATACACAATGCTATGCAGTCTATACTATGGGGACCTGAAACAGTGCTAAGAGGAAGGGGAGGAAAGAAGAGGGAGAACTACAAATGCTTGCCCGATGCTTGCCCTGCATTGGTACAGCGTTAGGCAGACACAGTAAAACACTGAGCAAACTGACACGGCCCCTGCTCTCACTGAGCTCCTGCACTGGAAGGGACTCACTACTAAGCAGCAATCTCCTCCTTGTGTGAACACCAGAGAGTTCACAGTGTACCAGCATCTTAAAGAGAACTAATGATGTGGCCTAAATGAACTGGGGGACCAAAGTCTTTGTCCTGAAGGACCCCACGAAGTTCCAGCAAAGTCATAGGGAGGCCTTTCTGGCCCACCCTTTAAAACTGCAACCTTCCCAGCTTTCCCTAACCCCCTTCACTACCGTGTTCTCCTCCACAACACGGATTCCCCTTTGATGCGCCATGGGGCAGGAAGAGCCACGAGGAGATTTTTCTTGTGTGTACTGATGGAACCCAGAAGAGTGCTTGACACAGAGAAGGCACTCAAAACAAGTATTTGTTGAATAAACACAACTCAGCTAGGAAGGAGTAGGGCAAGGAACTGTTTTCATTACAAACCTTTCTTTACTATTTGATTTTTAAACCATGGACCCTATTTCACAACAAATAAATGTATCTTTAACTATGAAGGGAAAGAGACTTAGGAGGGCAGCTAACAAGATGTGGGATCAAAAGAGGATTGTGATTTAAAATGGGAAAGAATTGAGGGTTCCTGCGTGCTGATGGATCCAATAAAAAGGCCTCACACACCTAGGAAAAGACTGCAAACAGTACAGTGTTTCCTGAGACAGGAGCAGGGCGGGGGCCACAGCCTGGCTGGTAGCGCAGTCTCCCTCCTCAGGGCAGGAAGTGTGCCACAGACAAAATGGGCATGAGACTGTCAGCTAGCTGTACCAGCAGTGGGGAAATGGGGGTAATTCCCATCCGAGTTTCAATTTTCTCTTGAAGTGGAAACAAAGGTAATAGCCACACGCCACTCAGTGACGGGGGTCTACTGTGAGAAATGCATCCTTAGGTGAGCTCCTCCTTGTGCGAACACCAGAGTTCACTTACACCACCTGGGTGGCACAGCCTATGACTCTGTGGGAGAGGAAAAGGCATTTTTTCCTGTCCTTTTGGATTTTTGGCTGAGACATCCCCATAAATAAAAGATTAACAGGAGAAAAACAAGAATTTAATAACATGTGTACCTCCTGTATACATGGGAGAAACCGAGGAAAACAGGGTAACTTGCCAAAATGGCCCAAAGCTGCCACCTTAAATACCATCTGCAGCTGAAGACAAAGGAAGGCATTGGGGTTGGGGGTGTCGGTTATGGGAGGCCACCTGGAAAAGCACAGCAAACAAGGATAAGATTGCTAAGCAGGTTTGCATGCTGTCTTCTGCATTGATAAAGAGCTTCCAGCGAGAAGGTCCATCCCCTTACATATGGAGACTGTCCTGGCAAATGTAAAGGTCTTTTAGCAAGGGTAACTTCTAGTTGGTTTTCAGAGCTGCTCCCAAGGCTGCTGTGTCTTCAAATTCACCAACCTAAAATGATCCCTAGATCCCTAAAATGTCACAGGTATTTTGGGGTGACACATTCTATACAACATGCTGCTGTACTGAATACTGTTGGCAATTGTGACACAATGGTATTGGTGTAATGTGTTGTGCCACAGCCTTATGATGGGTTGGTACTGTTGCTAAGTAACAGGAATTTTCCAGCTCCGCTATAATCTCATGGGACCACTGTGGTAAATACAGTCATGAACTGAATTATCAGTACATGGTACATGACCATGCATGAACAAAGTGGGTTCTAAAGGAAGAGGTAGGGAAGTAGAGGTTTGAGTAGAGTTTGGAAATAATTATCCAGAGCAACTCCACAGTTGTGCCAGGTAATGGAGCAGGTTGAGGGAGAGGATCAAGTAGTCCAATGCTAATTAGTCCTTTGAAAATCTTTCTTCAGCAGCACCTGGCTGCTCAGGGGCAGGTTCTAAGGAAGAGCTTCATCCAGGAATTTTATGGCTCCATCCAATGCAATGTATGACAAATACAGAGAGGCAAGTGATTTTAGAGTACTGGCAAGAGTAAGAAAGAAATCAAAAACCAAGGAATTTTTTTTGGTTTTTTCCCCCTTTTTAAAATATATTTTATTGATTATGCTCTTACAGTTGTCCCATTTTCCCCTTCACTTCCCTCTACCCTGCATACACCCCCACCATTCCCCCTTTTAGTTTATGTCTATGTGTCACAAGTTCTTTAGATTCTATTATTTCCCATACTAGTCTTGCCTTCCCCACTGTCTATTTTCTACCTACCTTCTATGCTACTTATTCTCTGTACCTTGTCCCCCTTCTCCTCCTCCCACTCCCCTGTTGCTAACCCTCCATGAGATCTTCATTTCTATGGTTCTGCTCCTGATCTAGCTGTCCTCTTAGTCTGCTTTTGTTTTAGGTGTGGTTCTTAATAACTGTGAGTTTGATGTCCTTTCACTGTTTTGATTTTTATCTTCTTTTTCTTAGATAAGTCCCTTTAACATTTCATATAATAAGAGCTTGATGATGATGAACTCCTTGAATCTGACCTTATCTGAGAAGCACTTTATCTGCCCTTCCATTCTAAATGAAAGCTTTGCTGGATAGAGCAATCTTGAATGTAGGTCTTTGGATTTCATGACTTGGAATACTTCTTTCCAGCCCCTTCTTGTCTGTAAGGTCTCTTTTGAGAAATCAGCTGACAGTCTGATGGGAACTCCTTTGTAGGTGACTGACCCTTATCTCTTGCTGCTTCTAGGATTCTCTCCTTCATTTTTATCTTGGCTAATATAATGATGATGTGCCTTGTTGTGTTTCTTCTTGGGTCCAACTTCTTTGGGACTCTCTGAGCTTCCTGGATTTCCTGGAAGTCTATTTCCTTTGCCAGATTGGGGAAGTTCTCCTTTACTATTTGGTCAAATAAGTTTTCCACTTGTGGCTATTCCTCTCCCCCTTCTTTTTTTTTTTTTTTTTTAAAGATTTTATTTATTTATCTGTAGAGGGGAAGGGAAGGAGAGAGGGAGAGAAACATCAATGTATGGTTGCCTTTCATGGGTCCCCTGCTGGGAATTGGCCTGCAGGGAACTAGTCTGCAACCCAGGCATGTGCCCTGACTGGGAATCGAACCGCGATTGTCTGGTTCGCAAGCCCATGCTCAATCCACTGAGCTACACCAGCCAGGGCTCCTCTCCCCCTTCTGATACCCCTATAATTCGGATGTTGGAACGTTTAAAGATGTCCTGAAGGTTCCTAAGCCTCTCCTCATTTTTTTGAATTCTTGTTTCTTCATTCTTTTTTGTTTGGTCATTTTTTCTTCCTTTTGGTCCACTCCATTGATTTGAGTCCCAGTTTCCTTTCCATCACTATTGGTTGCCTGTGCATTTCCATTAGTTTAGCCTTCATTTGTTCCTCTAATTTGTGACTAAAATCAACCAGTTCTGTGAGCATCCTGATCACCAGTGTTTTGAGCTGTGCATCTAATAGGTTGGCTATCTCTTGGTGGTTTAGAAATATTGGCTCTGGGGCTTTGAGCTGTTGTTGAGCCATGTTTTGGTCTGTTCACCTGTTAGGTACGAGGGGCAGAGCCTTAGGTGTTCACCATGGCAGGGAGACCCAGTTGCTTGGTTGTGACGCTGTATGTGGGGACGGGGTCAGAGAGGGGCAATGGAGTTTGTTCTGCTCTCTCTCGGATTTCGATCCCCTCTGCTGCTTCTCGAAAGCAAATTGGGCCCTTCTGGTTCTGGTCCCCGGGTGTGTGGGCTTGTGCTCCCTTCAGGACCCTGTGGGTCTCTCCAACAAACTCTCTGTGAGCCTGGGAGCATCTCCCGGCACCTCGACCACGTAAGTTTTTCCAATTGGTGCTTTTAGGCTTTAATTCCCATTGCTGGGGCCCTAGCCTACGTGGTCTGTTTCACTGCTCGCTCCTTCGCCTGGTTTATCTGAGTGTAAATGTGTGACTACAGTCAGCCAGCCACCTGGCGCCCTCACTGGGTCCACCCGTTGCCACCTCATACCTGGGATCTGACAACCGCTGCCCCTGGGTTGGTCTGGCCAATCTTTCCGGCCCGACCCCACTCCGCCGCTGACTCCACCCATTGTGTCGGACTTCTATACAGTTCAATTTTCTGTGTTTTGGCTGAGTTTTTGTCACTAAAACTTTGTTGTCTTTAAACTTGGTTGTGCGAGGAGGCACAATGTTTCCACCTACGCCTTCATCTTGGCCATGGAATTTCTGGTCCAAAAACCATGGAATTTTGACAAGAAGGAAGCTTGGGTGTGAGGGGCAAGGATAAAAGGGCCAGTAAATTCAATCTAAATGAGGCAGAAGACAAGTGATGGAAAGTTAAACAAGCAAACTACAAGGACAGAACGTTCTGGCAGGAAAGCCTTAACCTGGGGTTTTGGCAGTGGAGTCCCACATGCTCTAAGGAACGGCTGTGGGGGGGTGTGTGGCTAAGGAAAAGGCAAGATGATCAAGAACCAAGAGGCCAGGGCACCTGATGATTATTCATGTTAATACCATGGGGTTAAGCCGAGTAAAATGCAAGAAAAAACTGGGCCAGAGTGGCTACTAGAAAGCTTTACAACTGGTAACCCCAAAACTGATAGAGATTTTTAAAATGAAATCTCTGTCCCCCACACAAGCACAATACTGAATGCAAAAGATCCAAGCACTCAGAGGCATTATTTTATATGATATAGTTTTACTTCATTCCTCACACACTTTCCATTTTAATGCAGATATACATATTATGCCTTAATGAACTTACTCATGTACTTCTTACAGAATTAAAAAACTCAAAGCAAGTGCCCATAGGCTTACACACCCTTGTTCCATAAGTGAGAATATCACAACTAATCACGAAACCTACTTGTAAGTCCTCTTAGTTGATCATGTCTGATAGGAAAAAAAAAAAAAAACAAACCAAACAAACAGATAAAACAACTCTTAGAATGACGTTCCCAACGTAATAATTTGGTACTAGTTTCCATAATAACTGAAATCTTTTATCTTACTCTAAGAAAGGACACTTACGCTTTAGAAATTTCTTAAGGTCTTCAATGTACCCTTTATAGGTCTCTGGATCAGACACAGTGAACGAAAACTCCAACGCCGACGCTGGTTTTGGAAAAACCATAAGTCCTATAATGAGATAAAGGAGAAAGGGGGAAATTAACTGTAGTAAATTCCCTTCTCTCTTCCCTCCTACCCCTAAAAAACAGATGTCAGCAAGTTACATGGACATCTGTGTTCACTGGTAGGTTGAAATGATCCAGAACTCCCCACTGCTGACTGTGGAGGTCGACATCTACAGCAAAAGCATCTCAAATCCTCACAATCACTCGGGCCAATTAGAAACTCCACTAACTCTGTTGGCTACAGTTAATTATAATTGCTCTGTTCCTCCAAAGAGGCAAGTTTTACTCTGCACTTTCTATATTCATTTTCTATCAGATAGTTTCAGTTTTGCCATTAATGTGCCATTATTATGTGGAGAAAAATTTTAGCAAATCAAATAGCCCTTCTGTTATTCAAACAGCTGTATGGAAACATTTGGGATGAAAGCTCACCTGACTCAGTGAACGAGGCCTACAGAGTTCAATTCCTGATGCCATCTTCCTTCCTTCAATGATAAACACTGCTCTATAAAATGGGGTTCTAACCCTGGCTGGTGTGGCTCAGTCAGCCTATGGACCACAAGGTTTCATTCACAGACGGGGCACATGCCTGGGTTATAGGCCAGGTCCCCAGTTGGGGGCAAACGAGAGGCAGCTGACTGATGTTTTCCCCCTTCTTTCTCCCTCCCTCCCCCCTCTCTAAGATTGAATAAAATCTTTTAAAAGAAATGTGGAGTATATTGAATTTGGAGTATAACCACCAACAATTTCATAGCAGGAGCCCACACTCAAGTATATAGTACATGTTCTATGAGTTTATTAACAGAAAACATATTATTCTGTAAGAAACATACTCAGGCTTCCAACTTGAATACAAAATTTCCTCATTAAAAAGCATTAGATCTAGATTATTAATTCGGCTTTGCAAAAAAGGCTTAAAAACAATCCTAAAATTTTCCCTAGCTTCTAAACATTCCCCATTGCAAAGTCATTAGATATATGCCTTGCTTTGAATCTGAAAAATATACAAAAAGTGTTGTAGTTTTCATTAGAACTGCTCCCTATGGAAATCTATTTCTTTTTAAACCACAAATACTCGCCTGGGTTGAACTGCACAGCTCTTGAGTTAAACCAGACCCACTACAACCCAAATACAACGAAACAATGTTCCTAAATGGCAGGGCAACCCCACTCCCTATGGGGCACCTACGAGCTCGAGCTCCTGAGCCAGCTCCATGTTCGTGCACCAAACAACAAAGCAGACCACCTGAATTTGTATGACCCCATAATGCCTCTTTTTTCTCACTATTCCACCCACAGAAAAATTACTGTAAAATCATAGTAACTTATTTTTACAATAAAAGTAATTAATGTAGTGTAGAGAAAAAAAGAGGCGCTAATAAATCTGACCAAAAGGAACCTCACAGAATGATCTGGTCATAAACTCCGAACTGGGCAGGTCACGGGTGGTAGTCCCATCTCAGGCCTAGACAAGCCCGGGCCATTGTTTGTGTGTCTACTTAACCAACCTTTCATATGCCTCTTTTTCAGACTCCTCCAGAGGGTAGCCACGGGCAAGAAGAGCAAATAATCCCATCAATAATTTTAACTATCCTGTAATCCAATCCCCAGAGCCTAGCTTTCTCTCTCCTTCCCATAATTTTCCTTACATTCCCCCCTTAAACTGTAAACTGTCATTTTGGGGAGCATTTGAGATCTTGCTTCTCAGCAATGCCATCAGTTTGACCCATATAAACTCTAATCAAAATTCTCTATAGGTTTGGATATTTCTTAGGTTGACAGCAAAATAAAACCTCTGACCATCCGATATCGGAAGGGACGATCTGTATACATGTGACAGTTTGCTTGTCTTTAGGTTTATAGCAGGAACAAGCTGTATTATACTGCAAGCAAAAACAAAAACAAAAAACGGAGTCAAAGCAGCTTGCAGGTACCTGTAAATACACCTACCTTTTAAGAAAAAGCCAATATAAAACATGCAGATTTCTAAATTAATTTTAAAGAAAAACACGAAGAAATCTGGTACACTTAGAAACTGCATTCCTTTACATGACTAATTTCTAAGAGAATTTTTAAAATAATGTACAAAAATTTTCACGAATGTTAAACAATTTCCGACACCAGTCCTCTGAGGCTGCAGAGCGATGCTCCCGGAGCCCCAGCTCCTGTGATCTAACAGCCCATCTGAATTCTCACATAAAATGGTCCACAGCGGGACCATGCAGGGAGCCACAGTTGTGAAACAACTGACAGCAAGCAGATCTCAGCTTACCCCAAACCAAAACCATCCCCAGCACGTGAAGACTACAGTTACTTACCTCTTTCTGGTTGCAACAACTGGGGTATGAGTGTGTGTGTGTGTGTTTCTAGGGGTGTGGATAGGCAGGTATGTGTTTGAGTTGATACATATATCAACTTGAAGCTAGCAATTACTTTACTGGGCACAAATACATTGAAATGATGGTCATTATTAAAAAAAAAACTTAGAAAATACAAGTAGAAGAAAAACAAAAATTGCCCATAATCCGTTTATGAAGAGAAAAAAAATGTTTAACAAACTAATGTATACTCATTTAATATACATACATATGAATGTGTATATATTCATTCATTTACTTAAACTAATGATACATTAAGAACCACAATACATTTAGCAAATAATTTTAAGGAACTCAGTTTAAAACTGCAGTTAAATATGTTAAATGTTAAACATATGTTACTGCTTATATTACTCATGTAATTATAAACAGTTTAATATTTCCAAAATAGATCTGATTATATTCAACAGTAATTAACACATAACTGAAGAAGCAAGAAAAATAATTATCTTAAAATTAGTCTAAGTTGAAAGAAAATAGCTACAATGAGAGATGTAGGAAAATTAGCATGGAGCTAGTCTGACCCTCAGTCAAATAAACTGACAGGGTTAACAGTTATTCATTATGTTTACATAGGTATTAGCTGCAAACAAAGGAAAAGCCATGAGAACACACTGTTCTAAGAAAAAGCAGGTAGGGAAATTGGTCTAGTTTGGTTGCTGATGCGGCTCACAAGTCCGTGCAGTGAGCAAGGATCTAGATCAAGGTTCCTGTCTCGGCACTACTGACAGTTTGAATAGTTCTTTGTTGTGGCGGGTTGTCCTGTGCATTGTGGATGTTTATTTAGGAACAAGCCAGGCCTCTGCTCACAGTACCACCGCTCCAGTGTAACAAACAAAAACATCTCCAGACATTTCTGAACGGTCTACGGAGGGTGAATCGACGCTGGATGAGAACCACTGCTGCAGACAGAAACCTCTGGCTAGATTCCCACCTTCCCTGGCCTGTCTGCTACCCAGATCCCACTCCTCCACGTACAGCCTTCCATTTCTATTGTCCTAGAAGTTGTTCACACTTTGGGCAATATACACTAGGGTTCTGGTATAGTATTATCTTACTTCTACAAAAATAGCCGGCATCTTGAAGACAAGAGCCATGTCCAACAATGAAGGCACAGCTGGCATTCAAAGACTGCCTCAGCCCTGGCTGGGTGGCTCAGTTGGTTCGAGCACTGTCCTGATGCACCAAGCTTGCGGGTTCAATCCCCGGATGAGGGCACATACAAGAAGCAACCAATTAGTGCATAAATAAATTGATCAGTGTTTCTCCCCCCACCCTTCTGCTCTCTCTAAAATCAATCAACCAATAAAAAAAGAGAGATTCTAAATAAATAAATAAATAAAACCAGAGGAAGACAATGTGATTTAAACAATGTTCCAGTTAAGATTTTTCTGTGCTAAAGTATGTTCTCCAGTCTCCTGATTCCCCCCACTTAAGATTATTAATAAAGCAGATACACATTAAAAGTACATTCATTTTATTCTCTATTGATGTATCATTATTTAACATTTCTTACCACTTCCATTCTAAGCAATTAAAAAAACATTAAGTATGTATTTTATAAGACCAAGGCTCTAACCTGAGCTAGAGCCAAAATATATACTTTATAAGTAAAATAACTCAAGACAAAGTGAAACAGCTACATATATTCTTAAAAAGCCATTCGTACCTATAAATGCACTGGTCAAATTTGGCTTTAGTATAACTCTCAATATTCACTTCTGCTTACTCCTGGCAAAAAACACAACACTTATCAGCCTAGTATGTAAATATTAAAGGTCTTTGTATCAGTATGTAAATATTAAAGGTCTTTATATCAGTGTGTAAATATTAAACAATTAACAAAATCAAATTCTTACATTATCTACCACCAAGGTTTAACAATATTTTATCTGCTCTGTCAAACATTTGCGATGAAGCTATAAAAACCACGACAACAGCAAGTTAGTTACCTGGACTAGAAATCTGGTCACGATATTTTGGAACCTCATCGTTCAGTGTCTGAAGCATAACCCACATTGTGAACGTGAAGAGTGTAGCCAGGAACCCATAAAAGACTAGGTAGAAGAGCAAGATCAAACCTGTAAAAGAAAATAGAACTTATGAAATTTAGAGATATAAACATACTTTGTGTGCGTGTGTGTCCAGATTAAAAAAAAAACACCAAACCAACCACCGCAAGGCCAGGATGCCAAGCTCTGCCATGCACAAAGCCACATATCTCCATATTCAGAATATGAATTTGCCTAAGTAAGGGGTATTCCAGCAAGGGAGCACCCACCCATCCTTTGAACACTCCTCGCCTCTAATACTTCCAGGTACAAGTAAGTAGCTTCTACTGAGCATGTTCTGGTTCAAGGTCAGAGCTTTAAAATTCCAGCCCATGGGGGAGTGTTTCCCAAATTGGACTTGATGCTCTCTAGAAAGATAAAAGATTATTTTAAGTGGGACAAACCCAATCTGTACATGTCCTTTAAGTGGCAACTAGAAAAGGATTAGTACACCAATCCCATATTTTATACAGTAATCATATGCATAAATTTAAGTGTTAAAAAGTGAGCTGAGCCCTGGCCAGTGTGGCTCAGTGCATTGAGTCGCTGGTTCAATTCCCAGTCAGGGAATTGACCTGGGTTGCAGGTCAGGTGCCCAGGAAAAGGCATTCGAGAGGCAACCACACACTGATGTTTCTCTCTCGCTCTCCCTCCCTCCCCCTGTCCAAAAATAAAAAAGTGAGTTGATTTAAAGAACAGCCAGGAAATGTACAGAAAGGCAAATCACGGAGATGGTATTCAATAAATAAAGTTCAGGAAACACTGGTTGGGTGGAAGGCTCATGCAAAAGTGGAGGGAGGTCAAGACCGGAAACAAGCACCCCAACCAATGGGCCTTCACAACTCTACTGCGAAGCACAAAGCGAAAGCTGGCCGATGCAAGTCTCAGCATCAGGGGGCTTAATCTTTCTCGATTCACAACCTGAAAACACCGATTGAGCTAGCCTAAGCCAGTGACCTTTTTTTCTTGAGAACATCTAAAAATAGTTATTTTTCTCCAGTGTCTGTATCTGAAGTTCTAGTGGTCATCATCAAAATCATGTAGAGTATTAAAATCACACACTTCTAGTTACATGTTTACAAATTTATCAAGTATTAAACAAATCCTCAGGTATAACAGTGAAGAACATGTAATTCCTCAGAGTTGAATCAACATCAGCTTTATGTCCCAGCCTTAAAGCCCATTTTTTTGTTTCCTCAATCGACTCCTGGCAGAGGGGCTAGGGGGCAGGGGTTCCTAACCTGGCATCTGCAGACTCCTCACCCCTGCTCCCCGGAAGTTTTCCATAGTGACGTATTTCAAAATACATGGCCCTCCACCCCCTACCAAGAGCGGCTCTGCTATACTCTGATTCTCAAAAGACCTCGTGACCCCAAAACAGATTTTGGGAAAAGCTAGGTAACTCTTATTTCTTCGCTGCAGCCCAGGAAACTGTCTCCCTTTCCCCACTTTTTCAAGTAAGGGGGAAAAATAGTTAAGGCAATTTCATTTTAATTTAGGCTAACATGCCCCGTCCCCACCCTGCCCCAATTACCAGGAGGCCAAAATAGGGAGCGAGAGGACAGAAGGCAGAAAGGAGAGCATGTCGCCTTCAGACAGCATCACTTCCCCACCCACAGCGACCCTGTTGCAGGGAAAAAAGGGAAGACAAATCTCAATGAAGCGATCAGTTAACTAGAGAGGGAAAAAAAACACCTGTGAAGTTCAAAGGCTAGTTTAGTGACATACAGGGGAGAAATGATTCTTCCAGATCTGGATGTTTGCAGGGTCTTCAAATAAAATCCTCCACCCAGTCAACCACAGTGGACAAACGCTGTACATAAATGTAATGAGTGTGGGCTTAGTTCCAATAAAACCTCACGTTAAAACAGGCAGAGTGTGGCCAGAGTGGTCTGTCAACCAATACAGTAGGTGTTAAACAGAAGTTTGAAACAAAAGTGCTAAGGGTTAAATTATTTAGCATTGCTTTTAAGTCATCTCAAATATTTTTATCATACCATTTTCAAAATTTCATTTTAAACTTCCATAAATACAGTCAGAAAGCAAATAAACATACAGTAGATGGGAACATGCTGTATCCAAGTACGGTTTCTGAAGAATTATTACACAACAAAAAGTGTTCAAACTTCCTATGAAGAGTTAGGTTCACAAAATATACAAATTAATAGTCATGTCCCAAATCTGATGCCACATACTAGAGCATTAAGTCAATTTTGAATGTAGGGAATGTACAAACAAGTAAATAAGTAATTTCCAGTACCAAAGCGAGTTTTCCCTACTTGATTTTTAAAAATAGTTTTGCCAAGAGACCCAAACCTAACATTTAAAAATTAAAATTAATCTTACTCATAAATCTCATTCATGAAACAATAGCAACATTTAACCTCCTTTCCCCTAGAGGGGAAAAAAAAAACAACCCAGAAAATAAGAACAGAAATTGTAAATTGCTGCTTTAACAGGGGAAACTTGCAGTTCGAGACTCAGATGCCATTTTCTGATGGACCTAACACAAGGCAGGGGCTCAGGCTGGAGGCGTCCTCCATCAGTAAACAAGCAGGTGGATGCAACTGGTCAGTGTGCCATGTCTGCCCCAGTGCTAGTTACTGTGAGTGGGAAACAAAAAATGAAGCCTAAATCGTGCTTATATTACAGATATTCCCTAGCTTTAAATCCTTTAAGAATTTCCTCATTAACCAACTAAAGAAAAATAGACTAAAATTCTGAAGAAACACCAGCTTCTTAAATAGTCTGAAGTCAACAGAATCATAATTTGATGCTGTAATTACACCACTGTCCTAACCACGTGGCGGCAAAACAGTCCTACCGCTACCTGTGTACTCTCGGATCTAAGGTAAGAGCACTGCCAAACTACTAAAAACTTCTGCCTCTCCCCCAAACAGGAACTGACCCTTCTCCTCCCTGTTCCTTGAGAAGCCCTGTTTTCAAACCGTTTTCCTCTCTCTGTTCTCGTTTTGATGAGGGGATAGACGCAGCTGCAGGCTACGCAGTACGGTGGTCAGCTGGCAGTGACATGCACCAGCTATGCCCGACAGGCTCAAATCCTGGCCTGACCACTTTGTCCCATCTGGGAGAAAAGGGGTAATAATAGTATTTAATCAATTTAACTTATAGAAATGAAAATAAAAGTCCAGGGATTTGATGACATAAAAAGAAAAACATTCAGGGGGAAAAAGGACAACAAAGTAGAAACATTTTTTTGAATAATGCTACAACTAGGCTTTAAGGCTAAAGTTAAGGTTTAAAGTCTAACCTATTCAACTGCATTTTACTCTCAAAAATGTTTTAGCAAACGAGGTTTGATTCATGTAGACTCTTAAGCAGCAAGAAGTCTGGCCAAGGTTTACTTGGTGTCACCCGTGGGAAAGAAAATGGGTGGTTGTGTCCAGTCACTCCCTTTCAGCTGCAACCAGGTGTCTGACAAATCCGTTTCGGCACCAGCCACCTGGAGTAGCACAGACCCTACTAATTCAGGGCTCAGGCCTCCCAGGAATGCCCTTACTCCAGATGCCACCCAAACTTGTAAACAACTGGCTACCAACCTGGGAGGTTCCCACTACCCGCCCCAGGTTTGGTTCTTCACCAAATGACTTGGAACTCAGGAAAGGACTACTCTTAGGATCATGGTTTTATTGTCAAGGATATACAAAGGGCAATGTCTGGGAGGGAATGCAGTTTCCATGTGCTCTCCTGGAATGAAGGCCTAACAGCACATCCACATGCTCCCCAACTTTGAAGCTCCACTAAGCTTTAGTACCAAGAGCTGTTCTTGAGGTTTCATTAGGTGGATATGACTAAATCATTGGCCATGTGATTGAAACCCATCTGCAGCTCCCTCTGCTATCCTCCCTTGGAGGTCAGGGTTAGCTCTACATCACATGATTGGTCCTTCCCAGTACCAGCCCCCATGGAACCTATCTGGAAGCCCCACTATGTGTCATTCTATTAGCATAGTAAAGACACTCCTGTTACCCTAGCACCACTTTGTGCTAGGACCCTGGGACAAAGACCAGACAAACTACTGTACAACACCAGCACACATAACCTGGGGGGTCATTAGGCTCCATCAAGGCCTGCACATACACAGCCACTCAACACAATGAGATCCTGCGACCTGACTCCCCGCTGCAAACTTCCTAGCTCCCTGAGGGTGCCTACATACCAGAAAGACTGCCTCTCCTCAGAGAACTTTTTCGGCTGACCAGAAACTACGTCCCCTTGGTAAACAAATTAGTGTTTTCCTTACAGTTTAAAAAACTTTAAAGTAGAGACAAAGACAATTTTTAAAAAGTCAATTATGGACTTCCAGACAAGATGGAGGCATGCTTCACCTCCTCACACAGACAGCTACTGCAAAAATTGTAACTAGACTACAAAACAAGCATCACCCAGATTTGTCAGAAAATTGAGCTGTATGGAAGTCTGACAACCAACAATTTAAAGAAGCTACATTCATCCAGATGGGTAGGAGGGGCGGAGATGCAGAGAGGCATGGAGACCAGAAGTGGCACTAACGGTGCAGAGAAATGGCAGAGCTGGTGGTCACACACTCACGTGTGTCAGATAGAAGTCGGGAAGGAGACCTTGGAAGACGACCTCAGCCCCACACCAGACCTCCCAGACCAGGGGTCCAGAGCCAGGAAAATAAGTCCCCAGAATTTCTGGCTATAAAAACTTATGGGGGTTGGGGCGGTGGAAGAAACTGCAGGATTCTCAGAAGACTCGTCTTAAAGGGCCTGCAAAGGTCTCAGGACTTATGCAGACCCAGACCCTCTGGGATTCAGCACAAGGTCAACAGCTGGAAGGGCACCAGTGGCATACAGGGAGAAAGTGAAGTGACTGGCCACAGGGCAAGTGCCGGGAGGCCGCTTCCTCCTGGGCGTTTCTCTTCAGAGAGGCAGGCAGTGGCATTGTCCCCTCTCTGAGCCCTCCCTCACACAGAGCCACAAAGAAGTGAAATGGGTTGCACCACGCTGGCAATTACCTAAGGCTCTGCCCCACACAATTTACAGGTGCTTTTTCTACAATAGGCCACACTACTAAGACAGGCAGTTAAAGCAGCTCTACCTAATACACACAAACAAGGACAGGAAGGCTGCCAAATTGAGGAGACAAAGAAATATGGCCCAAATGAAAGAACAGAACAAAACTAAGAAAAAGAACTCAGCAAAATGGAGGTAAGCAACCATAAGATGCAGAGTTAAAAACACTGGTTATGAGAATGCCCAAAGAACTCATTTGACCCAGGCAGAAATGAAGGTTGTGTTAAGTGAAATAAAGAAAAATCTACAGGGAGCAACAGAGGAGTGCGTGAAGCTGAGAATCAAATGAAAGATTTGGAATGTACGGAAGAAAAAAAGCATTTAATCAGAACAGCAAGAAGAAAAAATAACTCAAAAAATGAGGATAGAATAAGGAGCCTCTGGGACATCTCCAAATATACCAACATCCGAATCACAAGGGCGCCAGAAAGAGAAGAGGAGGAACAAGAAACTGAAAACTTATTTGAAAAAATAACGAAAGAAAACGTCCCTTATTTGGTGAAGGAAGCAGACGTGCAAGTCCAGGATGCATAGAGAGTCCCAAACAGTTGGACACAAATAGGACCACACTAAAACACATCACAATTAAAATGCCAAAGGTTAAGTAAAGATAAATTGGGAATCTTAAGAGCTGCAAGAGAAAAGCAAATAGTTACCTACAAAGAAGTTTTCATTAGACTGTCAGCTGGTTTCTTAAAAGAAACCTTGTAAGCTAGAAGGGACTGGCAAGAAGTATTCAAAGTGATGAAAAGCAAGGATCTACAACCTAGATTACACTATCCAGTAAAGCTAATAAAATACTTCCCAAACATGATAAAATTAAAGGAGTTCATCATCACCAAACTATTATTATAGGAAATGTTAAAGGGAACCATATGAGAAAAAGAAGATTGAAACTATGAACATTAAAAAGACAACAAATTCACAAATATCAAAAACTGAATCTAAAAAAAACCTAAGGAAAGGAGAACAGGAACAGAATAATAGATATGGAGATCATTTGGAGAGTTTTCACCTGGGAGTGTGAAGGGGGAGAAGGGGACAAAAAGTACAGGGATCAAGAAGTACAAATCGGTAGGTACATATAAACAGGGCGCTATTAAAAACAGCACAGAGCCCTGGCTGGCGTAGCTCGGTGGATTGAGTGCAGGCCTGCAAACCAAAGGATCGCAGTTCAATCCCCAGCCAGGGCACTGGGTTGCAGGCCAGCCCCCAGCAGGGGATGCACGAGAGGCAACCATACATTGATGTCTCTCTCCCTCCCTTCTCTTCTAAAGATAAATAAATAAAATCTAAAAACAAACAAACAAAAAAACAGTATAGGATGGAGTAGCCAAAGAACTTACATGTATGACCCCTGGACATGAACTAAAAGGGGGTAACTGCTGGAGGGAAGGGGGTACTGAGAGGGGGAGCAAGAGAGAAAAACTGGGACAACTGCAATAGCTTAATCCATAAAACATATTTTTTTTAGAAAATTATATGGACAAGTTTAATATCTGGCATATTCAAATTTTTAAAGAACAACTTTTGAGGTATAATTCACATTTCATTGACCTGAGTGGAATTGCTATGATAACTCTACATTTAGTCTTTTGAGTACACTCCAGACTGTTTTCCAAAAACAGTTGTACCATTCTACATTCCCACCAGCAGTGCTCCAATTTCTCCATGGCCTTGTCAACATTTCTTACTGCTTTTTTATATAGCTATCCTAGTGGGTGCGATCTGCATTTCCCTAATGGCAAATGATACTGAGTATCTTCTCACAACCTTATTGGCTATTTGTATCTTCTCTGAATAATTATCTATTCAGATCTTCGGCCGATTTTTATTTTGGGTTGTTTTTTTAAAACTTAATTGAGTTCTAAGAGTTCTTTACATATTATAGATGCAAGCCTCTTATCAGCTGTAAGATGTACAATTATTTTCTCCCTTTCTGTGGGTTGTCTTTTCACTTTCATAATAGGGTCCTTTAAAGCAGAAAAGTTCTTAATCTCGCCCTGGCTAGTGTGGCTCAGTGGACCGAGCGCCGGCCTGCAAACCAAAGGGTTGCTGGTTTGTTTCCCAGTCAGGGCACATGCCTGGGTTGGGGCCCAGGGTCCTGGTTGGGGACATGTGAGAGGCAACCACACACTGATGTTTCTCTCCTCTTTCTCCCTCTCTAAAAATAAATGACATAAAAAAAAAAAAAGTTTGTCATCTTGATTAAGTCCAGTTTACCTATTCATTCTTTGGTTGCCTGTGCTTTTGGTGTTATAGCAAAAACACCATTGTCCAGCCCTGCCCTGTGCGGCTCAGTTGGCTGGGCATCACCCCACAAAGCTAAAGGTCACAGTTTGATTCCTGGTCAGGTTGTCTAGGTTGCAGGTTCAGTCCTCAGTCAAGGCATATACAAGAGGCAACTGATTGCAGTTTGTCTCTCACATTGATGTTTCTTTCCTGCCCCCCCAAAACAAAAACAAAAGAACACCATTGCCTAATCCAGTTGTGGGAGCAACTTTGCCTGCAAAGCCCCCCCGCCCCCACCACCAAGGGTGAAAGTGAAACTACCAAGACATGATCTGCTTGGGGAGGAAAGGTGGCCGATCCCTCAGAGAAGGGCCAAGAGCCCCTTCCTCAAGGGGCTTTTGTCCTGTATTCTTCTTTGCACAAGAATACAGGTAAGGATCAAACAATAGATCCTTCTAAGAAGGATGAGGGCTTATTCTTAGTCAGGGTCAGACAGCTAAAGAGCCATAAAACTTTGAGGAACAAACTGCTTGCTTGGACCCTTATCATTTAAATGAGAGCATTCTAAACAAAGCAGGTTTCACAGGATTTTACATATCCTTTCTTAGGCCTGATCACCCAGGGAACCCGCCCTTTCCAGCACAGGGCTGCACTGCCTTCCCCATCATAGTTTTTAAGGCTTAAGTGGATTAGAGCCAGGAAGCACTTCTTCCTGAGGACATGGGGACTTGGGCTATGTCAGAATAGCCAGGGGGTGAGAGTCCACTGCTCCCTCTTTGTCGTAACCGCCCCCCCAGTCCTTCCATGATGGCCTCCCAAGTGATCGTTTCTGGCTTAGGTTGCCCCTCTCTGTGTGAGGAGGCTTACCCATCTCTAACTAACTGAGCATGCATTGGGGGCAGGGGAGTAAGCTGAGACAGTGTTTGCTACCAGAGATGAGCTTTGTCTCCTGTGGCTCACATTCCGGAGGTTGTTCACTCAGTCTTAGCCGTGGGAGGCAGTTACAATTCCTGAAACCAGGCAGAGTGGTTCCCAACATCCAGTCATGAAAACTTGTATCTGTTTTCTAAAAATTTTATACTTCTAGCTCTTAATTTTCTTAAACTAATGAGTATTATTTTTATAGTAAAATATATATATACATGCAATCAAATTTCATATACTTAATTCAACCATTCTGAGTTACTCAAAGTGATAGAAATTTACACAGAACAAAACTGTCATAAGTGGCAGACACATAAACTGGGAACTACACGTATCAAGTGTCAGGGGGAAAACAGAGGAAGAATGAACTGTCTCTAGCAGGGAGAGGAAGGAAGGAAGGAGATTTCGTCAGACAAGATGACCCAGAAACAAGTGAGTTGGCTCACCAAAGATGGAGAACAGGAGCTGTACACCTAATACAAAATACTATCAAATATAAACTATAATTTAAAAATTTTTAAGTAAAAGAAATTTTAAAAAATAAAGGAAAGCAATTAATGAGTATGTTTAAAAAAAAATAAGTGAGACACCAACTTGACGACACCATAGCGGAGAGTAAAATAATAATAATAATAACTGAAGAACAGGAGGAAGCTCTGGATCAAAAATGACATGACCAGATGATTCAGCAGCAGGAGCAGCCAGGTGAATAAACTGTGCTCCTGCCCCAAAACATACACGCCCCCTGATGCCAAGCCACTGGGAACAGCAGCAGCACCTACTCTGCAGTGGGAACAGGGAGCATGGGGCTTGGGCTGAAAAAGTGGCCAGTGTCCTACACGGGCTGGTAAACAACCTAAAGGAGTCGAGTCTCCACAGCTAGACCATCTCTCAGCTACCGCATGTACGACCTACATCCCCGAGGCTGTGACAGGAAGTCTAAACACAAAGAGGAGGAGCACAGATCCAGTAATTACAAAATAATTGAGAAAAGACTAATCCAAAGAAGTTATAAACTCTACAAACAAAGCCATACACCTTAACAAAATGGGTTATAATAGCAAATGCAGCAAGGGAGAGGGAAAAGTGCAGGCATAATAAAAATTATAATCACAGGGGAGTAAAAGGTAAAAAATGATTTTTTAAAAGAAATCAGCCTTCATATTTTGATTATTAAAAAACACAGTAGATAAGCTCAATTAGAGGGGAGTCAAATTTAAAAAATCCAGATACTTAAGGAAATAGGCAAAGCAAAGACTGGGAGAAAATTTTGCAAAACAGGTAACCAACAAAGAACTTACTAGGGTCTAGAGTACAGGAAGAACTCTTAAAGCAACACAGTTTTTGTTGTTTTTTTTTTAAAGTAACAGTTTTTTAATGGGCAAAAGGTTTGAACACAAACTTCACCCATATGTAAAGCTGGGAAAACAAGCTCACGAAAAGGTGCTCAGTATCATTAACCATCGAGGAAGGGCAAATGAAAACTGTGAGCCGCCACGACACGACACATTTACCAGCCAGAAATGCCAAAGACTGTCAACACCAAGTGATGGCCCAGGAGTGGAGCGACTGAGACCCACACACTCCTAGTGGGAACGTATCAAAACACAATACACTACAACACCATTTTGTAAAACACTTTGACAACTTTTCAAAAAGCAAGCAACGTGCACCTGTGATAGGATCCAACCAATACATTCTGAAATATTTGACCAAGGAAAACAAAAGCACACATTCACAGAGGAAAGATACATAAATACTCACAGATGCTTTATTTGTAATCACTAAAAACTGCAAATAACGCAAACGTGCACCGACATGTAATAAATTCTGCTATATCCATATATGAACTACTCAAAATAATTATGATGAATAAAATAAGTTAGTCCACTGCTCCCCAAGAATATATATTACATGATTCCTTGTATTTAAAATTTGAGAAAGCACAAACCAAAGTGTCAAAAAGCAGATTTATCTTTTTGTCTGGGGACTAGGAAGACAGAAGAAGATGAGTTACAAAGGGATAAGAGGAAATCGATGAAGACATTCTATAACACTGGGCAGAAAGACGGAGAGGGAATGTATGTCTGGGAATTGCTGAGATGTGGGGACGGAACCACAATACCAACAAATCTAACAGTTCTACCAGGAAAGGGGAGGGGGATGCTCAAAGAAATATCAAATTTTGTATCTAGATCTGCACAGATTAAAAAACACTGAAAAACATCCTGTAATCTAGACACAAACAAGAAATTTCAGAACACCAAAACTAAAGAAAAATTTCATAAAGCTTCAAAAAGATAAAACAGATTACCTAAGGCAGAGAAATATGACATAGCAGATCTCATTAGGGAAAAATAAAACAGTATATTCCAAACTGAGAAAAATGATTATAAACTACAATATCAACCAACCAAGAAAAAAAAAAGAAAGAAAAGAACACTTCCAGACATACGAGGACTCAGAATTACCACCCTCAAATCCCACCTGGAAGAACTGGTCATGTAATACAAAGAAGAAACAATACAAGAGCAACAGCAAAAAATTGCTAACAACCAAAGTACCCTCAAACAAAGCAAGGGAGAAATAAATACAAAATGGAAAACTATAAGCAGTAGTTAAAAACGAATCAAACAGATCTCAAAAACTAAGCAGAAAACAGTAACCTCAAAATGATACATACCACTTGCTTAAATTTAAAACACTCAGAATTACAGAATTCTATAAATATATGTACACAGAGTGTTTTTCGATGGGCCAGAAACACACAAGACAAATTCACAAATAGTGATTGCCTTTGAATAAGGGAGGAAGGAACCGGAATTTCTTTCCTTATCAGACCCGAGGAATGACCGACACACAGTAACTTTCACGGATTTCGACTGCACAACTCCGACCAACGGGGACTGCTGTGTAATCCGTGACACCAACACCACACCACGGATGCAGAGCACCTCCATTCCCTCCAAAGACTCCTGTGCCCCCCGCGAAACCCCTGCATCTCTCAATTTTTAGGAGTCAGCCAACGGTCTTCTAAAAAGTTATGGTTTTAAATTTGTTTAAATTTTAAAACAAACTAAAATCCTCAAACAGTATAATAGGAAGGAATAATTTAGCAATTGTCAAATAACTTTAAAAATTCTCAAAGTGAGTTTAGAAAATCTACTAAATGCTATTTATAAAAGAAAACCTAAAATGAACAATATGTAATGGTTGAAAATAAAGTAGGTCTCAAAAACGAACATAGATATGGTATTGTTTACTGTGAGCAAGCTAGAATTCAAGTCAAAAAGTATTATGGAGAACAGTGAGGAATTTCCGCAAAAAGTTAAAAATAGCACTGCTTTTTGACCCAGCAATCCCACTCCTGAGAATGTATCTGAAAAAACCTGAAACACTAATTTGAAAGAATATATGCACCCCGATGCTCACTGCAACATTATTTACCACAGCCAAAATCTGAAAACAGCCCTAGCGCCCCCCAGTAGATGAGTAGATAAAAAAGGTGTGGTACATTTACACAATGGAATACTACTCTGCCACAAAAAGGAAATCTTACCTTTTGCAACAGCAAAGTAAAATAAGCCAGTGAGAGAAAGATGAATGTCATATGCTCTCATTTATATGCAGAATCTAATGATGAAAATAAACTAAAGAAACAGAGGCATGGAGACCTGGCACAGACTGATGGCTGTCAGAAGGCAGGGTGGTTGAGGGGCTGGATGAAAGAAGATGAAGGGATTATGTGTGTATGTGGATATACATATATCATATAGACAGATATAGATATCTATACAGATGTAGACATATATCTCACAGACACAGACAACAGTGTGGTGATAACCAGAGGGAAAGGGGGTGAGGGGGGGTGGGGGTGGGCAAAGGGGGGTAAATGGGGATGGAAGGAGACTTTGCTCTGGGTGATGATGGACACACCATGCAGTGTGCAAGAGGATGTTTTATTGAGCTGCACACTTGAAACCTGTATGGTTTTGTGAACTGTAGTCGCTACAATAAATTCGATTAAAATGTAAATAAAAAACAAGATAAAGCATAATAGCCATCAACCTTCATGATGCTAAGTGGCTTAAAATATATAAAACAAAAGTAGAACTACAAATTCATCACAACCATGACTAGGGATTTTAACCATATTTCCTGCAGAAATCCACAGATCAAGTAAAAAATGCCAACAGGACAGTATTTTTGAAACATAACCACCAGTGATCTAACATATGTAGAACATTGTAGTCATGAGAAAATACACTCTTTATGAACTTGGAACATTTTCCCCAAACTGACCATGACTTAAATTAAGAAAAACAAAAAAGTAAATACAAAACCAACAACCAACCCCCCCCCTCAAGGTCACATCCTCTAAAGTCAAAGTAAACATATTACAAATTAAAATAAAAATTTAGAAAAACAAACTTTTAAATAATCCTTGGACTAAAAACCTGAAATATTCAAAACAGTAATGTAGTTGGAGAAGAACACAAAGGAAAATCCACAGCCTTACATGCACTTGCCAAAAAGCAGCTAAGATTAATATAAAAACCAGGTTTTTAATTCAAGACTAAAATAAATTCAAGGGAAGTGAGAGATTTAAGATAAAAGCACAAAATAATAGAAATGAATTGCAAAAGAAACAATTTGATCAATAAAACCAGTTTTCAATTAATAAATTTGAAAATAGATGAAATAGGATTTTAATGAAAATAAACATTTTCAAATTAGAAGTTTTCACAGAAAAATAAACAGATGCCCTGGCTGGCTAGGTCAGTTGGTTAGAACATCATCCCGGATACGCCAAGGTTGCAGGTTCTATTCCTGGTCAGGGCACATACAAGAGCCAACCAATGAACGCACAAATAAATAGAACAAATCAATGTTTCTCTTTTTCTCCCTTCTCCCCCCAAAATCAGTAAATAACAAAGAAAAAGCAAATAAAATGAAAAATAAACAGGGCTCTAATCTAAAAGAGACACCAACTAAATGGCTTAGCTGGCTCTATTCTTTTTCTATACATAGACTATTCTTCTTGTTTGCTCCATAGTCATCTAAAGGGTTTTAGGAAGCTAGCACTGCCGAGACACCAAAAGTCGACAGACAGCACACAAGTTTCTCACATTTATTTCAAGTACTTATAAGCTTACATACTAGAATGATAATGACACAGGACTGGAGATATAGGTGAACAAAATATAATATCCAGGAAGAAATCCATATCGAATCAGGTTTTGCATTTAACAAAGTTGGCAATTCGAACCTGTGAGAAGTGATTATTCAATATATTTTGAGGTAAGTGATTAGGAACAGTTCATAAAAAATTGTTAAATCTGTGGTAACATTAATTTAAAACAAGTACAATTTAAAAAATAAAAGAATTAAGGGATGAAAGAGAGCAAAAAGATGAGTGAGAGGTTGAAAAGAAATGGAAACTGAGAGTAAACAGAGAAGTATGCTAAGTTGCAGTTTTTAGAGAAATTGCAAATTAAACCCTCAGATACAAGCATCCCATCAAACTGGCAAACATGTTTAAAGAGTGATAAGGTCCCATGTGGCCAACACTGAGAAAGTTGATGGGGAACAGGTTCTTTTATCCACCACTGGAGGCAGTGGGAATGGTACAGCTTTTTTAGAGGACAACCTATTAATAATAAAAATAAGCATATACCACAAACTGTTGATTCCATTCTTCAGTATTTACCCTAAATAAATGGTTGCACTGAAGCAGTTTTTAAGAAATATCTGGAAACAACCTAAATACTCATTATGAAAAAATACACATATTTTGGATACATAGATCTACACTATGGAATATTATGCAATGATTAAAAGGAGTAAGATAAATTTACTTTTTTTACTGACATGGGAACATGGCCAAGATATAGTAAGTGGAAAAAAACCAAACCAAATTCTAGAACATGCATTTTTCCTATTTACTCATGTAAAAGTGAAAAAGAAAATTACTTATTCCTATGTTCTCTATATACATACACATATATACATACATAAATGCACTGAAAAGGACTGGTAGGAAAACTGATAAATAATTATCTGCAGAAAAAGCTTCATGATTAGTAGAAGGCAATCAAGAGAAACATCAACATATCCGTGTATTCTTTTTTCTCCAAGATTCAGTTAGCAATATTCCAAAAATACACAGAAAACTTGAGTGAAATTAAGTAATGTATGGGTGCATACAGCCACCCAGATTCCCCAGGTAAAACTCTTATTATATTTATTTCCTATCTATTTACCATTTATCTATTGTTTATGCATTTTAAGTTGCAGATGTCAGTCGATTTTGGCCCTAAACACTTTAGCATTCCATTAACTAAAATTGAGAGACAAAATTATATTCAGTGAATGATACAAATCTCCAGTGTACCAACAATTGGCTTCTGACAAACCATTCAAGCCCTATCAAGATAAGTTCTCCCACGCCCCTCCGCAGTCAAGTCCCACGCCCACTGTCCTACAGGCAAATACCAATCTGGGCTTCCTTCCAGCATAGATTAAGTGTTGCTTGTTTTAGAATTTCATGTAAGTGAAATCACACAGTATGGATTTTCCTTGGTAAAGCTCTTCCTACACTAAGCCTGAGATTCATCGAGGTTTTGTGTACCTGCAGTCAGTTCCTTTTTACTGTTGATCAGCATTCCATTGTGTGGACACACCAGTTTGCTGATGGGCACTTAGGCTCTTTCCAGTTTGCAGTTACCAGGAATATTCTTGTACAAGTCTGTTTGTGAACGCAGGTTTTCATTTCTCTTGGGTAGACACCTAGGAGTGGAACTTCTGGGTCATGAGGTAGCGGTACATTTACTTTTGTATGAAACTGCCAGACCTTTATCCAAAGTGGATACAGCCAGTATTACAGTTAAAAAAATATTGTAGTTAATTGTCAAGGGAAGAAGCTGAGGATGTTGGCTGACTTATTATTCACATCTGTATTTTAAAGATTCAAACAATGGTGTCACTTTTGTTATATGAAAAGAACCAAGCCATGAGTCCACATTCCATTTCAGACCAGTTCAGGTTTCTTGGGTCAGCCTAGACCACTAACACTTAAGTTCTAAAGCAGAGGCCAGCAAACCACAGCCGCTGCATGTTTTTGTAAATAAAATATTGAGAAACAGCTAGGCCCATTAGTTTAGACATTGTCTGTGGCCACGTTCAAGCTACAAAAGAGCCAAGTAGTTGCCACAGACACCATACGGCTGGCAAAGCCTGAAGTATTATCTGGTCCTTTAAAGAAAAGGTTTTCCACCTCTTGTTCTAAAAAGCATTCGTTTAGCTTTTATTTTTCATTTCAAAGTGACATTTGAACCTTTTCTTATGCAACTAAGACCAAGGGATTTTTTAAATAAGTTATCTAAGCTGGGATAGAGATGTGGAACTATAAATTAGGCCTGTATTGAGTTCTAGTTGGGTAATTTTCTTAGGATATTCGTGTACTTCTAAGATTCATCAAGTAAAAAGTATATATTTATGCCAACAGGCTCATGTTTATTTATTATGAGCCCTAACTGAAAACTTCAAAACAAATTAGAAGTTTAGTGGGACAGAATCACAGTAAGCTAAGGGGAATTATGCCTTTCTGTACAAGGATCTAAACAAAGACGACTTTCATGTGGAGCTATGCCAACTGGCCCACAACACTCTCAACTTTAGCCCAAGCAACAGGTGAATCTCAAGCTGAAACTTATTAAATGACAATTTGCTAAAAAAAAAAAAAAAGTAAGCACTTACTATGTGCTAGTTGTTGTAGGGATATGAAACACAGAAGTAAATCCTATCCTGACAACATCTAGTTAGTAATATATATACATGCAACTTCAACCCAGGATGCAACGTTTTAGGTGCTACAGGAGGTAAATGCAGTTATTTTCACTTGTACATCATCAGCAAAGGCTTTGGGCGGCAGAGCTGGCACTCAAGCTAGCTCTGAGAGTAGGGAAGAATTCATGATGCAGAGAATGAAGGGCATGGGAGAGGGAATGCGCATAGCATTCCAGACCCACCCGGAGCCTCAAATACCCCCAACACAGCTTTGACATGTGATGTATGGGAAGTAAGGCGGGAAATGACAGGTTGTAAGGTTGAAAACTGAGTTTTAAGCCAATAAGCCTGGAATGCCAAGCTGTCTGGAAGTCATTTCAACCTTCTGAAAGCAGCAGTGATCCACAGGTTTGGGGTACAGGGAGTAGCATGATCAAAGCTGCAGCCTGAGAAATAATCCAACAGCAGTGAGATCACACAGGTTTAGGTTACAATGATTCCAACTGCTTCCTGGGATCTTCTGAGGATAGACCAGGAGTTAAAGGCCCACCTTCCTAGAATCAACAACACTTTTGAAAAAGCTGGAAAGCCAATGGTCTGTGTTCCCTTGAAAAAGTTACAAAATCTTTTTATCTGATGCTATAAGATTTTTAATCAGAGAATTGATAAGCAAAGGCAGGACCAGATCTTGATAAAGAAGGGACAGAGTTCGGTGGAGGTGTTAAGGGCTAAGACATTTCAAACGGATAGTAAGCATTAGGAAGCTGGGGAAAAATGAATATTCCAGGCTCCCTGAAAGTGTGCTTTCACAAAATACTGGGGGCCAGGAGGGGTGGAGAAGGAGGGTTTGCAGGATGAGCAGGTCAGATGCACGGACATAGAAATGGCCTAATCTGTCCATGTTTCGAGCCCAAATGACACAGAAGAATAGTGATACTGTTTTCAAGAGTTACAAATATAGGGGCAACTCATAACTTCAGTGGAGGAAGGGGAAAGGCTCCATCTACTAGGTGATATATAAGGTGCAGCAGTTACCTAAGCCTCACTCTCTGAGGTTAACAGGACATGCATGAAGCAACTGGAACCTGCGGAGATGTTAAATCAGGAAGTAAAATCTGTGAACGGTATTTGCAATTGTTTTATGAAACTACAAGGGAAGATGATGAAGAAAAAATCAAGGACAAAGACAGCACTTGGAAAATACACATTTGGTAAAGAGAAGGAAGAGCAGAGAGGAAGGAAGCAGGAGAGGAACAGTTAGAGAAGTATGGAGTTGGGCTAGGGCCACTCCTGGTGCCAGTTACTAGCCAAAGAAAAGTACCTCATGCTTTGGATGAGGGTCAGTTCCAAGGTCATATCTTACCACGGCATCAGCAAAATAAGAGCCAACTCCACAACTAACACAGTAACAAAGCTTAAACAGATATGAGGGAGGCTAATTTAGAGAATTCTTTTCAGAAATATTAGTAATAGCTGAGTCCACCCTGTAATGGTGAGGGTAACACTATCAATTCAGCCCTCATTAAATTTGAGAGCAAGTAAACTTAAAAAAAAAAAAGCCTAAAAAGAGCAATGGAACAGGACCTGAGAGACCTGAATACCCCTGGTTCTGTTACCCTAGTAAGACATAGGACCCAGGTCTCAAACTCAGCTGAGTCTACAACAAGAAAGTTAAGTGAAAGCATCTTCAGAACACTGAACTTCTATGAAAAACCATCAGTGCTGTAGCAAAAAAAGAAAGAAAAAAACAAGGGGGGGGGAATGCCCAAACCTTGGGGGAAACATTATACTATGATACATCAATACAATCTAAGACATTAAAAATAAAGAGGACTAATTAAATGGGAACATTTCATGATAGTGTTCAACCACTCAATGGATTTCTACTGCATTCCTACTAAGTGCCAGGCAACGGGCTGGGTATTAGGGCAGGGGTGTCAAGCTCATTTTCACCAGGGGCAACATCAGCCTCACGGTTGCCTTCAAAGGGCCAAATGTAATTTTAAGACTATATAAATGTAACTACTCCTTAAGGGTTAAGCGAGGGCTTTCCCACTGCCACCAGGTAAACAAGGTGCCTGGCTGGACAAACAAGGTGGAGGACCGAATTCAGCCCGTGGGCCCTGTGTTTGCCACTTGTGTATTAGGGAATCAAGATAAGTAAGATGTGAATAGCAAGCTTATAGTCTAGCAAATGGAAAACAACAATACTGAATAAAGTCATATGTACTATAATAAAATCTGGCATTACGGGATACATAGGAGCTCTTGATCCAGTCTTCAGGCAAAAGAGAGGTTCAAAAATGTTTACCATAGATCAGGTTATTAAAACTGACACCTGAATAGCCAAGTCCAGGTGAAGGAAAAAGACTCAAGCTAGGAAACACACCCAGAGGGGTAGGAGAGAACTGCGTGGAATGGCAGAGAGAGATAAGGGAGAGCAATAAGAAAGATAATAGAGTCCCTGAGGACAATGGAGGTTTACATGAAGAGGTTCCTATGAAACATCCAACTTCAGATTTCTAACAGGCAATTGGTTATAAGGATACAAAAAAGCCCTATGGACTAGAGACACAGATTTGGGAGCCCTAACACAGCGATAGTTAACTAAAGCCACCAGAACAGGCACATGTCACGGTAATCACAGCACAACAGAAAGCTACTCCTCTCCCCCACAGCCACTAAAGGAAGTGCCATCTCCTGCTGGGCGATGGCTCAGTTTGCCTCTAAAGCTACCTCTGCCACACCCACCAGTGACCTTCACTCACACTCTGCACACAGGCTAAGGCAAGTTCTATTACTTTCCCAGTGGTGCATGGATTTGTAAAGTTTAATATGTCATATTCCACAGGACAAAGAACACCACCTTACAAACTGTATGATACTGAGAAAATACACACACTTGTCTTCTGGGGATCCCTACAGACAGACACCCAAGATGGGTGGTGACTGATAGCCAAAGCATTTGTATATGAATAAAATCTTTATATATAACTGTTTTCAATTAGGCAACATGGTGTAACATGCAGTACTTTCACTGTATCCCAAATGTAAATGAGGAATGACCCATAATGGGAACAGGTAACAGAGAAAATGGCACTTCATGGACCTATAATGAAAGAGAATGCAAATGAACAGAGTAATAGGTATTAACAGTTTTGGTCCAGAATCCTGACTCTGCCTGGACATCAACAGCTCAAGTTTTAAGTTAAGCCAATTGAATTCCAAAGAAGCTCACAAGCAGATGTCATTAGATGAGGTCATGAAATGTCATGATTTTTTCTTTGTAAAACAAAACAAAACAAAACAAAACAAAACAACCCTCAACAACCTCTGGCCATGGAGGGAGTCTGGAAGCCCAAGGATTCTGTCACTAAGTAAATATTGGTAAGTAAGATCTTTGGGATCAATTTTCTCACAGGGCTAGGTTAGTGGTTTTCTTTAGTAAGCTTTTCTTACTCTGAGCCACAGTGAGAAATACATATTACACTGGGATATCTATATACAGAGAATACAGAAAAGTTTCATGAAACATTTTTCTGTAGAATAAACTTTGATTTTTTTACTATTTTATTATTTCAAATAATGTCAATTACAACACATGGTCTGCTACCTACAGTGTGAATACTACTGAATGATCTCTAGGCTATCTATCTACTACTTTCATTTTAATTGTACTTAATGCATTTAGTCTTAATATAGCAGCATTAGTCACAAAGCAGTAAATTTTCTTTGTCGTGTGTTTTCCACAAATGACAACTATTTATTCCTGATATGTCCTGATTGTTGTGCTTAAGAAAGCAGCTCTAGGGCCCTGGCTGGTGTGGCTCAGTGGACAGAGTGCGGGCCTGAGAACCAGGGAGTCGTTGGTTCTATTCCCAGTCAGGGAACATGCTTGGGTAGCAGGCCAGATCCTCAGTGGGTGGATGCACAAGAGGCAACCACACATTGATGTTTCTCTCCTTTCTCTCTCCATTCCCCTCTCTAAAAATAAATACATAAAATCTTAAAAAAAAAAAAAAAGAAAGAAAAGAAAAAGAAACCAACTCTAGGTACACTTGGTCACCTACTGTGTGCTTTAGAAGGTTGTAAAAATCAAATGAAATAATTGCATTTTAAATATTTGTACTTTTAATATACCTAATGAATCTGGAGAGGAACCTCAGTCTATAAGACAAACATAAAAATAAAATCAGGGACAACCTAGATGAATGCCTTATAAAATCCTTGGAGTGGACAGAAAAGGCCTTTCTCTACACACCAGGGGACCCAGCAACTTTACCAAGATCAAAAAGAGATGTAACCACCCCCACCGCCACTTACATTAAATTCAAAAGCAACTACAAAATTTTTTTTTTTGCACAAGTGAGGATTTTTTTCTTAAGGTCAATATGTTTTCAAAATGTAAAAGTTACATATATACTTGACTTAAAAATTCTACCAGTAGGAAAGTCTCAAGTAAATAAATTTTCAGAAATGAAGGGAACAGAAGGAGGAAGGGCCAGTACATACAATAATGCACTGGTTAAAAAAAAAATCAGGAGCCATGGATTTTTCCCTGGGTATGTATGACCTATGCATACATGAAATATACATGTTAATAAACTTGTTTTTTAAAAGAAAATCACAGTACATCTAACTAGACAATGGAACACTAGTCAGGTGTTAAAAATGGTAATAGAGGCCCTTATTAACATGGAAGATGGCCACAATATACTGAAAAGATTATATAACACTGTATGACCTCTTTTTGTGGGAAAAAAAGTTACAGACGTTTCTTAAGTCTGCTCAGATATATACCTAAATACTAAGAAGGGGCATCTCTGGGATGATGAGATCAACTAGCTCATACAGTACCTCTCTGAGAATTAGAACGAGATACTCCTTTTCTCCATGAAGACCCCAATGGTCTAAGGCACACAGCCTGGTGAGCTGAGCACGGATTTCAGCCTCCACATTCCACTCCTCCACATGTTGTTGCAGGGATGCCCTCACATTGGGATAACTGGATAATATGGATAATTTTCACCTACTTATGCCATGCTGCACTGTTATTACAATGAACAGAATTTAGTACTTGTTTATTTTCAATTTTGATAAAGGTCTTGCCTTAACCCTGCTAACAAATGAATCCCAGCTTTACTCGCGCTACTTCTGCTGCCCTTAGAGAATGCCCCATCCTGTGATAATTTGGGCACGTTATCAACTTAAATGCACACAGCAAATAAAATCTCTAGCCCAACCTCATATAATACAAAGGTTAGAATACAGAGAGCAGCTCCAGTAAGAAGGGTCATTTCCTTCTAACACTAAGTGAAGACACTAATCACTGGAAATGAAAATGCACTGAGCAAAGGAGAAAGGAAGTTAGTCTACAGAAATTAATCCCTCTAGATGGTTCAAAAATTCCTTCAGCAAAAGTTAGTAGACTCCAGAAACAATAATAATTGTTCACCATTCCCTCCCCCACCCCCTGCATTTATCCCCAGACCAAGATGTATTTCCTCATCACACTAGTGGGTTCCCAAAAGACATCCATTTAAATAAAAATTGTGAGTGATTACCATGCAGTTAGGCAAGGCATCTGTAAAATAATACAACCGCTGGACTAGGATTAAAGGAGAACTGGGTTCTTTTCTTGGCTCTGTGGAATATGTAATTTTACACAAAGTAAAATCACAACCTCTCCACATTCTTTTTTCCCCCCTTTTCTTTTCTAACTTAGGGTTTGGTCTAAAAAACCTCCAAAGCCCCTTTTTCAGGCTGTGATAGGACTAAAGCCACCTTTCCATCGGCTCTGGGGGAGCCTATTTCAGTCAGCAGCAACAGTTTATTTTCTAAGTCATGCCTAATTTTCTATCTTTATGCCTTTCTTACAAATGTGACCAAATAATTCTCAACTCCAGAAATTTATTCTCACTCAAAAAAAAAGTTCGGTCGAGACCTACTTACAAAATATTTTTCAAAAGGCTCACAAAGAGTAAAATTAGTTTACTTAATACTTCCAAAAAGAGAGTCACCCTAAAGCTGCACTACACCGGTGAATGGCTTAAATATTTTTTTTTTAAAACAAAGAACTCATACGGAGAAAAATAGCCAACATATACAACCATTACACGTTTTAGAGGCACAGAAAAACATTGTGCCATTCAGATAGGATTTACTTCCCCCCAAAGAAGCAATTTTTCTAATAAAGAAAACCTCTATAATTAAAAAGGAATTAGGGAGGAAACAAGTTTTCAGGGTCTTTCCCCTGCCCAAATTCAAGTGCATTTTCATGGACGATGCACTTGGATTAACTCACCACAGCATTCACGCAACCCACACACTTAGCACTCTCACTCTTCTGACCTGTTGGGGTGGCAGCGTGGACGAGTCACAAGATAGCAGCGGGAGTGGAAATTTCCTCTCCGCGGGCGTGGGGCAGGGTCTGGCTTCCCCGAACCGCTCGGCGCCACCAGCGCCTCCGCCAGGGCCTCTCCCCGCCGGCACGCTCCGTACTAAGAGGCCCTGGCGCTCGGTCCCCTGCACACTCGGGGCTCGGCCCGGGGCAGAGGTCCCCGGCTTCCGGGGCCGCTCGGGGCGAGAGGCCCGGGCAGCACGTGCGCTCTGGGCGGGGAGGGAGAAACCGGCGCAGCCGGGCCCGGGCTGTCCGCGGGCCCGCAGCCTCCGCCTCAAGCGACGGCCCTCCCGCCCGGAGAAAAATGAATGGGCCGCGCTCCGCCGCCCGGATTAGAGTCTGGAGGCCCGGCTCGAAAACCGCTGCGGGCGGCGGAGGCGGATCCTGGGGCCCCCCGCGCGGGGAGCCTCCTCCTTCTTTTCCTTTCCCATCCGACCCTGCCGGGCGCCCCCTGGACCGCGGCCGGCCCCGGATGCCCCACAGCAGTCTGCTCACCCCAGCTCTTGGCGGTGCGTCCCAGGAACTCTCCTTTGGTCGGGTTGTAGATGAAGAGCTTCCACTCGGCCAGGCTCTGGTTGAAGGACTTCTTGTCTTTCTTCGTCATGGTGTGTGCGCCTACTGCGAGGGGAGCGGCGGCCGCGGGGGTGGAGGCGGCGAGGAGCGCGGAGGTGCGTCCCGGCTCTAGCGGCACTGCCCGGCGTCGGCGGCAGAAGGTGGAACGGCGGAGGACACCTCCTCACTGCCCTGCTCACTCGAACCGACTGCGCCGCGCGAAGCTGGGCTACAGCCGAGGCCGCGGGAGCCTGACGTCTCCGCCCGCCGCAGCCAATCCCCGAGCTGCTGGACCCGCGCCGCCACAGCCGCCACCACTGCCTCCCGCCTGCGGCTTGGCGCAGCCTTAGGCGGCGAGAACGCCCCGCCCACAGCCCGAGCCCGCCCCCTCCCCGCCCTGCTGTTCCGCGCCCAGCAGTTCCCTGCCCAGGTCGGTGATCGCCCAGGGCTTCTTTCACCCGGGTGGAAGGAGGCAGAAACTTCACGGAGCAACTTTAAAAATCCTGAAGGCTTAATAAGAAGCAAATTTATAATAACAAGAATAAGGTGGCATTCCCCCCGCCAGCAGGTTTCTCAGAAAGAGGAGCCTGGAGAGATGATGCGGGTAGCGGTCCTCCCCGTTCCTTGCCTGCGGTAGGGCCGGACGAGCAAAGCTCGGAAAGGACTCCACTCTGCCTAAGATGTCCTCACCCAAGACGGGGCTTAAACTTCCTTTCTCCAGCTACCTCACAAACCGTCTCCAAGAGATCTCCTTTGGGCTCTATGACGTGACTAAAAGATAGTCTGCTGTATAGGCCAGCAATACATATATTGCTGCTCAGGGAATGTCCGTCCCTGGCTCTTTTGACGGATTTAACCAGGAATCTCATTCTAAATATGCCATTCTTAATTAAATGGAGTATAATATTGCTCCAGAATTGATCATGGAAGGTTTCTCTCAACGAGAGGCTCTCTGCTTTTTCCCAGACACAGATTCTTAATCCACAGGAAGTCAATTTTTTGTTTAGTGTTGATGCCTAAATAACTTCCCCGGCTTCTCATCTTTCCGCGGTAGTGAATGCTCCCCTTGGTCCGAGCTGAGGGTGCAGTCTACCTTTTTTACACAAGATGGAGCCGAAGAGTATCGTGCTTTGAGACTGCTGGGACTGGATGAAAAGATTTCAGTAGGTGTTTGGGCGGAAGGTGCGGATTTGGGGGGAAATAAATGGAGCAGTGCCTCTGTTTTATTACCAAGTAGATTATGAATGAAAAAACGTAGCACACATTTTCGTGTTTGAAATGATGCATTATAATCCATCTGGAAGTTTAAACAGCCTGCAAATGGAAAGAACTAAATGGATAATGAAATTCTGGCTCACTTTGCTTGTCAAAGCAAGAAATTAGGAATTAGGTCTCTCACAAATGGAAAAGAGATGGGAGAATACGATACTGTAAAGTGATTTCCCCCTGGATTTAGGAAAACTAAATTTATAATAATGACTCAGGGAATAATCAAAATCTAGTTACTTTTTTGAGCCAGTGGCATAAAAAGATTTATAGAAGCATTTTGTAAAAACTGGTATGAAATTAGGACAGAAGTAGAAAATCACTGTGCAAGTAGACTACAATGCTTTTCTTTAGTTCACGTGCAAGATTGAAACAATTTAGAAATTGAAGCAGTTAACTATGTTTATCTCATTAAAAATCCTGTTACAAATTAGAAGAAAGCTAAAGTACTGGCACAGTTGATAATGGGTTTGATAATGGGCTTTTTAGTTTCAGTAAGAGGGAAGAGAGAGTCTGTTTGGAATAAAATATAAAATCTACCTGCTTTATTTATTTTGGATGTGTGTGTGTGCCTGTGCTAATAACAAGCACATTGAGGAATAAATTACTTGGCACACACAAAGAAAATATGGTAAGCAAGAACATTATGAAATAGTGTTTTGAAGACATTGAATGCTGTCAGAGATTCGTAGTTTGTATATTTTTAGTGGTGATTAATATGATTTTCATATTTAGTACTTTGTGATTTTTCGAAATGAGAATCTAAATACAAATATAATACAATAGTTTTAAGACCCATGCCTAGTTTAATACAGTAACTAAATCCAACAGGTTTCAGGTTGGAGAAAATTTTATATTCTACTCCAAAACATGGAAACTATTCATTTCTGATATATCATATTGGAACCTTTCCTGGAAGAGAAAATACTGAGTGTATATTAGGAGATAGTGGACTGACAAGCCTGAGCAGATTTAATATGAAATTTAATCATAGCTTTATTCCCTGCAAGTTTATTTGACTGTACCTAAGGCTCCCTCTAAAGAAATTCTTTTTTTATTTTTTATTTTAGAGAGAGGGGAAGGGAGGGAGGAGAGAAACAGCAATATGAGAGAGAAACATTAACTGGCTGCTTTCTGCACACACCCCGACTAGGGACTGAACTGGCAGCCTAAGCACGTGACCTGACTAGGAATTGAACCAGTGGCCTTTTGGTCTGGTTTGGTCTGCAGGGTGATGTTCAACCAACTGAGCCACACTGGCTGGGGTCCTAAGTTTCTCTTAAAAAAATTATTGTGGTCTCTGTGGCAGGATTTGGTTAGCTTGTTAGATTGTTAACAGGTTGGTGGTTGGAGCCGCAGGGACACTCCTGGCATCGTTAAGGAAGCAAAATCCTTTGTGTCCCTCTGTCCTCTGCACGTTCTCTCTCAGCTGTTACCTGTGAGAGGCCTCCTCCAATAAAAGAGAAAGTATTTTGCCAGATAGATGTTGAAATTTAGTATAATGTTTTGGTAAAAGTATACTCCATGCAATATTTGGGACATACTTCGACTAAAAAAATTATTCTTGCCATTTGAAATTCAGATTTAACGGGATGTCCTGTATGCTTATTTGCTACGTCTGGCCACACTGCCTGTGGAGGACATCTACGAATCCACCGTAATGATAACAACAACCATTCAACAACAGTCCCAGGCCCGTACCACTTGCTTACTCTCATTTCTTTCTTAGTCTCACAAATACCCTAAGGAAGGAGGTGTTGTTTCCCCACTTTTGTAATTGAGGAAACTGAGGTTTAGTGAAATTAAGTAATTGGCTCATGGTCAAAAACTATCAGACAGTGCATGGATTCAAATGCCTACCTCTTCCACTACCTCCGCAGTGAGTGAAGGCAGAGCTGGGGAAGTTTCACAAAGCTGAACGAGGCCAAGTGAGAGAAACTGTTGTTGGCTGTCCAGTGAGTATACTCTTCAGTCAGCAGAATGAGTTGTCTATTCTCTGTAGACATAAACAAGATATTTTTGACACTCAATTTGCTAAAACTCTTGGTTTGTTCCTAAAGTTTAGAATCATGTGTACAGAAAAAATGTATTTCAGTACTTCATAGCAGCATCTTCGTAACTTGCTATTGTAACTGATGTCTTATAACGATGGTACTGAGTCACTGAAAGTCTATTATTTGTTCCTGAGAGAATAGATTTCAGATGTCCTTAGAAATAGTCCTTTCCCACATGCAGCAGCTGTAATTGTGTTGGCAATTTATTGCATCTGAGAAACACAGTGGTGAATACATACTCCTTTCCATAGAAACTGTACTCTCCCACACATTCGCTTAAAAATTGTTTTTATTTACTAAGTCTTTAACAAATGGCATCTCTATATCCCTTGCAGATTAAAGGGCATTATTGATCATCTTAAATTAAATGAATCGGTGTTTTGATCTTAAGTTAAATGAACACAGTAACTGGGCTCTGTAGAAAAGGGCTCTGTAAGTGGTAGGGGTTTTGTTGTTATAACTTTTTTTGTAGATTTTATTTATTTGTCTATTTTTAGAGAGGGGAAGGGAGGGAGGAAGAGAAGAAGAGAAACATCAATGTGTGGTTGACTCTTGCATGCCCCCTACTGGGCACCTGGCCTGCAACCCAAGGCACATGCACTGAGAATAGAACTGGTGACCCTTTGGTTCCCAGGCCCGCACTCAATCTACCGAGCCATGCCAGCTACGGCTGTTGTTAGAATTTGTAATTCTGTGATCCACTGTGTTAGGTGTGTTACGAAAAAGTGTATGTTATCTAACAGGATCATTTTTTAAATGAAAAATAAATTCAAATGATAAAGAACATGAAAGATTATTTAATTAATTTGGTTGTAAAGTTTACAGGAATGGGTGGAGGTATAGATAAAAGAAGAATGGCAGAATGTGAATACTTATTAAAGTGGGGTGATAGGTAGGGCTTATTATACTTTATTTACTTTGTGTATCTTTGAAATCATTCATAAAAAACCTTGATTAAAAATTTGGACAACCACATGTTGCAATAGCATAAGTGCCTTGTCTCTTGCTTTGGACCTCAAAACTGCTGGAAATGGACCCCAACCACTGGAAATGCTCCTGCCCTGCCGGTGGATCCTGCATCTGTGTCGGCCCCTGCAAATGCACCTCCTGCAAGAAGAGCAAAATAAAAACAGACCCATCCTTAGCCATTAACTTGTGATCTTTTTTAAAAAAGATTTTATTTATTTATTTTTAAAGACTGGAAAGGGAAAGAAAAAGAGAGGGAGAGAAACATCAATGTGTGGTTGCTTCTTATGCATCCCATACTGGAGGCCTGGCCCCCAATTCAGGCATGTGCCCTGACTGGGAATTGAACCAGCTACCCTTTGGTTTGCAGGCGCATGTTCAATCCACTGAGCCATACCAGCCAGGGGCCATTACCTTGTGATGTGATAGTACATCGTATACTAAGATCCTAAAAGCTTCCATAGAACAAAGGACAGGTCAACTACAACAGAACAGAAGTCTGATTGGTACTATCTTTTCATCAACAACATTCAGGGCCAGAAGACAGTGAAGCACATTGCCTTCAGAATTGTAAGGCTCATAATACCATTCACAGCCAAGCTGTCACTCAGCTGTAAGGGTAAAATGAAAGTATGTTCAGATACAAAAGAACTCAGAAATTCCGCCTCTCACTAATCTTTCCTGAAAAAAAAAATCAATTAAGAATGGACCATTAAGCCCTGGCTGGTATAGCTCAGTGGATTGAGTGCCAGCCTGCCAACCAAAGGGTCACCGGTTCAATTTCCAGTCCGGGCACATGCCTGGGTTGTGGGCCAGGTTCCCAGTTTGGGGCGAATGAGAGGAAACCACCCATTGATGTTTCTCTCCTCTTTCTCTTTCCCTTCCCCTCTCTCTAAAAATAAATAAATGAAATCTTAAAAAAAAGAAGAAGAATGGACCAGTTAAAAGAAAAAGGAATCCAAGAATGAGAAACACTAGTTCTAAACCAGGAATGCAATGAAGGGATGCTCTAGAGTGACAGCTGTATAATAGGGCAAAGGAGCAAACCAGTTTCGGGTGGACGAGAATGCCTTCATGCAGAAAGTTGATCCCATGACACAGAGACAGGGATTAAGATCCTGGATAAATTTACTCGTGTGGTGAAGTGAAGGCACATGTTTTGTTAAAAAGGAAAATGGAGAGCCATTGAGAGCATTAGAAACTGTGTTCCAAATATAAAGCAAACTAAAATGTGGTATTATTTCGAGCAATTAATGAAGTGTTTGAAAAGGTAATTATTTGATCTTGATGTTTGGATCATTTTATCTATTGGCACAAAGTTAGTGATATAGATTTACCTCCTCTGTGCTAACAGATGAATTTTGTTCAACAGTGAATACTATTAATGCGATCAAAGTGGTGTAACTGCAGTGTATTAGCTTTCGATACTTAGAATCAACCGAATGACCATTTACAGAAAACATTTAAATGTTGTAGACCAGCAACACAAAGCAATGGTGGAGCTGATGGATGTGGAGAGGTCTATGGAGCAGAAAGAGTTGAAGGAAGAAATTGACAGGAAATGTAGACGTGTTCTTTATTTTATATTATAAATAAGGAGGTAAGAGAATGTTAAGAGTTAAAGAGTTTCAAGATGGTGGAGCTGGAAATGTGGGTTTAAGCATGTTATTTAAAGTTATAAATATAACCCATAGAAAAACAAAGGAATCCTGGATGGGAAGCTCACTTGGTTAGAGTGTTGTCCCAATATGCCAAGGGTATGAGTTTGACCTTCGGTCGGGGCACATACAAGAAGCAGCCAATGAATGTATAAACAAGTGGAACAACAAATCCATGTTGCTCTCTCTCTTCCTAGCTCGCTTAAAAAAAATCAGTTTAAAAAAGTGACTTTCTAAAAAAGAAAGAAAGAAAGAAGAAGTAAATACTAAATAATACTATTAGGTCTGTCTGGAAAAAGTCCAGCCATTGTTAAAATAACAAGAACGGTTTGCGTGACATACATGTAACCTGGCAGCCAAGGAGAGTGGACTGGAATGTACATGTGTAAGCAATGATGACTCCACTGTGTGGCTGTTGCATTCAAAATGACTAAGCGAGTAGAGCAAGGAATCTGCATTAAATTTTGCATTAAGATTGGAGATTCCTCCATGGCAACGATTTGGTTGATTCAGAAGACCACAGGTATGGGAAAATGGTGATTGTCAGCTTCATCAATGACAATGTGCCTGCTCCTGCATCACGTCTCATGCAGAGGTTTTTGGTGAAACAGAAAATCACCCAGGTGACACAGACGCCCCTATAGCCCAGATTTGGCAATCTGTGACTTCTGGCTTTTCCCAAAACTAAAATCACCTTTGAAAGGGGTGGGATTTCAGACCATCAGTGAGATTCAGGAAAATATGATGGGGCACCTGATGGTGATTAAAAGAACTGTGTGAGGTCCCATGGTGCCTACTTTGCAGGGACCGAGGTGTCATTATCTTGTGTACAATGTTTCTTGTATCCTGTATCTTCTTAAATAAATGTCTCTATTTTTGTATTATGTGGCTGGATACTGTCTGGACAGATTGCATCATGTGTATTATTAATACCAAAACAATACTGTAACCTACAAAATATGAAACGGAGGATGAAGTGGAATATAGACATAAATAGCTCATTGGTCATCTTCCTTAGCAGGGAGTTAATAGTATTTAAAGCCAACATTTAAAAAACAAAACAAAACAAGACAGGTATATAGGCAAATTGGAGTTAAGACAAGAGTGACTTAGTCCCTTTGGGATGATATAACAAAATACTGTAACTAGGTGGTTTATAAACAACAGAAATCTGTATCCACAGTTCTGGAGGCTGGAAGTCCAAGATCACAGTGCCACCAGCACGGGCAGTGAGTGCTCTTGCAGACTTCTGGCTGTATCCTCACATGGCTGAAGGGGGAAGCAATCTTTCTGGTCGCTCTTTGATAAGGGCACCAATCCCACTCCTAATCACCTAGTTGATACAGGGTGCAGCCAGGGGGATGGGACCCCCAAAAAAAGATTTGGAATGGTGTCCAGAATTCAAAGTGTATAGGAATATGGGAGAGACATATAGGATGTCCTCACCCCCCCCCGGGGGAAGGGACCAATAGAGCAGGGCCATTGAGAGCTGTTTTGCATAGCAACAGTTTTGCAGCTAACCTCTGGAATGGTTATTTAACATATCTATAACCTTTAACTGGTTTCATAGATATGTTAAATAGCGGTGGCCAAGTTTTGAGCCAGGGAGAAGGGAGTGGACTTGGACTGAGGATGAAAGGAGGGGCTGCGCTCCTGAGTGAGAAGGCCTGTGTGAGAGCTTGGAAAAGACTGGCTCCGAGACATGAAGGGTCCCCGCTGGGCCAGATGTAAGAGAGAGCCACGCGGTTTCAGCAGAGTGAGGACCCCCTCTTGGTGAGGTGAAGGAGGAAGCCACGTGGTTTTGGCAGGACGTGGACCCTCTCTTTCCCAGGTGAAAGGGAAAAACCACGGAGATCCCTGCAGCCAGGTGAAGAAGACAGCCACATGCTTTTTGTGGAGTGCGGACTCCTGCAGCTTTGGTAGAAGAGGCCCACGTGGCTTTGGAGTGCCCCCTTTGGCCGCGGGGCCTCAAAAGCAAGAGAGACTTTGACTGGAACCGGGTACAAAGGACTCTTGCCAGTGGACCGTGAGAGGGTACCACAGTACTTTGGATTAACTCAAGATCCTGCACAGTGACACAGCTGACGGTGCCAGCGGCCTGAAATACAGACGTGTGCTCTTTTCCTGATTTACGGTACCCGGAGTTGGGACAGTGGGAGAAGGGAGAGCTGTGTGGGTGTAGGTGTATACCTAAAGGACTTTGATATTTTAGTGGTGGCATTAGGCCCGAATAGCATTAAATAAACATTGTGTTTCCTTTTCACAAATCTTTGGCATTGAGAGATGTCTTTCCAATTGGCGGCAGACAGAAGAGCCCAGTAGATATTAGTATTTTGTTCTTGGGAGGGGCCCCTGTTGTTTAGCAGTTTTTGGCATCCCTAGGTGGGCCAAATATTGTATTGCCCTCCCTCGGACCTCTTGTTCGGTAACATAGTCACTTACCAAAATCCCCAAATCCTAAAACATCAAGTTAGAGGGTAGGTTTCAACCTATGAATTTTGGGGGACACTGTGCCCAAATGAAATAAAGCTAGGGAGGATTTAAAGTGATTGCCACTAGGGAGTCTGACGAACGTCACATGTTTTTTTCCCCCAGTGGGATGGGGGGCAGAATGTGTGTTCTTTTCATGTTTAGTTCATTTGTTTTTTTTTTTTTTAAAGATTTTATTTATTTATTTTTAGAGAGAAGGAAAGGAAAGGAGAAAGGAAGGGAGAGAAACATCGATGCCCAAGAGATGCATTGATTGGTTGCCTTTCACATACCCCCAACTGGGGACCTGGCCTACGACCCAGGCACGTGCCCAGGCTGGGAATCAAACCAAGTGACCCTTGGGTTTGCAGACCGGCACTCAATCCACTGGGTCACACCGGCCAGGGCCATTTTGTATTTTTTTACTTTTAAAAAACTATGTATGTGTTGTACTACTTTGGTAGTTTAAATGAAATGGTTGGAGAAAAAAATTAGTGCCATATTTTTAGGACTATAAGATGTACCAGATCATAAGACGCACCTAGGTTTTAGAGGAGGAAAATAGAAAAAAATTTTTTGAAGCAAAAACTGTGGTAAAATATTTAAGAACCTGTGACCCTGCTCCACCACTGCCCTGCCTCCCCACAGCAAGCCAGGTAAACTACATTCAGACTATAAAATGCACCCCTTTCCCCAAATTTGGGGTGTGTGTCTTATAGTCAGAAAAACATGGTATATAACTAGCTCCTCCTATTATAAACTCTGACACCCACATACCCTAAGTGTAAACTTCTTTTTTCCTTTATAAAGGAAGACTTAAATTCTTCAGTAATAGTAAGAACACTTAAATAAATTAGTTACAAAGTATTAGGTGAAAATAAAGATTACAATTTCATATGGTTTTACATAATGCATGCTTTTTTCACTAAAAAAATGCAAATGAAACCCCCCCCCCACAATTATGGCCTTTCCTACACCATACATTTAGTTTTTTGTATTGATTTTTATATTTAATTTAACAAAAAAAAATGTTTTAAACTTCATAGAACTCTGTCAGAAACACAAAACATCTATTTATTGAATTCATTGGGGTGACATTGGTTAATAAAATCATATAGGTTTCGTGTGTCCAATTCTGTAATACATTATCTGTATATTGTATTGCGTGTTCACCACCCAAAGTCAAGTCTCTTTAGCACCATTTATCCCCCCCTTACCCTCTTCTACCCCCATCGCACCCCCTTTCCCTACAAAACTATTTTCAGTCATAGAAAGGGCTGAGCCATGAATCTCCAGTGAGTCTTGGTGTACTTTTGTTCAACATGTCTGTAACACAGCAACCTGCTAATTTAATTCAAATGTGAAACTAAAAGGATGTCACATGCAGCATTTCATTAAATAATCAGAGCCCTTGGACATGGAATATGCTGAAGTAGTCCATACTATAATTTTTCTAACCTTTCATGATGAACACTTACTAAAGAGGGACCAAAAAGAATTTCCTTGTACAAGGGCAAAGAACTTAAAATCATATCCCACAGTCGTTATTTTACAGCAAACCTTGATAGTATCTGAATCTCCAAAGTTTGCTCTAGGCCTTTAAAAAAAAAACACAAAACTCGCCCTGGCTGGTGTAGCTCAGTGGATTGAGCATGGGCCTGAGAACCAAAAGATCACTGCTTGATTCCCATCAGGGCACATGTCTGGGTTGTGGGCCAGTTCCCAGCAGGGGATGTACAAGAAGCAACCATACATTGATATTTCTCTCCCTCTCTCTTTCCCTTCCCTTCTAAAGATAAATAAATAAAAATTTAAAAAAATAGGCTATGTCTTAAAAAAATAAAACTCATATGCTCACGATAAATTTGAGGTATTTGATTTCTTAATCAAGAATCCTTCATGAGTATTGTCATTCTAAAACTGACAATTTATTTCTGATTGTTACATGAACTAAAATCTACAGACATGGAAAATGTGTAGTTTCAAATGGTAGCTCCTGATATTATATATAGTAAGATAATCACATCATTCATAGACTTCTATATCTCTAGGGAAGGCAGCATGGAGATCCGCTGGGCCAAGCCTCTGTGTCCGCAGAGGCCTAGGAAGCCTGAGAAACCACATCTGCACAGGAGGTGCGTGAGCTGCATGCAGTGACTACAGTGTTCAGCGCCTGGAGCGGCGCTTTCTTTTATACCGAGTGCAGTTTTCTTGACTCAGAAATTCACCATTAAAGTAATCAGTGTGGAAAAAGAAAGAAGAAAAGAACCCATAAATTAGTTTAAAATGGGATTTGTAGGCTTAGCATGATTCGCCAGAAATTCTATAAATAAAAAAATGTTGCCCCTCAGAGGTCAGGAATAATGACAGTAAACAAAATACTTTCCACATCCTGACGCGTAGGGCATCCTTCTATGAATAAAGAAACAGTGGTCTAAAAGAATAGTGGGTCCTATCTTTTCATATTCCATCTTTATTTGAACAGAGATATCTCACAAAGTGTTTAGGACTCATTTCCTTCTATTCAAATAAGCTGCGGGTTTCTGGTGTGTTTGCAACACAGCTCCTGGGGCAAAGGTGGAGCACTTCAGAGCTCGAATCCAACGTTCCGGTTGCCAGGATTGTGTATCTGATAGTACTAATGAATAACTGACATTTATTTAGAAAATCTCTTTTCCTTTCGGTTTGATATTTTGTTTTTAGGGGAAACTGTGTCAGAAAAGTGACTGTGTTCTTTTAAGCAGGAACTATCTGTCACAATCTAAGAGGAACATGGGGAAAAATTTAAGTGTCACTTTAGGCAATATCTCAACATAATTTCCTAAGAGACTTGACAATGTCTCCAGGGGCGTGGGAACTGCAGTTCCTTGAAATAACTGTGTTGCAACCGACTCACTGTATGACCGCAGCTTAATTACTTTTGCACAAATTCATTATCTTCAACGTATTGTGTACAACTATACAACTCTGCCTTATTGGGGATGCTATGAGGAAAATGGTCTTTTGGTTAAGTATTGGTTTGGGATTTCAGACATCTCTGTGACTGTATATTGTGTTTTGATTTCCTGAAAGTCATATAAGCTTATGTTACCTAAAAATCTTCCTGTAGCAAGAAACAGAAAACAAACTCAAATTGATTTAATAAAGAGAATTTAGAGGAGAACGTAGCTTAAAGTCCAGAGGTCAACCTTTGGGAAAAGTTTCACCCAGGGTCCATATAAAGTAAATAAATCCTGGATTCTTGCTTTCCATTCATGGGTTCCACTACCACAGGATTTGTTTTGAGAAACTTCTGAGCCTACATACTTCCAGGTTCAAATCCAGCTGCGTCCAAGCCCACTCACAAGCCCCGGTTCAGAATCCTTGGACTACACGATCACCTAAGATATACCAATGATTCACTTCTGGATATAAGATTTATAATGAACCCTGACGGGTGCGGCTCATTTGACTGGGCATTGTCCCACAAGGTGGAGGGTCACTGGTTCGATCCAGGTCAGGCCACGTGCCAGGGTTGCAGGTTCAGGGCCCAGGTCAGGGTGCAAAGGAGAAGCAGTCACTTGATGTTTCTCTCTCACATTGATGTTTCTCCCCCCTCTGGTTCTCCCCTTTCTCTAAAAATAAATAAATAAAATCTTTTTTTAAAAAAGATTTACAATATTACGACTTGACAGAGACATTTGAAAACATTCTTCTCCGAATGGCCAAGGAAAGATAAGCACACTTCTTGGGAGAGGTCACCCCTTACCTGATTGCGGGGCGGAGAAGTTGTGCCATGTAGTGGTTGGACTTGGGTTCCTAAATGCCACCCGAGTCCTGGGTGGAGTTAAGTCTAAAAACTTAACCTCGGTAGCCTGTGGGTTACAGAATGTAGGAGGGAACGGGAGTTGTCCGTGTCTTGGATGTTTCCACCGACTGAGCAGGAAGCAGCAGGACTGATAACCGCTGATTAAGCATCTCCCCAGGCTCCCTTTGAGAAAGCAGCCTTTGGGAAGACGCGCACAGAAAATGAGAGACAAGCCCAACTGAAACGCTTTCAGCCACGCTCTGATGGTGCGTGCCCTGTTTACAAAGTGTTCTGGAGTAACTAAATGAGTTGCTTTACATCTAGGATATCATGACGAGAGGGAGGCCCTGGTGATTGTACCGTGGGCTGGCGCTAAGTACAGCGCTTGTTCTTTCTCTCTCTCTCTCTCTCTCTCCCTTTCTGGCTTGCTAAATCTGTGGGCCATGAGGATCCACTGATATTTTCTTTTCTAGAGGGAATAACGTTTTGGTGTTCAACAGGATGCTCCAATCCTCCTAGTGTAGACTCTGGAACCTGTTTGAGGGTAAACACACCTCAAGTAGAATTGGAAGGTGAGAGAAGAAATGGAAAAAGGAAGACAAATTTGAAAAGTAGCCTTAACCGGTGTGGTTCAGTTGGTTGGAGCGTCATCCCACAGACCGAAGGATCGCAGGTTTGATTCCTGGTCAAGGCACATACCCACCCAGGTTTCAGGTTTGATCTCTGGTCTGGGCGCATATGAGAAGGCAGCCATTCCATGTTTCTCTCTCACATCAATGTTTCTCTCTTTCTCTCTCCCTTCCTCTGTCTCTAAAAGCAATGAAAAAAAATGTCCTTGGGTGAGGATAAATAACTTTTTTTTAATTGGAAAGTAGAGAAAGACAACAGCAGGCCTTATGACCCAACTTGGCAAAATGGTAGAGAGAGATGCCATTTGATTCTCACCAAGATTTGACTCGTTATGTCTAATGGAAGTCTTTTGCGTGTTGTTGAGGGAGAAAAAGGCAGGACGGTAGAAAGGTGGAATTTTATTTCTCAGACCAATGCACGTCAGGAGGAAACTCAGACCCGTGCTTTAGTCCCCATCTTGACCCCATGCTCTTCTTGGGCAGGACATTCTTCCAGGAGCTTGGCTCTGAGCTGGTGCTTCCACTCACCACCTGCCACCTTCAGGGGCAGATTCTCTCAAAGAGGCTAAGGCCAGAAGAGATTAACTGCCTTTTGTGTTCCCCGGATTTACAAATAGAGCTGATTCCCATTTACTTTGAAAGATGGAGGAAGCTTTCCTCATAAGTCTTTGTAAGGGGGCTTAGTAAGGTGATATTGTTCAGGCACTTTGGACTTTTTGCATGAGCCAGCCTTCTAAGGTGAACATGCTTTGATTACCCCAATTAACTTGGGAGTTGAAAAGGGGGTTACACAGGCTAAACACAGTGCTTATTGTCTTCAGTCTTTTCCAGAGTCAACTCCTTTTAGACCCAGGAGATAAATGGGTCTTCTGCCCACGGCAGCGTAGTCTGCCAGCCTGCCCTACGGCATTTGAGAGTCTGAGGCAGCAGTTCATTTGTCTGGTGTAATGAACTTGTCCTGGCTTCTAACTACCCCTGCCTCTCACCTGCAGGCTCAGCACTGCCTCTGGCTCTCAGGACAATTGGCCTGTGGGCAGGAGACCTCCAGAGCCCTGCTCAGAAGCTGCCTGGCTCAGGATAGAGCTGGTCTTTCTCTTTCCTGCCACTGCCTTCGCCTTGGCTTCCAGTTCCTTGTAATCAAGTGTCTGCCTACCTTCTTGTTCCCGGCTGACCTTTGATCTGTTCCAGAGTTCCTAGGGATTGTGCTTCCCTCCCAGTTCCTCATTGAGATGATTGCCCTCTCTTGCCTCCATTAACCATATATAAAATTTGTCTGACCTTGAGTCCTAAACTCCTATGTTGGAGTCCTGTGCATCTACTTCACCCCTCCTTGGCATGGAGTCACTTACCTGGTACAGGTGAAGAGTAGTAATGTTTTCATTTGTGGCATGTATGTATTTCACTTAGCTTTAACTTTTTATTTTTAATAGGTAGAACATTTCCCACCCGAGCTGTTAAGTTTAGTGAAAGCTTTGACTCTCACCCAAAACAACTTATTAACCTGCTAACATTGAATTGCATCAGCTGACAGGTACACAAGCTAAATAAATTGGATAATTACCTAACACCTCATAAAGAAGCAGGAGGAGGCTTAACTACCAATGCGTTAAGGACAACCAGTGAAAACATTTCAATAAAATGTGAACTTGCTGTAACAGCCATCTGGCCAAAGACCCATTTTAGGTTTTAAGAGAGATTAAAAGCTGAAGAATTAAGAGGGATAGTCATAACAATTATCATAATTGTCTTGCTGTTTTAAAACAAGAGGAAAAGACTATTGATATATTCTGTTTTGTCTCTAGGTTATCTTGGTAGAAAACAATGAAATGTGCTTCAACTTTGCAGATGAGAATTTGTGTGAAGCATCTTTTCTTCAAGACGGGTTTCTGTCTCCTTTTGCCATTGAAACAGTTCACCAGCCCAGCTACAGTATGAGATTCAAAAGCCAAATTTCCTTTACAAATGGTTTATGAAGGTATCTAGTTTTAGTATCACGGTTATGTGAGACCAACACATGCAAAATGACCACAAAGCTCTTGGCCTCTTTCTGGGCTCTGTAACCATCGATATTACCTGGGGCGTTTATGCTGTCAAAAGGTGATAGAGCACACATATTTTGTTAGGGTGTTCTCAGCTTCTAGTAACAACAACAACAGCAACAAAGATCAAAGAAAAGTGCTTTAGCCGAGGATATATTTTTCTCCTGTGGGAGGTCCCAGAGTTGGCTGAGCACTCACCAACGTCATAGAGAATCCAAATTCTTCCCAGCTCATTTCCAGTGGGGCAACCGGATGTTCCCTCTGGTCACAAGGTGACTGCAGCAGATCCACGGGACCTGTCCCCAAACAGGGAGGGAGGAGCAGAGTGTCCTCACACACTTCTCTCTTTTTATTGGAGAAGAAAGTCTTCTCCCAAAGCACATACCCCTCTCTCCCTCTTCTTTCATCTCATTTCCCAGAACGTGATCATGTGGTGTCTTTAGCTGAAAAGCGATAATCCACCGTTGGTAAGCAGTCCGTCGTTACTGAGATGTGAACCGTTCACATCACATGGGGTTTGTCTCCTGCTTGAGGACTTGCTAGTGCTCAACCTTCAGGTCCATGAGGACTTGTTTTCTTTTTTGAGGGTAGATCTTTGACTACCTAGTTCTTATTATTTGTAAGTTCAAGCTTCCTATTTCTTGAGTCAATTTTGGTATTTATGTTTTTTCTAAATAGTCACTCCCCATGATCTGGATTTTTAAACTCATTGAAATAAAGTTGTACATAGCATTTAAATTTTTTTTAATCTCCTTATCTTGTTTTTACTTCAAATGTTATTGTGGCTTTCTTTTCTGGATCTTACTTACCAAAGGCTTTTTATGTTTTGATCTTGTCAAAACAGAATTTAAGTCTTTTGTTTTTGTTTTTCTATTTCATATTATCTACTTCATCTTGATTAAGTCCACCCTTCTAAATTGTTTGGCTTGTTTACTTTTTGTCTAGTTTCTAGAGTTGAAAGCTAAGTTCATTTATTTTCAACATTTCTTGTTTTCCAACATCTGGATTGAACATTATAATTTGTTCCCTGAGAAACAATTTTGTTATGACTCAGGGTTTAAGATGCTTTGTTCTCACTGTCACTGATTTCTAAATAATTCTCCTACCCCACTCTGTGGGAGAATTATACCTCCTCACCCCATTGATGCTAGACTTGACCGTGTGACTTGCTTCAGCTGATGTACTATGAGTGGGAATGATATCCACATTTTAAGTCACAGTGCGGTTCTATTGTCTTTATTTTCCTTCTGCAACACTGTCCTAGACAGGACCGCCCCTTCAGCTTGCACACCCGACTGAGGATGGCGAGGACAGTGACAGCTGATCTGGGATGATGATAAAGTGTGAATCAGCAAAAAATCTTTGTTGTGTGAAACTCCTAATTCCGCCTTAAATACTTCAGTATGCATTTCTAAAGAGTAAGAATACCCTCCGATACAGCCCCAAAAGACATTTTACGTCTAATGAAACTCATGATGATTTCTTTTTTTTTTTAAACAATTTTCAAACATTTCATTAAATATTTATATATTATCTAGAGGGGAAGTGGGGGAAGGAGAGAGGGAGAGAAACATCAATGTATGTTGCCTTTTCCCCTCCTCAGGACCCCCAATAACCACCAGGGCTGATTTCTTAATATTATCTAATACATACTACACATTCAAATTTCTTCATTTGGCTCCCAAATGTCCCTTATAGCTGGTTTGTACAAACCACAAACCAATCCAGGACCACACATCCCGTTTACTTGTTTTGTTTTTAGACCTTTGACCTGGAGCACTTTCTTTTCTGCTTATGATGATTTATCGAAGAGTCCAGGCCATTTGTCCTAAAGGATGTGCCACCTTTTAGGTTTGTTTGACGCTCCCTGTTGTTGTTCAGTTTGCCCCTGTAGCTCCTATATATTTCAAGTAAATAAGGTAGATGCAGACATTTGGTTGGAGTCAAGTTAAGCATTTGTGGCTAGACTACAACACACCAGATGATGTGTACTTCAGGCCGTGTCCCACCCGAAGACACAGAGTGGCTGGTCATCTCACCAATCCGATGCTAATAGAATAGATGACCACTAGGTAAAGGTGGGAGCAGCCTGCCCTATCCATCCATCATGTGGCTCCATTTTCATCTGTTGTGACCAGAAAGTAACCCAAGTGCTGTCACACGGTGTCAGGTGAGTAATCAGCACTTCATCTATAGAGGTTTTAACACCAATCGACACTCCTTGTCCGAAGCAGTAATTCCATTAAGGAAAATGACTCCTTCTGTAAAGTAGGGCTTTCCCTCCTCAACTGGTGCTATTTGGTTTCTGCAATAGAGCTGCTACTAGAAAGGCAGGGAAGGAGTTCTTTCCCTTCATCAGCTTTCAAAGTAAAGAATCGGTTCCAATGGTGATCAATGAGTTTTCCCTGGATTTCTCTGGTCGTTACGGACATGTGGATTTTCTGAGATTCAGTGTGTTTCAATCAACTATTGCATTTCCGTCTCCAGTGTTTACATCGTTTCCAGTGCCATCCCCATGGAAATGACTGATTCGGGTGGAACCCTTCACAGAGGGAAACAAGCAAAGAAACCCAAGTCACCGGACTCGGTGAGTCCCTGGGACGGTGGCTGTCAACCAGGAGCGAGTTTGCTCCCTGGGGGACATTCGGCAACCTCTTGAGACATATTTAGTTATAATTACTTTAATACCGTATTTAATATTGCAATGCTTTGAAAGATTTAAAGTAGCACCACATTTAAGATCTAAGATAGTGACATTATAGCTGCAACACCCTGCTTGTTGGCATTTAAAGGGAAAAATATCATGACTTTAATTTTAAATTGATGGAGTAAATATTTCAGAAAAACTCTTCTATTGAATATAATTAAAGTGGGCTGATGAAATATAAAAATAATCTTCAAAAAAACCCCAGCAAATAGCTAGATGATAAAGAATTAAAAGGCCAAGACACTGAAAAGGATCTAAATTAGAGACTTTAACATGGTAATTTGGAACATTTAAAAATGAATAAATCACTAAATGATAAATGAATACAAATAAGGGAAAGCAAAGAGAAGCCATCAGACAGATTCCCAGGACAAAAGCTGCAGGTCTCCATTTTCCTGAGAGAGGCACACAGTGCGTCGCTGTGAACAAGACAGATCTGTTTTGTCCCTTTAAATAACAGCCCCAAGAATGGAAGGCCATGGCCACCATTAGCTCTCAGAAAGCATCACCCAGCTGCCACTGAGAAGCACCATTATTTATCAGATGTACCCAAACGGCCAAACTGTTCACTAGCTTCTGCTCCTGAGCTGGGGTGGTACGTTGACCTCTGGAATGCAAACAGCCAACACCTGAGGGAAAACCAGTCTTTAATCAACCATATCCCCTTCAAAGGACATAACACTGTGTTGGTGAAATAAAGAACTAGCTTCACCCATCCAGTGATTACCAATCCGCTTGTAAACAAATATTGATGGGTAAGCCAAGATGTGGGGCACTAAATATCTGCTATCAAACTATCACCACTGCTGAGATTCCTAAGAGGGAGGAATGCCTTCTGGCTGTGGAGGTCAAGGGGCGTTCCTCTGAAGAGGTGGGGTTGGGTGGAGGCCCTGGAGTCTGGGAAGAGGGCAGAGAGCACCAGCGGAGAGAACAGGCCGTTTCATACAGGATTGCCAGGGAACTAAACGTTGAATGGCGGGTTAGGAAGGCGCTGTGTAGGCCCTTGAATTCCTGGCTAAAAATTTAAGTGGGATTTTATAAGTAACAGGGAACGACTATGAGGTTTCAGCATAAGCAGGAGGAATGGATGGCCAGGTTCTTGAATTTAAGCGTTTCAACGTCAGGCGCAGAAAACCGCACCACCCCTCTGCCATTATAAGTTCCTAATAAGTAGTGTGAAGGGAGCACTAAGAAAAAATTAAGTGAAAAATCCAGGCTCAGAGTGGCATGTGCAGTTTTCTCCCATTTGCGCTAGACACATGAAGCCTAAGATTTCACTCACTTGGGAATGTCTCTGGGAGGACCCGGGAGCCACAGCGGCTGTGGCTGCCACCTGGGAGAGGAAGTGGGTGCCACGGGTGCTGAGTCACCGGTCCCAGTGATTGCGATAGAATTACTTAGATAAAGAAGCAGTGCTTACTTTCATTTTGGTTTAGTTTAGTTTCTAATCACCAGGGAGGGTAGGCATTGTGCCAGAGGACGGACCTTGACATCAGAGGACCAGTTTGACCCAGGCCCTGTTCCGTCTTATTACTGTGTGACCTTGGGGAAGACACAGTTGCTTCGAGATTCACCGCCCTCACCTGTAAAATAAGGACAAGAACACCTTCCTCACAGCGGTTTGATAAGAACTTTACAGGGAGGTGCTGTGAAGCACCATGTAACCATGACACTTTTGAAAAATTAACAAGGGAAAAATGTTTCTTGTTCTGGAAATGCCTAGAATGTTGGGATTCAGTTCAGAGTTTGACATCGGGACTTGCCTGTGGTTTTCTAGTGTGGATCAGTGGGGGTGCATGCAGCAGTGGGGGTGCATGCAGCAGTGGGGGTGCATGCAGCAGTGGGGGGCATGCAGCAGGCTGGGCAGGCCAGACTGGGGGGCAAACCCAGGCAAAACCATCCCTGGGCCAGATTCCCTCTCTCCCAGACCAAGTCACTGATAGGAGGTTTTAAAAAATTAATGCACAGGATAAAGCTTTCTAACTGGTAGGCTGGGTCTTGCCATGCTTACCGAGTCACGTGGGAACAGAAAACTTACTCACTTCTATTCCTGGGCTGAACTTGGACCAGCAGCTGCCCCCTAGCAGTGACATTTCAGCAGAAGGTCTAAAGAGATCTTTAGTTGCTGGTGTGAGATTTGAAAGGCGACAAGTGGGGTATCCCCTCTGGAAAGCAAACAGTAACACTGATTTAATTTTTATGCCCAGGAGGTTCTCCTTAGGTATCTTCTGACGACAACATTAATAGAAGCTGTTGATTAATGGTGTGGGAAAAAATGGCACCCGGGGAGGACCGCCCAACACTGTCCTCACTTTGCCATTTCTATACAAGTCCTTATTAGGCAAAAGGAAAAAAGTCTGCGTGATTTCAGCTATAATCTGGAAAGTAACCACACCCTCTTCCCAGGACTTCCCTCTTCACACAAAGCTTTTTCCTCTTGCAAATGAGACTTTCATTCTATTCATAGAAGAATATTATATCATAAAAGAGTATTTATAGAAGGTGTGCTCCTTTCTCATACTATGGTCCAAGGTTAAATGAATTTTACAACAAAGCTGACCCTTTCTGCCAAATGGCAACATCAGCTTAGAGGGAACTGGTGATTTTTTGCTAGTGAAGCATGTTCCAGAGCAGGGGAGCACTGAGAGGCTGCTCTCATTTATCTGAGGGCAAGGCCAGATGAGGACACACACTCAGGAAGGTGAGCACGCAAAGGAAGAAGATATAAACACGGGAGAAGCAGGGCAGCTTTAGCACAATGCTAGGAAATCATTTTATATAGTCATTTCTACATAACATTTACTGTGGTAAAAAAACAACTGAGCTGAGGAAATCTGAAGATCTAATTGGCCTTACTAAGCATGTCGTGAGTCGGGCAGGATCCAATCAGATGGATGTTCCAAGTGTTTTACCAAAATGGAAGGTTTTTATGGGAAGAAGGGTGGAGCAAGGGAGCTGTTAACAAAAGAAAAGGACTATTTTTAGACCTTCACAACTTCTTTTGGGAGGAAGAGAACAGCAAGGATTTTTTAAAAGGCAGCAGATTGCCTCTTTTCCTCATGGGGTCGGGGGAGAAGTGGGCCCACAAACATGACACATTACCTTCCTGGTGCTTCACCAGAAAATTGCAGACTGGTTTACTAAGATTGCATTTCTCGGAGAGGTCGAAACTGCAATTAGATCAGACATTGATCTACCTAGGTTTGGTAGCATGGGCTCTTAGCATGAGTGACGCCATTTTGGGCCAGTGATTTTTTTTTTCTCTTTAATGGCAACACTATAAGGTAAGTATTATTATTATCTCTCTTTTAAAGTAAGGAAACTTCGAACTGAACGGTTGACTAAGTTGCTGAAGGTCACACCCTGAACCTCTCAGGAGGGGCCTTTTTCCTGTCCCCTACACAGCTTAGAGCAATGGGCCTGGGGGTGGGGAGGTGTCCCCACTTCTCTTGATTGCTGCTTCAAGATTATTCCTCTCTCTTCAGAAGCTCCTAGCTTTGAAGCACATGTTATCAGATTCTGTTTACTAAATGTTCCTTTTTGTTGAATCAACTATAAACCCTGAAGGCCTTGAAGGTTTGTGTTTCCTGTTAGTCTTTGCAAATTCATGGTCACTTCAAATTCATAGGGACAATCTTGCGAACACCTTGCCCACTGACACCTTAAAACACCTCTCTCCAGTGATCTTGTCCTTCTGATTCACCTGCACCAGAGGCCAGCTTGTCGCTCACCAGATCTGTCTGCTCGCCTTCCAGGGCAGGCTGTGTTCCTGTCCTTTGTAGTTAGGGGTGACATTAGGACTGCATTCCACACAAGGGAACGTGGCAGCCGCCGGCGCAGCCCTGGGCGCGCTGTCTCATTATCCGCCAGCCAGACCAAGGCGCAGAATGCGGCCCAGGGCCCCGCCCTAGAACAGCGCGGTCCAGCCGAAATGGTTTGATAATTTGGGCCACGTGTACTTTGACCTTTCCTAATAGCTGCTTTGAAAAACACAGAGACAGATGAAATTAAATTTAATAATACATTTTCTTTAACACTATATCAACGATATTATTTCAACATGTAATCAGTATAAAAATGATTGAGGAGGTATTACAGGATCTTTTTTTCATTTAAGTCTCTTTTTTTAAGTTTTTTTAATTCTTACCCAGGGTCATTTTTTCATTACTTTTAGAGAGAGGAGGGCAGGGAGAGAGAGAGAGAGAGAGAGAGAAACCTCGATGTGAGAAACACCGATTGGCTGCCTCCCCTACGCACTCCAACCAGGCATCGAACCCAGCCTTCCACTGTGTGGGACCACATCCCAGACGACTGCACTGCACTGCACTTAAGATTTTTCATCTTAAGTCTTTAAAATTTGGTATGTCATTTATAGTTCTAACACATAGCAATTCAGATGGTAAGCTTTCAACAAAAATACTTATCCTGTGTATAATTTCATAAAGCATATGCCCATACGGAATTCGTTCCAAAGAGTCTTTGAAGATTTTAAATTAACTAAGCATAAATAAAATTTAACTTGTTTGTTAGTTGCCCAAATCCCATTTCAAGCGCTCAGTATGGGCACACGTGGCCCAGGAGTCCCGGCTGCTGTGGCGAGAGCCCTGGGGAACCGCAAAACCGGCTCAAACCGGTCCTGTGCTGTCTCTAGGAAGACCTGGGACCAAAGTTTACACCTTGGATACACTTGTCAAGAGCAGCACTCGTGAACCCTTGGCTGCTATTCCTTAAAAGGCTACCTTGGCCTTGGCTGGTGTGGCTCAGGGGATGGAGTGCCAGCCTGCAAACCAAGGGGTCACAGGTTTGATTCCCAATCTGGAGCGCATGTCTGTGTTGCCTGCTGGGTCCCCCTGTGGGGCATGGCGAGAGACAACCACACACTGATGTCTCTCTCCCTCTTTTCCCTTCCCTAAAAATGAATAAATAAAGTCTTTTAAAAAAAAACCTAAAAACCCTGCCCTTAACCCTCGATGGAGAAGACCGGTCTTGCCTCCTGTCTCCTTGTCAGTGGACTCACAATAAACGCCTTTTCGTCCCTCAAAAGACATCAGGACCCTGAGCATCTGCGGGGAGCAGACTCTCACCCCGCCCCATGGACAAGCAGGGGGCTGTAGAGTGAGCAAGTGCTACACCTCGCGAGCCAATCACCAGGATTTAGGCGTTGTTTGTTCAGCAGTTAGCCTGACCCACACACAGCCTCAGCCACCCACTCCACGTGGGGACGAGGTTACCAATAGCTCCGACTCACCTGCAACCTCCTGCTCAATCTGCCTCCTCTCCCCACTGGCTGTATTTTCAGCTCCTTTCCTCTGATGCTGCGGCTCTCACAATTCGTCAGCTTTCCTCCTCACCACGGACCTCATCCTCTGCTTCCCACTCCCTCCTGCCTGCCTCCTTCCGCCGTCCTTTCCTGGCTAAACCCGGCTCTGGGGTGAAGTCCACCTCCCTGCCGGCATTCAGAGAAATGGGAGCTGCCCTCACGTGCCTCATTTTAAATGAATGACCAAATAACTCAGGGGTGTTTAGCACTGCACACTGCAGCAAATCCCCCTACACTTCCGTTCCGACTGCTCTTTCCCACTGTCCCTTCTCATCAGTCGTCCACCTCTCCTTCCTCACCTCTTCATCAGCGTCTGACCTGCTACTTGCTTCCACCGAGAAAGTCACCAGAGCAGTTCCATGCGCTTCCGCTCCCACACCGACCGGCCTGTGCGCTGGGTCCCGACCCTGTCCCCCAGCCTCCCAGGGACTGCCTCCTGTTTCCTGCATCTTCTTCTAGATCTTCAACAGTATGTGCACTTCATATACAGTAAAAACACTACCTTAAGGGTACTGCTTGGCGAATCTTTGCACGTGTACGTGTCTGTGTTGTTGCCGCCCAGAGCAGGATATAGAACATTTCCAGCACTCTCGAAGGCCCCCCATCCCCCATCCAAGTAAGTACACCCTTAAGGGTACCCACCATTCTGACCTCTCACCTTAGATTGGTTATGCAAATAAAACTTCGTATAAATGAAATATTGCAGAATATATTCTTTGTGTCTGACATTTCACTTTGCCTTAGGTCTGGGCGAGTCACTCACTGCGAGCAGCGGAAGCTCACTGTTCTCATTGCTGGGTCGTGTCCGTTGTGTGACTCCATAACCGTTAACCCATTTCCCTGTGAGTGGCAGGTTTAAGGTGGCCACACACTCCGTTCCTCCCACTGAGCGTGGGGTCTGAGTCCCTGGTGGCTGCTCGGACCAGCAGAGGGTGGTGGAAGTAAGCCCGCGCTGATTCCAGGCCCAGTCTTTAACAGGCTGGGCAGTTTCTGCTCCCTCCCGCTGGAGCCTAGACGCGCTGCGCGGTCACGTGCTGTGTAACAGCAGTTTGGTCGCCGAAGGGCTGCGTGTAGGACGGCGGCACTGCACAATTACGACGGAGCCGAAGAGCTCCTAACACCTGTGACGTGGTAGCCGTCACAGCACAGTAGCTTCAACGACTTACCCAGTTTTCCTGGGTCTCCCCCAGGTACACAGGAGGTATTCATGTTATTTAACCTTCATTTGTCCCCTACACACAGGCGACTTCTGAACTGTCCCCCACCTAACTCCCTCCCCTCCCCTGGGGCCTGGAAGCTGGCTCTCAAATCTGACCCTTGGTCCAGCCTCCGGCCTAGCAACATCTTCCTTCCTCGTGATTGTACCCCCTCCTCAAAATGCTGCCCCCAGCTCTGCCGGGTGGCCAGGCCGACTCACCAATAGGATGTGAACTCAGAAGAAAAACTAGGGCCTGGGAATTCAGGTTGTAGTTGGGCAGGTTTCAGCTCTACAAAGTGAGGGGGGGCTCCTCTGGCAAGCAGAGACCTGTCGTTGGGCATGTGCGAGAAGACGCTGGAGGGGGTCACCCCTCCGAACGGCCCAGGGAAACTTCCGTACCTCGAGGGGGTTGTGTAACCCTGCAGAAACTTCATTTCTGTAATATGGCCTTCTCTCCTTTCTTTCCTTGAATCAGAATTCAAACTGGCCTCATCCAGCCCCCTGACGCACCTGCCCCTTCTCCCTTGCAGGACCCTCCCTTAATGTTAAACCCTCAGGACAACGAGGTTCTGATCAGCATCAAATAATGGAAACAAAGCCTTGGGTCTGTTGACCCCAGAGAAAGAGTTTCAGAGTTTTGGTCAAAATAGAGATAACATTTGGCCTCAGTTGTGTTTCAGACCCAGAAACGCAGGAAAACCAGATAAAGATGCCACGCGTGCTGATGTCAGGGCCAGAGGCACCAGTCTACTACCTCCTGCCCCAGGACCGCCCATCAGTAGAGACCGTGACCCTGGCTGTGACCCTGACTCCCTTAGTCACCACGACTAATGATTTTTCCCCTGCACAACCCATTCCCTGGAAGCCAGTGGGGAGCCAGGTCTTTGAGCATCAGCTCGCCTGTCTCTGGGAATGGACCACTCCCTAAAAATAAACCCTTCCTTTCTTTGCTGCAAACTCCTGTTCGAGTCTTATTGTGCTTTGTTGAATGAAGGCAAAGCAATCTCTTTAGTCCCATAACAGTTGGAGGCCATCATCTCAAAAAAAAAATCTCTTTCAAATCTAATTTCCCAAGAGCCCGAGAACTCACACTTCAAAGTGGCCTGGACCAACCAAGGAGATTACTCTTTATGTTGATGTCCATTTTGTATTCCAGAAAATAGTAATGGTGTTCCGGATTTAACCATTTTGGGACTGTTTCTTCAGCTGTGAAATGGAGTAAATAAAAATAGATGGTAAATTGTAAAAGCCCTTGAAAACGGAAGCAGATTTTGAAGGAAACAGATCTGACTGTCACCATGGTTACCACCTACACACCTTAAATAAACAACTTCTGGATTTTTTTCAATGAGCATGTTTCACTTCTCAATAAAAATAAACACTTGAAAATGTTACACGTAGTATATACAAATTCGGTAATTACATATGAATCCATTTATACTTTCCTATACATCCTTTCAGTTTTTTCCCACTTTTGGCATGATACTGTCAATTATTATTCTATAATATGGGTTAACATCATTCCATGCTACGAAGCGTTCTCTGATAACATTCCTCTAAGAATGTACGGAAACTTATTTAACTGGTTCTTTATTGTGGCTCTTCTGTATTGTAAACAATATTGCAGTGGGTATTCTTGCATCTGTTGTCCGATTACCCCCTTAGGAGGGCGTCCTAGCAGTGCAGTTACTGAGTCAAAGGAGAAGCTTATTTTCCAGGTTTCAGATCCTTACCAAATAGTCCTTCAGAAAGATGGTACCAATGATGTGCTTGCCAGCAGTATAGTGTTGAAACTATTTAAATCCAGCATATGGAAACAATGGAAATTTAAAATAAATCACAGCAGCTGGATGGCTTCTCTGTTTGTTAGAGACCCGAGAAACTGAGTTGAGCAGGGAGATTCGTGGTTCGAGCCCTGTGGTCTTACTCTACTCCAGCCTTGCCTTCCGTAAACTACTTCGAGCCCTCCACATCTCATCTCCCCAGTGAGAAGCCCATTAGGTCGTACACACCATTCCCACTGAGGCGCTTCTCGGCGTGAGCGGGACTGGAGGCTCTCCTCTAGCTCACCCAGGCCCACTGTTTCTCAGTCAGGTCAATGGAGCACATCCACGGTCCCGCCAGCCCGGCCAGCTTCTTGCATGGCCTGCAGCTGGAATGAGCTCCTTTGCTGCTGGCCTCCTGGTCCTTCCTCCAAATGATCTGAAAACTGGCCGTGGACTGGGTGTTGCTCGGAGCAGAAGCCCTGAGCTCTCCCCTCTCTTTGTGCAGAAGCAGAACCAAAGCAGGATAGTTAGATGTTAGGAATCTCTTTGACAGGTGGGGAAGAGGAAACAGACTGATGGTTAGACAAATAGGGCCAAACAATTTGACCAATTTACAGACAGCTAGTAAGTCGCAAAAGTATGATCTTCCCTAACCAAGGACACTTGAGAACAAACGGTTTACGCCTCTCCTCCATAACCAGAGAGTAAATAGTTTAAATCACCCTGGTCAGGAAGGTAGGTGACAGAGACCCAATTAGTGCCCACTGCACCAGCCAAACCCAAGGAGAGATGAAGGGAATAAAAAAACAAAAACAAAAACAAAACCCCAAACAATTAGAACCAAACAAACCCAAGACAGAGGCAAAGCTGACCAGAAGATGACCCTGGTCCTTCTATGTGCTTGTTTTGGTACATGAACAAATTCTTTAATAACACACCTGGAAAGCCGACGAATATTCCACTAAAACCTTCCCCTGAGATGTCCCCTCGGTTCCCACCCACGGAAGAGAGAAAAGCCTCAGGACAAAAGACCCTGCGGCCTCTTTCTGGAGCACGCCCGCACCTTTTCTTCCTCTGTGAACTGCTCCCTGAACTCTGAGGGTCCTCACGAGACTTGCAACCAGGGGAGAAACTGGCAGCGGCAGCTCGTCCCCGACGCGCTCCCTGAACCCGCCCCCAAGGCCCCTTTTCTCTGACTTCTCGGTGAGCCAAAGCAGCCCCGCCCAGGCTCTCTCCTGCTGCTTCTCCTACCCCAAGCCCTTCCCCTCTCAAAATCACCCCGACTCTGTTGTGAAATCTTTCCCACACGAAGTCCAGAGCCCACACCCTACAGCCCCAGGCAGATCTGCTCTGGTCCCGGTCCCTTTCTGGTGACAGAAGCCTCACTCTACTTGAGGTTTTTAGGAACCTGGGCCCAGGCTCGCCAGTCATACCAAGTTCAGCACTTTCTCCCTTATTTCTTTCCAAGACATGCAGGAAATGAATAAGAATTCTTTTCATGCTTTTAAGTCATTTTGTTGTTATTGTTGCTGTTGCCATTCCTATCAGAAGTCAGATCTGAAGCAGAAAGGAAGGGAGTTCTTCGGAAAGTCTTTGACCTCCTGTTTCTTAATGAGCTTTTGGTTCCCAGCTTTGTGCTGTGATGTTTTGATGTTTCCGAGCTAAACAGTAACCTAAGTGGTAGGGGCGGGGTGGTGTGTATGGGGGAGAAAGTGTTGTTTCTGGGCAGTAGAGAGAGAAAACGTATCTTTGGATTAGTGCAGGAAGACCACAGGAGTCAGGGTCTTCAAAACATTGTTTTTCTCATATTTTCAAACTGGAAGAATCCATATATCAATCCACAGAAGAGTGGATACATGAATTGTGGTTTTGGTACAGTGTGGAATACTATACAACAGTGAAAAAGAACACACTGCACTCATGTAGAACACGGATGGCTCTCACAAACATGATGTTGGGTACAAGAAACCTGATACAGAAGAACACGTATTGTATGAATCCATTGATACGAAAGTGAAAATAGGCAAAGATGTAACTAGAGTGCGTAGGGAGGCCTGTTGGGAGGCACATTACAAAGGGAAGTAGGACACCGACTTCCACAAAACTTGGGGTAGTGCTTACCTCGGGTAGAAGACAAGGTGGAGGTCATGACCGGGAAGAAGCATGAAGGAGCTTTTGGGTGCTGGTGATGAACTATTTCTTGACCTGGGAGGTAGTTACATGGCTTTTTACTTTATAACAATTCCTTAAGCTTGCATCTAAAAAAAAGTATTTATTTATTTATTTTTAGAGAAGAGGGACAGGAGGTAGAAAGGGAGAGAGAGAAACATCAATGTGAGAAAGAAACATCAACATGAGAGAGAAACATCAACTGTTTCTCTCCATGAGCCCAGTCAGGGGACCTGACCCGCAACCCAGGCACGTGCCCTGACTGGGAATTGAACCAGCGACCTTTTGCTTTGCACTACAACACCCAACCAACTGAGCCACAGTGGTCAGGGTGAGCTTGCATTTTTATGTTATATGCATTTTTTGGCATGTGTGTTGATTTTCCACAATTTAAAAATTATTTCTGTGTGTTTTTAGAAAGACCAAGGGTTAGTATTTTCTGGAGGAAAGTACCGCTGGGCGGTCAACACAAACGTTCTGCACCTGTGCTGTGCACCTGTGATGAGGGCCGTCTGGGCCTGCACCTGTTAGGCCGCTCTGGCGGGGGGCATTCAAGACCAAATGACAAGGCAGAGAGAGGAGAGAAGGCCATACTGAGCCATACAGTTGCTTACCTACTTATGTACACAGCTCTTTCAAACACTCAGGACAGCGGGAATCACCAAGGAATCATTCCAGTTTAAGGGCGGAGGATAATCTGTTAGAAATAAATTGGTTAGCGGCAGATAGCCCGGCTCCAAAACCTGTCTGGAGCCTGGGAGACCTGTATCACTGAGCAGAACGACCCCTTCTCCAGGGCTGTGAGGAGGGATAAATGAGCTGACTTGTAAAGTGCCTGACACCTGTACATAACAAATGGTAGAAATATGTTCTTCATTTTACTCAAGAAAACATGGAGCCTGGTTCAGGCTGAGACTTGCCCAGGGCCACCCAGCCAGCAGGACTAGGGAGTCAAACTGGGCGTCTCTCCAGCCCGTGGCACCCCACCCCTGCCTCCTGTTGTAACAGAAGGACTGTGGAAGCTCGGGGGAGGGAGCGGTTACAGGGCCTGGGTGGGGTCTGAGATGAGCCTCCGGGAGGAGGAGAGGCAGGCCAAGCAGAAGAGCCAGCACGGAGCAGCCTGGGAGGGATGAAAATCCACAGAATCACCGGAGTATGATGGGCGAACAGCGAAGCCACTGAATTCCCCCAAGTGTCCGGGTCCACGCGCATGGAATGAAGGCAAAGACAGCTGCCCCACTTACTTCAAAGGGGCAGTCCAAGGACGAAGGGGGCGTGTGTTTGAAAGTTCTTGTATTTAAAAAAAAAAGATTTTATTTATTTATTTTTAGAGAGTGGTAGGGGAGGAGAAGAGAGGGAGAGAAACATCAATGGGTGGTTGCCCCTTCTGTGCCCCCTAATGGGGACCTGGCCCACAACCCAGGCATGTGCCCTAGACTGGGAATTGAACCAGCAACCCTTTGGTTCATAGGCCAGCACTCCACTGAGTCACAGCAGCCAGGGCTGAAAGTTCTTTATATATTGTTCAGCATCATACAAATGTGACATTGTGTGTGTGTGTGTGTGTGTGTGTACCCAGGGGAAACAGAAAACTTGGCTTGCATCTGTGTGTAAAAGAGGAAATCAGGACCTTACTCTTTGTCCTGATGAGACCACACCCAAGCTCGGGGCACAGGAGAATAAAGGGACATTCCTACGAATGCTAACCTGGAAGATGCTTAGTATATCCAATTAAACTGTGTGTGCATGTGTGTGTGTACCAGAATGTTAGGCTAAACGTTGGTAATTAGAGTTTATTACTAATAAGTATGGAATTATTAACACAGACTCTAGGACGTGCAGGGTCTGCTGGTGGCAATTACACATTTAAGGGGGCAAGGACGAGCCCACCTTCCGGGAACACCCAGGCAGATCTAATTCTACTATCTTTCAACCTGGTGAATTCATCAACAACCATTTACAAGTGGAGACTCCGATTATTTATTTATTATTTTGAAATTCAGCCTAGAATCTCTGCGCTTCTTAAAGTCAAACTTTCAACACCTATTTTGAATACACTACAACATATAGAATACAAGTGAGGTTCAAATGGCATCTGAGGGGTGTTTCTGAATGTTATTCAGTTGTTTAAAGTTTTGAAAATTTCGAAAAGTACAACACTGGCTGACCCAGGCTGGAGAGGAAATGGGTGGGGCCTGAAAGGGACACAGCAAAGACAGTGGGGAGGGAGAGAATAGAAGGAAGAGGAGAGTCTGGGGGTGACTCAACCCAGGGCCTCGCCCGGCAGAAGAATCCAGAGAGCACCACTCTCCCGAGGGCAGATGCTGACGCCTGGCATTATACACACCGACACAGAAATAACGTTTTATTCACAGCCATTAAGATCTGCCAGGACAGCGCACCAAACACACAATTTAGCTGCTTTGTCCAGGACAACTCTATTCTTCTTTCACAAGATCCCCCTTTTAAAAAATAAGATCTTATTTATTTACCTTTAGAGAGAGGGCAAGGGAGGGAGAAAGACATGGGGAGAAACATTGATTGGTTGCCTCTCATAGGCGCACTAAACCCACAACTCCAGCGTGTGCCCTGACCAGGAATCAAACCAGTGACCTTTCACTTTGCAGGACGATGCCCAATGCACTGAGCCACACCAGTCAAAGCAACTTCCCTTCTTAAATTGTCTTCCGAGCTTCAAACCCAAGTGGAATTGGCAGCTACCCTGTGGCAAGTGAGTGGCAGCTACCCTGTGGCTCTGCTGTTGTCCTGGAGAAAGTCAAGGGTGCCCAGGCGGTCTGCCCCCAGCTCCCAACTCCAGACACCACAGACCCTGTCAACCATGGCTCCTTTCTGCTAAGGACAGTAAGACACACTGTACCTCACCTCACGTGGGTTGTGCTACTGGCAGGATTTGGCACCGGGGACAGGGGATTAACTCAAAGTGAGGTTTGTTTTCCAGCGGGGGAGAAAGGTTGGCAGTGGGTGGAAGGAACCAAGAACATGAGCTGAGCAAAAGCAAAGAGTAGTGGTTGGATGATTCATGTGGTGGGGTGCTCCTTTCTGGCAAAAAAAATTGTATTATCATAAGATTGTAATCAGCTGGCGGTTGTCTTGTCCTTTAATGACCATGTTCTCCTTCCGGATTTTAAGTGTAGGTTAGGGCTGGCAAGGGGGGAAAGTGGAAATGAAGGGCTCTTATTATAAGCCAATCCACTGCCTGTTTTACTACAAGCGGGTTCCCTTCCTGGGGACAGGGAGCTGTCGCCGGCCCTACCACTGAGTCACGGTTGCCCCTGCCCAGGCAGTGGGATTTGCTGTGTTTTGTGACCTTGGGAGACATAAGGAGGAAAGAGCTTTTAAAATTCTGCCTTGGTTTGTTCCAAAAAGACCTGGACACGATTGGCAGGTTGCACGATTTCCAGGCCCACGAAATCTTTCCTCGCTGCTAGTGTGAGAGTTTTCATTGTGTTCAGCAAATAATAGTCTAGGTGCAGCCAGGACTTTTTTCTTCTGACAGGAAGACCCCAGGAAGAGCTGTCGATTAGTCAGCATTCACAACGTACAATCGGTGGGTTTCTGTCATTTCCAGGGCTCCTGAAGAGCCACGTTTGGACAACCAACTGTAAGTTGATCAAAGAGAAACGTAGAACAGCAGGGGTGAGAGCCCAGTCACACACATGCTGCCGAAAGATTGGGTGTGGACCAGCCTGGCCTGGAAGGAACGACAGATTGAATTTCCTGTTCACCATGAAGAATAAGAAATGTGCTGACAACCTATGGTTACATTTGGGTGTTAGACGTTGTTTTCCTGACTTAACCTGTGTGTCCTTTGTCTGGGGACTTCACTTCTTAGTGCCTCCTTAACGTAAAATGGGGATGTAATGGTACCAGCACCATGGGCTTGAGCCGGGATCTAATTCGTGGGCGGGTGCCCCTCGCCCCAGCAGGCAGTCGTCCAGTCTACTTTGGGGACTAACTTTGGGGGCTCTCGGGCAGCTGCAGGCCCGACAGTCCTCTTCTGTGAAGGGCCTAACATGCATCCCCCTGGCTCTCTGTTCTCCCCCCTTCCTTCCCCCATTTATTCTTTAAATGTGTTTGGGAGCAAGTAACAGAAACTCAACTATCAGTGAAAATTTAAGTCTTAAAACGACTTCTCATCTCCTTAAGAAGTCTAAGGGGAGGAGGGTCACTGGGTAAATCTGACAGCTTAGTGATGTCGTCAACAACCCAGGCCCTTCCATCTTGCCATGCTCCTCTTCAAGTGTTCGCTCTTGTCTTCAAGCTCACCCCTGGGGTCTCAAGGGCAAGGAAGGCACCACTGTCTTCTTATAACATAACTTAAACATTAAAACCAGAAGGGGGCAAAAAGACTTTACTTCATGTGGTTCTCTCTTATTTAGGCCAAAAAATTCATCTAAAAAGCATCCCAGCAGGCATCTCTTTACTTCTCATTGGCCAGGGTGATGTCACATGACCATGCCTAGACCAGTCATTGGCAAAGGGGATTCTGGACTTAGACCAGTTATGACTTATCCCCTAGGCAGGGGCATGCGGCTTCCTTGAGCGATACTTGGCATCTGTGTACAAGGAAGGAAGAGCGATGGCCGTTGAGTAGGCTACCATATCACCCTTTTCTCCTTCTTCTCATGTCCTTCCTTCCCCAAAAGCCTGAAGAGTAGAAAGCCTGGGGTCAAGGTCAGGGTCAAGGAACAGGAGACATAGTTTTCTTACTAGTGAAATTCATAGTTATTCCTTCTCAGAATAATTTCACCTCTGTGTTTCCTTAACTCTCCTAAGGCCAGAAAAAAAAATGTGGTATCTTTATTAGTTTCCTATGGCTGCTTAAACAAATTATTTAATGACCTACTTCACACAAACTTATTCTCCTACAGGTACTAAAGAACAAAATTCGACCCTGTAACTTTGAAGATCTAATTGGCCTTGTTAAATGATTCATGAATTGAGAAACTTTCCTAGCAGCTAGAAGAGTGCTCTGAGGAGCTGTAAGAAGTGGAAGGTGGGGAGCAGGTGGGCGAGATGGTTTCAGGCAAAGATACCTTTCCTCAGGGGAGGGAAGGGGTCTTGTCAGGCAGATCAGTCACCTCCCTAGTGCTGCCCAAGAAATTTCAGGCTGGTTTAAAATTCCATTCTTGGGAGACGTTGAAACTGCACTTAGGTTAGGCGTTAAGTCTTGGTGGGGCTTAGGAAAAGTGACCTCATTTTGTGTCTGTTGTTTCTTTTTTTTAAAAAAGATTTTATTTATTTATCTTTAGAGGGGAAGGGAAGGAGAGAGGGAGAGAGATATCTATGTATGGTTGCCTCTTGTGTGTCCCCTGCTGGGAACTGGCCTGCAACCCAGGCATGTGCCCTGACTGGGAATCGAACTGCGATCCTTTGGTTTGCAGGCCCGTGCTCCATCCACTGAGCTACACCAGCCAGGGCTTACTGTTTCTTTTTAACACAGCTCCGGAGGCCAGAAATCCAGTCAGTTACACTGTGCTGAAAGTAACACGCCGGCAGGGCTGTTTTCCTCTCCAGGGCCCAGGAGAATCCTTGTCCTCGCTGTTTTCAGTTTCTAGTGACTCCCTCCTTTCCTTGGCTTGTGGCCTCTTCCTCTGTCTTCATGGGGTAACTCCCCCAATGACACCTACTTCCCTGCATCCCACAGCCCTGACCGACTCCTCCTGAATCCCTCTCCGAAGGAGGGTTGTGACTATTAGTGCAGGATAACCTTTCTATCTCAAGATCCTCAAGTTAATTGTATATGCAAAGTCTTTTTGCCATGTAAGGTAACATTTACAGGAATTAGGGCAGGGCCATTTGGGGGCCATTATTCAGCCTACTACACACCCCAATGCCTGATTTCCCGATCTCAAAATTTTTATAATGGGGGAATGATGGGGCAGGAGGGAGTTCCAACGTCTTGTCACTGACGCCCAGCCTTACAGCCACTCATTTTTGCAGCTTTGGGGACCTGCGGCCTCGGTTTCTGACAGGTGCCTGAAGGGCAAGACTCTCATCAGAAGGAAATCTTTCTCTGGAGCCTGTGGGGGAGACTTTCAACTTTCTCTCTGGGCTTTGTGTTTTTGCAAATGAATGACTGATGTTTGCTTTAAGTTAGTGCCAAGGAAAGAGGTGGCAGATCCCTTAACATGAAATGGCCTTCGCCAAATCACACTTTAAAAAAATTTATTTTATTGGGGTGACATTGGTTAATAAAATTATATAGGTTTCAGGGGGTACGATTCTAGAACACATCATCTGTGTATTGCATTTACCACCCCGAGTCCTCCCCTTCATCATCATTTATCACTCACTCCCCCCCCCACACCCTTCAAATCACACTTTTAATGAACCCCTGCTGTGGAGTGATGATTTGAGCCTGGGAACATTATGTAAATTTTACACTGGAAAATTTCTGTAGTGCCCTTACAGATCACTCAGCCCGGTTCCTGTCTGGGTTCCTTTCCTTTTGTTCTGGTTCTGGAGCTTGCCCCTGGCTTTCGAGTTCTCCTATTCTCATCTTGCAGACATTGCAAGCCTCCCCTCCAGCCCTCCCTGGCTCTTTCAGCCTTTCCGCCTGGCGAGTGTCTGTCAGGGGCAGTGGCTGTGACTCTCTGGCTGGTTTCTCCCCTGCAGCCTTGCCCATCCCCTGCAACAGGAACCAAAGCAGGGGCCAGACCCTGCAGGGTGTGGGCAGAGTCCCAACTCACCAGCCATATTTCAGGGATAAGTGACCGAAGCACTGAGAAATGAATGCTTAACCCCCTGCTCTCCAGAAAAATAACCCTGATGTGTAGGATTCGCTGATTTTTGTGATGCAGATACACCCACTGTGGCCTAATTCCAGCTGCCAGGGTGAGGTCACCCCCGGAACGTGGAGTAGAGATGAGGGGAGCAGAGTTGGCTCCAGCACACGGCAGGGCCAAGTGCAGGCACGTCCCTGTGCAGTTATTTCGACAGGCTCCCTCTCCCTGAAGTTCGATGAGGGAAGAGCTAGTCACACATATTCCCTCTGGAACTGTTTTTCACAGGGAGCCTTCCACACACACATTCCCTCCAAGTTGGTCTTTGGCACAGGGTCCGACTGGAAGTAAAGTGTGACCTGGAACTGCCTTTTCTCTTAGTCTTCCTCACTGTCCCTCCTTCTCCCTGGGTGTGGTGGTGCTGGCTTATGGCGGCTTGTATGGGGCCAGGTGGTCACTGTGCTGGGGAGGGGAAAGGGTTAAATATAGGCACCTGCTGCTTTGGTGTCTCAAGTGTAATAGGAATATTCTCAACACACACTGACAGTTGTCAGGGGAGGGGGTTGGAGGGCTGGGTAAAAAGGTGATGGGATTAACAAGGACAAATTGATAGTTGCAAAACAGTCACAGAGACATAACGTACAGCATAGGGAACACTATAATATGGGAACGACTAGTCAGTAATATCGGAATGACTAGGAATGGGGCCAGGTGGGTACTTGAAACATCAGGGGTCTACTCTGTAAAGAGCGTGGTTTTCTAAACACTATGCTGTACATTTGAAGCTGATACAGAATGATATTGAATGTAAACTGTAATTGAAAAATAAAAAATATCTTAAAATGCTCAACTTAATGTAGCATCTGGGGCTCATTAGCTGAGTGACCCATGGCTATGAAAAAAAGGGGGATGAGGGAAGGTGAACGTAGAGAGAGTGCCACTGAAATTCTCGGGGAATCCACATTTCAGTCCAGGGGTTTGGCTTCCCTCTGCAATTCCTGTTCCCAAGCCCAGTGGATGGGTTTGTTTCTCGTCCTTTCTGCATCCCCACACACAATCGGCGACAGCATGACCAAAAATGGACCGTGGGAGGGAGAGGCAAGGCGACCAGAGAGTCCACAGACTAAGTGGCTTTAGCCTGGAATTGACCAAACACTGGACTCTGGCAGGAAACGTTTCTGACAGACCCGCAGAGTCCCAACAGTGTGGAGGACGCGGCGTGTCCGGGCAAACCTCCTCACTGCAGCCCTGGAGGCAGAGGCGAGCGCTGGAGGGCACCCGTCCCGGGAAGCGAGGGCAGATGAGGGCGTCCACATGCTTGTTTGTTGAGCTGCTGTTTCACCATTGTCTGCCCGTTACCAGTTCTGACATGTGCTGGCGTGGCCTTCGCGCCTTCATTCCACCGGCATTGGTTAAAACAACACGGTCCAGTCCGGATGTGACATTGAGCCTGCCTGTAACTTTCCACTTTTACAGGAGATGTGATGAGGAGCGAACAAGGTCTATTTCACAGCTTTTCCAGAACAAGGACTTTAAAGGATAAGCCTGGGAGAAATTCTTTTAATTCTTTTAAAGGAAGAGGGGAAACCGAATTTTGGTTCTTAAATAACCCCGGGCAATGTATGTAGTGGTCCTTGGCACCAACTGGAAAAAAGGTGACAAGAGAAGAAGGAAAATTGTTTGATCTCTATTGGCTAATAGAGATAGCTAGCCAAAGGGCTCCGCAAACCTTCAGGGTGGACGTGGTCTGTCTTGGGCTGTATTCCCATCTCCTGAAAGGTCCAGCACGTGGTAGCCCTGAGTTAATATTTGTTGAATGAATGAATGTAGATGGTTGTTTTTGAAGACACAGAGAAATAAAGTGTAGTTTCGAAAGGACTTTCCTGAGTAGCTACCCCTGAGCTGTCTAGTCCGTGGAGCAGAACTCTGTGAGAGGAGTGGAAGCCCTAGGGCGCAACAGGGAAGGAGGCACTCGCTTTGTTTTGTGCGAGTTTTGACTCTACAGTTACCTGATGCCGAGAGTGATTTCGTCATCAAAATTCTGCCTTAGGTGCTTCACTCACCTCTCTCTAGTCCAGGCCTGCTAGTCCATTAAGGGCCTACAAAATATGCATGTATTTTAATTATGTTTTCCTTGGGCTTTGTCCACTAACTGTTCTAAGGCTTGTAGAGACATTTCAGGGAGTGGGGAGGGACAGAGGCAGCTCCTACCCCAGGAAACCAGCAACTTCGGAGCCAAGAGTTGTCAGGTACGCCCTGCAGGTGTGGCTCAGTTGGTCAGAGCGTCATCCCGTAACCAAATGGCTGTGGTTCAATTTCCAGTCAGGGCACATGCCTAGGTTGTGGATTTGATCCCTGGTCTGGACACGGGCATGTGCGACCCCTAGTCTGGACACATATGGTCCCCAGTCTGGGCATGTATCAGAGGCAACCAGTTGATGCTTCTTTCTCCCATCCAAGTTTCTCTCCCTTCCTCTCTCTCTGTAAAAGCAATTTTAAAAAAGTCCTTGGGTGAGGGAAAAAACAATGAGGTGTCAGGTAGTCCTGGGGTTACTCAGCGGATGAACTCCCCTTTCTTCATCGGTACAGTGCAGGTTATACTGCCCACTCACAGGGTGATTGTGAGCATCGGGAGTAATATATGAAGAGTGCCACACACAGCACCCAGCACACACATTGAGCGCAGTAGGTGCTCCAAAACTGGAAGCTTTTATTGTGTGATTATCACTGGTCGCAGGGGTGGTGGTGCTGACAACACTGCTGGGCCAGCTCCCTGGGTGAGAGAGAGCCCGCGCGCAGGCTTGCCAGAAGAGATTCCCAGACACTGTACTGGACGGAGTGCAGGTCTGGCAGGTTCAGGCAACCCAGCTGCTGCTCTGTCTGCACATTCTGTAGGCGCTGTGCTAGGACTGTTCCTGAGTCTTCTTTAATCCTGACTACAGACTATTCTTAAGTTGATTATCTGTACTCATAGACAACAGATGATTTTTTAAGGATAAATATGTCCTATGCAACTTTTAGAACATCCTTATACTAGAAAAAAATAGTTTGTTGTTTTCTGCAATTTGGACTTAAGTGGGCCCTGGCTGGGTAGCTAGCTCAGTTAGTTAGATTATCAACCCAATATGCTAAGGATGTGAGTTCAATCTCTGGTCAGGGCACATACAAGAATCAACAGATGAATGTATAAATAAGTGAACCAATGGATCGAAGTTTCTCTATTTCTCTCTCTCGAATCAGCTGTAAAACAGCCCCACCAATTTAAGTGGACATGCTGCACTTGCACCGTGGCAACCCGTGGGGGAGGGTTGTTTGACCAGGGCCCTAAAATGACGCTCGCCTCCGCTTGCCCCTGGAATGCGGGTTCGCGCTGATGGTCTCAAAGGCTCAGTGTGCCCGGCAGTCCTGGCAGGTGAACTTCGAGGCTGTCCTCAGTTCTTCTGGCTCCTGCCTTTCTCCTCCCTGCCTCTCCTTCCCCGACAGCTTCTCCTGCCACATGCAGAAAGAGTGGGTGTGACAGGAATGTGTGTGACAGATGGCAGCGCAGATGAGAGGGGCAGGGTTTCATAATGAGACTTTATTTATGACTGGGAACAGTATATTACTTCTTGTAAGCCGCATCCAGGCCCTCTGCCTATTTTTGTAAATAAAGCTTTATTGGCACACAGCCATATTCAGTCCTTATACATCATCTGTGGCAACTTTTCCACTACAAAGGCAGAGAAACAGTTGCCATTTGCAGAGTCTAAAATGTTTACTATCTGGTCTTTTCTAGAAAAAGTTTGCGGATCCTCCTCTAAACAAGGCATCATTTTCCCTACAGTCGGAATGCCATTCAAGGTCATCCAAGTCAGAGATTTCCAGATTCAATGACTTCATAAAAGATGACATTTTAACTAATTCAGAAAAAATATTTTGAAGTGAATAGCACATGAAACACTTGCTGCATTGTTCTTTCTTTCATTTCTCTGAGGTTTGGTAAAAACTTGATCACAGACCAGCCGTACTTCACAGTCTGGATTGTAGAACCACTGATCCAGCCCAGCCGTAGGCACCCACTGCCAGCCCTGTCCCAAGACGCTGCTGGCTCACAGCAGGGGTCCTGGACTTACTCCAGGGCCTGGGCTGCTGAGCTTGGGCCCAGAGGGGGGCCCTTGGAGGCCAGTTATTGGTACAGCCAGCCCATCCCGGGGCTAATCGCAGTGGGTCCTGCCTTGCTTTTGTTAGTATACTTTTCCCCCTGACTATTAAAAGAAGTATGTGTTTGGTGCAGAAAATTTGGAGGAAAGTGGAAAGAACAAAATTCATCCCTACCCAGGGAGATATAAAGTTTTACTGAGACAGAGAGGGAGCAAAAGCACCTTCCAATCTGAAAGTCTGAAGAGGCAAAGCCCAGCACAGCTCCCAAACCAAAGTTGAGCCTGGCACACGACAGGCAGCAATATTTATTGAAAGAATAACTAAACCTAAATAACTGCTATTATTTATCCTAGATGACCCAAGAAAATCAAGTAAGTTTGAACATTTCTTGATCATCAAAAGGCCTCTGGTAAGTCTCCGAGGCCAAAAAATTTTTTTCTATCGTTTTTTTCCCTTGATGCGTTGTTTTTCTCCCTATGGCTTCTTCCTGCCAAGACCAACCATTTAAGAAGCAAGGGTTCCACATTTTAAATAGTTTTAATCATGTTTTACTGTCCAAACACTTTACAAAAATAGGTGTTATTATTAAATTGCTCTAATGATACATATAATATAATCTTTGGTAACTGATCTGGTAGGCTCTTATGATTTCAAAACATGTAATTATGAAGAAGCAAAGTTTAAATCATTGAATTATTTCACATTTACGCCTAAGCGAGAGACATCTAAATCTGATATTCAAGAGAAACCATTGAGAATATTTTTTCACTCTTTGTGATTCGTCACCTTAAGATGAGTGATTCGTTGCTGCTTCCTCTGGAAACAGCATCCCTACTTTCTGCTTTGTAGGGTACTTCTAAGTCCTTTTCAGGGATTTATTAAGTCCATCTCCTCCTTTAAGAAACAAATGTTTCAAGTCATCCCTGATAAACTGGAACAGTAAAAAATGACTTGTCCCACCTTGGCTGGTATGGGTCCGTGGATTGAGGGCTGGCCTCTAAACCAAAGGGTCACTGGTTCAATTCCTAGTAGGTCGTGTGCCTGGGCTGCCAGCCAGGTCCCCAGCTGGGGGCATGTGAGAGGCAACCAATCGATGTATCTCTACCACATCAATGCTCCCCTCCCTCTGTTTCTCTTTCCCTTCCCCTCTCTCAAATCAATCAATAAATAAATAAATCTTGTTAAAAAAGTGACTTGTCCCTGGCTCTTCTTCGTCTAAACATTTCACTCATAGACGTCTTTGTTTCCTCCCATGTTTATGAAACTTTTCTATAAAAACATATGAGGGGGGACCCCCCCAAAATGAAATTATTTTCTGGAGGGCAGCACCCTTGTAGTACAGAATTCCCCCGCTAGGTGAGTGTTCTAGAAACCCATCTCTATCAGTGCACCAGCTGGTGGTGGTGTGAGAGGCTGCATTTGGCTTCAGTGAATTTTTTGTTGAAGACTCAACACATTTGCCCTTTTTGTGATGGGTGATTCACAAGCGCACCTGCCCACACCTCTCTGAGTGCAAACCAGTTTTTGACTAAAAACGACATGCCCCCTGTGCCCCACCCTCCCTATTCACCCGATTTTGCCCTGAGCAACTTATTTCTGTTTCCCCAGATGAAAAAGTCCTCAAAGAGAAATGTTTCGCTGAAGTGGAAGAGGTGAAACCAAAAATGGCAGAAGCACTAAATGGCTTCAAAATACATGAGTTTGAAAACTCTTTTGAGTGATGGAAAAAACATCTCGATTGGTATATTGTATCAAATGCAGAGTACTTTGAAGGCGACTGAAGTTTAAACATGTAAGAATAAAATACACTATTTTTGATAAGTAAATTCCATTTTTGGGGGGTCCCCCTTCATAAGCTCATTTTAACTTTTTAATCCTCACCTGAGGATTTCTTTTCATTGATTTGTGTGTATGAGAGAGAGAGAGAGAGAGAGAGATGACAGATAAGAGAAACATTGATTGGTTGCCCCCTGTACATGCCTGACAGGGGATCTAACCCACAACCCAGGTATATTTTTTAAACTTTAGTATTTTTAAAAGATCCCTGGGTGATTCCAAGGTTCAGCAGAGTTTAGGAACCAATAGCATATCGAATTATAAGTGTAAACAATCTGTAGGTGTTACTTAAAGGACTCAATTTACAGAATAATTCACAGGCATCATATATATTTTCATTTAAAATACTCCAACATTAAAATGGTAAAATAGTTCAAAAATATAAAAAATACCTTTCATAAATTAAAAATTATTTTGTAATCTGAAATATTGCCTATTACAATCCACTTCTTTTTTTATGAGGAGACTATCAGGCACATTTATTTCCAGTACCAAACGCTTTTTTATAAGTATAGAAGCGGAAGAAATGCTGAAAGATAAAGGGAAGGAAGGATATAAACAAAGGAAAACTAAAATGATTATTTACTAAGAATTGCAAATGCTCATTTTCTGTGCACACCACAAAGTTTCCTTCTCTGTTCCTAGGACTTAGTGTAATTTTCAGGGACATGAGAGTCAAAGGCTCATGCTTTTAGTTTATCAAAACAAACCTGAGTGTTCCTGCCCCAGCCCTCAGTGAAAACTGAGACTTTACTCATTTTTATGAAAAAAGAAAGGGGGGGAGGGAGGAAGGAAGGGAGGGAAGGAGGGAGGGAAGGAGGGAGGGAGGGAGGGAGGGAGGGAGGAAGACAGGAGCAAAGAGAGAGCAGGAAAGGGGGGAGCCTGCCTGTCCTTTGAATTGCTTTATGACCCAGATGCCCCTCCCCCTTGATGGGTCCTCTCTGCAACAGGTTTCTGTGTGTTCAGGTATCAGCAACAATGCAAAGGGAGCCCCTTGACACTGGAGCCGGGCTGCCGTCCCAGAGCAACGGCCTTGCACACCTCGTGTCTCCAATCTTGGGAGGTTAAAACTGGGCAAAGTAACCTTTGGACTGGGCCTAGGGCAACATTACATAAAAAAAAAAAACTGCTTGGCGAAGATAACAAGAAAGCCGTTATTATGACTCCTGGACTGGAAATGAAAAACATGACTTAGAATTAGCATCACCATGTTGTGTCATCTGCACCAGTAGAAACGCCTTCCTTCTATGGGTGTGACTGCTCCCCCGCCCTCTCTCCTAAACGCCCCCTGCCTTTGTCTCCTAATCGGGACACTGTTTGGTTTTCTGCCGAAATCAGTGCCTCCCAAACAGCTATTCTCTCATGGATCTGAATAAATGCTCGTTGCCCCTCACTTTGAAAGGCCTTTTTTAACATTTCAGGTTAACAGGGACATTGTAGGGCTAGGTCAGCTGAGACTCCTGCTGCCTGTCTGGTAGAGAGAACAGCTTATAATAACAAACACGCACCAGGCTTGGAAGAGTTACCCTCCCCACAAGCTGCAGGCCTGTTGGGGCCATCTGATTCTTCAGACGGTCCCATTTCTATACTCTCTTCCTGCCACGCGATGAGGACAGCACCTGCTGCAGACCTTCGGAAGAACTTCTCATCTTCGTCACCAAATTCGACACCCCAAACCTCACAGCAATCTTCAATGTCATCGACACCTCCCGGGGTTGTTGTTCTGTGATTCTGGCCAAGCCCCATCAAGAAAAGTCATCCAGGCCTCCTGGGACTATTCCCGTTGTAGCCCAGCTGAAAAGGCAGGGATGGGGAGCTGCGTCCCGAGACACTACGAGGTTTCTCTTTTCTTCCGAAGGTCACCAAGTCTTCATCAACTGAAAAAAGGGGAAGGCAGGCTTGCCCTCTCTCAGAGCCTATTGCCCAAGGTCTATGTGGGGAGTCAGAGCCTGGAGGGAGGGTTGCTGAGATAAACAGAAGCTTCGAGGATGTATTTTTAAGAAGGTTTATTGAGCTATAATTTACACAGTAATATTCACCATTTGAAGGTATCAGATAGGTTGGGGAGTGGGTTTCAGATAGACTTCAAATGTGGCAGAACAAGGGCAGAGCTAGAATTCCATCCAAGTGGATCAGGAATGAACTTGAGGCCTGTGTGTCTCAAAGAGAATAGAACAGTTGGAATGGGCGGAGTGAGTTCCCAGGGCCCTGAGGAAGGAGCTTGTACCTCCCTGATGGTCACACTGGCCCAGGCATCATGGCGGTGTCCTAAACTCGCTCTGAGCAGCTTTAACTGGAGTAAACCCGGATGGCCTGGGCTTGTTGGTCAGGATGGCTGAGTGCAGCCCTTTTGAAACTAGTTACACAAGACAGGGGATTGCTGGACGTTTTCAGGGCTTTCGTTCCATTTCTCAACATCCCTGCTAGAAGCGGCCAGCAGGCAGGGCCCATGCCCTACACCTGTGGAGGAGAGACTACTCCTTGACCTGCCCACTGCCCGGCCGCCACCGGACCTGCCCGCTGAATCCTGGCTGGAACAGAGACTGCGTCCTGAAATCCCCTCAGAAATAGTCTGACGGATCCCAATGGCATGCTGGTTCCTAGAACAGACCTTTGCTCAGCCTCAGGAAAACTTGTAAGACATTTTTTTCTAATTTGGATGGGTCAGCCCAGTCCTCCATCCATCCTGCCCTGTACTAGAGAACCCCTTGTTGCCTGCCACCTGGTGCAGAGGGTGTCTGTGGCATCTTGCCACTGCCCAAGGCATGACTCATATGAAAGTTCCCTTAATAAACTTGATGTAATGATGGAATTGTCAGCCTCCTTCTTGGTCTCTCTCGGCCTGGGAAGTTTACATTCACAATGCCCTTTTCCAATCAATGTCTATGGCCGCTGATGCTAACAAGAGAAGAGGCTTTCTCGGCTCTGTTCCTTTAACTCTGTCCAGGCCACCACAAAGCTGATCACCCCACTCTTCTGTGTCAGCGACTCTCACCTCAGGTCCGCAGTTAGAAACAGCACAAAGGTGATTTTACTCCTGAGTCCTGCCCTGGCTGCTGCGTGCAGGGCTCTGCCGCCCATCCTCTTTTGCACAAATAGGAGAGGCTATTGATGGAGGCAGCATCTTTCGTAATCGCCACACTGGCAGCTGCAGGAAGACTTCTTCTGCTGGTAGGAGTAGAATATATTTCTGAGCATCAACAGAGGCTCCTGTGTTACTGAACCCCACACGGAGACTACAATGCAGCTCAGTGAAGTTGCGATACTGGCTGCCCATGCAGGAGGACCACTCTGTGCCGTCTGGTTTGCCAAGAGCCGTGGGTAGGAGCCTGAAACCGTGTTGGAGAAGCAGCTCAGTCAGACACATGCATCAGCTGCATTGGCTGGTCAGAATAAAACCTGCAGAATACTGAAGCAGTTCTTTTATTTTATAGGAAAACACCAGAATTAACCCTATTTGGACCCCCTAGGAGATGCTCAGAAAAGCTTTCAGCATCTCTGCAAAATTAACTCATAGACCCATAAAGGCAAAGGAGGAGATCGTACTCACTTATATTGAAAGATGGAGAGGGATTTTCAATTTGTTTTGTTTTATTTTTACTTTTTAATTACAGTTATTGGGGTGACATGGGTTAATAAAATTATGTAGGTTTCAGGTATATATTTCTATAACACACCACCTGTAATTGTATTGTGTGTTCACCACCCCAAGCCAAGTCTCCTTCCATCACCATTTACCCCCCTTTCGACCCTTCTACCTGCCCCACCCCCTTTCCCTCTGGTCACCACCACACTGTTGTCTGCACCTAGGATTTTTTTCTTGCTGAACACCTTCACTCTTTTCACCCGGCCCTGTAACCCCCCTCCCCACTGACAGCTGTCAGTCTGTCCTCTGTGTCTATGAGTCTGTTTCTATTCTGCTTGTTAGTTTATTTTGTTCATTAGCTCCCACTTTGACCTGCTTTAAATGCTTGTCTGCGCACCGGGGGGTACTTGGCCTGTCCAACGTGTCACGTGCTGTCTGCACCCCGGCTCTGCTTTGAAGGACACCCACACCCACAAAATTAGGCCGATGCTATCTTATTTGAATGAATTTTTAAAAACTGTGAAGATTTAAAATGCAAACACTAGAAGGTTTTTCCCTTCCCTGAACAGCTGGTTTCTATATGCCTCTGCTAGGATGTCATAAACAGTTACACTCCAAACAGTCACAACACAAGTTCTTTATAAAAAGGCTTTTCTTCACGGAGCAGCTTCAGGCAGTGATCAGTGCTTTAGGGAGCGTTTTCCCAAACAAGTTTGTCAACGTCTCACCTTATAGGCCCCAGGTGTGCTTATGAAGCACTGAGATAGATTTTCAATCACACCCACCCAGTGGGCGGTGCTCCCCCTGGGAGTCAGGTGGCTTCCTGCCTTTATCAGGGGGGTCACTTTGTAAGTTACATAAATGTCTAATAACCATGTCGTACACCCAAAACTAATATAATACTGTACATCACCTATAATTGAAAAATAAATGTAAAAACAATGAAAATAAAGTAGAAGAGACTGCTCCCTCCCCCCGCTGCCTTGGCCAATGCTGGTGGCTTCTGTCGCTTCCCACGCTCAAAAGCCAGAATGGCAGAGAGGGTCGGGGGTCATCACATCCAGTTCTTTCCTTCTGGGGCACTTGGGAGACCACACTAGCCAGCCCCTCACTCTTAGTAGGGCCCCGGGAATGTTCTGGCCATCAGAAGTGATGTGTGATCCCAGCTGAGGCAGGATGAAGCTCCCTGAGTGCTCTACTGTTGCCACAGCAACTGGAGGCCACCAATTCCCATGATGCTACAGGACAGAGGCAGCCAGGATGTCTGCGTCACTGCTCAGAAGGGAGACACCTGGGGAGCCGCTGGACCCACAGTGTGAATGAGAAATAATCCCTTAGGTTTCAGAAGTGGAGACTTTGGGATTCGCTTGTTACAACGTGGTCTACTCTGACTGTGCCAGCACAGCAATGGTGGAATCTATCCTGGGAAGTCAGCTTCACATTTTACCTCCCTTAAGTGTAAAGTTCCATCTAATTGCAAAATACTCACTTGTTAGTTTGGTTATCTGCCATGTTTCAAAAGTTATTGCAAATGAATTAGTTTCGCTGTTGAAAAATAGGTAAAAAATGAAAAGCTTGGCTCCACATTAAACATTTTCAGCGAAGGTCACATTGTTCTAGATTCTCCACTGGCAACCACTTGGGAGATGTAGAGTAACTTGGCTGCCTCAGTTCTGGTGTAACTGGCGCACATCACTGTATGGTTGTAACTTTCATATTTGCATACATTTTTAGACTTCGAAGATTCAATCCAAACAATTTAAGACGTTCAAGCTCATAGTTTGGTCAAAACATTTGTCTGCTATCTCCCTTAGGACAGATCAATAATACAGGTACCCCCTGCTTTTCGACAGTTGCATTACACCACTTCATTTTTGTGAAAGACCTACACTGTACTAGTACCTGTTTTCACTGACCAAAAGAAATCCGAAGAGGATTTTTGCTTTTATGAAAAATTTGAAAGGACAAAATAGGGTTCAGTGTTAGTTTTGCAGCAGCCGTTACAGAGGCGGGTGCACCCCAAACTAGCGAGCGGCCCTCCAGGTTCCTTCCCCAGGACCCGCACTCAGCACCTCAGTACTAAGCTGCCAGAGCTTTGAACTGTGTCCGTGAGCATCTCTGCTTTGTCTCCATTTATTTTGTGCATCTGTCAGCAAGATGTGTCCCATCAGAAAAGCCTAAGAGAGCTCGTAAGGATGTTATGTTAGCATAAAACTGGACGTAAGTGTATTTGGTATAATTTGATTGGTTATTTTGGGGGTTCTGGGAATGCTAAAAAATTCTTCGACATAAACTAATGGTATTTCCCTCCTTGCTTTATTCCATTCAGCTTGCTTTCGGAGACGGGGGGGGGACCTATAATTGCTATCATTCATTGAACGATTCCTAACATACCTTATATCTAACTTTACATACATTATATCTAAACCTCAAAATATCCCACTGTATTAGCCAGGTTCTCCAGAGAAACAGTCCACGGATGTTGAAGGGTCCAGAGTGCACCACCATGGCATAGAAGTTATTTGGAGCAGAGGGCATTTGAGAGTCAACAGGTGCATATCTGCATCAAAGCAGAGCCTCCTAAAATACGCAACTCACAAATCCCCTCCCCAGGAACCTCAGGAGTTCTGGAACCTGGAGAGAGCAACTCTTACCACCAGGGACAGAAATCAGCACCGTACCTAAACAGGCATTGTCACAAGACTCTGGTGTCTCCCATCTATTTGCCTGGGGACCCATGCCTGTTCCCAAAAGGCACTGTTCCTCTGTAGTGCCCTTCCCACCCTCCCCCAGCACTAAGAAGTCATTTGTTTGCCTGTAAGTGCCCTTCCCCCCTCTTCTTCCCCTATGAGCCTCCAATTCTCACCATCTCCTGGTCACATTTTTCTGTGAACTCCTGTAAATGTACATGGATCAAAATCTCTCTTTGCCAGTTTAATTTGCAGGCCTCCATTCTGAACTAAGAGGGCAAAGGAAATCCATTTTCCCCTCCCTGACAGTAGTGTGTATCTATGTGTGTGTGTGTGTATGTGTCTGTGTGTGTGTGTGTGAGAGAGAGAGAGAGAGAGAGAGAGAGAGAGAGGAATAGGTTTATTTTAAGAAATTGGCTCTTGCAATTGTGGAGGCTTATCAGGTCCAAATTCTTTAAGGTGAGGCTCTCAGGCTGGGGACCCAGGGAAGAGTTGCATTCAAATCCAAAGGTGGTTTTCTGGGAGAATTCGCTCTTCTCCAAAGGATGTCAGTTTTCTCTTTCTTTCTTCTTTTTCTTCTTTAAATTAAGGCCTTCAACTGATTGGATGTGGATGGGGCCCATCCACATTGTGAAGAATAATCTGCTTTATTGAAAGCCTACTGATTTATATGTTAATCTCATCTTTAAAAAAATACCTGCATCTGGAATAATGCTTGATCAGATCAGAGTACCGTGACCTAGTCAGATCAATACTGAGATTAACCATTAACCATCCTGACTCCCATTTTATGTATGAGGATATTGACACTTGGAGAAAGCAATTCAATTGCTGGAGGTAAAAGGAGCAGCAGAACTGTAGCAGAGCTGGGATGCGATTCCCGTCTGTGGCTCTGAGCCCTTGGTTTTCGCTTCCTGGCATGGCACATTCACCCTCTGCCCAGGGTCTTCTCATAGGGTGGGCTTTATTTACCTGTTTTTTCTTCTGAAATATCTTGGTCTTATCATTCCATTGTAAGCAATACAGCTTGATGTTCCTCAAAAATAATTTTGACTCTATCAGTGTAGCTGGAAACATCATATTCACTACATGTTTGTTGACTAGTTGATGATATTTTAGAGAGATGTTTAAGGGAGAAGAATTTTCCAGAGCTTTGGCTACCAATACTGGTGTTTTTTATTTTATCTTGAGCTTTAATTTTTTAATATTTTATTTATTTAGTTTTAGAAAGGGGGGAAGGAGGGAGACAGAGGGAGAGAAGCACTGACGTTAGAAACATCAGTCAGTTGCCTTTCATACGCATCCCGACCCAGCTTTAGTTTTTGAATAGTTTATCCACGTGGTTCAAAATTTAAAAGGTGACAGGATTCTATAGTGAAAACCCTCCTTTGCATTTCTGTCACCGACCCCCAATTTCCCTCTATTAGAAGCATCACTCCTATGCATTCCTTGTATATGCTGCTCAAAACAGCCTATGCAAATATTTAAATTATATACTCCTTTTCTTCTTTTTTATGTTAGCTGTTTTGCACCTCACTTTTTCATTTTCAAATATATCTTGGAGGTTGTTCCATATCAAGTGCTCATAGTGTTTGGAAGCATCAGAAATACTTAACCATGTAATATGCAAATAATAATATTACAATAATACAACTTACTTGACCCCAAGCCTTTGTCCTTAATGCAAAATATTCTCCGAATCCCTATGGACAATGCTGGCATCAGTAATCATCTCTATTTTATGGCAGTTTACCTGCTTCCCAAGTGTTGCTCTGGTTTCTTAGCCAAGAAGCCTCTGCAAATATCTTTTGCTTCCTCTGTGAAGTTACCATGTTGGAATTTGATCTCTTCTTTCAGAGTTCTTTGCTTTAAATCCTCTTTGTTGACTTTTTCCTTGTAATTTTTGAATGGTGTTCTTCCAGCAACCCTTTCGTAAATACTGCATCCCATTGCAAACCAGTCCACCGGAGAGGAATAACTCACTTTTCTCATTAGGATTTCAGGAGCCACGTAACCACTGGTTCCAGCCTGTAACACCCAAACAAAAAACAAGGCAAAACAAAAAGGCACTAAAGTGAGTATAACAGACATTGCTGATCGTCTATCCAAAACCCATTTTTAAAAATATTTTACTTATTTATTTGTAGAGAGGGGAAGGGAGGGAGAAAGAGAGGGAGAGAAATATCAGTGTGTGGTTGCCTCTTGTGCGCTCCTGACTGGGGACCTGGCTCACAACCCAGGTATGTGCCCTGACTGGGAATCAAACCAGCAACTCTTTGGTCTGCAGGCCAGCACTCAATCCACTGAGCTACACCAGCCAGGGCCCAAAACCCATTCTTAATCATTTTTAAATGTACAGTTCAAGAGAATTAAGTACACTCACACCACTGTGCAATGAATCTCCAGAACTTTTTTCATATTGCAAAACTGAAACTCTAGTACCCACTGAACGATAATCCCCCAGCCCCGGGTACCCACCACACTACTTTCTGTCTCTATGAATTGGACTACTCTAGGGACCTTATGTAACTGGAATCATGCAGTATTTGTCTTCTTTTGTAACTGTGTGTGATTTCAATCCATTCAACTATTCAACAAATGAATACCTACGACATATTTGTAATGATGGAGTATATGTTTACATTATAATACTCAACACCAAGCTGTGTTTGGTTAAAGTATAATGTGTAACTTCTACAGCAATTAAACATGCAAATAAGGAGCCCTGGCTGGGCAGCTAAGTTGGTTAGAGTGTTGTTCTGATACGTCACAGTTGCTGGTTTGATCCCTGGTCAGGGCACGTAAGTGCAATAACAAATTGATGTTTCTCTCTCTCTCAAATCAGTAAATAAAAATTAAAAAATGCCAACCAAGAACAGCTTAAAATGACACCAAGTTTACATGAGTACATGAAAATGATGATATAAATTATTGACAGAGTTGTGAGAAAAAAATGTAATCTATAAAGTGACCGCACTTCCAGGAGAGCAGTAAGCTTTAGAGCAATAGAAAATCAGATGCATCGGCAGTTCCTGTCCTTCAACCAGGTTCCTTCACTGTGGAGTGTGGACCCGAAAGAAATGACTCAGAAGAGAAAAGGGATCCATTTCAGGGTGCTCTGAGCCCCACCATTCACAATGGGCACGAGCTGGAAGCACCCGCAGTGCCCGTCGATAAAGACAACCGGCCAAAGTCTAGTGCTCATGTGAAGAAATGTATGTGCGTGATGGGCTTCACTGACGACTATGAATATGCATTTCAGTACGTGAAAAGGGTTGGAAAGTGTTTTAGCTATTTCTTATGGGACTTTTTTCTAATTGCTTAAGTATATTTTATGTGCCTTAGAAACATTAAATTTCTAGTAATTTTTACATGGATAGCAAGAAAAAAAGTTAAATGGCCCCAGCACTAACGAGGAGCAATTGGCTTGTGCAAGAAACTGCCCAAAGCAACCGGGGTGCAGCAGGCTATGCGGCGTGGGCCTGGCACGGCTGTTCCCACAGGAGCAGCGTGTGCCGTGCGTGATTTGGGCAACCGTGTACTCCAGTTTGCCTGGGACAGTCCCAGTTCACATCTGTGTTCGTGGCGTCTTGTCTAGTTTTGCATTTGCCTAGACTAACGGGTATTATTGCAGGCTACTCCGAGGTCCAGGCTATACTTTATTCATCTTTGTATCAGAAGTGGATACTTACCACCTTACTGGGTGCGTGCCCAGCAAAGCACTTGTCGAATACACAGCAGTGAAAGTGCTGACTAGATGTCTTGCGTTCACTATGGAGCTGTGCCCTGCAGGGTTCTAGAGATACCAAGACCTGTAAGGCTTGGATCCCGCCCTGGAGCACAAACAGGCTGGTAGAGATAGACAGGGCGAAAGGCAAATTCAATCCCGTTGGGTAGATGCCATAATGGGAACGAATGTAAAGAAGCACAGAGGATGTGTGTGTGTGTAGGTACCTCACTGAAGAGCGACACCTGAGTCGAATCATGAGGGAACAATGTGTCACTGAGGGGCATATGCAAGAGATGAAGCCAGGAAAAATGTGAGGTGCTCAGGGAACTTTAAGAAATTTGGCATCTCTGGAATGTAAGATCTGTGGGATGCACTGGTAGGAGGAGGGACTGGAGGGGAGATGTGGACGAGTCTGGGAAACGTTTGTGAACCAAGGCGGCAAAAGGCCATTCCCAGTTTCCCTTTTCCCTTACATCCTGCTATCACGGGGGCCAGAAGGCTAAGTGGGCCGCCTCCCAGCATTCTTTGCAGCTAAGGCAGTGACTTGATGTGAGCAAGGTGAAGGTGCTGAGGGTTGGGGGAAGGGGAGGGAGCTCCTGTGGAAATACGTAGGAGATATGATGGGCTAGTGGACAGGCAGGGGCCGGACAGCGGATGTGAACTGGGACTGTGCCAGGTGAACTGGGGTACACAGTCGCCCAAATCACACACAACACACGCTGTTCCTGTGCCCCTGCCGGCTCCCACGGCCCCAGGATGCCCTAGACCTCGTCTCGTTTGTATTTCACTATGAATCTCTAAGAGACAAAGTTGCTTTAAAAAATCCAAAAACCAAGCACAAAAACCAAATAACATTATCTGACTTAAAAACAACAATAATTCTTTAATATTATCAAATATCTGGACATGTTAACACTTTCCCCAATTGTCCTATAAATTTGCTCTCTGAAGTTTGTTTAAATTTGGATTAAAAATGCTTCATACAATGTGATTGATTGCTATGTCTCTTAAATTTCTATGAATATATGTCCTTCCTTCATCTGTGATGCCCCCCTAAAACTTTTTAATGAAAAAAACTGTCCAAACTGTAGAGTTTGCCCCAGTTGGGTTTCGCTGACTGCATCTCTATGGTACGTTTAACTTGCTTCTTTTTTTCTCTCTGTTTCCTGGACATTAATAGCTAGATCTAGAGGCTGAATTTTTCTACTGACCTATTAATTTCTGCAGGTGTGACATGTTTTTATTAACATGTAATTAACATAAATTAATGTGCACAGCTCTTATTCAGTGAAATAAACTGTGACAATTAAGCATGCCCACACAAATGCCACCAAAACAAGATCGGGCCCGTTTTCATCTGCGAACGCCCGCCGCCGTCCCCACCCCCACCCCGCCGCGTGCCCCTGTCCAGTCCGCTCTGCTCCCGCTGCCCGCGCAGCCCTCTCCGGGTTCCTGTCCCCGAAGATGAAGTTTGTTCGTTCTTGAATTTCGTAGGAATGGAATCGAATGTTACATACATTTTTGTGTCTGATTCCTTTTTTTAGATGTTTTTGAGATTTATGTGTGTTGTTCTGCAAACACCAGTTTTTAAAATTTCTATATATCTTTGTTGTTTTTTTCTGAATGTTCCTTATTTTATAGCACATATTCTTGTCTCATGGATGTGATATCTTCTCTTAAATCTCAAAAGGTGTTAGGTAAGTTTTAACAAATGGTCTCTCCTACTTTCTGTGTTGTTTCTGTTTTCTACAAGTTTTTTCTTCTGGGTTTTTTTTTTTTTTTTTTTGCATTGTCTTTCATTTTAGAGAGTTTTTGAAATGACAAGTGAACTTTGACTATTTATTTGTTTGCACATATGAGTGCACCACTAAAAAGTTGAGAGCCAGCTGGTCAGTGGGTGGGCTTCACCGTAGGTTGACCCTGTCAGGCCATTTCAATGGGGACCTTACCTGGGAGTCTCCATTGACCTTATTTGTTAGACTGTCCAGCTTCCTTATGCAGACCCTCCAGTGCCCCTTCCGAGAGGGGTCAGCCTGCTTACCCTGGGGCTGGGGGCCGACATGGGGAAGGGGCTAAGGGTTTCCCCATATGTAGTATTTCACGGACCTCAACGCTCAGTTGGGCTATAGGCTGCTACCCAGCCTCTCTGTGGTTCAGTCTCTTCTGCTGGGCTGGGAGGGGCTCAGAGAAAGACTGGAAAGAACACTCACCTGCAGTTCAGACACTCCAGGCTCTGGCGATCGGTGAGTTCCGCTCAACAACATCTACTGTGAGCTTGCTCTGCGTGTGTCCTGTGAGCTTGCTCTGCGTGTGTCCCGCTTCCCGTGAGCAGATTCCAGAGGTGACTCCAAGGACTAAAATCACTAGTCAGAACACCGGATAAACATCAGCTGCTCAGCAGAAGCTGTAAGGTGAAAGCAGAGAACTCGCCTTGTCCTGAAAACAGGATTGTGAGACACGCGGGGAGAGCAGTTGGAAATAACAACGGATAATCCTTACTGAGTGCTCATTACATGCTAAGTATTTTCTCAAGTGATTTACATGAATTTCTTGTCTAAGCTTCATAATAATCTAATGAGGTGGAGACCACTTTATCCCCCATTTTTCAGGGTAGAAAACTGAACCACGGAGAGGTTAAATCTTGTTCAAGGTCACCCCCCCCAGACTCACACCCAGGCCTGCACTTTGACCCTCTGCATTGCCCTGCCTCCATAGAAGGAGGGCAAGTGGCTTTTTCTCACCCCTGCATGTCCCCTTCAGGATCCATTTTTTTTCCCTTTAGAGACCCCTCCTTCTCTCTCTCCATTTGCCATGTACTAAGCGCACACCTTGGTCCATTCTTATTTAAGCTGCTTCCCTTCCCCCTTTCCCAACAAATTCTCCATTCTTTGCTTGCATCTCTGTCCATCAGAGGCTGGCTGGGCTGTTCCACACTGAAGGCTGCTGGGAGGCGAGGGTGGGCGGTACTCTGGGAACACAGCGCGCACTCCTCCCCCAGGAAGTGAATGAAGGATCGGCCTCCATCTTTCCAGCGCTATAGCCTGCTGGGGTAGTGGAAAAAGCACGAGACAGCCGAGTAGCCTGAGATACATTCCAAATAATTTTCAGGGCTAAATTTACCTCTTGGCCCCAAAGACAGAAAATGTCATGGTGCAGTTCTGAAGGGCACCACCTCCCTGAAGAGTGGAGGCTTTTCACAGAGGAGAAGAATGGAATTAGAGGCGCATGCCAGAGTCTCAGCACCCAAATTCCATCGCAGCCTCCAGCTGAAAAAATTAATTGCCGGGCCTTTATGCCATTTATCTTCTGCATGTGAACTCCCTCCTCAGAGCGGGGTGGGAGGAGAGAATGGACCCAGCAGCAGGGGACAGGGGCTGACCGCGCTGACCTCTCTGGCTCCGTTTAACTCCTGCAGTTACAAAGGGCCCCTGCACGTCGATCTCTGCACCATCGAAACAGTCGCTTTCAGTTCTTGTGACCAGACTGCCATTGCCAGGGCTGGAGAGATCACCCACGTGTCAGCGCAACAGAACTCTTAGTGGAGTTTTTTGTGTGTGGTTTGTCCTTTTTTTTCTTTTGCTTCATTTTGTTTTGCTTTTGTTTTCATAGTGCCCTTTGGCAAACTCACACAGTCAGCACCTGCTCAGGCAAAGCAAAGCGTACCCAGCATCACAGGGCCTCAAGCATCAGACCTCACAGGGTCTGGGTCCCAGCAGCTGTCCTCCTCCCTACTGCCCCCTCCCACGCTGGGCACAGCAAAAGGTCCATCTACCACAGTCATTGCACGTGGATTGTTTAGTTTCATCAGGGCCACCTGTCACCTACAGATGCCCAGGCTTTGAGGAATGTGGACACCCTAAGGGGGGGTTCAGGGTCAGAGCCAGTCCGCTGGGACCTGTGCAGACACCCTCTATGTTGCTCTTGCTGTTGGGTGCTGGTTTCCACTGACCTGTAGCTGCTGTCACACCCATCTCTGCGCCCCGGGGGCGGAGTGGCAGGGCCCAGGCTGGGTGGATTCCGCATTCAGGGCAGTCCCAGCAGTGACTGTGACCTCAGAGATGATGAGAACAGGGAGGGGCCCTTCAGTGGGTCTGAGAAGGAACAGTTCACATCTTAATAGCTTTACACACCCATAAAAGAGCATGTGTGTGCACCTGCATGCACATGAAGGTTCTTCAAGGTCAAGGTCAGGAGTTAATCTCCAACTTCCACTGAATCTGAAAAGTTGGCAACCTTGAAGTCCATCATTAGAAGAAATACCAGTGTCGTGCCCCTGGTGTGGCCAGACCAGGCTGTGTTTGATGACCAGGTGGGGAGAAACACAGAGAAGGCAGCTCTCTGCATTTCCAGGAGGCCGTGGCCCGTGGCGTCGGCCCAACAAACCGGCCAGTGGAGCAAGAAACCACCCGCGGATGTCTCTCCCCCCTCGTTCATCACAAACCAGATCCACTCAACAGCACAATCCAAACAGAAGAGGGAATCAGAATGTACATCTTTTGTTTGCTGTGGCAGGAGAACTGTTGAGCAGAGGAAAAAAACAAGCTGAGCTTAGCGCTATCAGCTGTTTCCTGGGGCTCACTCCTTCCTTCCTCCGAGGGGGGCCTGGCCGCTTTGTTCTCGTTCCCAGCTGCTCCTCTGCGCCTTTAAGCAGTGGCCTTTGCAGACCTCGGAGGAATGCACCCGAGACCCCAGGGGACTTAGTTCCAAGGCCCCGCCCCAGTGCTGGGCCCCAGGCTACAACCTCCAGAGTGTTGGCCTGCTCAGCCGGGGGCCCAGTTTTGCTCCTCACCTACCCGAGGGTCTCTGACTGCCTGCCCCTTTCTGACGGGGGAACAGGAGCCTCACCAGAGGTGGCTTCCTGCTCTTTCTGACACCCCTGGGAGGACACCGTTTCAGAGAGCCCCCACAGGAGACCCAAAAGAGGGGTCCCTGCAATAATGGTTTGTGAGCTATGAAGCCTGGTATCAGTCTGCTGTAGTTCAGATCCCAGCTTTACCAAGTATTAGCTGCTCACCTGGGGCTGGTTACTCAGTCTGAGTCTCCCAGTCTTTACCTCATAGGACTATGATGAAGATGAAAGAGATAAGTGCTTTCCAAAAGCCCGACGCACAACAGGCCCTCGGTAGGTTAGCAGCGATGGTTGTCAAGACTGGGTTTCAGTTGACTGGGGCAGGGAAGCTGTGCGAGAAGAAAAACCCAGAAGCCTCTAAGACGCCACTGGATTGAAAGATGGGCCTGGCACATATTCAGAGATCAATACAGTAGTTGTGATTCTTCCACTGGAGTGTGTTCTTTGGTGGTTTCATGTTCCACAAACCTATCCAGCAGCGGGCTGAGGCATATTTTCCATGGTGCCTTCAAGATGCTCAAAATAAAACCACAAGTCAAGTACCATGTGGCTGTGAGCGAGCAAGACAACTGCGTGTGCCTGCTCCGTTCCACCTGGAGGTGAGCTGCATCCTCGCCCACTGCCCATTGGGTGCAGCCTGGGCTCCTGCCGGCTCCCAGTGCCTCCCAGAGAACAAAACACAGCCACAAAGGTCACCTGAGCAGCTGCGGTGCCATCAGGTGAGGAGGAAACAATGCAACAGGGGGGACTGTGACAAAAGGGGCACTTGGCTTCTTGTTGAATAATCAGAACAGTCATTTCCCGATTGCCTGCCAGATGGCTGGCCCTCTGCTAGGCACTTACCTACCTTGTTTCTCAATCTTCTCATCAAGGCTGAGAAGCAGGCTGTCTTAACAGGGCTCAGAGAAGAGGCATGACTTTCTGGGGTCATGCCCATGGCTATGGTCAGCTGATGTGGCTTTTAGAAGACGGTACTTCGTCATGACGTGTGGACCATTGGCTGGCTGTCAGCCCACACTGTCCCTGTGGTCAGGTGACCCTCATGAGGGGTCAGCCTGTGCATCTGTACACAGCAGCCATCATTAGTGGCAGACTCATTGGCACACTCATGCTCCTTCCATCTCATGATCCTGCGGACCATATTTCATCAGCTGCACTTGACCTGAATGGATGCTCTGAGGTTCCAATACGTGTCTACATCAAATTAGAGGATGCAGCAACCTTTTGGCCCCTGGATTGCATCATGTTGCACGACAGCGCCCTCCAGAGGAAGCTGCAGGCCTCCTGGCTGTCTCCTCACCTCCATAGGTCACTAGGCAATGTGCTGACCCACCCACTTCCCAGAGCCTCTGCTTCATCCCCCTCTGCCCTTCCAACACTGATTTATCACTTCCAAACCCGAAGGCCTTAGTGGCTCCCAACACCCTTGCCATGGGGTTCAAATGCCCTCATCTGACTCTTCCCACTTCCTAGACTCTGGCATCTCTAGCTGTGCCCTGTCACCCCTCATACTCTGTGACTCCACACTCTAGACAGCCGCAGAGCCACTCTGTTTGTGAATGAACTCACACTCTTGCTTCATGACTTTACCTTGGCCGGGGTTCCAGCTGTGGCACCGTGGACACAGGATCACCCTCCAGGCAGCGGCGCTGTGCTGGGCTTTGTAAGACACTGGCAGCTCCCCTGGCCCCCACCCACTATTCGCCAGTAGCAGCTCTCCAGTCATGACCATCAAAACTGTCTCCAGTTTTGCCACATGTCCCCTGGGTGCCTGAATCGCCCTCAGCTGAGGACCACTGACCTGTGCTGATCCCTTTGCCTGCCTAGCTTCTGTTTGCCTTGTAAGTGGTTGTCATTTCCTCCTGGAAGCCCTTCCTGACCCCATGTCCCCACGTCAGGCTTGGTGCCCTCCTACACACCCAACTGGGACAGCCCTGACCACACTGCATTGTCACTGCCCTTTTTCTTCTGGGTCTCTTCCCCGTCCTGGGGCTTTGTGAAGACCAGCCTTTGTTTGCTTGGTTCCCTGTTGTACTCAGAGTCCAGCGAAGTCTGTACCTGCAACAAAGTCTCACCCAATAAATCATCCTGGACACCCCTCTTTCCCTTACCCCATATCCAGGGCATCACCGTGGCCTGTTCATTCTGAAGTCCCCTCCCAAGTTATCCATGAACTCTGGCTCCACCACCACCTCTGTGGGCTGAGCTGCTGTCATGTGTCACCTGGATGACAAGGGACCACAGCCCACCTGAATCCCTCCTGATCTGCTCTCATTTCTGATGAAGTAATTTTTTCAAAACAGAATTCCGAGCATGTTGCCCCTTTAGTTAAATCCTTCCAAAGGCTGTCCAGTGTTCTTACGCAAAACCCAGCACTTCACGTGGCCCATAATGCCAGGTTTGGTGTGGCCCCCACTACACCTCTCCAGCTTCACTTGAACCACATTTCTCTTGCTTTGTGCCTTTCCTTTTCTGTCTTCCTTTCATTTCCCCCAGAGCACAGGGTACTTTGCACAGGCTATTCCCATTGCTTGACATACTCTGTCCAGATTCCCTCTTTAGGCTCTTGGCCACCACTGTGCAGCTGCTGGGACCAGGGCCAGCTAGTGCAGTAGAACAGGGCCCTGTGCTCCGAAGAAGCCCTGTGCTGTGGTTTAATGAAGTTCAACCACAGGAAGCTTTATTGATTGAACAATGTCAAGCTAAATTCACACATGAGCAAGTGATAGTGGGGTGGGGTGGCCGTGGCTGCTTTTGTAGCTGTTTCTGTGGCCTCTTGGAGCCATGTCTGGGGTCCGCTAGGTGCCATCCTGCCTGCCCAGCACTTAGACCAGCGGCTTGACCAGCTCTGCCTTGTGCACGAGCTGTAGGACATCTCTGCAGGACTTGAGCTTGGTCAGAGCCACCTTGGCATCTGAGTTGACATCGCACTTGCTCAGGGGCCCCTCGTGCAACTCCTCCGGAGACCCCACCAGCAGCATTTGTAGGAAGTCCATGAAAAACTCACTGGGGTCCTCCCCTGTGGCCAGCCTGCAGGTGCAGAGCAAGGTGAGTCTACCAGCAGGATGGTGCCGTTCCCTGCATGGGAGACAGCAGAGGTTTTGAAGGCTGTCTTGACACATTTTTGAATTTGTATTTTGTGAGTTAAATCCAGTGAGACAATGGAGTATGCGCCCAGGTCTTGGATCCTCGGCTTACACATGCACAATCCTGTCTCCTGTTGCCTTCCTGCAGCCAAGATGGGTTCTTGGCTGTCTGCGCCCCAATCTCTTCTCAGTAACTGGTGCTACCCTCTGCTGCCAGTAGGGGCCTGGAGCTGGCTGCAGGGAGGGCTGGGGTTGGCCTACTGCTCCCTTGGGTCCAGTTGTGGGATGGGGCTCTGGGTGTCCATGAAGGTCGCCACTCATGCCTCATGTATCTCTGAGCCTGAGGGAGTGACATTGAATGGCAATTAAAAAAAAAAACATGACTGGTTGAAAAATTGAACATGCAAGAGAGCAGAGAGCTTTTTCCTGGTGTCTGAACGAGGGGCCCCACATTTTCATTTCGCCACGAGCCCCGAGATTTATGTAACCATCCCTGGCCGGGTCCACTGACTGCTGATGGCTCACAGCTGCGCCACACCCTGGGAATTGCCCTCTGCAGCAGGGAACTGCCTTGCGCAAGTTTCTCTCATTGTGGCAGCTGGCCAAGGTCCCTGACTGGCTCACGGAGGGATACAAAAGCCTGGACCCCACCTTGATTAGGGACAAGTGTGAGAGCCACCCCGATTCCAGAGCCTGCTGAAGGGCTGCCTCCCTGTGGGTTAGCTTCCCCCTCTGCTCAGTCATGCCTTCCTCGTGCACATAGCTCATGGAAGTGCACCCTGAAAAACCTCCCACCTGTCAATCTGTCTCAAAGTCCATTGCCAGGAAACTTAGCCTAAGCCACCACACCACCTGCTTTGGAGAGTGAATTCTTATCTACTTTCCAATATCAAGTAAGTTGTATTTCCCTGTGGGTAACTCTGATCCTCGCATGTTAAATCAAGTCCTCCTCGGAGAGTCCCAGGTATCACATGTTTCCAGCATTCATTATAATTTAATTTTACATTCATTTGCATTCCATCTCCCCTACTGAACTCTAAGCTCCATGTAGGCAGAAAATCATGTTCATTTTTAGCTTATCATTTTAGTCCTCATGTTTAACAGTCTTGGGAAATGCTTAATAAATATATGTTGAATGTTTGTTTGATAGAATGAATGAATAAATGAATGTCTCTTCAATGGAGGAATGCTAAAAAAATAATTCTAAGACTGCTGTGCAGATTTTTGAATGCCCTTAATAGTGGTGAATACTTTTTGAGACAGGACTTGAAGTTTTTGTAGTGGTCAAAAGGTACTAGGAATTAAATGATGACGGTGGTTATGATTTGGGTGAAGACCCGTGTGTGACAACGAGGTACCAGCATGCCTCTCCTGTGTGGCTCTCAAACTGTCACTCAGAAGTAAATTTTTTAAAAAAAGCATTTAGAGCAGGGTCAGGATTGTTGTGATGTGTGTAGGTGTTAACTCCTGATGAAACCCATCCAGCAATCTTTTAAAGATCACTAATTCAGCAGGTCTCTGGGACTGTGTTCAGTATAAATATAATAATGCCCGGCCTCTGTCACCCACTATCCTTCTGCATGTGGGGAGCTGGCCAGGGCGTCAAGGCAGGACAAGGTGACCCACACGTGCAAGCTTTTGGGGCATTATTCTACTTCGTTCCCATCACAAATGTCCACAGACTTAGTAATTTAAAACAACACCCATTGATTACCTCACAGTTCTATGAAGTTTGGGCACGGCATGGTGGGGTTCTTTGGTCAGGATCTCACAAGGCCAAAGTCAGGATGTCTGGTGGGCTGCATTCGCATCTGGAGCTCAGGATCCTCTTCAAAGTCCACATGGTTATGGCACAATTCAGCTCATTGTCATTGTAGGATTCGGGTCACGGTTCCTCTTGTTTCTCTGTCAGCCAGAAGCAGCTCTCAGCTCATTGCCACATAGTTCTCTTCATCTTCAAAGTCAGCGGTGGTGTGTCGAAGCCCTGTCCTGCTTTATATTTCCGATTTCTGCTGCCTCTGACCTCCATGCTCATGTTTAAAGGTCTCATGTGATTAGGTCAGGCCACCCAAATAGTTTCTCTTTTGGGCTCAAAGTCAACTGATTAGTAACTTTAATCACATCTTCAAAACCCATTGTGCCTTATAATGTAATAAAAGCATGGGAGTGATGTTTTATATTAATTCACAGGTCCTGCCCACACTTGAGAGGAGGAAATTATACAAGGGTAAGGGTCACGGAGGTAATTTCACAATTCTGTCTACCACAGCGTTGTAACAGTCATTCTTTTTTTTTAAGGTTCATTTTATTCTCATTTAAGAGAGAAGAGAAGGAAGAGAGGAAAGAGACATTGATATGAGAGAGAAACACCGATCAGCTGTCCCCTGTATGTGGGGATTGAGCCTGAAACCTGGGCATGTGCCCTGACCGGGAATCGAACCACTGACTTTTCAATTACAGGACAGCACTCCAACCAACTGAGCCATGCCAGCCAGGGCATACTAGTTATTCTTTTTTTTTTTAGTCTTTAAGTGATTTTTAAAAATAATTCCTTTTCGTTTTACCAAACTTTGGCATTGAGAGCCACAGTTCTTTTATTTATTTATTTATTTGTTTGTTTATTTATTTATTTCTCTTTAGAGAGGAAGGAGAGAGGGAGAGAAACACCAATGTATGGTTGCCTCTAGTGTATCCCCTGCTGGGAACTGGCCTGCAGGGAACTGGCTTGCAACCCAGGCATGTGCCCTGACTGGGAATTGAACCTCGATCCTCTGGTTCACAGACCTGTGCTCAATCCACTGAGCTACACCAGCCAGGGCTAAGTGATCTTTTTATTTTTTAAAATATATTTTATTAATTATGCCATTACAGTTGTTCTATTCCCCCCTCCATTCCCCTCCACCCTGCACACCCCTTCCCCACCATTCCCCCCTTTAGTTTATGACCACGTGTCTCAAGTTCTTTAGATTCTATATTTCCCACACTACTCTTGCCCTCCCCCTATCCATTTTCTACCTACAGTCTATGCTACTTATTTTCTGTACCTTCTCCCCCCTCCTCCCACTCCCCTGTTGCTAACCCTCCATGTGATCTCCATTTCTATGGTTCTGCTCCTGATCTAGCTGTCCACTTAGTTTGCTTTTGTTTTAGGTGTGGTTCTTAATAACTGTGAGTTTGCTGTCCTTTCACTGTTCATCTTTTCTATCTTCTTTTTCTTAGGTAAGTCCCTTTAACATTTCATATAATAAGGGCTTGGTGATGATGAACTCCTTGAATTTGATCTTATCTGAGAAGCACTTTATCTGCCCTTCCATTCTAAATGAAAGCTTTGCTGGATAGAGCAATCTTGGATGTAGGTCTTTGGATTTCATGACTTGGAATACCTCTTTCCAGCCCCTTCTTGCCTGTAAGGTCTCTTTTGAGAAATCAGCTGACAGTCTGATGGGAACTCCTTTGTAGGTGACTGTCCCCTTAGCTCTTGCTGCTTCTAGGATTCTCTCCTTCATTTTAATTTTGGCTAATATAATGATGATGTGCCTTGGTGTGTTCCTTCTTGGGTCCAACTTCTTTGGGACTCTCTGAGCTTCCTGGATTTCCTGGAAGTCTATTTCCTTTGCCAGACTGGGGAGGTTCTCCTTTATTATTTGTTCAAATATGTTTTCCACTTGTGGCTGTTCCTCTTCCCCTTCTGGTACCCCTATAATTCGGATGTTGGAACGTTTCAAGATGTCCTGAAGGTTCCTAAGCCTCTCCTCATTTTTTTGAATTCTTGTTTCTACATTCTTTTCTGTTTGGTCATTTTTTTCCTCTTTCTGGTCCACTCCTTTGATTTGAGTCCCAGTTTCCTTTCCTTTACTATTGGTTTCCTGTGCATTTCCATTCATTTCAATTAGTTTAGCCTTCATATGTTCCTCTAATTTGTGACTAGAATCAACCAGTTCTGTGAGCATCCTGATCACCAGTGTTTTGAACTGTGCATCTGAAAGTTTTGCTATTTCTTTATCGCTTAGATTTATCGGCTCTGGGGCTCTGAGTTGTTCTTGAGCCATGTTTTGATCTGCTCATGCCTGATACGTATGAGGAGCGGAGCCTTAGTTGGTGGGGCCACCCAGGTCACTGGTTTGTGACACTGTATGTGGGGGCAGGGTCAGAGAGGGACAATGGCAGTCCCCTCTGCCGCTTTCTGCTGCTGCGGCCTGCGAGGTCTGTCTCACTGCTAGCTCCTTCGCCAGTTTATCTGCATGCTAATGTGTGACTGAGATCAGCCCTCAGTGGGTCCACCACCTTGCGCCCTCATTGGGTCCAATGCCTTACGCCCTCAGTGGGTCTGCCTGCTTCTCCACACCTGGGATCCGCCCACGGCTGCTGACGCACCTGGGTTGCACCTGGGTCGTGTGCCTGGGTAGGTCTGGTGGATCTTTCCTGCCCAACCCCACTCTGCTGCTGGCTTTGCCCCTCTTACCGGTTTGGCTGAAGGGTTCGTTGTTGTCAGACTTCCGTGTAGTTCAATTTTCTGTGGTTTGGCTGTGTTTTTGTGGCTAAAACTTTGTTGTTTTTAAACCTAGTTGTGCTAGAAGGCTCAGTGCTTCCACCTACACCTCCATCTTGGCGGAAGTCCCCCCCATACTAGTTATTCTTCAGTTTTAATCCCTGTGTGAATAAACAGCTGAGTGCAATTTCCTAGACCCTGTCAATATTTTTTCCCCTGGGCATTGGTGCAACAGATGCCATCAGCTTGTCTACCCCCTAACCTCACTCCTCTTCTCCCTCTGCATCCTTTGCAGCAGGAGCTGGAAAACGAAGAACTCTATTTCCCAGGCTCCCTTGCAGCTGGAGGTGAACATGTGGCACGGGTCTGGCCAATGGGATGTAAGCAAAAGTCTGTTGACATTGCTTCTTCCTCCCCCTTTCTTCCATCCTGGAACGTGGACTAGAGGTTTGGAGTTGCAAAAGCCATCTTGTGACGAGGAGGAAAGGGCCAGGAGATTTCTACAGAGACCTTGGTTGGGCCTGGACCGTTGAGAATCTGGTGTTCTGTTACATGTAGCAAAAAGCAACCCTAACTCACACAAGACTAAATGAGGAGCTGAAAGAAGAGAATCTAGTGAAGACTCTGACGTCACCACGACTGAACATTTCTGGAAAAACTGCACAGAGCCAGCGCAGAGCCAACCTGTATAATCAGGGAGATTCTCCTTCACACCTTTGTCATAACACTCAGTATAATTCTCCATATAGTATCGTGGCATTAAAACAAGCTAGTGGCTACAGAAGCCCTGCAGGTGTGTCATCTTTCATTTCTTTTGTGAAGTGTAACATTGTGGCCTTCAGGGCCCAGTCACAGGTGCAGGAGCTGCAGTGCATAGGAAATGAAGCGCTTTTCCTTCGCTGTGCACAGGGGTAACTGCTGAAGGAGGGGGGCTTTCCTTTCTTCTGTCTTTTTATTGCTTCCAATCTTGCTCTCTCTTTTACCCCACCCCTCTCGATGGTCCCCCAGGCTTTGGGGGCAGACCTGAGGACTGGGACATGAAACTTCTTAGATGGGGCAAGTAGTCTAAACCCTGAAGTTTGGTCTCACGGGACAGAGAAGGACCCAGGAAAGGCTAAGGGCCAGCGGTCTGGAGGTGGTGAACTTCTCTACCAAGTGCGTCCTTTACAGTAGATAACATCAAGGAGGCACAGAAAGTTTCCTGCCAGTTCCAAAGGAGCTGGAGCTGGACACAGGAGCCACTAAAGGAACTGGCCTTCAACATTCTCTCAGCCCAAGAACGAAGCTGGAGGAAGACAGAGAAAAAATTTCTAACAGAGAGAGAGAGAGAGAGAGAGAGAGAGAGAGAGAGAAAGAGAGAGAGAGAGAGAGATGAAGCTATGTATCTCCTAAATCTCCAGCAAGGTGAAGCTATATCACCTTAGCATGGTCCATGGACTTGGGACACTCAGAAGTAACATTTCTACTGTGCCTAATTGACAATACAAATTCAAACCCCTGGAGTAATGCATGTGGGTTTTTTCTTGCGTAGACAGACATCGGTTCACGACATTCCCATTTCCGTTACAAGGTCCCAAGGAAAACGCTCTGCCTCCTCCCCACCACGTAGGAGATGGCGTTACGAAGTCCTCCGCTCCATTCCACGTCTTCCTTGGTTTCTCCTCCATCACGCACTCCCTTCCCTCCTCACAGAACCAGCACGTTCTCTCCTGATTCTGGCCTCAGCCTCTGTATCTGCTCCACTCTTCCTGCTGCAACGCCCATCGTCCTCCCCGTGTCCCCCTCCGGCGACCGGCCTCCCTCTTTCCTTAGTGCTGCTCTCTTCCTCCAGGTCGGTCCGACCTGCACAGTCTGAGTCTAGACCTTGACAAAGGCTCTGTGGTTTCCTAAGTGCCAAGTCCCACAGACCGTGTGATCGCCACGCCGTTCAGCAGTGTTGACGGCGCTCTGTTCCGGAAGACCTGTCCTCCTCTGGCTCTGGGGGCAGAGGCTGCCCGCGGTGCCTGCTGCTTCCTGAGCCACGACGACGCCAGGTCCCCATGCGGAGCCCAGACTTCTCTCCACAGCACCAGACCTGCGGGTCTCAGTGTCCAGGACACCTCCACCCACCTAGAGGAGCCTCATGTGTAATACCATCACAATTGAACGTGGCAGCTTCCGCCCCTGTCACTTCTGGTCACTGGAACTAGAGACCCTCACTACCGCTCTCCCCGAGGTCCCGCCCAGTCTCTTCCCAATAGCTCCGATTTACTCCCACTCCTTCAGTCCCACTGGCTTAAGCAGGCCCCCATCGACCCTTCCTGGGCCATGACATCGAGATCCTAACTTATTTCTCTGCCTCTTATCTACCTTTTAAATTGGTCACTTATTTATTTTTTAATATGTTTATTGATTTTAGAGAGAGTGGAAGGTGGGGTGGCAAGAGAGGAAGACAGAAACATTGATTGGCTATCTCCCATAAGGACCCTGATCAGGAATTAAATTGACAGCCTCGTATGTGCCCTGACCCGGAATCGAACACCCAAACTCTTGGTGTATAGGACTATGCTCCAACCAACTGAGCCACACCTGCAAGGGCTCACATTGGTCTTTTAAACATGCAAGTAGACTTACGTCATTTCCCTTCTTAAACCCTTTCAACAGCTGTTTGTTCCCCACAGGAAAGCATCCCAGCACCCTTGCACGATCTGAGCCTGACACTTCTCGTCGCAGCCCCTCACCTCACAGCCCGGTGCAATCACCTGCTGTTCCCAGACGGGCCATGGTTCTCCTCACCTGCTTGCCTGACTGTTCTCTCTGTCTTGTAAACTGGAAGCTGTGCAAAAACAGTGTTAAGTGAATATCTAAGAATGTGCCCTGGGCCCTGGCTTCCTGGGGAATCTTGCACCTGCATGCACAGAAACTCAGTGATAAAGGCCTGTCAGAATTCCAGAAATTTTGTATTGCTGACTTAACAAAATTGCTTAATTATATATAATTCCCTCTGCAACCAAAGAATCTCTACAAGCCACTTTGAATGAAATTGATTAAAATAAACATCAGTGACCCTTGTTCTCTTCTATATATTTTCATTTCAAATTTCACCTTTATCCATTGTGAAACATTCCCCAGTCCACACTCAACAGGCGAGGACATATTTAATTTCACATTGCTAAGAGTTAGGGGTTTCTTCTTTTTCTTTGTCTTACGTTGTTAAAGTTGACCTGCAAGGATCCTGGGATTTTAAGGTCCAGCCCCCTCATTTTGCAGAAAGGAAACCAAGGTTCTATTGGCTTAGGGACACGGCACCAAGAAGTGGTTGTCGGTGGAACACACCCAGGCTCCGACTGTGGATTTGGCACGAACCATCTCCAAGTCACTAAAAAGGCTCCCCTTGGCTTCCAGAGTCCAGAGTGCTGACCACTACACTATGGAACCTCCCCTTGGCTTCCAATTGAGAGGAGAGCTAAGTAGTCCCCCAAATAAGCAGTTAAACTAATCCTCTTACACCCTCCACTTAAGGCAAGATGACAACATAAGAGCTTTAGGAAAATGAAAATGAGAAGAATTGAGTTCAAGGCTGTTTGCCCTGGGACTAGAACAGCCCTCTCTTCTCCTCTCCAACCCTGTGCCCCAACCTAGGGGCAGGTGGAGATCCACTTACCCTCTGGGTAACAGGCTTGCCCTCCTGGATCTGCATGACCAGCCCCAGTCCGGACAGTCTGGATTGCCAAGGTCCTCTAGAAGCACATTCTCAGGCTTCAGGTCTCAGCAGACGATGCTGAGAGAGTGCAGGTGCCGCAGCCCACGGGCCATCTGGGCCTAGTAGAGGGCCACCCTGCTCATGGCCACGCCTCGAGTGACTGCGCTGTAGATGTGGCACTTGAGGTCTCCCTCATTCGTCAGGCTCATGACCAGGCAGGGATGAGACTTGCTCACAAAGGCATAGCCCAGAGAGACAGTGAAAGGCCTGCTGGTCCTTTCCAAGGTTTCCTTTTCCAAGAGAGACATTTCCTCACCATTTTTCTCCTTCAGCCTCTTCTTGTCTAGTTTCTTACAGGCATACGTCTTACCAGTGGTTTTCAGCTGGCCAGCTTTAAGGAGAGACCACCTTAAAGGAGAGAAAGAAAGGGAGAGAAAGAGGCAGAAGCGGAAAGTACTGGGGAGAGGAGGTGGGGAGGGTGAGCTGGCAGGGGGAGGGGTGGACATCAGCCGAAGTGAAGATGGTGGGCTTCTGAGAAATTGGTCAGGTTCGGACCGCAGTTAGGTACCGCTTCTCTCCCACCAGGTGGGCTATACTGAAAAAAGGAAAATAACAAGTGTTGGCGAGGATAGGAAGACATTGGAACCCTTGGGCATTGCTGGTGGGAATGCACAATGTGAAAGAGTTTGGTGTTTCTTCAAAAGCTTAAACACACGACCCAGCAATTCCACTCCTAGACGTATATGAGAGAGAAATGAAGATCGGTGCCCAAATACATACTTGTGCGTGGATGCTCACAGTGGTACTGTTCACAGTAGCCAGGAGGTAGAAACGACCCAAGTGTCCAGCACAGGGGAATGGGTACGTAGCACACCCATGCAATAGCATATCATTCAGCCCTAAAAAAAGAGTGATGCAGGCTACGACATGAACAAACTCCGAAAATTATGCCCAGTGAAAGAAGCCAGACACAGAAGGTCACGTGTCGTGTGGCTCCGCTTTCAGGAAATGTCAGACTAGGCAAGTGCACGGAGAGAGAAAGCTGGCCGGCCGGCAGTTGCCAGGGCCAGGGAGGAGGGGGTGGCGAGCCCTTGTGAATGGGTACAGGGTGACGGAATTATCTCGGAACTAGATAGAGGTGAAGGTTATACAACACTATAATGAACTAAATGCTTTTGAATTGCACACTTTAAAATAGTTAATGTTTAATTTTGTGTTACGGGATTTTACCTCAAAAATGGTTCAGGGTAATGTTATGTGAATTTTACCTCAAGACTTTTTTCTACTTAAAAAAGGAAAGAGCTGAGCACAGCAGTGGTGCAAAGTGAATTCCCAGCTTTGCCGGAGATGGGGGTGTTCTCGGGTACCTGCAGCTTTTCTCAAATCACCTGTTACCCCCTTCAAGCGGGAAGAGAGCTCCCCCATCATGCTTCGATATCATTCTCCAAAATGTCCAGGGCATTTCGGTGGTTCCTGATTGGACCCCAAGATAAAGATTCTTGGCCAGTTCCACATTTTGTTTGTCTTTCCTATGCTGTTCTCATTTTATTTCACATGGTTGTGAGAAAGAAGAGGGGAGAGCAAGCTGAGAATTCTCTACAGGTGGCACTGAAATTAGTTTTGAGGAAGTTCCCTAGAATCAAAAAAGAAAAAAACCGAAACAAAACTCTATCCTTCAATTCCCCACCTGGCTGTTCCGAGACACTTATGCCCCCCAAACCACCTTTCACTAGCACCTTGAACTCGGTGAAGAACTTGTTTGACACCAGCTACATCTCAAAGCCTTTCCACTGTGGAAACTTGCCATAGAACGGGCTGGTCAGGAAATCCCAGGAGGGCTGGTCCTGCAAGAAGGCCACGGCCTCAGCCTTGGCCAGTGTCACCAGGGCCGCTCACTCTTCCTCAGTAGTGGCTGCTTGGTACCTGGTGGCCAGGGTTGGGCTGAGGAAGGGGTGTGGGTGTCCCAGGGGAGGGGCAGCCCCACCAGTGCCCACCAGCGCCTGCAGCATGCTGCCCTAGAGGGACACTCCTCAAGGAAGGTCGTGGCCTCTTGGGATGGGGACACTGTGGCTAGGAAGTCCTAGAAGAAGTGGTGGCCAATGGATTGCTGCTCACATAGGCTGTCGAAGTCCCGGGGCACCGCTCTGCTGCCCAGGCAGCATCGGGCTCCTGCGGCGTCACTGCCGCTCCATGCTGTGGCACTCTGAGGTCTTCCGGGCCTGCTGGTAGGCCGTGTTGGCGATCAGGTGTCCAGGCCCCCCATGTCCACCGTGGCTGGGGTGCCAGCTGGCTGGTTTCTGCTCCAAGGTTCAGTAATTCCCAGGGGATTTACAGAAAGGCCTCTGGCCTGCAGCTGCAACTGGTGGGGGAGGAGGGGTGAGGAGAAAGAGGTTTCTTTCAGAAGAAGCTTTGCTGGCTGTGTATAGCTGGTCAGGGAAAGGCACATCACAGGTCACCGCCTGTCCCCTGAGGTGGTAGCAGGATACCTCCACACACACAGCTACCTGCTCCCTGAACACACAGCTACCAGTTTCCAAAGGAAGGGCGTCAGAATGAGGTGGTATGCTTCGTGGTGCTGAGCGCAGTTTTAAACTGTCCTCATTTTACACGTTTCCTAGCAGACTCAAGCTCTGCACGCCCCCAGCCATTGACAGGTCAGGAAGAGGAACTGGGAGAAGTTGGAGACGTTTTCTTCCTGGTTCCTAGCAGCCGGAGGCAGAGCAGCTCACCCAAGAAGATGAACTCAGGGTCCTGAGACCTGTCCCAAGGGGTGCTTGGGGACCCAAGTCATGGCCATCAGAGTGGGCTGTGGCTCTCCCACAGCCCCGCCCCACACTCTGAGTGGTCTGCAGAGATTTACCCTTACCACTAATCCCATGGCTTTCTTAGGTCTTAGGAGTCTGTGACCTAAAGTACCAGGTTAAAAAGGGAGCTTCACCTTAACCCCAAATGTCCCATGAAGGGACCCAGCAGAAAAAGCACACCACTCTACACAGCAGCGAGGTGTCAGGGTGGCCCCCCGACAGCTGTGCCTACGCTCCCTCCCAAAGCTGGGAAGCTTCCCTCCACCAAGATCACTCAGAGCCACCCCAGACCACGACCTCACAAAAGCCAGAAACTGGTTTAGACAGAGATCAGGCTAAGAACCTCTGCTCCAAAAATAACACTTGTGCCCTACAGGGAAAGTATACTCAGGCCTTTTCTTCACAAAGAAAGGCTAAGGCAGCTTGAAAACAAAGTCATTCAGTGTTACGGCAGAGTGTTTGAAGGAGGAGAGAGGGACACACAGAGAGTGGGGGGGGGGGGAAGCTGGTCAGTCTCTTTGCAAACAAACAACCTCTAGCACACGCTCTGTCAAAACATCGTGGTGACCGCCTCGGTCTGCGCGGCACAGCCTGCGGACCGTCCCCCGGAGCAGATACACACTTGGCCTCGGCTACCAAGAATTATATAATGAACTCATGGTGGGTGCCCTTTGGCTCTGCACCGCTGTGCTAGGGACCGTCGCCCCAATGGTGGGGCTGAGCGCTCTGCACGGCGACCACTGCTCGGAGCCGTGCCAGGTGCTCAGAGATCCACACGGGAAACGCCGATCCTTTGTCTGTTCTTGACGTGTCATCCCAGGCCCGTATTTCCAAGTGGTTGCAAAAAAAATCAGTCTGAGACTTCTCCTGAGGAGGAAATGCCTTCTCCCAGCTTTCCGTTTTCAGTCATCGCACGAGGATGTGTTTACTGATTTTAGAGAGAAAGGGAGACAGAGAGAGAGAGAGAGAGAAACACTGATGTGACAAACGCCATTCGGTTGCCTCCCGTATGCGACCTGACTGGGGATCAAACCTGCAACATTTTGAGATGAGTGTCCAAACGACCCAGCCCCCCAGCCAGGACCTCAGGGTGCCTGTGGATTCAACGGCCGCCCGACAGAGCAGAACTCTGAGAAAATGGGCATCACATAGGGATTTGACCTTGCCACTGAGAAAAGCATCCTTTCCGCTGATGGGTATTTGTGCTACGAACTGCTTGATCCCACTCACACGCGTATTTTCTTTCATCCCAGTCCCGTTCATGTATGTGTGGAAAATCACATGTGGAGTCCAAGGCTTTCTAGTAGCCACGTGAAAAAGGTGAACAGAAGTAAGTGACATTACCTTTAATAATATATTTTACTTCTCCCAATATATGCAAAATATTATTATTTCAACATGTTAATGATGTAAAAGTTGCTAAAGGGATATTTTACAGCCCTTTTTAATGTCTGGAGTTTTCAGAATTGGCTTTGTATTTTGCCCTTACCACTAATCCCAATTCAGGCCACATTTCAGGTGCTCAGTAGTCACGGGTGGCCAGTGCACCTTATTAAACAGCACACACTTAACCTTTCTTTTCGTAGTTTTATTATTCATAAAAATGAGGATTTCTTCTTATTTTTGTTTGTTTTCTAATTAGTAATAGCACAGATCATCTGGGGAAAAAAACCACTCTCACCCTGGCTGGTGCAACTCAGTGGATTGAGTGTTGGACAGCAAGTCAAAGGGTCGCCAGTTTGATTCCCAGTGAGGACACATTCTTAGGTTGCAGGCCAGGTCCCCAGTAAGGGGTGCACGAGAGGCAACCACACACTGACGTCTCCCTCTCTTCCTCTCTCCCTTCCCCTCTCTAAAAAGAAATAAACGCAATCTTAAAAAACTCTCATAGTAATTTAAAAATTACTTAACTGATAAAAACACGATCTAGATAATATTTAGACACAAAATTTAGATGTTATAAAATGATTATTCATTGCCTTCTATAAATTGTAAGCAGAGTATCATCATTTTTAAAATTTTACCCACAATATCTATTTAAAATGAGATTTGAAACAAAAAAAATGACATCTCTTTAAAATGGAACACTTTATGTGATTGGTAACAATTAGGGTTCAGGTCCCAACTTGAAGAAACAGTAATTGTAGATTTAATCAAAAGACAATACAGAATTCTTATCTTAGAAGCAGAGCCAAGTGCTGGGCACATGCAGGATTCCCTGCACCAATGGGGAAAAGTACCAGAAATCTTGCTTTGGAGATGTGGTCCAGTGGCTACCAGCACTAACTCCAACACTGCTCGGAAAAGCCGAATCCCGTCTCTAGCAAGTCCTAGCTGTGTGCTCTTCAGCACGTCACTCACCTTCTCTGAGGCCCCATCTCATGAACTGAAAACAGAAATAATAACTGTTGATTCTTGAGTATGTTCTCGAGGGAAGTCAATGCCAAGTAGTGCCTGGCACAAAGAGGTGATTATGAAAGTATTAGCTTTTAAATGATGACTATTGATCACCAAAACCTGATTCAAAAGTATGCTTTTCTGATATGCAGATGGGAGGCAAGAGAGGCCTAAGCGATGTGGAAGAAGTTGGGTTTCTCTGTCCAGTGTCCACCCAGCGCAGAGCAGCCAACTCAGAGGTTCATTCACGTGAGCTTGGGAAGCTGAGGGGTCTGGTGGAGCTGGACGATGGACACAGCAGATTACTCAACGTTGAAGAGTTCTGACAACAAACTATTACAACCAAATGATTTACCATACTCTGACCCAAAAAAGATTAAACTCTGTCATGTGAAAAGAACAGATATTTTACTTTAAAACAAAAGAATCAACTTTTATGATAGGAGGAAACAACAAAAGTATTTTCACATCTTTTATGACTAATTTTGTAGCCTAGAGGAAAAAAATGCTCTTTACCCATGTCTTCCGTGACATTTTGCACCGTGTGGTTTAAAGCATTACTTATGCCATGTATGTCCTTAAAGTTTAAAACGCTCGGGTGTCATTCAGCATTTGAAACACAAAGACCACGAGGACCTTTAGCATTTGGCAGGCAGAGGGAGGGAGAGGATCTGCACGGGGTCTGAGAAGGAAAAGCCAGAGAAGTCAGGCACAGCCGGGAACCAAGCCCCACACGGCCGGGGAGAGCACGGCCAGCCGCACCAAGCCCTGCCGAGGTGGAGAAAACGAGGACGAAGAGATGACGACCGAGCGGGCAAGACAGAAATCTCGGGGTCCTGGAGGACGATGGTTTTGGCAGCATCCTGGGGTGTGGGCTTGGCTGGAGTGGGTTGAGGAGGGAAGATGAAAAAGTACGGTTGCAGCAGCAGAAGTCCGGCTCTGAAGAGAAGGAGAGATTAGCCATGGGGATCAGGGGGGAAAGAATTAGTGGTGGCATGTGAAAAGCTGACGGAAGGATCTAGTGTAGAGGGCAAGGTTACAATGTGAGAATTCACGCGTAAGATTGAATTCTCTGGCTTCCTGAGAAGCCAACGGGAGTTCAAAGCACAGGTGGAGGGTTTTAGGGTGAAGGGGCAGCTTTCCAGTCATAACAAGAGGCAGGGCCAGGGTGCCAGGGTTTCTGTTCGGTCACTCCACGTAGCATCATAATTGCGACACCACGTGGCTAAGGGCCACTGTAGAGGTAGGCACCAAACTCCAACGGGAGCGCTGAAAAGGGAGCAGTGGCTTTTTCTAGCATTTCTTTTTTGTCTTTAAAATCCCTTTAATGAAAGGAACTTTCCTAATAATTGGGAAGAACACTTACAGAACTTATGGATTTCCTGTTTCTGACTGAAAATGAGGGAGACGTGCTGCAGAAATGATAGCCAGCATATTTTCAATTATTACAGTCATGTGTTCGTGGTTTCTCTCTCTAGTCTTTCCTTAGCTCAGACTCAACTTCTGCAGAGATGAGATGATCTTTTTAAAAACAAATCCAGTAATATTAGACTGCAAGGCATTTTCTTCTTAACGTCAGACATCATCCAGCAGTCATGGACTTAGGGTTCAATATAATGTAAGTAACTTTAGGGTTGACCTGTCCTAGCTCTTACTGTATGAGAAGAAAATGAACACCATAAAAAAGAGTGCCGGAGCTGAACTAGGAACTTGGGGTCCCACTCTTCAGCCGAGGGTTTTTCCACGGGACCCGCTCCTTGGCCCCGAGAAGCTATGGGTCAGAAGAGCCCAGTTCTGGATTCGAAGAAGCTGGGATCTTGTTTCAAAATTATTCTTGTGCTTTATTTCCTATGAAAATAACAAAATTTCTAATTATAAGGCTGGCATGGTGTCATAGTTATAACATGATGCATCTAGTTCAGCTCTGTTTTGATCGATGATGAAACAATTACCGTGGATCTAAAGGAAAAATCCTTTGCCAGCAGAAATCCTGACCTCCCTTAAAAGCCACACCAAGAATAGACAGTGAGAAATTTTACTTGGAGGCTACATAACACAGAAGTTGGAACTGTTTTAATAGGAATAAAAGAATCTGCTCCTATTAAAAGTTTCTTGTTTTTATCATAAATTAAATTCACAAATATTGAAATTTAAGATCCATAATCTGGCATAACACAAACACCCTCCTCTCTAAGCAAGACTCTAATTGTTTTAATGGTGACTACACACCCGTAAACAGAGACTATGCTTCTGCAACAAGGAGCCACGATAGCTGAGAGAGAAATTAAATAACTGGCATATTTGAGGAAAATACAAAATACTTCCTGACTAGAGGCTCGGTTTAGAAAGGAATTATGGCAGACATACAAAAGAAAACGATTTGCATGTGTTCACACATGAGAATTTTAAAATCTATTAAACAGCTTTCTGGAAAGTAAGAGATTTATTGAAGAAGACTAAAACATTATTAGAGAAGACCAAGCAATACAATGCTAACAACAGCAACAACAAAGTAAAATAAAGCCCACAAAGCATGTATTTGATGTGTGGGAAAAATTGGGGAATTAGTTGAGAAAGTTCTTGTGGTTATAATGAAGAATGAAAGAAGGGGATGCCCTGGCTGGTGTGGCTCAGTTGGTTGGAGCATCATCCCAGAGCCAAAAGGTTGTAGGTTCGATTACCGGTCAGGGCAGATGTAATCCCCGGTCCAGGCACATATGGGAGGCAACCAATTGATGTTTCTCTCTTACATTGATGTTCCTCTCTCTCTCTCTCCCTCTCTCTCTAAAAAGCAATGAAAAAATGTCCTTGAGTGAGGATAAAAAATAAATAAAAAGAAAGAAAAGAAATAAGGGGATAAAAATCAAAGTTATTTTTAGTAGAACACAAAAGACTATTCTTGAATGGAGAAGGATTAAGTGCTTGCTATAAATTTGGTAAGCCTGCTTCTAAAAATTGTTCTTTTTTCATATTCAGTGAAGAATGAAAATAATTGAGAATTGAAGAATAAGGGAATTATAAGGAGACGTGAACAAGTTCAGCATTAGATCAGTAAATGCGCACTGGTGGGGCGAAGGGGGTTATGTCAAAAAATGTTTTAAAGTATATAAACACCATCAAGTTTAATGAGCAGTCGTAACGTCAGGGCCACTTAGTAACAGCAGATGCAATGAAAGCCTTATTTCTACAGAGCGGGGAACGTGACAGAAGGCTGGACTCTGTCTCGTGTTTTGCTACGGAAAACCTGATTCAGTTGCTGAGACTTAAACACCTCACACCTGATATTACTGCACGTTCATTACTTGCAGTAATGAACTTGACATATAAAAGGGAATTAGTAAACCTAGAATTAAGAGCTAAGATCCACACAATTCTTTTGGCATGACTTTCAATTGTCTTTTCAGTTTGTTCATTCATCCCACAAAGAAAAAAAAGCAAGTGAGAGAGAGAGAGAGAGAGTGAGCTTATTATGTCAGGCATTGTTCTAGGTACTGGGTGTGTAATAGCAAACAAAACAGGCAAAAATCCTTGTCTCTAAGGAGATGATCATTTAGCCTTTTAGTGAATGAGACTGTCAATAAACAAAATAAGTAAAATATATATTATGAGTAGAATATATATTAAATTGGGGTATTATAAGCCACCCCAAAACTACACAACCTAAAATAATGATGTATTATTTCCCATAATGCTATGCTGGATTGTGCAGCTCTTTGCTGGTCTGACTCATGGGCTGCATTCCCGCTGGCCAGGAGAGGGCTGAGCTCAGCGGGGAGAGCTGGGGTGCCACAGGAAGTTCCTAGCTGAGGACCACTATGATTGGGCAGGCACTTTAACAGGACCGTAGATGAAAGGGGGCTAGGGCGAAACTAGAAAACAGTCTGGAGCCTAAGTCAGTGGACGGGGTAAGAAGGTTTGCTTATGAGTTGAATGTTGGGTATGGCAGAAAGAAAAAGGCAAGACTGACTCCAGGTTTTGGGGCCCGAATCACTGGAAGGATGAATTTCCCATATCTCAGTTGGAAGTCATCTGGAAGAGCAGGTTGTGGGAATCAGCAAAAATTAAGTCTTGTGCCTGTTCAACTTGAACTGCGGGTGAGAGGTCCGAATGCAGCTATTAAGTAGCCTGCGGGGTCTATGGGGCTGGGGCCCAGGAGAGGGGCCTGGGCTGGAGATACGCCCTCGGAGTCACCCATTATATAAATGGCATTTAAAGCCTGGGGACAGGATGTGACACTCTGGGGGTAAGAGCAGAGAAGCCCTCTCAGCACGGAGCCCTCGAGGTTGGAGAGGTGAGAAGGGCAGAGGAGAAGAGGGGAAGCTGGCAGAGGTTGATCTCCCGGCAGCCAAGTGAGGACAGGGGTTCAGGGAAGAGAGCGCTCAAGGCTGCCAGCAAGTCAAGAGCACTGACTGGTGTTGATAGTTTCATTCACTGTTGTGTGTGTGTGTGTGTAGCTGCAAAGGGACATTAAATAGGGTGAACAACAATGATTTTATTTATGAAAGTGGGTATTATAAATGAGGTGGTACTATGCATAAAGGACAAAAAACATCCAAGATCTAGTATTGTCAGGTGAGTGGCACCCTGGCATTTATTCTTCGGGGGGACGACAGAACGCTGTTTGAGAGCTTTATGTTTCTTTCCATTCTGAATTTTTCCAAGGCCTAGTTTTTAGTTGCAAAGTTGATCTTGAAATATTTCTGTTGGTTATCATGATCACAGATATTGGAGATCACTGCTGTGTTGTGCTGTGTTCTAGGCGGCAGGAGGGGAGAGACAAAGTTAATGTGTCCTTAGTCAACAGTGGTGAGACACACTATTTTAATAAAATATTGGAACTCAAAAATTTTTTGAGCAATTTGGAGGGCAATAGGGAATTTGATAAGAGCGGTTTCAGTGGAGCGGTGTGATGAAACCTCGTTAGTCAGTTCCACAGAGAATGAAAGGAGATGACTGAAGTCAGCCAGTGTAAGCTTCGCTTTTGAGGAGTTTTGCTCACGGGTATGACCACTGGAGCAAGTGGCCAAGGCAGGGAGGGGTACAGAGCACACGGTCACTGGAAGAGAGGAGGCCAGGGGATTGAGAAGCCAGAATATTAGAAGCATCATCCATGTGAATACTTAAATTTTTTAAAAACTTATTTATTTACTGGTTTGTGTGTGGGTGTGAGAGAGAGAGATTGATTTATTTTTCCATTTATTTCTGTTGGTTGACTCTGGTAAGTGCCCTGACTAGAGATCGGGCCCACAACCTTGGGGAATCATGATGATGTTCCAACCGACTGAGCTATGCGGCCAGGACCCATGTGAATTTCGAAGTCACAGAGAATTATCCAAAGATCAGTGACAGAGTGCAGAGCCAGCATCTTCACAAGGCTAATGGTTGTGACTGTGGGGCCACAACAAGGCAGCAGTGAGTGGTGGTCTGATGTCATGAGAGTCGGAGCTGGGTGTTTCCAGAGGGCGACAGGAGTGAAGAGAAATGAAGACGTCTTGCCTGTTGCCAGGTGCAGTGGTCTGGGGGCGAAGAGGGGTTGGAGAAAAAGCGGTGTTCTAGGGGAGAACCGGATGTTAGTCAGGAGAAGAAAGGGAAGGGAACTTACAAAGAAGGGGAGGATGGAGGAGATACCTTTGGTGTCAACGTCAGAGGAAGAGTTTCTGAAGTTGGGGAGGAGGGGGAGATGGGGGAGTAAAAGAAGATGTAAAGAAGGAGCTGGGATTAGACTGAAGAGAAAGCAAGGTGACCTGGGAAGCCTGCGTTCTCATGTGGCCAGACCTAACTAGAGATGGAGGCAGGGTTAGGTTGATGGTCTCCGGCAGATGGTGAGCAGACTGGGCAGGGAGGGGTGCTGGCCTGTACTGGGCATGCAGGGTGCTGGAGCTCCCACTGGCCCCCCTGGACCACTGAGTTGTGGGAGGTCTCATGCCGAGCACGTGGGCCCCTCCCAACAGGTCCATGTGTGTAGAGGTGGCAGAGGCTTGGTCTGAGCTGAGCTGGGAGGACCGGGGGCATTTTCGTGGTTTAGTGATGGGTTTGAGGGCTGTGGGTTGGGACTCCTTTTACTTTACAAGCGTGCGAGGCTCTAACAGCAGGGTGCGGAGTTGGGGGACTTCAGCACTCCTAAGTTTCTTAGGGTGTCTGTATATACACACAAGACCTCAGTTCTTGTGCGCATAGAGCTGGGTTTATGTCGGCCATCTGCCTGGCATAAACCCATCTCTGTGGGCTTAGTGCTGTGAAGGGCTTTTAAAAGCATATGGACCCAAGTTCATATCTTTGATCCTTAAGATTTAGACTCGCTGTTGGAAAAGTTATGAATTAAAATTTTCAGAGTTCAGAGTTCAGGGAGAAATTTCAGACTATACTAAAATTTTGCCCAAAATTGAAGGGTAGCTCCAAGGCTTTGTACATTTAAAATCCTGAAAAATGTTCTAGAAGAGAGTTGGAATGAATAACATTTTCCCTTTAAGAAAGTCACCTCTTCCATTATTTATTTCTTCTACATTTTGATAAACTTCTTGAAAATGTAGCACTTCTAATGAACCCCAAAGGCACTTTCTCAGATTACCTCCACAGGGGACCAGAACAAGACCAGAAACATAATTATTTTGATTTGAATGCTTTCTCAAGGAGTTGAACTGTAAGACAAATGGAACAACCATTAATAAACCATTAATGCATTTTATTGTGTTTTCCACTTACTAGCAAGTATAAATGGTGTTGGCTGTGGTCTTAAATAATAATACCCATCTCTCTTTTTAAAAAAATTCAGACTTTTATATAAAATAAACTGTACAGATCTGAAGTGCACAGTTGGACAAGCTTTGACAAATGTGTGTGCTCCTGTCGCTATCCTGACATCAACATCTGGAATGTCCACGTCTCCACTGGAAGCTCTGTGCCCAGGGCACAGAAACCGTTGCCTCTGTACACTCCCACCGAGAGAAGAGCGTTCTTCTGAGTTTTATCCATTTGTTTCACCCGTTGTTCAGTTTCGCATGAACAAAATCATATTGTTAAGTCCTCTTTTATTCCTGGACTCTTTTGCTCAACATAATGTTTTGAGATTCATCCATGTTATAGCAGTTATCAGCAGTTTATTCCTTTTTTCAAATTTTTACTGCTGAGTAGCATTACATTCTACAAGTATACCACTATTCTTCTGTTGATGGACTTTAGGGGTGTTTCCAGTTTGGATCTATTATAAATATGAAAAAAAGATGCTTTGAATATTCGCCTCTGTCTTTTTGTGGACACGTGTTTTCATTTCCCTTAGGCAAGAATTACTGGGCCTTAGGGTAGATGCATATCTAACATTTCTACTGTTTGCCAGAGTGGCTGTTCCAGGTTTCCTTCCCACCAGCAACCTGTGGGAATTCCAGGTCCTCCACGTCTTCACCAAGACTTGTGGGACCAGTCTTTTTAACTTGAGCTAGTCTAGGGGAATGTGTAGATGTATTTCACTGTGGCTTGAACTTGCATTTCTGCTGAGGACTGTTAGGCACCTTTTCATGTAGTTTGTTTGTATGTCTCCTTCTGTGAAGTATCTTTTCAATTCCGTTGCCCAATATCCAGCTCTTCAATTAAGCTTCTGATGAGAATATAGCCACACCAGGCAGCACTCTGTTGGTGAGCTGTGTTCTTGAGTACAGAAGCTGAATGTTGTACAGATGTTGAGACAACAATGCCCAGAATAAGATAGGAAAGAGTTTCAGATTTAGATCTTTCCAAACAGTTGAAATTCCTCAGGACAATTAAAGATGCAATCGTTTCATTACTAAGAGGCTCCGTGTGCTACTTCAGTTCAGTTTCAAAACATAAAGAACGAATCTTCTGTTACCTCTGTATAAAATCAGCATTGGGGAAAACATAGAAAAGTGGACTGACAGACTGTATAACATGATTTTTTTATGTTATATGTTTGAGACAAGGACCAACCAAATTTGTGTCATAAAGGACCCGTGCAAAAGGTCCATTTAAATGTTTTCTGTTACAAGTCAGCATATTAAGAAATACAAACAGAGAGATGTCATTTCAGGGGTAAGATGATCCTTTCCGATTCTAAGCATTTGTGAAAAGAAAGCACATGTAGCGGCAACTTCTCAACTGTTAACAATTGTTCATTGTTATTTATATAACTGTGGCTCCCAAGATGCCCAAACTCTGACCGAATGAGCCTTAGAAAGGAATGATCTATAATAACAACACCGGCCCACAGAACTCCCTTTTCTAATTGGAACGTCCTAGTCTGTGATGGAAGCCCATGTGGAAACTGCTCTCCATCTGTGACTACTGAGCTCTGAAAGGCGGCTGCTACGTCTAAGGGACTGCAATTTAAATTCCATTTTAATTCATTACATTAAAATGTAAATTTTAATTCACTTGCCACACAGTACAAGTGATGAGACTATAGGATAGTATAGATCTATACCCTTCAAGAAAGAAATGATTTTAAATGTTATTTTTTCCCTTAAGAGGGTCTTTTTGCTGGCGAGCAGTCCTCCCTCTCCCCTTGTCTTCTGTAGAAGGCTACAGCCAGGCAGGTACGAGGGTACACGGAATGGAGACAGGACTGACGGCCCGGTAGGCAGGCACGGAGTGGAAGCAGCGTGGACGGCCTGTTTCAACGAGACGCACCTTCTCGCCCAGAAGTGCTGTGGAGCACATCCACACCACATGTTGTTAAGTCAAATGGAAGTGGGCTTTCACAATGTGCGCCAGAAATGGTCCTTGTTGTCACTTGTTATATATGCTCTGAGAGTGCAGTCTGTCCTTCTACTGCCCAGAGCGCCGTGACTTTTAGAAAATTCGCTGCACTATATTTTGCAAGTCTGTTGTAAATCTAACATTTCCTAGCAGAGCCTGCACTCTCTGAAGATAAAAAATGTGTTAGTATTCAAATTTTTCTGGTATTATGGCAATGCTTCATATAGAGTAGGCAAGCAATAAATAATACATTTTATTATAAATGTTATAATTTGTATATAACTAGAAAAAGCAGAGCAGAGTTAGCGCAGCAAAGGTCAATTAACAGTGAAAGCTTAAAAGTCACCCCGAAAGAGTTTGATGACGATTATATTACACCAGCCACAAAACACTTGTTTGATGCTGCACATTTGTTTGGATTTATAAAGACACACCCTGGGTGGTCTGGTAAGAATTGTAATTATCCTATTACACTAAAATTTTGGTACAAATAACTTAGTTGCATTTAAAAAAATAAGCTCCAATAGTTTAAACTTTAAAAACTTTACAAAGCAGGCAGCTCTTCAGAGACTAGGATAGAACGCGAATGCCACAGAACACGTCATCTGTGCTGAAGTAGTTCTGACAGTTTTTAACTGGGATTTTCATGTAGGCTGCTGACTCTCCTGCCTGCCCAGTTTATAAACACACACTTTTGGGGAATCCCTGTGAGGGAGTCCATTGTCGCTGGTGGGAATGTGTTTTTCACCTGTGAGACGTGTTGGGGTTGTTAAAAAGGAGGCGTAGGTTAAAACCACTCTCCTAAAAAGCCATGTTGACAGTTCTCCACTGGTTGTGGGTGCCCCAAAACATCGTGATTCTCACAAGAAGCACCACTGCAAACGGTATACTTTTTTTAAGAAGGCCATTCCCTAATTAAGGCAGAGATTAGCTGTGCCGGTAGTGATCTATAAATAATGGCTGACATTTATTGAGTGCTTACTATGTTTCAGGCACTATTCTAGGCAGTTAACATGTATTAATTCATTAAATCTTCATAGCAACTCTATGAGGTAGTTACTAATGTTATTTCCATTTTAGTTGAAGAAATGGGTACCGAGAAGTTAAGGATTTGGTGGGAGATCACACAGGATGTAAATGTGGAGTCAAGATTCCAAGCCAGGCCAAGTGACTCCCAAAGCATAGTCTTATGTGCTGTGCAATACCACGGCCACCCTCCCCGAGGGAGAGCTGGCTTGCAGCCAACGTAAGAAAAGCAGGTTCCATTCCAATCACTGACTTGGTTTCACCAAGCATGCGGACAAAAGAAAGCAGCAGACTGCTTGCGAAGCTTACTCCTGCTCTGAAAGGCTATGAAGATAAAAACTGGGGGCTGTAAAAAAACTTTAATATTTTCTAAACCATATAGGTATCACCAGAATTAAGTGCTCAGAAATGCACCTCTCTATTCATCTCTGTAAGAGTCAATGAAATGTTTTGATTCAGATGGAATACCTAAAATTAAAATGAGAGCTCAGTGTCTACAAATTTTTTCTTGATAGAAAATCTGAACATTATGTTGAGCAAATGATTAGAAAAAAAGTGTAACAGGTGAGTCAGTAAAGTCTCATTACCATCCTTCACAGAAGCTCACAGCGCTACAGCAATCTAATGTGTGTACAATGAACTTTGTCTTACAAAATTCTTAAGAAGTCAAGAGTACTTTAGCCCATAATTAAAAACACATTATTTTTTGTTTTTTTCTTTTTTTAATATATATTTTATTAATTATGCCATTACAGTTGTTCTATTCCCCCCTTCAATTCCCTCCACCCTACACACCCCCTCCCCCACCATTCCCCCCCTTTAGTTTATGACCACGTGTCTCAAGTTCTTTAGATTCTATATTTCCCATACTATTCTTGCCTTCCCCCCTATCTATTTTCTACCTACCATCTATGCTACTTATTTTCTGTACCTTCTCCCCCCTTCTCCTTCTCCCACTCCCCTATTGCTAACCCTCCATGTGATCTTCATTTCTATGGTTCTGCTCCTAATCTAGTTGTGCTCTTAGTTTGCTTTTGTTTTAGGTGTGGTTCTAATAACTGTGAGTTTGCTGTCCTTTCACTGTTCATCTTTTTATTCTTCTTTTTCTTAGATAAGTCCCTTTAACATTTCATATAATAAGGGCTCGGCGATGATGAACTCCTTGAATTTGATCTTATCTGAGAAGCACTTTATCTGCCCTTCCATTCTAAATGAAAGTTTTGCTGGATAGAGTAATCGTGGTTGTAGGTCTTTGGTTTTCATGACTTGGAATACCTCTTTCCAGCCCCTTCTTGCCTGTAAGGTCTCTTTTGAGAAATCAGCTGACAGTCTGATGGAAACTCCTTTGTAGGTGACTGTCCCCTTATCTCTTGCTGCTTCTAGGATTCTCTCCATTTGAATCTTGGCTAATATAATGATGATGTACCTTGGTGTGTTTCTTCTTGGGTCCACCTTCTTTGGGACTCTGAGCTTCCTGGATCTCCTGGAAGTCTATTTCCTTTGCCAGATTGGGGAAGTTCTCCTTTATTATTTGTTCAAATAAGTTTTCCACTGGTGGCTGTTCCTTTCCCCCTTCTGGTACCCCTATAATTCAGATGTTGGAGTGTTTAAAGATGTCCTGGAGGTTCCTAAGTCTCTCCTAATTTTTTTGAATTGTTTCTTCATATTTTCCTGTTTGGTCATTTTTTCCTTCTTTCTGGTCCACTCCATTGATTTGAGTCCCAGTTTCCTTTCCATCACTATTGGTTTCCTGTGCATTTCCCTTCATTTCAATTAGTTTAGCCTTCATATGTTTCTCTAATTTGTGACTAAAATCAACCAGTTCCGTGAGCATCCTGATCACCAGTGTTTTGAACTGTGCATCTGAAAGTTTTGCTATTTCTTCGTTGCTTAGAGTTATGGGGTCTGGGGCTTTGAGTTGTTCTTGAGCCATGCTTTGATCTGTTGGTTCCTGTTACATATAAAGAGCAGAGCCTTAGTTGTTCATCAGGGTGGGGCCACCCAAGTTGCTAGTTTGTGATGCTGTATGTGGGGGTGGGGCCAGAGAGGGACAATGACGGTTCCCTCTGCTGCTTCCTGCCGCTGGGGCCTGCTCCGTCTGTCTCACTGCTCACTCCTTCACTGGTTTATCTGCACATGAATGTGTGACCGCGATCAGCCCTCAGTGGGTCCACCTCCTTGCGCCCTCAGTGGGTTCAATACCTTGCACCCTCAGTGGGTCCGCCCGCTTCTCCACACCTGGGATCCACCCATGGCTGCTGGCACACCTGGGTTGTGGGCCCGGGTCGGTCCAGTGGATCTTTCCTGCCTGACCCTGCTCTGTTGCTGGCTCTGCCCCTCTTACTGGTTTGGCTGAAGGGTTCGTTGTTGTCAGACTTCCATGAAGTTCAATTTTCTGTGGTTTGGCTGCGTTTTTGTTGTTAAAACTTTGTTGTTTTTAAACTTAGTTGTGCAAGAAGGCGCAATGCTTCCACCTACGCCTCCATCTTGGCGGAAGTAAAAAAAAAACACATTATTTTTGAAGTGTCACTTCTACTGAAGGAGCTTCCACAGGTGAATAAAATGACAACAGTGGCACTTAACTTTGTACCAGAAACTGTTTGCAGTTTTACATGTGTATTAATAATACATTTGGTCTCTGTTGGGAGCTGGCTAGCAACTGTCCCTTGACAAGGTCAGGACGGTTGAGATGCATCTGCAAGGCAGAGGCAACTGTGGCTAGATTTCCTGTCTATCTCTCCTTACATGTTTGTTTTGGTGATCAAAAGGTGGTGGGGTTGTTAGACACCTGTATTTCAGGTTCATTGATTCGCATAATTCCAATGTTGTACAAAATAATTTCTTGACCAGAGAACAAAGTCCCTGTATGTCTAAAAGTTGTTGGAGTAACAGCCTCTCCTTTACCTTGAATAGAAATATATATCAATTAGACAGCCAAAGAAACAGGAGAAGCTTGTTAGCTACTACAAACTAAGCACGTAGAAACAATTACCAAGGAGTTAGAGTCCATAGTACATAGAGAAACATTTTAGACAGAAAAGGATAGATAGCTAAGTTAGACATCACAAAGGCCTTATAATAAATTTCCTATTACCTCTACTCAATCTAGCGTATCCTTTTGCCCCATGACAAATTCTGAGAAACTTTAATAAACATTAAGACATTCAAATTCTGTACATACAGCTACTTCTAATTGTCTGATTTATGGCTCTCCTGGTCAAAATAATCTTTGTTTAATATAACTGAATCTATGGGAGTTTTCGTACTTTTCCTGGTTACCTTTGTATTGATTTTTTCTGCTTAACTGATCATGCTATGCTGCAAATGTTAATCACTACCTAAAATGAAAATATAAAAACCTGCTTGTACTTGCAATAAACGGAACAGAGCTTCACTATCCTTTGAGGCGTGTTGTCTGTTACCCATCCCCAATGCCTTACCCACCTTTCAGGAACCCCTAGACCCTGCTGTGGCACACCCTCTCCCACCCACATTTCCCCCTTTAGTTCATGTCCATGTGTCATACTTATAAGTTCTTTAGCTTCTACATTTCCCATACTATTCTTGCCCTCCCACTATTTTCTACCTACCACTTTTGTTACTTATTCTCTGTACCTTCCCCCCTCTCTTCTCCTCCCACTCCCCTGTGATCTCCATTTCTGTGGTTCTGTTCCTGTTCTAGTTGTTTGCTTAATTTGCTTTTGTTTTGTTTTAGGTGTGGTTGTTAATAATTGTGAGTTTGCTGTCATTTTACTGTACATATTTTTGATCTTTTTCTTAGTTAAGTCCTTTAACATTTCATATAATAAGGGCTTGGTGATGATGAACTCCTTTAACTTGACCTTGTGTGAGAAGCACTTTATCTGTTCTTTCATTCTAAATGAAAACTTTGCTGGATAGAGCAATCTTGGATATAGGTCCTTGCCTTTCATGACTTTGAATACTTCTTTCTAGCCCCTCTGGCCTGTAAGGTCTCTTTTGAGAAGTCAGCTGAGTCTGATGGGAACTCCTTTGTAGGTAACTGTCTCCTTTTCTCTTGCTGCTTCTAGGATTCTCTCCTTCATTTGAATCTTGGCTAATGTAATTATGCTGTGCCTTGGTGTGTTCCTCCTTGGGTCCAACTTCTTTGGGACTCTCTGAGCTTCCTGGATTTCCTGGAAGTCTATTTCCTTTGCCAGATTGGGGAAGTTCTCCTTTATTATTTGTTCAAATAAGTTTTCCACTTGTTGCTTTTCCTGTTCCCCTTTTGGTACCCTTATGATTTGGATGTTGTAACATTTAAAGATGTCCTGGAGGTTCCTAAGCCTCTCCTCATTTTTTTGAATTCTTGTTTCTTCATTCTTTTCTGTTTGGTTGTTTCTTCCTTCCTTCTGGTCCACTCTACTGATCTGGGTCCCAGTTTCCTTCCCACAACTATTGATTCCCTGTACATTTTCCTTTATTTCACTTAGCATAGCCTTCATTTTTTCATCTAATTTGTAACCAAATTGAACCAATACTGTGAGCATCCTGATCACCAGTGCTTTGAACTGTGCATCTGATAGGTTGGCTATCTCTTGGTCACTTAGTTGTATTATTTCTGGAGCTTCAATCTGTTCTTTCATTTGGGTCATTTTTTTTTGTCTTGACATGCCTGTTATGTATAAGGGGCAGAGCCTTAGGTGTTCACCAGGGCGGGCAACCCAGTTGCTGGGTTGTGACGCTGTATGCGGGCAGAGGTCTGAGAGGGAACAATGGCACTTGCTCTACTCTCTGCTGGATTTCACTCACTTTTGCTGTTTCCTGCAAGCAAAGTGGGCCCTTCTGGTGCTGATTCCCATGTGGGTGGACTTGTTAGATCTTGGGATCCTGTGGATCTCTCCAATAAACGTTCCTGTGAGGCTGGGAGTCTCTCCTGCCACCTCAACCCCTACAGGTATTTTCAATAGGTGTTTTGAGGCTTTATTTCCCTGCGCTGGAACCCTGAGTTGCGCAGTTTATCTCGCTCCCCAGTTTGGCCTGGTTTATCTGTGCATGGTTGTGGGACCACCCTGTCCGCCAGCTGCCCCGTGGCCTATCCCTTTCCGCAATCTGCCACCTTGCTGGGTTGAACCGCTGCTGTCTTGCGCCACCACCCGTGCACCCTGGGTCTGCCAGCCACTGCCTTTTTTTTTTTTTTCATGACACCTCTCTGCCCAGCTGCCCATCTCCACCCCTCTTACCAGTCTGGATGAATGTATCTACTTTAACTCCTCAGTTGTTGAACTTCCATACAGTGCAATTTTCTGTCAGTACTGGTTGTTTTTTGTTTCTAAATTTTTGTTGTCCTTATTTTGGTTGTGCAAGGAGGCACAGTGTGTCTGTCTACCTACGCCTCCATCTTGGCCGAAAGTGGAAAAAAGTTTTAACATCAATGGAAATGTCATGTTTCTGACTTACAGTGGTCTACAGGTAGTGATCACACATCCACATCCTCAGTCTTCTGATGTAATTACAGCCAACCACTCACACACTGAAATGCAAATGATTACAAATCACTTCCTCTCATTTCTATTCTATATGATAATTCAATTATTATATACATCTCAATTATCTGTGGAGACAGTAATTTCACTTCAGAATAGTAAAGGGGACATTTTTTAGGAAAAAGTAATTGGTTTCATGGGGTAAATTTACTCAGGTGCCAGCCGTAATACACAGCAACTTGCACAAATGGAAAGATAACTAGCTCAAGATGACAAATGTGCCCCCAATACACTAGTAAAATAAAATTAACACTGTTTAACCAAATATTAAGAAAAACCTGTTCAATGCCTAACTCTTGCATCAGTACTCCAAATGTCACAGCTGTTCTTTGGGCTGGAACTTTCAGATGGCTGTGCAGATGAGTTCTCGTTCCAGGTGGGAGGAGATCGGCTGCTCTGTCCCCGTCCCTCCTCTTCTACCCTGAGGCTGATGTGTGACGGAAACAGCTTGGTGAGGTGGTGGACCGGCAGCTTCGCTGAGGAAAAGCAGTGCATTACCACCACCCTCCACATTTCATTTACATATTGTCACGGTGTCTAAAATAACTCAACATTTTAAATATTTTCTCTCTTCACTTGAATGCCAAATATCTGATTCGCTTTTTATACGTACAACCTTTTAAAAAGGTCAAAAAGCTGCTAATATAGGTCATTGCCCATGATAAGCACATTCAAATAGTCACATCTTTGTATTCATATTTATATAATTAATTTTTCAGTTGAAAGTTGTGAAAAAATATATTAAAAAAGGAAAACTTAGAGATTTGATTAATAGTAGTCAATATGAATGCATACAGAATTCTATTTTTTAAAAACATTCTCTTAGGTGTCTACATTCCTTCAAGTTTCAGATGGGCCCTGGCTGGTTGCGGGCCAGTTCCCAGCAGGAGATGCACGAGAGGCAACCGTACATTGATGTTTCTCTCCCTCTCCTTCCCTTCCCCTCTAAAGATAAATAAATAAATAAATCTTTTAAAAATACTGCAAAACCACTGGACATAGTTTCTGGCCTTTAAAAAAAAAAGGTTCAGATTGGCCAACTCTGAAACTGCAGAAGTGGGGGTTAAGATGTAAAGATTTTTAGTTTTTTAAATTCTCAGCAACAGCTCTTTTATGGAAAAACTCAAATGATCTTGTGGTCCATAAACTGTTACAAGATAACCTCCACTAAAAGTGAATGAGTTGGATTAAGATTTAAGTATTTTTTCACACTTAACATGTTTCCTGGTAATAAACTTAAAATTTTCTTATTACCAAATGAAAGAGCATTTAAATATTTTTTCAAATGAAACAACAGCATTCATTTGACAATGAGTTTATTAACATCAAGTTTAAGGCTATACATAAAACTGCAATAATGACAATTCAAATGAAGTAAACAGAATAAACCATTTATTAAAAACACTGCGTAATAAAATAAATTTTTTTGATCCAATGCTATAGTGGTAAACATTTTCTGCTCATTAACAGTCCACCTAAAATACTGTTAAATTATATCATAATCTAAAACTTGAGAATACTTCTCTGCCCTTTACCACTGAATAAGTGACAGTGGACTGTGCAAATCTAGGGTTTTTTTTTGATGAGTCAAGGATAGAGGACAATAACCTAAAAGACAATCAAAATTCCCTATGGCCAAAGATTAAACTGTATTTACTCTGCCCACTGGCCCAAACTTAGAATTGTCATATCAAATAAATATTTCATGAACCATTCCCTTCCCTGCCTAAAATAAATATCAGGAACAAATTAAGGATAAAAGTTGGGTTTTAAACTGCACTTTATTTGTTACTGTAACATTATCTTTTTTTAACTGATCGACCATAAGCATGGAAAAAGTTCTCTTCTGAATGGAACCGCTTCCAAACCCCCTGGATACGAGTAAGTAAATTATAAAGATCACTCAATTTGTAGTTCTCTCCTCCTTTATAGCACTTCTAAGCAATGTGACAGACACCACAGAGACAGGAAAGACCATCTTTAATAAATTATCTCCTTAATTGTAGAGAATTTCAGAAAATAAAACGGACAAAATGCTAACCAATTCTTCTGATGAATCCGCAGAGACCAAAGATCCATCACCTTCTGTTGGAAGAACTAGTCCCCTGAGTGTCCTCGCCTTTGTAGGGCACTTGATAAGGGGACCCCCCAGGGCTCTGGACAACTGCACTCGGAGGGCCTTCCACCATTTTCATTTGCCGATTCGTTGGACTACCCAGTCTTGCTGGCAGAGAGGGCAGCGATTGTTCTGTTTCACCCACAGGGACATGCAGCAGTTGTGAAAGGAATGATTACATTCTCCCCAGACCACTAAAAGAAAAAAATGATTTGACATTACTCATTGCAATTTAAATTACTGAGCTCAAACACATTGCTTACTTTGCATTATGAATACTCATCATGGCTCATAATCTCAAATAAAGATGGTAAATTGGTCAAAAATATTTTTTTCCACCTATAAAGAAATAAAAGCTTACGCATGTAAAGTCTGTGCTTAGAGGACTTTCCATTACTGTCCTAGGGCCTGGATGCAGTGGTGGCCCCCAGTTCCTACGCAGCTCCATACGCTGCCTCCCTGAAATCAGGAGATTAAAGGACGTGAGCCTTCCTGCGGTGCCAGACCTTCTCAGTCACACATGCACTGACCTCAGAGACACTGTGGGCTGTGTTTCACTAAAAAATGTCCTCCCAGTTTCTATCCACCAAGACAAGTTTTAAATGTTTTCAATTCGTGGTAGACTATTATAAATAGATGACATGCTTCTAAATATTATCCACTGTAAATCTGAGTTGTTTCTTAGAAGTGGTGATAAGCTGTGTTAAATCATCAATAAGCTGTGCAATTCTCCATATGATAAACAGAATGAAATTTTCAAAGTGGCTGTCTGGAAAGAAAGGTCTCTTTGTAATCAAAGAAAGCTGGCCTACACCTCAAAATTCCCAAGTTAATATTTTTTAAATAAACAACATGAAAGAAAAATTTGGAACCAAAGGAAATCACCCATAATCTGGACTCTAAACTCAAATGTAAACTTCATTTGTCCCTTGCTTGACCAACTGAGCTATATGGCAACAGAACAACACAAGAAGTAGGAATTGAAGAGAAAAAATCTTCTTATGAAAACAGACAGTAGGGGCTAGAAAGCAAGGGGAAATCATTGTAATGTTTCAGGAGGAAGAAAGAGAATTTGATCAAACCAGCACACATCATTAAGAAGAAGGAAGTTACATGTAACCACACTGGCACAAAGTTAGCCTTTCTTTTCTTTTTGTTGTCTTTCACTGTTCATACTCTTACAGTTGTCCCGCTTTTTCTCCCTTTGCTCACCTCCCCCCCGCCCCTCCACAAAGTTAGCCTTTCACTGCAGGAAAAGGTTTAAACACTTTTGTATAGCAATCTGGAAGTGATGGCTTTGAGAACTAGGACATACAAACCTCTGAACTGCTTAAAACATTTCGCCTAAGACAAATTCTTAGTCCTAAGCTATGAGGAAAATGTAATAGGTTTCTATACACACTGCATTCCCAAAAGAGACAATTTTTCCTATGTTAGTTGACAAGTTAAACATTGTATCATAAGAGTACTGAAAACTGAAATGCTTTATTAGAATGAAACCCTACCAAAACTGCCCTAAACATATTCAAAATTTACATAATATTTTGGCAAATTCCTCTTATATAATTTTCCTAATAGAAGATAATTACTCATTTTTTTTGAGTATCAAAATGTTTACTATGCCCATGTCTGAAATACTAATATAGCCAATTCTTCTTCATTATAGGCAATAAAAAAGCCTTGGAGATTAATTCCATTAAGGCCTTTTGAGAACATTTTATATCAATAATAGATCAATGCTTTACAGTTTATTTTTGTATATTGATAAAATCCATCTTAATAGCAAATTCAAACATCCCCACTGAGAGAAAGCCTTCAGTTAAAAAAGCAAGAGAACTGAATTACAACATACCAACACAGTCCTCTTGTTTGTTTTCAGCTTGACATCTAAGGCAGGCATCTGAAAGTAAACAAACAGCAACTCTCAGTCTGATGCTCAGAATGCAATTTTAAAACCCAGACACTTCAAAGTCCAATAAAAGCCCAAAGGCTTAGAGATGGAGACAAAAGACTCATAGTATTAATATCTCAGCTGAACATAACTGTTGAAAGAGGAATAAAGTCAAAGGCACTCTATTCACTTACGATAAGGAGCAATTTTACAAGGGTTACCGACCCTCTATTGTTACAAGCTCTGATGAAAAGCCATCCTGACAGTGGCTGCAAGCACTGGAGACACATGCGCCACACTCACTCCGCTGTATCAGAAGTTGTCATAAGCTCACTGGGCATGCTCACATAGCTCAAGATGAGGGGTGACTTATTTTCAAGACATCCTTTTAAATAAGCTATGCACACAGGGATATAAAGTACAACATAAGGAACAGTCAATATTATAATAACTATATATGATGCCAGGTGGGTACTGGAAATATAGGAGGGAACACTTTGTAAAGTATATGATTATCTAATTACTATATGGCTGTACATCTGAAACTAGTACAAAAAAGTGTTGAAATGTAAACTGTACTGAATAAATACAATTTAAAAATTAAATAAGCTATGCATATATATTGGCATTTACTTATATATACATACAGAAGCTCTAGAAGGATATTCAAGATACTAATAATAAAGTTTACCTGGGAGGTGATTGAATGGGAAGGAATTTTCATTGTATATTGTCTTAAACTGTTGAATTATGTGACTGAATAATCTCTGTGAAAATTAATATTAATTAAAAATACTTTATAAAAACTAGGGTTTTTTTTCTTTCCAAGAAAATGCTCCCTTTACAAAATAAATCTGAGCCCAAAGCATTTACCTAACAATGGCAAAGTATTTTAATAAATTACTTGGGAGTAAATACTACAAATGGGAATCTCAAGTATACCACGCTGCTTGATGAAGGAGGTAATATGGATTATATCGGGAACTAATGAAGTGGATTCATTCACGAGCTGGAAGAGGGGTCAAAGTTGATAAGAGGAACTGCAAACCAACAGAAAAAAGTTTTTAACATAAACTGGAGAAAAATAATTCTGTAAAAATAGACACATGGTGGAGCTGAAGCCTGCTTCTCTCTTACACTGGATTCTGTGCAGGCATTTGTTTCTCTCTGTGTGTTTTTACCTAAAAAAAACACACCACCCTGGCCTCTTCCGTGTGGACTAAAGACAGCCACTGCCTCCTACAACTTTCTGCAATTCCACAATTACTGAGCATCTCCTCTGTGGAAGGAGCTCTGCACTGGGGACACTGGCTCTGGGTCCCTGGTCTCTCCGGTGAGTGGGGAGACAGACAGGGAAACAACTAAGTATCATAAGGATCATGATGTAACAGTGAAGATAATAAGCCTCTGGTTCTGCACAATCACAGAATTACGTGTTTGTGGTCCCAAGCACCTCTTTTACTAACTAGGAAAAGAAGGCCCCAAAAGGTGGTGTCAAATGGCCGAGTCAACACAGAGCCGGGAAGGGTTACTCTGGCTCTTCAGAACGTGGCAGTACAAGCCAAACCATCCTCTCTGCCTCGGCAGCGCTTGCTCCTTTCAGAAAGAAGGGAGGAGAGTGGAAACCAAGAGTGTTAACCACATCAGAACGGGTTGACAGGCAACTCTTGGACTAAGAAGTAAGTCATGGTAAATCAGTTGGTACAAGATGAATTCCAAATATTAGGGGAATAGTATTAAGTGGGCTCTTTTTGTAGAATCTAGAAATCTCTGAATTATGCTTATAACTTTGATTTAGATGATCAAAAACTGACCTAAGTAGATAAAAATCCCCAAAGTTTCAGATGTAAGAAAAAAGTTTCTTTTGATGGCATTTCTAGTATCTGAGAGAGCACATTTCTAAGGAGAACAATAACACTTACCACCTTTTAGAATGATGCTAGGGTTAAAGACTGGAAAGTCTGAAAAACAAACTTTCTTCTGCTGTCACCTGACCACTGAGTGGATTTTAACACCTCATAACCAAATACAAAGGTCTAGTCCAGAACACTTTCCAGAACTGAAAGTATAGCTGTTGTAAACCTGCAATGTAAACCCACAGTAGCAGAATACTTTTACTATAATTAGAAAGTCAATGTGAATGGAAGCCATTTATAGCCCATACTTTGACTTACTTTAAATACCCCAAGTAAAGTTTATTTGTTGAAAGGTTTCAACCATTACTTTAAATTCTACATTTCTCCTTACTAGTTTAAATTTTCTTTTTGTGGAGAAAAGTAAAATCCCATTTCTTGAACATTCTTCTTTTTGAACTAATGTAAATTTGGGGGACAAATTTTTTTAGCAAAACCTGTTTTGCTTAAGAACAAAAAATAAAGTCACCTGTATACGCTAAAAATGCCACCCAAACTGGAAAATACGATTCTAGAAGCTAAGTAAGGGGCAGGGTAAGTGATGAGGGGACTGTACTGCAGGCCAATAAACTAGGTACTTTAAAAATCTAATATGCAAAATAAGTGGATCATGTCTGAAATCAAGCTGTTTGCAAAGTAAAAAATAAAAAATGCTTGAACCCCATTATTGTAAGCCCTCTCTGAAACAAGTCCTTAAGAATAAAAAACAGGAGAGCATACTAAAGAGCATGTAGATTGAGAAACATCTTGATTCTGACAGACTTCGAGGTTCATCCCTTGAGAAGACAGCGAGTCTCTGAAAGTTTTCTTCAATTTTCTCGTTTTTCAGGGCAAGACACTACAGTTTCAAATTATAGAAACCTCAGTTTTATTCACCTACCCTCAAAAAACATGTAAAAAGCTCTCACAGTCGTTTTTAAATGCCCTATTTTAAAATATAACTCGCATTTAAACAGGTTTTCCAAGGTGGCCTGAGGTCTTAAAACAGAAACCATATAAAACAAAAGAGGATGAAGATGTTCTAAAAGCTTTCATTGGCCCCTATTTTTATTCAAAATATCGTAAAAAGGAGTAAGACTTATTTGTAAGAGTGGCCTGTTCCCAAAGGCCTGACTCAGAGCCGGGCAGTCTCTTTTCCAGGAAATGACATCCTATGACAGGCAGGGGCCAAGGAAGAGGACTAGGTTTTGTGTTTCTAAGTAAAGGGCTCACCTTACTGAATTCTCGCACAACTTCAAAATTCTTGAACCACGCTGCACCCCCTCCCAGCCCAGTGAGTGCCGCCTGACTTGTTTTGAATCACGGAGATTTAAAGGCCCAGCAGCACAATAGCAGGAGCTAACTGGCAAATGCAATGGCCGGGCACGCTTTCCTTCCCTGCAGCTTTTAAGAGCAGACCGAGGGTACCGTTTTTTTGTGGAAGACGACCAGAACCAATAAACGCTCTCCTGAACCACGGCCTTCACCCTGACCTCCTTGCAGTCTGCGTTCAGCGATGGGGCCGGGAGCTGGGCACACGAACCTAACCGGTTCCTCCCAGCTCCCATCAAACCACAGCTGTTTATTCTTGGTTGCATCCACTGCCACCTGAATTATCTTCATTCCTCTAGTGTACTGCCTGTTTCTCTGGTTAGAATCCAGCCCCACGTATTGGGACCCCACGGCCCCAGGCAGCGGCCACCACACCGGCTTGTCCCCCACCCTCCAGCTCTATAGCTCTGAGGCAGAGCGACCGCGCCCCGAAACCTCTGGGTAAGGGTCTCTACGAGCCTCCACGCGTCCCCCGCCCGCCCAGCAGAGGCCCTAGCGTGGCCGGGGCCTCGCGTGCAGCGCTTACCCATCACCTGGACCCTGCAGATGGCGCACGTATCGCACTCCACGTCCCAGCTCCACATAGCCACCGCATTCCACTTCTTGAGAGAGAACATTTTGTCGCCTCCTGACTTGGAGCCTGCGCTCCCAGAGTGAGAGGACAGGGCGCAAGGCTCTTCGCCGTCTTCCACATCGGCCATATCGGAGACGTCGGCTACGGGAAGGCTGGTGGCTATGGCGGCTTGGTGGGACCGCCTGACAGGCCACAGCGCCGCCTGCAGGCCGCCAGCCAGGGCAGTGTCGACCATGGGGGCTGCCCGCGATTGGCTGGCGCGGGATCATGACGTCACCTAGCTGGCGCCGCGGGCCGTCCTTCCCACCCCGGTCCCTTCTGGAGCTCGGGTGACGGAGGAGGCTGAGGGCCTCAGGGGGCGGTGACCGGCTGAAGTGGGCCGCCGCGCTGTTGAGTGTTACTGTCGTGATTGCCGGCACTTTTTATGCAGGACCCACATGACCTGCTTTATGCCTTCATGAAGCTTACTCCTCTCAGAATTACCTTGTTAATATACTCGTTTGTCGTGCTTCCCAAATGTAAACTCCATAAGAGCAGGGACCTTGTGATTCAGCCATTCTCAAATGTTCTCAGAATACCTTTACACTTAAAAATTATGAGGCCCTGGCTGCTGTGGCTCAGTTGGGCGTCTTAAGTAAATGGAAAGGTTGTGGGGCTCAGTCCCCAGTGTGGCCGTAAGGGAGGTAACTCTCCTGTTACTCTCACCTTTCTCCCTCCCCCTCTAAAACCAATAAGCATGTCCTTAGGTGAATATAAAAAGATAAAAATAAGAAAATTATCAGGCCTTCAGCCTCTGCCAGGTATCTCAGTTGGTTAGAGCATGGGCCGCATACACTAAAGTTGTGGTTTCAATGCCTAGTCAAGGCACATACAAGAGTCAGCCAATGAATGCATCAATTAGTGGAATAACAACAAAAAAATCAATGTCTTTATCTCTCAAAAAAATTATTAGGAACTCCAAGAACTTTGGTTTGTGGAGGATCTATATTTGCTTTTTAAGATATTAAAGCTGAGGGAAAATTTTTACATGTATTAATTCATTTAAAAATTACAGTAATAAACCCTTTGCAAATGATCATTACAGCAATGACATCACATATCACATAGCTTCAGGGAAACACTGTACAGAGTGAAAAGGGAGAAATAGCTAAACTGTTATGCAAAAAGTTTTGCCCTCTGAAAGGACCCCAAGAACCCTGGGGATCACTCCTTGAAAGCTAGTTTAACCTCCTTTTATATGTGGGGGAAGGGAGTTCCAAGAAGTAACCAAGAGAGCACACTGCTACTGCAAGATGGTGAGTTTTGAAGCCAGGGTTTATGTATCGCTCGCTCAGGGTCATACAATTATATTTTGCCAAGCAAAGCAGACAGCATCTCCATTTAAAAAGTAAGAGGGCAGAGGCCCAGGGAGCTCAAGGAGTTGTGTGATGAGCACCGCCATCTGGGGGTGGATGCTTGCTGTGTCAGCATCGGTCTTTAGAGCCTCCCACCATGTACTGGGCCTCCTACCATCGTGGCTGGGTGGGGGCTAACCAAGTTCAAGGAGTCTGGCAGAAGAGTTGGATGCATAAATACATGCAAATATAAATATGCACACAGGGTCAGGTTTGACTAGATGCTAATGAGTGCAGTGTGTTAAGTGGCCTGTTAAATGCTTTGAGGAACAGAAATGTTCCTGTTGACTGATGCAGTGACAGAAAGCCTCACGGAAGAAGTGGGGTTTGAAGGGCAGCGGGGGGTGTGGGGGCGGTGACAGGGAGTACAAGGCCCTGGAGGCCAGGAAATGAGTGGAGAAAGCAAACCTCTCTGAGCTGTCAGCTGGAGCAGAGCAGTGGAAGTGGTGGCAGGCATGAGTCTGACCACACTAACTTTATGAGCCAGACCAAAATTCCTATAGACAAACTCAGATGAATCCTACACAGCACATGATCTGTTCATATTAAGTAACTACACATCTGACTAGAGATGACCGTAAATACTAGATAGCCAATTACAAAAAAAGAAGGCTGGAACCAGATGAGGGTAGAATGCACTCGGTTAGTAGGAGTTGGGCAGTTTGAAAGAGAAAAGGAGCGAAACTTAGATGAAAAGAATAAAGGATAAGAGAAGATGGTTAAGGACAAGAAATGGCACATGTCCATGCCAAGCCTGAACCTCATCACCCTGTCCCTGGACTATTGGTTCCTGACTTCCTCCCTGTCTCCCCTCCCCAGTCCAACTGGTATTCAGTCTAAAGTGCTGTTTAATTTTTCTATATCCTCTTTTCCACCTGGCACTGTCCAGCTCAAAATGTCCCACAGCTGTGAATTATCATCAGAACAAAATCTGAAGGTCCCAGTTGGTCCCTGACACAACATGGCCCGGATATACTTTTTTAAGTGTCATTCCCACGTGTGTCTCCTGAGACCCTTGTCAGATTGGTTTGCTCAGTCAACAAAACAACCTAAATTTTTTTCCTCACATTTTAACATTTCTAAAATTGAACAGAACTTCCCCCACCTGGTCTGGCTGGACTGCCCTCTGCACTTAGGAAAACTCACTTATCTTTGTGTCCTCACTGACTACTCTTTGTCACCATTTATTTATGTCCTCCCAGAAAGTTATAACAAAATTGTGTTTCTTCCATTCTTTTGGCACTGGGTCACATAGCAACCACAAAGTGCTATTACTCATGTTTATCAAACAATTTTAAGTTTTTTTCACTGACAACTCAAAAATGATAAAAACATTAAAATAAAACAAGCATGCAATAGACAAAAAGCAAGTACCATTAATAGACTGCCCAGAAATTCCTACATACATACAAGCCAAAGCATAAAGCAGCTTATTTTTAAAATTTTTAATTGTGGTAAAATACACATAGAATATAAGTTTACCATCCTAACTATTTTATTTATTTATTTATTTTATTGATTATGCCATTACAGTTGTTCTATTCCCCCCTTCATTCCCCTCCACCCTACCCCCTATCCCCACCATTACCCCCCTTTAGTTTATGACCATGTGTCTCAAGTTCTTTAGATTCTATATTTCCCGTGCTATTCTTGCCCCCCCCATCTATTCTCTATCTATTGTCTATGCTAATTATTTTCTGTACCTTCTCCCTCTTCTCCTCCTCCCACTCCCCTGTTGCTAACCCTCCTTGAGATCTTAATTTCTATGTTTCCACTCCTGATCTAGCTGTCCTTTTACTTTGCTTTTGTTTTAGGTGTGGTTGTTAATAACTGTGAGTTTGCTGTCTTTTCACTGTTCATGTTTTTTTAACTTCTTTTTCTTAGTTAAGTCCCTTTAACATTTCATATAATAAGGGCTTGGTGATGATGAACTTCTTGAATTTGATCTTATCTGAGAAGCACTTTATCTGTCCTTCCATTCTAAATGAAAGTTTTGCTGGATAGAGCAATCTTGGATGTAGGTCTTTGGATTTCATGACTTGGAATACCTCTTTCCAGCCCCTTCTTGCCTGTAAGGTCTCTTTTGAGAAATCCGCTGACAGTCTGATGGGAACTCCTTTGTAGGTGACTGTCCCCTTATTTCTTGCTGCTTCTAAGATTCTCTCCTTCATTTGAATCTTGGCTAATGTAATGATGATGTGCCTTGGTGTGTTCCTTCTTGGGTCCAACTTCTTTGGGACTCTCTGAGCTTCCTGGATTTCCTGGAAGTCTATTTCCTTTGCCAGATTGGGGAAATTCTCCTTTATTATTTGTTCATATAAGTTTTCCACTGGTGACTGTTCCTTTTCCCCTTCTGGTACCCCTATAATTCGGATGTTGGAGTGTTTCAAGATGTCCTGGAGGTTCCTAAGACTCTCCTCATTTTTTTGAATTCTTGCTTCTTGACTCTTTTCTGCTTGGCCATTATTTGCTTTCTTCCGGTCCACTCCATTGAGTCCCAGTTTCCTTTTCATCGCTATTGGTTTCCTGTGCAATTCCATTCATTTCAATTAGTTTCGCCTTCATATGTTTCTCTAATTTATGGCTATAATCAACCAGTTCTGTGAGGATCCTGATCACCAGTGTTTTAAACTGTGCATCTGAGAGTTTTGCTATTTCTTCATCACTTAGATTTATAGGCTCTGGGGCTTTGAGATCTTCTTGAGCCATTTTTGGTCTGTTCGCGCCTGTTAAGTATTCCATCCTAACTATTTTTAAGTACAGAGTTCAGTAGTACATTGATATTATTATGCAACCAATCTCCAGAACATTTTTATCTTCCAAAACTGAAACTTAGCACCATTAAACAATTCTCCATTTCTTCCTTCTCCTCTTGACAACCACCATTCTACATTCTGTTTCTGAGTGTGGCTATTCTTGTTATCACATGTAAATGGAATCATAGAGTATTTTTCTTTTTGTGACTGCTTATTTCACGTAACTTCTCAAAGTTTATCCACTTTGTAGCATGTGTCAATTTCCTTCCTATTTAAGACTGAATACTATTCTATTGTATGAATATTTGACAGTTTATCGGTTCATCTGTAGATGGCCATTTGGGTTGTTTCCACCATTTGCATATTGCAAATAGTGCTGTTATGAACACAGGTGTACAAATATCTCATGAGCCTGCTTTCAATTCTTTTGGATATATACCAAGAATTGGAATTGCTGGCTCATACCACATTGTTTAGTATTTCATATGAATTTTTCACATATACTGTTCTCTAGCCTGCTCTTTTGTTTAATAGTACTACTAGGACATCTTTCCATATCCATATTCTTTTTAGTGGCTGCATAGTATTCCACCACATACTTTTTCTGTGATTTATTTCCTTGAGAACAGTGCTGTAGCAAACATCTCATTACATATTTCTTTGCACATGTATAAGAGTGTATCTGTAAAATAAATTTCAGAAGTAGAATTCCTGGGTCAAAAGATGTATATTTTTTATTTTGATAGACATTGCCAAAAAAGACCTTTAAAGAGGAATATAGACTTTACACTCTCAACTGTGAATGTTAGTGGAACATTTCAAAAAGCTCTTTTTTTTTAAAGCAGAAACAATTTCTGCTTTAAAAAATGTGTGAGGCATCCTCACACATTGTATACATAAGTTCAGAAGATTTGTCATATTTTAGCTCTTATGCTGTATTGTTGTTTACTTTTAATGTATGAGGCTCTTATCTTCCTAGCTAAACGCTGAGATTCTCAAGGGTGGATACAATATATTACACTCCTCCCCACTTCCGCAGTTAGTTTGGTTCCTTGAACTTGCCAGCACTTGTTACATTTGTACACAGAAAGATGACATTTTTTTAAACTTCAAAATAAAGAGATCTTAAGTCTTTTTTCTTTTTCTTGTGTAACTGTGTAAAGTGAAAGAACAGTAGTCACTCAATTTTAACATCAACAATAACATCCAGTAATATTTATTTTTGAGCATATATTATGAAACAGGTATTGTCTTAAAATGTTTGACATGTACCATTTCATTCAATGCTCATCAAATGAGAAAGGTGTTACTCTTATCTGCATCTTACATAAGGGAAACCGAGGCACAGAGAGGCTAACTGACCTGACCAAGGTCACATGTCAAAAGCAGCAGGTGTCCATGGAGAATTCTGATTCATCTAATTCCCAGGTCCCTGTTTTTTATCCCTGCGCCATGTTACCATGGCAGGTAAAATCCAGTTAATCGAATTTACCTTCCACACACTGATCAGCCACACCTCTCCCCTTTCCCATGGGGCTGAAGTCTTAACTGGGGGTAAAGTCATTAGAAGTTCCCTTATTTGTGCAAGACCCCCATTCGGAGGGGGCGTTATCTTTTAGAATGTGGTTATTATTTCCAAACATTCCTGTTGTTCCTAACTATAGATATATTTAGGAAAGATGATTCTTTCTTAGATAAAAATCATAACTTTCTTCAAATTATAAATTTCACATGTACAAGAGAAGTCCCAGAGAAGAATTCCATCTATTTTCACTAAGGCTTACTTGTGAAATCCACATTTTAGAAAATGACGATCATGATAGGATTAAAACTACTTTGAACTCTCATAAAATAGTCTTACCAAATTTTAGAACTTGAAAGAATACACTGAATACTACCACAGAACAAGCAGTGTCTTTATAGGCATGTCTGATTGGCCATGGAAATAGCATCTGTAAGAAAATATGGCATCCATATTCACTTTTTAACCTGTAAAATAATGAACAGGAAATCATAAATTTAAGAACAAAAAAGATTCAACTCTATACAACAGTAAGCATATGTAAATCATTACCGCCTAAGAGGTAACACGTGCTTCCTAAAGCGGTTAGGTAAATTCGCCATTTCAGATCCGCTATGAGCTAACGGGAACCAGGAGATGGGTGGCCTTGGGCGAGGCATGGTTTGCACTAATACCTGAGGGGACTGTTACTCTCTCACTAGTTGGTTCTTGCAGCAGTCATCATCCATCAAGACGGAATGATGGTTTAGGAAACTGTTACCTAAGACCAAAATTATCATGATATTATCAAGGGCAAAATCCGCCGTGATGCGCAGCCTACCCCAACTGAGTGCGCAGGCTCTATACAGCGCCCCCTGGTGGTTGTGACTAAAGTGCGCAAGCATCCAAGAATGTACTTTTTTCTTCTTTTTTACTGTAGTGTTAGATTTCTTGCCATTTTCCCAATAGATCTAAAAGTGTCTGAAGGGATCTCTGAAGAGATCTGAGGAGTGACTGTGATTTTTAAAACTGGGAGTTTGCCCGGGATGGGGAAGAACATAATAGTAAATGGGTAGGATATCCCACAACTCCATTTGATGGACTGGGTCTTAACTTTCAGAAATATTCTTATATTAACTGGAAAACTTGCCCCACACTTAATGCCCTTTCCCTAAATCTTCTTGATGTGAGTAATCCATGACAATTAATTTTTTTTCTGTAATAACTTCTTACACTAGTCCTCTGTTTTCTTTTTCCACTGTTACATAGTTTACCTGGATGGTTGTGGTAGCCTTCTAAGTGGTCTTCCTAACCTCAGATTTCACCAACCAAATCCATCCTGGACTCTACTTATAGATTAATCAACCGAAAGCAGAATTCTGATCCTGGCATTCATCAGCTTTTTATCTTTAGTGGATCGCTCTGCTTTTGTTTGCCCAGCTTCCGTTTTAGCTTCTTTCTAGAACCGAACCATGAGTTTCCCTTGGGGTTGCAGTATCCTGCCCTTATGAGGGGAGAACACAATCCGGAACTGGCCACTTAGTGTATTTCTTCTCCCTGGAGCAGTGATTGGTTAATAGGTGTGCATGTGATTCATGATGGCCCAGTGAAATCAGGAGAAATGCTCTTTCTTGAGATTAAACTAGTAGAATGTCAACTTTCTGACTAATGCTGCCCAACTTGTCACCGTGTGGGAAGAACTTGCTGGGCAATAAAGCCAACACAGATGCAGATCTTCCAGGAGGTGGAGTTAGGTGGCATTTTTTTAAGTCTTGAATCCAGCTGGACCTATAGCTAGAACAGCCCTGGACTTTTAGTAGCACAAGTAAACAAATTTCTTTTTGTACATCAATAAGTTTGAGTTGATTTTGTATCACTTGAAACCAAGAATCCTCACTGATTTCCTATAAAGACCTGTGGTATCATGATTTATAAGAAATATATATTTGGTCATTAGGATGGCCAAAATATATTTCTCATATTTATTTGATCTTAGTCATGGTTAGAAGTCCACGGCTCCCAAAACCCTTGGAATTTCCTAAGTAATACACAAAAATGGGAGCATGTTTTGTTACAATATTTGGTCCCTTGTTCCCACTTCCTAAAAACTGCTTCAGTGTCATAGAGGTGAAATGGTGTCTTATCATCCATAACAAGTTTATATCAGTGAAGTGACTTCTGGAAATCCCCCAAGGATGGGTGCTGGTTGCCCAAGGAACCAACCATGGATAGAGGGTTGGGACTTTCAGTGCCATCCCCCAATAGAGGCCAAATCAGTCACCAATGGCCAGTGATTTAATCAGTCCTGTCTATGCAATAAAGCCTCCATAAGGACCCAAAACAAAAGGGTTCAGAGAGCTTCCAGGCTGGGGAACCTGAATGATTCTACCGGCCACTATGTGGGCCCAGACTCCATGAGCAAAGTGTCTCCTTTGTTTGGAACGTCACCCTAGGTCTCTCTTTATCTGGCTGTAGATTTGTGTCCTCTAATATCTTGTGTGATGCAGTGGTAATCTAGTGAGTAAACTGGTTTCCTGAGTCCTGTGAGGGGCTCTACCAAAGTCATCAAACCCAAGGAGGGGGTCATGGGAACCTCTGATTTATAGCCAGTCAGTCAGAAGCACAGGTGACAACCTGGGCTTGCAATTGGTATCTGAAGTGGAGGACAGTCTTGTGGGACTGAGCCCTTAACCTCTGGGATCTGATGATCTGTCCAGGCAGATAATGTCAGAACTGAACTGAATTGTAGGTCACCCAGGCAGTGTGAATAGTACAGCATTTAGGAGTGAGTGGATGTGGACGGGTGGGGGGACACAAGCTGAAAACACTCTACCTGTTATTCTGCTCTCAGTGCTTCAAGGATGTCAGCAGCAGCCATTTCTCCCAGGGAACTGTTTCCAAGGTCAATTTCTCTTAAGTGGGCAGAGTATTTGATCAGGCCGACCAAAGACCAAAGAGAATGACAAAGCAAAATGGCGTTGTTCTAAGTGTGGTTACTCAGAGAAACTCAATCCAGTTATTTTGGGGTATGATCTTTCTTTTTAGCTCTTCTCCACCCTACACACCCCTTTCCAACCATGATGCACTGACCCAGTTTGAAACTGGAGACATTCCGAATCCAGTTTTTTTTTTTCAATTTAATCTCTAGTTTGGATGACTGTTCTAAATAGGTTGGTAGGGTAAGGATTTTTAGTTGCCTTAAATCTTCCATTTATTTATGTATTTATTCAAAAGATACGGTAGAGTATATTGTCAGGGCTTCCCAGTTTTTCAGATTTTACACGGCAGTAAAATATTTTTTAAAAAACCACTTGGGGGGATTGACAAAAATCAGTTTGGCAAGTTTAGTATGTCAAATAAATAACAACTCTCACCTAGCAACACTGTGAAAGAACAAATATTTTTACATAAAATTAGGAAGGCCACCATCTTGAAATAAAGGATAACTTCAAATCAAGTAAGTTTAGCTTTATGAAAAATGAACACTCCACCTATCTTTAGTTTTCTAATTTCATTGAGGATTGTTGAGCCCACTTGTCTCTGAGAATCTCTGGTGCCCCCAGTGGATGTGGAATCTGGGGGAGCCTGGCTTCCTCGTCAGCGTCTGCCTCTCCTCAACCGTGGGATGGTGAGCAGGCCCTGCGCCCTTGAGGGCGTCACCTTCCTCATCTGTAAAATTGGCCTGAAAGGGCTATTCTGCCTATTTCATAAGGTTTTGGTAAAAACGGAATGCAGCAATTTCTAAGAGAGCACCTTTGCAAAATCTAATACCAACAATGCTATTATATTGAGTGGATACTTACTAAATGCATGTTATGTGCTAATGTTACCAGGATTCAAAGGAATTTAACACATGGCCTCTGCTCTTTTTTGAGTTCTTACCATGTGCTGGGGATATGAAATTTCAGTCAGGGTCAGTAGTGAATACAAAGCCGTGTTCTTGCTCCCTGTACACACCTTCTACTGATTCAGCAGCCAAAATTCAAGGCCAGGGCTAAACGATCCTGCTAAACTCTCCCTCTTGAAGGTCTCACTCCCAAGGAAACAGTCTGTCTAATCAGGACCTGACCAACTTTGGCTTTCTGAATAGTCTGATTGTGTCTGATTCCTGCATACATGATGGTTGAGAAAAGGCTTGCTTTAAGGAGGAAGCAGAAGTGCACAGAAGGAGGGTGGAGAGTGTCGAAGACAAACTTTACAACTGTACAACTCTGCATCTAGGTCTGATTTCAGAGGCTGTGGCTCTCACCACTACTTTACACAGCCTCATATAAGCTACAGTTTTATGGAGCATTCACTATGCATCAGATGTGATCATGGCCACCCACGTGGTTACACCCTTGTGCCTGGTACGGAGGGGGCCTTCCAAGGGTGTGAGGGGGGCTAAAATCCAGCCAAGCTCTGTTTGCCAAGACCAGGGCCCTGAAACATAGACCTGGACAGGATCATCTGACTCATTGGCCAGAAGTACTGCCTCTTTTAATTCATCAGCCCAGCAGGGCTCTTTTTCCCATTTGTATAAAGGTGCTAGCTGGTACCCTAGGCACTAGATTCAGCATCTTACATGCACAATCTCATTTAACCCTAAAACAATCTCTCCAGTCAGATACTGTTCTTCCCATTTTTACACACGAAGAAACAAATGCAGAGAAGTTATTCAACTTGCCTAAGATACTGCCAGTAAGTCTCGGAGCAGAAATGTGAACTCAGGCGGTCTGCTTGAAAATATCCATGACATATGATTCAAATGCACCAAGGAAATACAGGGGCCGGTGGAAGTAAGTCCTGCTTCAGTCTGGTTGGTAGTATAATAATATGGGTGTAATAATTTATAGTTATAATTTGAACATTTTACCTTACACGTCATATGGTGTGCTTGAGTGTGATATTGTTATGTTATAGAATTACATGCTTATGATTTTGTAATAAAAATTTTGTAATAAAAAAGGGGTGCTATTTGTGCTGGATCCTGTATTTTAATCCCCAGTAGTTCTCAATTGTCACACTTTCAAAAGGAGGACAAAAAGATTTAAGTGTTTAGTGCCAGAGCTAAAAAACACATGGGAAGGGAATCCCCAGCACTGGTGCACATCACCAGTGCCATTTACACGCCCCGTCACACAGAGCCAGCGGTGAGTTGCACAGGGCCCGTGCCTGGAAGGGCTCCTCACTGGTTTAATGCTCTGTTATTATCATCTAGAAATTCTCAATACTTGAACAAGGGCCCATGATTCCCATTCGAACTGGGTCCCCACAAATTCTGTAGCCAGTTGGTTCTGCTGTCATATTTACTGTGGCAGAGCAGAAAGCCAAATCTGGTTGGGGTCAGCCTTAAGTAACTGTACTGTTCTGTCAGTCAAAGAGACCATTGCTAGATAAATCCTGACTAGAGGGAGGCCTAGCTCACGAGAAGGGTAGCCAGCAGTGCTCCTGTCTTAAGCTCTTAGAAGCCACTGATACTGTCTTTAGGGGTAGACTTAAGCGGCAGAGCTAGAGAAGGCCTTATCCAAACCAAAGGCACAATAATATGCATTGTCCCTGCACCAGGTAATCTGAAGGTGAGGATAGACCTGTTTGGTACCAAGGTTGGATAGGGCCAATGGGTAGACAGGTGGTTAGTGCCCCATAATCTCTATCACCGAATCTTACCCCATTATAAATGTGTATGCCACTTAAGTACATATTCAATTAAGCAGACCCTTGGAGATATTTGCTAGCAAGCCCCCAGACAAGTCCCTTGCCTCCACGTTCATCCACTGAGCTCTGCCTTTGTGGATATTCAGAACCCTCAATGATAAAAGGTGAGAAGCCATAAATCTGTTCCCCAAAGTGTTCCTGGAGCCTGTTTTATAATCCTTCAACTTGGTCTACCACTGGCCCAGCACTGGGCTTGCCAGGGAGGGGTGGGAGTGTGAAGATAGTGCCTCTACTTTCAGGGCACCCACGTGTCAGCCCCGCAGAGAAGTGCAGAAGGTGGAAATGGGGGGGGGAGACTGTCCTCGAGGTGAGCATGCAGCTTACTACACAAGCCACATCAGGAAGTCATCAACCATCAATAGGTGGGTTAAGGCTGAAAATGCCCAGGATAGATGAATTATACAGAGACCCTGGATGTTAAACTTACGCTAAGCTGTCTTTATGAGTTCAAGTTGATTAGGTCACTAGAGTAGTAAAGAGAAAGTCTTAAAGATGGCCAGAGAGAAAAGACAAATTACGTCCAAAAGACCAAAGATAAAAGTGACAGCGACTTCTCTCCAGAAACAATGCAGACAGAAGACAGTGAATGTATTAACTGTCAGTCAAAAATTCTATAATATATCCAGAAAAAAAATCTTTAAAAATGAAGGTTAAAGCCCTGGCTCGTGTGGTTTAGTGGACTGAGCTCCAGCCTGTGAACCAAAGAGTTGCTAGTTCTATTCCCAGTCAGGGCACACAGCTGGGTTGCAGGCCAGGTCCCCAGGAGGGGGCGTGTGAGAAGCAACCACACATTGATGTTTCTCTCCTTTTTCTCCCTCCCTTCTGCTCTGTCTAAAAATACATACATACATATGTACATTTTTTTTAAATTATAAAAAATAAAATTAATATGAAGGTAAAAAAAGACTTTTTAAACATATAAGAGCTCACAGAATTCATCACCCAGCAGATTAGGAGTATAAGAAGTGTATAAAGTAAGTCCTTCAGACAGAAGGAAAGTGATACAAGATCAAAATTTGGGTGTATTGAGTGAAATAAAGACCATTAAATATGGTAAATATGTGAATAAGTATAAGAGATTTCCCTCTTATTTTAAAAATAATTAACTGCTTAAAATTAACATCATCAGAATAATGTATTTTGGAATCTATTACATTTGTAAAAGTCAAATAAATGCCAATAATAGAACAAAGGATGGGAAGGAAAGGAAGTATCTTGTTGTCAGGTAGTATATTATTTGAAGGTAGACTGTGATAAGTTAAAATGAGAAGTCTAAATAATATAGCAACCACTAAAAAGACAAAAGTATAGCTAATGAACTAATAAAAGAGATAAAGTGGAATTATAAATATTGCTCAATTAGTTAAAAAAACAGGCAGAATATTAGTTAAAAGGGAACAAAGAACAAGTGAGACACACAGAAAGCAAATGGGGACTTCGGCCAAGAAGGAGGCATAGGTAGACACACTGTGCCTCCTTGCACAACCAAAAGAATGACAATAATGATTTAAAAACAAAAAACAACCAGAACTGACGGAAAATTGAACCGTAGGGAAGTTTGACAACCAAGTAGTTAAAGGACACACTCATCCAGACCAGTAGGAGGGGTGGGGACGGGCACTAGGACAGGACCGGAGACAAAGCGGCAGTGGAGGACTGGGGCAGGCGAGGCAGTGGCTGGCAGACTCAGCACCAGATTGTGGAGCGGGGTGCACAAGGCTGCAGCTGGCCAGCAAGACTGCGGCAGTGACTGGTGGAGCAGGCAGTCCCATATTCTCATACAGATGGGGAGAAAGACAGACCTCCCAGACTTCGCAATCCAGGGCCTCAGCTCGGGAAAATAAAGCCTCAAATCGCTAATTGAAAACACCTGCAGGGGTTGAGGAGGCAGCGGGACAAACTCCCAGATTCACAGGACAGTTCACTGGAGAGACGCACAGGGTCCTAGAACATGCACAAACCAACCCACCTAGGAATCAGCACTAGAAGGGCTGTGGGAAGCAGGGGAAGTGATTGAAAGCCAGCAGAGAGTGTAGCAGGTGCCATTGTTCCCTCTTGAACCCCTGCCGCACATACAGCATCACAATGAAGCGACGTGGGTTACCCTGCCCAGTGAACACTTAAGACTCTGCCCCTTACTACATAACAGGTGTATCAAGACAAAAAAAAAATGGCCCAAAGGAAAGAACAGATCAAAGCTTCAGAAATAATACAACTAAGCGATGAAGAGGTAGCCAGCCTATCAGACGCATAGTTCAAAGCACTGTGATGCTCACAGAATTGGTTCAATTTGGTCACAAATTAGATGAAAAAATTAAGATAAAATAATGCTAATTCTACACAAGTTCTTTCATCAAATAGAAGAGGAGGGAACACTTCTTAATTTATTCTGTAAGGACAGACCCTCTGATCCCAGTACGGGATAAAGGCCTTACAAAGGAAAAAAAATAAGGATGATCCAATATGCTTCATGAACATAGATGCAAAAATCCTTAACAAAATATTTTTGATATGTTAAAGGTTAATACATCAGCAATATATTAAACCCAGCGGTATATTAAAAGGGTAATAAAGTTGATTCATATAATTATAAAAATAGCAAAGCTATCCAAGTTGGACAGCTTCCCAAACTTCATGAATAAGGAAGTGTATTTAGAAGAAATATTTTTATTCTAAAATAATCAATGGCCATCCATCAAGCCCTCAAACCTCCAATTTTGTCTGTTCTGTTGCCCTTGATTGCTCCAAGAGACCATAAGCACTGATGCCCTAGATAGTGTGGCCACAGCTTCCTCTGCCCCGGCAAGCTTTTTCACACGGTGCTACAAATGCCGGCCAAAGGCCTGCTGCGTCTGTGGGTTCAGGATTTGCTGGATGGAGATGTCCAAGGTTGTCAAGGTAAACAGGGCAAGGAAATAACTTTGTTTTCCAAAAGTTTTTGAGAACAGCTCTCTCTTTCTGCCTAAGGAGGTTGGGACAAATCAAACACAAAAAAAGTGTTCACTCTTTTTTTAAAAAATATATATTTTATTGATTATGCCATTACAGTTGTTATGTTCCCCCCTTCATTCCCCTCCACCCTACACACCCCCTCCCCCACCATTCCCCCCCTTTAGTTTATGACCACGTGTCTCAAGTTCTTTAGATTCTATATTTCCCATACTATTCTTACCCTCCCCCCTATCTATTTTCTATCTACTGTCTATGCTACTTATTTTCTGTACCTTCTCCCCCCTTCTCCTCCTCCCACTCCCCTGTTGCTAACCCTCCATGTGATCTTCATTTCTATGGTTCTGCTCCTGATCTAGCTGTCCTCTTAGTTTGCTTTTGTTTTAGGTGTGGTTCTTAATAACTGTGAGTTTGCTGTCCTTTTACTGTTCATCTTTTTTATCTTCTTTTTCTTAGGTGAGTCCCTTTAACAGTTCATATAATAAGGGCTTGGTGATGATGAACTCCTTGAATTCGGTCTTATCTGAGAAGCACTTTATCAGTCTTTCCATTCTAAATGAAAGCTTTGCTGGATAGAGCAATCTTGGTTGTAGGTCTTTGGATTTCATGATTTGGAATACTTCTTTCCAGCCCCTTCTTGCCTGTAAGGTCTCTTTTGAGGAATCAGCTGACAGTCTGATGGGAACTCCTTTGCAGGTGACTGTCCCCTTATCTCTTGCTGCTTCTAGGATTCTCTCCTTCATTTTAATCTTGGCTAACATAATTATGATGTGTCTTGGTGTGTTCCTTCTGGGGTCCAACTTCTTTGGGACTCTCTGAGCTTCCTGGATTTCCTGGAAGTCTATTTCCTTTGCCAGTTTGGAGAGGTTCTCCTTTATTATTTGTTCAAATATGTTTTCCACTTGTGACTGTTCCTCTTCCCCTTCTGGTACCCCTATAATTTGGATGTTGGAACGTTTCAAGATGTCCTGAAGGTTCCTAAGCCTCTCCTCATTTTTTTGAATTCTTGTTTCTTCATCCTTTTCTGTTTGGTCATTTTTTTCTTTCTTCTGGTCCACTCCTTTGATTTGAGTCCCAGTTTCCTTTCCATTACTATTGGTTTCCTGTGCATTTCTATTCATTTCAATTAGGTTAGCCTTCATATGTTCCTCTAATTTGTGACTAAAATCAACCAGTTCCATGAGCATCCTGATCACCAGTGTTTTAAACTGTGCATCTGAGAGTTTTGCTATTTCTTCATCACTTAGATTTATCAGCTCTGGGGCCCTGAGTTGTTCTTGAGCCATGTTTTGATCTGTTCATGCCTCTTACGTGTGAGGAGTGGAGCCTCTGGTGTTCACCAGGGTGGGGCCACCCAGGTCGCTGGTTTGTGATGCTGTATGTGGGGGCGGGGTCAGAGAGGGACAATAGCTGTTCCCTCTGCCGCTTCCCACAGCTGGGGCCTTCGCGGTCTGTCTCACTGCTTGCTCCTTCACCAGTTTACGGTTTATCTGCACGCAAATGTATGACCGTGGTCAGCCCTCAGTGGGTCCACTTGCTATTCCACATCTGGGATCCGCCCACAGCTGCCTTCATGCTTGGGTCGCGCACCAGTTCGGTCTGGTGGCTCTTTCCTGCCCAACCCCACTCTGCTGTTGGCTCTGCCCCTCTTACCGGTTTGGCTGAAGGGTTTGTTGTTGTCAGACTTCTATATAGTTTGATTTTCTGTGGTTTGGCTGCGTTTATGGTTGCTATAACTTTATTATTTTTAGATTTGGTTGTGTGAGAAGGTAAAGTGTTTCCACCTACGCCTCCATCTTGGCGGAAGTCCTCAGTGTTCGCTCTTAAGTAGTCTGTCTTTCTTCCTCAGGTCACATGTCTTACATTTTATATTCTATCCTGGCTCAGGGAAGCAAAATATGGATGTCATACCTCCTGTCTTTCAGTTGCTCACTTCTTCAATGGGGCTTCCAGCGAGGCCTTTGAGACCCCTCAGTGGGCTCACGCACAACCGCCTGCCACACCATTTCTATGATGTTAGGCCTTCCCGTAAGATCTCATACCAAGACCAAGATGGGTCACTGCTTATCTCTCAGAGAGGAAAAACCTCAGCACTGTTAACAAGTTGCAATTAAATAACTGTCCCTATGATTTATCCTAAGTACATACCTAGTTTTGGAAGATAAACAGATAAAACCCCATAATTTTCTACTCACCATGTTAAGATTTGAGTGAATCCCTAAAAAACCATTTTCTCCTTCTTTTCCTTTTCCATCTATGGCATTGTCTGCCAAATACAATTTCACTAACCAAGGACCAGCTTTAGTCAAGCTTTTATTTTTTTTCTTGATACCTACAAGACAATTAGAGTGTTGCGTTATTTTTAGATAATAGTTCCCCCCATTTACCACCATCCAAGTTGGTTTTTAAAAATCGTACTTATGTATTCCATTTGTGTGGGTAGATGCATTTTGTAATACAGTTAAGGAAATGCATGTAATTTAAGAACTCTATTTAAAAATACTCAGTACCTCCTTTATTCTTTACAATAGCAAGCCCAAGATTGCTCTGAATGAAAGGAAATATTGAAGACTTAGATGGTTGCTTTTACTTTTGCTAAAGAGGAAAATCCATGTCTCTGCAAATTTCTTGGCAGAAGAGTGAGTTGTCCACTGATCCCCTGGAAGTGATAACCCTTATGCAGGGTTCAGTCCCTTAAAAGAGTCTATACAATTGTCATATTTTTTGAGCTCTAGAAGGACAAATTCAATTGAGAAAGAACCATCCTTCCTTGATAGACTTTATGACGGAGGTCAGTGGTTCACCCTTGTCAGTCTAACCGGCTTGCGTGAAGTTTGGCATCAGCGCTGTGGCGTGGTATCATGCACATGCTTAATTAACACCAGTTCAAGTTTAGGAGTTTAGCAAAGAAAAAATACGGGAAGGGGACAGAGAAAGAGGAAGAGCCGTGGCTATAATGCCAGCTTACCCAACTCAGTGAATGTGAGATGGGAGGTCAGAACCTTCAGTTCCAAGGACAGTTGCTTCCTGGAGGGGCCTCCAGGTGTTTGAAGCTCTATGCTTGGTGTGCAACATGACCCCTCAACACTAGCCAACTGCTTTATTCTGGGGACCAACTGAAAAACAACAATATGTTCCAAAGCCGGGGAAGAAACTGGAGATAATACACAAGGTCTGTCCAGAAGGTATCCGGCCATGTAACATGAAAAACAGACATTTACTGAAGGAGATACAAGATACAAGAAACATTGTACACAGGACCATGATGCCTCAGTCCCCTTCAAAGCAGGCACCTTGGGACCTCACACAGTTCTCCCAATTGCCATCAGTTGCCCCATCTTATTTTCCTGAATTTTAACAACAGCCTGAAATCTCTTCCTTTTCAAAGGTGATTTTAGTTTTGGAAAAAGCCAGAAGTCACAGGGTGCCAAATCTGGGCTATAGTGGGGCTGAGTCACCTGGGTGATTTGATGTTTCGCCAAAAAACTCTACACAAGACGTGGTGTGTGAGCAGGTGTCTTGTGGCGATGAAGCTGCCAATCATCAGTTGCCCATAGTTGCAGCCAAACTTGAATAGTTTTCACAGAGGAATGTTCAAGCTTAACACAAAATCTGATGCAGATCTGTTGCTTTACTCCCTCAGTCATTTTTGAATGTGATGGCCACACAGTCCACATGCTCACTCAATGGGGTGTCTACTACCCCCACTAACTAGTACAGTGAAGTTGTCATTGTTCACACAGGTGCATTCTAGTCCACTCTCCTTGGCTGCCAGGTTACATCGATGTCCTGTAAACCATTCTTGTTATGTTAACAATGGCTGGACTTTGTCCAGACAGATCTCCTATATATCTGTGTGTTGTACTGTATGGACGTTTATAGGATTTTAAAGGCTCATAATGCTAATTCTGCCTGACATGCTGACTTGAGAACCTAATTCCAGGGCTAGCCAGGACTCTGGTGCTTGAGTTCATTCAGCAGTCAGCAAACATTTTTAAGTTCCTGTTAGGTGCCAGGTACTGTTCTAGGTGATGGGAATCGAACAGGAAACCAGAAACAACTCCCTGCCCTCGTGAAGCTGATGTGAAGTGACCGCTAAGTCATGTGTAGGAAGAACAAGGGAGAGAGAAAAGTCGATGACAATTAAGTACACATTGTCAAGTCAGGAAAGAGAACTTTCATGTCAGGAAAAGTTGATACGTTTGGACAGGGGCCATTCCAGTTTTTTTAAAAAATAAGCTTTTAAAAAAGATTCAGTTGGTTTCTTTGGATATAAACCTAATCTGCTGGATTGTTGAATGACAGAGACAGGATTTCTCTTCCTCCAAGGCAGTTGGAGAGATGAAAACTAGCCTGTCCTTTGGTTTTACTGGATGGAGGTGGGCCCAAGTCTTCCAAACTTCATTTGTCCTTAAATCCAGGACATGGGGATGATCGAAATCGACTAACACAATGGTGCTAATTCACCAGAACAATATCTGGTACATTGTAGGTGTTTAATAACTGCTTGAATAAATAAATGGATCCATGAAGAATGGAATGTAGAGTGCAGTCATATTGTGGAGACTTTTATCTCACTGTTCATTTTTTTCAAGTCCAGTGTAGCTAATAATGCCTTAAGATCCATGAACATGAATAGAATATGCTTTTTCTATTTATTAAATCTCTTCACAAATGTAAATGTTTCTGAGAAGAAGGTAAGTTTACTGCCCAGAATGATGAACAATGGGGGTGCTGATGCATGTGGCATTCGTTTCTTTCTGCCCCCCCCCCCGCCAGCAAGCGGGGTGATGAAACCTGAGGCCACGGGGGGGGGGGGGCCCAGCCCGGCGCCAAAGGCCACATGCCCGTGCAGCTGCTCAGCTTTGCAAGGAAACAAGCGGCCTCAGCCAGGCTATTAGTTAGCCTGGCACAAACACGTGTGCCATTGTAGAGAAAGGGAGCTTCCAGGCCTGTTCTTGGCCTGGTACAACTTACATCCCCATGGGAAAAACAATCCAAACTCCCTCCAGCTGGTGGTAAGGGAGATAACAATGCCCTCTTTGCCCAGGAAAAATAACCACATTGGAAAATTCTCGTTCAAACCGCTCTCCAGAATTTTAACTCCCAGTGAGTTCCAATGCCCTGTGGGAGGAAGGGAAGGAAAGCTGACGCTTCCTGGTACAGGGATTTCCTTCTCTGGGCCTTTAACCGAAGTTTAAGCAGCACCAATCTCTTCTCTCTGGTTAGAAGACCAAGTGCCGGGAGTGAGGGGAGTCCATGCACAGTCCCTGCTCATGCGCGATCCGCCCCAGCTGTACTCACTCCACCCTGTTTTCACCTGACCTTACATTTCTTCTTTCCCCCTAGGTTTTATTTATTTATTTCTAGAGAGAGGGGAAGGGAAGGCAAGAGGGAGAGAAATATCAATGTGTGGTTGCCTCTTGTGTGCCCCTCACTGGGGACCTGGCCCGCAACCCAGGCATGTGCCCTGACTGGGAATCAAACCAGTGACCCTTTGGTTCACAGGCTGGTACTCAACCCACTGAGCCACACCAGCCAGGGCCTAATTTTATATTTCTTTACTTTAAAACAAAAACAAGCTCACCAATAGTGACCACTTTAATTTATCCCCCTTTGTCTGAGAGAACTCAGCAGTGGCATAGCAATGCCAGCTGGGCTAAGGGGCATGATAAAATGGGCAGAATCTCCAGGTTTAAAAATCTCTCTCTGAAAAATGCTGTGTGTCTCCCCAGAAAGTCACCTAACTTCTCTGAACCTAAATGTCCTCATTGCTAAACCAGAGATCATACTACTCATCTCTTAGATGCAGCGTGAAGATGGACTGGGAAGCGTGGTGAAATAACAGCTGTAGAACTACTCAGCAGGCAGTAAATAATACTGCCTGCCTTCGAAACTTCATTTCTGGATTTTGTAAGTCACTGAAATGGGGCGACAGAACCTTGTATATAAGGTGTCCCCCATTCTGCCACTAGCTGCCTGTGGATCAGATACATATTTCTGACAGTTGTGCGTTTCCCCCAGAAGCCACCCAATAGATCCAATAGGAACTCACCTAACTCTGTGCTTCCTCCCACTTGCCTTTGGTTAATTGCCAAGATCCCTCAATTGTCCCTGACTGCAGAAACTTTCTTACCACCCTCACTGGACCCAATACTAGGTAGGTGCCGTCCATTCTCCTCCTAAATGTATTTAGACTCTATCTTTCCATCTAGGCAGACTCAGCTCTGTACTTTCGCATCTATGCCCTGAACAGTCATCAAACCCTCCAAACTCATCACCCATTGTCCCTCTCTCTAAAATATCACGTACGTATTCTGCAAAGCTGTCGGAGATTCTTCTCAAGAATCTAATTCTCATTATGTCTCTGCCTTGCTTCAAAAGCACTGTAGCTCTTCCTTTGTGCATAGGAGGAAGTCTAACCCGTCAACGGCATTCATGGCATTGGGACCTGCGGGTTCACCAGCCCTTTCAGCAACGTCAGCAGTCATTCTTTAAGGACCACTCTGTAGCGGTTGTCCCGCTTCCCGCACGCCCCACACTCTACACTCCAGGCACACTCCCACCTCCGACCTTTTGTCTGGTGGCTCCCCTTGCCTAGGATGCCTGCCCTTTTCCAGTTGATGATCTCATTCCTGCCTGAGAGAGCTCTTTTTCCCATGTGGGCCAGCACTCAAAGGTTAAGGATAAATTTTTATGGAACCAGAAGTTCCCTGGAGAAGATTCCTCAGCTCGCCCCTCACTCGCTGGCCTCTTCCCAGACCACCGGCAATGATGGGCATCAGATTGTTTTGCTTAACGACGGCTCCAGTGTGCATCTGTGGGCGCCAGTTCCCAGTAGGACCTTCCTCTTGAGGTTGATTTTTTTAACTTGTTAAAAATAGCTTTTTTTTCCCATCAACAAGAAGCATACGTGATTTCCTGCGTAATTACCAGAAGTTTATAAAGCAGAACATAAATTGTGTTTGCTTGATTGCAGGTGTTAAGGGAGCAAAGTGTAATTAGTGTTGGGTGATTCACACCCCAGACCTTGGACCCTGTCCACAAAGTCTCCATTGTGCAGTGTCACCCCAGGGTAACATCCCAAGTAAAGTAATTTCAGGATTATAACCAGTAACTTCCTGATTTGGAACTAATAAAACTGTTTTGAAGATTACATCTTGACTTTTGAACTTGACCTTTGCATTCCTTAGTGTTGCAAGCATTCCTGTGGACTGCGCCTGTGATGTAAGCGGCAATGCCCTATTTGGGGGAGGTGAATTAGCCACTTGGGCGGCATTGGTAAAATGTCTGATCAAACCCAAGCTTGTGGACTGACCATTTTATGGCTGGATTTTGCTCCCCAGTCCTAAATCTTTAAGACTTAAGACACCCCTGAAAGCTATGGTGTGGGCTTGGGCTGGGAAGCCGAGCAGGCTGAGGTGATGGGGCACTCCTGAGGCTTTGCTGGGTCCTTCAGGAACTTTGGGGGCCTTGGGGTGACCTGGCGGGACGGGCTGACCAGGGCTCAGGGAAGATAACTTGTCTGCAAAGGACTGTTCCTGACGACCTTTCAGTGACTTCCAGTCTTGAGCTGTCTTGCTGTCTTCTGGCTCTCTATGGGCTGCTGGTCTTGCAACTAGGCATTGGCCAAGCCAGGCGGCACTTACTTGAGTACTGACACCCTCCAGGCCTGGGGTCCCCGGTTGTCATAGAGCCCTGGTGCAGAGCCGTGGGGCACAGTGGTGGGCCAGCTGGGGCCTGGAAGAGACAGAAAAGCCGGAGCAGAAATGGGTCTGGGCCCCGTTCGTTCCGTGGTTTCCACGGCCGAGAAGAGGCATCTAGGAGCCTCGCTCTGCCCTCTGATTCCCTTCACTGAGCAAAGTAATTCAAAAGTAGGCCATCTGATTTTCTTTCAAGGCTAAGGCAGTGGTGGTTCTCAAAGTTAGACCCTGGACTGATAGCATCAGCATCATTTGGAAACTTGACAGAAATGCAAATTCTCCAGCCTCACCTCTGACCTACTGATTCTGAACCTCAGGTGGGGGTGAGGGAGGGCAGCCGTCTGTGTTTTCACAAGTCCTACACGTGCTTCTGATGCTGCTCAAGTTTGGGGACACTAATGATTCTTCAGGATCAGTGGGGCTTTGATGCAGGGCTGGCTTGGACAAATAGACGTCTAACTTCTATAGGCATAGAAATGGAATACTCTGACTGATCGAATAACCTATAAATGACTGCTAAATGTAACGCTGTCGAGTTCTTGTAATTGTGCATTTGGAGAGGAATAATAAAGGGTGTCAGGCTTCTGAATGGGGGTTTTGACTTGTACAGTACTGTGAGTTTAACTTTCCAAGCAGCAGGCCAAAAGCCTGCAGTGCACAAAGGGGCAAGCATAAAAATAGTTCGTCTGTTTCCAATTGGGACCAAATGGAAACCATCTGGACTCCTTGCCCGGGAGGCTGATGTGTATCAGCTCAATCTGACCCTTCATTCTGAAACAAGTAGAGCTCTTCTACCAAAGACCAAACTCACCCCCAACCAAATACTTTATGACGTGGAAAGTGATTATCCAGTGTGGGGGGCTGTTTTTAAATTTGTTTTCTGAACTCTGGAAAGCATGCAAATGGTCTGCTCTGATGAGAAGCTTTGAAATAAATATATCCTCCATGCAAGTTGTTTCTTTTGATTTGAGGCACAGGATCCGTTGGGCGACAAAAGACTTTAATGGTGCCCATTGCCTATTGGATTAAGTCCAACGCTTCGCCTGATGTGGGAAGGCCTCCTTAATGTGACCCACACCTCTTGCCAGGTCCACTCTCCTATATCCTCTTGCTCCAGCTAAACTTGCAGGCTCGCGGCTTGCCTTGCTAAGGCCTTGCTTCCTCCCTTAAATCCTTCCTCATGCCGGCCCTTTCTTTCTGTCCACCTCAGGTCAGTTCCTAGCTTATTCATTCACAAGAACTCCTCCCCAACTCTGTACCTGGGGCAGAGTGCCCTTCTCTGAACCCCGTGTCCATGGTCGGCCCTTGGCAAAGGCTGACTTTTTGTGGTTGTCGTTTCCCTGGTGTGTGTCCTCTTTCTAAATTACATTCTGAGTCCCTTGTTATGAGCCGAATTGTGTCTCCTCCCCAGTTGAAGTCCTAACGCCTACTTCACAGCAAATAGGGTCAGAAATAGGGTCATGGCAGATGTGATTGGTTAGGATGAGGTCATCCTAGAGTCGAGTGGGCCCCAGATCCGGCGTGACTGATGTCCTTAGGAGAAGGGGAGGTCCGGACGCTGACAGCACACGAAGGGCGCGCCGAGGCAGAGGCTGGGGCGGGGCATCTCCAGCCCAGGAACACCGAAGGTGGCCGGCAAACCAACAGAAGCTATGAGAGGCATGGAACCCATTCTCCCTTAGAACCTCCTGAAGGAACCAACCCTGCCAACATCTTGACCTTGACGGCTAGGCTCCAGAACTGGGGGACAATATACTTCTGCTGTTTAAGCCACCTGGTCTGCGGTACTTTGTTACGGCAGCGCTGGGAAACTAAGAGAGCCCTCAGAGGCAGGAGTACACCTTGTGCCCCACGCAGAGATGGCACTTCATAACCACATTCTGCTGAGACAGACGTAACGACCAGGAAGTTAGCTCCTTGGGACCGGGACCAGGGACCAAGGACATCTCTCACACACCAGCTCAGAATGGCCCCGAGGACAATGTAGTTTCATCAGTGAGACTGAAAGAATAATTGTAGGCAGCCCGCAGCTCTTCAAGGCCTCCGACTTCTTCCCCGGGAAACTGTAAGATGCTGGACCCACCCCCCTGCCCCACCTGGGGGCCTGGCACGAGAGTATATATGGCTCGCAAAGGTCAAAAGAAGCAAGTCTGGTACTTCTGTGCCAGGTTTTAGTAGTTCGGTGTTATTGTGACTTGGGCCTCAGCAGAACTATTATTTTAAAGCTGAATGTTGAATAATTGTACCACTCTTTTTGTCTTGTCCCTCAAACTATCTACCTTCCATGGGGGTTTAATGTCCCCAGGGCCTACATAGGAATAGTGCTTGGGTGGGGAGTGGCACACAGTAGGAGTCGTATTCACGAAGGGCCTCACATCCACACTCTGGCATCATCGCCTAATGAGAAGAGGCACGCATTCTCTGCGTTTGTGTGTGTTAGAAAGGTTCACTTGTTAAACAGAGATTTTAAATACAATGCACTTTAATAATCTTCTTTGCTATTGATAATTTTTAAAAATTTAAATCAGGAAGTCTCAATAAATAGAAGTGGTCAGAGCCTCCTTCCGGCCTTGAGTAGCCTTGCCGTCCTGTGTAGATTTTGGTCTTTGCTCCCTCTGCAAGGCCAAGCCTCCCTCATACTAACTGTAAGGGGGGAAAAGGTGAAATGGATGAAAACAAAGTAACGCAAATTTAGCTTCGTCTCCACAAAGAGTTTCCAAAAATCGTCTCTCAACACGCCCAGTGATCTTTCTAACTTCCCAGTGTTAAGGCTGGAGTGGAAGGTCAGGAGCTGTGAGCACAGATTCCTTGATTCGCAGAGGAAGATGCTGAGACGCAGGCACCAGGACTCGGTGTGACTTCGCTGCGAACCTGCAGTACTTGGATAGCTGCTCGTTCAGTTTAACCCTGCTCAGAGGTCGCGGAGCTGGTGATTTCTTAAAACCTCCCTCTAAGTGACTCAGTTTCTGATTCTAAGTAATGAGCATAGGAGAGAAGCCTCCAAGCTGAGTTTATCATGTCCTGCTCCCTGTGGATTGCAGATTCATTCCCAAACCAGCCTTGTTGAATGTTCCAAAGACTGTGTTCAGATGTCTATGAAGTCACAAGACACTGAGTCTTTTTCTCCTGTTTGGGGTAATCACTTCAGCAGGGGACACACACAGCCCTGGAAAGGCGGAAGTGATTTACATGATGAAGGAAGTGAGAGGAATATTGAAACAGCAACTAAAACATCCTTTTTTCTCTTCTTTTTCCTTGAAGTAGTTTTCACAATTCCAGTTCCAGATGACAAAGTCATCTGGTTCAAAGTTGAACTTCCTCTCTGTCTGGCTGCATGGGGAAAAAAATGTAAAAAAAAAAACTGTTCAAAGTTGCATGAATGGGTTTTTGATACACTTTGATGTTGGCTATTGCCTTCCTTTTATGTACAGTTTGGCAGGGGCATTTCTCAGAATTATCTGACCAAGTGTCCAAACTGCATTCACTTTGGGTCAGTCTGTCTTTTTCATGTTTCTTTCCTCAGAGACTTGAGGGGAACAAGCAACCAAGCAGGGCCCCATGAATTACCCTGCAAGGTCTCCTGTAAATTCTTCCTTACATTCCATAGCTGCCCTCTGAGAAATAGCTCCAAATCTCTGGGATTTGTAAGAATGTAGCAGAGAGGAACATATTTTTGGCATGTTTAAAAAATATATATTAGTATATGATCATTCTGGAGTCATTCTGGACCCTTCTTTATTTTTTCCTCCTGCCATCCACATCCCATCCATCGGGAAGTGGTAGAGATGTGGAACCTGACCGCTGCTATTCCCCTAGTCTCACCTGGGTAGACACTTGTCACCTGGATGACAACAGCCTCCTAAGAGGCTTCCCTGCCCCACCCAGGCAGTTGGCCACACAGATCGAGGGCCCCTTCTGAGACCTAAGTCCTGACTCCTCTGCTCCCTCCCAGCTAACAGGACTCTTGCTCCCTGTTGCCACCCCACTTGCTCCTTGCTGCTCCTTGGGGCCTCGGTGCTGGCTGTCCCGTCCACCTGGAATGCTCTCCCCATTTATCCGCAGGCTTGCTCGCTCACCCCTGGTGTTCGTGCACAAATGCTACCTTTTCTAAGAGGCCAACACTCAGCACTCTGTTTGAAGTCACACACCATCCATCTTCCTTCCCTGGACTCCCAAACTTGCCTCTCTCGCTTGATATTTTATTTTTCCATAGCAGTTATCACCTTCTAACAAATCATAGCATGTATGTATTTGTTATGCCTTTTAAAAATTGCCTGACCCCCACCCCCATGCACCCACACGCATGCTCACACTGCACTCCCATCCCCTCCTCAGGGCAAGCAACTGTTTCGTGCATGAATGTCTCCCAGGCCCCAGAACCGTACCTGGCATGCACTAGGAGAGACACAAGTGCACACACACACATTTGATGAAGGAAGGAAGAAAGGAGCATCATTCTAAGATTACGTTTTATGCATTATAACAAGTAATTAAGAAAAACTGGTCATTGGATCATGAGGCATTCATGCCTCTTTGTCATCCACAGAAATCATGCCTGACTCAGGCGGGAACAAGTTCCTGGAAGGTCTGGGAGCATCTCACAGAACAGGAGAGAAAACCGACATCTGGGCCTTACAAAGCAGTGGCCTCAAAACATTTTCGCTCCCCTAACACCCTGGAGGAACACTGAAAAGCTGTGTGTCATCTTGCACATTGGAGGTTAGTTAGTATTTAAACTTAGTTATCATAAAATTTAAAATTTCTTTTTTCCCACATAATAATTTATTGTTTTTATTGTTTTTTTCCAATACCATTTAGTCCTTTTATACTCATTCCCCCGTTCTTCTGCAATCCCTACACGGTGGTCCATGTCCATGAGTCCTTTTTCCTTTTTGCATAGTCCCTTCACCCCCTAACATCCCCCCATAGATGCCATATTCTTTCTATCTATGAGTTTGTCTCTATTTTGCATGTTAGTTCAGTTTGTTCATTAGATTCCATATACGAGTGAAATAATATAGTATTTGTCTTTCTCTGACTGGTTATTTCACTGAGCATAATGCTCTCCAGGTCCATCCAGACTGTTGCAAATGGTAAAGTTTTTCTTTTTTCATGGCCCTGTAATATTTCATTGTGTGAATGTCCCATAGTTGTTTTAGCCACTCCTCTACTGATGGACACTCAGGCTGCTCCCGTATCTTGGCAACTGTAAATAGTGCCACACTGAACATAGGGGTGCTTATGTTCTTTCAAATTCGTGTTTTGGGTTCCTTCAGATACACTCCCAGAAGTGAGGTCACTGGGTTAAAAGTCAGATCCATTTTTAATTTTCTGAGGTTTTCTCCATGCTGCTTGCCACAGTGGCTGCACCAGTCTGCAGTCCCACCAACAGTGCAAAAGGTGTTGCAATTTCTCCACATCCTCACCAGCACTTGTTGTTTGTTGATTTATTGATGATGGCCATTCTGGTATATGTGAAATGATACCTCATTGTGGCTTTAATTTGCTTTTATCTGATGATAAGCGACACTGAGCATCTTTTCACATGTCTATTGGCCATTCATGTGTCCTCTTTGGAGAAGTGTCTATTCAGGTCCTTTGCTCATTTTTTAATTGGGTTGTTTGGTTTTTTGGTGTTGACTTTGTAAGTTCTTTATATATTTTGGATATTAACACCTTATCAGATGTATTAGTGCATGAGAATCTGTCATATCCTTCTCTTAAGTGTATCAAATAAAATCTAAATTCCAAGCAATTTGATAACTACCATCCTCCATTAAAAAACCCCAAACAAACCAAGACATGAACAAATTTTCCTTGGGATTGAAAATTTTATATTAGTCCCTTTTATTATTTTGCTTTTATTTGTTTTTTCATTCTACTTTGTAGAATTTCATATTTGTAAGTTTTTTATAGCTCATTCTGTAATAATTCTCCATAATAAAAAGGCTACATTTACAAATATTTAAATCTTAAAAAGTTCAGGGATCATAAGGCTCTAAAGTATTAAAAATGTTCTGCAGTTATTAATCATTTTTAAAAATAAACCGTATTGAACGTCTCTGTCAGTGAGATGGATGGCGCTGTTTTCTTTTTTGTTTTTATAATTAATTCGTGTATTCATTAAAGAATAGGACTGCTAAAATGATGCAGATGCCCACATCAATGCTATTTCTATTTTTCATTATAATCGTTGTAAATGCTGGGAAGTGTTGTTCATACAGATGGGAATGGAGTAGGCAGATGTAATTTCCCTTACCCCACAAATACAGGCCAGCCCATTCAATATTAATGTCTGATAAACAAAGAATAATTATTTTGGCTATTATATCCCAAACATTGCATGGGACATACTTATAATAGACTGTTTTTTATTTACAGTTGAAATTTAACTGGACAATTCTAGGATTTCTATTACAGCAATATTATTTAATTCTGTGAACTCCTGTGTTATAGACTAAAAATTACATATAGTCAGTTAAAAAAAGATTTTTAATAACCTGTCAGTTGATAACTTGATCATGCTCTCCTCAAATTACATTAAAAGTGAAAACTGGCCCTGGCTGGTGTGGCTTAGTGGATTGAGTGCCAGCCTGCGAACCAAAAGGTAGCTGGTTCGATTCCCAGTCGGGGCACATGCCTCAGTTGTGGGCCAGGTCACCAGAAGGGGGTACATGAGAGGCAACCACATATTGATATTTCTCTCCCTCTCTTTCTCCCTCCCTTCTCCTCTCTCTAAAAATAAATAAAATATTTTTAAGTGAAAATTGGAAGCCACCTGATGGGTAAAAAATGGTTCCTCACTGATTTATTAAAGTCACTCGCTTTCTAACACGTTAATATTTTGAATTGTCTCTTCGTTTTTCTCTTTCTAGTGAAGACACTCCGCTCAGGTACTGGGCGGGAGAGAAGTGTGCCTTTCTTTCGCAAGGTAAAATGATGATTCTAACCTAGGAAATTAACCACAAGTATCAGGTCCTTGTGGAAGTTGAGAATCTCAACATTTCTTTAAAACCATCCACACCCTCTCAAAGGCACCCAGCTGAAAGTTTCCATGTACTCCATTCTTAGGGGATTCAGGTGTTATAACAAAATCGCATAGACTGGAGCCTTAGAAACCACAAGTATTTCTCCCTCACAGTTCTGAAGTGCAAGATTCAGTGTCCAGTGAAAGCCTGCTTCCGAGCTCATAGAGCGCTGGCTCCTCGCAGTAAGATCACCCGCAGGAGGGGCGAGGCAGCTCTCGGGGCCTCTTGCTAAGGACACCATTCTGTTTGGGAGGGCTCTGCTCTCGTGACCTAGTCACGTCCCCAAAGCCCCACCTCCTAATCCCATCATCCTGGGAATTAGGATTCCAACATGTGAATTTCAAGGAGACACCAGAGTCTATAACCTTTGTTTCATGACAAGGGTTGTGAGGGACAAGAGCCAGGGCAGCCCCAGGATCTGGCACAGGGTGTTGGGGGCAGGCCGCCTGGTTCCTTGGCTCAAGAACCACATTTTAGGACGGCCAAGCCCAGTGGGTGGGGCTCAGGTCCCATACTCACTGTGGTCGGGAGAGAGGGTCAATAATATACCATAACCATTTTTCTTAACTCATATGCCCCCTCTCTTTTAAAGTTATGGCTAACCCAGTTGGCAAACAAGTAAAACTAAGAAGGACAAACTTACGTGCCTGAGCAGAGGTCTAGTAATCCAGCCCCGAAGTAGAAGGCCCTTTTGCTCTGTGTGGGTGTGTGCATCACTGCTGAGGACCGAAAGTTTGTGTGTCCTCAAAATTCATATGTTGAACCCCCAAGTGCCTGCATTTGGAGATGGATCCTATGGGGGATGCAGAAACTTTCTTCTACTCTCAAGGTCCTCCTGGCTGGTCTTATAATCAAATAGACAAGAGACAGATTAGCAAGAGAAAATAACCAAAAATCACATACTTCTGTATAGGAACATCACATACACAACAGGTTCAAAGGCAGAAGGGGAAATTGGGGTCTATATGACATGCCAAGCTAAGGGTCACCTTGAGAAGGTGAAGGAGGTCATCTTGGGACAATCAGAAGAGCAGATGTTCTGTAATTAGCATTTGCCCCGCCCCATAGACAGGTCAAGTAAAGGTTATCTCTAATAATCTCCTATTCTGAGCAAGGCCCTAATTCAAGTTCTTCTAGCTACTTAAGGTGGGGTAGAAGTTTCTCTTGAGCCCACAAGGTTTTGATTGCCTTTGAATCCCTGTTTTGAAGCTCAAAACAATTCACATACCAGAGACACATCTTAGGGTGACTCGTTCTGAACCTCTACCGTCCTCTTAAGAAGTAATTAAGGTTTAAACGAGGTCATAACAGTGGGTCCCTCATGAGATAAAATTAGTGTCCTTGTTAAAGAGACACCAGAGAGCACTCTGTGTGTGTGTTCACACCTCACCAAGGCTGTGCAGGGCACAGCAAGAGGGAGGCCATCTGTAAGCCAGGAAGAGAACTCTTAATAGGAACCGAATCAGCTAGCACTTTGATCTGGGACTTCCAGCCTCCAGAACTGCGAGAACCTAAAGCTGCGGTTTAAACCACCCAGCCTGTGGTGTTTTGTTATGGCAGCCCAAGCAGACAAATACAGTTACACAAAGAATGCAGAATAGCTAAAAAGCACCTGTGAACTGAACAAAAATGAAGGTTCAAGTGACTGTAAATGTTAGAGCCTGCATGGTTAGCCTTAGAGGGAGAGAAGAACCTAGAAATGCACTTGTTGTGAGTTTTGTTGTTGTTATTGCTAACATCCCGAGTAAGGAGAGGAACTTAAAAGAGGTTCTGTGTGCTGACCGCTGACCACTGGCCACGGGACACGGCTCAGCGGGAGCAGTTTGCACCCCACCCGAGGCTGCCGTGAAGAATGACAGGGCAGGCGCTCTCTGGGGTCAGCGCTGACCCTGCCTTTTTGGCTCTCAGGGAAAACAAACCCAGAACCCTTAAGATTAAGCCTTATAATGCCCCTTCCAGCAGGAATCGGTTGGAAAAATCCGAATAGGGGAACTTCACGTTGCTCCCCCACACCCTTGTCACTTCTTCACTGTCCAGTCCCACCCTGTCACACCCGTCCCTGCCTGCCACACAGCAATCCCTGAAGGCTGTGCCTTTGTATTTCCAATGATTTCTTTTAAAAGTCACAGATTCACTTAGTGCTTTAGACCCTAAAGTTACAATAGAGGTCTTCATAATAGGACCACGGCTTCTTACAGGAATGTTGGTGAAGAAAGGGCAGAGGGCAAGTATGTTCGATAGCAGACACTGTTTTCTGGCTTCCTCTTGCATGTTTATTGGGTTGACTGAATTATCGAATTCAACAAATAGCGTGTCTAATTCTGACACCATGAAAGTTCCCAACTGGGGGTAATTGTTGTATTTACAAATCTGTGTTAATTACAAGCTCTTTGAGCTCATTTCCTCAAAGTAGCCTTGACTTCTGCACTTTTTATATGGGGTAAGTCAGCAAACAATGGTTTTTGAAATTGAGATATAATTGGTATATAACGTCATATTAGTTTCAGGTGTATGATATAACGATTCAATATACTTATATGTTTTGAAATGACCACCACGATAAGTCAGGTTAACATCCATAACCGCGTGTAGTCACTGTTTTTTTTTTCCTGTGATGAGACCTTCTCAGCAACTTTCAGATGAGCAGTGAGGTGTTGTGAACACAGTCACGGCGCTGTGTGTTAGGCTGCTCTTTACCGTGTCTTCCAGCAAGTAGAGCGGTGGCGTTCCTCCCCACGCGGTGAGATTTCACTCCTCGGAAACGGGTGTTGTTGCTGTGACGGTGACGGTGACAGCAAGGGTGATGATGAACACCCTTAAGTACCTACTGTGTGCAAGGCACCATGCTAACCGCTTTACCTTATATCACTCACTCCTTGCTAACCGCTGAAGGGTTGTTAGGATTATGTTAGTTCTGCAGAGGAAGAAGCTAAAATTAGATCTATTTGATGATTCACCCAACGCCACGCAGAGCTGGAGTCGCATTTGAACCCACCTCTGACTCGAAGTCTGTGCCTTTATTAACTACCTGCGATACTTTGCTGCCATTGCATTTTGCCAAGTATAATGTGCAATTTTTGGGCCCAAATTTTTGAGGGAAAATTAAGGGACCTTTAAAATTATACGTGGGAATTAGTACTGAAATGGTGGTGCATATTATACAAGGCAAAACGCAGTAGTCAGCTTTAAACTGTGTCACAATATGTGTGTTGGGATCTAGTAAAATAAATGATAAGCCTTCTATGGAGGAGGAAGCAGCCGTGTGTTCTCGTCTTCTTGCATCTGTCCTCCTCGTCCGTCCACTTCTTTGGGGGACTGGCGCTTCCTCCCGCGGATCTGGTGATTTAGGGAGGACTGCCCGGCCCAGTGCCCCACCCCTCCGCCGGGGCGGGCGGGCGTCGTGACCCGCTGCCGTTACCGCGACCGGTCCTGGACAGGACGTAGGTCTGTGGTCCACGTTGGGCCGGTGAGAGCTTCCCGATGAGGGGGTTCGACCCACCGTCCCTGGAAGACAGGCTCCCACGTTCTGGCTGCCTACGGAGCTGAGGATCCAGCCCCGGGGCGGCTGGCGGGGGCGTCGACGGTGGTTTCCCGGTTGGAGGGCGCCGCTCTTCACCGGGAGCGACGCCCGACCCGCAGGAGGGAGGCGGAGTCCGGAGCAGGAGCTCGGGTTCCCCGGAGGCGCGGCTGCCGCGCCGACCTCAGCCGTCTCTGAACACAGCGCCCCCTGTCCACTCCCCAGCTGCGTGGGCCAATAAAACCCTATTGAACCTGAATGTCGTGTGGGGTGCCTTCGCTTTTAACTGAAAGATTTCTGCTTAACACGCTGCTGTAACAATGGACTACAAACGTAGTGGGTTAAAACAATGCCGTGTATTATCCTACAGTTTTGCAGGTCCGAAGTCTGAAAGGGGCAGGAGTCCGGGCGTCGGCAGAGCTGCGTTCCTCCTGGGGGCTCTGGGGACGGACTTGTTGCCTCCCCCTTTCCAGCAGGTAGAGAGAGGACACCCGCATTCCCGGCTCACCGCCCCGCCCTCACCCCCCCCTCCCCACCCCCAGTCTCGGCGGCTACTGTGCCTCCCCTTCTCTCTGGCTCTGCCCCGCTGCCTGCTCCACAGGAAGACCTTGTGATTGCACTGCATCCACCCGGGCAACCCGGGAACACGCCCCACGGCAAGGTCCTCAATTCAGTCACGTCCGCAAAGTCCTATGTGCCACGCAGGTAACATAGTCACAGGTCCCGCAGGTTAGGACACAGGTAGCTTTGCGGGTCCATTATTCTGGTCCCGCACAGGGGAAGAAGGATCTGGATTGACCACTGGGAGGGTAATTTTTAGTTGCAAAGCAGTTTCCTTCTTTTAGGTGGCCCCAACAGAGCTTAGGGTCAGGTTCTCCAGCACTTAGCTTGGAGAGGCTGAGGCGGGCCCTGGAGTCCGGCGAGGCTGGGTCTGGCAGGCCGCTCCCCTGCGTCTCTGCGCCTCCGCCGTGGGCCTGAGGGGAGCCAGAGCTCCGGAGTATGCGAGCCATTGGCGTGGAGGTGCCGCTCACCGGGGAAGGGGCCACATACGCCGTTCATGTGCTGTTATTTCCATTTCCTCACATTCAGATTTGAGGTCTTCGCCTCGTAAATGAAGTGATAATATTAGACCTAGTTATAAAATAATAAATAATCATAAGAAATAATAGACCACATCATTAAAAAATAGAGCTAGTGACCATATGGGCTGGCCAGAGACATACATTTAGCATGAGACCCCTAATTTGCACATGTAATGAAAGGATCTTGCTCTTATAATTAAAAAAAAAACACAAAAATGAGGAGAGAAAAAGATGATCAGAAATATAATGCATCAGGGGAACTCAGGGCCTAGGAGGCTCTGTAGATAAGCTGGTTGTACAGAATGGTGCCAAGATGCAGGCAGGGCGGCAGGGGGACAGGTCTCACCGGATGGCACTCTGGTGTGTGACAGCACCCAAGCTTGCCCTGGTCTGGGGCCCCAGGCGACAGTAGTGTGGGCTGAGGCCCTGAAGCGTTTGGTTGCTCTCCAGGCCTGAGAAAATGCTCTCAATTTCTTTATTTTCAAATCTAAAAGGATGCAAACAGCAACAAATTAGTGACTTAATTTAAAAACCTATGTTGTCTACCGAATTATTAGTTTTCAGGCACCCTCAGGGCAGTTGGAAGCACTTTTGCACTATTCCAGGGCCAGGGTGACTCTGGGCTGGGCTGGGCAGGCGGAGGGGGCAGCCTGTGTGCAGAGGGAGGCAGACCTGGAGTTGGCCTGAGCAGAGGGCAGGGGTGGTTGAAGAACCCATTCCAGGGAGCAGATGGAGAGCGAGCTGTGAATCGTGCAGTCAGCAGAGATGGCCCTGCTGGCAGGGACCGAGGAGTCTGGGAAGACTCAAAGGTACCGGGACTCTGCAAGGAGCGACCTTGTAAAGTATGTGTCAGAGCAGGTTTGGGGAGCTCACGCCCTCGGGCCGCCTCTCGTGGCTCTGTGCGCCCCTCGCCTTGGACTGCACAGTCCTGCGAGGCTGCACGGTGGGGTGTCATGCAGCGTCTCATTCATGCCAGCAGCAGCCTCTGAGTGTGGCGGCTAGGTCAGGCAACCGAGGGTCAGTGAGGTGAAGGGACAGCTTCAGGGGATCTGGAATGCCAAGGCTTGAACTTTAACATGAGGTGAGTAGCAGTAATAGAAATGCTTTAAAACATTTATTTATGTATTTTTTCAATGGTGCCAGCTCCCATGGTGGGTAGAGGATGTGGCCGTGCCAGACAGAGAAGGGCCCCCTGCCCGGTGTCCTTCCCAGCCCATCAGGGAAGTCAGCAAGGACAGAGCTCCCATCCCCAGAGGCCGGCCGCGCGCCAGGCCGCCAGAGCTGAGGTCTCAGTGGAGAGTCCCGACTACCCCACCCGAAGGCTCTAGGCGTCTGAGCAGCAGCGGGATTGCAACCGACAGAACAAGCTGTTTGCTGAAAACGGGGATTCCTACTTTCTTCGTTCTCTCTTCTTACTGGCGCAGGTCTCCGGGTTCAGTGCAGGCACTGGGGTCTTGGCAGGGTGGGGGGGTCTCTTTGTGGTGGGGCTGGTTGTACCTGGGGCAGTGTGGGGAGCTGGGGACACTCCCAAACCGAGCCTGCAGCTGCTGTGTGGCCTCCCAAGGACGCTGCCTTTTGCCGCTCTGTCAGGAGACCCCCACTATGGCGCCTCCAGCACTTCAGAAACCTGGGGAGCCTCCACAGAATGCTCCCTCTCCCCACCTTTTGCTGACAGACTTGTCCACTGCTGCCACCAGGGCCCTTGTTCTTTAGTGGGGCCTTAGTGCTGCTCTGGCGCCACCTCGAAGGCGGGAGCCAGCTCTTCCACTTCACAGCCCGTTGGCCTGTTGAGTGTAAGGCACCACCTGTCTCCATGGACGAGTCACAAAATCGCACACTGGAGAGGCAGAAGGGATCATCTCATTGTGGATTACAGGAGCGGCATGGCCTACTCCGGATCACAGAGGCGGTGTGAAACTGTGTGTGGATGGTAAATTATGGACCCGCAGCAAACCAGGGTCACGGATGAAAGGGGGCTCTGATTCAGGCAGCTGGATTCATCTAGGCTCCACCCCTAAGAGCTGAATGGCCTTGAATAAGCCAATTAACCCCTTGGGTGCTTCCTCATCTATAATCAAGAGATGGAAGTGGTTCGGGCCTATCATTAAGGTCATACATCTGTATGTAGTGGTAGATATCTATCCATCACCGGGAGAATAAATGAGACGATTCATGCACTGTGCTCGGCACACAGGAAGCAAGCACCATCACCTGGCATTATTATTATTATTATTATTAGCTCCCGACCCTCCCCTTGCGTGCTTTGTGCCCAGCCCTCTGAAGGACCTGCGCTGCCCTTCCCCGGCACCATGCCTTTCTTCCCACCTCCTCTCCTGGTGGATCCCTTCCCCTCGAGAGCTGTGGTTTCCCGTATCCAAACTACTGCTAACATTTGCATGTACATCTTTCGCGGTATTCAGATTTCAGCCTTATATTCTGTGTAATCAAGGGGAGCATGTCCACTCCCCTCTGCTCTCCTGAGGGCACCCCAACGGCAGCGTCACCTTACATGTACTTGCATCTTCCTTAGCAATGAACACAGCATCTTGCACAGACTGGCCTTGGACACATCCTTGTTGAAAGAATACATGGATGCACAGGCTCTTTTTGAGAATCCTAACGTTTACTCAGGAACATCAACTCTAAGGAGGTTTTTCCAGCATCCCCTTCAGTGATGACTTGATGAAACACAGGGAGATGGGACACCGCCCGCCCCTGCCTTTGCCTCTTCGACCTGACGCAGAAAGAGCCTTGAAGGGAGGCCAGGTCCAGCCTTACTTGCAGAAATCGAGGACCAGAGGCTGCAAACTGCTGAACTGCAGAGGCCGCCCCAGGCTCCGCAGAGACCACCGGTCCATCTTGCAGCCGGTGAGTGGTAGGGTGGGCAGAGCCTACAAGTGCAGAGTGAAAAGGGGCTTACGCAGTGAAGACTGATGCTCTGTGTTTTAGTGTGACTTCAACGTCAAGTGTGTTAAATAACTCAGCATTTGTTAATGAATTTCACTTAAAAAATTTATTTTAGAGAGATGAAGAGAGAGAGGGGGAGGGAGACAGAGAGAAACATCGATCTGTTGTTCCACTTATTTGTGCATTCATTGGTTGCTTCTTGTATGTGCCCTGACTGGGGATTGAACCTATAACCTTGGCATATTGGGATGATGTTCTAACCAACTGAGCAACCCAGCCAGGGCTTACCTCAACATTTTTGCCTCTAAGATAATTTTCTCATGACCCAAGAAGAAAATGTCATGAGATTAAATTATGTCTCTTAAAAATGAAGGCTCACTGAAGGATTATATCAGGAACACCAAGCTTCATGATGAGATAAGCTAGACCATAGTGTATCTTTTTAGAGGTCATTACGAGCCGAACTGCATCCACCTCCTCCACTTCATATACGGAAGTCCTGACCCCTCATATCTCTGAATGTAGCTGTATTTGTAGACAGGGCCTTTAAAAAGGTAACCAAGTTGAAGATGAGGTCACTAGGGTGAGCGCTAATGGAATCTGACTGGTGTCCTTGTAAGAAAAGGAAATTCGGACACAGGTACATGCAGAGGGAAGACCAGGCGAAGACACAGGAAGAAGATGACTGTTTACAAGCCAAGGAGAGAGGCTCCGGGAGCAACCAACCCTGACGACACCTTGAGCTCCGACTTCCAGCCCCTGGACCTGTGAGAAAGTACGTTTCTGTTGTTTGAGCTGTGCAGTCTGCGGTCCTTCGTTACGGCAGCCCTAGCAAATTTTTGTCCTCCTGTGGCTATGTTCTTTTTAGTAGGGAAGTGTCACTGTGCCAATCTTGTCATCAGGTAAAAATTACCATAGTTAAATGATCTCACCAATGACTCAGTGCATAGTTACAGATACTATCAGAATTTAGAGGACGGCTCAGAACTAGTCTGTGCAAATTCAGCAGCTAGGAGCCTGCCACATGGAAGCAGCTGGACAAGGGGCGGCACGTGAGCCTTTGGAGCCAACTCAAGTTCTCTTGGTTCTTGAACGGAGGAGTCAATGCCAAGTTCATTGCTTGTGGTAATGAATGATCCCAGTCACCGTTAAATCTCTACGTTACAGACAGGAAAGGGTATTTGAAATTACAAGTCGTGAAGGCCACATTTTGATAATTAGAATCACCACAACCTGAGGATTGCTTCAGTTCTGAATTTAAGCCTAAAAGAGGCTTTGGTGAGGTTTGGAGGACTCAGGGTCTTCTGAGGTAACGACACATTGGTCAGAGAGAGGATTGCAAATTATACCTTGGCTGAGAATAGAAAAGCACTTGCCGCCTTAACTATAGAGCTGGTGCCTGGGGCCTCTCTGGGGAGAAGACTCGAGTTTGAGTGCTGGGCTGGGTTCCTCAGCCGGGCTTCTGACAGGGGAGCCCACGTGGCACGTCACTGCCTGTGTTAAGGGTGGTCTGTGCAAAGCGGGCTCCGCCAGTCTGGACCCTAGAAGTCTGAACCCGTGGTCTGCAGTGTCGCTCGCTGGGGCACAAGACCCCAGCCACGTGTGATAGGCCGTCTCAGCAGCCTCCATACCACCAAGGGGGCTACCTCTTAAGGAACAGTTAAGGATGAATTTTAACATGCAGGGACGCTGCTCTATTTCCAGCTTGAATGGACTGGGTACCCTGCTCAACTCTCTGAATAAAAACAACTAAAACTTCTGGTTTTATGTTTAAAGTATTTAAAAAAATTATTTTTATGTTGTAATCAAATGAACATGACATAAAATGTACCATCTTAATGATTTTTCAGTGTGCAGTTCGCTGGGATTCAGCACGTTCACGCTGAGGTGCAACCGTCCCTGCTGTCCGTCCACAGAATACTCGCATCTTGCAAAATGGAAACTCTGTGCCCCCCAAACACCACTCATTCTCCCCACCCCAGCCCCTGGCGACCAGCAACCACTGTCTTTTCATCTCCACGAATCCCACTCCTCTAGGGAACTCAAGTGGAATCATACGGTGCTTGTCCTTTTGGTGCTTGTCCTTTTGTGTCTGACTGAGTTAACTCAGAAGTTCTTTAAGGTCTATGCAGGTGGTAGCACATGCCAGTGTATTTTTAGAGCTGAATGATACTCTGTTGCGTATATATACCACACCTTGTTTATCCACTTGCCTGTCAGCGGGGTTGTTTCCACACTTGGCTGAGCAACCGTTGCTGCTGTGAACAGGCCAGAACACGGATCCCTCTGCGGCCCTGCTGTCAGCTCTTTGGGCAAGTACCCAGAAGCCGAATTGCTGGATTGTGCGGTAACTCTATTTTTAATTGTTTTCAGGAACCTCCACACTGTTTTCCACAGTGGCTGTACCATTTTACATTTTCACTGACAGTGCACAAGGATTCCAATTTCTCCACATCCTCGTCAACATGTTATTTTCTGTGTTTTTTATAGTGACCATTTTAATTTACGTGAAGCGGTATCTCATTGTGGTTCTGATTTGCATGTGGACATTTGTGTATCTTCTCTGGAGAATGTCTATTCCAGTCGTTTGCCCATTTTTTAAAACAGGTTGCTTCTTTTGTTGTTGAGTTGTAGGAGTTCTTTGTATTGACCCCTTACCAGATATTACCATCCTGTGGGCTGCCTTTTCACGCTGTTGATTGTGTTGTTTGGATGTAGTCAATTCATCTGGTTTTTCTTGCGTTGCCTGTGTTTTTAGCATCATAGTCAAGAAATCATTGCCAAATCCAACTTCATAAAGCTTTTCCTCTATGCTTTCTTCTAAGAGTGTTAAAAAATATGTATTTATTTAATATACATTTATATATACTTAGTATACAAATGTATACTATATATATGTCAAATGGGTTGACTGAGTGGCAGGTTAGTGAGGAATACCCAAAGGCCAGTGAAAGAGACAGGGTGGGAGTCTGGAGGAGAACGCGGGCACGGAAGCCGGCTTTCCCTTTGAGAGCATCGTTCAAGCAGTAGGTCAGTATACAGTGACTTTAGGAGCGTGGTACTTCTGGGAAGTAGCTGGGGGAAAAGAAGTGAGATAAAGCTTTAACTATTGTATTTGTAAACTCTGCAATTTTTATTCCTTGAAAAAGTATATTTTATGAAATATACATGGATGTCTGTTCTATTATTTGTTGCATTTTTATTTATTCGAAATGTTTCATTAAAAATACATTTTAAAAAAATTACTTTTTAAAATCATCATCCAGTGATAGATTTATTGAGAAAGAAGAAAGGTGTGTATGTGGGAGGGAGAAACATTGATAGGTTGCCACCTGTATAAGTCCCAACTGGGGATCAAACCTGCGACATAGGTATGTGCCCTTACTGGGAATCGAACCCTGTAACCTTTTGGAACATGGGACAATACTCCAACCAACTGAGCCACACCAGCCAGGGCCATTGTTTTTTTGTTGTTGTTGTCTGTTTGTTTGTTTTTTAAGAAAATCTTGGAGCATATCAGTCAAAAATGAAATGAATTATAGCTAGCAAACAAGATGCCATATGCTCATATTCAATTTGAAGGTTAACCGAAGGAACATTTTTCAAGGGCATGACTCACGAGTCTGGCGGTCTCCGAGCTGCTCAGGTGAGGGCCCCGGATGCAGAACTGGTTCCGCAGCATGTAACACTGTCTCAAATTGTCATGAGCAAAGGCTCTGAGGAAATCAGTAGGATGCTCAGCAGGTAGTCAGTGGGTCTTACAAGTAGGAACTGGAGTGTGAGAGAAAAACTACAGGTGAACGTCATAAAGAAACACCCACGTATCTGAATATGTGGAGAAAAACTACTGTCATTAGACAATGTTAGAAGAACACATTTTTAAGGCAGCCCACATTTTTAAAGTTATTAATTTTGGAATAGGTGTGCAGTGGTGTGCGCTCAACACAAACTTATGAAGCTCCTGCCATCTGCGAAGTTCCATGAGAAGGCCTCCAGGGCAGACAGTTCCAGCAGGTTCCTGCCTATCATTGGGTCAGGGAAGCAATTTCATTGCAATCCGATTTTTTTCTTTAATAAAATAGGAATAAAGAGAAATTATCTGAGGGTATTCTAAGCTGTAAGAAATAATTGTCGTATGAAACTTTTATTTTAATGATGTTCGGAATCAAAATGGAACCAACCAAAGCAACCCACCAGCCCTTATACACTGGGTCATGATGTTAACTGCATTTCTGACGGCGACTGTAATTTAAAGTGCTTAGAAAACATTGCTTAAGGGACTATAAATTTGAACAAGGTTTACGATGAACTCTCATGATTTAGCAGTGGATGGTAATTATAAGGACTACAATAGAAAAAAAAACTGGTAATTATTTTACCACAAGAAGGACTGTGCAGCTCTGCCCATGGGATGAGCAAGGAGGTGTGTGCGGAAGCCCAGAGGAGCAGGCGCGAAAGAAGGAATAGAAAGAGCGAGGCGGGTGGATGGGGACAAGGAGAGTAGCGGAGGTGGAGAGGGAGAGGCTGGAGCGACAGCTGCCCTGGGAATTGTATGTTTAACTGAAAGAGAAAGATGGTCAGAGAGGAACGTTAGGTGGTTCTTCTTCAGTGGGGCGCAATGTCATCATCCTCATCCGCCAAAACACATTCGGGAAAAATATGGGTGGCACGGAGTTGAGTCAAAGTTACCTAAATAGTGAACTTTTTATTTTTTCTTAAGTATCTGCCTCTATCTAATTTTGTTTTAATTGTCTTGTTCAGCCCTCCACATTTTAGGGAATCAGTGCGTGGGTATTTGATTATTAAAACAGACTGTCTTTCTGCCCTGGTGATGGGAAAGTTGTGAAGTTGGCCTGTCTGTCTCTGGGGGCTGGACTCCCCCTTCCAGTCTATCAGGCCCTTTCCCAAGAGTTGACCATTTGGTCTCAGAGTTGGGTCCTCTTCTCCCCCACCCACATCCAACCCATAGATGTTATCTCAGAAAAAAATAAGATACCAGATGTTTTTAGAAATCCAGTGCTTTTGGAATCAGAGTTATGTGTTTGCTGACCTCACTCCAAGTGGGATGGCAGGTACGGGTCATGCGGGTGTGACCTGATGACATGGGCACATGGGCCGTCCCGGGAAGGAGACATGCGCTCGGAGGAACCAAGTGGGGTAGCTGGAGTGCGGGGAGGGAGGTCCTGCAGTCAGGACAGAGTGGTGCTTGTGGGCTGGGCTTTCTGGATGGAGGGTGGGAGGAGGGGCAGGTTGCCACTGAGATGTGAAGTGCTGTGGGGCAGGCAGGCCCGCCGGGAGGGCTGGGGGGGCAATTTGGCCGGAGAAGTGCTGAGCAGGCCGCTGGTGCCAGGGCCAGGCTTTGGACGTGAGGCAGGAACACAGAGGGAGTGACAGCACCAGTTGGGAGCTGAAGGGGACCGAGGACCCAGGTTCCTTGGGGGTAAACCTTAGTCAGTTCATTTCAGAGAAGAACGAGGAAAGGAGAACATTACTCACCTTCCCGAGAATCTGTTCATTGTTGATGCTGGTTTTCAAGTCCGTCGTGACAGCTGGACACACAGACACCTGAGTCTGTGCACAATGCTTCTCATGTGCCTTCAGGAACTTTCGAAGAATTGGAACAACAGGCAAGGGTGCTCCTTTACTTTTTCATTCTCCTTCCTTTTCTCTCGGCATTGTTTCATTGTGTTAGATTTCACTCGGCTCCTGGGGACGGTAACTTGCCCTGAAACCCAACACAAATGGCTTTTTAAGTAGCAGACTGCATGCCCCTAACTCCAAGTTGGAAAATACTGCCGCACACCTCTCTCTGAAAATCTTAAAGTGCTCCATTTATCTTAAAATGGGGATAGGGAATTACGATAGAGACAGTCAACGAGAATTTTTTAATTTCTAATTTCTATATTCATGGATCCATGTTCTTTCTTTTCGATTCTTTCAAATGAGGGCACTATTCATACAACTCAATTATAAAGGAATATAATTAATATTAGTGGTGGGAACTAAATAATACCAAGGACATAGTCATGTAGAAATGGCATAATTCTAGCCCTGGCTGGTATAGGTCAGTTAATTGAGTGCGGACCTTGAACCAAAGCGTTGCTGGTTTGATTCCCACTCAGGGCACATGCCTGGGTTGTGGGCCAGGTTCCCAGAAGGAGGCATTTGAGAGATAACCACACATTGATGTTTTTCCTCCTCTCTCCCTCCCTTCCCTCTCTCTAAAAATAGATAAATAAAAACTTTGGAAAAAAAAGAACATAGGCCTTGGAGGAGAGCAGACCTAAAGTTTAGTCTTCCCTCCACCACTCACTGGATGGCCTCATGTAAGTTATGAAGCCTCTTCAAGCCTCTATTTCACCATCTGTACAATGGATTTTGGCTGTCATAAGGATTAAGTGAGATACGTTTATGAAGCACTTAGCACAATGCCTGGCACAGACTGGAAATGCTCAACAAACTTTTTTGTTATTAGTGATGTTATTATAGTTCTGCTGGCCACAGGAAGTTACCTAATCAGTACTGATTTTGTCCTTTAAATTACCCAGCCCCAAAGCATCCCTACATGTAATAACTTAAGGTGATGATTGGGTCTCTGAACTGGTTCATAGAGACAAATGTTTACAGGAATTATTAGAGTTTTGCTACATAGAAAGTTTCCAGCTAGAGATCGTTCAAAACTGTATTTATTATCTTGTATCAAAATGGGCTCTCCTTGGCCCTAGCAGGTGTGACTCGGTTGATTGGAGTGTTGTCCCACACACTGAAAAGCTGCAAGTTCGATTCCCAGTCAGGGCACATACCTAGCTTGCAGGTTCAATTGTCAGACTGGGAGTCAACCAATCAATGTTTCTCTCTCGCACTGATGTTTCTCTTTATCTCCCCATTCATCTCTCACTAAAAGAACTTAAAAAAAGTTCTTGGGTGAGGATAAAAAATAAAAATTGGAAAAAGCAGGGGGCTCTCCTTGTTGAATCTGGGCCTGGTGAACCACCTCAAAGAAACTGGAAAGAGACAGGGACTGTTAAGAAAAGTGAACACCAGAAAGAATAGCACTTCTGCCCTGACCAATGCGGCTCAGTTGATGGGGCATCCTTCTGCAAAACAACAGGTCACCTGATCGATTCCCGGTCAGGGCACATGCCTAAGTTGTGGGTTCAGTCCCCAGTCGCGGTGCATGGGAAAGGCAACCAACAGATGTTTCCCTCTCACGTCGATGTTTCTCTGCCTCTCTCTCTCCTTTTCTTCACCTCTCTAAATGGAATAAATAAAATCTTTAAAAAGAGCATTATTTCTTTGCTACTACTAGCATCACTTTTCCACCTGTACCTTAGGTCTGTTCTCCAGTTGTCAAAGTGATGTTTTTCAAATATAAATCAGATCATGCGACTCTACTGCTTAAATCTCTACAGTGGTCTCCTATTACATTTATCTTAACGGAATTTTATATACACTTATCAGTTATTGAGAGAGGTATATAAATCTGAATTTGTCTACTTCAGCTATTCATTCTGTAAATTCGTTTTATCTATTTTGAAGCTATGTGATTAGGTGTCTACAAATTGACACCTACAAAAACTGATAAATCTTCCTGGGGGATTCTACCCTTTTGTCATTCTTTAATATTCCTCTTTGCCTCTAGAAATGCTTCATGTCTTAGAGCCACAGTTCCCAAACTGTGCACTGAGGTGCTTGGCTGTGCGGCAAACATCCAGGGCACTTTGGGACATTTGAGATTTTCAAGGGAAAGCAAGTAACATCTGTTAGATGCCATGTGAGCTCTGTGGGGGCAGGCCAAAGTTTCAGATTGGAGCACACTTGTGTCAGTATTCTGTTGCTGCATAGCTAATTACCCCATCATACATGGAAAACATCTTGGAGAGAATGAACCCAGCAGAATGTAGATGCTCAGGTACTGGGCAAGGGGGAAATCACAAAGTTATAGCTCTGGTTGGACTTTACAGATGGTCTAATCCAGAGAAGCCATCACTAGGATAGCCAAGTGTCCCGGGGACCCTGAGTGCTAAACCCAGGAGAGCAGTGGGCACACCAGGGTGGCTATTCACCTAGCCGCTGCCCGACCCATGGCCACCACCCAGCTGCAGCCTCAGCCTTCTGCTCTTGGCTATGCTTCAGGAAGCTGCTGCTGAGCAACCAGCCTGGGCAGCTACCCAAAACCTATTTGCCATCTCAGACCTTGTCTAACTTCTTGTTTTACACATAACAAAAATGAGCCCCAGGAAAGAAAAGAAGGGACTCACTCTGGCTGAGAACAGAACTGGGCCTGTTGACTCCCATGCCTGTTTTCGGTTAGCCCCGGCAAACACCGGCAGGGCGTCCTGGGGGACTGTGCAGGTGGGGCAGGGAGGGGGGTTGCCAGGCTTTTTGGGACCAGAGGAGCCTGTCTGAATTCTGTGTCTGCAATTATTAGTAGGGTATTATGGACAATCAAATTCACTTCCCCAAACCATCTTCTTCATCTGTAAAAAAGGTGGGAATATTAGCTCTTCAGCATTTGTGAGGATTAAAGGAGATAACATATGTAAAGCTTTTTCATCAGTAACCTGGGGATGGCGATGATAAAGGGTTGTCATGAGGAATAACCGCGTACCACATGACAGATGCCCAGGACAGAGCCTGGCACACGGTAAAGAGTAAATACTTGGGCGGGCAACCAGAAGCACAGGGAGGTTAAGTGATTGGCCTAAGGGCAGATGCTGGTAAGTGGTGCAGCTGGGACTCGGATTCAGGCAGTCAGCCCCAGCAGACAAATTCCTAACCATTCTGAGGCACCGCCCGTAAGGTACAGTTGTGGACTGAACGTTCGCACCCACCCACATTCCTATGTTGCAGCCCTGACCCCACCGTGATGTTATTTGGAGAGGGGGCCTGTGGGAGGTAACTGGGATTGAACGAGGCCGTGAGAGCGGGGCCCTCAAGGGAGGGTTAATGCCCCCGTAGGGGGAGACACCAGAAAGCCTGCCCTTTCCCTCTTCCTCACCCGCTTCCTCACGCCTCCCCTCCCCTCCTCCTGCCCGTTCCTCTGCCCTCTCCAAGCTGTTGAGGTGTCCACCACCAAACGCCAAGAGGAGAGGCTTCAAAATGAGCCCCACCTTGCTGACACCTTGATCTTGGATTTTTGTTGTTCAGGCCACCCAGTCTGTGATATTTTGTTCTGGGGGTCAAAGGTGACTAAGACAGGTGCTGTATACAATATGACTTAAGGTATACACACATATATTCTATACATAGTCTGAAAGACATTTTTTTATTTAAAGATTTTATTTATTTTTAGACAGAGGAAAAGGGAGGGAGAAAGAGGGAGAGAAATATCAATGTGTGGTTGCCTCTCACACGCTCCCTACTGGGGACCTGGCCTGCAACCCAGGAGTGTGCCCTGACTGAGAATCGAACTGGTGACTCAGGTTTGCAGGCTGGCGCTCAATCGACTGAGCCACACCAGTCAGGGCAAGAACTTCTTAAATCTTCATTCTTTTTCACTTAATATTTTACCAGGAGCATTTCTTTATGTCATTTCCCTGTACTGTGACATGTGGCCCAGGTTAGCAAACAGGGGCGTCCAACCCACCGCCCACAGGCCACGTGCAGCCCAGGACGGCTATGAGCGCAGCCCAACACCAGATTGTAAACTTACTTACAACATTCTGAGATTTGTGTGCGTGCGTGATTACGTGTCACAAGGTATTTAATGTGTGGCCCAAGACAACTCTTCCTCTTCCAGTGTGGTCCAGAGACACCAAAACTTTGCACGCCCCTGACTGGTTGATCAACCAATGCATATTTATGGCAGCTCAAGGAGTAGAAAAGCCATGCTAGGTTTTCTTCTCTCTTCTGTGACTCTCCTAGAGATGGGACAGTGTTGGGGGCTTAGGGTGGGGCGAGGTGAAACCTAGAGGCAGAAGGCCCCGCCTGCAGTCCAGAGGAAGGGGGGGGCGGGGGAGGGGGAGAAGAGCCCCTCCTGGACACTCAAGGGTGCTTGTTCAGCTCTGACACCTGGCTCACCTCGGAGTCCTAGTGGATAAGGAGAGGCGAACGAGAAGGGGCTGCATGCCTCTTCGGGGCTCCCCACAATTTCAATACATTGCGGGGAGAATCCCGACTACGCACCTGAGGCAGGGACACCCCCAGCTGCGGTGTGCGGGGCAAGCCCGGCTGGGAGCTGGCAGGCCACGGAGGTGACCGGGGTGGAGAACGGGGAGGCGCGGGGGGCACGCGGTCTGCGCGGAGTCAGGTCCCAGCTTGTCTCAAGCAGCAAATCAGGGGCTACACAGTTTCAGGGCGCGCTCCCCGGCCTCGGCCTGCGCCCCTCACTTACCCGGGGTCTCTGCGTCCCTGGCCTGGCCGCCTTCCCACGCGAGTCCAGAGTCGAGGAGGCGACAGCCAAGGGCGGTCACAGTGAGGGGCGGAGGCCGGCGGGGGGGGGCAGAGGAGCAGGGGGCAGCCGCGGGAAATGTCGCTCCAGGGTCACCCCACCGACCCTGCTGTGTCCTCTCAGCGGGTCAGACAGAGAAAGACGAACACCACATGATTCCACTTGCGAGCTGAATCTAAAGAAGAAAATAAACGAATAAAGCAGAAACTGTCTCATAGATACAGAAAACAAACCGATGGTTGCCGGAGGGGAGAGGAGTTGGAGGACTTGGTGCCCCACGTGCCGGGATGAGTGCAGACGGTAGTTATGAAGCGGAACATAGGGAGTGTAGACTATAATATTGTAATAACTAAGTGTGGCCTCAGGTGGGTACTTTACATATCAGGGCGATCACTCTATATGATTGTCTAATCACCTGTACACCTGAAACTAGTGTAAAATAATATTGACTGTCAACTAATTGAAAAAAGTTGAAAAGGTCATCTAGGAGGGAAGAGAATTTGGGGACCGGTGTCCCTGGTCATGGGTGAGGCAACAGGGTGACAGAGGTCTCCAAAAGACAGGTGCCCTAGCCGTCACCTGCCAGAGCCCCTAACTCATTTTGTTTCCAAGGGAAAATGACCTGTGAATGGTGGTCATGTCAACAGCAACGAGTGGAAGCCAGTGCAAGGGGACTCTCCTGCCCACCAGAGAGGTCCATTTTTTCGCCTCTCGGCCCCAGTCCTGGGAGGAGGGACACCTCCCGGGCTGGGCCTGTGGAGCAGTTTGTGTGGGGCAGTTTGTGTGGGGAATAGAGAGGAGAGAGGTGCAAAAGCAGATGCAGCTTCAGGAAGAGTGGAGGTGGGCTGGCGATTTTTAAAGGAGTTGGCAATGGGGGTGCAGCGGAAGATTGGCACGGGGATTTAAACCCAGACACAGCAGCCATTGAAGAGAGAGCCGCGCGCTTTTGGCCAGGGTGGGGACCCCCGCAGCTGGGGTAGAGAGAATCACCATGAGGCATTAGCAGAGAACCACCACTCAGCTTTGACAGAGTGGTGATGCCCCCTCCCCACAGCTTTGGTGGAGAGAACCATGTGTCTTTGAGGTGCTCCCGTTGGCCAAGTAGCCTGGGAAGCAGGAGAAACTTTGCCTGGAAGAAGGGTGAAAGAACTCTTTGCCAGTAGGTCGTGAGAAGGTGCCACATGGCTTTGGATTAGTTAGAGATCCTGCCTGGAAGGCAGCACCGCTGGCTGCCGGGAGCCTGAACCACAAATGTGTGCTTCTTTTCCAGAGTTACGGTACCCCGAATTAGGGTGGGGGCAGAAGAGAGCACTGTGGGCGTCTATGGGTATCCAAAAGGACTTCGATATTTTAATGAGGACATTAGGTCACTACTTTAAGCCTATGTAGCATTAAATAAACATTTCCTTTTCACAAATCTCTGGATTTGAGAGATATCTTTCCTATGGCAAGGGACAGTCGAACCTAGTGGGGGTCCTTTTGAGAGTAGTGTATTGTGACCCGCCCCGTTGGCCCTGTGTGTGTGAGGGTGTGTTCTGTAACAGATGGACAGGCCTTTCCGGTGAGTGTGCCCCTGTGAGCTGGCTTCCCAGGTTACGTGTGCTCTGTGCGGTCGCTCTCTTCCCTGCTGGGCCCTGGTCCTGCCCTCCTGAGGCATAACCAGAGGGCAGTGCGGGAGGGAGGTCTGGAGTGGGCTGAGAGAGGGCTCATACAGGTCACTGACCAGGACGCCAAGCAGATGCCCCAAGGGTAGGGGATGATCAGGAAGGCCAGAGCCCAGGACGGGGACGGAGTGAGGGTCCGAAACCAGGCGGACCGTTAGAGATGAGATGAGGCCCAGTGGGCAGGTTCATAAAGCAAATGTAACACCAGGATTAGGTTCAGCTTGGAGTGACAGAAACCCATTAACACTGGTTAAAGCAATATAGAAGTTCATTCCCTTTTGTGTAAATGAAGTTCAGGGTTAAGCAGTCCAGAGCTGCCGGAAGGTCCAAGCTCCTGAGAAATCCTTTTACTTTATTACTCTGCCTTCCTCATGGCCCAGAATGGTTGCTGAGCCCCGGGCATTTTGTTCCCATTTCAGACGGAAGGAAGGATAACTGAAAAGAGAAAGGCACATTTTCTCCCTTTAAGGACATTTCCCAGAAATCACATGGGACACTTTTGCTTACATTTCGTGGGCCGGACTGATGGACATAATCATACCTAGTTGCACAAGAGGCTGGGGAAATAATCTTTATTCCAGGCCTACCTGAACCCAGCTCAAAAACGGGCGTTCTGTTATTTACAGAAAAAGCGAGAGACAGATAGTGGGAGATAACTAGCAATCGGAGCCGCAGTAGCTCCCAGGGAGCTCCCAGGCCCAGGGGGGCGGCAGGTGCAGTGGGCGGGACAGGCGCTGGGCTGTGTGCGTTCTGCAGACACCGAGCATTCGGAAGTCGGAGACGCCGGAACTCATTTCACAGCCGTTACCATTTTAGTGCGACTCACCAGGGATGAACTAACTGTGCGTTTTGATCTCTGGCAAAGCTGGGAGACTAAAATAACAACAAATGTAGAGAATGGATTTGATATCTCACATTTCAGAAAAGGCTCTAGCAAAGTAGCTATGGAGAAAAATCAGAATTCTGTTGGACTTCATCATCTGTAGTTTGCAGTGGTGTTGTTTTAGGTTTTGGTGAATGCGTGGGGGGAGGAGGGGCGTGTCCTGACCTTTTCGGTTCTCAGAGCCCCATCAGGGCACCCGCCTGCCTTTGCTCCCTGCTGACTCCAGCCACCAGGACTCCTGGAAGGGCTTTGAGGTGAACTTGGCTTTGGGGGGAGGGGCGCTCTTCTGCTACAAGATGCACAGGAAATCATACTCCAGATGGGAGGAAACCAGGAGACTCCTTGAGGGAGAAGAAAAAGAAAGGAAAAGGGAAAAGAAAGAGGGAACGTGAAAACAGGAGGGAAGAGACCCAAAGGAAGGTGCAAGGTCAGACGGGGGACCTGCGCAGACATTGCTCAGGGGCGGTGGACCCCCTGCATCCCCCATGATCTCTTTACAGGTATCTCTCCAGACAGACTCACTTCTCCCTTCAAAAGGCAGAGCCCAAGTCTTCTTTCCCTGAGTGTGGCTGCACTTAGCAACTCATTTCTAATGAATACAATACGGTGAAAGTACGGCGTGTGTGAAAAGGCATCACCCCCCGCCCCCCAGTCACTCATCCTGCGGGAAGCCCGCCACCGAGGAGCCCTGGGAGAGGCCCCTGCGTGAGGAACTGAGGCCTCCAGCTGTGTGCACAGGCCGTCTGGGAAGTGGATCCTTCAGGCCCAGTCTAGGCTTCCAGTCACGGCAGCCGCACCAGAAACTCTGAGCCACGACCAGCCAGCTAGGAGGCATATGTCACAGGCCTGGAGTCACGCCTTGGAGGCGCTGTCAGTGTGAAGGTTTGTGATGCGTTGGGGAAATTCCTATGTCAAAGGACTTTTATGGGTGTCATAGACAGGGTTCCCTGGAAAGCAAAGCCAGGGCAGCCGGGAGTGATGGAAAAGGCGGAGAGGGATGAAGAGCAAATGCGAATTGGTGCCTTTCTGAACGGGCCGCAGTCATCCTGATGTTTGTGCCGAACCACTGAACTGAGAACCGTCAGGGAGGAAGCGAGGAGAATTCAGAGTCAGCCCCCTCCTGTCTGTCCTGGGTGAATTTGAACTCTCCGGCACTTCTGGAGAAAGTGCCACCTGATCGCAGGGTCGCCACCGGGGAAGCAGGTTCCGGACTCTCAGACGCAGAGTCTGCACAGGTCCTGGTGTCGTGGACGTGGACGTGAGCGAGGCCAGGCTGGAGCACAGCCTGCCCACCTGGGGAGGGCGGGGAGAGGTGACAGGGCCGAGACTGGGGGTCTCCAGTGAGTCAGCAACGAGGACCCCGGGGCAGGTGGGTGGCACACAGACTGCACTGGTGTCGCCCACGTGTGGCCGTCGCTGTGTTTGTGCTCAGCTTTTTAGCTTCCGTCTAAGCTGATGCACCGTCATCTCTGGAAACAGGGAGGTCCAGGCCCCGTGGTGGGAGCTGGCGAGCTTTTTCTGTGAAGAGCCAGAGAGTAAATATTTTGGGCTTGCTGGCGTCATGGTCCCTGTTGATACTGCTCGGCTCTGCTATTAGGGTGTAAAAGCAGCCGCCACAGACAGTTATAAATGAACAAACGTGGACGCGGTCCAAGGAGACTTAGTTCGTGGACACTGAAATTCCCATGTTGTGTCATTGTCATGTGTCGTGAAGTGTTATTTTCCTTTTGATTCCCCAAAATCATTTAAATTGAGCAGGATAGTCACTATCAGCAAAAACAGAAAATAAGCATTTGGCCAAGACACGGAGGAAGGGGCCCTCGGAGCCCAGCAGTGGGACCGCAGGTCAGCGCAGCCTCTATGGAAAGCACCGTGGGGGTGTCGCAAATATCAAAAATGGAACTGCCTTATGATGTAGCAATTTCCCTTCTGGGTATTTATGTGAAAAAGAACCAAAACACTTTTTGAAAAAATATGTGTACCTCCAGGTTCACTGCAGCATTATTCACAGTAGCTACAAGAAGGAAACAGCCTAAGTGTCCATTGGTGAGTGAACGGATTAAAAAACAACTCCATACAATGGAATATTTTTCAGCCATAAAAAAGAGCGAAATCTCACCATTTGTGACAATGTGGGCAGACCCTGAGAGCATCGTGCCAGATGAAATGAGTCAGAGAAAGACAGATGCCATCTGTGACAGATCCCACTTAAATGTGGAATTTAAAAAACAAAAGCAATCAAATTTTACAAACCCCGACGAGCTTATACGCTCAGAGAACAGATTGGCGGTCGCCAGAAACAGAGGTGACAGGGTGCTGAGAGGTGGGCGTGATGAGTGAAGGGTGTCACAGGTACAAATGTCCACTCACAAAGTCAGTCACTTGGTCTTGGGGATGTCATGTAATGTGTGGTGACTATAGGTGATAACATCGTATGTCATATTTGAAAGATGCTAAGAGAGAAAGTCTTGAAAGTTCTCAGCACAAGAAAAAAACATGTAACTGTGCGTGTAACAAGTTCGATGTAACCGAACTTGCTCTGATGATCGTTTCTGAGTGTATACAAACACTGACTCATTATGTTGCACACCTGAAACCAGTGTGATGTCGTATGTCAATTATATTGCAGTGAAAAGAAATAAATAAGGTGGTGCAGACGCTTTGGGAAACAGTATGGTAGTTCCTCAAAAAAATAAAAAATAGCCCTGGCTCGTGTGGCTCAGTTGGTCAGAGCATCGTCCCATAAACTGAAAGGCCGTGGGTTCCATTCCCAGTCAGGGCACGGTCTGGTTGCAGGTTTGATTCCTGGTTAGGGAGCGTGAGAGAGGCAATCGATCAATGTTCCTCTCACATCAATGTTTCTCTCCCTCTCTCTCTCCCTCACTTCCCCTCTCTAAAATCAGCAAGCATGTTCTCGGTGAGGAAATACATACATACACACACATATAAATAGAGCTACCATATATGATCCAGCAATTGCACTTTGGGGTATATATTCAGAAGAATTGGGAACAGGGTCTCAGAGAGATTATTTGTACGTCTGTATGCGTATCAGCATTATTGACAAAGGCCAAAAGATGGAAGCAACCCAAGTGTCCACAACAGGGGAACGGATAAAGAAAACATGGTCTATGCGATGGGATGCTGTTTGGCTTTAAAAAGGAGTAAAATTCTGACACAGGCTACCACATGGGTGAACCCTGAGGACCTTGTGAGTGGAATAAGCCAGGCACAAAGGACAAACACTGTGTGATTCCACTTACATTGAGGAGTCGGATTCGTAGAGACAGGAAGTTGGAGGGCGGTTGCCAGGCGTGAGGGCGGGGGAAGTGAGGGGTGGTCTGGTGAGCACAGAGCCCCGGGTTTTCCCGACAGAAAGCGTTCTGGAGAGGGGTGGTGGCAGTGGATGTACAATGGTGTGACCTAATGTCACTGAACTGTATACTCAGAAATGGACATGGCCATGCATATGTTTCTTGTACTTTATCACAATTTCTTTAAAAAGATTTTGTTTATTTAGTTCTAGAGAGAGGGGAAGGGAGGGAGAAGGAGAGGGAGAGAAATATCACTGTGTGGTTGCTTCTCGACGGCCTCCCACTGGGGACCTGGCCCACAACCCAGGCATGTGCTCTGACCAGGGAATTGAACTGGTGACCCTTTTGGTTTGCAGCCTGTGCTCAATCCACTGAGCCACATCAGCCAGGGCTCTCACAATTTTTGGAAATGTAAAAGCCATTCTTGACTCACAGACTGTACAAACACAAGTGGTCCACCCCTGGGCCCGTGGACCACAGTTGTCCTGTAGGATCACATGAGCACATCCGATCCTCCGTGATTCAGGAATGGCCTCAAATTCCACATGGCAATATAGGGGGCTAATGCCATCCCCAAGGAAGAGCGTAGGTGGTCCATCTTTGTTTCATCATGAGTGAAAGAGAAAAGTGTTATGTTATTGAAAAGTAAAGATAAACTTTGACTAGGGCTCCACAAACATCAACATGGGGAACTACTTTTGAGCTTTTTCTTAAGCCCTTCTGCCTTCTTGAGGATGCCAAAGTCCATTTTGCTGAGCCCTTCCCTGTCGTGATTTGGGTGTGAGTAACCTGCTTCTAATTGTCAGAGCGCCTTTGCCTTCCCGTTCTCTCTGTTGTTTTTGGAGACAAGGGTAAGTTACCAGGTGCCTTTCTGGCTCCTTGTCCACAGCATTGTTCTCTGGAAAAAGCTCACTGCGGATCTAAGGCAGAGGAATGGCTGAGCCCAGCACATCTGCATGGAGCACCACATCTGCGTGGAGCACCACATGGCCCCTTAAGGGAGCGAAGGAGATGCTCGGGTGCTCATGTGGAAAACACTGCTCCGACGGTCCGAAGGGGGACAACTGGAACAGTGGCAAGTGAGCCCTGTGACCGCAGTGACGCTGGATGTGTGCACACATGGCTGAGCTGGAAGGGGACCTCAGGGACGTTACAAATGGTGTGGATACATTTGGGGCTGTGGAGGCATTGGTGCTGCGAAAAGGAAAAGTATTCTCGACCCAGGGTGTCCTGAGTTCAAATCTTGTCAGTTTTGGGTACATAACTTGCCTACTCTGAGCCTCAACTTCTCACTTTTGATTTGTAGATTAAAAGAGAGGCTGGTGTGGCTCGGTGGATTGAATGCCAGCCTGTAAACCAAAGGGTCACTGGTTCAATCCCAGTCAGGGCACGTGCCTGGTTCATGGGCCAGGTCCCCAGTAGGGGGCGGAGGAGAGGCAACCACACACTGATGTTTTTCTCCCTCTTTCTCACTTCCCCTCTCTAAAACAATAAATAAAATCTTAAAAAAAAAAAAAAAGAGGAGGCCTGCCTATTGAAATCACTTAGCGGTCTCTTTAAAAAAAATTAAAAAATAATAAAATAAAATGAGAACTGAGTATGTTGCACTCAGTAGACTAAAAAAGCAGCAGGGCCCTGGCCCGCTGGCTTCGTTGGTTGGAGCACTGTCCAGTCCACCACAAGGCTGCGGGCCTGACCCCTGGTTGGGGCACAGACCGAGGTTTCAGGTTTGATCCCTGGTCAGGGTGCATACAGGAGGCAACTGACGGATGTTTCTCTCTCACATTAATGTTTCTCTCTCTTTCCCTTCCTCTCTCTGAAGTCAATAAATGTATTTTTGGGTGAGGATTAAAAAAAAAAGAAGTAGGAATGTCATGGGAGAAGTATATTTAGAGCACTGTTACAAAGTTGTTATAGTAACTTCAAAGACAAAGAAAGTACTTGTAGTTAATAATAGTGTATGTTCATTTAGAAAGCTTGAGAGATATATGAAAATTTAAAAATACCAAGTAAACTTCACCTGTAATCCTATCGGCCAGACGTGGCCACAGTTTAAAGTCTCCGAGTGCAGTGCCACTGACTGTTTCCAACCGGGCCGGCCTGCCGCTCTCAGGGAGTTACTCCTCTCTCTCAGCCTCAGTTTCCTGTTCTGTAAAGTGGGCCCCACAGCACCTACTCACGAGGCTGTGTGTGCATTACGTAAGAGAATATTGGTAACAGGCTGAGACTGGCGGGTAGCAAACGCTCAACTTGTAGATTATTATTAATATCATTGCCATGATTCCTTGCTCCTAAGACCACAAACTCATGACTGGTTTGCCCTGGAATATCCTTTATCTCTTTCTGGGTGCCGACGTTCTCCACAACAGTCTGCATACGTCCAGCTCGGCTCGGACGCAAGGGCTCTAACAGCATATGACCAGCTTCTCCAAGAATCTGTCACAATTGCCAATCCCTACTTTTTTAAAACGTCACTGGTGTGTCATTGACATCACACTAATCAATTGTACATCTGTAAGTGTGTACTTTGATAACTTTGACATATGCAATCACTCATGAAACTAACACCGCAGGCGAGAGTGAGCATACCCAGGACCCCCAGCACTTCCTTGTGCCCTGCAGCCCCTCCCCAGAGACGCCCACCGCTCTCTGTCCCTATCGATCGCACTTGCTAGAGTTCTGCACAGGCGGGTCACCCAGCCTCACTCCCCGTTGGCCAGTGTCTTTCACGCAGAGCGGTGGCTTTGAGACTCCCCTGTTGTCGGCTGGTTAGCAGCTCCTCTCTTCAGATGACTCAGCAGGGAGCGTTCCACCCTCTGGGTGCGCCCGTGTGATGTTCCTGTACCTGTTGGTGGATTTGGGGTTGTTTTTATTTTTGGGCGAGTACAAGTAAAGCTACTATAACCCTTCTGCACCAGCCTTTGTGTGGGTATATGTTCTGGTTTCTCCCAGTCTAATTTTAAAAACCAGTATTCTCTCCAAATGCCGGGCGTGTCCAGCCTTTCCTCCAGAATGTAGGGGCCGGGGACCCACCCTGCGCTGGGGCCTGATTCTCATCCACTGGGTCTTTAACAGGGTGGGGCTGCGGACCCTGCCATCACAGAGCAGAAGGTGCCTTTTTCCTCTCTCACTAAGTCACTTAGGTCAGTAGGATTTTTCAGCAGGAGGATTATGGCAGCCGCGGAGGGGTCCGAAGTTAGGGATCCCTCCCAGTCTGGTCTCTGGGCGTGGCTCCAGGTCGGAGGCCTGCGTCTGCAGCTGCCCTGGGCTTCTCAGCTCCCGGACAAGGCAGAGAAACAAGGGGACACTGAGGCACAAAAAACACGGTATCACTTGAGATTGTTGGGCCAGGCACCCTCTGCCAGGACTGCCTTCCCTTTCCCACTGGCCTGACCTTGCGTTTTATTAAGATGCAAGATGCCCAGAGTGATGTCCTCTAAAAACAAGGACTGATAGGAAGAGATAAGGAGACAGTTACCTGCAAAGCAGTTCTAATCAGACTGTCAGCTGATTTCTCATAAGAGACCTTACAGGCAAGAAGGGGCTGGAAAGAAGTATTCCAAGTCATAAAAGGCAAGGACCTACATCCAAGATTGCTCTATCCAGCTAAGCTTCATTTAGAAGGGAAGGGCAGATAAAGTGCTTCCCAGATAAGGTCAAGTCCAAGGAGTTCATCATCACCAAGCCCTTATTATATGAAATCTTAAAGGGACTTATCTAAGAAAAAGAAGATAAAAAAGATGAACGGTGAAAGGACAGCAAACTCACAGTTATTAAGAACCACACCTAAAACAAAAACAAAAACTAAGCAAACAACTACACTAGGAACAGAACCACAGAAATAGAGATCACATGGAAGGTTATCACAGGGGAGTGGGAGGAGGAGAGAGGGGGAGAAGGTACAGAGAATAAGTAGCATAGATGGTGGGGAGAAAATAGGGGGAGGGCAAGAGTAGTGTGGGAAATGTAGAAGCTAAAGAACTTATGACACATGGACATGAACTAAAGGGGGGAATGTGGGTAAGAGGGGGTGTGCAGGGTGGAGGGGAATGAAGGGGGGAATGGGACACTTGTAATAGCATAATCAAAATATATTTTAAAAAGAAATAAAAAATTATAAAAATTTAACACAAAACAATACACAAAGGTCAGGCTGTTATGTGCAAAAAACAAACACACAAACAAAAACCGAAGGACTGATACATTGGGGTCTTCTTAACTGGAGGGGAACTTCTACGTTATTTACCAATTACTCCTCCTGCCCCTCTGGGTTGGTGCTTCCCCCCAGGGTCCTGTAATCATGTATGAAATATTTCCACTATCATGATGTTCACCCCAAAATAAATAAATATCAGCACCCCCACAGATGTTTCCTTATTTGCCGAAGGAAAGAGAAGACAAACACCATTGTTGTGACTCACAATATTTGTGTAAAAGGCACCGCACTAGAGCCGTCCCGAGTGCCTCCAACAATAATATTTTGGGAACTTTAATTTTTTCATCTCAGATGGCTCCATGCCCATTGTTTCCAGCTTCGGGCTCTTTTTCCCAGTGCTAACATTGAGGGTAGGTCAGAGGAGTTTGGGGGGATGCCCCAGTGCTCCCAGGAATCCCCTTCGCCCCCCAGACCTGGTGGCCAGTTCCTGCTCTTCCTCAGTGTTGGGGGACACCCAGCCTGCAGCACCTGAGACCCTGCCAACCTGCTCACCAAGGACTAAAGCAAGGGCTCTCCAACTGGAGCGACTAACTGGCAGAATCCCCTGGGGGTGGGGGGACACGTGGACCCGCAGGCCAGCCCCCGCCCCCAGAGCTGGGACTCAGGACGTCTGGACTGGGGCCTGGGCATTTGTGTCTCTGTCAAGTTCCCAGGTGATGCCTTGCTGCTGGGCCTGGGACCCCCACATTGAGAACCACTAACCTGGAGCTTCTTTCTCTCCAAAGCTGCCTAACATGTTAACTCCCCACTGGGGGACTGCGTCGCAGAGGCCTGAGGGGACGCCCCCTACCCAGCAGTCGGCCCTGACACACCGGGTTACTCAGAGGGGTAGGAAAGGCCACTTAGCTGGTTCCCAGGCCTGGCTTAAATCTCAAGGGCTCAGAGTCTGTCTGGTACCTGACAACTTTCTGGAAGGTACCTCGATTTGTCCACTCCCCGAGGACACCTCTGTGGAGAGAGAGATCCTGGATGCTCCGAGGCTGTCTGAACTTCAGGGTGTGTGAGCACAGTTCTCGGGACAGACAGAGGGGAGAGAGGGGGAGCCTGAGGCCTGAGCCTTGGACCCCAATCTACACGGGCTGCCGCCGAGAGGGTGTCCACAGGTGGGGCCCACAGCTCCATCAGTGAACCGGGCATTGGGAACAAGTGACATGTTGGGTGACATGTCACTGTGCCTGGAGGAATGGAGACAAGCGTGCTTGTCGGGGCCACCGGAGGGGCTGAGTGGAGCGTGGGGAAATGGAGGTGGAGAGGCCTCGAGAGCAGGGGCGACTCGGGCCCACCTCCCATGGTGCCCCGGGTCTGGGTACCACAAATGAGGCAGTGTGCAGCCCAGGGCACTTCGGGGGGGCACCCCAGGGCTCCAGGGCCGGAGCTGCCACCTCGGCCTCCTGCTTCCCTGGCTTCTGGCCTGGGCTCCTGCCTGTGATGTCTGATGCTCCTTCCTGTGGCTTTCTTCCGCACACTCCCCCACCTCCCCGGGCCCGTTCTGATCCCATTTGAGCACATGCCTGGACTGTTTGGTGTCAGACCTCCTGGGCCCTCACCCACACTGCTTCCTGCTTTCTTGTCCAGCTTCCCCATCCCTGGCCCTTGCTGCCCCTCTGGGACCCTCCTACTTGGGGGCTGGTCAGTGAGCCTGGCTGCGTCCCGGGACTCTGCCCCCAGCCTGTTGGTGAGAGCTGGGACTCCTCGGCATGGAGGCGCTCACCAGCTTGCTTCCAAGTCCTTTCAAGCTTCACACTCCGATTCCCACCCACCGGCCTGATTGGTGGGGCGGTGCTGGGGCTGCACTCTCCCCCTTGGGAAGGGCACTCGGCCTCTGTGGGCAGCAGGCTTCTCCCTTGGTGTCAGGGCTGCTGTGACAAGCATGTTAAGACAATGCTCATAAATGCATGTCGATGTGTCCCTTCCGCCCCTCCCTCCTTCCAGAGCTGTGGTCCACTTCCACCGCAGTGTCTAGCACTAGAACTTGCCCTCCAGTGGAGACCTGTAGCTTGGGCTGAATGCTGGGGTGAGTGTGCACCCAGGCGGACCAGCTGAGGCTGAAGGGAGGTCTGTGCCCCCACCCCCATCCCTGCCCTGGAATCACGGGAGTTCAGATGACAAGGGGGTTTGAAAAGGGGTAGAAGATGCTCTGAAAAGGTGACTCTTGGAATTTGAGAAGATTCAACAGCAAGTGTCCTGGGACTGGAAGGGACTAAGGTGCCATTTTCCTGCTCTCAGTTGGAGCTGATTCTGGTGCACCCAGCCAGGTAACCTTGTCTGTTACAGGAATGTGAGGGGCCCTGGAGCCTCTCCCCTCAGCCAGTCTGGCACCTTATGTGGTACCATCCTTTACCAGCTTGAAATGGGGGAGAGCGGATAGCAAGAGTGGTCCCTTACAGGCACTTAGAGCCTCAGGGACCCAGAGAACAGTAACTGCACCTAACACAGAGCCATTTTCCCCTGTTGACCCCACAACCAAGTGGGACTGGCTTGAAGAGGCAGGGTCCGAGGGAGGGGGTTGGGGAGAACGGAGAAGCCGCTGAGAGGCAGGAAGGGCTGGCTCGAGACAGTTTTCAGTTCAGCACAGTAAGACATTTCCTCCTGGCCTGGAGCCGCCATCACAGCGTGCCTTCCCGTCCACGTGGTTCTGCCCGCAGGGCCCCACCCGGGGTCAGATCCCTCTCCTCCGGGAGCCCTTCCGCACTCCGTTCCCCAGGCCCAGCAGCTGCCCGAGGCTCTTCCTGGGTGTGGTGTGGGGTCTGGTGTTCTCGAAGCCACCCAGTCGGGGCCTCAGCCCTTCTACCCGGTGACTAGCACAGGTCCAACCAGCAGAGTCACCTCTGCTCTGCTGAGGAAGCAAGGCAGGATACTAAGAAGCTAGGAAAATTCCTTGGCAAGTGGACTGGGGAAACTGAGACAGACAGTGGGACAGACTGGCTGAGTAATTTACAGCCAGGTGCAGGGGGTCACCTGGGTGGAGGGTTCTGGGTGCCTAGCGACAGGCAACACTGGCGACCTTGCCCTCGGGGTGGCCTTTCCTCCCCTGTGGGATGGATGGTCATGAGACCACCTGACCTCCCTCCCCTGAGAGATAACATCTAGGCCTCCAGTTGCCTTTCAGCTTTGGGCCCAGAAAAGCAGCAAAACCAGGCAGGCAACTCTGGGACCAGCTGCAATGACTGATGACCCCCTGCCCGGAGCTGACCAATCAGTAGAGACCCTGACCCTAAAAGGACACACCTGGAGAAGATGATGAGTATTCTGTTAAGATCCTTCTCTAAAACCTCCCTAAACTCCCAGACATGAAAAAACCTCAAGGTCCCAGGGCTCACCTCCCTCCCGCTCCCCTGGCTCGCCCGTGTCTTTCCCACACTCCTCTTCTTCCTTCGCAGGCAGGCATCTCCTGAACTCTAAGAGTGTCCCCACAAGACTTGCAACCAGGGGAGCAATGGGCAGTGGCAGGTTGTCCCAGGCTTACCCCCGACCTATCTCTCAGGACCCCCTTTCTCTGGCTTCTCGCTGAGCTGAAGCAGCCCTGCCTGGTCTCTCTCTTGTTGCTTCCTCCGTCCCAGGCCGTTCCTTGTTCCACTGTCCCCATCTTCCATAAACACCCTCTCAGCGTCACCTGGTATCTGTTGTGAAATCCTTCCTGCACGAAGTCAAGTCTGGCCCGAGGCAGACCCGCTTCAGGCTGTGACCTTTCCAGTAACAGAAGCAGCTCTGAGGAAAGGAGGGTTTCTCTGTGGCTTTTGGACAGTGCTGACGTGATTCTGCTCTGCACAGAGGAGACTTCCAGCACGTATCTCTCACCCTCAGTGGTCTCTCTCTCATGTGCCTGCATGACTATCCCTACCATTGCCCAAAGGTACTAGAGAGGAGAGGTCATGCCCAGAGCCAAGGGGAGGACCTGTGACCCCGAGGCCCACAAGGTCTCCGTAGCTCAGGCAGAGTGGTGTTCCCCTTTGGGAGAGGACTCCCCAGGTCAAGAGGCTGAGGGCGGTGCTGCCAGTGTCTAGGGTTCCTCTCCTGAGGCTTGGCCTCAGGCCTCATGGTTGAAAGGACAGTGTAGTTCAGAGTAAGCCAGCAGAGCAAGCCACCCAAGCCGGGCCTCAGCGGTGTGCAGACTGTTTTGAGACTAAGGCAACCGGAGACTCTGAGGGCTGAAGAGAAACTTTTGCTCCCCCAATTCTCCCATCCCCTTAACTACCTAGGAGAATTTAAATTAGGAGCTGAGTCCAGGATAAAAATCACCTCCAGTAATGAATTTTTACTTAGTATATAGCAGAGCAAATGAACAATTCCTGAACATGCACTCTCTCTGCTTGACCTTCTGAAGCCCCAAGGAGCCTCACCTCACCCCTGGGGCTCAGAGGGTCGTACACACCTCAGTGTCCCTTTCCAGCTCTGAAGCGCTCCAGTGCGTGAGGTCTCTCTCACGTATGCAGGGTTCACATACACATGTATGTGATTAAATTGGGTCCTTCTTTCTTGCTCATCTGTCTCATGTCTATTTGCTTATGAGACCAGTCAGGAGAGCCTTGAGGGTAGAGGAAAGTTTCTTTCTCCCACAATAACATTTGCTTCGAACACATTGGGCGTATTAGTTCAGCAAAGGGCACGATAGCCCGGACTGCAGGAGCCTACTCGCGTGGCCCTAAGAGGGGCTCAGCGAGCCCTAAAGGAGAGGGGAGGCTGGTGTAGGCGGCCCTTCCCGGGCCTGCTGTGTGGCTCCCGTTGGCCGAGGAGGCCCCTCCCCGCAGTCCACTTTGTCATCTTAAAATGGCAAAAGAAGGGTTCCGGCAGAGAGGGCGCCAAAGGAAAAGCTCCTCTTCCCACCTCGCACCTGCTGGGGCTGGTGGAACTGGAATGGCAGGAGACTGACTGGGAAAACTGACTGGGTCTGGGTTTGGGAAAACACCCCTTGAACCGTAATTGGAAACTTCACTCCCGCGGAACTCCCTGCCCCCCATTTGCTAGGAAGGCTTCTTGAAGCAGTTGACTGAATTTCGGTACTTTTACACATACTGCTGTAGAGAATTGAAGGTCTGCAGGTTATACGACCGATTGCCCTACTACATTTCAGTGGTCTGTTTGTAAAGGTTTTCACACATTTTTCAGCATGTGAGTAAAATACTTTCAAACAGGCATTAGGTTTAAAGATTGCAATCTCTTAGCTGAATATGTCTCTTTATTTCCTTAAGCATGTAAGTAAAATCAAAAGTGCCAAAAAATTCCAAGAAACAATAGGGCATTTAATTGTTAGATGTTTTTTTTAAAGATTTTATTTATTTTTAGAGAGAAGGGAAGGGAAGGAGAAAGAGTGGGAGAGAAACATCAGTGTGTGGTTGCCTCTTGCACCCTGTTACTGGGGACCTGGCCCGCAACCCAGGCATGTGCCGACTGGGAATTGGACTGGTAACGCTTTAGTTCACAGGCCCACGCTCAACCCACTGAGCTACACCAGCCAGGGCTAATCGTGAGTTAGTTTGAAGCAGTGAATGATTTGCTTTATTTTCCTTCTACAAATGTTTGAAATTTAGCGTATTTAGTTGCTTCTTTAAACTACCACACACAAAAAAATCCCAACAGATTCCCAGCGTGGTCATTACACTATTACTGGTTCCGGTTTTAACTTCCCCCACCCTCTGTAAGGAAGAGGGCTTCCTACAAGAAACGAAGGCAGCCACGGGAGGGAAACATGCCTGCATCTGTGCCTCATCCTCTTTGATCACTGAAGGGGCCAATTATCACCCAAAATGCCCTCTGTGACCTGAGAATGTGACTGTCAGTCCCTTCAGCTCCTTATTTGGGTCCAAGTAAAAGCCACTTTCAAAAGTCAGTGCCAGCTTTGCTGTTTTAAGGCAGCTTTTTGTCTCTGAACTGTTAAAAGATAAACTGAGGCATACTGAACACTTTAAGAGTTGATCTGAGCAAAAATCAGCTGGAGTCGAGCAGTGTCCAACCAGAAGTGAATACAGGAGCTCTCCGCCCAACCAGGAGAAAGACATACAGAGAAGGTGTGGATGCAGAGAGAGGGATTGGTCGGTTGTATCTTAAAGCCTCGTTGGCAGTTTGTGATTGGTGGTCCTCAGCATTTGATTTCATTACCTTGCGGCATGTAGTCTTGGATTTTGGTTTGCTTATGCAGTCACTGTGGCATCAGAGTCGCCCCAGTGTAACGGTCTCCCTGTTCAGTTAATTTACCACCACCTTGGCAGAACAGGTGCTAGGCTCTTTTCCTACACCAGGGTGTTTCGTTTGTCAGTCAGTTATTTCATTAACGACAAAGACTCTATTCATTTTTCTAAAAAGAAAATTCCAATCCATTTATATACCTTTATTGAATTTAGTGGGGTGACACTGTTTAAAGTATAAACCCATATAAAATTATATGTTTTCATGTGCGCAATTCTGCAACACATCATCTGTACACTGTATTGTGTGTTCACCACTGCAAGTCTTTGTTCATTACCATGTATCTCCCCACACCCTCCTCTACCTCCATCTCCCCCTTCCCACCTGCAGTCACCATTTGTCTGTACCCATGAGTTTTTTACTCTACCCCCCACCCCTGCCCAGCTGTCAGCCTGCTAAGAGTCTGTCCTATTTTGCTTGTTAGTTCAGTTTTTTTTTTGATTCCACACGAGTGAAATCGTATGGTGCTTGTATGGTGCTTGTCTTTCTCTGACTGGCTTATTTCACTTAGCGCAATGCTTCCCAAGTCTAGCCAATTATTTTCTCTAGGGATTCTAGGAGGAGGAGGAGAATACAATTTTACAGTGCCTGACAGGGTCAGTGCTTCTAAACTGGCCTGTGGTTGTGGAGCTTTGGATGAGCTGGGAACTTCTGCCAGGAAGGGTCCACCAAAGGTACTGAACTGTCCACACAAATAGTTGGGGTGGAGGGTGAGTGGGAGGACCCCGGCGATTGTCTGGGAATTGAGGCTGTAGAGGAATCCTCAGGTCACTCTGGTCCAGTCACAAGCCTGACCGTGAGCAACTTGGGGGCAGCATCTTAGGTCTCCTGGGTTTAGCAGAGAGCTTAGTGACTAGCAAGGGCCCAAAGTCTTGTTCTTTTTTTTTTAAAGGTTTATTTACTTACTTACTTACTTACTTACTTACTTATTTATTTATTTATTATTTATTTATTTATTTTTAAGAGAGGGGTAGGAAGGAAGAGAGGGAGAGAAATATCAATGTGTGGTTGCCTCTCCTGCACCCCCTACTGGGGACCTGGCCTGCAACCCAGGCATGTGCCCTGACTGGGAATTGAGCCAATAACCCTTTGCTTCGCAGTCCGGGGCTCAATCCATTGAGCCACACCAGCCAGGGCCCAAAGTCTTGTTCAAGAGAGCAACTTTAAATTTTTACCTGTGTAGGGTAATCAAAACCCAAAGGGGTTATTTGGCCAAAACTATAATGTCTAGGGTGACTTTCAACCAAGGCCCTTGCTACTCCATCATTAGCCATAGTATGTCATTAACTCATGGAATAGTATTGTCTTCCTCAACTGAGGGCAAGGGGCTCTGGGTACGATAAAGTCCCTGTCTATCCTTGGACTCATTTACAATCTAGTAAGGAAGATATACGCAGTGCATAAAACTAGGTAAAATATGTGCTGGTACTTTCTAGGTGATTTAAGTGGACCTGGCTTCCAGGAGTCACTACCATGGACACAGAAAATAACACACATCTGCTAGAGCCTCTCTTAGCTCAATGAATGTCCCCTCCTTTCCTCCAGTTGCTTAGACCCCTGGAGCTTCCTTGGACTCTTTCCTTTTCCCACATTCCATCTGTCAACAAGCCCTGTTGGCTTTACCCTCAAATATAAGCCAGCCCCTCTCTCACATGCTTGGGGTGCCAGCCCACTGGGTCCCATACTTCCTTCCGTGCCCTGAGATTTTCCTCACAGCAGGCAGAACAATCCAGGAGGTGAGCTGATCACCTCACGTCGCCGCGCCGCACCTTCCCCCTAGTCTACCTTGCCCCTTCTTCATGCACTCATTTCGTTCTGGCCACACCAGTCTTGCTGTTTTGAACACACCAGGCATTTTATTTCATCTGCCTGAAAGGTTTCCTCCTCCATGTCCTTAGGACCCCCTTCCCTCATTGCTTCCGATTTCTATTCAGATACCGCCTTCTGGTGAGGCCTTCCCTAACCGCCTCGTTATAAATCCCACCCTCACCTCTCCCAGTCTCCTTTCCCAGCTCAACTCTGCTCCAACATTCTTACTGCCATCTGACATAATTTACTCGTTCACTTAGTTTTCCTTCTCTTCAGAATGTGAGCTCCAAGGAGGCAATACTTTTGGCTGTATCCTTACTACTGACACATACTTTCATGCAGAGTTTGGGACTGACTTGGGGTCAGGATTTGCAAATTTACTTTAGCCTATATTCCAGTATTCCCCAAACTTTAAAAACAAATGTCTCATACTCACACGAGTATCTCAGGCTCCACGTTGGAAAAGGCCTCTGAGTAAGAATCAGTCTCATCTATGCGTTTGTATCAATCAAAATTGTGTTGAGCTTTTTCTGCTGACTTACAAAATTAGGGGGTGGTTTGAATTAAGTGTAAAATGTCACAATTAAGTCATAGTCACACTGACTATGACTTTTTAAACTATATCCGCTCCTGCCCCTGAGCCTACTCTCCTCCAGAGACTCTGAAATGCCTCCTCGGGGGTCACTTACCCACCCTGCACTAAGGCGGTCTAAAGTGACAGGTGTTTCTTTAACAGTCCAGGCTGTGTGGCCTCTCAGTTCTGGGAGGAGCCAAGAAATATGTTAAATTTGGACAAGAGTGTTGTTCGCTCCAGGCAAAAAGCAGAGCAATATGAAGAAAACACAAATGTTTTAATGGTATGAAGCCTAGAGGATCTGAACAAGGCTGAAAATGAAACAAATCTTAACAGGCCTTCAGTGTAATTAAACAGGTTACACCTTGTCTGCTGTTGATATAAAACATACACATAAGCTTCAAATATGGTAGCAAATGGTGTCACCAACTAAGAAGTCAAATGCAAGACGACAGGCGAAGAATGAACCTTTTGGCCAGCGAAGGCCAAACCTCCGGAGCAGGTGTGTACGAGGAATCAGAACTCAGAACACTGGTCAGTTTGTTTTGAAGCACATCATGTGGACCCTGAAGGGTCAGCACTGGCCACTGACCTACAGTGGAGGAGAAACAGCAGACCCACACGTAGTGCTGCCAAGCTATGTCTTACTTTTTATCCTCGTACACATGTCAAGGGGCTCTGCTTGGCCTCAGGTGTCTCATTTTGGAAACCACCTAAGCTATGGCCCCCTTTCACTTCAAAGGACTAGCTTGTTTACATCATGGAATAGATCCCTAGTTCTTTAATGCTTCTGACAAGTTCTATTCTAACACATGGGCTAGTGTGAGGGGAGGGTCTGGTATTTCAGTAAAAATAAGATCCTTGGAGATTTGGAATCTTATCCCTTCTTCTTTACTAACCTCAGCCCTTTGTGGAGTCACAGGGGCTGTTTCATGAAGGTTTATTTAGAGATGTTAAGAGGGCTGTTGAGGTCCTACAGGGAAGGACTCTTGCTTCTCATATTGGGGGACACAAGTTTCTAACTGGTTTTTGGTGCTGTCACTTCACATTCTCTAGACAGCTCAGCACCACGGCCCATGACCCACGTCCAACACCTGGAAGCTTGCACCGAAAGCCGAGCTGTGGGGCAGGCTCCCCCGCAGAGGCTGTGCGGGACCTGAGTAACTAGAGGCTATGGCATTGACCTCAAGAAGAGTAGAATGTGGCATCCTTCAAAAAGTCTAACGCAGGCTGAAAACTCAGCTCTAGCCTGTTTACCCAGACAGGAGTGGAATACGTTCCTGAACACTGGACGTGTGTGGCTCTGAGGGATGATGGGACTCTGAGTGGCACACTGTGGGTCCTCAAACCAAATGTGCTGAAGGCATAAACAGGTAACAAGCACAGTCCATCAAACATCGGCCTACTTAAATGCAAGAATACTGAGCTCTTTCCAGGCTGCTTCATTCTTTTTTGTAACTGGGGATTTCTCACTTCTGCTGTTCCCTTACTAATAGGTAAGGCACAATAATTTTAAATGAGAATTCCTAAGTCAGTAAGAAAGTATGGCCTCACAAAGAATGGGCAGGCTTCTTGTAATTTATTTGAGTTATTTCTAAGCAATAGTTACAAAAGTCTTTAATTTTTATAATACCCTTGATAGGAAAATAAAATTTAAATAAAAATACGTTCTCAATAATATGATATGGCTGCAGAAATTCACTACATTGTTTTGATAACTTACATTTTAAAACCAGACACTGTAAAAACCAGTATTTACTAGCAACATATTAATTGCCAAGGTATAAAAATGGGAGCAAATGATATCAGTCAAGGCTGGGAACGGAACTCCAGGACGAGCCGTGTGTTCTTCCCCTACTGTAAGGACACCTAGGAAACTCTGCTGCATTTCTGTCTTTCTAGGATCTACCGTTAGAGTGAACTGAAGGTGCTTTTACTTGTTGAAAAAAATCTGCCTTCTAAAACCTGGCCTGAAGGAGCCTTTCTGATAAATGGCTAGAATTAGGCATAAACAGAAACAAAAGCCACGGCATTGGTCACTTTTTTAATATCATGAGGAAAGCCTAGTTTGACACTTAACTATTATCCATGTCATTCTAAACATATTTCTTTGGCAAATAAAATCATTCCACTTGATAAATTATATATTTGGGAGTAAAAAAAACTTTGCTATTGCTCATTGTCATATTAAATGAGTATTAAAAGAACAAAGGTGAACAAAAACCAAAACAAATAATAACAGAACAAGCAACAAATCACCACAATTTCAACTGACGGAAATGGCTAAACTAAGACCTGGAACTGGCATTTATGGCAAGAGTTTCTCTTTATCATCCCTCTCCTTCCTTCTTGGCGTTTACAGGTTTTTGGGGTGAAGTGAGCTGCTATGTATTTTTCCAAGGGTGTAGGAAGGGCAGAAAAACAGATCAGGAAGTAAAAATCGAAAGTACCTTGGTTATCTAGAGCCCTACTGACAGAGTTTCTTATTTCAGAAGGCTTTCAAAGAAAATTAATTTAATATCACATTATATCTTTTTAGGCTGTGCCAGCCTGGTTAATTCCAGTATAAGTGGCTGCTGAAAAGTGTCACATGGAGAAGATAATTGGATGACTGAAATCCTCCCTCAAATTCAGGGTCATGTGTTCACACAGCCTTGGTCTCCTTGGTAATGCCAGGACCTGTAGAAACATTCGTATTTGGAGATCTGACATTATAAAATTCCAGAATATTTCTTTTGCCTTGAAAAAGAACAGCAGAGGACTGAAAACCACCACAGAGTGGTGAGTGGTGCTGGACAACGCTCACGTGTCCTTTTCAGGGTGACAGTTTGGAGACTCTTAAAAGGAAACTGCAAGCTAAATGAAATTCAACAACAAGAAATTTATTGAATGGTTAAGTTCCTTCATATTTCTAAAGCACTGTATAGAATCTACAAGGCCAAAAAATTTAAAGAACTCTTTCAAATTTCTATCTAAAATAGGCCAGGAATAACCTACCATTATGCACATGAGAACTGTTTCTTAATAAAACCAATTGATTTTTACAAGTCATTCAGAGAAATACATTGCTCAATTAGAATCATTATGGAGTAACTTTGATTATGTGCCAATGGTCTTTAAAATACCTACCTAGTAACAACATAATGTAATAGCAATTACTCACCAATAACATAATTGGTAAAGCATATCTTAAAATATAGCTTATGCTCAGGAAAACAACAACAGAAAAAGCACTACTAGCTAGACTTACATGAATAACTCACAGTTTTAAACAGGAACATGTAAATACCCCCAGGTTCAAAGTACCACATTTAGAAAATGTTTGAATTTAAAAAGACAAAATAAGAGAGTACCATGGCTTTTAACACTGATGAAGCAAAATGTGTCTCTCTCAACTTCAAGACGGCAACTTGCTTCGACTGTTTACTTACAGGTTATGGTTTTTAGGATAAAGGTAAATTATTACGGTAAAACAGGATTCAGACAGATGCTTGTCCAAATTCCATTCGGCTAGCACACAGTGAGAAAACAGGAATGAAATATAAACATTCTGAGGAAAGCACTATTTCTAGACTTAAACAGTGATCATTGAACTGATCGTTGAGGTTAGATACCTTGGAGTATCTAAAGTATAATCTGGGGCTGGGAGCCTCGATTATTAAAGTGCGCCAAGTGGCTGTTCTTGAGTTAGCTCTCTGCTCGAGAACAGTCACGCCAGGAGGAGGGAGTATTGGTGGTGGCCCTTTGTAATGACACGGAGTGGCAGGTGAAGGGAAGTGGTTTTCCCCCTACCTTCTTTCATTGTTTACTTTCTCTTCTTTTTCAGAAGAAATGTCCTTAGAAGTCATGTGACTCTGAACTCTCAAATCAAAAAAAAAATGAGTACCTGATATTCAAAACAATGAAAAAATTTCGTGGTCTCATTTTATTTCACTTGCCACCACTCATCCCAAATGTAAACAAGATGCACTTGATAGCACAGGTTCCCTGACTCCTCCTGTCTGAGTTCTGTTTACATCTTAAAATAGGCAAACGGGATGCTCGGGCAGTTTTCTAAAGTGTCTGTCATTGTACCCAGTGTAATCTGTAAGGATTACTGGACCAAAGGAAAACTTTTTATTATTACTTTTTTCTACTTTGCAGATGGATGGTCTAGGTGAACTAAATGGAAAGCTCTGAGTAGTCATGGACTGGGACTTTCTAGAGAAACACACAACGCTGGCAGTATAGAGCAGGCACTAATGGTAGTGAAGAGTCCACTGAACATGAGGTGTTACAAGAGATGGTTTCCAGCTATGGAGGGGTTCTCCATTTTTTTTTAAACAAAGTTTCTGTAGGAAGATTCTTTCTATTAAAAAGAAGTTGCAGAAACATGGCTTTCAACACACAGATATGAAGGGAATCTTGGGTTTCAAATTCCCTAGTAATGCATCAATACAGGGATTCCCAAACAATTAATTTCAATTATTAAATATTAAATACAATGTGAATGCAGCTAAAACTGAAGCCAGTGTTCATTCTTAAATACTATGAATAAAATATACGATGAATCGAAAAACTCCAACAAAAATAGTATTTTCCAGTTCTTCTGAATCAAATGGTCAAACTCTTAAGATGTTTTCCCAACAATTGGGTTTTCCCTACAGAAAAGAAAAGAACAGAAAATCATTTTTTAAAAGGTAAAGAATGTAACATTTTAGAAAATGACAAATATCTCATGCTCTCCATTATGTATGTATAATTTTCCCTCGATACTCTCCTGCCAAGTCTTGTGAGTTATTTCATCAACTCAACAAGCATTTACTGACCACCTATTAAACATCAGGCACTATTTCAGAGGCTACAGTTACAACAGTGAACAAAATCAACAAAACCCTTTGACCTCATGGAGCTTTCATTTTGGTACAGGGAAAACAGAATTAACAAGTAAAATACTTAGTACACGAGAGACTGGTATTTTTTAATGGAGAAAATAAAGCTGGGAAAATAAGGGGTCCAGTGTGCGTAAGTGAGGGGGCCCTGCTATTTAAGGCTGGTTCAGCTCTGGGTAGGACCCCGAGTGGAGACCCCCTGGGGCTCCCAAACTGCATGCCTGCTGGTGGAAGAGAACTGATTACACTAGTGTAGAAAAGATGGGGGTGCGATTTCGACAATACCCTTCAAATGTACTGAGCCTTCCATTCAGGGAAAATACAAACATTTATACCTGTCAAACTCATTTTTATTGTTCATAAATCACAAGTATAATTATAATCCACACAATTAAAAAATGCCTAAAATGGTGGGGCCAGGATTCAAAGTCCCCTCATTAATCAGCTGCATGCCCTTGGGCAAGGCACTTACCCAGCCTGAGCCTCAGTCCCCCTAGCTGTGAATGGGAAATAACAATGTCGGGCTGATGTGAGGATCAATGGGAGAGTGTACATTGTGGCAAACACTTCTTATCCGTTGGTCTAAGAACCATCTGCTACCTATTCAGTTCTGTCAACAGAAACCAGATTCTAGTGCTAGTCCTGGGCAGCCCTGTAATCTAGGGGAAGCTGGGGCCAACTGTAGATAAGCCTCTTCTCTCTCAGTGAGGAGACAACAGCTTTCTCCCTCTGGACATTATTATAGAAAAATGTGAGGCTTTGAACTGCTGTACCCCGACTATGACCGTAAAGGGACAAGCCTTGAGGAAGACGGAAATCCGGTTGAGGATGGCCAAGTGGCTGGATGAACCTTGATGAGGGTTAGCTGGTAAACTAATGACTGTAGAAGTTAAAATTAGATTTAATTAAAAGATTTTTTTATTGGTCAGGCCTTTAGTTGGGCCTTTCTGTTACTTGCGCCCAAAACAACCTAAGGGATATGATGTGCAGCACTAGGCACAGTTCCTGGTGCTGGAGTCAGCTCCCGATAAATGTTACCACTTATCCATGTACATCTGAGATGGATCCAAAAATCTACTATAACATATTTTGGAACTTTTCTGTCGGTTTTTAAAAAAATTACTCACTATGTATATGGCATTATGGGAGAAACTAAGGAAGGGAGAGGATCAGTTAGAATTTAAAAAAAAAACCCAACAGGCTACTGAGTATTCCACTTAGTAAATGTGACATTGGAATGTGACATTGGAAGTGGTGACGAAGTACAGCACCAACACAAGGAAGTGGTACCAGACCAGAAAACATGCAGGTCACTGTGTGAGTGGCCAGGGAAACTCTTACACAAGAGAAAGCTTCTGAGCTGGATCTTGAAAGACATAGGTAAGCAGGAGGCCTGTATTTCACAGGCGAGTACACAGCAGTACAGTCCATCTCACACTATATTTAAAAATATGTTGAAAATTTCTTAAAAATACTTACTTGCTCCCATATTTTGCACTGCTTGATCTTTTCTTCCTGTATTTTTCATGAGGTTCATCTAGCTTCTCTACGACGCTTTTTATTTGCTGAATTGTCTTAAAGGTTGTAACAGAATCCTCGATCACAAAGGTGGAATAATCATCAGGCTCCTTCTGCGGTCCTTGGTACACCGCTATACTTCCACAGGCCTCTGCAAGGAGCAGCGAAATCTCTGATCAGACAACTGTGTTTCCGAATGGAATCAGCTCTATCTCTTATAGAGATAAGAGCTTTCCAGTGTCTTAAGGTGGGGAGATTTCCCCCAGAAATGCACAGATAACCAAAACACATTTATGGTCAAAATACATTCAATTTATTAATTATGACCACCACATTTATGCAAAAATAGTATTTTTACTTTGTGAATATCTATGAAAAATGCCCCCCTTGGAGAGTTTGTCAACTTTCATATAAGTAACATTTTGGTAAATCTGTAAGTATTTTCAACTTTTAAGATAATGCCAAAGTAATACTTCAGGAACTGGTAATTAAGGAGCATGGTTACATAAAAACATTTTAATCACACATTTACCTTCCATTTTCTGTAGCTTAGGTGAACTGAGGGTAAAAAGGGAATAAATTCTTTCTGTTTCTCTGTCTTCATCAATATCTATTTGGATGTCTGCAGGGACACCTCTATGATAAAAATGAAATTAAAGACATTAGAAAAATTTCACTTTGTTGACATACCAAAGACTTTTGAAGATTTGAAACTTAAAAAACCACAGAATTTTACAAAAGGAACCTCAGAAATCTAGTCTCATTTGACAGTTAAACAGGGCCAGCAGAGGTTTGGTTATTATTTAACTCTAATCAAAAGGAGGGGAATTTTGCCCTGGTTGGTGTAGCTCAGTGGATTGAGCTCGGGCCTGCGAACCAGAGGATCGTGGTTTGATTCCCAGTCGGCACATGCCTGGGTTGCAGGCCAGTTCCCAGCAGGGGACCCATGAGACGAAACCATACATTGATGTTTCTCTCCCTCTCTCCTTCCCTTCCCCTCTAAAGATAAATAAAATCTTTAAAAAAATTTTTTAAAAAGGAGGGGAATTTAGAAGTAAAATAATTTTTATAACCTGTGCTTCATCACAATAACGATGTGTTACTTCTTCAGGCTACAGGGAGACAAGGGCTGTTCACATAATTAAAAGAACGCTACGTCCTTCTTCCTTGATCACCTTGCTCAAGTGAGACACTGCCCTTTTTTCCTGACTCGTGCCAGTCACTATTTGTTTGGGAACATTTTCATCACCCCCAGAGAAACTCTGTGTGCATTAGCACTCTCCATCCCTGCCTCCCTCCCACCCTTCACAACTGCTACTCTACTTTCTGTCTCCATGACTTGCCTATTCTGGACACTACATAAATGTGAACACACAGTATATGGTCTTTGTGTCTGGCGTCTTTCCCTTAGCATGTTTTCAAGGTTCATGTGTATTGTCACATACAGCAGTACTCCACTCCCCTTCATGGCTAACACTCCACTGTATAGCTAGACCACATATGAAACACTTACGCAGTACAGGGCTTGCAGCCTCGAGCATTTTCACTGGTCTCCTGACAGCAGAGCCAGCTGCCATTTAGATATGCAGAGGGATGGTAAGAACTGAGCCTGTTCTGATTGCATCGACTCACTCTGCAGAGCACGTCTATCCATTCATTAGCTTCCACACAATTATTTGCCTGGACATAGAGTGGTTTCTCCGTATGTATGACTTGGAACATCTTTAAAGGCAATTAAGATAAAAAGTTAGTAACAGTATCAAAACCAACACATAGTACAAAACAGGAAAAAGTATATAAGAGAAATTGAGTTTGCCTGGTTCAGGTATCTCGAACTGTTACATTTCAAGCAATCTGAGTCACGTGATACTAAACAGTACACTATTTTATAATTTTTAGAAACCACACATGCCCAAAGGAACAGACCATCATAAAATAGGAATTAAGGGAGGTGATTTCACTTGGAGAAAAAAGTGTAAGTAAAGGCAAAGCAGTGGGAAAATACAGAAAAAGAAGGAAATCATCTTAGTTGGCTGGAGTATAATGGTATATATTGAGTGGCAGCAGAAGATAAAATTGTTCAGATTGGTTGACTATATTGCTACAAGACTTGAATGTCAAACTGAAAAGTTTCATAGGGTATATTGAGAAAAGTACCTTTAACTTAATAGGCTAGGCAAACTACACAAAGCATCAACAATAATGGACAATTTTAAGACAGAGACCTAACCAGCAATGATAAAGTATTAATGATTAATGGCAAATACTAAAATGACCAACCTCTTGAAAATTTTTGAATAAGTAATTGTATGCAATTTAAAAAGTTTTACTTATTTCTATAACTCACATTTTTCTTGTTGAAAGAGCTATCTTCCAGTTTTTCCACAGCAAGAATGTTTTTCACCGGAATTGTGTAAATTGCGTCTTTGCCTAATAATAAAAGAAGTACAACAAAATACAGTAACTTCCTCAGAATTATAGAGACTAATGGTGTAAGATTTAAGTTCATCCTCTTGATGGTATAAGTAACTACGGATTTCCAAATTGCACCTATATAAATAGTATTTTTTATGGAACAGATAAATTGATTGTTTTCTATAAAGAGACTTCTTTTCTTTTTTCAAAAACTAAAACATTTTCCAAGAAAAATGTGGAAATAAATTTGATCTCTATGTAGAAAATAAAAACAGTATTTTAATACATTTACCATTATATTTTATTTTGCCGTGAGACCATATTCAAAAAGCATTCTTCAGTTTATTAGAACAAATTCTCATAAATCTTTTTTTAACATCAATATTATTTTGTAAAGCATTATATTATTTTGTAACATTGTGTGGGGACTGAAGAAAAATATACAGTAACAGAGGCATACTCAAAAATTGCTAAAACATGGAATTTTGGGGCATAAAGTTATTACATGAGCAGTGAATGATTATACCTAAGTGGATTTTTCTGGTTTTTCAATCTAATATTTAATTAAGGGGTTAAACCTCAGAATAAATAAATAAACAAATCTATCTCTCTATCTACCTACCTACCTATTGAGAGAGGGGAAGGGAGGGAGAAAGAGAAGGAGAGAAACACTGATCAGAGGCCCCTGGCATGCGCCCCAACCTGGGGTATCTAATCTGCAACCCAGGCATGTGCCTGTTCAGGAACTGAACTGGCAACCTTTCACTTTGCAGGATAATGTCCAACCAACAGAGCCATACCAGTGGGGGCAAAATAATGATTTTAAATTGAAAAATTGTTCATTACTATCACATGTTGGCTGGTCAGCTGACCAGAGCTACTGAACTTACTCTAAGAGATATAGGAAACAGAAGTAAAAATTTTATTTGGTACGGTGAATCTTTAACCTAATTTAAGAATTTGGAAATTTGAGTTTGCTAAAGGAGCTCCATAATAATATGGCGTAAAACATAAGATGCACTTCAACCTACAAGTTACCTGAGAATACATTTGATTTCATATAGTCATAGAAACTATAAACAAATAGAATTACAACCTTTTCTGGTCACTTGGTAATGTTGTTCTGAGAAAATCAAAGCTTTGCTTTATTTCCCACCAAACTCTGTCTTAATGACATGGGATCGAGGTGCTGGAGGTTAAGACCTTTACATTTTATGTTAGTCCATGGATTAATGTATACAACTTTTTGGTCAAAGACAATTATTTGGTTAATAAAGGTTTTCTTTCTGGTCAGAAAGGTTAACATAGACTGTTTGCTAAACCTGGTTTCTATAATAAAATCTAAAATTTGTATAATTTAAGTAAATGTGATACATAAACAAAAAAAGACAGGAAGTCAGTTATTTCAACCATCAAACTGAATGTCTACTATACACCAGACACTGTGTCCCACTTGGGATAAAGCAGTAAACAGAACACATAAGGCTCCTAGTAAAGTTTACATTTAGGTCTGGAAAGAGTGACAAAAGTAAATATTAGGCATAAATGAATGCTATAATGAAAATAACCTGAGGTGGAATGATAGCAAGTAATTGGGAAGTTACTTTAATTGGATGGTTAGGGAAAGCTTTTATGAGGAAACATTTAATTTTAACAAATACAAATTGTAAATGCAAGGGAAGTAAGAAAAGACTATCAGTAGTCTCCTGGAAGCAGACAAGGTCAAATTTATGGTGTGGGCAGAGTGTGGAGGGAGTAAACTGAAGAAAGCTGCATGTAGCATAAAAAGCAGCTGCAAAAGTAGGGCTGGTTAGAAGAGAGCTTTAAGCCACAGTCAACGGACACTCTCAGACATACATCAGGATAATTAGGCAATGGGCTGTATCTGGAACAGCTGGGCCAATTAGGCCCTCATCCTCCCCACCCCCTGCCCCCACCCCGCCAACCCCCAGCTTGCGCTAAGCATCAGTCAACAGAGGCATGTGTCCCAGGCTAAAGCAGCAAGGATGCAGTCCTGGGCTGTAGAGCAGTGCCATGTCAAAGGTAGTTGCTGGCCCTCAGGAGGGAAGGAGAGCACCCACACCAGAGGATAAGCACCGGCACCCTTGCCCCTCCCTCATAATCACTGGCAGTAAGCTGCTACTGAACACTCAAGCAGGTGACCAAACTATAAAACACAAAAATGAACAAATCACCAAAAAATTTACCAAACAGATGAGGAAACCACCAAACGCTCAAGGAGGGACACACACAGTATGACAAAGAGAGGAACAACTGAGGGAATTCGTTATAACAAGTCACGGGGCCAAGAAGACATGTCTGTGGGTATCAAGCTACGGGGTGGGGAACCACAGAGATTAGAGAGAATTTAAAAGTTTTGCAGGAAATTTCTATTTTAGATTTGTTGAATATACAAAGCATACACACACCCTAGAATCGCCACGTTTGTTGATTTCTGGATAAACTGCAGTGTCGCATACAAACAGAAAGCACGTTGCTCCCAGGAACATACACTGTCATGTCAGAGTTAATTTCACCATGAATAGTGTTAATTGGAATGAATTGCAAAGTAAAACAGTAAAACAAATTATTTTACTGAGGACTCTCCAAAAATACACACAAAAAGACAAAGAAATTGTTAAGTAAAAAAAGTTAAGAGCCATGGCAGATGGAATTACAAGTTTCAATATCTGTCTCATTGGAATTATAGAAACAGTGTTCAGGAGAAAATTACCAAGGAAAATGCCCCAGAGATTAAGGTAGGAGTCTTCAGATTGAAAGGACCCATTGCATGCTGAGCAAATGGAAGAAAAAGAGACAATACTTATGCACTTGGTTGTAAAGTAGTAGAACTTGAAGGCTAAATGAAGTCTAAAGAGTTTCTAGGAAGAATCAAGACTGAGAATCAGAAGACTGACATCAAAATTCTCACCGGCAACAATGGAAACTAGCAAACCATAGGATAATATCTCCAAAGTTCTGAGTGAAAATAATTTTAAATACAGTCTAACTATCATTTAAGAATAAGGGTAAAAATAAAGACCTTTAAAAATATGCAAGGACTCAGGAAATTTACCAGCCATAAAGTCTATCTGAAATAATTCCTTGAGGAACATTCCTGCAAAACAAATAATAAATCCAGGAAAGACAAATGTGCTATATAAGAAATAATGCTGGGCAGGGTGGGAGGAGGGGATCCCACCTCTTTCTCTCACTCAGTACCTGATTCTCTGGCACAGCAGTCCCCAGCCTTTTCGGCACCAGGGAACAGTTTGTGGAAGACAATTTTTCCAGGGACCAGGGGATGGGGGATGGTTTCAGGATGATTCAAATGCACAGATTCTCCTCTGAGAATCTAATGCCACTGCCGATCTGACAGGAGGCAGAGCTCAGGTGCCAATGTGAGCGATGGCAAGTGGCTATAAATACAGATGAAGCTTTCTCCAGCTAGCTGCTCACCTCCTGCTGTTTGGCCCATTCTGGGTCTGGTCTGGTCCAGTCTGTGGCCTTGGGGTTGAGGACCCTATCTCTAGCAAATCCTGTGAGTACTATCCTCATAAGTTCAGAATGTGATCCATTTCTACCACCTTCATGGTTGCCACCTGGTTGAAACCATTATCCTCTCTCCCTTGGGTTACTGCAAAAGTGCCTTAACTTGCCTCCTTGTCCCTTGCATTCTATTTTTCTCTTAACATTCCACACAACACAAGTGATTAATCCTATTAAAGCAAGATTATTCCCCTGCTTACAATTTTCCAATGCCTTTCCATCTTACTCAGAGTAAAAGACCTCCAATGGTCCACAAAGCCCTATAATGTCTAACTTCTCCATGATCTTTTGGTCTCAGTTTCTACAATTCTCCCTTTACTCATTTTTTTTCTAGCCACAGCAGCTTTCTCTTGTCTCCTGAATACTCTGGCCATGCTTCTTTTCAAGGCCTTTATACTGGCTGCTGTTAGCTATGTTTGTGTTATGATTACTCCGTATACCCACATGGCACATTCCTTTGTGAACTTCATCTTAATGAAGCCATTCCTGGCTAGAATTTTTAATATCAGAGCTCTTCTCAATGAGCCCACCATTGTCTATTTTTTAAGGGCTAAATAAAGCCCTCCTGTGCTTTATTTTTGTCCATCTCATTTAATAAAATATACTTTTAAAAAAACCCATCCCAAATACTCCTTGTTTTGTGTGTGTGTATTATCTACTACCGCTAAACTGTGAGATCCACAAGGGCAAGGATTTTAGCATGTTTTGTTCACTACTGTTTTCTCCAGAACCTAGAACAGTGTCTGGCAGAAAATAGGCACTTAATAAAATATTTAGTGAATGAATGCATGAATGAATTGAGGATATTCTTTAACTATCAAAGAAAAACACTATAGAGCCCTGTGTGAGAAAATATAAGCAGGTGAAAACCAAGTCAATCCAAATGTATTAAAATTCCTGTTTAAAACATTGTGGAAGGTTCTTCCATATTGTCCACAGGCTGTGTGAGCTGAACACTGGGTATCACATGGAAGTTGTGTCGGCTGTGTGTATAAATCTGTGTATGTCAAGTCTCTCAAAGTACCCAATACCTAATCAAGTCTGGAGAACATGGGATGGAATTTTAGTGATGAATTTGTTAACAATGTATTATTAGCATGCTTGGTGAACAGGTTAGAGGCCTGGAATTGTAGTTCTTAAAACAGTTTAGATGATAACATAACTAGAAGATACAGTCTTCTTTGAAGAATACCATTTATTAACATTTACTTAATGTAATGCCTTAATGAAAGTAGTAAAAACACAGTCACTACCACTCAGGGTTTTAAAGACCAGGGGAACAGAGAGAAAAAATTAAAGACCGTACAGTGTGACAGAAGTTATAACTAAGATGACAAAAAACACAGTAAGGGCATACCTCAACTGAGGTGGCTAGAGGCTTATAAATGACTCCTGTGAAGAACTAACACTTGATTTAAGTCTTAAAGGTAAAGAAGGAAAGAAAGGTATTTCTAGGTAGAGCATATGCAAAAGCACGAATGTAAAAGAATACAAGTTAAAGAAACTGCAAGAGCAGTCTGGTGAAGCGACATGGAGAAAGCAAAAAATGAGGCTGCACAAGACAGGAAGAGGCTGGAACGTCAATAGCACATTTGGTTCCAGCAGGTAACTAAACTGCTTGTAGAAGATGACTACGTTGCACTGTAGCAGCAAAACCATAACCACAAGCACACAGGTCCCTACGAAACTATCAATGTAATCATGACTAAAAACTGACTGAGGGTCCTGTAACAGTCATTTGCTGCATGCTAACTTAGTTGTCTTTAAGATTTGTTGCTTACTATTGCTTGTAAGTAATTATTTAAGCAGGAACCAAAAATTAAAAAACTTATTTGAAAAAACCCTTAACATTAAAAAATTATATTAATTCCTTTTCCACTAATTTGGAAAAAGACCATATGGTTTGATTCTAAGTGGTAGAAAAATTCAGCCTACTAGTGTCCAGTAAGAGGATGGAGCAAAAGACTCAATGATTCAGACAGAACCATGTTACAGAAACTTTGGGAGGAACTCCTTCAGACGCCAAAGTCACATAGTAAGTGTAGCAAGAGAATTAACTAGCAGTCTTGGCCGTCCAGAAAGCATCAAGGAAACACGAAGTAGATAAAACATTTGCTTAACAACCACAGAATCCAAAGCCCATGTATCTTTATTCATAGAGGAAATTCCTTAAGTCTTTAATCAAAGACTTTTAATCTTAGGCATAATTTTAACAAACACAGAACCTATATCCTCACTCCTAGTATATTAGCAGTAAAAAATGGAGGTGGGTGATGGAGTTGGAAGCTAGACGTTACATTATGGTTCACTGACAGCACAAGAAATTAAGATGTCAATCTAAACATAAAGGGAATAGAGAAAAACGAACACAGGAACACAAAAAGCACAGCAGTCCAAGGCATTTAGCTGGGGAGTAAACAGCTGCTGAAACAGCCATAAACAGCCCATAAACACACCCATAAACAGCCCTGGAAACATCACTAAATAAGAGCACTATATAATAATTATTATCAATGACAGATCCAAGTCATCTAGAAAAGTTAACTTACGTTCAATGAACTCTTTTTTAGAAGACAGGGAAGCATGTAATACATTTTGGAAAAATCCATCAAAATAGTTAAAGCAACAGGCATGGATGCTTAAAACTTTAGGCTTTGGTAAACAATCTCATAATTTCATAGAGAACTCACTCCTTCAAGTCATTCCAACATGTTAAATTTCTTAAGGCCTGAAAACAATGTTAATTTCTAATGTGTCTATTTTATACCTAGAGCAGCCTTATCATTCTACAAAATTTTATCCTCATAAGATCACTGGTTGGAACAGAAGTTACTGAGAACTATGAATGGGCTTTGGGTCTATGAACTCCCTGAAATCACATGCAAAATTTTGTGTCTACTTTGCATGTGCATTTTTCTAGAGGAAAGGGTCCAAAGCTATCACTGGATTCTTAAAGTCTAAAACCAGAAAAGACTTGAGAATATTTGCTTTGATTAAAAATACTTTAAATAAGAAAAAAATAGCTTATTTATTCATAAGAATGACTAACTCACCTTAAATTTTATTTCAATGTACTGTTAATGTAAACAATTTAAACACAGCACATTATGACAGCTATTTTTAAAATGTCACTACATATATGAGGACATTCATACAGTATTCAACATAAGATGTAACTTCTAAACCCCTCAAAATATACTTAACATAAAAAGTGCTGTCTGGAAGGGCAACTACTGATCTTCAGTCATTTGAATGTTTGTATGTCATAACAAATTATCTGGAGCCTAAATAAAAAATGCATTTGGTTTCTTATGTCTTACTAACATATTTGGATATACATAGTTATCCTGACTACGCCATTCAAAGAAATTATAAAACGAAACACTTTTCTTATCGTTCCCTTCAAGAAGCACCTTACTTAGCACTCTATATTCTCTTAAAAGCAGCCTACATCTGGTGTTTGTTTTATCATTTCAGAATTTACAGGAGAAGCTCTCTTACTTTACCTACCATATCTGATGGATTGACTGAGACCACCCATTTCCTCTGTAAAACATAATGAATGATGTTCATGGGATGCAGCATGCTTGCGGTTGCTAGGCTACTTACTATCTGTTAAGCTTCTGTTCCATTGATTAGGCTTTTTCTTTTTTTGCTTACCAAGTCCACTGAGTTTGTCCCCGAACTTATTTATGCTATTTTCCATGTTGCACTTATAATCTACTGAAATATACATAAAGTAATAACTGTTCTCTACTAAGAGACTTACTATTTATATGACAACCAGGCAGGTGTTTTGAAAAGCTTCAAAAAAAAGAGACCTATATCTATACAAATAAGGTTGATTTATATGGGTGTGAGAGGGCTGTAATAGATTAGGGCAACTATCCTGAAAATCTAGAAGGATTCTGTACTTTGATTACTTTTCAAGTATTTAAGTTCTGGTTTCACTTTGGAGAAATCAATCTGAAAATCGACGCATTTGTGGTATATATACACAAGAAAGATGAACGGGAAATCCAACCTGTAGATCCAAATTCAAAGAAAAGATCTTGGCTCACTATCAAAAGACTGGTAAACAATTACATAAATATTTAAAATATGTATGCATCTTTTTGTTTGTTTTTCAGTGATAATTGCTTTAGATGATTTTTTTGGTTAAGTGAACACCTTTGGACCCTGATCATTTTTAATAAAAGGGATTCTACTGCATGTGATCTATGATCTAGATACTAAGTTCTTGCTATCAGAAGAAGCCCCTGGCCTTCTGTTGATAATACTTTACTCCAAGCAATAAACTTAAAACCTGACGATTTTAAGCATTGTATCAGTCCACTGAGGGGCAAACTGCCTCTCAGAAGCCCTCATATCACAGTGTAAAAAGATGGCTTTATTTACCCAAACAGATAACCTATTTGTACTTTCTCAGAAGGCAAACAGTTAAAAATTCCATCTTGGAGTTGGCTTGGCCAACAGTCTAGAATGAACCTGATAACTTTATAGGAATTGCTATCTATGGTATGACAAAACACTCTCATTTATTATTGATGCCTACCAGTTTCACTCTGAGAGGTCAAGAAACTTCGAAGTTCTAAGAGGTTTTAATGCTGTTTCTTACTGATTTATAACAGCAGGGACTTTTAAAAAACAGAACACGTGTGACAACAATTTAATTTACATGGTGTCATTTGCCAAATATTTATTGCATTCTTAGTGTGTGTGTATCACTGTGAGAAACTATAAACTACAGTAATATCAGGGAAAAGGTTCACTACAGTCACATTAAGCAGCAAAAAGACATCTTCACTGAGAACCAGGAGAAGACCCTACAATAAAGCACATGCGCAGCTACCTGGCTGTTTGTGGTAGGTGAGCTCTCTGCTTGTTAAGCAGAACCAGCGTTTCTTGAAGTTCTTTTTTCCAATCCGAGTTCTTCCCTGAGCTCTTTTATACATTTCACTGCCAAAATAACAGATGTAAATATTTAGTTACAAATATTAAAGTAGTTAAGCCAAAACAAAAAAATTGTCTTCATTTTAACTGGTGCAAAAAAGTGGTATAAGATTATATTAAGCGTATAAAAATATTTTTGACATCTAAAACTTTTATATTTCTTTTGGCCATATTAAGGGAATAAATCCTTTAGTTAATTTAATTTATAACCATGCCACCCAGAACTAAAAGGGCCAAATGAGTGATTTCCCCCCTTAACTCCCAATGATACTACTACTTTCAGACTGAACAGTACTGTTATTTTCCAAAACAGTAACTCTACTTAGTCTAATACCCACAATCCCGTTATATTTGCCAAACAACTACTGGACTGTATGGACAAGGAGTCATGCCACCTGACATGAAGTTTATGAGACAGTGAGAGTGACTTACCTGATTGATGGTACATAGGCAGTTCTAGCACAGAACAAAAACCAAGATTTCCCCGCTCCCAGACCCATGCTCTTTGTACTTACTTAACATCTATACTAAAATGTGACCTTAAGGTCTAATTTCATTAAATTACCCTTCTTTCAGGTGTACAGGCTCACTCGTACCACTGGACACTTTAGTTTCAGTAGATGAAATTTCATCCAAGAACTGAATGGGGAAATAGGCAAACATTATACTTTGTGGTAAGATACATCATAAATTCAGCTTATTTTAAATGCCAATGAGAACATTGTGAAGGTCTTTATTATTAAGGAATAGACATAATTGTAATGTATAAAGCAAAACACATTTAATTGTAGAGGAAGTCCCTAATTTACAAAAGACAAGTATTCTAAAACGCTTATTCTTAAATTACTTAAAGCCCAGAATATAGTTCTTTGTAGAAAGAATTCAATCTGTAATATCTTAACTGTAGTTCTGAATTCTCTAAAGTTCTGAACACAAAGAGATTTTTTGTCTTATTTCTGATTTACAGTACCTCATTTGGGGGTATAACTTACCCCGAACTGGTGTAAGGCTACTTAACAACTGAGAGTGAATTGTGCCACACAAATGTTAACGTGTTTGATTAGGGGGTAATCAGGCCCCACTGGGGGTATTATATAAAGTATAACATATAACTTTCAAAACTCTGAAAATTGAATGCTGAAATACTTCTGGTTCCAATGATTTTAGATAGAGGATTGTAAACCTCTATTACAGGTAAAGGCTCACCAAACCAGGGCTCAGCAGGCCAGATTCAACCTGCAGCCTGTTTTTCTAAGGCTCATGAGTTAAGAAATTGTTTTACATTTTTAAAGGGTTGTAAAAACAAACGAATTAAAAAGAGTATGTGGCAGAGCCCTTGTGTGACCAGATAAGCCTGAAATATTTACTCACTAGCCACTGACAGAGAAGGGTTTGCTGACTTCTACTATAAACTGACTTGAGCCCTGGGAGACAGTATTTCACAGGAATAACTGGAGTATAACTGGGTTCTCTGGAATAACCTTTGATTCGAAACACAATTTAAACTTCTTATGGCAAACATAGAAATATGGTGGCTTGAGAAAATTTAAAGTACCCATCTGTAGCCAGGGAAAGCCACCCAGCGAAGAGCATTCACAAATATGCTACCTTGACTCATCAAGGGCTTCCTGGCACGTGGCTTTCACGGGAAAGGGAAATTAGAACAATTCTTGTTCTTTGAGAGGAATTCCATTTTGTACAACAAAAGAACTACTGGTATATGTTTAGTCCTTGCTTTTTCATTTATACTTTTCTATGTTGTCCCATTTCAGATTTAAAAAACCAAGGCAAATTACATTCTAGTAAGAATGACACTGAGGCACCAGGGCCCCATGTAAACAGAGTTTGTGGGCACATTTTCTCCTAAGACTGGCTGTGAATTACCCACCAGGACCCACAGTTGGGGCATTTCCAGTGGAATGTTTACTTCTGGTTTCCTGGAAAGAAATCTTGGCAAGTGAAAGAGCACGAGCAGAATTTCTTTTGCACTATACATATGTGGGTGACACAGAACAAGTACCTAAGGGAATAAGAGTTCCCATCACATTGTTAACTTTCACTAGGGACCACCTGCTAATGGAGTGTAACAGATTTATTTCAATGTTTAATTTCTTAGTTTTACCTGAAGGTACTGATTTACTTATTTGACGAATATTATTTATTTATGATAATTATTACATTTACCATGTATCTGCTATATTTATAAGCAACTAGCGGGTAAATACAGTTAGACAAAGTGAAAAAAAATACAATAATTAAGATGGACTATAGGCAGGGTGAATATAGGTCCCAGTGTGCTCAGGGCTGTCCCTGTCTATAGCTGTGGTCCCAACATAATCAACAGAACTCCTTTTAATTCTTAAAAGCATCCAGGTTTGGACACTAAATAATATGGCCATTCTGTTTATAGACCTGCCAGGTCTATAGACCCTCTCTATCCTCTGTAGGAACAGTACAGGATTCAGAGTTACAACCTATTTTCTTCAGCAGTGGTCAGTGTCACCAGTGAGAGCAATACAAAATGAGAAGTTGGGCTTTGTAAGCTTTTGCTCTTTAGGGCACTGCACACATCCAGACTTAGCTAGTGAATGACAAAGAAAACTCTTCTATTAGGGCAAAATATCCGATGCTAGTTTAGGAGTCTAGAACCAAACTTGAGACAGAGACACACCATGGTAACAGCCCACGAGAATGTGAGTGGGTGACTCCAGGTGGTTCAGAAACAGACTAACCTCCTGGCACCCCTTACATACTTTCTCCCCTGACCCTATCAACTCTGCACATTCTGGTTATGTCAAGGAAAAAAAATCAGATGCTACTATGCCCTAAGTCATAAAAAATGAAAAAACAACCTTAAAACAAAAGATAGTACATCATACTATTTCCAACAAAAGTCTGCCTACACTGTTCCACAAATGCTTCAACAATGTCTTATAAGTAAAAGGACAGCTTTCTCTTTCCTTACTCTTTTGAAAGAGTTTCTCATCAAAAGCCTTCAGTGGTTGCTTAAAAAGGTTTGGTTGAACTTGCATTACACTAGATGAAAAGATTCCAATGGGTTTTTAATTTTTTAAATCATCATTTTCATTTACTGAGTCCCTGTAAGAACTCTGAAAGTACAAAAAAAGTACAAACACACTTCCACAAAATATACTCTTGGCAATCGACTGTGAATCAAGTTGTAGATAATGAATGAAATCTTTAAAACTTGGCTTTGCTAATTTGAATTAAGTTAGAATAGTGGTAAATAAGATACAGTACTTTCTTCAAGCCAAGATTAGATATACTTTAAAACAACTTTTATTAACAAATTTTTAGGCTATGACAATAATGCTACATTTTGTTTAGAATGATTCAGAACTAAAAACTCAAGAAATTATAGATCCTTTCAAAACAATTTTAATTTCTAAGTATAGCAATTTTTGTATATTATAAACCTTGCATTAGGATATTATATACTGTAGGATTTTGTACATTTTAATTTTAGGAACTTTCCTTGAGTGACTACCATAAGTCTATATTGTTTATAAAATGTTCAATAATTCATATATTTTCTACTTTGGCAATTAAGTGTTTACTATACATCGGGCACATAGTTAAGTCTTTACCTCTAGACTAGAGGTGCTCAATCAGGAGCAACTTTTGTCCTTCAGGAGTCATTTGGCTGTTCAGAGACATTTTTGGTTTTCAAACTAGGGACATGCTACTGGTCTAGTTGGTGGAGGCCAGAGATGAGGCTAAACATCCTACAATGTACAAGGCAGCCCCTCACAATCTAGAACTACTCAACTAAATTGCCAGTAATGCCACTGTTGAGAAACACTAACTCTAGATACTTGTAAGTTATGTTATTAGGACACTGGTAATAGCAGCCAATGCTAAAGCTCATTTAGGTGCTTTCACAGCTAAAAATCCCAGTTTTGAATGGGAGGAGAAAGGGGGAAAAAAGATAGCTTTGTTATAGTTGATGGATAGTTTTACATTATTTATTTAAATTGGGGATTAACTTCTAGGAAACTATGAAATATTATTTCCCCAGTGCTACATGAAAAGAAATGTTCATATTTACAGAGCAAAACAATCATACCTTTTTAACTGCTATAATATATCCTTCTTCTTGAAACATTTTGAAAAATTCACACATGAATGTCTCCTTGAAACTTGACTAGGGAAGAAACACAGATGATTTATATATATTAAGTGGAGAACTTAGAATACCAGTGGACTATATTTTTAATAAATTTTAGGATTAAGACCTAAAAGATTTTAATCAATATATTTAAAGAAAGGTACAGGGTTTAGAGCTGAAGATTTCCTCAACAGCTCTTAGGTGATTATGGTGCAGACAGATAAACAGGAGGCACTAGCATCAGTTCACCAGACTCTCTCCCGGTATACTAGTTTAAATTAATCTGTCTTCTTTAATAGGTGATTAAGACACAATATCTACCTAAAAGATAGCTATGGCATCTGTATGTACTATGTAATTTTGGTTTAGCTTTGTTTTTAATTTGGAAAGGAGTGAGTAAGGGAGAAGGGATCACAGAATAAAACAATATTTAGAAGTGTGACTACAAAGCAAGAGATGTAAAGACTTACCTTGCTTTTGGACAAACTACCACAGCTTCCCAAAGTCTGAATAGTTTTTGAGATGAGAGTTAATGTTCTAATTGTCTGTGGGTCCTAAGGAATGTAAAAAGGACACAAAACCCCTGTTAAGTTTTCAAAAAATAGAATTTGTATAAAAAGCAGAAGAGAGTGAATGGACTATATTGCTCTTAAAACAATTCTCAAAAGGTTCATTCAAGGAAACATAGTTAAAATCTAGCAGAGAGACTCCCAGTCAAGATGGTGGTACAGCTCACATCCTTGCACAATTACAACTAAATTATAAAACAACTATCACTTAAAACCATCAGAAATCAAATTGAATGGAAGTCTGACAACTATGGAATTAATGAAGCCACATCTATTCAGACTGGAAGATGTGGATCGGGCTGGTTCCATATTCATGTATGGTAAATAAAAATTCAGGAGGGATATTATAGGAGTGAGGAGCCCCCAACCCTCCCCAGGCCCTCCAGCCCAAGGTTTCAGTGCCAGGAAGATAAGTCCCCATAACTTCTGGTTGCAAAAACCAGCAGGAAATGAGTCAGTGGAAGAAACTTCTGGAGTCTCAAGGAGTTCCTCTTAAAGAGCTCATACATGAACTTACTCAGGCTCATACCCTCTGAGCTCCAGCACTGGAGTAGCAGCTTGAAAGGCACCAGTTGGTCTACAGGGAGAAACTGAAGTGTCTGGCATCAAAAGCTGGGGGACAGCTTTCTCCCAGACAGAAAGGCAGGCAGAGGCCATTGTCCCTTTTCTGAATTCTCCCCACAGAGAGCCACACAGCCAGCAGGCAAGTACCATATCTGAGATTCCATCAACCTGGCTAACACTGTTTGCCCTGCCCTGAGGATCCTGAGAACCTGTCCCACCCAACTTACAGCAGTTAACAGTGACTTTTCCATATGAATAGCTGGTCTTGATTTATGCTTTGCAACTTCCTATATCCTCTCAAATAAGCACCAACCAGCCTCACTGAGCCCCCCAGCCCCTGTACCCTTGCAAAGTGGCCCTAGGCCCAGCACTAGTAGCAACCAGCCTAGATTCACAGTTTGGCTTCATCTGGGGATCTCCAAGCCAAGCACAAGTGGCAGCCTTCTCAGATTGCTTTACAGCTCAGGCAGGGTGGCCTTGGAAAAACACAGGAAAGGGCTGACCTTGACCTGCACCACCTGAGAAAACCCAGGGCCTGCACACCCAATGGACAACTACAGATCACACCGGAGCACCACCACCCTGCCCCTGCACAGCTGATCCTCCATGGAGGGCAGGTGCTGGTGGTCAGTGGTCACAGCCAATCCTTACAGCTAACTGACCTGGGTGAATCCCTCCCATTGGCCTGTCAACAGCAATAAGGGCTCAACTACAAGAGAAGGGTGTACTCAGCCCATACAAAGGGCACACCTCAAGTACTCAGCCTAGGTGATAAAGGAGGCTATGCCACTGGACCCCACAGGACACCTACTTTATTAGGCCACACTACTAAGACAGGTAGTCAAAGCAGCTTTACTTAATACATAGAAACCAGCACAGGAATGTTATCAAAATAAGGAGACAAAGAAATACAGCCCAAATGAAAGAACAGATCAAAACTCAGAAAAAGAACTAAACAAAATGGAGATGAGCAATCTATCAGATATAGAGTTTAAAACACTGGTCATAAGGATGTTCAAGGAACTTAGTGAGGACCTCAGCAGCATAAAAAAAGATCCAGTCAGAAATAAAGGATATACTAATTGAAATAAAGAACAATTAACAGGGAAACAACAGTTGAGTGAATGAAGCTGAGAATCAAATCAATGAAATATAAGAAAGGAAAAAACAACCAATCAGAAGAAGAAGAAAAAGAATCCCCCCAAAACAAAGATAGTATAAGTAGCTTCTGGGACAATTTTAAGTGTTCCAACATTTGCATCATTGGTGTGCCAGAAGGAGAAGAGAAAGAGCAAGAAATTGGAAATCCAATTGAAAAAATAATTAACAAAAGTCCTCCAATTTGGTGAAGGAAACAGACATGCAAGTCCAGGAAGCACAGAGAGTCCCAAACAATATGGATGCAAAGTGGCCCACTCCAAGACACATTATAATTAAAATGCCAAAGGCTAAAGATAAAGAGAGAATCTTAAAAGTAGCAAGAGAAAAGCAGTTAGTTACCTACAAAGGCATTCCTCTAAGACCTTCAGCTGATTTCTCAAAAGAAACTTTGCAGCCTAGAAGGGACTGGCAAGAAGTATTCAAAGTCATGAAAAGCAGGGATCTACCGCCAAGACTGCTCTACCCAGCAAAGACATCATTTATAACTGAAGGGCAGACAAAGAGCATCCCAGACAAGAACAAATTATCACCAAACCACTATTATAGGAAATGTTAAAGGGACTTATTTAAAAAGAAGATCAAAACTAAAAAAATAAAACAGCAATAAATACATATAAACAATTGAATCTAAAAAACAAACTAAGCAAACAAGAAAAACAGAAAGAATCACGGATATGGAGAACATTTTGATAGTTGCCATATGGGAGGGAGCTGTGGGGGAGAATGGGTGAAGAGGTGAGGGGGTTAAGAAGTACAAATAGGCAGTTACAGAATAGCCATAAGGCTATAAAGTACATTATTGGAAATAGAGTAGGCAAAGAACATACACGCATGACCCATGGACATGAACAATGGTGTGAGAACTGCCTGAGGGAGTGTGGGGTGCTAGTGGAGGGGGGGCAGAGAAGGAAAACTGGGACAACTGTAATAGCATAATCAATAAAATATAATTAAAAAATCTAGCTAAGATGGGCACAACTCATTGGACTAAGAGATAAAGAGACTAAAGAAGCCACATGTAACTGACCATTCCTCCCAAAGTAATTATATTTATGACGTTTTACTTTTGAAAGCCATAATTTAATGAACATTATATGTGTTTTTCTGTACATTATGGTAGCTTGAATTACCTAACAAATTTTATTCACTTTTGAAATGTCAATGGCATCTACTTTTTTCTACCCTTTAACCCAAAATGGTAGTTTCTAAATTTTCTGTACTCAACCCACCTCAAAGAATAGTCAACAATTTACACAGCTGCTGCAATCAAGTTTTTCCACCATGGAAGCAAATACCTAAATTCAACTTAGGAAATGAGAAGTCACCCAGTTCATGTAGAATCTTAGTAGAGGGTTAAGTATTTTGGTTTATTATTTAAGGTGTTTTTCAAGCCTGTCTACCAGAAAGAGGTAAATACAAATAAAATTGACTAAATGGTGTTCCTTAATGAGTCCTTGCTCCTTTCCTTTAAAAAAAATTGAGGTGTAATTTACATACAGTGAATAAACAGATTTAAATATATATAGGTTGATGAGTTTTCACCAATCCACACATTTGTATAACTAATTCCCCTATCACTATATAGAACATCTTTGGTTTGGGAATTCAAATAAAACATTATCTTCCATCAAAAGACATACTCAAGAAAATTTAGATACAGAGATGCTTTAGTTTAGCTTTTGGTCTACATTCCTTAACATTATAGGATCACGACACTGAAAACAGGCAGTAAATGTGAAGGAGAGATAACCAGGAAGCAAGGCAACCTGGAAAAGAAGTGCTACCTGGGATATGATTAGCATTATATACCTATGAAACAGTTACACACTGTGTTATTAAAAAATATTTAGCTAAACATTCAGTATTCCATTATATGTATAAAAGGTCCCTACAATTCTCTGCCATGGAAGAATATACAATAGTTAACAATGTGCTAATAAACTGAATTTGAACTGAATTTCACCAAGACTTCCTTGTTCAGATTTGGTTTTAAAATCAGTGTTTTAGGTCATAATTTTCCTGAATCAGGAAAAGAGAACAAAGTCAAATAGCACTGTCAAATAGCAACGAGGGCCACATTGATGTAAACAAACCTCTGATGTGTAGAATCTGTATAATATTTAATAATATGGCCCTTGCTCCTATTTGACAATCATCTCACTGAGCTGCTGTTGACACCTGGCGAACAAATAAGTTATTCTAATTTTTTTCTCTGCTACCACTTGACATTGTAATTCTTCATAGATAACCAGCACCTTAAACATCTGGCACCTAGTACACAGCCTGGCATATAGTAGATGCCACATAACATTTTATTAAAATCAACTAAAACATTGACTCTCTCACCTCAAAACAACATATCTTACCCTTTATTCTTTATATTAGGTTGAACCATATGAATGTACCATTATTGGACTATTTCTCAAGTACAAAAAACAAGTTCATATAATCTACCATATATTTCAAAGGAGAATTATTTTTCTTCCCAAGATTTAACCCAAAACTTTTTCTTTTAAAGACATACTTACTGAACCCTTTAGGATATTGGTCTGATATTAGTAAGCCCCCTTCTCTCTTAAATTATTTCTTCTTCTGGTCTCTTCTTCTCTATTTAAACCATATGTAGGTTTTCCCATTTGGAAAAGACTCATCATTTGATGAGCTCCCTCTACCATCTTTCACTCCCAAACTTTACTGAGAACCTACTTATACTAGAAACTGCCATGTGCTTGGGTTATAGAAACTTGAGAAAGATCTAGCCCTTGCTCTTACAATACTAACAGTCCACAGGCAGACACTATAAACAGATGATTATAAACAGTATGAGAAATGTTTTGACAGAGAGAGCCACAGGGTACTTACTATACGAGAGGTACCTGCCCTGGCCCAGTGGCTCAGGTGGTTAGAGCGTCATTCCATACACCAAAAATTTGGATTCCCAGTCAGGTAACATACCTATGTTGCAGGTTTGATACCCATTCAGGGCACGTGTAAGAGGCAACCAATCAGTGTTTCTCTCTTGACACTGATGTTTTTCTCTCTGTCTCTCTATCCCTCTCTGCCTGCCATCCCCCACTCCTCTCTCTTTCTAAAATCAGTAAGAATATAACCTTGGGTAAGGATTTTAAAAATTAAAAGAGAGAGAGAGAGAGGCACCTCACCCAGATGGAAGGGTTAGAGAAGTACACCATGGCTGAATTTTACAAGGAGCTATAAACGAGAGCATGGGAGATATGGCGAGAAGGATGGCTCAATCCTTTTGTATTCCTACCATGAAATTTCTGTCAAGTGTGGCCTATTGTGTCAATGTTAACATAACCTATATTTTAAAATTAGTGTTTTTAAAAAATTATTCAGTCGTGTAGACATGCCCGAGTTTGCCCACATGTTCTAGCAGCAGGGCAAGCTCCTCTTAATATATTTCCTGGGTAAAACTACAGTCGCCTATTTATTCTATAATCTTCTGCAATATGATTTTCTTATTTTCCTTTATGCTAAAACTGACTTCTCAACATTCAAAGAGCTGTTAAATGTAAAATCCAATGAACTTTAATTGGCTTTCCTTCCCAACCACTCTGTAAATTTCAGTATTGGTCTTAACAATGTCATCATTTGCTCTCAATTTGGATAGTATGAATTGTCTATATTTCTAACTTGGTACAAATCAGGTGCTACATATATAATTTTAGATTTCGTATTTTATGTATTTTATTTCCCCAATTAGAATGAAAAGTTCTTAAAAAGGACTTAATTGAAACATCTATTACAGGAATACGCAAATCCAAGTCTGGATATACGAAGGGCCACAAGCTCAGAGATAGGAGTTCTATTTCTGTCCAGAATGCTGCTACCAAGCTTTTGCTTGTCCCAAGCTCAGTGCAGTTTCACAGTCATAGAAAGGGACGCATGCTAATAAAAGGACACTGGGCCACTCTCGGCTGCACTTACAGACCATTTGTCCTTTGACAAGAAAGGGTAAGTTGCTGTTGCAGCAGCATGGTCCTGTTCAGTTCTCAAGGTTAAATGAGTGGCCAACGTCAAGAGAAGGAGTGGCCTTCAGAGCCCAGTGTAACTGCAAAACCCATAGGTCCCCTATACACCGTATTAGTCAGTGAGTTTCCTAACGGCAGGGAGGTCTTTCTCATCACTGTCTCCATAGTGCTGAGCACAGTGTTTGATACACTACAGGTGCTCCAACAACTGACTGCCTAAGAAGGATAAGCTTACAGACTGGGAAGACTGAATTAGAATTCTGGTTTTTAATTCAGTTCAAAATGAGTGAGAGCAAATCATAATTTCTTAGTTGTTTGATCTTGGAGAAGCTATTCAATTGTGATTTTCTTATCTGAAAATGGGGATGATAATAACATTTACTCACAGGGTTACTGGGAAGACTAAGTTAAAACATAAAGTGCTTAGAACAGAGCCTAGCACAAACAAGCACTAAATAAATCTTGGCCATTATTATTTATCATACAAATTAGCAATGAAGGCAATTAGATAAGATCATAAACTATTTGGGATATAAAAGTTTAAAGAATCAGCAGAAATACACTCTATGAGAAGGAAACATAAATAGCAAAAACAAGGAGTTTTGAAGTGTAAAGAAATGTAAATCTATGTGGTGCAGACAGACTCCTGTTTAAGTAATTAAATAGGACTTCACAACAAAAAGATTAGATGCTTTAAAAAAGTTTTAAATTTCATATAGTTACAGTATCAGGTGAACAAAAAGCAAAAATATGGAGATAGCAAATGAATTATGTTTCAATAAAAATTTCTACATTTGCAGAAACAAGCCTCTTCAAATTTCTGTAAGATTTAAAAATATCTTCAAGGTTAAACTAAACCTATAAATAAGTAAGAAAAAACCCTTGTATTACAGAGATTTACAAACATACACAATAGAAGATGGTAAATAAAATAAATCCTCTTTGTACCCATCACCAAGCTTCAACAATTATCAGTATTTTATTACTCTGTGTAATCTCTTCTAACGGCAACAACAAAAAATAAAATTTTTAGCCTTCTCTAAAAGACTGAATGGCCAAGAAAAATGCCCAGTGAATTTAAGTATAAGGAAACACAGCCAAGTGAAACTAGCTTATTTTACCTTTTTTCTATTTTAATAAAAATAAGTAAAAATGGAGTAAAGCTTTGAGAAAAACAACACTTACTGGATGATGAGGTCGCAAATGAAAAGTATGAGGTGACACTACGGCTACAGCAAAGAAACGAAGAAACACAAAGCTGCTCACTGCAGAGTACTGAACATGAGGGTCATCTGCAGAAAAAAAATGGTGAAATGTCATGCACAAAAACACGGAATTAAAAAACAAGGATGACAAAGTAAAAAGTATTGAAAAAAACATGTGAACTGAAGAGAAGATCAATAAATATTGTCTAGTAAGGACTGAGTTGATGGATATGACAGTGATGATTATGACTAAATTAAAGAAAAAAATTCTATGACTAAAAAAATTTGAAAGAACTAATTAAAAAATGAAAGGCAGAGCTGCTAGGTTTTCAGAAATATTTTAATCTGGAAAAATACTTTCCTGTCTTTCCTCAGTCTGCAAGGAGACTCCTGAAATTATAACAACAAAAATAGAAGTAGTGTCTAGCACTACCTAGTGGTAACTTAGAATCCTTTAACGCTTGGATAAGAGATTGTTTTCAATTTTAGGATATTGTCTTAATTTTTCCCTCAAAAATCTTGATAACATCACACACTATGCAATAAAAACAACTAGGCTGAAACCTTTACTTTTTAAAAGCTATCCATATTCCATATAAAAATGGAAATGAATTGGAGACAACCTGTGGCTTTGATCATTAAACTACAGCTTTCCTTTCAGACTGTAGTCAATACTTAACCCACCATCAGATGGTAGAGAAGCAGGTGGTAAGGGCAAGAATATCAAGATTTGGTATGAGTGTTAACTCTTATAAGTCACTCAATGGCTAGTCACTGACAAGTTATTTACTTTGTAGTTCTTTAGTAATACTTGCTTCCCACTCATTGCCTCCCCTCTTCCCAAGCCATCTTCCCAGAGTGACGGGAAAAAATGTTAGAAAAATATCTTATGACAACAAACCTTACTACTGCAGTCTATTAGGGATATGTAGACACAGTAATATTTAAGCCAACAAAAAGTCAGTCAAAGATATACTTTAGCATTTATAAAAAATCATAAAATGTGTTTTAGGTTACTTACATAAATGAGAATTAAACAGATTAAGCATATTTAAGGCCAAGATCACTGAGTAAAAGCAGCATGCTTTGGACTAGGCAAGGCCCAGGTTGAGACCCGGCTTGTGCACTGGCCACGTCATCACGTCATGGATCTCGTGCAAGCTACTTAAACTTTTCTAAACCTGTTTCTTTACCTGCCTAAGGGTAGCAGGACGTGCCTCATGTGGTATTGTATAGATGAGAGAAGTAGATAATGCAGGCTAGCACGCCTCTGTTCAGTCATGAAGCATTTGATGCGGTTGCCATGAACTAACTCACTAAAATGTAATTTCAGTCAGCATATGTCTTTCCATATGTTAATGTCTCTGCTTCCCTTATTTTTGTTGCAAAGACTAGATTTACTATACTTATTTGAAATTAACTGAAATTAACTTGAAATTAATTACTATAATTAGCAAAGACATCTAGGTCTGAATTAATCTACATCTCAGGCCTACCACTTTAACAATGGGTACATTTAGTGGACAGTCGGATAACTACACACACATGTATGCACATACATTTAAAAGAACATACATTATTTTATCATTTAAAAGAACATGATAAAATAGCAAAATCTCTTCACATGTTACAGAAATAAACTCAAGGTCTCACATAGCTGGGTAAGACTGATAAGGAGCTGTCTTACCTCCTCCCCCTTTCCCTTATTACAGGAAGATCTGGAAGAACAGCTACAGCAAGTTTATTTACTTATTAGAGATACAAATAATGAGAATAATTCCAAGTACTGACAATCAGACACAGCAACTCTTAATTGCATGAAATGTTCCTAAACAAAGCCTCGACACTGCTGCGGTGCAAAATGAAAGCACGCCAGTTACCGACGAAGCACCTCAAAATTCTATGCATATTACAACAGAGAGGTTTTTATTTTCTAAAACCAGATCTGTAAAAAACCTATCAGCGCCAAAACCTTATCATTATCAAACTATCAAATCTAGTCAGTTGTATGGAACTAAAAATCCTCACTATTTGAATACATGCAAGTAGAAAAGGGAGGCAGTACAAATATCAGAGTTGTTTTTGTTTATTTTATTTAACAATCTCATAAGCACCTGGTATAAATGTTTATTTATATAATGTTATAGTTCTAAATTTTGCCTTTTTAAAAATAATAGTGACTTAATTCACTTTGTGTAAAGCTGTCATTATATTAAAATAAAAATGAAGTGTTTTGAGATTGTAAGAAAATGAAATCAGGTGTTTCATGAAAAAGCAACTATTCTGAGAAACTAAGTAAGACTGTACCTGTAAGCAATAAACATTTCACATAAACCAAATACACAGTAAATCTACAAGAAAAATCAAATACTGAAAAAGAAATGGCATGTTTTAGTAATATAAGGCACTTACTAGGAAATCTTTGAATAGCCATTTGCCTCAGAGAATAAAAGACATCACACATAACAGTGGGACAGCTCATACTTGATTTTACAATTGTATTGAATAATTTGTCTACATAGTAACGCAGATTTTCCTGCAGGATTTAAAAAGGTAAACATTAAGATTTTGACTTTTACACATCCTGAACAGCCTTCATGGGGGGGAAGGGTGGGAAGCAAAAGCAATGAGAATGAGCTGTATTAAGCATTTACTATCTACTTTGTAAAGTTCTGCTTCCCTTCTCTAAATTCACTCAGCTAAAGAACAATTGATACCTTGACCTCATTTAATATATTAGATTCAGAATAGCAGATATGAGGTGAACATAGGAAATAAAGTGCACAAAAAGCAACAGAGAGTAAAAAAATCCCAAGGTAAATTAGGAAAATAGCTCAGATAAGCAGGCACATAGACACTGTGGCACTGTTATCTACTGTAGTGAAAACTTGCGATGAGTACAACTGTCTTTTCCCCTGAGACAACTTTAAGTACTGGTTGGCCAAGTCATTGCGCTACTTAGCCTGATCAGTTTGTATCTAAAGGGCTGACCAGAATGGGGCTGCAACTAGATATATAGCTTTACTCCACTACTGTTAGTAGAGCCAAAAAAAGACAATCAAGAACAAAAATAAAGTGAAAGCAGACAAGGAGATAACATTCTAAAAGCTAGATGCAGGTAATGCTGCTAATGGTATGGGCATTATGTAAAGAGTAAAAAGCACTGCTTCCCTCCACATAGCATTACCACACCATAAGTGGGAAACAGGTAGAGTTTTAAGACCAATTTCAATGCAGTTATAAAGATAACAAGGACATACCTTATTATTTTCAACATTATCCCCCTCTTTCAATTTAATAGGATCAATTTCACAGGATTTTGAAGATTCACATATCTGGAAAGCAGATTAAATTTCATTTAATGCTCTTAAAAATATTAGGCAAAATAAAAACACTTTTTCTGATAACAAAAATTAATTATAAAAATTAAAACTGTAACAAGTTTAAAACCTCCATCCAGAGGTAATATAAACATCTGGAAAGACAGCTACAGCAAGTTTATTTACTTATTAGAGATACAAATAATGAGAATAATTCCAAGTACTGACAATCAGACACAGCAACTCTTAATTGCATGAAATGTTCCTAAACAAAGCCTTGACACTGCTGCGGTGCAAAATGAAAGCACGCCAGTTACCGACGAATGCACCTCAAAATTCTATGCATATTACAACAGAGAGGTTTTTATTTTCTAAAACCAGAGCTGTAAAAACCTATCAGCACCAAAACCTTATCATTAACAAACTATCAAATCTAGTCAGTTGCATGGAACTAAAAAAATCTCACTATTCAAGTGCATGCAAGTAGAAAAGGAAGGTTTGCAAAAAACTATATTAAAAAATTCTCTTATATTTGAAACTCTAGCTAAAACAGAAATCCAACAATAAATAATTATGTAGATTTTACCACACATGTCCTTTGAGTAAATATCCATCGATGAAAGAGTAAATAATTTATTTTACTTCTAAAGTGTTCAGTCTTATTCTTTCAATAATATATGAATGGATATATCATTCCCATCAACAGATCACTAAATGAAAGAGATGCTACGCAAGTCCGCACCAACTATTGTTATCGGAGTACACGTATTCATGCCATACCTCATCCAGAATAGGCTTTAATGTTACTTTCAGGTAGTGCCCTCCCACTATTTTCATCATCTCATCCAGACATCGGGTAGCCAAGGAATTTCCTCTAAAAATTGTGTTTGCATCTCTGAAATACAAGTAAAAATAAGGTGAAAACAAGTATAGTAAACAGAGGTTGTCAAATCAGTAATATGAGATATTTGACTTGGTCATATATACAATTTTAGTAATTTTTAGCATCCATTTAAAAGCCTGCTGCCATTCAGATTTTCAAACTTATAAAAACTACTTACTGAAAATACATAAAAAAACCCAAACCATATTTATAACTACAAACCTGGGGTGTATGTGTGTGAGTGTATAAAATCACAGTTTAAAACTATAACAGGAACGAGAAGCCACCCAATTACTTTTTATAACGTCTCACCTGTGCACATAAGGGTGATACAAATGGACAAGAAAAAAGAACTTCTGACTTGGTATTTTCTTTGTAACTTGTGAATCATTATAAACAAGAAGCAAAGACTAGGAACAGGAAATTTTGACACCAAGTAAAAAGAAAATCCATCATTAATTATTAATTTTACTGTTGGTGGATACTGTTTGCTAATTTAAAGGACTGCCTTTATTACATGCTAAGCAGTTCTTTTTAGACTATGGTACAGTAAAGCTGGTCAATACAAAAGAACTAAGATTACAAAAACAGTTGACAAACTAAGGTCCAAATGAAACAACACATAGTTAATATTTAATGTAACTCTTACTGTGTATCCTTCAAGTCTAATTCAGCCACTGCAGTGGCGAAAGGAACAAGTTTATCATGGTGCAGCAGAACTCGTACAAGGGGCAAAACAGCATCATTTTTGTCTCGACATATTTCACCCAAAATGTAAGCAGCTGAGGCAGATATTGGCTGGAAAATAGAAAGATAGAAAACAAGCACAAAATCAAGGAAACATAACTAAATGTTCAACCACCATCCTGTAAAAGTAATCAAATATGTTCATTAACTAAGAGCATATATTGGAATCACAGACTAAAGTTCAGATGAATTAAATATACGTTAAGTGTATACAGGGGTAGACAAAATTAAGTTTATAGCGATTAACAAAGCAGGTTTACAATAATTAATAAATTAATAATACATAAATAAACTAGTCTACTCACAACTGTAAACCTGCTTTTGACTACTCCTGTATATATTATTTTTTATTGTTGCAATGAAACTTGACACTTTGAAATCTTTTCCTCATCATTTACTGAATTACTTTGGCCTTTTCATATTAAATCATATACTTAAAAATTTTTAAGTACCTGAACATCTGGTGATTTTAGCAGCAAAGTTTTCAAAGGACCATAGTACTCTGAAGGAAGCACACAGTCTTCTGTATAACATATATTTAGTCGAAGAGACCCCAGATCATCAGTTTTAGATGATTTGTTTCCATTGTCTCTTGGTTGTAGCAAGTACCTAAAGTAAAAATACATTCAATTCCATGTGATGGTAATGAGCATCCAAACCAGTGAGGTAAATAAACAGCTAAGCTATAAAAAACTAAACCAAAAAGTCAACTTACTATTTAAGGTTAGGACACTTGAAGAGTAGCAGACTATTAATCTTTAAAAGTTTAATGCTGGTTGTACATTGAACTAGAAAATTGTGAATAGATTTTTATCCAGGAAACAAAAAGTATAGATTATATAAAAATTAAGATCTCAAAGGGGCTGAATAAGAGTTTGATTAGCTTGCTGGTTTAGGAAAAAAATATTTAAAATCCAGTATTACCAAAAATAATCTTTTACCAACTAAATTTAAGAAAGATACATTTAGACAGAATAATTAAGACACACTACATAAGAAGTCATAAATGATATTGTTGTAAACTAAATCCTATATGTAAAAATTTGAACTTCTCTTTTAAAAAGTTAGTGATTGAAGGTTTAAAAATAGATTTTTATATTATTCAGTACAACTACTTAAAAAGTTAAAAGGCAAAAAAAAAAAAGGTAAAATAGAAACATCTTTAAATATCCAAGGAAAGAGAAATGTTTAGAAATCAAGAGACATTTGTAAAACCAAAACACAAAATCTAAGTTACTGAAGACTTTTTAATCATGGAAATTTAAAAACACATACAAAAGTAGGTTCTGGCCCAGGTGAAGGAGTAGTTACTGTTACTTCACTTCCTTGCACAACCAAAAGAAGGACAACAAATTTAAAAACAAAAAATAACCAGAAGTGCCAGAAAAATCAAACTGCATGGAAGCCTGACAACCAAGGAGTTAAAGAAGAAATATTCATCCAGACCAGTAGGAGGGGCAGAGAGGGGCAGCCGGGGCAGACAGAGTGCATGGCAAGGTGGTCGTGGGTGGGTGGAGCTGTACCACATTCACATGCAGAGAAGCCGGGAGGAACAACAGGGGAGTGAGACAGACTGTGCAACCCAGTGTTCCAGCACAGGGAAATAAACCCTCAAAACCTCTGGCTATAAAAGCTGTGGAGGTTGCAGCAGCGAAACTCCTAGTCTCACAGGAGAGTCTGTTGGAGAGACTCATGGGATCCTAGAACATACACAAGACCACCCACTCTGGAATCAGCACCTGAAATGGCACAATCCACTTGTGGGAAGTGAGGAAAGTAAAGGAAAGTGGGGTAAGAGCCAAGTAAGCCAGCAAGAGACATTGTTCCCTCTCTGACCCCTCTCCCACATACGGCGCCACAACCCGGTGAGGTGGGTTGCCCTGGTCTGACGAATACCTAAGGCTCTGCCCCTTACGATGTAACAGTTGCACCGAGACAAAGAAATATGGCCAAAAATTAAAGAACGGATCAAAATTCCAGAAAAAGAACTAAGCAATGAAGAGACAGCCAACCTATCAGATGCACAGTTCAAAACACTGGTAATCAGGATGCTCATAGAAAATGGTTGAGTATGGTCACAAAATAAAGGAAGACATTAAGGTTATACAAAGTGAAATACAGGAAAATATAAATGGAACCAACAGCGAAGGGAAGGAAACCAGGACTCAAATCGATGATTTGGAAAAGAAGGAAGACATAAACATTTGACTGGAACAGAATGAAGAAACAAGAATTCAAAAAAGTGAGGAAAAGCTTAGGAACCTCCAGGACAACATTAAACATTCCAACATCTGAATCATGGGGAAGAAAAATCTGGCAAAAGAACTACACATGTAAGTCCAGGACACTCAGAGAGTCCCAAAGAAGTTGGATCCAAGAAGAAACACACCAAGGCACATCATAATTACATTACCCAAGATTAAAGATGAGAGAATCTTAAAAGGAGACAGTTACCTACAAAGGAGTTTCCATATAAGACTATCAGCTGATTTCTCAAAAGAAACCTTGCAGGCAAGAAGGGGCTGGAAAGAAGTATTTGAAGACATGAAAGCCAAGGACCTACATCCAAGATTACTCTATCCAGCAAAGCTATCATTTAGAATGGAAGGGCAGATAAGTTAAAGGAGCTCATCATCACCCAGCCCTTATTGCATGAAATGTTAAAGGAACTTATCTAAGAAAAAGAAGATCAAAAACTATGAACAGTAAAATGACAAAAAACTCACAACTATCAACAACTGAATCTTAAAAGGAAAGTATAATAACTAAGCAAACAACTAGAACAGGAACATCAGTGGAGGGGGGAATGGGGGAAAGGTACAGGGAATAAGAAGCATAAATGGTAGGTAAAAATTAGACATGGAGAGGTTAAGAATAGTATAGGAAATGGAGAAGCCAAAGAACTTATTTATAGGACCCATGGACCTGAACTAAGGGGGGTACAGGGCAGAGGGGGATAAAGGGGAGAAAAAACCAGATAACTGTAATAGCATAACCAATAAAATATACTTAAAAATAGAATATATATATATATACCAAAGTAAAGAGAATAGTGTATCAAACACTCATATACCCATCACCTAACTTCAATAATTATCTCAAAACTATTCTCGTCTCAGCTATACTTCCACTCACTCCTCTCATTCTACTAATGCATTATTTTAAAGCAATTTCCAGGTGTTTTATGACTTCATCTATGTATATAAAACTCTTAAAAATCCTTATTAGCCAGCCAGTATTCAAATTCTCCCACACTTATCATAAACAGATTTCTAGTTTATTCAAATCCAAGGTCCATGGACTATAACTGGTTGATAGCTTGTTTCTTTTTTATTTTATTTTTTGTTTGTTTTTATTGTATTTTTTCCATTATCATTTAGTTCTTTTATACTTCCCTCCTCCCCACAATCACACTACTGTCCTCGTCTATGAGTCCTTTCTGCTTTTCTGCTCAATCCCTCCACATCTCCTTTGCTGTCATCCTGCTTTCTATGAGCCGGTCTCTATTTTGCTTGTCAGTTCAGTTTGTTCATTAGATCCCACATAAGTGAAATCATATGGTATTTTTCCTTCTCTCATTGGCTAGTTTTGCTTAGCATAATGTTCTCCAGGTCCATCCATACTGTCACAAAACATAAAACTTTCTTCTTTCTTATGGCCAGGTAGTTTTAATCTACACATTCTCTCTACCCCCTAATAAATCAGATAGTTGTCTTAATAGAATTTTCTACATTTGGGGTTGTATTAATTCTTTGTCTTCATGATATCATTTAACATGTTATTTTGTCCCCTCTGTATTTCTGTATATTAGTAGTTAGATCTGGGGTCTTGGTTAGATTCAGATTTGATATTCTGCCAAGAACATTTCATTGACAGAGTTGTGTAGTTCCACTAAGGGGCACTAATACCTCACTGTCTCTTTTTGTGACAGTGTCATTGATGACTGCTGCCTAGCATCATTAATCTTCACGGGTTGCAAAATGATAATTTCATTATTCTATCTCTCCTCATTATTTATTAGCTGGAATGCTTTTTATAAAGGAAAGTCAGTAATTTTAATATTTATTTCTGATACTTATCACTTATGATCTCATCAACAGACTAACTTGTTTAAAAATAGAAGACAGGAAGATTTAATAGAATATTTTTAGCTTTGAGAAAGACAGGACTAAAGACAAAAGAAAACCAGAGAATCAACCAAGCAAAATTTAAAAATGCGGGGATGGTAATATAGGGAGAAGAAATTATACTGAAATTATATTACTACCTACAAAAGAAGAATTCCTGTCTCAGAAGACCAACCTTCAGAACTTCTGCTCTCTGATTTGAGAAATAATGATTTAAATACTCCCCAGGGAAATAATTGCAAATAGGTCTGTTAGCAAAGGTAACTCATCAAAGTACCTCTAAGGGAATTGTAGCTGACTGATCACCAAGCCTCTGGAAAAGGGCATTACTTCGGGCATTCCCACAATCCGGTGTATGTTCTATAGCCTTGCAAATTCAGATACCTAGTTTTACCAGCATCTAAAAGTGAACCTGAATTGCAATGACTGAGCAGAGACTAACATTTAAAGTGGAGGGCCAATTAGTAAACTTATGAAAAGAAATACAATAGTCAAGTGACGAAAATACTTTCACTTTTTTGTGAGCAATACATTTTACTATGGAAATGTTCATTCACAAAAGTAGGGAGATGAGCGATATTAAAAATGAACACTCTCACCACGACCCCATGCACTTATCACCCAGCTTCAACACTTATCACCATTTCCCATGGTGTTTCATCTCTATCTTTCACTTCAACTAATACATTTTTTAGACTTGTTAATGCTATTTTAAAAGTCTGATTTATATATTTTTAGCTATTTGAAAAGCCAAATTATCAGAAGGTGCTGTGGTGAGTAAAGAGATACGATACAAAGATTTAAGGAGGAACCTCTCAGCTAAGACAACAGTTCTGCAAAGGAAACAGTGGTGCCCCTGGAGCAGGAATCCCCTCTCTCTGCGACTGTCAAATAGGCAGTACCCACCCACGCCTGCCTCTTTGGGATCCTCTTTTATTCTAACATTTCCTTTCTAACTAGTATTTTCCATATATGGTAGAATTCAATTATTTGTATTACAGTTACAACCTGGTTCTGCCTCTCTGAGCCTGAACCTACCCATCTTAAACAGTGTTCCCATAGTAGGGTCAGATCTAAGACTCTTTTTTGGTTTGTTCTATAGAGATCTAACTCAGAGGGCAACTTTAATTCCCTTATTTCCAAACTACTGGAGAAGGGATTATGTCTTATTCCTCTGTTAGGCTCATAAAACTACAAAATACCAGCAAAACAGGCCTACAGTACTAGTGTGGCACGTTCTATGCAGAAGGATTAGGGTAGCGTTTTGCCAGTTGTTAACTTTTATGTATACACTGTTTAGGATGTTTAGGAAGTCCAGAAGGGTCACTCCTGCCATACTTTTAAAGCTTGCCTGCTTGGGTTTCTTTGGCAGTGAAAAAAATCACTATGGACAAAATATCTCATCCATGTCTACTCAAAATTTTTTTTCAAAATATGTCATTGTCTTATCCATTCCTTGAAAAAATCATTTTTTAATGAGTAGTGAACATTTCAATTTTATTTAAAATAACATTTTATAACGCCCTGGTTGGCGTAGTAACTCAGTGGATTGAGCACGGGCCTGTGAAGCAAAGGGTCACCGGTTCAGTTCCCAGTCACGGCACATGCCTGGGTTGCTGGCCAGGTCCCCGGTAGGGGGCACATGAGATGCAACTAACCACACATTGATGTTTCTCTCCCACTCTTTCTCCTTCCCTTCCCTCTCTCTAAAACTAAGTAAATAAAATAAAAAATATATATTTTATAAGCAAAGGGCACTCAAATCTTCACTGACAGCTTAAAACAGAATATTTTTTAGTTTTAAACATATTAAATAATATATATGCCAAAGTACAAATGTACTATAGGACACTTGGTTAAGAGCACAGACTTTGGAATCAGAGAGTTTGGTTCAAATTCCAGTTGTGAGCTTGAGCAAACTGCTCAGTCTTTCTGCATTTGTCTTTTTAATCTGTTAAATAACAGGTAATGATAGTGTCTAACTGATTTAATCCTTACAACAACTCTAAAGAGGTTATGAAAGTAAAGCACTCAGACTACTGCCTGGTACACAGTAAACACCATGTAAATGTTAATTATATAAAATTTATATACATTTAACTGTTACCACTTAAATATGTAAATAACTACAGGTAAATGTAGTTATTTATATTATATCTAACTAGAGATAAAAATATTTATATAACTACTACTAATATTATAATATAAATACTATGGTTATCTGTAGTTATTTATAGTATCTATATAAATGTGAATTATTATTTTAAAACATTGTCACAAGAGGCTCAATTTGAATCACCGGAAGGATCCCTTGTAAATTAGGGAATCCTGTATAAATCAGAGCTAAAAAGAAAAAAACCCCTCAAGATTTGTTAAATAGAGGGCATCTGGTATGCCTACGGTCTAGGGATGCAAAAAAAGAAAATTCTCAAATACATTTTCTTCAGTTTTTGAATAAAGTGTTTCAGTTTGAAAGAAAAACAGGAAATAAAGATAAATTACTAACTGAAGTGTAATTACTCTACAAATATATTTTTCATTCACAATTAAAGAGGTATAAAAGTAATCCTATGCTCTTAGGAGTCAGCATTTTAACAGCCCCTAAAGAGAATTAAATATTAGCATTTGAAAATCTTTAATCACAAAGTCTATATAATAACTGAAATTGAGGTAGGCATGCAAAAACTTCATTTATTTATTCATAATTCTACATAAGCTGGAAAATAACTGTTCAAAGGCAACTATACTAATACTTGAATATTATTTCTGGTTCCACAAAGATAACCATTATCAATGGATTTTTACTAAAGATAAATTAAAGCTTAGGTGCTAAAACTTGCAAAGTAGGAAACAAACTCATCTCAAATAAAATATTAATCTTGTTTAAAATATGTGTGAGTACTTCATGTTAAAAAAGGCCCCAACTATGTTTTATTTACTATTTGAATCTTACTTTCAAAATTAAAAATTATAATATGAAAAAATATTTCTATTTATTTTCTTAATGTACATTTTTACAGTTTGATTTCTTTGTGGAAAAATTATTGTACCGATCTGTATAATTACAAAAGGGTTTTATATACATTAAGTTCTCTGACTTTGAAGTAACTGGTGAAATGTGATTGAACTAGATTATCTAAGAGTCTTTTTATTTATGACATTCTGAACAATGGAACACGGGAGCAAAAACATAAAAAAAAGGATGCAGAGATTCTGTGTGCCCCGATGTGGAATAATGGTGATGACAGCAGCAACAACTATAACAATGAGAACGTGAGTTATACCCATGGTCACAGCACTTGCAGCCTCCTTCATACAAACTCATTTCATCCTCTAACAACTTTGGGAGGCAGGTACTATTTGTACTGCTCCCATTTTATAGCAAAAAAAAAAAAAAAAAAAAAAAAAAAAAAGCAAGCCAAAACAGGTGGAATAACTTGTCCAAGGTCACAGAGGTGGGAGCACAGATTTGAACCAAGACATTTGGTTCTGGAGTCCGTACCCTTAGCCATGATTAAAAAGATACAACTGAGGTTCTACTAAACTGCTAAGTGAAAAAAACAAGGTACAGAGCAGGATACAGTATATGCCCATTTGTATAAAGAAGGGGAAAGAAGAGCCCTGGCTGGTGTGGCTCAGTGGATTGAGCACGGGCTTGTGAAGCAAAGGGTCACCGGTTTGATTCCCAGTCAGGGCACATGCCTGGGTTGCAGGCCAGTTCCCAGCAGGGGATGCACAAAGGCAACCATACATTGATGTTTCTCTCCCTCTCTCCTTCCCTTCCCCTCTAAAGATAAAAAAATTAAAATAAAATAAAATAAAATAAAATAAATAAAATAAAATAAAATAAAATGAAGGGGAAAGAAGGATACATATGTATTTGCCAGTATATAATAAAATATTTTCAAAACTCAAAACAGTGGCTGCCTCAGAAGAAGAAAACTGATTAGCTGGGGGACAAAGGCAGGTAACATATTTTTACCTTTTAAACTGTGAGCCATATGTTACTTACTCAAAAAAGTCAAATAAAATTCTATTATATACATAGGTTCAAGTTAAAGTCAGCTAATATCAAATTAACAAGCTAATCCTAAGATTTCATAAAAGTTTCAGAATGAAGAATACACATCATTACTAAGGAACTGAAGAGCCAAGAAAGAGTAAGAAAATGACTGAATCATGTTTTTTTAAAAACATTTTATTTACTTATTTTTAGAGAGAGGGGAAGGGAAGGAGAAAGAGTGGGAGAGAAACATCAATGTGTGGTTAGTTGCATCTCATGTGCCCCCTACTGGGGACCTGGCCGGCAACCCAGGCATGTGCCCTGACTGGGAATTGAACTGGTGACCCTTTGCTTCACAGGCCTGTGCTCAATCCACTGAGCCACACCAGCCAGGGCTGAATCATGTTTGATTTCAGAATAAAACTAAATTGCAACCATCAAAAATCAGTTTTCAGAAAAGGACTAATAGACAAGTAGTAGAAATTATGTGAAATAGCAAACTGAAGGTTTTAAAATATTACTGATCATTATTCTACATCTTTCTTAATATGAAGATTAGAAAAAAAATTGCCTGAAATCTTGGAAGGTAAATAAAACTTTTCCTGAGTGTTCAATGCAGTTACCATCAGTCCCACAAGGGGATGCTACAGTTCTACAACTGACAACACTAAGAGTTTAATAATTTTGACTTAACAGGAAACGGCATTTTTAATTTCTTTATATTTCTTTACATCTATGGGAGTATAAATAAGTTAGCAGATGTTCCTATTTCATGCTAGATAAATTAGTTCTGACAAACTTAGTTCTGACTGTCTGGAGACACTCTTACTGCAAGTATAGGCTATACAGGCACATTTCAAGTTGGTTTGGAGGGGCTCTGGGAGGCACATCAGCTCACTTTTTATTTGTACTGAGTAATATGACATATAAGTTTGAAGACTTAACAAACTGGGTTAGAAAATTTTCATTTTAAAATATATGGCACTTTATGAGAGGTGAAAGAAGCTGTGTGGGGGGTGGGGTAAGAAGGTGACAAATGTTCATCAATTTTTCATCGTGACTAAATTTAATCCCCCCCGCCCTGTGGATGCATTTTAGAAAATGTAACATACAAAATGCATAAAGACCAATAAATCTAAGATTTGCATTAGCAAGAGATAAAAAGAAAATAAAAATCCTGAGAGTCTAAAAATCAGTCTTCAAGGGATAAAACTGCTTAAAGACAATGACGTTCAAAGTGAAGAATGTCTGATGGCCAATCAGGAGAGGCAGGTTCTTTTTTTAAAGACAAATGAGATTAGTGCCCATGGTGAGAAACATCTAAATGCTTACTCTCAAACTCCTCTTCTAGGCAACTGAAACAGAGCTCTAAAAAGTAGGCCTTAAAAGTTTAGTAAAGAGAAAAGCATGTTCTTTTACATGCTTGGGTTTTACTCCGTTGAAACCCAAGTCTACCATGACTTGTAAGTGCTGCAGACAGAAGAAACAATAGCTGCACATCAATTCTGCTAAGAAAACTAAGATCAGTTTAATATCTGCACATTAATTTTAAACGTCAGTTTATTGTCACTATTAGAGTCATAAAAGGTAAAATAATGTTGTGACTATTCTCAAGCCACCAGAGCTCCTAAAAAGTGTATTAACTGAATGAGCTCACCACCACCTAGACCCTAGACATTTAGAAAATAGTATCAAGTCATCTGCAGAGCATTTCAGTGGGATGTAGTGAAGAAAAATCACTGGTTAGGCCTCATAAACATCTAGTTTTCATGACCATCAACGAAGCTTCTGCACTGCAGGTGGCTGATTTGTGACCAAGCATCTTCTTACATGGGCAACTCTTATGTAATGTTTTACATTTTTTCCATTTTCCCCTTAGAGGTTGTATTTACTTTTTGAACAGAAAAATATTCCCAGACAATTCAGTACTTTTGTCTCAGTATCAGAGGCCAAGTCATAAAACTATCAATGTACTTATATTTCTGCAACAGTCAATTAATGACCAAATCAATTAATGCTAATGACTTCTGGCTTATTTCATGACAAATTTAAAATATGCTTATAGAAACACTGATTTTCATGTACAGTATATGAAAAAGAGTTCACTAGAACATTCATCTTCTTACCAGGCTTGATGAGAGGTATCATTTCTTAACACGTTCACAGGAACCTTAATCTCACCTAGGAAAATATCTTGGACCAGATTTCCATTGTTCCACAAATCAATCCTGAAAATTTAAAAACTGGCTTAATTTTTTTTGCAAACAATGTTTAAGAGAACACACACCACCAAATAGCTTCAAATTACTTTGATTTGTAGTATAGCATTAATTTCACATGCTTAAAAGAGATGTTAGCATTGTCATATGCCTCACTAAACTAAGAGAGCAAAATACTGCAGTAGCTTTTATTTATTAGCACAAAAAGTAACCATTTTAAATAGTCTAAAACAAAGCACTTAAGGTACCTAGTTTCAGTCTGGGTTTTATTTTAACCTGTAACAATAAGGACTACAGAGTTACTTTGTTGAATTTGATAAAAGAAACCAACACAAGACTACAGTTTCTTTCTCAATTAGAATCAGTTAATGTGTAAAGATAAGTAATTTAGAAAAATACATTACCTGATCATTCCAAACATGTGCTTACACACCCTTTAGATGAACACACTGTTAACACCACACCTATACATGCACTTACAGAAACTTTTCCCTCCCAAACAGCGTAGATACTTAAGATCTAGAAAATAGCACAAACTTCAAACACATGCACCTGTTGAATTATCTTATAAGACTTCTTACCTCACTGAAATTTCTGTTAGACAGCAGATATGTTAAGAAGAATAAAAAAATTATTTCTAAATGAGCTAATATGTAATTACTTTTCTCTATATATATTTTTTGCATCCATTATGCTACGAATAAGAAATTTAAGGAGCAATTAAATTTGGGAAAAATTAAAAATATAATAAAATAGGTAAAAATGAGTTCATCCCTGTTTATAAAATAAATATACCTTGACTATTTCTGGAAAGAATCAGATCTTGAAAAGATAATTTGGATTTAAATTAGATGTATGTTCCTCTAACTTTCATTAAACAACTTGCTAAAGAAAACTCTATTAAGCTTGGATCACCTTTTCCAATTATATTTAGCACTTTCTTTTGGCACAGAAAAAAAGCAATCCTGTAAAACCCCAAGACACATACCTAATTTCTAGCTTTTCAATGTCCTCCTCTTCTACCTGGAACTGGGACTTTCTGGTGTAACTACTGGATCTGGTTACCTGTAAAAAAATATTCTAGTAAAAAAAATTTTAAGTATCTTTTTCCTACATGAACTTAAAAAGAGAACTATCATCTCTAACAAGTTCAGTTTTATTTATTATAAACAGAGGGAAAAGCCTAGGTAATATTTTACCCCAAAACTAAATACAAAAATAGCCACAGAAGCAGCAGGAAGGTTGAGAATAAGGTGGTATAGGCTCTGGGAGAGTAGCTCAGTTGGGTAGGCCAAGGCTGCAGATTCAGGGCACACACAAGAAGCAACCAATGAATGCATGGATAAGTGAAACAAATCCATGTTTCTCTCAAATCAATAAATAAATTAAAAAAAATAAGGTGGAATAAAAGTATCAAAAGCTACCTTGCCTCCATACCCTTCCTTATCAACTTCATATAAAGCAACATTAGGTTCTCTGGCTCATCTGTAACCTGCTGGTGACTCAAAGGGTAAAAAGTGTTCTGTTTCAGTGAAGTTCCATTGTCCCTTATTTCTCAATATACCAATGCCACCCTTATACTTCCTTCTCACATTTTAACTGAAAATATCAAGACCATTGGCAGGAACTTTCTCAACTACAGTCTACCTGAAGTCTACTCCCATAAAGTTCTTTCTACCTGATGAGTTTTCTTATTCTCTTCTGAACGAGATGATGAGGCGACCCTCCTCTTTTCTAAAACTACTCCACCCACACATAGTATACAGTAAGCATTCAATTTTTCCCTTTTTTGTTGTCCAGTTACAGTTGTCTCCATTTGTCCCCATTACTCTCTCCTGCCCTATCCCTACACCCACCCTGTTGTCTTTGTCTACAGGTCCTTTACACATGTTCCCTGACTTGACTCTTCCCCTTCTTTCCCCCATTATCCTCTCCCTTCCCATCTGGTCACTGTCAGTAATTTCATGTCTGTAGTTCTATTTTGCTCACTTGTTTGTTTTGTTGATTAGCTTCCACTTATAGGTGAGATCATGTGGTGTTTGTCTTTCACCACTTGGCTTATTTCACTTAGCATAATGCTCTACAGTTCCATCCATGCTTTCACAAAGGGTAGGAGCTCCTTCTGTCTTTCTGCTGCATAGTATTCCATTGTGTAAATGTACCAGATTTTTGACCCACTCATTTACTGATGAGCACTTAGGCTGTTTCTGGCACTTAGCTATTGTAAATAATGTTGCTATGAACACTGGGGTGCATAGGTTCTTTCGATGGTGTTTCAGGATTTTTAGGGTATAATTCCAGCAGCATAATTGCAGGGTCAAAAGACAGTTCCATTTTTAGTTTTTCTGAGGAAATTCAGCTTCACAGTTTTCCACAGTGGCTGCACCAGCCTGCATTCCCACCAACAGTGCACTAGGGTTCCCTTTTCTTCGCAACCTCATCAGCACTTACTGTTTGTTTATGATGGCCATTCTGACTGGTGTGAAGTGGTATCTCATTGTGGTTTTAATTTGCATCTCTCTGATGGCTAGTGATGCTGAGCATCCTTTCAGATGTCTCTGGGCCCTCTGTATGTTCTCTGTGGAGAAGTGTCTGTTCAGGTCCTTTGCCCATTTTTAAATTAGATTATTTGTCTTCTTGGTGTGGACTTGTGTGAGTTCTTTATATATTTTGGAGATTAAACCCTTGTCCAGGGTATTATCAGCAAATATATTTTCCCCATACAGTTAGTTCCCTTTTCATTTTGCTAATTTTTTAAAATTTAATTTATTTATCTTTAGAAGGGAAGGGAAGGAGAGAAGGAGAGAAATATCCATTTGTTGAAGAGGCAATTTTTACTCCATCTTATGCTTCTGTCCCCTTTATCAAATATTAATTGATCATAGAAACATAGGCTTATTTCTGGGCTCTCTATTCTGTTCCATTGACCTATGTGTCTGTTCTTATGCCAGTACCAGGCTGTTTTGCATTTGATCTCTTTTAATTCCAGCTTTATTTACTAGCTTGTTCACCTCACTCTAAGAAAAATTCTCCCCTTAAATTATAGTCCTTCTATCTCTTTCCTTTCACAGACAAATATCTTAAAACTGTAACCCATCTTTATAGCCTCCACTTCCTCACCACCCACTCACTACAGTAACTCTTCATAATCTGGCTTCCTCCCAGGTCACCTGCCTGAAACCCCACTCTTAATCACCAAGTCTGATGATGAATTCTTAGTTCTCACCTTCACTGACCCCTCTATCTGAACAAGTAATCATACAACTATACCTCCTTTCCCAGAAACATTCTTTCCTTTAGGTTGCCCAGACACTATCCTGGCAACCTTCTGCTCTCTTTGCTTCTTCCTCTGAGACCTTGTCTTCTTCCACAGAACATGTAAATATGGGTTTTCTCTGAGGTTATATTTTTTATTTTGTCCCACGAGCTGCAAGTGCTGCATAGTTTATGAAGTGTTTTCACATCCATTATCTCCTTTGTTCATCAGATCACTGCTCTGAAGCAGGCAGAGCTAGATTTATTACCCTCATCTCAAAAATGAGGAAGCTAAAATATAGAAATGAAGAGGCATATTCAAAGCTGAATACCTAGTGAGTGCCAGAACTGATGGTCTTCACTTTTCTCCTTCACTGTGTACCTTTACTCCCTTATGAATCTTAAGTCTTTATTTGCAACTGTCACCCACCTTAATTTCAGTCGTGAACTGCCTATCAGGATTTTACATGTCAGACCTTGTGCTCATTATGCCACAAAGTGAAGCACTTCTGTTGTCCTTCTCTTAACTTTTCTATTTCTCCAGATATGAAATCATGAAGACAACGTTTGACTCTTCCCTTTGTCTTTTCTTCTATAACCAATTCATTATCTTGTCCTTTGCAGTTTTTCTCATCTGTCTCTTCTTCTCTATTTCCATATTTCTCTTAGATCAGATCCATTCCCCTCACTGCCAACCCTGTTTAAACAGCTAAACTACAACAGTCTCTCGATCTCTGTTCTCTCTCTTTCAGCCATTCGGCCCACAGATCATGGTCAATTCTTCACCAGACACTGTATTACCCTTATAGCTTCCAGGCTCAAAAACATTCAATGGCTAATACTTAAGCCTCAAGCAGGCACACCTTTCTTTAGGTGGTCCTACTCTATCTTTTAAAGCTCAGTTCCCATTATGCCCTTCCACAAACCTTCCAGTCAAATTACTACTTGCTGTTCTTTGGACACAACTTTCTGCTCTTCTATCTCAAAACGTCCCTTTTCTCTAATGATCTGTGACTTGACTAACTCAACTGAAGCAGAGCTTATTTGGCCTCCCCAATAGCTACTGCATTTTACTACTGTGAGTACATATGTGTGCGTGTGTGTGCGTGCGTGTGTGTGTTTGTGTGTGTTTTGTGTCTCTTGCTCCACTAGAGGACAGACACTGAAACTTATCTTTAAAATCAGCTTAACAAAGTGCACTTTGAAAGAATGTTTCAAGGCCTAAAAGGTATGTTTGTATATAGCAAGCAGGTCAAGGCCTGATTTTCAAGGACCATTTGCTTACTGCAAGTTGTTCCTTCCTTGTTTTTTCCAGGCTAGATGTAACAGCCATTAGTAAATGTATAACAACTGAACTAAGTCCTTAGCCAAAGAATGGAAAAGTCTCATATGGTTTGGTTTTTTTCTCTACCCCCACAATTCTTTGTATTTCAATTTTGGCATTTTCTTCAATCTGTGTATTTATTAAAATACAGTATTCAGGAATGGTTAGGTGTGCCCTCACTCCCTTCACTTGGAAATATCTAGAAAAATACACACACAAAGAAAAAGCCCAAAATACAGCTGTTTTTTTCCAAATCTACCCTACATGTTAATCTCAACTACAATATGTTCTACAGCCAGAATACAATCTTTTAGAATAGAGAGGCTGAATTGTTTTTACTTTTTCTGTCATTTTCAAATAAATAATATGAAAAAGAATGCTTTTAATAGATTTAAAATATGCTCCACAGCAAAGAACTCCAAAGCAGTGTATTTGGGGCAGCTTCCAGGCAGCTGAAGATCTCTCACATAAGCATGTGTCCATACAGTGTATTTTACAGTCTCAAACCATTCTCACATTTGGACGCCAAAAACTCTATCAGTTAGGTAGGGCTGCCACTATTTTACAAAGTTATCCTTTCACAAGATAAGAAACGTAAGTCTCACATTTAGTGATTTATTCAAAGTCAACTGGGACTAGAACTCAGAACTGCCAAGTGATATCATACTTACTTCACTAGTGGTATTCAAAGAGCACTCTGCAGAAGAGTCCTGTGGCCACTATCTGTTAGGTGGGGTAGCTGGATGAGCTGGGGGTTCTATGGGGATGGGTGTAACATTGAGGATAACTTGGAAGTGGGTGTACCCCTAGACCTCCCCACCCTCAAATCAATCAGAGCTCTGCCTTCATTGGTTCATTTACTGAGCCTCCACTGCATTGTACCATGGCTCTACTGCTTTCAGGAAAGAAATGCTTAGTTGCATTAGTTGGTAAAATAATTACAAAGGCCATAAATTGAAAAAAAAGAAGTTAATCAGCATTCAGTATTAAATATTCAATGTTAACATTTACACATAAAAAAGTTACCTCAAAATAAAAGATTTCATTAAACTGCGGATTGCTTGTTTTCTTCTTTACTTTTGTCTTCTTTTGGTCATTCCTGTTCCAATGTAGTAGAGTTTTACCTTGTAGAACTTAACAGTACACAATTATAAAACATGCTATTTCTAACCAGGGAGCTGGACCTCTGTTTAATGTTAAGATGACTCAGGGAAAATACTGCAGTTGTAAATGTAAAAGTGGGGGCATGAGATAAGATGTCTCTTAAAACTCAAATAAAAAATACACAAGTTTTGTGTATCTGTTATATATATGTATACACACACAAATGAAGTATGTATATATACATATATGTATGTGTGTGTGTATATATATATATATATATATCAAGACTGTATTCTTCTCTCTATGGCTATACCAGATTGACTGCCAAGCTTACGTCACTGGGTCTTAATAACACATTCTGTTACATAAGCAACTTAGAATAAATAGTAGGAGGAAGACAATAAGATTCAGACTACCTTTATCTATGTGGAAAAATACCCAAGGAACACAAAAAGCATTCTTAACTCAGTTTACTTTTTGGGCTTCAGCTATAGTGTGGCTTTATGGAAACCTTTTTATTTTGAAATAATTATAGATGTAGAGGTTACAAAAAAATATATAGGGAAGTCCCACACAACCTTTCCTCAGTCTCCCTCAATATTAGTATCTTATGTGATTATACTACAATATCAAAATCAATAATGACTTTTTATTAAAAATTAATATGTCAAATAGGTTCTATCCACATGTTAGTAAACAATTACACTTAAGAATTTGCCTGACAGGTATAGATTATAAACAAGGACAAAAACCAAAAACAGCTCCACAAGGTTAAATATTTTTAACACACAAAACTAAATTCCTCTGATAGCACAAATATGATAGAATTGGGTATCTATCTCCTCTTAAATATAAAACAATCTATAGTAATAATAGCATACTATTTACTGTTTGAGCGCCCAACGAGTACCAGGCACGGTGCTAGATGTATCACACACACACATTTCAAAGTGATTTGGTGATTTTCTAAAACATAAGAACACCTAGAAGAGCTTGTGGTTTAGGAGAAGGGGTGTGTGTGTGTGTGTGTGTGTGTGTGTGAATGTTGTATTTGTATAAAGGGAATACTGTAATTTTTGTTTCCTGATTCTAGGAAAACTTCCAGGTGTAGATAAATTTCAGACTAATCAAGCTCTGAAAAAAACCATAATGAAATTCAAAATACAAAATAGTACAAAGTGCTATAGATTTCTCCATAAATTATCCTGAGTAATTTAAATCCATGACATGGTGCACCTCATCATGTTCTGGTACTTCAGCAGTCTGTCTACAGCTGAAATTCTCTCTGCAGAGCACAGAAGTCATGAGTAGCAAAGACATTTCTGGTCCAGCATTGCTTTCCAGATAACAACATAGAAACTGTTTTTTTCTAAGCTAGCATTTATCAAAACAGGATTTTACCTGTATGAAACCTAAGACATTTGCCAGTAGGTTGGATGATGATGAATAAAGAAGGTCAAGTTTATGTTTTAAAGTACTCTTTAAGTACTATAAAACTGATGTTATTCCCCAGAGTCTAATAGGCCAGCAGATCTAAATGACACCTGTGTTCTTTCTATAAAAACAGGACTTGGTTGTTTACAAATATATAACAGAACTCACTAAAGATTTTCCTTTCAAAGTACTACTTTGTGTCATAAATACCTATCTAGCATTGCTGTTAGAGCCTTACTTTTGTAATTCTTGTATCAAACTTTAAAACTTAAGTCATATGAGTCAACAAACATTACCTGGAAGGGCCCACTAGAGAAACTGTTGCATAAGGGTCACAGCTTTGTCCATTTATGAGAGGCAACCCATGGCATGCCTTGATGCTTAGGAAGAATAAAAAAAATTAACATATAATAGTCAGATTAAAAAATATAAAACATTATCTTTAGATGCAAAGTAACATATTCAATGGGTTAAAAGTGCTTTCCACATGCCTGCAGTTGTATGCCTATATGCCACCTACCCCAAATGGATGCATGTATGCATTTATTTACTTACAGGATAAAGAATATTTAGCACACACATCTCCACCAAATATCTAACAAGGTACAATACATTAAAACCGTGATGGCTTCTCAAAAGGAAAAGAAAGCACTGTGAACCTTAAAGGAGAAACTACAAAGCCAAGCCAGATCTATGGCGTCATATCCTCTGCTAAAGCATGAATGAGAAACAAGGAAACAACTGTGCTTTCCATTTAAAATCTGATTCATATATGGAGGGCAGGCCTCGCACAGTTCTGTAGCCTTTTATTCTCATTCTCAGTAACAGCTCTTGCCTCGTTCTGTTGCAAATGTTTTAGACAATAAAAACCAAAGCATCTAACCTACTCCACGGGTAAATAAATAGTCACTGGTATTTACAGACATCATAGAATCTGACTTAATAACCTGCTTCTCAAATTTCCTCATTAAATATTACTGAGTTCATGAATTCAGCTTAACATCTCAGGGTCTGCATTTCCTAATGTCTAAGAGAAACCCATGAGTGCTGCTGAAAAGTATTCTTTGTTGAAAGATGTGGGCTATTGAGCAACATCCTTATTTCTCTCTACAACCTACAGATCGTATACGTGATAAAAGGACAAATGCCGTGCTGCCGAGTGAAGAAAGAAATGGTAACATGACTCACTTCTATTAAACTGGGTATCAAAAACCAAATTTAAAAAATTTCTGAAACTAACCAAAGAAAGTGCAGGACAAGATAATTATTCTGGTTATTAATGTAAGGCTTAGGTACAGTCAAACTTTCCCACTGTACACACTGTGTGAAACTTACACTTCTCAGGCTAAACCTCAGAACGATACCTGGTTTTTATATATCAACAGCATTTGGAGTTGACTATGTATTTTCACAAAAATGCATCTGATTCTCACAACTGCCTTTGAGAAGAGTATCAAAGAGTGCCATTATGCCATTTAAAAGAAGTTAGGCTCAAAAAGGTTATGTGAGAAAGTAATACAATAAGGCTAACAAGGTAACACAAAATTTGTAAGTGGGCCAAGACTCAACTTCTACTTTCTTCGCTGTTTCTAAAGTCTAGTGTCCTGCATCCCACGGCACCTGAATATATTGTGTTACTCTGCTTCTTATTTCATGTAAACACTAATTATGAGAAATCTTACAGAAATTTACTATGATATTACGAAGTATAAAAAACCTGAGAAAATGCAGTTCAGTATACAAAGACTTCCACAATAATACCCACAGACCAAAACAATACTTATAAGCCAAAAGTATGGGTCTATAAATATCACCAGAAATACTCAATTTTTAAATGCAAGAGTTTAAAAAGTGAGTTTTCTGAAAAACAATAAATATTACATATACAGATTACTTTATTGCTATATATATTATGAAATATTATACTTCTAATACACAGGATACAACTACTCCTGTGTTGGTAAAATCAAGCAATTTCATATTATAAACCATAGCTGAGCAGAAAATACTGAAAATAATCACAGCATACTAAATTATATTACATGTTTACATATCACATATAAAGCATTTGATATTAATACATTTTTAAAGAAATTACAAAGGAATAATACATTTAGTCCAAACTAGTTTATAAAAGAGTAATGTGAATCTTTTTCATATATTTTTAAGATTAAAGTTAACTTCTTTTTTTTACTTTTTTAAACATTTAAAAAATTGTTCAAGTAGAGTTTTCTGTCTCCCCCCCCAGCCACCCCAGCTCCCCCCACCTCCCTCCCTGTTTCTACACCCTCTTGTTATTGTCCACGTGTCCTTTATAAAAGTTAACTTCTATAGAGCTACAATGGAGTGACAGGAAATGGATTTACCCTCCCAACTTAAAAAACTTTTTTTTTAAAAAAGGACAAGATCAGGAGCACAGGATAACCATATCTGAGGGGGGAATAAACAAGGTCAGCTCTCCAAGTGTCCTAGCCTATAGCTATCTAGTTTTTCTGGGAAGAAGAGGGAGAACTGTCAGTCCAGGAAGGCCAAAATGACTTGAGTCCCCCAGGGCAGAGCCTGGGGGGAGGAAAGCTGCACACAGAGAAAGAACCATCTGGAGAGCTACAAGAATCCACCAGGAATCTTCGGCTGAATGCTGATAAGCACACCCATGTGAGGAAGCTACCTGAGGCTTGGGAAAAAACCATCTGAAAATGTCAAAGGGAACAATTCCTGAAATCCACAAACTACTAGCAAGAAGTCAGTACAACCACACAAAATCTGGTAATTCATGGTGCTCCCTCAACAGTGGGAAAATATATGCCCTAAACTAAAGGCTAATTCTTGTTCCATCCAACAAAGCTTAAAAGTAAACCCTGTAAGAATCAAACTGTTTCTAGGTAACTTAACTGAGTCCTTAAGTTGCTGGATATTTTTGTATGTATTCATGGGAAGACATACAAAAATTTGTCTTCCAATGAACAATACAAAAATATCCAGCAACTTCACAATGCTGAGCATCCAACAGAAAATAAGCAGAAACAAAAGAATCAAGAAAATATAACCCGTAATGAGAAAGAAAAGTCAGTAGCAACAGGACCAGTAATGACATAGATGACAGAATTAGTATATAAGGACATTAAAAGCAGATATTATAACTATATTTCATATGTTTGGTAGAGACAGAGAAGACATTAAAAATCTGAACTCTAGAAATGAAAAACACAGGTCTGACAAAAACACACTGAGTGGGAGTAACAGAAGATTAGAATAACGAGACTACAAGGTAATGTAAAAAAAATACAATGAAGATTTTAAAAAGTTTAGATGTGGCAGAAGAAAAGATTAGTTGACACAAAGGTACAGCAATAAACTCATATTAAATAAATGTGTAAATGGTCTAAACATGCTAATTAAAAAACAGATTTTTCAGACTGAACAAAAAAGAAAATTATATGCTACCTACAAGAAATTCACTTTAAATATAAAATTAGGTTAAAAGTAAAAGAATGGAAAAATATATTATGTTAATATTTTTTAAAAAGCCCATTACGTGGGTAATAACAATGCAAATGTCCACCAGTAGACTCTGGAGAAACTATACTAAATTGTTATGTCAGAATTCTATGTAGTTGTCAAAAAGAATAAGGTACATCTCTACTCTCTAATTACTCTGACATGAAGTGATTTTTCAGGATACATTATTAAGTGAAAAAAAGAGGAAGCTGCAGAAGATGACACTGTGTAAGAATCAGGTGGGAAACATAAATATATTATATATGTATGTATGTGTATTTACTTATATTTTCAAAAATAATGAAAAATAAAACCAAAACTTTTAAACATAGGTGTAGGGAGGCTACATGATTGGAAATGGATGTGATATTTCTCCAAATATATCTTATATAAGTTCTGACTTCGGAAACATAAAAACTTTTACATTTCAGAAGTAAAATTAAACTTTAGCAATCCTTAATAATAAAACCTGAGAAACTACTAAAAAAGAAAAAGAATTAATTTCAAGGGACTAAACCACAATATTTGACTCTATATCCTGAGTGATGTGTATTCTTAGAACAAATAACAGAGAAATGTCTTAAACTTCATACATTAACCTACCTGTCGGTGGTAATATTGGCATCGTACTGAATCTATTTTCTGTATCTTATAATATATAAAAGACAAGTATGTTAATGCCAGGAATTAAGATGTTAAATTAAGAGGAAAGAAATACAAATATAAAAATGAAAGTTATATTAAAACTTTTATAATATTAAATTTGAATTAGTAACATAAAAAAAGGAAGGAGAAAGACAGTCAACCAGAGTGGTTATATGAGTATCAGACAAAGTAGATTTCACAACAAAGTTAAAAAGGGTCATTTTATTACAATGAAGAGTTCAACTTATCAAGAGGAAAACAATCCTAAACATTAAGCTCCTAACAACAGAGTCACAAAACAAATGAAGTCAAAACTGACAGAACTTCAGGGAGAAACAGACCTGACATAGTTAAAATAGTCTTTGAGGGCAAAGAACAAGTCTTGGTAAATTTGAAAGTACTCACATCATATAATATATGTTAACAGTGGAATTAAATTAGAGTTCACCACCAACAAAAAACCCCTGAAAAACTCTCAAATATTTGGAAACAAAATAACTTAACTCTAACTAATCCATAGGTTGAAAAATGAAACAAAATAAAAATTATAAAGTATTTTGAACTGAATGAAAATTAAAATTCCTATTAAAATTTTTGAAATATAGCTAAAATAGTACTTAGACAATGGATAGACCTAAATAACTATATTAGGAAAGTAAAAAGATTTTTAATTACTAACCTCAGCCAACATCACAAGAAAATTAAAAAAGAAGAGCAAATTGAACTTAAAGTAATCAAAAGTAATGAAGAGTGGAAATCAATAAAAAACAATAGAAAATAAAAAAATACACAAAAATCAGTGAAATCAAAAGCTTTTTTTTTTAAAAGAAGGCCATTACAACTGATAAACCTCTATCAGGGGTGTTCAACCTTTGATGTGTTTCTCTCACTGGGAGACGAAGAGTTGTCTTGGGCCACATATTAAATACACTACTACAGAAAGTCACAAAAAATCTCATAATGTTTTAAGTAAATTTACAATTTTGTGCTGGGCCACAATCATAGCCATCCTGGGCTACATGTGGCCTGTGGGCTGCAGGCGTGTACACGCCTGCAGCTAGACTGATTAGGGGGAAAAAGAGGAAAGACACAGATTATCGATATTAGGAATGAGCAACATGACATTACTATAAAGTCTACAGATAATTTTTAAAGATTTTTTAAAAGATATTATTTATTTATCTTTAGAGAGAGGGGAAGAGAGGAAAAGAGAGAAAGAAAAACATTGACGTGCAATAGATACATCCATTGGTTGCCTCTAACATGCCTCCAACCAGGGACTGGCCCACAATCCAGACATGTGCCCTCACTGGGAATCGAACCAGCAACCTTTCAGTTTGCAGGCCAGCAATAAATCCACTAAGCTGCACCAGCCAGGGCAAAGTCTATAGATATTAAAGGGAAAAGGGAATAATAACTTGAACAACTTTATGCTAAAGAACTGAACAATTTAGATTAAAAGGTCAAATTCCTTGAAAGATACAAACTACCAAAGATCACTTTTTAAAATATCTAAATAGCTATGTATCTCTTAAAGAAACTGAATTCCTGGTTAAAAACTTTCCTACCAACAAATAAAACAAAAACACTTCAGGTCCAGATGGTTTCACTGATAAATTCTTGCACTAATCATGTAAAGAATAAATTATATAAATACATATATTTATTAGGAACAGAAGGGAACTTTCTCAATCTAATATAAAACTACTAACAGTATAATTATAAAAACTGAATGCTTCCCCCCTAAGATAAGGTATAAGACAAGGACATTTGCTCTCACATTTCTATTCAACATTATACTGAAGGTCCTAGTCAGTGCAATGAGGCAAGAAACAGAAATATAAGTTATCCACATAGACTGAAAAAGAAGAAATAAAACCATTCATAGAGGACATGATTGTCTATGTACAAAATCCTATGGTATATATAAAAAATCTAGTAGAATTAACAAGTAAATGTAAAACGATTGCAGGGTGCAATTTTTTGTAAACTTCTATATCCTAGCAACAACCAACCGTATATTTAACCTCTCCCTCTGCTCTTCTCTCTCTGCCTGTTTCTCATGTAAAATTCACAGCCTGGACCTCATGTCACTCTATACCTACCTAATTAGTCTGTTTTTCTCTCCAAATTTTTTTATCTACCCTTCACTCTGCACCCTACTGAAATCTGTTTTTTTCTACATTTACCATCCTATGGAAACTCCCCTCATTACGGTCCCCTGAGTGTCAAATACTACCCATATTTTTTCAGGGCTCTTCTTATTAGACTTCTTGGGTACATGCAATACTTTGAATCACTCTCTCCTTGAAACCCTCTTCTGTCTTTGTTTCCTGGGCCCTCACCCTCCTAATGTTCCTCATATCATCTATCAACTTCATGTTTTCCTCACATACTAAGCTAACTATTCTACCTCTTCTGCTGAATCTGTTCTCATCAACTGCTCTCTTTAGACTAGATAACTCCCTTTCAGCCTATTTCTATCTATCTATTCTTTTGGCTAAACTACCATTATCTTTGCATTTCCATATGAGATCTCCCCAGAATTTTACATTTTTATACCCAAATGCCTGATGGAAATCCCTACCTAGATGTTCAGGAGCAGCTAAAATTGAACTCACTACCACTTATTAAAGTAACTCCACCTCCTTCAGCATTTTCCTTTTGTTGCAAACACCACCATCCAATCTAGAAATCTAGGAAACACACTGAAATCCTTTTTCTTCCTTACTTTCTATATCTAATTAGTAAGTTTTGGTGATTCTACTATTTAAATATTTCTTCTTCTGCCCTCTTTTCTCGTACCTGTAACTATTGTTCTGGTGCAGAATCCATCATTGTTCACTTGGATCGCCCCAACGCCTTTGAAATTCACCTGCTAGTTTCTATACTTAACTACTGTCACAAATCTGATATTTCTAAAACGCGGTTTGTCCATATTACTGTACTGTCTAAAGCCTTCCAATAGTTTCATAACTTCATGTAAGTTTCATAAGCTCATACAGTACATAATAGCCTCCAAGATCGAGCTCCAGCCTATTTCATCAATTTCTGACCAATCTTTGACTCAAACTTCATACACAAAGTAACATCAAACTGCTTCTATTTAACACTCACCATCCTATTTCTTGTCTCCATACTTTTGCGTATTTTTTGCTTGCTTCTGGAGAAAAGAAAAATCTGACTTTTTCTACGCTAGCTACTTTCTATTTCTCCTTTAAGACAAATGTTACCTTCTTTGTTCATTTAGTTGTTTCAAAGATTTATTTAATGCCTATTAAGTGTCAGGCAGTGGGGTGATAAGGTGAATAAGACAAACATGGTCGAAGACCTCATGGAGCTTAAAATCTACTTGAAGAAATAGATGACAAGCAATAAAAAAATAGTAATGGCAAAGAGCAATGTTATGAAAGAAGAACAGAATGCCCTAGTTTAGAATAAGTATTCAAGCTGAAATTTGAAGAATGAGAAGGAACCAGATAGAAAAAGAATGGTCCCCAGGGCATTCCAAGCAAAAAGATCAGCAGACACAGAGAGCTTTGAAGTGGAAGAGTATGTCACATTTGAGGAATTCAGAGAAGGCCAGCAAGCATATGGACAAGACGAGGCATGCCACAAGATGAACTCAGAGAGGCAGGCAGGGTCAGAACACGCTAGATCTTGTGAGCCAAGATAAGGGACTTGTACTTTATTCTAAATGCGATGGAAAATCACTAAGTGTTTGAACAGGGTAATGACATGATTTAATTCATTTTAAAAGCTTACACTAGGTCATTATAAAGAAAATGAATTGCAGAGTGGAAGAACAGCTAAGAGCCCACTGAAATAGTTAAGAAATGGTTGGTAGTTTAAAATAATTTTTAGTAGCTATTACTAAAAATTAGAAAGTCCAAAAAATATTTTATAGAATAAATAAGAAATGGATCCAGTGTGTGGAGAGAGATTTTAAATGACTTGCGGAATTCTGGCTGGAGCATTAGATGGATGGTGGAACCATTTGCTAAGGCTGTGGGGGCGGAGCTGAACAGATAGGACAATCAATACTTCAGTTTTAAATGTGTTAAATTGCATTGTTGTGAGACATCAATGAAGCTGCCAAAAAACAGGTGGACATATGAATTTGGAGCTTAGGGTTGAAAAAACCTGAGTTGAATGCACAAGGTGTGAATAAACAAATTTTAAAAGCTTTTTTGAGATAATTTCTGACTTTCAAAAAGTTGTAAAAATAATATAGAGTTTCTATATACCCATTGCTCAACGTTAACATTAAAAAAAATCCTCACCCGAGTATATGTTTGCTGATTTTAGAAAGAAAGGAAGAGAGGGGGGCAGAGAGGGAAGGAGAGGGGGAGGGGAGAGAGGAGGTGAGGAAGAGAGACCAAGAGAAAGAGACAGACAGCGAGAGAAAGAAGCAATGATGACAGAACCTGCAACCTAAGTATGTACCTGAACTGGTCATTGAACCTGCAACCTTTTGGTGCATTGGGATGATGTTCCAACCAACTGAGCCACCTGGCCAGGGCCCAATGTTAACATTTTCTGTAACCAAAGTAGATTTATAGAAACAGAAAACTAATGACACAGTATTAGTTAATAACAATATTAACTACTCTACAGACCTTATTCCAATTTCACCTATGTCCTTTCTCTAGTCCACAATGTAATACAGGATCTCATATTTCATTCAGTCGTCATGTCTTCCTAAAACAGTTCCTTTGTTTTCCTTCTCTGCCCCATGATTTTGCCAGTATTATAGCCAGTTCTTTTGTAAAATATTCCTTAATTTGAATTTGTCTGATGCTTGGCTCATGATTAGATTGAAATTATGCATCTTGGTGTCTTGTGCAATTCATCATACAAGCAGGCACTGCTTTTATCTCATTACAGGTGACATTAACTTTGATCACTCAGTTAAGGTGGTATCTATCAGACATCTCGCGTGGATATTCTTCAAAACTATGTTGTTTGTCATCATACTTATGCTCACTTATTTTAGCAACTATAGGTGATTTGTCCCTGCGCTGATCATTATCGTAGTGTTTGCCGACGATGATTTATATTTCTACCATTTGTCCTACATTCATTAATTAAAATTCTGTTATAAAGAAAAGCAGTCCTTTCTCCCCCACATGTATTTATTTGTTTATAGCAGCACCGACTCACAGATATTTATTTTATTCTACAGGCTTTAATCCATCATTATCGTTACTCATTTTGATGCGAAAATGATCTCAGACTTGGGTATCTGAGAGCTCATTCAAGTTGGCTTCAAAGTCCTTTCTACATGCCCTCATTATTTTTTAAGCACTTCTTTACTTTCTCCATAGATGCTCTGGGCTCATCTTGTATTTTCTCTGCCCAAGCCTTAAAATCAGCTACCGCTAAAAAGAAGCCCAGTTTCTTTTTATTAGAGCAGCTCTGTCTAATACTGTAGTCATTAGCCACTTGTTGTTATTTAAATTTAATTAAAATCAGACAAAATTAAAAATTCAATTTTTTAGTAGCACTAGCCATAGTTCAAGTTTTCAATCCCTAGTGGCTACTGTATTGGACAGTTAAGGTACAAAACATTTTCATCACCACAGAAAGATCTATCCGATATTGCTGATTAGGGAATGATATTTAGAAACCAATATATGGGTGCTAAGTATACTCAATGCTGTCGGGGTAACACTGTTTCTAGGCCTTCTCAGTGAACGTAGCAAGTGTGTACACACACGCACATTTATATTTATTGAACCATTTTAACTTGAGAAGTCTGTCTTCAAAGGACAACAGAGAAATGGGGATGGTAGCTGGGAGAGAGGGATAGGGATGAGGTCTTGAGAGGTATATCTTTTAGGATGATGATAACAATCTAAAAGAGAGGGTAAAGTGGATGAAATGGAAGAAGGGATATCTGAAGGAGCAAAGTTTTTGAGTAGGAAAACAAATGGAATCCAGAGCTCAGATGGAAATATTCACTTCCAATATTAATATATTAGCACCGCTCCTACTATAACGTAAGGACAAAAAGATGGGTGCCAATACAGGTTTACAGATTTGTATTCAGGAAGACGTGACCAATTTACAGTCTGTAGGAATGGAAAATCTCGCTGGTGCATTTGGAGAAGCACAGCAGAACTCCAGGACAGTTATAAGTACCCATGTAAGGTTGTAGTCATGAATGTAAAGTAAAATCAGTCTGTGTGATTTTTTTCTCCATCAATATTCAGATTGAATACAGAGGCAGACAGAGGTTAAGTTCATTCATATTAGGATTTTTTCAGATAAGTAAGAGGGATAAAGAGAAAAGCAGAAGATTTAGGAAAACCTGCAAGAAAATGATTACAGTGACAGATGATTAAAAAAAAGATGTAAAGGGAAGTGAAGGTAGGACTGGGAAAGAAGGTGAAGAAGGTGGTAAAGACCAGTGGATCATGGTCTTACTGACATACAAGAAAGGCTCCAGTGCAGAGCTTCTAGGTCTGCAGGATAATAGCATTTGCTAAAATAGGCAGTTTTCACCCTGGCTGGTGTGGCTCAGTGGATTGAGTGCCCGCCTGTGAACCAAAGGGTCACCCCTGGGTTCCAGGCCAGTAGGAGGTGCGTGAGAGGCAACCACAGTGATGCTTCTCTCCCTCCCTTTCCCCCTCTCTAAAAATAAATAAAATCTTTAAAAAAATAAATAAAATTAGAATCGTTCCATACATTATCCCCTAACTTTTAAGTTTAGCAAGGAGAACAAAGCAAACAACACTTGGAAAAATGCCTTCAAGTGTTACTAAAAAAACAGAATACCACAAGCTTCAAAATATCTTTCAAGTTGAGAAAGAAACAATAAATTCCATAAGGCTACTATTGGTGTTCTGTTGCTATAAGTGAGTGAGTATGGACAATGGAGGCTTAAGTGAAAAAGAAGAGAAAAAAGAAAATAATATGGACAAGCATATGTTCACATAAAAACCTGTTTGTAAACATTTATAGCAGCTTTCTTTATAACAGTCTCAAACTGAAAACATTTTAAATATCCATAAGCTGGAGAATGAACAAACAAATTCCATACAATAGAATACTACTCATAAGTAAAAAGAAATGAACTGGTTATCAGTTCTAGGACAAGATGGGGTAGATGCATGCCTCCCTATTCCTCTTCCTAAGTATAGCTGAAAACTCTGAACATTATATATAAAAATAACACAAGAAAACTCTGAAAGGTGAAGAGAAGATTAACCAAGTAGAAATCTTGGGACCCAAGAAAAGATACAGCAATAAGCTCCCTAGGCTTTCTTTAAATAGCAGCCCACCACCCCCTCACCTCTGCCTTGATCCATGAGGGACACATTGCAAGACCCCCAGCAGATGCCCGAAACCATGGCTAATACTGAACCCTATATGTACTGTTTTGTTCTATACATACCTACCTATGATAAAGATTAATTTATGCATTAGGCAAGAGGTTATCAACAATAATAAAATAGAACCATTTTAACCAAATACTGTAATAAAAGTTATATAAATGTGGTCTGTCTCTTCTTAAACTAGCATGTATTTATTTTGCCTTCTTCACAACTTCACAGAAGATTCGTTCTTACTGTGGATCTTAGCAACCTCAGCATACAATTTTTTCCTTTCCTTATTAAGTATAGAACTTTCACCTTTTCACTTAAAGAAAGTGCTTTAAGAATTCTCTCTGGTACATCAAAATTGCCAGCATTACTACTCTTGTGCTTTGGGGGCCATTGAATAAAATGAGGGTTACTTGGACATAAGCACTGCAATATTGAGTCAGTTGATCTGATAACGGAGACAGCTACTAGGTGACTAACGGGTGGGTAGCACATACAGTGGACAAAGGGATGATTCACATTTCTGAGCTGGGTGGAGCAGGATGGTATGAAATTTCACCATACTACTCAGAACTGTGTGTAATTTAAAACTTAAAAATCATTTATTTCTGAAATTTTCTATTGAATATTCATGAACTGTGGTTGAAAGTGGGTATCCAAAACCACAGAAAGCAAAACCACTGATAAGGGGGAATACTGTACTTTATTATAACCCTGGCTGAGTAGCAGAGAAGCTACCAACCCAGAAACACCATTGGTTATAAACAAAAAATGCCCTGAGAGAAACCCAACTCTCTGCAGCCAAAGGACCAGGAACTAGGCAACTTAGCAAGACAGAAACCACTTTCAGACAATAACCATCTACTCCCATCAAACACCACGAGAAAAGCTGTGGCTCCCTCCTTACCCCACCAACAAAGGCCAAAAATTGAGGAGAGAATCTAGACTTCAGCAGGCTGTAATAAGCTCCTCCCCTCATGGTGTCCGCAGAAACCACATGGGGAACCTAGCTTTCCATCCCCACCTAGTAGCAATAAGGCACTATCCCCAATCCCGTGCCGGGTGGTATCGGAGAGGGCTGAGTGGGAAGGCAAGGGTAACTGATTCCTCCCAACAATGGTGTCGGCGGAGGGCACAGAAGAATAACGAGGCACTTCTCCCTATCCCAGAGAGAGCGGGCACAGGCGAGAACTAAGGGCAGCCTCACCTACCACTCCATTCAGCATAAACAACACTGCTCAAGGAATATCAACAGATGTGAAGTCAGGAACCTGAACTTCTACCTCTACCTGATAAGAATGAGTAAGTATTCCTCTTACACCACCAGCAGAGTGTCAGAGACATCTGGCTAAAACAGAAGATTTAAATGAGATGCAGAGTCTCATAATACCCAAAATGTCCAGAATAGAATTGAAAACCACTCATCATACCAAAAAAAAAATTAAATGATCTTCAACTTTAATGAGAAAAGACAATCAGCAGATGCCAACAGTGAGATAACATAGATGTTGAAATTATCTGGCAAGAATATAAAAGCAGCCATGGTAAAAATGATTTAATAAGAAATTATGAACGTTTGAAATAAATTTAAAAAAACAAAGTTTCAGCAAAAAAGAGAAATTCTCACCAAAGAAATAAAAGATATGAAAAACATAATGGAAATTTTAGAACTCAAAAATAGAATAACCAAAAAAAAAACAACAAACCAAAAACCCAACCCAAAAAACCCAAAAACACCTTCATAAATGGGTTCACATCAGAATGAAGAGGATGGAGGAAGAAAACAGTGAGCTAGGAGACAGAGCAATAAAAATTACCCAAAATCAAAAACAGAGGAAAAATAGACTTGGGGGGAAAAAGATCAGAGCCTCTGGAAGCTGTGGGACTATAACAGAGTATCTAACATTCAAGCCACTAAAGTCTCAAAAAGGAAAGAAGGATGGTAAAGCTGATAAAGTATAAGAAGAAATAATGGTTGAAAATACCCCAAATGTGGCAAAAAGACATATTTTATATTTAAGAGGCTGGATGGATGCTAAACAGTATAAACTGAAAGAAATCTATGCCAAGCTATATACTGCAGTCAAGTTAAAACACACGGAAAGCTAACAAAGAAAAAATTTTGAAAGTAGCCTGAGAGAAAGAGAACATTATCTGCATAGAAAAAAACAAAAGGACTGAGAGTAGATTTCTCATCAAAAACCATGAGGCCAGAAGGAAATGGTACATTTTTCTTTTTTTTAAGAACTGTCAATCAAAAATTCTATATCCAATGAAAATATCCTTCTAGAATGAAGAAAAAAATCAAAACATTCTCAAATGAAGGAAAACCAAGAGAAAGTATCACCAGTACACCTACCCTAAAAGAAAAAGAGGAAATTCTCTAAACGTAAAGATAGTGCCCTGGCTGGAAAGGCTCAGTGGACTGAGTGCCAGCCTGTGAACCAAAGGGTGCCTGGATTGTGGGCCGGGTCCTCAGTAGGGGGTGCATGTCAGAGGCAACCACACATTTATGTTTCTCTCCCTCTCTTTCTCCTTCCCCTCCCTTCTCTCTGAAAATAAATAAAATCTTTTTAAAAAAGATAGTGATAAAAGAAGGAATCGCAAAATGATAGGAAGAAGAAAGAATGAGAAAAGATCAAAATATGGGCAAATACAACTTTCTAACTTTTGTTAAATGGCTGAAACAAAAATTATAAAACTGATGTGGTTCTCAAGGTTATGTAGAAGAAACATTTAAGACAATTGTATTACAAGTGGAGAATTTTAAAAGGATTTAAAAGAAAGTAAGATTTCTACACTTTATTCTAACTGGTAAAATGTCAACACCAGTAGACTGATGTTATACATGTACAATGTAATACCTAAAGCAGCCACTAAAAGAACTATACAAAGAAATACACTATAGATTGAAAAACACTAGAAATAAATCAAAATGAAATTCTAAAAAATGTTCAAGTAACCCAAGGAAAAAGAAAACACACAAAAAATAAGACAACCAATTTACGCCTAAGATGTCAATAATTACATTTAAAATATGTGGTATACACTAAGTAAATAAGACAGAGCTTAGCAGAATAGATTTAAAAAGTGACCCAACTACATTCTATCCATAAGAAACTCACACAACAATTGGAAGAATGTGACTGAAAAAAGCCAGTATCAAAGGTCACATACTTAGAAGGTTCCATTTATGTAACATCTGTGAAATGACAAAACTTTAGATGTGGAGACAGATTAGAAGTTGCCAAAGGTTAGGGATGGTGGTGGGGAAAGGAGTGGATACGACTATAAAGAAGTCATATGAGAAAGATGTTTATAGTGATAGAATAGTTCTGTATTTTGATTGTGGTGGAGTTTACACAGATCTATACATGTGATGAAATGATACATAATACACTGCATATTGTACAGTGCCAATTTCTTGGTTTCTATATTGTATTATAATTATGTAAGATGTAAGCACCGAGGGAAACTCAAGACCCCTCTGTAGTTTCCAATTTCTTATAAATCTATCATTATCTCAAATGAAAAAAATGTTTATAAATAAAATCAAACCACCACAGTTCAAATGTAGACTCTATCACTCCCTACATGAACTTGGGCTTATTAAATTAATCTGTATATAATTTTCTCTTTTGGAAAATGAGAATAACAGTATCCATCAAGTTATGACAAGGAAGAAAAAGGAAATACCTAAGAAAGGTTAAACTACTGATATATGCTACAATGTAGATGAATTTCAAAAGCATTATGTTAACTTAGTGAAAGAAGCCAGACACAAAAGACTATATATTATATGAATCAGTTCATATGACATTTTAGAAAAGGCAAGACTATAAGGATAGAAATCAAGGTACAGGGAGCAGGGACTAAACACATATAATGCTATTGTGAATAATGCTGTTTGTTATACTTTGGATTTTTGAAGTCATGCTAATAATATTCTTCATATTCAAAAAATAAATGTAAACCAACAAGGATGGGGGAAACATAAAACTGAATACAAACAAACCAACCCATTCCAACTAGTTATATTTCAAATGTATAACAACAAAACTGAGCAAAGGAGGGAGTGGGACTAATCCAGATATTTTCATTATATGTTGTCAGTCTAGGGGGAGAACCTGCAAACACACCTTTAACTATTTTTAGTAGGGAAATCCAAATTGAAAAGTAACTAGTTTGTAGTCTTCAAAAATCTTAATACCAAGAAAGACAGACAAAAAAAAAGCTAAAAACAAGCACAGGTTAAGATGATTAAGGAGACCTGACAACAAATGCAATATGTGCTCTTGAACTAAATTCTTTCCTGGAGAGAAACAGAATGTCCTAAAGGTCTTTACTGGGACAGGTGACCAAAGTAAAATATAGTAACTATGGGTTAATGTACTGAATATAATAACTATAGGTTATATTTTTACTTTAACAATGTTGTATTTCCTGAGTTTGGTAACTCTACTACAGTTACTTAAGAGAGTACATTTATTCTTAGGAAATAAGCACTGATATAACTAAGGGTCATGATATACTCATATGTAACCTTTGAAAAGAGTTCAGAGAAAGTTAACTAAGTAAATTATATGTGGTACTTAGTGTATATATTAAAATACATAAGTATAAATATATGTATTTCTGTAGAGTGAAGATGCCTCAAAGGAGCTGGGGTGCTCATAATTAACAGAATAAATCATAGTCTGGAGAAGCAATAGGAGAGTAACATTTATCTTACTCTCTGGCTCTGAAGTATGTGGTACTTTAAAAAACAGCCTCTGGTTGAGAACGCAGGAGAGGAAACTATCTCAAAGGACACTCAGATATTAGTCATGACAAAGACAGAGAAAACATTCAGAAGAAGTCAGGGATATTGGGCCGTTTGTTGACAACACAGAGGGAGGATCTGGGTAGGAAGGAAAAGATAAGGGATTGAGCAAGAACAGACTTCCAGAACAGTCAGAAGGTTAGGCTGGGTGAAAAAAAATGACCTGAAGGCAAAAGAGAAAAAAAGGAATTCCAAGTAGGTGAGAATCAACACCGGTAATCTCAAAGTAAGCAGTTTTTTAGTCTCAAGGTCCCCAGTGCTCTCTGTGGTATCATCCTAGTTCCCAGAAGAACTCTACTAGGAAGCCTTCCCACCTCCCTCCTGCCAGGTAGTTAGACACACTTATCTGTGATCCTATAACACCCTATTGCCTATATCTATCATTTAACTCACATTCAATAATAAACTTTGGTTAAATCAATTAATGACTTACTATAACCTGAGTAGATATAAGAAAATAAACTGGAAATCAATTTAATAAAGAAATGGCATAGTGATTTTGTTTCTGAACTATTTAAAGTAAGAGCTGGCTTAAGATTCAAATAATATAAAATGGAGAATTATTTCTAGTTGGTTTTGGTAAAAGAAATATACTTACTGTACAACAAGCTGTTGGCACACAGTTCCATTCTCAGTTATCAGTTCATTCAGTTTTAATTCAAGGTGAACTTTACCCTATAATGACAAAAATAAATAAACCAAGTAGTCTATTTTCTTGACAAAAATATTAATTAAAAGTTTATATTTTTCCACATGGTTTCCATAATATTTCATTACATGCTAACTAAATACTAGTGACCCCTAGCATGTGGCCTTGCCCACATCAAATTCCTGTTAAATGACTAATAACCAAAAATGTACATCAAAATCTGAAAGAAGCAGTCAAATGCTTGTATCCCACATGGTATTCAAATCTAAGAACTTTAAGCCCAGCTCAACAAATATTGGGCTGGCTAAAAAGTCTATTACATTTTTTCTGTAAAATAAAAGACACATTTTTATTTTCACCCAAAACTTTATTGATTTGGATATTCTGAGTATCTCAGCTATCTCCCATATGGTTGAATGCTGATTATTCTCAATTAATGTCTGGATTTGACTGCTATCAACTTCAACTGGTCTGCCTGATGGTGGAGCAACGTGTAGTGAGAAATCTCCAGGACGAAACTTCACAAACTACTTTTGACACTTTTTATCAGTCACAGAACCTTCTCCATACACTGAATAATCTTTTCTTTCCATTTCAGCTGTGTTTTCACGTTTCTTGAATAAAGCATAATATGCAAAAATGTTGCATATTTTCTTTCTTCTTTAATATTAAAATGGCTACACAAAAATTCACCAATTTTGGTAAGATTTTTTAAGTGCACATTGATTTGACAGCTGTCACAACACAATCTAACAAATTGTTTTGAATGAAGTTAAAGACAACTAAATGCTACTAGAGCCATCTAAGGGGAGAAAACAAATGCACTTTTTGGCCAACCCAATATTTATGTATCTCATATCATGGATTAAAAAGAAAGATAACACTTGCTTTTTAGAAAATTTTGAAATAAAAGCTAATTATAAAATGTAGAATGTTTTCCCCAGAAAAGACAAACCGTCAATAAGGGCACAGGCAATATCATCGAAAGAAAGAGAAATCATTCAATTCTAAAACAATAAAACTAAGTTAAAACTAGTAATGCAACTTGTCAATACTTTTCTTAAGTAATAGATTTATGAAATATCTACTATATTTTAGGAGGCACTGTGGGAGTGGGTAGGAATTTATAGATGTACAACACACAGTTACTGCTTATAGTCACTCACAATCAAACAAAAGATAACACTACAGGGCCAAGAGTACTGATGAAAAAAATGGGATAGTTCCCGCCAAGATGGAGGCATAGATAGAAACCCTTCACTGCCTCGCACAACCAAAAGCAGATAACCACCAATCTAAAAACAATAAACAACCAGAAATGCTAGAAAATTAAACTGCATGGAACTCTGATAAACCAGGAGTTAAAGAAACATTCACCAGACCAGTAAGAGAGAGGTAGGAGAGATGAAGATGGGCAGAGGACCGCAGGGCGAGGTGGAGGGCCGAGGGGGCAGGGCAGCAGACGTGTCAGCGAGGCGGGGCTAGCACGGGGGACCGGGCACCGCAGAGGACCCCGGGAACGAGGCGGGGCCGGCTTAGAAGACCCGGGGCACAGCCGACGTAGGCACTGCAGCAGAGGGCGGGAGCGACAGGGCGCTGGCTTAGGGCATCTGAGGTACGGCAGGGGACCGCAAGCGTGAGGCGACATTGGCTTAGGGGACCCGCGGCACAGTGTCGGACCGCGGCACGGGGTCGGACCGCGGCATGGCGGCAGGCCGTGGGCGTGAGGCGGAGCTGGCTTAGGGGACCCGCAGCATGGCGGCGGACCACAGCTGTGAGGCGGGGCTGGCTTAGGGGGCCCGAGGTATGGCGGGGGACCACGGCAGCGAGGGCGGCTGGGTTAGGGGGCCCACGGCAGGGCGGCGGACCACGGCCACGAGGCGGAGGTGGCTTAGGGGATTCGCGGCAATGGCTGTGGACCGCGGGGCTGGCTCAGGGGGCCCGAGGTATGGCGGGGGGACCACGGCAGCGAGGGGACCACGGCAGCGAGGGGGGCTGGCTTAGGGGGGCCCACGGCAGGGCGGCGGACCACGGCCACTAGGCGGAGGTGGCCTAGCGGACTCGTGGCAACGGCCGCGGACCGCGGGTGTGAGGTGGGGCTGGTTTAGGGACCCACGGAGCGAGGTGGGACTGGGTTAGGGACCCACAGCATGGCGGGAGACCACGGGAGCGAGGTGGGGCTTACTTAGGGTACCTGTAGCACGGCGGGGGACCGCGGGAGCAAGGCGGGGCTGGCTTAAGAGACCTGCGGCACGGCAGGGAACCGCGGCACGGCGGGGGACCGCGGGCATGTGGTGGAGCTGGCTTAGGGGACCATGGAGCGAGGTAGGGCTGGTTTAGGGGGCCCACAGCATGGCGGGGGGAACGCGGGAGAGAGGTGGGGCTGGCTTAGGGGACCTGCGGCATGGCGGGGGACCGCGGCTCGGCAGTAGACCGTGGGCATGAGGCGGGGCTGGCTTAGGGGACCCGCGCGGCAAAGTGGCGGACGGCGGGAGTGAGGCAAGGGTACTGTGCTTTGTTTCATATAAAGAAATCAGAGGTATTGTTCGTATTTTAGATGACTGATATTAAGTGCATTTTAGGCAATAAAGTTTCCTCCTTGTACGTAGGTTAGCAGTCAACATTTTGTGCCTGCAGGCTTTCTTTAATAACTAAGAATATTATTTTCTTTGTCCTAATTTATAGATTATGAGCACACCGCAGGGACTAACCAGTTCCGGAAGTGTTCTGATTGGGAGCCTGCACACCTCTGCATCAGCGATGGTCACTCAGACACACGTAGCAGAAGCCACTGGCTAGAGCCAAAGGTAAGAGTACTGTTACAAGTTAACTATTTTTAAAACTTTTTTTTAAAAAAGCTCCAATCGAATTACTGCCAAGATGGAGGTATAGGTAGAAACCCTTTGCTTCCTCACACAACCAAAAGGAGAGTAACAACCAATCTAAAAACAGTAAATTACCAGAAGTGCCAGAGAAATCAAACTGCGTGGAACTCCAACAACCAAGGAGTTAAAAGAAACACTCCATCAGACAGCTAGGAGGGCAGAACTGAGTAGCTGGGGAGGCGGAGAGGACCCTTGCAAAGTGGCAGCGAGGCAGGGCTGGCTGAATGGGAAACTAAAGACTCAAGCTAGCTATAAACTGTGCCCTGGGGTTGCCAGGTCGGGGGAAACTCCCAGTCTCACAAGACAGAGTTCCCTGGAAAATGGGGATAGAGCCGAGCAAAGGAGCCATTATTTTCTCACCGGCCCCTCCCCCACAGACAGCGGCACAATGCAGCAAAGAGGGTTGCCCCGCCCTGGCAAATACCTAAGGCTCCACAGCACTACTGTAACATAAGAGGTGTGCAGAGACAAAGAAATATGGCCCACATAGAACAACAGATCAGAACTCCAGAAAAAGAACTAAGTGACAAGGAGGTAGCCAACCTATCTGATGCAGAGTTTAAAACACTGGTAATCAGGATGCTCATTTCACTTTGCAATCCGGGTCACAAAATGGAAGAATGAAGGTAACCCAAAGTGAAATAAAGCAAAATATACAGGGAACCAACAATGAAGGGAAGGAAACTGGGCCTCAAATCAAGGATGTAGAACAAAAGGAAGAAATAAACATCCAACCAGAACAGAATAAATAAATATTTAAAAAAATGAGGAGAGGCTTCAGAACCTCTGGGACAACTTTAAACATTCCAATATCCAAATCACAAGGGTGCCAGAAAGAGAAGAATGAGAGCAAGAAGTTAAAAACTAATATGCACAAATAATGAAGGAAAATTTCCCCAATCTTGCAAAGGAAATAGACTTCCAGAAAGTCCAGGAAGCCCAGAGAGTCCCAAAGAAATTGGACTCAAAGGAGGAACACACAAAGGTACATCATCATTAAGTTACCCAAGATTAAAGACAGAGAATCTTAAAAGCAGCAAGAGGAAAGGAGACAGTCACCTACAAAGGCATTCCCATAAGACTGTCAGCTATTTTCTCAAAAGAAAGATTGCAGGCAAGAAGGGGCTGAAAAGAAGTATAACTCATGAAAGGCAAGGACCTACATTCAAGGTTACTCTATCCAGCAAAGCTATCACTTAGAATGGAAGGCCAGATAAAGTGCTTCCCAGATAAGGTCAAGTTAAAGGAGTTTATCATCACCAAGCCCTTATTATATGAAATGTTAAAGGGACTTATTTAAGAAATGGAAGAAGATCAAAAACTATGAATGGTAAAATGGCAATAAACACAACTATCAACAATTGAACCTAAAAAACAAAACAAAAAACAAAAATTAAATAACTTGAACAGGAACAGAGTCACAGAAATGGAGATTACATGGAGGGTTTTCAGTGGGGAGGGGAAGGGAAAGAATGGGGGCAGTACAGGGAATAAGAAGCATAATGGTATAGGAAACAGAAGTCAAGAACTTACCTGTACAACCAATGGACATGAATTAAGGGGTGGGGGGAAGCTGGAGTTTTGGGGGATACAGGGCAAAGCGGGGATTAAGGGGGGAAAATCGAGAAAACTGTAATAGCATAATCAATAAAATATACTTAGGAAAAAAGAAGTACAACTAGGTAGTTACAGAATAGCTATGGGGGTGTAAAGTACAGTGTAGGAAATGGAGTAGCCAAAGAAATTACATGCATGACCCATGGACAAGGGTGCAGGGTTGCCTGAGGGAGTGGGGGGTGCTGGGTGGAGGGACAAAGGAAAAATTGGGAACACTGTAATAGTATAATCATTAAAACATAATTTTTAAAATTAAAAAAAAGTGACATACTGAAAACAACGGAATACTTTCTTAAATAGCTATTAATAGGGATTTTTAAAAACTCAGTAGTATAAATTTAAAACAAAGTATCAGTGTCATAAGAAACAAAGGTTTGGGAATAATGCAATCCGAACTTTGGTATTTCTACTCTGCCACTGGTGATGAGCAATTCTAAAGTGGTTATGAGCCATTCTGAACTAGTTAAGAATCCAGTGCTAGATTACCTCCACCCAGCTGACAAAAAGACAAATTCCCACAGTGCCAACTGGATATTTCAGGGCTGTGATGTTTAGGGGCTGATGATGTAAGTAGTTTCATTAAAGGCAATAAAGTTCATTATCTAGTCACTGTTGCTTTTTGGAACAACCCCTTCCCAGTATCCTTTCACAGAAATCTAACCTGAATCAACCTCACTATTTTAAGGGAATTTGTTACACAAGAATAAATCTGAGATCTACTACACACAAAGCTCAAGGTTAGATAGATAGTAAGTGATAAGCAGTAAGTATTGATGGGTCTCAACCCAAAAGTTTGCATGAGAAAGCTAAGCTCTAAAGAAAGGCACCAGTGATAGAAAAATTATCAGTTAGATGGATTTAGAATTAAACAAATCTTCCATTAAAAATCTAGGCACAAATATTTATGACATCATATATAATTTATAAAATATGTCTTTTTAGTCCTGCACTTAATATCTGCAACCCCTGCTATTCATGAGTGACTTTGAAGAGATTCATGATCTGTAGTAATATGCAGTATTACCCAAGTAGAATTTTTAATCATGTTTGTTGTCACACAAGCATGTACGTGTCACTTAATGAGCCTAGCCAACTGTACCAACACTTGCATCTCAAAGCAGTTTTACTATTTTACCTGTGTGCATTTTATGGTAGAAATTGTATGCTAATAAGGCACTACCAACTATCTCTAAGACAGTTGTACAGAATCTCTATTTCTAGGACAATAAAAACTGTTAGAATAGAGAAAAAGTATAATTTCATTCACAACTAAAAATCATAGCACTGTATCAAGTAAAGCCTAGAAATAAAAAGATATTTAATAGGATTCCACCAGGAATCATTGTCATTGAGTCAGAGCCTACAGAACATATTCATTACTCCCACTGGCTGTAGACGTGACATTCCTTTGGTATTAGTCAACAATAGCGTGATTGTGTATTAACCTGGTCAAGAAAAGAGCGGGTATAGAACAGGAGACAAGACACATACTACTAGTGTGGACCACTAAAATTAAAAAGCATGAGTTAGTAAAGTGTAATTTCTAAACTGTAAAACACTACCTCATTGTATACTTTAACATGGAAATACGTGCATAATACTTAGTAAAAAAAACAAGTTGCAAAATAGGGTATATAAGTTTAATTTATAAAAATGAAATATACTCTATACATACCACTATACAAAATTACTACAAGTCCATCTACTAAAACATTGATAGAGGTTACCTTTTGTTGGTAGGATTTCAGATTTTTTAAACTGTTCATTTAGATTTTTTTAAGTTTCTACTACCAATGTGTGTTACTTTTTATTAAGGAAACATGAACAAAAAGTTTATTAAATTACTTGAAGCTACTTTTCAGGGTCAGAAACCTAAATCTGTAAACACTGTAGGAAATGTACTTGGTATTGTTTAATACATTCACACAAAAGTTCATTTTTACTTACATCTGTTATTGTTTTGTATATTTGGATTGTAGTAAAACAAGTTTTTTGTTGCTGTTTTTTGAAAGGGCAGTTATGAGTTCAGCAAAACATATCCTTTGAAGCCAGGGATAGTGGATAATGATAGCCATATGATACAGTTTTGGCCAATGAGATATAAAAACAGGAGCTGCTGGTGAGCCCACTGAAGAAGCTTGTTGAAGTTAGGGATTTCCTAACTTCAGCAGTGACTGGAGATGCTAAACTTAATCAAAGCTTTCCACAGTCTCATGATGCTAAGCAGATAAAAATTACAGTCCAGGGTCCACCAAGATTGTAAACACCCAGGCTTTCTGTTGGAACCTCTAAAAGACTATGCCTGAGTTGTAAGAATGAACAACATAAACCAGCCCTTACGAAGACTAAAACCTAGCCTGAAATTAGTTGAATCCCTAACTGGAATAAGGTAAAATGTCTCTAATCTACCCCTATGCCAAAAGCAAAAGTAAATAAACAAAATATCCAGGGCTTCAAATTATCTCTAAAATATTTCATATTTCAGTGTCTAGCACTCCATCAGAAATTACTAAGCATGCCAGAACACCAAAAACAAAAAAAACTTGACAAAAAGCAGTAGACTTACACGAGATGTAGATGTTGGAGTTAACTGACAGAGGTTAAAAAGCCATTTAAAAATATTAAAAAAAAAAAAAAAAGAAAAAAACCAAGCAGTTAAGTGGACACTATAAAATGTATCAATGAAACATTTAGAATTAAGCAGTAAAATGACCAAAATGAGGATGTATTCAACATAAGATTATCCACAGCTAAAAAAAAGGACAAGTAAATGGGAGATAAATTAGTCAGTAGAAAATATCCACAAATGAAGCAGAGAAAGAGAGAATAAGGGGCATAGCAAAATGGTCTATTACTCATGCAGTTATAGTCTCAGGAGAGAGAAGAAAGAATAGGGAGGAAAAAAACAGATAAAGAGATAATTGCCTGGAATTTTCCAAAACTGAACAATGATATAAGGCAAAGATTCAAGAGCCCCCAGGAACACTCAAATAGAATATAAAGAAAACCATTCATAGGCACAGGATAGTTAAGTGTGAAAGTATAAGATAAAGAGAAAATCCTAGAAGTAATGAAAAAAAAAAGTATAGCCTACAACTAAGAAACAGTAAGACTAACAAGGAATTATGTTTGATCAGAAACATGTAATGTGATCTGGTCTACAACTACTTATCCAATATCTAAGGGAGATTCAATGACAAAATAATACAGCATTTATATATGTCAGAAAACACTGGAAAATCAAATTTCAGGTACTATACTCCCTACTTTTAATTAAAACCACATTCTTGGAAGATACTATTCTATATGTATTCCATAGCATTAATTAGGTTGGTGTATGCAACTGCATCACACCAATTTGTATTAGCATATTTAGGAAATTGTATTACCCTGGTACTATCTAAAGGTTTAATATTCAATATATCAACTTTATTTCAATTACTTTTATAAAAATGTCACAGAAAAATCTATGATTATTTTAATTTTAAATTATGTTATTCTTAGAACCCTAGAGAGAAGATATGTGAATTTCTCCATAGAGTTTGGGAAGCTCAGATGAATGTAGGCATGTGAGCATAATACAGTGCATACAAATGCATGCATTTAAATCCTCTTGAGTCTAAACATTCTTTTAGTTTTTCTCACAAAACACTAAATTTTAACAATATTCCACATAAGAGAACTCTGTCTATTTCAAGTGGTAAAATACATTTTTTATAAGAAGGGAAAATATCCAAACTAATAGATTTCTGACAGATGTCTTCATATATAGTAATTAAATCTATAAATCATTTTGGACACAACTACCTGTCAGATAAAAAAAACTAAAGATATTACTGTCTCTTATTTATATATAGATAGGTTTATTTTTTCTTCTTAGAGAAGTATTAGGATCTAGAAATCTCATTCCTTTATTATTTCATGTTAACAAATTTACAAATGAATTAACAAAAATCAGCCTGCAATATTCAATGTCTTAATGGTATGTAAAAAACCCCAAACTTCTATTATTAGCTATAATTGATGCATTTCTTTAATGCTTGTTTAAGGTGGGAAGGCAGAGGCCATATTTCAAAAGAAATATTATAAAACAATCACTTATGGCATGATACAGAAATTCAAGATGAGCTTATTGGTAAAGACTTATTAACTAAGTAATTACATCAAAAGGATGTGATTGACAGTGTATCTGGATTTACTGCTTGTACAAGTTGTGTGAGACAAACACCCTTCCGTTAATGAGAGCACCAACTTCTCCATATGAGAGATTTGGTTTCATCGGTTTTATGTAAAGGCATTTCCTTATCATAGCACCTAAGAAATAAAGGAAAAATACTTAGTTTGTTATGCGTTCCAAGACCAAATAGCTAATGACATAGATGCAGATCGCTGAAGCCAAAGAGAATTTAAAGGAAGAGGCACCAACACCAACCCATATTAACTTCATTTATGTGCCAGAGAATATGGGGAAAAGACACCAAGTGAAGTAAGATGATGACCAGAAACTAAAGATGAGATTGCTTGAAAAAGGAGAGTGCTCAACAATATCAAAAGCTGCTGGAAAGTCATGTAAGAGAAGGACTGAAAAATGTCCACTAGACTTACTGACACAAGTCATAGGTATAATGTCAGTGAGAGCCGTTTGTGCTCGCCCTCTCTCTGACCAGCTGTGGGTAGCTTAGAGTGGGTTGAGAAGAAAATAGTTCAATACAGAAAAACAGCCAAAGTGTTAGATAGTGTGCTTATGAAATGTTAGTATCTTCAATGTTTGAAAAAATTAAAAATAATTAACATTATTAAAAGCAGTAATAAAACATCTGGGAAACAAGTCCAAGTAAGAGGTTCTTAGTAAATTTTCAACAACCCATTTTATTACTATTGGAATCTTTTCATTTCAGGGCTAAATTATGTTTTCTCATGTTACTGAAATTGAAGGGAATCCTTTATACTGAAGTTCTCATTTCACAGATGAAGATCCTTGAACAAGTATAGGATAGCAACTATTTTGGGTACAAGTGCCTGCTAGTGGTACCAATAGGAAATCAAACATCTTTTTCCCTTTGAAGTAGAGATACCAATCACTTCTCTACCCAAATCCCTTTCATGGGGAACATGTCTACCCAAAGTCCAAAACAGACTTCTGTACAGTGACTTTACCCCCAGTCATATCAAATCAGACTGCAGTGGACATGTGACCCACATTTGGCCAAAATCTCTAAATTGTGGCAGAGAAATGAGATCTTAAGAGAGTAAGGCTGCTATTTGGCTATACGGTCGTGTCAAAGGCTAATGTGCCCGTGTGTGTGTGTGTGTGTGTGTGTGTGTGTGTGCGCGCGCGTGCGCAAGAGATTAGATGTTACTTAATGAAGAAAAGGGAGAGACATAGTCTCATTGCACATACAAAAAGAATACAATGGAATCTCATCATACAGTATTTTTCCTTTCTCTTTCATTTTGCAAAGTGAGTAATAAAATGAAAGATAGAAAACATTAATTATTCACATTACAAAATGAAAGAGAAAGAAAATAATAATATTGAAACAGTGAGCACTTATATTCAATGAGCACAGTGAGCATAAGAGTACGGAGAAATGAATTAGTGGATCTCAGTTCCCATGTGCCTCTTGCAGCATCTATTGCTCAATGAGTGGAAGTTTCAGGATACAGTATATATTTTAACTTCATCATGGCCTTATATGCAAGCCAGCTGTTTTATGTAGTGGTCAATCAGAAACCAAATACCCAACATTTTATTGTACTTTATGAAAAGTCTTCCAAAAGCAATTTTGACTATGTAACCTGCATCTATTCATTATAAGAATAGAGGTCAGCCTCTACTTAAGATGCAGCTCTTCTGTAAATGGCTGACAACTTTCTAACTCCTACTGGTTAAATTGAAGTTTCTGTAATTATACTCCAAGAAGTTTCCTAGGAACCTTTGAATGCCTCTTCCTTTTTCTTTGAGTTTATTTCAGTAGGCTTCTTCTGTACCTTATACTCAGATGTTCCCTAAGAGATACTCCTAATCTCTGTTGAGGCCTTTTTATGGCCAATAGTATAGAATAATGAAACACAGTAAAGCACTATGGTTAAGAGTTTTAGAATCACACCAGATCTCTACTGTAATCATGGTTCCTACACTTAATTAGTGATGTGACTTTAGAGATATTATTTAACCTCTATGAAACTATTTTCTGTATCTGTAAAATGGAGATAATGCTACCTATACCTCATAACACAAATTTGAGGATTACATGAGATCATGTATATTAAATACTTAGTACTGTGCTTGGTATAAACTGTTACAATTACTAATAGTAATTATTAGATGGAATTCCTGCTGAACTCAGTCTGTCTTATATAGCTTTTTCCTATGGCCCCATTAATAACTTGCATACCCATGATATTTTTGTAAAATTTTATAAAAGTTATGCAAGTGAATGACTTATTAAAATAAGATTTGTATGAATTACAGACTGCTTTCCTAAGTTTCTAGACTCACAAAGTTAATTTAGTATTCCTAGATCAGTTTTGGGGCCAAACAAGAATATTCCCAATGGTACTTACAAGAACCTGAAAAGTGTTATGCATTCTTCCTAGCTCCTAAATTTTACTTCCAATACTCATTAAATCTTTTAAATACTAAGTATCATTTTTTAAAAAAGAGCTATAAAGATTATACTCATTTATGAAAATAACTCACAGCAAATAAATGTTGACATTATATCTAACAGTTAAATGCTAGACTTTTCATCTTCCAGTAATGAGTTTTATATATACCATCAAATAAAAGCCTGTTACTTAGTAGCCATTTATGAATTATATAAAGAGTATTATTATAAAGGCATTTCTACTTTTTGAGAGCCAAGGTACTTAAATACTTTAGAAAATTTACATTGGTCATAAGAATGGATTTTATTAACTGCATCTTAAAATAACCCTCAAATTTCATTTTAGACCAAATTCTTAAAGCCTATTGTTACCTTGCTTTTTGTTAAAACTTTAATTTAAAACTTTCATATCTGCCTTTTCATAAAGGTGTATTAGGGAAATGGCCACCTGATCAACTGGGAGTAAACAGATATTTTACATTTAGATAGCATTGAACAGCTTTCAAAATACTCTTGAAGGTATCTATATTTCACTTAAATTTCATATCATGTGATCCAACATGACAACTTTTATTTCCATTTTATAGAAATAAAATTCAAGGTCAGTAAAGTAACCGCATATGAAAATTAGGACCTAAATTTTCTAACTTATAGTTTAAAGCCCTTGCTACTTCATCACTTTGCCTGTCACCTAGATCATTTACCATACTGTACGATTGGGATCTGAATAACAGTAATTGTCAAATGGAAGGGAAAGAACCTTAAAATGGGGTACAATAGCTAAAACAGGAAAATCTGAAATTATATTTTGTACGTAAGAAGAGGTTTTAGTATACCAGTACTTAATTTTCAGAGAATTTAATCAAAGCGAATGCTTGAGAGATTAGGAGGAAATAGAGACACAGGCACTTTATTTGCAAATATCTGTGGGTATGTGCACAGCACTTTTTTCTTCTCTTAAACTTGAGTCACAGTAGCAAATTATAGCTTTTAGAGAGGAGGAATTCTGCTTGCAATTATGCCTTCAGGAAATGGTTTTACAATCCTTATCATATTTATAAATAAACAGGGTTATTTAAAAAAGGATTCTTTTTAAATAGAAATAACAATTTCTAAGAAAAGCTCAGATTTTCCAGAAACAAATAGAAAGTACGACACATGGCTAAATATCTGTCTTTACTTACACACAGAATTTGTAAAACCTCTAATTTTTGCAAGAGGAAAGAAAAGCTTTAAAAAGAGTAATGATCCCCTTTGAAATAAGGGAAAAGTGAACAATAGGAAGGACAGGTATGAGAATAAAGGTGCTATATGGTGAGCTCAGGCATGGTTTTGAATGAACAGCATTTTCCTAGGTCTACTTTACTAGAAAGTAAAGTAAAAGCATCCTGGTCAGAATAGATAAAGTCACAGACATCTAGAAATTCTCCTCAAAGTCATAGTTAATAAAATACATTCTTCCTTTAAAACTTTTTCTGCATCTAGCCCTGACCAGTGTGGCTCAGTTGGTTGAGTTTGTCATTCCACAAACCAACAGGTCACCAGTTCAATACCAGTCAGGGCATGTGTCTCCAGTTCCATGCAAGAGGGCATGTGATAAACAGGCAACCAATAAAGGTTTCTCTCTCACATCCATGTTTTGCTCCCTCTCTTTCTCCCTCCCTCCTGTTCTCTCTAAAAATAAATAAATAAATCTTTTAAAAAATAAATAAAACTTCCCCCCTTACCCCCATCTAAATAAACTTTAATAATTTGCTCCTGTGACTGATACAAAAGAACAAAGGGGGAAAAAACCTCCCAATATAACTTCCCCACATACATACAAGCATGTGTGTTATTCTTGAATTCATGTGGCAAGACACTTCCTTCTAGCTACTTATTAATCAAATGTCTAAAATATATGGTGCCAGAATTTAAAATAAGATGTAATAAGTTGTAAGTATATGAACTAGTATAATCTGTTTTCACTCATTTTCTTGTGTGACAGTCTCCTATATCACTTATATCACAAGTCTTAATATTTATTACCTGAACTTCTGAATTGGAGTCAACAGGCTGTAGTGAAAACCAAGTTTCTTTACCACTGTGGTTACACAAGTCTTCTTTTTTGATGGCTACTTTTCCTATAAGAAATAAGTACAAGAATATGAAGAAACATTTCGTATAATCCTTAATACTATTATATATAATACTTTGTAGAAAACATTTAAAAACAACATACCTATTGATATTAAAAATTCACCTTTACAAAGTAGTTTTCTATATTCTAAAGAATAAAATGTGCTGTTTTTCCTCGTCCTTTGGCAGGCCCTCCTCTAGGTCATTTTGAATCGGGGTTTAACAAAAATTCAGTTGTATTTACATGCAACTGCATTTTTTGGTACTTACTCAGATTCAGTTTTCACCCAAAGTACAATCAGTGTAAAAAGTACTGTCAATGCATTTATACAATGATAATGTAAACTAATCCTTCCAATTCTTTAATGCTATGAATAAAAACTATGTTTTATATCTGCATTTAATAAGAGTTTATAAACCCCAGTTAAGAGAAAAATAAAAAACATTATATATCACTAACAATATTGAAAATTAACTTGAAAATTATGGGCAATTGAAGCAATAATTTTGTTCAAAGTTTGCTTTTATCAAAATATTGCAAACACTGCTTATGCTGCTTCAATGCACATACACACACAAAATCAAGGCAGCTCCTGAAAGACCTTCTGCCTCTGAGAAAGATACAATACAATGAATAAAGCAGTATGAAGAGGAAGAAACAAATGTTCTTATTATAATGAAGTATTTGCCATGTTGGTGCAAAGTATTTCCTTCCTCAATTCAAGTTTTAAGAAGTAGATAACAGTTTTGCATATGACTGACAATTTATTTGAAGATTCTACACAAAAGCTTCAACGAAGGATATACACTAACAGTCAAAAAGTTTTCTTTCTCCTATCAAACAAGAATTTTCATTTTAAGTGCCCTAATTATACTTCAAGAATATCTTTCACTTACGACCTATGCTGGTTTTTTAGTTCAACATATGAAAACTTTTAGAAAACAGTATGTCAGTTTTTGTGTATAAAGTGAAAAGGAAAAGCAAAACAGGAAAACAAATAAAGACTATCTTTGAAATTTTATTCTGGAATTAATTATGGTGATGGTTGCACAACTCCAATAATACACTAAAGACCACTGTATGGTACACTTTATTTTTAAATTTTTATTTATTAATTTGAGTGTGAATGAGAAGCATTGATTTGTTATTCTACTAATATATGCATTCTTGTATGTGCCCTGACTAGGGATCAAACCAGCAATCTTGGTGTATCAGGACGATGCTCTAACCAACTGAGCTACCTGGTCGGGGCCTATGGTACACTTTAAAAGGGTGAGTTTTAATTAAAATAAATTAAAAAATAAAAATAAAAGGGTAGAGTTTTATGGCATGTGAATTATACCTCAATAAAGCTATAAATTAAAATGTTTAACCAAATTAAATTTTTAAAGATTTTATTTAATTTTATAAAAAGATTTTCTTTATTTTTAGAGAGGGGGAAGGGAGGGAGAAAGAGAGGAAGAGAAACATCAATGTGTGGTTGCCTCTCACACACCCTCTACTGGGGACCTGGCCCACAACCCAGGCATGTGTCCTGATTGGGAATCAAACTGGTGACTCTTTGGTTTGCAGTCTGGTACTCAATCCACTGAGCTACACCAGCCAGGGCTATTTATTTATTTTTAGAGAGAAGGGAAGGGAGGGAGAACAGGGAGAGAAACATCCATCAGTTGCTTCTTACACGCACCCTGACCTGGGGATCGAACCTGCAAACCCAGGCACATGCCCTGACAGGGAATCAAACCTATGACACATCGCTTCACAGGATGATGCCCAACCAAATGACTCACACTGGTCAGGGCCATATTAAAAAATTTTTTTTCAAGATTTTATTTTTAGAGAGAGGAGAAGGGAAGGAGAAAGAAACATCAATGTGCAAGAGAAACATCTATTGGTTGCCTCTCACACACCCCCAAACTGGGAACCTAGCCCACAACTCAGGCATGTGCCCTGACCAGGAATTGAACTGGCAACCTTTCGGTTCAGGGGCCGGCACTCGGTCCCCTCAGTCCACTGAGTCACACACCAGCCAGGGCTATATTAAAATTTTTGATAAGCTTATCTTTCCAGTCATGACTGAAACTCAAACTATGAAGACTACCTGTATAAGTGTATGATCTTTTAAGGAAAATGTTAATATATAGCTACTTTTACTTTCATTAGAGTGGCAGCCCAAAAGAGAACTACTGAAAATTTATCAGCTATATTTATTAACATCTGTAAAATTGTTAAATTAAGAAATTAGCCCTCATGACAAGCATGACTCTTTCCAAATTTCTTATAAATATATTGGATGAAATCTCATGTGAAGGTCAAAATCTTCATGTAAATATATAGCATTTACAATTCATTCAAATATAATAGGAAATAACATTAGGAAAATAATATATTTCAGCCTTTAGAGGACATTGAATTTAAGATAGAAAATAATGAAAAAAAATCTTCCATTACTGAATATACAGATTATGAGCAAGTACAGAATTCAAGCATTAACTGGGACACCCAAATATTCTTTGTGCTGCTGAAGGAGTTTAGATTAAGAGCCATATCATACAAATCTCTTGATATGTTTACCTATAGAGTTCATCAAATTCCTGGCAGATCAATATAATGCCAAGAATGATTTAGGATTCAAAATTATGACAAAGGATTCAATATTGTTCATCACAAGTGACTCAAATTATCACGATTCTATAAAGTGGTCCCACTTACTATTGACTTCACAAGAGATATAAATAAGGCAATGTACAGCAGCTTCATACATATGTATGCACATAAACACACACAGACATAGACCTATGCCTCCTATAGCTGAAGTTCTTATTTTTTGAGAACTACTTATCTCCTTCTTTAAAAATCTTAGTGTCTATCCATGAATTCTTTATGTTCTCTCCTCAGAAGAACTGCATAGATATTATCTAGTGTATAATTTTAAGAGGGTTTACCCATCATCCAGAAACTTGCTGGTAAGCCCTGGTTAAGATTCCTAGTCTACAATTTCCAGGATTTTTGGTTTCATAGATAATTTATGAACATGTATGTAGCTGTACCTTTGTGTGTATATATAATAGATACAAACATCACTAAAGCAAGCACCCAACTTAAGAATAGCATTTTTAAAGAAGTTTACTTAGAAATTTACTGGTTTGATTCACTTACTCATTCAACAAATAATCACAGTGGCACTGTTTTTTTAAGTGGGATTTGATTTCCAAACTTCCCTAACCAAAGTTTATTTAACCAATAATGCATCGAAAAACTACAGTAGGAATCTACCTGTTCTATTTATGACTCACAACTCCATGTCCATGAAAATACATCTTTTGTTACAGCTGCCTTCCCAAAAGAGAATCCTTAGTTCACAGATTAAAAAACAAAATCCCAGAAGGACGTGCCCTCTTCTTCCTACTTCATATCTTAGTATCCACGGTACTTATTATCATGAAAGAGTTGAATGGTTCTTCTCTTCTGAAAGAGAAACCCTTCTCTGACCAGCTGCATAAATAAGCCATTCATAAATTGAGAAAAACTTGCAATTTTACTGCCAGCCCTTATTATCAAAGTCCTTTTTAAGCTGTCAGTCTCTGAAATGTAAAGGTTTAGTTGCATGAGATTAGTCATCCTGAAGAAGCAGGGAAGAGGAGGACATGAGTGATCCCAAGAAGTCAGAGAAACTGTTACGTAGGAATGACAGAGGAAAATACTTGAAGTCATTAGGTATTAGGATCCCTGCAACATGTTCATCAGTCCTAGGGAATCGAACAAAGAGGAAAGGAAGGGGGGAGGGAGGGAAAGAAAGAGAATGAATGAGAGAGAGGTGGGGGAGGGTAAAGGGCAAGGGGATATAGAAGAGGGAGAGGAGAGGGACAGATACTGGAAGGACAAGTTTCTGAAATACAAACACTTTCTTGTTGTTTTGAGTACCCCTAGTTAGAGGCAGGTATTGGCTGTGAAAGGCAGGCAGCCTAACACAGCAGAAAGAGTGCTGAACTGAAAAAAAAGCCAACACTTACTGAATATGCACCAGATAGTAGACATTCTTACATATTTCCTATTTAATCTTCATAATAATCTTTGGTGTAGAGAGTATAATCACCTACTACCCAAACAAACTACCCAACAAATTATTTGTAGGTGATAATTTCATTTCCTCACTGTCCTAACAAACTCATTGACAGAAAAAGCTTAGACTAAACATACAAGGTCTGTCTGGAAAAAGTCCAGCCATTGTTAACATGACAAGAACAATTTGCAGGACCTCCATGTAACCTGGCAGCCAAGGAGAGTAAACTGAAATGAACACACATGAATAAGGATTACTTTACTGCACCAGTCAGTGGGGGTGATAGATGCTGTTAAGTGAGCATGTGTACTGTGTGGCTGTTGCATTCAAAATGACTGAACAAATAAAGCAATGAATCTGTATCAAATTTTGTGTTAAATTTGAACATTCCTCTGTAGAAACTATTTGAATGATTCAAAAGGCCACAGCTGTGGGCAACTAGTGATTGGCAGCTTCATCACAACAACACACCCACTCATGCCTCACTTCTTGTACAGAGTCTTGGTGAAACATCTAATCATTTAGGTGACTCAGCCCCACTACAGCCTAGATTTGGCACCCTGTGACTTCTGGTATTTCCTAAACCTAAAATCACCTATAAAAAGGAAGAGATTTCAGACTATCAATGAGATTCAGGAAAATACAATGGGGCAGCTAATGGCAATTGGGAGAACTGTGTGAGGTTTAAGGTGTATACTTTGAAGGGGACTAAGGCGTTGTCCTGTGTACAATGTTCCTTGTATCTTCTTCAATAGATGTCTCTTTTTTCATATTACACGCGTCAATACAAGGGGAGGAAACAAAAAGAAATGAAAGAATTGTGGGCCAAAAAACTCATCTTTGTTAGTCTGTAAAAAAAATGTATTCTTAGCTTTCCAGCACTATTTCTATGCAGCATTTTCTTGCCATCTGGAAATACTATGTTATATTTGGGCTACATTTTTAGACACAGCATATTATTAGAAATTTCATCCTGATACAGATCACCAACTGGCAAAATCTCGATAGTCCCATTCCTAGTTGGACCACAAGAAATGGCTGAAAGAGTAGACAAAGAGTAGTGACAGGTATGACTGCATATACAAGATGAAATAGGACCAGAAATAGGACTGAACAAATTCTGGCAGATAATCAGCAACAGCAATTCAGTCAATGGCAATATTTCCATGCCTCAGTGTATGGGGTTTAGGTGGATACAATTTGGTCTCTGGGGTAGACTGGTATATTAACAGTCTCTTTGGTGTGTGCCACTGTGTAGGCCCCTCCAGCACAGACTCTGGGTTTGGCCATTGTCACTTGTTTTTGCCAAACGGACATTAGCAGAGGTGACACAAGTAGAGGTTTAATAAGCACCTGTGCAGTAGTGGTTACCGTCTTGGAATCCTGATACCAGGTGGAGAGGAAGACCCAGATAACAGCCAGTACTATCAGACATATAAGCCTGATGGTTCAGCCCAGTCATTCCCAGATAACTGCTCATTAGTGACCCCAGGTGAGACCAGCAGAAGAACCATCCAATTTGGCTCTGCCCAAACTGACAACCTACAGTATCATAAACAAACAAATGTATGGTTGCTGTACTAAGCCACTAAACCACTATTGGAGGGGTTTATTACATAGCAGTAGATAACTGAAGCAGTGCCATGCAAACAGTTACTAAGGCAAATTTTAAACAGTAGGTTTGACTTAAGAGCTACATGCCAGCAGAAATTACAACTCAGAGCTATCTTAAATTCAGCCTTATTTTATAGATGAACTAGGCCTAAGAAGGTACAGTAACTTGTTTGAGATCATACAGCTAGTTACTGATAGTCATGACTGGAATTCACAACTGCAATATTCTAGTAACATTCTAGTAAAATCCTCTTATCAAATATTGTTCTGAACCCAGGTGAAAGAAAAAAAGTTGCTGAAGTCTACTAAGATGGTAGATCTTTGTTTTGGCTACGTTTTTTTGTTACTAAAACTTTGTTGTCTTTAAACTTGGTTGTGTGAGAAAGCACAGTGTTTCCACCTACGCCTCCATGTTGGTGGAAGTCCAAAGATGGTAGATCTTAAAAAGTTTAAGCCTAGATTCCTCTGAAGACTAAAATAACTAAAAAATACACATTAGGAGGTAAAATATATGTTTTAATTTTAATATTAATAGGATCTTTATTGGAAATGGAAATATGCATATATTCTTACATAAAGTTTTACTTTTGTCTTTTTCTCAATTTTTAAAAGAAAACGGTATATCTTCATATATTACACTTTTAAAGCCTCAATTTTATAATTTCATTTTCTTTTGTAAAATGGTTCTTAAGTCTCAAGTTTTTAATTAACTCCTTATCAATCTTTTGCACTAACTGTTCTTGGCATATTAAGTGCCTAATATGAAAATAAATGGTCCATACTGATAAGTTATTACTTTTGGGAAAGAGACTGGAAGGGTAGGGAGTCTGTGGTCAAAATTAATTAGAATTATCTGTAATGCTATAATAATTTTTTTACAAAAAGAAAAATATCCACATATTAAAAACAAAAAACAAACAAGTTATATTAGACCAGTACACATTCTCAGATCTCTAGCTCAAATTTCATTTCCAGAAAATGCTATGGCACTGTTGAATCTTCATTTGGGCAACTCAGAGTATAAAATAATTGAGGCACCTCAATTTCTGGTAGCTCAAAAATTTTTTAAAAAAGCCAACTTTATGAGTTAATGACAGAAGAAAATTCTGAACTACAAAAATGTAAATATTGGGTTGGCCAAAAAGTCAATTTAGTAAAATAAAGGCCACATTTTCCATTTTCTTTCAACAATAACTTTATTGATTTGGATATTTTGAGTATGCCAGCTATCTCCCATGTGGGAAAACACAGATTTTTTTCAATTAACGTCTTGATTTGATCACTAACAGCTTTAACTGATCTACTTGACCATGGAGCACAGTCTAGCATAAAATCTCCAGCATGGAAGATTTTATGGACGTTCCAGCATGGAATGTCACAAACTACTTTGACATGTTTAATCAGTCACAGTACCTTCTCCATATACTGCACAATTTTTTGTGCCTGTTTCAGTTGTGTTTTTACCTTTCTTGAAATATTAAAGCCTGATATGCTGAAAATGTTGTATATTTTCTTCCATCTTCAATATTAAAATGGTTACATGAAAATTCACCAATTTTGGTACTTTTTTAAATGCATGCTGATATGACAACTGTCACAACACAATCTAACAAAATTGTTTTGAATGAAGTTAAAGACAATTAAGTGCTACGGAGCCATCTTGTGGAAAAAAGCAAACGAACTTTTTGGCCAACCCAATATTTATCAAAGAAAACAGCAAGACCATTTTCCCACTATAATTAAAGGGTTCATATGTACTGTGTCTACTTTAATAATAATTCCTATGTACAAACGGGGAAAATTCCTACTAAATATATAAATTTTATCTACTAATGATAAACTTACTTTGAAAAAAGTTCTCAAACCAAGTTATAATTTTCTGATACCAATCCACAAAAAAAATGATTTTTACTTAAAATTTTTTAAAAATAAAATTGATGTTTTTACTTCAAAAACACACACAACACAAACCAAAGGCAAACTTTTGGAAATCATACTTATAAACCTCAACTTAAAGCCTTTTCAAGAAATACTTTATAACTATGATATGTGTACACAGAACATGAAAATTACAAAATATTTTTTTAAAAAGATGTGACTGTGAAGATACTCTCTCTCCTAAATTTCTTAATAATCACCACCAGCCTCTATCTAATCCTCATGCTACTCTACCTCTCCCTAGTTGTTGACATTAAAAGATCTCCTTACCTTCAATGATATTAATCTATCTCTTTTTCTACCTTCCTTAAACACCTTATCAAACTTCACTGAAGCCTCATTTTCCTTAGAACACACTCCTTATCTTCTAGGGAAATTTCATTCATTCCAGGGGAAACTTCAAGTATCACTTAATGCTAATGACTCTCAAATCCACATCTCCAGCTCTTTTCTCCAGCTTCATATCTGCAATCCCAACAGTCAACCAAAGATGTTCCCCAGGTAACACAGATTTAACTTGTTTTAAACCACTCATCATTTCCCCTTCCCAACCCCCACTCAAAACTGAATGCTCTTACTGTGTTCCTTGTGTCAGTTAATGAATGACAGCCACACTAAGAAACATTTTTTAAACTCTTTTCCTTTTCACAGCCTCTTTTCCCCTTAGTCCCTAAATCCTATTTGAAGCTACTCCTGTGAAGTATATTCCTTCATTCACATTTTCACTGCCATCACCCTATTTATCTCATTTAGTAATAGCCTCCTGATTGGTCTCACTGCCTCCACTCTCTCTGTTCTAAACCTAAAGTATATGTGTGTGTATATATATACACATATTTTTTAATGTGTGTATAGTTATATATAGTTACACATAAAACTTTAAATATGTAATTAATAGACATTATTTTATAGTTTGAAAGTTACTGTTGTAGGAAGTTATTAAACTCTAAAAGTATATTTGTATGCGCAGTTATATGTAATTTTTAAAATGTTCCCCATTTTGAGAGACACAACACTACTGTATATAAAATGAAGTCCAAATTCCTTAGCATGGCTCTTAGGGTCCATCACAACTTGACCCCAATTTTGTATTTCCAGCTTCTCCTTTTACCATCCGCCTCTTAAGTAACTTATATACTTCAGCCGACATACCACAAACATGATTCAACTTTTTTCCTCTGCTTCTGCTAATCCCTATTACCTTGGAACAACCTGCTAGTCCTCCGCCAAACAAAAACTGTTCTCCCCTCTATGCTCCCAAGTACTTTGTTCATACCTCCAGCACAGAACCTATTATATTAGTGTTAGAGTAAATACAATTCTGCCTCTCTGACAGTCTGGAAGGAAACTGAGTGTTATTCATCCTAACATTCCCATCCATTGTTTGCCATACGGAAGTGTTTATAAATGTTTAATTGAATTGAGGGCAGACTAAGGTGATCTATAATTAAGGGTTTGCTAGAAAGAGAAGAGTATGTACAGAGGTAAAGAAGAAGTCAAAAGAAAGACAACTAGGAAAATACAATGTCATTAAGCTGTCTTTTCCTGGGCAATCGGAAGAGTCAAATGTGACACAGGAGCAGATGAGGATTAAAAAACTGCCTTTTGTGACAGAAAAGATTATTTGCTATAGATATCGCTGACAAAAGCTAATATATTTATCAAATAAAGATGCATAAGCATAAAAGATTAACTCTAGCAAAAAATGGGTGAAAAATGAACAACTAATTCATAATAGTAAAACATATGAAAAGTTCTTCAAATTCACTGATAATAAGAAAAATATGAGTTAGAAAATTAAATATTATTTTTCACCTATCAAATTGGGAAATTTTTTTAATGATAAGATCCAAGAAGAAAATGGTATGAAATGGTTATGCCCATGTCATGTGTGGGGCGACTGTGAATTAGTATAATACTTCTGGGGCCAATGTAAAAATATATAGAGAAGTAATCCTAAAAATAGACCCTTTGCCTCAGTATTTTCACTTATAAAAATTTATCTCAAGGACAATAGACATTCAAAAATGTATGCAGAAGGATGTTCACAGTAGCACCATAAATCTGAAAACATAAATGTTTACCAACAAAGATGTGGTTAAAATAACACATTTCTATACAAAAATATTACATAACAAAATTTTTAAAGTATTTACTAACACAGGAAAAGGATCGTTATATGGTACTAAGTGAAAAAGAAAAAAAACAATGTAGCATGAAATAAAGAATGGGAAGAAATATATAAATTATTAACTGTAGTTCTTCCTGTTCAGAGTCACTACTAGTCACTAAGGTTATGTAATAGTTGTACAATTAAGAAAAAATATGTTTTAAGAGGTCATTTGATTTTCCATAAAATGACTTTTGCAAACTTCAGAAAGGTTTGTCAGAAAAATGTAGAAGCCAGACTACAGAGATTTAAAAAGAAATTAGTAAGAAGAAGGATACAGACAGTTTAAGAGTTTAATAGCAAAGGAAAAATAAATTAGATGGTAGTTAAGAGGACTAAATCAAATAAAGCTTTATCATTTAAACTACAGGACACTTGAGCATATTTCAAGTCAGAAAAAAGGAATGAAGATGATGAAATTCAGGATACTAAAAGGGGAGAGAATAATACATGTAAATTATAGACCTCTACCTGTTATTAAAATACACAGATACTGGCACAAAGACCATGAATGTGACACATGTGGCCAGTTAGCTTTGTTTTAGTCTACCCCGACTCAGACAATTGTTTAAGAAATAGTAACCAATGCAAACAGAAAACATATGACCAGATTAAAGTGAATTACTTCTGTTAGAAAAACTTCAAAAACAGATGTTCTTTGGAGGGATCAAATCCTGTGATCTTTGTATAAAACATTCTTTCTGCCCTCACTGGTATGGCTCAGTGGACTGAGTGCTGGCCTGCAAACCTAAGGGGTCACCAGGTCAATTTCCAGTCAGGGCACATGCCTAGGTTGCAGGCCAGGTCCCTGGTTGGGGGCCTGTGAGAGGCAACCACACATTGATGTATCTCTCACACGGCAATGTTTCTCTCCCTCTCTTTCTTCCTTCCTTTCCTTCTAAAAAAGAAATAGATAAAATCTAAAAAAATAAAAATTCTTTCAACCATTCAACATAATACTCAATATTACCAAATATAAGGCACTCTGTGAGCAATAGCCTCTGCTTCATAAATACCATATTCAACTAGAGAATCTAGGTATTAAACAAACCAGTGAACAAGCGTAATGAGTACTAAGGAAAGAGACCCATCAGGTACTGAGGAAGCATATGACACCATGACAGGAATCAAATTAAAAATCAGATTCACAAACATGAAGACTAGAGAAAAGGATTAAAAATGTCATGCATATATTATTCTGTTGTTTTCAACACTTTATACTTAGAAAAAGAATGAACATAAACACCAATGTTGTGATTAAAGATAATTATGAATAATACATACCTATACGAAGGTCTCTTTGTAAAACATTCTTATCATAAACATAAAAAGACAAATACTGGAAAGTTCTTGGAATCTCAAAGTAAAATTCTTCACTGAAAAATGGGCTAGAGAGAAAAAGGGGGAAAAGCTCATTATTTTAAATTTGGAATTGTCCTCAAACAATATTTTCAACAAAACAAATTAAAGTACACACTGAAATGCCATAAGAAAAGCTTCAAAAGCTCCAAAATAATTCTCTATGCTAAGTTTCAACTAAATCGTGTATAAACCAAGCTCAACTCTGAAAGAACCTTAATCACCAGGATGAGCTCTGAACAGCTTTTCAGGAGTCATGTGAACAGAAGACTCAGTAATTACCTAGGGTCATGCTCACCAGAAATGGACACAAAGGAGAGTGGAGGATAGTGCCATCATCTCCGGAATATGCAAAGGTATAATAGTCACAAAATATGATACTTAAAATGGGTAATGTTATGTAAAATGTTACTTTAAAATATATTTTGAATATTAAAATAGGTTATTTTTTAATCAACTTTACTGTGCTATAGTACATATAACAAAACTCAATTTACAGTATAAAGAGTAGCTCTGGCTGGTGTGCCTCAGTGGACTGAACACCGGCCTGCAAACCAAAGGGCTGCCAGTTTGATTCCCAGTCAGGGCACATGCCTGGGTTGTGGGCCAGGTCCCCAGTAGTGGGCATGTGAGAGGCAACCACACATTGATGTTTCTCTCTCTTTCTCCCTTCCTTCCCTCTGTCTAAAATAAATTTAAAAATTTTTTAAGTTAAAGTATAAAGATTAATGATTTTCGATGTTAATAAACTATGTAGTCTACATCTTAAGATATGGTAACATTTCTATATCCCCATAAAGTTCCCTTTTGCTCTTCTACAGTTGCCGTACCACACCTTCCCCAGACAACCAGTGATTTGATTTCTATCACTATAGATAGATGTGGTGTAGAATTTCAGACAAATGGAATCAAATAATATGTACTCTGTGTCAGCTTATTCTACTAAGCTTAATGTCTATGAAATTTTTCCCATTGTCTGTGTCCTTTTGCTTTAGTTGTGTCATAATACTTCATCTATGAACATTTCACAATCCATTCTCCTAGTGATGTCACTTGAGTTATTTCCAATTTGGGCTATTAGAAATTAAGCTGTTATGAACATTTTTATACAAGGCTTTCTTTGAACATAAGCTTTCAATTTTGGGGGGTAGGTAACTAAGAATGAAATTGCTGGGTTAAAGGGTGGGTGAATTTTTAATTTAGAGGAAACTGTCAAACTGTTTTCAACATGATTTCCAATCTTTTTATGCTCCTACCAGCAATGTATGGGTGTTCCAGTTACCCCATATCATTGTCAACTTTTGCTATTGAAAGTCTTTAAAATTAGCTATTCTAGTGAATGTGACATGATGAATTTATATACCTGTGTAATCTCTAGTTCAATCAAGATATAGAACATTTTTTTAATTTTTCAAAAAAATTTTTTAAGATTTTATTTATCTTTAGAGGGGAAGGGAAGGAGAGAGGGAGAGAAATATCAATGTATGGTTTGCCTCTCAGAACTGGCCTGCAATCCAGGCATGTGCCCTGACTGGGAATTGAACCACGATCGTCTGGTTTGCAGGCCTATGCTCAATCCACTGAGCTAAACCAGCCAGGGCAAGATATAGAACATTTCTATCTGCCAAGAAAGTTCTCCCTCCATACTGTCACATGAACCACTGATCTGATTCTTATCTTGACACATTATGTTCAAGAATCTATAGTGATAGGTATAAAGTGACTAAATGTAATGGAAAAAAAGTACAATGAAGATTTTATAAAAAGAATCTATAATGACAAAAATAGCTTAAAAATAGCATTTCCCTGATACCTAACGATGTTGAGTGTCTTTTCATGTGCTTGTTGGCCACTTGTCTATCTTCTTCTGGGAAATACACATTTGGGTTTTCACCACATGTTTTAAATGAGTTGTCTTTATTCTTATTTAATCAAATTCTGGATACAAGTCCTTTGTTAGAATATATTGTCCAAGTTGTGGCTTGCGATTTCATTTCCTTAACAGTGTTGAAGAACAAACAGAAGGCTGAGATTTTGATGAAATCTGGTTTATCCATTTTTCCCTTTTATAATTAGTACTTTTTGCACTCTATGTGAAAAAATCTTTGCCTAAGAGTTTCTCCTTTGAAAAAGATTGTTCTAGGCATTTTAAGAATGCTATTTGGACATTTAAATTCTACAAAGACAGGAATCTCTGAAATGCTATGAACATCTTATCAAGAATTCCTCTTCTGAGAAAGTTTAGTTTAAAAAACAAAAAGATACTTTGAAAATGTTACTATAAAATGCAGTCTCGTTAGGATGTCACAAGTAAAATGCTCCTCAAGAAGTCTTTTCCAACTTTGTCCAGAAAACATTTGACTCAGTTTGCAGGTATAGTGCCTGGTCAACTTCTGTCAATATTTTTGTCACATCAACTGTAACCAAACTCTTAAAAGTTAGTCTGTCAAAATAGCTCGTCTTCTAATTTGTCTCAACAAAAAAATCAATAGGAAAACAATTATTAGGCAAAGACATGACATGTTTAGGTATTTTACTCCTTTGTATTATTTTATAAAGTTTATAAAATGGAGACTTACTTTTATATGTCATCTACCTACACTCAGATAAGCCAAATAAGAATAACATGAGAATTACTCATTAAGTAATCTTTATCACTGTATCATCCCAATGTCAACAATATCCACATTTGCATGCCCACATTTTTATTTCATAAATAAATTAATCAATCCATTTGAAGAAAACTTTTCAACAAAGTTGGTAAAAAGCAATGACTAGACTTACAAAGTTTTTAAAGTAATACTCCACTGTTCATTATCATCGACTGTGGTCATGAATATGACTCCTAAGGAAATTCCTGGTGTAGACAAGAGGAGTACCAGGTATAAACAGTACTGCTGTTACTGTTTATATACCACCTACTTCTTATAAGGATTTGAGTGAAGTAGAGATTTGGGAACTATAGATTCCATATGTGAATCTAACTTACCTGTTATGAAAGCTCTATCTCCAGACTGCCTACAAAAACTATAATATCCAGAACCCACAAAAGATCTAAGTCAGGGGTGTCATATCATTTTCAGCAGGGGTTATATCAGCCTCATGGTTGCCTCCAAAGGGCCAAAATAATTTTAGGACTATATAAATGTAACTACTTAACTGTTAAGGAGTTGAAATTACAATCGGACCTTTGACGGCAACTGGGAGGCTGATGTGGCCCTGGTGGAAATGAGTTTGATACCCCTGATCTAAGTGGTATCTACCAACTTTTGACTTAATAGCTTATCACAATATCCACAAAGGTAGAAAACAATGAAATGAACCTAAGGAGAGCAAGGGCTTATATTACAGATTCTTTCACACTATTCTACAAGAAAAAAATGCTAGGGGGCACCAAGAATCCAAGAAGCACCTGGTCTAACTAACTAGTACACAGTCTGTATTGAATGACCTAAGGTAAACCACTGTTAGCTTTAAAGTATCTTACAAGTTGCTATGCATCTAAAAAATAATTTAAGATGGATAAAAATAATTATTTTATCATTTCATGTTCCTCAATACAAATATCTGGAAAGGTAAGGCTTAAAAAAGTAAGCTAATTTTAATTATTAATTTGGAAGGCTACATATTAGAAACTATCACAAGTAATTGATTTATAGACAATTATTAGTTTTGTATTATCACTGATTTTTGTGTGATATGGAATCAGCATACATAAAGTAACACGTTAAGATTTAAATAGTTTCAGGTCTCAATCTTAGTTTTACTTCAAACTTCCTTTATTATATGCAAAAATTATTCAGCCTTTTGGTGACTCAGTTTCATCATTTATAACACAAGTATCAACAACTCTAATACAACAGGGACAGGTAATTTATGACTAAAGATGTGAGGTGTATTACATCAAATCTTTTTGAGTTACTCCAGTATTTTCAGCTTTGTACATGTCTTTTTTATGAAGAATCTAATAGACACTCAAAAGTATAAATACCGATGATAAAGACATAAAGGGGAAAACTTCAGAGAGAAAAAAGGTGAGTACAAAGAAAAAAGATATGAAAAGAGCATAAAAATATACACATGGCATACAATTTGCATTAGTCATGACACTCAGTATTTCATGTGCCAGATGTTCATTCCTACATCTCCTGATGTCCTTGTTTTTGACTCTGATGTCTGAAGATGCCTGTGTCCTTGCAGCACAGCTCTGTGCTAGAATGTCTGCAAACACTATTACAGGGCAGAGGCGACACACTTCAATTTTATGAGTTAGAATTCACTATTATGCTCTAAAAGTGCTGTTACACTTTCAAAAACAAGAAATTGACTGAAGAGTTAATTCCTTAAATGACTTGTATAATCTGTAAGAAGTTATCCTCAAGAGAAGTAAAATGATGCAGTTTGAGAAAAGTTGAAATGAATGGGCAAAATTTAGCCTTGAGAACAAACTGAGGTCTATAATAGTTGTTTTCAAAAACTTGAGTGTCACGTGTCACGTGAAGGATGTTTGAAACTTGTTCTCCAGAAGTCCAAGGGACAGAATTAAGAACAATTAAGAGGAAGACACATTGTGAGGCAATGAAGGGCCACATGAAAGTAAGCACTGTGTCTTATCGTGTTCTCATGGATATATTAATAAAGAGCACTCAGCAAGTTCTTGGCATATAGTAAGCTCTTTTATTAGATATTAACCAACTAAAAATAGTAGCTTTCTAAGAGTCAGAATAGTTCCAAGACCAGAATGGCTGCCTAGGAGGTAGTCAAGCAAATGCCAGATGACCACCTGTCAAAGATAATTGTCGGAAGGAAATAAGCATATGGCAGTTAGTCCAGCTCAAAGACCAGTAAGCTCCTTCAAAATCTGAGATTCTGTAATTCTAAAATTAAATTCAGAAGGTAAGAGAAAAATGAGTTTCATATGAAAAGACTTCATCTTTTTGATGAAGTCTTGAAAGTATATAAAGTATATTAACAAATATATACCTATATATAACATGAACGATAATTTACCAATTTTTACAAACCTTAAAGATTTTTCAACAACTTGGGTACGATAAACTTCTTCCTGATCCAAATTTATGGTGCAGAAACAATCTCTCATTTTGTTGGGTCCAAGATACGGCAATAAATTTTTTGCTTCACCTGTTGGCACAAAAATTGAAATTGGTGTTAAATATCACCAGCTGCTTCATGCTAAGCCTTATATAGGATTAATTCATCTGAAAGAACATACAAGATGTAGTACAGGAAAAAAATTAGTGATTAGAGAAAGTTGATCAACTTGTTTTAAGGAAGTTCAGTCATACTGAGGGAGGAGCTATGTGTAAAGAGGCAATTAAGGTCATATTACATCACTGAATTCCTTCCTGGCACTGGAAAGGGGCAATCCCCTAACTTGTGCTGACCATCCCATCCCACTAGCACCAACTCAAGGGCTGACCCTAGAATTAATCTTTCTTTCCTATATTATCACTGATTTTCCTTTCTAGTAGACCATTCCCATCAGCACATAAATAAGCTTTGATATTTCCCAATTTTAAAAAAGCACAAAAAGAAAAAACAAACCTCCTTTGACTCTACCTCCTCCCCTGTGATATCATTCCATTTCTAGACTCCCTTTGACAGCAAAACTTCTAGAAAGCAATTATCTCTAATATAATTCTCATCTTCCATTCATTCTTGATCTTTCCAATTAGCTTCTAACTCCATGAGACAGTGAGATTGCTTTCCATATTGCCAATCCCAGTGGTTACTTCTCTGCTCTCACCGTACCTGATCTGGCAGCACTATGTAACATAAGTGAACACTAACATCCACCTTTAAAAATGCCCTCTTCTTGGCTCCCACAATTCTGGCTTTCCTCCTACATCACTGGCCCTCCTGATTTCTTTCTCTCCTCACCTCTAAATATTACAGTGCTTCAGGGCTCTGTTATGGCCCACCTTCTCTTCTTCGCCTATGCAAATTCCTTTAGTATAAGATATTATGATGTCTCCCAAATCTGCATTTCCAGGTCTCATGTCTCTTCCTCAACACTGGATGCAAACATCCAAGTTCCTCCTTGAATTCCAGTAGACATCTCAAATTTAAAAAGTCCCAGACAAATCATCTGATTTCCTCCCCTAAAATGTGCTCTTCCCCCAGTCTACTACCATCTTCCTCTTTTTCTCATCATCTTCCCCAAACATCCCACCCCCATGTCAATAAATCCAGTAGGCCTCTAAAATGAATTCCAAATCCAACCAATCCTTAGTCACCTTCACTGGTAGCACTCTACAGTCTACTCTCTATCAAATAGTAGAATATTCTGAACATTATCATTCAGATCAGTCATGCCCCTGCTCCAATACCATTCCATTTCACTTGGAATACAATTCCTTTTCTAAATTCCCACTTTCAGGATCTACATAGCCCTACTGAACTGTCCTCTCCTCTCTGACCTCTTCTGCTGCCACCCTCCTCAGTGTTCACCTTCTTTCCATTCATCAACCATGCCAAGCTTGTTCAACCTTAGGGCCTCTGCCTAGAATGCTCTAACCCATAGCTGGCTCCTATCATTCAGGTCTCAGCTCAAATGCCACTTCCTCAGAGAAACCTTCTTTGACTACTGTTACCACATTTTATTTCTGTTTCTTTTCATGATAGCATTTATAACTATCTGAAATTCTGTCAATATCACTTAAGTGGCCCTGGCTGGTGTGGCTGGCCCAGTGAGTTGACTGCAGGCCTAAGAACCACAGGCTTCGATGCCCAGTCAGGGCACATGCCTGGATTGCGGGCCAGGTCCCTGGTGGGGGTTTGCGAGAGGCAACCACACATTAATGTTTTTCTCCCTCTCTTTCCCCCTCCCTTTCCCTCTGTCTAAAAATAAAAATAAATAAAATCTTGAAAGAAAACAATACTTGCAGAAAAAAATTAAAAAATATATTACTTAAATGTTTATTTTCTGGTTTCCTCATTCTTGAGGCCTGAGAACTTGCTGATTCCTAAGATCTAAATTAATGACTGCCTTATAGTAAAGGAAAGCACTGGAGAGTATTTGTTGAATGAATATTAAAGAAGACAGCCTAGTTTTGAAGTTCTTGTGAGATACTCATGGGCCACAAGGACACATAAAAGTGTAGGTGTTGAAATCGGACCCCAGTGTACTAAGTTAGCAAAACAAGGCAGTTGACACGAGGAAAAGAGCTTTGCCCTAACAATCATTAAACCAGTGTTCCTGTCTTACCTCTGATACTAAGAGGCTCAGTGACTTCAGACAACTCACTGAGGCACAGCTTGCCTGAAGAATGTTTGCAATAGATAAACTTAAGTCTCTTACTGATTATCAGCTTTAAAATGAAACGCCATTTAAACCAATATATTTTAAAGAAGTTTATTAGAAACTAAAGAAACACTTAGGAAAAACTCTAAAACAAATACTTTTTAAAATTTAAAATCAGTGGAAAGGCTCATTTTATTAAGATACTCATTATTAAACTTGTCATTGAGAAATTTTTTTAAAAAATCAATTTACCACTTAAAAATATATATAAAAATACTATATTCATCTTGAGTAGGAATCAAGGAATCTAATCTTTTAAAATGACCCCAAAATTACCCCATGTGGGTTGGACTTTACAAATAAACCCATTTATTAACAGGAAAAGTAATACATATTTGATTCTGTATCCATCCATTCTCTTACTCAAAAGACTAGGCGTCCCTCCTCTCATCCCACATCCATCTGTATTTTGCCCACCTACAGTTCGCCCTTCTACCTGTGCTCTCTCTACCCCCTTCCCTCCCTCACTCCAGGGCACTGATCACAGTTCTGTTTTCATTATTTTCAAACTTTTTCTCCTTTTAAGTTTTTCCTTCTTTTTCAACGCCTCACCCCTGTGTAATTTCTGCTTTGTTTTTTTAATGAAAAACCCAACTAGGTCACTCGATAGGGACTGGAATGTAAACGTATTTGGAATTAAATAACAGGCACGCTCCACATCTAATGAGGAGACTTGGACACTAAATCACTGCTCTTGAACGTGCTCCTGTTTTGCTCACATACGTGCACTTTAAGAAAACTAGTCTATTAAATATACACATATTCCACCACCCATCTTTTTAAGAGAGAGGCAATGTGGATAATGTTGTCTACAGCATCCAATGCATGTAACATTATCAGATATTTACTTAAAATACATTTTAAAAGTTCTATGTAACATATAAAATGCTCTTACATCATTTCCTATAAAAGTAGTTACATAATCTGTACTCTTTGACTGTCACTAATGTTCAAATAAACTACATTGAAAGGGAATTTATCTAATCAATGTCCAGCTCACCGATCAATCATACAAATACGTTGATTAAGTGAGCTATTAGGACTTTAAACTGCAACTCCAAAATTGGCACTTTATTAAAAATATATATCAAAATAAATACCACTTTGTAAATTCAAAAATGAAGTAGCTAACTGTTAGAGAATAAAAATAATGTACCCATTTTATCTCTAAACAGAAAGAGATTATAGCACATACTTCATATCAAACTACACAAAAAGACAAAAGTAAGGAAATTTGGAAGCTTGTACTTGTGCTGCATGTGATACTTGCTTTGGGCATCACTAGTTCCAGTTAATCATGATATATATATATAAAAGCAAGTGCATTGGACCAAAAAACAAAAACAAAACAAATGCTGCTCCTTAAAAGGCAAGCTTCTTGAAAACTTCCTCCACAATCTCTGCTCTAATCCCTTCCCTCCTACTCACAGCCTGAACCTGCAATTTGGCTTCAGACCCTATTTCTTTACTAGGACCTTTTAGAACACTAATAATATTAAGTGCTACCAAATCAAAAGATTGCTTTTCAGTTTCTACCTTACTTAACCATGCTTCAGTATTTGATTATGCTGATCTAGTCTCAGTTCAGGGAACCCACCCATTCTGATTTCTTTTACTCCCTCATTCAGGCTTTTTATCCACTACTCATGCCTTAAATGTAAGGAAACTTTTGGCATCTATAAACCACTAAATATTGGTGGAGCACCAATTTTAGGTATTTTTTAAATGTATCACTATAAAATAATAATACTAAAAAATACTTCTATGTTTCTCCACATGATTTGATGGTATTATTTACTTCCTTTCTCAATTTATCTATAACCCATTTGATGGTGTTAGCCTTATGGAGAAGCAGGGTCTATCCATGGTATATATGGTGGATCAGTACCAGTACTTGTCATCCATTTCAACATCCTTTGATGTATGGCTCTGTACTGCAGAAACTGGAAAGCTAAAAAACTACATTTCCCAGCCTGTCTTGCAGTTAGGGTTGTGGATATGACTTAAATTCCACCAATGAGATGCACTCACTAGCAATCCTGGGGGGGTAGAAGAAAAGGGAGATTACATTTAGGCTGCTTCTATTAACAAGCACTGTCATGGAGATGTCCAAATTTTCTGCAACAGCATTTGCAGAGGTCCTTGTATCCAGTTATAGGTTTCACAGGTATCAAGAAGGGCACAAGGCATCCATTCTGTCATACAGGTTTGTGGCAGGTTTAGCTTGGCTCTACAGTCAGTAGTGACAACTTACTCATGTCCATGGCTGCTTACTGATGGCTGTTTCCTAACAGTGGCAGATTCCTGATCATGGCAGAGGTGGCGAGGTTCTAAGCCACGCAGCTAAAAGTTACAGCTTCCCAATTCTACAGACACCTGTCTGATCCTAAAAGAAAAAGTGACTCTCTCAGTGATCTAGCTGCAGTGTGGCTTTGAAGTCATTCCTGAAAGTTCAAGATAGAGTCTGTTTCCATAGTCTGTCCGACAATTATATAAGCCATTTGAAATCTTTTACTAAGTCTCTGTTTAAACTAGCTAGAGCTGATTCTGTAAACCTAACCTGGGACTGGTTTCTTTTCTTACCCTTTTTTTCTAACAGATCAGAAAATTCTACCCTACATTACTCGTCATTAGATTTGGTAAATCTTTAAGCTAGATGTGGCTATCTGGATCAAACATGGACTCAGAAATGATAAAGCGATATCTCACTAAAAACTACTTTTACTCTTTCATTAGGTAGTGAAAAGCATAGACATTCAAAAGGTAAATGCTTCAACTTGGGAAATGGAGGCAAATGGATCTTAATTTTCTGTATTGTTGTATCTGCCTCTGGCAAACATTTCTTCATTTCCTCCTATAGTACCTGGATATGGTTTTTAAAATATGTTCAACAATACAGCATGTTTCCATGCACTTCAGAGTGTCAAATTCTCAACATTCAAACCATGTGCGCCAGTTTGGGTACCTCCATCTTATCCTTAAATTTATGCATCATATTTTGATCCTAAAGTAATAAGATTCAAGTACTCCAGACATCCAATATATTGCTGAGATACTTGAGCAAGACATGAAATAATGGAAGTAGTTTTTACTTACATTTGAATGAAAGCAGCAATATTTTCAGTTTATCCTTCATTTAAAAAAATTCTGTCCATGCCAGGTACTACAATATGCAAAGACAGATATTTATCCTACAAGAGCATATGTTTTGGTCCTACAGTAAATAGTATAGTCCTGATTATATTTACAAATGTCACTGTTTCCTTCACCAGTGAATCAAGATCAGGAGGCATATTATTGACAAAACTGGTTCTCTATGAAAAATGGATGCTCACCTTCAAGCACAGCACCTTTTTATTCTGTAATGATACCAAATCTTGTTGAATTCATAAAGGGTACTCCTTAAAAACTTTTCTAGTCTATATAATGACTTACAATATAATTGTTAGGTAATTTTTTTTAGAAAACTTTCCTAAAGCATGGATTTTTAGAGATGAATAAACTCATCTCCACAGGGCATTTCTTCTCCCTCCTAGATGTACTGCAAGCATGCCAAGAACATCTTCACACTACACATCAGTGGTTTTTGTCCAACCATAAAAATAAAATAGCCTCTTGTCCACTCATGTGGTAGTAATTGTTTCTCTGCGTCATAGCCTGCAATATCATATATAGCTTAAATAAAATGCCCTGTTTAGCTTGGAATCCCTCTCCCCATCATACTGTTGCCAGTTACCTTTTCCATATGTAAACCTATACATCACCCCTTGCTCAAAAATCTTCAGTGGTACCACACTATCCACCTTGCAGGATAAAAATCTAAAATTCCTTAATATGGCCTATGAACCCTTCATGATCCGGCACCATCTATTACATGTTTGGCCTCATCTGCTTACTTACATCTTTATCCCCACAAGTTATGCTCTAGCAGTACTGTACTTTGGGTGCCTTGAACACACTGTGTTTTCTCAAGCCTCTGTATATCTGCAATGGAATTTTCACTGTATGAAATGCTCTTACCTGTTTTTCCCCCAAAAAAGATCTGTTTAAGGGCATCTTTAAAAAGTCTTCCCTCAATTCCTAGGTAGTCTTATTATTTTCCTTTATTTCCTTACATGTACTTCTACTATAGTGATAATATTGTATTGCACTTGTAGCATTTCATTCAACAAATAATAAGTGCCTACACCATGCCAGATACTTTTCTAAATGCCTGGGATATAACAATGAACAAAAATAGGTCTCTGTGCACATGGAACTGTTATACAATATAGACAGGGAAGACAAATATCATTAACTCTTAAACAAGTAAATAATATTTATTGCCATTGAAGAAACAAAGTAGGGTAAGAGAGTTAGTGCCAGGCCCAGAGGGAGTAAAGCAATGTTATTTCATGTTGGGAATCAGGGAAGACCTTTCTACGAAGATATTTAAGCAACATATACCCAAAGGAAGTTAATGAGGGACTGAGCCATGTGGATATCTGGGGAAAGGGATGGACAAGCAGAAAAAATAGTATATGCAAAGGCCCTGAGACAGAATAGTTTGGCACACTGAAGGAATAGCATGGAGGCCAGTATGATTGCAAAACAATAAGCCAAGTGGAGACGGGGAGAAAATGGTAAGAGATGAGGTAGGGGTGGGGAAGGAAGTATGTTAAGTAAGTCTTATAGGGCAATGTAAAAACTCTTAGGCTTTTTTTTAGTGAAATGGGAAGCTACTGCAGGATTGTGAGTACAAGAATGGAAGGTAGAAGCAGACAACTAAATAGGAGGCTATTGTAATCATGATTAGAGATAAAATGTGGTGGGGAGGGGCTGGGATCCTGGCATGGAGAGTGGTGGTCAACTGGACATATATTGAAGATAGAGCCAACAGGATTTTTGATATTTTGGATGTGGGTATGAGAGAAAGAGGGCTCAAAGATGACTTCCTAGAGTTTTAGCCTGAGCAGCTGAACTAACAGCAATGCCACTTCAGAGGGAGGTGCCTCTTGTTGGGGGAGGGGGACCAAGAGTTTGTACTAGGCATATTAAGTTTGAGCTACCTAGTAGATATCCAATTGCAGATGCCAAATACGTATGGGCAAATACGTATGAATGGAAATAAAATATGAAAATCATCAGGAAGTATATAATATTTATAAAACCTTAAGACTATAGAAGGTCACAGGAAGAGTAAATATGGATAGAAAAGAGACTTACAGATGGAGCCTCAGAGCTCTCCATCATTTTAGTTAGTAGAGATGAGAAGAAATAGCAAAGAAGAGTGCTCTATGTCTATTTACTGAACTATAAACTTCTTTTTTTACATCCTCACCCAAGGATGTTTATTGATTTTAGAGAGAGGAAGAAATTTCGAGAGAGAGAAATAACCATGTGAGAGAAACATAGATCAGTTGTTTCCCATATGCACCATGACCAGGGACCTAACACAAAACCTAGGTATGTGCCCTGACTAGGAATCCAAACCGCAACCTTTGGCGTAAGGTTCGAGGTTCCAACCAACTGAGCCACCTGGCCAAGGCATGAACTATAAACTTCTTAAGGGAAAGGACCAATTCTTAGAACCATGCATAGCTTATAATAGATAATGAAATATCTACTGAATAGGTATGAGTGTGTATGTGTTTATATTTTTAGCAGAGTTCTAATATCACATCACAAATTACAAAGTTATATATAAGCTTCTTCTTTCCAGCTGGTGAAAGCTGATATACGTCAACTACTCCAAAGGTTAAAAAAAAGTCTCCTGTGTACAGTTATGTAAAGCACTAGGAATTATTATGTATATTAAAAATAAACAAACCAATCCTGAAAAATCACACATTCAGCTATTGACTGAGTGCTACTAAAATACTAGGGATACTATGGTGAGAAAACGAGACTAAACTGTATCCTTATTAAGCTAACGCTATGTTACTAATGAAGAAATTGGCGCCACATGAAAGGGAGAGGAAGGGGGGACCAAGGAAGGCTCCACTGAAAAGGTACCTTATACCTGAAAGAAAAGGGGAAACAAGTAAATATTTTCTAGAAAATAGTAGCTTTTAGTTATTGTCCAAAAGTAAACAATTTAAACTAAGAAGATAAACACCACTGGAAATCAAAACTGGTAACTTAGATAAACAGAAATGGAAAGATGGGCAACTCTCTGTACAAGATCAATGGTTCTATGGAAAGAGTCAACAGACAATAAATACAGATCCTACCATATCAATTTTACCTAGGACTAGAATTTCAGGTGTCAGGCTACTGGATACAGATTCTGGTGTATGTGCTCTGGACGTGTATGTGAGTATGCACATCTTTGCTTATGTGTATGCTTAGGGAATGGGGGAATTATGTGTATGCATTTATATCTGTAGGTCTGTATATGTTTCGGTGTGTCCTAGAAAACACTACTGGGATGACTAAGAAAGGAGATAAATATTTATCAAGTAGTTGGATACTCTAAAACTAATGCTAAACAATTTCTGAAATATCTCATTTGATCGCTAAAACAAGCTTATGAGGTAAATACTACTGCTCCTTTTTATAAATTAAAAGAAACAAATCAGTTACAAAGACGAAGCTAGTCTTTCCATTCCATTCTTCATGTCTTTCTGAATATAGCAATGCTGAAAGGAATTAGACAGCTATTCCTTTCTGAAATTATCTTAAGATATATTGTAGGCCCAAGTCTATTCAAAGGATAACTTAAGTACAGGGATAAGAGCCAACACAGATTTCAGTTGGATTAAATTAAACCCCAAGAGAAACTGCAAAGGGCCAGGGTCCTAGAAAAGATAACCTTAAAGACAAAGATTATTTGGCATGGGAGGAGAGCTAAATCATAATAATAGCTACCATTTACTGAATAAGTTAATACATATACTGCACATTGCAGATAACTTTTAGGGACTTCATACACGTTACTTCACTTAATCTTCACAATTACTTCTTCCAACTGATTTCCCCCCAAGAAAACAGAAATTGGGAGTGCAGGGATAACATTCCAGGAGTAAGTGAACAAGATTCAGAGGTGGGAACAGCAAGAGCACCTTCCAAGAGACAGTGAATAGTACAAATTGGCAAAAGATAAAAGGGAGTTGAAAGGGGATAAGAAGAAATAAGACTGTAAAAGAAGGGTGGATTCAAACAGAACCTTAAATGCCAAACTAAAGAGTTTTAACTTTATTCAGTAAGCAACAAAGGTCACTAAAATTTGTGTGGTCAGAACTATGCTTTAGGAAAATTACCCTGACAGTTAATGGCCTAGACTAATAAATGCAATGGGAAAAGAAAAGTGGAAGAGATACTACAGGGAGAGAATAATCTGGCTTACGTGACTGAGGAGATGATGTTCTAATAACAGGAATATCAACCTAAACAGAGGACTGAAACTTTAAATGGGGGAAAAGCTATAAAAAACATGAAAATTTTATCATTTACATTCACCAAAAAAATGAAGTGAAGAATGAAACAAATGTACCCTTAAAATATAATACAGTCATGGTTTGACAAGTGTACAGAGTAAAATTAAAATGCTGTTATGCCATGTAATTACACATAAATAATATAATCCTGTATAATGTTAACATATCATAAAGTCTTTCAAGTCTTCTTATAAAGTTTATTTAATTAAAATTTCTGCAATTGCCCTGGCTGGCATGGCTCAGTGGATTGAGCGCAGACCTGCAAACCACACGATCGCAGTTCAATTCCCAGTCAGGGCACATGCCTGGGTTGCAGGCCAGTTCCCGACAGGGGACTCACGAGAGGCAACCACACATTGATGTTCCTCTCCTTCTCTCCTTCCCTTCCTTTCTAAAGATAAATGAATAAAATCTTTTAAAAAAATGATGCAATAAAATGGGCACATGATTCTGAAAACGCATACAGTACTGAAAATTTAAATGAATTCATTCTGGAGTTTCTGAGATCTGAGTTTCAACATAAGCTTTGTATATTTGGTTTGTATGTCTTCAGTCTCAACCACCTATATAAAGATAGGTAACTAAAATGCTTCAGGATTACTATGAGTATTAATTGAAGTAAAGCACACCACAATGCCTAGAACAGAGTAAGCACTCTAAATAGTAACTAGTTAAAGCCCTTCCTTGGTTAGGGATTCCTGAAAATTAGTATCTATACACAATTCCCTTTATCCAAGTCATTAAGTGCTGACCAAAGATAATCAGTAATTTAACAACTGAATACATCAGAGGAGCTCACCAATTTTTAAAAAATTGGATTCTTATTTTAAAAGTAGTAAGAAAAATACATGGAAAAACACGTGGCCTTTCTATAGGCCAGGCTCCACATCTCTAAAATAAGAGGTCTGAACTATTTGAAAGGACACAAATTGTGGGTTAGGTAGCCAGAGATTGGTTTGGCCTGCATGGTGTTAAAATATATACATATATATCTCTCTAACATCTAGAAACTGGGAGACTTAATAAATATGTACATTATTTCTGGTGTTTCTTTAATAATCAAAGACCTGGTAACATGGTTCTGAGAAGAAACTGCAGACCGGCACCCCTTACTAAATCTTACCAATCCGACAATCCCCTCTCCATCACAGAAATAAGGTACTGTGAAGTCACCAAGGTGCCTAAAAGCAAGGTAATAACACTGAACAAGCACCTGAGCAGGCATAGGACTCCAGGAATCCAGCATAGCTTAGATGGTTAGCCTAGACTCAGTGAGCACAGAACTGTTTTGTGGCTATAAAACCTGAACAATAAATACAATTCTTGACAAGACATAAAGTCAAGGATAAAGCGTAAGTTCCACAGCAACTCCTCAAAAATGTCCTACTAGGTAAGATGCAACTCCTCAGTGGCAAAGTCTACAGAATGTAATTAGAGGCCAGTTGTTTTATACAAGTCGTGTACAATAATTATCATACAGTTATCTGTATTGCATCATTAATCAATCACCTTTGATTGATTAATATCATAGCAATATGAAGCTTACTACATAACAAGAAATTAGGAGACTACTGCACTTGAAAAGGCAGGTTTCACAGGAAGTGTCCATGGGTTAGAGATACGTCACCAAGATGCAGGCAGGATCTTCCTGTGGTTTGCCTTGCTCATTTCCAGTTTCAGTTTTGACCGTGTGCTGACCCCCTTTCTCAAGTAACAAACCAAATTCTGAAGCACATGACTGGTAAGAATCTCTCCTAGGATAAGCCAGTCCTTCTTACTGCTACATGAAGCTTAACAAGGCTCCTAAACTGACCAAGAGCCTTACAAGGAAGCAAAAAAAGACCGAAAGCCAGGTGGTGGCTGAACTAAGGACTCCACAGGCAGGCAATACGTGGAATATGGCCACTATTTCTAGTAACAGCATCCAAGGAGCCAAAATGAAACTAATGACCTAGTGCTTTTTCAAAAAAAAATGACACCTAGATATAAAAAAATTGCACCCACACACATGCATGTATCAATATACAGGAGTATATCTGTGTGTATGTTCTAGCAAGACAAACCCACATGCGAATAGATAAAAAAGAAGAGTAGTAGTGTGCCCTGGCTGGTATAGCTCAGTGGATTGAACGCAGGCCTGGGAACCAAGGCATCGCCAGTTTGATTCCCAGTCAGGGCACATGCCTGGGTTGCAGGCCATATCCTCAGTATGGGATGTGCTAGAGGCAACCACACATTGATGTTTCACTCCCTCTCTTTCTCCCTCCCTTCCCCATCTCCCTAAATAAAGTCTTTAAAAAAAAAAGAAGTTTGTCAATCCCCCAAACAGTAATAAAGATAGAGCATTCCAACATTCTAATATTATTGAATATACATTATATTAGACCACAACCAATGCGGGGATAATTATCAACTTCTTGACAAGAGAAATGTAATCATCAGTTATTCCAAATATACTGTCTGATAGGCAACTTGGTAGAGAAAAGACTATAGACTTTGATAACCTAAAGACCTTCTGAAAACTTGGCTCTGCTACTTGAAAACCTGATTAAATAACTTTTCTGTCTGCTTCTCCTTCATTAAAAGAAGAATAACAATCCTCTTTATGAAACTGGATTAAATGAAACAATTTGCAAAGTAGCCTATACATAGAAAAGAGTAAATATTTAATAAATGTTATTCATTTTCTCATTCTAAGAAAATGTTATATAAAATAAAATTGTCTAGCCCAGGCCAGGTAGCTTAGTTGGAGTGTTGACCCAAATGCCAAAAGGTTGCAGGTTTGATCCCCAGTAGGGGCACAGATGGGAGGCAAACTGATGTATGTTTCTCTCTTCTCACCCTCTAAAATCAATAAACATATGCTCTGGTGAGGGTTAAAACAAAATTAAAATTGTCCAAATTCAGAACTAAGGAGTTCTGTGTCATTTAAACAAATGTTATAATATTTTTAAAGATAGAAATTATTATTTTTACTACATTCCTCTGAAATAAAACACTGGATTTTTAGTCAATTTTTTAACAAACAAATAGATGCAAAGTATAGGAAATAAAAAGTTACCCAAAAACTTCACAGAAAAATTGACTCTATTTCTATGTGCACTGAAAATGTTACCAAACTTAATACTTTGTTACCCTTATATTACAGACAGGATAGTCTTCAAGGGTAGAGCAAGAGAGGTTCATACAGCTAAATACTATATCAAATTCATTTATACAGATGGCCATTTTTAAAATAACATAGCTAATACACAAATACATGCTGTAGAAAATTAAACAATTATAAGTAAAGCTAATTTCCCTTTGTCTACCACTGAGGTAACCGATGTTGTACATCTTTTAAATCCTCTTTCTGTATATACATGTAGAAAAAAAACAACACATGATACTACACATATTACTCTAACAGCTTGCTTTTCTTTTTAACTCAACAATTCATCTTGAAGTTGTTTCCTTTAATATTGTAGACACACCTCATTCTTTTTAGCTGCTATAGAATATGTATAGGAGTATATTTTTTAGCTATTTTACTACTGATGGACACAAGTTGTCTCTAATTACTTTGTTTAACCAACAAGGCAACATTAAATATCTTTGTATGTGCCTCTTTTGCAAATGTACAAGTGTTTCCATAAGGTAGAAAGGTAGAAATGTAGACGTAGAAATGCATAGGGTATATACACTCAAAAAATTTTAACAAGATACTGCCAAAATGCTCTTCATCATTGCTTTACCAATTTAAATTCATAGCAGCAGTGAGGAAAGTACCTTTCCTCTAAATCCTCACCAAGAATTGAAATTAACAAGTTTTTCTGTTTTCAGACTGGTAAGTTTTTTAAATTTATATTTCCTGATTAATTTTTGTTAAATCTTACAAGTATTTTCCTCTGTTTCCTAACCTTTTATATCTCCTTTTCTGTGAAATGCCTATTATATCCTTTATTTGTCTTTTCTTTCTTAAAAAGATTTTGGTTTTTTTTTTTTTTAGAAAGAGGGGAACAGCCCTGGCTGGTGTAGCTTAGTGGATTGAGCACAGGCCTGAGAACCAGACAATCGCGGTTCGATTCCCAGTCAGGGCACATGCCTGGGTTGCAGACCAGTTCCCTGCAGGCCAGTTCCCAGCAGGGGACGCACGAAAGGCAACCATACATGGATGTTTCTCTCCCTCTCTCCTTCCCCTCCCCTCTAAAGATAAATAAATAAAATATTTAAAAAAAAAAAAAGAAAGAAAGAGAAACGTCAATCAGTTTTGTCTCTCGAATGCCCTGAATCAGGGGCCTGGCCCACAACCCAGGCATGTGACCTGACCTGGAATTGAACCCAAGACCTTTCTGCTCGTAGGACAGCACACAACCCACTGAGCAACACCAGTCAGGGCTCCTTTACTTTTCTAATGGCCACTTTTACTATCTTGTGGATACCAACAAATAGAGATGCAGTATAGTATAGTATGTTTAGTGTAACAGGATGGACTGTAGAGCCAGTCTCCCCAGTTTGAATGACAGCTCCAATAAGCACTAGCTGTCTGATCTTGGTCAAGTTACTTAGTTTAGCCATTCTGTGTCTCAGCCTTCTCATCTGCAAAATGTGGACAATAACTGTACTTACAAATACATTGAGGATTAAATTAGTTAATATGCTTAAACTTTTAAAACAGTGGCTAGCACAGAATACGGGTTATGTAAGTGTTTTCTTTCTGTCTATAGGATTTGCTGCAAAAATCTTCTCCCAAACTATTGTTTGTCTTTTAACTCCTGTTTATAAGTCTTTACTTACCTTTCCTCAAACAGTTCTCCATCTTTATTCTAGTAACAGAAATGATGTAAATAGATGAAATCAACAACTGACTGCCCTCACTGAATCTCACAATCAACTTCTCCTCAAGAATACACACAGGCATCAACCAAAGTATCTTAATTTTTAAATATCTTTCCACTAAAAAGAAAAAAAAGGCTAACTTCCATACTGCATAAAACACTCCCATAAGTCAGAAAAAAGACCGAGATAAGCCAATAGAAAAAACAAAACAAAACAAGAAAGTAACAGACAAGTTCACCAAAAACATGCAACTAAAAATGGCTCTTAAAAATATGAAGCAATCCACCCTGGCTGGTGTGGATCAGTGGATTGAGCACCAGCCTGCAAACCAAAGGGTTGCCAGTTTGATTCCCAGTCAGGGCACATGCCTGGGTTGTGGGCCAGCTCCCCAGCAGGAGGGGCACAAGAGGCAATCACACATTGATGTTTTTCTCCTTTCTCTCTACCTTCCCCTCGTTCTAAAAATAAATAAAATCTTTTAAAAAAAATGAAGCAATCCTTGACCTCATTTCAAAGAAGTACAAATTAGAAGTTTCTTTTCATTTTAGAGACCAATAAAGATCAAGAAGTTTTAAAATACATACTATGTGAGTGTAAAGAAACAGACATTCATAGACTGCTGGAAAGAGCATAAACGGCTATAGTTTCTATGAAAAGCCGTTTGGCACTGTCATTCCATGTAAAAATGTCCATACCATTCAATTCATCTATTAAATTCATAAAGTCTAGGAATTTATCCTACTGATAGGCACATATATTCTTATTAAAAATGATATACCTATAAAGCTATTTGTTGTAGTAATGTTTGTAATAGCAAACAATGGAAACAACCTAAATGAACATCAACAGGGGACTGGTTAAATAAACTAATGCATCCAGATGATAGAACACTGTGCAGCTGTTAAAAATGAGGCAGCTCCTGTCCCAAACTTCCAGTCAAGATGGAGACAAGGTAAAGATGGCTCGCCTCCTCACACAACCACTATGAAAATTACAACTAGACTACAAAACTACTATCATCCAGAATTGTCTGAAAATCAAGCTATATGGAAGTCAGACAACTAAGGAATTAAAAAAGCCACATTCATCCAGATGAACAGAAGGGGTGGAGGCACAGAATGGGTGGTCCCATACCCATATGTGGTGGATAAAAATCAGGAGGGATACCTCCGAGCAAGAGATCCTAGCCCCACACCAGACTACACAGCCTAGGGTTCCACCGCCAGAAAGGTAAGTCCCCAAACTTCTGGCTGTAAAAACCAGTGGGGGTTGAGGCAACAGAAGAAACTCTGAGATTCTCATAAGTTTTCTCTCAAAAAGCCCACAAAAGACTTAGTACTTGGGCCAACTCATTCCCTTTGGGCTCTAGCACCGAGGCAGCAGCTGGAAGGGCACCAGTGACATACAGGGAGGAACTCAAGTGCCTGGCACTGGGACAAATGCTAAGGGATAGCTTCCTCCCGGACAAAGCCCCAGATGCCAGGCAGTGGCATTGTCCCCTTTCTGGGCCCTTCCGCACAAAGCCACAGAGTGACAATACTACATCTAAGACTCCATCAACCTGGTTCACCTGGGTTGCCCTGCCCTGGCAATTATTTAAAGCTCTGCTCCATCCAAAGTATCAGTGAGCTTTTCTACACTAGACCATGCTACTAAGATAGGAAGTCAAAGCAGCTCTCCCTAATACATAGAAACAAAAACACGGGGAGATAGCCAAATGAAGACACAAAGAAATAAGGCCCAAATGAAAGAATAGAACAAAACTCCTGAAGAAGAACTAAACAAAATAGAGATAAGCAATCTATTAGATGTAGAGCTCAAAACAATGGTCATTAGGATGCTCAAGGAATTCACTGGGTACACTTCAACAGCGTAAAAGAGACCCAGGCAGAAATGAAGGTTGTATTAAGTGAAGTAAAGAAAAATTTACAGGGAACCAACAGTGGAGTGGATAAAGCCAACAATCAAATCAATGATTTGAAACATAAGGAAGGAAAAAACCATTTAATAGAACAGCAAGAAGAAAAAAGAATTCCCTTAAAATAAGAATAGGCTAAGTAGCCTCTGAGACAACTTCAAATGTACCAACATTCAAATCTTAGGGGGTCTGAAGGAGAGAGAAAGAGCAAGAAATTGAAAACTTATTTGAAAAAGTAATGAAAAAAAACTTTCCTAATTTGGTGAAGGAAATAGACAAATGAGCCCAGGAAGCACAGAGTCCCAAACAACTTGGTCCCAAACAGGATGACACCAAAACACATCATAATTAAAATGCCAAAGATTAAAGATAAAGAGAGAAACTTAAAAGCAGCAAGATAAAAGGAAGACAGTTACCTACAAAGGAATTCCCACAAGACTATCAGCTGATTTCTCAAAAAAAAAATCTTTGAAGGCTTGAAGAGACTAGCAACAAGTATTCAAAGTGACAGAAAGCTAGGTCCTAACACCTAGATGACTTTATTCAGCAAAACTGTCATTTAGAATTGAAGGGCAGATAAAGTGCTTCCTAGACAAGGTAATGCTAAAGGAGTTTATCATCACCAAGCCACTACTATACAAAATGTTAAAGGGACTTACTTAAGATCAAAACTATAAACATTAAAATGGCAATAAAGTCACAACCATCAACAACTGAATCTAAAAAACAAACTAAGCAAACAACAGAAACAGAATCATAGGTATGGAGATCATTTGGAGGGTTATCATCAGCTAGGAGAGGGAAAGGGGAGAATGGGAGAAGAGGTGCAAATTGGTAGTACAAATTTAGTTCAAGGTGCAATTTACGGAGTACAAATTGGTAGCTACAGAATAGACAGGGGGATGTTAATAGTGTAGGAAATGGAGAAGCCAAAGAACTTATACACATGACTCATGGACATGAACTAAGGTGGGGACTGCCAGAGGAAATAGAGGGTACTAGGTAGAGGAGTGGAAAGGGAGAAAAATTGGGACGATTGTAATAGCATAATCAAAAAAAATAAAGGGTCCAGCACAAATAACGCCCTTTTATTACAAAATCATAAGCATGTAATTCTATAACAGTATCACTCAAGCGCACCATACAACATTTTAGGTGAAATGTTCAGATTAAAACTGTAAATTACTACATCTGTATTATTACCGTACCGACCACACTCAAGCAAGCATTACTGCTGCTGGACCTTGTATTTTAAAAAACGAGGCAGCTTCATATATACAGATATGGAAAACTTTCAAATTACTATTGTTAAATTTAAAATAGCAAGATGCAAACAATCTGTATATTTTGCTATTATTTGAGTGCTGCTGATAAAGATGTTAATACTCATATGCTTATGCTTGTAAATACTAAATATCTATGTATCTAAATATCTAAGGACATACAAAAAACTAGTAATGCTTTTGAAGCGGGAATGGCTAGGGGACAACAGAAGAAAACTTATTTTTCAATGTTTACCCTTTTGTATCTTTTGATTTTATAACAGGTATGTGTGTTATTTTGTTTATTTTTATAATAAATTAAAACCTCCCTGTGATCACACCAAAATTGTATTAGTTCCCTTTAATGGTCATTTACAGCAGGTTGCTACCACTCAGGTAGTTTGTGGCTACTCTACTGGCAAAAGCAGAGGTTTACCATCCTAGCTGCCCATTATCACCCTCTGTGGAATGTTTTAAGCCTACAGATGTCTAGGTACCAGTCCAGAAATTCTTATCCAGTGGGTCTGGAGTAGAGCCTGGGCATCAGAATTTAAGTTCACAGGTGATACCCACTGATCAGCAGTCAGGACTGAAAACAGCTGGGTTAGAGCACGACACAAATAGAGAGGTGCCCATACTCAATCTCCACCTGAGTCACAATCAGTCTCACCACTAATCCTAACCACTTCACAAAGTTCTTAAAATGGAACAGATGAGTTGTAGACAGCACAATGAAAATCAATCACTACTGGATATATCACTAGATAGACAATATAATCTTCTTATATTAAATGCAGTGCATGTGCAGCAATACTAATGAATTCATCCTAGGTGGCATTTTAGAAAAAAAATTTTAGATTTTATTTTTTTATAGAGAGAGTAAGGGAGGGAGAAAGAGAGGGAAAGAAACATCACCGTGTGAGAGAAATATCTACCAGTTTCTTCTCGCATGCCCCCAACTGGGGACCTGACCCGCAACCCAGGGATGTGCCCTGACTAGGAATTGAACTGATGACTTTTTGGTTCGCAGGCTGGTCAGAGCTCAGTCCACTGAGCCACACCAGCCAGGGCTAGAAAGAACTTGGATAGTACTAGTGGACTAGTGTCCAACAGGCCGTTAACTGTGTGACACATGGGTTATAGCTGTCAACCTCTTTATTTATAAAATGAGGGAACAGAACAACATATGTTCTCTACTTTCCAGCTCTAAACTTCGGTACGGTAATTCTCTAAGAATACAAGTGTCTGAAAGCAACTACTGCTTAGTATACACTTTAGGATAAACTAGTAAGGAACTTTTTCATCCCTTTCACAGCTTAGGCCCAATTGCAGTCCAGTGGGTTAGTGCCCTATCACTCAGCTATGTAGTAGGTACTGCTGACTAAATTAAGTAATGCTTACAGAAAAAAAAAATTAGGACTCAAGCAATCTGATCTAATAAATCTTAGATAAAGATTTTTAAAATAGTGCATGTTATATGAAATAGGCCTACTAAATACATTTAGGCATTGAAGTCAAAGCATCTAATGCATCTAAAGCAAATGGCTCAAGTTTAAAATAATCAGACTTAGCGCTAAAAGGGATATCGAAGACTCATATCCAAACCCCTTATTTTACAAGAGAACAGGAGATTGGCAAAGTTAAGGACTTTTTCCAAAGTCATCCTGTCATTATTCATATTGTTAGAACCAAGATCTTAATATTTGTCAATTATTATTCACTGGTGTGTACTGGTATAACCTTATAAGGTTTATTATTTTAGCCAGGGATTTTTGATGACTAAAATGACCTTTAAAACTACAGATGTATATGATAGAAATTTCTTAATATACATAATTTCTTAATTTACATTAATCAATGGCTATACAAAAAACTTTGGCAGCTGTCAAGAGCACAGAATTTCATTAATCTGATATCACTGTCAAATACTTTCATAAAGAACATTAGCAAGGAAATAGGATTAGCATCTGTGATTAAAGGATAAAATGATAGGTTTTATTTCAGCTACATTAGTTCCACAGTCTCTTAGAGTCTACTCAAAGAGTTCTAAGTTCCAAAAACAAAAAACAAAAAACAAACAACCCCCAAAACTCTATGAACTCATTGAGGTTTACCTCCTGTCCTTCTCAGAGCAAATGATTAGCAGACTGCTCTGTGAACTTTTACAAAGAACCTTTTCTCTCATTTCTGTTCATCTGAAAGATGGATTCCTCCTCTTTTCTAAATAACTCATCATCTCATTTCAAATTTCTGACAATAATGAATTCTTAGCATGAACAAAACCTTTTAAAATCTTTTCCCCTATTAATTTATTAAATACTATCTCATTTCAAATATCTGATAATGAATTCTTAGCATCAACTCTTTTTAATCTCTCCCTCTCAGTTCTATTGTAGGCAGTAAAAAGTTTTGATTTATACTTCATCACTAAAAGAAAATAATAATCAAACCTGCCATGGTAAATAAAAAGCATTTAATGTGTAAGGTGATTATGAAATTTTTTTCTTTATAGGGCTCAGGACTAATTAATAACAATATTCATAGAATACAGTCAGATAACAATATTCAAATCCCCTAATAATGAGCAATCAATGAATTTAGAAAAATTTAATCATTTTCTTAATGAGGCAACTTTGGCAACAGTTCAAACCTAAGCTCAGTAGGCACTGTGATTTTGAAAGGGATGAACTTCCTGCCACAGATCCATGTAGTTTTCTCTTAATACCATCTCTTCTATTTTGTTTAGCTATAAAACCTAGAAAACACCTATCTCAAATCCTCCTCAGAATAATCCATGAGAGGTAGGGCATTTTCTAAAGGCCTATATTGTTCTAGGCATCGTGCTCTGGAATAATTTTTAAAAAAATGAATAAGAACACATTCTACCTTGAAAGAGTTCACAGTTTAACAGGATAATTTTTATGAAATGTGATAGATAATAAGGAAATGGACAAGGAATTGTGATTCCCCAGCAGTACAAAGCCCTAACAACTTCTCTCTAGGGATGAGGGTGGCAGTACCCCAAAGGAGAGGCAGGACATGGAGATGACACGGAGGAGACTTTTGAAATATGAGCAGGAGTTCTCCAACATAAATATGGGACGAAAGAAAGGAGAAAAACACTCCCAGCTAGAGGGAACAACGTGTACAAGATGCAGCATTATTCCCATTTAAAAGATGAGGAAGATAAGCTCAAAGATAAGTGAACTAGCTGTCTAAAGTCGGCACATGCATAAGACACGTAGATGATAAAGCATTATTCCCACTTTAAAGATGAGGAAGATAAGCTCAAAGGTAAGTGAGCTGGCTACCTAAAGTCATCACAAGAATAACAATTAACAATGTGGAAACAGAATACAGGTCTTCTGATTTTAATCAGCTTTGCATACCAGGAAATTCCAGTACATGTTGGATAAGAACATCAAACAAAGATTAGTTTTTATCTCCTACTTTACTCCATCTTAAGAGATGGTCGCTGCCTGCCCCTGATTCTAGCAGAAGAAATAATTGGAAAATAGCATTTATTTAATTCTCAAATCAGTCCCGGGAGATAGATGTTTTTACTATCCCCATTTTGTACATGAGAATACAGAGGCATTCAGAGGTTAACAAAAGTTGGAAATTAAGTGAAGATTCAAACCTAGGTGACTAACCTGACCAAGCATCTGAACTACAGCATACCCTACAGATCTTATGTACCCTTGCCAAGTAGCCCTAGGTCATTCTTTCATCTGAAGGTATCCGGAGTTCAAACAAGTTCTGGGACATATCATAGTCCCAGATTTTGTATTATACCATACATCTCAATGTTAACACAAATCCTCAAACTTGGCTCCCTTATAAATCTGGTCTCCGTCGAGTAGGTAAACCTGTGCATGAGGTGGCATGGGCTCTTTCAGCAGCAGTTCACAATCTGATTTAATCAGACAAGAGCAGACCCACTAACAAAAAGCAGTAAACAAAAAGGACACCATAAAATAACAGCATGAAACCTGAAAGTATAAAGGAGAAGGCCCTAATCCCCTTTTTTCACCTATATGTCTGTGTGTGTGTTTGGGGGGGCTGGGAAGGCAATGGAAAATTGTTTCAGCTGTGCTAGCATACCTGCCACTCACTGCATAGGAGTTAGGAGTTCAGACCAAAGGATGGCGTCTGAAGTAACCCTTAATTTTTTTCATCAAAGGTTCACGTGACAACTGTAGGACATCCAACAACCAAACCTACCTCTTGAATATTAATGAAGCAGACTGTTTGGAACTGCCATGGTTTCCTAGCACACTAAAAGGACTTAAGGGAATCTGGGATAAGCACATAAGACAAAAAATATTGTCAGCAACACTGGATTTGCTAATGGCAGTTGATTATTTGATATAGACACCACAAAATGGTTTTTCAATCTGTCAACCTGGTATTTCACCTTGTAAACTATATGGGAAAACTAATAAATACTGGAATGAAACCCCTAAAAAAGGTTGTGCCCTATTATCTCTAGAACTTTAAAGATATACGAATCAACCCATACCCATTTTTTTGGTATGGTCTGGAGTTGACGGGTCCTACCCCAGTTCAGAAAAAAAGACATTTCCATTCAAGGTCCCTCTGAGCCCTATGGATCTCTAATTCTCCAGATCTGAGACTCTTCAGTCAGCAGTTTGGATTCTGCCAGCACATCCAAGCTAGAGGGCACTATCAGGCTTTCCTCCAAGGTCTTCCAGTATGGTGAAAAGGAAAGCTGATACGGTTACCTCCATCCCCAAGATGCTTCGTGTCTTCAGTGTCACAGCCACCATCATCCCATTTCTGTGACTTTAGCACCTGCTAATGACTCTTCCAGTACCCTCAACACCCACCATGCAAAACCCACATGTCAGTTTCAAGCAAACAGAAAACAGCATTTCTTCAGTGTCCTGAATGAATGTCAATCAGCTCTGGATTATACCAGCTAAAAGGAGAGCAAAGAAACGATGAGGAAGGTGGGGAGAAGTTTCAAATATATTTTCTCCTATGAAGCAGACACTCTATGACCTAAGCTATAAGCTAAGTAATTCAAAAAGCAAGAAACTGAGATAACAGATGTAATACTTTGACTATGGTTAAAGTGGTAATATCATTCCAGATCAGTCTGTAGTGGGGTTGCTCTAAGCCTTAGAAACAAAGCTGTGTTTTCTTATTTGTTGGTCCAAGTTTCACTTACAGTTATATCTCTTAGGTGGTATCTGCCAAGGAGTAGGTGAAAGTGCAGGGCAGCTAAGTCCCTCTGGAAACAGCCTAACCCCAACCCTCAACTCCAAGACATGTGTATATGTACTTCCATGGTATAATCTGCAGCTGTGTAAATCAGTGAGGCTCCAATGGAGAGCACCTAGCATCAAGTGACACTAAAATGTAAAGTGGTAAAAAAAAAATTGGAAAATTAGATCAAGTAGGAAACTCTGGCCCATTTATATCTTTCCCAAATATTAAATTAGATATATACAAATATTAAGTAAAGACGATTTGAATTCTAAAAAGATTTTATACCCTTGAAGGCAACTTCAATGCTGGGAAGCTGGATACGGACAAGATCTGCTTTTCTGGTGTCATTTTTCAGGTCTTATGAACTATATTCTCTTAAGGGCCTGAGAACTACTTCTGGGTACAAAAAGGTGAAAAAATTTAATGTAACTGCTTCTAAGGTTTCATAAAATCTCAAGTCCTTGGAAAGGGAGAGCAACTTGAAAAGAGGGCAGTGGGAGAATCCAAGCTCAATTAATAACATCACTATTTACAAAGAGGAAAATCTTACATCCTGTGTAAGAAACAGGATTGTTAGCCATTTGAATGCAATTTGATTTCCTTCATACAAAGTGAAAAGCACTCGTCATAACTAAGATTTATTTATATGAAACATGAAGCACGTTTCCAGCCTGAAGATATTGAATCAAGAAAACTAATATTTGACAAAAGCAAAAACAAAGTTTATTGATATATCTTACAAATAGGAAAAAAAGTGTTTCCTCTGAATAAACTACTATGGAAAAACATGGCAATTTGATGCCAAAGGGTCACTTTTTCCCCCAAAATAAATGTTCGGATGACTGGACTCAAATGGTCTATGATAATGCTCCAAGCAAATTTTTTTATTAAGTCAACTAGTATGGCCCGTTCATAAATGCATGAGAAGGAAATGAATTAAGTGGGTTAAGAGACCTGGTTGGATGACTGTGTTTTGAGACCTGCTCACAGGAAGCCACTACATCCTGCCTGAACTCAGGCACGCCGTCTCTCGATTCAAGTGGGGCGAGTACAGGTGTCTGGCCCCGACCCCTCCCGAGCACCAGCGCGGAGGCCACTCGAGTCCCAAGGCGGCCTGTTTCCTCCGGACTGGGGCGCCTTTTTCAACCTCGCCCAGGATCGTGGGCCCAGGAAACAGGCAGCCCCTTCCCCTCCCGGCCAGCCCCAGTTCCCCGCCCTCCTCCTCCGGCCGCGCCTCCGGTAATTGCCGCCCGGCTCCCACCTCCGGGCTGCTCCGGGGCGCCCGCAGCCGCCCGCAGGCCTGCGACTCAGGGCGGCCGGAAGCGCCTCACGCCCCCGGCCCGCGCCCCGAGCTCGGGCTCCCGCGCGTCCAGGCCGCGCCCCCAAGACGAGCCCCTCAGGCCGGCGCGGCCCAGGCGCCCAGTCTGGGACGGTTTCTCGGCTCTCTCCTCCCTCCCGACAGGGGCAGCCTAGCCCACGCCGCCCTGTCCGGGCGACGCCTCCCCCAACACACCCCTCTTCCAGCCTCACCCACGCTCGCTCTCCCCACGCTTCTCGCCCAGACAAGGCCCCCGCCCAGGCCCCCTCGCGTTCCCTCGACCCCAGCGCGGCTCGGCGCCACCACCCCCGCGCGCACGCCGCCCCCTCAGCCCCGCGGCCGCGCCGCCGCTGGGTGGGTCCCGTCAGCCAGTCCCCTACTTACAGATCTTGCCCCGAAGACTCTGCAGCACTCGGACCTCGCGACTGTCCTCGTCCCCAGCTTCGGGCTCTGCCGTCGCAGTCGCCGCCGGCACTTCGGAACAACCCGCCGCAGCATCAGGCGCTGCTACCGCCGCCGCCGCCGCCATGGTGCTGCCCGGCCCGTGCCGCAGCCCCGCCGCCTGCGTAGCCCTGCGAGGCGGAGCCCAGCGGCCCCCAGAGAGTGTTAGCCGCGCGCCTGGCCCCGCCCCCGGCCTCCGCTGCCGCCCCGCCCCGTCGCGGCCCCGCCCCCGCCCCACCCGGGCCCGCAGTCTCCGCGCCCCGACCCCGAACCCGCGCTCCCGCCCCCGCGGGAACCGAACTTCTGGCTTTCCTCCTGCTCGCCGCATAAAAGCCCACGTGCTGGCCAAGTGAGGCGCCAAGTCCTGGCTCTGAGCAGCCTTAAAGCCCACTTAGGGAAAACCCCGGGCCTCCCGAAATCCCCAAATCCTGCTGGTAATTAGACTAGGCTCCCTGCACCAGAGGACTTCCATACCTCCTAACAGAATGGAATTTGACTTCGGTGGACCTCAAAACTCCCTTATTCTAAAGAGGTGCATTAGAGATTTTCTCAATAATATCCATATGTCCCCTACTCCCAAGCCACACAGCACACACTACATGCAAATCCTTATTTTTAAGACTTTGAAAAAGCTGGTGAAAAAAAAGGATCATAGTCCCCAGTTACAACATGAGTGCAGTGCCTGACACTCTCCCGCAGAGGAATTCTGACGCCTTTACTACCATTTGTGTATTTCAGAAACAGCAAAGAAGGGTTGGGTCTCCCCACAACACCCCCTTTCCATAAATGGGCTTGTTAAAAAGTTGATTGACACTAGGTAATTCTTCAGTCTTTTACTAGTGGTTAGCTTTATATCAAGGGAACTCTTTACAGTGAGTAAACTGCATGAATAATACCCTGGTATGTGATGAGGAAGATGATTTCCTGGTCTTGAGGTGTTCGCTGAAGTGCCCTGAGAAGGAAGAAACTGTGACTTAATAGGGCACAGTAGTTGTTTTCCAGGGCAACAATAGGAATCAGTCTGTAAACAAACATTTTTTGAGGTTCAGCATTAGTGATAGCCTCAGAGACTATAAAACAGTCAAGGTGAAGAGATCCCCGGCCCTCCAAGCAGCTCAGTCTATGGGGAGACAAAAAAGGACAGAAGCACTGAGAGAAAAGAACTCAGATCAGGAAACTGGGGAGCCTTCCTGGAAAAGGCACTGAGGGGTCAACTGAAGATGAGCCAGGAGAGGCAGAAACATGACAAGGGGTAGAAACCACTGGGCAAAGGCCGAACAGCCGGAAAGAATAGCCTCAATATGTGTCTGTCACTGAGGAGTGACACTTCGATTTTGGGTGTGTTGCTGGTGATCTCTACATGATATTTACACATATTGGAGAAAGTGGACTTACCTCTTTTATGTGGATGTTTTGGTGTCATTTCAAATGGTAAGTTTGACACTTGATTTCCTATTTTCCGTTTCAAAGCTGAGTTCACAGCAATATTCTGTTATCTGGGCTAAAAACTTCGACTCTTTTAAATCCCTTGTCATCATACTGTTTTCAGTTGTCACATCCTTCTCATTCTGCCAAAAATCTCCTTGTCCTTCCCTTCATTTCTATTCCTGGTCTGGTCCTCGTTAAAATAATCATTTGAATAGTATCAACATGTTATAGCATTTGCTTTTTTCTTTGTTTTTAAAAAGACATGAGCTTATGAGACAGGCAGACGTGGGTTGGAGCCTAAGTCTACCACTTTAATATGTACAACAACATTTAATCAACCTTTCTGAATCTGTTTTTTAACAGTAAAATGGGAATGCTATACTTACTCCTTCTTCTTCAAAGGGTTATTGTCAGGGTTGAATAATTATTGACGTCTGTGTGTGGAGCATTTCGGGGAACACTGGACACGTAGTAGGATTAACTCAGTAAACATAACCTCATGCTCTTGACTGGAATTTTTGTAAGAGGTCTCCCATCCCTCTCATTTCTCCTACACACCACTTAATCTTTCTAAAGCAAAAATTGGAGTTTGTCACTCGTCCACTCTAAAAAATATCATTGACCAGCAAGCTTCACTATAGGCCATGAAGAGTGCTAGAAATGACAGCGGAGTAAAGTCAGAATTCCTCAGGCAAATGTCCAGTGCTGGAACTAGACCCAGCCTACCTAACTCCTCTTACCACCAGGCGCGCTGAGTCACTTTTCTCACCATCCTGACTCTGCTGGGGCTGACCTTCTTCCTGCCTTGCCACAGGCTGCCTCATCCATCCATCCATCTCTTTCTCACGTAGACAAAGATTCTCATTTGTGCTGTTCTGCGGCATTGATCACTTTCCACATGGTATTATGTGCCTATGTACTTGTTTATCTCTTCTCCTAGATTTGCATTTTTTACTCCTTCAATAAATATCTGTTGAATACATGGATTGAATCACTTACTTCCTCCACTCAGCAGACTGGAAGATTACCATACCTGTTTTTAAAATTCTGACTTGTATTTATTATTCATTATCATACCTGTCCAAAAAGGTTAAAATAGGAATGGGAAACTTTAATAACATTCTGTAATTTGAACTTAAAAGCTAGTTTTTAAAGCTGTGTCTCCTTTTAAAAGTATCAATATCTGTACAGTCTCCTAATTTCTCTTCTTTTTCACTAGCTTAACCCTAAGTCCATAACTCTATTAATAAACTGTCACTAAAGGTATGAAAACAATTTTAGACGAAGTGACCTTCCACTTTTTTCTCTCAAGCAGTATTCCTATTGCAGATTTCAGAATTTTCATACTGTTTCACTAAAATCCAGAAACTTCATTTTTTCTTCATCCAAGATCATTCCTAATTACTCTAACTCTGAGTAAACATTTGAGGACATTATTATTTTATTACTGATACTGGCCTGATTTTCATAGATCTTTAGCAAAGTCAGTGTTTCCTTAGTGTAAAGTAGTCAGGAAATAAAATTTTATGAAGACTAAATAAGATTTACTCACAGTACAATTACAAGAAGGCTGTTACCTCTCCTTCCTTTTATTGCCCTTGCATTGTGTTTTAAATTCATCTAGAGTTCCTCTCATTTCTTCATGATGTTTAGTAACTGGAACAATATTGCATCATGCACAAACTTGCACTTCACTTCCTTCCTCAAATTATTAATGAATGTGTTTAAAGGCCACCTCTCCTATCTCTGCCCCCTCTGCTCTGATGAGCAACCATTCACTACTATGTCCTTTCCTCTTTCTTCACCAGTTTTTAACCCATTCAGTCATTTCCACCCATACATAAAGTGCCTTGCTTCATGGTGGCTGAGGTGGCATGGTGGCATGCTTCAAAACTGCGTTGCCTCTAATAAGAAGATGTCCTACAGCTAGCAGCTAATTCCAGGACTTGTCATTTACACAGCACGATTGTGAATCAGCACCCATCAACCTCTAACACAGCAATAAAAGGGGTATCTCCTGGTCCTGAGTTATTTATTACCTTCTTTCTGGTGAGTCAGGAGAAGAAAAATGTGCTTGCTTTTCAGTATTTAAGTGGAGATTATTTACATAGGGCTTTACTCTGTCCTGAGGCAGGATTATTTCTAGGGGACTTAGGAAGGCAAGTTCTTTTGGTCACTGTTGACTTGATTTCCCCATCAGCTCATCAGAGTACCGTTTGTATAGTAAGCATTATTCACTCAGTTACATGGTACAGACAACCTCTAAACCAACCAGCATCTTTCATTTTGGTAAAGTTGGACTGGTAGAAGGTGAGGTGAGAACGGAAATACTCAGAATAGTTGTGCAGAATATTCAAAATATACTTTTAACATTTTACCTTAACAAGGCAAACTGGGCTATAACAAGGTTGCGCCCAAAAAATATGGACAAGTTTTTATCCTAAAGCTTTCAGTTCCTCCATTAAAAATATTTTCAGATTTGCTCAGTTCCTAGAGGAGGGTGCTAGACTGACTGCTGGACAAAGGCACAGTCTCTGCTCTTAGGCCAGTCTGACTTGAGCTGTTTCTCAGTCTCCCTGCTTTTGAACTTGATGGCATATGCACTCCACCTCCACCTCACTCTTCTTGTCTTTTCAAACTGGCAAAACAATGGATTCGAAAAGAAAACTGGAAAGTTGGGCAAAAATTGCGCTTGTTTCATCTGCTACTCTTTACTCAAGGAATTTTTCTATTTGTCCGGGCAGATTTGTCCAGGCAGATTTGTCCATTCACCGTGCAGCTGCAGAAATGTTCCATCCAGTGGCAAGAACCAGGCTGGGGGACCTCAGGCCATGCATGGCCCAGCTGATTTTCATAATCTAAAGGCATAGCTAAGATCTCCTGAGGCCGAGGAGCCTGTCACCCACCTGACTGACATGTTTGAGTTTGCAGCTGTCAGCAAAGGAGGATGGGGCTGGTGACCCGCCTGACTGTACTCATTGCAGGTCAGAGATCAATGTGTCACCTCACAGTCCCCTCCTCAGTGCCATGGGAGAACAGTGGAATGGTGGTTGGATAGATAGTGACCTTGTGTTTTTCCAAACTCCGAGGAAGGAAGAGGAGAGTTGGGTGGAACTAGAAAGAAACTGGCTACAGAGCTGGTTCAAAGTCCCCTCTTACAGCAAAACCCAGGGTGGGGAAAACATAAATGAGGAGGGAGGTTTAACAATGCAAGTCCAAGGGGGAACTTCTCTGAAAAGTATCTCTATCCGCTGGCCAATCACCGTAACTAATAGTGGCATATGCCGAGCGCTTACTTTGTGCCAGACTATGCATGTGGACCCACACATGGTTGATATTATGATTGTTTATTGTTGGTTTTGCTGGTATTGTAATTTCCATTTTATAGATGATGTCTCTGAGTGCAGAAGGGTGAGAAGACTTCCGCAGTTCAGGCAGCTAGTAAGTAGGACAGGTCGGGCCCAATGCAGTCGACTGCAGTGCGAGTACCCAGCCACGCTGCTCCAATGCCACCCTAGGAAGAGACATCTCCCGCTGGATATTTTTCCCAGTGGTGAGTGTTTGGGTGAGCCTAGTTCTTAGAGGAAGTCATTCCTGATGGTGAGAGCAACTTCTGAGTGGCTTCCATGCTGTTTTGGAGGTGAGAAAGCTGTTGGGGGTTTAGTCCGAAAGGGGAAAAGCTGGCTGTGTCGAAGAGAACCATAGGAGACTCTTGTTTGAGCCAAGAAGAGCATAGGCTGCTCCTGGAGACAAAGAGGAGTCCAGAAGGAAGGGACTGGAGGGGGAGGGCAGTTTGGAGGAGGAGGAGGAGAGGCCAGCAATTTGTGTACTAGCCATTTTATTGCAGAAGCAGAATTCTGAGGGTAAAAAAAAAGATTTATTCCCCTCTCCATACCCTTCTCTTCCTGCTCTAGGACTAAACTTCTCTTCTGCCCTGAGTGAAGTCTCATGCAGGACACTACTGTCAGTAATATTAAGTTTCCAGTGCAGAACAATAATCAGAACTTCTGATTTCAAAGTAAAAACATCTCCTCTTCCCACATCTGCCCCAGGCAGGGAGGCTTATGGGGAGATGTGGTAGGATTGGGGGAGGGGAGGATAAGATTGAATTCTTGCCTTTTTCCTGAGCTCCTTCTGCTCTTGCCCAAGTTGCTGGCTCCAAGGTTAAGGTCTGGACAATTCAGTTTCTGGTAAGAGTCCTCTTCCTGGCTTTCATATGACAACTTCTCTCTATGTCCTCATCTAGCCTTTCTTTGATGCATGCACATGGGGAGAGAGAATAAGTCCTCTGCTATCTCTTCTTATAAGGACACTAGTCCTGTTGGATCAGGGCCCCTCTCTTATGACCTCATTTAACCTTAATTCCTTAAAGGCCCCATCTCCAAATACAGCCACACTGGGGATTAGGGCTGCAACATATGGATTTGGGGGGCGGAGTGCACACATCGTTTCCATAGCAAGATGGCACGCACTGCCAGTCAATCACAACACTTTTTCCAACTGAATTTTGATGAACCTCAGAACACTGTGTTCAGCCTTCTCAAGATCAAAGCCTCTTGGACCTGGGATTCATTTGTGTGTCTTAGTTTAACAAACCCCAGGGAGCTACAGCCATGAGAGACTTAATTCAGAGGAGAGAAATATGAGAAGACGTGGCCGGTGAAGATGGCAAGGCATAGCACAAAGACCTCAGGCCCTGCTGGTTGAGGCCCCAGCTGCTGTATGTTGCGCAAACCAAAGTGCTGTGGGTGTTGACCAGATGTGTGACTTGAGTATTGTTCTTGGGTGAAAAGCTTTCCAACTTGGCTTTTTGACCCTCCAAGAGAGTCTTAGTTACTCAATACATTTAATACATCAGTTTCCTGCTTAAAGTGGTTAGGGAAGGTTCTGTTGTTTCAAGGACCGATACGACTGATATTTGCACTTTATGTACTGATATGCCAGCTCTTTGCAGTTCCCTAAATGTACAGGGCGGTTCTGTGCAGATCTACTGTAGCCCAACGGCTCCCTTTGTCCAGGATTCTCATCCCACTCAGACCACTTCGGAGGCCTTTGGCTACAAGTAACAGGAAGCCTGTCAGAGAATGGCTCAAACAATTACAGTTGGTTTTGTCCATAAAAAAGAAATCTTTATGGGTCTTGAAAAAATTAAAGATAGGATTACAGTATGATACCCAGCAATTCTACTTCCGGGTATATGCCCAGAATAATTGAAGGCACCATCTCAAAGAGAGTTTAATACCCTTGTTCACAGCACCATCATTCACAGAAGTCAAAAGGTGGAAGCAGTCCAAGTGTTCATTGAAAGATGAATGATGGTAAGAAGCCAAATGTGGTTTATACATACGATGTAATTATATTATTATACAATACATTATATATTATAGAATATGCCTGAATCTTGAGGCTAGTCATTATATTAAGTGAACTAAGTCAGTCACAAAAGACAAATAAGTATGATTCTACTTCCATGAGGTCCCTAGAGAAGTTAAAATCCTGGAGACAGAAAGTAGCGTGGTGGCGGCCAGGGGCTGAGGGAGGATAAGGCGGGGGAGTTGCTGTTCGGTGGGTGAAGGGTTTTGGTTTTGTGCGATGAAAGGAGTTCTGGAAATGGACACTGGCGATGGTTGCAAAACAGTGTGAATGCAGTTAAAGCCACTGAACTGTACGCATAAAAGTAGCCAAGATCCCTTTTATGTTATGTATATTTTACAACAGTAAAAACTTGGGGGAAAAATGTCCTTAGGTCCACAAACCACAAATGATTAATTCATCAACTCTACCAGAAGGTTCTGGTTTAGCTTCTATGCAAGTCTTTCAGCTTTGGCCTTGTGGTCACAAGATGACTGCCGAAGTTCTAAACATCTTAACATTCAATGGCAGAAAGAAACATTTTCTTCTGTTTTTTTTTTTTTTAAATCAGGGAGAAAAACCCTTTTCACACAGGGTTTTTTCCCGTGGAAGTTACTCCCCTCCTGCAGTGCTTCTCCCCACCCTGATCAGGTATATTCTTCCTAAATCTCATTCATAATCATGATGAACATATAATTGCTTCAGCCTGATAGATAGTCCCTGGATCTGGAAATTGGACTCTCCTGCCAAAAGCGAGTTGCTGTCTGAGAACCAAGAGCTGAACCAAACCAACGTTCTCTTGTGAAAGAAAGGAAGCCAACAGCCATAGAGTAGACAGCCAACTCGAACCGCCAGACCACCATACCTACCTCTATTTCAACGGAAAATATTTCAGTATATATCATGCCTGAGATTTCCCTCCTGGTTTACCCCCATAGAATTTGCCTCTTCTTCCTTTTGCCACTAGAGTACCTCATGTGTACATTCACTTGAATGCTCATAACACATTCACCATTCCTATTTGTTTGCCTGTGTATAAGATTCCCAAAGACTGGCCAATATTTTATTGGTCTTTGCCTCTCTAGTGTACAGAAAACATGAAAGGACACAGGAGGCGGTTACTAACTGTTTGGTGAGTGATGGATGGATGAATAAATGAATGAAGAATGAATGAATAAATGAATGAGATGGCCTATGCAGAGAGGTTGCTAATAAATGAACTCAGCATTCTGAATTTAAAACCCACAAGGAAAACCAGAGCAAACCACATAACCATGTTGGGCTGAGCCCGGACTTTGCAGCAAGCTTAGGTGCAGAGAAAAGGCAACGTCTCAGAAGTCAGATGAGGAAGGAGAAAAGGAAGGAGGCAGGGTCTGGGGTTTGCAATCCTTCCCTCGGGCTAGGGCTGTGTGTGTCACAAGCAGCTCATTTTTGGCACAGACGCCAAGGACAGCAGAAGCTCATGGGTCACGAACTGCTGTCCAGTGGTGGGCTAGATCTAAACATCTTCCGTGTTTTGTGGGTTATTGTGGAAATTGGAAAACCGATTTCAAAGTAGCAAGTTGTTTTCATACTTGTTATTATGGTCAGCTCTCCAGGCAACCATATCAGCCTGTGGCTACACACGAAACCCTGCTAACATCAGTAACCCAAAGTTCTTGATCTTGCCTCCACCTTCCACTTGCCTGAATAATTCAACCTCTCCCTGGTGATTTATTTCCACGAGTGCCCCAGTGCTCGGGGAGATCCAGCACTAGCAGAGCGGGGGTTGCAGGCCTTGTTATGTTCTTCTTTCCCCGCTGTTGCTTCCCTTTGTCTCCGTGTCTACTCAGGAAGTAGCCTGAGGGGTCCTCACCACTTTACGGTGCCTGTCTGAGAATGTCCAGGCCCACCCCAGGAACACTGTCCCTCAGAGCCTGTAGAGCTCCCAGGTGTCGGCCGAGCTGGTAAGAAAGGCCATCTCCTCCAGGTCTAAGCCCCCCACAGCATTGCCTGGGCTCAGGATCTCTCATGCAATCAACTCTCGACTTTGGTTCTCATCACTTTTCCCATCAGGCCTCCAGCTAGTCAGAGATTTCTAGGCTGGAAGCAGGAGACTTTTCTGTTATAGTTAACTCAACAGATACTTTTATCTAGAAAGAATTAGATTTTTTTAAAAAACCAATTTACGACAACAAATATACTATACTAACACATGTTATAAAGGGTCAGGGCTTCATTCTCTCATTACATTCTTGATCTCACCCTCTTTCGACGGAAGGCAGAAAGAAGCACCAAGAAGACAACAACAGCCTTGGCCTGGGCACGTCACCTTGGGCATCTTCCCTCCCATTGGGTCTACAGCCATGAGGGTTCTTCTGCTTTGCTGTCCTATGGTAGAGGTCAGTAAAGCTAAATACTGCTTTGCTAGCCTCCCTGACGGCTAGAGTTGGTTATGTGACCTAATGAGATAGGAGAGGGAGCCCGCTTCGGGCTTCCAGAAGGCTTTTGCTTTTCTGGTAGAAGGGACAGATGACAATGCCACCATACCTTCTCTCTGTGGCCCCCTACCTTCTTTCTTCAGTGAACGTAGATACAATGCATGGAAGGGCTGATGGGGAGAGTGGCATCAAAATCCAAAGGGATATAAACGAGATGCAAGTGTGTAATCTTTCGTCTCCTCAAATGTCTGTCCACGCCACTCCTCACTCTGGTTCCCCAGGACCGCGTGCCCTCCCCCTGCGTCTCTCCCTGCCCCTCCCCTGCTCCCACCCAATGTGTCTGCACACACTCCTGTCCCCTGTTCCCCATGGCTTCTTGTGAGAAGAGCTGGTTTTTCATTTTCTCCTTAGATTCTACCCATGTGGCTTATACCACTTCTCATCCTCTCCCATTTCCCCAATTCTGCATTGAAAATCCCAGAAATCCAGTCTGGACCCTCCACAATCTTCTGCACAGTTGGGTGTGGGTGGATGGGAGGAGCTGAGCGGTCCAAGCAGCACCAAATTTAGAAGCAGGAGGAGGACGGGAAAGGCTGGCAATACCAATATGTGCGAAGGGTAGCAGGTTTTTTTCACCCTCCTCACACATGTGCAGAGAAGATCTGTAGCATCTTTATTTCTCTAAAAATTATTCTTATCTTCCTTATGAGCCTCCAGTTGCTGAATAGAAGAGAAAATACTCTGGCACAGCAATTTAAATAGACATTTTAGGTAAATAGTCCATCTCTTTATGTAAAAAAGCTTAGTGTCTTAGATATCTGAATCCTCCCTTCCTGGCGTTTTGAGATGGTGTCTGGGTTTGGGGTGGAGTTCCGGCTAACGCACTCCCCGGGCACATGGAAAAGATGGGATCCTCAGGTCATGCAGCACCTTCTGCATCTTTGCTGCTTGCTGCTTGTGGGTGGGTGGTCTGGACACTCCCTGGGTTGTATCCGCCTCATCCCTGGGAGTTCTGTGAGCAGCTGCTGTTGAGGACATGTCTACAGTACCTGTGGTTCCTCCTGGGCTGAAAACCTGCTATGGCTCCCTGATGACTCAGTCTCTGCTCTGGCTGCTGCTGCAGACCCCACATCCTCCATCTGACTCTCTCTCGCCCAGAATATCCACCCTCAGCCTTGGTGCTGACTCACTTTTCCCTCGTGATGGCTGGCGCCTAGAGGCCTGTTGACTCTCACCTCAGGTACTTTCCAGGCCTCTGGGGCAGGTGGGGACTCCTTGTCCAATTTATTCCGCACTGGTTCTGGGAGCAGCCTAGAAAAGATTATATCCCCTCTCTCTCCCTGTAGAACCAAGCTGTGCTGTTGAGTTAAACCTAGATATAGCCGCTCCCGGGGTGGTGCCAGCCAACCTGCAAGGTGAGCCCCTCCCAGAGGCCCAGAGGCCCAGAGAAGTCTTCAGGAGCCCTCCACTTAATTAATAAACCCCCCTCTCTGGGCGGAATCCGGAGAAGGGAGATTGGTGTCACCTCCGATATCCCTGCCACCGCTCTCTCCTTTTCCCCCCTTACGTACTCCACTAGGACTGACAGGGTGGATGTTCCTCTTTCTTTTCCTGTCTACTCCAGGATTTCCCTGTGTAAAACCGTGGTCAAGTTATTTTGTGATATGCCGACAAGAGAAATACAAGAAGCTAGGATATCTCTTCTCTCTTACAAAGCTGAGCATTTAAGATTATATGGCTGAAAAATCCTAAAATCCTATTTGAAAGCTGACAATTACATTTTCTCTCTCTCTCTCTCTCTCTCTCTGTTTGTATCACTTCTGTAACAACCCTAAACCTCCCCAAGGCCAGTGGAAACCTCTGCAAATATTGGCCAGGGAGACAGGTCAAGGTAAGGAAGCACAAGGGTGGACAAAGGTGGGTTTATGGTCCTGAGTATACAAAACACAGTTTATTCTCGTTTTATTTATTTATTTATTTATTTATTTATTTATTTATTTATTTATGTGTTATTTATTTATTATTAACCTACTTTTACCCACCCCCGTATGAAAGAAAGCAGCATAAGTGGGTACTTCAAAACTACTGTCACCCTTATATGTATTGATGATTTTCCCCACCACACGTCATGCTCTCATGTGGTTGCTGCACAGAGGCCTGTGAGGCCGGGCCGCAGCCCTGTGGGCAGACCGCGTCTGTCCAGTCAATGGCCAGAAGAAGATGCAGGTCCTCAGACAGGAAACCAGAACTCTGAGGGCAAATCTTAACAAACAGAAAAAAGGGCTCTTTTCCACCCTCCAGGTTCCTTGGCCTGGACTCACAGGGGCCTGCAGACCAGGTCAGTCCTCCCAGGTGTGGGCTCATTTTCTCCCCAAGTGGAACCAGGCCCTGGGGTCTATGAAGGGAGACATCTATGTACGACTGTGCCTCCCTGATTCTATGGCTTGAAAAAAGGTTTTTACTGGGAGGAATGACATTGGGTTATCAACTTTTTATTTTGCCAAGCAAGTATCTTTTTTTTAAAAAACCCCACTGTTTTTACACTCAAGGTTTATTTATTTTCTTTAAAGAAAGGACATTTAACACCAGAAGGTTGGTGATTTTACTGTAAGGAAGGCATCATTTATTGGTAAGAGAGAAAGCCACTTTGGAGGCCTGGAAAGGCATGGATCAAAGGCATAGAAAGGAGGCAGGGAAGGGAGGCGGCCGGGCTCTTCCGGGGGTGCTCGGTACACTTCTTTGCCTCCAGGGCTTGTGCAGGGGCCGAGGAAGTGAGTGCATGTCACGGAGATCCTTGAGTAACAGGGTGAGAATGTCAGCTCCCAGAGAGTCAGAGTGTTTGTTCCATGAGAAGGAAACTGATACGAAGAAAACCATGTTTGGGAAATTTAAGTTGTAGGTTATGTGCAGCCTCTGATCGAGTTACTGCATTTTGAGGGCGAGAGGCTAGGGGCAGGATAGCCACTCAGGGGAGCAAGTTTGGAACCGTCCTAGACTTTGGCTGAAGTGTGAGGTTTAGTGGGAAATGAATGGGACACTTTTCTTGTGTCTATTATTTTCTATATTGGTTCCCAAGATGAGGCTAGGGGGTGATTTTAAACAGTGTCACAGATACTCCTAACAGCCTAATAGATATGCACAGGGTAGACTTTCACATTTTAGGCAATTCCTATCTCAGTCAGTACAGAATTCAGTCTATATTTACACAGGCTTTCTACTTTGGTTCACTTTGTCCTGATGTCTGTATTGGTATATGGCTTGCAGTTTTCCTTTGAATCACTTACCGTGGTTCATGATTATTTCATTAATGTGAGCATTTCAGTAATCTCTGTTCCCTCCACTAAACCTTAAGGACCGTAAAAACAGGGCCCATGGTTTTTTTTTTTTTTCAACAGTTATATCTCTAGCACCAAGCATGGGGCCCGACATATGACAGGTATCACAAAAATATTTACTGACAAGTAAAATGAGTGAATGAATAAATGAATTTAGCTCTAGGAAGAACCATTTGAGTCAGCCTCAACACATACACTTAATGAAGTGCCTTCCTGTGTGTGGTCCTGTGTCTATGTTTTGTGACAAAGTGAGGTTCTTCAAGGCCACAATCAAACAGACAAAAAAATGGATCCCATGATCGCTGCTACAGGAAGTGGTCGCGGTGGTTCCAGGCGGCTTTCTTTCACCAGCCGGCGTTCACGAGGCCGGGCGCTGGTGCAGTGCCACCTGTCGGAAAAAACAGAAAATGCAGCTTTTAGCACAATTGACTAACAAACACGTTGCAGTCCCTTCGGACTTTTGCTCATTGAGGATCTTCTTTGGCATTTAGGGACTTTTTACATTTTTTAAACTGACCATTTCCTTACTCTTTTGCTATTAAACAATGGCTTTGTTTAATCCCATTCTCTACATTTCAGATAAAGGAATATTAAATTGTAGTAAAATATCTGTATATAAAAGCAGTCATGAATGGAACAAGTAATAGAATTACCTTGTGTGCCATGCAGGTGTTGCTTGACACAGATATTTGTGATAAAATACATTCTATAGTGAGAGGGTGGCCAGACTTTCATTGAGAAAGGATGGTTGAAAAGAAACTTCAAAAACATGCAACTCCTTAGTCATTTACTGTAAACATCTGTTATATTACTCTGGAAAAGTGTGCAAATAATGGTTAATAGAATCCTGGCCAAAGACATTACTAATTAAGCCTTACAAGGATACAACACTGTTAAACATTTTATGTCAAATACCTAAGCATACCTTGGCCTGTTTGTCCATTTTAGCAGCAATGCTTGTTGACTCCGACGATGCTGAGCTCCCAGCTGCCTCCTGTCAGTGGTTTCGTTATGGCAGTGTTATCCAGTGGGATTATTGGCTTGCTTATCTCCACTTCCGGACAAATCTCCAAACTTTTAAATAATCTTGTTTTTGGCATCTGATATTTTGTCTTTGCTTTCCTGGTTCCTGGCTCCATCTCAGCAGTAGAAGCTTTTCATGCTTCTTTTTGCTGGAGATGTGAAAGGGGGGAGAATATTTTCTTCTTATAGATTCCTGGGCAGTGTTTGCCAACAACAGACATGAACCACATGTGTGCACATGTGATGTGCTGACACTTTCTCCTCGTTGCTCCATGTGTGTGTGTAGCCTTGTTTGTGGTATTTTGCACCATATAGAAATTGTCAATTTTTGTAAAGTCATACTCAGTTTTTTCTTTGTGATATTGCCACCATCATTTTGTGCTCAGAATATGTGTTTTTTCCAGATATCAGATATACATGCACTTAGTTTTGATGTTGTATTTCTGATTTTATTTTTTCCATTGCACTCTGTAAGTCATTGAAATTTACTTTAGTGTATCAGACGAACCAACCTTCGCATATTTCCCCAAATCGACAATCATGTCGACACCATTTGTTTAACAGACCATTTGCTTTTTCATTGGTTTATGTTCTTTCCTTTAAATCTTACATGTCAGTATCAGTTTCGTGACTCTCATTTCTGTTCACTTAAGCAGCCTGTCAGTTATTGTACCGACACCATATGTTTTTCGCCACAGTAACTGTTTACTGACTTTCAGTACCTAAGTCTTGCCCATTCCTATTCCCTTTGGAATTTTTCTTACCATTCCTGTTTGCTTTCTCTTCTAGATGAACTACTAGTATCATCTTGCTGTTTCTGTAAATACAACTATTAAAACTTTGATTCACTCTTTTACATCTTAACAAATGTTCATTGAGAATTAATGTGTAGGAGCTAATAAATGTTGACCACATAATAATGCAAGCAACATTTTTTAGTGTATATTTCCTTATGTTCACACAACATTTAAGGCAGGTGTAAACAAAGGAAACATTTCTTCAATGTAGAATGGGATGGCGGAGCAACATAGGATTCAGAATTTCTTCAGGTCAAATCAGAAAATCAAAAGTTAGAGAAGAGGTTAGGAGAGAAATTTGGAACGGGGACCTATGGGCTTAGAGTCGCATACTCTGAAATGAGACACGGCATATAAACAGGCACGGGGTTGGCATCTCAGTGACACCTGTTCTGGGTCCTGGGTTCATCGTGGTCCGTGGATCCGAGACCTCAGCTCTGCAGCTGGGCTGGATAACAGCCGTCGTAGCCACGGGAAGAAAGAGAAAAAAGTTAGGGCACAATAAAGTAAATTGACCAACACTTCTAAAAAGTGGAGTTCACAATCACACCAAGTTTTATAATCATCATTATAATCTGTGAGTGCTTGGTACTTGTGCTATTGGAAAAATTAAGCAACTTTAATTAGAAAGTATCAAGATGCCCTCGCTGGTGTAGCTCAGTGGATGAGCGCAGGCCTGCAAACCACACGATTACAGTTTGATTCCCAGTCAGGGCACATGCCTGGGTTTCAGGCCAGTTCCCAGCAGGGGATGCATGTGAGGCAACCATACATTGATGTTTCTCTCCTTCCCTTCTTCCCTTCCCTCTAAAGATAAATAAATAAAATCTTTAAAGAGAAAAAAAAGAAAATGTGATTTGCCAATATTAAGAAAAAAAGAAATCAGGGTAGAATCCATAAATTTACAATTTCCTATACTGTCTTCTAGAAAGCAGCTATTTACATTGAATAATTTGCAAGATTTCTGTTAATGTAAAAGCAGAAAGTGCTTAAGATGAGGTAGATATAGTTAACATGATCTATAGAAGAGAAGCATTAAACTAGGAGCTAAAACATATGATTTTTAAATATTGAAACCACTGCTTTTATTTCTCCAAGATGTCATTCAGATTCTCTCCACCTGGGTCTTGTTTGTCTCCAGCCTCTAGGAGGAGTTCAACATTCTTCTGGAGAAAGAATGTTGGAGAAGGTTCTTAGAGAATTCCAAGAACCAATGGAATTCTCACGGCCACCTTACAAATTGTAATCCTAATTATTATTATTTTTGTAATAAAAAATAAGGTAAATGCCAAATCTATTAAACTATAAAATGTGTGATGTGTTTCTCTCAAATTATCTCGGGTGCTCCTAGGGGTACACCTACTCTGCTCTTGGGGAAGGGGCTCCTAACTGTAGCCATATGCAGAGACAAGGAGAAAGAATGAGAGCAGAACATGAATGAAGATATTGCAGAAAAGAGGTCAAGAGAGCACATGACAATGATAATGATCCAGCATACACCTGTTCTTTCACCTAGTTGGCCACACGGGCTCCTCCCTACCCTGGGAGGGAGGGAAAAGAGTGGCACCCTGTGAAACCAGGGTGATCCCTGGGGTGGGCTAATTGCAACAGGTACGAGTCACTCTCTGGTCCTCTGGCCCTGCCCATGTCCCTTCGTCTCATACATGTACTCAGGCCCTGTTCTCTCTAACACACACACCACCTGCACCTAGGATAGCCTTCATTCTGCCTCCATGACTGGAGAAAGGGTGGACATGAAAGGCCAATTGTTAGTCCATGAGCCTCCAAGGTGACATTTTTGGAACTTCCTGGGAAATCACCCCTTGCCCTCAACCTCTTGCCCTCTCAGGGTCATTGCCAACCTCCACATGCCTCCCTCACAGGGCCATTATGCAGGCTCATGTGGGTGTGCTCTTGAGGTGGAGCTAGAAAGGAGAGTTAAAGGGTTTTCAGTTCTGTTCCCAGACTGCTGAGTTTCACGGAGAAGAAACAAATGATGACTGTTCTGCAAGGCCACACAATGAGCGGCTTTCTCCCAGAGCCATGACCTTTACCCAGGAAGAGGCTGAGTGCACTTACTGAGTCTCTGCATTTGCTGCAGAGAATCTGTGGTAAACAGAGCAAGAAGGCCCTCATTGTCACCAAGGGCCTCCAAAACCGCCAGAGCTATTTTCACAGAGCCCTCGGTTGCCTGGTCGATGGCCGTCATCCAGTTTTACTAAAGCAATGGATTATTTAAAGTTAAAAAATAATTTATTTAGTTGAATTGGGATTGTCCTGGATGATTGCCAACGACTGCCAATGTGGCCATCCCATGGCAAACGTGTTGGTTGCTCTCACACAGTTCATGTTTTCTCCTGCGCTCAGAGACCGCCAATTCTGTAGTTACTGGTGACAATGAGCCTAGTTCCAGGTGATAACCCGTGCTGTGGCCATCTCTTTCCTCTTTGCCAAGAATTGGTCTAAACTGTGAACTACTGAAAACCTTTGAGGAAAGGGATAACTACGCCCTGCTGCTCTTCTTCTTGCTCTTGGACTTGTGTGAGGGGCTTATAACTCGAACTGGCATTGGCCATTTTAATTGTGAAGGTAGATATTACAGACAGAGCTGGCAGATATGAATAAAGACCTCAGCCCATTTTGATACCACTGAGCTTCAGAATTGTCTACTTTGGGACATCTTAAGTTGGATTTTCTGTGGATTAAAGTCTAAAGATCTGAACTGATCTACATAATTTTCCCCATCTGACCTAACATTATCAGGCCTAAAGCAAACCCTTCAGCAAACAATTTGTAAACAATCTGGTTTTATTATGGCTTAAAGCAAGATGCTGGACTCCAAAGGATTTCCGAGGAGTTTGATGGTCCGGCTGTGTTATGGAGGAGCTAGAAAGTGATTTGAACAATAAACATCTGGCTGAATGGCTGAATGCAAGAGGGAATCTTCTTTTTTGTCACAACAACAGCCTACTTACCTGAGAATCACCTCTTTCTTTGTGGAAGAACTTGGAACTGAGATCCACCCACCCACCCATCCATTCATCTGTCTACTGATGTATTCACCCATCCAGCAAATATATATTAGACCCCCTGCATGGGAGCATTTACCAGTGCGGCAGTGATGGCAGCCCCCAGTTTCCTTCAGCAGGCTGTCGGGCATGTGATGACCATGGCAGTGCTGGGGGCCATGGGCTGTGGGATCTTTGGTCACCAGCCTCCCGGGCTCTTCTGGAGGCAGTGCCAGAAGCACCTCAGCCTACCAAAGATTGTCCAGTGCCACCCATGTAGAGCTACTGTGTCAGCTGTGGGGTAAAACATACTGCAATCGTAAGATCGGCGCTACCGCATCACTATATGCAGAATAGATGTCACTGGCTTGGAAGAAATTCTCTGAGAAGAGACCCAAGAAATGGTGCCTCATCAACAGTCACTTGACAGATGAGGACACAGACCCAGAGGGGACAAGTCACTTGTTTTATAGAAATTAAAGCCATCAAGCATATGCTTAAGGTTTGTGCATTTTACTGTGGTCAGTAAAATGCACCATTCTACTTCAATTAAAAAAAAGCAAAAAGAAACAAAAGAAGAAATGACCTTAGATATTTTTCTTAGTATCATTTAAAAAAAGAGGGATAAAGGTGAAATTTTGAATAAAGAGAAAATCAGTGATACTTTACATATTTTAAACTAGTAATCATGGGGATGGTTCAGTTAATTTATTACCCTTGTCTTACTAAAGGCTCTTCTAAATCTTAAGTTGAATTTTCAACAAGATGCTTCTAAATGCGCGGTATGCGATAGGAATGCTGATATCTCTGTGATAATCTTTAAGTTCAGAGTCCTGCCTTGAAGTTGTTGGCTCCGCTCATGGGTTAGGAATGGTCACAAGGTTCAGAATGGCCTGGGTGCTTGTAAAAAACAAGCTTTGGATGGCCATGAGCAGTTCGCCTGGGCCAACTGGGTTCATCTCTAACCTCAGCAACAAGGAATCCTAAAGGCATCAAATGTCAGAACTGGCTTGGAGAACACCTAACCTCATCTCTTCCCTCCCAGGAGGCACAGGAGTGAGGTTCTATGCAGCAAAAGGGGAGTTCATAGGCCCACTGAAAATCCAGGGGTAGCATTCACTTCTGGCACGGGTGGATTCAGGGCTAAAACGATGTTATTGGAGCTCCCTTTTCCCCGATCCTCTGGTTCTTCCATTGTGCTAGTCATAATCTCAGGAACTCCCAGGTGGCCCCACTCAGCTCCAGGTGTTCCACATGCTGACCAGAAGGATGGTCTCCAAACTCTGTATCTCCTCAGCTCCAAAGTCAAGGGATAAACACATTTTCTCCCTTACAGCATTCCCAGGGGCCCTTAAATCTTATTAGCTTTGAGTGGGTTACAGGCGTATTGCTGAGCATGAAAATGCAATGTTTTGATTGGCTTAGACCTAGGTTACCTGCTTCTTCCTCAGACCTCTTCCCAGATAAATGGACAGCTTCCTTCTCTTCTAACGGGACTTCCTGCTGCCACTGTGCCTCTGTATCTGTGTTGCCACCCTTCAAGGCCAGGCAAGTTCATGGTATTTGTACAGATGGAAAACTATTCATGGAGCCATTAGGATGTCTGGCATGCCTTTATTTATGGGTGGGCGAGCCACGCATGCTGCAAGCTGCGTGTCTATCTGCATGTTCCATGTCATGGCCCTTACTCCCCAGTGTGGCATCCATCATGGCACTTGTCCCCTTGCATGTCTCTCATCATCATTGCCCCCAGCAGGGAGTCCCTACCTGTTTAAGTACCAGAGGGGAACAAAGCTGGAAAACTGCCAGAACAGTACATAACATAACATGATTCTTCACATGTGAGCTCACTTCATGTTATGGGAACAGTTTATCAGACCCAGTCTCAGGGCTAGGAGGACACTAGTTCTCAGGCCCCTCCAAGGCCATGGGAACACTGCTCCCCTTAGCTGCCCAGACACCTGGGCGAGGAAGCCAGGCTGCCTCCACTTACCCTACAGTACCTCTTTCTGGTTTCATACAACCATCACACACCTGTTGACCAGTGTCTCTGAGGTGCAGTTCCCTGGCTGCCTGGCTGGGGAACAGGCTGTACATCCTCATGGCTCATGAAGCTGTTGGTCTCATCTGGCCTCTGAGGGTGGCAGCCTCTTGGCCCTGGCTGCTATGAGAGGTGAGTGCCGTTATGTAGCAATCCGCAGGCTTTTAGGTGTCCTAGTACTTCACCTTCATCCTAAAAATGCCATTTCTTCCCCTCTACCCTTATTAGTGAGTAGATGGCCCTTGGTGGCATCTCTTTGCTCTATTGGTGGCCATTTGAGAACACTGGCAAGTCGGTCTGTGGTATGTAGCCGGTGTCCATGGCTAGCTCTTGGCCCACAGATGCTTCTCATTCTTTGCAGATAGTTCACAGGCACCTTCTCATTTCACCCCTCTCACTGGGCGGCACCGCTCCAGGCCACACCATAGCAGCCATCCTTACTCTGTTGAGGTCTTTGCATGTTACCTCAGGCCTGTGTTGTGTGTGTGTGTGTGATATGGAGTAAACTCCCAGTAGTGCAGACAGGAAGCACGCGTAACTAGTTTATGGAATGGGCTGTGCCTGGTCAGCCACACTCCAAGTCTGGTCAGCCACACTCCAAGTCTGAAGCAGAACCTGTTCTGTGTCTCAAGTTATTACCTTGTCTTATTCTGAGTGTTAACTTAATGTTAAAAACTCTCAGGGTTGGGATATCAAACGGTAAGGTAATACTGAGAAAATTGACAATAGTGTGTACAGACTTGGTTAGCATTTGCTTCCCTCCGTAAGCTAGGCAGAGAGCAAGTTAATGAAGAGGAGCGGGAGGAAGGGCCCCCCAGGACACTGTTGGGAGGGGCTCTGCTGCTCGGAGTCCCAGCTGCAGTGACAGTGCCCTCTGCTGGCAAGATTTTCCTCTCTGGTCTGCATGGAGGTTGGAGTCCCCTCCAGGTCTGTCTGGTTCCTCGATCTTCAGCGATGCTGCGAGAATGATGCTTGTGGAGGATAGGGCCGACCAGGCTTTCGCACTGGAAGTTACCCAGGGGTTGCAGGTTCCAGCAGTTGGGAGTTTAAGCCCAGATCCTACCTCGACTTCCATCAGCTTCCCCTCCGTGCAGACAGCTTATTTACATTAATCATTTTCCAGATATTTTTTTTAAGAAAATGCTTTTCCTAAAAAGGACATATTCAAGATCAAGTTGCACATATTCAATCAAGTTTATGAAATTTCTTAGTTTAAAATTTGAGAAAATGAAGTGAAACGCTGTTAAAATAAACTCATTTTTTTCTGTCTGTGGATCAGGGGATGCGGCATCCTTTACAAGCACCAACCCAAATCCGACACTTCGAGTTGCCACGCGTCATCTCACCACAGACACGTAAGACGCTGCTGCCGGGGCCCGAGCCCACCCTCGGCCAGGCCGACCTGCCTGCCGCTGTCTGGGTGTGTGTGTAGGGGAGACTCTGGGCTGGAAAGCTGGATGGCAGAGTCATGACAGGCCTCGAGGACCACGCTGCTGCAGTTACTGACGAGCCAGCTTCTGTCCCTGGGCGACCACCAGGTGGGTGCTCGAGGGCCTCTCCCGGCCCACTCTGCCCTCGTGGGTTCTCGCAGTTTGCCCTCAGGGCTGGGTCTCTGCAGCCACATTCCAATAGGCTTTTTTCCTTCAACCAGATCCTACTGGACCAGGAGTTCACCGACCAAAGGGATCCAATCCCTTCAACAGGGGGCAGAGGACGGCGGGAACCAGATATCCTTTTCCAGAAATTGGCGATTCAGACACAGGAGTGATAGTCAACCTCTGATGGACATTTGGGCTGAAAGGGCCTGTAGGGCTGGCCAGCATTTCCCACTGCAGCCCGGAGGGGCGGAGAAGCCTGGTCCGCACAGAGAGAACTTAATGGAGGTGACACACGGGGACACAGAGAGGGGGTGCCCTGGAGAGAGAGGTTTTGGCTTCCAGGTTCTGTCCTACGCTCTTGTTTCCTCCCCACATCCCGTGTTGCTCAAACAGCAGGTGGCCCTGAGACAGGTGCCCTTCTGTTCAGTTTGCATTTAATGCAGAGCAAAACAATTCCGAAAACTTTTGCCCGAGAGCTCAGAATTTAAATTCTGTCCAGACTGCCAGGAACACCCAGAATACAGTGGGGCCTCTGCTAATTGGATTTTCTGGATAAATAAGTCTTAAGCAGAGAACTTTCTATTTGTTTCCATCTTTGTTACAAAAAATTGTCTAAAATGCATAAATAAAAAAACAAATTGGAAACAATTTAAATGTCTATCAGTAGTACACTGGTTAGAAATTTGTGAGTGGAGTACTATGCAAGCATTAAAAAAATAAGACGGAAGATGGTCTGTTAGGGTACATAACTCCCTGTGTTCTCAAATCACCGGCCATCTGAATGGAGCGCCCATAGAGATTCAATCCCTGTCTCCGCGTATTGGTTCTAGTAGGTGACAGGCAGCCTGAATACTGGCTTTTCTGGTTACGTATTCTGGCGAATCCTTTCTGGGACAGACTTTGGGACTCTCCAGTAAGTCTGGGTATTTGGTGGGGAGTCCCACTGGCCGTCTGGACTGGGTGGCCCGGGTGTGTGGATTTGGAGATTCCCTATCAGCTGCCAAGTGATTTCGCTTGGGGACTCCCCTTCTCTGACTCTCGGCACCTCCTGTCGTCTTCATTTTTTTATCGAATCATTGCACTTTCTGGTTCAGGTTACAGTCCTGGGTCATGACTTTGTCAGGAATTTAGGTGCCTTCTGGTTTTCAGAACTCTGTCGGGTAAAAAGCTGCCTTCTGGTTCTTGCGATATTACTGAGCTTTATCTGGTGGGGTGAGGTGGGGGAAGCCTCCATTCTGGGATACAGCTGTTTGGGGTGAATTTTGGCTGGTTGGTTGACCTATGCTGATAAACCTGTGACTAACAAGAAAGTGGTTTTTATTATAATATTGTTTGGCTCATATATTGTGTAATCTAGACTCGGGAGAGTGCTGGCCGCTGAATGGGTCTTTAAGTTACTGTATTATACAGCAGTTAGAGTTGTTTGTCAAAGATCAGGGAAGTGGACCAAAGTGCCTTACCTAGAACCTCTCATGAGTTCATATAATAAGGATGCAGGATTAAAAGGAAATAGATTAATGGTCCAGAGAAAAGGGAATGTGCCTGTGCAGCAGAAGGTCAGAGGACAGGGACCAAGAAGATCTGAATATCATGGCAACTGTGAGCATGGCCAGGGTTCCCACGGCCCCCCAGCCCTGGGGGTCTTCCTCCTTACTGGACTGAGGGGACTGAGGAAAATAAGCCTGAACTGGTGTCACCATCTCGAACCCATCAGGGAACCAAATTCGGTGGAGGACAAGCCCCAGCCGGGGCAGGGAAATCCCCTTTGAGAAAACCTCCAGCGGGAGTCGGGCCAAAGGGCCAGCCTGCTGGATGTCACGGGCATATGCTCTGCTTTGTACATCACATCTGTTAAACTGGAAAAGCTCTGAAAGGACCAGAGTATATATGCCTTTAGAGTGGACAAAGGAGTACACAAAAGCTTTTGAGTCCCTGAAGGTACACCAGCTTCTGCACCAGCCTTAGGGTTTCAGAACCTACTAAAGCTCTTTCAGTGATAAATTCATGAAAGGCAGGGTGTTGCCCTAGGAGTCTTCACCCAAATGCTTAGTGACATTTCACAACCCATCGGCTTACCTATCAAAGAAATTAGATGACACTCTCCAGGGGTGGCCAGCCTCCTCGAGGGCTGTGTCAGCCACACGTGAACCCTTATGGGAAGCTAAGTTTTCCTTGGGACAGTCCACCAAGTGTTGAGCCTGCTGGAGTGGAAGGGAAAAATGTGACCCAGTGGAAGAAGGGGCAGGTACCAAGCCATTCTTCTCAACAATCCCAACGTCTTCCTCAAATCGGGAAGTTAAATCCTGCCTCTCTTCTCCCAGAGCCCAACTTGGCTACACTAATACGTGACTGTGCTGAAATGACTGATGAAGAGTGTTCTAGCAGAACTGATTTACAGGACCATCCTCTAGAAGAAGCAGACTGGACTGTCTATGCAGATGGAAGCAGCTTTGTGGACAAAGGGAACAGAGAGGCTAGACGTGCAGTTGTGGCTCTGGATGGAGTTAGTGGAGGCCAAGGCCTTGCTGCCAGGAACCTCTGCTCAGAAAGCTGAACTGATGGCACTGACGAGGCACTGGAACTGTTGTGCACAAAGAGGGTGAATGTGTATACCGACTTCAGGGACACTTTCCTAATTTTGCAATCACATGGTTCCATCTGGAAGGAAAAAGAACTGTTAGCCTCCAAATAAAAAGGAGAATAAGAATGCAGCAGAAATCTCGAAATGATTAGAGGCTGTTCAGGTACCTTTACAGGTGGCAGCTGTGCACTGCCCAGGGCTTCAGAAGGAGGACACTGAAGTGGCTACAGGAAACAATCTGGCAGCGAAAGAGTCACTAAAGGAATATTTATAATAGGGTTTTGATGAAGAAGGAGCTGATGGTGGATGGAGAAAGAATAAGAAAGGAGTTGTACAACTCCCTGAACATTTAGTGGAGTCAGTCGTGAAGCATTTGCATGAGGCCAGTCACTACGGAAGAGACTCATTAACTATGTATATTAAACCGTGGCTCACAGGTCCTGGAATTTCTAAAGCCATACAAAAAGTAACTGTTAGATGTGCTGTGTATCAGAAGAACAACCCAAGACAGACCCCCGCAATACCAAGGACACTGCCCGCTTGAGGACTGGCAAATAATAGACTTTACTCAGATGCCAAGGGTCAGAGGGTGGAGGTGTTTGTTAGTCTTTGCCAACACCTTTTCAGGATGGGTAGAAGTCCACCCTACTAAAACAGAGAATCCTCAGAGGTAGTGAAAGCCTTACTAAAAGAAATAATTCCTCACTCTGGCCTTCCTGGCAGCATCCAGAGTGTTAATGGACCTGCTTTTGTTTGAGAAATTACACAAAAGTTTAGTAAATTTTCAGGAATCAAGTGGAGACTCCACATGGCATGGAGACCTCAAGCTTCTGGAAGAGTGGAGAAGATGAATCACACTTTGAAGAGAAATACTGCCAAACTGTGTTAAGAAACTCATCTCCACCCTGGCTGGTGTGGCACAGTAGACTGGCCTGCTAACCAAAAGGGCGTTGGTTCAATTCCCCGTCAGGGCACATGCTTGGGTTGAGGTCCGGGTCCTGACTGGGGGCGTGTGAGCAGCAACTGATCAATGTATCTCTTACACAGCAATGTTTCTCTCCCTCTCTTTCTTTCTTCCTTTTCTTCTCTCTAAATATAAATAAATAAAATCTAAAATTAAAAAAAGAAACAACCAGTGAATGCATAAAAAAGTAGAACAACAAATCAATGTTTCTCCCTTCCTCTCTCTCTCTAAAAAAAAAAAATCAATATTTAAAAATGTAAAAGACAAAAGAAAAAAGAAACTCATCTCCCTCGGGATCAAGCTTCACCTATCACCCTGCTCAGGATATGGGTGGCTCCTCAAAGTGGGGTTCAACCCAGTCCTTAATGAAATTGTGACATGTGACCATTTCAGGCTATGATTGGGGTGGGAGACATGTATATAGATTAAGAAGTGAAGGTAAAGAAATATGTGAAACATTTAAGTCAGACCTTAGCTGTAATGAATGACCTTGCCTGCAGTAAAGACTTCTCCTCCACAGGTTTGCTGCATTCCTTTGGGCCTGCAGATAAGGTGCTACTCAAGACTTGGAAGACAGGATCTCCAGAAAGCCAACTAGGGGAAAAGTGGACTGAACTGTAGGATGTCCTCCTCACCATCCCCGCCACAGTGAAACTGGCAGAAATAAAAGCTCGGATCCATCACACCAGAGTAAAGAAAGCACTGGAGGGACGATGGACCGCAGAACCTCAAGAAGACTTGAAAGTCATATTTTGAATACAATGACTTATATTCTTTACTTACTTTTTGCTTAACCCCCTGTTATTGAAAACTTATTCCTTTCAAACGGGATGAAAATATTTTGGTATATTTAGCAGAAATGTTCTAAACATCTCTGAATTTTGCCTTGCAGGAGGAACTTATGATGAACCAACTCTCACTTCATATCTTATAGGTGTTTGTACTCCCCTGGAAAGCCTTTGAAATTATACTTAGTTTAAGGATATCAACAAGAAAATAACCTACTCTGATATTTATAATCGGGGACCTGTGGTAACTCTAATGGACAGGGAAATGTTTTCCTTAAAAGTCACAAACGCAGCCCCAGCTGGAGAGTGTGCAACTTTGGTCAACTGTTAGGAACTGTTTTGTGCTTCATCATAGTTTGCTGTTGCAGGCACTGTGCCCCCTTATGTGAATCTGCAATTAAATGTATTGCTGAGCCCCCTCCCAGAGGGTCTAATGCTGAGACACGTGCTCAACAGCAAAATGAATACTTCCGTATGAAACCAATCTCCCAGAAATAAGAGAGTTTAGACTAATCGTGGGGGAAGGGTGAGGGACTCAGGAGTTGGGAAACTTCAGTTTCAGGTAGCAGTTGCACGTACAAGCTATTGTTCTAGGAACTGAAGGTATGACCCACCCTGATTCCAGGAGACAGTAAGCAGTTCTACCTTTGTGCCTCAGGAGGACTGCAAGCCGTCAAGATGGTATCTGAGCGGTTGTGCTCCAAGGTGAGACACCCACCGCCCAGGGCACAGATGGAAGAATGCAGCTGCTTTTATCTGATAACTTTTCCCTGGATTCCAAACCCCTTACCTATACTTCTTCTAAAAATGGTCTGTTTAAAATGGAATTTAAGACAGTCTGTCAGGGTACAAACCTGCTGTCTTCTCAAATTGCTGACCACATGACTAAAGCTCCCATAAAGATTCAAAAAAAAAAAAAAAAGAAAGAAAAAGAATAAGACAGATCCATGTGACCCACCATGGAAGGTTCTCCGTGATACATTGTTAAGTAAACAATAAAATATCGAATGCTATGTGCATTGTGTTTTATTTGTATGAAAAAAGAAACAGGAAATGCATAAGTTCATAGGTCCACTCAGGCCCGGATGCAGAGGGTACCTGTGGGGGCTGCCCGAGATCCCCCACAGCGCGCGCCTCCAGGGAGACCCCTGGGACGAGAGGGACGCTCATGTTTCTCTGTGTATCCTTTCATACTGCCTGAGAGAGAAAACAATTTACAGTACACACGTGCTGGCTCTTTACTACATACATAATACACAAGCACGTGCCAGTGTGCCTGCACACAGCCTGCTTTCCACTTCTATTAGAAGTACAAAGCACTTATTCCCCTCCAACCATGACAGTTTCTGGAAATCGGAGTAACAGGAGTAGGAGGATCTTTATAAATGTCCTCACTGCTGGAGTCACTCTCATGCGTTTGCCTTCACCTGTAGGAGCTGTCAAATGACCAGATGAGGTGACCGGAAGCGAAGGCCCGCGCTCCCTGTGCGGCGGAGTGGGGCCAGGGAGACCGGAGCGGCTGCGGTCTGGGCAGCAGCAGGCTGGCACCTGAGGTTGAGGAACTGCCAGTAACTGGGTTCTCGTTTCCCCTGTGGATTCTCATCACTCACAGCGAAGTCCTTGAACTCGGGCTTTCTGCATCTATTAAATGGTGACAGCAATACCTTCTTTCTAGGTTCTTCTGAGGAGCAGGGATGAAAGCATCTGGCACACGGCCCGGCTCGGCTACCGAACGCGGCGTGTTTTGCGGTCATGTGATGTTTCCCCAACGTGTCCGAGAAGGAGGTGCATAATCGATCTTAGAGTGTCCCAGATGATGCTGGATGCGTGTCCTGGGTTTAAAGTCGGACTCTGATGTTTAGGGGAGGTTACTAACAGAAGTGTCTTTGCTCTCTTTGGACATTATTTGCGGGGGGGGGGCGGTGAGGGAGGCTTTATTCCCTTCAGCGTGGACATCTTTGCCATCGATCGTAGAGAACCAGCCTGAGGCTGAAGCCAACACAAAGGATCTGAAAGTGGAAGGGCAGAGGAATAAGGGAGGAGGATGTGGTTTCTAAAGGAAATTCAGGTGCTTTCACCATAGGAACAGAAAGGACTCAGCGGGAAAGCACGCAGCTATCCACCACGCTTAGCGCCATACACTGGGGTGGGGGGGAGAGGGCTGGGAGGAATCAAACAGGCCATCGCTTGTACTTAGAGTGGACTCTGTGAAATGCTTTGTGTGGGCAGCTGGAAGGCGAATGATGAGCTGGGTTCTCCAGGAGGGTCTTCAGAGAAATGAGACTAGAGGGAGTCTTTGTGAAATAATTAAAGGATTTCAGCCGCAGTCTGGAGATGGGGCCTACGGCCACCCCCCCTCCCTTCTCCCAGCCCGGACTCGCACAGCCTGGCCAGACTTCCTTCTGGCCTAGATCCTTCCTCACTTCTCAGGAGTGGCTGGTGGAGAGTCAACAGTCCCATTAGTGTTTCAAACTTAAATCGGCCAATTAGTACTTCTGTCCTGGCTGCTGGCGCCCTTTGCCTTTCCAAAGAGCCTCTTCTCCATTAGGGGAACCAGTTATCCCACTTTTCCCAGGATTGTCTGTTTAGCACTGAAAGTCCCCCATCCTGGGAAAACCCTCTGTCCCAGACAAACCTGCTGGTCGGTCACCCCAGAATGGAGAATCAGCACTCCTACTAGGTGACTCATGTTTGTGAGCACCGTGCTGATGCTGGAAGCACAGGACTAAATACATCTGCTCTGGGCTGTGCCTGGAAGAACTGGGCGTCTGACAGCAGTGGTGGGACCGAAATGGACCATCCCAGAGAGACGTGGTGTGACGGAGACAAAGGCAAGCTGAGGTCTGAGGGGCTGTCTCATACAGCACTGTAAGGAAGAAGCTGGGGAGGGGCTTGTGAACGGGGCATTGGCAAATGATGGTGTTTGTGGATGGGAGAGGGTGGGGGTGGAAAAGGACATTTCAATAGGGCCAGGAGCTTGCACAGAGACATAGTGTGATGAAAACCCGGCACTTGGGGGCTAGTGACAGCCCCCCAACCCCTACCAAACATTTGCAGGGCTGAGGGCAAGTGCATAGATGGAAGCCTATATAGATCATGTGTCTAAATATTTAAAAATTAAATCAGGCACATGCTCTTAAATAGACATGCTCTCTTCCCCTCCCTGGACGAACATACCTTCATACCACTATGGGAGGCCAGGTTAGAGATTGGAATTCCCAGGCTCTCTGGTGCCCTGGCTGGAAGGAGACCACCTGAGAAGGGCTGGGCCCAGGTCTGGCTCCCATACCTTCTTCCTACCCCCAAATCTGCTCCTTCCTGTACTGCTAGGGGCCTCACACACACACAGGGCCCCTGACACGGCATCACAAACTCTGTCCACGTCCCCTGCAAACAGCTTGCTTGTCCCCGGGACTGAGAACAGTGACACTGGTGGGGAAGAGGCCTGAGCAGGCCCTGGAAGTGGGCAGGGAATCCTCAGGTTGAGGGTGGTTTGGGATGGGTACAGACTCTGGGTGGGCACGTCCCTCTGGGCCCTGCAGACTGCCCCGTGGAGTAGGGGGCTCTGGGTGAGGCCAGGGAGGGACTTTCCTGCCTGGGTGTTAGAATGATGCCAAGTGGTAAGGAGTTCCCAATGGCTGGAATGTGGTCGTATTTGCATAAACAGTACTGGTGGAGGCTGGTTCCTGTTACTATGAGAGATGACAAAAAATAGTGGCCCCACATTTGGGTTTTTAGGAAGAGAAACATCAGAAATGACCTGGGAAAAGGCCTGCCGCTCTTCTTACCCCGTTTATGCAAAAGTCGGGCATGTCCAAGTCGATGTGCGGAAGCTGGCCTTTTGGTCCAGTAAGACAGAAGCTAGAAATGAACAGGACCTAAGCTACACACCCTCTTGAGTTGTCAGAATTTGGGAAACTGGCCACTTGCAGGTGAGTCAGCTTCTCTCTGGCAATACCCCACGGCTCATGTGAAGTGAGTAACCCTTCTGAAGTACAGACGTCATTTCCCTGTCCTCCCATTAGATGCCCCAGGATGTGTGTGAAGTAAGCGTGACCCAGACTTTCAGGGCTATGACATCGTACAGCAGGGGGCACTAAAGGAGCTTGATTCTTGCTGAGGCTGCTGGACGCCTCAGATCCTAACTCCCTGGTCCCAGACATAGCATATGCTTGAAACGTTTCCTATTAAAAGATTACACAGAACAGCCATTTTCAACCAGTATGCCACAGGCCTTTTTAAAACATGCAATACCTATTTAGTAAGGGGCATTGACCCCTTTTTCCTTAGGTTTCAAATAAGAAAATGACAACAGCTAACACAATAGCTGTCCAGTGTAAATGAATCAAAATTATACCTATTTTTTGTCAGCTGCTGACAGAATAATTACATAGAAATTGTAATTTTCAAAAATAACAAAAAAGGTGCTGTTGAATTCTCAGCCATATATTCTAAAAAATAGAATTATTTGATGTCTTGGATGTCAAGAATTAAACAATAAAAACCATAGTCACATTTCTGATATAACCAGTTTTTCCATTAGTTGTCTAACTTCAGAGTGTTTCATTTTAAAAATTACACACCAAGCCAAGTCTCCTGTGCACTGACCAGCTTGCTTGAAGAGTCGGATCAAGGGCTGCAAACTGGGGAGGGACGGAGGGAGGGCCAAAGGGGCCCGCTCCCCCAGGAGGAGGTTAGTAGACAGCCAGGAGTCGGGGAGGGGAACCCGAGGACTTCTCAGATAGAGGGGGAAGGGAAGTGGAAGAACCACTGCCTCTTTAAGGGGGACTGACGGAGGCCGAGGGAGTGGAACCAAATCAACCAACATGTGATGAAAACAGGAGGGGGTGAAAACACCTAAAGTAGTAAAAGAATATGTATCGACGGGATCGATTTGCAGCATGGTTTGTCATCCTTTCAGTCCAGTTACCTTCTCAATTGTTATAAATTCCTTTCATACAAAATCTGTTTTTGCTAGATAATGCAGTGAGTTTTAGCAAACAGCAGTTACAAAATTTGGGGGGAATTAGTTTTGAATTGCCCTTCAAATACAAAATTAATGGAGCTGGCCAGCCAGTAGAAGGACTGGATTTTTTTTTTTTACCTTCACTAGAGGACATTTTTTCCCCATTGCTTTTAAAGAGAAAAGAAGGGGGGGGGCGAGGGGAAGGGAAAGAAAGACCAATGCAAGTGAGAAACACCGATTGGTTGCCTCTTGCACGTGGACCTATCAGGGATCCCACACGCCGGACTGAGGAGCAAACCTGCAAGCCAGGTTTATGCGCTGACTGGGAATCGTGCCGGTGACCCTTAGGTTATGGAAAGAAGCTCCAACCACTGAGCCCCACCAGCCAGTACAGGACTAGACATTTGAATTACTGTAGTTTTAGGACTATAAGATGCACCTGACCATAAGGCGCACCTAGGGTTTGGAGGAAATAGGAAAAAAATTTGAAGCAAAAAATGTGGTAAAATATTTAATAACATGTGACCCCGCTTCACTGCTGCCCCCCTGCCCACAGCAAGCCAGGCAAGCGACATTTGGACTATAAGACACACCCCATTTTCCCCCAAATTTGGGGAAAGTGCATCTTATAGTCTGAAAAATAGTTATTTCCCATAATTCATTAGGTGATGAATTGTGGTGCTTGAGCCACTGACAGTCACATTGCACACTGTGACCAACTGCATGCTTTGGAAGATAATCAGTGAGGTTAGAGTATAGTCTGTGACAATGGAACAGATTTCTATTTTTATTTTTATTGTTATTCAAGTAGTTTTCTCCCTTTTACTCCCATCCCAGCCCACGCCCCCAGCCCTCCCCACCTCCCCCCTATTTCCATCCCTCCTTGTTTTTGTCCCTGTGTCCTTTATACTTGTTCCTGCAAACCCTTCCCCTTTCCCCCTGAAATTCCCTCCCCTCTCCCCTCTGGTCACTGTCAGCCTGTTCTCTATTTCAGTGTCTTTGGTTATATTTTGCTTGTTTTGTTGATTAGGTTCCTGTTAAAGGTGAGATCATATGGTATTTGTCTTTCACCTCCTGGCTTATTTCCCTTAGCATAATGCTTTCCAGTTTCATCCATGCTGTTGCAAAGGGTAGGAGCTCCTTTATTTCTTCTGCACAGAATCCCATTGTGTAAATGTACCCTAGTTCTTTGACCCATTCATTTACTGATGGACACTTAGGTTACTTCCAGCACTTGGCTATTGTAAATTGTCCTGCTATGAACATTGGGGTGCATAGGTTCTTTTGGATTGGTGTTTCAGGGTTCTTAGGTTATAATCCTGGCAGTGGAATTGCTGGGTCAAAAGGCAGATCCATTTTTAGTTTTCTGAGAAAATTCCATACTGCAGGTTTTTTCTTTATGTGAAATATAACTAGCTATACTGGTAATAGCACTAAATTTTAATTCCGGTCTGTATTTTTTTAAAAAGACTTTTACATTTAGTTTTAGAGAGAAGAGGGAGGAAGAAAGAGAGGGAGAGAAACATTACTGTGTGGTTGCCTCTTGCACATCCTCTAGTGGGAACCTGGCCTGCAACCCAGGCCTGTGTCCTGATTGGGATTGAATTGGTGACCCTTTGGTTTATAGGCTGGTACTCAATTCACTGAGCCACACCAGTCAGGGGCTTCAGTTTGTGTTCTTTAAAAAAATTACAAACTCTTAAAAACTGATTTTATAGGGCAATATCCCAAGATATAAGAAGAGCCAAATGCCCAAAGTGTGGAGGCCTCGGGAAGGAGATTTGCAACAAGTCTGGGGAAGCTGAGCCTAACATGGCCTCCTAGAAGCTGCCACTGCAACCACTGCCATCCTACAGCTGAACTGCTTTGTCATGTCTTTCCTCTTCACTGTTTGGCTTACAGTAAGCATTATGCTTTGAGGTGTTGAGAAGGAACAAGACATGGCGTTGGGCAGCCCTAGGTTGGGATCCTGATTCCATCTGGCTCTGGGATCTTCTCAAAGTCACTATAAAATGTGGATAATGACGTCTACTTCCCAGGGCCATTGGGAAGGACCGGATGAAACAGTCTGTGCAAAGACCACTGTCAGGAGCCTGACACTCCACAAATGGGATTCGTTTCCTGTGGGTGAGTACAGCAGAGCACTTCCAGTACCCTGGGATTCATCTGATACCATCAGACCTGTCCGAAGCAGCGAATTAGCAGGAGACTTCGAGTACTCTTATTTTGTTTTATGTTTTTCAACGTCATATTCCATTTGAGTACTAAGCATGTAGGCAGGTATCATGGAATGCAACACGTGAGGAAAAAGAAGTGAGTTGAGGGAACACTGTGTGAAATAATGCTGTAACTCACACAGATGAAATAGCCGCTTCGCTGCACAAAGAATTACCACTGAAACATTTAAAAAGAGACTTAACATAGGAACGAGCTATTTTAATCAAGCAAAAACAAAGTTATATTCATTATTTCTAAAAATAAAATTAGACTTTTTCCAACCCTTAACATCTGCATTTAATAATATCTTCTAACCAAAATACAGATGCTAAAACAGCAAGTTACAATATATCTTGTACAGCATACAGTTATGTTCACTGCTTACACTTACTTTAATCCTAGTTGGTCATTAGGTATTCAATGCATACTTAAACATCACTCATCATAAAGTTTCCACAATTAACAAAAAATCTGACAAGGCTGTCTTAAAACGGCTCTGCTATAAATTGTATAGAATATACAGAATTACAAAGTCAAGTATTTTTTTATCAAAATATACACCCCTCCCTGAAACTAACACAAGCTGTCAACATTTTAAACGAATAATACAATTATAGAAAATATTTGCAAAATTATTTTTTCATGTATAAATATTCTGCCATATTTACTTTGGTCTAGAATTATCAGCATACAAGTCCACTTTAAAAATATCCACATTAAGGGCTGGGAGACATCACTACATGTAGTATAATTTTATATTTGGAGTTACCGCAAATCAAAATGACTAAAATACACAATTATTTTTCTTGATTAATAATCCTAATTGAGTTAAAACAAATTAGTAGATCACAGGATTGCTTACTTGATATTCTAATTATCAATTCAAAAATGATTTTCATAAGCCCTTTGTGACAATCTCTTTTAACAAAACCCAGATGTATAGTGCAGGTATACATATATACAATGTATAAAATAAAGTTGAATTTGCTTGCATTTTCTTCTATTACATAATACTGTGTGTGAGTGAACGTAGATGAACAAAAGATAAATGCAGATACAATATTGGGGTTACTTAACAGCAAAGTACTACAGCATTCAAAGGTCAGCTTCGATCATGTCCATTTCTGGGTGTGTAAATGCTGTCTTGCCCACCCAAATCCATATTAAGTCTTCCTCATGGTGACATCACAACATTGGGAGAGAAACTGGAGTCCTGTGAGCTACTTCTTCATAGTGGTAACCTCGCAACGCTGGATAACCTTGGGTTTCCATCTATCAAATCCCAAGAACACGAATGGCTGCAGGCTACCCTTGAACTGGTTTCCGGATTCTGTTCACACTGGTGATCAAAGGGTAGGAATGTTTTCTCTCTGCCTCCTATCACGGCAGTTTAGAAAGTCAGACTCATGAGTTCCAGCTTCCCAGGAACCTAGTCCAGATGATGGAACATCCTGTAGGGCAATTAGACTTTGAGGGCAGTGTTGACGGTATGGGTCAGCGTAAAAGAACACTGTGAAACTTAAGTGGGTGTTTTAGCAAAGGGGCTAGATGTCTGCAAACATGAAGACAAGGCATCTGCCTTTTCGGATATATTTGAGTCACGTAAGTGATGGAACCTTATCTCCCTCATCCACATTTTATCTCCCCCCCCCACCCCCAAGCAAAGCTACTATTTGAGGCAAGGAAGGTCATCCCTTCCGGTTGCTGGCTCAAGTCGGTCCTTCGTGGGTGGGCGGGTGTGTGTTTCGGTTGTCCTTTTGTTTCATACTAGTGTATACGTGTGGGCTGTGTGATCTCCAAGGAAGCTGATCATGGTAGGGATTGGGTGTTCTGTCCCTTTCAAGTCTCTGGGCACTCACCACTGTGTGCATGCCTTGCACTAAATTTCCTGGACACTCCTTCAGTGGAATAGGAGGTGTCAGGTTTTACTTGACCCCTTAAGACTGGTTAAGTCTGTCTGGAACAGACCGCCACATTTATGGCCTTGTGATGGATGGAAGACTGTGGGGCGTTTCAGAAGAATTTGACCCTTCTTCATTTCCTGAGGTGAGGCTACTGCAAAGTAATACACAGCACAGGTAACCACAGGTAAATTCTGGGAAGACTTCCCCCCATAGATAAGGCATGAACTATGTTTTCTGTGACTTGAATAGACCAATTCAAATAACGGCTCAGCCATAACATCAAGAGAACAGCATTCCATCTAAAAGCATACACATGCTCTTACGTCATATTCAAAATGCTTTCTACTGGTTTTTACAGCAGTCCTCATTATTTGCAGACCTATTGCTCATCATTATAATTCTCTACAGGGGACATGGACAGTTAAAAGTCATAGTGATTTATATATGTATTTTACAAGGTTTGTGTTGCAGAAAAGTAGTTCTAATACATGAATGTCCTACTTAGGTTACTCATTTCACACATATTTTTAGCTATATTAAGTATTTAATATGTATCCATTAAATTTAAACAATTTTCAACAGTGCAGAAGCTGAATGGGAATGACTGTTACAGCTCATTTACCTTTTAACTTACTTATGAAGATGACATTTTCATGATGTCTAACCCTTATTTTCTCCAGTGACTAAAGACAGTTTAGCAGCCAGTTCCTATTAGCACTTACCAGAAAGTTTTAAATTAGGCTAAAATGAAACTTTTTTTCCCACTGGCAGAAATACCACAGCTAAGAACTTCATAAACTTTCACAAGATACTTGGGATATTGGCGAAGTCAGCAATTTTGTTTTTGCGCACTTTGCAAGATGTTAATGCTAAAACCCAAAGCAGATATTAGGATCCTCTTTCTGGAATTTTCACAAAAGAGATTTTTGTTTTTACAATTCACTCCTTCATGACTGTTATGTGAAACAAAACTAAACTTAAAAACAAAACCAGAATAAAATAGCTAACTAAAAAAAAATAAACAAACCCATCAACTTGTATTTTTGAAGATTTTTTCCCCCCAAGTATCACCGTTCAAAGGTTTCCAACAATGGTTTGTACATTATCCTTTTGGTCATTGTCTTCTGAATCCATGAACTGTGGATTCTCCAGCGGATCTGAGTTTTCCTGGTACACATCACCTTCCGATTTCTCTCGCTGACTCGGGCTTTTGAATAAGTGTTTCTTCTGGTGCATGCCAAGGGCAGCAGCTGTTTTGCAAATTTTGGGGCACTGGAAGCAGGCGAAGCCCTTACCGTTGTGCTCCCGAATGTGCCTCTGCTCGTGATTCCTTTTTGTGGAGAGGTACAAAAAACTCTGAAAGCAGAACTGACAGTGGTAACGCTTCTCGCCAGTGTGGATTCTTTCGTGGATCTTGAGGGTCTCGTTCAGCGTGAAGGCCTTGTTGCAATACTGGCAGATGAACTCCTTGACGCCCAGGTGGATGCGTTCATGCTTCTGTAAGTTTCCCTGCACAGAAAAGCACCGCCCACAGGTCTTGCATGGGTATGGCTTCTCTCCGGTATGACACCGCATGTGCATCTTGAGCGTGGACGGGCTCTGGAACTGCTTGGCGCAGAGCTCGCACGTGTACGGCCTGGCGGTGACGTGCCGGTGGGGCCTGCCTTGGTTTCCAGCCCCCGAGGCCTTGTCTCCATCACAGAGCTCACACTGCAACTTGGGCATCTCTTTATTTTCTTCTTCCTCAAAGGCCTTCTCCTGAGGAGCCTTCCCCACAGCGCAGTCCAATTCTGCCGGGTATTTATACTTACTGCTCGGGCTCCTGTTTTCATGTTCTTTCCTCCAGTTGACTTTTCTCATTTTTCGCAACTGCCTAGATTTCTTTTTGGGTTTGTAGTTGTAGTAAGGGCGCCATGGCTTGTCAGTGGAATCCTGGTCACTTGCGTCATCGAACATTTCACTCATCTCCATGCACTCGGATTGGCAAAGCTCAAGCGGGCTGTCTCTGTTGGTTTCCGGGTCACTCTCTCGTGGCAAAGTCTCTTCCTGCACTTGATACTTGGGTCTTCTCCCTCTTTTATAGAACAATTTGGATCCTAAGATATGCCTTTTCACAATGGCTTCATTCCCAATTTTGACTGTTATTTGGCAAAGAGGTGCGACGTTGCTGTTTGTGGAGGTTCCGGGGAGAGCAGGCTTTGCGATGTAGGTTTCGATTTTACTGGTTTCTTTAATGACATTTGTGGTTTTGCTCAATGACCCTCCAGGGTCAGCAACGTAGCTTGATTCCTCTGGCATTTCTCCCCTGTTACATGGGATGGTTTTCTTTTTCTCCTTAATGCTTTTGGGTCTGCTGGGCACTCTCCCCACTTTGTCGGTCTCGGGTTTGCTGTCACCTTGCCCGGGCTGACTGACAGGTGGATCTGAAGGGGCTCTGTGGTTGGTGCTGGCCATTGCCGCCACGGAGGTGCTGTGCATGATCACCGACGAAAACTGGCTGCTGTGAACAATGACCGAGGGCGCTGAGCCACTGTAGCTGATCACGGAGGCTGAGTTCTCATTGCCGGTACTCAGAGGCAAAGCGGGCACGTTCCCAGCCGGGAAATCCGAACTGACAGCGTTTTCAGTAGAAGAAACTGACACCTCTGTTGAATAAAAATTATTGTCAAGATCAACTTTCAAGGCCTCCTCTCCCCACTTGGTCCCCTCTGCATTTTGGACATTGGCAGAAATGGGTCTGTCCCGACATGTGGATGTTTCCAGTGGGACAGCTGGACTGTTGGTCATGGTATTCGCGCTGTCTTGGAAATTCAGAGTCGGTAATTCAGAGCTGCACGGATTCTGAATAACGTAGGGACCAGGTGCAGGCTCACTCATCTGACTGTTTTCTCGAGCATTTTCATAGGAAGAATTTCGGTAGCTTTTATAAGGAGCCCTCTTGCATTTCATAGGCAGCAGCCTGTACAGTTTATATGGATAGACACTAGGTTTTAAGCCTCCATTTGCGGTTTTTTTATTGATGGAAAGTCTGTGATCTATGGCGTGGAAAGACTTCTGATGGTTTTTGAGTATGTAGTAGGTCATGAAGGTTTCAAGGCAGAAAATGCACTGATAGCGCCTCTCTCCCGTATGCCACACTTCGTGTCTTGTCCTGTACTCCGCCAGTGCAAACACTTTGTTGCAGTAATGGCAAGGGTACGTTCTTCTCCACGAGTGGACATTTGCATGTCTGCGAAGGCTGGATAAAGTCACATAACTACGCTTGCATACAGCACAACTGTAGAGCATTTGCCCATTAACAAATTTAACCATGTGGTCCATTTCTGGCAAGGTACTTCCAGTACTGGAAAATTCACCAAGCCTGTTTCCAGATAATAAAGACTCTGGACGTGTGAAGGAAGCTCCGTTTTGTCCAATGGTAGGATAGTTTTCTAAAAAGCGTGGATTTCCTCCCGGAACGGGCATGTGGCTTGACCTCATGCAGATCTGTTCGTGCCGATCCAGTCTGTTTGGGGTGCTGAACTGTTTGTTGCAGTACTTGCACACCAGAGGCTCCTGGGTCGGCTTGTGCAGCTGCATGTGGGCACCGAGCAAAGTGCTGCTGTCAAAGGACTTGGAGCAAGAGCTACAGTTGTAAATGAGAGGGGGAACCTCTGCCGCTGGCGGCCCAGGGACATCAGCGGACTTGTTTTCATCTTCCCTGGGAAGAAGGACCTCTCCTTCGTTGTTGGGTGACTTTGAACCAGAAAGAACGGCAGCTGGCTGTGGACTGCTCTCCTGATGAACCTCCACGTTGGTTACTGGTGGGGGTGGCATCTCTTCCGTGGCTGGTTCAGAATCCTGGGGTGTGGGAAGTGTCTTTGGCTTCCGGCATGTTTTCGGTTTTGCAACGAGAGCCTCGCCATTTTCTTTCCCTGTTTTATCAGGCGAGCTGCTAGCATGTTCACATACAGGCGGACTCCGGTACGCCTCGGCCACGGAAGAAACGGCGTAGGAGTGCTCTGCCAGGGTGCGGACGGGCTCCGCCTCGTGACAGACATCAGTCCTTTCCAGGCAAAGGCTCGTGGTTCTCATGGAGTCGGAGACCTTTTTGAAACTCGCCCTCAAGTCCAGTGGGGAAAACATGTTATTACTATTTTCCGTTTCAATGATGGAAAACGCATTTGTGATCCTTGGCCCGTTAGTGATGGCTGGTTCTTCATGCCTTTTTTCATTTTTTTCTTCTTTCACCACTCCCTTTTCAGTAATGCAAAATACATAAGGGCCCGGGGAATTTGAGAAGCTGCGATCAGTCAGGTCTTCTAAGAAGGAGATTCCCAGCTTTTTTCCTGCAGCTGCAAGATCAGTGACTGTTTCCTGTCTCTTGACCACGACTGTGGAGCTGTAGATATAATTAAGGATTTCTGTAAACACTTCGGCTTTGAGATCATCCAGCTCCAGGACGTGGCTGGAAATACAGATTGTATGGCTCCAAAAGATATTTTTGAAATAAAGGCTTGAAGCAGCCAGGACATTGCTGTGGGCTTTGAATTTGGTGTCTTCCACAATGATAGTGACATCACATAAAATGCCCCGGATGCGCTGCTCATTTAAAATGGAGAGCACTGTGTCACTGTGAAAGTCGTCCTTGAGGTCCCTGGAAAGGGACATGACTGTCATCTGAAACAGAGGAGAAAAATGGTCAGACTCTTGCCCAAGTAGCCTCTTTATTTCTAGATTATTTCCAACCTCTTGAAAACAATCTGTGTATGAAAAGAAACGTTCTTATCTCATTCTGTTGTTGCTTGCAAGGCTCGGAGTCCACAGGAGAAGCTGAATATTTCGCTCCAGTCTGTTTCTCATGCTGTTGCTAAGTTATTAAGGTTGGAAGGCCTCTCAGAACTCTTTCTCCGAAGCTGTAGCTATACGCACGTGTCTGAATCTGGGGGGAGGAGGTGCCAAGTGGTAAGGGTCTCGCCATCACTGGCGGCTGCTGTGTGGAGCCCCAAGAGCTGGGCAGTGCCATAGGCCCACCACAAGCCTCCTGCCTATTTTCAAAGACAGCCCTGATGACCTGATCCAAACGCCATTCATAAAGCTGGAAAAGGATTTCTAAAGAGTTTCCCTAAGTAAGCAGTACCTGTATGCAAGGGTGTTGCCTGCCCATACAAGCAGCAAGGTCTGGAGGATACTCCTAACTTGTGGCTTCCAAGGGTCTCTCAATGGAAAGTCACAGTCTGTATGACCAGGTCTGACCACTGGGGGCGCCCATCCCATTCCTCCTCTGATTTCCCTTTCATTAAAGCCAAAGTTAGTAAGTAAATAAAGCAAGCCAGGCAAAGGAGACTAGGGTTTTCAAAAAGAACTCTGAGAGGTACTCAAGGCAAACAAAAAATGAAACCAGGACAGTATGTTTCTGAGTCCACAGGCTGAGTTTCACCACAGGTTCCTAAATTTAAAGGCACGGTGAGTGGCTTGTTCTGGTCTGAGGACCCTGTCGCCAAGACTAGTTCCCAGAGACTAGTTCTTGCTCTTCTCTCTGTGTTCTGTCATCAGCCTGGGATGGCCGGGGCCTACCGACTAACACTCCTGTGAGGAGCAGTCCAAAGCAGCGGCTTTTGTACTTACCTACAATAAATACGTGGTACGTCAGTGAGCTAAGACACAAGTGGAACTGAAACTTGGCCCTTCGTGGGTGCGATGCGTCCTGTCTTTTCTATTATCTTTCATTTTTAAAATACTAACATCAACTCACTAAACTAATTTCACTATACACTAATATATTACTCCTCCAGTTAAAACAAAATAAAACCGACAAACAAAAACCCCTCTGGTGCACGGCACATACAAACCAGATATTCATCCAGTCTCTCTGGCCCTTGTCCAGTGACGCCTAGGAAGCCACATGGCTTGCTGCTGTTTCTTTAACTCGCAGTGGTGATGTCTTCCTAGCACTGGAGTACAACACTGAGCTCACGGCATTTATTCAGGTGGAGAGACCAGATGGCCACACAAAGAATCTTTTTTTACCTTTTCTGTGAAGCTATTATAAGCTGTGCCCATTATATTATTTAGCATCCTTTATGTAAGGGTTCATTTAATAAATTCTTTTATCTCACTCAGTCATAAGAAAAAGTATACTTTTACTAATACATTCTCCAATTTGGATAATGAGAATATATTCCCCAAATTTCTCTTAATTCTTGAGGCAAGTTAGAATGGACTTTTATTGTCAATGGTGGTGGCCATTGTGAGCCTAGGTTTCTGGTGTGACAACTGTCTAGTTCTTCTACTCTTGTTTACCCTGCCTCTAATGGTAATCTTCCACAAATCTTTTCTAGCACTCTTGGGTGTTAAACCTATAAATAAATGTGAAATGGACTGAAATCGTTACTGTTTCCTCTGTGCCCCTGCACAGAATGCAGGAGTATGTCCTTCACTGGGTTATAAATCAGTAACATACTGTGCTGACGTTTCTTTTGCCTTCCTTGAGGTCTCTCTGTTCTGGGCTACTTTCTCTCTTGATTCTTATATTCTTACCCAGTTTGGTTTCTGTAAGATTATTTCAATTCTTTATCCAGCCTGACTGGATAGTCTCAGATCTGGCAAAACACATACTATGTGTTCAAACAGGTGGCTTCCATTCTGGCTTAGTTCTAAGCTGACATACCTATTTTGTCCTTTCACCTCAGGATCACTGCTTGCTCCAGAACACCCCACTTCGGAGTGCTCTGAAGGTCCTGTGAGGCTCTGTCTCTGTTTGGGGAACACAGTATTTCACCTCAAGCTAATGTAAATACTCCAGGGTGTCAGATTATAAGCCCCACTCACTTCTGTGGGATTCTCTTTCTTCTCTTAGATTGTTCAGTTAGAATGGTTAGCAAAAGGCCAACTGTTAACAGTAAGATCTTAGTCTCTCGGTTAGAATAACATATATCATAGAAAGCATCATTATAGGTCATGAGAACATCCTCGGAATTTTGAAAAACCCAAGCATGGCATCTTTCAGGAGACTGCCACTGTGTGACAGAACCCTCCACAAAGCACAGTTACTGGGTAGCACCTGCATGTGCCTTCTAGGCACACACAAAATAACCTGCATTCCTGTATCACTTTTACCCAGCAGATGTGCTCGCGAATGGCGCGGTCGGACTCAGTGCTCAGAGCTGGAGGGACTGTGGGGAGCAAGGCACGCCTCTGCCCTCCGGGGCCAGAGTCCAGGGGAAGAAAGAGGACTGGCAACTGACGGCTGGAGGCCATGATGGTAGGCTTCACACTAACGGTGTGTACAGAGTGTCGCAAGATGAAGTGACAATTTATTATTTACAGGGGTCCTGGAAGGCTTGGCCTCAGGGAACACACGGAAGATGGGTGTGGGCAGGGCAGTCTAAGCAGAAGGAACGCTGGGAAAAACCAAGAGAACATGAGTATGCTGCATGCAGGACTGATGAGTACGGCTGGGGAGGCCAGGAGAGGGTGTGTGCACGCTTCTGCCCCCAGTGCCCTCAGCAGGGCTGGGCGCACGGCCGGCCCCAGCACCTATCTATAGAGTGTGATGCGCTAGGAAAGGAAGGGTCGGCGCAGGCCATGAAGGGCCCTAAAGGACTCCCACAGTAAATTTTATGACACAGGCAATAGGGAACTGCTGAAAGGCATGAACAGATTTGAATGAAGGGAAAAAAAATCACTCGGGCTGCGGCATGCTGAAGGGATCAGAGGGAGGCAAGCTGCATGCAGGAGACCAGCTAGCGAGGCCATGTGGGGTCCGGGTGAGCAGCAGCCCGTCCACCCCACAGCGAGAGCCTGGGGACGAGCAGATGGCCGCACCCTCTGCCAGGAAGGACTGCGGGGCAGTGGTAGCTGAACTCAAAATATACTTCAATCCTCTCAGTCAATATTTACTGAACAACTGCTAAGTACAAGGAATCAGGCTAAATGCCACAGGAAGACAAGAGCTCATTCCTCCTTTGAACAGATGTTACTGAATACCTGCTATTTGCTTTGGGACAGTAGTCCCCAAACCTGACTATGCATTAAAATCAAATGGGAAGCTTTAAAAACAGTACAGATTCCCCCAAGGCCTGTGGTGTAGCAGGGGAAGTAAGACTTAAAGGAATGGAAAGTCTTTACTACTCCAGTGCCCACCGCTCCAATCTCAACAGCTCCCTTTACCTAAATCATCTCGTTTTGTCATCAAGAGCCTCCAGACCACGGGTTACCAGACGACCTCAGAAAGTGTTGCAGCTGAAAGCCATATTCTACTTCGAAGTGCAAGGAAGCCATGAGCCCGAGGCCTGCAGACCAGAGGGAACGCACTGCAGACCACGGGCAAACCTGGTCCCCACAGGTTTTGTTTGACTCACACAGGTTTTGGAACCATGTTTTAGAAAAATTGATGTTGAGAAACAGTTAAGATTTAACATAAAAAATCAATATGCCTTTTCTTCAAAAAATAGGAAGACAAGGCCACAATGGGGTGGTTGCCTGCCTGGCAAGAGAACTGGGGCCTTGTAGCCGCGCTCCATCACAGGCCCCATCACACACGCAGCCCAGGCACGATGCATCCGGTGCCTGTGCGCAGCGACGTGACTGGCCTGGCCCGGCAGCCAGTTCGGTCTGTGCAGCTGATAAAAACATTAAATAAAACACTGATGGACCCACAGACCTCATCAGACATCCTTACTTTAAGGGCAGCCCCAAAATTAAAATGAAGAGCTCTCAGTGAGCTGATGGTGGGGGCGGCAGTCATTCTCACCAAAATAGTATGCTTTGGCATTAAAAAGTTAAGTGAATGACCTCTTCCCCTACATTTCTTCATAGACAGTAACTTGAAAACAGAAGTCTTAGGCGCTCCTGCCAACGGAAAGCTCACGACAGACTTCAGAAAAAGAAATATAAGTTGCAAAGATGAGATTTAATTCACATGTAACTTTCAAAAATGCTTTCTAAAGAGCCAGTTTCATGCAACAAATTTACTATTCTCAGTAGTACTGCTGTGAGGGGAATAAATAAGCACAGGAAAAAGTGAGCAAAAATGTTACAGATGCAAAATATTTTGGTGAACCAATGTTAAAAAAATAAACAAATTTGTAATTACATAACTGTGCTCATCTGACTTACGTTACTATTTTCCTGAGCTTTAGTTCCGCTGTAAGAGATTTTAACATACGCCTTCTGAACATACAAGTACACATGTATATATCCACATGTATGTACAAGAAAATGTATGACTTATAAATATATGAACATACTGCACATAATTTTATAAGCACATAAAAATAGGGTGAACATATAGTTTAGCATCCAAAACAGGACACTTGAGAGAGAGGGTGCAACAAATAACTATGCCAGAAAAATGGGGTTGTACCCCAGGAAATAGAATGAATGTTTATCTTGTATTTATATATATAAATGCATAAGCAGAACATAAACCTCTATATAAATTACAAGTAGTACATATATGTACATTTACATATACATTCTTTTAAGAATCTTATAAATAGTATCAATATATGTATATATACTTCATATAAACGCCACTGGGAAATGCTAGCTGGTTAGTGTACTTGAAATCTGCTGCTGCTCTCCTCTCTGCTGTACTCCAACCACACATAAAAAATACATGCCCGCATAGTGTAACCATGGGCACTTAAGATACACTTCATGATTAAAATGACTTTTCTTCACCTGCTTTTAGAATGAACTAGCTTTAAAAAAACTGAAACAAATCCAGGCTCATGGTGAAATACTCAAACAGCACAGAAGGGCATTAAGGTAGGAAGAAGCAGGCAGGCCCTTCTCCAGCCCCACACCGATGCACGCACAGCACGCACAGCACGCACAGCACCCGCGCTCCCCGGCCACAGAAGCTTTTCTGAGAACTCTGGAAGATTTCTACACTTGGAAAAGTGTAGGAAGCTTGAGGAGGAAAACTATTCCCTCGGAGGTTCTTCTTCTGCCCTAGACCCTCACCCCTCTGCCCGGCAATCCCTTATACTTCCTCTTCTCAAGTGACCCCCCCCATCCGTGGGCCTCCCTGTGCAGAAACTTGTAGATTTGGGTTCCTGCCTTTATTGTAGCATGCAGTCTGGCACGCTTGTTCAAGTCTACGTCTCTCCCTCTTGGCACCTCAAGGGCAGGGCCATCTGGCTCATCTCCGTGCCCTCCACCCCTGGAGGGCACCATGGCTGTTGACGAGGAGCAGGGAGGAGCTGGCTCCTCAGACCTTGGACAGAAAATGGCTTTACATATGACTTACATATGTGCTTAGACAGGTTCCTGATTTAAAGCTTTAAAAGCTACACCTAGATGAACCCAAATTCTACTCCGTAAAAAGTAAAATTAGTAGGAAAATATAATTTAACTCCTGTCCATTTCCCTGCCTAGTTTCCTTCTAATTTGGCAGTTCTCAAAATGTTTCGTGGACCTCTGGGGCTCCCAAGGTCCTTTCAGCAGGCTTTGAGGCAGGTAAATAAATACATAAATAAATAAACTCATAACACTAAGATGTCATTTGCCTTTAAAAAAAAAACCTATGCAGACATGTGCACCAATGGTGCAAGAGCAACAAGGGATAACGCAGCTGGCAAGGCAGCAGGCATGAAGCCAGTACCACTCAGATGAAGCAGTAAAAGTTATTAATTGCATTAACTCTCGACCCTCACATAATCGTCCTTTTGCTCCTCTGTGTGATCAAATGGGAGGCACACACAAAGCCCGTCTGATGCAGTGAGAAGCCGTGACCACCGTGAGAAGCGCTTGGCGGGCTCTCTGAGCTGTGAGCTGAACTGGCCATTTTTTTTTCATGGAACACCATGTTTACTGAGAGACCAACTACAATTATTCAGATGTATATCAGATTGAGTAATTTGGATTGAGTATCTGGGCAAACATTTTCGTGAAAATAGACTGCGTGAGCCTGTCATTTTAAGGAAATAGCCCTTTTATTGCTGGTAATAAAATTAGACTTCCAAGACAAAATCAGTTTTGGGGAAAACTGCATCCACCTACCATGAGCCTCACACTTCTCAATACCGTAGATAATGACTTCCCTAAGGAGGCTGGTGGTGAGGTTAATGAATGTAAGTTCTGGATACATGGAAGATATGCACAGCTCAGGGCACCACTATTATCCAAACGACCAATGCTTACTGTCACAAAAAATGACGCATGGACTAACAGGTATGAGGCAGGCTGGTGGATTTCAGGGTAACTAAGTGCTCAGAGAGCACTGACATGGGTTCCGATTGCATGTTGCAAATAACCTTTAAGGAGCGACCACTGCTCAAGTTCTAGTGTGCTATCAAAGAATGTCCGTAACTAACTGAAAAGACTGTTACAAAACTACTTCCTTTTCCAACTACCTATTTGTGTAAGGCTGGATTTTCTTTACATACCTCAACTGAAATAACAGATCACAACTGAATCTAAAAGCAGATACGAAAATCCAGCTGTCTTTCTATTAAGCCAGACATTAAAGATATTTGCAAAAATGTAGAACAATACCACTTTTCCCACTATGTTTTTCACTTTAGGAAGTTATTTTTAAAAATAAAATGTTATTTTTATAGCATGCAACTGCATTTTATCATAGAAATTTTTCATAAGTTAGTAGTTTTTAAATTCTTGTTTAAAATTCTGAATATGGTCAATCCTGAGAGGTGTAACTCAGACAAACAAAAGCTCCTTGGCTCCTCAATGATTTGTAAGAATGTAAGGGGGTCTGGGGACCAAAAGGTTTGAGAACTGCTGCTCTAGCCTGTAAGAAAAGGTTCAAACTCATTTTTAAGAAAATTATTGAAAAATTCTTTTACTCAATAAAATCAATCAGGTATAAGCCTAAAAGAACTAAAGACAAAGCGAACGAAAGTGTGGTAGAACACAGGGCAGAAATCCCCAGGACACCGCAGAGACCGAGGAACGGAGCCGCACGGACACACGAACACTCTGCAGCTGTCTAATCCTGCAGGTCTGAAGTGTCACGGTCACCCCTCACTCCCCAGAGCTCTCTCCAGCAAGCCCTGGAGGCCTCAGCAGAAGGGGAGGGAACACGAGGGCCACCAACCAGACTGGAATCTCCTGCCTCTTCACGCTGCTCTCTTGCCCCCCATGATCTCACTTCCCTGAAAGTATCAGTCTGGCCCTGGCCACTCTGACCTTTGCACCTGCTACTTCTCTCTGTCTCCCTCACCAGCCCCCTTGCTGTTTCCTGAAGAAGCTGGGCACACCACACCTCCAGACCTCTGCACGTGATGTTCTCTTTGTCTCGCATGCACATTCTTACTGGATCTCCGCCTGCTCTGCACCATCAGGCATCGCTTCGTGACGAGGCCCAGCACGACTGCCTAATTTAAAACTTCGACTCCCCGCCCCAGCACTTAATGTCACGGGTAGGTTCTTAAAAACTGCAACTTCAAGCAAAGTGACATATAAGGAAACCTATTTTACTGTAGGCTAAATGATGTAAACAAGAGTTACGTTCCTATAGCACATTTTAGATCCCAGAAACATCACCCAACTTCTAAATAAAGACCAAAACACTTCTAACATTAATCATGAAAATAAATGTGAGCTATACATACATTTAAGAAAGATTTATAAAAACAAGTAAAATAATTATTTTCCATCCCACTCATTCCAGTTCAGGGTGGTGGGTGGCCAGAGCCTGTCCCGGCAACTCAGGGCACAAGGTGGGACCCAGCCCCAGACAGAATGTCCTCCTGTGGCAGGGCCGCCCCGACACCCACTCCCACCCACACTCAGATGGGGACCATGCCGACAGGCCACTTCACCTCACGTGCACGTCTTGGGTGTGGGAGGGAACTGAAGCCTGCAGAGAAAACCCACAAGGGCGTGGAGAGGACGTGCGAGCCCCGTACCTACAGAGGCCCCAGCTGGGAATCCGACCTTTTTCCTCCTCAATGTTATAACAAAACGACCTTATTTGAGGACCTGCTGTACTTGAACTTGAGCGTGGCTGAAAAACCAGGGGGACCAAGAGTCCTTTCCACGCTACACTCGGGTGAAAACTGTTCCTTGATTTGCAGGCCCACATCCTGTTTGCGCGGCCTGTCGCTGCTCGTGCCCTTGCCTTGCATGTCTCCAAGGTCAGCTGGGTCAGTGCTGTTTGCTCTGATAGTCCAATCCATTCACCTATTACATTAGTCTCCTCCCCACTGTATCCTGGATACTGCTTTAACTATTCTGGGATTGAACTCGAAAACAACAGAAACAGATTTTTGGCAATGATCTGACCAACTAATTCCCAGTATTTCCAGCTTAATTAAATCTTCCCTCCCCCAATTAGTCAAGGCAACTTTACTGAAATATACGGACGTCAAAAAACTTAAAATGGCAGTTTCCGTATAAATTCTAATTCTCACAATGCAAAAAAAATGCTGAAAAATCTCTTTAAGTTGTTAACCAACATATCTGCCATGCAGAACTTTATAGGGCTTGTTACTAAAATTTGGTGTCCTTTCTTTAGTAAATTTTTAAGACGACATACAGAGAGTAAAGTAACCCTATCCAGTAAAATTGTTAGTGAGAACTAGAAGTCGCTAACGCAAGGCCACGCTCCTGGACCAGACTAAAGCCTATTTTTCCCCTGAATCTTCTGATCACAAGGAGAGGCCGAGAGTCCTCCTGCAGCTCCCTGGCACTCAATTCATAACACACATACATAATAACAAAACCGAACAGACAGAGCAACTTTCTCCTCTCTCTACTGCGAGTCTTCTTCTATAAAAAGAAACTTAGAAATAAAACCCAACTAAAAAAAGAACGCACTGTATTAGGACACTGACCTGGAATCCTGCGAAAGTCAAGCTCGCAGCCCATGTTGGGCTGGTGCGAGGCCCATGTCGCAGGGGAACCTGCTGCGTGGGTCTGCTGCGCCCCGTGGAAAGCTTCCTGACAGCGGACACTGCTTCAGTGATCCGGCCCCACCTTCCCACACATCTTCGCAGCACGTTCTCTCAGAGTCATGTCGGGCGTGCGTCAGACCGCCCCACGTGACTGGGTGTTAGAAACACACGCAGCAGATCTCGAAAACAGATTACAAAACAGAAGCCCTTTATAGAGTTCAGCTGTGTCTAGGAAAAGGCAAATCCTCTTGATTTGCCTCCTAAAGGGAGCCCAAAAGGGGCAGAGCTGCATTTATCAGACTTCACTGCACTTAAGCTACTGGATTCAAGAAGGTGTAAATAATAGGACAAGAGAAATTTTGTTTTCAACTGAAAGTCAGGCCCTTCGAAAGGCTAACATCAGGAAGCTGCCAGACTGCATTCAACAGCCAGGAAGGCTGGCCTGAGCTACCTTCCCTGAATACATTATTTCGAAAAGGTAAACATTCGCTCTCTAGGCTTGTAGTTGCGTGCACACAGACTGTGAGAACAAGTATTACCAGATTTGTGAATGATGCAATGTGTCCAGTTAAACAGTTCAGGTTGCTTGCTGGAAAGAGAAAAGGAGGGAAAGGTCCCTGGTTTCCTTTTGTTTTCTGAAAACCCAACAGTGTTTCAGGGCAGCCCACGTACCTTGGGTTCATCTTAGGATGAAGCTTGCCTAGACTCCGGCTTGCTTAAGAAACCTGGCAGACAGGCTTAGAGATTTTCCCTGAAGCCCTGGAGTGATGTAACCATTTCTTGTCTCAACCAAATTCCACGGACACACCAAGCCCCTAATGCAGAAGGCATTTTTAATCTGAATGCAGTGGGAACCCAGTTACCAAAATGACCAGGACATGATTCCTGTCCCTTGGAACTTTTCATTTTGGGGGTGAGGCCTAAACCATCCACCCATTGGTTTCAAAAACCACACACTGCTTTGTGAACCTAAAGGGCCAGTGGATTTCATGACTGTCCCTCTCAGTTGACAGCTGCCTCACAGTGAGGGCAGAGGGAAGGGCGGTTGTACATTTTGGCTTCTGCACAAGAATGAACCTCCAGCTAGTCGCAAGGACAGGTTATCCTAAAATGGACAGGGCACCAACTGCTTTGCTTCTCTGTTGTTAAACTGTCTGCCTCCACCCCCAACGCTCTGCACCCTGGCTTTCGGGGGTCTCCTGCAAGGCAATGAATCCACTTTAGATTGATTCTTTCTGGATGAACCAGAACTGGGCAGAGAGGAATGAACGAGATAAAAAGCATAAAGCGTGGTGCTTGACACATAGTAGGGTTCAGTGAGTGTTGGCTGGAACCAGCTTGAGAACTGACTATGTCCAGCTGAACTGGTGACGGCGGAGAGAACTGCTTACACAGCCCACACTTCACGCGGTACACGGGGCGATCTTTTAAAAACACAAAGGAGATCAAACCGAGCCCGACAGTGGCTTCCCCAGGTACTGGGATGAGCTGGACACCCTTCGCCGTACACTGTCTGCAGGTCTGGTCCACCGTCTCCAGACTCGCTTGCTCCCTTCAGCCCCACTCTCTGTGCTTGTCGCACAGGCCTCCTGAGGCTCACTCCACTCGCTAAAACTCTTCCAGCCCAGGGACCTTCAAACGCCGTGGTCCCAGCACTGCCGATGGCTGGCTCACTCCCGTCGTCAGGCCCAGCGCAAACGTCACCTCAGAGGGACCACCCGTCTCTCCACTTGCTCCGACCTTTACCTGCCCTCACGTCATCTGACTTATTTCCTCCACTGCCGCTCAACCTCAACCTGCAATTATCACGTGTGTCTGTCCGCGTGTTTACTGTCTACTCTACCCACCAGGGAGTAAACTCCAGCAGGAAAAGGACCTTCTCCGCCCTGTTTACCACTCCATCCCCAGGACACAGCACAGGCGAGGACACAGGAAACGTCTACTGAGTGAACAGCGGGTGGTCCTGCACGGAGAACGCCTACAAGGCTCACCCTGGTTAAACAAGCAGCCTGCCCCGTGTTGCACTCCTAACACCGCCCCCCAACCCCGACCCTGCTCGGCTTTTGTCTTTTCCACAACACTCGCAACACTCCAACGGAGTGCACAACTCACTATTCACTGCCCACCTGCCTGCTGGAATCTGAGCCCTCTGGGACAGCACTCTTTAATTTTCTTCACTGAAGTCTATTAATGACCTAGAATGGGTCTGCCACTTAGTAGGCCCCCAGTAAATGTTCATTTGCTAAATGAACAATCTGTTCGGCAAATAGCCATGATTTTGCAAACCAGCATTCCATATGGACAGGCACCACAGAGATCGCCGTTGCAATTTTCATCTGTCAGAATTTCCCCAAACGGGAATACAATTGCTTTTATCTGATCCATTTCAGGTCACGGAGCACTTCACATATTAATTCATTTAATCCCCCCCACAGTCATTCAGGCACATAAAATGGAGAAGTACTAGGTATTCACAGGGTTAAACGAATTAACAGAATCCATGCCCCGCGCACAGAGGCTGACCTCGCCGTGCCCACAGCGCAGGAGTGGGCAGCGGGCCCAGGAGGCGCCCCGCTCTCGGCAGAGCCGCACCTGCTGACGGCAGCAGCCGCTCGCCCCCCACCTGCTGCTGCCTCACCTGCACCTGCACGTGCAGCAGGGGTGAAAGCAGAGCAGCTGCCTCGCTCCCAGCACAAGACGGGCCTGTACTGAGTCCAGGCTGCAGGCTCGCTGCCCAGGATCAGCACCGCAGAAGCCTGCAGCAGGAGTGGACCCAGGCTGAGATTCAAAATCCAGGGCTGTCGGGGGCGGCCAGCCTGGGTCACGTGCCAGGAAGTCACTGAGAAATGCTGCCTGTCATGAAGCAGAATGTTCCAGAGAAGTCCCCAGGAAGGGCAGCAGAGGGCTGGCATTGAGGTGAGCAGACCCCGGCCCAGGGGCAGCGGGCACCGGGGCGACCTGAGCTCTGCTAGCTGAGTTCACAGCTGGTACTTTCAAGGTGCCACCTGAACATGCAGTCAACCGTAGTGTTGCTCCACAGCCCAGAATCTGCTTCACATCCAACACCAAGGCCTTTACACTATACCCACATTACCAACTTAAAACTGTTAGTATTTAAAAAAACACTGATTTTTAAAAGTTGGTTGCCAATTCATTCCCAGAATTCAGGAGACAAAGGTTAAGGACTTGCTCAGCCAGGATTTGCTGATCTCAAGTGAATTCACATGCCTCCCCTCCCCCACCACAAGTATTTAGATTTATCTTCTCACTACAGGCCTGGGAATGATGCAGTCTCAGGCTCAGAGGCTCCTGCTGGGGACTGGTCAGTCAGGGTGCAGCAGGAGAGCACAGGTACGGAGCCGGAGGGAGCACCCAGGGAAGAAACTCTCCAGCGCGGGGCCGATTCTGGGCGTGAGCCTTCTGCGTGGCAGAGGGAAGCGTCTCCCTGCTGACGTGAAGCTGCGGCATCGCCAGTGTGGCTTGTTAAAGCCCGACAGCCAAACTCGAGTATCTTTACCAAGGCTTGTAAGATCCTCTGACAAATGTGTGCTTTCACCACAAGAGAATAAATCCTGAGAGGGTTGAGGCTGTTTACCACAGTCTCCCCAGCTCCCAGCGCCACACTGGGCCCATACCAGGTACTCACAAGCTTGTATTAGATAAATGCAAAAATAACAAGCACCCAGATGCTAAGCTTGACCCACCATACTTGGCACCGTAACCAAGCTTTCTGGATCCAGTGTTAGGTCAATGTGAACTGCTCTGCTATTTTTCAACTATGCTAAAAAGGGGAAATACATTTGATGAACATAAAAAAGTCAAGAAGGATGTCCTGACATGGTAAAAGGAAAAAAGAAAAACACACACACAAAAGAAACAATCAGCACTGCTAGCCTCAAGCTGAGCTGGATCAGACAAGCCAGGGCCTTCCACTGCCCACAAAGTTGTTGCTGTTCTATCGAGTTCAAACATTGAAACACAGCTTTGAAACATTAAAAATTGTCTACTATTACTGCTTTGGCTCAAGGGAAGGAAAACCGTGCCCTGGCTGGGTGGCTGAGCTGATAGGAGCACTGTCCTGTCTACCAAAAGGTTGTGGGTTCGACTCCTGGTTAGGGTACATACCTAGGTTGCAGGTTCAATCCCTGGTCGGGCACGTACAGAAGGCAACCAATCGATGTCTCTCTCTCTTCCTCTCTCTCTAAAATCAATAAACATATCCTTGCATGAGGATTAGGAAAAATGGGGGGAGGGGAAGAAAAGAGCAATCCTTTAAGCTCTACTGATCCACTTTATTCTGGTAAGATAAGACAACAGACCCAAAATGGGAGTTGCTTATGCTAAGCCCGTCACCAAACTGAAACTTAGCTTTGGCCCTCCCAGAAATGGAACCGGAAACTGACCGATCAGAACTAGTAGGTCATCTTCCTGATAAACCCCTGCCCTTGCCTATATGAAAAGTAACCTTGTAATAACCAACCCCCATTTTTGCTCAGTATAATTATCTTGTTTTGCTCCCTTCTGCCTAGAAAATCTCTTGCCTCGTATTTTTGAGCACCTTCCTATTAGATTGCATGCTGCCTGATTCGCAAGACACTGAATAAATCCAAAAAGATCTTTAAAATTTACTCTGTTGACTTTTGTTCTTTAACCTTTAAACTCCAGGGATTGGGTCTTCGTCTCCTGGGTATTTGGAATGAATCAGCAACACTTTTTAAAAAAAAATCAACTTTTCTTTTAATACTAAAAACTTCAAGTTGCAACACGTAAGTGTAGACCTTGGTGTTGCGTGTCTGGAAGAACTTTGTTTCCACACGATGTCCTCCCTTCCAGCACTCCCGTAGGTCTCCCCTCCCTGGGCTACTTTTCCGTGCCTCCTGATGTCTCCCGCACTCAGCCGCCTCTCCTGGGAAGCTAAGTGGGAGAAGGCGCTGGGCCGAGCGAAGCAGCCCTGGGCCTCTGGCCTGCTTCTGGGTCGCAGACTCTGGACGCTTGTGCTTCCCAGAGCGCGATGTGTGACCTGCTCCAAAAGCAGACACAAACCCTCCTCCCCTGTCAGGCAACCGACAGAAGAAAAGGGCATTAGGACGTGTGCCGATAATGGTAATTCTCGGCAGAGCTGCCTACCAGATTCACCTGTGGAACCTCAAAAATTTAAAAAAAAAAAAAGGCTAGGTGGCACCCCCAACGCTGAATCAGAGTTTTGGGAGACAGGGTTTGGGCAGGAGTGCTTTCTGCATCCTGCTGCAAATTACTGAATGATATTATGCAGATAAGTTGGCCCGACGGCGAACTGTACTCTCAAGAAACAGGCCACTACGTCTTGCTGATGACGGAGCGCCTCTCAGCAGCCTCACTGAGGGCTGCTTTAAAGTGACATTGACATCCCACCACACTTGCGTCAATGTCTCCAACATGACTTATTCATTTGGCAGGAGGAAGTTCACCTAAATATGCCAGCCATGCGCTGTACCTCTGATCCCTAACAAACACACACATGTGCCCAGTGCCGTTTAACACGCTCCATCCCGTTTAAGCCTGACAGTAATCTTGGTGTGCAGATGAGGACGCTGGCGTCCAGAGGAGCTGTGTAACTTGACCGAGGTCATAGAGCCACTGAGAGGCAGAGTTGGGATGCAAACCTGGACAGTGTGATTCAAAATCCACACCTGCAGGTTCAGGTTCAGGAGCACCAGGGAATGAGGAATGCAGCTTTCCCGTCTTTCTTAATATGGAAGGCTCACCAGCGAAGGGCCCGGCGTCCTCACCAGGGTGTGGGCGGTTAGCAAACCTGAAGCCCGGGCTTGAGCAGGCTGCCGTGAACAGGGGGACAGGTTACGCCCCGTGGTGTGCTGTTGGGGGAGGGGAGGCTTGGCAGGTAAAGTGCCCTGCGAGGACTGTATCCCGCCGCAAGCCCCCCCCAAGAAGGCGCCACTTCTTTAATATGCAAAATGATGCCATATGCAGCAGCAGGTGGCTCTGGGTGGACACTTAAAGGGAAATTCAGAATTTTTCGTAGCATTTTACTTTTAACGTTTTTTCTTTAAAAATATAAACTTTAAAGTAATTTGTGGCATTCAAAAGTATTATCATTTTGATTTTGATCTACTTCCATCTCAAGGTGATTTTTATCGAGTGCCCACCACCCACTAGTTACAGAGTAAAACACAGGGGCTAGTACAAGACAGCGGCATAGGAAAGGCGCAGGGGTCCCTGGCCGGGTGGCTCAGTTGGCTGGAGTGCTGTCCCATACACCAAAGGTGGCAGGTTTGATTCCCCGTCAGGGCACATACCTAGTTGTGGGTTGGATCCTGGGTTGCAGCACGTTTGGGCACGTACGGGAGGCAGCCAATCGATGCTTGTCTCTCACATCAATGTCTCTCTCTCTCCTCTAAAATCAATAAGCATATACTCAGGTAAGGATTAAAGAAAGGGGGCAGTGGAGAGATTAAAGCCACTGAACCAGGAGAACTGAGACCGCGAGGGACTGTATTAGTCTACTAATGAAACAGGGCGCCACCCAAGGATGATTTACGCTGACTTGGGAGCAGACCGACCACGCCAAGTCCTGTACAACGGCTAAGAACCCAAACATGGCGTCAGGTGGACCTGGCCCTGTAACCTCTGCCTGTGACCTCGGACATGTTTCTCACACTCTGCCCCTCAGCTTCCACATCTGCAAAATGGAGCTAGTAACAGAGTCTGCCAGGGTTAATGTGAGGATTAAGTGCTAATGCCCATAAAGTGTTTGGCGCAGTATCTGGCAAAAAAACAAACAAACACCCAAACTTAAGAAAATATTAGCTTCTACTGGTATTACTATTACCAATTCATTAGTATCAGTCACCTTGTCCCAGGCCCCAAATCCAGTGAAAGTGAGACTCCTTAATGGCAGGGACAAATGCTTCACTTCCCTGTGCCCCCGGGGCCACCAGGCCCCTCCCCAAGGGGCTCACTCACTGCCGTTCCCCATGCACAGGGGCAGAGGGTGGCGACATCTGAGCCTGAGCTCGCATTTGGCCACTTAGTCACAGTGCCGGCTAAATGATTTTCCCTTCTTTCTTTAGTTGCATTGCTTGTTAGCATTTCTTCTAAGCATTCAGAAAAATTCAAGAATTTAAATAAAAATCACTCAAGTTTGTTACTTATTAGCGACTCTGGTAAAAAGCGTGACAGGAAAGAGACCAACGTAATTTGTTTAGACAAATATTTAAATCACTGATGAACTTCCCCATGTGTACGCGCTTGCCCACTTAAACCAGAAGGTCACGCCAATTTGGCTGGAGAAAACAAGGCCGGGGCACTGTTTATTGGGTCATGTGCCTGTTTATATAGTGCTATTCTGAACTTCACGAAAAGGCTCCCCTGTGTCCCGATTCACCCCCTCTCCTGTCTGTTTACAGATTCCTGGCAGATTCCATTTGCTTCTCTCCCCTCACTCCAAGGGGATTTTGGGAGGGCAAAGTCGCGGGACCTCTTCTCTCTGACTTTAAACTAGGAACCTAGTAACATGCCAGTTTGGTTACGACTTTTTTTAGTGAATACTTTATTATTTGATCTTTAATTTAAAATTCTTTAAGTCTCAGTTTAATGGACGATTCATTAGGTTGTCATTTGTTCAGACAAAAATATTGAAAATGTTGGTTAGGTTTGAAGTTTAGCCCATTTATGCGCTTATTTTGAATTTTGGTTCAAGGACTACCATCGAAATCCTTGATTAAAAATCTTGACAGCTGTCAGAAGTAGTCAGTAGTTGCAAGCTTTCTTTCCCTTTCCCTGTTCCCCTCTTCCTACGTAGTATCTGTAGCCTCAGAGAGTGGAGCAGGACCTCTGCTCACACATGACTGGGTTCAAATTCCAGGTCTGACACTTAGTAGCTGTGTGAACTTAAACAAGTTAATTACCATCTCAAGAAATGCATTTCCTGCCTCCACCTATTAAGTAAGTATAATAATGCAACTTAGTTCTTCATAGGACTAGATGAGATAATATAGATACAATGGATCTCCTTCTATTGCTCTTTTTCACCCTGATGATTTTTCCACAAAAAGTCCAGGAAACCAATACCTACGACTCTCTTCTCTAGCCCATCTCATTATGTTAATAGCAACCAATTTAATGCTTGTTGGTTGAAAGGGTGCTGGAGGCCAGGGTCATTTTGTAAGTGGGGATTTCCCTGAGCTGAGCTCAAGTGGAGAATGAGCGGCCTGGAGAGTCCTGGCTTCCAGGACCCCCAGTGAGCCTGGGCAAGATCGGCTCTGCAGGCTGGACGGTCAGGAGCTACTGGGCTCAGGCCAGGCAGACCCGGAAGAAGGGGAGTTAGCTAAAACGTGCTCGTGGAAGGTTAGTGCAAAAATAAATAGTAAAATAAGGGAGTGTGGGTTCGTTATAGACATTGTAATGTAATTGAAAGACCGTGTACTTTTAAAGAATAGATATATGCGTCACAATGTAATAGGATGATACATAAAGCCAGTAACTGTATTAACAGATACCAAATCAATAACGCTACTGTTTGGGGAACCCCGCATGCCCATTACAGATACTGCACTCCCACACCCCCTGCAGCCCTACTGTGAAGAGTAAGTACAGAGTAAGAACTCTGGACAGCCAGAGAACTTCTACCCCTTGAGTGGTTTCTCTAGGTCCCAGATTGCTCCTTCCAGTCTGGGCGCAGGCACTGAGATTGCCCTCAGGCCACCATCTTAGCCCCAGACTGCATTCTTACCGTGGTTCTGCACACGCAGAAACCCCACCACACGCAAAGGTGGCCAGCTTCACCAGCATGAGGAGACAAAGCTGGGGCAGGCAAAGCATTTTACACCCCTGAGTGCTCTGTTCCCTACACACCTTCATTCTGTTCCCTCCTCCCGTGGCTGGGAAGTGGGCCTTTAAGCACAGTAAGGCAAGTTAGGCTCTGAGTGGCGACCTATGCCAGCAGGACGGAGAGGAGGCAGGGCAGAGGGGCGACCAGGACCAGGAGAGGTGGGGCCGGAGGCAGGGTACAGGGTGGGGAGGCCATGGAAGAAAAGGCTCGCGACTCCCTTCCGAGGCCTCTGTATCGACGCCTCCCTAATAAACAGAACCCCAGGCGCATGACAACTCAGGAGAAGGTCTGGCTTCCTGTGTCACTGAGCCTGCCCACCCTGCTTTTCCAGGGGTCTTAATAACAGGGTTAGAGTCACATAAGGAAATTGCACAGGGTGGTTCCTAGTTCTGAGAGCAGGCGGCCCCTCTTAAAAACACGATCCCTTAGGGAGGGCCTTTCCCTGGCAGTGGCTTTTTCGGAGCTGTGTTTTCAGGTTCCTTGACGTTGGATGAGCCACAGCCCACTCCCAGGCCACAGTGCCAAGTCCACAAGATGGTACTGAGTCCTCACGAAGAAATGCTCTTGTGTTCCAAGGAGCTGGCAGTCCAGTCCCCCAAACCATTCTCAAAGTGGGCAGATGAGCGAGCATCGCTTCCCAATGGACAGACACTGGTGTTTTAGGTAACAAAAAGCCAAGCCGGTGTGCTTCTTGGTGGAGTGTGCTCTCTAACTTGGTCTGGATTTGCTGCAAATGGATTCTAGAGATTCTTCAGAGCAGGGGTGGGGGCCGCTCCACCCAGTGCGGGAATTTCCTCTTTAGAGGAGCGGCTCTCACCGGGAACAGTCGGGGGCCCTGAACTGTGTGACCCCTGCCACAGGACAGCCCTTCGACAGTTTACTGGGCTTATCCCTTTCCCAGGCTGAACTGTTCCCTGGTAGGAGAATTTTACAGACAAAAGGAACTTTACGGGTTATTCATTTCAGATTACGAAAATCAAAGCCCGGAGAAGTAACTTGCCTAAGATTCCGTGGTGTGACCGAAACACATCCCCAGACACGCCTTACTGTGCTCCTCCGGTGGCAGGCCCAGCGGCCGGCTCACCAACCGCGGGGCCTTAGAAAGTGCTTATCTCACCGGGCCTCGGTCTCCTCCGCAGACCGGAGCGAACGACACACTCGACATGCTCCTCCCGGGGTGCGGGGGTGACAGTGCCTGAGCAGCCCGCCAGCACGCAGAGAACAGCAAGTGCTGGGTAACTGATTTTATTTACAACATACAGGCTATTTTTGTTTTCTTGTTTTGCATGGAATTCGCCTTCCTCCCCTTGTTTTTCTTTTTCCTTTTAAGCTTCCAAACTTCCAGGGCTGAATCTTTTAACCAAAACTTAAAAACTCCTGTATTTAGTCTGCTTATATTCAGTCTGTGGGAGTACTTTAGAATGTCAATTCTGTCTTAAGATATACCTACTGATTCCTTAAAGATGCCGGGCTGGTCCCTGCCCCACGAACCTTCAGGTAAGCTTGGCAGGTGATGTCTGGGACAGAGAGCCACGCTGAGTTCCGTGCCCGCCTCCGCAAGAGAGGCAGAAGGCGACCCTTCTTCTTAACCACTCAGGCTGTATTTCCAGACAGAGGCTGTTATACTAATGACAACGTGGAAAATGTTTTTCAACCTATTATAATACAAAAAAGTAAAGCCTTGGTTTCATCTTTAAAGAGGAAGGAGACTGAACGCACACAGCAGGAAGTGGCCTGTAAGGAGCAGCACGGGCCACGTGGACACAGTCACGCGTCTGGAACCGAGAGGCTGAGCCCTCAGGGGGAGGGGCTCCCGCACCCCTGAGAGGCCTTCAGAGCTGCTGAACGTGAAACTACTGGGAATCACCTACGCGGAAAAGAACAGGACGTTGAGATCCCAGGAGCTGATCTGTGGTCCCTGAGCTGGCCCGTGGTTCTGGTGACTCGACCTGATCCCCGACCAGACACACTGGCTCAGCCCCACTGTTTCAGTAGTGCAGCCAGCGCCACCTTGTAAACACTCTCCTCCATCCCTGCGCCCTCCCTGACTCAGCCCATTTGGTTTTCTGGGGCTTGCCCTCAGCCTCCTCCTACCACCCCGCCAGGGAAGGCAGGCAGGCGGCCCGCACTCCGCCCTGCCGTGTCCACGGACCGCAGAGCCTCGCCCTCCCCGTCCTGCCTCTTCCCGAGGGCCACCTGTCTGGCCGAGGCACAGAGCAGAGGCAAGGACACCTGTCCTTACTCCTGGTTAGCCCTTTGCCATTTACAAGCCACTTCCATACGCACCATCTCCTTTTCTGTCTCACAACACTGCATGGGCTATGAAATAATACTTCCATTTCAACGATGAAGACACTGAGGCTCAGAAAAATGAAGCCAAATCCCAACACCACACAGCTTGTCATGGACAGAGTCGGGTTTTCAACCCTGACTGGGTGACCTGGGTCACAAACTCTTTCTAGCCTCCCGAAAAGGAAGGCCACGTTTATGGGGTTTCAAATGTTGGTAGATGTGAATCACCAATCTCATCTTTTGATTGATGTTTCATAGTTGTGTTAGTTTGGTGCCAAATTCCAGGTCAAAAATGTATTTGTATTTGCCATTCAAAAAAATCTATATATCATCAGCTATTTTTACCAATAAAACCAACTTTTCCCAAACAGCCTACATATCACTAACGCACCTCCGGCCAGGCAATCATCTACACCTACTTTGTTTACTCTGCCATCCTGCATCCCCGACTGCACAGCGTTTTGTTTACTTCGCTCAGTAAACGGGCATCGCTCCCGAGATGATTACTGTCACAGATGAGTGAAGCAATGACTGTGGCGAGCTTAGCTAGCCAGGGTTCAGTTAATGGCATTACTCGTATCCGTACATATTACCACTACGCTACTACTGCTACATTTTCCTCACATTTGTTAGAACCAAATGTTTGTTTTCCTGACGGTGTCTAGCGAGGGGTAAGGCGGTATGGGCCCAATAATTCAGAAAAGCAGAAAAACTATTTCATCCCGTTGGCTTGTTTGGTGCTTTATTTCCTCCCTCGTTCGGCAACCTCCGGAGCCCACAGTCCAAGGGAGGAGACGGGGGTGGGGGTGGGGGTCAGGCCCTCCTCGAGGACCCCAACACTCCAGCAGCCGCGCCAGGCTGCATTTGGGCGCAGAGAGTCGGAAACAGAGAGGGCGGACTGAGCCTTGGAAGATAAAGAGCATAAGTAAAACGAGTCAGACGGAGAAAGACAAGTGCCACGTGATTCCACTCACATGTGGAATCTACAGAACAAAATAAACGAATAAAACAGAGACAGATGCGCAGACACCGAGAACAAACCAATGGCTGCCAAATGGCGGGCGAGAAAGGTGAAGGGACTAAGAAGTGCGAGTTGGTGGCTACAGAACAGTCAGGGGGTGTGAAGCACAGCATGGGGACTAGAGTCAGCGCATTGTCACCGCTGGTGCCGGGCGGTGGTGCCAGGCCGGTGCTTGGCATATCAGGGGACCACTCTCTAAGCAATGTGGTTGTCTAACCACTATGCTGTACAACTGAAACTAACACAAGGTGATACTGAATGTAAACTGTATTTGAAAAAACAAATTTAGTTCCTCGGTGCCACCCCAGACTGACTGAGCCAGAATGGCCGTGGACAAGAACCCAGGAACGGATTTTTAGCCAGTTCCCAGGCGCTTCGGAATCAAGGCCGGGGCTGGGTGCTGCTTCGGTGTCCTAGGGCTGCCGTGACATGTTGCCGCAAACCTGGTGACTCAAAACGAGAGAAGGTGTCCTCTCGCAGCTCTGGAGGCCAGGAGCCCGAGCCACGGGCTGGCGGGGCCGCGCTCTGTGGGAAGGCGCTGGGGTCAGCCCTCCCTTGCCCCTGCCGGCTTCTGCCGGACCCAGCAGCTCCTTGGCTGTGGCCGCACAACGCCAGCCTCTGCCTCCACACTCACACGGCCTGCTCCTCCTCGCGGGTCTTCCTGGGTGTCTCTTACAAGGACACTTGTCTTTGGATTTAGGGCCCTGCCCATAATCCAGAATGGACTCATCTCGAGATCCTTAATTAACTTACATCTGAAAACATCCTTTTTCCAAGTAAGGTTACATTCACAGCTCTGGGGGGTGTGAACATACCTTTTTTTTGGGGGGGCACCATTCAAGCCACTACAGATGCCATGGTGACCCCTGTCATCCAGATGAATGGGACAGGAGGCAGGACACAGAAGTCCAGGCTAAGCCCCTGCCAGTGGCAGGAAGAGGAGGAAGAAAAGAGGAAGAGGGAGCCGTTTCAGGAACTACTCAGACCTGCAGCTGCACTCCCAGCTCTTGGACCACCTACGGGAACCCCTGGGTCACCAGGTGTCCAGGCCACAAGGCCACTTGAATGTACCTTACAGAATGGAAAAAAATCACCACAATCACAAATTAATAGAATGCTAGACCGTATTATCCTCGAATTATGGGTGAGAACTTTGAAGGGCTGAAAAGGCTTTTAGTTAATTCACTTTCTAAACTAAATTAATTTGATATGAAGCTAGGATTTCATCCTCAAGATACTGTGGACACTTTCTCCTTACCACCGTGGTAGCTTCCAGTCCAGACAACAAGTCACTGTGGCACCACGGGATTGGTCGTTTCTGTCTTTTAACACGGTCCCTTAGGAGCAGGCGATGTTCTCTGTCTCCAATGGTAAAGGAGGTCCAGTTACCACCTCCCTTCCCACCACCCACTAGGGTCCCCAAATCCTCACTGGTTTGCTCCTCATTTTACACTGAAATACATGTACCCACCACCACTGAAGTCCTACTTTATAATTAAGTCAGTTCCCAGACACACAAAGGTCTTCTCTCCTCTCACAGAGGAATTTCCCTTCTTGGCAACACGGTTTGCAGGGCCAGAAGGTCAGTGGGTGGCAGACAGGGTGGAAGCAGGTGCTACGTCGGCGTTAAAGTCACAGGCAGGGAACGACAGCTTTCAGAACCAGATTTCATCATACATCCCTACAGTGTAACGTCAAGGGCGCCCCCAGCGCCCACTCCGAGACGGTCCCAGAGCACCTCCTAGCCAGCAGTCCACAAGGACCGAGCTCTGTGCAAGCCCGTCCCCACGCTTCGCCACAGCACCTGTAACAGTGCTCCCTGGACATTCACACGCAGGAGTCAGCTGGGGATCACGTGAAGTGCATTTCCTGACCCAGGAGTCAGGCACGTGTAGGCCACCTTCATTTACATCAGGGTGGAAATGGCTGAAGTACACAACCAAGTTTCAGGTTTAAGGGGACCTTACCTGCTGGTGAAATGATAATATGCTGGTGATGATGATGGCAATGACAACAAAAGCTAATATTTGCTGAGCATTTTCTACATGACAGGCCATGTGTTAAGTGCTTTACAGATACTGACTCAGTGCCCAGAGAGCTGAGGAAAATGGGAGTGGTTAAGAGAGGTTTAGAAAACTGGAAAGGCATAATAAATTCCAGGATGTGCAGATGGTCAGTCAAGTGTCAACAGAGAGAGAGAACAATTCTCCCACTGTCCCAGTCCAGGACTAGTTAGGGAGTTGCTAAGTGCCTGATGTTTCAGAAAGCATCCTGGGGCCAAGCAGGTCAACACCACAGACCAGGTGTATCGAGATACGCCTTCTGTCCCTCGGTGGCATTCTCTGCTCTGGCACCAACCAGGCGAGCCTCTGTGGGCTTGGCTCCATCCAGCTGCCCTGGGAGTGGCCTGCCTGGATTAGCAGGGCTTCCTTTGGTGGGTTCTTTTGTCCCACCCCGAGACGCACACACTGAACCCTGGGCAGCTGACTCAAGACCACGTCTGATGCCTTTCTGGACGTCCCGAACATGTCCTTGCACATCCATGCTGTGTTCTGCCGCTGACTCTACTGACTGGTCACTTTGCCTGTATGAGATGGACATAGTTTATATCCAAAGTGGCTTCTTTGCTTGCTGGGACATGGAGAAGGCTCAATGGCTGTGACTTCTCCTTGGGCTGGGTGTTGGAGAGCTTCACGCCCAGCACTCAGCAAGGAAAGACTGGGCAGACCGCCATTGCGGAAAGCCAGACAGGTGGGCTGAGTCGGATGGGGTGGCTCTGTAACTGTCCGCTGCGGACCTGTTTCGTTCGGCCCCGCACTAGTTTTTTAAAATGTCATGCACTCTTTGTCTAACCACTCTCTCTTCTCATACCCAGCCCGTGTGGAACGCTCATATCACCTTTCTGCCCCTGTTATGTACCTGAATATTAGACCCTAACCTATAATAAGTATAAATCACTTGCAAGTTTTACTTTGCCTATAACATTTCAGTATCTATACAATGATTCACTGTCCCAAATGTAAAATGTAAATGGTGAGCTTTTATCAGTATTCAAGGTTTCAAAACTACTGAATATCAGTATTCAAGCTTTCAAAACTACTGAAGTATCCCATCTTTTTAACATGGCTCACTTTCCTCATGCCTTTATTTATTTACTTTTAGAGAGAGGGGAAAGAGAGGGAGAAAGAGAGGGAGAGAAACATCAATGTGTGGTTGCCTCTCAAGTGCCCCCTACTGAGGACCCGGTCCACACCCCAGGCATGTGCCCTGACTGGGAATCAAACCTGCAACCTTTCAGTTTGCAGGCCAGCACTCAATCCACTGAGTCACACCAACCAGGGCTGAAGTATCCCATCTTAATGGACAGGTGGTGAGACACCTTAACATGGAATATACCTGGGCCATGTAATATATCAGGATCCCTCCAGATTGTTCATTCCCATGTGGAACATTTCTTTAATATATGAATCCTAGGGGGCAGGGGGGCATGTATTAAATTTCTTCACTTTGCTTTAAAAGTCACTTTAATTACAGGGTCAGCTTAAGCTTCTGGAAGGAAGGGATACTCAACTCCTAAACAGCACTCCAAAAAAACCAGATCCATACTCTCCAGGTCACCCAGCTGTCCTTTTAAAAACAATATCTGACCTTCATTACTAGCAGGTGTGTGCAGACCTTTTTTGGTAGCTGCTTGCGGGGTCAGGGTGCGCTGGGCTGACACCACACTCCATCACTGTGATACACAACGACAACTCCAAACTAGATTGCAAAAGTGGGGCACAGACTACCTGGCAGGGCTTCAAACAGCGGGGTCGACACCACACAGCACAGCCACCAACATCGCCAGTGTCCTCAGGGACTCTCCCGGAAGAGGACAATGGTGGTCAAACCAAGGACGAAAAATCTGCTGTAGAGACACAGGATGGGGGGGGGGGAGCGGGCACAGGGGGCACACAGCTTGGCCCTTTGGTCCCGACAGCAGTTGACACGTCTCCTGTGCAGGTGGGGACCCTCCTGGAGAAAGGCAGCGGGCAATGCTCTGACCCCGCCCGCCCGCCCCCGCCCCACTGTCAACAGACAGCCCACATTTGCAGTGGATTCCCCTCTGGCTCCAGACACGAAACGTATGAAGATAATCTCTATGTGTTCGGGCTCTCATGTATTTGAATCCACACACGTGCTTTCCCTGTCCACACGCTTCCTTCTCCCATTCCCCCTCCCACAGTCTCCACCGCTTCTCTTCCACCCCCCAGGTTTCCGGTTCGGAGCCACTGCTGGCTGTACTGCCATCTCTGCAGGGAGGCCAGGCGTGGCCACGCGGGCCTCTGAGGCAGCACAGGAATGCGAAAGGGTCGCTTCCTCCGGGGGCGGGCGCGGGAGATGCGGGCGACTGGCAGAGCAGCCCGGGAAGGCCTGACACACCGTCGGAAGCCCAACAACCCTTCTGCTGCGGGAACGCTAGCTACCAAAGCTCCAGCCGACCACACAAACGGATGCACGATGGTTTAGACAAAAGAAAAGGGAGGAAAACTGTTGGGCAGGGAGAGGGAAGAATGTCAAAGGGACAAAGTTCTGGTTAGCTTTTGCCATCTTCACCCCAAAACAAATTTAACTAAAACCAAATGAAGGTTTCTGGCCCTAGTCAGGGATCTGAACCGTCCCTCTGTTCACCTTTCACCTGTATTAGAACAACATTGTCTGGGGGAAGGGGGACCAGGGGACAATGACACAATAAGTCACCTAGATTTAAAAAAGCAAAATTGCCAAAACAAACCCAAACCCGCTGCTGATAAAAACGCACAACAGGCTGTTTAGAAAAATTATGCTTTAAATACACTGGTCTAAAAAAATCCAAAGAACAGGCTGTTCTGTAGAACTGTTCCAGTTTCTGCTTGTGCTTTCATTTTAGAAAACAAACACTCAGACGCCTCGGTGGGAGGAGCCACACACAAGGACTCGAACGCACAGAAAATGGCCACCGGTTCCAGAAACCCTCCATGAGCACATGGACCGGGCCCCTCCAGGGACCCTCTGGGGGCGCGACCCCTTCCCTTTCCCAAGGGTAATGATCTAGGGACAGAGATGACCTTTTCCCCCGACCAGTAACATAAATCACGGCCTTCGGCGTGTTTGCTGAACGCCACAAACCCTGACAATGACGTTCATTATCCTCCTGCTCAGGGAACCTCACAGAGGGGCAAATACGTCTTTTTTAAAGTAAGGCAGCTGCTAGGCTTGGAGGTGAGACTCCCACTTAAACTTCATAAAAGAAAAAAAAGACCTAAAAAGTGTTTCCTAAAATAGAGAGAAGCGCAAATCATCTTATCAGAAACTCTACTTATTATTAAGTAGAGAAGAAAGTCTTAAAATAGATCATTCAGACGTGGCAGAATGCTCTTGACTGTTTTTTAAACTGTTAAAATAAAAAACAAATATTAGGGCCCTGGCTGCCGCGGCTCACTGGATTGAGCACCAGCCCGCGACCCGAAATGTCACCGGTTAGATTCCCAGCCAGAGCACATGCCTGGGTTGTGGGCCAGGTCCCCTGTTGGGGGCGAACCAGAGGCAACTGATGGACGTTTCTCTCTCACATTGATGTTCCGCTCCCTTTCTTTCTCTCTCCTTCCCCTTTTTCCCCTTTCTCTAAAAGTAAATTAAAGAATCTTTAAAAAATCGTATTAGAAATATTAAATATACCACAAACAGGGTGAGAAACTCACTATGTAGTGTATATTCATTTAGGGAAAAAAAAGTTCTCCCAGGTAATTTACAGCGGCGGGGGGTGCTTCTGTGCAAAAAGTCAACCTACAGAGGGCAGTGGCTCAAGAAACTCTAGAACTGCTCGACCTTGACAGGAAATTCTTAAAAAATCTATTTAACACAGCACTTGGGGTCAGCCAGTTCTCTAATGTGGGAGCAAAAGCCCACTTGGGGCCTCACTTTACTGCCACAGCATCGCTTTTCCCGCCTGTCCTAGTACCTTCCTCAAAGCGGTCCCCCTGCCCCTCTCATTACAGCAAAGGTGGGACTTGCCCGGGTCCCAGCCCAGGGCAGAACACAGCAGGGTGTGGTTCTGCTAAGGCAGCCAGGCAGCCAGGCAGCCAGGCAGCCAGGCAGCGAGCGGGTCTGCCGTGGGCCACTGTGAGGCCGCCTCCACCTGTGAGCATCACAGACCTTGAGAAGAAGCCTTGTTCTTTGAGTTCATGTCAGGGACCACAAGGCCAGAACAAACTGGTATAAGCAGGGACAGACCAGAACGCTGAGTAGGTTTTTCAAGAGGAAATCCTTACTTTGGGCTAGGAGTGAATCAACGTTCTATTTATTAGAGCTAATCAGAAACCTCCACGCTTAACATGAGAATGCACACAGGTTTTGAATGCGAGTCTCTCATGCCTTGTGAGGTGATATATTCAGCTCTGTTTGCACTGAATCGCTGGTCTTATCATCTAATTGTAACCGACTCTACAAATAACCAGAAGTTGTTCTAACACATGAACAGGAAGAAGAACACAAACAAAACGGGGCCTAGAAAAATGAGTCGACTCACCAAGCAGGAAGTGGCAGCTCATCCCCACCTAGCCCTGCAGGGCCCGCCTCCCCGGCGCTGACACAGGCCCAGGTTTCCCCTCTGGAACCTCGACTGGCCTGCTCGTGGAAACGCACTCTGGGATGAACACGTTCAAAGTAGTAGCCAGTAACACGGCTTGTGCAATCTCAGTCTTCTCCCACATTCTCCTTGAGAATATGTTTAATTTCTTTCAAATTATTGTGTAGCTTAGTAATTTTCATTTAAATAAGAGAGAAAGAATGCTTTAACAAAATAGGAAACAGCCTTCTGCCTCTCCCACTTCAAAAAGACATTTTCTTGACTACCTTAAATGACAGGAATCCAAGTGCCGCAGGGGACAGAGGTCTGCATCTTGGTGTCCTCTGTGTCTGCTAGAAGCCCAGTGGGCATTGCGGCTCGCTGTCGCCAACAGAACTGTCAGCCCCTTTAAGCTTTCCTCGCAGACTGCCACCTCCTGCTCTCCTGATGACCTGCCTGCCCTGCGACAGGACCTGCCTGTCTCTGCAGAGAGCATGCTAAATGGGCACAGGACACTGGGTTCTGTCCCCAGCGTGGCACTGACCGTGTGACCGTGAGTCAGTCCGTTCCCTTTCGGAATGTGAAGAGGCTGGGCTAGTGCAGGCCAGGTTCTTTCTAGCTGCACGAGGAGGAAACCACGACTCCCCACCTCCCGTTTTGCCACCTTTTTGATCGACTCCCTGCTAGTCTCGATCTTTCGATAAGAATGTTCATTTCCTCCAAAGTGGACAATCTCTCCCACCCTTAAATTCAGACACTGTCCTCATAAGTGTATGGGGCAAAGGCTGAACCCAAAGTCTGCCTAGTACGAGTGCATGCATGAGGACAGTTGGAGGAAGTCTGGAAATCGGGGCCCCAGGGAGACCTCGGACATGGAGTTTTTCTGCTTCAAGGCAGCACTTCTGAGGAAAGAAATTACTTCAGGGAGGAACCTTGGCCATCACTGAGCCAAACCTCTGCTTATAGGTGGGTAAACCAAGCCAGCGGTTACTGGACTTTCTCCCCCAAGGTTGCACGGCGGGGCAAGGGAGTGAGTCCCAGATCTCCCTCTGCTCTGGGGCATCTTTTTACCTCCCTCTGCAGGGCTCAGGCTCTTTCTCTTGCCCCCTGGGCCTCAGAAGGTAATCAACAAATGCTGAGCACTTCTGGGCAAACCCTCAAAGAGCTCTTTTATTTTATTTAAAGATTTTTATTTTTTTTATTTATTTATTTTTAATATATTTTATTTATTTATCTTTAGAAGGGAAGGGAAGGAGAGAGGGAGAGAAACATCAATGTATGATTGCCTTGCATGCGTCCCCTGCTGGGAACTGGCCTGCAACCCAGGCATGTGCCCTGACTGGGAATCGAACCGCGATTGTCTGGTTCACAGGCCTGCGCTCAATCCACTGAGCTACACCAGCCAGGGCTAAAGATTTTTATTTATTTACAGAGTGGGAAGGGAGGGAGAACAAGAGGGAGAGAAACATCAATGTGTGAGAGATACATTGATCGGTTGCCTCTCACATGCCCCGAACCAGGGACCTGGCCCACAAGCCAGGCATGTGCCCTGACTGCGAACTGAACTGATATCCTTTGGTTCGCAGGCCAGTGCTCAGTCCACTGAGCCACACCACCCAGGACAGGAACTCTTTTACACCTGTAGCTGGCATGGCCGCTCTGGGAACATTTAGCTGGGCAGAGGGACAGTGACAGCTCTGACGAGACACAACTGATCGATCTTCTCAGTGCAGAAACTCATCGGTATTTTGAGAAAAGCTCGTGGCAGCACCTAGGCGGTGATAACGGCAGGTGAGGGAGACAGGGAGGCCCCACGGGGGCAGGGTTCTGCTCTAGTACCCGGCACACAGAGTTGATATTTACTGAGCAAATTCAAGTCTGCACATTACCTCTGCCCACTTGCTTCTGGTCAAAAATTCTGAGGTTACAATAATACCAGAGACAAGGGTCTCGAAGTCTTTAGGCAAAACCGGGAATAGGGATCTACCGCATACTCTCAGTGTGCGGCCGGGAAATCAACCTGGGTGTGGAGAGAAGAGGCAGGACTATGGAGTCAGCTAAAACCCAGGGTGTGAGAATCTCCTCTGCAACACTGGCCACAGTACCGAGCCTCTCTGCCTCAATTGCACCACACCAGCTTATTTCGAGCTTCTAATATGATGGCTGAGCTAATGCACATAAGCGCAGAACTGACTCCATGAAAGTCAGTCTGTCTTACCCTCCTGGGAGCTATGGGTATAGACAAAGAAACCTGGTTTCTAGGCAAAGCTCCAGGCCACTGGCATCTTCTTCTGAGAGAAGCAAACCATCAACAAGTCATCTGATTTTTGAATTATGTACAAGGAACATAAAACACAACTCAATCTATACAAGTGAACATGCATTATAGTCTCCCTACATAGCTTAAACACCAAACATGTCTCAGTCCTTTCTTGTGAATAAGCAGAGAGCTAGGAATAGGAGCAGAGAAAGGATAAATTACTTTCTCTTCTATAAAATGAGGCTGGGATAGATGAACAATACAAACCAGCCTCAAAATTACACGACTCCAAGATTCAGAGAGCGAGAGAAATACAATATAACGACAGACGTTTATCATCCAGAAGACACAGAGTCAGACAGATAAACGCATTAAAACGTTTTAATGGCGTGGCCCCACAATGTCGCTGCCATTAAAGGGACTACTGATAATAACATTTACAGTTACAACAGTTTTGCAAGCTCTGAGCACAGTGGGGGCAGGTCTCAGCACTCGCTCCATAGGAAAAGCAGCTGAGGTGTGGGCTGCGTGTGGCCCAGCACTGCTACGGATCTGCAGTGAAGGTGGACGCGGAGAGGCCACCATTCCTCCATCACCTGGGATTCATTTGTTTTTATCTTATTACAACTATAATCCATAAACATCAGTGATATAAATATGAAACTGTTGAGCATAGACATGTCTCTTATAGAAACTGGCCTTGAAACCAGCATATCAAGCCACAAGTTTATCTCTTCCTAGCTGTTGACTGGTGTTGGTCTTCATCACAGCAGTGATCGTTCAAAATGAAGAGCCCTGGGGGCCCCACCTTAAATCTGCTGGATTAGACTTTCTGCACCGGGTTGATTCTTATCCATGTTAAATGCAAGTCACTTGAACTACCACAGGATAGACTAGCTACAGTGGGATTTAGGCTCTTTCTATTATAAAACGAACACATTAACATGAGTCATAAAGATAATGCTGTGTATATAGCTGCACATCACGTAGAAATTTACATACCCATACAAGGCGGTCAGGGGAAGGGAATCAACACTCGTTAATTGCCTACGATGTACGGTGTGGACCTTGACCAAATTATATATTACTCAATCTTCAAAATGATCCTATTTGAGTTATGGATGGAAAAAGTTAGGCTTAGACTGAGAGTGACTTTACTGAAGTCACAAGCCTGGAAAAGGGCCCAGCGCGGTTGTGAAACTGGATTTATCTGACCCCGTCTTCTCATTCCATTGTGCAAAGCTCATGTGCCTATGAAAACACACTCGTGCGTCATAGACAGCCGTACGGTAAAGAGGCAAGTGAATTAAATTACTTTTAGAAACCTTTTGCATCAACAGAAATGTAGTTTTTAAAGAACTTACAGTGCTGGCGAATATTCTTTGGTCTGTCTGCCGACAACAGAATGAAGGGGATGAGTACTAGCAAAACTACACTTAACAGCCTGAATTTTAGTCGTCAGAAGTGTGTTTTGAGGCTCACTAGGGTCAGACTTAACAGTGATTCTTGATTTGCACAAGCTACACATTTTTGCAAATGAAACGTCTTAACATTCCTTCTGCAAGTCCTATTACCTTACAAAGGAAAGGGCCACCAACCACACGCGTGATCTGCCACTGGTCAATCTAAGGCCCATCCTGGGCCTCCCCTGCCCCTCCAGCACCTGACACTCCAGTGTCCCTCCACAGGGGAACCCCCTTCTGCTGGCTCCTGGAGTCCTGCTCTCTTATGGTTTCTTCCTTGCTCTTTTGCCAAAACTTCTAGACTCCCCCCAGGTCCTCTCTTTTTTCATAAGGCCCCATGCCGCCCTACATTCTCTTTGAGGAGAATTTCTTCTCTTCCCTCCTGACTTATTTATATCCCAATGACTTCAAAAGCAGCCCCGGCTGTCCTCGGGAGCACAAAGCCCCCGCCTGTGTGGGGGATGTCATACTTCAACACTCCAAACTCAGAGCCTCTACCAGGCAGCCCCTCACCAGCTCCCAGGCTGCTTCTTTCACGGGCGCCACTGCTCTGGAAATCTGCGTGAGCGTTAGCTGTTCCTTCTCTACTGAGATGTCAGGTTTTGTTGGCTCCTCCCTTTGCATCTGTTCCTTTCGCATTTCACTGATATCACCCATTTCGATACTCCCCCCCCCACCGTTCTCCTTGGTGGCACTGGTCTCCCTGTCGCTGGCTTCTGCTCCGCCTCTCCTCCCCATCTCCCCAGAAGCATACTCCTCACCTGCAGCCAAGACACTCCCGTGTCCAAATACCTTCAATGTCTCCTACTGGGTCATACATTCATATTTCCCAGCTTGACATTCAAGACCAGTATTACTCAGCACTAAATGTTCTCCAGTTCTATTTCCCACTCTGTACAATGCCTGTACAGACCAGTTCTAACTCAGCTGGACTCACCGCCTTTTTCTGAATAATCTCCATGCTTTCCTGTTCTGCTACTTCTCGTATCTCAAATGCCCTCTCCTCCACTCTTTAATGGAAACCCTGCATCCTTCAGGGACTGCTTTAAATGATTCCCACCCACCCCCAAAAAAAAGTCCATCTGCTCCTAGAGGAAAAGGGAAACTTTTCCTTCAAATTACCAAAATATCTTTTTTTTAGCATTCACCACAGCGATTTCTGCGTATTTTATTTCCTCACCTACAAAACAGGGCCCAAGAGGGAAGAGACCAGGTCTGTCCCTGCTGGGTTCTCCGTTCTGTCAGGCACAGGGTCACACTCGTAGTAGTTACTCAATAAACACTCGCCACGTGACATTTATAGGACTCCTCTAAAAGTCTGCAAAGCACATTTATGTTCAACATTTCATTTGTTCTCTTTGGAGCTTAAGTTTATTATAAGTAGCATTCAAGAGTCACAATCTGATTTATGTTGCTAAATGCACTTATTGGCACTGTTTCTAACTTTGTACCTTTAAATTAAAGTATATCTTAAGTTACTTTACTCTAAACACTCATAGTACTATGTGGCCTCCAAAGCTAAAAAAAAGAGAGCATTTTGAGTCAAAGAAAGTCCACTTGCCAAACTGGTTTTTCCCTCTGCCTACAGGTTAAGCGTGCAAATAAAAGGCCTCTAAAAGCAGATGACAGTAATGACAAAAGCAAAACTTAAAAGGGAAGAAGTTCCTTTCTGAAGATTTTAATATTAAAAAAATTTCCCATACATCCAGTTGGAATCCTATTTACGGTCAGTCTCCCGCGCCCCAGAGCTGGTGAACAACGGACAATCTGTGTCTGCTGCACAGTGCTGATCCTTCGCTAAAAGACTGAGTATGACTAATATCACGACGGTAAAAACGTGGTGCTCTCTATGTTTGGGCTTGAATGCCCAAGTGCCTTGTAAGAGCTCGATATACATTTGTTGAAGGAACAAATAAACAGATAAATTCAGAGAAGTCCTCCCTACTGTGTGTAAATGGAAAGTAGGAGTTTTCACAGACGGATGGAAGACTATGTTAAACTGGAAAAAAGGGGGAAAAGTGCACTGAAGGGCAAGAACTGTGATATGTCAACTCTTTCTGTGACAGATCCCACAGTGGCTGCCGGAGAAGCGGGCGAAGGGGGCGGGGTGAATGTCAGGCACTGCCCATCTGACTATGTCTCTTTGCAGTTTAGGTTGCAAGCTGCTCCAGAGCGAGCATTTTACCTTGCACTTTCTGGTCCTAGCACTGTGCTTTGCGTCTAGAAGAATGTGCACCATAAATGCAATATGAGATGACTGTGCCTCTTCACCATTCAATACTTCACATCTATTTTTCCTTCCCTCACTGGGGTGTTGGGACGAATAAAAATATAACCCTTAATCCTATAACACACTGCCTCACACACACACGAGCCTGAAAAATGGTCGTTGTTATCATCATCATCTGGGGCTTTGTACATGCCTCAAAGGTAGCATTTAGTGGACTGGCTTGTTAGTACTTGTCTGCACAAATTGCAAGTGTCTTGGGGGTGGGCTCTTCGTGCTTCTGTCCTCAGTGCCTAGCCCTGTGCTTCCCCCACGGCAGGCCCCGAGGCTGGCTGCATGACTAAGCAATTGAGATCCAGGTTGCAGGCCTGCCTCCATCCCAGCCCACTGGGTCACACTGAGGAGTCATTTAAACTCTCTGGGCCTCAGTGATGTCTGTCGGTCCTTCCAGTCTAGGCAAGCTAGCGGTCTATAAAGAGACTTACAGAAGCTCCCACGCCAGTCACTGGCAGAACTGAAATGGGAAACCAGTTGTGCTGGAGCCCCGTTGGCTAGTCCACCCTTCATCACGGGGGCCTCACACACCATGTCTCCCTAATTACAGTTTGCTTAAATATCACTGTCACCTTGTAATCTCCACACCAGGTGGGTCGCTGGCACAAGTCATATGCCCCTTGGGAGTCCCTCAGTTCCTTAGAAAAACCATTTCCTCTTTCATGTGGACTAAGAAGACACGCAAATTCAGTTACCTCAGGTAGAACGGATCAGCCTTAACAAAGTTAGTTTCTCGTGCTTTGGAAGAAATCACTTGGAAATCCTCGGTTCTGAGTCCTCCATCTCTTCCACATCAAGATCTAAAAAGAAAAAGAAAAAGAAAAAAAAAAAAGCACAGTGTTTCACGACTAGCTGCCAGGATTTGATGTTTCGGCAACAGTAATTACAATTAGCATGTGCTTTGAACGCCTACTATAAGTCAAGTGCTAAGCAAAGTGATTGGCATATGGGACTTCATATGGTCCTCATAATACCCCTCAAAAACAGGGGACAGTCCCCCACTTTACGGCTATACAAAAAGAGACTCTCAGAGGTCACGGAATTTCTCAAGGTTACACAACTGTTAGATCTGGGACTAACACAACTGTTAGTTCTGTTAGATCTGGGACTTAAACCCAGGTTCCATAGATTCCAAAGCCTGGATTATTAACCTGTAAGTCAGGGCTTTAAAAACTTTCTGACAGTGACCCATCGTGTTCAAACATTATATAAGCAACCCCTCAAAATCTGAAAACATCAAAACGGTGTTACTGTGTGCAATGCATTCTCATGTTTTCTACTCTATTCGATTCTTTCCTATATTCTATTACACATTCTATTATCTTTTTAAAAAGTCCCACTAAACTGATTTCACAATCTTCTAATGGGTCCCCACTCCATTGGAAAAATACTATACATAGATACAGCACCTCAATAGAAGAGTCTCTGAAATCACGCACTAAATTCTCCTATGCTTTTCAACCACGGGAACCTGGCTGAATAGTTGAGCTTCCTAATTAGGATAAAAGTCTTTAACCGTTAAAATATGTATAAGGCACCATAACACATATCATCTATAACAAATCCTTACAAATGATATTCAGTTAGGGCCAAAGAATGGAATTAGTCACTTACCTACAGCAGAGCAGGAGTTACAAAGTGGAATCGCGGATGATCTAAAACCTAAGGTTATTATTCTATACCCTGCACAGAAGTGGCTAACAGCGGGCGGTTGTGTTGGACCAACTGAGCAGTCCTAACTATACTGCAGAAGTAGGAGGCTGGGATTGCAACCCCCTGGGGGCAGGGCCCTGCCTTCGCATTTTCCATTCAATTCCAAGGGCTTGGTGTTGAACCTGGGAAATCATCAGGTTTCCGTAGGGTCAGATCTGGGGTCCGAGTCGCAGTCTGGGGGGTGGGGAGGTGCGACGGTCAGGGTAATGCCCAAGCCTGGTGGACCTGAGCCCAGAACGTCCCTGGGGTGCGCCTTTCCCCCCGGCCCCCAGCCCTCCAGCACAGCTGCGCAGTTGGGCCACTAACTGCGGCGCAACCTGCCCGGACTCCGCAGTTGGACCCCCTCCCCCTCCGGCGTAGGCCCCGGAGCCCGGGCACCTGCGGCCGCTCGGTTCCTGCGGCAGCTCGACTGTCCTGCACCCGCGGAGCTCAGTCCTGCGTCAGGGCTCCCCAGCCAGGTTTCGGTACTCCCCCCTGGGGAGCCACGGGGGCAGGCTGGCCGCGCCCGGAGCCCCGCGCCCGCGGGCCGGGCCGCGCCTCGCCCACCCAGCCGCGCACTCAGACCCTGCGACAGGCACTTACGGGGTTCGACTCCGGCGCCGCGAGCGCGTTTCCCCGGGGGTCCATGGCGCTTCCGGACCCGCCAGGCCCGCCGCCGCGCCGCGCAGCACCGCCCAGAAAATGGACGCCGGCGGCTGGGCTCTGCCAGCCCGGCCCGCCCCCGGCGCGGGGCACTGGACGCGGCCCGTCCCGTTGGAGGTCGGCCCGACCCTCTGCCCCGCGGGCCGGTGCTGCAGGGCACCCGCCGCGCCGAGGACCAGGCCCCCGGAGAGCAGCGGCGGGACCCGGGGGCACCCACGACGGCCCTGCGAGGCCCCAGACCTCACCAAGCAGACAGCGGCCTCCGCCTGCACCTTCTTCAGGAAAAACACAACTTAGAACCGGCGGAAGGACAGTTCGGTTAGGAGTCCACGGCCCCACCGCCTGGTCACTGTCAGAACGCGGCCTGGGCCGGCACAAGGGTTCCTGGGGCGCGGACCGGGATCCCAGACAGCCTCCGAGTCCTGCGCACTTGAGGCAGGCAGGTTCCGGAGAAAGTCAAGCGCAGTTTTAATTTATCTCAGGAATAGGGGTGTCACCTGCGCTTTCCCATGGCTGTCCCGAGGACCTAGACTGATTTTCCGCACGTGGTATAAAACATATTTCACGCCAAAAGCCCAGTTTTCATCCTTAAATAAAGGCTAACTGACTGCCTCCTACGGTCTTTCTTCCATGATCAGGGGCTGCGTATTGAAAAATGTTTACTGAGGCCTGCCACAAACTCGTCGAGGAGCTGATAGCTGAGTGCCCTAATGTACCGGTTTTATTTGCTTGTTCTTAAAAACCCATCGACGTGTCCTGTGTTTTGGTAGTCTGCGTCTTTTAAAATTTTTTTTCTTTAGAATAGATTCAGGTGATCACTTAGGATAGAAAGCCTTCTCTTTGCTGACTTACGTCCTGTTTTCGGCTTGGAGTACCGTGCTTGCCATTCTCCATCCCAGTTCCTGACCATGTTTTAAGAAAATGATCATTTTGATGAATAAAGTAGATTTCAATATTAAATTCAAAACCAGTAAAACTTTTTTGATTTTAAATAATCAAGGAAAAATTATTACCCTAAAGTCAAATTAAAGGAACATGAAATTTGAAAATAAAGGCAGGGTTTTGGAGGCTGGCAGTCTGGGCAACATGCAGGCTAGCAGCTCCCAGAATCTTCAGGGCCAAACACCCTTTGTTCTCTCTCTCCCTTGGCCACATGTTTAGAAAGATCTATTACACTAAATTGCATTTATTAACTAATGGTTCATCTTCCCACTTAAAAAAAAAAGTGACCCTGCAATGTTTCTTATATGTAACGGCCAACCAGAGCTTTTACAAATCCATTGTTAATCGTGGGTTCCAACCTAAAGAAACTCGTGGTCTCATTGCCAGTTTATGTGTTTTCATTGAGGCTTTTGAAAACTGAAAATCATTCCAACCTCCAACAAAGCGGAGGCACCCGAATTAGGAGCCTCAGGCACTGCTCTCTGTGCTTCCCTGAGACTGGAAGGTGGAAGTGGCAGAGCAAAGTAATGTGGCCTATGGATTCTGACTGCCTGGGTTTGAAGCCCAGCTTTGTCACTTACATTCACTATGTAAGCTTAGACAAATACTAAACTTCGCTGAGTCTTGACTTCCTCATCTATAAAATGGGGCTAATTTTAGTGTTACACTTACCTCATAGGGCTTTTTGATGATTAAATGGGATAATACACATGAAGCATCTACAGTAGTGCCTGGCATATAGTAAGTGCTCTGTAAGTGTAAGTGGTTGTGGCTGTTAGTGCTGGAAGTCAAATATTCAGAGCTCTAAGTTCCTCAAGTCCAGGCGGTAAGAATCATAGCTTCTGTGTGTAAAGCAACCTTTATATGCTCGAAATTTTCCATGGGTAAGCTGCCAGGGTCACATGGTGAGTGACATAAAGGGATTTAAATACAGGTCTGACTCCACAGTCCACTTTCTGTGCTGCTAACGTGTTCCAAGGTGGTACCTTGATCAGAAGCTGTCAACAGCTTGTTAAGGGCGAAATCTGCTCTGGCTTTCCTAAGAGGCTTAGCAAATGAATGGCTCCTTACATCCACTTGGGAATTCACAAACAGTGGTATTTCTTTCTCATTAGAGCTAAATGCTTCTCCAGAAGCGAGTAGAGTTCCCCAAATTGTTATTAATAACTAAAATATCATGGCAACAGTTTTAAACATGACAGGCTAAACCTTACATAATCAGCCTGTCCTTCAAAATTTTCCACCCTTCCTCATCAGCAGTCGCAGATTCTCTCTCTTAATCATTCTTCTGACTATGGGGAACTATATGGAAATTTCCAGAAACGCCCCAACTTGTCATCATTTTATTCTTTTCTGGAAAGGTTTATTCTTTTCAAAACAACTAAATGTGATTTCTTTTTCTAAAGCTTTATAATACTTTTCATTTTAATACGTTTGCTAATCACACACACACACAAAACAAAAACCAAAAACCTATGACTTCCAAGATTCTCTCCTCTCTCCTTAAATTTCTACCAATTCTCGAACGTCTCCGCAGCCTGGCTCCTGGTCCTTTCCCAGTGGCCTTTTTAGGTGACTCTCCTTGTTTTCTAGCTCATTAAAAAAAAAAATAACCACGATTTCTGTTACACTGCACTGCCTGCTTAGGACTATTGGCCGATTTATTTCCCTCCTTCTCTTTCTTTTTTAAGGTTTCAGTATTATCATAACATATAAACAGGCGGAGGCGCTGTCTCTCCTAAGCCCGCCTGCTTCCTTTGTTTCCCACTGTGGGACCGGAATCCCCAACTCGCTCTGCCCCCCCCCCCCCACTTGCAACACCTTGTGAACTCAATGTATCGTGCTGCTTTTCCTCTCTTTCACTCATCCTGGACACTCACCAGATTCCATCCCTGGGCCTGCCCTGATGTGGTTGCTTATCTCTCTCCCTTCCAGCATTTTAGGAAAATGCCTGTCCAAATCATTTTCCCTAATCTCCACCACATTCCTCAAAGGCCTCTCGTGATGCCGTGTTGAGAAGCCTGCCAAAGCCCAGGAAGAGGCAGTGTTTAGAACAGGGGTGTCGACTTCCAATGCCCACAGGAGCCAGGCAGGAAGTGATGTGAGCTGGAGCCAACGGGATCATCGGAGTCACACTCTGGGGAGTGGCGGTGGTCAGCACCCGGCCCTAGACCAGTTATTGCCACGTGGAAATGCCAGAGCTGCTGAATTTTCCAATGAAGCCCAAACCAGAAATTTTACATAAAATATATAAAATGTTGACTACTTAAAAGAGAAAGAAAGAAAGAAATCTGAATCTGATTGAGTGTCTAGTTGTAACTACAATTTACACGAGGTCTCTGAGACAGAGGAACACGTAAAACAGCACCAAGGAATGCAACCGTCAAATTTCAGATTGCGGGAAACTGCGGTCAAACTGGTTCTTCCACAATTTTTTATAGCAATAGCAAGAATAAAAAAAGAGAGGGAGGGAAATCTATAGATAAAATTAAATTTAAGAATATATTAATTGCACTGTGTGGACCTTATTTTTAATTGTGCTTTGAACAATTTTCTTTTAATGACCTAATTGACCCTGGCTGCTGTGGCTCATTGGACCGAGTGCTGGCCTGCAAGTATAAAGGTCGCTGGTTAGAGTCCCAGCCAGGGCACGTGCCTGGGTTGTGGGCCAGGTTCCCTGTTAGGGGCTTGCGAGAGGCAACGGATGGCTGTATCTCTCACATGTTGATGTTTCTCTCCCTGTCTTTCTCCCTCCCTTTCCCTCTCTCTAAAGATAAATAAAAAAATTAACTTAAAAAATGACTTAATTGGAGAAATTGGAATGCTGACTGTGATATTTGATGTTATCAATAATTGTTGTTTTTATTGGTGTGATAATGATATTGTGGTTATTTTTGTTTTTTAGTAATCCATATTTCTTAAACTTTTTGTTTAGAAATATTTCAAAGTTATAGAAAAGTTGCAAAAGTAGTACAAGAAACATATACACTCTATCCATGTCTATCTATCATTTTTTCCTGGACCACTTGTGAGTGGCAGGCATTGTTCACCTCTACCCCTAGAGCACAGGAGGCAAACACAAGGCCTAGGGCCGAATCCGGCCCCCCACTTTGTTTTATCTGGCCTGGCACCTTGTTTCTACCCTGCAGAGCTTCTTACTTAACTGTTAAGGAGTAGTTACATGTATCCAGTCCTAACATTACATTCAGCCCTTTGAAGGCAACCTCGAGGCTGATGTGGCCCCCGGAGAAAATGAGTTTGACACCCCTGCCCTAGATACTTCAGTTGCCCAGGGAAATTCTCCTAGGGAAAAGGGCTTTCGCTTGGTATCATTATCTGTCAAAGAATGAGACCAAAATATTGAGAGATAAAATTATATGACCCGGGATATTTGCTTTAAAACAATACCGGAGAGGATCTCAGGAAGCTGGACTGGCCAGCAGCTGAGAATTGTTGAAGCTGTGTCACGGCCGCAGGGGCTCGTTAAGCTAGTCTTTCCATCTGGATAGCATTTCCACAATGAAGTTTTAAAAGGTTATGTTAATGAAAGACTTTAAAATGACATAACATGCTTATGCTATGACATTCTGTGACTAAAAAGAAGATACAAAATTGTCTACAAAATATTATCTTAACTATTTAAAAAATCACAAGCCATAGATAAAGACAGAAAGAATATGTGCCAAAATGTTAAGATTCCAAATTACTTCACTGTAGTTATATTTTACTTACATAAGTGGATGAGAAAAGTTAATACAATTAAAAACATTATCGATAGAAAACAAAAACACTGGTAACTGATTCAAGTAAAACTATTGTTAAAGGTCAGACAAGACACACGTGTGGACTGACCTGGCCTGCGGGCCCCCAGTTTGCAGATTCTGACTTAGAAGCTGTGCCCACAACCTCTGGTCCGCGGCCAGGTTTGGCCCGCCACCTGCTTTTGTGTAACCTATGAACCAAGGATGGTTCTTAACATTTTTAAATGCTTGGGAAAAAAATCAGAAGGTGAATAACAATATTTCATGACATAAAAATTTACATGAAGCTCAAATTTCAGTGTCCATAAATAAAGATTGATGGGAACCCAGCCACAGTCACTTCTGTACCTATGGCAGTACATATATTATTGTTATACTTAATATGATGTATTATTATATTTTAATTTCACCAATAAAAAGTTTGTGGAAATTTTTCTCTGCTGTTATGTAAATACCCACAACATATCTTCTATAAAATATTGACCCTTTCTAGAAAAAGTTTCCAAATGCCCAAGGTTAGAACTGGACTTCCTCTTGACCTAAAAGCACTGGCAGCAAGTGCACTGGACTAGGGAACAAGCACGGCCACCTAACTGTCCAAGTGACCTGGAGATCACACACCCCCGCCCCCCCCTGGGCCGCAGTTCTCCCAGGGACAGAACGAAGCGGGCCTAAGGTGCACACAGCCACTGAACTCTGTGGTTCACAGTCCCGCGAGGGCTAAGCGAGAAGTATAGGGGTGGTGACCACGCTAAGTGCTGGGGTGCCAGTCAGGCCTGGGTCTCCTGGAGACCCAGAATTCAAACAATCAAAACATCCACCGGAGCTGGATTACCAGGCACTCAGGCAAGGGGCTGGATGGGCTGGTGAAGAGCAAGGCATGACCGGCTCTGGGTGCTGTAAAAGCAGAACAGCATGCCTGTGGTAGGCAACAGGACTTTGGGATGGGGGTGCGTGGTGGTGGGGGGGCACGGGGACAGCTTCCACAGTCAGCAGCTTAACATGGGTTTTCCAGTTCTGTCTCCAGCCTGGGCTTTGTAGAAGACCAGAAGCACTAGGTCACAGGACGTGCTATAATGCTGCTCATTTAATTGAAAGGTTAATCCAGATCTAGTACATCGACAGGGGGTGGGGCACCCTCAGCATGCAGAATAGGGGCCTTGGGATGGAGACTTAGTAAGACTCTGGGATAAATCACCTCCAACGATGTCAGTCTGTAGGTTATTCAAAACGGCCCACGTGGGACGGTTAAGCAGGGAGGCCAACATTACGACTGAAGCCAGACCGGACCACAAAGCACCCTGTCCCTGCGCAGCGGGCCTGTAGCCTGACTTGCAGCTGGGGCTCTCCCAAGTCTTCGTTTTCTGGCTGAAACGCCTCCCCATTCTTTCTCCCTTGGACCCTGCACCCCCAGCTTCAGGGCGCGGCGCGGCAGCATCTCCTTCTGTTCGCCCACAGGCCTGCCTCCTGAGTGCTCCCTTTGTTCCCCCCTTCTTATTTTCGGACCCCCCCGCCCTCCCCCCCCCCCGCCCTCTCGGCCTGCCGGCATCTCCGTCTCCCCACTGTGCCTCTCAGATGACCACTCGTTTTAATCCACACCGTCTCCCCGATGTCCTGCAATTTCTAGAGAACCTTCCCATGATGTGGCCCCTTTCTTTTGCTACTAAAGGTTCTCCTCTTCCCTCCCACAGCTCAAGAAACAGGAGGAAGGGGAAAAAATGACAAGGGCACTGCTCTTCTGGGATTTAACCACATTCTCAGCTGGTGGCTTTTGTTTTCTGCTCTCGCTGGCTTGTAAGGCCCTCGGGGCACGGACTCTATGTCGCGCTCAGCGCTGGGGAAGATGGGCAGGACCGTTAGGCCTTAATTAGAGCAAGGCCTCAGACAGTGTAGAAGATTTTAGCAGGCAAACGAAAAGGCATTTCAAAATATCCATTTGGCAGCAAATGGGCAGGGGTAGGTATGGGCGGGGTAGGGAAGAGAGAGGTTTATTTTATTATTGCAAAGAAAATCATGAAAGCTCTCACTTTTTTCATGAACACAGAAAGAATATTTACACTGACATTTTTAAAACAAAACAAAATGAGGAAACAACCCCCCCACCCCCGCAGGCCAAGTACAGTGAGGGGTAGACACAAGTGCTAGTCCTGAACCCTGAGCGGGAATAGCTGCAGAAGCAAGGACGCCATTAAAGGAAAAGATGTGAGATGAGTTACGAGATCAAAAGAGCAATTTTTCTGGTCACGGAAACATTCAGGCCACGGAGAGCCATGCTGGGATCACCTAACAAAAACAAGTGCTTTGGCAACTGGTCTTTGGTTTACCTGCTGCCCTCAGAGCCTGCAGCAGAATAGCCAGCAGGGAGACCCCTGACCGTCAGCCAGGGAGAGGAAAGTAAGAAAGAATGGAAGGGAGGGAGGGAGGGAGGGAGGAAAAGCAACAAACAGAAGCATCTTGCCTGCATCACAAATTCAAATGTTTGCATTCAGGGGCTTTCTCAATTTAACATCTGCTCCTGAATGTGACAGAGTGGCAGCCATTATCCAGGTCACCTGGCAATGCAAGTGGACCGGCTTGGAGCAGGGCAGCCAGAGACATATGGTGGCTTATTAGGAGCCAAGACATCTTTGGAAGGTAATAAGGATGAGACACAGTGTCCCAGGGAAGAGACACCCTTGCTATTGGCTGAGGTGCTCCAAACTGAAGTCTGGCCTTCAGGGAACAGTATAAAAGGCCACCAAGAGACCAGCACACTACTCTTTCTTTCTGGAACTGAGAGGACACACAATTGTGCCTGCCCACACGATGTTCTAGACTTGTGTAGGAACCTGGACCAGAGTTTCATAGGGAGTCTCATGTCAGGTTTCATTCTGCCTGGGTTATAGTGGGGTCTGTTACACAGTAGATGTTCAACAAATGCTGGAAAAAGTGAAATGAAATGTTGGCGCTCCCTCTCCTACTAATGGGTAATCCTCTTCTACAAAGGACTAGAACAGTCTTCGTGCAGTGGGACATTGCACGGCTAGTCAAAACCAAAGTATAAAGAGCCAGCCAGGCTACCTCTAACTTGTGATAAGCAAAGTCCACTAAATTATGAATCAATTTGAGAAGATGTTTCTGAAACATTCAGAGGGCCATATAGTTTCTAACTTGTATGTATAGCAAACCTACCCCTTTTTTCTTGGACCTTCATCAGCCAGCAGACTAATCTATAAGGCATGAAAGAGTTCTGGATCTTAAGAAGAATTTTCTTAGTATTATTTGTTCCAATAGATACATACCACTCCAAGTAGTGAGGTCTTTAGAAATGCACCAGCCGTCAAAGAGGCCTGCAGAGCTGAAGGGTGGGGGGGACACTGGGGGACAATGACAATTTATGAGCAAGATGGGACAGACCTTTCCACCTTTCGCCTTTGAAAAAAATGAAAGGAAATGGCTAGCTCAGTGTTTGGCCCTGAGTTTAAACTCTGGAATTCTTAATGAAAAATAAAGCGAAAAGCTTCCCAGAATTTATTTTTTATTTTTGCTCTGAGAGGCTCTTCTTGCGTGGATTTCTCGGGTTAGCACTGAACCTGCAGCAAAACTTCATCACCACCTGGGAGTGCAGTGTCCAGAGTCCCATCGTACCTTCTTAGGTTGTTTCCCACTGGGACCAGGTCAAAAGCAAAGACTCCAGTGGCACCAAGTCCCGGGAATTGGAAACCAGATGTTGGGGCCTGACCCACCTTCTCACTGCAGGGGCAGCTTAGCTAATAAGGCTCAGTCCTCGGTCATCTCGCGCGGCTCTGCTGGGGTGGCAGTCACAGTGAGAAAGCAGAGTGCGCAGTTTGAGCGTGAGCATCTGGCTGGTCGTGCCACCCCTGGTTGGAACTGTCTTACCATGTAGGTCTCCACCCATACTCCACCTCTTTAGGAAGGCTTTCCCTGGCTGGCAATTCTAAAGTATCTCTCTTCCTTCCAACATATCGCCTTGCTTTTTTAAATTTAATTTTATTTTTTGTCTTTGTACTTATCTTCTTTAGTCAACTGTTTACGTATTTATTTTCCCCACACCCCACCACCACTATGCACCACATCAGAGGCAGGTCCATGAGAAGCACACCCTGATCTCTCCTGTTCACTACTGTATTTCCAACCTCTGAAATATGCCTGGCATATAATAGGTGCTCAATAAATGTGTCAGCCAGGAACTCGCAGGCTTAGCACTAAAGGAAAAGGTGCTAGATCTTTTTCCAGAATCTTCTTTCTATGCCAACCAGCTCTAGAACATGGTCTGGCTACCAGTCTACCTATGAGAGAGCCATGGAATGATTAGGGTAGATCAACATCACTCTAGTAGGAAGAGATGAGATCTGTTTGAATTAGAAGGTATCGACACAATAAATATCAACCTGAATGAATATATTTTGGATGATTGAATGTAATATTTACCATTTACCTAACTAAATAGATCATTACTACAGACAGGTTTAAAAAAAAAAAAGCCCAAGTTAAGGTTTGGAAAAACATTTTATATTTTCCAAAGAAGAAAAGAGTTGAAAATACTCTATACTATAAATCATTCAGGCAGAAAAACCACAGATTTGCCTGTTTCATTTTGGTGAGAATAAAACAGTTGTTTGCACATTCTTCCTGCCGCGCTCGCTCTGGCCTGCCCAGTATAAACACCTTAGCTAAAAAGTGTAACGGGTTAAGCGTAGCCTTCTGAACAATGAGAAGGGCTAAGTGCCATCCTTTACAATGGGCGGGAAGTGTTTTGGCTGATCTAGGAGATCCAATAATAATTGTAAATGGGTAAGTTTGGAAAAGCACTGTGCCTTGGAAACATTTCTGTGAAATATGGAGGCAAGGCATTAAGGCGAAACACACCAAGTAATAAATAATTAGTCTTCCATTCACTGGTCTATTTATTAGAATGACAATAGTACAATATACTTCCCAAAATTCTTATTTGGCTTTCAAGCTTCTTGAATTGTGTTTAAAATTCTTTCAGGCAAGACCAAGAGCAACATAAATGAACAATGCCACAAAAAAATTATTAGGGGTGAAAATCTCCAAGATGACACAACCATGCTTGAGTTAAAAACAAAAGGATCGACATTTTATAACGAAGAGATACATTGTTGAATCCATCAGGAATTCATTTTTTGGTAAAACAATTCCATTGCATCCATTTAATCTCGTGATTAAGAATCCAGTGGGTTCAAAATGATTAATTGGTAACAGCCTATCAAAATAGAAGGCATTGTAGTTGTATCTTTTTGGATAGCAAGAGTATATTAATTACAAATGCCTGGCTCATTATTTGCTCAAGAGTGAATAACAATTAGCTTGATCCTATTGCAACTGTTAATGCTTCTGGTACTAAAATAAATAGGCAATACTGAATTAGGTTTCTGACATTTCCCTTCAGTTTATGATCCTCTGATTGATGCTATATTCAAAATGTACTTAGTCATTTAAGTCACAGGCAGGAAGGAAAATGGCTCCCGAACAGCCAGGAAAAAAAAAAAAGGTGTTACAGGAAGGATATTTCATGGCAGCCCAAAGAACGAAATCACTATGAGATGAATCACAATCTAATATAATTGAGGCAGAGAAAGATCTCAAGCAAAATATTTAAGTTGGCCTTAAAACAACATAACAAAAACAGCAACAACAACCCTTTAGCCCGTAAGAGGTTTGATTTTACAGACAGTGCTTTGGAATATGACAAGCTGCTGGAATACAGCAACTATTTACACAAATGGTCCTGAATGTCAAGGTTCTTCACCTTGGAACAAGCCTCAGGGAGGCTCCAGGTTTGACAGCACCTTCCCCCTAACACACCTACAAGGACATTTCCACAGAGGCTCTGTGTGCACTTATCATTGGGGTGGGCTTGGCTTTGGGTCTTTCTCTGCCCAGACCTCTGAGGTTACCGATGGAGGGATCAAGAAAAACAAGAGCACAAGCAGTTTCTGACTCTCAGAATTTTTGAGATGCCTTTTGTTTCAGTGGCGCTGGTGAACTCGTGATAATGAAACTACACCTTTGTACACAAACCTTGACCAGCATTCTGGAGCACATTACAAAGAAAACCTTAATTTTGAAAGTATCAAGCACAAAGGAGGGAAAAACAAAGATCTCACTGTGCAAAGCTTTCTCTATATATGTACAGAAATATGACTTAGGTTTTAAGGCTTGAAGACCGCATTTTAAAAATGTCTAAAACCAGTGTAGACTCTACAGGGGAGGAAAACACTGTAAATGTTTCATTAAACATTTGTTTGTTTTTTTGTAAGATGATCTTTTGCATATCTGTTATTGCATTTTTAAATAAGATTTGGTTACCAAAGAGACAGGTTCTGGCCCAGTGTTAATTTGAAACTAAAATATATTCGAGAGGTTAACCTGAAAGCAAAGAGCCTATGAAATTATTTTGCATGGTGCCAGAATTTGGTATTTGCAGAACCACAGCTGTGTGGTCTGCAGTGAACCATCCCAGGGACTGTGTTTCATTCAGTGAAGCTCTCTTTTTTCTAACAGGGCCATCTACGCATATTATTTCCCCCTTTAAAAATTATAACTCTTCCTGTCCTCCATATAATAGATATATAAACAGTAGATTTGTTCTTATATATTATTTAAGATTAATTTTTTAGACATATAAGTTTTTATTTTTCATCTTTCATGTAACACGTTTAAAGACCGCTTCTTAAAATTTAAATATTTTAAATGTTTCATATTAAGCTTGTTTGCGCTCTTTGAAATTATCTCCAGAAACCCACTTATTTTTAGTTTCAAGCTAAAATGAAGCTGAATCAACAGACTTTTCAAAAAAATTTCTTTTGTTGTCTAATGGCGCCACGCCTATCATATATGAGTTTTTAAAAAAGGAATCATCTCATTTTTATTGCAGAATCATTTTCTGTTTTTAAAAGCTATATATTTCTGTAGTATTTGAATAGGAAAGGCTGTCCAATTTTATAACACCCCCCCAAAATTACAACTGTCTTATTTTATTTTTGTTTTAAAAGTCATATTTTAATCATCTAATATCCTTGCTGTATGGTTCAAATTCTATAAAACATGCAAATTTCAACCTACCTGCATGTATCACTTAGTGCATTGCTAGCATGACAAGACTCTCGGCCATTTTTATGTGACGCGATGGAGACCGATTTCTCCGTCTTCTTGCTCACAAGTTTTAGATGCAATTGTCACACACACACAAGATCATACGCAGAACAGCTTGGATGTACTGTGATCACGAGAACTGAATTTATCAACAGGAAAACAGGATTGAAAAAAGGAAGTTTCTCATCCAGGGTTTTTCTGAGGCTGTAACCAAGGAGGTGGTGTGTTGATTTTTTTTTTTCCTTCCTCCTGAGAGTTCAAAGCCCGGAGCTGACCACTGTAAAGGCCACTGTCACATTTGCTGAAAATCAAACCACTGATACCAGCACCGAAAATACAAATTTGAGAACCAAGTTGTTTGCACACCGTGGGGTGCATACGAGTTAAAAATAGATCTCACCTTGCCTCCTACCTGCATAATAAACATGTAAGTTTCAAGTGTTTAATTTGATATTCACATTAATTAACAATACAACATACATTATTTAAAAGACAGCAAATGCAAGAAGAAAGGGGAGGCACCATCTGGTAGCAGAGTTTTGTTGTTTTGTTTTTAGGGTTTTTTTTTTTCTTTTTTTGCTTTGTTAAAAAAAAAAAAAGGTGAAATCCTATTTTGAATGTGATGAAAAGCAAACATCCAGAAGCAAATGAATCGGAACTGAAAGGTGATGTTGAAATATCTAAGGCTGTAATGAGGCAAAAATAAGTCTTCACTACCAGATGATATGGCATAGAGAGCATTTACATACTCACATCTGAAATACTAGGCAACGTGTAATGAATTCTGCACACAGCATGCACACACAGCACAAGCACAGCTAATCCTCCTGCCATCTTAGGCTTGCAGGAGCACGAGACACACTGCATGCAGCCCACGGGCGCTGGGAAGGAGGAAGCAAAGGACAGCTCACCTTAAATGCAGTATCTGATTAATGTTGGAAGTGACATTGCATATCAGCCTCAGAGTCCTGGTTCAACTGGGTAGGAGGGAACAAAGAAAAATGTCATCAACTGGTGATGCAAGATGAGCCCAATCACTAAACACTGTTTAGCCAACTCCAAATTCTGCAACCAGACAGTAGAAGGCATTTCATACACTTAAGCAGAGCTGCCGCACAATGACTGTGTCCTTCTGCTTCTGAGAATCAGACAGTCCTTTTGCTAAGGAAGAAAATCAGCCGGGAAGAACACTGTCATGTCTTCTTCTTGAAGAAAGCTTTCAATACAGTATGTATCTGGTTTGGGATGCATTTTATAGAATGTCAATTTCATAGAATTGCTGATAACAACAACAACAAAAAATAAAACTGTTAAGGTATGGCAAAGTCAAAAAAATTATAAAAGGGGTAGCATTTCTAGGTTATTTTTTTTAATCCTAAATGGTGCCGGCAGACTTGTAGAAGAATGCATGATCAGCTGTCTGTATCGGAGGCGCTATAACCTCTAACCACAAGCGTGTAAATGTATCCTGCTAAATGTATCTGCAGTACAGAGCGGCAGATACATCCTCAGCTGGAATGGTATTCAGATGTGAATAAATTTGCTTAAACTTAGAAGCAGAATACAATCAGGACAGAAAAATAAATGGATGCTGAGTTCCTCTGGATGTATAGCTAGCTGACCAGCACGAACGATAAAAGCTCTCCTTAGGATACTGACCTAAATAATGTTGACTTACAGCAGCTTCCTGTACTTGCTCAGAACATAGGATGTGCAAAATGATTTTTCTCCTCCCTCCCCCTCCAAGGGCTAAATTGTAAAGTAACAAGCCATTAACAGAAATCCAAAAGGCAATATTTATAGAGAGGGAGCGTCCGTACTGTAGGAGAAGAGATGGTGCTGTGCTGAGATGCAGTGTTTCTTTGTTTTACTTTGAGGCTTTTAGCTTGGCTACGCTTGCACGATGACATTGACATCATGGAGGTCAGGGCTGACACTGGGGTGCTATCTGTTTTATGAGTGAAATGTTTTCTGAAAATTAAATCTCATCTACTCAAACACCAAATTTCGTGTCCTCTTCAATAGCACCTCTCTGCCCCCGCTGCTCAAGATTGATGGGGTCTAGTTTGGCTGATGTAATAAATTGGAATCACCTTCTGTAGAGATTCCAATACATAATTGTAGGAATTAATTTTTTAAAACAAAAAACCTTTCAGAATTCTTATGCATCCCCTTTCAATCCTTTCTATCAGCGCATGCACACACACACACACACACACACACACACACACACACACACACAAATTGAAGCTCAGATTGCAATGAAATGTTTAACATGTGGAACAAAAAAAAATGTGGAAAGAGCTGCTTATTCAGGATTTTGAAGAAATGCCTAATAAGCAAACACTGTTTTGCTACAAAACCAGTGTCACCATAGCCCCAAAGAGAGAGAAACAGCATAGCTTGCTAGAAAAATTTCCTCCAGATCCTGCCGGCAGGTAAAAAACAGAAGAGCATCTCATTTACCGTGCTGTATAAAACAAGAAGTCTTTTATTTTTAAGGAAATGGAACAGATTCTTTTCCACCCCTTCTTCGGCTACAAAGAAACCATACCCACCCCCACTCTTAGATTCTGGACATAAGCCAACATTTTTATAAAATGCTATGAGACTGATTTTGAATACATAATATTGACATTTTTCTTCTTCACATCTCTCCAAAAGTCTTTCATTGTCTATTGTGTCACTGGATATGCTAATGGTAGTTAATTTTAACACATGCAAAAATAAATGAATATCTTCTGGGGTTGCTACTTTTCTAGCGCCTCTATTTTCTATAAGGACTGGCTAAAAATAATCGTGCTAGCAAAACATTCAAGTTTCCCAGAATTTTTTTAAAGGAGAAAATGTGTTCGAACATCCTGACTTTGGTACTAGGTTTCACAACCGGATCTTTTGTTCCTAGCTCTCAATCTATCTCCTTCCCTCTCCTTCCCCAGTGATTTTTAGCTCCATGTGTGGAAAACACCCAGCCCAGCTCTCTCCCGTACATTTCAAAGTGTCCGAGTCGGGGTGTCCAGATGGCCGGTCATACCTGAACCGCATCGAGTCCTCTTCTCTTTGGAGCACGTTTCTCTCTCTATTCCAGAAATAAACGTGGCTCTAACGGAAACAGTAGCTCCTGGTCTAACATCAATGGGGGAGCCATCTTCCCCACCCCCACATCCTTGCTGTGTGAGCTCTTGGTTAGCACTGACAGCGACAGAAAATTAGAATGGAGTATCCTTAGGCTAATTCCTCCTTTACCATGGGGGTCGAGAATTAGAGACTATCAGTCTGAGTTACAAGGTACCAATGTAATACAACGTCATCTGTAGAGCAGAGTCCTGAGAGTGAGGTTGGAGGAGGATGAAGTGATCACCGAGGCATTTGGTGCTAGCAGTGTCTGTTTAGATATTCCCCGTTAATAACATCCAAAAGCTAGGCATTCATGTTGAAATACTCACAAATTATTATCCTGTACGCTGGTCACAATATGGAATCAACTCTAACCACATAGAACTAAGTCAATGACTCCTTTTCTTGTGGTGATAAAGGACAGTGACAAGGACAGTAATCCATGTCGGGCTCCCAAGAGATGGGTGAATAGTGTTATGTCCCCTTTATGGGGGCAGGGTGGGGGTGTTGCCAGGTGCCCTACTGGTGGTACCCATAAACCAGATACCTGGGCAAACAGTTTCCAAAACTCTTTGTAGGACTCCTTCTCCACCCTCGGCCGAAATGGGCCTAAAAGTCATGTGCTGGTTATTTTGTGATGTTCCCCAATGCTCCATGAGCCAACGTGGCCTGTTTACCAAACCTACTTGTGTTAAACAAATTTGAACAACATTGAAAGCGTTCAGGCAGATGAGCTTGTTTAGGCAGACGTTCTCCGACTAGTAAATCCTGTTTTGTACTTTAAAAAACCATGCTCATGCCTGAACTAATATTTAAGCCTTGTCATGATTACCAGTGGCAAGGGTATGCATTCACTTCTGATTTTTAAAAATTCATGCTCCTCACTAACATCCTCAGGACATATGCACAAACATTAAGATTAAAGACAAATCCCTTTTCCATGATGTAAATATTAACCTGTTTTTACCACTTGGCTGAGTCAAGCACCAGGAACCAAAACTAATCTGGCAGAAGCAGGCCGGAGAAGGATAGAGGCCGCAGTGAGGGGAGCGCCCTTCGCTTTGGTTAAGGCTCTTACTTGCTCGCAGTCCATTGTTCTGCAGCCTGAACGCGTTTTATTTTGGGTCCTGTGCGTTGCAATTAAATTGCATGACTTATGCAAATAACTTAAGTCAAGTATGAGTAAAGCTGGAGCCTCTGTGTTTAAAAAAAAAACACACACACACACAGTCAGGGCACTGAGTCCCAGAGGAATCCTTGGTTGATAAACATTTGGATCAGTTTGCACATTTCTTTACTCCATTCCCTGCATTAAAAATTACAGCTGGTTTCCATTTACACCTAATATAGATACTCAACGTTGGTGGGTAAGTTCGTTATCAGGTTAGGCTGCTTGGATCTACATGTGTTAAAATAAAGTATTTATCAAATATAACATTTTTGTTTAAATTCTTAGAATTTAAAAAGTTCAAAAACTTTTATGAGGTCAGCTATCATATCTGTTTATAGTATATTTAGACCTGGAAACAACACGGCTGCCATCTCTCAATGGCTGAAAATGCAACTGGGTGACATGTTGGCCCCAACGTTGTGGGGAGCCCGGTGCTACTTTGACCACCTGCAGTTTGCCTGGAGATCTGAACAGGGCCTTCTGCTTTCTATCCTGATCAAAGCTAAGTCTATAATAGCTACTATTTATTGAGAATGTACTGTATCCTCAATATTTAACTTTGTTATTTAATTGTGAATCAATAAGCCTGCAAGTTGGATATTAGTTACCATCTGCTTTAGGTGAGGAACAAATTGAGATTAGGAGTAAATAGCAGAGTGAGGATTCAAAAGCAAGTCTGACCAGTTCCAAAGTCTGGGTCTTCCCAGCAATTCTAACAGGATAAAACCCCCCTCCACGTTCTCCCCTGACGTGGGAATCTTTTTACTGTGCAAACTCCTGGAAGAGGGACCCCACCTCCCTGGAGCCACGACTACCCCTGTTGACAAGAACCAGCTTCATTCCCCAGGCCCTGGGAATTTGGGGTACCTGGGAATTTGGGGTACCTGGGAATTTGGGGTACCTGGGATGCTGGGCCAGCAGGCAGAATAGACAGACTAAACCAGGAGGAACGAACGAGACCATGCTGGAAAGTTAAGAGTAGAAAGCAGTAACAAATAAGCAGTAACAATTTTGATCAGAGGTTTGTCATAGTTTGGAAATGTTTTATGAGGCAATAAGTGGAAGAGCTTACATTTCCATTCGAGCAAACTACCTGAGAAGCCCAGTCTTTTCATGTTACAGATGGGGAGACAGGCAGGGAGAGGTCTGGTCATTTGGCCAAGATCACACACTCAATAAATGAATCGACCCATTGGCTGTATTAAAAAGTACGTCTCAAAAGAAAAGTACAGCACAGCTCGTTTCCTGTTACATCTAATATGTTCAGCATTTGTGAGTAACTTTATTAGGTTGTTAGATTGTTCTCATCTAAATAATCAATTATAGGAAAATCAGTGTAACGGTCAGGACTGACCTGGTTTTTAGGTGTTTTGGGCCTGAACAGATAACCTGAGTTGGTATTTTAAGTTCCTTTCCCAACATATTTTTGAAAATGGACTTTTAAAAAGCCTCCAGCCGGAGTAAGAGAGTTTTCTCCATCAAGGCCAGCGTTTCAAATGTATCATTTTAATGATACGTGAACACCCGCACATTTCGCCCCTGTTTCTACCATCCCCTCCTCCTCTGAAGGTCAGTGACTCTAAAACATCCAGCCCCACCTGCTTTCTAGGTCAGTTAGGCCAAGGGCTGGAGTATCGCTGCCTGGCTGTATGGCCAGCTGACTGTCTCACTCATTGGCAGTAATTTTATATGCCAACCAGATGGCTCTCAAAGGGGGCTTTCTAATCAACTCTATCGGTTCCGCCCTGCCTGGAAATTTGAGAGGAGGGTTATCTTCCTCAAGACTCATGAGGCAGTAGAAGGAAGGGCTGGGTGAATGAATAGACATTCCCGAGAAGTCTGAGTTCCAGGAAGCCTCCTCCTGTTCTTAGGGGGGCGCTTACCCCCATCCATGAGCATCTGTGTAAGATGTGGGGAGGGGATACCCGCCTGATGGCAAGGATGGGGCAGCAAGCCTTGGGGAACACTGAAGTTACCCCCCAGGAAAGAGCCGGGGGGGAGCAGGGGAATGTGAACCATGTGGTTTTCAACAGAGAAAAAGTGGTGACTTGGGGCTGCAGGGAGTAGTGGTGGGTACCATCCCGCCCCGGCCTCATACAGCTCAGACTGTCCTGGGGGAATATCCTCTACATGTCTCACCATCATTTTCGATGTTGCTGCCTTAGAGTTAGCAAGAGAATAATTCCTGCTTTCATTTCTTAGTGTACTTGAAACATGGCAGTAATAAAGACCTTGCATGCACTTGGAGATCGAGAGCTTTTCTGCATCCCTCATCGCATGTTCATTTTCGGTCATGATTGCTGGCCACTGCCCACAGGGAGAGCAAGTAGAACAACAGGGTCTTCTAGATCTTGAATTAGCAAAATACATATTCATCAAGGAGTTTGTTTTCAGTTTCTTCTTTCTAGATAGATTGGCAACTAGGTTGAAAAGGGAGGGTGGGCTGTAAATGAAGGTGAGAAGGAAGAATTCTTACAGATGGGTGAAATCTACCCCATGTGAGTGCATGACCCTCTCCCTGTATCCTTCATGCTGGGCAACAAATATTCCCGGATTCCACTGGGAAACAAACTCATTTGCTTTCTTGTTTCACAGATAAATGAGTTGTAGCCCAGAAGGGCCATAACCATGCGCCCCTTCTCACCAGAGCAGCTTAACAAAACTCAGTGAATTTTCACTTCTTTGGACTGAAGATAAAAGCACAAGAAGTTTGTGTTGCATGGAATTACCTGTCTTATAAACTATGGCCACACCATCCTGAATGCACCCGATCTCGTCTGATCTCGGAAGCTAAGCAGGGTCGGGCCTGGTTAGTACTTGGGTGGAAGGAATTACCTGTCTTTACTCATATCTCAGGGTTGCCCCCTGCAAGGTCCATGTATCGCCCAGTGTACCTAGAGCACTGCCCAGCGCAACAAATCGGCTCCTATGTGTGTGAACTTAACTGTTGACTGGCCAACCCCAAACCTGGGGCTCCTTTCTCTGCTCCCACCACTGCCACTGGTATCTTCAGCTTTGAAACCGCTTCCTAGAACTGGACATCTCACTCCATGAGTTAAGGAATAGACCTGGGGATGGAAAATACAGATGGAAGTCTTCCAAACAATCACTGGTTCACCCAGAAGGGCCACACATTGTCTGGAGAGCGGACCGCAGGCTTTGTCTAAATCTGCCCCCTCTCCAACACGGAAGGGGAGACAGAAATAAGAGTGACCTGACAGCAATGTCACTGCCTCCGAAAAGTGCCCCAACATTTCCTCAGGCCCTCGGTGCCAGAGTGTGTTTTGCAGAATTATAGAGAATGTCATCTAAACTCTTTCTCTGAGGGAGAAGAAAGTCAGGTTTGAAGAGACTGTTGTAGCGAAAGACTTCAGCAACCAGGATAAAAGTCGTTTTTCCTAATTTCTAGTATTCTGCTCTTTGTAGTTCAACATACTGGCTCAATTTATTTTTTTTTAATTCCAAGATTTCACTCAAATAGGTACTTAATAAATGGTAATAGAATAAATGAATTAATAGGTGTTAATATGGTTTGTAACTTTTTCCCCAGTTCCTCTCAGAAGAAAATGTTATAGTTATGCTTGCTAACTTTTTAAATAAAAAAGCTCAACTAAATATAATTTTAAGCAAAATAGTAAATATTGGCCAAAACATCACCTGGGCCCAAGCGTCTCTTGAGAGTTTCAGCAAAGTAGGCTTGATTGCTATTTAAGTCAATCAGATTAAATTTAGCGAGCTGAAGGAGACTTTATTTTATTTGGTTTGCAAAGAAAAATCTCATGAGTTAGCATGAGCAGCTAAAAATAAGCTGCAGGTTTCATTTTCCATTGTTCAGTATGGTTTTGAAACCAAAAGGTACAAAAACTAGGAGATTCAGCAACGCCTACTGAAAATCAACAATTCAAATTGTTACCTTTCTAGCACACCTTCCGGATCTGCAATTCACAGCCAGGCACAAGAAAGGTACATGGCTGCCTGTCTGGGCATGGCAGGAAGCTGAGGGCTGAGGCCAGACCTGGGGGTCAGTGGCTTGTGTGTGAGTGCCTTGTATCCGGACAGGATGCCACATAGACACCAGCCCCATTTGCTCAGCTTCAATCTTAGGTGATGCTGGGGACCCCTTCAGAAAGCAAGGGAGTAAGGAAAGCTAGAATTTCATTAAGATGGGGCCCTCTAAGGTAGTGAGCGCAGCGGTACCCCTTGCCCTAAATGCCCATGGCCTTGTGCAATTCCATACTGCAAACCCAGGCAGCTCATGATAAGCTTAATTTCAAAACTGTTTTTCCAAGGCCAAGTCTGACAAAAAGTGTTTGACAGAGGCCTAAGCACTTCAAAGGGAAGGCAGCCATCTCGCCTGGTAGCATTCAGCGGGGACACAGGCCGAGAGAGAGCCCTGCGGTTAACAGAAAGCTCTCAGCTGAATGAGATTGAAAGGGGGCAAAGAAGGGTTAATCTGCTTCCATTAGAGGAGGGGCTCTTTGGTGAAGGTGAAGAGAATAATCTGTATGAAGAGCAGAGAAGACAAAGAACTGTTCCAGAAAAGAAGCGATTGTGCAGGGCGAGCAGGATGATTCATCCCAGGTTTTCACTGGGAGACCACTTCTCTGCTCAGTCTTTATCTCACTTTGAAGCTGCCTTCTCAGGGAGGGTGAAGGGGGACACATTCGTGCTCAGTGCTGGAACACTCAAGCTTTGATTTCGTCTGAGATGGGCGTCTCTGAGACGCAGAGGGTGAAGCTGAAGCCATCAGGACGCTGCCACAGCAGCCTGACCATAAATCAGAAAGTGGCAAAATAAACAATAGGGCTTGCTTACAAAAGAGAAACCAGTGGCCGATCCCCCTTTCCTGGGGTGGGGAACATCCCTTTTTTTAACTTAAAAATGTTTTTTAAGTTGCTTTTAATAACTTTTTTTGGATATAGTTTAAGATTTACAAGAAGTTGCAAAAATAGTACAGGAATTGTATAATTTCATTGAGCTTCCTGCAATTATAACATCTTCCACTACGGTAGTACATTGTCTAAACCGAGAAATGGGCACTGACCTTATTTGATTTCACCAGTTTCTCCATGCACTGTGTGCATGTGTGTGCATGTGTGTGTGTGTGTGTGTGTGTGTGTGTAGTTCTGTGACATTTTATCACGTGTGTGGGCCGGAGTTGCCACCGTCACGACTGAGACACAGGACTATTCCACCAGCACAAGCTCCCTCCACAGTCACACGTTCCCCAGCCCTGAGCTCCAGCACTGATCTGTTCTCCCTCAGTAACTTTGTCACCTTGAAAATGTTGTGTCATGTAGTATGGAAGCCTTGAGATCGGCCTTCTCTCACCAGCATAAAACGCCCTTATGATCTATTCAAGTTGTAGATAAGGAGTATGTGCCGCCCTGGCCAGGTGAACGCCAAAATGTTGTGGGTTCAGTTCCTGGTTAGGCACGTACAGCAGGAAACGGACTGATGTTTCTTTCTCTCTCCCTTCCCCTTTTACAAAATCAGTAAACAAACAAAAAAAATCAGTAAACATATCCTCTGGTGAGGATTAAAAATAAAATTAAAAAATAATAAAACCAAAAATTTTTAAGGGGTATATGCCTTTCGCTGCTGAATAATATTCCATGGGATGGACGTACCAGATTGCTACCCATTCGCTCACTGAAGGACATTTGGCTGGCTTCCAGTTGGTAGCTATTACAAACAAAACTGCTTCAAAGTTCACGTATAGGCTTCTGTGTGAACCCAAGTGCTCACTTCTCCTGTATAAATGCCCGGGAGGGGGTCGTACAGCAAGTGTATGTTGAGCTTTCGAAGGAACTGCCACTCTGTTTTCCAGGGTGGCTGTACCATTTACATTCCCACCACCAGCATATGAGGGAGCCAATTTCTCCACATCCTCGCCAGCATTGGGTAACGTCAGTATTTTTTATTTCGGCCATGCTGATAGATGGGCAGAGAGCTCCCTTTTAGTCCCCGGTCAAGAGGTTGGAGTGGGGGGGAGGCTCGGCTGTCTTTCATTGTTGTTCCGGCTCCCCGGCTATCTGTCTGGCATTTTGCTGTCTGGCATTTCGCTGATGGAAAATGGGGCTCTCGGTATGGGGTGAGCCCTCAGTTTGTCCAATTGCCCCAGCCTGCAGCAGTGGGACACTGCCATCTGGTGATGCTGGATTCTCTGAGGCTATACTCTCGGCCCAGGGAATTATACTCTTAATAATACCAGTGACCTTTGCTCCCATGAGGGGATATGAGAGCCAGGGACAGGGAGCTGGTCCTCCTGCAGCTTTGGCCAGAGACTGTGTGAAAGTTCCTCATTCCCAAAGGTGCTTATTAGCAGGCATGAGACATGGAATCAGCACAGACAGGTAAGGATGGAACCACCGGTGGCACTTGTCAGATCACAGGCCCTACCGAATGCTTTTTGCCCTTGGACTTCCTACTCTGTTTACCAGCAGCATGTGAACACCCTGCCTGCATGTCACGGACACTACCTCCTGGGAGTCAGACCTGGAGGCACTGCTGTCACCGCCACACGGACCTCCTTGGCCCAGGGATCCAGTCCTGTGAGCAATCAGAACTCCATCTAAGTATCAGGAGGTGCTTCAGCCAAGGACGTTGTCGAGGGCTCCAGGGAGACCGGCTTTGCATAAGGCCAAGCTCATAGTGGTGACTCGAATTGCCCCAGCTGCGTCTGGAGGGTCACTCTCTATCTGTTGTGCCCCTTATTCAAAAGAGGTTGTGGACCTTCCCAGAATCTATATATTCATCATGACCCTGGGCCCATGTTCGGACCAGGAGGCCAAAACTCAGGAGAGCACTGGTCCTGCAGGGGGACGGCCGAGAGAGGATGCAGGCCATGCACCGCGGCAGTGGAGCTGGTGCTCACGGGGACATCCCCTGGTGCCCAAGCACGTAGAGTAATGGGGGCAGCAGAGGTACTCCTATGGGTTCCAGCTGCTGTGCGTCACCTGGTGCTGTCACAGGAGACGGATGTGGACTTGGCATGGAGATTTATAGAACCTGAACATAAACGGGACTGTCAGGAGCTGAGCAGTCGTGGAGGTTGAACATGGAAGTCAAATGATACGCTCATTGGCCCCAGAAGTTGCGGTTGTCAAGTGAGAGGAAGGGCAGCCAGATATGATCAGGTGACCAGAGCGCGTGCTCTGATGGGTCAGAGCAGAGTTATGCAGACGGGATAGATAGTCACACTTCCTTTTAGAAGATGGTGAGAATTTTAAATTTGGTTGTTGTTTATTCACTGTATGTTCTCTGATGTAACAGAATTTTCTAAATTTCCATTTGCAGGTGCCTCTTCCCCAACCCACTGGCCCTCCTTTGGCCAGAGGAGCCGAAGGCCACCCAGTGCACAGCACCTATCAGATTTAAAGGGGCAGCTGCAGCTGAGGCAGGTGCCTCCCTAGACCATTAAGTTATGTAATGGAGGCTCCGTCCTTAAGGCTGAATCCATGGCAGCTCCCCTCTAGCTCTGGCTTTGTCTTCTTTTCAACTCATGTCCGCCTTGACCTAAAATTTGCCCAGAGTACAGAACTTGATCTTGCCCTGTCCCTGCTCTCTTGGCTTTGACTCTGGACCCCACCTCTTATTCTGCTCTCATGTCATGGACCTATCAACATGGCTTCTCTATGTCCCCCTCAATCTAGCTTCAGAGTCACTACCTCTGGCTTAGGGAGCACTGTAGTCTGGCTTCATTAGGCGACTAGAGTGGATGACCCCAGAGGGCTGCCCACCCAGGTCCTGAGATATGGCCCTGCCTAGCAGAAGGCAGATAAGAAGTCCTCTAGCTGAGGCAGGAGCGAGAAGACTTTCTGGTGCCTTGTCTCTGTTCCTCAGAGCTCCAACTCTACCTCTGCCCCTGAATCTCTGGGTGACCACCAAGCAGCAAATGACTATTCTGGGTCTCCATTATCTCATATTTATAATGAGCTTTTCTGACTCCCTAGCTGATACTCTTTTAACTATACCATACCACGAACAAGGGAAAAATCTAAAATTCAGAAGCCAAAAAAGAGCCTTTAATTTAAATTTGGGCTTAGATATACTAGCTCAGGGTCCCCTAGCTTTATTCTGTCTAATAAGTATTTGCTGAAATGGATGTTGAATTGCACATAGCATATCCACAGTGCTCAGGCTTTAATGTGCAAAAGGGTGAGGAGGCCACGTTAAACTGCATGTCCCCAGGCCCTGTCCTCAGAGCTTCTGGTGCCCCTGGAGCCCAGGAGCATGCATTTTAACACGAGAAACTGAAGAGGCACTGGGTTTTGAAGTAGACGCTGGTGACTTTTTAGAGGCTAATTTACCAAAATTCATTAGGAACGTTAAAAATAGGCCATTTATCTGTTGAATTCAATTCTAGGAATTTTCCCTAAGATGTGAACAAAAATTTATCTTTAAAGATGTTTGCATATTTATAATAGCAGAACACTGGAGGCAAATCAAAATGGCCATCAATAGAATGATTGAGACATCCGTGCAATGGAAACACAGTTATTAAAAAGCCAATGTTCAGACCATTTAGTCACTTGGAAAATGTTTACAACTTACCAACGACAAGGGGAGAGAGAAAGCATATAAAATGTCATTTCAATAATTTTAAAAAGAAAATATATTTATGAAAAATTGAAAAGAAATATATTAAGATGTCAATATTGAATTGTTGTTTGGTTGTTGTTTTCTTCTCAATATCTTTCTGTATTTTCCAGATTTTGTGTGGTGACTCGTTATGACAAGACAAGGAATTTGCCTCACAGGGAATGAAAACTCTCAGGAGTCCGGCCCAGCCGTGGCCTGGCTGCTGCAGGAGGACTTGCGTGACAGAGTCCAGTGTCGGGGATGAATTTTGAGCTACATTCTCATTTGCAAAGTACCATGGTATAGTCAACGCCAAGGAATTGGGGTCAAGGAGAAAGTCCTTTTCACTAGATTCTACTTTCCTGCTACATTCAAACATGAAAGACTACAGGACCTGGGACAGGGAGGGCGGCTCACAGTGGAAACGACATCTTCATTGCTCTTGGGTTGAGCTCATGTTCGCTGCCTCTGTCTATACCCCCCCAACCAACCCTATAACACAGAGCAGACAGACCTCAGTCATGACTGGAGGCTTCGGGCAGGTGGCGGGCTGCAGTCCAGCCTGAGGGACACCACCCAGGGTCAAGGCTTCCGGGGGATGGTTTCACAGCCTCCTTTGGCCAATGCGCTGGGAGCTCCAGAGAATGCCAGGAAGCAAAAAAAATTTTTTTTTGACAGAGAGATGGCTCAAATCCATCCTCACAGATTTCAGTGAATCCTGGGTCAAGCCTCTCTGAGAGAGATTAGAAGCCTTGTGGTTAATTCTCTGGCCCATAGACAAACCTTCCTAGGTGTTCTTGAAATTTTTACACTACATGCTTTGGCTAGTGAAGGGGCGGTGCTAAAGGTCTCAGTGGAAAGTCAATTTAGAAAGGCAAAAACAAAAAAATTAAAATAATGATATTTACAATATTAATAGCAATATCAAAAGCCAAAACACCAGTGCTGACCATGATTATAGTAATTACATTCATTAACACCTTGACTTGCCATGCATTTTTCTAAGTTGCCCAAACCGTTTCATATTAATTACCTTATTTATTCTGACAGACTCTCCATTTTACATTTTAAAAAAATTATTGTTTCGCCCTGGCTGGTGTGACTCAGTTGGGCGGAGTGCCGTCCTGTGACCAAAGGGTTGCAGACCCAACTTCCGGTCCGGGCACATACCCCGTTGCGGGTTCTATCCCTGTTCTGGCTGCGTACAGGAGGCAACTGGTTAATGCTTCTCTTTCAGACTGATGTTTCTCCCTTTCTCTCCCTTCCTCTCTCTCTAAAAGCAATGGAAAAAAAAATGTCCTGGGTAAGGATTAAAAAAAAAAAAACATTTCAGAGGTGGGAGGAAGCTTTAAATTTCTGACAAAAACCAGAGGCTTTTGAGTTAAAAACAAAACCCTGAAGTCTCAGTGTGGTGTTTTCCAACTTCATTCTTGACAAGAAATCAGGGGATTTCAGCATGAGAAATTACGAGGCCCTATTATCATGAACTCTCAGCTTTAGTGACGATAACATGGCCTTATCACAAAATTCTCTAAAGGGAGAAATAGAACTTTTATACTGCTGATAGCGGTGAGAAGGGGGCTTGCACCTCTGTGCTATAAAATCTGTAGGACCTTGGGGGGTGAAACAAGAACCCACTGGTCTGGAGGCACTGCCTCTCTCAGCCTGCTGGGCTCAGCCCACTCTGCTCAGCAGGAACCACAGGTCTAGGCTAGGCTCCTTGAACACCAAGGCTCTGGAAAGACAAAGGTGCCCAAATTTGAACTCATGTGAAATTAAAAGTTTTAAAATAATGAAGTTAAAATTAAGGATGCTCAAGAAAATCTAACTTTTCCCAAAGCGTCAACTCTGAGGCTTTTTTGAAAATGTCGAAGATCAAATGGTCACAAAGCGCATACAGTATCTGTGAGCCTGTCTCGTTGGTGTGTCTGCACGTCACCTGGCACGCTGTCCCAGCACTGCGGAGGGGTCGCACCGACAGCAGTGGGAGTCTGGTTCGGCAGTTGCACACCTCTTCTCACCGTGCTGTTCAGATAAACGTCAGGAAGCGGGAGGTCGACGCCACCCCACCTGCTCCAGGCACACGCTCGTAGTCAGTGCCTGTACACTAAGGGCTCGGAGGGGCCATGATCACGTGGCAGCTGAATTAAAAAGACGAGTGGACCCTGACACTTTTCCTCCTTGACTGCGGCCTTTGACCCTACCTTTCCTGGTGGACTCTGGTAGGCAGCGACTTTCAACAACAGATCACCTCCACCTGGCTCCAGCTTCTGAAACCTGGTACTTGTTCTCAACTTACTCCTTTGGCTGCACCCACCTAGCAGGCATTGCATTCTCCCATTAACCTGGTCTTATCGTTGGCTGACTCTGCTAGCCCAGCCCCCTCCAGGCCCAGTAAACATTTTCAGGACCCACCAATCCAAGAAGATGGACTTTCAGAGGCTGTAGCATTTTTGTACCATATCAGCTTGTTATTCTGTTCCTTTCCTCCTTAGCTCAATCTGGATGGGAGGGGACTGGGCCAAGGCCATGCAGCAGTAATTGGAGACCAGGCATCAGGCTCTGCGAGGGCCTGGGAGGCTGTGTCAGATCAACTAGTAGCTGACCTTCCTGCACAATGGACAATGTGTATTCTTCAGGGTGTAGCTGTGGGTGCCAGAGATGTCCAGTCCAGGGCAAAATTCAGTGAGAAACTAGAGTGTCTAGCCAGGCACTGACAACACAACCAGAGGGCCAGGTACCGGGCCACTCAGGCAAAGACTGCCGCCTACTTTTAGTGTGTGTGCTGCTAAAGCGAGCATCTACCATCCTTTAAAAATATATTTCATTTATTATTTTTTTTTAGAGAGAGGGGAAGGGAGGGAGAAAAACATCAATGTGTGGTTGTCTCTTGCGCATCCCCTACTGGGGACCTGGCCCAAGACCCAAACCTGTGCCCTGACCGGGAATTGAACTGGTGACCTTTTGCTTTGCAGTTTGGTGCTCAATCCACTGAGCCACACCAGCCAGCGCTACAGTCCATCTTTACTGGAGGTCTTTGTGACACCTTAGGGGCACCGTGAGGCCCCTGCCATGTGACTTTTGATATTTACCAGTGAGGGGAATACTGCACTAAGACCAATAATACTGAAAAGGCTAAATAAAACATAAACTTAGTTTCAGAGTTCTCCAAAGAAGATTTATAACTTAACCACTCAATGTTTCAGTAAATGTTTCAAAACTTTTCTGGAAAAGAAAAAGCTAGAATTATATATCAAATCCTTAGAGTAGCAATAATCTCCCCAGATTGAGCCTTTTTAGTCTTTAAATAAATGTTTTTATTTCTTGATTTTTAGAGAAAGAGAAAGGGACACACACACATTTTTGCTGTTCCACTTATTTACACATTCATTGGTTGATTCTTGTTTGTGCTCTGACTGGGGATTGAACCCACAACCTTGGCCTTTCGGCACAGTGTTCTAACCAACTGAGCCACTTTAGTCTACTTTTAAATGTTTCTCTAATAACTTGGTTTGAAGATCCTATCCTAGTCAGGGATTCCCGCCCCTCCCTTTCCCTACACCCCAGCCCCCACGACAGTATGGAAGAGGATGCTGAGATCTGCAGTAGGTCAGGCAGGGTAGCTCCCCGGAGCCCCCAGGAACAGACAGAAGCATGAGCTAAAGAGACCATGAGCTTTTCTATAGCCCACTGGGGCTCAAAGTCAGGGGACCAGAGTTCTGTTGGACAATTCCAGCTAGCATGACTAGAGCCAGGACCAGGAAACAGAACCAGAATGACGGTACCCCAAGAGAACCCTATAGGGAAAAATAAGAAGAATGTCCTTGCTGGCTCACTAGCCATTGGCAGCATGGTAGTGCTCATGGGTCAGAATGGACAGAGGCCTCTTGAAAAATCTTACCCACTGCTCCTTGTCCACATAGCCAGATGTTACTTAAGATTGTCAGTTAAGGAATTCTGTCTGATAACTTTTTTACTTCTCTCCCTGCTTCATTCTGCTATCTTATCTGTGAGCATCTCTTAAATTCCTTATTATGATGGGCCAGAGAGCACTACCTCTTCTCTAGAAACTCTCCAGTGTAACACACCCCACCCAGGGACTACATTGCCCAGACCTCTTTGCAGTCAGATGTGGTCACGTGATAGAGTTTTAGTCAATCAAACGTGAGCTGAAGCAAAGGGCAGCACTTTTGCGCATGGTCTGTGAAAACTTTCCATGTGCACTTTTCACATTCTTTCCCTCTTCTCCTGCGAAGTGGAAACAGTCCCAGATGACCTTGAAAACCATGCGGTGCAGAAGGTGGAGCTTCTCTCGGTCTGTGTCTCCGAATGTGTGTGCGGAGTTGCCCCACTAACCTGCACTGTCACATAAGCAGGAAATAAAGTTCTATTTGAGCCATTACACATTTTTCGGTTTATTATAGCTAGTAGCCTCTTCTAACTAGTACACATCCTTCTGTTGCCATTGTGTGCGGAAGTCCCCAAGCCTTCTCCCTTTTTCTTAAATCTTACTGCAAACCAAAAGAACAGAATTAGCAAACTTAAACTTAGGCAGCCCTTAGGGACAAATGACACTCACCAAATTAGTGGTCACAGCATTCAGATCTTGCAGGCAGATGAACAGTTTAGCAAAGCCTCACTTCAAGACAACCTGATAAATTAAAACAAAAAGTAAAATGTAAGACGTACAAAACAGATATATTAGAGTGTGACGGTTCATTTCTGAAGGGTATTGCCAGTTTACAAAGGAATTCACCACTCTCTTGCAGTAAATGACAAACTTCCCCATTGCCTTGAAAATAAGATTCATTTTTAATATACCCCCCTCCCCGCCAATCATTACAAAACAGAATTTAAAAAGAACAATTCTACTGGGTCCGTAAGCTATTCAAAGACTAGATGCTGGCCCAGGGAATGACTTCGGAAGCCAGGAAAACTGGGTACGATCTCTATGCCTATGCGCTCTGTAGTTCTTACACATACGTTAAAACTTTTCTCTTGGGAAGTTAACTTTCTTGGGTAGGAATTTCCAGAGCTTGTAAAATTATAGGCTATGCAAAGACTTCAGATATTTTTATAGGTGAAGTTAAAACAGACACCAGAGATACATTAACTTGTCTTTGTGTTTAGTATCATCCCAGATGGCACAAGAGGGAATGAAAATAAGCTCTCTGTAAGCAGGGTGATGTGGCAGTGGAGGCACCCGCACCACGACAACCAGAGACAACCAGAAACACACTCTGTAAAAGGCAGCAGGTTGTGAATCTTTTCTTACTGGAGCTGCCATCTTTTACCAGGTTAAATGTGAAAATATCATTTGAAGGCACAGGGCACGTATTTTGCTTAAAACAGGGTTTGCTTTTGTATCTGATTACGCAGTATAAGATCCAGGAAGCAAAGAGTTCAGAACTCGGAACAAACATTCTGGCAGTCCAAAACAGCACTAGAGCGGAAGGAGGAAGAGGAGACAAAACAAGAGGGTGACGGGGGGAAGGCTCGACTTGGGCTGTTTCCCCCAGGGTTTGAGCCTTAGTCATATCCATATTTTTTAGAGGAAATGCGTTCTTTTCTGGGCCTGTGGAGGAGAGAGCGATCAGAAGCTGTATTTGGAGCTGTATTTGGAGGGTCTTCCAAATGCAGCCCCAACTCTCCCTGCCTCCCACTCCCCCCCCCCGGGTTGGGGCCTGCCAAGCCCTAGGTGTCAGGGAACAAGATGGCGCCCCACCGAGAAGGGCACAGAATGAGGGGGCCCAGGGAGGGCCTTCACTTACTCGGAGGCGCTGGCTCTTCCAAAACCCACACGCTGCCAACTCCCCGGGTTCAGGAGTTATAACCGCTTTCTTGCTCTGGGCTCTTCACTTCTCCTCGAAATCAGCTCCACATAGTTTTCTGATGATGTCACCCATTCTGACTTCTTACAGTTTGAAAGTTGATATACAAGTAAAACCTTCCATGAGTCTTAAAGAAAAGAAAAAAGAAGAAGAAGAGAATAGAAAGGTGTGCTGTGGGGAGATGGAGAGGAGGAGGAGAGAGGCAGTGGCCTCCTTATTTTGAGATTTGCTGCAGCTGCGAGTGCCACTCCCCAGTCAGTTTCCTGGCTGCAGAGGGAGCCAGTGGCCGGGCCTGGGTGACGTCAGGGCCAGGCCTGAGTCATCACCAGAGGCCGGGCTGCCCTGCCACTCGGAAGGGGACAAAAGGAACCTTTGATGTCCAGGGCCCTCCTCTCGGCACACTCGCCTGTAGTGAGCAGCAGGCCAGAACATTCCAGCCGCTCCCCCACCCCCGGCCATCCTTCCTACTTCCGGAACAGTCCCAGGCAGATTCAGCCAGGCCTCCCCAAGGAATGTCACCCTCCTGCACTGCAGAGGCATGGCCGCTCTCTGTGAAGGAGGGAAGCAGGGGAGCGTGTTTCTCTGGGGATTTCTCGTCCCCCCCTCGTCCTCATGGTGCTCCCTCACCCAGGGGCTTGCAGTGGGATTAAAAGAGGTGTGGAAATGTCGAAGACATTCACGTCACCCTCTGTGGGCAGTAACCAGCCGTCAGTGTCTATTCTCATCTGCTTTTGTGCGAAGGTCCTCGGCTTCAGTTCTCTGTGCGCCGGGTGCCAGGGTGAGCTTGTACTCCCTGGACTTAAGAAGGCACAGCTCTCGAAGAGGCGTAGTTATATAACTACGCCCCAGGGCCCCAGGGCCCTGTGTGGGGCTCAGTAAGTACATGAGGAATGAACAAATGATTATTTTAAAATAAAACAGTAGAGAGCATATACTAAATAGTTCCAGTGAATATTCAAGTTTCTGCACTGAGTGGTTGGTTCATAAAGATTATTTCATTTATTATCATGACAAAGCTATGGGGTATGCACTGTTATTACTCCCCATTCTCTAGATGAGAACAGCTGTGCTCAGAGAGTGCAACACTCCTCGGCAGTCTTGCAGCAGAGTTGGTGGCGGGGTCTGGATCGTTGGATCGCAAATCCTGTGCTCTTTATGGCTATGCTCAGTGGCTGTAGTGAGTGAATGAATACTGACCAAGGGCAGCCTGTCCAGCTGAGGGAGTGCAGGCTTATGATGGGGCTTGAAACCAAATTCTACAATAAATAGTGGAGCCATCAGGGATGATCTGTCTAGGGTAGTAGGCCTCATGCCCTCTTGGTCAACAGCAGGTCTGAGAGTTGGTGGGATGCACACTGTGACCAGGTGGAAAATCTGCCTTCAGGTCCCAGGGGGGGTGAGAAGTTCCCACAGGAAGACAGAACAAGGGAGGTCTGGTGGTGTGCGGTGGATGCGCAATCCGAGACTGCGGTGGACAAAGTTACGTCAGAGGTGTGGGTGAGAGTGTGTTTGCAGCTGGAGGCACAAGTCCGGGGCAGGCAAAGAGACGGCACGATAGTGCTCTCAAAGACTGAGAACTTGAGAAAGAGTTGGGACTACGGCATTGTTTCAAAGTGCAAGGAGGGGTTGGAAGTGACAGGGAATGCAGCTGGGCCTGACAGTGCTAGTTACTGTCCTCAGCACTGTACTGCCGCCTTCCTGGGGCTGACTGAGAGTGCCATCAGTGGCTCTGCTCAAGCCAAGGTGAGGAGGGGTGGCAAGAAGAGAACCTTTGCTTTTCAGCCCAGGATAAGGGTCATTTCGGAGGCACCTTCTCCCTCTGTGGGTTATGATTCTGTGGTTTGTACTTTTCCACAATTCTCCTGGGGTAAATTCCTCATTCCAGGGGACAGAAAAGCCAGGAATTTCCAGCCCCTTATGGAAGGGGATAAGGAGGTGTTGGTGGCCTCAGTAATGTCACTCCATAGCTTTCCTTCCACTGTGGGGCAGATGTCTGGTCACTGGACCCCTCTCCGTGGCTCAGGAAATCAGTGAAGTTCCCTTGTGCTGGGAGCTCTGTTAGTGGCCGCTCTGAGGACTGAAACGTGTGCTGTGAGGCCTGACTCTCAAGCAGGTGGAATCAGCAGAGGTGACTTTCAGGAGACAGAAAGTCACAGCCTTTAATCAAGGGAGCAGCAGCCACTGATCCGAGTCACTGTCGACTGAGTCTGACTCGGCCGAGGAAAGCGCTTTAAGTTCCAGGCATTTCTGGTGTCAGGCTTGTTTATTCTCTTCTTCTTTCTCAGCAGAAAATACCTCTGGGCACCTCCCTGCTCTGTTTTCTCAAAGGCCAGGGGCCTCGCTTGCTTCACACACAGAGGTATTTATTTCTCTAATGGGGTAAACAGAGGCGGATTGTCTTTGCAGCCTCTCCTGTGGGACCAGGATAATGTAGAGGGAAGGAAAAAGGAAAGAAGAAATGACGAGTAAAATCTGGAGTGAGACACAGACACTGGGTTGTATGTCCTGGGGTTGGTTCTAGCAGAGGCTGGAAACCAGAGAGATGGGCGGGACACGGACTCGGACTCGGAGCGCAGAGAAGGGAGCAGTGAAACGCTTAACTCCGCTCCACCTGAGAGCCCATCTCCTTTGTTACGATAAGGCAGTTATTCTGATCATTATAAAAAAGAAAATAAAACATTTACAGGTTCAAGGAATCCCTTGAAGACCTGTTTATACTTGCTCCCTCCAATTTCTCTCAACTTATTCACTAAAAAAAACCCCCCAATTTACTAAGATATAATTTTCATACCATAAAATTAACCCACTTAAAGTGTGCCATTCAATGGGCTTTAGTATATGTATTTACAGAATTGTGTGACCTGTAGTCTAACTTTAGAACATTTTTATCACCCCCCAAAAGAAACCTTACACCCACTATCAGCCATGCCTCCTTTGCCCCCACTCTTGGCCCTGAGCAAACATTAATCTTCTTTCTGTCTCTATAGATTTGCCTCTGGACAAAGATATTCTGGACATTTCACATCAGTGGAATCACACAATATGGTCTTTTTACATCTGTCTACTTTCACTTGGCATAATGTTTCCCAAGTTCTTTCATGTTGTAGAAGACATCAGTACTTCATTTCTTTTTATGCCCAAATAATGTGTGTGTATATACCACATTTTGTTTATCCATACATTGATCGATAAACATTTGTTTTCATTTTGGGCCATTATAAATAATTTTGCCATAAACGTTTGAGTACAGGTATTTGTGTGGACATAGGTTTTGACGTTTCCTGGGTAGATATCAAGGAGCAGAATTGCTGGGTCATTAGGTAACTCTGTTTCACATTTTGAGGGGCTGACAAACTGTTTCCCAAGGTTCTGCCCCATTGACTGAGAGTTCTGATTTTTCCACATTCTTACCAACACTCTTTTTAAAAATATATATTTTTTATTAAAGTATAGTGAACATTCAAAATTATGTTAGTTTCAGGTGTACCACATAGTGGTTTGACATTTATATGCCTTGTGATATATCTTACTCCCTGCAGTAAGTCTAGTAACCATCTGTACCTTACAAAGTTGTCACATATTATGGCCGACTTTCCCTGCATTGTACATTACATTCCTGTGACTTATTTACTTTACAACTGGAATTTTGTGCCTTTTATTCCTCTTTACATTTTTCACCCATCTCTTCACCCGCCACTCCTCACCAACACTCTTACTGTCTAGCTTTTTGAGTCTAGCCCTCCTAGTGGGTGCATCTCACTTTGACCTTGACTGAGCATCTTTTCATGAACTAGTCCATTTTGATGTCTTCTTCATTGGATTGTCTATTCACATCCTTTGTCTACTTTTAAATTGGACTTTTTGTCTTTTTATTTTTTGAGTTGTAGGGATTCTTTATATATTCCAGATGTAAATAGATGCTTTATAAATATTATCTTCATGACTTTGGGCTGTCGCTTCACTTTATGGTATTTTTTGAAGGAGAAAAGTTTTAATTTTGGTGAAGTCTAACTTATCAATCTTTTTTTCTTGCTTGTGTTTTTAGTGTCACATCTGAAAAACCATTTTCTAACCCAAGGTCATAAAGATTTACACCTGAGTTTTCTTCTAACAGATTTATAGTTTTAATTCTTACATTTAGGTCTGTGATCTGCTTTAAGTTAATTTTTATGGTGTATATTAGGAGTCCAGATTATTTTTATAACGTGGATATACAGTTGTCCCAAAACCACTTGTTGAAAAGACTATTCTTACAATAATTCTGTACAGCTAAAACTATTCTAAAACTAAAAGCTTATTTTAAAAATGATATATTCTCTCCTGCATTGAATTGTCTTGACCCTTTCATCAAAAGTCAACTGACCATAAAGACTATTGGTATTTCTGAACTCTATTCTATTCCATTGACCCAGATATCTGTTGTTGTGCCATACCACACTGTTTTGTTTACTGTATCTTCAAAACAAGTTTAGAAATTGGGAATTATAAATCCATCAACTTTGTTTTTTTCCAAGATTGTTTGGTTTTTCTGGATCCCTTGCATTTACATCAGATTTTTAGGATTATCTTTTTAATCTCTGAAAAAAAATCTTGCAGGGTTTCAATAGAAATCATGTCTACCTCCAGATTAATTTGGGAAGCATTTCCATCTTAAAAATATTAAGTCTTCTGATCTATGAACCTAGGCCTTTTCATTTATTTAGATCTTTAATAATTTCTTTCACTCTTTTTTCATTTTTAGTGACAAGTCTTATACTCCTTTTGTTAAATCTCATCCTGAGTATTGTACTCTTTTTTTTTTTTTTAAATTTAGAGAGTGAGAGAGGAAGGGGGAGAGACAGAACGATTCATTTGTCGTTCTACTTATTTATGCATTCATCAGTTGATTCCTATATGTGCCCTGACTGGGGATTAAGACCTTGTATAATACTTTGGAGACTGAAAGACCTAAATTTGAGTTGCAGCTCTACCATTTATTAGCTATATAACTTTACAGTTACTTAGACTATATCAGCCTCCTTTTCTTACTCTGAGAAAAGGAAATAACTTGTCATTTCATGGGTTTGTTAAGCAGATGAAATAAGATGATGCTCATGTAACCCTACTGAAACCACGACCCACACAGGCCAGTCTCAGGGTGGTGTTGCAATCTGAAAAACCCAGTCTGGTCACCAAAAAGTCACTTTAAATGAACTCATGTTCAACACTTGCATTTCCCAAATAGCACACAGAGCTCCCTATAATCCTTCCTAACATGCTTTTTCCGTTCTGCTTAAGCCTCTTACACTCCACAGCTTCAGCCTCCTCTTTTTTCTCCCAAGCTCCGTACAAAGTGTTTTCTCCAGCCCTCCTAATCAATGTTTCTCTAGTCCTTCTCCTTCTGCCCAGTGCTCCTACTGATGGGGCAAAGGAAGAATGGACAAAGCCAGAACTCCTTTTAGTGGTCAGGAAGAACAGAAAATAGGAAGCACTCAAGCTTAATTTATGTCCCATCACTCATATAAAGTGCTTAGTGCAATGTCTGACGTAAGGGCTAAATAAATGTTGGTCTTTTTCTTTTTATTGTGGTGGTTACCTTATGCCAGTGATTTCAACCAGTGTACTGTGAGAATTTTTAAAACGTGTAATAGCTGATTACTTAGTCAAGGGCACTGACCTCTTTTCCCCTAGATTTTCACATAAAAAATGACAACCGCCAACACAATAGTTGTCTAGTATGAATGAATTAAAATTATACCCATATTTTTGTTAGATAGGCAAACAAAAATTTTGTGTGTGCCACAGAATTTTAGGAATTAGTGTATGTGTGCTGTGAAGTGAAAGAGGTTCAAACTCACTGCATTATGCGCACCTAGACTTTATCTTAATGGTGATGGGCCTTTAGAATCATGGCTCCTGAGAGGCTACTACCCAGCGGCCCACCCTCACTCATTCAGATGGATTTTGGGTTGTTGCTCGTTTTCCTTCCTCACAAATCATTCCTCAGAGAATCTGCCCTAGAAGATTATAAAAAGTTTATCTTGAGGCTTCCTGAGTAATATTTGGGCCTATATCCTATTCCTCCCTGCCCCCCTGCCCACTCACCTAGCCTCAGAACCCTCTGCTCCTCCTTCCCCTCTCACCAAAACTTCTAGTGCAGTGCCTTTAAAACTACAGGTCAGGACCCATTACTTGCTTTTTCACTTGAAACAGCACTGCTTCAAGTGACAAAATAAAACAGAATAGTAAGTGCCCAGGTGCCTTGTAAGTAAGACTTCTATTTTGGTTTTGTAATGTGTGTGAGCCAGGTCTCTCTGTGAAACATATTTCATACTGTGGTTCAGGGTTTAAAAACACATTTAAAAAACAGTGTTGGAGGAAATATTTTTTTAATTTATCGATTTGAGAGAAAGGGAGAGAGAAAAAGAGAGAGAAATATCAATTTGTGGCCACTTATTTATGCCTTCACTAGTTGATTTTTGTATGTGCCCTGATCAGGGATCAAACCTGTAACTTTGGTGCATTGGGACAATGCTCTAACCAATTTAGCTGTTCTGACAGGGCCTGAAGGAGAGCTTTCATTTTTATTACAGTATTTAAACAGCTCACAAGAGCATAAAATAACACTCCACCAAGTGGCCTGTCAATTTTGAGAGACCATTATGGCAGATCAAACCCATAAGTCCCAAACATGAAGTTCTAGGGCCAGTGAAGAATATTGGGGCACTGAAGCCTTTTCCTATATTTATAACTCTTGGCAGAGGGATATCTTTGTGGCCCTGCCCCTGCCACCCTTCCATGTCACCTCTTAGGTATCACCTCCTCTCCCAGAATATCTGCAAACCACACCCTTAACTTGTGTGGAGTTGTCTATTTTCCAAAACTTTCACATACTCTATCTCATCTGAGTCTCAAAACTATCCCATGAAGTTGACAGTTCAGACCCAAATCCTTGCCTGACCATTTAACTTAGTGTGTGACCTTAAGCAAGCAACTTAACTTCTCAGCCTTTCTCCTTAGCTCTATTATAATGTTCCGGAAAGGTTAAGAGACTTGGCCAACATCACACATCCTGAAAGTGGCAGGACCCGAAAGAGAACTAACTCTTTCACCTCCCAGCTGGGTTGTCCCATGGGCTGTCCCCAGGGAGAGGCATGTGGAGAGCAAGAGCAGTAAAATGGTCAGATCGAGATAGCACACAGCATAGACTGCACTTTTCGGACCATAAGACGCACCCAGGGTTTAGAGGGGGAAACAGAAGACAAATTTTGAAGCAGAAAAAAATGTGGCAAAATATTTAATAACATAAACAACATAATATTTCACCAATATAAATGTAAACAGAACTCGACAGCAGCATTAACAACCATTATTCCTCCCAAATTTGGGGGGTGGGTGCGTCTTAGAGTCCGAAAAATACGGGCAAAGTGGAGTCACTTGTGTCAACTAAAATGGCTGTCAGTCAGCCACAACACTTAGGTTCAAGAGGAAAATTACCTAAGTCAGAATAACACATCTTAAGGAAGCACACTGAAGAATCTGCCCGTGTGGTCAGAGCAGACGTGTCTACAGAGCAGGACCACCCATAGATAATCCCTGGGAAAATTCCACACTTGTCAGTAGGGGTGTCATGTAGAACAGCCATGTGCCACCCATAGGCTCCTGGACAAACTCCCCACTTGCCATCAGGGGGCCCAAGACATTTATCAAAAAGACCCAGAAGGGTGGAGCACCACGTTCAAGGTATAAAGGAGTTGACCACTGCTGAGACAGCAGAGCTCCACACACCAGAGTGCTGCTCCACACCACGCTGATCTCCCTTGGCATTGGCTGCCAGAGGCTCTGCCCTCCTGGACTGAGGACTCCATCTGCGCTGCTGCCCACCTGGCTCCAGAGACCCTTCCTTGCAAGGTGCCGACAATGTCCACGCCCACCATGCTGTCTCCCAGACCTGCAGACTGAGACTCTGGGACTCAAGTTTGTTATCCCCCACTGATTGCTGTGTGTGTGTGTTATGTTTCTCTTAGATTGTTAGAGTGTGAGGAGGATATTAATGTATGTTGATGTTCTCCTTTGAGTGAAACTGCATTCAATAAAAGCTGAGTAAAGAGCATAGTTCCTGTGTGTGACTCTTGTCCATTCCTTGGTGCGGGGCTGCTCAGCAGGCAGCTAGCTGAGCAATTGCCCAGCTGACTTGTGGGAAAGACTATCTCACAAACATACACTCGTGACAAGAAGTAACTTTTTAGAGATATGCTTTGCCCAACTGCCTTATGAAGAATGTTTAAAGCAAAGAACATTTTGCTCCCTTCCACCATATCTAGAAACACAGATTTCTATGGCACAAAGCACAAATACAAATAGCTCCTGATGCCTTGTGGTTAAAGGTTGTCCCTCTTAACGTTGAAAGCTATTTATTAAAGGCTAGAACTGGAAACAGAGACAACCAAGTCGGCAAGAAGAGGAAAACAAAGTTCACTGAGGGCTCTGTTCTGTCCTTTGTGTTGCAAAGTGTCCCCTCTAGTGGCTCTAGAGAAAAACAGCTTCTGGAAAACACATTTATAGACTCAATATTGATGCAATCAGAGAAGGTTGGTGCCTTCAGGGAGTGGGGAGAGCAGTTGCTTGAAGGTCTCCTGTCATTGATGAGAAATTGAGGACTAGAGCAGTGGTTCTCAACCAGGGGTGATCCTGTACCTGAGGGAACATTTGGCAACTTCTGCAGACATTTTTGACTGTCACTTGGCCAGCAGGTTGGGATATTGTGGTTATCAATAAATAGAGGATAAGGGTACTGCTAAAGATCCTACAATACACAGGACAATGCCCCACAGCAAAGGATTATCTAGCCCAAAATGTCATAGTTCTTAGGTGGATTAAAGAAATGGTGTGTTGGACTTCTGGTCAAGATGGCGGCATAGGTTAACTTGGCTTAATTCCTCACACAATGACATCAAAATTACAATTAAAATGTAGAACAACTATCACTTAGAACCATCATAAACCAAATTGAATAGAAGTCTGACAACCATGGAATTAAAGAAACCACATCCATCCAGACTGGTAGGAGGTATGGAAACACAGAATGGGCTGGTCCCACATCCATATGTGGTAAATAAAAGTTCAGGAGGAATATCTTGGGAGCGAAGAGTCCCGGCCCCATCCTAAGCCCTCCTCCCAGAGTTCCAAGGCCAGGAAGATAAGCCCCCATAACCCTCAGCTGCAAACTCAGTGGGGATTGAGTTGGTAGAAGAAAGTTCCAAATCCTATGCATTTCCCCTAAAGAACCCACACACAGACTTACTCAGTCTCACTCCCTCTGAGTTCCAGCACCAGGGTACTAACTTGAAAAGCACCAGTGGCATACAGGGAAGAACTGAAGTGTCTGGCATCAAGGTGGGAGCTGGAGGACAGTTTTCTTTCAGACAGAAAGGCAGGCAGAGGCCATTATCCCTTTTCTGAGTCCCCTGCCCCCCACCACACACACACACACACACACACACACACACACAGCACAACAGCCAGCAGGCCATTGCTGTATCTGAGACTTCATCAACCTGGTTAATACTCTTTGCCTCACCCTGGAGATACCCTGAGACTCTGTCCCACTCAACTTATGGGCCCACCCATAATAGCTGGTCTTGGTTCATGCTTCGCAACTTCCTAAATCCTACCAAATAAGCAACATCTGGTCTCAGTGACTCCAAAGTCCCCATACCTCTTGGTGAGTGGCCCCATGCCTGGCACTAGCAGCAACCAGCCTAGATTCACAGCTTGGCTTTGAGTGGGAATCTCCAAGACCAGCACAAGTAGCAGTCATCTCAGATTGTTTTGTGGCTCAGGCAGAGTAGCCCCAAAGTAGCCCTGTGGGCAAAACACAGGTGGGGGCTGACCTTGACCCCAGGGACACCCCAGGGCCAGTACACCCAGTGGATAGCTACAGACTACATTAAAGCTCCACCACCCTGCCCCTGCATAGCTGGTTCTCCACAGAGGGTGGAGGTTGTTGGTCAGTAATCATAGCTAGTCCTTGCAGCTGACTGGACTGGGTAAATCCCTCCCATTCACCTGCCAATAGCAACCAAGGCTCAGTTACAAGAGAAGGGGGTACTCAACCCACATAGAGGGCATACCTCGAGTACCCAGCTTGGGTGGTAGGGGAGGCTGTGCCACTGGACCCTACAGGACACCTACTATATTAGGCCATACTACCAAAACACAGAGTCAAAGCAGTTCTACCTAATACATAAAAACAAACACATGGATGCTGCCAAAATGAGGAAATAAAGAAACATGGCCCAAGTGAAAGGACAGAACAAAACTCCAGAAAAGAACTAAACAAAATGAAAATAAGCAATCTATCAGATGCAGAGTTTAAAACAATTATTATAAGGATGCTCCCGGAACTTAGTGAAGACCTCAGCAACACACAAAAAAAGATCCAGTCAGAAATGAAGAATACACTAATTGAAACAAAGAACAATTTACAGGGAGACAACAGTAGAGTGGATGAAACCTAGAATCAAATCAATGATTTGGAACATAAGAACCAAAAAAACAACTAACTGGAAACACAAGAAGAAAAGAGAATCCAAAAAAATGAGGATGGTATAAGCAGCCTCTGAGATAATTTCAAGCAGTCGAACATTTGCATCATAATGATGCCAGAAACAGAATAGAAAGAACAAGAAATTGGAAATCTATTTGAAAAAATAATGAATGAAAACTTCCCTAATTTGGTGGAGCAAATAGACACACAAGTCCAGGAAGCACAGAGAGTCCCAAACAAGATGGATGCAAAGAGGCCCACTCCAAGACACATCATCATTAAAATGCCAAAGGTTAAAGATAAAGAGAGCATCTTAAAAGCAGCAAGAGAAAAGAAGTTAATTACTTACAGGGGAACTTCTATAAGGCTGTCAGATAATTTCTCAAAAGAAACTTTGCAAGATAGGAGGGATTGGCAAAAAAAATATTCGAAGTCATGAAAAGCAGGGGTTTAGAGCCAAGATTCCTCTGCCCAGCAAAGATATCATTTAGAACTGAAGAGCAGATAAAGAGCTTCCCAAACAGGAAAAAAATTAAAGGAGTTCATCATCAGCAAACCATTATTATATGAAATGTTAAAGAAACTTATTTAAGAAAAAGAAGATCAAGACTATGAACAATAAAATGGCAATAAATACCTATCTATCAACATTGAATCTATAAAACAAACTAAGCCAAAAAAAAAAAAAGAACCAGAGACATTATCATGGATGTAGAGTGTTTTGATGGATATCAGATGGGAGGGAGCTGAGAAGAAATGCGTGAGGAGGTGAGGAAATTGAGAAGTACAAATAGGTAGTTACAGAATAGCCATGGGGATGTAAAGCACAGAATAGGGAATGGAGTAGCCAAAGAACTTATATGCATGACCCATGGACATGAACAATGGTGTGGAGGTTGCCTGAGGGAGTTGCGGGTGCTTTTTGGAGGGGAGCAAAGGGGGGAAATTAGGACAACTGCAATAGTACAATCAATAAAATAGAATTTAAAAAATGGTATGATCTACCCTAGGACTTGAAGCTTCCCTGCCCGGCCCCCCCACCAGCTTTTTTAAGCTATAACTGACATATAATCAAAGACTTACAGCTTATTCATGGTTTTTGGCAGCTCAGCCTAAGTGTTTCCTTTTTTTAAAATTTCATTTTAAAATGCTTTTATTACACTGGTGAAAAATTCAAAAGTAATCCATACTTATAATTTAAAGTAATATAATAAAAGACTTTCTATCATCACTTCCCATAATCAATGTTAACATTCTTGGTGATTTATTGGGTGGCACTATATTGAAATGCCAACTTTAGATCATTTTTGACTTACAAAAATGGTCATTTCCTCTGGTTACATTTAAGATAGTCATCCACTTCTCCACGTGTACACTGAATAAGGAGATTATTTCGACTTCATTTGTTGTACACGAGTTGACTTAATAACACACATTACTTTACAACCTGCTTTTTCTATTTAATAAGTTGTGAATATCTCCAGATCAGAACTAAGGACCTCCTGTATGTTTCCGGAAGTTTGGAACGCTCCGTACTGTGGACTCCAAGGGGCTACTGAGAGGGTCAGTGGCAGGACATTAAGTGACACTGAATCAGGTGGTGTGTATCTTTAATATCCACTGGAGGTTTCACACTTTTATAAAGAGCTTGGCTCAGGATTAAAATCTTCTGTAGGCCATGCCATCTAACTAGTAATGAATAACATCTTTTTGTTGCCTTTTATTTATTATCACAGAAACTTCACGTTTTATCAAGTAGTATTGGTTTTTTGATTGTCTGTGGTACTATAAAACTTCAATTTATTGGGTTGGCCAAAGAGTCCATTTAACTTTTTCCATAAAATAATGGACACATTTTTCATTTTCACCAATAACTTTATTGATTTGGATATTTTGAGTCTGTCAGCTGTCTCCTGCTATTGGCATCTAGTGGGTAGATGCCAGGGGTGCTGCTAAACCTCTTCCAGTGCATCAGACAGCCCCACAGCAAAGAATTGCTTGACCAAAATGTCAATAGTACCAAGAGACTTCGCAATCCACTTTTGACATATTTGATCAGTCACAGCACCTTCTCCATATACTGCACAAATCTTTTTTTTTTGGATTTCAGTCACATTTTAACCTTTTTTGAAATAATAAAGCATAACATGCTAAAAACGTTGTGTATTTTCTTCCATCTTCAATATTACAATGGCTACACAAAAATTTACCAATTTTGATTAGTTTTTTAAAACGCACGCTGTTAGAACAACTGCCACAGTACAAGCTAACAAAATTGCTCAAATGAAGTTAAAAACAATTAAGCACTACTAGAGCCATTGTATGGAAAAAACCAAATGAACTTTTTGGCCAATGCATTACAACAAATTCACACGTGTTGCTCAATTTTGTGTGTCAGCCTGACTGGATCACTGGGTGTTGGTATATCTGGCTAAATATTACTTCAGAGTGTGTCTGTGAGGGTGTTTCTGGGTGAGATTAGCATTTGAATTGGTAGACTGAGTAAAGCAGATGGCCTTCCCCAGTGTGGGTGGGCATCATGCAATTTGCTGAGGGCCTGAATAGAACAAAAAGGCGGAGGCAGGGAGAATTTGCCCTCCCTCCGCCTGACTGCTTGGCGAAGTCCTCGGTGTTCTCCTGCCCAGTCTCGCCTGGTTCTCAGGACTTCACCACTGGCCTTCCTGGGCCTACAGCTTGCCGATGGCAGAACACGGCACTTCTCGGCCTCCACAATGGTGTGAGCCAACTCCTTGTAATGAATTCTCTCTCTCTCCCTCCCCCCCTGCATTCGTATGTGTAACCTATTAGTCCTGTTTCTCTGGAGAACTCCAAAGCCGACTCAAATAAAAATGTTTTAAGATTGATTTCGTTTGGGTAAGATGTACATCAGTACTAACTGAACACATAACAACTTTTTCAAGAGGACAAAGAATATGAACAAATAATGTGTGGAAAAAATAGAAATGACAAAATATCATATAACAGATGTTTGACATCGTCCACATCATGGAAAGGGAGAACAATACAATGAAGGTCATTTGTCCATCATTGGCAAATGTTTATGAGAAAGATTGAGACCACCCATAATTGCCAAGCGTACAGGGAACAGATCTCACATAAATAGCAGCATTGCATATATATTTTAATGTATAGAATTTTTTCAAGAGCAATTTGGTAGTATCTAATTGTTTCCTCAATAAACAGGTAGTACATTCATAATTCTCAAATGAAATTTTAAAAAGCCGGTCTTAATGATTAATGAAAGAAATCTCAAATCCTTTCTCTCCCGATTCCTCCATTCTAAGAGCTTTATATAGAACACAGTTTCGTAGATAATTTTCAGGTTGTTTACAATCCTGAGTAAGGAAGTCTGGCAGTGATAATCATCTTTAAAAGCCCTATTCTATCTAAGTAAGAATTTATTTAAAAAATTCTTTGTATTTGCCTAAAGCAATATTAGCCAGTAACCTAGCTACTTCTTAACATGGTGCATAGCCCACTGACTGATCTTATGGAAAGAGGAGGGATGGGGGAGGGGGAAGGAGGGGGTAGGGGGAAGGTTAGGGGAGGGGAGGAGGATGGGAGCAGCTACTGTATCCTGATTTCTCTCTCCCTGGCTTCCCTCTATCAACATTCAGTTGTGTAAATGCTTTATGTCTCCCCGCTGTTTGGCTGAACTTTAATATAAAGTTGGGTCTTAGTATATAGTTTTAACAATCTTAATAGTCAACCAAATACCTAGACTTTTTCTGGCTTATCATACTGTCCTCCCTACACAGGGCCTCATCAGTCCTCTAACACCTTTCTTTATATGAGTTAGCAAGGGAGCAGTGCCCTCCCTGCAACACTGCACGACTCTGCGAGGGGAGGGAGCCCAGGCCCTGGCCCCCACCGCTGCCCTCCGGGGGAGCCTCTCTGTACCGGCAATCCGTTCCTCACACCAGCCCTAGTCCAACTGCTGCACAGGAAATCTTTGCAAATTGCCATTTCCTCATTTCAAATGGGCACAGGACGCGGTGGCACCTGCTACAGTTAATGCTGCAGACACGTGGCTCGGGTTTCTTTCCGTGGCTTCCCCTTCTAGGCTGCCCTTTGAGATTTCATCAGGGGTCCTTTGTTAATGCTTTTAGTCTTCCCACCCCCACCTCCACCACACACACACACAAACACACCCCTCACCAGCTCAGCATCCATCCAGGAGACCAAATGTGATGGAGAAGTTACTGGTATCTCATCCTTTTATTGCTGAGCCCTTATCAGCAAAAAAGAACGATAAGGTAATTTTATTTTTGGCCTTTAGTTTTAAATTCTAGGCTTCCCTTCTTCAGGGGAAAACAAATGGCTCTTTGTGCTTCAGAGTCTTAAACAGAGAAGTTTCTAGGTCCCAGGATAAAGGCCCTCCATTCAGATCTTTGTTTGGAAGCTAGATTTATTAGGAATTATTCTGGATGGGAGAGACAGTTGCTGCAATTAAAGAAGAGAAGTGGGACCCAGCTCCATACTGGCTTCCCTGAGATGGAGAAGTCCCTGTGTGTGTGTTTGTAGGAACAGTGGGTGCAGGTTCCTGGGGTGGCAGGGGTCTGTGTACCCTGACCCCTGCAGGAACTCAGGTGGGGGGCTACTTGCAAGCCTGTGGAGGCTGAGCACTATACATTCCTGCCTGCAGGCCTGGGTGAGGGATTCCACGGATAACCCGTGGCCAGTGGAGAGAGGACCACAGCACCAAAAAGTCTCTCCATCATCCTCCCTGGTTGTCCCTGACTATCAGGAAAGACTAGTACATGGGGTAGCAGAAGAAGCAGTGGTAACCATAGCACCCACCATAGCCTAACCATCAGGATATCCCCACTTTGGGGGGCCCATGAAAGCCTGGGGAACAGGGACAGGGAGACCCTGTGATCCTGACACCAAACTCTTCCCCAACTTCGCGGAGTAGGAACTTGAAGTCAAGTTTAATTTGATTTTAGATAAATACACAAATGTGGCATGCTCTGCACCTGGGTACTGTGCAGCAGTTCTTACCTGTCCGCCACATTTCTCTCTACAATGTAATCTGTGAAATTTCTCCTTGGGAAGAGAGGGTCTCCTGCATTTTGAGCAGAGCTTCCTTAACTCCTTCCTCTTGCCGTGATCTTCACCTCTTAGAAATTCTTCTTTGTCTAAACAACATATATAGTTTCATTTATAATCATAATATACGTATATTAATTCAGCAGAAACATGAGTTCTCAGGATCTTCCCAAGGGTTCCAATCCCCACTTAAAAAAGAGATAGAAACAGATCTTCAAGAAGAATCATGAAAATCATGAGCCATGCTCAGCAGGGACCAACTGGGAAACAACTATATGGACTGCAAGTCTCTAGGCAAACAGGTTTAGTTCCTTTGTTGCTGTGTTTTAAAGTGACACCGCTGCATGAAAAGGCAAAGTGCTAGGCACTTTGGAGGTACAGAGAAGTAAAAGCCATGGGCCCTTCCAGCAGGAAGGCACCAGCTCACTGGAGATATAAAACTAGGGACCATGAAGCACTCCGTGGGGCTGGTAGTAGGCCATGGGGAGCTCAGAGAGCCAAAAGTCTTCTTAGAAAAGGGGTGCTGGAAAAAACCCCATTTTTCTGACTTCAGTTGACTGGAAGAGAGGTAGAAGGGAAAGATGAGAAGGTTTCAGGGACCTGGACGAAGGGGCAGAGGTGAGAGTGGGCATTGCTTGGTTATGAAGTAGGCGATGCATGTTGGGAGGAAAGGGGAATACAGGGAGTTAGATCCGGGAGGTGGGGAGGCTGGCAGGTGGCTGTCAACACTGCGGCGCAGAGGAGTTCGGACAAAAGGCAGTGGGTTTACAAAGCACAGGACTTCCATGATGAGAGCAAGATTTAAGGAGGATTAACAGGCAGCTCCCATGGTGGATACGAAGTGTTAGAGGTTCTCTGGGTTGGTAATGATTATTGTTTGTAATAATGCTTATGGTATTTTTAAAAAGTTGACTTTGAGAGGAAAGCATTTTGTGTGTGTTTGTGCATAGAACTTCTAAAGAGCTTTGCACCTTGATATGATTTAATCCACATTTTTTAGTAAGAGAGAATGAAAGGATTCTTGACTTATGAAATCAACGAGTATAGTAAGGAGGAGCTGGGTTGAAGAAATTTGGGAGCTAGCATAGGACCAGGTGTCCAGGTATGGACATCTTGGGAGGATATGAAGAAACTGCAGGAGTGGCCACAACCATGCTGTTCTGCAAGACCACACGTGCAGGAGGAACAACTGGAATGTCCCGTGGAGACACTGCTAGAGTCCAGGATGGCTCCTGAGAAACCGCCTAAGAGAAAGGCAAGTAACATAACACCTGGGAACAACCTCACTGCACTCAGTGTCTGATTTTGCCATGTTCACTCATTCAATCACAGAAATTCACTCATTCATCCAAGTATTCATATCCGCTAAGGCACAATGAAAGATGCAGACTTCAACGATGAGTGACAAGGTCTCTGTGATCCAGTGAAAGAGACAGACATGCACACGAGTGATGGCAGTTCAGAGCCATTGTCCAGTCTTTTCTTCTTCCCCCTCTGTCCCCTCCCCATCTCCCCTACCTCCTGGAAATGTAAATATTTCCTGTATTGGTAGGTGAATGGTTCTCATTTTCCTCCATGAGTTCCAGTGTCAACTTTTGCTTTTTGTTTAGTAACATGAGCGAGGACATTCAGTGAGAAGTTTCATGAATTCCTTACTTTTCAGTTCCTTCTACGGGGTGTGGGTTGAGAAAGGTCCTTGGTTTGTCTGAGCTGAGGTGAGAGATGAAAACTGGAACAGGCTGGAGAAGGGGCATAGCCCTTAGGGGCTGGGGGTCCCAGCTCCCTGAAAGAAGAGGGGAGTAGGGTTGGACTATGGCATGGGGATTGGCTTGGAGAGAATGAAAAGCAAGAGAGGGAGGAAGACAGTACAGGTGATGGAGACAGAGGGTGGTGAGGAGAGGAAGTGGGGGTCTGAGCAGTCCTGGTGAACGAGGGATTTGGGAGAAAGGCACTGCTGTCCACTTGGAGGAAGCTTTGTGATGAAACCCCTCACCCTGGCCTGCACTGTGCTACTTTTCAAGGCTTTCTGGTGTGAGTGGGTACGGGAGGGGCTTACCAGAATTTTTTTTCTTTGAGTATAAATCAGTACTAAGACTGAAGAAAGCTTAGTCTCTTATTTGTGGGTGTTCGTATTGCCTTCAATTTTGCAATGACATTTCCTCAGACTTTCCAGGAGCCAATGATAGGACTTTCAGGGCCACAGGGGGAGGGGCCCAGCCCAGCATGGCCACCCCTCCGCCTGGGAAAGGTCAGGCCACACCCTCTACTCTGCTTGGAATACTGGTTTGTGGTAAAAATAATCTTTCTTGTCCATCCTGTGACCTACCCCATTTTTATGTCCCTATCACCTCAGTATCGTGCCTAGAATTCACTGTGGTCTCAAGTTCTTCCCCAGCCGCCCTCACCCATGTAAACTGTCATTTCTGCCACTTTCTCAGCTGCTCCCTGACCCAGTCTAACTAGGCCTCCTGTGCTGAAACATTTTGTCCCCTCCTGTGCTGAAATATTTTGTTCATCTTCTATGAACTTGAAGCTTTTCCATTGATCTTCTCTTCCTCCACGTGTCTTCACTCTAAATATCCTCTGAATCCTGGGATTCTACAAAATGTCAATTCTGAGACTTCAAATCATCACCTGCTTCTTTCATAGCCAATGCACACCTGGAGGACGGAGACACGTGTGTTCGCATCCCCAGAAGGAGGCCAGGCTCTGGATGGCACTTCCCCGAGATAACCACGCAGCTCCTTCCCTCACTTCACTCAGGTCTCGCATGAAACAGCAACCCTCCTTCCTGCTCCCAACTCCTTTTCCAGCTTTATCTTTCTTTATCACCTGGGATACCTATGTCTAGAACTACATAGGAATATCTGTCTTTCCTCCTCTGCTAGAGGGTAAGCTCTATGAGGGCAAGGACTGGTCTGTATCTCAGGCCCAGGACCGTGCCTGGCATAGTTATTGGGTCAGTGGGTTCCTGGTAGGTGAAGGTACCCTGTTAATGTGGAGCTGAATTAAAGAATCAGAAGTGTACTTCTAGAAATACAACCTCATAAAATGAGGCTTTAACTTTATTTGCATTGAAATCTAGAGCAACCTGGGGTTCAAATATCATCTTCTCCTTCTCTTCCATGGGGCTTTTAAAAACCCTCAAAAAACAAGCTTAATTCAGATATAAATAATTAACTGTTAGATGAAGATTATACTTAAACTAAATATCTTAATAATTTATAACATTGAATCTGAAAGGAGCACAAAGGAAATACTAATGGTAGGCATTGTTGTATTCCTAGAAGTATTTATAATTTTTTTCTAAGACAATGTTTGTTTTGCTATATGTACTTGAACTACATATTTAAATTGGCTTTTGGGACAAATGTATGTCACGTGCCTTTAAGAAAATTGTGATCAGAAGAATTTATGAAACATGTAATATACGTATAAATCAAGGGCTTTATACTTTATAAAAAGCAACTATATAGCAAGCAACTGGTTGTTTTTCAAGTCAAATAGCAAGGAGGCCAAATAGACATATGAAAAGATGTTCAATGTCATTAATCATCAGGGAAGTGCAAGTGAAAACCACACTGAGATAGCATCTCACACTTGTCGCAGTGGCTGTCTGTCATCAACAAATCTGCAGACAACAAGTGCGGACGAGGGTGTGGAGCCTTGGGCGTCACCCCTCATGTGCCGTGGTGCACTGTTGGTGGGAACGCCAACTGGGGCAGCCGCTGTGGAATGAAGCGTGGAGGTTCTTCAGAAAGTCAAAAATGGGGCTGCCTTCTGACTGAGTGATCCCACTCCTGGGTATATGTCCAAAGAAACACCAAATCATGAATTTGAAAGAATATGTGCACCCCCATGTTTATAATAGCCAAGATATGGAAGCAACCCAAGTGCCCATCAATGGATGAGTGGGCCAAAAAGTGTGATCTCTCTCTCTCTCTCTCTCTCTCTCTCTCTCTCTCTCTCTCTCTCTCTCTCTATATATATATATATATATATATATATATATATACAGTGGAATATTTCTTGGCCATAAACAGAATGAAACCTTACCACTTGTGACAGAATGAATGGATCTGGAGGATATTATACTAACAAAATAAGTCAGTCAGAGAAAGATAAATACTATGTGATTTTACTTACATGTCAAATCCAAAGAACTAAACAAACACAATCGAAACAGACACATAGACACAGAACAGACTGATGGTTGCCACAGGGAAGTGGGTTTCGGGGACAGGGTGAAAAATGTGATGGAATTCGGAAGCAAATTGGTTGTTACAGAACAGCCATAGGGATGTAAGGCACAGCATAGGAAACGTAATCACTAATATTGTTATAACTGTGTGCAGTGCCAGGTGGCTACCAGAAATAGTCAGCATATGATTACATTACCACTATGCTGTACACCTGAAAGAAATGCAAAATAATATTGAATGGAAACTGTAACTGAAAAATACAATTAAAAAACAAGGGCAGCGAGGCCAGCCCTGCAGGAGTCCCCAGCTCCCGAGGAGCCCTGAGCACAGCTGCCTGTGACCCAGTCCTGACCGGTGCGATCCTCCTTGGCCCTCTTCTCTCTACAGTTTTGCAACCCAGGCTTTATCATTTTAAAGCTTTGTCAAAATAATCATGCATATTGTTAAGAAAAATAAATGATGCAACCATTTCCTGTCTCCCTAGTCCCACTTGGCAGAGGCAACCGCTTCTTGCCTTTCAAGACATTTCTTCTGGTAGCTATCCCCACACCTTCAGGCAATAAGCAATAAATCTGTTGCTATTGCATAATGTATCCATGCTAAGAGGGTAAGAAGAAAGGAGAAAAATGGGCTTCCCAACAGAACAGAAATTTGAATGGTATCTGACCTGACATTAATGGCACTGGATGCTAAAAGATGATGAAGCAATTTTTCAACATTGCAAGAAAAAACAATTTTCAATGTAAAAATTGACTCTTAGCCGAGGTATCAATTAAACTCAAAAACTGAACACAGGTCAAATGAAATGTATCATTTACACATCCTTTCTAAAGGTCCCTGAGGACCTGCTTCAGTAAACAGAGCTCCTTAAGCCCGGAAAGAACAAAATGCGGAATCCAGGAAACAAACCAATCTTACAGGGAAGACACCCAGCCATTCCTGGGGCAGGTGTCTAGACAGAAACTGCCCAAACTGGAGCCGGGAGGCCTGGAGGGGTTCGGGGGGCTGGGGGTGGGCAGAGAAAGGGATTTTATAGAATTCCTGATTAGATAAGGAGATTAGATAGACTTGGGGATAAAATAATGACAAAGATTCTCAGAAGGGCACATACAGACTCCATGGGGGTGGGGCAGGGTGCGAGGGGGTGGGGGGTGGTGGTGGTGGGGATGGGCAGAGAAAAAATGGTAATCAGAGCGATTACTAGCCCTACAGCCAACAATATTTTCTTGGTCACAATAATGTAAACCCTGGTACTTATTTTCAACTCCTAGACCAAGCCTATTGCGAGAGCACAAAAGACAGGTTTGGTCACAGAACAGATTACAAATGTTACTGAGGTATAAATATCCTCCACGGTATAATATCCTCAAGGCGTAAATTTAATAGTCATGTCTAGGAGACTCAGGTCCTTCACCTTGGGGAATGTCCTATAGTTCCTTCCCATTATTCATCCTCTTCTTTCTGTAACTTCTATCGGTCAGATGTGGAACATCCTGGATTAGCCCTGCACAATTTCTTTTTTCTTGTTTTTTTCTTATCTCTTTGTCTTTATGGTTTCTATCTCTTTGTCCTTTCCTCAGGAGATTTCTTTGAATTTATATTGCAATGCTTCTGTTGAATTTCTTATTTTTTATATCTTTATAAATGTGTTTTTAATACCCGGAGGCTATTCACTCTTCTCTGATGGTTCCCATTTCACTGCATCCTGTCCTCTCATGATGCAATAGCTTCCTAAATGTCTCAGGGAATATTAATTGGAGGTTTCTTTCTTTTCTTCTGTTTCTTATCTTTCCTCTTTCCTCTGGGTCATTCTTGTGTTGACTTTTACCTATCTGTTATTGATTAATTGATTGATTGATTTTAGAGAGAGAGGAAAAAGGGAGAAAGAAAGACAGAAACGTGAGTTTGTTTTTCCACTTATTTATGCATTCATTGGTTGCTTCTTGTATGCTAGCTACCTGGCCAGGGCCTTTACCTGTCTTTTACGTTGTGATCTTTCTTCAAATATCTGGCCATCCCCATTTGTCTTTACTTCAAAATGGGGCTGTAAGCTACTAATTGGTACTTTTGTTTTTGCACCTGGATGGGGCTTGTTGGGCTTTTACCTTGTGGTGAATTAGCTCTGCCAGTTCCTTGCTGTGTGATGTTAGCCAGTTATGGAACCACTCTGTGCTTCGGTTTCTTCCTACAGTTGTTGTGAGCCTTAAATGAATTGCTATATGGTATGTTTACCACCGTGCTATATAACTATTTGCCATTTCTATTACTTTTGCTAGGATTACTTGGCAGAAACCCTGCTATTTAACTAGGGAACTCCTGCATGCCAGCATGTTAGGGGGATCACCTCTGGGACCACTGCCCACTGCAGAGAAGAGAACAGGCGGCCATGTTTCATGGGGATGGGGGAGTAGCAGGGAGAGCCCCTGGGGCTGCCAAGCGAGGTGAGGGGCCACCTGCTCTTTTGTGCCCGGATTTCAGCTATGTCACTCACTCAGCTGATGTTTGTGAGCTGCCTAGTGCCCCGGTTTCTGCTTTCCAAAGGGTCTCCTTCCCGTCCCAGCCTGCTCCAACCTCCCACTTGTGTAATAGTTTCCTCTGTGCTCTTTCCTCTGCCCCTGCCCCTCCGCCCTCTGTTCACCCACTAGGAACTCTTTAAAATCTCCTGTCTGCTGAGAGCCTCTCTGCCGTAACTGGGTATTTATCACTTTTTCAATGCCGTTCTTATTGTTTTAGTGGGGTCTTGGTGAGGGTAAAATCAAGCACACTTAATCTGCCCTCTTTAATCAGACATTTAGATACTCTCTTGACAGACACAGTGCCAGGTCCCATGTTTGAAGTCCTGGCTCTTTTATCTGCTTTCCTTGCACCTGTAGGATCCTGTAAGCCTGGGCAAGGTGGGGAAGAGATGGAAGAAGGGAAGTGGTAGCCAAAATGATCTGCTTTGGTCGAGGGCTCTTAGAAAATAGTCTGCTAGTGCATCCCCTCCTGGGATGATGCGGCCCATCTGAATGTGCAGTCAGCAGGAGAGAGGGCTTTAGGCAAAGGGTCAGGAAACACCTTGCAAGTAATGATCCAAATAAATCATTTAAAGAGGGAGATATGAATTACTTCTGAGTTGCAAGTCATTATGAGGGTCTTACTGTAACTACTACTGGGCCATTCCTCCGTGTTGCTACTGCTGGAAGCCAGCACGTATATTAGCTCAAGGATGGATGTGGGCTATTTCTGCAAAATACAACACTAGTTCTATTATGAATATTGTAATAATGGCTTATGACTCACCATTTCCATTACATTTATCGTGTGAACTTACTGAGTAAAATTAGGCCACTGCTTTGAAGCTCTCTTTGGTGGGATTCAGATGCATTTATGAAATTTAAGCACTTTAAAATCTTACCGGCAAGTAATAATAACTTCAACTGATTACAAACTACCCTTCAAACAAATAACTATAGATAATAATAGATTGGTAACTACAACCCTAACTAAGCAATTTGCTGATAGCTAATCCGTGTTAAAGGAAAATATGTTTGAAGCGTGACATACGTTAGCGGCCAGGGCCTAACCAAAACAATGGGAACTACGACACATTTCTATAAGGGGGACTGTAATGCAGGGACTTGGTGACACAGCGACCATGGCCTGAGGAGTTCAGGGAGAGTGGGAAGTCACTCCCAGCCCTGGGCTGGAGGGACAATTGGAGGAGAAGACATTACAGGCGCCCAGGGGGCCGGTGTCACTGACCGGAGCCACAGCAGGCCTGTCTGGCTGAAGCCAGGTCCTTGCTACAGCGACTGTCACGGATGTCACCCAAGGGCAGGAAGCTTATTGAGAAGCACCCTGCCTATCCTTTCCCTTCCTCCACTGCTTCTTGTCAGCTGCGACCCAGGGGAACCCAGGTGACCAGTCTGCAGGGGTCAGAGCCTGTGAAGGTGAGGAATGGATCTGAGAGCAAATGAGTCCACGACCTGCATATGTGTGGTATTCCACACACTACAGATATTCTTAGGTTAAAATATGACAAGTGTCTATGTATCATATAAACATGTACATACAAGGTCTGTTCGGAAACAGTTATGAAACATCGATATAACCTGGCAGCCAAGGAGGGTGGACTGGAATGTGCATGTGTGAGCAATGATGACTTCACTGTACTAGTCAGTGGGGGTGGAAGATGCCACTGAGTGAGCGTGTGCACTGTGTGGTCATCACGTTCAAAATGACTGAGTAAGTGGAGCAATGACTCTGCATCAGATTTTGCATTAAGCTTGAACATTCCTCCACGGAAACTTTCAGAGGCTGCAGCTGTGGGCAACTGGGGATTGGAGCTTCATCACGACAACATGACCTCTCGTGCATCACATCTTATGCAGAGGGTTTTGGTGAAACATTAAATCACCCAGGTGACTCAGCCCCCCCACACCCCAGATTTGACACCCTGTGACTTCTGGCTTTTCCCAAAACTAAAATCACCTTTGAAAGGGAAGAGATTTCAGATTGTTCATGAGATTCAGGAAAATATCACAGGGCAGCTGATGGCAACCAGGAGAACTGCGTGAGGTCCCAAGGCACCCACTTTGAAGGGGACTGAGGCATCACTGTCCTATGCACGATGTTTCTTGTATCTTGTATCTTCTTCAGTAAGTGTCTCTGTTTTTCACAGTGTGCAACTGGACGCCTTCCAGGCAGACCTTGTGTCCCTCTGCAGCTCTGTATGTGCTCGGATTAAACCGAAGCCATAGTATTGGTCGGTTTAGCCAGGACTTTCTTAATGGATTCAGACCAGGCTCTGATGAGCCATAAATTATTCCTAATATAGCTATCAATTAAATGACACTTTTTAAAAAAACTCAGGACACATCAACCAGCCACCTTTGGACATGGAAACCATTTCCCTCCCCTCTTTTTACCTCTAATCCTAATCTAGGTGCGTGTAGTCTATGATGCAAAACTATAATTCCCGTAAATGCCCACCCATGCAAAACTCACAGACTGCGTGGCTTTTTAAAGCAGCGCCACCTAAGTTTAAGATTCTTTGGTAAATTTCATGGGGCTGTAAAAGAATGACATTCTGAAAACTAGGCTTCGCAGATAATAAGAATCTTTGATTCTTCTTTTGTAAACACTAGGAGTGGAAGTGCTGAGCTGGCCGCTTTCCCACCCTCATTTCCGCCTGGCAGATGGCAGAAGAAAACATTCACAGCAGACAGTGCTTTCTTTCAGAGACTCAGAAATCTGCAGGGTGCGCGAAGAAGGCTGGGGTTTCGGTCTCCTTTGCGTTTGAGCAGTTGGCCATTAAGGAAACCCAGAGAGTCCGAGAAACGCCTTCAACCTGTGCTTTTTGGGAAGTCAGCTGGCTGGCTCAGTGCAGTGGCCCGGGCCGAGCCCTGCTGGACAGGGACTCATTTCCTATCTACCCCGAGTCCAGCGTCTCGCCCCAGCTCTCCCTCTGCTCCTGCAGCAAGACTTTCAGCCCAGAGGGAACAAAAACATGAAAGAAGCTGTAGACTGTGCTGCCTTTTCATTCACCTTTTGTTGCCATGAAATAATAGCTTGGATGAACAAAAGGGGACTGTACAATTATTCTAAATAATTATAATAAAAATGGGCAGAAGGGAAGGATGGAGAAAGAGTAGAATAAATTAAAGAGGAAGAGCTAATGAAAACCTTCGCCAGTCAAAGGGAAGTGTTTGTTTCAATGCCGCTACCCTCCCTACCCTCGCCCTCACCCCAGCCTCAAGGCTATTCACAAAGGAAGTCTCCTGGTAACTGGTCACTGGGAACTAAAAATAGCTGCTCCAGGCAGTTCAGTTAGAGTCTCTGGGGTTAGACCCAGGTGTCAGTATTTTTTAGGAGATCCTCTGAGGCGAGCCCCACCTTGGGCCCCACGTGGCCAAAGGTGAGCAGCAGGAATTCTGTAGGTGATCGCACTAACTGGTGAGAAGACACAGTTGATATTTAGAGCAGTGGCTCCCACTCGGGGGTTGTCCTAGGAAATCCCGCCCTGTGGAAGATGGGTGTCACCTTCCACTCACATGCTCTGAGCAGAAGTGCTTAGCACGATGACTTTGTCTGGGGAAGGCCTTGATGGCCCCCCTTGGGGCTGTTTTTAATTGCCACCATGATTAGTGAGCTGTGAATGAGGGGAAGAATATAACCTGTTACAATGGGTGACAGAAGACCTTGGAAGGAAACTGCTATTTGTTAGGCACTATGACAGGCGCTTGGGACAGGTGCAAGTCCCGCCCTCCCACTTCTCCATCCCCAACACACACTCGCCCACACACCTCACCCTACACAGGTCTTCTGCGTTCAGGGAGAGGGGATGTGCCATAGAGGGAAGCTCAGAGATGGGGCCCAGGCAAGAGATGAGAGAATACTCTGCTGGCATAATAAGGCCAGGATAACTAACTACTCACACAGACAGGTCAAAGATGAATGAACAGAAGCGCTATGAATCCATCGCAAATGCAGACAGACGGGGTTGGGAAGACAAGAATCCATCCTGCAGTGTGAGGTCTGCTTGACTTTGGGTGCACAGGACAGAATGAGCTGCGGCCCGAGCAGTTCCCCATCATCCTTTGTTGTTGCCGTTGTTTGGTTTTGCGTTAAAGGTTATTTATTTATTTATTTTTAGAAAGTGGGGAAGAAAAGGAGAGAGGGAGAGAAACCTCAATTGGTTGCTGCTCACACACACCCCAACTGCCGGCCAGCCCGCAATGCAGGCCTGTGCCCTGACCCAGGATTGAACCAGCAACCTTTCGCTTTGCTGGATGACGTCAAACCAACTTAGCCACACCAGTCTGAACTCCATCATTCTTTCTTGCTCACATCTCTGCACCTCCCACGTGCCAGAGTTCACCTTTCCCCAGCACAGGTAGTCCAGCATCTGCTGTCCAGGCCCGTACATTCATCCACAAGGGCAGGCCTGTGATCATTCCAACCTGTGTCCCTGGGACTGACCCGACCAGCCTTCTCACCACCTCTTTCATGGCCCCGCTGACCCCGATGCACTGCACCTTCCTTCCCCACAGAGCCACCAGAGTGGCTTTCCAGGGCCAGGGACGTATCCCAAGTGTGCCTTGTCTTTCCAACACACCAATCCAGCTTCTTTCTTTTGCAAGAGTTCTCGGTAGCACATTTAGAGGAGGTTGTTAACCCTGGGCAATATATAGCAAATTCTAGATCCCTGATGACAAGAAAGGACTAGAAACTCATCAGGGCTGCCTACCCGCTTGAGCAGGTTGCCTGACTTCTTCCCTAGGACAGGACAAGAGCAGCTGTGGGAGGCAGAACAATGGCTCCCCAACAACCTGAGAATATGTCACTTTACCTGGCCCAGAGAGCTTCCAGTCATCATCACGGTGATTACTGAGGGCCACAGGGACACAACATTGCTGGCTTTGAAGATGCAGGAGGAAACCCACAACCTAAGGAACAGGAATGACTTCTAGAATTTGAGCAGGGCAGGGAAACAGATTTTCCCCTAGAGGCTCCAGAAAATCACACACAGCCCTGCAGACTCCTGGACTTTAGCCCAGTGCGACCCATGACAGACTTATGGCCTATAGAATGTAAGATGATAAATGTGTGTTTTAAGCCACCAAGTTTATGGTGATTTATTATTACAGCAATGGAAAACAAATATGGAGTGGATTAAAACATGGCCAAAGCTGACCACAGTTTGAGGTCTCCTGTGCCGTGCTTACTAGAATTCAAGTACACGGGGATTCCTAAGGCAGATGGGACATGTGAAACGGATTTTGCACTTTGGGCATACTATTAGAGCCATGTAGGTGGTTTTTAAACAGTAGGTTTTACACAGATTTATTATTGTTTACTTACAAGTTACCTGACCTGTCCAGGCCCGTTTCATCAGCTGTAAGTTGAAGAAAGACTTTGGAGTTTCTACCTGATCATCTCTAAGCTTGTTTTCACGCTAACACCTAAGAAGTTTAGTAATGACAAAAGTCAAGACCACTCCTGGGGGCATACTGGGCTAAGGAGCAAGCCACTGAGAATAGTCAGCATGTCTGTCTCGCTTCCTTGTGTGTTCCCAGTACAAAATACTGTGACCTACACACAGTAGGCAATAAACTAGATGAGCAGTTTAGTCAGTCCCCGTTAAACTCATTAGGCCCCTACCTGTAAGTATGTCGATCTAATCTTTTTTAAAAAATATATTTTATTAATTATGCCATTACAGTTGTTCTATTCCCCCCTTCATTCCCCTCCACCCTACACACCCCTCCCCCACCATTCCCCCCTTTAGTTTATGTCCATGTGTCACAGTTCTTTAGATTCTATATTTCCCCTACTATTCTTGCCCTCCCCCATCTATTTTCTATCTACCATCTATGCTACTTATTCTCTGTACCTTCTCCCCCCTTCTCCTTCTCCCACTCCCCTGTTGCTAACCCTCCATGTGATCTTCATTTCTATGGTTCACTCCTGATCTAGCTGTTCTCTTAGTTTACTTTTGTTTTAAGTGTGGTTGTTAATCACTGTGAGTTTGCTGACCTTTCACTGTTCATCTTTTTTATCTTCTTTTTCTTAGGTAAGTCCCTTTAACATTTCATATAATAAGGGCTTGGTGATGATGAACTTTTTGAATTTGATCTTATCTGAGAAGCACTTTATCTGCCCTTCCATTCTAAATGAAACCTTTGCTGGATAGATCAATCTTGGATGTAGGTCTGTGGATTTCATGACTTGGAATACTTCTTTCTTAATGTGTCAAAATAGAGCTCTTGCTTCTCTACCTCCCCAAACTCGCCCACCCCCCCACTCCCCAGCCCAGACCAGGCTTTCTAATTTCAGTAGATGGTACCATCTCCAAAGAGATGCTCAGGCAAAAACCCAGTATTTATTCTTAACTGCTCTTCTTCCTCCTCAAAGGTTATAATTTGTCAAAAAGCCTGACCAGTTCTACCTTCAAAATAATACCCCAAATCCAACCACACCTTACCCTCCCCACAGCTTACTGCTCCAGCCCACAATGCTGTCTTCTCATCCCTGGATTCCAATAGTGGCCTCCTAACCTATGTCCTCAAATCTGCTCTGCTCCACCTACAAGCTTTTCTTCATATAGGAACAAGGATGATTCTCTAACATCTTAAGCCATTTCACACCCTTCCCCTGCTCAAAACTCTCCAAAGTCTTCCTACCACATTCAGAATCGATCAAAAGTCCTAACCATGGTCGAGAAAGCTCAAGTGATCAGGGCCCAGTTTCCTCTCTGATTCCCCTCCATCTCCCTGCCTCACGGAATCCAGTCTGGTCTCACCAGCGCATTATGTTCCTTGAACAAGTTCAGCGGGCCCTACCTCAGGGCCTTTGTACCTACTGCGACACTACTTTGCCTGGGACTGCAGCATGGCTCACTCTCTTGCCTCATTCAGGTCTCTGTGTGAATATCATCACCTCAGGGAGGCCTTTTCAATACTCTTTTTCTAAAGAAGCCCCTCTGTAACTCACTGTTTTCTTATTTTGCTTCATGTTCATTGATGGTACTGAACATTCCCTAAATTGTAGTATGTGTTTGTTTACTCCTTAGTTATCTACCCCACTAGGAGGTAAGCTCTTTGAGGACAGACATCTCGTGTTTGTTTATTACTTTGTTTACTGTCTATTCCTAGGGCTGAGTGCCATTTCTAGCACATTATACTCATTCAATAAATATTGTTGAATAATTAAATCAATTGATGGATCATAATTTATCACCTGAGGTCAAGCCCTGGGTTGGTTTGTGCCCTGGTTCTCCAATTACTAACTAAACAGACTTGGGCAAATCAGCTAATCTCCTTAGGCTGCTTTCTCATCTATAAAAATGAGTTGGTAATGCAGACTGTGAAAGACTATTGTGCAGCCTGGAGATAAGGGTTGAAAGTGCCTGATACCAGGCGCTGACTTCATAGACCCTTAATCACCCACAGGAGTAAATATCCTTCTTTATGCATTGGCTAAGGGTCAAAGGTGATCATCAAACCTGCTCTTAGAACTGGAACTTACTGATGGAAACCGGCATGTGAGAGTCTAAGGCAGGACATTAAATCCATTTTGGTGCAGGAGACACAGAGAGCTGGGTTTCCACACCAGTCGAACGCCCGACTCTGAGATCCTGCTTCCAAATTCAAGTCAAGGCTCGGCTTTGTTCGGTGGACTGCAGCGCGTTGAATGCGATGATTCAAAATGACCTCAGCTTTTGTCTGATCCAGTCCTGTGACCAGACCACAGGCGACACCTCAAAGGGTAGTAATTTCTTTCAGCTCTCACCAGGAGACCCATGGACACGGTGAAGTACGGTGTCACCATTACAAAGGATGGGGCGTTTCTCTGTGTCCTGATGTGCAAAGGTCTTCAACGTGAAAGTCCTGAGTTGCAGATAAAACGTACGTGCAAACACACACTGACAACCCTCCACTACGCTTGTTTTGTACACAGGTTTCTATGTGTGTATGCAAACATACAGAAAAGGTCTGGAAGGACAGAAACTGTGTCAGTGACGCTCATTTCCTCAGAGAATTGAGGAGGGGACTGAAATTGGAAGTAGATGTCAAAGGAGACTTCAGCTGTATCTGAAATATATTTTTGTAAAGAGAATGTATTTTTTCTGTAATTAAAAACTAATTTTTAAAGCTACCCAAACAAGATGATACTGAAACGCCGCATTTAAGGTAAAGTGAAGCAATTCACTTTCCCCTGAGTAGCAGTTCTCCCCACCCCTGTCACTGTGGGTGTGTTTGGAGAAGCTTGGTGGCATTATCTGACCCTCGAACTACTGGCATGTAGTTACCCAGGGAGGAGCACGTGAGAAAGTTCCACACCACAAAGTAGTACCCCAGGCAAATACCAACAGTGGTCCTGGTAAATCCGAAAGCTTGGTTTAGTTGTATTTAGAAATGCATGTGACCCCTAATTAAGAGTTTCCTGTCTTTGAGTTGAGCAATGGAGTTGCCCAGCCCATGTTCCATCTGGCCTTATAAAAGGTAAATTTGATGACCGATGTTCTAAACCAGTGAGTGAAAAAGCATGTCCAGGGCTCTGGCCAGGAAGTCCTTTTGGGACTGTGCAAAAGCTTTGAGAATAAGAGCTGTCCAGGCACCAGCTGGCACCCTTGCACTTAGCTAAGACTTTAAGTCAAACGTCCCATTGACCAATAGTCATGCAAGAGCCGAAGGCCTTGAAGAGAAAGTTGGGAGGGCCCTGCTCCGGTGGTTAGCGGTTCTCACACAGGACCGCCTGCCTGCAGACCCCTGGCACTTGGGAACCAGTGCCCAGCTCCCAGTAACAAGACACAATGGTGAAAACAGGCAAAACAGAAGACATGTGCTGTGTTCCCTTTCAATTCCAAACTCTCTGACACCACAGCTGTACATACATTCAACAAATACTCATGGACCATCTGCAATGTGTCAAGCATTGTGCCAGGTGCTGGGGACACAGAGAATCAGACGGGTATGCTCGCACCCTAGTGACACGGATATCATAAGCGGGTATTCTCAACAGTGATCACTGTTGTGACAAAGCAACATGGGTCATGCGATAGATAGATACTGGGAAGGGCAACGTGCGATAGAGCTGAGGCCGCGCGCCGGGCTCTGGGGAGGATGGCAACGGCGCAGGGGGTGGCCACCGTGGAAGGCTCACGCCTGCGGTGGCTGTTCCTATCTCTTCCAGCCCAGCCGGGGCATCCTGCCATCTGGGACCGCAGGTGTGCTCCGGATCTTGTGGGTGCTCTGTGCTCCTGGGCAGTTCATTGTAAAACCATCACAGGAGCATTCGTGCTGCTTCTCACTTTGTTTTCCAGCTGCTCCACCCAGGATTTCACACACATCTGAGGATGCTGATTTCCTTTCTATCCAAGGTGTGGGAATAGAGTGCACAGGAAGGTAACTGGTATGGAATTGTAAAAATCATTGTTACTTTAAAACACTTAACCCTTACCTGACATTCCCAAACTTCTAAAAACAAACAAACGAGAACACTCGTATGGCACTGACTTTGTTAGGCACCGCTCTAACACTTTGCAAATGTTAAATCATTTTGTTGTCACGACAAACCTACACACCAAGTGCCGAGGAGCATTATTATCTTCAGTTGTTGCACAAGGACGTGGGACTGTTTCTCTAATGGTCCAGAGGCACTACCCTCTTCGTCAAGATATGACTGCACTGTAGCTGAAGGCCTTGTATTTTCCTTCTGTTGCCAGAGCTGATAAACCAGCTAAGAAGTTCCCATCCATTACTGCAATGTCCACACCGTGAGGAGCAGATGAAGCTATAGCTTTAGCGGAAGCAAGAGCATTACAATCGCTGATGGAATTAGGCAGTCAAAATATTGGCTGCAACATCACTGTGCTTGCACAGTGGACATGCGTTCAACACCCACGTAAACCACAGCACTGGGGGTCTGTGTCTGTGAGGATGCCAGGCAAGGGGTCACTGCCATTCCAGGTGTTTTCCCACCCACACTTCTCTTGCCTTGGCCAGCCTGGGTTCCCACCCTTCACCTCCTGCAGCCAGCCCGCTCCATTCCTGCCTCTTGACCCTGTGGCCACGCCTCCCCCTCTACTGATTAGGCAGGGAGTGGAGCACTCAGCACTGGCTGGACCCAGTCCGCCCGGAATTGCCCTCGTACAAATGTGATCTGAGTGGTGATCAGATAGCAGCAGGCTCTGTGGCCAGGAGGGCCACCGTAAGCACACAGAGGCGGACGAGCAGAGACAGTGTCATGAATGTATGTTTGCCATATAGTCTTTCCTATAAGTCAGCTGGGCAACTGTTTAGCTAGCTGCCTGCCGAGCATCCTCCCACCAAGGAATAGACAAGAGTCACACACAGGAACTATGCTCCTTACTCAGCTTTTATTGAATGCAGGTTCACTCAAAGGAGAAAACATCAACATACATTAATATCCTCCTCATACTCTAACAATTTAAGAGAAACATAACACACAGCAATCAGTGGTGGATAATGAACTCAAGTCCCAGAGTCTCAGTCTGCAGGTCCAGGAGACAGCACGGTGGGCATAAACATTGTCAGCATCTTGCAAGGAAGGGTCTCCAGAGCCAGTGAGCAGCAGGGCAGACGAAGTCTTCAGTCCAGGAGGGCAGAGCCTGTGGCGGCTGATGCCAAGGGAGATCAGCGTGGTGTGGAGCAGCACTCCGGTGTGTGGAGCTCGGCTGTGTCAGCAGTGGTCTGGAACCTGCCTCAGTTATACCTTGAAAGTGGTGTACTCCACCCTTCTGGATCCCTTGATAAGTGTCTTGGGCCCCCTGAGGGCAAGTGGGGAATTTCCCCAGGATCCTATCTATGGATGGTCCGCTCTGCAGATAGGCTATTCTGATCACGTGTGAAGATATCTTGGGTGTGTCTCCTGGCCAGATGTGTCTAGCATGACTTAGGTAGTTTCCGTCTTGAACCAAAGTGTCATGGCTGACTGGCAGCCATCTTGGTTGACATGAGAGGCTCCACTTTGTTTTATATACTTCATGCTCTCTTGACCGGACCAAGGCCATATTATTGGTTTGGCTCTCCACAGTGAGCAACCAAGCAGAAGACCGGTTTCCTGCTAGTGTTCCCTGCCTGGTGCACTCCATTCACTGCCCTAGGTTCCCTTTATCTACATCCTGATGCCACCCCATCACCTTATGATGGAGCTGGTTGGCCTTGGATTCTGTCTCTTGCATCCAAACAAGGTTTTACTGGAGCTATAAACAGCGTGAGGCCCGGAGTTTACATTCTTCCCTGGGGGCCTCAGCGGCCTGTGAAGGCCTGTACAGAAGAGACATCTCTTCTAACTGCTTGGAAGATTGACTGTGAAGTTTCAATTACTTGTGACTGAAAATGCAAACTTCTAGAATTTAGATGGTCTTGGCAAGTGCATTTGTCTAAGAAACCTCTTTATACAGGACAGATATTTTTTCTTGGCACTATGCAAAATGCTCACTCTTTGGGCCAAATACCCTCTTTCCTGGTGGTTTCTCAATGCTGCACGCAGACTTTTCAATGGCGATCAAGAATTTCTCGTCCTAGTTATCACAGTAGGCACAGAACTAATAGCAGTGACTCTGATGGTTTTCAAATTTTCAGAATCCTTTTTTTTTAAGTTAATGTTACTTGAAACCTCAGTACAGAAGTGCTACAAAGCTGAGCCACACCCGGCTGTCTTCTCTCAGCCCCCTCCCCTCCCTGCACTCTCAGCTGCAGGTCCCTCTGGAACCCGAGGGCTCTGGGAGCAAACACTGCAGCACTGCTCAGAGTGGCAGACCCTCCCATCCTCACCTCGCACACGTCTGGGGACAGCTGTCACATGTCGTAAACATATTACTGTCCACTCCAAGCTCCAGAAATACAGCGAAGTGGAAGACAAGTCCCCAACACAAAGGAGAGGAGGGGCAGATACGATGCCAACAGCCCACAGACAGAGCTGCGCCCAGGTCCAAGGGTGGCCCAAGCACAGTTAGGGGTGTGGGCTCAGAGATGGGGTAAGTGGTCGGTGCTGGGGCAGATGCGACAGCTGCACAGAGTGAGTGGGGCTTCGGTAAGCTTTCAACAGAGTTACGCAATAAGAAAAAGTAAAACTGAGGGGTGGGGTGGTGGGTGCATCCAGACAGGAGGAGACGCAGGAATAAGGGTGGGAGGGGTGGTGGGCTCAGGGAACAGTTAGCGAGTGAATTTGGTTAGATAGCAGGGCATTCCAAGTGGGAAAATGTGAAGGGGCCAGGTTTTGAATGACGGGCTAGGAAAATTCAACTCATCTGGGAGACCAGCAAGAGCCCGAATGATTCAATTTAGGAGGAAAAAATCATTAGGAAAAAGAAAAACAAGATAAGAGGAAAAATCAGACGTCAAGCTGGTCTGATGTGGTGTTTGAAAGCAGCCAAGGGCAGCAGCGGTGACACATTTCCCCGTTGCTGACGTTCCCCCCAAAAGGGTCACAAGCCTTCGGGAGCGGTGAAGGCAAGCTGCATTATCGTCCACTTACTCATCAGGCGTCACAGAGCGTGGTGACTCATTTGAAGTCACCCATTAGAGGACTCTGGAGGTCCTGACTCACAAGCCTTCCCAGAAGAATCCTCTCCAGCAAGAACATGTGACCACCAGGCCCGCGCTCAGCAGCCAGTGAGAGCAGTCAGAGAGCAGATCCGTACTTCTCGGATCTCTTTCCTTTTGTTCAAATCCAGGAAAGGGAGACACCGAACTCTCTCCCAGCCTCAGCCAGAGCCAACTGCGACATTCTCGGAGCCAAAGAATTTCAAAGAAAAATGGCCTTATTTGAAATCTCTCCTGAACCGTCACAACGAAGCACCGTATATGCATGTGTACCTGCAGTCGCTCCTGAAGCCAGCATGAGCTTTGTTGCTGGGCTGGGTAAGGGTGGGGACTGCCCTCCATCCAGCCTGCCCTGAAGGAAGGACCCAATGCTACAGACTACCATAGGAATATGAAATAAAATGTTCCCTCACCAGACAAATTTTGATGGTGACACATTTGGGCTGGCCGGCTCTCTGCCTCTCTCTCTCTGTCCCCTACATAATCAAGAACCCAGAAACATGAAGAGGGCACATTTGGGGTGGGGGAGGAGATAAGATAAAAAGCCTGAACATCCTACACGAGGCTCATGGACAAGGCGGTGTGTGGCTACCTGCTTGTCTCGGTCCTGCACTTCCAGGGGCTGTGTTCTGTCTGAGAGGTCCACTGGGAGGGTGAGAATGACACCATCAGAAAGGGGGACAGAGGAGAAGGAAGACAGCTGCTCATACCTCCTCTATCAGCAGAGGAAGGCTTTCCAGGAGGTTGCGCTGGACTTCCCAGCACCTCCCCCTGAATTTGCAGGAGCCTGTTCCCCAGGCTCTGGGGGCTGGGAGGAGGGAGCCCTGTGGTGGCCTTACAGTCAGGGCAGCGTGTCAGCCCAGTTCGGCCAGTTGACTCAGCACCGTTGGGGTGGTGAGACCTCCCGGATGTCACCAGCTGCCGCCAGCGCTGGACTCATCGACCTCCCAGAGCCCTTCCCCACACTCAGGAGGAAACTCTTAAACCAGCGTCCTGGTGACTGTGCCCCACTTCCACAGTGAACACGCTGTCTTCCCTTCTCCGGTTTTCTGTGCCAACTAGTTGTTGAAAATTTGTAAATTATATAATATATACCTGAGTTTCAGGAGATACTGTGGGTGATCAGGAGCTCACCCACAAGGCCCCTCAGCCACCCAATTGTCCAGAGTCTACCATCTACGAGTTTTTCAGGGCAGAGCCCTCCTCTCCCACCTCAGGCCTCAGTTCGGCATTTCACCTGCTCTCACCTCTGAGACAGCTTCATCCCCCAGCCAGTCTCCCGCCACCAGCCCCATCGAGCCCAGCCCTGCCCACTCAGGAGCACCTCCAAAACACAGACGTGCCCATGCTGCGCCCCCAACCCTGTCCCCGACAGCCCTCCAAGAGCTCCTGATCAGTAGCTCCTATCACCCAAATAGTATCAGAGGCTCTCCAATGAAAAGAAAAGCAACAGATTTTAAGTATGATTTTCTAGTTCTTAATGCACCTGTCTGAGGCAGCATCATGTGACTTTGTTTTGTGAGGAAGAAATTAACCCACTTCGTGCGACCTTCCATGTCTGCTCTCCTCCCCGCTGTCCTGTCCCCAACCACTGGCCCTTCACCGTCGCTGCCACAGGGCACCAAGGTTTATAACTTCTATGTTCTGTTCTAGAAATACCATTGTTTGTATTTCATCTAGAGCTTGATTTGTAGAATTAAGAACAAACAACCAGCATTTATAATATTTCGATTGTGACAATTACTCTCTCCAGAGGCAAGTGGAGAACCTTGGAGGGAGACATGCAGACAAGTCACTATAGTTGTGCTGCCAAAGGGGAAAGAACAATGGAGCTGGGAGGAGGACTTGGGGAGTGGAGGGGCATGCATCAGAGTGACTCTTCCTAGAAACTGAAAGCATTTCCCTAACTCTGACCATCAAAGATGGAAGAAACAAAACCAGGGGACTCAATTACTTGTTCCTTCATGTTTTTGGAGCACTGACTATATATTAGGTACAATGAGAATTTGCTTAAGATGCCCAGGAGAACAGTTCTCACCTGCAAAGAGCTCTGAAGGAACAGCCAGGAAAATCAGAGTGTGCAGAGTACAGGCCTCAGGAAAGCAGGAAGTTTTTTTCTATTTTGTTCATCATTGTACTTTGGTAGTTCGACGAGCCAATTGCTGAATGAATGAGAGAATGAATGAATGGATGCCAGAGTTCATGGAAGAGGGGGGCTAAGGAGTGGGGAAGGGGGACAGAATGAGGGAGGGGACACCTGTGAGGTCGGGCCTCCCTAGGGGGCCTGGGGGCCACCTGCCTCAGCCTTGAATGCTCACAGAACATTCCCTGAGGGAGTTTGGGTTGAATACTGAAGACCAAGTAGGAGGTGGACATGGGAAGAAACTGGGAAAGGGAAATTCGCAGGAAAGGGATAGAAGCAGAAAGTGAATACAGGATCGTGGCAGGAAACGAGGTGAGAACGACCAGAGAAAGCAATTCATGAAGGGACTCCTGTGACCGGCTGACAAGCCTGGCCTTTATTCCAGGGGTGAGAGGGAATCTTGGAGGGCTGTCGGGGACAGGGTTGGGGGCGCAGCATGGGCACGTCTGTGTTTTGGAGGTGCTCCTGAGTGGGCAGGGCTGGGCTCGATGGGGCTGGTGGCGGGAGACTGGCTGGGGGATGAAGCTGTCTCAGAGGTGAGAGCAGGTGAAACGCCGAACTGAGGCCTGAGGTGGGAGAGGAGGGCTCTGCCCTGAAAAACTCGTAGATGGTAGACTCTGGACAATTTGGTGGCTGAGGGGCCTTGTGGGTGAGCTCCTGATCTGGCGGGGTGGTGGCACCATTAACAAAGAGAGGGGTTCAAAGAAGAGCAGAGGGTTTAGCAAGTGTTGAGGAGCGCCAAACACCGCTGTATATTGTGTAGGGGGGACACTCAACTGGGGACGTCTTCGGGCAGGTGCACCTCTTTACAGAGCAGAGAATTATTGGCAAGTAAGTGGCAGACAAAGCCGCAGGCAGAAAGCTGTAGGGTAGTCGGTCCATGAAGGTGGATGAGAAGCGCTGCCTTCAAGGACGGACAGACGAGGAGCAGCCTGCGGACTGGACTGGGAGAGGCGAGGGGGAGAGGGTGTCGCTGTCTCAGTGCAGGAGTAGAGAGTGAAGCAAAAGGAGATTTACGGTCGTTGGTATGAAAAATACGTGTTTATTCTTGTGTTATTATTTATTAATTATTGTTGTTACAGTCCATAGGAAGAACTGTAAACCTGCTTTTGCCATACCCTGTATTGTCAAGAGGAGTTATCACAGTTGAGTGGACGGCTGGTCACCTGGCTGAGGCCGTTGGTCAGGTTCCTCCACTTAAAGTCACTCCCCGCCCCCTTCCGAGCTGTGCTCTTTGGAAGGAAGCCATAATGTGCAGCCCGGACCTGGGGAGTGAAGAGTTTTAACAAAACTCTTGAGGGAGGAGGCAGTTAGCTTTTCAAATCTCATCCCGCCTTTTCATTTGAAGTGAACTTCTCTGTTTCAGATACTCTTTTAAGAACGTAGAGACTCGTCAACTGTGGAACCTGACTTTAGAGATGCCTTTTATAAGGCTTAACATTTCTAAATGCGTGCATCTCAAAACACCACATGAGAGGTTGTAAAATGCAGGTAGTGCCTTCCCTCCAGGGAGGCACTGGTTTACTGCCGCCTCAGGCATGGAGCGTCCCTTTGAAGCAGCCTGGAAGGATGTCTTGTGTAGGCCCCACCTGGCCAGCCCTCACCCCCTGTCCACTCTGCTGGTGCCAGGCATGGGGCTGGCCTAACTTCAAAGTCAGGAAGAAGTGAAGAATTCCCACATGAGAGGGAATTGGAAAGGAAGTACTAGAAAAGAGTCATGACGTTTCCCCGCACGTGCAGATAAATAATGTCCCATTTGTTAGTTCACAGCATACGCTTCTATAAACCAAGAGCATCCCAATGAAGGCACACAGCATGGTCAGAGGTCGGATCACTACCAGGAAAGCAAGGCAAAGAATTTCACACCAAGATTGTAGGAAAGACGACTATTATTCAAAAGCCTAATGAAATTCCAACAAGGAGAATCGCTGTGTGAGTAAGAAAACTTAGCGTAATCCTTGTTTATAATGTAATTCAAAAGTTACTGTACTCTGGTGAGATAAGACCCTGCCCCCTACGTTGGTCCCCTCCAGTGTCCGACCGAGTCCTGCTGCCCCCGGGGAGGGGAAGCAGCCAAGTAACGGCATACGCTGTTTGTCTCTGTCGCTCTATTTCCCTCCTTATTACCTGGACTTTGAAGTTCAATGTCACATACACATTAACTAACTTCTTAAATGAAGCCACAAAGAGCGAACTGCGACCTGAGTATATGATTTCGCCAGTACTTTCCCATGAGCTCCAAGGCGTCCGTCCGATTGTCTCTCTCCCGGTGCGTCTCTGTCTCACAGTCAGTTTGGAAATGGTCTTGACCCGGCATCAGTATTTTTGTTATTGTTTTGCTATGGACGTGCTTCCCAAAGAACGCCCATCAGAGATGACTTCAGGTGGGAATATCCACTAACTTGTCCTTTAAATATACAGGGTCTGGCAGAAGTAACGCTCGCTTGAGTGTGGTTGGTAGAGTAATAATATGAGTGTAATAATTTAGTTAATTATTTTTTTAAGATTTTATTTATTTTTAGACAGAGGGGAAGGGAGGGAGAAAGGGAGGGAGAAAACATTACTGTGTGGTTGCCTCTTGCACACCCCTACTGGGGATCTGGCCCACAATCCAGGCATGTGCCCTGACTGGGAATCGAACTGGAGACCCTTTGGTTCATAGGCCTGCACTCAATCCACTGAGCCACACCAGCCAGGGCTAATAATTTAGTTTTAATTTGAACATTTCACCTAAAATGACATATGCTGTGCTTGAGTGTGGTATTGTTATGCTGCAGAATTACATGCTTATGATTTTGCAGTAAAAGATTTTGGAATAAAAAAGGGGCATTATTTGTGCCAGACCCTATATTTAAGGTAAAAAAAAATTTTTTTTAATTTAAAGAAAGAAAACACATCGCATAGCAGTACAAAATGGTAAAAGGGAGAGCAAAAGTGGCCACTGGCTGACATTTGGAACCACCGGGCTCTTGCACTGACCTGTCTCCAGGCGCGGTTTACTGCGCGCGGGAGCCTGGCGCGTCATGACTTTGGGGACCACCTGCGGAAGCTAAGACGGCTTAGTCCCCAGTCGTCACGTCCCTCCACGGCCACACTTGTATGTGGTTGCTAGTCCCTAGTCATCACATCTCTCCACAAGCAACAGTTTTCCTCTATAATACAGTTTTCCCAATTGCTATAGTCTAAATCACTCTGGGAAACTCTTGAAACACAAATCACACACCTCATTAACACAATCTTTGTAAGGCTGGTATCAAAAAGAGAGGTTTCTCTGAATTTGTTTTGGATACGTTTTTAGATTTTTCTCCCAGGTTACATTTCATTTGCCCCCAATTAAAATAATATAAAGTATAGTGACTTTCGCTAACATTGAGCACTTTAACACATGGTGCTGAGTTGCTAAAGAAACTGCCCCTCAGTTCTGAAACCTTTGATCGGTCTTACCTCGCCCTCCCCACGGCCACCATCATGGGGTGCTCCTTTGTGAGGGATGTGTCACTGCGAGTTGTTGGCTTGCAGGACCTGAAGTGAGTAGCCTGCATGGCATCAAATAACCGAAAGACTGATGCTAGGAGAATGATAACTCCCTTAAATATTTTTTTCTGCACTGAGATATTTTTTTCTTGACACATAATTACATGCTTTTGAGCATTTGCTAAATTACTGTGAGGTTAATCCATCTCGACTGCAGGAAGCCTATTTGTAAATTTCCTCGGTGCCCCATTTCTCATTAGTTGGCCTTTTCTAAATACCAAACCGACCATTTACCATCAGTTCTGTCCACCTTCCTGATCTCCTTGCATCTACCCATACATGACGTTCTTGGCTGGTTTAATTTGCTTTTGAGAATTTTGAGAACAAATGACTATCACATCACAGAGATTTGAATTTATCTTAAAATAGAACCGCTGCTGTTTATCTTTATGCTTCAGTTCCAAAGAGTAACATTTGTTGTTATTCTGCTTTTCTACGACTCTTTTATCTTTATAAATACATCCTTCATTTTACAATGTGACTTAATTTGCTTTAGTGATTCTAGGTGTCAGGGATAACATACCTAATTAACTTTGAAAACACAACCGTTGTCATCATATTATTTTGAATACTACACTCACACACTTTCCATTCATGCCCACTTTCTGATCTCGTCCTCTCTCTCTTTCCCTCCCACCTCGCTTCCCTGCCTTCATTGAATATTTATTGAGAATCTACAAGTCAGGCACTATGATAGATGTGGGATCAATGATGCATAAACTCTCAGTCCCTCATGAAGATATTCTATTGATTTAAAATCTTTCCTTTCTGTGTATTTCTAAGGTTGTTTGGAGAAAATACACTGGTGAAATTCATGGGAAATAAAGCAAGCACGGGCAGCTTTCACTGAGTTGGAGGAAAAGCATGTCACCAACCTTTAGCTGATGCAGAGTAATTGTTCTTCTGTTGGGGCTCCGGCTAAGTCAGCGATTCTTCTTTTCTCCAAGAACTGGCCCTGGGGAGGGCATTCTTCCTCCTCCAGCATAAATAACCTTGGGCTGGAATATTGGGATGGACACCACTTTGATGAGACCCAGAGCAGCAGGGGAGCCCTCCTAGAAGACGCAGGCGCCCACACCCGTTTGGTGTGGCTGCCTGAGGCCTCTGGTAGGGAGCTCCTGTAGTAAACCACAAATGCACAGGAAATTGGAGAAAATCAGATAAAGGCAAACCATTAAATGACACATGTAGAAAAAGGAAACAGTTAAGAATTAACACAAATTCATTTAAGGCTATAACAGCAAGTGGTGCAACGGTTTAGTTAATAAATAGCTAGTCTCCAAAGCTAGGGCATTTGAACCAAATGACTAAGGGCTTTCACAGCTCCCAGGGAGCAGGTGGATGGAGAAGCGAACCCATCACAGAGGTGATCACAAACTGCTGCAGGAAGTAGGAGCAGGCACTGTGCACTGGACCAGTGTGGTGCCGGACACCCATCCCCCTCCACATACCTGTGCAGACAGCTACGGGTAGCTTCAGCACACACTTGCTGAGTTTCACTGTTTTAGATGATGGTGCTGAGGAGACAGCAGTGAGAATACCCTCATAAACCTTAAAATTTAGCACTATGTAGAAGGCCCACTGATTAATCCGACCGGAATTTAGGTCAGGATTCTACACAGAAAATAGCAACGTTCAAACTTGAGTTTGCCGAGTTCAGCTAGTTTTTTTTGAATACCAGGGCCCAAAGAACCTTTTAGTGGAATAAGCTGTTATTTACTCCCCAGTCCTTTCCCAATTCTGAAGTTGTCTCCCCCTTTTTATTCTCTCAGCTTAGCAAGACAAGTTCACATCTTTAGACTCAGGCCGTTCCATACTCGGGTCTCCAGCCCTGCCTAATGGGGAACATGAGACCCCAGAGCTGCTCTGTACTTGGCTAGGAATCAGCTTCCTGGATTCCTACTTTCATTATTTTTTTAGACCTCTACGAATTGAGTTCAAGTTCTTGGATACCCCAGACTCAATATTTGTCCGACATCCTCCTACCGATACCCACCTCTCTACATGATCCCACTCAAATCCCTCACCTGGGCCTGAAGAAGTGGGGTATGGAGTGTGATAGCCTGGCAGAGTGCCCAGGAAGTGCCGTCGGGACAGAAGTGAGCAAACCCAAACGTGAGACGGGCTAAATGTCTGGAGGCCGAGTCAGGAGGTATAGTCTGTAGGGATCCTAGTTTGCTGGGGACACGTGGCTTCTAGAAGGCATTCCCAGAAAGAATTCCTCCTGTGCTGTGATTTGGACATAGTTTAGTGGAAAGAGTAAGGGGTCTTTTTGTAGATAAAATCAGGAAAAAACCCACTTGTAAATTCAAACAGAACAAAGGGGAACAGTACTACCTGTGGAAGGGTAGCTGTCACCGAGCGGAGCGGAGAAGGGATTTATCCTTGTGTCTGCAACGCTCTGTTGACTTGTCTTCTGGCTCCTTTGGCAGGCAGAGCTGATATAAAGAGACGTGTGATATCATAATTTAATTCACATATTCATTCTCCTAGGTTTTTTTTCTTTGAGCACATACTTTGGTCCAGATACCATCGAAGATAAGTTAATAAGATAATCTCTTCCCTCTTGGAGCTCACAGTCTAATGGGAAATGCAAGCTTATAAACAACTAATTAAAACACTGTAGTTTACGGCTTCTGATACAAGGTTCTTTGGGATCCCCGAAGATGGGCAATCCCAAACTTCTCAGGAAGGTCAAGGAAAGCATTTCCAAGGAAGAGACCTCTCCGTAAAATCCCACGGAACAAGGTTTTCCAGGATGGAATTTTTGTCTCCATTTAGCTCTTCTTAATGAGAAAAAACGGTTTAGGGCTAGTCTACCACAGATAGTTCAGTTTTCTTAGCAAATATAGCTCTCATCATTACACTAAAGTTCCAGTTAATTTTTAGAGCCACTATGGAAATCACTCACTTAGGCCAGAACTGGAAAAAACAAAACAACAACAAAAAACCCCAAAATGTTTTTGGATCTACAAAGTCAAGAACTAAATTCTTGAGCAGTGTTGGGAGACCCAGCCTGACGGGCCAGGCATACTTATTTCTCTTCACTGACTTACTGTCGGTAACTGGCTCAACCTGGGACCCTCTAGGGCAGTGAAGAGCAAGCTCCCCATTTCTTGAAAAAAGTAAAAATGTGTATCAGGGGCTTCTTCCACACCTAACGGAAGCACCTCCAAATAGTTCTCAGTGACAGTGAAAGGACTTGAATTAATTTTAACTTTCACACTTGAAGGCCCTGTATGAGTAGTTTTCTGGGGACGGCATAACAAAATACCACAGACTGGGCGGTTGCAACAACAGAAACTAATTTTCTCACCTTCTGGAGGCTGGGAGTCCAAGATCAGGCGTCAGCCGGGTCGGTGTCCTCTGATGCCTCTCTCCTTGGCCTGCAGACAGCTGCCCTCATGTTGTGTCCTAACACAGCCTTTTGTACGCGTGTGTACGCATGCCTAGTGTGTCTTTTTATACAGATGCCTACACGCATCTTTTATGCCTTTTATACGCATGCCTAATTTACTCTTTTTACACAGAGACCAGTAAAATTGGCCTTGGCTGGTGTGACTTGGATGGTACCTAGTCCGGTAAACTGAAAGGCTGCAGGTTCTGTCCCTGGTTAGGGCACATGCCTGGGTTGCAGGTTTGGTCTCTGGCTGGGGTGTGTACAGGCAATCGACTGATGTTTCTCTCACTTTGATGTTTCTCTCTCTCTCTTCCTTATTTCCCTCCCCTCTCTAAAATCAATAAGCATGTCCTTGGGTGAAGATTTAAAAAAAAGAGAGAGAGACACCAGTAAGATCGGATAGGGGCCCACTCCAGTGGCCTCATTTTAATTTAATCACATATTCAAGGTCTTATCTCCGAATAGTTACGCTCTAAAGTGCTGTGTATTAGGGTTTCGATATATGGATTTGGGGGCAACAATTCAGCCTGTAATAGCCCCCCTGCAGATTCCTGCTGTCTGGTTGCCCTGTGATTCACTGTGTGGAAAGTGTCGTGAGTCAGAAAGAAAGCCGGTGACCACAGGGCCCTCTACTTCCTAAAAGAATGCCTACCTCGAACGGAGGGAAGTGGAAGAGTCTTCGGATCTGCAACCTCTTATGCAATCACGGCCTTCCAGGATTTGAGGCACTCCCTGAGTTTTAAGAGTGATGGTTTCTACTAGAGGCAGTTGAAATGTCTCCATATTCTATACCTTAGGATCACATGGGAAAGATACAAACCAATGACCATCAGAAGCTTCAGACTAAGGAGACTTCGAAGATCTCAGGTTGCTTTTATAAGCAGACTACAATGTAAAAACGGAGCCAAGAGGAGGGGAAGTAAAAGAATGCTGCAAGGCACAGTTAGCAGCACTATGAAAGTACTGTTTCCTGTTTGCTGACAAACCTCATTCTTCTACTGGGGCCTTGCTCAATGTTAACAGGTCCTATTCACCAGGGGCTCTGCGTGAGTTCCCTGAAAGCCGGTTGCTTCCATTTTACCTGTGTAGTCCGGGCTGATCCACCCCTTCCCTTCCTGTTCTAGACACATTTTGGGGAACATTGTTCCCAATCCCTCTCCATCCTCCCACTGCCGTTTCTTTCATTTCCCCCAGTCCTTTCAAGTACCCCTTGGTTCCTCCAAGCCTTTGTCAGGTTCCCCCTTTATCAATCTTAGTCCTAAATCGCTCCCAGTCCCACCAATTCTTCCCTTTACACTCCAGTCCTTTAGCCCCTCCCCTTATACCTATTTTCCTAGCCCCTCCCACTCATCCTCACCTCTCCCACTACCTCAAAGAGAACACAGCCATTTTAATGGTGATAAAACAACCCAACTGTCTATTAAAAATGCTGTGCCAGTTATGCTCACATCAACATTGAATTGTATGGAAGGGCTTGATATAAAAAACACCAAGACTATCACTCTTTTTTTAAATTGAATTGATTGGGGTGACATTGGTTCAGGAAACCATACGAGTTTCAAGTCTACAGCTCAGCGGAACGTGATCTGCACACTGTGTGGTGCACCTGTCACCCCAGGCAGTCTCTCTGCATCTCCGCTTCCCCACTTCTGTCTCCACCGACGGCTCATGCCCCTTCCCCTCCGGCCAATACCACACTGTCGTGTGTATCTATATATAGTTTGTTTGTGTGTTCGCTTGATTAATCCCTTCACCTTCTTTCATCCAGTCCCCAAATCCCCTCTCCCCTGACAGTTTTAACTAGCTGGTAATATTTTGTGATAACAACAGCAATATTATTGCTGTTTTATCTCGTACTTTTCTTGACTACTAGTATTGTTGAAAATCTTGCCATGTTTTTTGCTTAACTGTATTGGATTTATATATTTGGATTATTAGACTTTTATCTTTCATATATTTCATGAATATTTTCTCTTTGATGTCCCCTGTCTTATGTCACTGGGTTTAAAAACTGAATGTTCCTTAGACTGCTATAAAGCAAATACAGTGGAAGACTGGCTAACTAAAATTTTACAGAAATGTTCAACAGTTGTTAGAAGAATTCCATTCAGTAAGAGTGGCTGTAAGTATTATAAGGTGGTAAAGGAAGCAAGTAAATATGGTACATTGTGCAGCGAATTGGATTTTGGCAAATGGGTCTGCTTCCTTATAAGCATGTCTCAAAAGCTCAAAGTGGTACACATTTCTTAGTTTTTTATGTGCATTTCCCCTCATACTCATTGCCTTCCTTTTCTTTTTTAATCACACAAGCAATATATTTTATAGTGGAAAGATTAAAAATCTACATATGTCCAGACATTTTCCCTGCCCACCTAAGGGTCATTCCCCCTTCATCCCTGGTGGTAAAGCCCAGATTTTGTTGGGCAGCCCCTCAAACTTGGTAATTGGCTTATTTCATTCTCTCATTTTACTACTTATGAATTTCTGAAAAAGGTACATTAGGAGGAGAGGTAGGAGAAACCAGGAGACCTAGTCTCATGCCCTTCAGTGAGGCTGGGGGACCCTGGAACTACGGGGGTGACATGCAGGGAGAGGTTTACACTGCGTGGCGCGGTGAGCCTGCCTTTGGACAATCCTTCTGTGGGTTCCATTTAGAAGGTGCTCATGTGAGTTTCCAAAGGCGTCTAAGATGGATTCAGAGTGCGGCAGTTTCCAGAACTGGTGGGCTGGCAACCCCAGTAGACATCTGCTCCAATGAGGGCGTTAGGTAAGAGAACTCAGCAGACGGTGTGACACGTGACAGAAGCTGGTATCCGGCCTGACTGTGGGGGAGAGATGGACTAAGCCAGAATCAGAGGGACTTTGTGTGACTTGAAATGACAGGAATGTAGTAAGACTGCCTATGTGGCTGGAGGTCTGGGGACTCTCAGGTTACAAGTCAAATACCACAACACGTTGCAGACACAGACTCAGAGAGCCATGAAATGTGCACCAAGTTCTTCAGATCCAAGGAAGGCACACTCGGGCCCAGTACACGGGGCAAACAGGCTGCAAGACAGACATGATGCTTATGCGGAGGAAGTGGGCTCTTCTCTCCATGTGTTCTTTTAATTCTTTTGTTATATTCATACCTCAGATAATATGTAAGAGGTAAAGAAGGCTAACTTATCAATCATCTAGCTTAAGAAACAGAACATTATGAATCTCTTTGAAGACACATGCGTGTTTCTATTTAATACCCTAAACTGAGAACTGAACACCACGCCTTCACTTCGCATGTCATTGGCCAGGACTGCACCACACGCCTGCACCTAAACACATGTTTCAGTGGTGACAGCCCATCAGGGCTGCTTAGACAAGAGGTTTTCAAATGTTTTGGTTTCAGGACCTTCTTAAAAATTATTGAGGACCCTGCCTTGGCTGGTGTAGCTCAGTGGATTGAGTGTGGGCTGCAAACCAAAGGGTCGCTGGTTCTATTCCCAGTCAGGGCACATGCCTGGGTTGCGGGCCAGGTCCCCAGTGGGGACCATGTGAGAGGCAACCACACATTGATGTTTCTGCCCCTCTCTTTCTCCCTCCTTTCCCCTCTCTCTAAAAATAAATAAGTAAAATCTTTAAAACAACAACAACAAATTTTGAGACCTTCTGTTTTTATGGGTTATACCTAGCAATAATTACCATATTATAAATTAAAACTGAGAAAAATTAAAAATATTTAATTCATTTAAAAGTTACAACAATAAATACAATATGTGTTAATATACACACTTTAAAAGAAAAACATACTTTCCAAAACAAAAAATAATTAGTGAGAAGGGCTTCACTGTGTTGCACTTTTGCAAGTCTCTACCTGGTTCAACAGAAGCAGCTGATTCTCTTCTGTTTCTGCATTTCAGTCTGTTCTGCTGTAGTTTTGGCTGAAGTACATGAAAAAAAGTTGGCCTCCCAAGAATCTGTAGTTGAAAATGAGGGAGTATTTTAATAGCCTTGCAGGTAATTATGGATATTCTTTTTTTTTCATTCCTCGCCTGAGGATATATGCTCACCAACTTTAGAGCAAGAGGAGAGGAACACCCCATGTGAGAGAGAAACATCAAATGGTTGCCTCCCAACCCCCCGAGGGCACCCCACTGGGGATTTACCCTGAAACTGAGCATGTGCCCTGACCGGGGATCCAACCTGCCATTTCTTGGCGTACAGGACAATGCTCCGAACATCCGAGTCACACAGCAAGGCATGGATACTCTTTTTTGATACTACATCAAAACAGAGCGCATGATAGCTTCTTCCAGGTTAGTAGCAATGTGCAATTTAAAACTACATCAGTGAATTTCTTAAACTTGGTTACAATAAAAAATCACTTGGCCATTTCACAATTGGAGTAGGTTTTTTATCCATGCATCATGGTTTTGTAATTTCACATAGGTTATTAGGAAAATACTGGATCACTAAGTGAACTACTATAAAACATGTTCAAGTAGAGTGGTGGGCAAAAGTAGTTTTACAGTTGTTCATATGGAAAATACACTAATTAATAAATAACAATATAAGAATAAACTGTGGCCATGGTCGTGTGGCTCAGTTGTCTGGAGCATTGTCTCATACACCAAAAGGCCATGGGTTCGATCCCTGGTCAGGGCATATACTTAGGTTGCAGGTTCGATCCGCAGTTGGGGTGTGTGTGGGAGTCAACTGATTGTTTCTTTCTCTCTCCCTTCCTCTCTCCATAAAATCAATAAATATATCCTCAAGTGAGGCTTAGAAAGGGAATAAGCTGTGTTTTGCCCACTCACAGCTGTAAACCTACTTTTGCCCACCCCTGCATTCTTTGTTGCTCCTCCTGTGGAGAGGCAGCACTGACTTTTCCCTCCTCGAGTGTGGACCGTACACATGATTCACTTCCAGTGAACAGGATGTACTGGAAATCACTGTGCCTTCTGAGGGTAGATCATAGGCTTCTACCTTCCTCCCACTCTTGGATCACTTGCTCTGGGGGAAGCTAGCTGCCGTGTTGTGAGGATTCTCAAAGCCCGTGGAGAGGTCTAGGTGGGGAATGGAGGCCGCCTGCCAGCAGCCGCGTGAGTGAGGCTCTGGGCAGCAGGCGCTCCAACTGCACGCACACAGGCCTTCAGATGACTGCAGCCTCAACAGAAACCTTGACCACGGCTGCAGGAGAAACCCTAAGTCGGAACCACCTACACGCGTCAAATTCTCAACTCACAGGAACTAAGTGATAATAAACGCTTGTTGTTTTAAGTCACTGTATTTGCTCCGCAACAGATATCTGAGTTATGCAGATCTTCCAAATGTTGACATTTTATTCAATATAACAGAACACACACACACACACACACACACACACACACACACACACCTGTTGATACTGCCACCATGGTCATTAGAAAAATCTTTTAAACATTGGAAAACTATCAAGTTATATGGCAGGTGCAGTTTTCAAAATTCTTTTTTTCTTGAAAGAACAGATTCTTAGCAACAAACAATATCGGTTGTTTCCCTTGAAGTCACAACCTCACTTTGTTCATTTTGTAGAAAATGTCTATCGAACACCTAAGCCCAAATAATCACACTGTCAGTCACTCATGTAAAAGAGGTGTTTTCTGGGAAGGAGTCTAGTCCAGCTAGCAAATCGAACAAGCACAGAACTGCTTTTTGTCAACTGAGTGACACCTATCACTACCCTCAGAGGAGGAGGAGGGGTCCCGCCGCAAATAGCATAACAGTACCTGCCACCTGGACCAGCAGTCCCTGGATATCAACCAACTTACTCCATGGTCAGTTGGCACTGGTGCGGCATGGCCAAGGAAGACCCGACTCACACAGGCAGTGGATGGAGCAAACTTGACTCACCTAGAGAAGGAAAAGATACAGCTTCAATTGTGAGTATCCACCAGAGCCAGCCTGCATGGTCTGCATGCACTGCTCTTGTGTGGCAATCTGCTCCTCGTGGGGAACACAGGCCAGCCGAGCTGCAGCCCCTCTTCCCACCTACTACTAGTAATTCTGTGTTGCTACATTCCTCCACGCTAGCTGTGAAGGTCTCCGAGACCCTTCTGGGGAATCTGCAAGGTTAAAACTGTTTCACAGTAATACTAAGATTCATTTGCATTTTTCACGGTATTGACATGTATGTTTAAAGCAGTTTGTAAAACTGATAGTACCTTGGCATGAATCAAGGCAGTGGCATTGAACTATATTTGCAGTTACTATGTTTTCCACCAATGCTCTTAATGAGGGAGGGAGAGCCAGTCTCACTCAAGAGCGTCCCCAGTCCCTCCCCACCAGGAACAGACAGAGTAGAGCCAGTCAGGTGCCGTATGACTCACATGCTTCAGCAGAAGGGAGAGATACACATCAAGTCCGGAACAGGGAAAGATACTCCCGAAGAGAGATGCCTAGCACTGGCTAAGAGAGCTCTTTCTCCCTTTGTAAGGAAACACTCTCAGCACAGAGCATATTAATGCATCTGTACAGGGGCTGAAAGGCTACGTGTGTGATTGCCTTTGCCAGCACTTTTCCTCAAGACAAACATAACACCCTGGTATGCAGACTTGCTTTATGCACATTTCCCATTCTACCACACAGAATAACAAAGGACATACTCAAGGTTCAAAACTGAGTACAAAGCATACTTTAAAAGCTTCATTAAGGACGTTCTTAAGTCAGATTGGCTTGCCCTCCCTCATTAAAAGCATTGGTGGAAAACACAATAACTGCAAATACAGTTCAATGCCACTGCCTTGATTCATGCCAAAGTACTATCAGTTTTACATAGTTTTAAATATACATGCCAATACCGTGAAAAAGTGCAAATGAGGCTTAGTACTACTGTAAAAAATTTAACCTTGCAGATTCCCCAAAAGGGTCTCAGGGACCTCCACAGCTATCACGAAGGACACAGAATTACTAGTAGTAGGTGGGAAAAGGGGCTGTAGCTCCGCTGGCCCATGGGCAAGTGTTTACTTCGCTTAAAATGTTTGGGGAAAAAACATTATTGTGATTTCTGTCTCTCATAAGGAAACTGAGCTCTGAAAAATGTGTTCGTCATCTTCCTCCTTAGAGATACATGATTTCTCCCTTTTGAGATATACAGCGATGAGAGGTCTCATTCCTGCACTCCCTCACCTCTGCGCCCTAACCCTCCTATTTTGATCCAGTAACTTTCAGTCCTTCAAATGTCCTCAGTTGTTCCTTCTTGGTCCACTCCTTTCTTCCAGACTCCGTAACTCAGCCAGACTCCCTATTTCAATCCCAATCTCAGAAGTTGCTCCCATTTCTGGGCCAGTGACCTAAGAGGCCTCTGAGGGGAAAAATGGAAATAGGCGGTAGAGTCAACAGCTGTTGCTGGGGTCTGAGGAGGGAGGCTCTCTCCAGAATCCAGGCATCTGAAACACGTGGCGCACGGGCTGTATAAAGGCCACAGCACCAGTGTCACAGGGACCTTCTTGAGAACAGAAGCGGCAAGTCAGGAACCCCAGATTTTCCACACCTGTCCCCACTACCCAGAGCTCCACTACTGCAGCCAGTGCTGCACGTAGCAGAAGAACTGAGGGGCCCACGCGTGGAGCCCTGTAGATTATGTCCTTAGGGCCAAGGCCCTCACTTCCCATCGGAAAACAGGTAATGCAAGGTTGGGAACAAAGGGTCCCCGGAACCATTTAGCTACTGGCCTCTGTCTCCAGAGACGCCGGAGGCGGGCAGAGCCTGTGGCGGCTGCAAGCCGACAGACCCGGGGCCGACAGGAGTGCAAGGCTGAAGCTGGCCGGCTCCTGCGCGGGAAGAGAGAGCCAGCACACTGCCCCGCGAAGTGCGGCCTGGCTGTGTGAGGTCCGCGCCCCCGCCCCGCACAGTGCGGCTTTCTTTGACTCAAGAACGACCCCTGGAGGTGGATGCTCCGCGACATCTCGCACCGTTCCATCCGTCAGAATCCGTCTCCGGTGACAGGTTTGTCCCATTTTCTGCTTTCGAAAAAAGAGCGCAGTTCCGGGGTGGGAACCCAAGGAGCTTTCTGGGAAACGGAATCTCTGTCAAAAGGATTCTGGGAATCGTAGTTCCGCCTCTTTACGCACGCGCATTGCCTTTTCACCCCCTGGCTTCTATTGTTCCACCGAGGGGGGAAAAAGAGATTCGGGCGGGAGTCCTTGCACGCGCGGCCTCCAACTGTCCTTCAGGCTCCACGGCTGGTGGAGCGTGGACCCGGGGTGGAATGCGACAGACCCACCTGGGTTCCTGTCAATTACAATCGCCAGTTGTAATTGGGCAATGACTGCGGCTTGAGATATCGCTGAGATGAAGGACCTGGACGGAGAGAGTTAGGGTCAGGAAGAGAGGCATCACAGCCCAATTTTGGGGACTCAGGGAGAGGTAGATGTTGAGAAATTTCAGGTTTCTGGTGTGGTCCTCTAGAATGTCTGCAGATATTTCCACTTAGTGAAATTCTTCTCATAATGTGTCACAACCTGCCAAAAGACTTGAGGGGGTCAAGGACAGAGCACACATGTGCAAATTTATTCACCAAACAGTTGAGACACACACTTTGACCCGAAGTACATTTGTGCACGGAGCTACACAACTCTCAGTTATACCCACCCTTGTGAGCACACTGATATGTCGAGTACACACAGCCACACAGCTACTCACCATCACATACAGACTCACTGCCCCAGACAAGGGCCCTGGTAAATGTAGCCTTCATCTCAGCTCGAAGAAAGTCTGCTCAGAGCTGTGAATGCCCTGCCATCCTGGGTTAAGTGTGGCCTCCCAGAAGGACACATGTTGATTTCTTTGGGCCTCTTTCTGGAAACTTCACATACAGCTCAGCCTTTGTCCTTCCTACTACATCCATGTCCACTATGACTTTTCCTATTTTCCTAGTCACCTTCCTGTACCCTGGCCTGATGGGAAGGAGAAATGGGGCTTGCATTCAGCTAAGGGTTTGCATCTCTGAATGTATTTGCTGAGGGTCTTCCCAGAGCAGTAGGTCTGAACGCATTTGTGTGTGCTGCTCTCTTAAGAATCCACTGAAAGCTGTGAACCCTCTTCCCAGATAACACACATCTTCATATCCATGCAATTTTGAAAACCCATCTGTGGGACTCAAGTTAAGAACCTCACTGGAGCCTTGGCTGGTATAGCTCAGTGGCTTGAGCATGGGCCTGTGAACCAAAGGGTCACAGGTTTGATTCCCAGTCAGGACACATGCCTGGGTTGCAGGCCAGGTCCCCAAGAGGGGGTGTGTGAGAGACAACAACACACTGATGTTCCTCTCCCTCTCTTTCTCCTTCCCTTCCCCTCTAAAATAAATAAAATCTTTAAAAAATCTCACTAGCGGTAGAGGGTCAGTTTCCCAGTTGCCCTCTCTGCTGTCTTCAAGTGGCTCCAGAGGGGAGAAGGGTAGGGTGGAGAAGAGTAGGGCTCCAAGCACACAAAGGAGACAGGGTGTGAGAAAGAGGCACCCTCTCCTACCTGTGTCACCCTTCGTCATGAGCCAGGCTGTCACTCTTGCACGTCCTCCCTGGGTAGTCAGTCAGTCAGTCTGTGAGTCAGTCATTTGGCTGGTTAGTGGAGGAGTCAGCAGTTCAAACTTAGTTATTTAGGATTAGTAGATCAGTTAGCGAGCCACTAGGTCAATCAAATCACTTGTGGTTTAGAAAGTTACTCAGCCTACCAGCCAATTAGTCCTCAGGATTCAGATGGACAGTAGTCCAGGATCCATCAGTCAGAAGGTCAATTTAATGGTTGTCAATCAAGGAACCAGTTGCTGAGAATGCTAACAGCTGGTTCAGCAGTGAGACAAAGGGGCAGTTGGGGTGAGGCCATCTGGCCACGGTGTTTCTACTTGTACATCCTAAAGGCAATGTAGGAGAGCAGAGAGAAGAGTGGACTCCTAGGCCACCAGAGGGGGCCCTAGTTTGCTGGGAAATAGGCCTCATCTGGTATGGGGAACCCAAGGAAAAGCCGAAGAGCAAGCAAGGGCCAGGACAAATTGTCACTGAAGTGCATTGCAGTGTGGCATCCTTTCATTTCCACACTCTGCATACCGGAGGTTCATTTCAACTTCAGGCTTTTGGAACTCCAGTCTCTATCTAGCTTTTGAAGAAAAGGCTCCTGAAAGGATTCTCATTCAAAGAGTGCCTAACCAAGACATGCTTGGCTCTGAGCTGGGAGGAAGCTGGCCAGCTGGTTGCCAAGAGGAGGACTTGCCTTTCCTAGGCACTACTGCTGCCAGGGGCATGCCTGCACTGGGGAGGAGGGAGAGTGGAGGGAGCACCTAAAGCTGGGGAGCAGCTCCCTAAAGCTGAGGCCAGAGGGCAGGATCTGTCTTCTGCTGAGGGGCATGCCCCCTCCCAGGCTGCTTCTCCTTCAGCATCTCCAAGGGCCAAGGAGGAGGCAGACCAATGCCTAAAACCTGCAGACTCCGTTCCTTTGCTGAACTCTGTGGTCAGCTGCTGCTTCTGAAATGGATAGCGAATCTAACTAAAGCAGAAGGGTGAAGGTTAGATAGATAATGAGAGAAACATGGGGAAAGGACAAGCAGCGAGTTCAGTTTACCTTCGGGAATAATTGAGACATTTATATAAGGTGTCAAATGTGCTAGTGGGCACAAAGACAAGAGTCAGAAAATTGCGCTCTTTCCTCCCCCACAGGGAAGTGCGTGGGCCCGGAGAGCTGTGTCTCCCAGTCGTGCCCAGGCCATAATGCCAGGCCTCCATGCGGGCTTCCTGGCTTCCAAACATGGGCAAGTACACACCCTGGTTCCAGCTGGTTTTTGTGCCTTTGAACAGTTACAAGAAAAGAGTGACTCGGGAGCAATAACGACTGCTGCCGTGGCAGGGGTACCCTGTGTGCCTGGCGCTTTCTGTATAGTCTCTTGTGAGTGGTATTGCTCCTGGTTTACAGAGGAGTAACCCGAGACCCAGAGAGGCTAGATGTGATGCCCGGTCCCACAGCTGCAGAGTGGTACAGAACCGGATTCAGACTCAGTCTTCATGGTTCCAAAGTTCTTTCCTTTTCCAGGATATCGCACTCTAGACACAAATGGGGGAAAGGGAGGAGGGTGCAGGGCTGGGAGGTTTTTCGGTCCTGAGAAAGATTGGCTGGGGGCTCTGGACAGGACTGTCCCTTCAGAGATTCTGCAGACCTCAGACGTCATGACACTAATGCCCACCTTCTCTCTCTCCCAGACATGCAAGAAATGCAACAACTGCAGTCCATGTACAGCCCCTGCAGCTTTGTACTATTCTAAGTAATAAAGTGGGAGAGGTAAGTGGGAGCCAGGTCATGACAGGACTTGTGAGTCACCTTAGGGAGCATGGGTATTTTCTAGAAGGCTGTAGAAGACCAAGGATTTTTAACAAGGCATGGCAAGACTTGATTTGTGCTGACACAAATGTACAAACTACATATGTTGAAGAGAAATAGTGAGTATACATTTAGTATATACTAGTAAGCTATCAAACACACTTCAGTTTGGCCCCATGAGAAACGTTTACTAGAGTGGTACAGCAGTCCCCCCCATCTGTGGTTTCACTTCCCATGGCCGGCCATTGTCCAAAAATATTAAAGGGAAAATTCCAGAAACAAAGAATTCAGAAGTTTTCAATTTTGCACTGTTTTGAGTGCTATGGTGAAATCTCGTACCCTCCTTCCCCGTCCCACCAGGGACATGAACCATCCCTTCGTCCAGCGTGTCTGCTACTTTCCCATTGGCCACTCAGTAGCCATTTTGTGATCAGATTGGCTGTTGTGGTATCACAATGCGTGTGTTCAATTCGCCCTTGTTTTATTTAGTGGTGGCCCCAAAGTGCAAGAGTAGTATGCTGGTACTTTGGATACACCGAAAAGAAGCCGGAAAGTGCTTCCTTTCAGTGAAAAGGTGAAAGTTCTCAACTTCATAAGGAAAGAAAAAAAAACTATGCTGTGATCACTAAGATCTATGGTAAGAACAAACCTATCTGTGGAATTGTGGAAAGGAAAAAGAAATTCATGCCCATTTTATTTTCACACTTCAAACTCAAAAGTTGGAGCTACAGTGCATGGTAAGTGCTTAGTTAAGAGGGAAGAGGCGTTCGGTTTGCTGGTGGAAAGAGAGGCGGGCAAGGGACACCATTTTGGCCAGTGGGATTTAAACAGCAGTCTAGGTTCCCAATGACATGGTGGAGCCACTGGAGAAAATGACTTTATTTGCTTAACCACTGTAATCAGGTTTGTGCTGCATGTCAGCAAACAGGCCCAGATGGGTCAGAGAGGCGTTTTGACATCTTGCTTAAGGACGTGGCCCTTCGAGTTAATGGACAACAGCTTTGAGTCCCAGCTCTGACACATGTTAGCTGGCTATGTGAAACCTTAGATGAGTCACTCCATCACGCTTCCCCTTTTCTGTAAAGAATAACAGTAGCATCTGGTGCATGTCTCAACATATAACACTATAGTGCCCAACTTGTCCCAGTTTGCCTGGGACTTTCCTAGGTTTAGCACTGGAAGCCCCTCATTCTCAGTTCCAGGCAAATTGGGGTGACTGGTCACCTTACTAAAACACACAACTACTGTACCTCTTTTTCAGATGGGAGACTGGGTCCTGAAAGCTAAGGATTGCACTGATGCTGCCCCTTAGTGGCTGAGTATAGTATAGCATCACTGCAAGGTTCAGATTTACGTCCTGTACGTTTTTTAACAAAAACAGCAATCACAGCTGGTAAGAAGCCGAGTAAGGATATTGTCCTAACCATTTACTTTTAAATTTAGAACTGCTGTGACCCCCTGTTTTTTCATAGTCATTGATTTTCACCGCCAAATGTCTTATCTTGTAGGGTTGTTGGGAGGATTGAATGAGTTATTGGTAAAGCCTTCTCTGATGTCACAAAAACTTGGGCTTGGACTTTTCAAAGTGACTTCACTCCCCTGAGCCTGTTTCCTCATTTGTATTAGGGTAACAGGACCTTCCTCAGAAGGTTGTTTGGACGCACACATGCTTATGGGGTCCCCGGAAGGAAGTATGACTTGATCTCAGCAGGGACATGAACCATCCCTTTGTCCAGTGCATCCACCCCTGCCTGTCAGTCCCCAGGCAGTTGGTGCCTTGACCACTCACAGTTCCGGAAGCCAGGCCTCAGGCCATCCCTCTGCCAGGGGCTCTGCAGCTCTGGGAGTGGCCGCACTAGCTCCTCAGGGATGTATCTTCTCCTCCTCGTCACGGCCACTGTCAGCTGGCAGGTGGCTTCGGAGACTAGGAAGGCCTGACTAGCCACTCTGATGACTTCAGCTGGTTCCTCTTACTCAGAAGCTATTATTACTCATCTGAGCTGGCCACTGGGCAGGCACTACACAGGGGTATGACCCCAACACTCAGGTCAGTGGCCTCGAGCACCGAGAGCTAACGATGCCCAGGCCAGAATGCTGTGCCAGCCACTGTCAAAGGCAGAACTGCAGTGGAAACCTTGTCTGTTTTCTGCTTTCTACTCGGTTGTGTTTAAGCACACTATGGTACACCCACCATGACCTGGGCTGCGAAATCTGTTTTGAAGGTTTTCTGAAGATTCAGAGAGACAGAAGGCTGCCTCCCTGCCTCTCCAGCATCACTCTTGAAGAGCTCTAGAAAAATCACTCAAATCTTCCAGAGGCCTAATTCTGCTCTAGCTGTGAAGGACCTTCAAAAAGGCTTAATGTCAACATTAGATTAAGTTCTTCCATCCTACAAGTGAAATTAGAGAAAGAATACACCACTTATATTAATACCTGTAGCTACATGGTAAAAGGGTTAATCACTCATTTAAGGTAGAAAATCATCACATACATTTGCTGGCCTCTGCTTTGTTCTGCGTAACTCTGATCAAAAGCCTTGTAGTCCTGTGTTAGTGTCTTGGTTTTAAGTTTCAGAGTCATACACTTTCAATGTTTTAAAAATGTTTCATGTAAATCATGAAGTATTATAGCAACTATAAAATGAGCTCTCCCTGCCTATATCTATCTGTCTCAATGTGGAAATATCCCAGACATATTAAGGGAAGCAAATTAATGAGAAACATGTCTAAGACATATTATTAAAGGAGATAATGGGATAAAATATTTTAAGGAAAGCAAATCATAGAAATTATATATACATACATACATACATATATATATATATAATGACTCCTATTTATCCTATTTAAAAATTGCACATACTTCTGCATCTGCATGGAGAATGTCTGCAAGAATATCTGTCAAAGCTCTCACAGTGCTGTCTGCAGAGGTGGGATTAAAGAACTCCACTTTAAAATTTTCTGTATTATTTGATTGCTTCCAGTGTGCACGTGTTCATTTTAGTCATCAGTACAAGAGAACTGAATGTGTTCATGCGCACACCCACACTTGCCATGAACTGAGCCATTAAGACCACAGCCCAGACGCTCAGCTCAGTGCTAAGTGCTTGTTTATGGACTAAAGTTGTCTCAGAACTTGATATTAAGGGAACTATTTTAATGCTGTGCATTTCCGATGCCTTGGGAGGCTGCGTGGAGAAGCCGGAGCTGGTATATTAAGAACAGTATGTAAATGTCTAATCACTATGTCGTACACCTGAAACTAGTATAACATGGTATGTCAACTGTAATTTAAAAATTAAAGTTTAAAAACCTGGGGGGAGACAAGGACATGCAGATTACAACTTGAGCCCTGGCTGGTGTGGCTCAGTGGACTGAACACGGGCTGTGAACCAAAGGGTGGCCAGTTTGATTCCCAGGCAGGTTGTAGGCCAGGTCCCCAGTGAGGACCACGGGAGAGGCAACCACACACTGATGCTTTTCCCTCTTTCTCCCTCCCTTCCCCTCTCTCTAAAAATGAATGAATGAATGAATGAACTGGAGTTACATGCTGTCAAATGTTCTTTAAAAAACCCCAAAAATATAGATTATGACTTGAATGAGGAAGCACAAGCTACCCACATGGAGGTGGCAGGCAGCTCCCTCAGCATCTGAGCTCCCACTTTGGGGAAGTGGAACCCACCCAGTGGGTCATTTTGATTGAAGGCGGTTTCAACGCATCCCCACAAAGGAAACAGTCACAAGATTCATTACCTACGGATCCCAGTTAGGGGGTGCAACTGAGCTCGGGGAATGGCAGTTTTGCATCCCAGGTCATGGATGAGCAGGAGGCTGAGAACAGCGCAGCAAGCACCTGTCACTGAGAAGGTGGCTGGGACAGAGGTCACTAACTTTTTGCAGGCTTTACTCTAAGGGGTGTCCAACCTTTTGGTGTCTCGGCCACACTAGAAGAAGGGCTGTCTTGGGCCACACATTGGATACATTGGGCCACACATTGGATACACTGCAACATGTAATCACAAAAACATCTCATAATATCTGAAGAAGTTTTACGATTTCGTGTTGGGCTGCGTTCACAGCCCTCCTGGGGTGCGTGTGGCCTGCGGGCGGCAGGCTGACACCCCCCGCAGCAGTCATTTCAAAGGTGCCCTGGAAAAGTAAGGCGGGAACTTCTGATGGGCATCCTGAGCTCCTCCCTATGTGTCCGGACTCCGGGGGTTGTCATGCTGTAAAATGCCTAGGCCGCAATTCAGAAACACAAAGCTGTTTCCCTCAAAAGTTGTTTTTTTCACCACAGAGGCAAAACCTGTATGTACACTTTTAATGTGGGGTCTTATCCAATATATTTACCTTTACCAACAGATGTTGCAAATTAATTTTTAAAACATCTTCTGACTCACTTTTATTTTCTCAAGCTGTGTTTAGCAGTTCTAAATCAGATATTGTGAATAAGAGGGAAAAAAACTGTTTAGGCTTTAAATAGACGAGAGACAACACAGGACTGTCAGCGATACTAGAAGCAGTGAAGCTAAATTTTAACCCGGTCCAAGGCCACCAGCTGTGACATGTCGTCCTGGCCAGTGAGCACTGATGTTGCTGCAGGGAAGGAAGCAGGACTTGGGCTCCTTTGTGTTGTCCCCACTGGGTGCAGTGCAGCCTGCCCCTGGTCGCAGTGGGCCACGGGGCCCGGAACTCCCTGCCCCATGTGTTTTCTAGTGGAAAATGTTTTTTGTTTATACAAAAAAAAAGGATAATATTTTTAAATATTGGCACTCACTTGAAACAAACTAGAGTGACTCGTAGGCACAAACCGTTAGTGGTACGTACAAATATTCATCAAAAATTTATTAATAGAAACAGAGATGTATTTAAACGCAGCACGGGATGAAAACGAAAAGATTGGATACGACAACACCGGAGCATCTCACTTGCACATTACAGGTCTCCCGACAGAACTAGCACCGTTTGCTCAGAAACCACAGATTCGATGGTAATTGCTTCTACTGTATAAAATACCCAGTAAAGATGATTTAACTATCTAGTAACAAAGTTCTTCCAAAAAGTTACTTAAAAATCAAGTAGAATTTACCTTTTGAAACTCGAAGAGATGGTTTAAAAGTTGATCCAATTCTACAGCTTGTCCAAGGGAATGAATCATAAGTCATTTTATTGGAAGAAAGTGCCTCAATTCAGCTTCTAGCTCCCTTCTAAATGCCAACCGGGTACAATAAATTGAATACTACATAGGAATAAGAACACACCTAAAACTGGTCTCAGAAAATATTTTCCTAGACTATAAAAATACTAAGTGGAATACAAAAATTTCAGCATATACAGCAAATAGACTATAGCAGACAAATATTTAAACATCCTTAAAATTATACCACAATCATCATGGACATCAAGTAGTATTATAATTATTCTTCTGCGATTCCTTCCGGTTCAACGTTTTCCCTTTGTTTTGTTGTCGTACAGACCAAACTCTGTGTTTCTGGCAGAGGTTACTGGAGGCGCCACAGCACAGCACAATTCGTGATACCCAGCCGGCTCTCAGAGAGTGTACTCTGTGTGCAATCATAGCAGAGCCTGTCTTTCAGGTCAGGGCTCAGCAAACTACAGCCCAGGGGCCAGCCTGCCCCGTGGCCTGTCTTAGGGGACGTACTGGCTGTGGTTGCTTTCACATGACAAGAGCAGAAATGGCTCTGACAGAGACTGTATGTGGCCTTTTGGTGCACAGTCTAAATATTTACTACCTTGCCCTTTCCTGGAAAAGTTTCAGGAAACTGAAACTAAAACAGGGCCAAGCCCTATTTTACGTAACTCATTTTGGGAAAGTTTGCACTGAACGAGGACAAGGTGAGGTGGTCCCAGATGAAGAACGTCTGGGCTGCGGTTTGCTGGTTCCATCATACAGAAAGGGCCATGGCAGATCAAAGGAATACATATCTGGGTTGGCAACTGTGAGCATTAAAATATCCTGGCATTGTGAGTGCAATCTGGCTGTGATAAAGTTCTCTGTGGATCGGCTATTGTGTATCAAGTAACTCATGTACCTGAACTCAAAAACACACTTACTGTTCAACCCAAACCATCTCCGTGGCTCTCACGCATGATGCCTTTGAACATCGATCATCTTGTACCCTTAGCAAAGGACTGAACTAGAGGCGTACCTTTCCCATCCCTCTGTATCAGCATAGATTCTGTAAGTGCTGGACTGGGTATCTTTTAGAATCCTTCCCGGTGACATGCATCATAATAATTGGTAGTACCACTACCCAGGGCCACAAACATGTCCCTTCTGACAAAGCGGACCAAGTTTTCAAGGGGGCACATGGGCCTGGGAGAACGCTTGTGGTGGTCCTGGCAGAAGGAGGTGTGGAATGTGACATCGACACCATTGTAAAGAATCCGCACAGAATGCTCCCTGGGCTGCTCTCTGTCTTGCCAGAGCTCGAAGATCAGCCTGGCTGCAAACCTTGGGAACTTGGCTTCCAGCAGGCCCAAGGCGCTGAGAACTGGTGACAGGGTGACATCATGAGCAGAATACAGGGCAAAGATCTCTTCCTTTCTGCCCTCGGCAGCACGCTGCATGCGGCCGATGGTCTGATTCAAGATGGGGTGGGCGCCCAGGAGTGAATACCCCAGATACAGTTTCTTCTCCCGCCTGTCTCTCTCGTCCTCAATCTGATGCGTCTTGATCACCTTGAAGTGCTCCATGTCAATACAGCCATTTCTGGTGCAAGGGAAGCTGACGTTGTGGCAGAAGTGACACAGCATGGAGTCTATGGGGTTGGCAGCTCGGAGCTGCTTGGTGGGGACGTCCACAATCTTGGCCATGTCCCCATAGGTCCTCTCCAGCTGGCTGTTCTTCAAGCGTAAGAGGTACTGCCGACGCTGCTCCTTTTCCAGATACTGGTTCCGCACTGGGCAGTAGCAGTTTCCGGAGCAGAAGAGAGCACTGGGCTGGTGCCTGAAATAAATCTTCCTCCAATCAAAATCTGGGAGAAAGCCATAAAGCAGGGCCAGTCCGCTCTGCAGCGTCCGGCTTTTCCCAGTGGTCTCTAAGTAAAGCTGGTCTGGGGACCAGTCACTGGGCAGGAGTTTGTGTTTCTTGAGATAGATGTCCCTCAGCAGCTGGCCATTCTGCAGATGCTGCACGACTCCTGAAACAGAGCAACAGACTTTCCTGACCACCAGCTCGTCCGAAGGCACAGCAGAGGGAAGCTGGGTGAGCCAGTGCCCAGCTGTGGGTTGCCTTAGATCAGTGTGAGAGAATGTAATTGAGTCTGCTGCCCACTGTGTAAAGGCTACAAGAATGGGTTCAAGTCAATGTAACTAGGGGGCACCTCGAGGGTATTCATCAGTGGATGAGCACCGTGGACCAAGGGATGAGCCCTTGGACCACGGCCTTTCTGGGGAGCACAATGACCATCTGCTGCAATCCCTCCCCCTTGACCAGCCCCTGCCCTGGGGGAGGCCTGGTGACTGGCGGGCCTCCGAGGGCAGGAACTACCCTGCAGGTGGGTGCCCAGGCTGTAACTGTCCGGGCCTAAGGAGAGCTCTGGCCCTCTGCCCAGGGACATGACATTCCTGAGTGTGCGGGGAGAGCTCAGATAACTCAGGCAGGTAAAGAGACGAAGCTGCTTGCTGGCTGCTTGGTCCTTTCGGTGCATGGAAGCTCCCTTCCTCCCCCACCCTCCCAACCCTCCCGACCCTCCCAACCAAAGGCCCTCTGTTAGGCTGCTGAGTACATCTTGCCTAATCCTGCCGGGGCTTTGCCAGCTCACCCATAAGGACACTCTCTCTGCATGGAAATGGAACAGTCTCCCAGACACCCAGATAGGATACATGAGAAAGCCCCAACAACCCCAAAGTGCACAGTAGTCTGTTTTTATGCCCCATTTGAATAAAAATGGAGGGGGAATAAGAATGCGCATTTGCAGTTGCCTGTGTGTTGCACGAAGAAACTTTGGAAGGATACACAGGGAAGTGATCTCCATGGTGACCCAGCAATGATGGGGGCACAGACATGGGGAGGATGGAACATGGATAGGAGCAAGAATCTCAGGTTTACCTTTTAGTTGGCTTAGTGTTGAACTGCAGTGTTGAACCACAGTAATAAATTATCTTGAAAAAAGAAAGCCTTATCTTCAAGCGAGAGAAGGCAGCCAAAGTAAAAGCAAGCTCACCTTCCAGCCAATGGGATGCAGTTCCAGTAACATATGAATTCTCTGACGATGGAAACCACATGAAGACCCTATAACCAGTACTATCACTTATTCAGATGCCCAACTGTTTGAACAGCTCTGCCGCAAAGATGAGACAGTTTAAGGCTGAAATGCATGACACAGAGGGCACTGTTGGCCCAGGAAGGGGGACGGCTCAGAAAAACCCACAAAGGATGTCCTACTCTGAATGAAGACCATTGACTGAGAACAGAATGCCCTCAGAGAACTGGGCTGGGACAAGCCTTAGCATTTCCAAAATGATCTGCAAAATGAGGCAAACTGTGAGTGATACACTGAGAACCTGTATCTGGCCCTCGTTCACCTCTGGGCCTATTGCATGCTCTTAAGCCACGTGTATTACAGTTGGAGTGCTTACTGTATGCCAGACCTTTCTCCTTTAACCTGCACCAAAACCCAGTAAAGAAGGCACATTATTCTCCCCATTTTCCTCATTCTCCAGATGAGGACACCGAGGCCCTGAGCCCTTCTTGGCTGAGAGGTAGCAGAACTCGAGCCCCATCCCAGCCCCTACCTTGTGCTCTCAGCCGCTTCTCACAGCACCTTCTTCCTGTGTCTCCATGGAGAAATACCAGCTTGCAGCCATTTTAGGGCTTCTTATAGTCTTCAAACACAGCCTGCACATTCCTGGCTTTGTTCCTGCTCTTCACCTCCCTCTTCCCAGAGGAATCCTCATCCAGCGCCTGGCTGCAATACTGCCTTCTCTGTGCAGTCTTCCTTCTTTCTCCCCCAGGGCACATGAGCAATTCCTTCCTGCCCCCATATGCCGCATGCACGGAGCCTGGCATACGCTAGCTCTGTGCTAGGCACTTTCCCGTGCTCTCGAATTTAACTCACTACCAGCCCAGTTGGGACGACACGGCCCCATTTCACAGGTGTGTCTGCCCCAAAGCCTGTGTTTGTTTTCTACAATCCTGCAGCAGTAACCTTAGTGACCTCTGCACACGCGGCCCCACTGCAGCTGAGGGGCCCATTAGGACAGGCTGCAGAGCACCTCACTCGTCTGCCTGCCCACTCCTCGCTGACACTCAGCAGCTGCCAAAGCATCTTGAATAGAGCAGGCACTAATGATCAACCTGTTCTTATGTAGTGGCTGTGCGGTACCAAAAGTGTGCCAGTTATAAATGATTGTTATAACAGCTATATTTTTAAAATGAAATTTCAAACAGAAGATAAAATTGGCCATTAAAAGAGAATAAGGGAATGGGAGAAAACAGTACTGCAAAAAAATTCTAGAATACTACTAATTTAGAATCTGATGATGGTACTAAGTCAGTTGAGAAGAAAGGTCAGAACAAATGTCTCTAAGAGAGTGAGGGCCACACACAGCCCCCACTCTCGATGCACAGTCACCCTGACCTCTTAGCCAGCTGGTGGACACAGACCCTCAAGGATACCATCAGAGTCTCTCTATCAAGAACCTGGACTAGCCAGTCCATCTCTGGGTGTGGCTAGGGCTGTCACTCTGTCATGACACATGGTGAAACCAGAGGCAGACACAGCCAGCCTTTTTATTCCCGGTTCCAGTCTCTGGAGGCCTGGTTGCATTCTTGCCCTTAGAGTCAGTGAGTCACCCTGAATCCTTACAATAAATGTCCTTTTTTTTGCTTGAGTTGGTTCTGTTACTTGGAACTGGAGTCTAAGCAATGGTTCTCAGCAGGCCTGGTTCTGGGGAGGGTGTGGAGGTGGTGCTGTCACAATAATAAAGAAAATAAATGTCCTTGACCCCCAGTGGGTGGTGGCCAGGGGGCTGGACAGTCTTCTGAAGGAACTGTTCTCTGTTCCATATAACTGCTGAATGTGCCATAAGACATTGCCACATGTGAAAAAAATCCATTTAAATAGCTTACTTAGAACCTTTTTTTGAATCTACAAAGTCATTTTTGCATAATATTAACATCCAATGAATTGTACAGAAATGTGATATTGAAGGCCATCTGTATTTTGTTTTGATCAGAACTTGTTAAAAAAACATATCTGTAAGAACTTAAAACACTAATTTGAAAGAACTAAAGCACCCCTTTGTTCATTGCAGTGTTGACAATTGCCAAGATATGGAAGCAGCCCATGTCCATCAATAGATGAGTGGATAAAACAACTATGGGACATTCACACAATATCTACTCTGCTGTAAAAGAGAAGAAAGTTTTATCCTTTGTGACAGTATAGATGGACATGGCAAACATGCTAAATGAAATAAGCCACTTAGAGAAAGACAAATACCAGATGATTTCACTCATATGTAGAATCTAATGCATAAACTGAACCAACAAGCACAACAGAGACAGACTTGTAGATGGAGAACAGATGACAGCTAGTAGGGGCGATGGGAGAGGTTGGGAAGTGGAGGGATCGACCAAAAAGGAAGAAGGACTCATGACATGGACAATGGTGTGGTGACTGCTGGGCGGGGAGGAGGTATAAAGGGACTAAATGGTATTGGAAAAATATATAATAAAGATTTAAAAATAAATAAAAATTAAAATTAAAAAAATCTTGCCCTGACACTTGGTATTAAAGTCACCAATACGACATCCTTTAACCAGCCATTTTGGTAGTGGTCACAGTCGGCAATCTGTATTTATGTGTAAGCAACTGATTATGTCATTCCATTTTCCAGTGCAGATGCACTCAAGCATTTATACTGAGGTGTACAGAATTCTATAATAAATTAGTGTCCTTGTTTCCCTCTTTTATGTTATAGTTAGGGTACCTAACTATATTTTTAAACCTAACATATTTTTAAATTACATGTATAAAAAGATTATATTTGAATCTTACTTCAGGATAGTTAAGGGAGTGCCTTAACTTGTTCATAAAAGGGGTACTGGATCTGGTAGGGTTGAACTCCTGTTTTAAACTGATGCAGAATTTGTGCACATGAAACTAATTATCAAAAGCTTTTGACAAAACTCTATTCAGGGCTGGCCCTCTATTCAGCTTGCCCTTGTCTGTCACCCACTATCATTCTCCCCAATAATAATGGCTTTCAAAACATGGTGAGACCCAAGAGGGTCAACTACAGGACAGAGCCCTTCCTTCCGTCAAAACTGAGGTCCTATGATGCTGGGGGGACAAGAAGACACAGCATGGCCCATCGGTCCTTCTGATTCTTCCAGAGAGGCGGGTGACCAAGTACAAGTCATTTGAGGTCCCAGAGTGAAGAAGTTGGAAACTGGAATCTCTTGGTGGGAAGGAGAGTCAGTTCTTTCTCTTCCCCAAAAGGTGACCCCACAATTACTGTCAGGTGTCGCCAACCTGCCCTGACAGTGAACTGGCTGCAGAGAAAAAGATGGCCTTCTGTGAGGGACTCACTTGACCAGAGGACTCCTTGCTCAGTGGGGACCTGCCATGTGTCTGTCCCTGAGCTCTGGTGCACTGAAACTTATCAGGTGTCACGTCTGCAGTAGCTAAGAACACGGGACTGGTTGTACGAGTTATGGCCCATCCACGGTGGAAAAACTGGTGGCCAGCAGAAACGGTGTTGTTTACAAATGGGGAAGGATGACCACAATATAGTGAGTGGAAAAGAGTGTGACAATAGTGTGTTCAGTAGGATACCACTGTGTGTGTGCGTGCACATGCACGGACACAGGAAGAAAGATAGCTAATTTTTTTTGTGGGATCGTGGATGCTATTTTTCTTCCTTTTGCTTTCTTAATCTCTCTTCTATAAACATATTGCTTTTCTAATAACAAATTTTCTTTTAAATTTTTAGAAATCAGATGTCTGAATGGGTGTATTGGTGGACTCGGAGCTGCTCGAGGTGCCAGTCCTTGTTTCCCCTGTGAGCGCACTGCGCCTTGCCCAGGGTTACTCGCTCCACATGTGTGCCAGGCGGAAGGGAGAGGAGAACACTGGGCGGATGGCTGTCACACGTACCTGTCTGGGTGAGCTCTCCCATCTCACATAGCGGGTGATTGGGGAAGAGAGGCAGGGAGTGTAAGGGGCTTTCGAAAGAGGCTCCGGGTCCTTTTGACATGTGACTAACGAACGCTTCCAGTTTAGGGTGATAAGGTTTCCTAAAGAGAGAACACAGAGATTTAGTGGTCAGTGTGCTCCAGAGCGGTCCGCAACGGTTTCAGCTTCAGCCAGCAAAATCCCAAGTGTGGCGTGCCCATCCTCCCCCACAGTGGGCGCTCCCTCAATCGCTTCTGAATTCCGAATTCCACTGAGGCCTGTGCATAAAAATCCCACCCTGAGAGGCCAGCCTGTGCGCCTCTCTGCTGAAGCGCCCATCACTCTGGGAGTCAGCTTTGCCCTCCATCGTCTGGCTCCCAACCTGTGCCCCTCCCATTTCCCTCTCCAGGAGGCCACCGACCCTTACCAGATAATCGTGCCTAGGCTGTGAGTGCTAGATTTGTCCCTCCCCTGCCCATACACATGCCGTCTGCCCCTGAATCCTGCAGAGGTGTCCTCCAGGGGCTTCACGCCTCTCCCACACCCCTGCAGCCACTAGCTGGGTCCTGGCTCAGACGGTTTCTGTCGGATGGCACGGGTTCCCCTTTGGACCATCTGCAGCCTAATCTTGTCCCTCTAATCTGCCTTCACAGCGGCCAGAGACATCTCCTTAAAAGGCAGCCCCAACCCAACACCGCTCTTCACATCGCTGCCTTGTGGAAGGAGCCACGCTTGCCAGTCAGTCTGCTCTGGCCCCAACCTGCATTGAGGCTCGGGGCTGGCCAGCCCTCTCCATTCTGACGCTGTGTCCGGCGCAGCCCACCGACTGACTTCTGTTCCTCCAACACCCCTTATTCTTTCACGTTTCCAAGATTTTCCACATGCTGCCTCTTCCTCCTAGAAAACCCACCCCAACCTTTACCTGGGTAATCCTTAATCCTTAACTTACGTGACTCTTTTGAAAAATTAACTAATTAGGATAACCAAGGTCTCTATAGCTTTCTACAATTCATTATGTATTTTGCACATGCTATATCTAATTTCGTGTGGGGTGGTAACAAATAGCAGAGCAAAACAAAACCAAACAATAAAACCTAAAAAACCCAGTATGTTTATGAGATCTGACTTAAAAAAATATTTCTGCCATGGAGTACATGTAGTACACGTAGTAAAAGAAGATTCAATTTACCTTTCTAGTTACTAATATACAATTTCCCCGAATAATGAAAGGGTCCACGTATGGGTATTTTCTCTGAACAATGAACTGACCTGTGAAGACGCACACACTTTGTCGGAATAGTGAGAGGACTTAGGAATATTTACAGCTTTTCTCTGAACAATGAAATGGCCTATGAACGCACTCTCCAGCTGAACAGGAGTGGACAGACAGAATAGCTCCCAATGAAACCACATCAGCACAAAAACAGCAAAGACGAATTGTCTGAGTGGCAGACCCTTGCTGTCTGAAAGCCCAGTTCCTGTTGGCAATGCTTTAGAAATGGCTGCCAGAATAGGTTTGATATTCTTCAAAAATATAAGGCTCAAAAAAATCCACCTTAAAAAAAAAATGGGTTTCGAAATGAAAGAATGCTAATCCTGTCGCGCAGTGAGTCTGATAAATCACCCAGGCCTGCTGCACACAGAGGGGGTGCGATTTTCCCCGAGGCTACAACACAAATGTTTGCTAAATGGGAAATGGAATTCCAACTGACCGGGCCTGCCAACCTGCTCGCACATGAACACAGGCTACGTGTCAGCAGGAGTCCCAGCGGCTGCTGCGGCCGCTCTTTCAGGTTGGTGATGTCTGAGCATCTAGGAAAGCTCTGCGGCCAATTTTAAAACAAAACCGCACTACTGGGCGCGTTCGCTGTGACGCCCCAGGCTCCCCGGAGACCTGACTGCTTCACCATGTGTTCTTTTCTCCCCGTGTTCCTGAAAACTTGGTTTTGGCAGGGCAAGATGAAGAGTCATGGAAGAAAAACTTCACTCGTGGAAGAGAAAATCAATGGCTGGATCTTTTTAATGGGAAGAGAACCGGGTAACCCGAGGCCCCCTGCCTGTCCTTGATCTGAACAGCCAGTTCCTGCCTGCCTAGTGCGCAGCTCCACCTGGGAGCTGAGGGGGTACCCAGTGCATGGCAGCCCCTCCGAAAAGGCACGTGAATGAATTCACCTGGGAAGTGACCCGCCTTAGACCCTCGGAAAAGTCCAAGCCTCCCATAATCCATAGCAAGGAATGTGGCAAGTTCCAAGTATTTATTAAAATGTTCAGATTTTGATAGAAATATTAAAAATAAATACTATTGAGGGGGAGACTGCTAATTCTGACAAAGCCTCTCTTTGAGCAAAGTTCAGTGAGTCTCCCCTGAACCCCCTTCCCAAGGAGGCCTCGACTTTTGGACTGTCTTTGTGTGGCCCAGTTTTAGCAAGAATCTGCCTAAATTGGTTTAACTGGCCAGAATCTCCCACTCTTGATATCGATCAAATTCCTCAGCCCCAGGTGCCACCTGATCACTCTGGGCCGCCTTTAGCAAGAATCTGGTCAAGGGGCTTTAGCCAGAATTAACACCCCTCCAGCCTCTGCATTGTTCCTGACATCACCTCTGAGGAATTTCCCATTCACTGACCCCCACCTTACTCCGTGGCTATAAATCCTCCCTCGTCCTTGCTGTATTTGGAATTGAACCCAGTTCTATATGGAGGTCTCTTTCCCCTGACTGAATTAGTTCCTGAATAGAATGTTTTCACTGCTTAAAGACTGTCTAGCTCTGGCTTTTCTTTTAGTTGCATACTAAAATCTCTTCTACTCTTCTTGGGAACTTGGTTAGAGCCCATTTCTGAAGTCCTGGTGGTTGGGGAGAACCACGTGACTCTGTGTGATAGATGTTAATAAAGGAAGGGAGCAGAGGAAAGCAGGCATCATGATTTCCTCTCATTAAGCCTAACAGATTTGGGATTTGAATCAGACAGTAAATCTGCTTACTTCACTAGGAAGTTACAGCTTCACACACTCCCCAGGGAACCACCAGTTCATTCCCTGCAGATTACCGGGGAGGATAAAACGATGAGGGGAGATTCCTCTCCTGGGCACCTGCCTGGTAGAGGCCAAGATGGCAAAGGGGAGGTGCTTCCTCTATGAGACACGCACAGTAGGAGCTAAAATGGGGACCATAAAGGCGTGTCTGTCTAGGCTGGGAGAGGGATCAGATTGGATAAGGGACACAGAACCACGGAAGATCTAGGAAATGGACTGGCTTAGGGGGAAGGGCCCAGCAGCAGCCTGTGAGAGCTTGGGAAGTGGATTGGTTAGCTTGATGAAGCGCCTAGTCCTTCCCAAGCCTCAGATACTATAATCCCATTTCAACAAAGAAGCCACTCCGTCACTTGGTAACATGTGCTTACCATGTTCATTTGTTTGTTCTCTCTTCCGACAGCCATGTAGGTCTAGCAGCCAGGCGACTCCAAGCCTGGGCCTGGGCACAGCCAGCTGGAGTGCAGCCAGGAACACAGACTAAGCTAGCCAGATGGTGGCAAACAGTGGCCTGGACTGAGCCAATGGCACAGAACTTTTGGACCTTGGCCTTTGTACTGGGCTTGATGAAGACAAGGTTGGACTTTTTCCATGACAGGATGGATGGAATGGGACACTGGGAACCCAGGGGCAGTCCTTTGATTTTGCTTCTGCAATGAATCTTACCACAAAACCTCAACCTCCCATGCGGTGAGTCTCCTGAAATGCTTTTCTCGAGACCCTGTGAAAGGGCCCCATCTCCTCTGGCAACAGAAGGAAGTATGCTGCTTCTGGGTTTAGGCTTTCAGACCACGGGTGTGTCCCATTCTCACTGTCTGCCTTCCTGTGGCCACTATTCTGGCACAACAGCAGCCCAAGTTCAGTCACGTAGACTCTCCTAGGCTGTGGGGGGAAGAACACAGGAAGGAATCCAGAACCTTGAATGACCTAGTCCTACAACCTGGAACATTAGTCTCAGATCTTCACACAAAAAAGAGATGCCTTCGTTATTCAAGGAAATGCATTTCTGGATCTCCTTCCTACCCTGACTAGTACAGAAATGATTGTATCTGTGGCAATGAACTTTTCTTCAGGAAACATTCATGTTTCTGTAACCTCATCGGAAATCTGCTTCCACACTGAAAATTCGAAGAATCGGAAGTACCACTATTTTAGGCCTTCAAACCATTCACTTCAGAGCAGTTATTTACATTTTTATATGCATTGTTTATACCTATATATGCCTCAAAGCTGAGACAGAACCCCAAGGCCAACCTGCACACCCACGAGATTTGTTGTGCTCCAGCAAGTCATCTGAGCGACTGCTGACCTCTGCACAGGACGTAAGACTGGAGAAGCAGTGTAAGACCAGGGACACTGCTATTCAAAAAAGCTTACATGGCTGGAAACTTACATGAGTTCACACCACAGCTTTTTAGAGTTTATGCTAATTAAAGAGGTTATTATATTACTAATAAAATGAAATTCTAACAAGAAACACTTAATATTCTCAGTTTTTGGCTTTCTGGACCTTTTTGCTTTACCTGATGTGACTGCTTGCCTTCTCCCTGCTTCCTGGAACTCTCCCCTCCCATAGTTCTCACACGTCACCTCCTGCCTTCTTCCCTGTTCGCCAGGTCCCGGTCCCCTCTGGGATCCTCCTCTCTCTCTGTGCTACCACTGGTTGTTTCCCAGGACTTTTCCCTGCCCTTCCCTTACTCCAGAGGCTCTGCCTGTGATTCCGTTCAAGCCCACAGCTCCAACTGTGACCTACATGGTGAACTCTCCAGTCAACCTCTTTCTCCAGACAAGATAATTCCTGGGCCTCACAACTACCCAGCCTATAGTAATTTCTAGAAACTGTGGAAACACTTGGATGTCTGGTAACAGTTCAGACTTGGTGCTCAGAACTCTCCTTGTAACTTCCCTCCCAGATTTCCCTTCTTCCGTGTGTTATAGGGAGAGGCATTGCCCAGTCAGAAACCAGGGCACCATCCCATCTCTCTCTCTTATCTCCACCAACCTGTCACCAAGTCCTGTGGATCTGACCTTGTAACTCTCTCAGACCCACCCCCATTCTCCATGTCTGTCTTCATTCCCCGAGTTCCAGCCTCCATCATTTATTCACTCAACAAACACTTAGTCATTCTCCTCCCATGTGCCAGGCACTGTCCTAGGCATCTGGGACAGCAGCATTGAGCAAAAACAGAAATCGCTGCCCTCAGGAGCTTACATTCTAGCCTGGGGATGTAGGCAACTACAGCGAACACTCTAAGTATGGGTGTGAGTGTGTGTGTTAGAAAGTAAAAGATGCTTTATGTTGATGCCTTCATCAAAAAGAGGAGCAGGGTAAGGGGAACCTGGGAGACTTGGGTGAAAGGAGAAATGCACAGTAATTTTAACAGGAATGCTTTGACTAGTCTTATCGAGAAGATGACATTTGAACAAAGAGACGTGAAGGATGTGAGTGAACTGGCCATCATACAGCTACCTGGAACGTAACTGTCTGGAAAGAGGACACAGTCAGGGCCAAAGCCTCAAGGTGGCAGCGTGCCTGCACGTGGGAAGGAGAGGCAGGAGCAGTGTGGCTGAAGGCAAGGAGAGCAGCAGGTGAGGTCAGATGAGGAGAGGGGAGGAAGAGCACAGCAGGCCTTGAAGGTCAATTGAAGGATGTGGGCTCTGCCCTGGCTGGTGTGGCTCTTGTGTGCAGGGCAGTGGATTTCGTGCTGGCCTGCAAACCAAAGGGTTGCAAGTTTGATTCCCAGTCAGGGCACCTGCCTGGGTTGTGGGCCAGGTCCCCAGTAGGGGGTGCTCAATAGGCAACCCCACATTGATGTTTCTCTCCCTCTCTTTTTCCTTTCCTCCCCCCCTTAAAATAAAGAAAAAAAAATTTTTTTTAAAGACATGGGCTCTGACTCTGTGAGAAGTCTTTTTCTGGATCACTATCCCCATAATACTGTAAAAACCAGCACCCGCTCCCACTCCAACCTCCACATCTTCCTAATTTCAGCCCTTCACTCCCCAGCTTCCCTACCTGCCTTCATGCTTAGAGTCCACGCTCCTTAGCTAGACATCCAAAGCATCAGGTGACCTAGTCACCTCTCCACTCCATGCTCAAGCCTGTGAGTTGAACTGTCACCGGCCCATACCTTTGCACAGGCAGGTGTCACTGCCCTGGGTACTGTTTGTCCTCAGCTGCTACCTGACTTATTCCCGCACACCAGTTAGGTCCCTTTCTCTTGGTGACCTTCCCTGATCCATCACCCCACCTCTCCTCCCTGCCCCAAGCTGAGTCAGGCTGCCCCTCTTACGGCTCATGCCACAAAATGTGGCACCAAAACTGCTTCCAGTGTTCTACTTCTTTCTCTAATACTGCTGCTGCTGCTCCCACCTGTGCTGGCTGCCACTCACTGGGGGCTTTCCATGCGCCAGCTCAGTGTCTCCAGTGGTGACCGGGCCCGCCGAGGGCAGGAGCGGCCTTTCTTCCACGGATCCTCAGGAACCCACTCTCCCCCTCGGTCCTCCAGTCCAGCCACATCCTCGTACTATGTTACCGTTACTCAGAGACGCCCAGTTCTCCCAGCCCTTTGCACTTGCTGTTCCCTCCATCAGGAACACTCTCCCCCCGGAGCCTCACAGAACCGGCTCCTTCACTTCATTTAGGATCCTGCTCACATGAGCCAGGTACATGCGACAGTACCTGCTACATGATGTGCACTTAAAACTAAAGTTTATTAAATAAATGCTGATTTATCAACATTCTTTTCTTCTTTGGACTTAGAAATGAGTATCATATCCATGTGCACGAATGCCAACTAAAATCATTTACTAAACATAGCATGTCATCGGCTAACCTTACTACTGGCTGAACATGGTCCTTTGAGGGTACAAGGAGCACCTTTGTCACGAGGCACACTGCGTTCACAAAGACGCGGCTCCCACCACACAGATGCTGAGGGCCCCACAGCATGTCATTGTGAAGGGAAACTTTGGGGCAACCGACTTGTGGACATCTGGCTCCTCTCACTCAGCTCACTGCGCGGAGCAGACACTCTCTCCCAGACCAGGGCAACGGGCACACTCCAGGACCCAGGGCCTTTCAGAAGGCCGGGCCGTGGAAATTAGGAATTCGTGAAGCTCAACTGGTACCTGCGAAGGCAGCAGACGCTGCTGGTGCCACCGATCCCATAGTCTCAGGGGACCCAGAGGCCCCAAGTGGATTCACATGGCCGAAAGTCCTGCCCACGCTTGTGAATAACAGGTTGATATTTATTGTTTTTAAAGGTGGAATTAATTAAATGATGTTAATTAATTAAACATGCATACTCTACGCACTTTCTACAAAGCACTTAAAGTAGATCCTAAAAATACAGAATGTTTGATCAAATAAAACTAGGTCATAAGATCAAGGTCAGGGAAAACGAGGGCAGAGGCAATGGGGGGCAGGTAATCCCCAGGAACTATGGCTCTCCAATGGGAGCCCCAGAAACGGCCCCTTCAGTGGGTCCTGCCATCGCTTGGACAGAATGAGGGGCCCTGTGGCCTGTCCCAGCTTCATGGCCATGCCCACTTGGGGAAGGAAAGAGGCCAGGCCCCCGAAGACCTCCAGGCTGCCGTGGTACATGAAACGCCACCCCCTTACCGAGCTCTTGGTATGGACCAGGCTTAGTGCCTCACCCCTTCACCTTAGTCAGACTTCACAAGGGTGTGGGAAGGAAGGTATCCCTACTCCCAAGTTCCAGAACAGTGGACTGAGGCTCAGAGAGGCTAAGTGCTCTTCCCTACATCTAACAGGTTACAATGGCCTCAGAGGACTCCCAGCCAAGACCTAAATCTGATAGGAACACATGATAGAAAGACGATAGGCCATTGTGACTTGCGATTCTCACTTAGATCCTCGATTTGTTCTGCAGCCAACCCTGCCCAACAACCATTATATGCCAGGCTCAGGCTGGGCCTGGGAGACACAGGGAGGAGCAAGACCAATGCCCTGGAGAAGCCTGTGGTGGTGGTGGGCGCAGAGACAGTTGTGCTGGGAGGGCAGGCTGCAAGGTACCCCAGTGCATGGGGGAGGCCCTGCACCTGCCCAGGTGGCCCCGACCAATGGGTCCTCCCAGGAACAGCTAGGGAGGCCCCCAGAGGCTTTGCATCCCCAGGGACACTCTAGTGACAGCTGATTGGTCTGAGAGCAGACCCTGAGCCGAGCCTCTCAAACTCTCACTTCTGAGAATCTGAAGCCCAGAGAGAGAATGAGGATCAGAAGCTGTGAATAGCTAGAAATGAAGCATGGTCCGCCCACGAAGCCTTTGAGGCTGTCCTGGGTCCGGCTAGCTCCGAGGCCATAGCCTACCTGTGCCCGGGCTCTTCCCGGGCTGGATATCCAGCCAGTGTCCAAAGGTAGGGCTGTGCCAGCTGTTACCACACAGATACTGCTGTGCCTGATGGAGCAAAACCACTTCCCCAAGCTGCCCTCCCTGCAGCCCACCCTGTGCCCTCCTGCCACTTTGGCTGCTCCGGCCCATCCCCATGATCCAGAAACTAAAGGTCACAGCAAGTGACCTCCACCCTTGCCCTAGTCCTCAGGCTAGCTAAGGTCTGACCACTAAATATTTTGTTCTGAGACCTCCCTGCAGGCCCCCCTCTCCAGTTTGAGGTGAGGCAGGCTGAGCCTGATTCGAGCAGAGAATCCATCCTCATACAGGGAGAGATTCCTAGAGGAGCCACATCTCCGGGGGCCTCGCAGGAGTTGTGGGAGTGGGCCAAGCTGGCGAGGGGCATAAGCAAGCCAAACGGCAGGTGCGAGGCCTGAAGGGGTGAGGGGGGCTAGCAAGAAGTGGACACGGCAGGGGCAGAGGGTCCCTGCGGGAAGGCTGGCACAGGAGGCTACAGCCTGGAGGGAGAAAGCCAGGGTCTGCACGGCACCCTGACAGGGCTGGGCTCCACCGGAGGGTCTTCCGACCTGGGGACTCCAGGTGTGCCTCGGCACTGGCGAACGTAGAAAAGAAAACACAAATACCCAGATTGCAAGTGTCATGACCCCTAGCAGGAAATGAAAAAAAATATTTGAAAGCCTGCAGTTACATAGTATTTCATGATGCTTTTTACCAAAGATGGCTCACTTAATCTTCTCCATAATGAGAAGGGTAATGAGAAGGCTTAAGATTCAGAGTCGACCTGAAACTCCTGGGTTCCCACTGCGGTCCACGTTGCACGAACAGCTCTGGCTGCAGCGAGGCATTCTGTGGTTCCTCCAGGAGCAGTCCATCAACGTAACACCTTCCCCACTGAGCACTTACCTCCGACTCATCTCCTCATTCAGCAGATTCTGCTAGGATGTTATGTGTCTCCAGACACGTGTGTGGAGGCCCAGCCCATACTTCATGGCTAACTGAGCCTCCGGCTGCAGAGCCACGCCATTTTCATGGGCACCATTTCCATCCCTTTCAATCATGTTTCATCCTGAGGGCTCTCAACCAAGAGCAGGCTGCTTCTGCCCCTGTCGATATCTGAGGTGTTATCTTCCATTTATACGGCTTTGCAAATAAAGGAGAGTGGGCCTTCCCTTCTCTTCTCTCACTTCTTCCTCACCCCGCCCTGCAGGTCAGCATTGGCCCCCCCTGCTTCAGAGATAGAAGGCTGAGGCTCAGAGAGACTAAGGGACTTACCTGCTGCCCTGAATGGAACAGTTTGGCCAGGGTCTGAGGACTCCTAACCCAGTGCTCACTGCACCATGTCCCAGCCATTCCTCAAACTGAAAAGCAGCGGGGTGGGAGAGGGGGCCTCGGACTGGTCTTCTTATCTGCTGTGTGGCCTCGCACAGGTGTCCTCACCTCTCTGGGTCTGTCTCCTCAACTGTGGGACCTCAGTAACATGCAGGATTGTTCTGAAGATCAGACTCACTCCATGACAGGTCACACCTCACCCTGTCATTCTCTTGTCAGCATTTTGATTAGGATGGACAAAACAGATTCTTGAAAAGAACTTTTAGAAAAAGTGCAATGTACCTGTTAGCCACTAGAGTGCAGTCAATTTCTGGTCGCTTCGTTTTGGGAATGACATACAGTGGGTATCGGTCCCCATGTCGAATGAACACATGTACTGAGACCAGCTTAAAATGATGGGGAGCGTGACCTGTGAGAGACACAGACAGAAAGAGAGACAGACAGACACACTGTCTTGTTATCGCTCAGGAAGTGTGAGCCCATTTCACTTCACAGAAGAGAGGAGGGGTGACTGGTGGAAGGGTGCGGTGTCCGGGTGGGGGTGGGTGACCCTGAACAGACTCACAGGAGGGCAGAGGGACAGGAGAGGGCTGGTTATGCCTCAACCCCCAGAAGTCACTGGGAGGCTCTGGGGGTGTGGCTGGGGGTGGGGGCCAGTGACATGTGAGCAAGAATGTCCCTGTGGCCTCGTTCACACCCCAGACTAGGTGGAGGCCCACGGAAACACTGGACACGGCGACTTCTGCCTTGAACCCTTCGTGAGCGAGCAGGGCACAGACAGGCTCCACGTCATTCTGATACACTCTCAAAAGAGCAAAATTCAGTGTAGAAATAATTTTCTCACACCTTTGCTACAAGACACCAGCAGGGTGTCCTGAGCCCCCAGAGAGCCTACTGGGAAAAGCTGGGGGTGATGCTCTAGAGCTGAGGGAGCTAAGACGGGGGACCTCATTCAGAGGCCTAGTGGCAGGGCTGGCACCCAGGCCAGCAAGGTCCTCAGCACTGGGCTGCGCGGCTTGAAGAAGAAGCGGTCCCCAGAGGGGTGTCCGTCCAGGGGCGGAGCTGGGCGGTGCGGGCGGGCCTACCTTCCATGCTGCGCTCGGCCACGCTGGGAATGTTGCAGTACAGGAGAGCTTCGTACACCGGGTCTGTCCCGGGCGGCTCCGTCACGGGGTCGGGCATGATCCTCTTTCGGCTCTTGCTACTCACTCCATTCTTAGCCACGGACACCGGGATCAAGTGGACTGCAAGGAAAGCCAAGCAGGTCATGACACATGCAGTCACTGGCCCACGGGGCCAGCCGGAGGGGCACAGACTGTGGCGGGATTTTCACCTTGAGTGACCGTTCTTCCCCTCAGCACAGACTTTGGTGGATCGCGAGGTCAGCTTCCCTCCAAGAACCGTTCCCGGAGCCCCCACGGTGCCTGGCCTCTTTCCTGACTCCATGTTCTCTCCTCACTGATAATGATGCAACATGGGGGGGCCCACAGAGAGGGGCCTCACTCAGGGTGGGGATGGAGGGGGTTGCACAGCTGCTTCATTCAAACAGATAACCTCCTTCCTAACACCCTCTGAACTCAAGTAAATACTGAGGAAGCAAACCATCACCCTTTGTGTGCCTGTGAAGAGCTAGACGCATGTGTGACAGTTCTCATTTAATGCCACCTGCCGTGCAATTTTTGGCCCCCTGAGCTGGGTCATGGGCGTCCATTCAATAATCCCCATGAAACTACATCAGGAGTGGAGAGCCACAGACCCAGGGGGAGGCTGAGGCAGCTGCCCAAGGTGCACGTGGTGGCTGGAGCCCCATTTCAAGCTCACTCCTCTGCCTCCGGGCCAGGTGCCCCACCCCATATTTTCCTGCATGCCGTGCGTGGGCTCTGCAGTCTGCCATGTTTGCCCATCTAGCACCCCTCTTTCTGCCGGTGAAACCCCGCCCCCCAACCAGGTGGCTCTGGTTGAATGATCAGTCACAATGTCCCTGGCCCCTGGGAGTGGACATGTGATTGGAGTCAATGAGGACAGTGATGGGGCCACTGGACTCCTCTTCCTTGAGAGAGGTGCTGTGCAGATACTGGGAAATGGTCTCCTTTTCTGCTAGACACCGGTTCCTAAGGATGCAAACTTGGGGCTGCCCCAGCCATCTGTCCCCCATGGCAAGCCTTCATCTGCGGGAGAAGAGATGCTGAGTGGAGCCAACCCAGACCAACAAATGAAGAGAGCTGATCAGAGAGAGAGAAAGTAGACCTGAGGACATCATCCTCTGTGCCCCTTGTCCACGTGTGGCTGAAGCCAGAACCTGTCTTACATATGAGTTGAGAGAGTCCTCTTTTTGCTTAAGCTAGTTTGAGTTTGGTGTCAGTTACTTTCAACCAAAAGAGCTCTGATCAATACACTTTGTCGGTTACCATGTTTTGTTGTGTATAAGGTGTACTTTTTTGTCCAAATTTTTGAGGAAAAAATAAGGATGCATATCATACATGGGTAGTACTAACTCTGTATCTATATAAATGTTTTTACTTCTTTTATTTATGCTTATGTGTTAAAAGTATAACTCTAGAAAGAAATGATATCCATATACAAAATAATACCCTAGAATACGACCATCAGTTTTCTTTCTAAATAGAAACAAATCAAAATTGAATTAAAAAAATAAAATGAAAAATTTTCATCCCTAAAGTTTGGGCCAAAAATGTGAGTGCACATTATAAATGGCAAAATATGGCATTTACCAGCAGACAGAAGCCCATCTTCTGGGTGGTAGCCCTCTACCTTCCCATGTGGGGGAACCTCTGTGAGGAATCACAGACTTTCTGGAACCCCCTACACAGCAATAGTTGTATTTTAGCATCCACCAACGGAGGAAATACACAGAAATAGATGTGCCCATCAATCATTTAACTCCTAAAAAGTTTATGAATCACCACAATATGTTATAGATGCCCACATTTGAACAACAGTCAAAACACGGCCCAATCACCAGTCTAAATCTATTTCAATTCCCTAATTTCTTCTACAAATTATTCTAAATATTTACAACTTCCCTTTGGCAAATTAATGTTATAAACAAGGGTGAAAGACAAGCACTCCACTGAGAGTAAAGTATTTACAGCATACATAACAGGAAAATTATTAACATCCCAAGTGCGCACCAGGTCCTAACACTGAAAAATCAGTAAAGGATACAAACAGGCTAATGACAGGAAAATAAATGCCAATGTCAATACCCATCTGAGAAGATGTTCAACATTATTTATAATTACAGAAATACAAAATAAAACAACAACAGGACATGACCCTCCGCATCAGACTGGACAACAAAGTGTGGCTCGTAACATCAGTACCGGCATGGGAGTGAAAGCAGCGCTTCCACGCACCGAGGGTGGGAGTGGCCACCAGAGCGACCTTTGGAAGGAGCATTCGGCTGCAGCCACCGCATGTTATGTGGGCTTCATTCCTGGTCCCACCATTATGCATCTTGGAATCTACTCCACAGGGATACGGACTCCCATCACAAAGATACATCACAAAGATACATCACAAAGATACATCACAAAGATGGACGGCCAAGGAGATCCACTGCAGTGCTGTTTACAATAATAAAGAGGGGAAATAATCTAAATATCTCGTTGGCAGAACAGGACCCTACAAGGACAATAGGGAATATTCTGCCACGGTGAAAAAGAATGGAAAAGAACCAAAGATAAAGGAAGCAGATAAACCAAGTCACAGGGTATTTACACGATCCCCTTTGTGTAAAGAAAATTCAGACTACAAGTGTATGAATACACAGGCGTTTGTTTATTAGGCAAATGCACAGGAAAATGCCTACAAGGGCCACCCTCACAATGCAGCTGTGAATTCCTCTGGGGAATGGGCGAAATGGGGGGCAGAGTGTCTTCACTTGTTCTTCTATTGCTGTCTACATTGTTGTATGTATCCACACATACATGTATGTATACATATTTACAGTAAGCATGTTACATATGTTCTATACGTATAGAAATATGTTATTTCTCTAATGTTTACATCTACTTATATTAAGATAACAATCACAGAGCTATAGAGTTGGCCGTTTACTGACCCAAAATTACCCTTTAGTTCATTCTAGAGCCATTTTCTTCCCAAAGGGGCTGGGAAGGGGCTGAAACGGAGCACACAGCCCGGGGTGTTAATGTACAGGTGGGGGAACGGGCCCCAGAGCAAGGAAGGAAGAAAGCAGATGCCCTAAGGCGGCATCTCAGTGACCGAGCTCTTTTGGCTGTGTGGCGCCCTTGGTCCTTGACTCTGCTCTTTTATGACGTGGTACCAGATTCTGGCCCCGAGGCCATGCCTGTGGGCACCTCCCCTTTGAGTCCGGGCCAGGGAGATATAGAGCTGAGGAGACATGATGACATTAGTGACACAGGGCACAGGAGCATGGTCCCTGGGTGTCCCAGAGTCCCCACAGTTTGCTGGTTTATCTGCAGGCCCACAAGGTTAGACTGTTGGGGTTACCACTTGGGAACTGCTACAGACTGAACATGTCCCCCCAAATTCACATGTTAAAGTCCTAACCCCCAACATGATGGTACTGGAGTCAGAGTAGGTCACGAAGGTGGCTTACTCGTGAATGGGATTAGTGCCCTTGTGAAAGAGAGTTTAGAGGGCTCTTCCACCACGTGAGGGTACAGCAAAAAGAAGCCTTCTCCCTGGACACCAAGTCTGCTGGTGCTTTGATCTTGAACTTCTCAGCCTCCAGAGCTGAGAGAAATACATTTCTGATGTTTTCTGTGCCAGCCAGTTTATGGTATTTTATTAAACAGCCCAACATACTTAAGAGGGGAACCGTGGTAGTTGGGTACAAATGATCCACCCATGACCCAAGGAAGCAGTGATTTGAAAGCCACAGATAACAACAGGGTGATAATCAGATGATCCATTCAGAATGATTTCACCTGCTGCTTCCTCCGGCCTCTGGGTCTCTCTGCCTCGCCCACTTGCTGCTGGCTTTACCCTGTGCTGTTGGTGCCTTCCCGTCACCAGGACGCAGAGTCCATCCATGTGGGGCCCTCTGAGGGCTCCCAAAGATACCGGACGCTCAGGGGAGGTTCCGATGCACAGAAGCCGTGGGGTCACCCATCTCCCCAGCTCCATCTGTCTGTCCTCCACCCCAACTCAGTTCCCATTGTCCTGACTGCTCAGAGCCACCCCTGCTCCCGCAGGATGTTTCTCTCCCACGCTTGCAACCCTGCCCTCACCCCACCTCTGTTCTCCAAACCCGGCCAACTCTGTGACTGATCCCAGGGGTCAGCCCACTTCGAACTTCCAAGTAGTTTTGACCTCCCTCTTCTATGAGCCCACCCGGTTCCTGCTGCTGTCCTGGCTCACACCACAGTACGAGGAAGCCAGGAGTGTCCGGCTTGTCAGATGTCACCCCAAACGTCCAGAGGGCCAGGGCTCTGGTTCTTGCATGTTTATAATCCCCCGCCAGCCAGCACAAGGCAGGCCCTTCACATGCTTGTTGAACTGACGTGACGATCTGAGCCAGGCACTGTGCTCCACGCTTTTGGTGAAATACGCCTTGACTCCTCACATGGGAGCCCTGAGGGAGAAGGGTTAGCTGTGCAGCTGGGGGTGGGGATTATGAGGCAGCTTCCTTGAGGAGACAGCTAAGCTGGGCCTGGAAGGCAGAAATGAAGCTGGCAGCATGGGGAAGGGGAGGGAGGTCTGTGCAGCAGGGATGAGCACGGCAGAGAGAGGCAGCAAGCTGGCTCAAGATACCCTTGGAGGCCCAGTCCAGTTGGCCCCACCAGGGCTGATGTGTGGGGAGTCCTGAGAGAGGCTGGCTGCAAAGGAGCCCAAAGGAGCAGCCCCCAAGCTGAAGGTGGCCTGTATGTTGGCTGCATCAGCTCTCCCGCGCTGCAGCCTGGGGCTCCAAGACACTGCTTCTCCTGGCCAGCCTTGCCCAGGTCCCCAGCTCCTCCAGCTCCTCCAGCTGCCCTGTGGGACGAGGAACTCTGCTGAACCCAAACAGATGACAGCAGCTCAGACGTCATCAGTCAAATGAATGGACTGTGGGGGCATCAGAAGAGAAAGCAGGCAGGCAAACCAATGAATAACGAGTACAGGTATAAAAAAACCCCATGAATCTAGATGAGGCCCCAGGGCCACGGAACCACCATGACCACTGTGTATAATAGGATAGGAGACATCTTTGTGGATAACTAACTCCGCGCCTACGGGCAGGCAGTTTCTCTGTGGTGTGATTCCCAAGCAGACAAGAAGATCCTGTGAGCCCTCTGAATACACGGGACTCTCATTTCCAGCTGCTTTACTGGCTCATGTCATCCACAATCACTTCCAACCTGCTGTCACATCTACGACCTTGTGTAAAGATGCCCGTGGAGTCTCAATGTCAAAGAAATGGCAGAGAGCGTTGCCTCTACAGCAGTTCCTTGGGCCCCCTCACTCGTAAAAGCAACTAGTACCCTTCTTAGAATCATGAGTAAAACAATCAGGCACTGTTCCCGCAGGCCCCCTCCCTCCCCAGTGCACAAGGAAGAATCCCTGTGTATCATAGGCAAGCACCCGTTCAACTCTGACTAGCACACACACTGGCCCGCACTGCTTTTTCCAGCTTTAGGCCTCACGGTAGGAAGACTAACCATCAGCCAGGCAATGACCCTTAGACAGAGGCAGGTCAAAGGAGGGCCTGGGGTCCCGCAGCCTGTAAGCCTGGGCCCGCTGTCCTCCCGGGTCTGGTATTTGTTTATGCGTCCTTCATCCGTCCATCCGTCCATCCATCCATCCATCCATCCATCCATCCATCCATCCGAACCTACCGAGCAGCTGCTGGGGATTCTTCAGAGAATTAGAATAAGATCTCTGTCTTCCTGAGGCTTACAATCTAGTTGGGGAGGGTGGTGAGGTATTAAATAAGAAGACAGGGGAGCAAGAAGCATATGGCCGTCATAGGGGAAACGGCCTTCCTGGTCACGGTGCCTCTGCACACCCTGGTTTGGGGGCCCAGGCGCAGGGCGGGTGCGGTAAACACCGGGATAGAGAGGAGATGCTGGGAAGTCAGCCTGAGAGAACAGTCAATAACAGCCTCGGGCGAAATCTGACCTATCAACAAGCTCAGGATCCAGCACCAAGGCTATGTCTGGAAGGAGATGTTTCATTTAATGATTTGCTTCCTTTAATTTTTGTTTATTCTATTGATGGTTCCCATGGAATAGAGAAAAGGAGAGAAAGGACCCAGGGTCGGGATCAGGTCATGACTTATCAGCACGGGCCCCTAGTCCACAAGCCCCTCTCTGGCCTTGGGACTCAGGCCACCTTCGTTACTTCCCTGAACTCAGTGACCCTCCAGGGTCAGCCAGGCGTCAGCAGCTGGCTCATTAGCTGGGAGTCATTTAGACTTACACAGCGACGGGCCAGCACCTTTCCTCCAGGGCACCAGCCAATGCCCGTGGTCTGTAGCTCATCTCCCCATGTCAGGGTCTGGCCCAGGGCAGAGCACAATAACCTAGCTGCACATGGGCCTTCTGCCACCAGCTCTAGCCTTGAGAACCTGCTGTATGCAAGGCCCTTCCAGGTGCCTCAAAACTGACTTTGAGTCCTGGCTGGGTGGCTCAGCTGGTTGGAGCATCGTCCCATACACCAACAGGTTGTGGATCTGATTTCGGTCAGGGCACAAACCTTGGTTGTGGGTTCGATTCCAGGTCGGGACACGTAGGGGAGACAACCAATTGTCTCTCAGATTGATGTTTCTCTCTCTCGCAAATAAATAAACATATCTTCAAGTGAGTATCTCTTAAAAACTGACTTGATAAAGAGTGCTGTGGGTGCTCCCACCCCTGCATCAGATCACCACCTCTCCATTCGTTCTGTGGAGTGGCTCTTCTGTCATGCCAATCACGTGGTAACGTGGGGTGCGGTGCTGCCCCAGGGATGAGGACCAGACTCCAGCCAACTGTGCCAATAAAGGCCCCTTCGGGGAAAGAGAGGCTTCCCGCGTGGACGGGTCCGTTACCGGGAGTTAGGCGGCCTCCGGGCCCCTGCCTCCTGCCACCCGCCACCTGTGTCGTGAGCCGCCTCCTGCTGCGCCTGCTGGTGTGTGGTTTAGTCAGTCAGCTCTGGTCCGACTGCACAGACACCCGGGCAGATTAAAGCTGGGTGTGGGGGACCTGCAGGTGTGCAGTCAAGGCAGGCAGGTGGGGCTAAAGTGTTGGCTCGTCTCTGTCCCCATTGCTCTGGGCTCGGTTGCCACGTAAGTCACACCACTGACTGGAGCAGCAAAGAACCTCATGGGACCCAGAGGTGGCCCCACCATCTGCTTTTCACCTTTTTAGCTCCAGGGTCTGCCTCGCCCTCGGTGGGACCTCAGCCCTGGGCAGGTCACCTCTTCCTCTGGGATTCCTCTTTTCCAGTGCCTTTAAAGTCTGTCCTCAGTCGGCCCTGCTGTGACAGCTGGCTGTGGTCCTGAAATGGGGAGGCGCTGTGGGGCTGGGGGAGGTGATCACAGACACAAAGACCTGTGTTCAAGGGCTGGCTCCGTCACTTCCTAGCTGCCTCCCTCGGTGTCATGTCCCTCACCTGTAAAATGACCCCCAGTGCCGTCACCGATCTCCCCTATCCTCCTCCCGGCCAGACACCCAGGAGGCTGCCGCGTGCTCTCTCCTTCACTGGCCTGCCAAGGAATAATGATTTGTTCTAACAGGCAATTCCCACAATTCCCTCAGTGCTTCTTAATCCACTAAGTTGTCTCAAATGCCAAATCTGCGTGTACCGTGCACTGAATAGAAAAATGCCTGTGTGTCATTCTCAAGTATCAACCAGAAGCAACACCGGAGCCCACAGTTCTGTTATCTGCCTTCGGCCACTTGTCTTTAGGGCAGGGGTAGAAATCATGAGCACAGGGAAAATGTGAAAAATCAAGTCCCTGACTATACACGCTGAGAGACTTGTTTTAAACAGGCGAGACCGACCAGATGAACCCACAGTCCCCTTTACGACCTCGTCCACGCTGGGCCACAGTACAACACCAGCCTTTCTTGTTATCCTCCTTCTTAGTCACTCCTCATGCCCCGTTCTCATCGCCTCCTGGTGAACCACGGTTAGGTAAGAAGCCAGCAAGTGCTTCTGGTGCCAGTGATAAGCCTTGGTCCCCTTCGGAGAGCCAGCAAACCACAGTGGGGATGGTTTGGGGCCCCAGCTTCTGCCCTGGGCTGTTCCCGAGGTCTCGTTGCCTCCCTGCCTGACCCCTCCCTCTGACATCTGCCACCTAAGTCCACAGGACGGCCGGGTCCCACTGGGGCCTGAGCCTGGCCCACAGGCAGGAAACCTCACACCCCTGTGGGGCCACCACCAACTGGCCGAGACCCAACAGGGTCCCTCGGGTTAGATGGTCACCAAGCACCAAGGACTCCGAATCATGGCAGAAACGAGACATCACAGATTCCAGGACAGGCCTCCAGACAGACCTGTGCCAAGAATCTCAGCCTCCTGAGCCATCTCAGGACTGAGACCCCCCCGCCCCAGATACACCTTATTCCCCTAACCCAGATGAGGGAATTGAACCTTGATACTCTGGTTCACAGGCCCACACTCAATCCACTGAGCTATGCCAGCCAGGTGCCCCACCTTTGAGAACCTGACACAAGCTACTGCTCCTCACCCCTGCAAAAGGGCTGTGTTTGCGAGCCTTTGAATTTGACTTCTGGGGGTTCACAGGGCCCCTGCAACCCCATGAGACAATACAGACATCTGTGGGCTCAGGCTAAGAACCCAATGTACCTGGAAAAAGGTGTCCAATTTCAATGCCCTTGAGATTTTTCACTTTTCAAAATGAAAAGGGATCTTTACAATTCATAAAAATGTGTTTATCCTAAAACAGCCATTCAATACTAACGTATACAAAGAAGTGAAAACCGTCCAGAGAAACCCACCCACAGTGAACATTCTAGTGTGTGTGTGGGGGGAGGGGGTCCTGCCAGAGCTTAAACCTGTGCTTCTGTCCTTCCTCTGGTGGGAATGGTGACAGTCACTATGGTCCAAGGGTACTGCCCCCCGCCAAAGAGGAACAAATAAGTTTCCTGTGTCTCAAAGGCAGGTACCCCACTGAGACCACCAAACCAAGTGCTCTGGAAGGCTGGCCAGACATCTGCCTTCTGTGAAAAGGGTCAAAAGGAGGAGACAGGTGGGCGGGTGGGAGATTTTGGGGAGGCCACTTCGGTGGAAGAGACGACATGGCCAAGGGAGGGGCCTGCACCCTCAGGTATCTGATGTTGTAATGAGCAGGTGTCCCACTCTTTGGTCGCTACCTGGGGCCGCAGAGAGACAGAGCTCTGGCCATTGGGGTCCAGGCCCTCAGAGGACATAGGAAAACAAGAAAGGGGGGCAGGGAAGGCAACAGGTGATGCTGGAACCTGAACCAGATAAATCCGAGGAAGGGCCCAGGCATCACGGCCGACACCCGTCCCTCCCATCCCGGGGGCAGCCTGGCTCTGCTGGGCCCCAGGGAGGCAGCGGGGGCTGCAGCCACAGTGGTGGCGAGGATGTTGAGCTGGTCCCAGGGCTCTCTGTGTACGCGCTGACTCTGCCCTCTTGTTCTGGATTCAGAGTCTGCCCTCATGGATAAAAAGACTGTGGTACATGTATATAAAATGGAATATTACTCAGACACAAAAAAAAAAGAAATTTGACCATTTACGACAGCATGGTTGGACCTGCAGGGTGTTATGTTCAGGGAAGTAAGTCAGTCAGAGGAAGACAAATACCATATGATTCCAATGACCTGTACAATCTAAAGAACAAAGTAAATGAACAAACAAAACCAAAACAGATTCATAGGTAGAGAGAGAGAAATGGGTGAAAGAGGTGAAGGCCACGACGGGTGCGGCTCAGCTGGTTGGGCGCCGTCCTGCAGAGCCAAAGGCCACCAGTGCATTTCCCGTCAGGACACAGGCCTGGGTTGTGGGTTCAGTCTCTGGATGGGGTGCGTACAAGGCGCAAGGGATTAATGCTTTTCTCTCCCTCTCTTCTCCCTCCCTTCCTTCTCTGTAAAAGTGAATAAATAAAATCTTAAACAAAAAAGAGGTGAAGGGACTAAGAAGCAAATTGGTAGCTACAAAATAGTCATGGGAAGTAAGAAAAGCATAGGAAATGCAGTTGATAATATTGCGATAATGTAAGGTGCCAGCTGGGGTACTGGAAATATCGAGGGGAACACTATTTAAAGTGTATGACTGCCTAACTACTGAAACCAACGCAAAATAAAATCTAAAAAAAGATTCTGCCCTCAAGCCCTCATTCCTGAAGCTGCCCCACCCAGACCCTCCCGGAAGTGAGGGCTGCTGTCGGGACCACACAGCCCCGCCCCCGGCCCCACCTCCGAGGACCACTTACTTCTCTCGGAGATGGACTTTCATTCTTGTGCTCTCTCTCCCTCCCTTTTTAAATGTCATCGGCTTGGAACAGGAGCTCTGTTGCCAAGACAACGAGGAGTGGGGTCTCCGGCTGGTGATGTGAAGGCCTGGGCAGCCTTCCCTGGCTCGCCCATCCCGTGGTTACTGCCACGTAAACACATTCTGAAGCTTTCTCTCCTAATTTGTCTCTCCTCGTACAGTCTTGGCGATGCACAGACACTCTCCTTAACTCACTGACACCTTTTACTAACAACACTTTCTAGTTTTACTAACGAACTGGCTAGTTTCCTCTCCTCTAACTGGGAGATTCCTCTCCTTATCAATCCTGCTGACTATATGGGTACACACACACGTGTGCTCCCATGTAAAAGATAACATGTTATGACAGCCTTCCAAGTCAATTCAGAAGGTCTATGAGATCACGGCGTAATGGATGCAGGGTGTCTACTGTTGGACACCTTGGTGCTTGCTTGTCCCCTTCTTCCCATTATAAGCAAGGCTGCAATAAACTTTCATTAAGGAAAATTTCCTAAAATTAGAAACCAGGAAGGAAGGAAGGAAGGAATAAATGTTTCCACCCAACCAGAAATGACCCACAGAGGCCCTGACACATGCTCTTCTCGTCCCTCCGGTGCCGCTATATGAGCTTAAAATGTTGCGATGAAAGCTGGTTTGTTAGACTTGTGCTGCTTATCTACAGAATTTTCCTCACCTGAAGATATTTAACTCTACGTAGTAGCTGGACATGAAGCATTCAGAGAAAACTCAACACCAGACAGAAAATAAATCTCCACGAAAAGGATAAAAATTAATTTAAAAAATACAAAATAAAAATGTTACCAATAATGATGACACGGGGGATATTATGACAGAGCTCTTAGGTTAAAAATGCAAGCCCTCATTTTTAATTCCTCATTCTATGTGGCTCCAATTCACCAAAATAAAAACCTGGAGGCACCTTATTAAAGCTTTAAAAACAGAGGAGACAGTACATCAGACCCTTGGCATTCTAAGGGTTGCACCCCACACCTTTGCCAACAACACATATCGAGATTTTCATGAATCTCCAAGTCCACACATACCCCCGAGGCATGTGTTTTTCTCCACAGAACACACATCTGACAGAGAGAAGAGAAGGACAAAGACCCTGGCTGGACGGTGCGATCAGGCCTGCTCAGCAACTGAGGAGCTCAGTCCCCACCGTCATGACCCAAATTTGCGCCTCAGCAAAATCCCCGGCACCGCAGGCTCCGGGCCGTCGGGGATGCCCACAGGAGCTGGAGCCGCACACGCCAGCAGGGGCGACTTCAAAGAGCAGCCCGGGTGGAGAAGCCAGGGTCTGAAGACCACGGCAAGGCAAGTGTCACAACACTGAGGCATCTCGCAGGGGCTCTTCGCGGTCCCACTCAGAGGCACTTTTCCTCTCATTTCTACACTATTCTACCAAGCGGGGCTGTTCTCCTTCCCAGCAGATGACAAATGGAATTCGGCATAAGGGAGGGGTGTGGGGGCTGGAAGGTACGGAAAATGATGGTGCCAGGGAAGACAGGTGCCAGGGAACTACCGGACACACACACTCACACACACTCACAACACCACACACCCACTCTTGTGTGTGTACATGCACATACCCCAACTCACACCCCACATACACACACAGCATTCACAAACACCCCTCACACTCTCACACCACATACACACACACACCACTCCCACACACATACGGACACACACAACACTCACCCCCACACACACCCCATACATGCACACAGCACCCCCACACAACTCTCACACGCCACATACCTGCTCACACTCTCACCACTCTCACACACACACACACACACACACACGCACACACGCACACCGCCCACATAGACCTGGTTAAGCTGGGATCATCGGCTGCCCACCAAGAACTCAGGGCACTTAGCTGCCTCCCTTGGCCCAGGGACCCGCCTCTGCTGCTGTTCTGTCTCCTTCGTGGCCTCCCTCCCTCCGTCTGCCCAGATCTCATCTTTTCCCTCTCTCTGCGCCACAGGACACAAAAGCCAGAGCGGGCGAGGACTGTGGAGAGAGAGAGAGCTCACGCTCTCCCCAAGGGGCGGCCCCCACCCAGCTGCTCGGGGACCGTGGGCCTCGGCTTACCTGGTTTTTAAAAGAGGGGCTACAAGTTTATGTGACGTTGCCCAGTTTTAAAACATTGGTAAATAAATTTTAAATGTGAAAACACTGGTGGGGCCAAACAAAACAAATCCACGGGCTGTCGGTCCTGGGAGACCTGGTCTCCCCAGGCCAGGGCTTCATAAACAGTGGGCCCCAAGTCCCCACACAGGGGCTCTGGTCAGGGTTCCTCTTAGCTCAGCCCCCGAAGCCTGCCTGCTGGCAGGACACCGCACCCATCCCCACCCCACCCCTTTGGGCCTTCAGTACCTCCGGTGACCCCAATGGACCCCATCGACTCCCCCCAGCTCTTCCTCCTGCTCTGCCCCAGCCCCCCCAGTTGTCTGGACCTTGTCCTGTGTCTCCTCTTGCTCTGAGTGCTCTCCCTGGGCCTCCTTGTCCAGACCCAGGGAGCCATCAGCCCTGCGTGGCTGACTGCCCAGTCCCTGTCCTGGGCATTTCCCCCAGCCTTTGGCACTCGCGTCCCAGATGAACACAAGGCGTTTAGATAATGAATGAATGAATGAATGAATGAATGAATGCATGAGTGGACAGGTGAAGGAAGCATCTGCTGATCTACCTGAACCAGACTCCCGCATGCCCCTGAGCTGCCTCCAGCATCGACCCCCCCACCGGCCTCTGAACCGGGAGCACCCAAATTTGTGTTCAGTAGATTCACCCAGGGGCTTGTTAAAAATGCAGGTTCCTGGGTTCCACACACACCAAGATTCTGAGTTTGAAGGCAGGGCTCCAAAGTGTGCACTCTCTTTTGTTTTTGGGACAGGTGTTCGTTCTAACAAGCTCCCCGGGTCACTCGGATCGAGGAGCTCAGGAGACCACACTGCGGCAAACACCGCGTGGAACTGTGGTCTTTCTGAGACACGAGGCCGATGGTGTCTTCCCTGCCCCAGTGGCTCCCTGCTCCTTCAGGAGAGAACGTGGAGACGGGGGTGGCCTTGGCCTTTGTCCACTGTCACAGCTACGCACAGGGGACCAGCTGCCTGTGCATTCCCATTCCCGGCAGTGAGGCACCCCCTTCCCGCTTCCTTCTCGGCTCCTACTCTTCCCTCAAGGACAAAGCTCAGATGTCACCTCCTCTGGGAGTCTCTCCTGACCTCCAGGTTGGATTAGCTTCTTGTCCTCTATCCTTCCACATCCCCCTGCCTTAAGTGATTTTGAATTCATTCTATTTAGCAAACATACAGGCAGTGATTACTATGTGACAGGCACTATTCTAAGTGTTTTGTATCAGTTTTCTTAGTCCTTTACTGACCCTATGAAATAGGACTCTCATTATACCCATTTTACAGATGAGGAAACCGAGGCACAGAGAGGGGAAATAGTGTGCCACATAGCTGGTAAGTAGAGGCCAGGGATTTGCCCCTGGCAGTCTGGCTCCTGTGTCCCTGTTCTTTCTCGTGTCCTCACGCTGCTACCTCTTACCTGTCCTGGCACTGAGCACACTGTGTTGCAAGTGGCTGCTCCTGACTCTCCACTAGACGCAGGGCTCCAGCAGCCCTGGAGAGACGATACTCCCAGCCCCGGCCTAGCACACAGCGGAAGCTCGAGGGCTTTGCCAAACAACGATGTGGCACATGCTCATGACACCGCATCCACAAGGAATGAAATCATAAAACCTCGGAGTCTGAAGAGACTGTGAATGGGATCAGGTGCAATGACCTGCCTAACCATCCACTCTTCGTAGAGCGACACTCCAGAGGTGGCACACCACGCGTCCCACCTCTGTGCAACACTGACGCTTGGCTGAAACGTGTCTCCACGGTCCCCCACAACAGGCCCAGCTCCTCTTGCAGAAAGGGCTCTCCGGATACTGAAGAAGTGGCTTTCACTTCCGCAGGGCAGCCCTGCTCTCTTCCACCTGGGGACCTGCATCTCCAGTCCACCTTTGACATCTCACTTGGAACCTGCTCTGGTCAACTGGGGCCCTGCCCAAGAAGGTGACCTCCAGATACAGGTGCCATGTGCCCAGTTCACATGAAGCCCTACCATGGCCAATGAACTCTGATACAAAACAAATAAACGTATAATGTATTCCCTTTCCCCTCCTCCCACAGCTACAGTAACATAAGCCTTAGCAGCCTTTGGAACACCAAGAGCCCTGGTTTCTCAGGGTGGTGCATTGCCACAGGACTCTATACTGTTGCTAAAAGGTTTATGCTGCCTTGGCAGATGTGGCTGTGTTGGCTGGAGCATCGTCCTGTAAACTAAAAGATTGCAGGTTCAAATCCCAGTCAGGGAACATGCCTAGGTTGCAGCTTTGGTCCCTGACTGGGGTGCATACAAAAGGCAACCAATCAATGTTTCTCTCTCACGTTGATGTTTCTCTCCCTCTCTTTCTCCCTCCCTCCCCCTCTATCTAAAATCAGTGGGCTTGTCCTCGGGTGAAGATTTAAAAACAGAAAGGTTTATGCTGATTATGCCTCCAGAGGCCAGGGGTTTCCCCACAAGGTTTCCGTTCTCACACTAACATGGCAAAGCAACAACCGCCGCGGCAACGACGATCTACTCCATTTCACAGAGGAAGAAACAGGCTCTGGAAGTCAAACCCGCCTGAGGGCACCCAGCTGCTGTGCGGCCGGACACGGGGCTGCGACCCCAGGGCTGCCTGCTGTCGGCTGCCATTTTGGGAACGCGGGTGGGAACCCAGAGAAATGAGCATGAAATGAGCACTAAGCAAAGGCTGTGTACACGCAGAGCAGGAAAACGGACGACTACAAACGAGCAGAAAAAGAAAAAACAACTAATCATTCACGACTCTTCACGTCCCAGTGGTCTTGCCCTGTTGCCCTAAAACAGTTCCTCAATTTATTTAAGATGTTATTTTTCTCTTTGTGCTCATTTTAACTGGATTAACTAGAGATATTTACACCTACTTGTTCCTTTCTACAATTTAAATATCAGGAATTTCAGAATGTCCCTATTTCAAAACTCAAAAGCATCAAGGACTTGAAAATACAAAATTAATGATTTTTATTAAAGGCTATAAGCAAATAGCTAATTATTGGTACCATTTAAAATAAACATATTTTGAGAAACTAAAAACTGTATCTTAAACTTTTTTATCCTTTTTCTGAGACCCATGCCCCCAGAGTGTAGAGAAATACCCAACACCCGTAAGCACTTAATGAATATATGTGGGATCACAGACATTCTTTCTGTGTTAAGAGAAAGAAAAATGCTTATTTAAACAACCCAATTTTTAAAACTGTAACCTGGGTCAGAACTGTCTCATGTTCAAAACATCGGAAAAAAGAAAATTACCAACAGGACAAAATATATAATCATTGCAGAAAGCAAATAAATAAAACTGTAGTGTTTACTTAAAGCATGAGAAAACCAAGTTTTATCTTATTGCCTAAAATATATTCCCTAAAAGGATTGTACATGCTAATCCAGTATTCAAAATTAGCCAAAAGAAATGGTGAAGAAAAAGTCCATATATTTCAGGGTAGGAATGAAAACATAAGTATCACTCTAGCATATACCTTTGTATCATGAATTAGCAAAGTTTCTAACACCATAAAAACGAGCAACCAACAAAGCAATTAGAGAAATAAAGCAGTTACCCACAGAAATGGGTAAATCCCCAAATTACATTTTACCTAGAAGCAGAAGAGCAGTAAGAACACCCATATCTTCACTTCTTTCCGAACTCCAACGCATCCCAGAAGAAAAGAGCTCAGACCTACACAGGCTAATTTACCCTGCAAAATTTTCCTTTCAAAAAGTATGGCTGCAAATTGGCTCTCCCAAAACAGAAGTGACTTTCACAAGAGTTATATAAGCAAAACACACAGGCCAACTCAGTGATGTGGAAACCACCTCATGCAACAGAAACGCGGCAAACACAAGTAACTCCCATTCACGTCTCAGATCCTGGCAGCTTCTCAGGATAAAAATCAAGGCTGATTGTAACCTCCTAGCTCTCCAACCAAAGGATGGAAAGTTTTTAATGAAAACTTATACACAATTAAACGACAGAGAGCCCTAACAAACTCTGTAGGAAGAATTCATATTTTATGGGTGGTTAACCATCTGAAGTATTTTTAAACTTCCTATGTCCACTTTCTCTCGACCGCTTTCCCTATTATGGAAGGACGAAGTGAGTATTTTAAAGTCCCTTTGCTGTTCGAAGCAGGCTGTCAAATGCAGCAGACGCATGCACGGAGTCTGTCACACCCTGGGGGTCGATCAGGGAAGCTTGCTCAAAGCCGCCTCTCTGCAAACCTCCAAATGCCAAGTCTTTCCCACTTTCTGCGGTGCACTTGGAACATCCCACTCGCCAAGCCACCTGCTCATCTTTCCATCGTTCAAACTGTAGCAGAAATGCCACCTCCTCACAGAGCCGTCGTCCTCGGTGGTGATGGGTACCAAGCCCTTGTTTCCCACCCACCCAGGTGAGGAGGTAAATGGAGGGAAGGCAGGCGTCAACAAAAACGCCGTTCCCAACATGGCACAGTTTGTTGACTGCAAATATCAGCACCAGAGGGAAAGGGAACCAGAGCAGCCTGCTTTTTAGAGCAGGAGATTCATTCATTCATCTAACAAGCATTCGTAAAACACCTACTGCGTGTTGGGCAGTGCAGCTCCTCGGGGACAGAGGGAGGAAACAGGACGTGGTTCCTGCTCTCAGAGAGCAGACAGTCTTGTAGCAGGAAGAGATACGTGAACTGAAAATCACGATACTGCGAGTTTAGTGCAAGGAGGGCAACAGGCTCAGGACACTCTGGTTGTGTGTCCAGAAGCACCCGGCTTGGTTGGGGCTCATGGGAGGTCACTGCAGGAGAAAAGGACTGAGGGAACCAGGCGGAAGAGAGGGAGGGAGGGAGGCGAGGAGGAGAGCACTCCAGGCGGAGGGGCCGGTGGCATCTGACATCTAGGCATAGACATCAGGCTGGATATGAAGAGACTGCCAAGTAAGTGGGTAACACCGCATCATCGAGTCCATGGTGAGAGGGGCCACAGGACGGCAGAGGGCCTCTGAGACCCTATGGGCCACCTCTGAAGGGTTACAACCAAGGGGGTTAGGGCTGGATCTGTGTTTGAGGATGGCTACTCTTAGGGGAGGGAGCAGTGTGGTGCACAGATTTGAACCCAATCTGTGCACAGGCTCCTAGTGAAGGTCAAAGTGCTGGGCGGTGAGGTCCATGTCCTGGCTTCCTTGGCTGCACTCATGCCTCGCTGCACGTAATTTCCCACGCACAGTCCCTGCTGTCCAGGGAGCCGAGTGTTACACCTACTGCTCCCACTCTCCCCAACAACTCCAGCCTCACGGCTCACTGAACAGAAGACAGACACCTACCCTCAAAGAATCAGCCAGAGAGGGCCAAATACCTCTGCTCTGTGTGGCTCGGTATGACGAGAAAACAAGCTGGGTCACTCTGTGTCTTGCCTTGGGAATTTAACAGTCCAGGAATAACCAGGCAGTTTAGGAATGTGTGCAGAAGCCAAAAACAGGTCCCAAGGCCTAGTGAGCGCTCTTGTTCCTGGTGGCCAAGACAGACTTCCAGAACAGCTGCTCAGTGGTTCAGGGTTCCTGCCCCCGGCCCCCCCCCCCCCCACCGCCATCAGCAACAATAATAAGAAGACTCGTTGTTTTAAATCCCCCTGTTCATTTGGACAACAAAGGCTCTGGGCTCGCGTGTTTGTCTGGAGGACTCTCGGTTTCCGAGCGAAGCCCCCTCCCCTCCTGGATACTCACAGAACTGCAGGCTGAGGCTCAGGAAGGCCAGCAGCGCAGCAAGGGCCAGCAGCAGCAAGAAGCGGTTGCGGAAAAGCATTATTATTTGTTCTATCTCCTCTTCATGGTTTCACCTCAAATCGGGAACATGCCCTGTGAATAAAGCAGAGACAATAAGCATGTGTTCCGAGGTGGAAAACCAGATTTGCCAACTGAAAATAATCCAATTAGCCCAGGCCTCTGGCAGACGAACACGAATCCTGGTGGGAGAACCCTAGCAAGCACAGTTACATCTTTGCCCCCAAACGAGGCCTTGCCAAGAATGCATCCATCAAATTAGTGAGAGGAAAGCAATTCGTGAATGGTTCATTCGTGTGATATCAACAGGGAATGGGATACTTTACAGCATGACCTTCCCAAAGAAAAGCGTGAAGGACATTTATTGAGCACAGACAGTGTGCCAGACAACGAAGTGTTTCCCGGGACCAGCTCACGCTCACCCTGTTCTGACCCCCAACTTCTAAGTCTCCAACTTTTCTGGATGAACATTTTGCGAAGATGACTCTGGTCTTCTTTATTTTTAACATTAACCTGAACATCAGTCACTGCTGCCTGACCCACGGTAGCGCCTTTAGGGACAGCTAGGGGGTGCCAGAGGAGTCATTCCTACACTAAGCAGCCCCCTCTACTGATTAGAGACCTTTTCCCATCCTGACCATTGAGGTACTTCAGCTGCATCCACGGGTTTTTCTGCAGCCCGACCACTCATTCTAATTTCCATTAACCACCTCAGAACTGTGTAAAAGGGCTTAAAAAATGTCGGATGAGGTCCTAAATGGCACTTCTGTGGAAAAAAAGTGAATGTTTGCGATAGGCTTTACCCCATCGTTCTCAGATACCAAGCCTCTTTCCTGTTCTCCCAGGCATTTAAAACAGAACTAGAAAATCACAGGAGAAAAGGGCCCTCAACTAGAATAAAATGAAAACAGTCATTCCCAACTGGATTTTATTGGCATAATCTTTTCCTCCTTCAAACACAATCTCCTTCAGACCTCAGATAGACACGACCAGATAAAACCTCGTCTGCTGATGCGTGAGGGACGTACAACTTTGTGATCGTACTAAAACGGCTCAACTGCACACTGAGTAAATTGTGTGCCATGTGGATGCCATCTTTTTTTTCAAGCACCTATCTGCAGGGATGAAGCAGCAGCCAGAGCCCTGGAGTCCCTGGGTCCCCGCCCACACAAGGACTCTGTGCTCAGGAGTTTGAGAACCATTCCTCTAAGGGATACACCATACTTTCTGCCCATAGAGAACATTTGCTAAAAGACTGACGGAAATGCACGTGTACCTCACAACTGAGCCTGGACACCTGCGGCCAGCATCTCTGTTGACCAAGAGATCCCAATTTTACACCTTCAAAGGAACACTGCTTCTGTCCCTTTGGTTACTGCCCTTCACCAAGGGCCAGTGCCTAGTGTCCCAAAACACCTGCACCTCTTCCTGGGACACACCCCCCACCCTCGCCCTGGTGGTGTCTCTTGCTTTAGCACTTCAGAGACCAGATCTGCCTCTTGGTCACTCTGCACTTGGGAGCGGAAGGTCAGGGCCTTCCTTTTGGTGCTGGGCCAGGTCTGGCCTCTCAACCACTTCCTGTCTCCAGCCACTTGGGGGATTTTCCATGACAATTACCACGTCTGCGCTGTTTGGTTCTACTTGACACTACTTTTTCATGGGAGGGTGAACCACGAGATGGTTCCGAGTTGTCCTCCCACGGGCATTGGGAGGAACCAGCTGCCGCTTGCTGAGTTAAATCTCAGGCTTACAGCATGGCAGAGCTGTTGCGGTGATGAGCCCCAATCTGTTCCTGCCTTTTGGGATCAATGGCCTGTACAGTCTCCTCCCGCATTGTGTCTAAGCTTGGAAGAGGTATTGGCTTCGGCCAAAGGGACAATAGCAAGTGAGCTGCAAGCAGAGGCTTGGTAAGTCCGTATGTATTGAGGCCTGTCCTCCTTTGCTGCTTTTGGAACTCTAAGACCACCATGTGAAGACGCCCAGCTAGTGGCTGGGGAATGACAGACCGTGTGCAGCCGAGGCTGCAAACAACCAGCCTGCCAGTCACCACGCGTGTGAGCAAGGTCCTCCCAGGCCATCCAGCCCAGCCACACCACTAGTAGGTGGCTATCAGGAGGGCCCATCCAGACTAAAACAACCACATGGCCAACCCACGTATCAGCAGCAAACATGATGGTTGCTGTTGGAAGCCACTATGTTATGGGAGCTTGATACAAACCAAAAGAGAATCAATACAATAAAGAGGAAATACCTGGCATGTTTACTAGGACTCTCTAAGCCAGGGCCTAGAGATCCATATTCTTATCTCAGGCACCACATGCAAAGCTCCAAGTTATCTACACTCTTCAATATGCTGAGTGCTGTTGGGGAAAGGGGCTATATTTAGTTCTAGATTTAAAATCCTGAGAATGTTGGTTAACCAGATGGCTGGGCTCACATGGTCTCCTAACTGCTTTTAGTTTTCAGGATACTGGCATCTCTGCACATGCAATGCTGTTCATTTGACAACACAGGCCTCAGTCTGGGCACACCCCCCTTTCCCCTTGATACCGCCTGGGTTCCTATAACCTCTCCCTTCCGACTCTCCTTTGGCAGCTGCCAAATGCCAGGTAATGGTCAGAGTATTGTTACCTCCACTTGTGCTGGGGACCAGCATGGTGGGATCACAGCCCTGGGTGTGTGCACAAAGCCGAGGGGGTGGGGTGGGAGGGACAATGACACTGGACTCCGCAACACACGTCTCCTTTTCGAGCCTATTTCTTTGGAAGCTTGGGAGGAAGGTCATGCTTTGTTCTGAATTTTTGAAAAATGACTATAACGTGACATAATCCAAAATTCACATGGATTAGAAGACATCTGTGTTTGCAGCTGGAGTTAGGCCTCCATCTGACATGTGTGTGTGCACCCATGTTCATGTCCAATGTGGGAACCAGGTGCACGACTCTGCCGGGGCGTGTCTTCACTGGGGCCGCTTCCTCGGTGAGAGGGACTGAGAGGAGCCCTGACGCAGTGGCAAGGAGGCGGGTAGATTTGTGCTAGTTCCCTGCTCAGTGGCTTGTTCTCTGTGTGCCCTCCCCACAGCGACCTGACTTCACTTCTCCGACTCCAGGATCCGGCTTTCACAGGAGCAGGGGGCTGAGCCCACAGAGCAGAAGGGTGGTGAGGAGCAACTACGGTCATTTGCAGAGGAGTGGCGCAGAGTCACCATGCTGGGTTGGCCTCCTCGGTTCTGCAGGAACCTCACAGCATCATCAAAACACAAAAATCACCCCCCCACCTCCGAGCTGCCGCTTCTGCCCCATACTGCGGTTCCTCTTCCAAATCCTGGCCACCGCCACTTCCCTACTGGCCGGCCCAGCCACAACCCACAGGGCAGGCAGCCGCAGGGCAGACAGCTACGTGTGCCGCCCACTCCTGGCGAGTCTTCTCCAGGGGCTGACTCATCTCTGGTACCTCCACCTGGCCACAGGCTTTCTGCCTGGAACACATGTGTCAGCTTCTGCTGAGTCCTTATCTGAGGAAGACGACATTACTGGTCAACGGGCTCTCTCCATCTCTGTGGCTCCTGTGTCCACTCAAAAAGTCACACAATCCATGGATCCCCTCTGGCCATCTTCCAGCACATTCCTTCCACGGGAGTCTGTAGACACACTCCTGGGGTTGGCTGCAGCACCTCCGGACACTCCACAGTCTGGTCCAGGTCACGCACTGTGACAGCCAGGTCTCTGGTCCCACAGAAGAAACCCCACAGCCCACTCACAGCCCAGGAAAGAAAGCCCCTGGCACAAGTCACTGCTCCCTCAGCGGGCTGAGACGCTGTGGGGGTGTGACCGACTCTGGCCGGCTCCCACAGCCCCTGACCCCCAGACATCGCCGTCTGGGCAAAAGGTGCTCCAGGCTCGACGTGGCATCACAGCCAAACCCAATTCCTATAAATATTTCAGTGGAAACAACTGCGTTGTGTCCCAGGCTGAACACAGAACCGTGGCCAGTCATCAGACGTCTGCTGGGCACGGCCTTGGTCCCCCCGAGCTAAACCGGCACAGTGAAAATGTCTTACATCCAGAAACACAATCGTTACTCTGAATTCCTGGCGAAACAGAAAATAATAAAACAAACAGAACTCAGCCAACTGTAGTTCAGCCTTACAGTAGCTCTGAACAGTAAAACATTTTAAAATATAATTTTGAAAAAAAAAGTACTAGCGAATGGGCACTTCCCATTGTATTATGGCACATACCTTTTCCTGAATGAAGAGAGAGAAGGACTACGTCGAAGGCATTTTTAGAGGCTGCCATTCTACCACCAGGGACTTCCAAAGCTCAAGCCCGGGCCTGACTTTTACCTTGTAAGAGCTAGAAATGTCACATGTAGTGACTGTGGCCTCAGGGTCCCCCTCAGTGTAGATAGCATTTAGGGTTTTAAATATAGCCATAACTGCTTGGAAAAAAATGTGCATTCAATTATCTCTCATTTGTGTCATTAAAATACCATTGCCAAGATAGAAAGATGGTATTAAAGAAAATACTTCAGACGTATTATATACTTTGATTTTTTTTCTTGGTCCTAATCATTTTGGCCTAAGTAAATACAGTATTATAATTTTTAAAAAGTCTCAGGTCTATAATTGTGAACTAAGTATGAACCAAGCAGAGATAAAAGCTTTATCTTAATAGTCCTCTCTCTGCAAGGTTACCTCAAACTACAGGGTAGTTGCAACATCAGAGATGCTTGGCTAAGAATCAACCAACCTTAAAGTCTGATGAATGACAGATTCCAGAGCCTCCTGAAAAGCCCAGGCTCTGGGACAGGCCCCCAGGAGGCTGTGGGCTCCCAGCCAGCATTCACATTCCAGTCATTCAAATTCCAGCTAGTTTGCAGGCTCAGTTCTAAAGGCTGAATCCAATTCGTTCATCTAGTCAGTCAATTCAGAACAACGTATTTATTTCCCAGGAGCCACTCTGTGTCGGGCACCATCTGAAGTGCTCAGGACACAGGATGGGTCTCTGCTATCTTGAAGCTCACAGCTGAAATGTACAAAAGCATTTATGGTACAAATGGTATGAGATCTAGGAACTGCTTTAAAATATTGGGAGGGTGTCTGAGGGGGAATTAATGAAGCAAGGTTGACAAAATGCTGACGGCTGTTGAAGCTGGGTGACAGGTCCGTGGGGGTGTGTGGCCTGATCCTCTCTGCTTTTGTGCACACTTGAAAGTAAAAGTTTTCTAAAAGGTGTAAAGAGAGCCCTGGCTGGTGTAGCTCAGTGGATTGAGTGCAGGCTGCGAACCAAAGGGTCACCGGTTTGGTTGCCAGTCAGGGCACATGCCTGGGTTAAGGGCCAGGTCCCCAGTGGGGCGCATGTGAGAGGCAACCACACACAGATGCTTCTCTCTTTCTCCTTTGCTATCCCTCTCTCTAAAAATAAAATCTTTTTAAAAAAAGGTGTAAAAAGAAAGGAAGCTCACAGTCTGATCAGTGGAACACTGAGTAAATATTGGGCTGGCCAAAAATATCCATTTAGTTTTTCCTGTATGATGGCTCTAGTAATGCTTAGTTGTCTTTAAATGCATTTGGAAGAATTTTGTTAGATTGTATTGTGTCCTATCAGTGTGTATTTAAAAAAAATTATCAACGTTGGTGAATGTTTGTACAGCCATTTTAATATTAAAGATGGAAGAATCCATGCAACATTTTTGGCATATTTTGCTTTATTATTTCAAAAAAGGGAAAATTGCTACTGAAATGCAAAAAATAGATTTATGCAGTGTATGGAGAAGGTGCTGTGACTGGTAGAACATGCCAGAACTAGTTTGCAAATTTTCTTGTCACTACTGACATTTTAGCCAAACAATTCTTTGCCGTGGGGCTGTGTTATGCACTGGAAGACGTTTAGCATAACACCTGGCCTCCACCGACCGGGAGCCGACAGCAGGAGATAGGCAACATACTCAAAATATCTAAACCAATACAGTGATTGGTGAAAATTACAAAATGTGTCTCTTATTTTATGGAAAATACCATACGGACTTTTTGGCCAACCCAATAATATAAACAGACCACTGGGCCATAGGAAACCAAGGCCAACTGGGAAGCGGGACGGGGAAGCGGAGGGGGCCTGCCCCTGGCCCAGAGAAGGCGGGCAGGTTTCCTCCAGGACGCTCAGCCAGAGCTCAGTCCTGAAGAGCAGATTGGAACTGCTGCATTTGTAATTGCATTTTAGGGAAACAAAATGAACCAGAGAAACAGCACTAAGACTATACTGATGTACCGACTGCAGGGGGCAGGAGAGTTTGCACCATTTGTGAATGAGAGGAGCCAGAGAGGGGAGGCAGCTGCACCTGCACTGAGCTTGCTGTGTCTGGGAGGGATGGCTGCCCAGGGTTTCCACAGCGGCAGGGCAGGGGAGCCCTCCCCTTGTCTGGGTCTGTTTCCCCATTCGAAGGCTTTGCTTGGGGTCTGGCACCCGCAGGCAGGTGAGCTGCAAAGGTCGACTGTTTCCTGGAGCAGCCCCTAGGGCTGGAGGAGGAAAGTGCCCCGGGGACTTTCAGGACTCTTGGTCTTTGGGGCGTAACACAAATCGAGGGAGGGAAGGAGCAAAGTCCCCTGGATTCCTGCAGGATGAATTCATTAAAAAAGGAAACAATGGGAAAATACTCAACGTGCAAGTCTTGTGAAGAAAAGGAAGGACAACTACGGAATACGCCGAAGGCTGAGGAAAGCCTTTAGAAGATGCACCACAGGAAGCAGAAGGAAGCCCCAGAAATGGGCCGACTCGCCCTCTCCAGGGATTTAAAGAGGACTGTCCCGGAGTCCCATGAGGCACCCGGACCCTGAAGAAATGCTAAGGGGAGCTGATGAGCTGGAAAGGCTCAGGGAAGCAAGAGGAAGAGCAGGAAACAAGTCTGCGATGATGCACTGGAAGCAAAGACAGCTAAGCAGACGTCCTTACCCGGTGCGCTTAGGGCCTAGACATTTGTTTAAATCTGAGAGTAAAATCTGTTCCCTGCTTTCTTCCCATTAGCATTTTCTGATGTATGTTTTACCTTTAATCATCTGGTGAAATTTTGGTTTTGGTAGTTTCCTTGTTACAAGCATCTCACTGTATTTTGTGTCTTGACCCATTCTCCAGTCTATTTGGTTGGGAAGTTTCATGCAAATGCACGAAAATACGTTTATTCTATATTGTAAAGTAAAACCTAACAAGTTACAGAGTATCTCGTTTAGTATCAGCTCCCAGGTGGAGGAGAAAAGTCCCAAATTGGGTGTGTGCGTGCATGTGTGTATACATACCTTCGTATACACATACATCAAAAACTTAACTGTGCTTATTTCTGTGTAGTGTGAGTTTTCTTTTTTAATGAACAGGTGTCATAGACAGAATGAAAAATTTTTTAGTAAGTAAAAGAATCAAAGAATTTGCAACCAGCTTGTAAGGGCAGTGGGGGCACCTAAACGCTTGATGAAATAACTGTTAAAATGTTAAATTACCTCAAATCACCTCTGGATCTCTTAGCCAGAGGAATACAACTGGCACAACTGGCAATTATTACATAGAAAAAGAAAAGTCTCACTCCCCCTGCCCGGGCCAGCCAGCGTACACAGTGACCTGAGGAGTCCCTCCCCCAAGGGGAATAAACACACCCCTGGGAGGTCCCAGGGGCACAAAGGCTGCAGGTCAGAGCGAGGGTGGGGGTTGATCCCAGGATGCAGGCTACCAACGGGGGCCAACTCGAGGCACAGGCCTACCCTTATTTTCTAGGCCAGGGTTTTATCTCTTCTCGGCACCAGCCTCCTTGGGGAACAGAGAACTGGAGCAGGCCCAGGGCCTCTCTGCTCTCCTCAGCAGGGGCCACACCTGGAAGGACGCCTAACAGCCACGTGGGGCCTCCCACAGCGGACACTCCCAGGGCTTGTCTCTTACCAGGTCCTCTGCCCCTGTAGGACAGCCTGTCTTCCACCCCGGAGCAGTGAGGGGTGATGTAATCTGGGACAGGAACGGGGTAACCACTGGGTGGGAGGGAGACAGCGCCGTGGATCAGTCCCACAGCTGGCCCTGGATGAAGGTAGCATTAGGCCCAGTGCTCTATGGCCCTGCTTTTCAGGACTCACTATAACCTGGCCACATACCACAAGTCCCACCCCATGTCCCAGTTCCTCCCATACCACACAGTTCAGAGCATGGGCCTTGGGGCCAGCGAGCTAGGTCTGGAGCCCTTCCCCAACCCTTGCTGAGCCACAGCTTTCCCATCTGTAAAATGGGAGCAATCACAGAGGCCATCGCATTGATGGTAAAAGGGTTAGTGAGGTTAACCTGCGTTCGGGACAGAGCACAGTACCTGGCTCCTCAGAGATGTTCAGTAGAAGTTAACAGTGACTTCTCTTGTGGTTTTAACACCCACCACCCACGTGTGACACACTAACCCTGCTTGCCCCTGTCTCTACCTCCACTCTAGAAATAGAATGCCCGTGGGACCATGCTGGACAAAACCAGACTTTGAAGAGGTTTAAATGCCACTTGGTTCAAGTCCCTTGGCTGACCAGCAGAGAGGCCAGGCCAGGTCAGAAGCAGCACAAGGTTCCCGGTGGCTCAGGGAGGTGGCTCTCAGGGCTGCGACTCTTGCCGCACAACCACATGGTGGCACCCAACACTCCGTCACCTTATTTCTCTTCATTAGGGGACACAGTACGTGGTGGACATTTCTAACTACCCACCAATATCTATTTTCTTCTCCTTCCTAACAGAATCCTCTAGGTTTTAACCGAATACATGGCCACCCCACCAGAGATAATATTCCCCAGACTTGGAATTCCCCTTGGAACGAGTGTCAGACTTGTGTAAACAAGTTCTGAACAGTGAGTAGTGACTGGAGGTAGTACGTGCGGTCGCACTGTGACCTTCCTTCTCCCTCCCCAGTCTCCGAGTCACTGCCCTGGTGACAGGCAGCCTTCCTGGTGCACCTGAAGACATCCTAATGGATGATAGAGAAAAACCCTGGGTGACCCCTTGGTGCAGGACCCCCACTTCCTTGACTGCCTACCATCTTAAATTATTTCAGGAGAAAAAAATCAATCCCACAAATACCTTTTAAAGTCATTGTTATTTCAATTTCTGTTAAAGCGGCCAAACCAATATCCTCAATAGAGCTGGCCACTAACATGAAAAGACATTGGCCTTCTTCCTGGGGCCCCTGCTAGGAAGTGATGGACACGCATGTACCCGTATGTGATGAATGGCGCTGGGCGGGCGCTCTGGTCACTGACCAAGCTGAATGTCACTCTCATATAGGATATGAATGAGACGTGGTTATGATAACCTCTGTTCTTTCGAGTTTTATTTTTTGTTTTACCTTACTTTCTGCATCTATGATGATGGCTTGCCTACATGTAACAGGAAACAGTAGCTAGTGCTACGGGACTCATCAACATTCTCACATAAGGAGCCATAGTATCAGGAAGAGCAGCTCTAGGATCAGTTAAGGCAGCAACTCGGTGGCATCATTAGGAAGCCAGGGTCTTTCCCTCTCTGGGTGCGCTGCCCTCTTCTTGTCTGTCCTATCCCTAGGATGGCTGCCCTCAAGGATCATAAGACTGTGGCCGCACTCGTGCTTGGCAAGCTGCACATTTTTGCTGGAAGCAAGGATGCCTTCCCAGAAACCCTCCAGTGGACCACCCCAACCGTATAATGGCCAGGGCTGTGTCACGGGCCCATGCCCAGACCAATCACTGGCACTGGGAACAGGCCACAACAACTGGACACAACCAATCAGGGTGCACCCCCCTGGGGAGGTCCACACAGGGAGGGAGAAGGCGGAGACCTGACCAGAATCGGAGTTCTGTTCGGAACAAGGGAGCAAGGGGGTGCCGGCAACAACCCACACATGCTGAAGACCTGACAACACACATAGTTACCCTAAAAAGTTATCCTCAAACCCAGCCCTCTGATGACAGTGGCGGTACATTTCAGATCTAGCGATCAGCGCTCGTACAGTCATAATTGCACGGTTATGAGCCGTCGGTGCTGGTGTGCTCAGGCAGAGTTCGGCAGTGACCAACGGCAGAGCAGCATCCGCCAGCCTGCAGGGGGCGCCCGTCCTGCCGACGAGAACTTCAATCCCTGTTCTGCCTGTGTCTGAATTCGCAGCATGAATTATTTACCAACTGTTTCTCTCCAAAAAGGATTTGCGGCAGATAATCTGCAGATTAAGGTTTTTTTTAAATCCCTGAAACGAACGGTTTCTTCCCTTCATTTGTGAACTACATGTTCCCACTACTCCCTCCATCGAGTTTTCTTTCCAGCTCCGGGTGCTCACCATTTCTCCGCACCACAGCAGACCGAAATAACTAACTCACCAAGCCTGGATTTTCACTGTCATGTGCTCCTCAGTGACTTTTCCCCGACATTGTCGGAGAAGGTTGTGTTCCATCAACTTCTCTGCTTTGTTCTCTCTTTAGTTTTAGAAGTAGCTACGTATAAAACCGGCGTTCTTATTTTAGAATATTGAGAACAACTCAAGTATCCCATCAGCAAAAACGAAGAACGTGCAGTTGGCAGGATTTACTCACCACAAAGCCACTTGAAAAACATGTCTGATTCTTTTTTCTTTGGCCAGCAAACTGTATCAAAATGTCAAGAAAAGCACACGAGGATTACACAGGCAGGGCTGTAAAGCTACAAATACGAGTGGTGTAAAATGAATACTCACATGGGAAAAGCCACGTTTTTAAAGGCAAAAGCAAAGCGGTTACGAGGGCCTGAAAATCGCAGCTGGGCAATATGAATAGGGCACACCTGAAGTACAGGCTGTCAAGGCCACTCACACCTTCTGAAAGCTGTATTTTCTATGTGAACAATACCACACAGAAACAGCATTTTGCTCTGGAGGGATCCACGAATGGGAGCACTCATGCAATCCACAGATCAGGGCATCTCGCCCCACCTTTTTGGGGCTGGGAGCACACTCACCTGCAGAGCTTTGACAAAAGCCTGTGCTCACTGCCAGCCCTTCCATGACTTGACCGTGGCAAAGCACGGGGCGCCAGGCTGTGTGTGGGTAGTAACCGATGCTGGTGCCTGCGGGCAGGAACGCCATGCCCTTAAAACATCTTTTGTGAAACTGCTGGCTGGTTTGGTGGGAGGCTGGTATAATGACTGTCAGTACAGAATGAGCCCTCCTGCCCAAGGAGGCAGGTGGTCCAAGTGTGGGTGGCCACTGGCAAGGGGCAGTGTGGGGCGCTGACCTCTAGGAAAACTCCACATGCTGAGAACCAAGTATTCTCTGATTCAGATACCAAAACAAGCTTGTAAAACCTTTGTTCCCACCTTTGTACTTATGAAAAGACAGAACAGAGTCAGAGCTAAGAGTGGTGTGACATAGGAATCATAGACATTTAGCTTGGGAAGGAATCTGATGTGCTATCTAGCTCCAGCTCCCTTGCAGTAAAGTGGGGAATAACACTGTAATAAGCTCCAAAACTTTGATTCAGCTCAAGTAAAAGCTGTAATGAAACAGAAGCCCTCCCCAAATCAGTAGTTCTTATCATCGCAGTGGTGAAGAACTGAAAGCTTTTCCTCTAAGATCAAGAGAAGGATACCCACTCTCACCACTTTTATTCAACTAGCCAGAGCAATTAGGCAAGATAAAGAAAAAAAGGCATCCAAATCAGAACGGAAGAAGTAAAAGGAACTCTATTTTCAGATGACATGTTATACATATAAAACTTTAAAGACTCTACCAAAAAACTATTAGAATAAACAAATTCAGTAAAGTTGCAAGACACAAAATCAACACACAAAAATCAATGGTATTTCTATACGTATTTCTAACAACAAACTATCAGAAAGAGAAAAATAATCCCATTTATAACAGCATCAAAAAAAAATAAAATAGCCCTGGCTGGTGTGGCTCAATGGATTGAGCATTAGCCTGTGAACCAAAAGTTTGCAGATTCAAGTCTCAAATAGTCAGGGCATGTGCCTGGGTTGTGGGCCAGGTTCCCAGTAGGGGGCACATGAGAGGCAACCACACATTGATGCTTCCCTCTCTTTCTCCCTCACTCCCCTCTGTCTAAAAATAAAATTCTAAAAAAGAACAAAATATCTAGGAATAAATTTAGCTATAGTTGAAATATCTATACACTGAAAACTATATGACATTGATGAAAGAAATCAAAGAAGACACAAATAAGTGGGAAGATGCCCTGTACTTATGGTTTGGAAAACTTAATATGGATTAAATGTCCATAGTACCCAGAGCAATCTACAGAATCTATCAAAATTCCAGTGGCATGTTTTACAATAATAGAAAAAATGATCCTAAAATTTATATGAAATCACAAAAGACCCTGAATAGCCAAAGTGCTCTTGAGAAAGAGGCATCATGCATCCTGATTTCAAACTGTATTACAAAGCTATAGTAATCAAAACACAACATGGTACTGGCATAAAAACAGACACACAGATCAATGGAGCAGAATAGAGAATCCTGGGGGTAAAAATGCATGTGTTGTCAATTAACGTATGACAAAGGAGCCAGAAATATACAACAAATAAAGGACAGTCTCTTCAATAAATGGTGTTAGGAAAACCAGACAGCCACATGCAAAAGAATGAAACTGGGCCTCTATCTTATACCATACATAAAAATTAACTGAAAATGAATTAAAGACTTGAACATAAAACCTAAAACCTTAAAACTCCTAGAAGAAAATATAGGGAGTAAGCTCCTTGACACTGGTCTTGGCCATGATTTTTTGGATCTGACACCAAAGCAAAAATAAACAGGTGGGACTACATCAAACTAAAAGGCTTCTGCACATCAAAAGAAATAATCAACAAAATAAAAAGACAACCTATGAAACGGGAGAAACATTTATCAGATAAAGAGCTGATATCCAAAGTATATAAAGAACTTATTTTACTCAACAGTAAAAGAAAAAAAAACCCACACACTGACTAAAAATGTGTAGAAGGACTAAATAGACATTATTTCAGAGAAGACATAAAAGAGGCGAACAGATACATGAAAAGATGCTCAACATCAGTAATCAAGTGGGAAATGCAAATCAAAACCACAATGAGAGCCCTGGCCAGGTGGCTCAGTTGATTGGAGTACTGTCCCATACGCCAAAATGTTGTGGGTTTGATCCCCGGTCAGGGCACATACCTAGGCTGCGGGTTTGATCCCCAGTTGGGAGGGCATACGGAGGTATCCAATGGATGTTTCTCTCTCTTTACTCCCTTTCCTCATTCTTTAAAATTAACAAAAACATATCCTCAGGTGAGGATTAAAAAAATTAAAATCACAGTGAAAAATCACCTCATACTTGTTAGAATGGCTGTCATAAAAAACAACCAACCACAAGAACAAAACCCAAGAGATAACAAGTGTGGGTGAAGATAGGGAGAAAAGGGAACACTTGTGCAACTCTGGCTGGGAGTGTAAATCGGTGCAGCCACTATGGTAAACAGTATGGAGGTTCCTAAAAAATTAAAAATAGAAATATCGTGTGGTCCAGCAATGCCATATCTGGGTACATGTCCGAAGGGAACAAAATCACGATCTTGAAGCAATATCTGCACCCCATGTTCACTGCAGCATCATTTGCAGCAATAATCACACCCCTTTCCTCACCCCCATTCTTGACACCACTGTCTTGAAACCAAATTGGGCTTTTTTTGGTATTGCTTCTTTTTAAATATACTTTTATTGATTATGCTATTACAGTTGACTCATGTCTGCCCCTTCATTCCCCTCCACCTTGTACACCCCCTCCCATCCACAGTCCCCTCCTTTAGTTCATGTTCATGTGTCATAAGTTCTTTAGCTTCTACATTTCCCAAACTATTCTTGCCCTCCTCCTATTTTCTACCTACTGTCTGTGCTACTTATTCTCTGTACTTTTTCCCCCCCTTCTCCTCCTCCCTCTCCCCTGTTGCTAGCCCTCCATGTGATCTTCATTTCTATGGTTCTGCTCCTGATCTAGCTGTCCTCTTAGTTTGTTTTTGTTTTAGATGGGGTTGCTGTCTTTTTACTGTTCATATTTTTAATCTCCTTTTTCTTAGATAAGTCTCTTTAACATTTCATATAATATGGGCTTGGTGATGATGAACTCCTTGAACTTGACTTTATTTGGGAAGCACTTTATCAGTCCTTTCATTCTAAATGAGAGCTTTGCTGGATAGAGCAATCTTGGATGTATGTCCTTGCTTTTCATGACTTGGAATACTTCTTTCCAATTCCTTCTCGACTGTAAGGTCTTTTTTGAGAAATCAGCTAACAGTCTGATGGGAACTCCTTTGTAGGTAACTGTCCCTTTACCTCTTGCTGCTTCTAGGATTCTCTCCTTCATTTGAATCTTGGCTAATATAATTATGATGTGCCTTGGCGTATTCCTCCTTGGGTCCAACTTCTTTGGGACTCTCTGAGCTTCCTGGACTTCCTGGAAGTCTATTTCCTTTGCCAGATTGGGGAAGTTCTCCTTTATTATTTGTTCAAATAAGTTTTCCACTCATGGCTGTACCTCTTCCCCTTCTGGTACCCCTATAATTCGGATGTTGGAACGTTTAAAGATGTCCTGGAGGTTCCTAAGCCTCTCCTCATTTTTTGGAATTCTTGTTTCTTCATTCTGTTCTGGTTGAATGTTTCTTTCTTCCTTCTGGTCTACTCCATTGATTTGAGTGCCAGTTTTCTTCCCACCACTGTTGGTTCCCTGTGCATTTTCCTTCATTTCACTTAGTGTAGCCTTCATTTTTTTCATCTAATTTATGACCAAAGCCAACCAGTTCTGTGAGCATCCTGATCACCAGTGCTTTGAACTGTGCATCTGATAGGTTGGCTATCTCTTGGTTGCCTTAGATGTATTGGCTCTGGGGCTTTAACTTATTCTTTCATTTGAGCCATTTTGTTTTTTAGGTCTGGTCATGCCTGTTATGTATGAGGGGCAGAGCCTTAGGTGTTCACCAGGGCGGGGTCAGAGAGGGAACAATGGCCCTTGCTCTGCTCTCTCTCGGATTTCAGTCCCTTCCGCCACTTCCCACAAGCAAATCTCGCCCTTCTGGTGCTGGTTCCCAGGTGGGTGGGCTTGGATACATTCTAGGACCCTGTGGGTCTGTCCAATGAACTCTTTTGTGAGGCTGACGGTCTCTCCCGGCACCTCAATTCTCACAAGTGTTTTCAATCAGTGCTTTCAGGCTTTATTTCCCATCGCTGGGGCCCTGGGTTGCACGATCCGTCTTGCTGCCCATTTTCATCTGGTTTATCTACATGCTAATGTGTGACTATGGTCAGCCAGCCACCTCGTGCACCTCACTGGGTCTGCTCGTTGCCACCCCATGACCTGGGTCCGTCAGCCACCGCTGTTTCCTGCCGTGACCCCTCGCCACTGGCCGCGGACTCCCCCCCCCACCTCACCAGTCTGGATGAATGGTTGTTGGACTGCTGTACAGTTCAATTTTCTGTCAGTTCTGGTTGGGTTTTTCTGTTTGTTTCTAAATTTTTTTTTGTCTTTAATTTTGGTTGTGCGAGGAGGCACAGTGTGTCTACCTATACCTCCATCTTGGTCGGAAGTTCAAATTGGGCTTTTTAGAGGAAAATAATCTACTGTGCTAAGCCACTGAAACTTGGAGATTTGTTATAGTAGTTTAACATTAGTACAAACTAATAATACTTGTCCATATGTAGCCTTTTGATAAAGATTAAACATAATAATATATTTTAAATGCCTGAATCATAATAGTTCAATAATGGTTAATTCCTTTCCACTCATGGGTGTTCTACCCATGTGAAAATATACCAATAACATCAATTTGGTTGCTTTGGAGCCATAATTTTTCACCACAGATTTAAATGTAGGTTGAAGCTAACACTTTAAGCTTATTATCAGGCAAAATTTTGGGGAGAGTGCTGATCATTTACATCTTCATTTTTTTATTTTTTATTTTAAACAACTTTACTGAGGTATAATGTACATACTGTAAAATTCACCAACTTCAAATGTATAATGGCTTTTTAGTAGATACACAGAGTTGAGAAGCTATCACCACAAGGCAGTGTTAGAACATGCTCATCACCCCCATGAGGTCCCCTTTGACCTTTTACAGGTCATCCCAATTCTTAATCCCTATTCCAACTAATTACTAATTTACTTAAAGTCTCTTTTTTCCCACCATTTTTAAAATTTATTGATCTTAGAGAAAGAGAGAGAAACATTGATTAGTTTTTCCACTTACTAATACATTCATTGGTTGCTTCTTGTCTGTCCCCTGACCAGGGATCAAACCTGTAACTTTGGCATACAGGAACGACACTCTAACCAACTGAGCCACCCAGCCAGGGCTTGTGATTGCTTACATCTTTAAAATCACTGTGATCTGGGCTATGATGCTTACATTGAAACCGAGTTAGGTAGAAATCCTGAAACAAGGACAGACACCTCACTCTGGGTAGTGAGCCCTTTGCAGTTTTCCAGAGTGAGGCATCCTTACCTAATAAATTAGTAGGGGTTAAAAAAAAGTCAAACAGCACTTAATGAGCAATGTGGGGGAAGAAGCTGTTGACACATGTGATTCTGAGAACTCAAAGCACTGGGGCAGTCATGACCCTTGTTTACACACTGGTTTCCATGAAGCTAAGCTAAATGAGCATAATACTTATTCTGTATTAGCACTGTAAATTGAGTTTCCAATTGCATTTCTGAGGATGTCTGCTAAACAGGGTAAAGAGCTATAGTGCAATAGTTAGAGGTTGTTTTACCAGTCATTTCCCAAGGTCTGTTGTGTTACTAGTTGGGCACTATGTGTTGTCACCTGTTGCATTATTGGTTGGACATTGCAGAACATCCCAGTGGTAGGCATGGTTGTTTAGACTGTGTCCAGTGACAGAGCTGTCACTTCTGCTGGTTGTGGAAGATTGGCTCTGCCCACCAACCTGTGACAACTGACCACAGACTGCCATGTCAGTGACTCAGTTAGGATGGGGACATGAGCTTCCTCTTCTTCTTTTTCTAAAAAATATTTTAAAATGGTTTTTAGGGAGAGGAAGGAGAAAGGAAGAGAGAGAGGAGGAGAGAGAAAGAAAAACACTGATTTATTGTTCTAGTTTTTTATGTGCTCATTGATGGATTCTTGTATGTGCCCTGACCTGGGATTGAACCTGCAACCTTGGCATATCAGGATGACACTCTAACCAACTGAGCTACTCAGCCAGGGCTTCCTCTTCTTAAGTTAGGAACATACCTGAAAGTCTTATTTTGTAAGAAAAAGAAATCATTCTAACAGATTAATTTGAAAACATAATACAAAATCTTGTTTTTCCCAAAAGAATGTCTTTTTTTCCCATTGAGGTATAATTGACACACAGCATTATATTAGTTCCAGATGCACAACATAATAATCTGATATTTGTATATATTTCAAAATGTTCACCACAATAAGTCTGGTTAACATCTGTCACCGTACAGTTATACAATTTGTTTTTCTTGTGATGAGAACTGTTAACTTCTATTCTCTTAGCGGCTTTCAAAATATGTACAATATTATTAACAACGGTCCCCACGTTGGGCATTGCATCTCCGTGACTTACTTCATCACTGGAAGTCTGTACCTTTTCACCCCCTTCGCCTATTTCATGCACCCTCGCCTCTGGCTGCCACTAATCTGTTCTCTGTATCTATAAATTCAGTTCTGTTTGTTCATTTGTTTAGATTCCACATATAGGTAAGTCAATAGGACTATTTTCTATAATCTTCCCAGGAGGTGACATCAGAATTCCGGCCCTTTAGCGGCTGGTTTCCCATAATGTCCCAGGGTGATCCTCAGACCCTGCCCGTGGCCTGCAAGGCCCCACTGTCAGTCCAGCCTCACCTCGTGCTCCCGCCTATACCCCACCGCCCAGCCATCCTGGCCACCTCTCGGACCCACAACAGAGCCTTGCTCCCTGGGGACTTGGGGCCTATATCCATGCACGTCCTCTGACAACCCGTTTAGGAGCTGGGTGAGTGGGGCAGGAGCCTGGGTGCCTGTCCACAGGGGCGCCAGTTCCCACAAGAGAGACGCTGATGTGAGGAAAACTGTGCCTCTCTGAGTCTGCTTGAAACAGGAAGGCGGGGTCGGGGGGTGCAGAGCAGGAGCTGGCTGGAGCCAGGACACAAGGCCATAGCAGCCTTCTTGGGAGGACTCTGGTGGCCAAGGCAGGTAGGTAGGTTTAACACCAAGACTGAAATGCTCATGGCAGCAGGTTTGGTCGTTTTAAAGCACGTCCACAAATCCTCTGTCACCCCCTCCCCATCAAGAGGGGTTCTGGGTCTCCCGAGCAGGCTTTAGAGCACCTTGATGAGTACAATGGGACAGCAATGATGCTGCGGGACCTCCGAGGCCAGTCAGAAATGTCCACGCAGATGCACCTGCCTTGTTCGCCCTTGCTGTGGAGCCCTGAAGCTACCACAGTGCTGGAGAAACCAGGTTGGAGGCCAGCGGAGACAGGGAGGCCCAAGCAGCCCCGACTGTCCAAGTCTTCCAGTCCGGGCATCACACTCTCCGAGGGAACATTCGGACAATTTCAGACCAGCCCCTGCCTGGATAACTGAGATGTGAACATGGAACACCAGCTGGGCCCACTCCACCTCCAGGCCATGAAGGTCACAATCACATGAAGGCTGTTTTAAGCCACCACGTTGGAGATAATTTGTTATGCAGCAGTAGCGAGTTCCATGGTGCTTTATCAGTCTTGCTCCTACTCTTGCATCCCCACTGGCTGGTGCAAAGGAGGTGCTCAATCAATATTTGTTGGATGAATGAACAAATGGATGGATGAATGACCTGAGGGGAGGCTCGCTACAGCCACCAGCAATCCATCTTCTCTGCCTTCCCCCAGCTGGCTCACTACCTCTCCTTTGACCCTACTACTCCTTTCCCACCTTACTAACTCCTGATCAGCTCTGGATCTCAGCTCCAAGGTCACTTTCTCAGAGAAGCTGCCCTTGAACTCCCCCGTTTAGATCAGCATCCTGTCTGACACTCTCAAGTCACTCTGTATTTCTCCTTCATGACACCAACACAATGAGATAGCCACGCTGAAATTCCCGGCTGGCTGTCTCCCACCATTTACCCTAAGTCACCTGACAGGGGTCATGGTGTCGATCTATTCACAGGCATGTCTCCAGGGCTAGACAACGCTTGGCCCGAGATGGCTGGCCACGTCTGAACATTTGGGAGGACCAGCAACATACAGTTCAGCTGTTTTACTCACAACTATTCTCACACCAAATGTGTGCATTTCTTTTTTCTCACACCAACCAATTTTCCAACTCTGGACACCAACTTGGGGTCCTACCATTCAGTTCAATTCTGACACTGACTACCCCAAGTTAGCATCAGATCCCACAAGGTTAAGGGCTCAGTCCCAAAAACCACCCCCACGTCAGATGCCAGTTGCAAGTATATGGTCCACAGATTACCCACTTCTGTCAACTTGGCTACAAAGTCCGGGGGTGGGAAGGCAGTTTCCAACAACCCCCACCCCTTTCAGGTTCAATAATTTGCTAGAACAGCTCACAAAACTCTGGAAGAAGCTTTACTTACTATTGTTGTAGATATATTATAAAGAATACAACTCAGGAACTGACAAATGAAAGAAATGCATAGGGAATATAACAGGAATACAACAGGGCAAGGGCAGATCTTCCAGGCTGTCTCGGGGCACAGCGCCCTCCTGGCACCTCGAAGTGCTCACAGACCTGAACGCTCTCTAAACCCTGCTGTTTAGAGCTTTTTATAGAGGCTTCATCACGGAGGCATGATCGGCCAAATCCCTGGTCATTGGCGCCTGAACTCAGCTTCCAGCCCCTCTGCCTCCCCGAGGTCAGGGGGTGGGGCTGAAAGTTCCAAGCCTCTAATCATGCCTCCTCTTTCTGGCAGCCAGTCTTCGTCCTACAGCTGTGTGGGGGATCCCAGCGATCAGTCATCTCATTAGCATGTAAAGGGCACGCTCAGCACTCCGGAGATTCTAAGGTTTTCGGAGCTGTGTGCCAGGAACCCCTGACAAAGACCTAATATTTGTTTTACATGATGTCACCACAGCCAATTCCACGATCAGAAGGGGCCGATTCTTAGAATTCTCATTAACACTGAGCTACAGTAAGTGTCTAACCACTAGCCTATCCTCTGCCAGGCTTCCCAAACCTACTCACATCCTGGTCATCCTCACCACGCAGACCCCAGGGAACCCAGGAGGACGGGTGTCTTCTTCAGGTTTACACAACCAGCAGTCAGGGTAAGAGCTAGAATCTGAAGCCGGCTCCTCTGACTTGCCGGTTGAAGACTGTTACAGCACACTGCCTCCTGGGTATTTTTGTGGTAGACAGACAGGAGCAGAGCAAGGGTGACAGGCCAAGTAGGGAAGGTCACCAGGGTGGAGAGCCCGGGGTACCCAGCAATGGGCAAAACTGGGAAAACAAGGACTTTGGCCCCAGGGTAACCTTTCTGCCCCTAGCACATCACTGGTAATATGGCTTTGACCCCAACCTTCTGTATCATTGCTCATGCAGTTTGGATGCTCCCCTGGCATGTCTCTAGTCAGGTGGGAGACCCCTTAGAGGAGGAGCGACAGGCAGGAGAGCAGCTTCATCCGACCCCTGGTAAGCATTAAGCCCAGCCATGACATCTAGACCTCAGCTGTGTTTCAGCTCCAGGCCCAGAAAAGCAGCAAAACCAGACACATGGATGCCGTGGCTGCCATTGGACCAGCTGCATTGACTAATGACCCCCTGCCCTGTGCCAACCAATCAGTGGAGACCATGACCCCGAAAGGCCACACCTGGAAAGCTCATAAATATTCTATTGAGAGTCTCCCCTTGGGACACCCCCCTAAAATCCCCACCCTTAGAAACCCTTAGGATGGCCAAGCCAATGCACTCTCCCTCCCTCCCAGGAGCACAACCTGCCTTTCTTGTCTTCCTCTTCTTCCTCTCTTCACCCTTCTCTCTCTGAAGCTCCCTGGGCCCCTTCTTTTGTCTCTGTAACTTGTTTCCTGAGCCCATTTCTTCTATGGTCCATTACCTCTGTGACTTTCTAAATAAACATTTGCTTATAGTTTGTGTCCTGGCTCTGCTTTCTTTCTTAGCCAGAACTCAAATATTGAGGTTGCTGAACCGAGGTCGTTCTGACTCCATGGTTCTGACACCTGGTGCTGTGTTTGCCGCCAGCATTTTTTTCACTGACGTTAAATGCTCTGGAAGTATGACCCCTCCATCCGAACAACATGCGAACTGTGCCCCTTTCATACTGGAGCATATGAACGAGGTGAAGCTTCTTTGTTTAACACGTAGTATTCAGTGTCTGTGCATAACGAGAGTTTATGGCAATATTTTAGGTGCCTCCCTGACAAATGCTTAAGGGATGAGCCCCCGAGGAAACGTCTAATTCAGATTGTAATTTAATTCCTATGTACTGGACAGACCCTGCGTCAATTCTCCGCAGAGGGCGCTCCTTCCACTTTCCTGTCCTTTCTTTTACTGGTCGTTTGTTCCAGGGTCTTTGAGGATTAAAGACATTAAACTAAGATAAAGAATACTCCGGGGGATTGCAGTAGTTCAGTAAGACAGCACCCCCGAACAACTGAGCTTTTGAAGATATTGTCACGACCTGTGAAAAGTTTAATGTGACCTCATGTAAAAAAGACACAAAAAGGATAGAGAACCATGTACTGTAAAACTCTAAATTAACAAAAGATGTGTATATGCAAATGCTTGGAGAACTAGAATGGTAAGAAATACACATTTTAAAATGACATGGCATTTCTCACCCTTCAGATCGGCAAAATATGAGGTCACTCATCTGCATATAAGTCTCAATGGGGGTGAATGAGGGTTGTAGGGGAAGGGAAAATTCCCCTTCTTTCCCCTCATAGTTCTTCTGGCTGGCCTAATATTCAAATTGACATGAGACAGATTAACAGGAGAAAATAACCAAGTTAATTATGTATGTACACATGGGGCTCTATGAGAATAGGAGACACCCCCCCCACTGGACAACTCAGGCAGTTGAGGCTTATTTGCCATCTTGAACTAAGGAGAAGAGGGGTGGGGGGCCGGTAGTGGCTTGGACTCCAAAGGGAAGGTGGGTAATTCACAGGTACATGAGAAGGAGCAAACATGTGGTGAATGAATTCTTGCCGGGCCACCCAAGGAGTCTAAGAACAGGCTTTGCTGGCTCCTCCCTGTCGGCCCCACTTAGATCCTGCTGTGCTAAGTGGAAGACAGGTCCCTTTATGCAGGTTTCTCTATCTGAATTCCTATAGACAGGTAAGGGGGGAGTAAAAAGCACTTCTTAAGTTCGTTGGATTTTGTCTTTACTTGGAAATCAGCTGCATGCTTGAGTGACATGTTCTGGGGAGACTCGTTCTGAACTCCTCCCATTTCTTAAAAGTAACCAATTTAAAATAATCAAATCCCGAAAAAGGTACATTTGAGGGTGCTCCCCCTCAGGGTTAACTGGAATAGAATTTATGAAGAAGTGGTGGTCTTGTTGAAACAATAAACACACAAGAATTCACATTCTGGGTATCTTCAAATATGTTCACTCATAGGTACAAAACAGAGATACAAGTAATTATAAAAATTTGGAAACAAGCCCTGGCTGTGTGGCTCAGTGGATTGAGAGCCAACCTGAGAACCAAAGGGTCACCAGTTCGATTCATGGTCAAGGCACACACCTGGGTTATGGGCCAAGTCCCCAGTAGGGGGCACGCAAGAGGCAACCACACATTGATGTTTCTCTCCCTCTCTTTCTCCCTCCCTGCCCCTCTCTAAAAATAAATATATAAAATCTTTTTAAAAAATTGGAAACAACTGATATGTTCACTCACAGGTAAATGGTGGAGAAATTTGACTTTGTCGGTACAATGGACACAACTCAGCCTTAAAAAAGGAAGAGGCAGACTTAGGTGTGCATGCGGACAAACCTCCAGGAGAACCTGCCAAGTTAAAAATACACAAGGCCTGTCCATAAAGTACAAGCCACAAATATAAAAAATAGAGACACTTATTGAAGATACAAGAAACATGTACACAGGATAATGATATCTCAGTACCTGTCAAAGCAGGCATCTTGGGACCTCACACAGTTCTCCCAGTCACCATTAGCTGCCCCATTGTATTTTCCTAAATCTCATTGACAGTCTGAAATCTCTTCCCTTTCACAGGTGATTTTAGTTTTAAGAAAAGCCAGAAGATGCAGGGCACCAAATCTGGGGTGTAGGGGTGCTGAGTCACCTAGGTGATATACTGTTTCTCAAAAAAACAACAACAACTCTGCATGAGACGTGATGCGTGAGCAAGTGCACTGTCAATGAAGTGATGAAGCTGCCAATCACCAGTAGCCCAGAGCTGCGGCCTCTTAGTCATCCGAACAGTCTCTGTGGAGGAATGTCCAAGCTCAATGCAAAATTGGATGCAGATTCGTTGTTCTGCTTGCTCATCATTCTGAATGTGATGGCCACACAGTGCACATGCTCACTCAACAGCATCCACCACCCTCATGGACCAGCACAGTGAAGTTGTCGTTGTTGATACATGTGCATTCCAGTCCACTCGCCTTGGCTGCCAGGTTACATCAATGTCAAGCAAATTGTTCTTGTTATATTAACAATGGCTGGATTTTTCCTGGACAGACCTCATATACTGGATGACTTTTACAAGCAGAAAAAAAAGCAAGCTGTAATACTGATTTAAATTACTTTTAAATGATGTAGTTAAGCAAGAAGTCACCAGGCAGGTAGGTCCATGATGAATTACAAAGAGACCAGACATTTTGAAAGAGTACCTTCCTTTCAAAACTCAACCCAACATGGAATCCGATGTGTGAGCAAGATAAAAGCAGCTTCCTGGGAGGGGCCTCGTGCCCTACCCATCCGCGGGACCCAGGGCTCCAGGAACACCATCAGGAAATGCACTGTTACAGACAGATTGAGGCTGCAGGGGCCTGGGGGCAGGAGCTCTAAGTGCTGGATGGTCGTAGCGGGCTTCAGGGAAGAGACAGAAACAGTGTTTTAGAAGCAGTGTTAAAGCTCAAAGGGCAAGGAGCATGGCAGTGGGCACGCCTGATGGGAACAGGCGTTCTGAGGAGGATGAGCAACATGTGCGCTGGTACCGAGGCCGCCACAAAGCCCACCCTCCCCCTACTGTTGGCTGAGGGCAGGCTTTAGGCAGTGAGTCATCAGTGACGTGGGTGGAGAATGGCCGGGGCCAGGCTAGGTTCCATCTAGGAGCAGGGGGTCACAGGTTACCAAACACAAGCACGGCAGGATGAAGGAGCTGCTGATGAATAATACACTCCTGCGTATTCATCACCCCCCTCCTCGCCTGCCCTTGAGTTATAGCCCAGCACTGGCCGAGAGAAGACAGACAACCTTCTAGGCCTTGATATACCACAGCCTGCAGCTCCCTGTCACACAACTGATGGGTTTTGCCAAGGTTGTGCTACATTCGGTCAAAACAGCAGGCCAGGCAGGTGGTGGACCGTCCCACAGTGCTGCTGCAGAAGTAACCCACATTCTAAGGCCAATGACTCTGGGGTTCTCAAGTCATAGCTTGTGGTACCTCCTGGGGTCTGAGACCAAAGCCTTTTGCTCCACCACTTAGCAGCTGTGGCACCTCTGAGCTGCAGTTTCTGTACCTATAAATAATGGTTCAATTATTCATACAAGAAATATTTACTGAGCATCTGCTATATGCCAAGTACAGTCATAGAAACTGGGCACTAAAATGTGACCAAATCATTTCAAAACTCCTACCCTCAAGGAGATTATATTCTAGAGGAATGTGAATCACCCCCTTCGTGGGGTTGTGGAAGGGATTAGGTATTTCCTGAAAAGCACTTAGGGTAGTAACAATTCTGCACCCAATTCCAATGTGTGTGGGGACTGTCCCCCGACACCACCAAGCAATTCCCTGAAACCAGCTGGGTGTCCTACCATTCAGCTCAATTCTACCCGGTGACAGCATCAGATCTCACAGGTTAGTGGCTCAGTTGCCCAAGACTCCCCCCCACCACACACCCAGGCTGTCCCTGGTACTTCTGACCAACTGAGGACAGACCAAAGGTTCTGATGAACCCCGCCCTGGGTTTGATTCATTTGTTAAGGTAGCTTACAGAACTCAAAGCGATATTTTACTTACTGGATCACTGGTTTCTTATAAAAGGATACAGAACTCAGGAAAAGCCAGATGGAGGAGACACAGAGGGCAAGGCACGTGATGTGGGCAAAGTCACGTAGCTTTCATGCCGTCTCCAGGTACGCACTCGCCCTGAATCTCCACGTGTCCACCAACCTGGAAGCCCTGGGAGTCCCATCCTTCCAGGTGTTTGTGGAGGCTTCATTACACAGTCCTGGTTGATTAAGTCACTGACCACTGGTGGCTGATTCCACCTCCAGCCCCTCTCCCCTCCCCAGAGGTCTGAGGGTGGGACTCAAAGGCCCAACCCTTTAATCACAAGGTTGGTTCTCCTAGCAACCAGCCCCCATGCTTAGGTCACTGGAGGCTTTGCCAAAAGTCAACTCATTAACATAAAAGACACCATTATTGTTCCCATCACTCCCTACAGCCTTTAGTCCCAGGAAGGCACTCGGTACACATCCGGACTGGTCTGAGTTTCCTACTCGGAGACAAAGTGCCCTGTGAGCAGCACTGGCCCTACTTAGAGGAGCCCGAAGGGTCCTCTCCGAATGCCAGCCCCGCCCCTAGCACTGTCGATTCCACCCTAATGAACAGGGCTGAGCGCAGAGAATGAAGAAGACCACCCTTGGGGCCATTCATCACAATAAATGCCCCTGAGGACTCTGCCGAACGCTGGCTCAGCCCTCAAGTCCATAGACAGACAGAGTAAAACTTCAGCGGTGAGAGCCCTCCCTTCTCAGGCAGTGAGGACTGCCGTCTTCCATGACAGGGACCCCTCGAGGACTGCCTGGCAGCACCTAGGGGGCCTCAGGGAAGGGACCCAGCCCCTCCAGCTGGCTGGCCCACGGCAAGGCAAGCCCTTACTTGGTGGATTTCTGCCTTAAATGTTCATTTCAATGTGCTCACAATGCGGGCAATAGGAACAAGCAGCACAGATTCTGAGCTGAGTGGTCAGAATTCTTGGTATGAATTGCAGGGAAAAATAAATTGTAGCCAATTTAGAATGTCGTCCTTGGGGTTCCAAGAAAGCGCTCCATGGAAACTCTGGCTGGCACCTATCTGGATACGTAATGACAGTTTCAGCTTTCCCCCACCAACTAACTACAAGGCATGGGCTCTGGTGCCAGCCTCTATTTTTGTAGCCTGAGTAATGCCTGGGCAAAGGACCAGCTGGGAATCGAAGGCAGAGGGACAAGGCAAGAGAAGTGATAGCATGAGCAACGGGCCCACCCGGCCTCCAACCGCAAGCCCTGCGGAGCCCACGCCCTCCTCACACTGGCCAGCTTTCCCTGCAGCCTCCTCCCCAAGCACCCACAGCCTCAGGCCCTGAGCTCCCTTTGGTTGGTACCTTATCTGCCTTGTTCACCTCGGTGTTAAATGAGTGAATGACCGACCACACCACACAGCCAAACTCCAGGACACTAGACTATACACTGTGCCCCGAAAACCCACATGTGCCTTCTCGTGACTCAGTATCTGTGCCCAACCCACTCTTGGTCCAGAGGTCTTCTTGATCTGGTTAACTCCTGTTCATCCTTGAACTCAGCTCAAAAGTCACCTCCCCCTGGAAGCCCTCCCTGATCCCATTGCTGGGTGAGGTCCTCCAAGGTTGGGCAACCACAGTCCTCCCACAACACTCATCAACACCACAGGCTCCTGTCAGCCTCTTCGCTTGCCTCCCCCAGGGCTGGGTGGACCCAGAGCTGAGTAAGCAGCAGGTGTGAAGGGAAGGAAGGACAGGAGGAAAAAAGGACCCTGAGAAGGTCACTGTCACAGAAACCTCCGATCAGCCGAACAAGAACAAAGCATTAAAACCCAATAGATCAATGGATCACTCATTAATGTTTACTGAGAAATAAATAGCAGGAAGTGGTTGGGAAATGAATGTGAGTGGGAAGCAGAGGGCACTCTCCGCGACATCCTCTCCGCAGCGCCCCTCCAGGCCCGGGCTGGCATTGCAGCTGAGTAGCCGGAGAAACTTTGGAAGGCTGGGTGAGTAGGGGCCCTTGCAAGGCCCCTGAACAAGGAGCTCTCTCGCAGGCTTGGTGCTCTCATAGGCAACTGTGGCTTTACAGGGGGCTGAAGGCCACTTTTTCTAGGGTAAACTCCAACTGCTGAGGGAGAGCGGCTAGAATTCATCCCCACAAAGAACAGCCCTGACAGGTGTGGCTCAGTTGGTTTGGCCTCATCCTGCAAAGTGAAAGGTCGCCAGTTCAATTCCTGATCCGGGCACACACCTGGGTAGTGGGCCTAGTTTCTGGTCAAAGCACGTGCAAGAGGCAACAGGTCGATGCTTCTTTCCCTCTCTTTCTCCTTCCCTTCCCCTCTCTGTAAAAATAAGTAAATAAAATCTAGAAAGAAAGAGAGAGAGAGAGAGACAACAAAGCTGTTAAGAACATGTCCTGGGTCAAGAAACAGGAATAACGAGGACCTTCCATTGTCCTGCTGGCCCAGCTCCCAAACTCGGGGAACAGAAGCAGGGACTGAGGACAAACAATCCGGGAATAAAGACTGTTTTTGGCTGCAGCCTCCTTAGCACAGTGTCTCCTTCTAAGACAGACACCCCAGTTGCCTGTCAATATTCTTGCCTTCTTCCTGGCTAAGAGAAGCCTTGGGGGAGGGGAGAACAGCAAGGGAGAGATTGCCAGCTATTCATGAAACCCACGTCCTCTGCCCCCTGGGCGCAGGGCTGGACCACCTTTCACGGCCTGCCTTGCAGGAGGTGTGACCATGGGACTGAGCCCTGGCTAAGGGAGTGTCAGTAGAAGGAAATCTCCACCTCCAAGCCTGGTCCATGGCCCCTCCCCCACCACCCCAGGCTCCTTCCTCTGTGCTGATGAAAGCAGGGCAGCCTTCAGAGTCCTGGCCCCTGAATCACCCCTGGAAGGAGACCCTCCACTGGTCAGCAACAGCCATGCTGGACTTTGCGCGAGCAAAAAATAAATATCTGTCATATTTGAGCCATCAAACACATGTGGTTTGTTTTTCAGCAGGAAGCCTGTCTGTGCAGTGCTCTGCCTGGCTAAACACTCACACGGCCATTCTAACTGGGCATGGTCATGTGACACAGTTCTGGCAGTGAACCATCAGGGTAGGTCTGCTGGGCGTTCCAGGAAAATGTACAGCTTTCCTGATAAAAGGTACCAGCCAGTGCAGCTGGAGCCTCGTTCCCATAGCAGCCGCTGTGCCACCCTGAAGGAAACGCCAATGTCAGCAGTCACCTACCCTCAGACATCTCGTTACATGAGAAAAATAAATCGTTATTTGCTTAAGCCACTAAGGTAGGGCCTTCTGTTACTTGGAGCCAAACACCATCCTGGCGGCTTTGCTGCCTCTCATTCACTCACTCACCCAGCCTTTACTAAGGCCTATTTCATACCAGTGCTTGGGCTGAAGGTTTAGAGGGGAGCTGGGATGGCCCTGCCCTCCCAGAGCTCCCAGGGGCTGGGGCGGTGGGTCCACGAGTGGACCATCCTGAAGCAGTGGGCACTGGATACTCTGATGACGCATGACGTCCCAGGGGAGTGTGAGCACTGGGTGGTGGGCGGGCAGAGGCAAAGAGTTCCCACCACACACACAGAGCAAACAAACACTCCTCAAGCTAAAAAGCCACTCAAAAGAATGTGCTTTGCTCAGCCAAGCCAACGGCAATTACTCACTGTGTGTCGACTTGTTCAACACCATCAACTAATGCAACTGTTTCAAGATAATCAGCAGTCATTAGAGCAAGATGCACAAGAGGAGAAAATTAAAAAATCATACACCATTAACTTAGAAATGCCAGAAATTAGGGGATCCGAGGACACTGCAGGCTTGCTCGGATCTTCTTGCCTGCTGACGTTCACTGACTCCTAAAATATAACTTCTCTCTCAAGGAAGACACAGAAATTTTTCACCTAGAAGACAGAGGAAGACAACAACAAGAGTCCATGCCATGACCTTTGACCATAAATGTCCGAGCTCTGGTCGTTCAGGTCTGTGTTTCCACTGGGAGCTGTGATGGAGACAGACAGATTGGCGGCAAGAGACGGCCCCTCTGGGAAATCAGGAGGCAGCCAAGACCAGAGAAGTCGGAGCACCTGGGGAACCACTTGGAGACTGGAGAAAATGCTTTCCTCCTTTTAATTCAATTTGTTATGCTTACATAACAAATAAGTGATTTTTAAAAATGAGTAGCATTATTTGCCACTTATTTTCCAAGTGTGGGGCAAGGATTGAAAAAAAGACAAAGCCTCATTGACTTCAAATTGCAGTAGTTTGAACATGAATACAAAGAAGCAGGCTCCCTATCAGGAGACCCCACGATGGTGTTTCCGGGCTGACGGCCAGCTGATCGGTCTGAGGGACCCGGTGGAGAGCGGACCGAGTGTTAATCGCACTCACTCCCCAGGCCGAGGCAGCTCAGGTTCCTGAGGCTCAATCACAGGCAGTGCTCTCTCGGGCTCCGTCCATCAGTGGAGGCCCTGAACCAGCGATGATGGCAGGGGCTCAGCCAGGTGGGGGTTTCTTTGTGGGACACACAGAGCAGATGAGGATGAGGTCTGAGAAGGAAGGACCTCCCTTTTCCGGGACCAGTTCATTAAACCCACGCCTATTGACATAGTTTCCCAGAGAGACCTTCCCGCTAAGGAGGTTCCAGCTATGGCAGACACTGGGAATACAGTTGTCTGGCCCTCTGCCTCGGGTCCCCCACCGGCCCCCCAAAGCAGCTGGACCGTTTGTCACACAGAGAACTGGGTCTCTGAGAGTCTCGTGGGCATCTGGGTCCGCTGAAGAGCCAAGTCCCAAACTGGTCAGGGCATTGTGCTGTCCACCAGGACCAAGGACGGTGCTGGCAAACCACATACTGGGCTTATGGTCTCACAGCACACTTCCCACGAACAACCTCAGGCCCGGAGTGAGAGTTAGAACATTAACCACCAGCGTGTGTCAGACACGCACCAGTCAGAGAGCTCCTGTCTCAAATAGCTGGTGAGGCCAGGTCGGACCAGTGGGTGCCAGCTGAAGACTGTTCCCCTCACCCACCCTGGGCAACCCTCCGCGGGCCATGCCCAGTCAGTGGCCAAGAGCCAGGTGAGTGCCTGGGGGATGTCTGCACCACCATTCACGTCCTGTGCTACGAACCAAAGTACAATGTCCTCTGTTCCATGGGAATCGAGACTGTGTGTCTGAGCCATTCCCCTAAATTCATTACGTCAGTGCAGTTGGTTGCTCCGACAAGGTATTTTTAAGGAGTGAATAAATAGTAATAACAGCACAGACCACATGCAAGGCACTGTTCCAAGTCCTTGTCACAATCTCATTTCAGCTTCACGATACCATGGGGTAGGTGTGGTTACCATCATCCCAACTTTACAAATGAGGAAACTCGGCACACAGAGGTTAGGTAACTAACTTACCCAAGGGTACAAGACTAGTAATGGTAGACCCAGAGTTCAAAGCCAGTCGGGCTTCAGAGTCTACACCCTGAACTCCTGTGAAGTGCTGAATATGCCACCAAAGTCAGGTACTCTAGCATTAGGAAGTCATCAGCAGAGGACATGACAGCCCCAAAGGGGAGAAGTCCTCCCAGAGGTTTCTGGCGGTGCTAAGCAGGCACTGTTTCTGTTTGACTTTCAATGAAAACTGACACTTAAGCGGGAGACCACCTATAGTTTTTAAGTAACTATGTAACCACATTTGGTTATGGAGCCACTGAAGCAGGATGATCTAGGTTTACATAGTATTCTCTGCTCACAATACATCAATTCTAGGGGAAGCCTTTTAAACACCCTGCGGTCCTGCTTGCCATCTCTGAGGAGGTCCAAGGCTGGCTGGAAGGATTGAACAAGGTCATGAGAATGGCTGCCTATTCATATGATAAGGTATTGTATTAACATAATGTAAGACATAATAACTAGTGTATTTCATTACAATGACAGGTCAAAATTTCTATACTCATCAATCTATAATTGTCAGAATTCTACACATGCCTACACTTCTACAAAAGTTCCTATTTATGTCTCCACATTTTAGTAACTGTGTAAAGCTTAACAATTTATTTCTACCAGGCTGTCTCCCTTCATTGTTATCTCCGAGCTCCCATATATTTCCACTATAACTTTAATAACTTTTCTCTACCTTAATCCAACTGCTTTGTTCACTATAGAAGCACAAAGAGTTAATGAGGCAGCAAATGTTTTAGTCTAACTTTAGATTCCCCTATTAGCGAATGACAAAATTAGCAAGCAAGAGCTTCATTTTATTTTATAATTAAAAAGCTCAAAGTGATATTGCTGTAGCTCTGAAGGCATGAAGTTTGGGGTTGGATCCAGGCATGAAGTAGGCCTGAGTCAGCTAGCCCTGCCTGGTGTGGCTCAGTGGGCTGAGCGTCAGCCTGTGAAGGGTCACCAGCCTGTGAAGGGTCACCAGCCTGTGAAGGGTCACCAGTTTGACTCCCAGTCAGCGCCATCGATGTTTCTCTCCCTCTCTTTCTTCTTCCCTTCCCCTATCTCTAAAAATAGATAAATAAAATCCTTGGAAAAATCAGCCATGGTTCTGTTGCTTGGAAAGCACATGTCTCCATATAATCACGGGGAAGAACAAATGGCATTCAAACTATTCACAAATTTGATATGATAACTCTAACCACACACAGAGCGGAGAGGAAGGGAGAGCTGGGGGGTGTGAAAACCAGGTGCAATAACTTTCAACTCAGCCTCATTTTTAAAGCCCTGGTTTCTATGCTACTGACTATGACCTCTCTAAGGAGTCAGTTAGACACTGAGGCACAGAGAGTGGTAGGCAGATGACAAAGGGGTGCCTAGTGATACAGAAACAAGAATGCGTAAGTTGGGGAAGTAACTGTGAAAACAAACAGGATTTTCAAGTTCCTACCGTTGCTACCAGTAGATGTTTGAGTTGCACAAACTCTCCCTCACCCCAGGGACCAGCAGAGGCGGCTCCACTGACGTGTTAAGTGCGGATGCTTAGGGGCTGGGGGAGAAAAGGGAAGAGAGGGAGGCAGAGGCAGAGAGATGCACAGGTGACCCAGCCAAGAGGATGCAGGCACAGGTGGCTTCTGGGCTGCAGACACTTCCCCACAAGGCTCCTCTAAGTTCTTTTCTCAGTGCCTTTTTAATCATTAACTTTCTCCTTGCTCTGGAAGGAAGCCGACTGTCCGGTTCCTTTTCAAAAGGCAGTGGCTTTCCCAAGCAAGGCCCTAGCATCGGGAGCAGCCTGCTGGTCCTGGGGGTGGAGGCCAGTGGGCTGGAGTCTGTGGATCAGTTAGACCACTCATACCCACCCGACTTTCGGACTCAGAGCAGACCATGCAATTCATTCCTGGTTTGCAGGTGCCTTCTCATAGCTGCCTTGCAGTATCTCCAGGCCCTGGTCCATCTGCAAGGCTGTACAGTGTATTCATGAAGGGGCCCTGGGAGGCTGCTTCTGTCAAAATGCCCACAACCCTAGCAGAAGGCAGCTGGAGCCTCTTCTGCACCCCCTCAGTGCAGGTGCACAGGCCTCCTGGCTGCCCCTCCCTTTGCCACTCCCTGGACTCACCCTTCGGCATCTTAGGTGTAAGGTGGCTCCCCCAGACCCATGTTGTTTAAGCCATCATACCCACAGAGGCACAGCCCTGGTTCAAAGACTCAAAATGGCTCAGTGCTCTCCCACCTTGCTAAGTTGAACTCTCAGCTGGCTTTCAAAGCCTAGAAACCACAAGGGTGGACCCAGCAAACCTTATTTCAGGTGACTGCAGGACCATTATTCCTATCTCAGTGACTTCGCTCTTAAGGCAACCCCTACACCAGCACGTGGGCACAAGTCCTAATCCAGCAACCAAGAACCTTGTTCCAGGGTGGAAGTCTTCCCCTCTGAATTCTCAGGACCCTGGATACGCTCTCATCTGCCCCTCCCCACCTCCAGATAGCAGTCTCAGTCCATCCCCCCCTTTCTCACCCAGAAGCTGCAGGCATTAATTAAACCTCTTCCAGAAGACAGATTTTCACCAGCTGTAGGAATTCTGGGTAAGAGCCAGACCTGGGGACAAAGACAGTCTGGGGAAGAAAGATAAGCCCATGAGAGCGGGGAACCTGTGGCCAGAGCAGGTTCTCGCACCCAAGGGGCATTCTGAATCCCAGCTCTTCCTGATCTCCAAAAAGGAGCGCAAGGTGCTCCCACCCCTCAGCCTCTGGCTCCATTCTCCAGGGCTGACTTTTGACCCGGCACAAGACTGCACTTGTCTCCATCTGCCAGTGGCTCACAGCCGCCTCTGACAGAAACGCCATCCAAGAGCCCCTGCCTCCTTCCCCCAACAGAGCTGCAAACCGTATTACCAGAAATGTGCACGAAGGGGCACTCCAGCTCAGTATGGGAAGCGGTTATAATGGGTGGGCAGCAACCGCTGGAGGGGCGGTGGTGCAATCTGAAGCAGCTGGTGGGCTCCACAAGTGTAACAAGCCTCCAAGTGCTTCCTCTCTCCTGGGCAGGATGAGGGATGCACAAGGCAGCTGTGGCCACAGCTCAGGGCCCTGTGGGGTAGGCTGTGGAGGACTCAGCTCTCAGCAAACAGCTTTAGCTCCCCAGAGGGCCCATCAGGCTCTCACCCCAATTCTGGAATGAGGACAACTAATTTCCTTTCTGGAAATTCTGGAGGCCCCCCTGAGGTTAGAGACCCAGCTGCCAGAGCCTAACCCATAAGTTGAGCTCTGTCCCAAATACACACAGAAATGAGTCTGTCTCTAGCGAGATTATATATGCATATTTGTTTTGAAAATTTGATGAATTTAAGGGCAACATTTTGAAAATAGTTCAGCATAATGGAAAAACATGGGTTATAGACTCAGACTGAATTCAAGAGGAGGATCCATTTCTTTAGACAAACACTGAGTGCCTACCACCTAGAGGGTGCCAGGCTGGGTGCTGGGGCTGCACAGATGGTTTAACCCCGTCCCTGGTCAGTGCAGCATCCAGGAGTCAACAGCTCATCACAGAGAGGAGTGGCGAGTGCTGAGGAGGCACCCGCGGGAATGTGTGGGCACTTGGGGGGATCATCTGATCCCCACTGTGACCAGGAGCTAATTAGTTATTAATTCACCATTCAAGGGTGAATGAGTATTGAGCTGATTACTATTCAAGCCAATCAATAATAATAATAATAATGTTACTGATAATGCAGTTTCATAAATGCTTAGAGAGCTATTCTCCAGAGACCAGGTAGTTCATCCCATCCCTGTTGCCCAAAAGCAGCCTCCCACGTGTCAGTGAGGGTGGGCTGGCCAGGAGCCAATCCCTAAGAGAGATGTACCCCCCGCCGCACGAGTCATTTTTTTGCAATCGGCAAACAATTTAATCCAAGCCTTAATGCCAGCCTGGAAGAGGAAGGGGCAGACTCATGCCCTGGCTGTCAGGCTGTAACCTAGCATCTCCACCTCTCTCCAGGGAACACGAGGCTTGTCAAACCACCTGCGTTAAGCCCTCTTCCCACAGAAGTCCAGACCGGGCACCAGCCCGTCTGAGGAGGAGTCGTTGCCAAGCACCGGCTGCAGGCAGTCACGTTGCAAGGCTGGGCTGGGCACTGGCTGCTCCACACCGGGCTCAATCGAGGGCCTTCTCCAAGAGCAACAAATGTCCCCAACTTGCGAAGCCCCCTCGGCCACCCACCTCACACTTCCCCCTTCCAACCGGTCTGATTCCACGCCTCTCTTGATTTCATTTTTTGAATGCTCACAAAAGCAACCTTGCCTTAGCAAGAAGACCCTGGACCCCCAGGCGGTGGTAGTAGCCTCGATCCTCCGCTACAGTTTAGCGCCCAGCCGAAGCGGGGAAATATGGCTCCGCAGCCGCTGCGCCGCTAATCCTTCCACCATCCACAGGTACGACCTGAAAGAGCCCTGCAGCCACAATGCAACCTGCTCTAAGCAGATGCAGTTTTGTGTGTGACAAAGCCAGCTTCTTTGAAGGACCGTGACACATTCATATCCACGAGCAAAAGCAATGCCATGGGGTCAGAACCATGCAGTCCTAACCTAAGCTTCCAGGCAAGTCAGCCCCCACGCGGAGCGACCCCGCCGCGGGGCCTCAGGACGCCCGCAGGCACGGGTCGCAGGTGGCTGCAGAGAGAAACCAGCCCCACCCCCAGAAAGGCCGCGGAGAAGTTGTCGCCGCCTTCTCACCTGGAGACGCGCGGGTTCGGAACTGCCCGGGAAGTGGGACCCGGGGAGCTCGAGTTGGGGGCCAGAATCCGGCGGCAGGAGTGCGGGAGCCGAGCAGGAGAAGGTTGGAAGGGCGGGGATTCGGGTGGAGGCAGGCGAGGCCGGAGAGGCGCGGGGCTGGGGGAAGCGGAGGGTAGTGAGGTGGACCAGGCACCCTCCGGGACGTAGGGGGCGAGGGAGCGGGCGCTGCAGCTTGGAGAGGAGGCGAGGGCTGGGACAAGGGGTGCGCGGGGGTGGCTTGGGGAAGGGGATAGCTTAGGAAGAGAGAGCGAGTCGGGCTAGGGTTTGGCGAGGGTGCAGGGATAGGGGAGGAGGCTTAGTCGCGGGGTTCAGACCCGGCGGAAGCCAGTCCCAGCACCCCATCACTCTCCCACTGGGGACACTGCTGGGTCGTCCCGGCCTCGGCACGTCCAGAAGAGCCTTTCGATCTCAATCCCAGATCCTGGAACAACAGCCCACCTCAAGCCTCCACACCCCTCAGCCTCAAGGCGACCAGCCCGGCCGAGGCCCGTGCCGCGCTCACCGCCCATGGTCCCGGCCTGGCCAGGCCCGCCTCCTGCTCGCGGCTCCGCGGCTCCGTGCCGTTTCGGCGCTCGCCGCCTGCTCCGCTCGGCGCTTAGGGAGGTAAGGACCGCGGGACAGCGCGGCAGCTCACAGCGCCCCCTGTAGACCTCGCCGCGCCGCGCGCTCGCCCCGCCCCGCGCCGGGCGCCCTTTAGCTCCGCCCCGGAGGCGGTGAGGCTCTGCGGCCTGACCCGGGGGAAGGGCGCAGAAAGGGCTGCAGAGACGACTCTTGACTCTTTGAAGCCAAACGCAGCCCCAAAGGACTGGCCAGTCTGCAGAGCCCCCGGTGGGCGAAAGCTATGGTAACGGGCGTCTGAGGGCGCAGAGACCGCGGCCACATTGCACGCACGGCTTCTGCGCGCCTCACAACGCGGGACTTGGGATCCGGGATTACTCCGACGCACGTCTGGGCCCCGGCGCACGGCCCCGGCCCCGGGCTGGGCCCCTAGCGTCTGTGCGTTTGGGCCGTGTGCATGGCCTGGCGCCGCTTTGATCACCGTGTTGGGCTGGGCGCATCTGTTTGGGGCCCGCCACTGCTGGGTGACTGCTGCCGCGTGGACGCGATCTGCCACGATTCTCGCCACCACGTCCCCCATCCCCCCTTCACCTACTCCACGCTTCTCCTCCGATGCCGACGCCGACCACGTCCAGCCCGGTGAAGACCTGGCTGCCACTGTTTCCGGATGGGCTGCAGGCTTCCCGGACAGGTAGCCGTCCCCAAAGCCTGCGTCCCTGCTCCGCGGCTTCCTCGGAAGCTGCTGAAGATTGACACAGCATTTGACCTATTTCTGTAACTCAGGCATACGATAATTGAGCTTGATTTGATATTATATCTGTGGGTCATTTCTTTCAAATGTAGGCCTTAGATGTCAGAAGTCTACAGTGACACTTGTGCCTTATGTGTCCGTGAGCAAAATAGACACTGATTTTTACCTTCCAGGCACACTTTCTGGAGGAGTTAGTCATTGGCTTCTAATTTCACTCCTGTGTTCATGGCTCCCAAATCCACGTCCTACGCCCACATATTTTACCCATATTTCTACCTACTCTCTGGTTTTCTGCTTTGAACTCCCCATCTCAAACCAGCACTTCTTTTACCAAATTCTATCTCTTCCCAGCTCCCAAACCCATCTACCCTGTGATCTAACCATTCCCCCAGCCGCCTGGGATGTCTTCCTCGCCCGAAGGCTCAAAGTCCAGTCAGTGTTTGCTTCCAAACCCAGCAAACCTGCCCCCGTCACCTCATTCCTGTGATGCTACGGGGTCCTCAGCTCCGTCCTGTTGACTGACACGGCCCCTCCCAGTGAACCCTGTATCTCCCGGCACAAAGGCACTGTCCTCTTCAGCATCACCCAGATTTTCCCACGTGGCTCAGTCCCTACCACCATACCCAGCACTTCTTCCCGCTCCAGGCTCCTCCTGCTGGTCCTCCCACTAGTTCCAGGCTCCACCTCTTGCTGGAGCTGCCTCCCTCTTCCTTATAAGGGTTAGCCAGGGCATCTTCCCCTGTAAATGACAACCCAACTCATACTTGCTTTAACAACAACGAAAAAAAGAAATGATCGACTCATATAAATGAAGAGCCCAGAACTTAGTTCCGGGGACTGAAGAAGAGGGACTGTCCTTCAGCTTAGCTTCCTTCCACGTGCACTGGACTCTCAGGCCCCACCTGAGACCCCAGCAGATCCAGGCTCACAACCTCACCGCAACATGTCCGCCGAAGAACGGCTTCTCTTTGCCATCCATCCCAACAACCCTGGGCTTGATTCTGATCAGCAGGATGGAGTCAACTGTTCATCCCACTCTCCCAGCCACTGTGACCCCATAGCGAGTGGTTCCCTCTCAGCCACCTTCTCTTCTCCCACAGGGAACACATGGCTGCTCCTGGATCCCTTCTCTGTGACAGAGGGACTAAAGGTGACTCAGGGACACCATCTGGAACCATTTCCACACAAAATGTTTCTCCCTACAACGTCACTTTGCGGTGTTGGCACAGGGCGTCCTGAGGCAGAGTTCCAAACAGGGAGTGGAGCACAGGCACTGTCTGCTTTCGGCTTCCTCCTCAACCTACCTGCGACGTCTGTCTGTGTCCCATATCCCTCCCCAGGTTGAGACCCGGCACAGAGTGGCCTCAGGCTCCTCAGGGAACCTGGCATACTCTCCCTGGACTCATTCTCTCCAGTCTCTCCTCACCATTCCTATTCCGTAACAGCTTCTATGCTCCTTTCCATTCTGGAGAAGGTTGTCCCCTTCTGTCTCCCCGTGGACTTTGGATTCTGAGTGGTACCCACCCTCCCCTACCCTGCTCCTTAGGGCAGTAACACCTCATGGCTGAGCCATAAAAGAGGATACAGCTATAAGAAGAAAGAAAAGGTTCCCACAGGGAAAATATATATGGGAAGCATCACAAGACCATTACCCCATCGAACTTCTTTCCTCTGTGGTTCTGAGGAGGTAGTGTGCAGCCAGTGGCCATCTGGCCAGCACCTGGGGAGGCTGTGTCAGAGATTGTGGGTGGCCCAAAGGGAAGCATAGTCAAGAGACAGGCCACTTTCTGTCGTGCCTGAAACCAGGGCCTGCATTTTTCCATTACATGTCCAATAAATCTGCTTTCCTGCAAACAAATTAGAATTGTTCTTTTCTGTCACTTGCAAACAAGAGAGTCCTGAGTAGTCCTATAGCCCAGTGTCTGGCACCATTATTTGCCTGGTGGAGGAGCGAGCACACCCACTGATGACTGTAAAAAAGTAAAAACAAAAATACAGTGTCTTTGGCTCATAAACATGGCCTCCCCTTCTGTTCCCTGCTCCTTTGTCATTTCCCCACACATACCTTAGCCCCAGGGAAACTCAAAATTCATTGGGAGCTGAACCCACCCATCTTATAAAAATAGTCCCAGGCTCACCCAAGTCATGCATATGCATTTTACACATGCATTCCCTGCCTAGACAGAGAGCAGATAGGAACAGGGCCCATCTTCAATTCAGTTTCAAAAAATTGAGCAAATGTTTACACAGCCTCCTTTGAGGTGTGCTGTAGACTTAGAGAAACAATGGGCTTCTGTCCTCACCATTAAAGGGCCTTCACTTTGCGGGAAGACAAGTAGTCTAGGACAGAGACAGAGGAAGCAGCAATATCACGGAGTTCCCCAGGGAGAGGGAGCGGGCTGCTTTATTTGGATCAGGCTCTAAGTTCCAAAGTCTGCTGCCTGCAGTCCTGCCTTACACTGGAATTACACATCTGCATGAAGCATTTTATTTGTGTCCACTACAGTATCTAGGTTACAAATATATTTTAAAATTCTACCCTGGATAGTGTGGCTCAGTGGATTGAGTGCGGGCCTGCAAACCAAAAGGTTGCCAGTTTGATTCCCAGTCAGGGTACATGCCTGGGTTGCAGGCCAGGTCCCCAGTAGGGAGCGCTCAAGAGGTAACCACACACTGATGTTTCTCTCCCGCTCTTTCTCCTTCCTTTCCCCTCTCTCTAAAAATAAATAAAATCTGAAAAAATAAATAAAATAAAATTTCATTTACCATGGATTTTGTTTCTCTGACTATAAAAGGAGTGCCCATTCCTTGTAAAAACTTGGAAAAGTACACAAAAATAAAGATGAATATAAAGCTTTTGATAGATCTGTGTTGATTAATATAGTAGAGAATATCAAACTAAGATATAGAAAGAGGAGATTGTCCCATGCATGCTTCCACACCACTGCTGGCAACCCCAGGGTTAAAGGTTAGTTCTTTGATTCTTGCAAAAATGCTGGACTCTCTCCCTCACACATGTATATGTTTAAAAACTGTAATCTGAGCCTCTCGGCTCCAGGGTGGTCTGTTCTGTATTATTTATGCACGATTCATTTTCTCAGCCTCCAGCTGCAATCCCTTCTCCCCACCCCCAGCAGACTTACTATATTGTTCTTGCGCCTTCCCCTCCTGAGAGCAGCTGGGGGGGCCGGCAAACTCATTTTACCATTTTTCTGGGTGAAACTCAATTAGGAAGGCAAATTTGGAAAAACAGAACACAAAATAACCCTGTTAAGTAAAAATGAGATTGATCTTGCACCTGACCTTGAGGGAAAAAAGATCACGAAGAACTGAAGTGATTTGCTGAATCATAGGCCTAAATATTCATTTTTGTCTTCTAAACTCTGGGACCAACCAAATAATTTTGCTGAGGAAAAACAAGCACTAGATGAACTCACAAAAATCTCATCAAGAAGTCGTAAAAGGACAACAAGGAATTGGGCCATCTATTTCATCAACAAAAGTACCTGGCACATACTTTAAAAATTGGATGAATGGGTGAATGAGCCAAGAGTCAATCCCTCGCATTTTACAAGTAAAAGAAGCCAACCTGAAAGAAAACGAGAGAAGAGTGGGAGCCTGGTGGGGCTTTCTGTGGTCTTGTGGCCCCTTGGGTGACAAATACTCAATTCCGTGTTCATGAGAGAGCTGGGAACCGATTATATCCCAGACTTCCAGTTAGCTCGGAAACAGAACAGAAAAGACGTGAGCTTGGGAACAGCCTTAAAATGCTGCGAGAAAGTCGTTGCTGATGCAGAATTCTCTGCCCAGAGGAAACGAGAAACGGAGGCTGATCTACTTGTTCAAAATCAATCACAATGACATAATGAGAGAGCCAGGGCTACGCTTCGGGGCCCTTTGCACTGAACTGCAGTATTCGCCTTTACTCTGTGTGTGTGTGTGTGTGTGTGTGTGTGTGTGTGTGTGTGCGTGTTTAAACCCATGAATGAAAAGAAAAGAAAAGATCTTAGTATTCCAGAGAGGAACTGAACAAATTGATCCTGTTAGTTTGAATGCTTTTGAAACTTGCCTTCCAAAGACAGTTAGGGTTCCCCCATTCTCTCAGTACAAAGTACTCAGGTTACTTAAATTTTGGAGCCCTGCTGAGCTGACTCGGGTTCTGAGATCCTTTGCCTCCAGCCCAGGTCCCTCTGCTAAGCAAAAGGGCAGGAGATTCAATTATTTACTCAATGATTCCACCTGAACCCCCTTCCACAAACTCCATCATGTTAAAACTGAGTACTTTATCTGTCATTCAGACCCAGTGTATGCTAGAATAGAAAATGCCACCTCTATTACCTTTCCCAGGCTCCAAACTAGGGACATGGGAGACACCCCGCTCTCCTTCATCCCTCATATCTAGTCCTTTTCCAAGTCTTGTGAATCACATCCTCTTTAAACATTTCCCCAACCTGCCCACTTTGGTTCTTTCTGTCACCACTATAGTCCAAACCACTGATCACTGTCTATCACTATAGAGGAATTTGCACTTTCTAGAATTTAATACATACGAAACCACAAAATATGCATGCTTTTTTCCTGGATGTTTTCACCTAGCATCATTATTTTAAGATTCATCCATGCTGATGGGAGTATCAATAATTTATTCAATTTTGTTGCTGAATATTATTTCACTGTAAAAATAGACCACCATTTCTTTATCAGTTGATTGGCATTTTGCTTGTTTCCAGTTTGGGCTATCACACGTAAAGCTGCCGTGAGCACCTGTGTACACGTACTGATACCTGTACCAGTGGGCACATACCTTCATTGCTTTTAGGTAAATATCTGGGGAAGGCATGACTGGGTCGTATGGTAGGCATATGCTTAACTTTTTAAGAAACTGCCAAACTCTTTTCCAGAGCTATCTCATTTTACATTCTTTTCAGTAGTGTATAAGAATTCCTGTTGCTCCGTATCCTTACCAACACTTAATATGTCAGTATTTTAAATTTCAGCCACTCCGATGAGTATGTAGTAGTAGCTACACTGTGGTTTTAATTTGCATTCACCACTGTTTAATGATGTTGAGCATCTTGTCATGTGCTTATTTGTCACCTATATATCTGCCTTGGTGACGTGTTCAAATCTTTTAATTGTTTAATGAGATGTCTTCTTCTTCTTATTCTTATTGAGTTGTGAGTGTTCTGTATATGTTTAGATACAAATATTAGTCAGATACACATTCCACAAATATTTTCTCCAAGCTTATGGTTTCCATTTTTATTATTTTCATAACAATGTATTTTAAGATTTTTATTTATTTATATTTTTAGAGAGAGGGTGAAGAAAGGAGAAAGAGAGAGGAAGAAACAATGATGTGTGAGAGATACATAGATCGGTTGCTTCTCTCACATGACTCCAACCAGGGACCTGGCCTGCAGCCCAGGCATGTGCCTTGACTGGGAATCAAACTGGTGACCCTTTGGTTTATAGGCCAGCACTCAGTCCACTGAACCATACCAGCCAGGGCAACAATGTATTTTAAAGAGCAAAAAATTATATTTCTTCTTATTTTTGTATTTTTAGAAGTTTTTAAACTTTTTTCTAGGACACAAAAGTAAGTCTATGCTTCTAAACTTTGTTATGTGGGACCAGACCATCCTTGAGTCTATACCTGATTTTGCCTTACTCCTGAGATAATAACCTTCTGAGTACTCTAAACAATTCCCCATATACTGTAAAGTATTTCCATTCTTGTTGGTGGAAACACCAATTAGTCCCAGCTCTATGTAAGCCTGGATATCAGAAATCTGCTTCCTTGCCTTTAATGGGGACTCAAAAGGTCCCTTCCATCCAAGAAACTAAGCAACATTAGATCTAACTGGCTAATGGTGTCCTAGCTGCTCCCTCATTGCCCAGAGTACCCAGCATGTTCTCACACATCTTGGAGGCAGCAAGGAGCTAAACATCCCTAACTTCTTCTTTCTCCTCTGCTCCCTTCTCCTTGTCCTTTGTACCTGGCTCCAACACCCAAGTCTACTCCCTTGGACTCTCCCCTCTCCAGGTTGCAAAACAGCCCAAAGCAGAGCAGTTGAGTTGACCATAGGTTGGGGTGGGATGGGCAGGAGGCCTGGGTCAACTGTGTGCTCTGTGTTGTCCTGGAAAAGCAAAGGTGGCATCAACCCCAGTTCCTCTGGAAGAATGAAAGGCCAGCATAATGGCAGTGTGGAAGGGTGGTCAAAGAATGGAGGGGTTGTAAGAACCTTCCAATGCTCATTCATTCATTCATTCATTCATTCATTCATTATTGAGTGCCTAGGACATATGCAGCACTGTGCCCAGTACCTCGAAGACAACAGTGAATTGCCACCGCTCGAGCAGCTCCCAAGGCCTGTCTGGGAAGCCACGTGTTCAAACAAGCAACAATCTCCACATGATTAACTCGGGTACAGCGGAAGAAAACATAATCCCATTTCACGTAAAGGGCAAAAGTAATGGCTAGAGAGGTTAAATGACATGTCCAAGGTGATCCAGCAACTTGGTGGTTGAGTGTGTATTCAATGAAGGCCCTGAGCAGGCTCTGCCCCACCCTCAGACAAGAACCCTCTTTCAGGTCAGAACCGTCCAGTGTGTACACCTTGACATTGTGATTCTTCACCAGGGTCCTCTCTTCAGGTCCCAGGTCCCTGAGCAGGATCTGCACCGCCCAGAGGTCAGCTCCCACATGGCTGACTTGTCACCACAGTGGGCCTGTCAACTCCTCAGCTGACTCTCTGAATCCATCAAAGTGCCTTGCACATGCCTGGTGATCAATAAGAGAGTCTGCTGATCCAGTCGTGCTGTTAATGACTAGAGATGGCTTCATCAGTGAATATTGATGAATTTGAGACTCCTGCTTACTCTGGACAGCAAACCAGAGCTTTTGCCAGAGGAGGCAGAAAAGAGTTCCCAATAAGCTGAATGTGTTCCAGCACTCTTCTCCATGGAGAAATCTAATCAGATTTCGGGGCATGAGGGTCTCTCTGTTGTCATGGTGACTCTTTAAAAAAAGATTCTTCTTTAAAAGCATCCCAGACATCAAGACTCTGAAGTAATGACCCTTTTAAAATTGAATTATATTAATAAGATCTACTCAACTGAACAATATGTTTTCTTCCTTTTTATTAGATGCATTATTAACTTGGCAAGCAGCCCATTCATAAATATAAAGTGCCCATTCAAAAGTGCACCACTCCCAGCATGGAATAAATAAGGATGCAGCTCACCAATTTCAGAGATCCTGGCGGATAAGAAATAGGCTTTGTGAATAGTGGTCTTGGGGTTGTAGATGCTTGAAGGGCCTGGGTTGAGTGTGGGTCATTTCTGTTGGATGACTCCTCAAAGCCTGGGAGAGCCTACACTGCAGGCAAGCGGATCCAGCTGGTCACAAAGCGTCAGAGGGGAGTTGAGAAGAGGACCAGTAAATCTCACAGAAGTTCTACATTGTGTAAGAAATGAATTGCAAGAGTCTTGAATCTTACTGCTCCCTTGCCCTGGTGTCATCTTTTTGACATTTGGATTTAATAATATTCAATGTTTTTCTGCTTGTTTGTTTTTTGTTAAAGAGAGTGGAAAGAAGGGAGAAAGAGAGGGAGAGAAACACTGATGTGCAAGAGAAATAGCAATCAGTTGCCTCTCCCATGTGCTCAACTGGGGACCGATCCACAACCCAGACACGTGCCCTGACTTGGAATCGAAGCCATGCTGGGTAGGATTATTCAGTGTTTTATTTGAGCAAATAATGTGGTAGATGGATTCTAAATTAGCTCTCAATAATTTTCCTACTTCCTGGTGTTCACACCCTCGTAAACTCCCCCCTCCCCTTAAATGAGGTCAGGACCTGTACTTGTTTCTTCTTTATTTTTTAGTTTATGTTTTACAGTTGTTCCAATTATCTCCCTTCTTGCCCCACTCCACCGAGCCCGTCCCCTGCTTCCACAGTCAGTCCGCATCTGTTGTCCATGTCCATGGATCCTTCATATGTGTTCCTTGACTAATCCTTTCACTTTCTTTCAAACAGTCCTTCCCGCCCTCTTACTGTTGTCAGTCTATCCATGATTCTATGCCTCTGGTTTTATTTTGCTGATTAGTTAATTTTGTTCATTAGAATCCTCTTACACGTGAGATCATATGGTATTTGTCTTTTACTAACTGGCTTATTTCATTCAGCATAATGCTTTCTAGTTCCATCCATGCTGTCATGAAGGGTAGGAGCTCCTTCTTTCTTTCTGCTGCAGAGTATTTCATTGTGTAAAGGTACCACAGTTTTTTGATCCACTCATCTACTAATGGGCACTTAGTCTGTTTCCAATTCTTGGCTATTGTAAATAGCACTGCTATGAATATAGGGGTGCCTAAGGTCTTTAGAATTGGTGTTTTGGGATTCTTAGGGTATAATCCCAGCAGTGGAATTGCTGGGTCAAAAAGTGGTTCCATTTTTATTTTTTTAAGAAAATTCTATACTGTTTTACACAGTGGGTGCACGAATCTATATTCCCATCAACAGTGCACTAGGGTTCCCTTTTCTCTACATCCTCACTGGCACTTGTTTGTTTATTTTTATGATAGTCATTTTGGCAGGTGTGAAGTGGTATGTCATTGTGGTTTTAATTTGCATCTCGCTTATGGCTAGTGATGCCGAGCATTTTTTCACATGTCTATGGGTCCTCTGTATGTCCTCCTTGGAGAAGTGTCTATTTAGGTCCTTTGTTCATTTTTTAAAATTGGACTTTTTCTTCCTGGTGTTGAGTCATATGAATTCTTTATATATTTTGGAGATTAAACCCTTGTCTGATGTACCATTGGCAAATATGTTCTCCCCTACAGTTGCTTCCCTTTTCATTTTGATGATGGTTTCTTCAGCCATGCAGAAGCTTTTTTATTTTTTAAAATTCTTTTTTTAAAAAAGATGTTATTTATTTACTTTTAAACAATGGAGAAGGAAAACAGAAAGAGAGGGAGAGAAACACTCAATGTGTGAGAGATAAACTGATGGTTTGCCTCTCACATACCACCAACCTGGGACCAGGCCAGCAACCCTGGCATGTGCCCTGAATGAGAACCAGACCAGTGACCTTTTGGTTCACAGGCTGGCACTTAATCCACTGAGCTACACCAGCCAGGGCAAAGCTTTTTAATTTGATATAGTCCCATTTGTTTATTTTTTCCTTTATTTCCCTTGCCCTAGGAGATATATCAGCAAAAATATTGCTACATGGTATATCTGAAATTTTACCACCTGTGTTCTCCACTAGCATTTTTATGGTATTATGACTTATAGTTAAGTCTTTTATCCATTTTGAGTTTATTCTGGTGTATGGTGTAAGTTGGTGATCTAGTTTCATCATTTTGCATGTACCAGTCCAGTTCTCTTAACAGCATTTATTGAAGAGACTATTTTTACTCCATTGCATGCTCATGCCCCCTTTGTCGAATATTAATTGACCAGATAGACATGAGTTTATTTCTTGGCTCTCTATTCTGTTCCATTGATCTATGTGTCTGTTCTTATGCCAGTACCAGACTGTTTTGATTACAGTGGCTTTGTAGTATAGTTTGATATCAAGTATTGTGATCCCTCCAAGTTCGTTCTTTCTCAAGATTGCTGAGGCTATTTAGGTTCTTTTTGTTTCCATATGACTTTTTGTAGTGTTTTTCTAGATCCATGAAATATGCCACTAGTATTTTAATAGAAATTGCATTGAATCTATAGATCGCTTTGGGTAGTATATACTACCCAAAAGATTGTATGACATTTTAATAATGTCAGTTTTTCTAATTCATGAACACTGTATATGCTTCCATTTATTTGTATCTTTCTCAATCTCTTCAGTGTTCTATAGTTTTCTGAGTACATATAGTTTTCTTTCAGTTCCTTGGTTAAATTTATTCCTAGGTACTTTGTTGTTGCTATGGTAAATGAGAGTTTTTTCTCGGTTTTTCTTTCTGATAGTTCATTCTTAGTGTACAAAAATGCCATCAATTTCTGAATATTAACTTTGTGTCCTGCTACTCTGCTGAATTCACTTATTAGATCAAGTAATTTTCTGGTGGAGTCTATAGGGCTTTCTATGTACACTAACATGTCATCTGCAAATAATGACAGTTTTTCTCCTTTCTTTCTAATTTGGATGCTTTTTATTTCTCTTTTTTGTCTGATCACTGTGGCTAGAACTTCCAGTACTATGTTGAATAAGAGTGATGACAGTGGAAAACCTTGTCTTGTTCTTGATCTTAATGGAAATGCTTTTAGTTTTTGCCCATGGAGTATGATGTTGGCAGTAAGTTTCTGATATGTGGCCTTTATTATGTTGATGTATGCTCCTTCTATTCTCACTTTGCTGAGTTTTTTTTTTGTCATAGATGAGTGTTGGTTTTTATCAAGTGCTTTCTCAGCATCTATTAATATGATTGTATGATCTTTGTCCTTCGCTTTTCTATGTAATGTATTATGTTTGTTGATTTGTGAATATTGTACCATCCTTGCATTCCTGGAATAAGTCCCATTTGATCATGGTGTATGATCTTTTCAATGTATTGCTGAATCTTGTTTGCCAATATGTTGTTGAGGATTTTAGCATCTGTGTTCATCAGAGATACTGGCCTATAATTTTCTTTCGTTGTTATGCCTTTACCTGGTTTTGAAATTAGGATAATACTGGCCTAGTAAAAAGATTTTGGGAGTTCCCTTGTGTTGAGTTTTTTTGGAATAGTTTGAGAAGGTGTTAGTTCTCCTTTGAATGTTTGGTAAAAGTCACCTGTGAAGCCTACTAGTCCAAGCATTTTGTATGCTGGGAATTTTTTTATTACTGCTTCAATTTTGCTGATTGTTATTGGTCTATTCAGATTTTCTGCTTCTTCTTGGAAGATTATATGTTTCTAGAAATTTACCCATTTTACCCAGGTTGTCCAATTTCTTGGCATATAATTGTTCATAGTAATTATTTCTGTGGCATCAGTTGTTACTTCCCCTCTTTCTTCTCTAGTTTCATTTATTGGGGTCCTGTCTCTTTTTTCCTTGATGAGTCTGGTTAAAAGTTTGTCTATTTCATTTATCTTTTCAAAGACCCAGTGCTTGGATTCATTGATTTTTTTAAAACTGTTTTTTGTTTTTAGTTTCTATGTCATTTAATTCTGCTCTGATCTTGATTATTTCCTTCCTTCTACTTGCTCTGGGCTTTGTTTGTTGTTTCTCTAGTCATTTTAGATGTAGTCTTGGGTTGTTTGGTTGAGATTTTTCTATCTTCTTTAGGTAGGCCTGTATTGCTATAAACTTCCCTCTTAGGACTGCCTTCACTGTATCCCATAGGTTTGGATTGTTGTGTGTTCATTTTCATTTGTTTCCAGGTATTTTTAAAAATTTTCTTCCTTGATCTCATTGTTAACCCATTCATTATTTAATAACATGTTATTCATCCTCTATGTAGTTGAATGATTTTTAGTTTTTTTCTTGAGGTTGCTTTCTAGTTTCAAGCCATCATGATCTGAGAAGATGCTTGGTCTGATTTCAATTGTCTCAGATTTGTTAAGGCTTGTTTTGTGTCCTACCATGTGGTTTATCTTTGAAAATGATCCATGTGTCTTTGAAAAGAATGTATATTTTGCTTCTTTGGGATGAAATGCTCTGTAAATATCACTTCGGTCAATTTGATCTTTAAATTGCCATTCAATGCCACAATATCCTTGTTGATTCTCTGTTTGAAAAATATATCCATTGTTGACGATGGGGTGTTAAAATCCCCCACTATGATTGTATTTCTGTCAATCTCCTTCTTAAAGTCTTCCAAAATTTTTCTTATGTATTTACATGCTCTTATATTGGGTACATAAATGTTTACAAGGGTTATATCTTTTTCTTGGACTACTTCCTTAAGTATTATGTAGTGACTTTCTTTGTCTCTTGTTATAGCTTTTTTTTGAAGTCTATTTTGTCTGATATAAGAATTGTTATCCCAGCTTTTTTTTATGTCTGTTGCATGGAATATATTTTTACTATCTCTTCGTTTTCAGCCTGTGAGAATCTTCTGTTCTGAGGTGGGTCTCCTACAGATAGCATATATGCAGGTCATGTTTTCTTATCCATTCAGCTACTGTATGTATTTTGATTGGGGCATTTAATCCATTTACATTTAAGGTTATTACTGATCAGTGTTTGTTCATTACTATTTTTCCCCTTTGTACCTGTGTTCCTCTCTTTCTCTCCCTATTTTCTCCTTCTTAAAGCAGTTCCTTTAGCATCGCTTACAATGCTGGTTTGGTGGAGTTGTACTCTTTCAGCATTTTTTTTTTTGGTCTAGAAAGCTCTTTGTTTTTCTTCCTTTTTGAATGAGAGCCTTGCTGGATAGAATAGTCTTGGCTGCAGGTCCTTACTTTTCATTACTTGGATTATTTTATGACAGTCCCTTCTGGCTTGTAGTGTTTCTGTTAAGAAATCAGCTGATAGCCTTATTGGAGCTTCTTTGCATGTTACTAGCTGTTTCTCTCTTGCTGCCTTTAAGATTCTCTCTTTGTCTTTAAATTTTGCCATTTTAATTATGATGCGTCTTGGAGTGGACCTCTTTGGATTCATCTTTATTAGGACCCTTTGTGCTTTCTGAACTTGTGTGACTTTTCCCCTCACCAAGTTAGGAAAGTTTTCTGTCATTATTCTTTTCAAACAGGTTTTTTATCTCTTGCTCATTTTTTTCTCCTTCAGGTATCCCTATAATGTGAATATAGTTATGTTTCATGTTGTTCCAAAGCTCCCTTAAACTATCTTTGTTCTTTTTTAATCTTTTTTTTTGTTTTGTTGCTATGACTGGGTGCTTTTTTTCTACCTTATCTTCTAACTCACTGATTCAACCCTCTGCTTTTAGTTCCTTCTAGTATATTATTCATTTCAGATATTATATTCTTCATTTCCACCTGGTTCTTATTCATAGTTTCTATGTCCTTCTTCATGTTGATGTAGTTCCCACTAAATTCCTTGAGCATCCTTATAAGCATTACTTTGAACTCTATGTCTGATAAATTGCTTGCTTAAATTTCATTTAGCTCTTTTTCTGGGGTTTTTTTCTTTCCTTTCAATTGGGTGTTGTTTCTTTGTCTCCCCATTTTAGGTGACTTTTTGTTTGTTTCTACATATTAGATTGACCTTCTTTGACTCCCTGTCTTCATGGGGTGGCCCTCTGTGGTAGGAGTTCTATAGGGCTCAGTGGTACAGTCTTCTTAAATTCCTATCTGTTGTCAGTATAGGTGCTGACAAAACAAAACAAAACAAAACAAAACAAAACAAAACAAAACAAAACCACACAGAAACAAAACCCGCACCAGCAAAAATACCTACCCCTGCAACAACAGCAATATTAATGACAAATGGGCAGAGATTATTGAAGGTGAAAAGTGAATAAAAATACTATAAGAAAGGAAAAAAGAAAACAAAATGACTAAAAGAAAGAAAAATGATTTTGAGAGCATGGAGGGAAGAGAAATAATAAGAGTAGGAAATAGAAACCAGTAAAAGAAAGGGAAAAAATAAAATCTAAAATGTAAATAAGAAAGGGAAGGAAGAATGCAAAATAGAGCAAGAGAAGGGAAGAGTAAAATATGAGGTTTGAAATAATAATTAAGGATTGTGAAAAATAGGAACAAAATTGAGGAAAACAATAGCTACAGTAATATTAATGAAAAAATGAGCAAAGATCAATAAAATGGAAAGAGAATAAGAATATTACAAGACAGAAAAAAGAATATGAGATGACAAAAGAAAAGAAAAATGATTTCGAGAAGATAAAGTGAGGAGAAGCAACAAGAGTAAGGAATAGAAACAAGGAGAAGAAAGGAAGAAAATAAAATTTAAACCAAAAGAAGAAAGGGAAGGAAGAAGACAAAATAGAGTAAGACAAGGGAAGAGTAAAATATGAGATTTTATATAAAAATATTGAACAAATAGGAACAAAATTAAAGAACAATTAACTACAATAGCAATATCAAACATGAATGAGCAAAGATTAATAATGAAGGAAAGGATATGATTATTATAAGAAAGAGAAGATTATGAGATAACTAAAGGAAAGAAAAATGATTCTAAAAGGTTAGAGGGAGGAGAAATAATAAGACTAAAGAACAGGATTGAGGCAAAAAAAGAGGAAAAAGAAATTTTGAAACAAAAAAAAGAAAGTAAGAAAGGGAAGGAAGAAAGCAAAATGGAGTAAGAAAAGGGAAGGGTAAAATATGAGATTTGAAATAAAAGAAAGTGAACCAAAGGAACAAAATTGAAGAAAAAGAAAAAATGTTAAAAAGCTATGTGAAAGAAAAAAACCATGCAACCAATGAAAAAGGAGGTGGAATCATCTCAGCAGGGTCCAGTGCATGATTGCAGGCCTCTCCTTCTGGATCTGACACTGGCAATGTCAGATTTGACTCCATCCAGCTCTAGGCAGCCTGCTGAAGGCTGCACGTGATCCACGGTCTGTGGCTGTTTCTTTCAGGCTTGGTGGCACCTGGGATGGTCCTCACTGCTCTGCCCTGCTGGCTTTTCATCAGCACAAAGCCCATCTAGTGTCTGAAAGCACCACAGTTACCACCTCCACTTGCCTCTCTCTGTGGTCCTGCTGTTAGTCTTAGCCTCGCTGTCGACCTGCCTGTTTCTGAGAGGGCTTCTGGTGTGATCTGGGGAATGGGGCCCCTGGATCCCCTCTTGGAGGCACTGTTCAGACTTCACAGAAAATGGTGGACGTGTGCCCTTTCCCCTGCACCACATGTCTTGGTCCGTCCCAGATTATTTTCAGTCATGTATAGTTCCTGATGAGTTAACTGTCCATTCCATGTGAGGGCCCAATCTATGTAAAAGGGTCAGCTCTTCCTTGTCTGGTACTGATGTCAGCTCTGTATAAGAGCTGAGCCTGGACAGGCCCTGAATTCCCCCCAATGCACCAATTTCTGCACTCTCTACCCAGCTGGCCTTAGTGGAATAGGGCCTAAGGAACCACCAGCGTGTCTCGTTGCGGCTGAGGAAAGTTCTGGAAAAAGTGCACTTGCTTTTAACCACAGAACACAGCAAAGGTGATGACATGACACTTCTGGGATTGCATCACATAAAATCTAACTTCTTTCTTATTAGCAAACTCTTTCCCCTCGTTCCCATGATGAGGCAAGATGCCACATTGTGAGCAATAGCACAGGCAGACTCCAGCCAATAGCCAGAAAGGAACTGAAACCCTCAGACCAACAGCCCACGGGGAACTGAATCCTGCCAACAACCACATGAGCTTGGAAGTGGATCCATCCCTCCACAGTCATATCTTCAGATGGGACTCCAGCCCTAGCCAACACTGTAATTGAAACCTCATGAAAAATCCTGAAGCAGGGAACTCAGCTCAGCTAGACCTAGAATCCTGACCCACACAAAGTCTGAGATAATACATATACATTGTTTTAAGCCACTGTCTTTGTAATGATTTGTTACGCTGCAATAGACCTCCAATACAAGCACCCACTGATGTTCTAAGTGCCACAGACACACCAGTGAACAGGCAGACAATTACCAGTCTTCATGGACATTCCCTTCTAGTTAAGGAGACAAACAAGAAGTAAATTAATAAATTATTGACCTGAAAAGAAAGAAATTAGTGTGAAGGGATAGGGCAGGAGGTGGATGGTATTTTAGATAGGGCTGGTGAGGACGGCTTTCTGTGAGGAGGAAGCATCTGAGCAGGGATTTGAGGAAGTGGAATATCAGAGGAGAGAGTAGTCTGGACCTGAAGGCCCTGGGGTGGACGCAAGCTGGGCAAGTTGAGTCCCATGAGTAGAGGAAATGTACGAGATGAGCTCAGAGAGCTGGTGGAGTCAGATCACAGACAGTCCCGCAGGCCACGTGGGAGGCCATGTGAGTGACATGATGTGACCTGTGTGTACAAGCATCTTTGGAAGAATGATCCTCATCTAACACCCACAGCTTGCGTTGTACACAGGGCCTGGAAAGTGACAAAGAAAGGGCCTCTCATTTATTTTTCTTCAGGAATTCTTCCAGAAACCCTGGGGAGTAGATAGGGCAGGTACAGGAATTCATTCCCAATGTTACATCCCTCTAGTCCAAAATGCCGGTCTCTGTGGCTGGACTTCAGGGCCCTTTCCCCACACTCGGGAGTCATCGGGGGGGGGGGGGGGAAGCAGGATGAACGGTGAGTCACTGGACTCCTGACCTGGGGACCCGACTGTATTGTCAGAAAGGCTCTGAATATTTGCACCGGGGTGAAGCAGGTGAAAAACAGTGATTCTCATGTGCACAGTATTTGCAGCTGGGCAAGCGGACACTTAGTGAATGAAATTCTTTTTAAAAAAATGTGCAGGTATCCTTTTTTAATTTATTATTATTATTATTTTTTGCTGTTCCGAATGGGTGTTTTCTGCTACCCTGTCCTCTGAATAGCTGATTCAGTCCTTGGCTTCATCTAATCTGTTGTTAATTACTTTGAGTGTATTTTTCATTTGAGATATTGTATTCTTAATTCCTGATTGGCTATTTTTTATGGTTTCTATGTCCTTCATAATGCTTACTATGTCTTTGTTAAAGTCCTCACTCAGTTCCTTGACCATCCTTATAACCAGTGTTTTGAACTCTGTATCTCCTAGCTTGCTTGTCTCCATTTCATTTAGCTCTTTTCTCCTGCTTTCATTCGGACCCTGTTTCTTTGTCTCCCCACTTTGGCTGCCTCTCTGTGTTTCTTTCTATGTAGTAGGTAGATCTGCTATGTTTCCCAGTCTTGCCAGGATGGTCTTGTGTAGTAGGTGTCCCGTGGGGCACAGTCTCCCTGATCACCTGAGCCAAGTGCTCCAGGAATGTTCCCTGTGTGGGTTATGTGAGCTCTCCTGTTGTAGTGGAGTCTTGATAACTGCTGGCCTGTCCATGGGAGGGACTGACCCTAAGGCTGACTGGCTGTGAGGACTGGCCATGACCACAGTTTGCGAGCTGCTGGGTGGGGGTGGGGGGGCCCACAGAGCGAGGTCTGGTGCCTGCTGAGACCTTCTGGTGTGCCGCTTGTGGAACTAAAGCTGGAACTAATGGTGTGTTCTAAAGCTGGTGGTGGTCTAAAGCTGGCCACATGGCGTGTTGGTTCTGGGGCCTCTTGGGGGCTCTGCGATGCAGGTCAGTGTCAGACATTGCCCGTGACTGACCTGGGGCTTCCTGTTATGATCTACAAAGTGATCCGCTCTGTGGCTGGTAGTTGCCTGTGCTGGGCCTGGATGCACATGGGAGAGGCCATGCTGTAAACCAAGGCTGGCTGCCACCAGTCCTGGGCCTGTGGCAGGTCCACAAAAAGCCCAAGCACCCCAAGACCTGCTGCTGCCTGCTGTCTGTTTATAAGGCTCAGCTGCTGAAAGAGCCTCCTGTGGTGCAGGAGTTGGGTGAGGTCTCAGCGAGTGGACAGGATGGGGTGAGTAGTATTCACCAGGTTAATACAGATTCAGATTTTTCACTAGTAATGAGCTTGAGGCCACTCAGCAAGTTTCAGGGTACACCGAGGCCAGTCTCTGCCCACCCAGGGCCACTAGACCTTTGTGGTAGGGCAGGGTCTCAGGGAATTGTCATGTGGAGTTAGTGGAATTCACCAGGCTCTTGCAGAATCAGGTTGGTTGTGTTGGGGGAGGGCTCAACACAGTAACAGTGACGGTCATTCCTGCAGCCTTCATCCTGAAGCCACACAATGCAGTCTCTCCCTGCATATCTCCGGCACCCCCCAAGCTTGACTAGAATTCTTCAAGAGTTTTTTAAGAAAGACTGCAACATGGGCCCAGGCTGGCTGCTGCAGAAAGACCCTTAAGCTGTTGGGTAGAGTGGGGTCTCAGAAAGGCATAAGGGTAGAGCTAGTGAGGTTCACCAGGCTAATGTGGCTTCACACTTGGCTGTGTGTGCAGGAGAGCTTGACACAGGAAAGATGGCACGTGCAGGCCATGCAGGAGGAGGGCTCAACACAGGGACAATGATTGCTGTCCCTCCAGCTCTTGCCTGGAAGCCACACAACTCAGTTTCTTCCTGTATGTCTCTGGCAACCCCCAGCTACTATTTCTCCCCTGGAGTCCAACATGAAGGCCCTTTCAGAGGATGCCTGGTTTTCCAGCAGCCCTCTATCTCACACAGATGGGTGGAATCCCTGCTGATTTTCACAGCCATATGTTGCGTGGACTCCTCTTCTGGGCACTGGTGTTCCTGGCTGGTGGGGCTGAGACCCCTCCCTCCTCAGGGAGGCCTCTGCAGCTGAAATATCCCTCCAGATATTCAACCGCCACAGGTAGGTGTGGAGTGGACCCAGTTTTCATTTCTGACCCTTCTACCAGTCTCTATGTGGCTTCTCCTTTATATGCTTAGTTATAGGACTTCTGTTCAGCAAGTCTTCAGCTGGTTATGCAGAGTGACGGTCCCATAATTTAGTTGGAATTTCGGTGTGGTCACAGGAGGAGGTGAGTACAGTGTCTACCTACTCTGCCAGCTTGATCAGAATGCCTTGCCTGTAGGCATCTTTGAAATTTCAGAGAAGGGATATCTTGAAAATATTTCTTGTGAATTATATTGGGCCCATTACTGCTAACTGAAAACATTTGAAATATCATTAAGGTGCTGGTTTGTTTTCAAATTTTTTTGAGTGGTATGCTCTTATACAGGGTGGGGCAAAAGTAGGTTTACAGTAGTGAGCATGTGAAACAAGAGTTTATTTTTAAAGATTTTATTTATTTATTTATTAGGCAGAGGGGAAGGGAAGGAGAAAGAGAGGGAGAGAAACATCAGTGTGTGGTTGCCTCTCACACACCCCTCACTGGGGACCTGACTGGGAATCGAACCAGCGACCCTCTGTTTTATAGCTTGTGCTCAATCCACTGAGCCACACCAGTCAGGGCCAGAGTTTATTTCTGTATTATTTAAAATTAATTATTGTATCATTTTTCATATGAGCAACTCTAAACCTATTTTTGCCCAATACTGCATGCTTCTTATAGAGGTTATATAAATATACTCTAAGTTTTATATATTTACAAATACTATTAAATTCCTTAACCTTATTTTTTGTAATATTTGAGTTCGACATGTACACAATATTTTTATCAACATAAACCTCAGGTTTTAAAGAGAAATTTGCTTTACTATCTCTGGAGTTCAAGAGATTAAGTAAAGGATCTCTGTGTTTTCTTAGTGGGTCCTGCTAGTTTGGGCCACAAGAGAGGAGGAGAGAATAAATCTAACCACACTGGAATACAAGTGGTATTCCACTTGTGGAATGATAGCTCATCATTCATGACTGATAGCTCATCCTGCTCTTCATCTATCCCCGCATCCACCTTTTACCCACTTAATCCCATCCATCCATCCATTCCCTCATGCATGAAGTCAACAAAAAGCCACTAAGCACAGAACAGAGCCACCCGTGTAATAGGAGACATTGTATTAGAAAACCGGAGACAAGGCAGGCATGGCTTCTGTCCTCGTACAGTCTAATCTTTGTTCTCCACACGATGTTGGGTACCTTCCCCAAAGCACCATTTGCTCTTGAGCTCTCCTGTGTGTATCACACATCTCAGTCTTGCTGGGGGATGTTCAGGTAAACTTTGCTTTCAGTCTTGGGGAAGCAGAATCGAAGAGATTCCCTCAAAGCATTCTCTGGGTTGGATGTGGTCAGAGTGGACCATCAGAGTCAGAATCTGGTCAAGAATCCTTCTGGTGCCACATTCATGGGAAGAAGCTCTTTTAGGTACCAATACCAACACTAATAGCACAAAGTCTTCTGAAATATTCAACTATGTCAAGTACTTATTACATGTTGGCAGGATTGATGAGTATGCTTTTTACTCTCCAAAAAACATGCTTCTCTCCAGGCTCTGCTTCTCTACCCTCTGTGCCTTAAAACTTTGATGTGCTCCCTGAGATGAAGTCTTCTACTTCATGTCCCCAAGCGATCTCATTTGCTTCTTTCACCAAATCTGAATCCTTGTCTAACCAGATCTCTGGACTTGTGAATCTGTTTTCCTGCTGGACTGATACGTTCCAAAGGGGATAGAAACTCAATCTGTCCTAAATCCAAATCCTATGGCATGTAGCACAGCAAGACCCCAGAACTCTAAGATCTGAAGAAGGAAATCTACTGGGGAAGGCTATTGAGCTGACCAGATTAGCACAGAGACTATAGCTAATTCAGGGACATGAACCCATCTCAAGAACTGTGCTATGGAGACAGTGTGGGCAGCAGAGAGAAAACTATGTTATTATTTAAGGATGAGAGACCGTGGATAGAGGGTCCTGGGCAGTCCTGCCACTGGAGATGACCTCAGTCATGGGGTGGGAGATTATTTTAGGACTCTGTGGTTCAGGGTCCATGCTTTCTCAGCAGCGGAATAACTGAGACTTTACCTTCTCAGCACACTGACACATTGAAAACCTTGCTGATTCCCGGACTTCCGCCAAGATGGAGGCATAGGTGGAAGCACTGTGCCTTCTCGCACAACCAAGTTTAAAAACAATAAAGTTTTAGCAACAAAAACGGAGTCGAACCACAGAAAATTGAACTATACAGAAGTCTGACAACAACGAACCCTTCAGCCAAACTGGTAAGAGGGGCAGAGCCAGCAGCAGAGTGGGGTCGAGAAGGAAAGATCCACCAGACCGACCTGGGCGCGACCCAGGCACGCAGGCAGCCGTGGGCGGATCCCAGGCATGGAGTAGCGGGCGGACCCACTGAAGGAGCAAGGCGGTGGACCCACTGAGGGCTGACCACAGTCACACATTCATGCGCAGATAAACCAGTAAAGAAGGGAGCAGTGAGACAGACCGTGCAGGCCCCAGTGGCAGGAAGTGGCACAGGGGACCGCCATTGTCCCTCTCTGACCCCGCCCCCACATACAGCATCACAAACCAGTGACCTGGGTGGCCCTGCCCCGGTAAACAACTAAGGCTCCACTCCTCATACGTAACAGGCGCAAACAGATAAAAACAACATGGCTCAAGAACAACTCAGAGCCCCAGAGCTGATAAATCTAACTGATGAAGAAATAGCCAAACTTTCAGATGCACAGTTCAAAACACTGGTGATCAGGATGCTCACAGAACTGGTTAATTTTAGTTATAAATTAGAGGAACAAATGAAGGTAAACTAATTGAAATGAATGGTAATGCACAGGAAACCAATAGTAATGGAAAGGAAACTGGGACTCAAATCAAAGGAGTGGACCAGAAAGAGAAAAAAAAAAATGACCGAACAGAAAAGGATGAAGAAACAAGAATTCAAAAAAATGAGGAGAGGCTTAGGAACCTTCAGGACATCTTTAAACATTACAACATCCGAATTATAGGGGTACCAGAGGGGGAAGAGGTACAGCCATGAGTGGAAAACTTATTTGAACAAATAATAAAGGAGAGTGGAAAACTTATTTGAACAAATAATAAAGGAGAACTTCCCCAATCTGGCAAAGGAAATAGACTTCCAGGAAGTCCAGGAAGCTCAGAGAGTCCCAAAGAAGTTGGACCCAAGAAGGAACACACTAAGGCACATCATCATTATATTAGCCAAGATTAAAATGGAGAGAATCCTAGAAGCAGCAAGACATAAGGGGACAGTCACCTACAAAGGAGTTCCCATCAGACTGTCAGTGGATTTCTCAAAAGAGACCTTACAGGCAAGAAGGGGCTGGAAAGAGGTATTCCAAGTCATGAAATCCAAAGACCTACATCCAAGATTGCTCTATCCAGCAAAGTTTTCATTTAGAATGGAAGGGCAGATAAAGTGCTTTTCAGATAAGGTCAAATTCAAGGAGTTTATCATCTGGTGATGATATGAAATGTTAAAGGGCCTTACCTAAGAAAAACAAGATAAAAAAGATGAACAGTGAAAGGACAGCAAACTCACAGTTATTAACAACCACACCTAAAACAAAAGCAAACTAAGAGGACAGCTAGATCAGGAGCAGAACCATAGAAATGAAGATCACATGGAGGGTTAGCAACAGGGGAGTGGGAGGAGAAGGGGGAAGAAGATACTAAAAATAAGCAGAATAGACGGTAGGTAGAAAATAGATGGGGAGGGCAAGAATAGTATGGGAAATATAGAATCTAAAAAACTTGAGACACGTGGTTATAAACTAAAGGGGGAGGAATGGTGGGGGCGGGGGTGTGCAGGGTGGAGGGGAATGAAGGGGGAAATTGAACAACTATAATGGCATAATCAGTAAAATATATATATTAAAAAAAACCCTTGCTAATTCCCTATCGGGATCCCACTGCTGCGAATACATGTATTTCTGGGGAAGGGGTCATCAGTCTTCTGTGAGTATGGTTAGTATGAGCCGAACACTGAAAGATCATTCTGAGTGGCCCGAGAAGCCCAGCCTGAATTCCCCGGGCTCTGGTGGGTCAGGGAGGCACTACCCACTGTGTACAGCGTTAATGAACCCAACTGATCCACGCTACACTGGGTAAGCACACCCACCTCTGTGACTTCCAGGTCTATTGGTTCTGGCATTTCTCTTATTTACTCAATTACAGCTGTGAGTTCACTTTTAGGAGCCATCACTCCAGTAACTAAGGTTTTCTTGAAATTTAAATGAAGTCTGTGGACATGGCTGGTGTGGCTTAGTTGGTTGGAGTGTCATCCCATCACTGAAAGATTGCTGGTTCGATTCCTGGTCAGGGCACATACCTAGATTTTGGGTTTGATCCTTGGGGCTGGTACAGAAGGCAGCCAATCAATGTTTCTGTGTCTGTCCATCCATTTGTCCCTCCCTCCTTCCCTCCCTCTCTCTCTCTCTAAAATCAATGAAAAATATTCCCAGGTGAGGATTAAATGAAGTCTGTGGATGGGGCATGAATTGGTTCAATTTTGGAAAGCTGATTGGCAGTACTTACTAAGAATAAATACCTACTCCATGATCCAGAAATTTCAATTCTAGGTAAACAGTCAGGAGAAACGAGTGCATACATTTGGCAAAAGACACATATAAAAATGTTCATTGCAGTCTTTTCCATCACATCCCAAAGTGAACACAACACAAATGCTCATCAGTAGGAGGATGGATTAAAAAACTGTCTGTATCCATGCAAGGCAAAAAGAGGTACAAAGCACTGATACTTGCAGCAACATGGATGAATCTTACAGACTCATGATGAATGAAAGAAGTCAGACATAACTGCTTCATAGTCTTGTCATTCCTTTCGTATGAAGTTTCTGAACAGGCAAAACTAACAATGACAGGGGTTGAAGTAGAGGTGACCTCAGGGTGGGGATGCTGACTGAGAAATGGCATAAAGAACCCTTCTGGGGGCCAGATATAGACTCGATCGTGATCTGGTGGTGGCTACACAAACACATCCATACATGAAAGTTCATTGGCTGTACATTGAAAAAAGTGCACTATTTGCAACTTACTGCAAGTCTTGCTTCTTCAACATCAAGAAAGAGAACAAAAATGGGGAAGATTTGGAAGACTACATTGAGTTCTGAACAGGGTATTACTAGAATCCAGGGAATGCAACTGTGTTTAATCCTTCATACAGACTCACCGAGCTATGTTTTTCTCAAGGGGCTAAATAATAAATATTTTAGGCTTTCTGAGCTAGATCATCTCTGTCACAATTATACAAGCTTGCCCCTGTAGCATGAAAGCAGTCCAAACTATATTCTATGGAAATAATTGTGTTCCAATAAAACTTTATTTACAAAAACAGGAAGTGGGTCAGACTTACTGTGTGGGTTGTGGTTGGCTGACCCCTAATCTTCCCAGGAAGTCATTGGTTGTAACTTCCTGGGAAAGCTGTTATAAGAATTTTGAGGTCCCTTCAGGGTTCACCAGGGTTAGCCAGTGGCTCCCACTGAGCCCTAGGGAGTCCTTTGTTCTTAACCCTCTTACCAAAGTCTTCCTCCACCACCTGGCTTCACTACCCATCCCCCCAGGACACTGCTCCTGGCTGGTCTCCTCAGTGCAGGGGAATCCTCCTCCTCTTCATGCCTTATACCTCATCCCCCTCCCAAACCACTGGCATGAAATCCCCTCTCCTTGGGGCTCCTGCCATACAACCATGTCACCCTCTACCTCTGCTCAGGGCTCACTTGTGTGACCCTCCTGGGCACCTCCTTCTCACTGCCTTCCTCCTCCTGCCCAGGTGCTATCATCAGCCCAGGGGCTCCAGTGCCTTCAGGGCTGACCTGTCCAATGCCCTAGTCTGTTGGGCCCTAGATGGCCATGTTTCCCAGGTCCTTCCCATCTTTTCCTTCAGCCACCAATTCCCACAGCACACTCCAGAGCTGCCCATCACGTCGCCGTAGCCCCTCTCCACTGACATCACCTTAAATCCCCAAGCAGCACTCTCTGAATGCACTTCCAGTCCCCCCAGCTCTCCCTTCCTCATTCTTGCTGCTCCTGCCCTGCCCCTTACCTCAGCAAGGTCTGCAAGCCTTTGATACAACCTGGCTCCTCCCTGCCAGCCCCTCCAGGCTTTACTGCTCTTCAGGCCATGCTTTTCACCTCTCGTGGGATCTTCAATCTCCTTGCCCCTCTGTCCAGCCATCTGATTCAACACCCAAACTCCCCCGTTCCCAAGAAATCTCGTTGTCTGCCCCTCTGGCCCACCTCTGCATGGCTGAGAGTCGCTGCAGAACCTCTCGGTCTAGGACTGGCAGAATGGCCTCATGGACTTCAACTCAGCTGGGTCCTCAGGGCTGCCAGAAATTTCTTCCCCAAAGAATTACACAGCAGTCCTTGGAAAACCTGTCCAGGCTCTAGCCCTGCCCCCTCCTGGGGTAGGAGATAGGAGGGAGGAAACTCTGGAGGTGCCCCAGGGCTAAGATAAAGGACAAGGATACAGGACAGAGATGCCGTTCTAAGATCGGTTGTTTCTGCTTTCTGGAAAAGCACCGAATCATGGTGACTCATGAATGCACCTGTGCAGAAGATGCTACACCACCCCTGCTTCATTATAATAGCATTATAATAAATTAACATTACGGGACCCCCTTCTCTTATGGCCAATCAAGGAAAATCATGGGAGACCACATGCTCAGTTTAAAGTAATGTAACTACTTGTACATGAGCAATAAAAGCCCACCAAAACTAGCCAGGAAATATCTGCCCTATAAGAATAGTGTCCCTCTAGCCCCTGAGGTCAATCTCTGCTCATAGTTGGCCTACTCCATTGATAGAGGACTCAAGCTTGGAAAATTTTAGCTTAAGATAAAAAGTTATAAGTCTAGCAAGTAATGTGCATGTTAAAGCTTTTGTTTCAGAAACTACATATAAGGCCCGTCCTGGCTTCTGGGGCACTGCTAGAGATCACACCTGGGGACAAGTTGGGAGGCCTCTGGGCCTTTGTGTTACAGGGAGAGATGAACGACCAACCACCCTCCCCTGGGAATAGCTAACTGCCCAGCACAGAAATGTTGCAGCTTCTGAATCTCAAAGCCCTCACCGTACCTTGTTTATCCACCCCTCCTTGTAAAAGGCCTGGCCTGGCAAGAGAAGACAAGATGGTCTGTTAGGGTATGAACCCACCATCTTCTCGGATCACGAGCCATCTGAATAAAGCGCCCATAAAGATTCCATTGCTGTCATTGCTTATCGGGTTTAGTAGTGACAGACAGCCCAAAGGTCGGTCCCTTTTCCGGTTACACCATGTTCAGTGGAATGTGCTATGGCTTAATAAATCTGCTCTCTTTCTGCTATAAACTCTCTGTGTTCAGTTCAATTCTTTGTCATGATCACCAAGAACCTGGTTACCTGTGCCCACCCGAGGCACCGCCTTTCTCAGTAGGTGACTGTGCCCCCACGTCAAAGATGGGGGCTCCTTCAGCATCCTGCCAGCACATTCTCACATGTCCACGTAAAACCTGGATTCACCTTAAGAGTGTCTTCGCACTCCTGGGGGCTCGTATCTTCTCCTCCCTTCTGGTCCTGAGTGCCTTCCTTGGTGGGTCTCTCAGCCCTACTCCCATCTCCGCTGCCTTCCCCTCCTCCCTCCTCCACACCTGCTCTTTTTGATGCCACTTAAGCCACTTTTGGAAGGGACCTTTTCCTCTTCCAGCTTGTGCTAGAGATTGGGGATTTGCAAGTTAACTGAGAAAAGATAGACTAACAAGAGAAAAGACAAGGTTCGCTTCCACACATGCAAGCAGGAGATCACTCACAGAACAGCCCGAAGTAAAGGTTTATATAGATCAACCTGACAGAGGGGCTTTTAGGGCTTCAGTGGGAGAGTATGGGAGGTTCTGTTGGGTTTCTGATGCTCTTGGGAACGGGGAGTCTGAATTCGCAGAAAACCCCCTGGAGGTGGGTTCAGCGCGGCTGTATTCTGGGGAGGCTCCGCTGTAGTCAGATAAGGAAGGTCGGATAAGGTCGTTTTCTGCATCTTCTGGAGCTCAGGCGTTTTCACTTGAAAATGATCTTTATTCCAACTCTGGGAGTCCGAGAGAGTCACCACACCACTCACAGGAAGCACGGGCGGGTGTGGCAGATTTTGCAGATCATTTCAGAAACCAGCGGAGTTTACATCATAGCCAGGTAAACAGCCCACAACAGAACATCAGAATTTCCTGTGCGCAATCTGCCCCTGAGCTCGGGGAGAGCCGTCTCCCGCCCGCTGGCCCTCCGTCTTGCCTCTGTGCGGGCCCAGCACTCACAGCGCCCTCCCCTCCCTTTCCTTTCTGAGCAGTGCAGCCCGCTGCAGCCTCTGCACCCGATCACCCCAGGCCACCCTTCACTCGGCCAAAGCCTCAATACATTCAGCTAAACAACGGGCACCTCCTAGGAGTGAGTCCCCCTGAGTCCCCACCCCCACCACTTCCCCACCCGCCAGTCTCTGTGAGGAAGGGTGGGGAAGTGGAGAAAGCCCTTTCCCTCTGACCTCCCTCCCCCAGGGTGGCAGTAGGGAAGGAGTCAGTTTTGATTTTAAAACACCATTTTCTCTGTGACACCTGTCTGCTGTGTTCTCCCCACCCATGTCCCTGTTCTCGATGGAACGGGCACCTTCTCCCTCTAGAATCAAATTCTCAGTCCTCCTGCCGTCTCAGGACCTCTCTCCTCTAGTTTTCTCCTCTTTCTCTGGGTTTGAAGTACTTTCTCCCCTGGCATCTTTTCATCTACATTTAAATACCCACAACTCTCTCAATCCTTGGGGGAGGGAAAACCCCCAAACCCTTTTTAAATCTCTTCCATCTCCAGCTGCTGCTCTACCCCTCTCCTCTTGCTCTCCTCCTAGGTCTGGAAAGGTCTGCTCACGGTCTGGGCAGCCTCGGTGCCTGCTCCTCCCACTGACTCCCTCTGTCTGTAACCACTGAACCTGCCCTGCTGCACCGGTGACCTGTCCCCAGTGAAATCCTGCAACCCCAGATCCTCCATCCCTCCCGTCTCTCCCAGACGTCATACCTGCGAGCACGCTGCCCTTCCCCTTGGTCCCAGTTCCTCTGGCTCTGAGGACCTCCCACATCTCCTCCCCAGGCTCCTCCTGGGGCCCCTGCTGGGCATCTTCTCACCCTGTACTCTGGCCCAACAAGTCTGATGTAGAAAACCTTCCTTTCCTGAAGCCACACCTCTCCCTGGAAAGTTCTGGGCATCTCTGGAGAGATGGTATAGCAGGTGCAGAGGGTTGCCTCCTTGCATCTTCCTCCCTTTTACCGAGTGACAGATCCTCGATTCTGAGCTGCCTGCATGGTGGTCCACAACAAAGACAATTCCCAGCCTCTCTTGCAAATGGCCATGCCATGTGACTTGGTTCTGGCCAACAGATGGGAACGTGTCACCACGCACTTCCGAGGAGAGGCCCCCTTAACTTGGAGTCATATCCCATCTGCGTTCCGCCTTCCTCCGAGTCACCGACTGGAGGGGAACAGAATGCTTGACTCCACTTGGTCACGAGGGGATTTTTAAGGATGGTGGAGCCAGATAATGGAGCAGTCTGGATCCTGCCCCACTTGGTGGGACCTCCACACTTGTCCTTCTGCCCACCTGGACTTCTTTCACAGGAGAAAACCAAACCCACCAAACAGACCCCGGGAGGAGTTTCGGCCTCTGTGGGCCCTGCTGAGCCTGGGAGCGACTGTCCTGCTATGTCTCTCCTCCTCCTGCTCGTCAAGGAGCTGACGGTCGCCCCTGCCCCTGTCCCCCTCCTCCTCCTGTGTCCTACCCCCGTGAGAGGCCCCAGTCCTCCTTCCTGGCTCGCCCCTGGTCTGGACCGGAAGCCAGCGTGTCTGTCACCTGTGATTCCCTCCTATCTCCTGTATCCAGCGGGTCGATCATCCTGTCACCCCTGCCTCCTCACTGCATCTCAGGGTCTACGCTCTGCCTCCAAGTCCTGCTTCAGACCGACATACACTCTCACCCCACGACCACCTGGGGTGCCAGGGGCTCAGAAACTGCTGATTGCCAGCGGCAGGCCTGGGCACCAGGCCTGGCTTCCCTGAGACTAGACTGAGGGAGAGAAGAGAGGGTGCCTGGGGGCAGGGACGGGGGAGGAAGAGCCCTGAAGGGACGTGAGGCCCCAGGGACAAGCTCTGTCTGTCCCACTAGTTCTTCCAGGGCCAGCCACCTGGAGGGTGCTATGGGCAAAGGAAGATCAGGGCTAGATCTCAGTGTTTGCTCTTTGGATCAGCCGCAGCAGTCCCCTGCTGGGGACCTCCCTCTTTTTTCCCAAAGTCACTTCCAGCCACTTCTTGGGGAGACAAAGGTATCAATTTGCAGCCTGTGTGTGGAGCGTGGATTAAGAGCAATCAGGGCCCCAGGCATCCTGGGTTTAATCTTCCATCTATTAAGCACCTGCTATGTGCTTGGAGCCTCCAACATCCTCTGGGGAGAGTTGTTTATGCCCATTTTATAGGGGCCCAGAGCAGCACAGCTAAAAGGGAGTGGGCCTGGAATCAGTACTGCATCTGACTTCAAATCACTACTATATCCCTGCTCACCAATAGTTCTAAACCTGGGTAAATATCTCCATCATCTGCAGAAGTACTAAAAATTCTAATTCTAGGGCCAAATCCCAAGAGATTCTGCTTCAGATGTTGTGGGCTGGAGCTGGGGTTTGCTTTTTGGCAAATTCCCCAAGTGTCCCAGTTAGTCCTGATGCTCTGCAGGTCTAGCCTCACTGCCCGTCAGGGACAGAAGCTGCCACGTCCCCTGTTCAGCAGGGAGGAGGGGCCACCCTGTTGGCCCTGATGGGCAGCTGCAGCCCTGCACAGAGGTCTGGCCAAGTGCGAAATGTTGGATCCAGCAGTGTCTGCTGAAAAGTGCCAGCAGACATGTGTCCCTTTGCTAGTCATGAACAATACCAATTTCAGGGATTGTTGCTTTGAAATTTTTGTGCATCTGACCAAATCTAGTTGTTCTTCCCACCCACCCTGCACAGAGATGCCAAGTGAAGCTGCTGTGCACAGCATCTGCCCATGTGCACGTTGTCCGAGGTTCTTTCCCACGCAGAGGCGAAGCTCCTGACATCAGGATGGTCTGGCCTGACCTCTCTGCTCCTGCTTTCTCTCTAGCTGGTCTCCTTCACAACCCCCCTGGACCCTTTGTTCATGCTTCCCTTTCTTTCCCACCATGATCTGCAGTACCGCTGAGAGCTCTTCCTTACTCTCTCCAGATCCTACCCTAACTTAAATATCCCCTCCTCCAGAGAGCCCTCCTTGACTGTCCTGCCCCATAATCCTTCCTGGAACACTTGCTGTTGTTCATGTCTCCTCCTATGCTGTGTCCTGTGATCTTCATATGTCTGTGTCCTAACAATACAAGCGGGTGGTCACCTCTCAAGGTCATCAGCCAGGTCTTAGATGTCTTCTCCACTCCATACATACACTCTGTGCCCCAAGGCCTGGATTGTTCAAACAATTCCCTTTGCCCTTCTTGCCTTGCCCTCAAAACTGACATGTTCTGTGGCCCTTTACTCTGCTATGAAACTAATAAGCCAGTTTGTAATGATTTAATCAGGCTAATTAAATTTTCATTATCTTGGAGCTAGGTGCATTAACCATTTTACCAACGCAGAAACTAACATTCAGGGAAGTTAAGCGATGCTCCCAAAGCCGCACAACTATAGAGAGTAACAGAGCAGGGGAGTGAGGTCCAGGCAAGGCATTGTCAATCATTTCTTTAGCAATGCTCCTCCTTTCCTGCTCTGCAGTGCTAACAATCGTCACTAGATGGCGTCGCGAGGCGACCAGGAGCCCGGCTCCCCTGAAAGGAATGTTGATGGGATGCTGAGCCTGTGGTGCCCACATTCAGCACCAGGGGACAGGCGAGGAAAAGAAATGGCATATAGGGTCGAAGGGGTGGCAAAGCCGCAAATTACTACGTCCCCCATTACCTTTTCCAGCTGCGGAAGGCCAGAGCAACTTATTGATCATTTTAGTTACTGCAAATGTAGGTTTCAAAACGTGTTATTGAGATCTTTCTTACATACATTGAAGCACCAAAGCCTAAGCAGAATTTTAATCTTTTTTTGTTGTTGTTAATTAACTTAAGGGCATCAACATGGTTGACAGAAAAAACAGAATCTCGCTCTGCAACTTCCTGGCTTGAGCAACAAAGAGAACCACTATTAATTACCTCCGGATGCCAGAGACTGTGGGTGCTTTATCTCAATTAATCTTTACCTCCTGGAGAGGTTCTGAGAGGTGATGTAACTTGCCCAAGTTTACACAGCAGAGCCTGGATTTCAATCTCAATCGATCCAACTTCAAAGCTTCTTAGGCTCTTTGAGCCTCAGTAGTCCCATCTGTTAAATGGGCATAATAATACCTATCCCAATGTTGAGTAAGATAATGCACATGAAGTGCCTCAGAGAGGGCACAGATGTGGGTGCTAAAGTGGGTGCAGCAGAAGATGCTAGTTCCCTGAGGTCAGTCGCATAGTGAGTTCCTTTTTTAAAATCTTTTTTTATTGATTATGCCATTACATTTGTTCTATTTCCCCACCCTCCATTCCCCTCCACCCTACACACCCCTCCCCCACCATTCCGCCCCTTTAGTTTATGAACACGTGTCTCAAGTTCTTTAGATTCTATATTTCCCCTACTATTATTACCCTCCCCCTATTTTCTATCTACTGTCTATGCTACTTATTTTCTGTACCTTCTCCCCCCTTCTCCTTCTCCCACTTCCATGTGGCTAACCCTCCATGTGATCTTCATTTCTATGGTTCTGCTCCTGATCTAGCTGTCCTCTTAGTTTGCTTTTGTTTTAGGTGTGGTTCTTAATAACTGTGAGTTTGCTGACCTTTCACTGTTCATCTTTTTTATCTTCTTTTTCTTAGGTAAGTCCCTTTAACATTTCATATAATAAGGGCTTGGTGATGATGAACTTCTTGAATTTGGTCTTATCTGAGAAGCACTTTATCTGTCCTTCCATTCTAAATGAAAACTTTGCTGGATAGATCAATCTTGGATGTAGGTCTTTGGATTTCATGACTTGGAATTCCTCTTTCCAGCCCCTTCTTGCCTGTAAGGTCTCTTTTGAGAAATCTGCTGACAGTCTGATGGGAACTCCTTTGTAGGTGACAGTCCCCTTAGCTCTTGCTGCTTCTAGGATTCTCTCCTTCATTTTAATCTTGGCTAATGTAAGTATGATGTGCCTTGATGTGTTCCTTCTTGGGTCCACTTTCTTTGGGACTCTCTGAACTTCCTGGATTTCCTGGAGGTCTATTTCCTTTGCCAGAACGGGGAAGTTCTCTTTTATTATTTTTTCAAATAAGGTTTCCACTCGTGACTGTTCCTCTTCCCCTTCTGGTACCCCTATAATTCGGATGTTGGAACATTTAAAGATGTCCTGGATGTTCCTAAGCTTCTCCTCGTTGTTTTGAATTCTTGTTTCTTCATTCTTTTCTGTTTGGTCATTTTTTCCTTCCTTCTGGTCTACTCCCTTGATTTGAGTCCTAGTTTCCTTTCCATTACTATTGATTTCCTGTGCATTACCATTCATTTCAATTAGTTTAGCCTTCATATGTTCCTCTAATTGGTGACTAAAATCAACCAGTTCTGTGAGCATCCTGATCACCAGTGTTTTGAGCTGTGCATCTGAAAGTTTGGCTCTTTCTTCATCAGTTAGATTTATCAGCTCTGGGGCTCTGAGTTGTTCTTGAGCCATGTTGTTTTTATCTGTTTGCGCCTGTTACATATGAGGAGCGAAGCCTTAGCTGTTTACTGGGGCGGGGCCACCCAGGTGTCTGGTTTGTGATGCTGTATGTGGGGGCGGGGTCAGAGAGGGAGCAATGGCAGTCCTCTCCGCTCGCCCAGTGGGTCCCACCACTTGCCCCCGCCTGATTATCTGAGCGTCAATGTGCGAGCCCACCGCCCTGCACTGCGCGGTCTCAATGCCCGCCTCTTCACTGGTTTATCTGCATGTAAATGCTTGACCCACCGCAGACAGCCAGCTGCGCCTCTTCCCTGTGTCCACTGGTAGCTAGCTCACACCTGGGATCCATGCCTTCGGCCGCTTGCGCACCACCCTGGTCAGGGATCTTTTTGGCCAACCCGCTCCACTGCTGGCTTCGCCCCTCTTACCGGTTTAGCTGAGCATTTTGTTATTTTCGGACTCCGTATTGTTGATTTTCTGTGTGGTTTGGTTGTGTTTATTGTTAAAACTTTGTTATTTTTAGATTTGGTTGTGCGAGCATGCAAGGTATTTCCACCTACACCTCCATCTTGGCGAAGTCTGCATAGTGAGTTCTAAAGCAGATCCCCAAGCAGTCTCCCTTCTGCAGTACCACCAGCATCGTAAATTCTGGTGGCATGCATTTTGGTATCTGAGAAACAGAGGCACAGAAGGGGAAAGATTTGGCTGAACTCTCTGGCCTAGTGGTATTCATTAATTCTCGTCGATTCACATACTTGACATTTTTTAAAGGCCTGCTGTGTCTCAGGGCTGTGCTAGGCATGGGAATACAGGGCTGACCCATTTCTTGTCCCCACCCTTCAGGTGTTCTAGGGAAAGGATGATTGCCCTGGTGAGGACCGTGCTGTCATTCCTCACTGCCTTCTGTCATGTCACCGCACCCATCCATCCACTTATTTGATCCATCTGTAAAGTCACCCATGCCTCTACCCACCCATCCACACATCTACCAGCCTATCCGTTCATCCACCTATTCACCCACATATTCATCTATCTAACTGTCCATCCATCCATCCACCCATCCATCCATCCACCCATCCACCCACTTGTCTGTACATCTAACAACTGTTTAGGTATTCTTTCCTCTGGGTGAAGTTCCTCCTGAGTGTTCCCACAGTTGTTTATGCTTCCCTCTATCACATCACTCATCACTTTGGCTGTAATGATCTGCTCTGCTGCCTGTATTCCCTTTAAACAGTGAACTACCTGAGAGCAGCAGACTGGAACTTAAGAGACATTCAGCAAATGCTGTTGACCAGAGCAGTGATGCCCAGAGAAGGCGCTGGGCACCGTGGGGTTTGTGTAAGACGATCCAGTGGAACACAGGACAGTTCTACGACTCCACTGGCATTTATTTTTTAACTAAATAACAAGAGCATAATTAATCATCTCCTGATATTTAATATCCAGACGGAGATGGTGGATAGTCCTGCATTGCTCCTGGTACGTGAGATGCCCTGAGAGGAGAATGGGAGTCCCCAGCTGTGGATGGATTATGGTGGACCCCACACTTGTTCGCTGACTTTCTAGCAATAGCAAATGCAGCATACTTCTTCAGCCATATTATGTCATTGATGCTAATTTTACAAAAGAGAGATTTATTTTATTTTATGTATTTATCTTTAGAGGGGAAGAGAAGGAGAGAGGGAGCGAAGTATCGATGTATGGTTGCCTCTCATGCATCCCCTGCTGGGAACTGGCCTACAACCCAGGCATGTGCCCTGACTGGGTATTGAACCACGATCCTCTGGTTCGCAGGCCCGCACTCAATCCACTGAGCTACACTAGCCAGGGCCAAAAGCGAGATTTTTAAATACCAGAATATTTATGCAACTTTGTAACAAGATGTCAAGAGGTTAAAATTTTTGAATAGTTGGTGGTTAAATGTGTTTAACATCATCCCCTGAATTGAACAGCAAAGGGCAAAATTGGGCATTATATTTTCCAAAACAGGGGTAAACCAAGAAAGAAGACATGGAATGCAGGGCACAGGGGATCCCCCATAGCACGGCAGGGCAGGGGGTCCAGAATGACTAGCTCTTGGGCAGCAGGTCCCAGAAAGCAGCCAGTGCAGATGGAGCTGATTGTGGGAGGACTCAGGAAAAACGACTTGTTGGCAAGCCTGATGTTTAGACAGGGTGTGCCAGCTGGAGCACTGAATTGGTTGTTAAATAGCAGCTAATATGAGTCACTGTTCTCCCACTGCCCAGCCTCTTTCTGGGGTCCTCTGGACTTCACCATAAGCCAGACTCTGGGGAGTTAATGGCTGGCACAGCAGGGGGCTCCCAGCACTCTGCCCTGTGCTTTGGTAGCCAGTGCTTTCTCCATTCTGGTTGCTCCCTCCTATGAATCACCCAGTTTATTGAGTTAAATTGGGTTGGTAAGTGATTAAATATTTTTAGTGTAATTCCCTGCTGGTTAGAACATCGGATATGATGAAAAGCTTGAAGAGAAAAAGGAGGATATTTTATAGGAAAATAGGAAAAAGAAAACAAAGGCAAGTGGAAACTCCAGGACAAACAAAACCTTGCAGGAAAGACAGTATACTCATAGCATGTTACTGGAACTCGTTGAACGCCCATCAGTATTTGCCTGGTTGCAATCACATAAACATTGTTTCCTGATTTTCAGATTTTAGACTCAGCCTGTAAACAAAGAACAGAAACCATTCTTACAGTTATGGAATGAAACATTAATCATGAAATTATAAAGTACAGTTGACCAGGCTTGGCAGAAAGAAATAGGGAAAGAATTAATAATCTTCACCCCACCCGGGGAGAGCCAGAAAGACCCTGTGGGAGGATGGCGGGTCTATGAGTAGAAAGAGAAGAGTACTTACACTTAAAAAGGCGTCCAAATGAAGAATGTGTGTGGTTATTTTAATTCAGGTTAAATCAGCAAGCTAACAGATGATGTCTAAAATTGACAAATCTAGAAAGCATTTTAAAATTATATTGTCTGGGGATAAGGAGTGAACCATTAGCAGACGCACTTGGAAGAGTTTAGAGTGGTCCCCCTGGGAGCCAGTGGGGAGGGTGGCTGGGGCTTTCCCTTGCCAGCTCTTCTGTGCCCTTGATTTTTAACAGGCGAAAGATTTATGCGATCTGAGGAGAAACCGGAGTATTGTGGCCTTGACTTTTAAACCAACCGTGTGCCTGTGTTAAAAATGAAAAACTAGTGAGTTTTTTCATGATTAAAGTGGATGAAGTGGAGGCTATTTGATAAAACTCCACTCAATGGTTGTTCCTGAAATCTAAAATTTATTGACAGACATGCTTTGGTTAGAAATCTGTTGGAATTCAGACTGTTCCCCCCAAATCTTGCCATTTCTTCCCTGTTGGACCTTATCAAGTGAGGTCTGAGAGAGGTGAGCAGGTGGGGTCCCAGGGCTGGAAGGCCGGAAGGCTCCGGTCAGAAGGGAATTGAGGGCCCCTCTCTGGGTGCGCCTGCTGTGTGCGGGGGCAGGGAAGGAGTCGGACAAGCTCCCGCACAGCAGGAGCTCAGCAATCCAGGGAACCCTGCGCCCCCTAATGTGGCTGGAAGGCAGGGGTTTCACAGGGGGAAGGGTCATTCCTGCGCAGTGGACAAGGACCCGGGGCTGCTCGCTCGCCGGACCTGCTGCCCAGCCTCTGCGACATTCCTCAGCCCCAGCATTCCTTCCTGAGGTCAGAGGGAGGCAGTCGTCAGCCAGAGACACGCACGTGTGAGAGTGTGAGACGAGGACTGTCCGCCTGCAGCCTGCAGTCGGGAGGGCGGGCCCCAGGAAGGGGGCCTGCTCCGTCTCCCTCCTCGCCTGCCCCCCAGCCCCCCGTGAAGAGCCGAGGACACCTGTCTGTAGTGCACCCCGCAGCCCCTCCCCCTACCCCCCTTCTGCCTGCGCCAGGCCCTGCCCAGATTCCTCCCACCGTGGACAAGGCCCGGTTCTAAAACAACACCCCACCACCCCCACCAAACCCCCCACCGGCAGGGTCCTGCTCCTAACTGACCCGGGGCCTTGCTGCTCAGACGGGGTTCCCGGGCCGGCAGCGCAGCGCTGGCACCGCCCAGCAGCTTATTGGAAACACAGAATCTTGGCCTCCATTCCAGACCTCCTGCATCAGAATTTGCATTTTTTAAAAAGATGTTATTTCTTTATTTTTAGAGAGTGGGGAAGGGAGGGAGAAAGAGAGGGAGAAAAATATCAACTAGTCGTCTCCGGTACATGCTCCAGTCAGGGTGGAACACACAACCCGGGCATGCGCCCTGATCAGGAATCGAACCAGCAACCTTTCGCTTTAGGAAAAACGTCCAACCAGCTGAGCCACACCAGTCAGGGCAAAATTTAAATTAAAAAAAAAAAAAACCCACATGAGTCACATGTACATTAAAGTTTGAGAAGCAGTGAGTTAGAATACACCATCTGATAACTCAACTTATGCTGTTGCAACTATGGCGTAACATTTCAAAATCCTTTCTACCAGCCAGGCTGTGTGCTAAGACTCTTCATGTCTTGGCATATTTAACTTTCACACAACTTTACAAAGTAGGGACTCCAATGAACCCATTTTACAGATGAAGAAGCTAAAGCAACTTACCTAATAAGGTCTCAGTGAAGAGCAGGGGTCAGAAAGCCAGGCGATCCGACTCTAGAAAACTCATAGGTCTCAAACTGAGACCTCCATCCTGGGAGGGTTGGTGCTTATTCTAAAGGAATCTTAGAAAAACAAGCGGGAGAAGCTGTCTAGTAGGGGGAGCAGGGAGGGGACTTGAATTCAAGAACCACTTTTTAAGAGGGTGACTCTGGGCAAGTCACTTAGCTGCATCCAGGGAATGGGAATGAGAATGATTGCTTCCGACATGGGGGTTGTTGGGTTTCTCAACAAGAAGGTACGAGAGTCCCTTTCCAAGCAGCGAGCATGTGATAGACATCACTGGGCTCCTCCTCTTGGAGGCCTGGGCCAGATGTAGAGATAGGAGATGACACCTGGGGCTTGGAGAGGTCAGAGTCCCGGGGAGACACTGATATGTCGCCTGGTTATGGTTCAGAGCCTTGGGCATCAAGGGAGAGACGTGCTACCCGCTCTGGGCAGGGGGAAACACTGTCTAGAGGCGCTGATGCCTGGGTTGAGTTCTGATGAAGTTAGGCTGGTGGAGGAGGGAGAGGCCACAGCCAGGGCTGGAATGGTAGTGAGGGGGTTTGCACACAGCAGTACCCGGCAGCCAGGGCAAGAGGACCCGGGCAGGGCAGTCCCTGTACCACAGAGCAGGACAGGGGAAGGCCAGGGCATGGGTCAGAGAGCAAATGGGCAGTCTACCTGCCCCTCCTGGACAGATTCCCCCAAGCCCTTCCTTATCCGCCTGCTCCTCTTTTATTGCCTCTCTTGGCTTCCAGGCTCTTTTTGGCTTCTGACGAAGGCTTCAGGCCTTCTGGAAACACAATTGCTTTCTCCTCTTCCTGCGGCTGGATTTGGAGACCCAGTTTTTGGGCTAATGCTTTGGACCCCCACATTTCTGCTTCCCAGATTCCTCCTCAGATGACTTCGGTCTTGGGACCATGGTACCCTCAGGGCGGCCACCAGCCCACATGATGGTTTGGTGCCACCTCTTCGGGGCAAACTGTGCCCTGTGCCAGGGCTCACACAGAAGCAAGCTGACTGGACTTCAGCCCCACTCACCCTGAACTTCAGCCCCACCCTGGTGCCTTTGTGTGGGCTCAGCCTGCACAGCCACATGCGGTGGGCCTGAGGCTTAACCTCCTGCCCTCTCTCTGCTCAGACAGAGGGCACCTGGGGGCAAAGACACCGCTGTGTACCTTAAACAAATGGATAGCCCATATTCCCCCAGCAAAATGGGTTTATTCAAGAACAAAAGAGAATTGTAATTGGGGACATGCAGTCTGTTGGCAAACCAAGCACAAGTCCAGACAAACAAAGGAGAGGTAACCTTTTCCTAAGGACTTGGGTGGGGGGAGGTGCTGCTGTGAAGGAAGAGCTCATTGGAGGAGACCAAAAGTTCAAGTGTGGTGACTTTTCATTGGCTGAGTTACCACCAGCTCCCATTGGTCGAGCTCTTGCTGGGCAGGGAGGACTCTTTTTTTCTCCCTCCCACTGAGGTACTAAGGTAGTACCACTTCCTGTCGACGGAGATGCAATCTAGGCATGTCTTCCTGTTGGGGTTAGTAATGTGCATGAGTGATGGGAGGCATCCGTTAGCAACCCCAACTTCATGAATTCCCGCGCCGTCATATGCATTTCTGACACTCTGGTGTCCAGTAGCAGGGCCTGGCACTCAGTGGCATGAACAGGTGGCCTCTCATGCATGTCCTCCATGTCTTCCAGCCCAACTGCCAAACTGAGGGAGAGAGAATCCATGGGCCGCCCTGCACGTCACCCTGACCTTGCCAGGGCCACGCTTGCTCCCATCTTCAGCTCTCCCCACTTGGGGTCAGAGCTCTTCAACTCCCCCACTTCTGCCTTCCAGGGGGACCTCTCTATGCAAAGTGCCTGAGGCTGAGGTGCAAGTGGGGCGTCCCAGGCCTTTCCACTCAGGAAGATCTGCTTCCTACGGCACAGGACAGATACGAGGCAGGCCCTGCCAGGGGCGCTTAGAACCAGGATTGGGAGGTCTGAGATTTATCTTGAGACTCCATACTGAATAATTCAAACCCGCGATCATTTCAGGGCCAGACCCTGTGGCTCAGGACCCCTAGTCTCCTCCAGTGGCCGTGGCCAGGAGCTGCCACCTGAGGCCTCCGGGAGTCTGACCTATGCCTGGACCACCTGCTAGAATCTCGGGGGCTCTTGGAAATTACCGTTTCATCTTATATACTCATGAGAATTTTGCACTTTAATTCTGGGCTTGTTTTAACATAACATTGTGTGTGTTACATGACTTTCGGTGAGTAAAGTAGAAGCTGTAGAAGGCGCCTGAGTATCCCTGAGACTTTACAATCTGCAGGCACAATCTGGGTGAGGAGACAGCCAATCGTTGTTCTTCCCGCGCTGCTTCTCTGGCCTTTGGGAATCTGTGACTCAGTTCCTTTTCGGTGCAGCCGACCCTCCTCTTTCTTTGTCCACAGTCAGGCTGTGTGCTCGGTCTCAGTCTCTCTCGGGTACACGCCTCTGAGCGCGGTGATTGCTCCTGGAGTGAGCATGATGCCCAAGTTAAACCCCCAGGCATCGGCCCTGGAACTTCTGCTGCTTCTGTGTTAGACCCGCTGTCCCGAAGGCCTATTTCAGCGAGGATCATTAGACCGCTGGGAAATAGCCTAGAAGCTTTGAGGCCACAAAGTACAGAACAGCTGCCTTGGGGAGGAAGCAGCACAAAGGAAAGCAGAACTGAAATGTGGAAAGAGGCCACACAGGTCCCTGGATCTAGCTCTGCCTGAAGCCATGAATTTTTTTTGGTTAAACTGGGGAGCATTAGGTTTCTTTCACTTGTAACCAAAAGAGTTCTGACTAATTCAACTGGTGGACACATGCCCTGGTGTGGAGGCCCTGGCTTATTGGAAGGAAACCCAGAGCTTCGGCGTGGGAGCCAGGAGACTGGACGCGGGTCCCAGCTTTCCTGCAGACTTGCAGTGTGATTTTAAGTCATGATCTCCGGGGTTTTTTCCAACTCTAAGATCCTCTGCCTAAAAATTTCATAGAAATTTATCGAAAGACAAACTCACCATGGACTTGGGGTGGGATTCCTGGGCTGCAAAACTGGAGCTCGTGACTCTGCATGTGGGCGGGGCTTAGAAACCTGATTTTTTTAGTGCAGTGTCCAGTTGGTTTTGATACATAGCCAGGTTCAGAAACCTCTCAGATGCTTAAATTATTTTTCTTAAGGCAGCCATTTAAAGATCCAGCCAACAGGAATTTACTAAGCACATACTATGTGTGAGTATCACCTTCTTCTGACAATGGCCCGCTTGTTGTATGGAGAAGGCGACCTCCCTCCTCAGGCTGAACTTTCTGTAAAATCCCAAAGCTGGCTCTGAGAAAGAACATACATTACTGGCACCACACTTCCTCCAGTCATTCAATTGCTTCATAAATAGCATTTAAAACTTTTATTGATGAATAAGCTATTCACTGTCCAGTTGGTTCCTTTATAAACAGTAAGTAGGTGAATGTGAGCATTTATGTCGCTGTTGCTGTTGACGTCTCATTTAAAACCTTAACAAGACCATACCATGGCAACTGTAGCTCCCATATTGCTAGAATTCAAATGGCTTATTATCCAGATAAACATTTATTAAATTAAGGTATGCAATATTAGTGTCATATTTTATACATGGTTACTTGTAGCATAGTTCAGCTCGGGGCCAACACCATATTGAATTATTTAAAGCCATTTCTCTTTGGGTTATTAAAAAGTTCAGTAAAATATATATTAGTGTATAAAATTTTAATGCATAGCTCACATTGCAGTATTTGCAAGCCCTGAGCCTTTAGAAGAGGGAAGCCAGGGCAACCAAGCCCCAAACAGACCGCGTCTTTGAGAAGGTGCTCGGTGGACCAGCCCAGATCCTCTCGGTCTTAACCCTATAGCTGTTATCCCAGTTCTCCATGCATCGAAACCATGCAGCCAAACCCAGCCTGTGCTTTGTCTCAGTAATGACTCCCGGTGCCGCCGGGCCCTGTGACACAAGTTACAGGTGAGGAGGTTAGAATAAAGGGACAGCCACCAATCATGGCTCCAGGAGGCCTTTGGGTACCCAATCTCAGTGACTTTGACCTTGAATACAGAGAAGTTTCTACCAATTCCCTCTGCTATGTATGACCCTGTAACCCCAAGGTTGTTCAGATGGGCAATTAGTCAGGTGTTTCTCACACTGCTCTTACCCATTTCATCTTCCTTAGAAGGGTTAAGTGGAGCTGGAGTATATGTTTTTAAAAGGCTCAGCCAAGGCAGAGAGGCTCAGCCCTGGTCCTATAGAATGGGGGCCTGCCACCGTCACAGTCCCCTCCTAGCTTCCCAGAACCCCCATGGAAGGATAGTAAACTTGACTGGCAAATGCCTGGTCACACCAAGGTTGGACTGGGTGACCATCAGCTTGGGCAGTTCACTACATTCTTCTGAGACTCAGTTTCCTTAATAAATACCCAAGGCTGTGAATGGAAGACGCATGGCACAGATGAGGCAATCCGTAATCATCTCTTCCCTCCTACTCCATGAATGCTTATTTTCTTCTTCTGGGGTCTGGTTGTCAGCACCTTCTCACTTTTTTCTTTGTCTCCCAATGGCTGTGGGTCAAGCTGGATGTGCAGTAGGTGTTCAGTAAGCAATTGCTCTGTGGCAGCAGAACGGGTTGTGTTGTTCGCGTCTCATCTCCTCTTGGCACTAGGAAACTCTCAGGAGGAAAAGGTCATTTTTCCGTGGCGGTAGATGAGGGCAGACTGGGTTTGGACTCCACTGCCTCTGGACATGCATGTTAAGAGCTCTGGGGACTCAGAGCCCAGAACAGAAGCTCCCAGAAGTATTGGGTTGGGTCCCTAGAAATAGCTCCCAAGACAAGGATTTTGAGGACAGTCTGGTGGTGATTCCAGGAGTGGCTGGTAGGAAAGTGGAGAAGTGAGAACAGGAGGAAAAGGGAGCCATTGCGGGTGTGTTAATGAGCAGGTTGTGCTCTCTGAGCAGCCAGCCTCCACGCTGCTTGGATGACTGGGAGATTTCGGGGAACACAGCTCTGCGTTGTCCCCTGCAGGGGCCTGGAGCTTATCAGCCGGGTGCTGTTCGTGGCTGGTTGAAGAGGCTCCCGGGGCATTAGACCACCGGGCACTTCCGGCCTGCACTCTGGGCTGAGGACACCCCAGCAGCTGGAGAGGTCTGCAGGCAGAGTCTCCGGGGCTTCCAGGAAGATGCCGTGGTTGTCCCCAGAAAGGTGAGTTCTGGGATTAGGTAACTGCTATACCTGTCCCCTGAAGACAACCCCTCCACACTGAGGGTGTTAAGCTATTATCCCTGAGGCAGAAGATGGGGGCTGGAACTTGGGGCTCCAGGTGACTTCTGGGGGTGAAGGGGAAGGAGGCGGTGGTGAGTCCACACAAAGTGATAATGACACCTCACTTTCATGGCAGGGTCTCTGAGAGATGGCACACACATGTCAGGGGCTGGGCCCGAAGGGGTGTGACTTTGGGGAACGGCAGTGAACAAACACCATGCCCAAGGTAGGCAGGAGGAGGTAACACCACCCACTTTAAATGGGCAATCTGGTGATGAGAATCTCACTGGCGGTGTGACAGACTTAAGGCCAGAGATGCTTCCCCAGGTTTTTAGGACTGTGCAAATCTCACTGGCTTCTTGGGTGACCCTGGGGAGAAAGGGTGTCCCAATTATGAGTGATGTTGGGTATCTCACTGCTTTGGGTGGTGGGGACTGGGGACGAGATTGAACTTAAATTAGGGAAAAGGAAAGTAATGCTGTGTTTCCTGCTCTTGAGTGTTGTGGAGCATGTGCAAGCCTCCTTCAGTGGCTGGAGTGACTGAAGGTTTAAATTCAAATGGGAGGGAAGCCTGAACGGTGGGGCTGCAATCCCAAGGGCGAGCGCCATATTTAAGCCTTGTGTGTCTTCACGGGCACACAGAAAGCAGGGCCTGGTCTCCTCTGCAGCAAGTGAAAATAGCATTGAGAGGCTAGAATGCATAGAAGAGAATGATTTTTAAGTGACAGTGACAAAAAGTGCCTCTTCTTCCTTAAAACCCACTAAGTGTATGAAGTCCTAGCAAAGCTGAAGGATCTCATGACAAAGCCTAGACTCTCGGGGAAACTTGAAAACACAGCGCGGGACGTCCCGTTCCCCCTAGGGCAGGCTGTCACTTTGAGAGCTAGCACAGGCTGGACATGGAGGCAGGTTCAAGCAAGGCTAGAAGGAATTCACGGTTGATGAAAGCGTGCGTGGTACTTGGGGAATTAAAAGTTTGGGGCAACGCTGCCTGACCGAAGGACATTCTGGGCTTTGCCAAAGCACTGCAGCCAGCAAAGCCATATGCAAGGGCAGGTCAGCAGGTCTGGGCCAATCCCCAGATATCAGTGGGTTAAACTGAAAACATGGTGCCAGTAACTCAGATGTCCACGCTTGACAAAATGCACTGTGTTTCTGCTTCTGTTAAAGCCCACAGCACATTGAAGAGGAAATAAAAAATACCCACGGAGTGTATCCACTCAATACACAGGGAGTGAAAGCTATGATGTACCGACAGGGCCCGTATTTATTAGCCTGTCTGCGCCAGCCCTGAGATAGTAAGTCTAGCCCCGGGATACTGGAGCTGCCTTTATGAGAGCGGGGTTCTGAAAGGCATCCAAGCTTCCAGCAGAAGCACGGAGGAAGAGGGGAGAGCTTCAGGAGCTGGCAAGGCCGGGGCTGCCGAGGTGAGGGGCAGTAGAGTTGCCCAGGGAGGTTGGGGAACGCAAGCAGTTCTGCGTGGCTGGAAATACAAGTGGGAAGCTTCAGGACATGCAGTTGGAGGCATAAGCAAAGGTCGAGTCCTGGTGGGACCTGTAAGTATGATAACCATATCTATTATTCCCTAAATTCTAATATTCAAAGAACCAAAAATGCCAGGGTGGGAAGAGGCCTCAGAAATACTCAAGTCCCACCTTCCCACCATGGGGATGAAGACAGTGGCACAGAGGCAGAGTTGTGTGTCCCCCCAGCAGGCTTAACTAGGAATGGTGGACACTTCTGTGGATAGTTGAGAAATCTGTTAGTGCTCCATAGCTTTAATGCAAACTCCGGCCTCTGAGGATCTTGTTAAAATGCAAGGAGTTGTGATGCAAAAGGTCTGGGGTGAGGCCTAAGAGTCTGTATTTCTATCAAGCTCCCCAGAGATGCCTTCGCTGCTGGTCCCTGGACCACACGGGAGCAGCAATGTTTAGAGAATGTGAAATAGTTCATAGACTGTCCATGTGGGACTGAAAACCAGGCAAGGTGGCTTCACAGTCAGGAATAACGCTCAGATCACACTGGAAAGCCAGCACAGGCGCTGTGGGGGCCCTGCTGGACCGCTGGCAGCCGGCCCTGCACACTGTCGCCTGAGCTCCCTGCTGCCGCCACCCTCGCTGAGTGGATCCCTGGGGGCTGTTTCTTTACTTTGTGAGCTTCAGACCCACAGCCTGGCACAGGGTGTCCGACTGGCAGAGCAGCGTTGAGGCTGGTCTCTCACTGCAAGGGGAGCTGGAAAAGAAGCTCCCCCAAGCTCTCCAGTGGGGAGAACCCCGCAAACTCAGCTCAAAGGGGCTAGGACAGCCAGAGAGATAGACAGTGTTCACTACCTCCCCCTCCTGGGGACAAAGTCTACCATCTCCTAACAACCAATAAGGTTTAAAATGCTGGAACCTCTGGAAGGAAGGACACATTAACTCAAATGTGTGAGGACCAATAACAGTTTTTTATTCTTCTTTCTGTTAAGAAAGTGTGTGGGTATTTACTGAGAAACTAGTCTGAGCAAAACGCTGAGGGGGCAATGTCCCCTGCTCGTCTCTCTATCACGTCTTCACGGTGAGCTGCGGTTGTCATGTTTTACCTGCCGTGGCCGCTGGCATGGAGTTACTGGATTGATGCAATTTGGTACATTAGTAAATGAAAACTAAAAGCCGTATAGTCATCTTAATACATGCAGAAAAACACTGGACAAAATACCAACATCCACTCCAGATAAAAACTCACCGTAAATAACAGTTCTTCTAAAGGAAACGTCCTCAACTTGTTAAAGGACATTTAGGAAAAACCTATAACTAACATCTCTCTCTCTTTTTTAACATTAAAACATTTATTTTTTAGAGATAGGGGAAGAGAGGAAGAAAGAGAGGGAGGGAAGCATTAATCAGTTGCCTCTTGCAATCCAGCCATGTGCCCCAACCTGGAATAAAACGGGTGACCTTTTGGTCTGCAGATGACGTCCAACCCACTGAGCCACATCAGTCAGGGCTAACATCCTGATTAAATGTGAAAGACCGAATACTGATGCCCTTAAGATCGGGAACAAAACAAGGATGTCTGCCCTTACTGTGTCTGTGCAATGTCGTACTGGAGGGCCAAGCCAATGCAATAAAGTCAAAGGAGAAAAAGCCCCCCCCTGGGTAATGAGGGTGTGGAGCTGTTCCGATCTGTGGGCAGCATGGCCTGTTACAAAGGCATCTGATGGAATCTACACAAAGACACTCGAGAGAACGTGGCAACATGGCAGGACGCAAGAGCTCTATACACGAACAATTGTGTTTCTGTGTACTAGCAACCAGTGGTCCAAAGCAGAAACTTCCTCAGCATCGTCAAATATTAAATACTGAGAGATGAATCTCACAAAAGATATGCAGAACTTATCTACTAAAACTACTAAACACTTTTGCAAGAAATTAAAGAAGACCTAAATAAATGGAGAAATCTCTTTTTCATGAGTTGGAAGACTCAATGTTAAGATGCTAATTCTTCCCAAATTGATCTACAAAGTCAATGTAATCTTTATCAAAATCCAAGCAAATTTTATTTTCAGGAGCAATTGACAATCTGATTCTGAAGTTTATATGGAAATACAAAAGAACTAGGATAATCAAACTAAATTTGATAAAATGAAGTTGGAGGACTAATACCAACTGATTTCAAGCCTTTGTCTGAAGCAACTGTGTAGTATTGGCATCAATATAGACAAATTGATCACTGCAATGGGATAAAGAGTCCAGAAAAAGACCACACATATTTAGACAACTACAGTTTTACAAAGATGCAAAGGCAATTAAGTGGAGAATTGTCTTGTCAACTAATGGTGCTATAACATTTGGTTGTCTATATGTAATCGCCTAATCTGATCAATGCCTTACACAATATACATAAATTAACTCAAAATGGATCAAAGAACTAAATGTAAAAATCTAAAACTATAAAACTTGTAGAAGAAAATATAAAATAAAGTCTTTGTGATCCTCAGTAAAGCAGAAATTTCTTTAATAAGACCCCAGAGGCACTATCTCTAAGAGGACAAATTAGTGAACTGGACTTTCCTGAAGTTGAAGACATTGCTAAGAGAATAGAAAGGCAATCTACACACTGGGGGACATGAAGCATACATTCAACAAGGGATGTGCATTAAGAATATGGAAAGACTCACTTTTGGCCAAGATGGAGGCATAGGTGGAAACATTGTGCCTCCTCGCCCAACCAAGTTTAAAGACAACAAAGTTTTAGTAAAAAAAAAACGCAACCAAAACACAGAAAATTGAACTATATGGAAGTCCAACAACATTGAACCCTTCAGCCAGACTGGTAAGAGGGGCAGAGCCAGCGACTGGCAGAGTGGGGTTGCACAGGAAAACTAGGCCAGACCGACCCAGGTGCACGGGTGGCAGTTGGCAGATCCCACGTGTGGGGTTGCGATGGGCAGACCCAGTGAGGGCGCAAGGCAGCAGGCTGACCGTGGTCACATATTCGCGCACAGATAAACCAGCGAAGGAGTGAGCAGTGAGACAGACCGCAAAGGCCCCAGCAGCAGGAAGCAGCAGAGGGGACCGCTATTGCCCCTCTCTGACCCCGCCCCCACAATATAGCATCACAACCCAGCCACCTGGGTTGCCCCGCCCTGGTGAACACCTAGGGCTCTGCCCCTCATACGTCACAGGCACGAACAGATCAAAACATTATGGCTCAAGAACAACTCAAAGCCCCAGAGCTAATAACCCTAAGTGACCAAAAAATAGCCAACCTATCAGATGCACAGTTCAAAACACTGGTGATCAGGATGCTCACAGAACTGGTTAATTTTAGTCACAAATTAGAGGAACAAATGAAGGCTACACTAAGTGAAATGAAGGAAAATGCACAGGGAACCAACAGTGGTGGGAAGAAAACTGGCACTCAAATCAATGGAGTAGACCAGAAGGAAGAAAGAAACATTCAACCAGAACAGAATGAAGAAACAAGAATTCCAACAAATGAGGAGAGGCTTAGGAACCTCCAGGACATCTTTAAATGTTCTAACATCTGAATTATAGGGGTACCAAAAGGGGAAGAGGAAGAGCGACAAGTGGAACACTTATTTGAACAAATAATAAAGGAGAACTTCCCCATTCTGGCAAAGGAAATAGACTTCCAGGAAAACCAGGAAACTCAGAGAATCCCAAAGAAGGTGGACCCAAGAAGGAACACACCAAGGCACATCATAATTACATTAGTCAAGATAAAAATGAAGGAGGGAATCCTAGAAGCAGCAAGAGATAAGGGGACAGTCACCTACAAAGGAGTTCCCATCAGACTGTCAGCAGATTTCTCAAAAGAGACCTTACAGTCAAGAAGGGGCTGGAAAGAGGTATTCCAAGTCATGAAATCCAAAGACCTACATCCAAGATTGCTCTATCCAGCAAAGCTTTCATTTAGAATGGAAGGACAGATAAAGTGCTCCTCAGATAAGACCAAATTCAAGAAGTTCATCATCACCAAGCCCTTATTATATGAAATATTAAAGAGCCGTATCTAAGAAAAAGAAGATAAAAAAGATGAACAGTGAAAGGACAGCAAACTCACAGTTATTAAGAACCACACCTAAAACAAAAGCAAACTAAGAGGACAGCTAGATCAGGAGCAGAACCATAGAAATGAAGATCACATGGAGGGTTAGCAACAGGGGAGTGGGAGGAGGAGAAGGGGGGAGAAGGTACAGAGAATAAGTAGCATAGGTGGTAGGTAGAAAATAGATAGGGGGAGGGCAAGAATAGTATGGGAAATATAGAATCTAAAGAACTTGAGACACGTGGTCATAAACTAAAGGGAGGAATGGTGGGGGAGGGGATGTGCAGGGTGTAGGGGAATGAAGGGGGGAAATAGGACAACTGTAATGGCATAATCAATAAAATATATTTAAAAAAGAATATGGAAAGACTCTCAAGAATTAATGATAAAGACATGCCAATTAAAAGTGAGCAAAAGATTTGAACAGATATTTCAGCAAAGGAGATATATGGATAGTAAATAAGCACATGAGAAGATGCTCAAATAGTAGTAATTTGGGATCTGCAAATGAAAGACCTCGACGAAATACCACTTTGCACCTAAGCTTATAACAGCCGGCATAGCAAATGCTGGCAAGAACATGAAGGCACTGGAACTCTGACATACCAGAAATGTAAAGTGACCTGAGAACTTTGGAAAACAACTCTGTAGTTTCTTTAAATGTTACATATACACTGGCATGTGATCGATCACTCCATTCCTGGGTATTTACTCACGAGAAAAGACAGGTGTCCATATATGACAATTTGTAGAAGCTTCATTTGTAAGAGCCCTGATCCAGAAGCAGCCCAAATGTCCGTTGGTGGTGAATGAATAAACAAGTTGTGGTGTATCCATCCAGGGGAATGTCACTCGGCAGTAAAAAGGGATGGATTATGGCTGCACAATAAAAGTACAGACGCATCTTGAAATAACTATGTTGAATGGAAGGAAGGAACCAGATAAAAAGAGCACAGTAAACCCCAAATATGTTAATTCATGATCCAAAGCGAAAATAACAAGATATTAAATTTCAAGCTTAGATGCCAGTCAGTGAAGAACAGATGGATGATAGAAAATTAGTGATCTAGAGATCAAATCAGAGGACTTTATTTTCATTTTCAAAGGTTGATGACAAATGGCGAGTTGAGTTCAACAGTCAGAGTCTCCTTGATTATTACTCATGTGATCAGAGGTAAAGGTTCCTCCTTACAAATCAATTGACCTGAAGAGAAAGAGAGCTTTTAAAAAAAATCACTTTGGACACTTTTAAACAGTAAGAAGAGTGAGCAGTACAGTGACCTCTCCTGTTCCTGTGACTCAGCTTCGACAGTTTCCAGCTCGCTCATTTCATCTATGTGACCCCACCCACTCCCTGTGCCCCCAGTCCCCATGGCTTGCCATTTCATCTGGAAAGATTTGTTTGTATTTCTACAAGAAAGAGATTATTTCCAGTCTCTGTTTTAAATTTCTAATAACTCAGAACCAAGCCTGGCAACTTCATCTGAAAATCTTGGTGGGGTTTGGAAAGAATGTGGAACTACTCATACACTGATAAAGGAGAAGGGGGTTACCTGCCAAGAGATTTGTCTTAAGAAATGGAAAAAGAAAAGGCTTATCTTCTCTGTTTACAAAAAAAAAAAAGCTGAGTTTTCTGTAGCTAGTGGGCAGTGATATCTGTTAGGCTCCATGTGGAAGTCCCGGGGGCTATTGTGTAACACGACCGCTATCCAGGAAGGGAATGTGTGTGCGCGGACGGCGGTGTGAAATTCTAGGACCTGTTCCCGGTGTGCATTCAGCCCATCGGGGATCCGCTCTTGCTGCAGGAGCCACCTGATATGGGAAATCTCTGAATAGATGGGCTCCCGTGAGTGCTTCTGGGTCATCAGCTCTCTGGAGATGTTTTCACGAGACACTGGAATTCTTTGTTCTTTGAAACCTTCTAATCTCTCAGCTTCTCTCTTTCGTCTTCTTTTTCTGCTGCAGAGCCATCTCCCTTCTCAGATGCAATAACTGTGCTGGTTGCTGCCAAGGGAAATACTGCATTGAATCCAAAGTTTTTCTCGTGAGAAAGAAGTAACTTCTTGAAAACAAAAGTTTGGAGATTCTGCTCTTTCCTTCCTTCCTTTTTTTTAAAAGTTAGGTATACTGTACATGATTAAAGTACACAAACCCTAGGATAAAGTTTGATGAATTTTATATATGTCTGTAACCATCGCCCAAATGAAAATGTGGAACTTTTCTATGACCCCCAGTAAGTTCCCTCGTGCTTCTTCCCAAAGTCAATGGCATGGCTCCTCCACCGCCTCCAAACTGACACTGACTTCCACACCGGAGATCACTTTGCCTGCCCTTGAACTCACTCAAATGGAATTATGTGTTCTTTTCTGTCCGGCATCTTTCACTCAACACTGCCGCGAGTCCCAGCTATGTTGTGTCTAGCATGGTCTGTTTCTTTAAAACACACGTAGTATGTAGTATCCCACTGTACGGTACACTCCCCTTCCCTTTTCTCTTCCATTGATGATTATTTGGGTTGTTTTGGGTTTGGGCCTGTTAGGAATAGTAAGGCTGTCTCTGGTCAGTTTTGTGTATCACATCTATCTTCTCCCACACGGTGCCTTTCCTTTTCATTCTCTTGTATCCTTTGCTGAAGAACAGTTATCAATTCTGATGAACTTCAACATAGTTAGCTTTTTCTTTACCCATTGTGTGCTGTATTTAAGAAGTCTAGCTTACCCCAAGGACATGAAGGTTTTCCATATGTTTCCATCCAGAAGCATTTTGTTGTTGTTTTACCTTTCATGTTTAGGCCCAGATCACTTTCAATGTAATTTTTTTCTATGATGTGAGGCAGGACTGATGCCTTATATTTCCTCCAGATGGATATCCAACTGACCCAGAATGACTTATAGAAAGACCAGCCCTGGCTGCTGTAGCTCAGTGATTGAGCATAGCCCTGTGAAGCAAAGGGTCGCCGGTTCGATTGCCACTCAGGGCTCATGCCTGAGTTGCAGGCCAGGTCCCCAACAGGGGACGCATGAGAGGCAACCACACACTGATGTTTCTCTGCTACTCTTTCTCCTTCTCATCCCCTCTCTCTAAAAATAAATAAATAAAATATCTTAAAAAAAAGAAAGACCACCTTTCTCCCACCGAATTTCAGTAACACAATTCATTGACCAGGCAAGCCTGGCTCTGGTTTTAAACCCTATTCTAGTCACTGGTTTATTTGTTTATACTCACACCAACATCCAACTAGCTTAAAAGAAATATCTGCACAGTAAGCCTCAGTATCTGGTAATGAAAGTCCTCCTACTTCGTTTTCTTTTATTAAGATTGTGATAGCCGTTTTAGCTCCTTCACATTTCCAGGTGAACTTGGAACTGAACTGTCGACAGCCACAGCAAAACTCAGGAGTGTTTCCGTTGTGATTGCATTGACTCTATGGGTCATTTGGTGGAGAACCGACGTCATCACAACATCACGTCTTCCGGCTGTAGGTCTTCTTCCGTGGCTGCTGACAGCGCTTTGTCGTTCTCAGTGGTGAAGTCCTGCGTATCTTCCACTAGAGTTTTTCTGGTTTTGTTATTATAAAAAGGCATTGTTTTAAATTTCATTTTCAGTTTGCTGCTAACATGTAGACACACAATTTTTTGACCTTGTATTCAAATGACCTTTCTAAATTCTCTTACTACTTCTTATAGTTTTTTTATAGATTCTTTTCTATGTATACAATGATGTCATCTGCAAATAATGATGGGTTTATTTCTTACCTTCTAATTTTTATACCTTTAATTTCTTGTTCCTGCCTCATTGGACTGCCTGGGATTTCCAATACAATGTTGCAGAGAAGAGGGGACAGTGGGCCACCTTCCTCGTTTGTCACGGCAGGAGAAAAGCATCAATACTTTATTATTAAATATGAGTTATTAGCTGTAGGTGCTTTGAGATATTCTGACTAGATTAAAAAAGTTCTCCTCTCCCTGGTTTTCCGAAAAAAATTTTTGAGAAAACCATAAACAAGTGTTGAGTTTTAGCAAGTGCTTTTCTACATCTATGAAGTTGATAATATTTTTTTCTCTTTTATTTGGTTAATATGATGAATTGCATCACTTTTTGATTTTGAAACCAAGCTTGTACTCATGAAATAAAATTGACTTTGGTCATAATGAACATTTTTATATGATCCTGGATTTGGCTTGCATTTTAAGATTTAAATTTTTTTTAAACTCTAGAGTTAGGGGAAGGGAGGGAGAAAGAGGGAGAGAAACATTGACTTGTTGCCTTCTGTATGTGCCTTGACTGAGAACTGAACCTGCGACCTAGGCCTGTGCCCTGACTGGGAATCGATCCAGTGACCTTTCAGTTTGCAATGCCCATCCAACTGAGCCATACCAGCTAGAAAGCATTTTAAGATTTTAGCATCTCTATTTTTTGAGTAGGCTGTCTGGGAATGTGTGCACGGTGGGTGTTGGGGAACGGCCAGGTGAATGAATTCCTGATTGTGCCCTGGTCGGACTTGGCGGGCATTGCTGTGTGGGCTTCATCCAGGTGAGGTTTGCTGCTCACCTCCATCCACTCTAAACCACCTTCATGCCTCCTCTGCCCTCTGCGAGGGGTGCTTCAGGAAAGAGACCATGCAGGCCTTAGGTCAAGTCCAGACGAGGTCAGCATCGCATTGGATCAATGCCAATCCCAATCCCAGCGGCATGGTGGGGTCCTGGAGCTGGCACATACTGGCTTATGACAGCTGATGGTTAAAACTCCAGAAATTTTGCAAGTTGGTTATTGATTATAGCATTATTTAAAACTAAATCATTGGGAGATGATTTGACGTTGGGTGGTGGGTGCACAATGCAGTATACCGATCATGCGTCACAGAAATGTACACTTGAAACCTATACGACCCTATTGACCAGTGTCGCACCAAGAAGTTTGAAAAATAATAAAGTAAAATAGAGACCAGGAACTAACTACTCAAACACCTAAGGCATTTTATAATGTGATAAAGGTGATTTTTCAACCCACAAGGTAGGAAAAGTAAAAAATTAAAATAAATAAAGCATGAAAAAAGTAAATCTTACATTAACTTGTACTTAAATCAGCTATATTAAAAACAAAGGGAATACTCAGAGTTCATCAGTTTTACATTAGTTCACCATCATCTGTGCTCTTCAGGTAATTTCTGTTTGTTGTGTCTATACAGTGCAAAGACTATGTAACGACTGGCTACTGATCACCTCTTCCCAACTCTGCATTTAGTGGCATCATGTCCAGGCTTGAAACTGGCTGTGGCGGGAGTATTTGCACCTGCCGTGGCCCCTGCAGCAGCACCTTAAATTCCAGCTGCAGGCCCTGGCCCTGCTGCTGCTCGTTACCCAGTTGGATTATCCTTCAGCAGGAATGTCAATTCGATGGCAGCCGAAGGCTCCTTGGAGATGCTTCAGGTGCTTAGCATCCGATGTTCAGAGGGAGAGGTAGAAGAGTGGGGCTCAAAAGGGCCCTCAGCACACACTTTTGGAACAAATTCGCTTTTACCTATTTATACACTAAGGTTTTGAATCTTTGCAATTTTGTTTGAAAAAAAAAACACCCTAGCAGATCTATAGGATAAAGTTTACTGCACAGTCTTCTCTTGATACTCACAGATCTACTATCCTTCCTTCCAATCTATGGATGACACCAATCAGTGTCCTTGGCCTGCTATGCTCCTGAGAGTTTCAGCCAATGGGAGGCACTGATGGAGGAGGGACAAGAGACAGTGTATTTATGCCCTGGCTCTCTCCCTGCCAGGCTGTGGTTGGCACTGGCTGTGCTGAGTGGCTCTCTCATAGGTACAGTTTCCCTTTTTCTAATTACTGCTTCCTTCTCTTAGCCCCCTTCTCTTGACCCCTAGAGATGGTAACAACTTTCCCCTTCCACTGTTGCCAGTCCAGAACGCTTCACCCTCTTTGTTGGTTTTCTGAACCCAGCTCCCACCCCTGTCTGTAGCCCCTTTATCACACTCTCCTCAGCCTCCCTTTTGAGCCTGCTGGCTGTTTCCTCCTGATCCTGGCTGAGATTAAGCCCTGGCTCCATGCAGATTGTCTTCCATCACCTGGCTCTGGTCAACGTTCCCTTTCCACGCATGGCTTCTGCTGAGCCTTCTCTCCCCTGGGCCCCGTTCCTCACACCGTTAGCAGGTGCTGGACCCTGCCTTCACTCATTGGCATGTCAGTCTCCCTGCTGGGGTGTGTGGGTGCTCTTAGGGAGCAGAAGCCGACTACCCCTACGGTCTGGCACAGTCGTGGCACAGAGCCATTTGCTGACTTAACATGGCAATTGAAAGGCAACTCTTCCCTTCAAAGGCCATCCCTGTGCAGAAAATCATTCGCTTATTTTCTTCTGAGATGGAAAAACTCCCGGGCACTGAACAGTGTTACTGAGGCCTCAGTGCTGGTTGGAAGAATGGGAAATAACATACCCTGCCTGTCCCACACTTGCTGACTGGGCTGGGTGCTCGGCCAACACCAGGGCTGTGTATCAGCAGAGCTCCATTTGTTAGGTAGACAAAGCAGGTGAGAACGCTGTCATCAAGCCAGGGTTGGCTTGCCGCTGGCTTATCTACTCCCAAAACCCATCAGAGAAGCGAGGGAAGCATCATTCTTATTGGCCAAATGCATCATCTTGCTTAAGGAAGCAAGGCCGGAAACACTAGGAACCCGGCCATTCTTGCAGTTAGATCTCACTATCTCAACTGCTATTCAGAACAGTCCAGTCAAGGCCAAACCATTTACAGTCTGCTCTGTGCTTATTACTCAATTGATTATGACAATGTCCTCCAGGAGATTCTCCACACACCTCGGGCCCCACGGGTCAGGGGGTGGGTAGGATAGGAATTGATTAGTTAAGAATTGTGCAGCATCAGGGCAGAAGTGGCGGGTCCTTCCTCCCTAGCTCTGGAGAGCAACCAGCTCAGCATCACTGAAGGCAGGAAGGACTCACTGGCTTTGGACTTAATCACACTGGAGACATTGTCATTCAGAATTCCCCCTCCCCTGGTAACACTGCGTGGGCTGGGACAGCTTTCTCTGGCCTAGAATGTACATTCTCACTAACAGCAACAGCGTCTCCACTGACATGACTTAATTAAGCACCTTACTCACTGAGGCTGCACATCAGAATTACCTGGGGAGCTTTAAAAGCTACCAAGGCCCCAGCCCCACGCCCAGAGGACCGAATCTAATTGGTCTGGGGAAGGGCCTGGGCGCTGGGGCTTTTCACAAATTTCCTTAAGGGATTTTAATGTGCAACTAGGCTTGTCTAACTGTGTCATCCAGCTCATTAAAAAGAGGACCCAAGGATTCTTGTCCTTGACTCCTAGGAGTTTACTGTCCAACCAGAGGCACAGAATTATCTCTGGTGTTTGGGTGGAGATCCTGGGTGACTATGAATTCCTCAGTGGTTGAGGTTCTGAGATGTTTCAAAGTCAAGTTCAGATCTAGCAGACTCCCCCCAAACCCTCCCTTGGCTGGGGTTTTTGTGTGCATGTTTATTATCCTCTGATGTGTGTTAGTTATAGTCCAAAGGGTCCCTCTCAGAAGCCTTGACCCAGATCCCGGCAGTTAAAGCCCACGCGAGAGCTTGGCCCTGAGACGTCCCAAGGCTGGTGCCGTGAGAGGGCTGGACCTGGGGCTGGACCAGCGGCTGGACCACAGCACAGAAGCCCCTACTCAAGAGGTGGTCCCCATTCAACTTGGCCAACATTGCCATGACGGCATGTGGGCCTGGTCCTACCACATCTCTCTTTCCAGATAAATCAGAAATCTGGGTTTTCTGTGAAATTACTTGATTTTTCTGAGTTGGGTTCAATTTTATTAAAACAAACACATGTGATGCGGAACAGAAAATGCATCAGCAGACTGAAGTGGGACCCAGGCCCCCAGAACTAGAGGGAAGAGCAGACCAAGTCTTCAAGTGTTAGATGAAAAGTGGAGATTCCCACTCGGTCAGGGACCCGAGGAGTAAGTAATACCGCCCAGCCCCCTGCAGGCACACGAGCCTCCTGTCTGGAGGCTGCCCTGGAGCGAGGCCCGGGGAGCTGGTGCTGCTGCCCCAGCACAAATCAATCACCATGCGACTGTGTTCTCGCTACCTGCTGCCACACCAGTGGATGTATCGTCGAGAGGTGATGAAATATTTGTTCGTTAATGAAAGGTGGCCCCAAAGAAGCCAGTTACTGCACAAGTGATGAAGGAGAAAAGCAAGGGAAAGAGGGATGGCTTTTATCCAGAAAGCAGAGCTGTGGGTAAAGTGCGGAATGGGGAACTCAGCAGGGCTCGGGTCTGCGGGGCGCTGCGGGGCACCCTACCTTCTAAGGCTCACAGCCTGCTGGGCAGATGGCGCCACGGGGTGGAGTGTTTGGGAGAAGGCCCTGTGTGCCAGGGCCTGCATCCTCAGGCTGGAAGGCAAGGAGCTGACTCTCGGAGCAGGCAGAAGTTGGTGGGTGGCTAAGGAGGGCTCCCTGGAGGAGGGCTGGTGTAAGCTGATCCTGGAGAGAGTGAAGTGAGGATGAGATGGGCATCGCTAGGGTGAAAAAAAACCTGCATTTGTGAGGCATGGAAGCCGAGCTGAGAAGGATGCATGCAACGTGCAGAGCTGGTACTGAACCTGTGACCCTATGAGGCAGAAGGGGAAGGGTCCTCAGTCACTGGCCACCTGGTCAGACCCCACAGTGTGCACAGGAGGAAGCGACTTACCCAAAGTCACAGCATGTAAGTGATAAAGCTGGGACTCACACCCAGGGCTCTGCCCCCTAAGCCTGAGCCCAGCCTCCAGCCTCAGGTCAGAGGGAGGGAGGACACTGCCCCGGTGGCCCACAACATGGCTGCTTCTACGGGTCTGCCCTCACCAAGGTGGTCTTTCCTAAAGCAGGCGTGCAGAGAGCCTCTTCCTCCAGGAAGCCTCCCCTTCAGGCCCCACTTGGTGATCTGCACTGTGTCACCCCTGGGGATGGAATATATTTGCATGAGCGCTGGGTCCTCAGAGGTTGGCACAGCGCATGCTGGTGGCCCATATGGCTGAGTGAATGTTGTGCCAGTCCTCACCCGTCCCCCAGCCTGCTTCCAGCCCTGAGCCTGGCCAAGCCACACACTGACCCTGCAGCAATTTGCACTGCTCTGCAGTGACAACGTGCACTTCCAAAGTCATGTCCAGCCCCACCATTGGATCTACTTTGAAATGGTTTCCCTATAGGGTTTACCCTGCTTGACCCTGTGTCCCCTGCAGAGCCACCCTTTGGGCATCAGAGCCCTGGCATCGGGAGTTTGACCTGTTCTTCCACCATCGCACCAGCTTGGCATGGGCCCAGGACCCCAGCCCATTCTCCCTTCCACCGTGGGCCTTTGTAAGGTGGCTAGAATTTGGGCTCAGTGGAGACGATGAGACGGAAGAGATGAGGAGTGTTTGAAGAGGGAATCACATTCTTGACTTCTGAGAGTCTGGGGGCATACCAGCCAGGCTGACGGAAAAAGCCCCCCCGGGCCCCTCCCCAGAGAGCATTTAATAAGCAGCTGAAGGACTGAACCATAAACTTTATTAGAAACGTTCCTCATTCATCAGTCAAGTTCACATTAAAGTAGGGGAGGCAGTGCCGTCTGGGGCTCTGGGATGCCACTGCTGTGACAATTTCCAGTTAAAAATGAGTCTGGGCAGAGCGTTGGAAACACACGGGGATGGATGCCCGGTGGTGGTGGCCGCGGCAGCATTCCCGGGAAAGGACCAGGCTCGGAGCAGAGGAGAAGGTGCCTCCCACGACCACCCTCTGGTGACAAACTGCCCCCCCCAGGGCCCCAAGCTGATAAATAAACAGCACATCACACACACGTCAAACAGAAACAAACTAGTACAAGTCTCCTAAAGTGAAAAAATAACTCGCTCGAATAAAGCTTTGTGGCCACCAGGCTGCACCCTGTATGGCTGGTTGCCTAGAGACCCTCCGCACCCAGGAGGGCTCCTTAGGCACCAGCCACTAGGGTGTCCCAAGGCCCCCAATCCCCCATTAGCACCTTTGGACTAAGTACCGCCCTCGCTCACCACACTCCTCTTTTAAAATGCAACTGCTATTTAAAATAATAATAAAAGAAACACTCTGTCCCTGGGATGAATTAGTGAGACTCAGCTTCCCTGAATAGAGGTGCCTGGGGCTAACAGTGGGTCAGGGTGGGGAAGGAGGACGTGTGACAAGGGTAAGTAAACGACTTTCGAAGAGGTAAGCTGGATGGCATCTAAACACTGCTGTGTCCACTTGCCAGGTCAAAGGGCACAGTGCTGAAGTATCGCGCCAATCAGGCTGCCCCAACAAGGGGTGGGGTCCCGGAGGGGATGCGGCAAGCCGTTTTCACCATTCATTATTTAGAAGCAGTCCCCCCGCCCCCACCCTGTCTGCAGCAGGCACAACAGAAAGTCTCCTGCCCCAATGTTTTATTCATTCTCTTGAATATGGAAACAGGATCTCTGATCAATACCCGTGGCTGCTGAGTCTTGGTTCGCAGGCAGAGGCTCTGGGGTTCTTCGTGGCTTCCAAGGAGATGTGGAGACTTGGGAGAGCTGCTTCTAATGCAGCAAATACTGTTGGCAACAGACATTCGTTTTTTAAGTTGGGAACATGTCCTGGCCTTTCAAAGAACTGAAAGTTCTGGGGAACCGGGTTGAGGAGGAAGATGCCTTCCTGAAAGTTCTCTGTGACCTCGAAATGACTGGCCGGGCCGTTGGACTGCCCACTGCTGCCCATCAGCGCCCCCCAACTCAAGTCACTGGTACTGCAGATAGTTTTTGAGAGACTGAGGCAGAGGCAGGGAGCCGATGTCCTGCAGGCGCTGGCGGCCCAGGGCCAAGCGGATGGATCTCCGGCACAGGTCCATCAGCGGCAAGGGCTCAGCTGCAACAAAAGGGAAGTGGGTTAGAGTCTCGCCAGTGCCTTCCTCACACCTTCTCCCCACCCCTCCACCCACAGTGCCCACGGCCAGACCACCTGCTCCTCCGAGCTGACTTTCAGGGCCCAGAGCTCCTCCTCTGGGAAGCCTCCTTGAGTTATGTTAGCTGAAGGCTTAGTTTTTTTGTTGTTTTCAAAGTGTAGGATGCAACTGATTAGACTTTAAAATGGTGAATTGAATGCAGTGGGTGACCAGAAATTGAAAGAAAGAAAGAAAAGAAAAAAAAGGAAAAGAAGAGAAAACGGAGAACAATGCCCGCAGCATGGGTAAGCACTGTCCCATGAAAGTTCTGTCTGTGGTGTAGGTGTCTAGTGTGTCCCGGTGTGAAAAATACTGCTTTCTCACTACAGGGTGTGAGAGAAATGAAGTGGCTGACCTAGGGGGACCTAAAGGAGGCTTCCTCTTAGAAGCAGGTTAGGTTGGGGAGACTCTTTCAAATGTCTCTGAACCTTCTATAGCTTCCATTGACAGTCAGCAGAGGGATGCATTTTCTTCCAATAGTTCTGGAACCATCCACAACTTAAAATTCATGGAACCTGTGGATGCAGGGCCAAGCCTCATGCACTTCACTGCAGACACAATTATTAAGCTCTTGTTCTCTCCCAGGCCCTGTGACTGGACCCAGGGATACAGAGATAACTAGGTCAAGGCAAGAGGTGTCCCGGGAAATGGAGAAAGACAAGTGGTCTGGGAGTTTAAACAGGTGAATAATGGGAATAGAGAATAATATATGTATGCAATAAATATGTATGCAGTAATTCTTAAAGCACAGGGACAGACACCGAGCAGTTCCTGTATGGAAGGGCCATTGAAAACTTCAAAGGGGGGGTACATGAATGGGGTTTTGAAGAGTGAATAGGAGTTTTATGTGACGTGAGTTGGGACAGGTGTTCTAGGAAGAGAGAACAGGCATAGGCACAGAGGCATGAAACAGGGCAGACTGCAAGATCTGGAGGGAGAGGAGTGGCGCGGGTCAGCGGGGTCGGGAGTGAAGTTGCCGGTGATCACATGTGGCCTCACCCAGCGTCCACAGGCCTGGCTTCCTCAAGCCCGCGGGAACATGCTGGAGGCCTGAAGCTGCAGCTCAGCACTTTTCTTGGTAACAGAACAAGTGACATTTTAAAAGCTGTCTGTAATGTGCTAAGATACAATGAAACTGTAAGTGGTAAGTACTAATACAGAGCTGTAATAGGAATAATATCACAAGGGACGGGAAGGTGGTGAAGGATGTGTTGTACAGGAATTTTCATTTACCAGAGCTGCAGAGGCAAATAGGCATTACTACAAAGGCGGGACTTGGCTGGTGCATGGCAGTGTCTCCAGCTGTCCTTCGCGTGAGGCGAGACCTCGTAGTGTTGTGTCTGCATGGAGTGTTAGCGGGTTTAAACACTTTCGCCTCTGTGTCCGCTTCTGACCCCCATACAAACCCTTGCAGTTGGCCAGGGAGCCCCAGGCAACCCCTCTTTTCAGGCCCAGAAGGCAGATCACTCACATTGTCACAAGGTCACCGTGCCTAAACCAGTGCTTGACACCCTCCTCAAGGTACCATCTCTGCCCTAGCAACCCTCCTGCTCTCTGTCCTCCACGGGCCCTGACCTGACCTTTGCACTCGCTCCCCCACCCAACCCAAATCCTCCCATCTTTGACATGTTGCTGGACACTGACCTCCTCACTGCAAGTTTCTATGACCTCCTTTTAGTTCCTATAGCACTGGTACTCGCTACAATACCACTGGATGGTGGGGAGAAAGAAAACCAATAGTTCTTGTTTAATGAGCAAATGTTACTTACCTACCAGGCAGCACGAAGGATAAAAGGTAATTGCAGCGACTGTTTATTAAAGGTTTGTTATGTGGCCAGGTACTGGCTAAGCTCTTTATTTATATCAACTCATGTGAATTCATCTATCAAATTCATATCACAACAACCTCTTGGGTTAAGAACTATTATAATTATTCCCATTTTAAGGAGGAGGAAACTGAAACACAAAGAGGGTAAACGCTTGCCCGAGGGCACATAGCTGGTAAGTGGCAATGCCAGGAGTTGAACCCAGGCAGCTGTCTTATGTCCTAACCACATTTACTGAGCATCTGTTCTGTCCCCTTTGTTCTGTGAGCCTTACCTCATTTAGATGTGACCGTGGCTACTACAGAGAAAAGGAAATTGAAACTCAGAGAAATGAGACGCTTGCTCAGAGTCACACGGTCCCAAAGCCTGTACTTGGAGCTGCATGCTGCTGCCTTAAACACCATGCAAGCATAGAAAGTTGCTTTGAGGGCAGAAGTAAAGGAGAGGGTGAGCTGTCTCCCAGGCTCACAGTCCACACACAGGCGCTTACTCTTTGGCTCCAACCACTTCCCAGCTCCCTGCTGCCGCCTCTTCTGCCATGAGGTCTGCACCCACCTAAATGGGCTGCCCTGAGACCAAGAGCACCCCCATCCCAGTGTGGATGCCCACCAGCCATAATCCCATCCTCATGTTCCTTGGGGCATGTCAGTCCCCCCCCTCGGGCCCGGATGGTTGGGATCTCCAGGACTTCGGAGCCCCTGATTTTCAGCTCCAGCTCTGCCACCTGTAAGTCTGTGCCTTTGTGAAGGTTACTCTGAATGTCCATTTCTCCATCTGTAAAGCGGAGCACAATTTGCAGGTTTGCAGAGAGGATTAAAGGAAATGACAGGTGCCCTGCGCCGGGGGCACAGTATGTAGTGGGAGCTCAGGAACACGGGTCCCTGCTGACGGCGTGCTGGCGGACACACCGCAGCTGCGCACTGAGCCCCACCCCGACCCGGAGTGCCCTGTTTCTCCGTTCAGACAAACACAGCGTGGATTTTCAGTTTCATTCATTTAACAATGAATTAGTTACAAGGAGACTGTGAACTTCCTAAAGGACAGGACCCTGACCCATCTGTCTTGGGACCCACGGCCTCCAGCCTGAGCCTGTAACCGGGGGATGACCTACTGATCCTCTGTCAAATGAGTGAGCTGACCTGCTGCTTTGGGGCATCTCTTCTATGGCTGTTGGAAGCGACTGAAGTGAACTGCTCTTACTGAGCAGCATTTCTGTCCTAACTCCCCACTTTCCTCTCCTGTAAACTCCCTGAGAACAGGGCATGAGTTAGAAGGTGTGAAGTGCTTAGTACAGTGCCTGGCATAGTGTAGATGTTCGATAAACACCACTTCTTGCTATCTCCTTCACATCCAGGTGTTGTTTGGTTGCCCCTGGTGAAGAAGAGCTTGGGAGAACTGTTGAAAAGATAGGCTATGGCTGGGAGACAAGCAGTTCCTTCTCTGATGGGAGATGAGCTTGCATTTTATATTAGGAAAATTTTGAGCTGTTAAAGTTTGATGACCACTGTCAAAGGTTAAGAGCTTTCTTAGCTACTTCGATGCCCCAGGCACATAGTAGGTCCTCAGGGCCCCAAATGCAGAGCTTGTCAGACTCCCCATGTGTTCCTTGCCTGACGAGGAGCAGAACACAGGGAATGAGTGCTGTTTATCTCCATCCCTCTGCCGTCATGGAAATCAATCCAGAGCCCAGACTCCAAAGCAAGAGAGAAAGGAGGGGCTGGAGTTTGGAGCCTGTCTTTACATCAGTCATCTCTCCTAAGTTCTGATGACTGCCGGGCAGTCCCACAGGGCAGCTGCTTTGGTGCAGCTGCGGAATCTCCAGAGCTCTGAGGCTGCCCGGTGTTGGCTGGGGCCATCCTTCTAACTCCTCCTTCTCACTTCCCTTGGCTTTGGAACTTCTTAGAACTCTCAAAGGTCAAGGTTTAGAAATGATCACCCAGGTGGGAAAAGAAACAATTTTTCAGCACAGGAGCCATTCTCAGAAATGTTTTCTGATTAAAGATAAAATTAAAAAGGATTTATTGTTTGCCAAAGTGAACATACAGAAGGCCAATAAACACATGAAAATGTGCTCAATTTCCTGAATCATCAGGGATGTATAAATTAACACTGTAATGTGACTCTATGAGATGCCAGCCAGTATGGCTAAAATGAAAATGAGATAGTAGCAAGTGTTGATGAGGATGTGGAACAACTGGAACTCCCATAATGCTGTGTGTGGGTGGGTAAACTGGCACGCTCACTTGGGAAAACTGGAGTTGCCTCCTAAAGCTGGCCGCCAGTTTTACTCCTGGGTGCTCACATGTTCACCAAAATGCACGCACACAAGGGTACCTGGAGGCATGCACCTGCAAGCAACAACTTTACTGTTCACCAACAGTGGGATACCTAATAAACTGGGTATCTTCACAAAGTCAAATACTAATCTGCCGTGAAGATGAAGGAACCACAATTATATGCAAAAAACACAGACAAATCATTCAGACATAATTTTGAATGAAAGAAAAGTACATTTTGTGTGGCTTCATCTGTAAGGAGATCAAACTTGCAGGGGGATGAAGTTAGGGCAGTGGTGACGCTGGGGGAGCAGTGATTGGAAGGGGCACGAGGGCGGCTGGCCTTGTCTCGCTCCCTGATTTGATTTCTGCCTGTACTAGTGTGTACAGGTTTTTAAAAATCATCAAGCTTACTCATCTGAGATTTGTATACTTTCTGTATATTCATGAAAAACAAGTTTACGTTAAAAAAGTGGGAGCAAAGTGTGCGTGGGGGGCTGACTTAGAGTCCCCAGCACCCATGGGCAGGACAGCTGGCCCACCTTCCTGGAGCCCCATTTCTCACCTGCAAAGTGGGAACAGCAACACCTGCACCACACACCTGGGGTGGTGTGCCAGACCATGCCCCTTTCCTGTCCTTAGATGTGTTCTCTTATTGCAGGCCATCAGCCCAAGGGGAACCTTTAAAAATAGTCATAGTTTACTTATTGTGCTTCTAAAAATGCCTCAGTGCATCACTGCAGCTGTCAACAATGCCATGCTCTGGATGAAGATTTACTGGAGCCAGGGCAGGATGTCTGGCTCTGTGCTAAGAATATCACAAGGCAATCATTTCCAAAGTCCTCCAGTGACCTGTATTTCCTATGATTCTCCGTCACAGACCCCCTGCATGACCCTGGGGAAGTCACAGAACTTCCTAGGCCTCTGTTTTGCTGTCAATAGAATGGGGGATTTAGCTATCTGGTTGTGACAATTCATGTCTGTGACAGAACCGGGCAGAGATCTTGGCTTGGGAATTGGGAGCTTCAGCCGCCTCCCAGGCCCCTTGGGGTCTCCTCCATCTACAGTGGGGAGATGCTAAGACACGAGTCACTACCCTGCATTTATATGTTGAAAAAAAGATCAACATTTTAAGGTCAGGGAGTAAAATTCTTCTACAACAGTTTTAGACAATGGTCAGTGGATGGCAAAAGGTTTGAGTGACAGGCCTGAAATCTGAACTTAAGGAGACCCGGGCGTCAGTGGTTTGTTTTGAGGAAAAGGGATGAGAAGACACACGTGTGGGCAAAGACACGCACTATGTGTGAGACTCAGCACTCATCACTTATCCACAGCCTGTGACTTCGGTGTCTGAAGACAGAACTGCTGGCCTGCCCTTGGGCCTCTCCTCATGTGTCCTCTTCAGCCAGAACCCCCTTCCCTGGACTGCCTGCCAGGAGTCTGTCTCCTCTTTCTGGACCCAAATCAAGTGTTACCTCCGCCCTCTGCACCTGCACCTGCAGGTGCCAATCCATTTAGTTAATTATGCAAATGAACAAATGTATCTAAAACACAGCATCCCTGTACCTGTTGGCTTTGTCATGGCCAACAGAGACCTCGGCTCATGTCCAGAAAGAATTTGGAGTCTGGAGTTTTCTCTCAGCAAGCTTCACCATTTCCCCAGCAAAAAGGATGGTGACGACAGCTGGGACACAAGCAGCACCTTCAGATGAACCCTGTGCCAACAAGCGTCGCAGGCGCAGATGGTCCCCGGAGTCCAGGGAGCTGCACAGCAAGACAGCCCTAAATAATGCATGGGCTTCCCTAGCAACGCTGCGGGCGAGGACAGGAGAGCTGGAGCGTGCCACTGAACTGTGTGGGCTGTGCCCTCTCACCTAGTGGCGCCCCGAAACGACAGAAGACACATTTGCGTGTGTGTGTGTTTGAAGGACCTGAGTACAGTGCTCTGCAAGGCAAAAAAAGCAGTCAACAGGCTAGATATGAGGGTAAATTCCAGACAGACTAAAAGCAGGTGGGATAGGAGGGTGGAGATATCAAAAGCAGAGAAGAGGTAGCCCTACATGCTGGGGGTGAACACAGCTCTCACCAAAGGGGCCCTGAAGAAGCCCCAGGCTCCAGCACCAAAGGGCAGACCGGGCATGGAGCAAACATCAGAGCAATCCCTGGAAGAACTGTGACGCCAACACCTGGGGCAACTGTGCAGCCTTCGGAGGCCCCTGGTCAGTGCTGAGTTCCAATGGAGAAGCTGAATGCAGCACAAATGAGCCCTCCACCCCCACAGAGGTGGCCACAGTGGATACCAGGAAGGGGAAGACACTGAAGTGCCAGAGAGTCAGGCTGCCTGCCAGCTCCTTGACCCAGAAAAGTGTGTCCAGCAAAATATTCTCACCCAAAGACTTCATGATGCTCCCACAAAGAGGGGAGTTATACTGCTGCAGATCAAACAGCACCTATGGTTTCAGATGTGTGCAGTGAATCTGAGAGAAGAGCTTCTACCCACCCAGTCTGAAAGCTACTCAAGGAGGTACTCCAGCAAAATGAAAAAGGAATTCAGAAAAGGGATAGTAAAAGGAACTCAGCAGTGAAGGAGGTAGAGTGAATGATAGGAAGATCCATTAGGTCTTAATGGTTGGAAGAACCTCCTTGCAGTGGTCTTTGTTTCTCTAAAGTACCATCCCTCCCCCTCTGTGCCTTTCCCTCTGACCCCAGCACTGAGCTTCCCCACACTCAGATCTCCCATTACGCCCATTGGAATGGCTGCTCCACACACAGAAAACTGCACCCCAACTTCTCTGAGAGCTCCTTCCACCTCCTGCCTTAACTGAACTGCATATTCTTTCCCAGGACACCACTGCCCTTTGACCTTCTTGGGGCTGTCTGCTCTCCCAGGGCTGTGGCTCCAAAGCTTGTGGCACATGCCAGGTGGGCTTCATGGGGGAGGTGAGGCAGGACTCCTTGCTCCCTTTTGCCACATATAAAGCACCCCCATCTGTTTGTGAGAAATGCTAGCTCCTCCATGGCTCAGGTCACGACACTTGGGCTAGTCCTTGCCCTCTCCTGGCTGCTGTTCACTACAGACCTCTGGCCCCTGGTTTGTCAGGGCTCTGGCCTGGCCTCCTAGGTCCCCTCTCCATCCACAACTGCCCTGCCCTCATGCCCATGACAGAATCCTCCACAGGATGACAGAACCCTGTCATCACTCAGTCTCCTGGATTTAGACTGCCTCATTGTCAGGGACACTCCTCCGCCAGCGACCCACTTCCTGGGCCACACCATGGACATCAGTAACATCACCCCCAAAACGCCTGTTCTGGTACCTTAGTCTCTAACCGTCACATTGGCTACCCGCGCTGTGGCCATACTTCCCCTTACAGAAACCTCTAGACTTCAGCGCCCTCTCTTTTTGCTCAGTCCATCAGTGCTCCTTTTCTTCACCTTCCCTCTTTACTCAGCTGAACAACTCACTATTTCCAGAGACAAAGGGTGTGGGGGCAGGTAGATAGGCCTGACGGAGCAGCCAGTGAGTGGCTGGGGGCACAGGGTTAGGGCCTGGGCAGTGAAGTGGAAACAGCAGCATCCTGAGTTCAGGTGGCCTCTGTTCAGCTCCATTTCAGGGCCTCCTCTTCCCGAGCCCGCCACACAGCTGAGTGGAGTGTGGCTGAGAGGAGCCCTGGGCTCCGGCCAGCCTCATTACCAGCTCGCAAAGTGGCCTGCCTTCCTTCTCAGGGCCTCAGAGGCTGTAAGGGTGGCAAGTAGCTTGGCAAGAGGGCCCAGGGTCTTTTCCACCAGCTGACACTTGGCAGGACACAAGTCAAATTTAATCCTGGCAGGAGAAGGACAGTGACCAGAGCCAATCAGATTGGGTTAAAATGTCCATTAAAAAGTAAACGGCAAGGCCAGTGACGCCTGTGAGATAAAGATTAGGTAAGCCTTGGAGTCCCAGGGCTGTGGATCCTAAGTTTGTGGCACAGGCCTGGTGGGCTTGCTGGGGGTGGTGGTACTGCGTCAGGCTAGAGGGGCTGGCTGGCTATAACCTAGAGGCTTGTAAGCCATACTCAACTTCACCAAGTGAGGCTAATTTTAGCCACAGGCTCACATTAGCATTGTTAAAGGGAAAAGGGACCTGAATCCCTTATCAGAGAGACTTCTGTCCATGGGCATTCTCTGCCCCATTGGCAAAGATCTCAACAGGCCAAGAGCTGCCTGTTGGCCCACTTTGCGGCTGTGCCCTGGTGCTGCCCAAGCCAGGTGGGTGTTAGCTCCTGCCCTCTCCCAGCTGTGAGGAAGAATGAACGGTTCCAGGCAGACATCGGAGATGCAGGCCTTCCTGGAGATTTGCACCCATCAGCACCCATGGGCTTTCTGGACCTCTAAGCAGATGCAGTCTGGTGAAACCTCCATGCGTGTGGGCTGGGGGAGGAGTGGAAAGACTGGAAGGTCCCATCACTTGCCCAGCCTCTGAGCCCGCGCTGGGATGTGTGGAGCTGTACTGGGGAAGAAACCTAGCTCGGCTTCCACCAAGGCCTAGGCCAGTCTCGTTCAGCAGTAAGCTTGAGATCTTTCATTGTTCCGTTTTGCAGATGAAGAAATCAAAGCGCGATGAACACCCGTTTTATTTTTTTTATTTTTAATTTTTAAATATATTTTTTACAAATTTTATTTATCTTTAGAGGGGAAGGGAAGGAGAGAAGGAGAGAAACATCAATGTATGGTTGCCTTTTGTGCGTCCCCTGCTGGGAACTGGCCTGCAGGGAACCGGCCTGCAACCCAGGCATGTACCCTGACTGGGAATCAAACCGCGATTGTCTGGTTCACAGGCCCGAGCTCAATCCACTGAGCTACACCAGCCAGGGCACCCCTGTTTTAATTAAAGTCTTCTCAAGGAGGGTTCAGAGGCTCACCAGAATTCCAATATCATTCTGTGGACTCTGAGGTTCATGTTGTGTTTCTTTGGTGCTCATTACACGTGGGTGTATTCATCAGACTTCTGCTTACAGACCTGGTTTGCAGGACCTGAGCAGGGAGCTGGACACATAGAGCCCACTGGGGCTACAGACAGGACAGGGAGACTCAGCTAAATGGTGGAGCCCTGAGGGATCCACACTGAGGAGGAGCTGTAAGGGGTGTGCAGAGCGGCGTCCTGGAGGAGGCGGCAGCTAAGAGAAGTGTAGAGGATGAATAAGACTTAGTTCTGCAGGGTGAGAAGGACATTTATGGGCCCCAGAGACAGATCTCTGAGATGTGTTCAAAGAAATCTCTCTTGTGTAACATTGGGAAAAGTTCATAGTTTTCTCTGACGACACTTTGAGGAAACAATCATCAATTCTTGGGGAAAACCTAGTCTGCTTAAAAAAAGTCCATGTCCTCATCTCGCTGGGAACCAAGGCTGTACCAGTGGTGTCTTAGCCGAATGCTGGTGGGTGCCCAGGAGTGTCCAGGCTGAGTCCACACCACGTGACACCTGCTTTCCCTGATGTCATGGGCATCACTCTTCAACACAAACATTTCTAAAGAGGCACTTCCCCCTTTGCATTTGCATATCCCTGAATGCGGACCAGAATAATCAGTATGGGTATTCCTAAACCCTGAGACACTTTTATTATGGAAGGGAAACTAAAATGACTCTACAAGGTCTGTCCAGAAAAGTCCAGCCATTGTCAACATAATGAGAATGGTTTTCAAATATTACCAAAAAAAAGGGGAGATGTGGACTGTGTGGCTGTCATGTTAAAAATGACTATGGGCACCTGGTGATTGGCAGCTTCATCACGACAATGTACCTGCTCATGCATCTTGTGCAGAGTTTTTTGGCAAAACATCAAATCACCTGGTGACTCACCATCCCTATAGCCCAGATTTGGTACCCTTTGACTTTTGGTTTTCCCCAAAGCTAAAATCACCTTTGAAAGGGAAGAGATTTCAGACCATTGATAAGTTTCAGGAAAATACAACAGGGCAGCTGATGGCGACTGGGGGAACTGTGTGACGTCCCAAGGTGCCTGCTTTGAAGGGGACTGAGGTGTCACTGTCCTGTGTACAATGTTTCTTGTATCTTCTTCAGTAAATGTCTTTACTTTTCATAGTACATGGCTGGATACTTTCTGGCCTCAATTCCGTGTGCACTTAGTGTTACCCGAGTTAGGGATGCTGTCAGCCCAGCCTGCGCTCTGGCTCCAGTCTGAGGCCCTGGTGAGCGAGCTGTTGAAGTGAGGTCTGTGGACCAACAGCTTCGGTTTGGCCTGGGAGCCAGTTTGGGCCTCATTTGGACCAACAGCACCAGAATCTGGACCGACTGCATCAGAACCAGATACAAGATCCCCAGTGATTCCAATACGGTCTGCAGACCTGCTCTACGGGGTTGCTCACACCCCCTGACACTCCGCAGTGACACTGGGTACCTCCGGTTCCTCCTCAGCGGTGTGCTTCTCCAGTGGGGTCCCTTCCTCCGGCCATGTCCCAGGTTTCCAGGCCTGGACCTTCTGACACAGTCATCATGACCCTCCTCTGCCCCCCAACTTGCTGCCCTCTAGTCCCTCCACGTCCACCTCCTAAACATCTGTCCCACCTGGGCTGTCTGTGTTCACAATCAGCTGTCTGATCACCTCCTGACTCTACTCAGAAAAGCACCTCATGTGGGTCTCCACTCTCTCCCCCCTCCTCCTGCCTCCTGCACAGCTCACACCCTCTGCCAGGGGAGCCCCTCCCACCCCACCCTTACCCTCCCAAGCCTTTCAGTGGTTCTCATTATGGTGATGGAGGAGACTGTGGAACAACCCTGACTAAAAATATCCCCTTGTGTTGTCAGAAGTCATCGTGTGATTTTCCATTCAGGAAATGGGGTCTCCCTGCCCCCGACCTGTGACAAGTCCCTGACCACCCTGGGGTGCTGAGCCGTCCCTTCAGTTGTTGGTGCCCTTGCCCCTGTAGACTTCAGGCCCCCACAGGCAGGGATCGGCTTTTGTCCTTGCTGGCCAGCACTCACGGCTCTACTCTGGACATCCCGGGCACTCGGTCAGTGTGGGTGAGCAGGCCAGGGTTGGGGAGAGGGGCGGTGGCCTTGGTGAGCCTTCATCACTACAGAGGGAACTGTAGCTAAGGAACGCTCCTGCAAGGTCCCGGCAGCCGGACAGAATTAGAAACACACTGTGCGTGCTCCTCGGTCTGGTGGAAGGATGCTCCTGACTCAGCTGAAAAATTTCCCAGAAAATCTGACTGTTTTCAGTTTGGATCCCAGCCTGGTGAGCTGCCTGGGGGCTGGGGAGCCTGGCCTGGACGAGGGCCCCTGGTCACACGGGGAGAACCTGGGGGAGGGGCCTCCAGCTGGCAGGTACCCTGCACCACGGACCTTCCCACCAACGTCCCTAGAAGTTGACTCTGCCACTGTGGCCGTGGGAATGACCTGCACCTTCACCCGTACAGACAATGAAGGTAGCACATCTGATATGGGCAGACAGGGCTGGGGAGTGGAACAGCCCTTCAAAGACAGTGGATACTGGTTCCACTCAGGTCGGGGGCAGGGCAGGGGATGGGACCCCCATTCCTCATGGTGCATCCCTTTCTAAAGAAGAAGAAGAAGGGGTGAGGGGCAGTGGGACTTGCCTACCAGACAGCAAGACTTGCTTAAAGCCGCAGCAATGAGCACAGTGTGGTACTGGCACAGGAACAGGCAAACCAGAAAATTCTAGAACAACACGAACTAAACAAGGCATTGTTTAGACACACATCTATATGTGGAAAATCTGTAAGGAACAGGCAAAGGAAAAGTAAACATAACATTCAGAGGAGTGGTGGTCTCGCAGCAGAGGGGGGAGGTTGGCAGGGATGAACCAGGGCGGGGCCTGGTGGGGCCTGGTTGTCTGCCTGGTGCTTGCATTGGGTGGTGGGTGCTGGTGGCATTAAACTATATAAAGGGCATACACAAATAAGCAAATGGAATGAAAGGGGCTACGCATGGGACCAGCGGTGGTAATGTATTACAACTGAGGGTTATCTTTAGTCCAATTCTGTGTATCAGAGTTTCAGTTAAAAAAAAAAGAGAGAGAGAGAAAGAGAGCAACAGTGAACAAAAGAAGTTATAAGTTGGTCTCAATGTGGCTCAAACAAGAGTTTGCCTGACCAGAGATGGGCTAGAGTTAAATTCTCATTAATGCGCAGGAATGGGGTCCCACTTCTTCGACAGTGGAGCGCTGCTCCGGGCAAAGCATCACGGGGTGGGAGAAGCAGCAGGGCCTGAGGGGGGAGACCTAGAGTTGGGCTCTGGTCCGACCCGGCGGCTGCGTGAGTGGGACAATGCCCGTCTCACAGGGAATGCGGGAGGGTGAAGAGAGGGGCAGTAGGCCAGGTGACCAGCTGGGGTGATCCATACATGACAAGAGTTATGTTTCCGAGCACTTAGAGCACAGTGAGAACAGAGGCAGCTGGTGTGGAGCTGAGGACCGGACACCCCACGCCGGGTTATCTCTGTGTCCACGAGCACAGGTGCCTCCGACCGGAGGTGTCAGGAGGGCGGAGCATGTGGCTCATCAGGAAGCCGGGGCCCAATGCAGCCCCGTGGGGCCCGGGCTCCAGCCCTGTCCATCAGCCTCTGCTACTTTTCAGAATCTTTTCTCAGAAGCAGGAGCATGAGGAAACCCATATGTGTTGATATACTTTCCAAGCCCACTGCGCTGTTCTCACTGGGCGCTCTGGCTGGCTTCGTGGCAACGGTAACAAGTTATAACATTGATAGTCCCAGCAAGGACTTACATGGCGGCACATCCTGTGTCATGAGATGTTCCAAGCACTTCACGTGTCTTATGTATTTCTCACTACGACCCAGTGAGATGGCTGCCAGTATAAATGCCCATTTACAGACTGAGGAAACTGGAGCACAGAGAAGTAATTCAGTCACGGCCAAAGTGAAGGGGTGAAAATGAAATTGGAACTCGGGCAGTATGGTCTAGGACGTGCTCTCCCTAGCCAAACTTTCCTGGGGAGGTGAGGCGACAGTCACTGCCAAGGAAACCTTCCCCGCCCTGCTGATGCTGCCACTCAGTCTCAGCGTCCCCGTCCCTTGGTGCACTGCAGGTCTCTGAGTGGACTGGAGGTGGGCCCCTGACTTAACAAAGCCCCCAAGGGCTTGCAGGACAGCTGTGAGGTGGCCCAGGCGAAGGGCCCAGCCTGGTGGGGGGCAGTTACCACGGGGTCCTGTCAGGGACGTGGCCTGAAGAATCGGGAGGAGAAGGAAGCCACTGCAGGCTGTGTGAGGGGCCGTCTCCCCTCCGGGCCCAACCAGGAGAACCGCCGCCGCCAGGCCCCGCCGCGGAAGCAGCCCTGGGCTGTGCTCTTCGGGTCCATCGGGGCTGCCCGCCATGGCTGACTCCTGTTTTCTAGCAAACAGCCAAGGTCAAGCCCACTTCCTTCCACTTGGGAAACACCAGCACTTTAGCTTCTTACTAAACAGCGAAAGCTCCTGGGGTTGAATATGACGGCTTTCTAATGGATTTATTGTGTTTATTTGACCTTTCCAAGTGTGAGCTCAGAAACAGGCCCAGAGGACGATGGTGGAAGCTTGTTTTTCTTCAGTTAAGCAAAACTGATGAGTAAACTAAATTCTTGGATGGAGTCTGCCTGGTTTTCTCACCAGAGCAGCTTCAGTCAAAAAGATCCACTTTTTTTAGTCAAAAAGTCAAAAGGCTCCAGAGGAGGCCTGTGTTTACGGGTTAGCCCTGGAAGAGGAAAGCCTGCCTGCTAACTAGTGGTACGTGATGAGTCGGCAAATACTTATTTTCAGCACGGAAAGCGCCACGATACAGAATAACAGCAAATTTGGAAACTACTGCTCTATTTCTGCTTCTAGTTTCAAGGCAAATGAGTTCTTATTTTAGGAAGCTTTTTAAAAAGTTAATGATCGGTGCATGAATGAAAATCACTTCTAGTAATCACAAGTCTGTGTGGATTTAGGCCGAAGGCTGCAAACTCCAGTGCCTGGAGGCCGAGCAGGTAACCTCAGTGACTGGCAAGGGGCCAGGGGGAAGGGTGGGGCCTGAGGACACACAGGACACACAGAAAGGGCCACCCATCAGCTCCAGCCTCAGCTGCAAGCCGGAATGTGGGCCCTGCGTTGCAGATTTCCTGCTCTTTCAAAAAAAGACCAGGAATCAAGATGTTTATGTGATGTTTGCGTTATTTTAATTTAGAATGGGCGAACAAAATATTTCTAGGCCTAGACACAGCCTCAGGCCAACACTTCTATTGAGGAGCGAAGCTCATCCACCACCTTTATGGCAAGCTGGCATCTGCCACCCAGGCTGGGGCCAGTCCATCCTCAGAAAGGGCTAGCAGCTCTGAGCCGGCCTCAGAGACACGAGCGCACCGGCTCCAGGCACCTGCTCACCGTTCTCCCATGCCGTAGCCAGCTCTACTGTAATATCCACAGCTGCACGTGCAAAACAGAACTTCACGGGGCCCACTTTGTCTCTCCCGGGTCTCTCAGTGCGGATTCCGAGCATCCAGGTGGGGAAGACCTCACACTCTCTTGCTTTTAAACTTGACGTGTGAGAACAACAACTCAAATGTACCAAGCATGTTTTTTTTCAAGGACCTTCATGAACATCCTATTTGCAGTGAAAGAATCATTCCAAACACACACTCGAGAACAGATGAGGCTGCAAAGAGCCTCTCCTTACTAGGGCAAAACAGTCAGGAAGCAGAGAGCCTTTCACTCGTGTGCAACCTGGCGCACTCCACTTTTTCACGCGCTGGATTCAGCTCTCGTGGCAGCCCTCACAAGCCCACGCCTCCTTCCTGCCTCGTCCGTCCAATCTAGGGACCTCAGATGACCACTTACTGCATGCTGGGCCCCCCGCTCAGAATCTTTGACACATCATCCCCCTTAATTGTCACTACAACCCCATGAAAGAGGTGCTGCAGGGCCATGGCCCCTTATCCAAAGCCCTGGGGCCAGACTGTTTTGGAATTCAGAGGCTTCTGGAGCGTAGTAATTGGGTTGCATGTGCTGTATATATTGCGTAACATCCCAGTGGTCCGGGGCTGCACCTGTAATCAAACACATTAATATTTCTAGAGTAAAACCTATGAATATTCATTCACACTGAGTGAAAGAAGGGATGACTATAAATAGCCTCCAACCTGTTCAGGTGGAGTCTGGCTGCCAGATGAGTTTGGCTCGAACTTAGGAATAAAGTTTTGGTTTCCAGAGCACAGTCCTGCCCTGGAGTCTTCATTTTACACCTCAGCCAGGTTCTGACAGGTTAAGTGACTTGCTGAGCGAGGGTAACACTGAAGATGGGATTCCAGCCGGAAGTCGGTCACTGGAGCCCATGCCTACAGGCACTTTATTACACGGGGAAGGGCACCGATTTCTGGGGGAAACAGCTGAGTGTTCCAATCCCTGCTCGGCCTCTTAGGTGCTGTGGGATCTGGGCAAATCCTCACGCCCTCCCCCCAAGACCCTCAGCTCCTGTGGAGGTTGTTAGAGCTCATCGAATGTCCCAGGTGTCACCTCCCTGGGACAGGGAGGTGACACCTTTCCCACTCATTTCCAGTTAGGTGAGGCCATGAGACTCGCTTTGACCAATGAAAGGTCAGTGGAAGTGCCACGTGTCACTTCCACTGGAAGTTTCAGGAGCTGGCATGTCCGTCACTGCCTTTTCTTTCCCATTAGAGACCAGTAGGGATGCCCCTTCTGCCCTGGGCCTGAAGTGAGGAGACAGACCTTGCACAAGAGTCCTTAGCTGATGGGCAGTAGACCTGCAGCAAGGACAAAACCAGACGTGGGCCCGTCTGAAGTTAGTGCCACTGGGGCTGTCATTGCAGCAAGACCCAGCCTGTCCTGACTGCTACAGGCTCTTCCTCTGTAAGCACAAGTCGTGTGAAGACCGAATGAGATGGCACATGTAAAGCTCGAAGACAGTGCCTGGCAACAGACATCAGCTAATTCCCTGTCCCATTCTCAGCCAGAATTCCCAGGCTGTAAGGAATGGGGGTCGCAGTTAAGTGGTTCTGTTTCAATGAAGAAAACTGCTCGTTGACCCGCATGGTATCAGTGGAAAGGGCTTTCCAAACACCCGCAAAAACGTGGATGTCTACTCGTGCATTCAGGTGTTGTGTTTCTCCTTTCACTCTGGTTTTGATGAAGAGGCTTGGAGAGGGGTGGGAGGTTGGGGGTGGAATCCCAAACCTGAGGACTCCAGGTCCCTGATGGAGGTGATAGTGCGGACCGAATGTCCACAAAGGCGGGAGTGCAGAGGGAAGGAAGAGATCAGGGGAGCCAGGCAGCCTGCCAACCGCCACTGAGCACAGAGGAGGCACCGTTTTCAGGGAGGGGCTGCCAGGCAGGGGCTGCTTAGGTGGGCAGGTGGAGGGAGTGAGGCTAAGGGGAGGAGGTTCGCCGAGATGAAAATGTTCAGTTGCCTCAGAACTTGCATTAAGACCCCATTTAGCAACACTGATTAGGGAGCTATAAATAGCACCTGGCTCTCACAGGCCATAAAACACACTTTCCCCGCACTGCTGCTCCTAGCCTGTAGCCTACCCTGCTTAATTGGGGCTCCAGATAAAATACCTGGAAGGCCACTTTGTGATGGAAGGCCCTCGTTGTCATAGTGACCAGTTGCTGGGCTAGGGATGGGACTGAGGCTGGACATGGGGCAAGGGTGGAGGAGGAGAGAAAAAGGGGAAAGGGAGGGACCATTGATGCAGGTTACCATGGAAGTCTGGAACCACATCAAGAGGCTGGTGGACAGATTAGCAGACTGCAGCCTGTAATTGCTACATAAAATGGCAACCTCATCGACCTCCTTTTCCAACCAATGGCTGACTACTGAGGGCCACCAATGCAAGGAAGCGGGCCTGCCTGGCCTTGGGTAGATAGAAGAGGCACAAGACTTGAGTTTGAGTCCTGGCTCACTGAACAGTTAGGAGACCTTGCTGGGCTCCCCACCTTCTCTGAGCCTCTGGCCTTTTCCACTGTACAAAGAGGGCTGAGTGGGAAGGTCTCTAAGCTCTGGATTCACAGCTGGGGTCCTGCAACTGAACTCCCCCACTGTCAAGAGGAAGGGAGAAGCCTCCACGTGCTGAGTCACCTCCAAGACACAGTAAGAGAGGAAAGCAAGGCGCACATCAGGGCGTCAGGGGAACCCTGCTGGGGATGTTTGTGGAAAATATCTTAGGAAACGCAAGCATCTGACAGCATTTGTTGTCTCGGGAGGGGGGCTGGGAACAGAGGTGGGCAGGAGACTTGTCTCTGTCCTGTTTTAATGAAGCCTTAAGAATGTATTTATTGTCAATGAAATCTAAATTTAAAAAATTCTGTACTTCGAAAGGCCCAGGTTTTAATGCATGAATAAATGGCCTGTTAGACCAGTGGGGTCACCTTCCATGGCCTGGTCTCTTCATCAGGACTCTCTGCCTTATGTGCTCCTTGAACTTCCTCCAGTCTCCTGGGCTTGCCTGTGTGTTTGAAAGCCTCTGTGCCTTTGCACATGCTGCACCCACCCCTGAAATGCCATTCTCAGCCTTTCCCATCTAGTAGCATCTTTTTTTTTTTTTTTTAAGATTTTATCTTTAGAGGGCAAGGGAAGGAGAGAGGGAGAGAAACATCAATGTATGGTTGCCTTCGTGTGTTCCCTGCTGGGAACTGGCCTGCAGGGAACCGGCCTGCAACCCAGGCATGTGCCCTGACTGGGAATCGAACCGCGGTTATCTGGTTCGCAGGCCCGCGCTCAATCCACTGAGCTACACCAGCCAGGGCAGCATCTTTAAATCTCAACTCCAATATCCCTCCTGCTGGGATGAGGCTGTACAAGCATGCTGGCTCCTGCTGGGTAAGGAGGGAGGGGGTAGCCCAGGGCTCCTCACAGTCACTTTGGGACCCGAGAAAGAAAAAGGGCCCAGGGGTCCCCATGCAGAGTATGTGTGTCAGAGGGCCTCATGTGCAACGCTCTGTGGGATGGGAGATCTAGGGATCAGTGTAGAATTGGTCTTTTCTTAGATTTGTCACTTCGTGTAGGTTCAGCGTATGGGAAGCTAAAGCCCCATAAGATGCCCTTAAGGCACCACTAGACACAAAGGAAGAAAAAGCTGAGAAATGTAAATAGAGAAACCAGATCCTGGCGATAGTACTTGAACCCTGGATATAGGTGAAGCTGAAGCCAGATTTACCCCATGACTGGTTAGTGATAAAAGCCCATACATGCTCTTTAATGGCTTAGGCATTTTGAGTAAGATTTCCTATTTCTTACAAGAGAATACAACTAATAGCCACCCTCACTGTGCTAAGATGTCTCTAGACCCTGAATCTGAGTGCTTAAAGTCTGGTCAGAGGCTATTCCTGATGGAGACACCCTAGTGTGCAGGAGTTCAATGCAACCTAACAGTGACAACACAGGGAATGTTCGGGGTAGAAGGGATTTCCAGAAATACCGGTTTATGCAGGTGTTGCACAAGGAAGCATGTGCCACTCACTCAGAGAGTTGAAATGCCTGACTTAATGGCAACACGGTGGGTCCGAGGCAGGGAACAGATTAGGACCCCTGGATTCCAACACTTCCAACATGGAGTCTCTTCAAGGGGCCCACAGCTGTTGTCTGGCCCCTTTTAGACTTCTCTCCCTTGCTATGCAGAAGCTCTGCCACCAGGTGGCGATGTGGAGTCACCACGTGTGGCGTGGGTTTGAGGTTAAGTGGCCATGGTGGATTTGCTTTTAAGAAACAGTATCCTATTCAAAGTTGTGAAAAGCAGGGACTTACAGCCAAGATTGCTCTACCCAGCAAAGATATCATTTAAAATTGAAGCATGTAACGAGCTTCCTAGACAAGAAAAAAACTAAAGTAGTTCACCATTACTGAACCATTATTATATGAAATGTTAAAGGGACTTATGTAAGAAAAAGATCAAAACCATGAACAATAATATGGCAATAAATACATATGTATCAACAATTGAATCTAAAAAACAAACTAAGCAAACAAGAAGAACAGAGACAGAATCATGGTATATGGAGAGCATTTTGATGTTGCCAGATGGGAGCGAGGCTGTGGGGGAGAATGGGTGAAGAGGTGAGGGGATTAAGAAGTACAAATAGGCAGTTACAGAACAGCCATAGGGATGTAAAGTACAGTATAGGGAAGGGAGTAGCCAAAGAACTTATATACAAGACCCATGGACTTGAACAACGGTGGGGGGGGACTGCCTGAAGGAGTGGGGGTGCTGGGTGGAGGAGGCAAAAGGGGGAAAATCGGGACTGTAATAGTATAATCAATAAAATATAATTAAAGAAACACAATGAGATACCACCTCACACCCATTAGAATAGCTGCTATCAAAAAAGCTGTAAATAATGTGTCGGCAAGGATGTGAAGAAACTAGAGCCCCTGTGCGTTGATAGTGCTCCTTCTCTGGAAATTGGCACGGAGACTCCTCAAAAATTTAACATGGGGTTACCGCACGATCCAGTAATTCTTCCTGTGAGCACTTTCCCAGAAGAATTGAAAGCAGGGTTGGAAGGCATATTTGCACTCTTCATGTCTGTAGTGATATTGTTTACAAAGCCAAAAGGCGGCAATAGCCAAGTGTCCACTGACAGATGAGTAGATAAATAAACACTGGTACAAAACACATGTTGGAATATTATTCAGCCTTAAAAAGAAAAAAATCACACACAACATATGTGAACCTTAAGGATATCATGTTAAATAAAATAAGGCAGTCACAGAAAGACAAATACTACATGATCCCACTTATATGAAGACCCTGAAATGGCCACATTTATAGGCACAGAAGATGGAAGGACAGTTCCCAGGTGCTGGAGGGGTGGGGGGAGAATGGGGAGTTAATAGATATGAAGCTTCAATTCTGCAAGATAAAGAGTTCTGGAGATGAATGTTGGCGACGGTTATACAACAATGTGAATGTACTTAATGCCACTTAACTGTACACTTACAAAGGTTAAGATGACAACATTTATATTGTGTAAGTTAAAAATTTAAAATGAGTTAAAAAAATCTGTGTGTTCTTGTCTATTGTAAAAATGAAAAGATTGGTTTTATCCTTGGTCCCTGTAATAATATATTATCGATAAATAGTTGTGAGTGTAAATGCAAAAAAAAAGTATCTGTATTCATCTCAAAAGATAATTAACATAGAAAACTATGACTAATTTAAATGTAACTTCGAAGATGAACCAAAGAATTATAACCGCGGTAGTACACACTGTCTCCTAATTATTTGCTTCTTTCTAACCTTGCCTGTGAGGGAGTGGAGAGAAGCCGGGCTTGAAAGTCAGCCCGGCCGGCCTGCCCTTGGAATGCGGCCCTGCCATGATTAGCTCTATGTCTTTGGCAAGTCATGTCTCCATGAGCTCAATGTAGCCACCTGCACCAGTGAGTTCACCGTTACTCTACATGGGGCTGTTGTGAAGGAGAATGTCACGAGTGCATCCTCAGGCGGTCAGTGCAATGAACGAGCAGTGGCTCAGGAGAAATGAATGTGGTACCTAATGAAACACTTAACACTGTACAGCCAGAACCCAATAAATGACACCTATTACTAGAGGCAAAGGGGGGGCAGGTCTACTACTAAAACGACAGGCCGTGGGCAGCGAGAAACGGGGATTTGGGGGGATACGCAGGCTCGGCGGGAGGCAGAAATCACAGTGCTTGCGGCTGCCCGCCTGCTGCCTGCATAAGGTTGGCGCTTTCAACCTCAGTGCCCAGCACCACCCTCCCCCCACCACGCACCCAGGCTCTGAAGCTCTTCTAGAATCCTCTGCCTTGTGAGTCCTGCAGGAGAGGCCCCCTCCCCCTTCTCTGTGAGCACCCTGGCCTCCCCTGGGGTCAGGGGGCTAAATGGCCCCGAAAGCGCTGAACATTCGCAGGTGACTGGGTCTCCTCATTTCAACTGCTTCATGGGCTGACTTTCCAGGCTCCGCGCTTCATTCTCTGCTTCTGTAAAACCTGCCCCTGGCTTGAATGGTGCCCGCATCCCCTCCAGAGGTGGGGTCCTGGGAACACCCCTCCCCCTCGGGCTGACAGGCTTTCCCAGGGGCACAGAATTCCCTTAACTTCAAACCTCATCAACTCTAACGGAACAAATTATGTGACGCTTTATTTTCCCCAGCTTGAATGGGCAGAGCTAGCACCTCATAAAGTGACAGGGAAAATATTTGGCTGGTTTCATACACTGGGGCCACAAAGGCTCACTTGTGATGGGCAGCCCTGCCCAGATCTGGGCGGCGAGGTCTGCAGACACCAATGCCCGCTCGACACGGGCCAGCTGTGCGCAGCCCACAGGCCTGGAAGCCTCTCGGCCCCACCAGGCTGTCTCCTCCCACACACCTCCAGAGCCAGAGCCTCCAAAACAACGCCGATCCTCGGCCCTGCAGAGGGGATCCTCCAGGGCATGCCCGGAGGCCCCCGAAGCTCTGTGGCCTGGTCAGCGGCAGCCGCCCAGGAGATGTTCGCAGAGCACCTGGGTCGGGGTCCGGCCCCAGCAGGCACCCACAAAGTTCCTCCCTGCCAGGCTCCAGTGCTTTCCAGCCTCTCTGCCTTTGCTCCTGCTGTTCCCCTGCCTGGGACACCACCCCCCATCTTCTCCACCAAGCCCATTCCTCCCCTTCCCAGCCCTGCACGAGGTCCTCCTCGGCCAGTCCCTCCATAATCACGCACCCACAGGCACCACACCATTCCACGAGCTGACGGCACTCTCTGCCTGTGCCCCTCACTAGAGAATTAATTACACCCTTCTCAGGGTGCCTTTTTAAATTTAATGCTGGGATTATTTATTTCACTGACACCTCATTTATTTGAAACTTTGGGAAAGAGTCTTTTTGACATCAGTGCATTTGTCTGATAAATTATCCTTTTAAGTATCAACCTACTTTTAGTTTGATCTCTTTGGGTGGTAATTTTTCTAAAATGCATTATGCCCTCATCTTTTTTTTAATTTAATTTTTCCAGTTTTATTGATATATAATTGACACATAATGCCATGTAAGTTTTAAGGCATGATTGGATGTATGCCTATATTGTGAAATGATATGCCATCATCTTAAACCAGTCAACCTAAACATAATGGAATCTGCTTCTGAGGATCTGGAATTAGAAGAGAAAATGCCACTGGCCTCACCGGCGCCCCCCCCCCCCCCCCCCGCCATTTCTATTTGGGGAAAGCAGTAGGAGGAAGATGACCAAGTGCACGTAACTCGAGGAAGTGTAGATAAACAGCAAATAGTATCTGAGATCTTTTCTAAACTTCGACAAAACAGAATTTGGGTTCCTTTCAAGGCCCTGGGTGCATCTTCTCCTTCGTTCTAGGGGTTGGGGCTGCGAGCTGAGCGTGCCCAGCCGGCGCACCGCTCCTCTGTTGCTGCGTCTGCGGAGCCACGAGTAGGAATTCCGCATTCTGCTGTGCCCGCGGTGTCTGACCCAGCCTGGCTCAGTAATCAGATCCAGATGACTTGCTTTGGGCGATGCGTGACCGGGACGTGGCGCACCCTAGAGCACCGTTATCAGCTCTCAACTTAAAATTAATTGTGTCCTGAAAGGAGGGTCTCCTGGGCCGGCAAACCGAGCTGGCTTGGTGCTCAGCCTCATCCCTTCGGAGGGGCTGTGGCTCCAGGATGCCGGAGACTGCTGTCTCCAGAGGGCGTGCCTCCAGGAGGGGTGGGGATTTCTCAAGCCTTCCTTGCAGAGAGTCTGATCTCTGGTTCTTGGGAAACAAGAGATGTTGAACAACATTGTGTAGCACACAGAACAGGCCTGGCTACCAAGGCTCACTTCTTTTCCTGTAAGTTACCCTAGCTGGTCTGGGCTGGAGTAAATCCTCTTTTAAAGCCTGGGTGTAGAGGAGCTGAACAAAGAGTGGGCTGGGCCTGGTGACTGCACAGCCAGCAGGGATCCAGGAGCAGTGGGAAGAAAGAGCTGGGGGGTCCCGGCCCCCAGGCAGGAGGTGGAGGCAGAAGTGCAGCCTCTTACCCTCAGGTGGGCAGCTGGGCTGCCCTGAGGCTCCATGAGCCCTGCCAAGCTCTGTCCGCCTCCCTCGTGATGCTTTCCACAGGCAGCTACCTTGACCGTGAGGCATCTCAAAGATGTCACTTGGCACCTGGCCTGGGGCACTGTTAATGAGTTTGTAATGTCACCGACACTCCGAACTCTCCTCACTCAAAATTCTTATGTCCACGAAGCTTTACTTCCTGCTGACTTCCTTTAACCTTTATTTCCCCATCCTTGTTTCCTGCCAGGCTGCACCGGAGTCACCTGCTGCTGTAGTTCCTAAATTATACCAGACTCCTCCTCACCTCAGGGCCTTTGCACATGCTGTTCCTGCTGCCTGGAACACCTTTTTCTTCACTCCTGCACCACAACAGACACCTTGCTGGTTAATCAATTCCTCCTCTAAGCTTACAGCTTCCCTAGATTTGCCTTCTCTGACTTCCTAGAAGATCAGACTGCCTTCACGCGCTCTCCCAGCACCCTCTGCCTCCCTGCTGTGCCAACCAGCACTATAGTGACCCTGGGGTAATGTCTGAAATTGGCTGCAGCATGCCTCCCTGCTGAGTGGTAAGTTCCATTGGGCGGGGTCCCTGGCTGCCTTGTTCACTGTCTTATTAGCACCTAGCACAGGGCCGGGCACATGGTACCTGGTCATAAGGATTTATTCCATGAGCCAGTCGCTGTACCCTGCACTCCAACTCCAGCCGTGTCAAACTGCCCCAGACCCCCAGCCCTCTCATCGCTCTGCTTTCGTGCTTTTTCTGTCTGGATGCATCTTCCTGCCTAAGTACTTCCTGCTCTTTGATGAAGGAACGAATGAAATGGTCAAACAAACAAACCATTGGACTTTCAGATAATTTGTAGTGAGTCAGGAGGCCCCGCACTGTGCCCCGGGAAGGCACTGCACCTGTGGCCAGAGAGGCCCTCACAGAGGAAGTGGCCTTCATGGGAGTGAGGCCGACAGCAAGGCTCACGAGTTCCCATGCCTCCCTCCAAAGGGCTTTAGGAAATCCTACACAGTCTCCGTGAGCGAGGGCTGGAGAGCGGAAATGAAGAGTGAAGGACCTGTGATGACTAATTCAGAATGGGCATGCGTCCTCCACACATCCCACCCTTACTGCGCTGTCTGTCGTTCAGCTTGAGGGAAGGGGAACATGCTCACCAGGAGGAAAGAGCCCACGTGTCCACCGTTCTGGGAATAAGAAGAGCTAGCCCGGCAGAGGTCACTTCTGTGTGCCAGCACCATGCTGGGCAGTTTATGTCTGTTCTCTCATTTAATACTCAGGAGAACTTCGACAGGTGGGCATTATCCCACTTCACAGGTGAAGAGATGGAGGCTGAGACTAACTCGCCTGGGACTAACTCGAGGCCCAGAGATTCTGAGCACACGGAGGTCTTTGCTTTCCACTGCTGAACAGATGAGCCTTTAGCCTCTGGAAGAGTCTGCTAGGGCTCATTCAAAGTGCCACAGACTGCCTGGCTTAAGCAACAGAAATGTGTTGTCTCACAGTTCTGGGGGCTGAAGGTCGAAGGTCAAGGTGTCAGCTTGGTTGGTTCCTCCTGAGACTGTGACAGAGAATCTGTTCCACTCTCTCCCCTTGGGTGGGCTTGCTGGCAATGCCTGGAAGTCCTTAGTCTGTACGCACTTCACCCTGATCTCCACCTCCCCGTGGCATTCTCCCAGGCTCAAGTCTCCACATCTAAACTTCCTCCTTTTTAAAAGACACCAGTCATATTAGATTAAAGTCCATGCTAATGACCTCATCTTAACTTTATTACAGTGCATCTTATTTCCAAACAAGGTTATATTCTGTAGCACAGGGGGTCAGGACTTCAACATACATATTTTAGGGGGACACAGTTCAACACCTGATACTGTTTACCTGTATTTTGCTGTGTGTAATGCACGCTCTTTTGTCCAAATTTTTGAGGGGAAAAATAAGGATGTATATTCTACATGGGTACAATGATTACATACCATGGGTATAATAATCCCGTGTATAATGTGCACAAAAACACAGGTGCACAGTGTACATGGCAAAATATGGTACTTTAATGCAAGGAAAGACGAGAGCTACTAGGGAAGAACAGGTGCAGCCCAACAGATGACCACTGTGTAGCTGGGTTGATAGGACCCCCCAAAGACACCTCAGCAGAGCCATGAAATAAAGGGGGAGATGTGTGGGCAGAAGGCAGCAGAGAGAGGCAGAACCACGGCAGCCACAGGAGGAGACCACCCGGCTGCTGTGTGGCCGACAGACACTGCTGCCACAGATTTGTGGCTCCTTGGGCCTGGGCAAGACCAGTCATGACAATACTGGGCACATGTCTGATGGCTCTGTAGTTGAAAAAGGTCCCTAACAGAGGGATTCTCAGAAGAAGGTAAACAGAGGCTATGCAGAGCTTCAGCTAAGGCGACTCCAAGGGGCCAGACTCAACCTCAGCACCAGCCTGTTCTGATGCCACAGCCTCTTGTTCTTAATTAAATGTAGTTCAAGTAAAATACCTTCCCAACAAGACTAACAGCCAGCTCACTCACTATAAACCCCCGCTAAAGACAGGTGCCCAGTCCTGGGGCTCTGCAAGGCATTAGCCAAAGCTCTGGTCCCCATTTACTAGGCCCCAAATGTTAACATATTCATATTACTTCAGTTGATTAGAGAAACCATTTCTGGAGAATCGGCTGGCATCTGGAATGAGCACCCTCAAGGACGGTTCACGTTCCCTGACCCAGTGTTCCACTCCCAACAGTCTACTATGCTGAGGTAAGAAAAAGGACAGTAGGTATAAGCAAAAGCATTCACTGCAATGTTATTTATACAAGGGGAAAAGTGGAAACGGCCTAAATGTACAAAATAGGGGATAGTTCATTAGATTAGGACATAACTAAATGGTCACATATTACTTAGTTATTAAAAATTATGCCACCAACACCACCACTACTTACCACTGTTCTAGAAGCTCTGGCCAAACAATTAGATAAGAGAAAGAAAGCAAAACGGTCATTATCTGCAGACCGTATGATTACACACCTAGGACGCCCACGAGGATCCGGACAGATCCTACCGGAGAAAAAGAACGCACTGAGGCAGACACTTACTGGTGAACAAAAACCGGCAGCTTCCCCCAGACATATGACAAGTTGGGAAACATAATGGAAGGTAGAAGCCCCCCCACGACAACAAAAAAGCTGACGCACCAAGGGGCAAATGGGACAAGATATGCACACGTCTCATAAGAGCAAGAAGTTAAATCATACGAAGGACACGACGGGACATGTGAATAATGGGAAGACATACCTATGCCCGGGTCGCAGTGCTCTGTAACTCAAAGGTGCCAACCAGCCCCTGAAATAATCTAGAAATGCAGCAGGGTCTCAACTAAAGCACCAAGGGGATTTCAGGGCAGCTCACCCAGCTGATGAAGTAAAGTTTACCTGGAAAAGAAAACACGGAAGAAGAGATGGAAAAACACTAAAAATAAAGATAAGCAGGTGGGAAGAGTCCACTGGCCACTGAAACAGATTTTCAATCGCGGCGCGGCAGCGACGAAACCCGTTTGGTGCTGCCGACGGTCGGGACGGGCGGGTCAAAGGGCCGCGGCGTCTCCCTGAGAGTCAGCGCAGGCCTGCGACGCGATGAGAAAGTGGTCTGGTGGAGAAGAAAGGGCAGAGAATCGACACCAGACAGACCTGGGCTGTCTTCCCAGCCCGTGTGGCCCTGGACACCTGTGGGATCTGCTCTGAGCCTGTTTTTATTTCAGGCGACTCTCGCGAGAATTAAATCACGTGATGCCTGCCAGTGCTCAGCATCAGGTCTGACTACGGCGGATACTCATTAGAGGGTCACTATTATTATCAATAATGTTATTATTATGACTGTCCTCCCCCGAGGACATGCTATTGATCTTAGAGGGGAAGGGAGGGATGGAGACAGGGAGAGAAATGCTGATGTGAAAGAGAAACATTGATCAGTCGCCTCTTGCATGTGCCCCAACTGGGACCGAACCTGAAACCCAGGTGTGTGCCCTGACTGGGAATAAAACCTGTAACCCTCTGGTTCACAGGACAATGCTTCAACCAACTGAGCCACACCAGCTGGAGCAATGTTATTAATTTTTATTTTAAAATGACTGTAACTATTGATTATTACTACATTGCCACCCAATCAGAGCCCCACTGGCCTTCCATCCAGTGGCACCAGCTACATCCCAGCTCTCCATCTGGTCCCCTCCTCCAAAGTATAACTACCTACAGATTTCTGAGTCCACCCACCCTCATTTAACAGAGGGGAGGCCGGTCTCTGTGGGAGACGAGCAGAAAGTCCAAGAGAAGAGGCCATAGCAGCCACTCCCAAGAAAGGATCAAACTGGGGGAGATAAGTATCTTTGGAGAGAACCACGGGCAGCCTCAGGACCGCAGTCTCTGCTGCTGGAAAGCCCGGGAGAGAGTCACCGAGGCCCTTCCCATCCTCGGGGCGGGTCAGATCAGGGACCACGGTGAAGACAGAGACAAGAGCATGGTGGGTCCAAGGGCCAACAGAGGCTTGGCCTGACTTCGGAGATGGCCTGTGTTAGGGCGGAGAGACATTAGGACACATCGGGGTTGATAGCTGGTGACAGAGAGCCCCCCACCCATGTGGGCCAAGTGGTCTGGCCTGGTTCCAGCCACTAACACAAATGGTCAAAAAAAGATGGCACAAAGAGAAACGGTGTTTCAGGGTGATGAGTCTGAGAGCCATGGACCAAAGACACTGGGTGGAGGACAGTAGGCCTAGGGATAGTGAGGTCGGCCAGACGCTGATGCAGCTGACCCAGAGAGAGGAAAGATGACGGTGGGCCTGCTCAAACCCGGGGGCGCTCCGCACGCAAGGCTCTGAGGAAGCAATTTTCCAAAAGCCTTAAAGAATGTTGGCGATCTAAGGTTGGCAATTTATTGGTTCAAAAACTACCAGAAAAAAGTTGCCAAGTTAATACTTGTTTAATTAATTATCTACTAAGAGTAAAAGAACATTATACCATGAAGTCAATTGCAACTTAACACGAATCAACTGATAGTTAATACCTTCACTAAATTTAATGTAGGAAGCTGTCTGTTTTAACATGTTTGTGTGAGCAGTGCAAGCTAAAAAAGAGATAATACAAAGTATGGACATACACACCCAAATAGTCTCCACACGCTAGGAAATGTGGCATAGTGCAAAAAGATGAAGCCCGTCAGGGATTTCTATGAAGTCTTCTTTTTTAAAAAAAACTTTTAAAATTCTCATATGAGGGTACATTGTTATTATTATTATTATTATACTTTTACTATTATTGACTTCAGAGAGAGAAGGGTGGGGGAGAGAGAAAGAGCCATGTGAGAGAGAAACACGAATTGGTCATCTCCTGGAATGTGCTCTGAGGGTCCGGTCTGCAGCCTTTTTGGTGGACAGGATGATGTTCCAACTGAGCTGCCCAGCCAGGGGTAAAGTCCTCTATTAAGGTCTTGGAAATAAATCCAGCTGGCAGGACAGGGAGAGCAGGCTGCTCAGTTGGCTAAAACGAACAGAGACTGCGTCAAAAGGAGTGTGAGGGCCTGAAAAAAAGCGGGTGAGATCCCACTATAACCTGTGCTAAGAGAGGCCCTGGCTGTCCATCATCCAATCCACCTCTTTTGGTCACTAAAATCACTCGCTGTCCATCAGTCCCTTTAACTGCTTCCTCCTGGGGCCCTGGGTTGTCAAACATCGCAGGTTTGGCTCCTCTTCCAGAGGGAAGCGTCTAAGAAGCTTCTGGCTGAGAGAGAAAGTGCCCTTAGTTCTTCTGTCCTGGATGTTATTTCTACTCCCTCTATGGTCTTTTTCTGGCTTTCTGAATCCAGGCCCGGACTCAGCCTGGTCTTGCTGGAAGAGGCCTCTCAGCTGCCCCCCAGTTTGGACCCAAGACCTCCAATGATGCCCCAACTGGTCCTGGTCCGTTTTGATTTGGGTGAAGTCCCTCTGCCCGCAGTGCCAGCTCCACCCTGGGCAGCCCAGACATTTCTGTGCGGCTGCACTTCCCGTGTCAGAGAACAGGGGGATTTAGATGAGGCCCAGGCGCTTGAGCAGAAAGCACTGGGGCAGATGACCTAAAACGTTCCAGGGGACAAGGCACAGAGGGTCCGGAGCCGTGCCCGCATTCCAGGTCCCAGCTGCTTCCCAGAAAGTTTGGGTGGGTGCGGCCCTCCCCACCCATTGCTCTCACTCACCGAGAAAAGTGGAAATGTCTGGGGCCTCGCAGACAATGGAGGCAGATGACACTTGGATTTATATGAGTTTTGACAACATCAAGTCCCAGTAAAGTCCCAGGGGAGCAGGAAAGGAGCAGGTGGGGGAGCGAGGACTGAGTAAGTCTGTTCTGAGCCCGAGGCCAGCCTCTTCCATTATGCATTTGTATTCATCCCGTAGCCATGGAGCTCCAGGCAGAGACCCAAACAATACAGAGGACACAGCTGTTGAGGAGCTTACAGTCTCAAATTTTCCGCCTCAGAGTAGCCCGGAAATCCCTTCCTGAACATGCCCTCCACCGACTCCAAAGACTGCAGAAGCAATCCTGTCCGGGGGCGCTGTGGGGGCTGCGACATCGCCCTCGCACCTGGCACCATGCGCATTTCTGTGCCAAGGCCCCGACATCCTCTGCTGCCGCCTTCCTCCCCGCACGTTGCTAGGGGCTAGAGGTGCAGGACCAACCAGGCTCCTGGGGAGGGAGGAGAGGTAGGCAGTGCTGGTCAGCCTGACAAGACTGCGGTGGGGGGCCAGAGGAGAAGATGGACAGGAGCTGCGTCCATCCACAAAGGGTGACTAGAGTGCTCCAACAGGCCCGAAGCAAGGCTGCCACAAATACTCTTCTTGAATAGAGTGAGCATGCCCAGCTACCACTAATAAAAGGGACCCAGGTCAGGCCAGGGTGGGCTACATGCCAGGCATCTGGTTCTTTTTATAGACACCATCACACTAGAGCCTCCTGTCCGTCCCTGGGGGGAGGTACGGATAGTGCCCACCTCTCAGAAGAGGAAACCGAGGCCCCGAACATGGCAGAGACTCACTCAAGGTCACACAGGAGGTTTACGTGGTCTCAGGGGAGGGGGCTGTTTGCTAAGAGTTTAGCAAGGCATGGCTCAGACTCTGGGAGGCCAAGGGACAGGGCACATGGCTCTTCATACCTGGCTGGTAGGATGACCCTGGGCTCAGACTGAGCCTCTCTCAGAGGTTAAGATGCTCATACAAATATACATGTATGTGTGATAAATATGCATGTGGGAGAAGGGAGCATGGGAGCACACAGCCAGGCCCCGCAGCTGGCACACGGTCCCTCTCCAGCAGGGCACAGTGCTGAGGTGGCTCTGGAGATCCGGAAGTTTCCCCAGCTGTGACTAATCCACTGCAGGCCTTGAGCCCAGCTTAACCCCTCTGGACCCCCCCCCCCTTTGTCACCTAAGATCAAGTGTTCTGATGAATTGAGTCACACCTCAGTTAGTACAGCAGAATGAGCATGATTTTGGAATGAGACACACTCAGGTTGGGGTCCTGACTCTGCCCATTATTGGCCGGGTGATCTTGGTCCAGTTCAGTGGTCTCTCTGAGCCCCGACTGCCTCATCCACAAAGTAGAGAAAGAAGTAACTTCTGTTCGGCAGACTTGCCAGGAAGATTTATGAAATGTAAAGTGCTTGCCACAACGTATGGCATCACTATGTATTGTATTTTATCATCGTTGTTGTCATCATCGTGTCCAGCTGGCATTTTTAGATTCAAGTTCCAAAAAGCCTTGATTCCTCTCTACAGACTATTATGAAGGGAAAGAGCTTCACCTCCCTGCATGATGCTGGCAAATGTTCCCGCATCACCGGCTGCTGAACTTTCTGCCTCCTCTTTCCCTCCCGAGTGGAGATCCTGGCACCTTTCACCACCAGGCAGGTCAGGCTCAGCACCTCCCCCAGCCCCTGCCCAGAGCCCATTACCTGCAGGACGACAGGCAGTCACAGTGTCACCCACAGCCCCCTCTGGGCAAGGCCGAGGGAGGGAGGCAGAGGAGAAAGCACCCAGGCCCAAGCATCCATCAGACTGGCCTGGAAACGGCTGTGTGATCTTGGGCATGTTGTTTTACCTGTCTGAGCCTCTTAAAATGGGGAGTGCAGCCCCTCTCTGCAGTGGAGCACGGGTGAAGGAGTCGATGCAATAGAGGGTGTACACTGGCAAGCAGAAGGGGCCCCTACCAGTGGAGGGAGACACTGCCTCCTCTCTCTGCCTGCTGTGCAATAGTGCCGGGCTGCATACCCAGCCTCAGTTTCCCTCCTGCTCTCCCTGTTCCAGTATGCTGAGAGCTGAAGGCTTCAGCTACCATCAGCAAGCTTGGGAGGCCCTTGGAAATGCTGCAACCTCCCCCAGCAAGAGACTGAGTCCCCATGCCAGCCTTTCCTCCAGAGGACCAGCTCATGGGACAGGACCTGGGCAGGGCCCGGCTGCCCTGAGTTGCTTCAGCAGAGTGTAGCTGCTTCCCAGCCTCCGGCCTCACACCCGGTGCACAGGGGCACACAGAGATACTGGCTGCATCAATGAGGAAGACCTTAAATGTAGCAAGTTCTAATCAGTACCTCACAACTGCTGAGGGTCAAGAATGATACGTGGTGAATGAAGGAGAAAGGGTTTTGGTTGAAAGCAAGGTGATTCACCCTGGGAGTAATGCTTTTGTTTGCTAATTATGCTAATAATAGTATCTGTTTATCGAGTTCTGTTGTGTGCCACTCACTCTCCATATGTTATTTGGAGTCCATAAACAATGCTGTGAACCAAGGAAGGATTCCCCTCCCATCTTTCAGAAGAGAAAGCTGAAGCTCAAAGAGGGAGGTAACTTGCACCAGGTGTCCCAGCTGCCAGTCAAGGAAACTGAGATTGGAACGCAGCGCAGCCAGACTCGGAGCCAACCCAGGGTTTCCCAACCCCACGCCTGTAACTCTAGGCTCACAACCTCTCCCAGGGTTTGTTTGCTGCTGTGTTGGACGCCATGTTGACTGCTAAGAAAAGCGACAGCCAGGGCAGAGCCAGCTCCGGTTTTAAGGCAGGATTTGCTGGATAGAGCTGAACAGTGAAAGAGCTCTCCCTCCTCATCCACTTTAAAAAAGGAAGTCGTGGGGTAAAAGGAGGTCGCCCTACCCTGTCACCATCTCTGTAGCTTTCTGCCCGAGTTCCTCGCCATTTAGTGTGAATCTGGGCCCCTGGGGCCATCTGCCGTGAGCAATGCCAGTGGGGCTTGTCCCGAGCAAAGCCGGCATCTACGGTCCTGCTCTGCCTAATTAAGCCATCTGTCAGCAGTGAGAGGCCGTGTCAGGCAGATCAGAGAAGCAGAGCTCTGGGGTCTCCACTGGAGCCCCGGTGCTGTCATTAGCATGTGGTGGAGAGCTGGCAGCCCTTTAACTCTCTGAACCCAGGCTCCTTGCTGGCCAGATGAGGATCATTATGCCCATCTCATGGCTCAGGACACTTTCGATGGTCAGAAATAATAGAAAGAGGATATAAGTGTTGAAAAGCACTTGTAAGAGGCATTATGCTCGTTGAGACAATAGTTTCTATCATTACTGACAACTCGTGTTCATGGTACTTACTCTGTGCCATTTATTACTAAAGGCTTTACCTGTACTATCTCACATGACCTCCATAACAGCCCTTCTGAGGTGGGTGGGCTTTGTAATTCCCATTTTGGAAGAAGAAACTGAGGCTTGGTTTCTAAGCGTCACAGTGCCCACGGGTTTATTCCTGGGACCACTTCCCTCCAGGAACCACATTCATTCCCCAGGGGCTTCACACTGTGTCATGGTTATAAAGACCCTCGGTATGTGGGACTGCTCTGCTGCACCCCTATCCAGCTGCCTAGTCAGCACCTCCCTGTGGATGCCCCATGGCTATGTCAGCCTCCACATTTCAAAGTCAAGTTCCCCTCACCACCTGTCTTTGCCCACCTCAGTGAACGGCACCTCCATCCTCCCAGTTGCTGGGCCCCAAACCAGGAGATCATCCTTGACTCACTGATCTCCCCTTTCTCTCACCCCCCAACAGCACTCCTGTTGGCCCCACTTGTGGAATATATCCAGGCTACTCCTCACTGCTTTGACTGCTACCCATTAAATAGCCTCCTAACTGGCCTGCCAGCTCCCACCCTGGCCCCCCTACAATTTACTCCCAAGATGGCAGCTGAAGTGATCCTGCTAAAACCCAAGGCAAACCACGCCACTCCTCTCCCCAGGACTCTGCAGTGACTCTCCACCTCACTCAGGGAGAGAGCCGAACACCATACTTGATCTGCCCACCCCCACGCCCAGTTCCTCTGTGCCTTCATCCCCTGCTCCTCTTCCCTTTGCCCGTTGGCGTCAGCACATGTGCCCCAGGGCCTTTGCACTTGCTGTAATTTGTGTCTGGATAGCTCTTTCCAGATATACCCACATGACCCTTTCCCTCTCCTCTTTCAAGTTCTTTGCTCAGATGTCACTTTCTCAGCAAGGCCTTCCTCAACCAACCTTATTCAAGACGGCGAATTCCCGCTTCCGCCAACTCACTCTAGCTCCTTTGGTGCTTTATTTTGCTTCATGGCACTTATCACTGGCTAACATTTTACTATGTGTTTATTGACTGATTGTCTCCCTGCATCTACGGAAACATAAACTTCATAAGAACAGGGGTTTTTGTCTGTTTTGTCCCTGCTATGTAACCCCACTGTGTGCAATAGTGCTTGGCACATAATAGGTTCTCAATTAATATGTGCAGAATAAATAAATTAAAAAAATTGCTAGTCCAGGGTCATATGACGGTAGAGTTGGGGTTTCAATTCTGTGCTGACCCGAACATATATTTCCAACCTGGGAGGCAAGGGAGGGAGGAAGCGGGGAGAAAGGGAGGGGGGAAAAGGAGGACATGAATGAAAGCTGTTCTGCTTAATATTTGCCTACATTTATTAACAGTCTAGAAGGGGGGCAGGGACAGGAAAAAGGAGTAGGTTGCCAGCATCATCCAAGTCTATTTCCACTCCTCATAAGTAGACACACCTAGATCTAACCAGCTGCTTTAAGGAAGCAATAAATAAATAAATAAATAAATCCAAGGGAGGCTCTAAGTGACTTTCCCAAGGCCACCCGCTTATTAGAGATAGAGCTGTCGACACCCACAAATTCTGGAAATGTTTCTGTGAAATCCCTACAAATTGGTTTTTCCAAGATAACTGGCTTCTGTTCAAATGCGTCCATCATCTCATCTGGTTGTTGACCCTGGGCTGCTGGCAGACACAAGTCTGTGAAAGTTGTGATAAAAAAATTCCCTGCGGTTGAGAAAAACGATAGGCCGAGTGGGCAGAAACACCACTTCTGCTCAGGTCCTCCCCTCCCCAGGCCCTCTGTCACTCGGACGGCCGTGGCTCACGCTGTCCTCCGGGCCCTTCAGTCCCCACCTACTTGGCAGAGGTCCCTTCCTCTGCAGAGCCCTCCTTCACCCGATACCTGTGTCCCCTGTGTGCTCTCTGTCCCCTTTCTGAGGTCCATGGGGTCCTGGGTCCCTTACTGGGTTAGTCGACTCCTGTTGGATATATGAGGTGGCCTCTGTCAGCCCCTCTTTGTGGCCACAAAGCCCCGCCCAGGTCTGGCCTACTGGGGGACGTGGAGAAAGCTCAGCCAGTGTTTGGTCAGTTACATGCCGACCCGCTGGATGAGCACCAGGATTCCTCACACACCCCCCTCCCTGAAGACTGGTACTTGCAGCTGGGGTTCGTCCCATCCTTGGGGGTGTGGCAGGGTGGAAGCTGCCAGGAAGGGCTCCTAGGTGCACCAACTGGCGCCTGAAATCTAGTTGTGAAAGATGCAAATTTCAGAACAGTGGGTGTAGTGTGGTCCCATTTGGGGGTTGTTTTTAACTTACTCAGTAAACGCACGGTGTGGCTGGAATAAGACAAGCATAAAGGGAATGCGATAGGAATGGAGAAATCAGTCTTTAGATGTGGATGCGGATGTGCCTGTGTATGCCGGGAACGTGTCTGGGGAGCTCTGCAAGAAGTGGGTGACGTGGGCCTGTCTTTCTGCGGTTCTCCCGAGACAAGGCTCTGCGTGCAGGCAGTTCTGGGGAAAGGCGATCTCAGGGAACAAAGATGAGGCAGAGGGGAGAGTAACACAGGGAATGGAGGGAGACAAGAAAGGGTGTGTTGCTGAGCCCACACCCCGGGAGTGACGGGCCCCCTTGTGCGGGACCCTCAGCCCACATCAGAGCGGCCCTACTGGAGGCTGGGAGGCTGGGGGCATTTACCCACTGAGCCTGTGCCCCCGGGGGACTAAGAGAATTCCCCAAGGGAATGCTCAGTTTGCACCTGTGTCTGGCTGAGTGGCCACCTGCAGCCTGGAAGGGAGCAGAGTGAGAGATGCCACCACAGTGTGGGAGCAACAGGGCACTGTCTGCGACAGGGGCTCTGAACCTGGGGGGGGGGGGGCAAGGAGATGGAGTATGGGCACCCAAGAGGCTGCTCGGAAATAGGGGTGGCTGAAAAATCTTAGACTTTTCACAATGATATTTTTGTGTGTGGGCTCTTTAGGGAAGCACAAAGAAGCCCAAAATTCACTTCTGTCACCTAGAATAACCCTCCATAACCTGCTGAGGGTGCAGCCTCCTAGCATTACTGTTGTGTTGTGTGGACTTGTGTGGCAGACGTGACTTTGTGCCCTTTTTGCATGTCCCTGTGTAACACTGGCGACGCCTGCCTGGGAAGCTGGCATTAGCAGCCTCTGCAATGCAGGGGAAGCGGGTGGGCAGCTGCTGGGACCTTGTCCAAGACAGACTTGGAAGGAGTTTCGGGTCCAGCTGGAATCCGAGAGCAGGGAGGCCCCGTGGGCCGGCTCCCACCCCACGCGCACAGCACGTTTATCACTGATGCCAGGGACCCAGCTCTTGTACTCGGTGCTGCCTAAATGGCCACCAGGGCTTTAAATCCTTGCTCCGGGGTCACTTCCATTTTCCCGCTCACTAAGCACAACTGAACTTTTGCTTCCTAAAGAAAAGTCTATCCTTTAAAGTTCTAAGCACAGAAGGCAGCAAGGCCTCAGACACTTGCCATTCCCCCCACCCCCAACCTTTACATCTGCACCCAGGTCAGCCTTGGTGAGCAAGTGGGGAGGTCAGGGCCCTAAGGCTTGAAACTTGGCTCCGGACCTGCCTCTGGAGCCTCTGCTTCCTCATCTCAACTCCCTTCCTATGACAATTTGAGGATCAAACAAGGTCATGGATGTAAAGCAGCTGCCAGTGCCTGATATTGTCAGGACCCGGAACTGGGGGCTTCACCAGCACACCCTGAACTTTTTGCCTCTCGAGCAGTCCCCCTTCTGGGTTGCCACCCGATGTAACCCACCTGCCTCCCACTCTTCTCCAGTCTTGTCTGTACAAAGTCCAGGGTGCCTCCCACCCCTCCACTAACTGGAATCCTCTGACAGCACAGCTTTCATCGCTCCTACAGGCCCCGCCCACCGCCTGTGGCTCTCACAACCTACAGGCAAGCTGAAGTCTCCAATCTGCAGCTGTGAGCCCCGTGCCTGCCTCATTCCTGCCCCATCAGCCTCTGCATCTGCTGCCCTGCCAGTCGCACTGCTGACCGCACTGCCCGCCCCATGAGCCCCATGAGGGCAGCCTTCCTCCTTCGGACAGGCCCACAGAGCTCACCCCCGAGTGAAGGTCAGGGTCCTGTGTGCAAATTTGACTGGAGGAGCATGGAAGTCCTGGTCCTCTGTGCTGCACACCACCTCAGCTGCCCGGAGAGCTCAGGGCCACCTCCACCCTCAGTCCACCCTATGGTATTTCTGAGACACCTTCCCCTTGTAAACCCAGGGTCTGCTCAGCTCTGGATCAGTCGGCCCAGAAGGACAACTGTCATCTTTTTGTTTCACAGGCCATCTGACTTCAGGCAAGTCCCTGTGCCTCAGTTTCTCCATAGTGTTCTGATGCGGTAAAGGATCTAATAATGGAGCCTGGGACACAGTATCATTATTATAATCTTCACCATAGTTCCGATGTGTGGAGTGTATTCTGTGTCACTTTACAGTTACTCTGTCACTAATCCTCACTCTTCAAGGCAGATCATATTATTCTTGTTTTACAAATGAGGTAGCCAGGTCCCAGAGGGTGCTGTACCCAGAGTCATAGCCCAGGCCTGCCTGATGCTCAAGATGGTGCTCTTCAGAGCCAGTTCCTCTTACATACATGTACCAGACACTGGGGCCTAAGCCTTTTATGTATATTATCACATGTGTGAGCCTTGCAATAGCTCTATGAGGTAGGTACTATTATTATTATCCCATTTCTTTTGTTTTTAAAGATTTTTAATTTATTTTTAGACAGAAGGGAAGGAAGGGAGAAAGAGAGGGAGAGAAACATCAATGTGTGTGGTTGCCTCTTGTGTGCCCCCCTACTGGGGACCTGGTCCAAAATCCAGGCATGTGTCCTGACCAGGAATTGAACCAGTTGCATTTGTATTTGTACAAATACAAATACCCTACCCTTTGGTCGGCAGGCTAGTATTCAATTCACTGAGCCACACCAGCCAGGGCTATTAGCATCCCATTTCACAGATAAGAAGACAAAGGAACCGAGAGGTTCAGTAACATATGCAAGGTCACACAGCAATCTGCAGCACAACCAGAACTGAAACCCAGGCAGTTGAGGCCAGAGCCTGTGCTCCTAATTACTCCCCTCCATGTCTCATCCCTGCTCTGCCCTCTCTTATCTCCTGTGATCCTCTCAACAACCCCTCAAGGCAGATAGTCCTAGTCCTGTTTCACGGCTAAGGAAACTGGGGCTCTGACCCACAGCAGGTGTGAAATTAAACCAAGAGACAATGCATTTCCAGCTGTGAAAATAAAATGGCTCAGAACTTCCCTCAAATTCTTTCTGCATTATTATATTCTGGGAAACCTCTCACTGGGAGATGCAGCTGCAGCCACCTCAGTGACACTGTATTTCCTTCTTGTCTTCCTAGTCCACGCTCTAACCACACAGACTGTTCTGCAGACTTCAGGCTTGCGGAAGGGCAGCAGACACATTAAGGAGGCCATAGATCAGAAACAAAACCAGACTGCAGAAAGTCAAGAAATCCTTCACCTACCATTCTGCTCAGTGTTGGGGCTCTGGAAAGTGGCTGGCCATGTGCCTGACACTGTTTGCAGGAACTGTGTCAAACACCTTGGGAATCCCTGGAGAAAGGACCTTCTGGCCGTAGACCAGCATGACAAACACTGAAGTGCATGCTGCTGGCTCCATGCCCACAAAGAAGGAAGGCATCATTAATTGAACACAGTGTTCCTTCCACAGATGCAAGGTGCAACCTCAGGATCCCTTGCAGAACAGTATTCTAGGCAGCACCTAGTGGTTAGAACTATATTTCTCAGTGTCCTTACAGTTAAGAGTGGTATGTGATAATTTTTTTGGCAACTGAGCTATAAGCAGAAGCATAGTACGGTATTTCTGAGACATCTTTTTAAAGGGAGATAGTGTACCCTCTAGCTTTTCTTCCATCCTACTGTCTGGAATATAAGTGCAAAGGCTGATGCTCTGGCAGCCATTCTGGATCAGGAGGTTCCTTTGGGAATGGAAGTTACAAACAGGGAAGGTAGAGCTGCAGGCAGAAGAAGTCTGGGGCACTAATCATCTCATGGAGTCCCACAGCATTCTTGAACTGCCTGCTTCCATACTGGCCTTAAATGAGAAAGAATCTCTATTGTTGTTTAAGCCTATATTATTAGGGATTTGGGGTTATGAAAAATCAGACCAAATTCATACCAATATACCTCTAACCCCCAATCACTCTCCATGTGTATTTCCAGCATGCTTTCTACTTTGTGGGCCCCTGAATCTATCAAGCTGCTTCACATCCTGAGCCTACACCTGCTACATGCTGTACTGTCTGAAACACACTCCCCCTCCTCTCGTTGGTAAACACCAACTCATCCTTCAAGATTCAGCTCAAGTGCTCCTCTCTGGGAAGCTGTCCTGAATTCCAAGGTTATAGCACATCTACCTTCTGAGTTTTCACGGAGCTCTAAGGCCCGTGCTCAACTGTAGCCCCTATTACCCTCTCCTGTAATTATCTATAACCAAAGCTATGTTGGGAAGATCCTGGTAGCAAGGGCAGTGCCCAAGCTTCCCCATGGACCCAGACAGAGGATGCACAGTGAATGCCTGTAGAAAGAATGAACAATACCTGAATGAGTGTGTGGAGGGGTCAGACATTCTAGGCTACAAAATCTCCAGCAGCTGCTGCAGCCAGGGAAGACTTCCTGGAGGAAGATGGGGTAGACAGGAGTATAGAGCATGCTAACTTGGGCTATTGGGTCAGGCTACTGCCTGTGGCACAGAAAGAAGACACCACCACCTCTCCAGAGATCTTGATATGGCCTAATGGAATGTCTCCAAGACAGTCCCTAGGCATCTCTGAGAGGTCATGGCCCCCAGCTGCTGCCAGTGCCTGGGTCGCCAATTGATAGTGATTGACAGGGCAGCTGCCTAAAGGAGCTCCAAGGCCCCGGGTCAAGCATTGTTGGAAACTGAGCTTACTCTACTGGCCTTGTACAGCCATCTGGTTTGGGTCAGAGGTCTCCGGGGACAGGTTTGATTTATAGGCCGGTGCAGCCGCCCAGGCGGCATGGGGGAGGGCACAGAGAGGCCAGGGCAGGGGGTGGGGAGGAGGAGAGAAGGCCGGAGGGGCCCCCTCAGAAGCTGAGCAAGCACCATGCTCCTGCTCTCACTCTCAGATGCCTCTGGCTGCTTTTAACAGAGAAACATCACAAAAGAAAGTACTGAAAAACACAGGGAATCTCCATGGTGCACCCCCTGTCTACCAGGGGCTGTGTCGCAGGCTGTTATTGCCTGGAAGACGGCAGAGGCCCACGTGAGCTCCCTCCGGTGAGGCGCCGCCTAGGGCGTGGGCTGGGCTTTTCACCCTGATGGGCTCACTGACCTCTCTATGCCACCCTCCAGCACGGCTGCTGTGAGCCACATTTTACTGATGATGACACCAAAGTGAAAGCCCAGAGAGTCCCACGGCCTTGGATGGCAGAGCTAGGATTCAGCCCCTGGCTTTCTGCCTCACTTCAGAGCCTTTGCCCTCTGCAGGACCTCCAGAAGGTCCTGGGGTTCAGAGGAGGGAGAGGTAAGCAGGGGGCAGAGTCCAAGGAGGAGGAGCCACAGAGAAATATGTCCTTTTTAGGACCGGTCGGTCACTAAGAAGGTAGCTGTACCTTCCTCTTTGCTGAGTTATAAAGCCCCACAACCCCCCTCTATCCACCTAAATTGCTCTAGCAGCTCAAAATAGAGTTGTCAATATGGACCAAGGAGATTAAAGAGGACTTTTTAGAACAAAGTTGGCATTTCTCTGAGCCTTGAGAAGGGACACCTTTAGGCAGATGGAAGGGGCTCTGGCATCAGGCAGGGGGCAGAGCACAGGCAAAAGAGTGGTGGTGAGATCTGCCTGCCGAGGGGCAGCTGCTGGTCTGGGCGCTGGGGCCCTGCTCTTTTGATGGAAGCTCTGAACAGCTGGGTCTGGGGCGGGGGCTACACGAGGGGCGCGTGTGCCTCGGTCTGCCCAGAGCAGTGCAGCCGAGACGCTCCTCCCCAGCCCAGGGGCAGAGACAGCTGTGGCATTTCTCAGGGCAGAAGGCTGAGAACACGGGGCCTGGGTGGGGCTGATGTCTTTCTGGCATGACCTGTCTTTTGCTGGACATGACCTGGGACCAAGAGAAACACCATCAGGGCTCCACTGGGGGTGGTGGGGTGGGTGGCATGGGGACCACAACGCCTCCTATGAGAAACCATGGAATGTGTTTCCCATGGGCCTTCCAAAGAAGCCAAGGGATGCCACCACGTGCCTGGAATCCCACTGAGCTCCTTGGGTGTGTAAGGTGGCCTTACTGACTAGCAAAGGCACCTGGGTCTCAAGGGGGTTCTGTGGCTCGCCTAGGTCACACAGCTCAGCAAAACCTGGCCTTGAACTCATATCTAGAGAAATTCAGATCATTACACTGAGACTAAGCAAGGAAAGCAAGGACACTGTGTTGCATTTCGGGAACTTAAAACCTTGCTGCAGCTCATCGTGATCAGGGGGAAGATACCGGGGACAAGAAAGGAGGTCTGTGGGACTTCCTGGAAGGGAGACTTTGAACCTGGGAATCAAACAGACTCAGGTCCCAATTCCAGTTTTGGTCCTGCAACCGTTTAGCCTCTCATAGACTCAGTTTTTTCATCCATAAAATGGGGGTGTTATCACAAACCACTCAAAAGGTTGTAGTGGAGCTGCACATACACATGAGGCACTTGGTTTGGGGCAGGGAGTCAAATGGTCCCTTTGACTAATCTTCATCAAGGGCCTTGTTGGGAAACACAGCGATTTTGTGGTGGGAAAGATGGCTCTGGGGGGATTCAAACTCCCCTCTCCGTGTTCTGTGTGTCTGTGGAGGGGGACTTCATGCAACCAGAGCCAGCCCTGAGCAATGAACCCATCCAAGGCTGGTGCGTAGCCGGCCATCCATCACCAAGTCAGCCAGAAATGTCACCCAGGAATGCAGATGAAAGCCGATTTCAGCCTGGGGACCAGCATCATGAAACTGGAGACCGGGCTACTTCCTGCCAAGCGAACACCCGTGTGAGATGCTAGCAAAGCCCACCTCTGGCCTTTGACCTCTGCCCTTGATTTGTTTACACACAGCGGGGCTGGAGTCAGAGCCTGAGATGGGCCGTGGGCTCAGAAAATGACAACCAGACCTGACCAGACGCACACATGTGTCAGGGACAAGGAGAGTGTTTAACAATCTGGGAGCATGACGACCTGCTGAAAGGTGGCCGGGTCCAGGGGAGAGAGAACAGAGCCAGTGCGGCCCTGCAGGCGGCCACCAGCGCTGTTCTGTTCCTCTGCGGTTCGACAGCGTGGACGCAAAGTGGCCTGCGTGTTCAGGGCCGTGGGTGACGCGGTTCCTCTTCTCCAAAGAGCCTACTGCCCAGCTGGAGAGAAGGAAGGGGACTCCAATGCCTTCAGATCAGACAGAGGACGGCCTACGATGACAAGTCAAAACGAACAACCCACAGCGCTGCGGTCCAGGTCGACCGCGCACAAAGGGTTCCCACGGGTCTGATTTCAGTCCACCTCCCTAACTGTCCTGTTTCCTAGTCCTCCCCTTTCACAGGAGGAGATGGAGGCCCGGTGGGCTCAGGGCCTCCCCGAGGGACCCAGCAAGGGTGCCGCTGCTCCCCGGCCTGAACTGGGTGGTCTGGGCTGTTGTCCCCACCACTGAGGCTGCCTCTCCCCGAGCAGGGTTCCCGACCCCTGCTGTCCCCCAGGTCCTCCCCCTCCTCTGACTTCCTGGCACGCCTGTTGTCACCGCCTCCTCTGGGTTCTCCCCACCCAGGGACTCTGACATTCTGTACGTTTCCTGGGCACCTGCACTGAATCGTCTTCCTGAACCCACCCCGCTCAAGCCAGGGACGTGTGGCTGTGGAGCACTTGAATGTGGCTAGTGCAACTGAATTGTTAACTTCCTTTTAATTAATTTCAACTTAAATGTGAACAGCTACAAGTGGCTCGAGACTATTACATTGGACAGCACAGCAGATTAAAATATTTGTCATTCTAAAATATCAGATGTGCAGTTTATCACTATTTGATACCAGTGAGTAAGGCAGACCTTGCCCAGTTCCCTCCTTCCTTGGATGGAGACACAGAGGCACCGAGACGGGGCGGCTTAGCCAAGGCCGCGCAGGTGGCGGCCGCGCAGGTGGTGGCCGAGCTGGACGGGGCGGAGCCAGGCTTCCTGGCTCTGGGTCCAGTGCTCTTTCGTGGACTTACCCCTTCTCCTCCCTCTTTTCACCCCAAATCAGACTCTGGGTAAGTCGAATTAGTTCAGGTAGAGCATGCTTTTTCAACTCTCACATATTTGAAAACCCATTTTGGCAAAACACCTTTAAAGCCAAGGAAGGCTGGGGCCCTGACTCACCATGCCCCTCCTGGGTGGCTCACCCAGCCTGGGGGTGACGAGCATCCGGGCCAGCAGAGGCCCATCAGAGCATTAGGGCTCTGCCATGTCAGGGGACAGTGACAAGGCGTGAAGACAAAAGATGGGGCTCGAATCAGCTCTCCCACTCACAGTGCGACCCGGGCGAGGCCCCCAAACTCTCTGGGCCTCGATCAATCCACCTGCAAGCTGCAAACGGCAATATCCGCCTCCGTTAAAGGCCGCCCTCACCACAGTCCCAACGACATGTCATTTTGCAAAACCAGGAGATAAGTCCCAGTGGAAAAGAAACTTCAAATATTGCTTCTTTAAAATAAGGTAGTTTATGACTTTTTCTAAAACAGTGCAGCGGCTGAGTGTGATGGGTAGAAGGCAGTGCCGCAGCCCGCAGGGCGGCGTGCAGCCCCCCGCTGACCCCCAAGCCCCTTGGCCCTCATCCTCCCGGACACCTCCAGCCCTGCTGGCTGCCTTGCTGGCCCCAGGCTCCCCAGACTCCTCACTGACTCACTCTGCCCCCAGGTCCTTCCATGGCTGCCTCACCTCATCATGTAGGTCTCACTCACATGTCCCCTCCCCAGAAAGGGGGCCAAGGTAACAGCTTGGAGATACCACTCCCAATCGTTTCCTCCATTTTGTTCTCTCAAATCACACTGAGTTGTACCTAAATTGACCACAGTATTTGTTTGGGGTTTTTCCATTGCTGTCTGTCTCTCCCCCTGAACAGTCATCACAGTATCCCCAGTGCCTGACACATAGGAGATGCTCAGGAAAACAGCCGCTGAGTGATTGGCTGACTGATGAAAAGCTGCACCCCCCCAACCCCGTGACTGTGGACTGTGGTTCCCCAGCCAATGGCGGGCTCCGGGGAGGGAAACCGGGCCTGTCTGGCTCACCACTGCAGCCTAGTTCCTGGCCCAGCCACACAGTGCAGGCCCCCTGCAGACGCCACATGAAGGACACATGGCTGACGTCACTGTCCCTTTCCACCCCAGTGGGCAGACTGGCCTGCACAGGACCATGTGTGGTCGTGGAAAAAGCAATGGCTCCTTTACACATAGATCAAACTAGTGGCCATGGGCATGGTGCGACTGATTTCAAGGCACTACTCCCAGCTAACTGGAAAGTCTCAGGAGCGCCTTCCCTGAAGTTTCATGAGAAGCTTGTACACGCTTTCCACTTGTGCCGAGGCTGTGGGAAGAGGGTACTGCACCTGGGCCCTGCCCTCTGCCCGGACATGCAGCGCACTGTGTCATCGTGCTGTGCGGACTGAAGTTTTCCATCCATTCAGTCACAATCGATGCTGACCGAGAGCTCACTACGTGCCAGGTGCTGGGACACAAGGGCAAAGGGGAAGACCCAGCCCCCGCCGAGGAGGAGAGAGGCAGCCACTCAGGGGACTCCTGACTACCCACCTACGCCACCTTGATGGCGGTGCAAAAGTGGATGTGCAGGCGCACACACCTCCCAGAGCCCTGGCTGAGGGACACGCCATGGGCATTGCTTCCCCAACACTCACAAACCAGTCCTGAGGCCCCCTGGGAGTTCCCAGGAGGAAATGAGGGGTTAAGGTGGCCTTTCCAGTCTCGGCACCTGACCCCAACCCTGGGGCTGCGTGGACCAAACTTCGGTCTCTTTGGCACTGGAGCTGCATGCATGGTCAGTCTCCAGGTCCCCCAGGCCTGACCCAGTCAAGACTGGCAGCCCCACCCCAAGGTGACTGGGGCTGCGCTTCTGCACAAGCCATTCCAGTGAATCAGGACCTTGCTGCTCACCCATCCGCACCCCCTCTCTGTACGACCCTGCACCCACCCAGCCTGGTGGCCTCCTTCGGGCATGCCCAGCAGCTGATCTCTGGCCAGGCCTGGGCTGAAGATGTGGTCACCTGGGAAGCACGTAACACACACACATACACACACACACACACACACACACACACACACACACACACACACACAGGCACGCCAGCAATTCAACACGTGGGCACAGCAGAAATCTGTGTTTTTCACACTCTCCTTGAGAGATGCTGATATGCAGACAGGTGTGCTGAGTGATCAGCTCTAGGTCTCCCTGTAGCTAGGGAACTGCAGGTGGGACCCAACCCACAGGCCGCCAATCAGAGCACACATGGGAACCTCTGCCTGCACAGAGAAGCGCTGGGCCCATCAGCAACCCTCAAGACTTTGAAACAAGGCCATGCCAGCTAACAGAAGCTATCAGGGCACAGGGGTGGGGTCAGGGCCTCAGTGAGCTAATGCCAAGGGGAGCCCAAATTATGAGAGAACAGAAAAAACACTGGTGGTCTCAGGAACAGCTGGCGGGGTGTCCCTGGGTCAGACGTGCTGTTGAGGCAGCGGAGGGTTGCCTGAGCACACTCCAGTTCCTGGGCCCACCCAGTCCTCCTGCAAGCTTACACTCACCCCTCTCCTGGGGCGACTTGGGTCTTCTGGGTTCCGGACTTCCACAGGATCCCCAGTTAAGCAGCCCAACCCCACTCGTGGTGCTTGGTCTCAGGGTGAGTGCTGTGAGTGGCCCTCAGCTGTGACTGGCCCCTCACTCCAGAGGCAGCCACCCTTGGGGACAAGAACAGGATCCCACATGCCCCTCCTAGTGAGGCCCTGACATCAGGCAGAGGGCCATCACCCGTCTAGCTAAACACCAGAGGCCTGCCGGCTCTCCCCCAGGATGCCCTTGGGAGATGCACTTTGAGAAACATCCACAAACAAGGCAAAACCTGGAACGTGGCTGTGGCTCCCAGTGGATCAACTCAAATGCTCCCACTGAAACAACCACAAGCCCAGACGGCAATGTCTGTGTGGGCAGTTCTGGTCCGCTGCTGCACCCTGACGTGGTCACTGACCTTGGGGGTGGGACGGATGAGGGGCAGCAAGTGCCCCATCAAGCGTGGTCCCAGAGGCCAGTGAGGGGAAGCCTGTGCCCACCGGAGCTCCCAGTAGTCGGGTCCCAAAGTGGGGCTGGCAGCTCTATTTATAGAAGTGGCCTCCGGCAAAGATAAAAAGTGGGAAGCCAGCACGGCAGTATTTTCCAAGCTCACGCTGTCTCGGCTTAATTTCATCCCAAGCAAATAAATCATTAAGGAGGCACCGAGTCCTGGAAGATCTGATGAAGAAAGGCTATTAAACGGCTCAGCCTTAGCTTGAATTACGGCGGGCTGCAGACACGCAGCCTTATTAGTGTCTGGGCTCGGCCGTAACTCACACTAACCGCCCCCTCGCCTCAACCAAGGGACCAGACCAGGGGGATCAGCTGGCTTTCTGGCTGTAGGCAAACAAATGCTGCTGCCAGCCTAGCAGGCCATTTGCTCTCCCAGCCGTTTAAAACACCCTCCTGGAAAGCTGCTGACTCTAGTCATGGCTTCCCCAAGCAGCACCCACTCAGTGCCCGTACCAGGTTCCCATCAGCAGGGGTGAGAGGGAGTGCAGCTTGGCCGTTCTGTATTTAAGGGTGTTTGAATCAGGCCTGCCAACACCAGCTTCAGTACTTGCTCACTGTGCCCCATATGGCGTGGCGGTTAGAGATGTGGGCACTGGCGTTGGAGGTGACTACCTCCCAAGCATGTGCCTTGAGCAGACTCTGTCTCCTTTGGCCTCAGTCTCTGTGTCTGTGAAGTGGGAGGCCAGGACCTACTCCTCATCCGTGGGGGTTAAATGAGCGAATGCACAGAGGCAGCTCACGAGCAGCTGCCCCAGGCCGTGGAGGTTTGAGTGAGCTGAGGCCTGTGAGCAGGCTGCACAGTGTCTGGCCTTTCGTAAGAGCTCCATCAATGACTGCTTCACGAAGAGCTATTTCTATTTGCGGTAATCCCTGCCCAAACAAAGTGGCCCTCGTGGGAAATTCATGGATAATAGTGAGGATTTACTTGTGTTGACCTTGCTGGCAACTGTGAGAACTTGGGTTCTAGGACATATAAACTGAGCCACGTGGCAGGCGGGGAGGACAGGAACAAGAGGACAGTGGGCTGGACAGGAAAGAGAGGGGGTGCAGAAGGCACAGGAATTGCCCTTCCTCCCAGCCTGGAGAGGTGGTGGGCAGAGCCAGGCCAGGTAACCAGGGGCCTCACTGGGACGGGGGAGGCTGTCAGGTTGTAGTAAAGAGGTCGGCACAGACCACAGCACAGAGGAATAAGCAGATTAACGTGGCTGCGGGATCAGAGTGACGTTAGGTGGGTGGAAGGTGGGGCTGGGGGATGCCCGGGTGCACGGAGGCCTTGTCCTCTGCCCCACCCTCAGGGTCGGGCAGCATCATGAGCACCGACCAGGAGACCGTCAGAACGGCGGGATCTGGGGCCCCACCCGGCTCTGTCAAGTCAGAATGTGCCCTAACAAGACCCCCCAGCTGACCCGAAGGCATGTGAAGATGTCAGAAGCACTGGTGACAAGTCTATGGGGAAGGCCCACTTTACAAGTGTGAAAAGTTAGGAAACTTAGGCCCAGGACGTCCGGGCAGTAAGTGGAGAGACCAGCTGTCTCTGGTCTCTGATGTGCTGAACCTGTTGCTTTAGAGTCTGAGCCAGGGTAGCACCAGGGTCTCAGCATGTGGGAGGAGGCACTGAGCAGCCAAGGAGGGTCTTCTTGTGTGGATGTGGGGCCAGGGCCACACCTATCTGAATGCTGCCCAAGCTCCAAGACCACTCCCTGGGAAGCCGTTCAGGCCCTTCCACCCACACGCAGGATTCTCCTCCTGAACTTGATGTCTGCCCTCACTGGTACCAGGGTTCTTCAAGGGAGACCTATAAACTGCATTGAATTCTTGCTCTCATTTCTGGTAAGGGCGTTTTCCAGGGGGATTGGAGGCCTGGGTTTCAATTAGCAGGTGACTTTTCACAAGTCTTCCCAACTTCCTGACCCATTCGGCTCCCACCTGTAAGATGGGGTCTGTTACCTGCTGCCAAATGGCATCTGCTCCGGGCCCAGCGCCTGGGACCTGCCCTCACCTTCCTGTCAGATCCCGAAAAGTGGAGACTGGCTGCTTCTTCCCCCTTCCCTTTCTTCCAAAGGTAGTGGCTAGCACAAGGCCAGGCCTGGTAACATCTGTTCAGAGGTAGATGCTGACCTCGTGCCCACAGCCTCAGCGGCCCATCTCCGCTAATTCTACACGTGGACACAGCTGGCGGGGATGCTGGCTGTGTGGACATCCTCGCTGATGTGCTCACCAGGCAAGTCACCACTGGGAGCTACAGGACACTCGAACTAGGCGTTTAGCTGGAAACCTTTAAAACGGCTCATAGCGAAGGCTAAACACGATCAGCTCATTTGTAACAAATTCACAGTGGCCTTTGAACCTCAGGTGGCATTTCCATCATGTATATTAAAGAGAAAAGAGTCAAAAACCTTCCAAGCCAACATATTCCCTGGTGTGAAATCTCTTGGATTCAAATTTAGTAACAAAAACTATTTCCACATTTAATGACTCTAAGTAATTGTACCAATCTATGGGAGCTGTGTAAGTCATAACTGATCAAGCTTAAACCCAGCTGTTTTAGTATCTACTCTGTATTAGGCACTAGCCCAGTCACTTTGTAAAAGTACAAAGTAAATGGCAAACTAAATTTCTATCACTATTATGACACAGCCATGGCATGGAAACCCATGTAGCTGCTAATAAAGAACGAGGCAGCTCTATGTTAATCATATTACACAGCTCTTGTTAATCACCAAGACAGAGTAAGGGGGGAAATGAGATGCAGAGCAGTGTTTGCAGTGTGGTCACATTTGCGAGGACACACGGGAGACCGCTAGGGGCGGCCGCCAGCCCGGAGAGGGGCTCGGGGGCGGTGGCGTTCCACTGGACACCTTTTGGTAGTGTTTGAATTTGCTGCCCAAGTGCAGTTTACCTTTGAGAAGTAAATGCATCCTATTTTTAAATTCTTCTGTGTCCACTTCCCCACGTGTGCCTCCTGAGTCACCCTCCGTGCCCTGAGGAACTTCATGTCTATCTGGGGAAAGAAGGCAGACCCTCATGAAAGTGAGTGAATGGGGTGGGTGGGGGAGAAATCAGTGCTGAACTGAGGACGCAGGGGACAGAGCCCTGGGCTGAGGGAACTGGAGTCCGGGCAGAATGATAGGACAGGAGTGTGAAGGGGAGACCGGGCCTGGACCTGGTGAGGAGGGAGGGGGAGCAGAGTCCAGACGTCAGCTAGGCTGAGGGGACCACGCCACCCAGGAGACATATGGGAGATGAGCAGGGAGGTCGTGAGTTCAGCGCAGACTGGGAGACAGCTCTGGCAAGGGGATGGCGTCCTTGCAGGCATCCTGGTGGAAAACTCCCTCTGGCCTTCATCAATACCAGAAAACCTGGCTGGCTGCCAGCCTCTTCTGCTGAGCCATTGTGCCAATAAATACTTGTTGGCAGATCAATTAAACCATCTAGGAACTACGTCTGGAAATACAATTTCCCCGACTTGATTTGGGCAGACAAGCCCGCTCTGCCAGTTTGGCCTGAGAGCCTACGGTTCCCACCCTCCACCCCCCAGAAAGCCGGCCCAGGACACCTGCTCTGCGGAATGGGGCCCTGCTGGGCGTGCAGCGTGGGGGGCAGAGCTGGCCCAGAGCTGTGTGGCTTTCGGCAAATTCTTCACCTTCTAAGAATCAGTTTCCTTTTTTATAAAATGGGGATAATAATAGTCACATTGCCTCGAGGTTTATTATGTGAACAACAACAAAAAAGAGTAAAATGAGTATAACACTTGGTTCAAGGCATGAAACATGGGGGGTATCTTTAAAGAAATATAATTCTTATGATCCCCAAATTGAAGCTGCTCGGGATGCCATGCCTGCTTTTCTCGGTCTTTGGCTCCTTTCCCTTCCCTGTGTCACTCACACACCACTCACCACCCAAGGACTCCAAGACAGGAGACAAAGCCAGTCTGTTAGCTCTCCTGGCAGCCAGCACGGAGGAGGAGCCAGGAGCCTGAGACAAGGAGCGATTCCTAAAACCAGCCCAGAACTGATTCCAAAGGCCAGGCCCACCCCAGGGGCTGAATCCTCACAGCAGTTGGGACATTTTCAGTGACATGATTCCGTTAGCAATCAAAGCATGGTTGATTCACAGCCACTGCCAGGGTTGGCTTTATGCAACCAGCTCTTTGGAATGCCCCGAGGAGTCCTGTGCTGAGCCATGAGCTGTGAGGGCTGGAGATGAAACCGGTGGGAGGAGGAAAAGCAGGGACAGCATCTCAGGGCTTCACACAAACTCACGGCTGAAGGAAAGGGTCCCCCCATTTGCTGCACCTGGCCAGGGGAAGCAGCCTCTTCTATCCATTGTTTTCCTGTCTTGTCTGCAGACATCTCCACAGGGGGCCCTGCGGACCAGTCTGCCAACTGTGAAACCTGGTTCCCCCAGTTACTAGCCGTGTGACCTTGAGCAGCTTACTCAAGCTCCCAGTGCCTCCATTCTTCATTGTGAAATAAAGGTGATAACACAGACATTAGCTCAAAGAGTTGTCACAAGGATTAAGTGAGTTAGAACTTGTAAAGTGCTTAAAATAGAGCTCAGCACAGACTAAGCCCTCCATTAGTTTTTGCTATTGTTCTGTTAGTGATTGTGGTTGTTAGGACTTGGGCCCTGGAGCCTGCCGTCCGGAGACGGCCTGCCCATCGGCCTGGCCTCAGTTCCCTGTTTTGAAACTCCCTCAGGAGGCAGATCCCCTGGGCGTCTTGGAGCTCTTTACGGTGAACCAAGATGCTGAGCTCTTTCACCTCATGGCAAAGCTGAAGAAACACATTTGCGAAGGAAAGGGCACTTCCAGGAGCTCTTGTCTTCAACGCATATGCTTCAGAGTTAAATGCGGTTAGCACTTTCTAAGTCTCGCTTTCACAGTCATAAAAATTCAAAAATGGAGAAAATGGTATCCATTAACTTACTTTAATCACATTTGAAGAGAAGCTTCTACTGAGGCCATTTTTGTTTTAATCCCTGGGTGAACCCCAGGACCTGGCAGCCCGCTCACCTCGTTAATCAAAGAAATGAGCACCAGCCTCTGTGCGTCTGCTCCGTGCTCCAACATGCCCACTTTACGAGGGAGAAACATGAGGTTCGGAGAGAGGAGGTGGTCATTGCCCATGGCCTCCAGCAGAGTGCTGGGGCCTGAGGGGGGTCCTGGGCAGAGACCTGCCCCCACGATCCTGTGGGGAAGCAACCCCAGAGGGCAGCTCCGCCCTTCTGTCCTTGAGCCTGTCTCTAACTAAGGCCACGTCCAGGTATAGTCTGAGTTCGGGGACCTGCAGTTTTTCCACTATGAATGTGGCTCAGAGCTCTCCTCATGCACAGAACACCACCTTGGGTCACCTTCCCTGCCCAGACGCTCCCTAGGGCCATCCCTTCCCAGAGCCCAGGCACCCACTGGTGGACTTCAGCCCCAATCAGCAGGTGCAGAATCACAGAGCACCTTCCCAACCCGCCCCTGTCAGACTCCCTGAAGTCTGTGCTCTGGCCCACCCTGCTGTCAGGGCTTGTCCCACTGATCGTGGGCCGTTGGAAGCCCAGAGGCTGGGCTCCCCTTTCCGAAGATGTACCCTGCCTGAGATAGAGAACATCATTCTCATCTGGGGAACAGGCCAGTGCCATAGCAGACAAGTCAATCCTGTCACCAAAGGGAAGATGCCACAGGCTTGTATCCACATGACATCCTGGACTCCCCTTGAGTCCTGGCTAGGCAATCCAGCTTCAGCCAACTTGACAAAAGTCACCACCAGTGGGGAGGATGGAACATGCCAAATTTCAGTCTCATCAAGTCTTTAGCCATCTGAAGGATGGAAGAGCTCAAAATGCCCCAAACACAATTGTCCTTTCCCACCCAGACCCCCACCCTAAGCAGCGGACCAAGGAGGACGCCACGGTTGATTTCTCCCAATCCTATCGTGCATGGAAGAGCCACTGGCTGCAACCTTATTAACAGCTTAGCTTTGTACCTGAAAACTAAGCAACAGATTAACACCCAAGAGGAAGCCCACCTTGGGGGCACAACCGTTCATTGGCTCAGGTAGCTCCCACAGGCTATCAACATCAGCCTTCAATCCCAGCTACCGTGTCACTGGTGCCACCGCACAGAATCTCACAGAAACTATGAAAGGGACCTGATACTGTTCCAGCTGACAGATGAGTAAAATGAGTTGTAGGGCATTAGAGTGACTGATTTACCAAAGACACACCACCACAGAAGGCGCACCAGACTCGAGAGCTGCTCACCAAGTCCACCTGTCCAGTCCAGCGATCAATTCCGGCAAGTAACCTTGAACATAACAGAGTGCTGTTGGAGTTGCTTTTCCCAGCACGGAGGTTCGCCTGGGCACCAGGTCTGTGAGGGATCCAGGCACCCCCGACAAGGCACTGGGAGGACCAAACTAGCCTTCACAGGACACACTCATCTGCTCCTGGATTTAACCAGTTAGTGAGAGTAAACAGAACAGCACTGTGTCATTCAACGGCACTCTTAGTTCAACACCAGGGAAATAAAATATGAACAAGAATGTCACCAATTACACCAGACAGCTAAGTACACTGGCCACAATCCATCGGCCTGCCACTTTTGCAAAGTCAACCTGCCCTGTGCTGATATAACTGTACATCTTACTTGAGTATATCTTGTTCTTGACTCCTTTTTCTTGAGTGTTACTTTTGGTCCCTCGACTTGAAGGGGAAGCATGAAAAAAGCATGGGCCTCGGAGGCTGACAGACCTGGGGAGACCTGGTGCTGGCTCTCTGCGGCCCCACCCTTCAGTCTTCTCATCCCTGAAATGGGGGCAATTATGTCTTTCCCTTAAAATGAATGAAGCAAAATTCTGGCCTTCAGCACCCACCTCTGTGCGCTTCATCAGGGGTGTGGCAAGACAGCTGTTTGGACCAGGAGTGTGTGAGCCCACAAGTTCCCCCCACTGTTGTGGGTCAGGCTCCTGTGCCCCCAGAAGTGACCCCACCCTAAGACCATTAACCACCCGTTATTGCTGCGTCACAGGATGGTTGTGCATATTAAATGCAACGAGATCTTAGAATTGTTAGGGGTCAAACCCAGCAACTTTGGGCTTGTCTACAGCTGGTAAGGGTGTTTTGTTGGCCTACACGGTGTTTTCCATGGTGGCCAAGATTAAAATTGGGATAATTCACACAAAATCTAGGTTTCTGTGTCCTCTTGGAAAAACCAGAAGATTCCACCATTTTCAGTTCTCATTCCCCTAGAGAGGCAGCTGCCCCTTTAATAGACAGTTCACCAGGAAGAGCTGGAATTTGGGTGTTCAGCTCTGCATATAGTATGTGGTCAATAAATAGTAGCTGTCATTTTCTTTATTTGTTATTTGTCAGTAATTTTGAGTGCACAGCATTCAAGTCAGGGACTGTGCCTTCTACTGCCTCTCTGCTTCTGCTGTGAGCAGCAGGTCGGGCACTCAGGAGACATCGTTTTGTGTAACTCTCATACAGACGGAACAATTAAAAATTAGCGTCAACACTCAGAGCCCCTACTGGGTGCCCAGTTGCTGTTCCAATCACTCCACATACATTATTATCTTATTTGATCTTCAACACAACCCTGACCAAAATTGCTAACATTGTGCTACACTTTAAGTAAAGAGACTGAGGCATGGCCCAAGATCACTAAACCAGCAAAGGAGAGTTAAGAGTTAAACCCAGGAGCCTGGCCTCAGAGTCCACCTTCTAGTCACGCTCTACACAAGGCAGGGTTTTCCCAAGTGCCGATGAAGGGCGGGGCCTCCCGCGCCCCTGACCTCCCTCCCCAACAACCCTAGGAACAGGCAGACTCTGGAACCCCCCATTCCCCACCCAGCCGGTGCACTTACGGTCAAGGCCGTTGATGTAGCGCATGGTGACTTCACAGTGGCCCCACACAGCACTCACCACCGGGTACAGCTTCTTGCCCTTGAGACCACGAAAGGCCACGCCTAGATACTGGCCATCTACAACGAAGCTCAGAGTGCCCTCGTCCATGTCCAGCACCACAAGCAGGGAGTCCGGCAGTGCGAAGGCCTCATCGGGCCCCAGGAAGGCTGGGTAGGCCACTCCGGGCCGGTTCTTGCCATCATGGTAGAGGCGACTGCGGCCCAGGTCCCAGCCCCACGACTCGGCGTCACTGCCCACCAGTGCCGTGTAGCCTACGGAGTGCAGGGGTGCCCGAGCCGTGGCCACACCCACGACTGCGTGGGTGCCCCGCTGCCGAGCAGGCCAGTGGATCTGCCAGGCGTGCAGGCCGCGGGCGTGGCCCACTTTGCCGCGGATGCCGTCAGTGCTCTGGGCCACCGGGTGCCGGTGGAAGGTGAGCCGGTCATCATCCTTGACGAAGACATTGAGCGAACGGTCCTCGGGGTTCCACGCGTGCCGCAGCTGCACAGCCAGCCCCGCCGCAGGCATGTCCAGCAGCTGGTCCAGCCGCGCCGGCCGCCCCGGCTCTGTGCCCCGTAGCTCCCGCTTCGTCGGCCTTAGCGCGGGCTCTCGAACCTCCACCGACTTGAGGCTCCCTGAGAGCTTCTGGCCCATGGCTCACTGCCAGGAGGGGGCCGCTGCTGCGGGCCACCGCTACCTCGTGGGAAGCGCCACCCCCTGCAGTTGGGAATGGGCCAGGGGCCTGGGAACCAGGCTTCCGGACGGCGTGCCTCCACAGCCTCTACGGGGCTGGGGCAGGAACCCAAGCTCCTAGAAGGAAGCAAAGGGCACAGGTTATAACAGGAGCAGCACTGACGGTCAGCTATGCCCATGCTTTGGCTGAGCACTTACTGTGCATTAACAATAACTAATTAATATAATAATATCTGGCACTTACCTAGAACTTGCCATATGCCAGATGCTGTTCTAAATTATTTGCATTTATTAGTTCATTTCATCCTTAAACCTCCCTATAAGACATACTCATTATTCTCATTTTATAGATGAGAAAACTAAGAGAGAGAAGGTAAGTAATTAACCAAAGTCCTACAGCAAATACAGGGCTGAGCCAAGATTCAAACCAAGCCCACCTGGCGTCAGAGTCCGTGTTCCGAACTAGGAGCAATCACAGGTCATTTCACTCTAGAAAAATGGACCGAAGCCAGAGAAGTGACTTGTCCAAGATCAAGGAGCCTGGAGAGGAACCCAGATGCATTTGATTCCAGAGGACGAGCCCTGGGCCAAGGCCAAGGGGTCACAGCTGCCTAAACCGTGTAGGATGTGGAACTGCTGCCTCCTTTCCTTGGCTTCCCTGGGAAGCTCTAATGCCATCTGAGGTCCAGCCAGAGTTGAGAAGGCAGATGCCGAGCAAGGATCAGGCCCCATCACCTGAGGACATGGGCGTGGACACACGACCACCATCTAAGGATGCGGTGGCATCTCCACAAGAGGTGAGCAGGAAGCAGGGGGCTGAGCGAGCTGGCGTCCAGGCTCTGGAACCAAACAGAGCTGCATCCCAAACCCTCTCTCCATCTCTTAGCAGTGTGTTCACAGGCAGGACTCTTGGTCTCAGCCTCTCCGAGACTCCAGTTTCCTCATCTGTGAAATGGAGATAAAGCGGCTCCCTCTCGGTGATGTGGGAATCTGAGACAACAATATGAAGGGCCAGCCCGAGACTCTGAGGGCAGGTTTCCCTCTCTGGCTCTATCCTCCAGACATCCCAAGTAAAACCTTTCCCTTTGGTGGGGCAAGCTCTTTCTACGGGCATAAAAAACACCTTAACAGCATTAACTCTGGAAGCTGCCTCCGAGGCAGGATCCTAATTTTTCGGGGAGGAGGACTTGGCCACTCTCACTAGGAGACCAGGGTGCTTGGATGGGCCCTGGTGTAGGCTGAGATGGAGCCCTGCAGCCTATGCAGAACAGAGGCCTGTGCCCTTCCCACCCTGGCCTCGGTGTTGCTGGGCCCAGAGCAACTTCCTGAGAGAGACCAGGAGGTAGGTGTTTTCCAGCCCCTGCTCAGCCTGGTCACGGCCACCCACCCAAACAGTGGCGCACTCCCAGCCGAACCACAGGCAGAGAGGAAGGAACCCCACTGCCACACAGCACGGGCGGGGATGCTGTGACTTTCTCTTTTTATCCACCCCCCCATTTTATTCTCAGTTTATGTTTTCTTTCATTTCTATGGTGAGACCCCAGCTTTGGCTCATGCCAACTCCACCCAGAGAGCTCTGGCTAATGTTTAACCTGGAGGAATACCAGAACACATAAAAAGGAAAATTCACAACGCAAGACAGTTCTAAGATAGCAGAATAAAGTTATGCCTTTTTACATCCCAAATCACCCAAAATAAAGGAGAAATTCTATCTTCAGCAAAACTGGAACACATTTGTAACCTGAACCACAACTTACACGGGGAGGCTGCCAAACGCTGTGAAGACCAAATGGGATGTGAGAAAGCACCTACAGAAGCACCTGTGGCTGCAGAGCTGGGGTAAAACTGGCAGATCTCTATTAGCCGGCACTTCCTGAAGGGGAAAAAAAACAATGGTTCCTAATCAGGGTATGCGGAGGAACAGGCTATGTGGTCTGGCAGTGGGAGTTGCCTGTGACATCCAGGTCACCCTGAAACATGGACATGAGCCTAAGTTAACCACCTGAGGGATGGGGTGCTGTCTCCATGGGAAGGGGAGTGGGAGGCAGAGGGCAAGGAGAGGAAAGAGGACAAGGCTAACAAAGAAAACCAAGGGCCAGCCATCTCTAGAGGGAGCAGTGTGTTGGGGAGGCAGAGCAGGGGAAGGAGCTGCATTGGGAGAAAAGAGGCTGTAGCTGCAGGTCTCTGCTGTCTGCATAGAAGCCAGAAGCAATCACTGCCACGGTCCTGTGGACTAAATCACCAGGAGCCTGGGAGCGATGCTGCTCTCCTAGAATACTTCCGTGAACCTGGTCTACATGCGTCCCCTGCCAAATGCTGACCTGGAGAGGTTCGCCTCTTTCAAAACAGCAACCAGCCCACAATGTAGTCAAAGATGCTAGAGAACAAATAAAGAAGGAAAAGAACAGAAAAAAATATATAACAAACCAACAACTCACCAGAAATCACCAGAAAAAAAGCTGTCACAAAGCAGATAAAAATATTGACCAAATTGGCAAACTAATGATCACTTATTTCAGAAGGGAGACAACTAGAGAATTTCAAATGTATTTTATGCAGTTCTGAAGGCTACCTCCAGGAGAACTAAAAATACAAATTTTCCAGTTGTCAGAGGGAACACAACAGAAAACAAACTGTAGCATGAAAGATTTTGTTTTAAAAAGCAATAGAAGCAGAAAGACAAAGACATAAAATAGGATAGGAAAACTAAGACCAAAATACCAGCCGGGCCAATGAATGGCCACAGAAATCCTCCTACAAAGAAAGGCTTCTAAGATTGAGGAGTAAGACAAAGCCCCCAGCAGTGTGCTTGCTACAAAGGCATCCCCAAAGCGAAGTGATTGGACAGATTCGAAAATAAAGGAAGGGCAAATATATACCAGGTAAATGTTACCTCGAATTAAACAGGCACTATTGCTTTCATATAATCAGGTAAAGCTGAATTCAGGGTAAATGGTTTTAAATGAGACAACACTTTATGACAATAAAGAATCTGATCCACAATCGAAGGTCTGACACACCAAACAACAGCACCCGCATTCAGAGCACAAGTTACTACGAGACGCACAAGGAGGGACGGGGAGATTCCCAGTAGAGGCGGGTGCTTTTGATTCACCTCTTTTAGTTCATGCCAGATCCAGGGAGCGACTTAGGCAAAGAGAGGAAAACCAAAATTGCATAATTAAAAGATCATTTTAACTGACATATATTTCAAAACACTGACCGTATATAAGGCCACAGATAAAACCTCAGCAAAAAAGCTGAAATAATACAGTAACTGATAACATGGAATTCTAATCACAAAACCCTACCACTTGAACCTTTTTAAAAACTTTCTTTTGCTTACCCTATTCTATGTACATCCGAGTGACAAGTGATTGGCTTACCGGGCACAGTGGGAAATTCCCCTCAGGAGCCAGCAGTGGTCTCCGGCCCAACAGAAGCTGGCCCACCTGCTGGGGCCCCCTCTGCTCCTACCCACGTGCACACCTGGGCGCAGCTGTCAGGTGCTGCAGCCGGCCGCCCCTGTGCTACTGCGGTGCTTCCCTCCTAGGGCTTTATGAAAACCTTCACTTATTTTCCTTCACATGACAGGTCTCTGTCCTGTCTGTCACGGAGCAGTTTTTCCAATTCAAATGTGACTATGGTATGAACATTGAAATGACTGAAAATAAATAAAAAACAAACTCTCTTTTAAACAATACAGATTTAAAAAAAATTTATACAAAAAGTGAATAATACCCAGAAAATAAGAATAAGAAATATTCCGTATATTAGAATCTGTGGGATCCCACTAAAATAGTACTCAAAGGAAATCATAACTGTTTTACTTACACTAATACACCAGAAAGAATGAAAATATGTAAATTAAGTGTAATAAATTAGAAAAACAATAGAACTAATCAAAAAAATCTGAGCACTGGTGTTTTGGGGAAAAATACCACAAAAAACAAACCAAGAAAACATATAAACCATCTAACCCAATCATTTAGTCTATATCATATTATCATATTGTTATTATTATATTATTATCATATTAATCAATCACATTGATAGTGTATTCTCTCAATACGATACAAAGAAATAACACATGCCTGCTATGGTCCTCCCCCTCCAAGCTCCTGAGTCCAATCAGGAGAGACACACAAAACGAGTTCCATCACAACACCTCGATAGTGTTCCTCGAAACTGCCATGGCCATTAAAGACCAGTCTGAGAAAACTGTCACAGCCAAGAGGAGCCTGAGGAGACACAACTACCAAATGTAATGTGGTGTCTTAGATAAGGGCCGGGAACACGAGAAGGACATTAGGTAAAAACTAAGGAAATCTGAATGAAGTGTGGTCTTTAGTTAATAACAACAATCAATATTGGTTCATTGGTTTTGATAAATGTACCATAGTCGGGGAAACTGGGTGTAAATATATGGAACTCTCTGTACTTTCTGCTTAGTTTTTCTATAAATCAAAAACTACTCTAAAAAAATAGTCTATTAATTTAAAACATTAATTTCTCAATTTTAGATAATACAAAACATGTACAAAAACTAAAAATCATCTTCTATCCTATTAACCAGATATAAACATTGTTAGCATTTGGATGTACTTCATTTTATTCCCTTTTTTTGTCTATAAAATATTAGTGAATTTTCTTTTTTAAAGAAAAAGAAATTGGCATCATGGGCCTTTATTCAGGTTATCTCATCTAAAATTTAATAACTAACATTTTTATATATTACTAAATATACTTAATGTATGACTTTATGACTAAAAGGCATTACAATACATAAACCATTTAATCTGATCATTTAGAAGAGAGGGGCAGATAAATATGTTAAATATGAGATGAAAGTGAAAAATAACCAAATGGCATAGCAAAAACACTCATAAAAGTTGTTAGGCTTGTTTTAAGAGGAGGAGAGAGGTGTAACACAAATCATAAATGTGACACACCACTCCCGCAAATGAGTAAGACCAACCCGAATACAAAATGGGAAAGAATACAACCAATAGCTCACACAAAAAACCAAACAGCTTCTCTGAAAAGATGATCTGTCTACCAAACGCATACTATAGGGCTGGCCTAAAAGTCTGTTACATTTTTTCTTTATAATAAAAGACACATTTTTAATTTTCACCCATAACTTTTATTGATTTGGATATTTTGAGTATGCCAGCTAATCTCCTGCTATTGGCCTCTAGTGGGTAGAGGCCAGGGGTGTTTCTCAACATCTTCCAATGCACAAGACAGCCCCACAGCAAAGAACTGTTTGGCCAAAATGTCAACAGTACAAGAAACTTTTGATTATGTTCAATTAGTCATAGCACCTTCTCCATACACTACACAAATCTTTTTCTGCATTTCAACTGCATTTTTAGCTTTCTTGAAATAATAAATCATAATATACCAAAAATGTTGTGTATCTTCTTCCATCTTCAATATTAAAATGGTTGCATAAAAATTCACCAATTTTGACAAGTTATTTTTTAAGTGCACGCTGATATGACAGCTGTCACAACACAGTCTAACAAAATTGTTTCAAATGAAGTTATAGACAACTAAGCACTACTAGAGCCATGGTATAGAAAAAAAAACATAATGGACTTTTTGCCAACCCAATAAAAGAGAAACTAGTTAGAACTACAGTGAAGTGCCATCTTGGCCTATCAGATTAGCGAAGATCAGAAATTTGGATAACATCTTCTAGGAGAAGCAGATAGGTCCCTATATAGCTAATTGGAAGGTTAAACCGTGAAACCTCAGCAAATGGCAAATTAGCATCATCTCTCAGAATTACAAATGCACATACCTTTGACCTAGCAAGCCTACTTCTGGTATTTACTAAGATATGCTCTCAAATGGGCAAAACTACATATATATGTAATATATATGTATCGTATAATATATAATATGTAATACATGTATATATAAATTATCATATGTGTTCTATATGCACATATAAATATATAGCATGTTTGTAGTAGCAAAATATTGGAAAAAAACCCAAATAAAGACAGGATAATTTTTTTGCAAGAAGTTCTGCTTTTATTGCATTAAAGACTGCAAATGGTGAGACTAGAAATTATGATAAATCCATATGATAGAAAACTATGCAGCTGGAGAAAAGAATGTACTGATATGGAAGATCCAACAGATCCATGAGGCCAAACAAGCAAGGTGCCGGGTCCAGGATGCTCACACTACTGTGGAGGGAGGGGGCGGGGAGAAGAAAGAGGGAGCAGAGAAGAAAGGGAAGAGGAGGTGGGGAATTTAACCCAAAGGGCTTCATCCAGCCCTTGAGCCTTAACCAGGTTATGAGAAATAAGCAAGAAAACATGCGAGAGGCACAGGGAGTGTAGTGGGGATTAGATCAGAAGAGCCAACACGCTCACCCAGAGTCCTCTGTGGAAGTTTGCACAGACTGCCCCAGGGCATCTGACTGGGGCGGGGCGGGCGGGGCGTTGGAATCTGCCACTTTGGTAATTCACTTAAATGCTTCTTTGCTGTCATTCTAATGGCCAGGAAACTAGGCTCCAAGAGAAAGCATGCTGACCAAAGTCACCTAGCTGAAAGCCAGCAGGGCTGATCCCACCTCAGTAGCCTGAACCCAAAGTCCCCACTGCCTCCACTCCCCTTGTGCTTTCTCCATCACTAACCTTAAATTATGCACTCACTCTGTGCCAGGCTGCATGATATCTGCTTCACAGGAACTAGGAGGTCTGTGCCCCTTTATTCAAAAGGAGAAAGAGGCTCCCAATGAGAGGTTTCCAGTCATCAGAAGGACGGGGAAGGACCCCAGGGCCACACTGGGACAAGCCTGTGCTTTACCATCTCCCTCCAGGCTTTTTAGAACAGAACCTTTTCACGACGCCCACCCAGAACATTTCTAAGGGAAATGTCCACAACCATGCCACCTTTGTTGTTGTTGTTGGAGAGGCAACGTCAACAATACAGCCACAGCTGTGTTTGAAGGCCACAGCCAAATGGCAGCTTCAGAGGAGACCCGTGCTGGGTCATTGAGGGCAAGGTGCTCTCCCTCCTGGCTGCAGTCTCAGGGCCTCAGTCCCTGCCACCATCGGCAGCAGAAGAGAATCCTAAGGGCTGCCCACACTGGGGACGTGGCAAGGTGGACATGTAACAAGCAGCCCCTTTGCTGTTCCCCCCCACCCCCCAAGACAGAGCCCAGAACGGAGTGTTCATGAATGGCCATGAACTAAGGAACGCTAGTGACATCACAATATAAGGAAGGGCAGGGTTTGAATTCCTGCCTGTCCATTGGACCCTGAGCAAGGATTCGACCTCTCTGAGACTCATCTGAACAGTGCTGCTAATCCTGTGCTAACCTCACCTGCCTTTGCAAGGACCAGGGTAGACATCTGTGAAGTCTGGGATGGTACAGGGCACCCAAGAGGCACCCGGGGAGTGCTGAGTGCTGCTTTAAAACTGTGTATGTCCTCCAACATTGCCATTTGTCCATCTGAATGCACCCTAAAGAAACAACCATGGGGTGCACTAGGATTCAGCTACACAAGAACCGTCAAGGGCAACAGGATCAGAGTTGAGAAACAAAATGACTGGCTGAAGAAAGGGTCAAGGCTGGAGTTGGAAGATAGGAATCTACAAATGCAGAGTCCCAACTCCTAAATTGGGGTCACAGGTCAGTCTTCATGTCTTTCTCTAGGTGTATGGGGCCCTCTGTCCATCCTTCCTCCCCTCCCCACTCCTGCCTGACAGCTCCACCTTTTCCAGGAAGCCTGCCCAGTTCTATTGGGTCTCTAGCTGCCTGCCCCACACCTCTGTCTAACCAGAGCTAGCCAGGACTTTCTGTTTCTGCTTATCTGCATTTTTCTACCCTGAAGGGTATGCCTCTGAGGACCTGGTTTTTTTTACCTGGTTTCCTTGCTCCCTTCACTCACAGTTCTGTGCCTTGCCTTTAAAGGCACAGCGCTTTATGGGTGTGGAGAGAGATGCTGGGCTTTAGGGAAGTCTCATTTTCTGCTCTCTTTAGTGGATGCAGCAGGAAAAGGGCCAGGCCTGGAGTCTGGAGGTGGCGACCCAGGGCCCAGTTCTGCCATGGACACGGTCACAGCCTCTGAGCAGCTGACTCTTCGCTGTGCCTGGGCTGCCCCTTTGTTAGATGCTGCTGTGCACCCTTCCTGCCTCCAGTCCTCACTGGTTTGTTCAACAAACACTTAGTGTATACCTACCATGTGCCAGGCTCTGTGCTGCTGACAGCTAGGGACACAGGAGTGGCAGAGTCAGTCAGGCTCAATCTCTAACAAATCTCTCTCCGGCCAAACCAAGTAGACGCTTGTCACATTTCTCTTTCTTTCCCCGCCACAGCACATGGCACAGGGCCAGGCACACAGCAGATACAAGAGTTAACCTCCTGATAGGAAGAACATTATCTCAGAGCCCAGCCAGCTAGCTCAGGGCATACTGAGCAATGCCTAAGGGAGCCTCCATCACATCCCCCCTCAAACCAAACTCAAAGGCTTAGGTCACACTTGGACTTCAATGATGGCAGAGCAAGAAAACAAAAACTCAGATTGCCAATTGCCCTTCTCAGGACCCTGGCAAGTGTTGCAATTCAACAGGGAAATGAGCAGTCACGAAGTGTTGATGTACCGGTTAAGGAGCTTCGGTGGTTTGCAAAATGTGACACTCAGTCTTCAGAGGCCCAGGACTGAAAATTCTGTTCTCAGAGGCCTGTCTGCTGGGCTCGCCCAGGCAGGGGGGTTGCCAGGCGACGTGGCTGCAGCAGGAACTGGTAAAGATGGGGTGAAATGCCCTCCCCTCAGTGCGGTCTTGGTCTTTGGCTTCGACTTGCTGGGGTCATGGGTGGGTGTGGATTTCATTCTTTTAAGCAACAGAATGTTGTCTCTCTGGGATCAGAGGCTGCAGCGAAGCCTAAGACCCTATCACTTCCCTCTAGGGAGAGCTGGTACCACAGGGGTCAGACCCAGTTACGGGTCTGAATAATGACAAGGACTGTAAAAAGCAGTCCAGTTTGAAGGCACTTGAATTCCTTTAATAGACTGCATACTGCTTTCAAATACCTACTACAGCACTTGTCAAATGCGAAGCCAGTCTAATTGTGCTCCTGGCCTAAACTCCTCCACAGCCTCTCCGCAGCTTTCAGGATCAAGTGCAGACTCCTAACCTTAAACGCTCTCAGAACGCTCCCTGAAGCTTCCCGGCCCATCTTCCTCCACGCATCCCTTCACCATCTGTCCACTGACCTGCCTGAACTTCCCTGCAGGTCCCCACATCCTCGTGCTAGCAGGCTGCTGCCACGGTCCCTTCTCTCTCCCTGCAAACCCCACAAGCACACACCTGGGTAATTCATTCGCCTGGAGTATCAACGCCTCTGGGGACTCCCCACCCCTTCCTCTGTTCTCAGAGCCCCTGTACCTGTTCCCACCACAGACATCACGAGGGGCCATGACATCTTCTTAGCTCTCTCCCTCCCACCACCTGGGGGATAAGAGCAAGACTGGGTCTCCTCACTGGAGTCCCCAGGACCCTGCAAGGCTCTGGTTCAGAGGAAGCAGTGGGTGAATGACTACCCACTGTACAAGCATGAACAAACAAATAGGAGCAAGCTGCTGCCTTAGAAAGCACTCCATCGGGAGCTGGGTCCTCATCCCTCACTTTTCATCCCTGTACATTTATTTGTACAGAGACAATGAGACCTACGTGGACTGGTTCAACTGGGATATTTAAAGATTTCCTTAGTATGAATATTAAGTAGAGGGCTTATTTTTTTTTTTTAAAAATGCTCATTCAGAATGCACCTGCCAATGATGAATTAACTAAAGAACCCCCCGGGTTTTATTCAAAGGTGTCCATTAGCTTTTCCCCTTTCTACACAGGCACAGCGCTCCCACTGCAACCGGCCGGCAAACCCTTTCTTCCCAAGAGAGCTTACAAAGAGAGCCATCTGTGCAGTTCTAGGTGAAGCCGCTGCCCGCCTATCTTTCTGGAGCGTGAATCACTGAGGCTTCCCCAGCCCCTCCTCCTTGCGGGGTTTCCATGGGAATCCTCCCACGCCTGACTGAGCCAGAAGCCCCCAAGGCGGACGCTCAGGCTGTCAGCCAACAAGAGCAGGGGATGGGATGAAGGAGGTTTGCTGGCCAGCATGCTCTGCAAGGTCATTTGAAAGAGACACACCTTCCTGGCAGGCCTGGTCATCGCTGCAGCGGCCCCTGTGCCCAGAGGGCTGTCCCAGGCACATGTACAGGACAGCTGGCCTCTGTGAGGCCCAGCATAGCTCGAGCTGGAGCAAAGCTGGAGGTAAGGGGATGGCGGGGGGTCTGGGGGTGATGCATAATGGGATTCTCTTGGGAAGACCCTATGAAGAAAACAAATTTCTCTCCCAAGATGAACTTTGTCCAGTTGGTATAACTGGTTGTCTGAAAACCTGGGATGCCTGAAAGAAAAGTGACCCTGTTCAGCCTCAGACTTGATCTAGGATATCACAATGGGAACCCACTGGGATTTCTGAAGGTTCCTCAGTTACGCCTGCAGGGTCTCTGGGATCAGTTCTGAGACTCGAGGAGGAAACTAGAGAGGAAGAGAAGATGGTGAGGAAGTGGGGAGACAGGGACACCCAGAGGGAGGCAGCGCCAGGTGGAAGGGAACCATTAGGCCCCAGGAATCTGCGTGACTTGCGTATCTCACAGTGTGTGGCTGACAGGTAAGAAGTCTTTGTGGCCCAGCTAATTGGATTAAGCCTCACTTTTTCCTGGAGAAAGCAGAGCCAGGCGCGTGGTTTTGGAGCAGCTCTCTTCCTTGGACATACCAGCACATGGAAACGTAGGGCTCACAGCAGCTTCCTGCTGCCTTCTGGCTGCAGGGTCCACCTTGCCTGTCCCAGAAATGGGATGACTTTTAGGTCACACCTTAGTCTCTGCTCAGAGCTCTCTCTTTCCATGTGTCTTCTGTTAACACTGGCAATTCCAGCCCTTGCAGATTCTCCCAAACTGGGCCTCTAGCCCTGCCTTCTCTCCTCAGCACCAAACCACCTACTTGAAGCCTCCGGCCACCCCAGACTAAGGCTCCTTCAAATGACCTTGTAAAGCCAGCTGGCTTCCTTCTGCCACAAGCCTCCCCCTGTAGGCACACCTGTCCTCTCCTGATGTCAGACACGGAGGCACCCACTGGCACCTCGGAATCCACAGGGCCGACCCTCAGCCTCTTCCCTCTGCGGCATGCTGGGTTCTTCTCTGCACACCCATTTCTGCCACGGGTCCCCCATCTCTGTCTCCCTCACTCAATATCTTCAACTTCCCTTGCCTGGATGACCACAATGGTCTCCTTACAAGGCTCTGGGATCCCAATCTACCCCCACCCAAGCCACCTTCCCCACCACCAAGGGGTAAATCCAACCAACATGCCCACCAGTCTACTCTTTCAACTCTCCAGGTGGCTTCTCCAGGGAGAAGTTGCACACCTTAGCTTAGCACAGGTGAGTCCTGAAAACCTGCTCTGCCTTATTTCTCCCGTGCCCAACCTCCCAGCATGGCCCCCTGCAGACCAGTCACACCAGACTTCCAGGGCACCACATACCCTGGTATCCTGGGGCCCTCCCACCTCCCCTTGCCTGGCCGACACTCGCTGACCCCTGTCCCAGACCCAAGCGGGCCAGGCAGCCTCCACAGCAGCCCTCCACCCCCCTGCATCCATCTTTGAAATAAAACAGAAACACAAACTGGAGAGATATTTGAGTGGAATGACGGGCAAGTTGAATTTTGTTAGTTGTTTGCCAAAGGTAGCTTAAATGTCATTTATCACCACTTTTTAAGGAAGTTTAAAAAAGGAACCAATCTGAGGGCTATGCCCTTGTGTAAAGCATGTTTATACCCTGCCACTGACACTTCGTCTGTCCAAGAACTCCATTAATCAGCAGGACTTAAACAAACGAAGGGTTTGGGGGAGGAAGAGGGATTCCTCATCAGCCTGAGTGAAAGCTGAAGGATTTGGTTGGAGGGCAGAGGCGCCAAGGTGCCAAAATCTAGTGCCCTGATCTCCTCTTCCGAGGGTGCAGGGTGCAGTGACCAGCAGGGAAGAGGGTGGGCAGATGCCCCATTCTCCTCTTAACAGTGTTTATTCCAGGTTCACGCATATCATTTCAAGTCTTCCTGATTTAGGCTCATCAGATTGAGGGGTGGGGGCAAAGATTCCTAGACAGGGGAGAATTCCTTCCTTATCAACCCCTCCCAGCCTCCCCTGGGAGGGGGAAGGGGAAAAAACGAGGAAAATGAGGTGGGAGAGATCAGAGTACTTGCCCAAGGTCACACCACAGGCGGATGGTGGAGGCAGAATTTGAACTCAAGCCTGACTCCAGAGCTGAGAGCCCTCCGTCTCCTAGTGAAGGCGGCACAGAAGCGCCCTCCTCTTCCAGTCTGCAGCAGCCCTTGACCCGTGCTCGGACGGTCCGGAGGTGGGAGCAGCCACCCCCCTCCCCGCCGCCCCACGCCGCCCCGGCTTCTCTCACTAGGAACAGGTTCTGGGCCCTGCGTTCCCTTCTGGCTTGGAGCCCGTGGAGTGTTCTGTGCTACCCGGACTGACGGGTTTGCCGCGCTCCAGTCTCTGGCCTCCCTCCTTCCCAGACTCCCACCCCCAACCCCTTACCCTTGACTCCGGGAGCCCACGACCCCCCCCCTTCCTGAGCATAGCCAAGTTTGTCTTCAAGCAAGGCCAGGAACTATCCCAATCACCCCAGCGTGAATAAAAAAAAGGGGGAGGGGGGAGGATGACAGCTTCCACTTCACCAGCGCCTACTGCGTGCGCACTGGCGCTTAACTTCCACCTCTCGGAATCCCCCAACCCCGATGAACAGGCCCCCACAACTTATGGTCCCCATTACATAGATGAAGGAGATGCTGCAGCTCCAGAAAGTTGGACGGCGCGCTTGGGCTCACACCGCTGATGATAATGCGTTAACATTTGATTGAGTGCTCCTACGTGCCAGGCACAGGTCTACACACGCTACAAGCGTACATCCTGCCAATGCCCCTAAAAGCTGGTACCAATATCCCCTCTTACACTGAGGAAATCGAGGTTTGGCGACTTGCCCAAGGTCACCACCCACCCAGGGAACGAGGGATCTTGGATCCAAACTAAGGCAGGGTGACGGCGGCCGGGGATGGGGGAGGGGTCGAGGAGAGCAATTTTTTGTGTGTCGTCTTCACTACTAAGAGAAGTAGCAGACTTCGAACCTAAGGTTCCATGGGCGGGACCCAAACGTCCCCAAAGCTGTGCGCAAACAACCCAGCTCCAACTGCTACAGCCGGCAGAGAGGAATGCCCAGGGACCCGCACGGGACCCAAGCCACGAGCGCCAGCCAGCTGTGGCGAGTGCCGGCTCGCACGATGTCCACACAACCAGATCTCGGTTCCGGGCTCCCACGCGCCTCAGGGCGCCCCTCACCAGAAGCTAGAGAATACTCACCATAAAAGAAAGGGCGAGCGCCTGCCCAGGAGGAATCGCCGGCACTGGCAGGTCCTGGACTCTCGGGAGAGGCGTCTGCCGCCTCCGCCCACTCAGGGGCGCCCGATCTACCCTGAAGATGCAGGCTCGCTGCCTGGGGCCAGGGGGTTCGTCCTCACTGCTCGTGCCCAGCAGCAGCGCCCCCTCTGCCCCCGAAGGGTGGCCTGGAGTTGGAGCGTTCTTGGGGAAGTTGGCGCTCGGGAGCAGGGGGAAGGTGCGAGAGGTCGGGTAGGAGTGGGGAGGCGCCCTCCTGCTCGGATCCCTGGGACTTGCAGAGGCTCTTGCTGTACCCGCTTCGAGGCTCCGCTCTGGACACCGAGGGCAGCTAGTCCAGAGCTCCGGGCTCACGGGCCGCGCCTCGGCCGCCGACCCCTGGCACGCCCTGCGTCTTCCCCCGCGCCATTAGCGCAGGCAGTGGTGGCTGGAGCTGGGGCCCGGGCCTGGGCTACAGTGCGCTCATCGCCCTCCCCAGGGGTTGGGCGCCTTTGTGCACCGGGAGTGCCGGCCGCCTCGGCCAGCACTGGATGCTGCAGCGGCTACCACCTCCCCCTCCTTCGCTGCCGCCCGCTCCCCGCCTTCCCGGGCTGCCCGGAGGCTGCAGCTGAAAGCCGATCCGGCTGAGCTCATCCCTGAAGGCCACTAATCCAATAGCCGCTGAAGGCGCGGCCTCGGGGAACGCCCCTTCCCCCACCATCCCGCGCCCCGGCCCGGCCCGTCCCAGCAGCTCCGGCCGCTGCTGGCGCCGCCACCTTCCCGAGGCCACCAGCTGGCGAGAGGGGGAAGTGGAGCCCGCGCCTGCTCCCCTGTGCTGAGTCGGTGGCGCGGTCGCCATTCACCCTCCCGCTCGCCTGCTCGCTCCCTCACTCACGCGCTCATTCATGAGCGTGGGTCCTCCCCCATTCATTCAAGTGCGCCTGGAACACCAGAGTGGGTATCCCTGAGGGGGGAGGAGACACCCACAGTCATTCCGGAGCTTTGGTGTCTTTACCCAAAGCACGTGCGAAATAGTGTGGGGGGGGGGAGGGTGGAGAGGATGGTTTAATATCCTCTTACTTAGACACACATCCACACTTTATTTTTAAAGATGAAGCTCCAACTAATCTCTTGAAGTCCAATTTCATACCGCACTTGCTTGACTGGGCCTTCTGGCCCACCCCAAGTGAAGGGTAACGGTATCTTCCCTGCCAGTTACCTGCGCCCCTTGGTGAGCCGCAGCTTTTGGAGTTAAGCCGAGAGATAAAGAAGAAGGCGTGGCCCCAGTGGAGGTCAAAAGGGTGCTTCTAGCGTCTGTGCTTTCTTGGGGAAATTGAAAGTTCCTATTCTGGAGGCCCTTGCCTGTGCTTCCAGACTTGACTTCAGTTCCATTCCACAGTCAGTTGGTCCGATTCTCCCGCCCTACCTCTATCACCGCCAGCCCTCTCTGGGCCAAGCACCAAAAAGCCTAGATACAGAGCTCCCATTTCATCCGGGACACAGACAAGTAAAGACAATCCAACTCGGTGAGGGAAATACTTTGATGGAGGCTGTGGGGCTCCTTTCCCAGACTGGGAAGAGCCATCTGGGAATGCTTCCTAGTGGAGGTGGTTACAGAAATCAGCCCCTGAGACAAGGGGACAGGATGGTCACTTGGGTCACCTACCACAGCACAGAGCCTGTGGTATGACTGGACCAGAGGTGGTGAGATGAAGCTGGAGGGATAGACAGTGGCTAGAGGCTTGGCGGCCACCCCAAGAGTTTAGCTTTTTTCCCCGAGATCATTTGGGGAAGCCTTTAACCAGGATAGTGGCATTGTCAGATTTACATTCTAGAAAGATCTCTCCACACCAGAGTGGACGGACAGAGGAAACCAGCTTGGGAGCTACTGATAGCCCAAGCAGAGATGACGATGCTTCAAGAATTGGGGCAGTTGTGGTGGGGTGACAGACAGTGTTTTGATCAAGTATCTTCTGCAATCATTCTACTGTTCTGTCATTGCATTTGTACATCTGGCTCCCTCCTAATACTGTGAACCCCCAGGAGGGCAAGTACCTGTACTTTATACATCCCTGGACCCCCTGTATCCAGCCGAGAACAGATGTTGAGCAAATGTAATTGAACTGACCTGAGTGGCAGTTCAGACCTCCCTCACACTTACTCTCTTTCCAGGGATCTCCACAGCAGTCTTTCCTCACTCCTGTCACGGAGCTCCTGGGGCACCCGCCCAGCAAGCTACTGTGCGGTCAGTGGATGTGGTTGAGGAGCAAGGAAAGAGAATCTGAGGGAAGAAGATCAGAAGCAAAGAGGAGTTTAAAGAAGACTGTCAAGAGAGTAGTTTTCCCACCTGGACCCAACCCAGACTGGCTGATGTGGTGGACCAGGGTATGCCCATGGCTTCCCCTCCTCCCCAGAAAACATTACAGCAGCTTCAAGCACTGGATGGAGTGGGAGCACTGGCCACAGTTCGAGAAACTACCTTCTCCCTCTCTTGGGGGCTCTACATAGGCTCACCACACTGGCCCCTCCAAATGACACTGCCTCAATGGAGGCACCATGGAGTGTCCACCATAGTACCTCAGCGTCCCCGTAGGCCCCAAGTATACCAGCCCCTGGGTGTCAGGGGAAAGAACCTGCCATCTGGGGAGGAACCAGGATATCCTGTCTGTGAAAACTCAGCAGGTTAGGGTGAGTAGCCTCTGAAAGGGCTCCCAGTGATCCCCAACTCTTGGTTTCACACCCTGGTCGAACTCCTCCCCTTAGGTGTGGGCTGGACTTGTTGACTTGCTTTTTACCAACAGAACCCCCTGGAAGTGATAGGATGTCCCTTCCAAGATTAGATTATTGAAAAACTGTGGCTTCTGTTTGAGCATTCCTGAGTTTGGTTATCTGTTATAGTGTTACCTAGTAGGTGCTCAATAAGTGTTTTTCTTCTCGTGAAGACCTGCAGTGCCCTCGGAATTCTCGAGCTGAGGCAAAGTCATGCCTGGAGCAGGAGGTCCACTGTGGGCCACGCAGTGAGGGGTGGAGAATTGCTACGTATATTGCAAAGCTGGGTACCCCACCACTGCTTGCTTCTTCTCCCAACAGGAGTAGTTTATAACCTACTTACCAGGCCTTAGGTATTGCAACCTCATTCTCCTTTTCTGTCTTCCACAAGGATCAACTGTGGTTTAACAGAAGTCAAGGAAAAAGTCCTCAATTCTGAGAAATTTTTGAGACTGAAGCTGCTTTGAGGACGTGCATGCCACGGAGGAGAATGGCAGTGTGTGAGGTCTGCATGTCCCTGCCCCCTCCCTTCTTTTCTTCTTTTGACCTCAACCTACAGTGTGGTGTTGCCCACAAGGTGCTCATCTCTCAGATCTTGTTCCTCTTAACAGCTCAGGCACCACCATGTTTTTCTCCAAGCGCTGCAGCAGCTCCCTCCCCTTTCCCTTACTGACAGAGCTGTCTTCATACAGTAACATCTCCTCTGCAACTTCCTTCAGAGGTACCCCATGGCCCACAATGGTCTTCCTACTTCTTAGCTGAATCTGGCTCCTCTTTACTAGTCTCACTCCACCCACATCTATTCTCTGGGTGAGGCCACATTGAAATCTTTTACGCAACTCCAGTGAGCCAAACTCTTTCTCACTGCTGAAGGCGTTTGCACACACTGACTTTTCCGCCTGGTACAGACTCCCCAGGGAACTCTGATTCACCCTTCAGCACTCTGTCTGTGTGCACAGGGTCTGCCCCAGGGAGTCCCCTGACACCCTAGGCTCACCTGCTTCCCTCCCTCAGGGCTCCAGTTCCGCTGTTGCTATTGCCTCTTTTCCTGCCACCCCTTGCTCCCAAGATGTAAGTGTTTCTAGGTAGGGCTGTCTTATTCATTGGTATAGTCTGCACTCCCACTTACATTTTTATCTTAATAATTTCTTAGAAGTACAAAGCTCCCCAGTCTTCCCAAGTAGCCCTGGGCGGGTAGGGGGCTCCCTCGCTGAGCGCTCTGTAGAGCTTGGCTGCCTCTACTCTGTCATAAGGCTTTGCAGTGCCTTTGGAGATTGGCTGACTCCTGCAGCAGCCAGTGACTCGGTTAGAACAGGCCTGCGTCTGATTCATCCCAGCGCTCTGGATGGCACCTAACCTCGGGCCAGGCACACAGCAGACATCTAATAAATGTTTATGGAATAAATGATTGAAGATGAGCAGAAGGAGGGAAAGATAAAGGTTGGAAGGAAGAAAGGCTGGCTCCACTGGAATTTCCCTTCCTTCCTTCCTTCCTCCCTTTTTTCCTTCTGATTTAATACATTGAATGCTGATAATTGGATTATTTACGGTCCTGGGTTCATTACACACTGTCATCATTAACCCATGCATGGCCCTTATTTATTTTTACATTTACTCATGATATAATTAACACCCACAAACCTACAGTCCAACCCAAGGCCCCTACATCTCCATATGTGCTCCTTATCTAGCCCATCTTTTTGTGTCCCCTTCACATATTAAGGTTTATCACTTCCTTGGATTGTGTTGTTAATACACACACACATATATGTTAGGCATATATATGTGTATATATATGCCTAAACATTATTTTATTTAGTTATAATTTTTTAAACTTTATTAAAATATGCTACACTGCATATTGTTGTCCAGGACTTGCTTTTTTGGATTAACTAGACTCATCCCTGTTGATGTGTATTACTGTGGCCCATTCACTGTCATGGCCTATAACAATAGTTCATTAGGTGAACAAACAGAATGTTAAAAAATTATTTATGACACTGTTAAAATGACAAGGAAGGCTCCACTCAGGGGTTGTAGTTGGGGAGAGACCATGCTCCACTCTGAAAACAACAAGGACAAGCAGGAATTCCTAGCCAAGGAGCAGGAGTAGGGGAGGGGTCAGTGGATAGAAAATTACTGAGAACAAACACCAGGGTAAGGGAGGATTCTGGCTAAACTGACCTAACTGCGTTCTTGCTAAAGGCCGGCCAGGGTCAGAGATGAGGAATTTGATAGGATATCGAGTGTGGTCCAATGCCAAAGGGTGGCAGATTTTCACTAAACTGACTTAGCAGGATTCTTGTTCAAGCTGGATTGTGCAAGGACAGAGGGAAGTCCAAAGTCAGGTCTGGTCAAACAGGAGCCCGATTAAAATTTGGCCAAAGGAGAGAGTCTTTATCAGCAATATATCTTCTATGCTCCACTCAAGGGGCATCTGGATCGGTTTTTAGCGTGGGGCTGTTGTGGACAGCGCTGCGGTGAACAACCTCAAACAGGTCCCTGGGTGCATCTGTGCTAATGTTTTCTTAAGTCTGTTCTTCAGAGTGGAATTGTTGATTCCACTAGCATGTGCTGGTCTATCCAAATGAAATGCTAAAAACTGTTCCACTCCTCCACATTATATGCCATCAGGGAAATACAAATTAAAACAGTGAGAAACCACTACATACCTATGAAAACAGCTGAAATCCAGAACACAACAGCATCAAATGCTAGCAAAAATGTGAGGCAACAGAAACTCTCATTCACTGGCAGTGGTTTTACAAAGTAGTACAACTACCTGGGAAGACAGTTGGATAGTTTCTTATAAAACTAAAGTACTGTTACCATATGATTTGGCAATCATGCTCCTTGGTTTTTATGGTATTTATCCAGAGGACTTGAAAACTGGAGTCTACACAAAACCTGCCCGTGGATATTTACAGCAGCTTTAATCGTAATGATTAAAACTGGGAAGCAACCAAAATGTCCTTCAATAGATGAATGGATAAATAAACTATGGTACATCCAGAGAATGGAATATCTTTCAGCACTAAAAAGGAATGAGATATCAAGCTATATGAAGACGTGGAGGAACCTACTGCATATTACTAAGAGAAAAAAGCCAGTCAGAAAAGGCTACACACTGTATAAATACAACTATGAGATTCTGGAGAAGGCAAAACTATGGAGACAATAAAAAGGCCAGTGGTTTCCCCAGGGCTGGGGGCAGGGAGGGATGAATAGGAAACAAGATTTTTAAGGCAACGAAACCACTTTACACATTCCCCATCTTGATGCCCTTTACTCCTTAGATTATTAGAGCTAATGGGCCCAGGGGTCTCTGAAACACACCTAAGTTAGTCTGCAGTAAGAAAGAAGACAGGTGAGACTCAGTGACAAAGACACTCAAACTCACCAGTGAACTTGGTGCAGGACAAGATGTTAAGAACACACACATGCATGTGTACGTGCACACGTGCACACGAACACGCATACCTCCATCCAGCTGTCTGAAGGGTCTTATTTTCATAAAATGCCTGGGTACATGGTGATGAGGTGGTGAGATGGGAGGGGCAGATCATGGTGGGGTCACACCACAGGACTTTAAAATTTTAATTAATTTCTATAATCCTCATTTCTTTTTTATGTAAAATGGGACCGTAATGTCTACCATGCGCAGTTATGAGGATTAAAGGGGGTGATTCTGTAAAGGCTTGTTCCTCAAGTTGTGAACTTGCACGAGTTATCAAATGTCTGGGAGCTGAGCTTCCATTCTGTGAAGTGGAAATAACCAAGTGCCTTTCTCTAGTGGCATTTGTCCCTTTTGGACTTCAAGCAGCCAAACTGACTTCCTCTGCGTGAAGAACTCCCCACCACACGCATCTGGGTAGGAAGCAGAGTCACATCTCACTGATGGGCAAAAAGCCCAGTGCTTGGTCTTGGCTCTCAAATCTCTTGCAAACTGTCTTCACATTTTGTTTTGGGTAAAATCAACCAAACTACCCCCCTTCATTTCCCAGCCTCCCTTGCCTCTGGATGTGGATGTGATAGGGAGACCTCTGCCAAGGGAGGTCTGTGGGGAAATGCCCTGGGCCTAGGTGGTCCATTCTGGCTGGTACTTCTGGGGCAGTAGAGGCAGCTCTCTTCTGGAACTGGGGCAAGAGTGGCAGCTTCCTGATCTCAGCTGTGGCAGCATCTTCCTGACCAGGCTGGTTCTGCAGTGCATTTACAGACATGTTTCTGAAAACTCAGTCCAGAGCCTAGTTTTCGACATCCCAATGAGTCTGTGAGCTTTACTGTGTCCCCGCCTACATGAAGGAAGTAGAGTGGATCTGTTGTTGGCCGCCAGGTACCCTTTCTGTCCTGATCCCTTTTCTAGTCTTCCTGACAGCTTAGCCAATCAGAACCTCCCTCTTGGGTCTTCAAAGCTAGAAGGAGGCACTCAAAAAAGCAAGGACCAGGAATTTATGCTGATGGGGGTGGGGTTGACCGCAGCAACCCCCAGGCCCCACGGACAGCATAGCAGTGGTGCCCATCCCCACGTCTGGTGATTGGCTGGGAGGGGCATTGGTGTCCTCAACGACTGGGTTTGGGGTGTGACTCCAGCTGTGGTTCTGCTGCACTAAATTTGTGGCTGATTTTGTTGTTCCTGCCTCCTTTTTTCTGGGTCTGGTTCTCCAACCTTCCCAGTCCTTCTGTAATTTCCACACTTCCTTTCTTTTTGTTCCTACTGTGAATACCATTGATTGAGTTTTCACTGTGGAGCTAGCTTTGCATTTCTGGCATAAGTTCACTTGGTCTTTTTTTTTAAAAAAGATTTTATTTATCTTTGGAGAGGAAGGGAAGGAGAGAGGGAGAGAAAGAAATATCACTGTGTGGTTGCCTCTCGTGAGTCCTCTGCTGGGAACTGGCCTGCAACCCAGGCATGTGCCCTGACTGGGAATCAAACCGCGATCGTGTGGTTCGCAGGGCCATGTTCAATCCACTGAACTACACCAGCCAGGGCAGTTTCACTTGGTCTTGATTTATTATTCTTTTAATACCTTGTTGGATTCCATATGCATCTGTGTTTATAAGGGATATTGGTCTGTACTTTTCTTGTAATAACTTTTCCTGGGTTTGGCATCAAACAAATGCTGGTCTTCAAGAATGAGTTAAGAAGTATATCTTTTTGCCCTGGCTGGTGTAGCTCAGTGGATTGAGCGCGGCCTGTGAACCAAGGGATCGCCTGTTCGATTCCTGGTCAGGGCACGTGCCTGGGTTGCAGGCCTGGTCCCCAGTGGGGGCCATGTAGGAGGCCACACATTGATGTTTCTCTGACTCTGTCCCTGTCTCAAAATGAATAAAATCTTTTTAAAAAAAGAAGTATATATTTTTTTCTATTTTCTGGAAGAGTTTTTGTAGAACTGGTTATTATTTTCTCCTTAAATGTTTCACAAAGTTCTCCAGTGGAGTAATCTGGCCCTGAAATTTTCTTTGTGAGGAGGTTTTTAAATAGAAATTCAATTTCTTTAATAGATATAGAGCTATTCTGATCATCTGTTTCTTAGTGAGCTTTGGTTAATTATTTCTTTTAAGAAATTTACTAATTTCATCTAATTATTGGACATATGAGCATTAGGTTGTCCATAATATTTTCTTGTTATCCTTTTACTGTACGTGGAATCTGTAGTGATGCCTCCTCTGATTTCTGATACTGGTAATTTGGGTCTCTCTCACTCTCTGCCTGTTTAGTCTGGTGAGCAGTTTATCAATTTTATTGATATTCTCAAAGAATAAGCATTTGGATTTTTTGTTTTTACTTTATTGATATTTGCTCTGATCTTTACATTCACCTTTGAGTTGCTATGTCCCTTTATGAAATGACCTTCTTTCTGCCTGTTAATACTCACCTCTCTGAAATCTCTTTTGCTTGATATTATTATATTCACTCTAGGTTTATTTTTAAATGTGTTAGCATTATGTATTTTTCCCCATCATTTTATTTGTAACCTATATGAATCTTTGATTTAAAATAGGTCTTGTCCAGGTAGCATAGAGTTGTGACTTTGTTCTATTACCTGATTGGGTAATCTCTGCCTTTCGATAATGGTATTTAAGCTGTTCCATTTCGTGTGATCATTTGTATGGTTGGGTTTAAATCTACCCGTTTACTATTTGTTTTGTATCTGTTCCAGTTGTTCATTTCCCCTCTTTTTCTATCTTCTTCTTTATTGTGTTTTATAAGTTCCTTTTGTTTCCTCTGTTGGTTTTTGGCTGTACCTCACTGTTGTGTTATTTTAGAGGTTGCTTTGGGGTTCAGAGTGCACATCTTTAACTCGTCCCAATCCGCCTTTAAGTAGCGTTGTACCTGGTTCACCTCTCGTAGAAGGATTTGACCACAGCGTTTTCATGTCTCCCTCTTGGCCTTCATGTGTAGCCATCATATATTTCACTCCTGCCATACGTTTTACATAGATTGTAAAACCCTTACTGCACTTTTATTTTTGCTCTAAACATTTGATGATCTTTTAAAGATATTTAAATAGTAATTTGTCATTGTATTTACCCACACAGCTACCATTTCAAATACTTTTCATTCCTTCTGCCTGAAGGATTTCCTTGAAACTTTTCTTATAGTGCAGATCTGATGATGATGAGTTATTCAGCTTTTGTATGTCTGAAAGAATCTTACTCACCTTCACTTTTGAAAGACTTTCTCTTGGGCCCTGGCTGGTGTGGCTCAGTGGATTGAGCACCAGCCTGCGGACAAAAGGGTTGCTGGTTTTATTCCTGGTCAGGGCACACGCCTGGGTTGCTGGCTGAGTTTCCAGCTGGGGGTATGTGAAAGGCAACCACGTGATGTTTTTCTTTCACACTGATGTTTCTCTTCCTCTCTCTCTGTAAAAATAAGTAAAATCTTTTCAAAATTTTCTCTCGGTAAAGAATTTTAGGTTGAGAGATTTTATTATTTTTTTTCATTTCAGCACTTTAGAGATGTTGCTGCTGGTGTTTTAGCTTAAATTTTTTCTGACAAAAAATCCATAGTCATCTCATCTTTGTTATTCTGTAGGTAATATGTTCCCTCCTCCCTCCAAGCCACTTTTAACATTTTTCTTTATCAGTGGTTTCAATCAATTTGATTATGATGTGCCTTGCTGTAGTTTTTTTATATTTCTTGTGCTTGGGTTTTGTTGAGCTTTTTATTTTTATTTATTTCTTTACTTTATTTATTTGTTTATTTATTTATTTATAGACAGGGGGTGGGGAGCGAGAAAGAGGGGGAAGGAGAAAGAGAGGGAGAGAAACATCAATGTGTGTTTGCCTATTGTGCACCTCCTACTGGGGACCTGGCCCACAACCCAGGCATGTGACCTGACTGAGAATGGAACCAGTGACCCTTTGGTTTGCAGGCTTGTGCTCAAGCCACTGAGCCGTACCAGCCAGGGACTCATTGAGCTTTTTAGATCTGTGGTTTAAAGTTTCATCATATTGAGAAATTTCTTCAGCCATTACTTCTTCAAATATTTTCCTGACCCCTCCATTTCCTTCAAAGACTCCAATTTCACATACATAGCCACATGAAATTGTCCTGCGACTCGTTATTACTCTGTTCATTTCTTTCATCTGTTTTATCTCTGTGCTTCATTTTCAACAGTTTCTATTTTTATGTCTTCAACTTCACTAATCCTTCCTTTGCTACATCTAACCTGCAATTAATCCCATACAGTGTACGTTCATCTCAGATACTGTAGTTTTTATCTCTGGAGATTCAACTTGGGCATTTTTTTATATCTCCCATGTCTTTAACATATGCTGTCTTTTCTCTAGTGTATGGAACATATGGAATATAGTCATAGTGCTTTTAAAATGTCCTTGTCTACTTATCCTATTATCTGTGTCATTTCCTGGTTAGTGTCCATGGATCAATTTTTCCCCTCACTTTGAGTTGCGTGTACCTGCTTCTTTGCATGCCTGGTAATCTTCTCCCACTGTGGAGCAAGACCTTTTTGAGTACTGTTTGCTGTCCAACTGGCTGGTGAGAATAGGCAGTTTCTTGTTCTAGATGTGCTCCAGCGATCGTTCCCTCTAGCCTTTTCAGTAGTTATTTCCATGCCTTGGATAGTTTCCTCTTCCACACACTGATCTTGACTTAGCTGAATCCTTTGGGGGGACACCTTTGCAAATCTCCGTGGTCCTCTTTCTGTGTAGCTTTCCTTTCAGTATTCTGCCCTGCAAATTTTCATCAACTTGGCCTCCCACTCCTAGCTTCATGGTCCTAAGTCAAGGCAATCCCCATGCTCTGTCTGGCTTCCCCCTTTTTCTGTGCCACCTCCTGGAAACTCTCTAGGCTTAAGCTGGGTCAACTTTTGTTTCCCACCTCTTAGAGATCACTGCCTTTCACTGCCTATGGTCTAATGTCTTGAGAATCATTGTTTTATATATTTTGTGTGGTGTTTCAGTTCTTTCAGGTGGGAGGAAACATCCAGATTTTGTTCCATCTTGGTTGGAAGCAAAGCCTTCCTTTTGCACTTCCTTTTGTACACAGAGTAATTTTCTGGTGTTTATAATGGAAGTGCCTGGCTGAAACACTACCTTACATAACTAATGTGAGGATTAAATGAGAGAACATATGTAAATGCTCAGAACAGCACCAACGCAGAGCAAGTGTTCAATTAATGTTGATGTACAAGTCAGCTTTTGCTGTAGCAACAAAAATCCTCCACATCTGAGTGACTTATGATAATAAACATTACTAGCTCATGGGTGTGCTGGTCTGTTTGTTCTGCTTAACTGTTTGTCATGGCTCAGCTGTGGTTGGCTTACCTTGAGCACCAGGCGTTCTCATTCTGGGACCTAGGTTGACAGTCACATTATCTGAGAAGAGGATGAGGCCAAATACACCACTGAAATTCATTTGATGTTTCTGCTCTGATGTGGTGCCTATGGCATCCTCTCATATTCCACTGGCCAAAGCAGCTCAGATGGCCCTTCTGAGAATCAGTGGGCTGCTGCTGTACTTGTCCACAGAGAGTCCTGGCACAGAAAAAACGTATGATTCTTCTACGGAAGAGGGAGCTGATCATTGAGAACAATAACACAATTTACTGAAGCTGGTGATTGTTTATTAACAACCTTTTCTACAAGTAAATTTCCTTGCACATTTTTGTTTAAAGCAATGCTTTAGGAGTCCTGAGGTGAACACATCTCTGTCCATTAGCATTTTCTTTATCCTACACATATACTTGTCCTCATTTGGTTTGTTATTGCCTGTGCACTCTGATTACTTTGGAAGGAAGGACAGGTCATTCATGGCAGGCTGGAAGGCCATTGAGACAGGTCCTTGGTGAGAACAGGCAGTTAGAGGAAAATACAGTATCGCTGATCCGGGCTTTGGGTGTGTAACTGAACGACTGTGTTCAGTCTTCAATGCACCACTTCTACTTTAGTTGCCCAGGTCTTCATTGTTTATCATCTGTGCAGGAGACAAGGCCTGGAGGCCAAAGCTCCCATGACGTATTTGAAAAAATCAGCCCATCCTTGGAGTGCGCTAGCCACCTCCCTTCTTCATCCAGGAATTTACGCTGCCCACCTCAGCCTGGATGGCTCTGCCCTCCACTGAATCTAAAGAGCCTTTATTTTAAGATATTTCACTTGGCTGATGTGTGATAGATTTTCTGTTATGTTAATGAACTACCATGTGGTTCGAGGATGAAGGAACTCAGATTTTCTAAGCATCTTCTCCGTGCCAGGTCCCTTATATGTAGAGGCTATTCTGAACCTCACAGTGACCTGATGCTGTAGGTACTGTGGCTCAGTTTTACAGGTGTGGAAATAGAGGTGCAGAGCGGTTAAGTCACTATTCAAAGTCACATAGTTAGTAAGTGGTAGAGCTGGGATTTGAACCTAGGTCTGTCTGCTTTGCATTATGTTTATATTGGGTCCTTAGTGGGATTTTATGTTCCTGGAGAACAGAGACTGCATCTTACACTTCTTTGCATCATCCACAAAATCTAATTCATACAGTGGGCACTGGATGGGTGTTTTAAAACATGTATAACGTTTTCTTTATGAAGAGAGAAGTGGGTGACTTATTGTTCCTCGAGTCTGGAAAGAAATAAAGAAATACCGGGTGTGGCGCTGGAAGAAGCATTGCTCCTCTTGGCTCTCGTTCCTCTGGTTGTCTAATCCTCAGAGCTGGCTGCTGGTGTATTAGGCTGAGGCCACGGTGGGGCTGAAAGGATGGATATACAGATAAGCAGGGCTTTGTCAGGGCACAAAAGTAAATCTGTGGAGGTTGCAGAGGGAGAAGGAAACTCATACTTAACGTGTGTCTGTGTACTTGGCTTTCCTCATTCATGATCTCATGAAAGGCATGCTGTTGTATTTTACAGTGTCAGGATTTCTCACTCCTATTGAGCAGGGCAGCATCCATCATGTGGCAATAAATAACAGAGCTGAGTCTGAGCACAGGTCTGGGTGGCTCCAAAGCCCAGACTGCTGCTGCTACGCCCCACTACAGACACGGGAAGCACCCCTCTGTGGAGAGGCAGCCGGGTCAAGCCATCACTGGGAATGGCAGGCCTCAGCGCATGGGGAATTCATAACTGAGAATATATTCCATCCATACGAATGGCAGTTACCCACTTCTCACTATCTGATCTATTGCCACTTGGGACTCTTTCGTCTGCTATTACCTGTGTGGTAGTCAAGCATTTCATTTTTTTTCATTGAATTATCTCATTATATCCTTGACACAGTCTCTCATTCTATAGGGAAATAAAGTGGTTTAAGATGAAAACTGCCATTATAATGCCATCTATTAAAAGGATCTGGGAGTCTTGTAGCATTAAAAGGAATTTGTAATTGCCAATTAAAGAAAAGCATGCTATTGGCTAAAACCATTGATTGGAAGTAAATTAGAAAAAATTCTCTGAGAAACATCAAAAACAGGCTCACACCCTTTCTGCTAGAGCCAAAGTGATCTGTGTGAGGCTCAGAGAGGTTAATAACATTCCTAAGGTCACAGAGCCAGTATTCTCCAGACACTGGAGAATGCACATCTGAAATGTATTATCTAGGCAGCTGGTGCAGACTAGAGTGCAGGATTCCAAGAGTGCTCAGCTGACTATGGGCAACACACCCCTAGTAGGTTTCCCTGGTTCAGGCTTTTACCATCTCTCCCCTGGACTTAGTGGTCTAGGCTCCTCTTCCTCACTTCATTCCCTTCTCACAGATTTCTCCCGATAACCCCCAAAGTAACAGTAGCAACCACTACGGAGTGCCCACCAAAAAGTCTCTATGGCTCCCTCATCCCTTTTATGTTAACAGAATGATCGCTTTAGGTCATTATCAATGTACCGTGCCTTGGAGACCAATCCTGACAGGTTTCAGCCATTCCTGACGACTGAATGAATAAATGAGTAAGTCTTGTATTTGACTTAATTGATTTGGTTGTCTATAGTGGTATGAACATAGAAATTCTAAAACCACTTTCTACATTTCTAGATTTGAACGAGTAAGTGAATATAGTAATGTTGCCAGGCACTGGAGTTCTCACTGTGGAAGAAAGAAGATATAACCATAAAATGTGGCAAAGCAAGTAAAACCTTACAGAGCTGGATTGGAATAGAGATACTGGCATTTCTAGCTTTGTCCAGTGAAAGGACCTTGGAGCACTGACTCTTTAGCACATGATTCTGTGTTTCTAAAAAGCAGTCTTTGCTAGGAAGAACCAAGAATGCTTGAAGAAATGGTTGATTCAAGAGCTTGGGCAGGGAAAGTACCAGATGAGTCTGGAACGCCATCTGTGACAGAAGGTAAAAGATGATAGCAACACATCAAAAGTACATAGGAGACACCTGAAGCCGCTAAACATTCAAATACATGACAGTAATGAATCATAATCAACTGAATATACTAAGAATCCATAAGTCCATATGAATAAGTCCTTTCATCCATAAAGGACAGCTCTTCCCTACTGTAGAATGCCAACTAGTGAATGCAGGAGAAATGGAGATATTATAAGATCACCATCCTAGTAAGAGAGCCAGGCAAGAATCATCATCAAGGGGTGCCTAAATATGTGGGTGAGAGTCCACTGAGGAACAGGCTGTTGACAGATTCCATAATCTCTCCACAAAAATCATTATTAATTAGAAAAAGAAAAACCGGAAACTTGACAGGCACCGTTTTAACAAAATGACTGATGTTAATGTTACCAGTCATGGGACAAATCAGCATCACTGGTTCCCTGATGTGTCGCCCTGAGAAGAACACAACATCATTTCTGTGCTGTTCTAGCCAAAAGGACATAACCTAAAGCTAATAATGAGAAAATATCAGACACACCCAGGTTCGGGGGATTTTACAGAACAATTGGCATGACTGTAATTCTTGAAAATGTCCAAGTTATGAAAAAAAAAGAAAAGGATGAAGACTCAACGAAAGAGACCTGGGAACTAATTTAACATATGACTCTTGATTGGGTCCCAGGCCAGAAAAGGATTCGCTATAAATGATAGTATTTGGACAATTGGAATATGAGAATAGTAGTTGTCAATGTTAAAATTCCTATCATACTGTGGATATGTAAAATAATTCTTTGTTTTTAGGAAACATATAAAAAGTATTTAGGGGTAAAGAAGCATGATGCATGCAAGTTATTCTCAACTAGTTCAGAAGAATGATAAAGCAAACATGGCACAATGTTAAAAATTGGTGAATTATAGCACCATAGAGACAGCCACAAATTTTTTTTTACTCTTCTGATTGGGAGAGGAAAATGATTTCTCACCTTCAAATCTTACCTGGCCTTCCTGACTTGTTTGACCTCTAGGATGCAGGGAAAGTGATGCTCTGAAACTTTCAAGGCTATGTCACGAGAAGGCTTGCACTTTCAACCTGAGTAAGCCTTTAAAAGCTTTCTCTGGGGTCTTTGACTGCTATAGGATGTCCAGCTCTCTGACACTGCCACATGGCTAAGCATACCGACAAGATAGGTGCTCCTGTGGACACTTCCAGACATCCTCACCATGGTGCCAGATATGTGAGGTACAGCTCTCTCAGGTTCTCCAGAGCAGTCCACCCACCAGTTGATGCCGGTCTGTGATCTTGGTCAGTGCCACATAGAACAGAATCCACCTCGCCGAGCTCTGCCCAAACTCTCAACACAGAAAATCATGATATACGATATAATGGTGGTAGTTTTAAGCCATCAAGTTTTGGGGTAGTTTTCATACAAAAATAAATAACCAGAAGTAGGCGATACATAAAAAGGACATTCTTTGTGGTGTTCTTGCAACTTTCCTGTAAGGTTGATATTATTGTCATTGTTATTTTTATTTTTATTCTCACCCAAGTGTGTATATATATATATATATATATATATATATATATATTGATTTTAGAGAGAAGGGAGGGGGAGATAGAGAGAGGGAGAGAAACATCAAAGTGAGAGAGAAACATTGATTGGTTGCCTCTCATATGTGCCCTCGCTGGGGACTGAACCCACAACCCAGGCATGTGCCCTGATGGGAATCGAACCTGTGACCTTCTGGTCTACAGGATGATGTTCCAGTCAACTGAGCCACACTGGCCAGGACAGGTTAATATTACTTCAAATTAAAAGAAAAAAATTAGGGTGATACACTAATGGTTGAAACAGGAGGATATTTCTGCTTAAATCAAAAGCTCTTTTTCTCAGCAGGAAAGTCACTCGACAGTTCCTTCAATCTGGGCCATCCTCTAGACACAAGCTGAGTGAAACGCTGTGAGTCAAGACTTGGAGGGGTTTGCTGAGCTTTAATCATCAATGTGGAAGCCAAGACACTTGAAGTGGGAAGATGCCCCTCAGAACGACTGAACTCTGTGCCCCATTGCCATGGATACAGTTACTTCCTCTCCCCGGATATCTTAGAGGTACTTCAGCTCAACAGGGCCTAACCCTAACTCCCTATCTCACCAGCTTGAGCCTCAACCCTCACCAAAGCAAGCGAGCAACAAACAATAGATAAATAACCAGCTCTCCCTTACTGTTTCTATGTCAGAGAGTGGCTCCTCCATTCCATTCCCTTATCCAAGCCAGCAATCTGGGAGTCACCTTGACACCCCTCTCTCCCTGTTATTTCCCATCACCAGTTCGTTGGTTTTGCCTCCTGACAGCTCTCCCATTTGTCTCCTTCAAGCTAAGCTACCATGGCCTCTCACATTCTAATCATTCTCCATGTACTTCATCTTGCCGCCAGCCTCCAAAATGGTCTCCAGTTCTCCATGTAGCAGCCCCATTTGAAACACCAATCAGACCGTATCTCTTCCATGCTTAAAGCCATTCAAGGCTTCCTTTTGTTCTTAGACTTCCTACAGGAAGCCATAAAGAAAAAAATTCATTTTAACTAGGAAAAATCAATAAGACTCTTGGAGGCAAAAAAAAAACAAACAAAAAACCACCCCACATATAAATTACCATAAAGCAAGCAAAATGATAACAAATTGTAAGAAAATATTGAGTTGGCCAAAAAGTTCACTTTTTTTTGCACAGTGGCTCCAGTAGTGCACAGTTGTCTTTAACCTCATTTGAAACAATTTTCTTAGACTGTGTTGTGACAGCTGTCCTATCAGCGTGCATTTAAAAAAACCTTATCAAAACTGGTAAATTTTTGTATAGCCATTTTAATATTGAAGATGGAAGAAAATAAGCAATGTTTTCAGCACATTGTGCTTTATTATCTTAGGAAAGGTAAAAATGCAAATGAAACACACAAAAAATATTTGTGCAGTGTATGGAGAAGGTGCCATGACTGATTGAATGTGTCAAAAGTGGTTTGTGAAGTTTTGTGCTGGAGATTTCTTGCTGGACAATGCTCCACAGTCGGGTAGACCAGTTGAAGTTGATAGTGATCAAATCAATACATTAATTGAGGACAATCAACATTCTACCAAGTGGGAGATAGCCAACATACTCAAAATATTCAAATCAAGTGTTGATAATTATTTGCACGCGAGCTTGGTTATGTTAATTGTTTTGATGTCTGGGTTTCACATAAGTGAAGAAAACCTTCTTCACCATATTTCTGCATGTGATTCTTTACTTAAACGTAATGAAAATGTTCCATTTTTGGAACAAATTGTGACAGGTGATGAAAAGTGGATACTCTACAATAATGTAGAATGAAAGAGATCATGGGGCAGCTGAAATGAGCCACCATCAACCACACCAAAGGCCGATCTTTGTCAAAGAAGGAGATGTTGTGTATGTGGTGGGATTGGAAGGGGGTCCTCTTCGAATCTCTTATGAGCTCCTTCCAGAAAAACTGAACGCTTAATTCCAACAAGTGCTGCTCCCAATTAGACCAACTGAAAGCAGCACTCAAAGCAAAGCATCCGGAATTAGTCAACAGAAAACGCAAAATCTTCCATCAGGATAACACAAGACCTCAGGTTTCTTTGAAGACCAGGCAAAAACTCTTACAGCTTGTCTGGGAAGTTCTGACTCATCCATCATATTCACCAGACACTGCACCTTTGGATTTCCATTTATTTTGGTCTTTAAAAAATTCTCTTAAGGGAAACAATTTCAATTCCCTGGAAGACTACAAAAGGCACTTGGAACAGTTCTTTGCTCAAGAAGATAAAAAGTTTTAGGAAGATGGAATTATGAAGTTGACTGAAAGATGGCGGAAGGTAGTGGAACAAAATGGTGAATACATTGTTCAGTAAAGTTATCAGTGAAAATGAAAAAGAAAAAATCTTTTTACCTAAAGTAGAATGAACTTTTTGGCCAACCCAATATTTATAGCACCACATGACTGAGAGTTTTAGTCCTCGTTATATACAAAGACCTAACAAATCAACAAAAAAATTATCACTATCCAACAGCAAAATCATAAGAATTCAGTTCACAGTAAAGGAGAAAATTGACATAAAATTCACACAAAGAAACACGCTCACCTGCTCTCATAATTAAATGAATAAAACTGAGAAACCAGCAAAAGGGTTGCTGTCATGTTGGCAGAGATTAAAAGCTCTGAAGTCACACAGTGCTGATGAAGGTGTACAGAGACAGGCGATCTCCTGTGTGGTTTGTACAGTCAAGGCTTTTTAATGCCCTCGCAGATCTCAGGCACTCTGACTTTCGGAAGCCATGCTTCACATAAAATATATTAAAACATACATGCATCCTATGTTAAGTATAATTTTTCTTGATTTTGGACTATTAAAAGAGTTTTTATAATTTTTGCCTTTGAAATTACTTGGCTATAAGGAATTCTTATGATAGGCTATTTAACTTGTGATAGGTTATTTCTCAACAGTTATTAGACATATTGTGAATTCTTGCAAAATGGACAAAATACATAACCTACTAATTGTTATTCAAATATAATCAGCGTTTTTATGAATGAGAACATTGCAAGTAATACATTATAGAGATATTTAATTAAATATTTATCGATCTCAGATGAGCAGTTTCCCTTTGTGTCAGGAAGTGAATACACACAGTTCAGTGCTCCAACCTTTCCTAGGCCCCTGAGGCTAAGCTATGCCTATAGAACATTTTCACAGGGAAAGGGCCTTGGGCAAACATCTCTGGAGGCCAACTGGGCCATGTCTCTCAAAATGACACAAATGCACACTTTTTCACAAAGGAATTCCACTGAAGTGAATTTATTCCACACATCTACACACTCATGGGCCCAAATGTGTCTTTGTGAGAGTGTTTCTGGCCACAGTGTTTGTAATAATAAACAACAGAAGGAACTTAAAATATCCGTTAATATGGAGTGAGTAACACAAGCTGGCACATCCACGTACTGGAATGCTGGGAAGCCGCTGGAAAAAAACTGATGCTTAGCCAACTTCGCCATCGTGGAAAAGTCCCTTCAAGTTTCCTTTTATAGAAGAAGCTGTATGTTCTTACATACGTGTGTGCATTTATGAAATAGTTCTGGAAACATATATGGGAAACCTTGACAGTGGTTATCTTTATGGACTAGGGCAGAGGTGGGGAGGCACTGAATTTTCTTTGAATGTGATCCATGAGTTATTTTTCATAATGACCTAACAAAGGGGTAAGAAGAGGGAGTACAGAAAAGAAGGAGAAGCTAAAACACATTTCTAAACTGGACTACAGTGTTGCATGATCAGGACCCCGCCCTCTCAGGCATTATCTTGTGCTCCTTGCCTTCATTGTTAAAGGTCTGGCTCACCCATCTGCTCTCAGCTCTTCAGATCTCCAGTTCTCCCTCCCATGCCTGGCTCTTTGCACCTGCTGTTCCTTCCGCCGGGAACGGCCCCCCTGCACACACACTTAGTTAGCATTTACTCCTCTTTCCAATGACATCTCACTGCTGAGGGAAGCCTTCCCTGATCACCCAGGCTGGGCCAGCCTCCCTGTTGTGCACTCTCGTAGCACCCTAGGCTTTTTTATGCATGACATTAATCACAGTTTAAAATTCTATACCTGTACATTGTTGTTTCACATCTGGCTCCTTTAATAAATTGCTGATAATCACATCCCTGACATCCAGCACCTGGTCCAACATATGAGGTGCTCCTTAAATATTTAATGAGTAAATGAATCAACTAGAGAGGAAGTGGGGAACAGTCTCCCATCATGGAAGGGCAGGACATTGTTTTTTCAACATGGGTTAGGTTCTTCCCACCCAACAGCCTTATGATTTGAGCTTACAACTTTGCCTTCATCACAGAAAAGTAGTCTGCAAAGGGCTTCCCTCAGCACTGTCGGAACACACAAGAATGAACACTTTCTTGTGGAGAAGTAGAAGAGGCGGCAATGGGCTTTGTTTAAGTGATTTTAGATTTTTGTGGATGTCATGGTTGTTAAAACAACAAAATAAATGCCTATTTCATATTGGCCAATATTTTGTTACACATGTCAAACAGCCTTAATATGAATTTACAAGGAGCAACTATGTAGACACAACAAAGGTAAAAGAAGATTTCCACTGCTAATATGGCTGACATATTTTAATTTTTCTCCCAGAGAAAACAGTATAAACTTTGGATAAACTTACCCCTGTGCCCAGATGACCTGGTTACACTGAAGAATGAACAAAGGCAGATTCCCGATGGGAGTCAACATTTGAAAAATATGGATCACACAGGTGAGTTACTCAAATTTATCAATGGCTTTTAGCCTTAAACTAAACCTTAGTCAGTACCACAAAGGCTAGAAAACCTGCATATTTTCACCTAAAAAGGTAGAGGACCGTTCAGGGCAACTATGGCCACTGAAAAGTGAAGGAGACCCTGTACAGGAGAGAGCCAAAGAGAGAAAGTCCTAAATTTGTGCATAATCTGCACTCCAACCTCTGTAACCCTCCATCTATGCACCTCCAGGGCAGGGCATGAGCAGCCTAGGAACAAAGGAGTGAACCGAGATTTGAGATGCTGCCAAAAGAAAGAATTTGCAGTTGCAATCCAACAAAAGTAATTGAGTACTAAGAAAAGCAAACATACATACAAAGCAGAATCTTGAATCTTCACAACATGTAATTGTCACATGGGGATACAACCCAAAATTGTTTGACTTGTGAAGATTGGGAAAATTTGTCCCCTCATCAAGAAAAAAGAAAATCAACAAACCAACCTTGAGATAACTCAGATGTTCAAATGAGCATTTAAGGATTTTGAAGCAGCTGTTGTAATTATACTTTTATACTATAATTCTACACAAGCTCTTCCAGAAAGTAGAAGAGAAGGAAATACTTTCCAACTCATTCTATGAATCTAGCATTACCCTGGCACCAAAGACATGGCAAGAAAGGAAGTCACAGACCAACGTGAATATGGGTGCAAACATGCCTTTAAAAATTTAGTAAATTTAACTGTATATTAAAGAAAGTGATACATTATGACTAAGTGGGGTTTATCTCAGGAATGCAAGATTTACTCAGCCTACACAAGTTGATCAATGGAATTCATGGCATCAACAGACAAACTCCGTGATCATGTCAACAGACACACACACACAAAAAGCTTCTGACATAATTCAATTCTCATCTGTGATAATTTTCAGCAAACGAGGAATATAAAGGAATAAAGGGAAATTTCTCATCCTGACAAAGGGCATCTGCTAAACACTGCAGCTGAACACATGCTCATTGGCAATAGACTGAAGGCGTTCCCCCCGAATGGAGACAAGGACGCTCGCTTTCATCATTCCTCTCCAGCATCACGCTGGGGATTCTCACAAGAACAATGAGGTAAAAAACAGGAATGAAAGGCATTTAAATAGGAAAGAAAGAAATAAAACTGTCTTTATTCATCAACAATATGATCATCTAGGCAACCAATTTCAAAGATTCAACCAAAAAAGCTATCAAGAACATTGCATGTAGTGATATAGAAGACAAAAAAGTCGACATACAAAAATCAATTGTGTTTTTATATACTTTCAATGAGCAACTGTAAATTAAAATTTATAAAATGGTGTCATTTATAATATCATAAAACCCAAAATACATAGCAATAAGTTTTTAAGTATGTGTAAGATCTACATGAAAGAAATCAAACAGGACTTAAATATAAATAAATGAACAGATCTACCATGTTCATAAGTCACAAGACCTATTATTAAGATGTCAGGTCCCCCAAATTGATACACAGACTCAACACAATCCCAGTCAGTATTCTAGGAGGCTCTTTAACATTGATGAGCTGGTTCTAGAATTAATATGGAAAAAGAAAAGCATTGATAATAAGCAAACTGTTTGAAAAGACAAATTAAGTTGAAGGATTCAAATTACCTGGTTTAATAACCCTTAAAGATGTAATAATAAATAAGCAATACTGTGGCCCTGGCATAACAGTAGACATATATAGATCAATGGAAGAGAGTAGAGCCCAGAAACAGACCCACTCATTTGTTATCAATCATTTTTCAACAAAGGTGCTTAGGTAGCTCAATGGAGAAAACAGTCTTTTCAAAAAAAGAAACTTGATCTTAAACTTGTACCACATATAAAAAAAATTTAATTCAAAATGAATCATAGAGGTAATGTAAAATGTTTCTGACCTTAGATTTAGGCAAATATTTCTTAGAAAGAACACAAAAAAATATGAACCTTACAAAGAAAGTTGGTAAGTTGGATTTCCTCAAAACAAAAAGGTTTCTGTTGTTTGAAAGGCTGTTAAAGTTATAAAAAGACAAGCCACAATGGGGAGAAATAAGTGCCAAACATATATGTGGTAGGGGATTTGTACCCAGAACCTATGAAGAACTCTCACAGCTCAATAATAAGAAAACAAACAAGGGGGACCTCCGGCCAAGATGGAGGCATAGGTGGAAACACTGTGCCTCCTCGCACAACCAAGTTTAAAGACAACAAAGTTTTAGCAACAAAAACGCAGCCAAAACACAGAAAATTGAACTGTACGGAAGTCCGACAACAATGAACCCTTCAGCCAGACTGGTAAGAGGAGTGGAGTCAGCGGCAGAACAGGGGCGGGCAGAAGAGATTGGCTGGACCAGGAGCCTAGGCAGCGGTCAGCAGATCCCAGGTGTGGGGTGGCAATGGGTGGACCCAGTGAGAGTGCAAGGCAGCTGGCTCACCAAGCGCAGATAAACCAAGAGAAGGAGCGAGCAGTGAGAGAGACTGCTCAGGCTAGGGCCCCAGCAATAGGAATTAGAACCTGAAAGCACCAATTGGAAAGACTTTTGGGGTCGAGGTGCCAGGAGAAGCTCCCAGGCTCACAGAGAGTTTGTTGGAGAGACCCATAGAGTCCTGGAGGGTGCACAGGCCCACACATCCAGGAGCCGGCACCAGGGGGGCCCGGTTTGCCTGTGGGAAGCAGCAGAGGGGACTGAAATCCAAAAGAGAGCCGGACAAATACCATTGCCCCTCTCTGACCCCACTCCCACATACAGCATCACAACCCAGCCACCTGGGTTGCCCCAACCCCGTGAGCACCTAAGACTCTGCCCCTCATACATAACAGGCACAAACAGACCAAAACATTATGGCTCAAGAAGAACTCAAAGCCCCAGAGCCAATAAACTCCAAGTGACCAAGAGATAGCCAACCTTTCAGATGCACAGTTCAAAACACTGGTGATCAGGATGCTCACAGAACTGGTTGATTTTAGTCACAAATTAGAGGAACAAATGAAGGTTAAACTAATTGAGGTGAAGGGAAATGCACAGGAAACCAAAAGTGATGGAATGGAAACTAGGACTCAAATCAAGGGAGTGGAGCAGAAGGAAAAAAGAAATGACCAAACAGAAAAGGATGAAGAAAAAGAATTTAAAAAAATGAGGAGAGGCTTAGGAACCTCCAAGACATCTTTAAACATTCCAAAATTTGAATTATAGGAGTACCAGAAGGGGAAGAGGAAGACCAACAAGTGGAAAAGTTATCTGAACAAATAATAAAGGGGAACTTCCCCAATCTGGCAAAGGAAATAGCCTTCTAGGAAGGCCAGGAAGCTCAGAGAGTCCCAAAGAAGTTGAACCCAAGGAGGAACATACCAAGGCACATCATAATTACATTAGCCAAGATTAAAATGAAGGAGAGAATCCTAGAAGCAGCAAGAGATAAGGGGATAGTTACCTACAAAGGAGTTCCCATCAGACTGTCAGCTGATTTATCAAAAGAGACCTTACAGGCAAGAAGGGGCTGGAAAGAGGTATTCCAAGTCATGAAATCCAAAGACCTACAACCAAGATTGCTCTATCCAGAAAAGTTTTCATTTAGAATGGAAGGACAGATAAAGTGCTTCTCGGATAAGGTCAAGTTCAAGGAGTTCATCATCACCAAGCCCTTATTATATAAAATGTTAAAGGGACTTATCTAAGAAAAAGAAGATAAAAAATATGAACAGTGAAAGGACAGCAAACTCACAGTTATTAAGAACCACACCTAAAATAAAAGCAAACTAAGAGGACAGCTAGATCAGAAGTGGAACCATAGAAATGAAAACCACATGGAGGGTTAGCAACAGAGGAGTGGGAGGAGGAGAAGAGGGGAGAAGGTACAGAGAATAAGTAGCATAGATGGTAGGTAGAAAATAGACAGGGGGGAGGGCAAGAGTAGTATGGGAAATATAGAATCTAAAGAACTTGTGACACATGGACACAAACTAAAGGGGGGGATGCTGCGGAAGGGGGTGTTCAGGGTAGATAGGAATGAAGGGGGGAATAGGACAACTGTAATGGCATAATCAATAAAACATATTTAAAAATAAATAAAGAACTAAAAATAGAAAAAAGAAAACAAGTCAGTTTAACATACGGATAATAAAATTTGTATACATACAAAAATATAGAATGTTAATAGAAGAATTACTCTATTTTATACTTGAGTGGGGTCTTAGCAGTTTTCCTTGCTGTTTGGGGGTGTGGGCTGGGAAAAGCACCAGACCAGAGGCTGGATGCAGGCACCCAGTGATCTACGTATACATTTAGATGTGGACATTCAAAGTCCCTGGGAGGTCAAGATGCTAAGATGGCTTCCTTTCTGTGGCTTGCTGTCTTTCATTTGTCTGTGTATTTTCCCCTTCTGCCCTTGGGCCTCCTCCCTGGCTCTGCCTCTAGGATGCACACTACCCCTCCTGCCCTGGCCTGTGGCCAGTTGCGCTCCCCCCTCATCTTTATGCCTTCCTCTTTGGAGCCATCACAGCCAGCACCTGCACCCTGGCCCGAGCTGCCAGCCTTTCCCCGCTTCTCTTTCTGGGGAGATCCCCGAGCCAGCCCAGAGCATGCTGGACTGCAAATGTAGCCAATTAAAGGAAATAACAGGTTTCATGGGCTCCAGACAAAAAGCAGCACCTATATAGGGGACACCTATTCTTTATATTAAAAAAAATTAAAGTATAATTTTTTATATTTTAATTTAACACCTGGTATCTCACATAAGCCTTAAGAAGGCCTGTGGAATGGAATGAGTAATACCCTCACTTCAAAGGGAGAAGACCCAGGGCTTCCTTCCCCCTGCCATCAGAATGAGGGAGCGAGTGAGCAAGCGAGCAAGGACAGCGCCTTGCTCCCAGAACACTGACACTGACGTATCACAGGAGACTGGTAAATGCTGAACTGAACGCAGGCTTTGGAACCTGAGAAACTCAGGTCTGGGCTAGTTTCCCACTTGCCAAGCTGTGTGACTTCAGGCAAGTCATTTACCTTCTCTGAGCTTTCGTTCCCTGTGCTCTGTGGTGATAATATCTGCCTCTCAGTTATTAATGATGATCAAATGCACCGGAAGGTGTAATTCTTCTACAAGGAGCTCATTTCTTTCTCAGTGAAAGTGTTACCGATCCGGGGTCCAAGGGGGGGCAATATTTGGCTCACCCAGGGATGCCAAAAACTGCTATAGAACAACAGGGGCCCCTCCCAAGGACAGTATACTAATACCTACTGGGCTCATCTGTCTGCCGCCAGAGGAAAGACATCTCTCAATGCCCGAGGTTTGTGAAAAGGAAAGGAAAGGTTTATTTAAAGCTGTACAGACTTAAAGTAGTGACCCGATGTCCCCATAAAAATATCAAAGTACTTTAGGATAACCACAGACGCCCACAGCGCTTCCTTCTCCCCCTGCCCTATTCAGGGTACCATATCTCAGGAAAAGAAGCACATGCCTGTGTTTCAGGTTGCTGGCACCGTCAGCTGTGTTGTCATCCAGGCAGGATCTCTAATTACTCCAAAGCCATGTGACACCTTCTCATGGTCTACTGGCAGAGAGTTCTTTCACCCTTCTTCCAGGCAAAGTCTCTCCTGCTTCCCAGGCCACACGGCCAAAGGGAGCATCCCAAAGCCGCGTGGTCCTCTTCTACCAAAGCTGCAGGGGTCCGCACTCGGATCAAAAGCGTGCGGCTTTCTTCTTCACCTGGCTGCAGGGGTCCCCGTTCTGGGAAAGCTCGTGGCTCTCCCTTTCACCTGGGCAAGAGGGGGGTCCTCACTCCACCCAAAACGGCGTGACTCTCTCCTCCTGGCTGCAGGGGTCTACATTCTTCCAAAACTGTGTGGCTCTCTCCTTCACCTGGGCAAAAGGAGGTCTGCACTTCAACAAAACCGAGTGGCTCTTCCCTCAATGGCTGCTGCATCTGCATTTAAATCCCCGCACCAGTCCTCCTTTGCAGCCCCATTTCCGACTCCTCCAACAATTGGTTACACCTGCCAGGACTCCCGTATCTTCCCAGCTTTACTGGGCTGCCATAGTGAGTCTGGGCAGGTGTGGCCCCATGGCGTGGAGCCAATCAATTTCAAGCTCTCATGCAGGTGCTGTAACCCAGGGGACCTGCCCCCCCAGTTACATCCTGGGTAGAAGCCACTCCCTTCTCCCTGGTTCAAAGCATGGCCACAGCTCTTTAACATATCTATGAAACCAGTTCAAGTAATAGATATGTTAAACGACCATGCCAGAGGTTAGCTGCAAAATAACTCTCAATGGCCCTGCTCCATTTGTCCCTTCCCCCAGCTGATACCTGTTGGGGGGGTAGGACATCTTAATATTTCTTGGACCCTGAGCTCTGGACCCCATTCCAAAGCCCTTTTCTGGGGCCCCCCTCTTGGCTACGCCCTGTTACAAAGGTACATCTGTTCCTTTGTAATTTTCCTTTGTGAGTATCTTTCCTTACTCATTTTATTTTGAAATATTAAAACCTAAATATCAGAAGTCTCATGTTATATATATAAATAAAAATGGAATGATCTCCCCTCAATTATTTGAAACTATTCTTTTCCTTCTCTCCATTTTCCTACATTTCTTCTTTTCTTCCCTCCCTCTTCCCCCCTAAACATAACCACATGAGTTCTCCCAGTGCTTGAGTCTTACTCAGAAAAAAAATCTACAGAAAAAAAGGCAACCTTCATGCACTATTGGTGGAAAAGTAAATTGGTGCAGCCACTAAGGAAAACAGTATGGCTTTCTATTTTCCAGAAAAAAGTAAGGAGGTTCTTTAAAAAAATTAAAAATAAAACTGCTATAAGATCTAGCAATTCCACCCCTGGAAATATATCTGAAAGATATAAAATCACTATCTCAAAGAGCTATCTGCACAGCCATGTTCACTGCAGCATTATTTACAATGGCCAAGACACGGAGACAACCTAAACGCCCATCAATGAATGGATAAAGAAGATGTTTTATATATACATATATGTATACATACACATACTTGAATATTATTCATACATAAAAAAGAAGGAAATCTTGGAACAACAACATGTCCTTGCAACAACATGGATGAATCTTGAGGACATACGCTAAGTGAAATAAGTCAGACAGAGAAATACAAATACTTTATAATGTTCCTTATAGGTGGAACCTGAGAAAGCTGAACTCACAGAAACAGAGAGTAGAATTGTGGTTTTCAGGGGGTGTGTGGGGTGGGGGTAGGAGCAATGGGGAGGATGTTGGTCAGACAGTACAAATTCCCAGCTCGAAGATGCATCAATTCTAGGAAATCTGGTGTATAGCGTGGTGACTATAATTAATAATACCGTACTGATAGTTTTTTTTTAATTTTATTTTAGATTTTATTTATTTATCTTTAGAGGGGAAGAGAAGGAAAGAGGGAGAGAAATATCAATGTATGGTTGCCTCTCATGTGTTCCCTGCAACCCAGGCATGTGTCCTGACTGGGAATCGAACCTCGATCCTTTGATTCCCAGGCCTGCGCTCAACCCACTGAGCTACACCAGCCCAGCTGCGTACTGATAGTTTTTAAGATACCACATAAAAAATGGTGATTATGTGAGAGGACGGAGGTGTTAACCAACCTAACTGTGGCAAATATTTTGCAATATCTATGTGTATGAAATCATCACATTGTATACCTTAAACTTACAGAAGTTATAGGTCAATATCTCAGTAAAGCCAGATAAGAATTGGGAAAAAATGCAATTATTGCAAGAAAAGTTATGAGAGAGAACTTGCTAGTGAACTCCACCTAAGCACGCTGTGCGGGTTGATGTCCAAAAGGGAGGTGGAGGAAGAGCCCTTCACAGGAGACAGAATTAACTTTGCATAAAGTTCTCATAAATTCAGACGCACTCGGGCCTCTGGGCCCGATTAGTCCCCACGCAGGTTCAGAACCAAGGCCTGAGGTGAATAATGAGAGAGTCTGGGGGGCCACCCCTATCCTCTGTCCCCCACATTCCTGTCCACAAAGCCCCCATTTAATATCCTCCACAAGGGCCTCCGCCATGGGCCCATCTGGGCTTGGCCATGAGGGAGAGAGGCGGCCAGACAGACACAGAGCAGAGGCCTGACCCGGGCCCCAGAAGGCGGTCCTGCATTGTTCTGAGGGCGGCCCTGGGCAGCCCCCAGGCCGGCGGAAGGGGAGCAGATGGCAGGCGGCATCCTGCAGCCAGACAGATGGTGAACAAAGGGCACACAAAGGAGGCAGAGGCACCAGAGCAGTCCCCGCGCAGGGCCCTACCGCTACCTCCAACAGGAGCTGCACCTCAGAGCATCGTGACACGGGAAAGGGAGCCGCAGCCCTGTGCGCCTGCCAGCGTGAGCTGGGACCCACCACGTTTCTTCATTTAAATTTCACAGCTGAGTTATAACTCCTGTTTTACAGACAAGGAAACTGGGGCTAAGAAATGCTTGTCCAAAGTCACCTGTCAACATGTAAACCAAGCAATCTGTTTTCCAAAGCCTGCGGTCTCCACCTACTTCACCGGCTCTTCTTATGCGGCAAATATTGAGCTCTTGGCCTCGCACACACGACTTCCAGCCGAGGTCAGAAAGAAAAAATGCTAAAATTTCTTCAATGTCTGTTATCCGGAGCCAGGAAATTCTCAACATGGGGACAAATAAATCAAGATGCCAAGTAGCTTGACTAGAGATGTTCATGTCACAAGAAACTGTGTTTTCAGATGTTTAAATGACCATCTTTAAAAAGAGAGTTTTGACCACACGCAGCTGAGCCTAAGCAACCAGTCTGAGCGACGGCGGGCCCCAGCGGGCACGTTTGCGACATCCGGAGGGAGCCTCCGCGCTCGCTGCCTCTCGCTCTTCCCGGGTTTTTTTTTTTTTTTCCTGCCAATTCTAGGGCTCCCAGGTATCACTGAGGAGGAAGGATGGCGACATGAGGTGGCAGGCATGCAGAGCACAAGCTCTGTCTCCATGGAAAAGGATAGAAAGTGAACCATTAGAGAGGGAAGGGAAGAACACATTTACCATTGTGTTTATGGTACACATTTACCATTGCCGAGGGCCTGAAGTTTACAGATCTCACTGATTCCTCAGGCAGTGTCAGCTCCGTTTTAAAGATGAGGACATGGAGGCCGGAGGTGGCGAAGTGATAAGGGGGTGTCTGTGTGTCTCCCCTGCCAAGAACTGAGACCCGCTTCTCCTGACAATAGCAGCCCATTTTTCCTGGCCCCACTCACAGTCTACTGTGATCCAGGCGAGGCTGCCTGGGACCCACACAGGCCCCTCACCCACCATCTTCACTCCCTAGGACACAGTGATGGGGTCAGGAGTGTGCAGGGGGCTCAAGTCAGCCAAACAGATTTAGTCCTGGGGCTTCTGCTGGCCTCCTGGGAGAGAGGAGCCCTCTGTGCCCTGGAATCGCAGAAAAGACAGGTGGGTACCCGGCCTCAGGTTAGAGACACTGTGGGGAGTGAGAGCTCCCCCGCCACCCGAGACTGAACCATACACAACAAGAGCACGAGAGGAGTGAGACCCAGTCCTACAGTTCCCAGAGTCCTACATTGCTGGGAGGCTTTCAGGTATGTGAGCAAAGCAACCCCCCATTTTGATTAAACCCACTGATTTCCTTTTACTTCCCTGTACAGCTGCGGTTGGGGGGGTTGCTTATCATCCTCCTCAGTCGAGTTCCATCCGCATTAGCCCCTAGAAGGCCCCAGGGGCGAAGGCTGGGCACACGGGAAGACCATACTTCCCTTCCCAGCCTCCTTTGCAGTATGTGGGACTGTGACAAGAGTGCTCGCCCTTCTTTCAACTACCCCTTTGTTCTCCACACGATTCTTTTCCCTCTGGATAATGCTGAGTAAAAATTCTAGACACCTTCTCATTTACCTTCAGATAAGGACTTAAGAAAAAACAGGAGCACAATACCACTATCAGAGCCAACAAAATTATGGCAGTTTCTTAAAATCGTTTACTACCCATCCCGTGTTTCCCCAATTGTCTTTAAAAGTCTTTATGTGGTCAGTTGGTTCCAATCAGAATCCAAGTATAGTCCTTTTGCATATGGCCTGTGTGTCCTAATGTCTTTTATGTTTATTTTTCTCTGTAAGAAATACTCTTTCATTCTTAACCCCATATTATTTATTTCTTAGAGGAACAGTCATTTATTCAGTAGAATTTCCAGCATTTTGGCCTTGAAGGATTGTATCCTCACTGTGTCTCTTAATATGTTTCTCCATCTCTTGTATTTTTCTATAGAGTGTAGGAAGATCTAGAGATGTGGTTCGATCCCTTTTCTTTAGCAAGAGCACTTCGCAGTGGTGTCACACCTGGGGACACATCACATGAGGGTGCTGCATTTTTGGCGACGTTAAAATTGATCAGGGTTCAGGTCTCAACCTGGTTTTTCCACCGTAAAACACCTTCACCTTTCACCTCACGGTTTTAGTAGCGCTGACGATCATAGCTTAGATCTATTATTTCAAAAGGGGGTTGCAAATGGTGGTTTTCTGACCGTTATGTTTCTTGCTTTTATTAACCATAATTCTCTTATAAAGACACACTTTTCCCCATCAACTATTTGATAATTCTGAAATATAGTCCATCCAGTAAAGACAGAATGAATGCTTATTTATTTCCTTTTACTTACTTGTTTTCAGGATAATAACTTATTTCCTACAAAACTGGAACCTAAAACCCACAGTAAGTTTTACGTATTATTTAGTCATTATTCTTGTTGATGCTCAAAGTGTCTCATCTTTGGCCACCGAGAGGCCCTGCAGCTGGGCTCTGTGTCCTCACCACAGGGCCCTGTCGTCCTGAGAGCGTCCTTGCTTGTTGGCACGAGGTGTTCCAGGCTTCTCTTGTCCGTATCTGGCCCCAGCCCTGGAGTCAGTCATTTCTCCAAGGAGCCCTGGTTCCTTTTGGTGGTAAATGATGCTTAAAAGAACGGGATCATTTTACAAGCCCTTCCCCTGTGGAAGTGAAGCAGACAAGTGGTGCCCACAATCACTGGTCAGATCTTTTCTGTGCAGCCCAGGGAGACACTGCAAAGCAGCCTCACTGTATTCAAGATTTTGGCCTCTGGCTGGCCCTGCCGGAAAGGACCATGGAGAAAAGCCCAGAAAAACCAAGCCCAGCTGTCTTCGCATCCTTCCCGCAGAGCAACTGGCCAAGAGCTGACAGGTGTGAGGTGGTGGTTTCCTGGAGACCTGCTTCCTCTGCTCACCAAGCTGATATCTGAAACAAAGTATGCTGGGCTTCCTCCCTGCAGACCCGGACCCAGCTCCAGTGGTGCTATTGCTATTGCTAGTGTGTGTGTGTGTGTGTGTGTGTGTGTGTGTGTGTGTGTGTGTGTGTTGGGGGAGAGGTAATGTTCCTGAGGGCTTTTGGTAAGGACTTTACAAACAATTTAAACCTCACAACCAACCTAGGAGCTAACTACCATTCCTATCCCCATTGTACAGATGAGGAAAATGAGGCTCAAAAAGATGAAGTCACTTGGCTAAGGTCATCATATAAGTAAGAGGCTGGGCTACAGTGTGACCTGCATCTCTTGGACTTCACAATAGTGTAACTCTCTAAGCCTGCGGAGGGATGTACTTCTACAATATCAAAACTCCTAGCAGCAGTAGCAGTGGCGGCAACTGAAAGTGCTAAGTGCCACCCCAACATGTATTTCCCCCCTTTTCTTATTATTAGAATTCTGACTTTATTCTGGACGACAGTTGACAGTGAGTATGGCTAAAGACTTCATTTCCCAGCCTCCCTTGCAGTTAGGGGCAGCCAATGAGATGTTAGCAGAAGTTGGTGGATGGGACTCCTGGGTAAGCTTCTAGTAAGAGGAAAGGCAGGGTACCCCATTGCCCTCCTGTTGTTTCCAGCTTCCTGCTTACATAGTGGCCGAGATGACTGGAGCTCCACTGTCATCTTAAACTGTGAAAACAGCTTTGGATGTAGAAGGCACTAAGGAAAAAGGAACAGAGAGGGAGATCCTGGTGGTGGAGGAATGGCCGAGCCAGGCCGGGCTGCCCATGACCAAGATTCTCTCCTTGATCAAATCTAACCAGGCTCCCCTGAACTCTCTTTTCAACTAGACCCTGACTTCTGAGTTTCCATGTTTATCTCTGAGCTGTCCAATTTTGGCAAGAATTCTGCTAAGTCAAATTAGCCAGAACCCTACCTTCCTATCTTCAATATCTGATCACCCGGGTGTAGGGTTGGCTGCCTCAAGCTCCACGGCTCTCCCAGTGATGTCAGATCCCCCTGGCCTGCCTTCAGCAAGAACCCTGTTAGGTCAGGTTAGCCAGAATCCTCTCTTACCCCTGGTATTGTGCTTAGTAATTCTCTATCCACTGCCTGCCTCCCCACCCCTCCCCAGCTCCTCCGCTGTAAAGTCCCACTTGTCCCTGTTCTACGTGGAGCCTGGTCTCTCTCCCCAACTACAAAATTCCACTGCAGTAGCCTCCCCCCACCCCAAATAGAGCCTTTCTTACCACCATCTTTAACATGTCCTAAATAAATTTTTCTTTGTCACCTATCTTTGGACTTTATCTGTGGGACAGAGGAACTCATTTAAGTCATTTATTTGGGTATTTTGTCCAGGGCAGATAAGTCTGACCCAAGTAGATATAAACAGCAACCTCAAAAGCAGAAGCGGTCATAACTCTGCCTCTTCCGAGATGCCCTAGTCTGGAGGTTGTTGGCCTCCCTCATAAAAACTTCTTCTTCGATGATGCAAGGCCCTCTTTCTCATCTTGAGTCAGATTCACATGGAATATATCTGAATCAATGTACTATCCTAAGGCTAATATAAAAGAAAAATAGAAATAAAGAAATTTGTAAAAGCATGCATTTCAGTGTATGAATGCTCAGGCACAGTTACACCAGCAGACACAGTAAAATACTCAGATGCCAACCCCTATAGGCAAGACCACTGTGCGTGACAGCTTCTAGTGCAGGCCGACACGAGTGTGTTACTGGGGACTCCGATACAGGAGTGGCATCGTCGATGGTGATGTGACTTTCTGGAACGGCAAACTGACAACTCTCAGTAAAGTTTCAATCATAAGAAAACAAAACATAACCTTACCCTTATTTACATAGTATTGATACATCTGGATGTATTTCCAGAACACACAACGTTAAAACTACATAAAAATACTTCGTGTTTAGATATAAAATAGAGTTACAGAAGGAGCTAATTATGAACAGGTTTTTCACCTACCTGCATTTCTGGTCAGACACTGAGAATTCATGTGGGGTGCAGTTCGGCCTTGTTGTATGAGATTGCCCCACAGTGGACCCCACACCTGCCAGCACTCCTCTCGGGTTACCCTGAGCACCAGGGCACTGGTGAAACTTCCCGGGCGCCCCCTAGTGGGCAGTACTGTCCTCACTGAAAATTGCTGGCCACCTGCCCCTCTCTGGAATGCATTGACTTAGGGAGGGCAGTAGGTAGGGCTGGGAGGAGGTGGGGAAAGGAAAAAAAATCAGGAACAACTGTAAAAGCATAAACATTAAAAAAATATATTAAAAAAATAGGATGCAGACATTAATTGTACAATTCCAGAATGAGAGCAAAGTCGCCAAAATGAGAGTAATGCTTCTACTTCGTGCTCCTCCTGGATACCAAGGACTACTCTGGGCTCAGGTGTCCTTGTCTCCACTTGCCAGAAAAAGCAGAAGACACTGGGAGATCACCGAGGCTAAAGAAAGCTTGTCTTGAGCCCGTCAATGACTTCAATTCCAAATCTCTACCAGATGTGACAAAGAATGAGGGAGAATGACCATCAACACAACTCTCTGTTTTATATGCAAACACCTCACCAGCACTGCACATTTTTCTCAGAAGACACGAGCGTTACCTTGGGTTGGCCAATTGATCCTCGAATAATAGGAAATTATAATCTAATGATGCTTGTAGAAATATAGATGCAAACCCCTTGTGGCATATCTCTGCTAACACCCACTCAGCCCAAGCAGGGCAGGGGTGAGCAGGCGCTCTGCTCAGACTCACAGCCCTGCCACTAGCCCTTGGCTGGCATTCAGCTGCAAGAGGAGACGTATTATAGGAGTCTCCAAGCACAGTGACACAAGAGGAATCAATATGAAATACACAAAAATTTATATTTCTTCTACAAAAAAGAAAAAAAACTCTGACCAATGTTTTCACCTACGGACACCAGCATGGCTTCGCAGAACTTTGGGCACAGTGCATTACGTGGTGATTTCTCTCCTTCCCTCCATAGGTACGGGGTGAACACTCAACTCGCTGACATGTCCTTCTCATTGTTTTCATAAGCATTTGTCATTTTAAAATAAAAATGCTTTCTTTGCCCACTCCTTCCCTTTCCAGCACAAGTTTTGTTTAATTTTTTAAAACAGCAAAGACTGAAGCTGGCAGAAGTTTCTCGAAGCATAGTTCAGGCAGACCAAGGTCACAGTGAAAGTGTAGTCGGCTGCTGCCCTAGGGCTGGGCAAAGGGAGGGGCCGGAAGAGTGCCGGGCTCACTGGCGTCCTCACCAGTGTTTGTCAAATTTGATGCTCAGAGTAGTCTTGCTCTGGTAGGTATCATACTTCTCATTTTATAGATGGGAAAAAATCACAGAAGATGACTTGCTCAAGTTCCCAGAGCAGGGCCCAGAGTTAAGCTTTGAACCCAGAGCTGTCTGAACTAGGAAACCATGGTGATTCTATCACACCCTTTGCTAATTACCTGTTTTAGCAACTTTGCCCTCCTCACCACCACACACAGGATCAGGTGTCCACCGCCCATCAGACCTTTTTCTTTGTTTGGTACAATGAGCTGGATGGACTTCCTACCCTCAGAATCTGTTTCAGTCGCCAAATCTGGAACTCCAGGGCTGTGATTATAAATGCAGATTCTACCTTCAAAGTCCTTGGAAAGTGCGTCTCACTCCTTTGAGTTCTGTCTCTCTCACAAATGCAGCTGTGCACAATTCTGCACAGGTCTTTCACCACAAACAATGAAGAACCATTGAAGGAAGTTCTCAATTCCAGCGAGCTCAGGATTCCTCTGTAACTCATTACGCATTTGCTGAATATTAATAAATGAATAAACAGAAAAACTGATGAATGTATTCTGTGCTTCCAGGGACTGAGAGTACACTCCCAGGGAGGGGGGCAGAGGGAGCAGCTGGTACAGGCCTGCCACAGTCATTGGTTCTGCTCCTCGTCCCACCTGCTTTAAAGCGAAACCTTTCAGGTACAAAGAGGAAATTGCACCAATAAACACAATATTACTTTAAATCCCTGATTTCCTGCCTGACATAGCAAAGCATTTACTTTAATGCCTACTCAACTGAGCATGAAATCTCATCTCTCAGAAGGAGAGGGGCAAGAGGGAGATAAAAAGAGGGCATTTATCACAACTGCAATGAGAATCAGAATCAAATTGTTTTAAAGCTATAGTGTCAATATTTTGCAGACTGTTCCCCTGTGGGCTAGAAAATCTGGGTGCATCCAGCTGCTGTTTTCAACTTCCTAATCTCACTGTGGTTAAATTACACGATTAAATCACAAAGTGACTCGTATGCAGCCCCCATTCGCACATACACAATAGTACCAAACAGTATCCTAGAGGACAAATGTCTGATGGTGAATATATTTATTCAAATTATATTTACTTGGCCCTGTGTCGTCACAGAAGACTATAAAACCATTCTTTATTTCTCTCCATGTTTTATTGTCTGCAATTTAGTAGGGCCTTAGACATCCCCCAGATTTCTCTAAAATGTTAATATGATGAACTTTTTGGGGTGCTCCTCTGTGCATCAAGGTGTCTGCAGGACTATGTTCCTTTCTTGAGGATCCCAGGAAGAATGTGTGGGTTTTTTCCCTTTCCAGCTTCTGGAAGTGCCCACATTTCTTGGCTTGTGGCACCTTTGCCTCCTCAAAGCCCACAATGGCTTATTGGGTCTTTGTCACAATGCCATCTGTTTGGTCCTGACTCTTTTGCCTCCCTTTTTTTTACTTATATTCTGACTCTTGTGATTACGTGGGACACACTTGGATAATCCAGGATAATCTCTTTACTTTAAAGTCAGCTGATTTGCAAACTTAATTTTGTCTGCAACATTGATCTCCTCTTGCCATGTGACATACTATATTTAAAGGTACTAGGGCTTAGGGTGTGGGCATGTCTGGGCCATTATTCTTTCTAACACACACAGTGAGAGAAAGAAAATGTGTTAAGATGTTAACAAGTTAACAATACATAAAGACTATATAGAAGTTAATTGTAATATTGTTGTAACATTATGTGGGTTAGAAAAATTTTCAAAATAGCAAGTTTAGTTTTGGACTTCTGGCAAAGATGGAGGCATAGGTAGATACGCTTTGCTTCCTTGGACAACCAAAAGAAGGACAACAACAAATTTAAAACAAAAAACAACCAGAACTTGCAGTAAATTAAACTGTATGGAAGTCTGACAACCAAGGAGTCAAAGAAGAAACATTCATCCAGACTGGTAGAGAAGACAGAGTTGGGCAGTTGGGGCAGAGAGGATGAATGGCAAGGCAATGGACTGGGAGGTCCCACATTCGTGTACTGATAAACCAGGAGGAACAACTGAGGAGTGAGAAAGACCGGGCAACCCAGGGTTCCAGCTCAAGGAAAGAAAGCCTCAAACCCCAGGCTGTAAAAACCTGTGGTGGTTGCAGGAGCAGTGCAAGAAACTCCCAGCTTCACAGGGGATTTCAATGGAGAGGCCCACAGGGTCCTAGAACATACATAAATCCACCCACCTGCAATCAGCACCAGGAGGACCCAATTTGCTTGTGGGTAGCAGGGGAAGTGACTGAAAGTGGGTTGAAAGTGGAGTAAGCAGCATTGTTCCCTCTCTGATCTCTCTCCCACGGTGAAGTGGGCTGCCCCACCCTGGGGAATACCTAAGGCTCTGCCCCTTACAACATAACAGGTGCACCAAGACAGAGAAATATGGCCCAAATGAAAGAACAGATCAAAATTCCACAAAAAGAATTAAGTCACAAGGAGATAGACAACCTATCAGATGCAGAGTTCAAAACACTGGTAAACAGGATGCTCAGTACAGATGAGAAATAGAGGAAGAAGTGAAGACTATGCAAGGTGAAATAAAGAAAGAATACACAGGGAACCAACAGTGAAGGAAAGGAAACTGGGACTCAGATGAACAATTTGGAGCTGAAGGAAGAAATAAACATTCAACCAGAACAAAATGAAGAAACAATAATTTTTAAAAAATGAAGAGAGGTCAGGAACCTCTGGGACAACTTTAAACGTTCCAACATCTGAATCATAGGGGTGCCAGAAGGAGAAGAGGAAGAGCAAAAAATTGAAAACTTATTTGAAAAAATAATGAAGAAAAATTTCCTCAATCTGGCAAGTAGACTTCCAGGAAATCCAGGAAGCTCAGAGAGTCTGAAAGAAATTGGACCCAAGGAAGCACACACCAAGGCACATCAGAATTAAATTACCCAAGATGAAAGAGAAGGAGGGAATCTTAAAAGCAGTAAGAGAAAAGGAAAGAGTTGCCTACAAAGGAGCGCCCATAAGACTGTCAGCTGATTTTTCAAAAGAAACCTTGCAGGGAAGACGGTGCTAGAAATAAATATTCAAAGTCATGAAAGGTGAGGACCTCCATCCAAGATTACTGTATCCAGCAAAGCTATCATTTAGAATGGAAGGGCAGATAAAGTGCTTCCCAAATAAGGTCATGTTAAAGGAGTTCTTATTATATGAAATGTTAAAGCCCTTATTATATGAAACGTTAAAGGAACTTATCTGAGAAAAAGAAAAAGATCAAAACTATGAAAAATAAAATGACAACAAACACAACTATCGACACCTGAACCTAAAAACCAAAAACAAACTAAGCAAACAACTAGAATAGGAACAGAATCACAGAAATAGAGAAATGAGAGGATTATCAGCAGAGAGGGGGAGGGGGGAAATTGGGGAAAAGGTACAGGGAATAAGAAACATAAATGGTAGGTACAAAATAGACATGGGGAAGTTGAGAATAGTATAGGAAATGGAGAAGCCAAAGAACTCATATGTACAATCCATGGATATGAACTATGTGGGGGAGGAAATGCTGGTGGGAGGGCAGTTGTACAGTGGAGGGGGATAAAGGGGAAAAAAATGGGACAACTGTAATAGCATAATCGATAAAACATACTTAAAAAAACAAGATAAAAATTAAACATACCGGGGACTTCCAGTCAAGATGGAGGCGTAGGTGGAAACATTGTGACTCCTTGCACAACCAATTTAAAGACAACAAAGTTTTAGTAACAAAAATGCAGCCAAAACACAGAAAATTGAACTGTACGAAAGTCCAACAGCAACGAAACACTCAGCCAGACTGGTAACAGGGGTGGAGTGAGTGGCAGAGCAGGGTCGGGCAGAAAAGAGCCTCCAGACTGACCCAGGTGCACAGGCAGCTGTTGGCAGATCCCAGGTGTGAGGTAGCAACGGGTGGACCCAGTGAGGGCGCAAGGCGGCAGGCTGACCTCGGTCACACATTCATATGTAGATAAACCAGGTGAAGAAGTGAGCCATTAGACAGACCGCACAGCCCCTAGTGGCAGGAAGCAGCAGAGAGGACCACCATTGCCCCTCTTTGACCCCGCCCCCACATACAACGTCACAACCCAGCGACCAAGTTGCCCCACCCTGGTGAACACCTAGGGCTCTTCCCCTCATACATAACAGGTGTGAACAGACCAAAACATTATGGCTCAAGAAGAACTCAAAGCCCCAGAGCCAATAACTGTAAGCGACCAAGAGATAGCCAACCTATCAGATGCATAGTTCAAAACACTGGTGATCAGGATGCTCACAGAACTGGTTGATTTTAGTCACAAATTAGAGGAACAAATGAAGGCTAAACTAATTGAAATGAAGAGAAATACACAGGAAACCAATAGTGTTGAAAAGGAAACTGGGACTCATCAAGGGAGTGGACCAGAAGAAAAAAAAAAAGACCGAAGAGAAAAGGATGAAGAAACAAGAATTCAAAAAATTGAGGAGAGTCTTAGAAACCTCCAGGACATCTTTAAACGTTCCAACATCCAAATTATAGGGGTACCAGAAGGGGAAGAGGAAGACCAACAAGTGGAAAAGTTATCTGAATAAATAATAAAGGAGAACTTCCCCAATCTGGCAAAGGAAATAGACTTCCAGGAAGGCCAGGAAGCTCAGAGAGTCCCAAAGAAGGTGGACCCAAGAAGAAACACACCAAGGCACATCATCATTATATTAGCCAAGATGCAAATGAAGGAGAGAATCCTAGAAGCAGCAAGAGATAAGGGGATAGTCACCGACAAAGGAGTTCCCATCAGACTGTCAGCTGATTTCTCAAAAGAGATCTTACAGGCCAAAAGGGTCTGGAAAGAAGTATTCCAAGTCATGAAATCCAAAGACCTACATCCAAGATTGCTCTATCCGGCAAAGCTTTCATTTAGAATGGAAGGGCAGATAAAGTGCTTCTCAGATAAGGTCAAGTTCAAGGAGTTCATCATCACCAAGCCCTTATTATATGAAATGTTAAAGGGACTTATCTAAGAAAAAGAAGATAAAAAATATGAACAGTGAAAGGACAGCAAACTCACAATTATCAACAACCACACCTAAAACAAAAGCAAACTAAGAGAACAGCTAGATCAGGAGCAGAACCATAGAAATGAAGACCACATGGAGGGTTAGCAACAGGGGAGTGGGAGGAGGAGAAGGTACAGAAAATAAGTAGCATAGATGGTAGGTAGAAAAGAGATAGGGGGGAGGGCAAGAATAGTATGGGAAATAGAGAATCTAAAGAACTTGAGACACGTGGACATAAACTAAAGGGGGAATGGTGAGGGAGGGGAGTGCAGGGTGGAGGGGAATGAAAGGGGGAATAGAACAACTGTAATGGCATAATTAATAAAATATATTTTAAAAACCACAAACACAAACAAAAATGTGGCTGTGCATTATACATGGCAAAATGTGGTAGTGAACTTGAACAGCAATGAAGAAACTAGGCCTAACGTCAAAAGCAGAGCATTGTATTGGACAATTGAATATAACTAGTGTCAGCCTAGGAGATACATATTTAAGTGCTGCCCACAAAGATATTCAATTGGCTATATATCTATTTAAGATATAGAGCTACTGATGAAAAAGGGTTAAATTTTTTAAATACTTTGAGATCTAAATCCCAAGTCCTAAATAAAAGCTTATTTCTTAGTCTTTACCTTTATGTTTTTCTATTTCCCTCTGAAACTTCAAACCTTTATACAGAATGGAGTTGGCTGCATTTGAATTAAAGACCTGCTGAGAGGGACTTTCTGTTTCTCGGTCTGCATGTGACTGGATTTCCTTTCTCCGTGGACTGGTCAGACGGAGTAAAGCTTCTACACAGGCCAGGCAGAGCGTACACTCCTCTCCTGATTCGTGAGCAGACAGGCTTCCACAAGGAGTGTTTATTGTTAGACTTGGGGGCAGGACAAATGTTTGTGCAGAAGGTATGTCTTGAGAACGTTCACAGACTACTTAGTTTCCACTAATGTGATGCTAACTTACTCTGTATCTTTTTTTTAAAAAGATTATTTATTTTAATTGTTGTTCAAGTATAGTTTTCTGTCTTTTACTCCCATCCCAGCTCACCCCTCCAGTGCTCCCCACCTCCCTCCCATTTCCACCCCCCTTGGTTTTTGTCCATGTGTTCTTTATACTTGTTCCTGTAAACCCTTCCTCTTTTCCCCTGAAATTGCCTCCCCTCTCCCCTCTGGTCCCTGTCAGCCTGTTCTCTGTTTCAGTGTCTTTGGTTATATGTATCTTTTTCTTTTAACTTTTTATTCCTCCAGTCATGTCCTCTTCACATTTGGAGCTTGTGAAAGCGGCCATAAGACCATTCTATATATCGGTACTTTACAATACCTTGTTTCTCTTCTGATACAAACTGCCTTGGCAGCTGATTCACAAAAACAAAGAGTTTGTGTGTGTGCGTGTGGGTGTGTTTCTCTCTGTCTCATCCTATGCAGAGAAATGACCGGTGGTCACATAATATGTGTAGCCAATTTCATCTTTCATATCAGATCTCAAGAAAAACAACTTCTGCTAGACTGAGGACATGTCTATTCAGAAGAGATGTTCTGCCTACCAAAATAATGCACCACCACTGCAGTTCATGAACTGGCTAGAAAAAAATTTTTAGAAAAGACTCCTGCATAAGAAAGAAATGTGATATAGCTAAGGGTTAAACATTCTACCTTCTGTTTTCTGTTAGCTTCAACATCCCTTATCTGTTCCTTCCTTGAACAAGTTCTTGTATTTGAAAGTTGATACAATTCAGCTCCATGTCCTGGTATCTTTCTCCAAATAACCTTAGAAAGAATTCTGATCTGTTACACATTTAAATTATACAACTCGATGATCCGATGTATATGCATAGATTGTAAAATCACCACATTGTGAAATTAGCACAGCCAAGCTAATTAACATACCCATCACTTCCAACCTCCCTCCCTTCCTCTCCTCCCTCCCTCCTTCCCTTCCTTTTTTTGTTCTGTGATGAGAACACTCAAGATCTACCCTCTAAGCAAATTTCAAGTACACCATTCAGCATTATTAACCGTGGTCATGGTGCCGTGGATTAGACCACCGGAATGTACTTATCCAGTTCAACTGAAACTCCGAGCCGTTTGACCATCACCTTCTCCATTTCCCCTTCCTCCCAGACCCTGGGAACTACCACTGTACTCTTTATTTTTATGAATTTAATTTTTTTATTTCCACCTATAAGTGAGATTGGGCAGCATTTGTCTTTCTGTGTCTAGTTTATTTCAATTGACATAATGTCATCCAGGCTTATCCATCATTTTGCAAATGCCTGGATTTCCTTCTGTTTAAGAAGGATGAATATTTTATTGTATATATTTATGTCCTATATTGTTTTGTGTATTTGTCTGGAACATGGGGATGGGCTTTTCCTCGGGACAACTGAATGTGAAATAGTTGGATATGAGCTGTCCTGTCTGCTAGGAGTCATTGTCACATGTGCAGGACTGTCAATACTGATTCAAAATGGACTTGCTCCTGGTGATTGACTAGCCAGGTAACAGAAGCCCCACTACCAGGTGGCAACATTATAACACATGTTTGCAGATAACTCGGCACTTCACAGGAGCTCACTGTTTCAGAAAACTCTCAGGGGCACAAATACATTTATTTTGTTCATAGATATGATTCTGTATCGTAGGCATTCTACAATGACATGCTGATGCACAGTTTTAAAACTGGAATGTGTGTGCACATTCCCTGGGGGATCTTGTTACAAAAGAACCCGATTCAGTACGTTTCAGGTGGGGCCTGAGATTCTGCATTTTTAGCAAATTCCCAGGTGTGCTAATGCTGCTGTCCTACTACCATGCTTTGAGTAGCAATGGTATAGAGCTTCCGGCATTTACATGGAATTCTCAATAGCAGCATGTAGGTATTAACCCCTTGCATAGATGAGGAAATAGAGGCTAAGAGAATTTACCTGCTACAGCCATGTGGCCATAAGTCCTTTGATTGAGGTTTTTTTTTTTTAATTTTCTTCAACTGCATCTCTCTTACAAATAGTCATTTATTAATATTTGGTTTTCATGGAGCAGTAACTCCTGCCCTTTCCTTGAACATTTTGTATCCTCGTAGTAAATTCTTTTCAAAATGGCAATCATACCCAAGTCAGTGCCAGGTTCCTAACATCTTCTGAGTGTGTAATTTGTCCCATCCCTCAGACAGGACAGCCCTGCTGTTTTCTGTGTAGCTGACCAGCAGTGTCAATGTGGACGGTCTCACAGAGCAAAACCAGTTCAGCCATCACGAGGCCCAAGGGCTGGTCATCTGCTGAAGGTGAGGTTGGGACCTCTGCAGTTTTGTGGAAGAAATTCTTTTGGAGGTTTTTAACCTGGGCTGCCAGTGAGAAACCCTGTGAGCTTTTAAACATGACTGTCATTGGGTGTCACCCAGAGTTGGACCAGTTGTTATAGGTCGGGCGTGGCTTTACATGGTTAGATGAACTGGGTGATTTTAATATATAATATTATAAAATAGATAATGAAATATGTATTCTAATATATAACATTGTGAAATAATATGTAATATTAAATGGGGCTGACAACTATTGTCTCAAAAGAACTGAGACTTAAGCACTTACCCAGAAAAATTAAATCACAATTTCTGAGTAGAACCCAAACTTGGGTGTTTTTTTAAAAGCTCCTAGATGATTTTAATGTGGAACATTTTAGAAAATCACCACCCCAATTCATTTTCTGTGGTGGAGAAAAAAAGAGCTGTTTTTCTTTTCCCAAGAAGATTAATGAGAATTATCACGAGAGCATTGGGGTTAGCTTTGGTTAAAATGATAACAGTTCTGAAAACGAAAGCAAGAAGGAAAGGGGCCCAGTGAAATGAGGTCAGTTTGTGTATGTTTTAAATCAGCGGTTTCTAAACAAGAATGTGGCAATTATTGGTCCAATAACTGTTGGGTAATTCCACTTGTACTAATCCTAATGCATGATTGTGTAATGCGTCTTTCCCATTAGGCATGATAAAATAAGTTTAGGATGTAAAGGTAAAGAAATTTTGAGATCTCGTATTAGATACGTTGTTCGAGTTCATATCTGACAAAGTCTATCTTCAACATTTTCTCCTGTGGTGACTTTTTCTTTATGGAAAGTCGTGCTGCTTTATCATGTGAGCTATTTTAGCTTCACAGATCTTGGGTTCTTAACAGGTTTAAAGTCATGCCCCTTAATATCAAAACAGCAATGATAACAAACTCATGATACGGTTTTTCTGGATGAAAATGGACTATGACAAAATTGATTGCTCCAATAACTCTAGGTTGAGTTATAGAACAACTAGGCGGCTATTTTTTATGGGGCAATGAAATATCTCCACATTTCCATATGGAAAGCAGCCTCAAATAGAGGAGCTTCTTTACCACTTCTTTTTAGAGAGGCACTGAGCTTCAAGTTTGTCTCTTCATGAGTTTTTTAGGGAGAAACCCTGTGCCTGCCCAAGAAGAAGACTATTCAGGTGAGACTTGCAATTATCCAGATAGTTTAAATGAGTATTTTGCAGGGTGTCACATGTAACTGCACATTTCTTGATGTTATTCAGCCTCCTCTCATGAGGTTAGCTAGTTGATTATTGATAAGAAGAGAGCAGATATCTCTGCCTTATTCAATCTCTTGCCCTTTACCAAGACCCTCTATTTGGAAGGAATTGTAACTCTGGTGTGCTTTCAGAGAGTTAAGGCTGGGAGAGGGGAATGGAGTTCTTTTAAACGATTTATTGTTATTATATTACCACTAAATGCAGGTCTCATCATGACATTGCCTCATAACCAATGGGAGCTGACAAAAGAAAGAAGTTAAAGGACTATTAGAACATGTGATGGGCCTTCGTGGTGGGCCCTGAGATGCTAAGGTCCCTGAGAAGTTGGTATCCTATTGAAAAGATGCGTTTCTTCATTTCTCATCAGCCTCACCCACTTCATCTCTTATAGCTTCTCTCCTCCTGCTCTGTGGTTAAACTGGGCTGGATTTCCCCCAGTTGTTGCTATGATGTGATATCCTTTTGGCCTCTGGACTTCTGCCCACGCTGCTCCCTTTGCCTAGGTTGGCAGTACTCAGGGTCTCTTCACACTTAAAGATTACAGAGGACACGGAAGAGCTTTTGTTGGCCTGAGCTTTGTTATTGTGTCTATCACATCAGAAATTGAAGTTGAGAAAATTTTACTTCATTAATTTTCTAATGTAATGACATACACCCATTGTGTTATTATAAATTGTTATGAGAAGCAAACAGTATCTTTGAAAATTAGTGAAAGAAGTAGCATTTTTATGATTTTTCAAATTCCTTTAATGTCCACCTTAATTGAAGACAGGTGGATTCTTTCTTTTTTAATTTTATTTTTTAATTACCATTGACATTCAATATTATTTTATATTACTTTCTGGTGTACAGCATAGTAGTTAAGCAATCATATAATTTTCAAAATCTTCCCTTCAATATGGCAAGTAACCATCTGGCACCATACATAGTTATTATAACATTATTGACTGTATCCTCGCTGTTGTACTTGATATATATCCCTGTGACTGTTTTGTAACTACCCACCTGTACTTCTTAATCCCTTCACCTTTCTCAGCCAGTCCCCCTCTACCCTCTCTGGTAACCATCAGTCTGTTCTATGAGTCTGTTCAATTTTTTCCCATTTATTTTGATCTTTAGATTCCGCATGTGAGTGAAATCATATAGTATTTGTCTTTCTCTGACTTCTTTACTTAGCATAATGCCCTCTAAGTCCCTGCATGCTGTGGCAAATGATAAGATTTCATTGTTTTTTGTGGCCAAGTAATATCCATTGTGTATACATAGCACAGTTTCTTTTTTTAATCCACTTACCTATTGACGGGTACTCGATCTGCTTCCAAATCTTGGCTATTATAAATAACACTGAAATTGAACATAGGGGTGCATGCATTCTTTCAAATCAGTGTTTTGTGTTTCTTCAGATATATACCCGCAAATGGAATTGCTGGGTTATAAGGCAGTTCCATTTTTAATTTTCTGAGGTAACTCCATCCTGTTTTCTGCAGAGGCTGCACAAGTCTGCATCCCCTCTGATAGTGTGTGAGAGTTCCTTTTGCTCCACATGCTCACCAGCATTTGTTGTTTGTTGACTTATCAATGATAGTCATTCTGACAGGTGTGGTATGTTAACTCAGTGAGGTTTTAATTTGCATTTCTCTGGTGATTTGTGATGTTGAGCATCTATTCATAAGTCTATTGACCATATGTATGCCTTCTTTGGAGAAGTGTATATTTAGGTCCTTTGCCCATTTTTTAAATTGGATTATTTGTTTGTTTGCATTTGGTGTTGAATTATACGATTTCTTTATAAATTTTGGATACTAGACCCTTATTGAATGTATCACTGATGGATATGCTCTCCTATTCAGCAGGGTGTCTTTTCATTTTATTGATGATTTCCTTTTCTATGCAAAACTTTTTAGTTTGATATAGTCCCTTTTTTCTTTTGTTTCTTTTGCCTAAGGGGAGGGAATAGGGTCAGAAAAAGCCTTTGCTTGGGTCAGTGGGTCATACACTACAGTTTCCAGGTGATGTTTTGTTGAGTTGTACTTGAGACCTGTATAGTTGTGTGAACCAATGTCACCCCCAAAAATTCAATTAAAAAAAAAGATTCAGACTTACACATAAGTATTCAGACTTGCACACTTAAAAAGCATAATGTTCCTAAACATTTCAATACCACTTCTAAGTAAATTTTGTCTAAGCTAATAAATTTAATAAATCAGATTTAATATAAAAATACTGCCTACAAATAGATTGTTCTGTCTTTTATAACTTTCAAAGTAAAATCACATTTCTGATATCAATTTTAATATTTTAAGTAAAACCATATGTCTAATAAATCAATAGAGGGTTCACATAACATAGTAGATAATAGTATAAATTTTGAAACTTGATGGTCTGAGATTTAAATCCCAGCTTCGCCATTCACAACCTCTAGTAAGTAGCTGAACTTTTCTGTGCCTCCTCTTCCCTATCAGTAAAATGTCCGATAGGGTAGTGATGAGTATTAAATAGGTTAAAATTCCTAAAGCACTGAAAAGAATGTTGATAGATTCATATGGCTTTTGGAATAGCCTCAGATGGCCAAACAAGGAAGTGCTAGGGATAAAGGAGGACTGGAAGTCCAGCAGCCTATGCTTTCATTCTGCAGAATGTCCAGCTTTTTGACCTGAGCTTTACTGCTGTAAGGAGGAGTCCACACAGCTCATCACCTCACAGCTCCCTTTTAACTGGACAGAGTGTCTATTGTCCCAGGCAGATAAAATCTGAGAGGGACTCGTTTGGATTTAAGCTTTGGGTGGGAACTGTGTTAAATTGTGTTCCAGCTCATGCTCTACTTATCACATTTGTAGTCTGGGTGAAAAACACCCATCTCTTCAAGGCTGACATACAACTGGGTTTTCCTTCACCTGGCAAGACTGGACTTTTCAACAGGGACCATCTCCCTGAGGGCCAGTTATGGCTGAACTTTTCACTCACCTCAAGTTGTAGAAGAAATCTCAGCAGCAAAAAAAGTGTTTAGTGAGACTGTTAGCACTTTTATCAGAATGCAGGTCCTCTTTGGGATTTTTTTGTAGGATGGGGACTGGTTCCTTAGCATTTTTCTCTTGGAGGTTATAAAACCACATGGTGTTCTTCCCTCCTCAGGCAAGGTGGATTTGGTGTTATTTACCTAGCCCTCACTGGCATCAGATGTTGACACTAACTCAGTTTACTTACAGCATTAGCCATCTTGTAAAAGAAAAAGAAATTTCTCTGAGATTTTCACATGATACAGAATATTCCTACTTGGCATACACATTTTATATAATTCTAAAAACTTACATATTTATCTTTATTTTCTTATATTTATTATTACTTTTCTATATATTAATGAACTAATTTGTGGACAAGCAGATTTGAAACTTGGCGTGACCTCTCTTTTTGAACAGTTTCACATCACTAAGAGTTCTACATAAGGTAGAAATTAGAATAGACTTCCAGACAAGATGGAGGTATATGTGGAAATACTGTACCTCCTCACACAACCAAATTTAAGGACAACAAAGATTTAGAAACAAAAACACAACCAAAACAGACAGAAAATTGAACTGCACCAAAGTCTGACAACAATGAACCATTTATCCAGACCAGTAAGAGGGGCAGTCAGCGGCTGGCGGCGAGGCGTCCCAGCAGGAAGAGGCGGTGGTTGGCAGACCCAGGCGTGGGGAGAAAACAAGCAAAAACCCAGTGAGGAGCTCAAGGCGGCCCGCTGACTGTGGACACACATTCACGAGCAGGTAGACCAGGCAAAAAAACAGGCAGAGAGACAGACCGTGAAACCAGCACAAGAAGGGCCCAATTTGCATGTGGGAAGCGGCAGAGGGGACCGAAATCTAAGAGAGCTGAACAGATGCCATTGCCCCTTTCTGACCCCACCTCCACATATAGAGTCAGAACCCAGTGACTCTGGTGAACACCTAAGCCTCCGCCCCTCATACATAACAGGTGCAAACAGACCAAAACATTATGGCTCAAGCAGAAGAACAGCTCAAAGCCCCAGAGTCAATACTTCTAAGCGACCAAAAGATAGCCAACCTATCAGTTCAAAATACTGGTGCACAGTTCAAAACACTGGTGATCAGGATGCTCACAGAACTGGTTGATTTGAATTGCAAATTAAATTTAAAAAATGAAGGCTACACTAAGTGAAATGAAGCAAAATGCACAGGGAACCAATAGTGATGGAAAGGAAACTGGGACTCAAATCAATGGAGTGGACCAGAAGGAAGAAAAAAATGACCAAACAGAAAAGAATGAAGAAACAAGAGTTCCAAAAAATGAGGAGAGGCTTAGGAACCTCCAGGACATCTTTAAACATTCCAACATCCGAATTATAGGGGTACCAAAAGGGGAAGAGGAAGACCAACAAGTGGAACACTTATTTGAACAAATAATAAAGGATAACTTCCCCAATCTGGCAAAGGAAATAGACTTCCAGGAAATCCAGGAAGCTCAGAGAGTACCAAAGAAGTTGGACCCAAGAAAGAACACACCAAGGCAAATCATACTTACATTAGCCAAGATAAAAATGAAGGAGAGAATCCTAGAAGCAGCAAGAGATAAGGGGACAGTCACCTACAAAGGAGTTCTCATCAGACTGTCAGCTGATTTCTCAAAAGAGGCCTTCCAGGCAAGAAGGGGCTGGAAAGAAGTATTCCAAGTCCTGAAATGCAAGGACCTACATCCAAGATTGCTCTATTCAGCAAAACTCTCATTTAGAATGGAAGAGCAGATAAAGCGCTTCTTAGATAAGGTCAAGTTCAAAGAGTTCATCATCACCAAGCCCTTATTATATAAAATGTTAAAGGGACTTATCTAAGAAAAAGAAGATAAAAAAGATGAACAGTGAAAGGACAGCAGACTCACAGTTATTAGCAACCACACCTAAAACAAAAGCAAACTAAGCAAACTACAACAGGAACAAAATCACAGAGGATTAGCAATAGGGGAGTGGGAGGGGGAGAGAGGGGGGGAAAAGGCACAGAGAATAAGTAGCAAAGATGGAAGGCAGAAAATAGACAGGGGGAGGGCAAGAATAGTATGGGACATGTAGAAGCTATAGAACTCGAGACACATGGACATGAACTAAAGGGGGGAATGGTGGGGGAGGGGGCGTGCAGGGTGGAGGGTAATGAAGGGGGAAAATGGGACAACTGTAATGGCATAATCAATAAAATATATTAAAAAAGAAATTAGTTTTGTGGCATTATTCAATATAATATTAAAAACAACGCTGTGTTCAGCTTTCACTTGTTAATATGTTCTATCATCATTTCAATACCCATTATGCTGCCGTTCTCATATTCATACATTCTTCCTGTCCTGAAGGACATAGAAAATACAGTGAGTGGGTTTTTTTTTCACTTACAAGTGTACATCTAGGACTGACATGTTTTATTTTTGAAAACTATGAAGTTAGTTTTGGGATCTGGACAAGTTAACTGACAATTGTGAGGACCTGAATTCTAAAAGCAGCTGTATCAGTTCAGAGGTCTGGTGGTTCAGCCACCGAAAGGGCAATGTCAAGGCTCATTATTCTGTCACAGAACTGTTTCTCGGAGTTCTGTAGTGTGGAAAAGGGCTGCTTTCCAACCACCCGGCCCCACTGTGACTCCTCAACAAGTATCTGCGGTAGGGGCCTATAGCCACTGTTTGGGCCAAGGTTTTATTGAAAATTGGTAAGACATCAATTTTCTTCTTATCTCTCTTGGCTTCCAGCAGGACTAGCTGTGTTAGGAAGTTGATTTTAATTAATTTTTTTTCTCAAGGGGTAAAGGTGCTTCATCAAAGGCCAGTTCTTGACTTGAGCTGATGGTAATTATTAATAGTTATGCTGGTGGACAGGTGTAAAGTAAGACTGTTCCTGGCAAACTAGGATGGGAGCTCACCCTGGCTGTAAGGAAATAAGATGATTTCATCCAGTACATGGTCCAGGGGAGAAATGTGCTCTGTCGGAAGGAGTACCAGTGAAGAATCAAAGCCATACCCGTGCAAGGTTCTTATACACCACTGGCCACCAAGAGCAACACAAGAAAGCAGATCATTGCTTACCATTCACCCAAACTTGGTTTAAGATGTGCTTCTTCTTGTGCCACAGATACTTTTTGAAATAGGCTGAAACCTAACAAAAATGCTCTCTGGAAGGATACACATACATGTCAACTTCTGCATGCAATTCCACAGAAGTCTCAGCGCCCATGAAGCCACCTATGAAAATATGAACCCTATATTTATCAGCCCTACAAGACATGAACTACACAATATATATCTATTATTTTCATCAACAGTGTTAAGTTGAAGAGCACCCTAGCTCAAGTGGTTGGAGCATTGTTCCCTACATGAAGAGGTTTCCCATTTGACTGAGGTTTCTCTCTCTGGATTAAAGCAATAACATTTAGGAGCATATAAGTTATCAAATGTATTGAAATAGACATGATTGAAAATGATTGTGTATCACACAATAAATAATATGCATAGGAATATAATTAATGAGTGGTTACCTCAAATTAACTTCTGACTGCATCACTGACTGACTTTTGTACCAGTTGGGGCACAATTAAAGCAATTCAGAGACTCAGAACTCAGTATGCCTGACCTCCAGCTTTCTCTACTAAACGACAATTATAACTTGGTAATATTCTTTTTTAATAACCCAAGTAGATTTTTTTAATAACAAAAAGCTTGTTAACAAAGAAACTACATAGTTAACAGAAAAATAGTTAAAACTAGAAGTTAAAGTCCCATTGAGGGTGAGTGTTCTTTTAGTCCAATTTTCTCTTTCTCTTTCTCTTCTAATTTGGGCCTGGGAGAGAAGTACTGCATGCTCTTTAATGCAACATAAAGGAATTTTATGTATCAATAAAATATGATACGATAACATTATTTTAAATAAATCAATGGTTAATCATTAATACATCATAAAGTGCTACCCTAAAAGGCTATATACTATTCCTAGTTCTGTTCAAAATGTATAAATATATGGCATATGTAAGAAAATGTAATCAGAGACATAAAATATAGTAAAGTACTCACTACATTTGACATTTAGGAATCTTATCTTAAAATTTAGGGTGTTTCCAGGGAAATAAATGGCACAAGAATTTTAAAAAAGTCATCCTTGAGATATTTCAAAACTTTTCAGACACTTTCCCAAAAAAAAGCAGAAGCATTCAGTCATCTCCGCTAATTCTAGCGGAAAAATACCTAATTCTAGAGGTATTTTTTTCATTTTCAGTACTTGATCCTTCCCCTTAGTTTCTCAAATGAGCTAGTGAAAGAAAAACCTAATGAAAGGTCACACAAATACCTAGCACTTCAGCTGGTAAAAAGGATCTAATCCTTCACACTGACATCACATTGGCTATTTTACAGAAACAATAAGATCCAAGAGCCTTCCTAACCAGGTATACGAGGGGTTCGCCCCAAAGCAGAATTTATAAAACATTACGTATCTCTTTCTCACACGTTTAAACTTCAGTTACCTTCAAAGGAGGTGCATTTCATGCAATATACCTATAGAGACCTTTTTTTCCCACTACTCAAAACAGTTTTTGAACTCATTGGTTTTGATGTCTTTTAGTGCTGCTGCCATTCTTTTGCTTCACCTCTTCCCCATCAGCATGTTTCCCTCTGAGGACTTTTTGTTTTATCCCAGGAAACAAAGAAACAAAGAAACTAACAAAAACTTTGCTCTAGGCAAGAATGGGTGAGTGGAATGTAGGGACCAGGGTAATGATGTTTTGGTCAAAAACTGCTGAATAGTCTGAGCAGTTTTTGCCCATTTCAATGATGATAAATCACCCAGCATGAAATGGGCAAATGCACTGAGACGGTCTTCAAAAAAAACTCGCTGAAGCTGAATGCAGCCTCTCACAACAATGCCAGCTGGAACACAGATACGGACCGGATCCTAATTCACACAGTGAGGGAAGCCTGTGCTACGCGGGGCCTGCCCTCCAAGAAAATAATTCCATTTTTAAAAAAAAATTACATTTTATTGATTAAGCTATTATAGTAGTTCCAATTTTACCCCTTTGCCCCTTGTACTCCATCAGGTAATCCCCATACCTATTGTTTTTGTCCATGGGTCATACCTATAAGTTCTTCGGCTACTCCATTTCCTATGGTCTGCTCAACACCCCTATGGGTATTCTCTAACTACCTATTTGTACAGCATATGGAATATAAAATGCTCTCCGTATGGATGATTCTGTTTCTGTTTTACTTGTTTGCTTAGTTTATTTTTCAGATTCAATTGTTGATACGTATATGTTTATTGCCATTTATTGCTCACAGTTTTGATCTTCTTTTTCTTAAATACGTCCCTTTAACATTTCATATAATAACAGTTTTTGCACCCAGAAGTTATGGGGAATTATCTTTCTGGCACAGAAATGCTGGAGTGTGGGGCCTGGTGTGGGGCTGGGACTCCTCATTCCCCAGATACCCCTCCCAAATTTTTAGCCACCACATGTGAATATGGGACCAGCATGTTGCACGCCTCCAACCCTACCATCAGTCTGGATATGTGCTTTCTTCAGTTCTGTGGTTGTCAAGACTTCCATTCAACTTGATTTCTGATGGTTCTCAGGGATGGCTGTTCTATATTTCACTTGTAATTTTGATGTCGTTGTGCAAGGAGGCAAGCCGTCTTTACCTATGCCCCCTTCTTGACGGGAAGCAAGTCCACCATCTGGGTTTTGGGGGTCTGATAGTTTAGGAACTACTGCAGAATAATCTTTGATTTGGTGCCCATGGAAGTGGGTTTTGGGGCCTTTGGAGGGGGGCTGTAGCACTGGCTCCCCTTGGAGTACAAACTCTGGGTCCCCTGTTCCTTCTTCTGCTGTGGCTTCAGATTTAGTAAGATACTTGGAAAGCTGCTTCGGGTGGCCCACAAGTCCATATGAAGTCTCTGGTTGTCTGGCCTCTGGTCCATGTATGGCTCAGAATCCTGCCTGTGTGGCCGCTGCCCAGGCCTGGGCTCTCCTTTCTGCTGTCTGTCTTCTCGGGTTTTCTACCATGATTGTGGCCTGGTTCCCCCTTGTTAAAGGTGCTGTCCTTGTTGCCTCCAACAGCTCCTTCAGCTCGGATATCATTGCATCCTTCTCCAGGAGCTGACTTGGTCTCTCTTGTTTGGGAGCTAGTTGTTGTCTCTTCAGGAGGATCTCACTATAGCTGTTCTGCAGATTTCCACCTTTGGTGGCTGGGTTTGCCAGACTGACTCTAGATTCATCCTGGACAGGTAAATCATCCTGGAAAACCACCATCCTGGGTGTGTCTACTCCTTTTCTTGGCTCTGTTGCTTCCCCTGTCTTTCTGCCACCTCCATTGCAGCCTTTGATGATTTCTCTGCATCCAAAACATTTACTGCAGGCTGATATGATGTACGAACTCAGTGTCTCCTGCAAACTGGCTGCTGGAGTCTGAGTCTTCATTTTCCAGGTCACTGGGAGTGACAGGTGACAAAGAGGTGGTGTCAGGGGCCCACTAGTTGCTCATTCGACGAACCCTTCTGGCCCGTGTTCCAGATGTTGGTGGTCTAGTCACAGTCTGATTCTGCCTTGCTCTCCAGAATTCCTGTTCCTGTTGGTTGTTTAGCAGTGTGGCCCTCTCACAGGTGGGCTTGAGTGGCACCACGCTGTGGGTTGGGTCCCCAAGAGGCACCTTGGTCTCCAGTGCCTCTATTAGCATGCTGGTCTCCAGTGGCACTATTCCTGGTAGTGCTGGTGTAGATGGTGGTGTTCTTGGTGGTGTTGGAGTAAATGGTGGTGGTCTGGATGGTACTGGTTTAAATGGTGGTATTCTTGGTGGCGTCGGAGTAAATGATGTTGGCCTGGGGGGTGCTGGTGTAGATGGTGGAGTTCTTGGTGGTGTTGGAGTAAATGGTGGTGGTCTGGGTGGTACTGGTTTAAATGGTGGTATTCTTGGTGGCGTCGGAGTAAATGATGTTGGCCTGGGGGGTGCCGGTATAGATGGTGGTGTTCTCAGTGGTGTCGGAGTAAATGGTAATGGTCTGGGTGGTGCCGGTCCAAGTGGTGTCAGTCTAATATCTGTTGATCTGGCTAGTGTTCGTCTAAATGCTCTCCTTGCCAGCCTAAACGGTGTTGGTCTGGGCGGTGCTTGTCCAAATGGTGTTGGTCTTGGTGGTGCCAGTGTAGATGGTGTTGGTCTGGGTGGTGCTGGTCTAAACAGTGGTTGTCTTGGTGGTGCCATTGTAGATGGTGTTGGTCTTGGTGGTGCCAGTGTAGATGATGTTTGTCTGGGTGGTGCTGGTCTAAACAGTGCTGGTCTGGGTGGTGCCAGTGTAGATGGTGTTGGTCTGGGTTGTGCCAGTGTAGATGGTGTTGGTCTGGGCAGTGAAGCCCTGGCACACTGCTCTCCAGAAGTCCTGATCCCCACTCCAGTGATGCTCATGGGTGCCCTCAGGAGGCTCTCACCTACTACAAGAAGCTCTGGCCCTTCACAGCCCTGCTGCCCTTGTCGCCTGCTCTCCACCGTTGTCCTGGGTTGGCTCCTAGGAACGGTGGTCACTGAAAAATATTGCCACATCTCTTCACTCTCTCCTCTCTTATCTCTTTCCCAGCTGGGAATGAGAAACTTTGTATACTGGCCTCTCTTTTTACAGCCAGGGCTTCATTGTGACCCGGCTCCATTTTGACCCAGGCAGAGGGGCAGAGCCAGCTGAACTCACAAGTCAGCCTTGGCCCAGGGTGTGTGTTAGTGTTGGGGGCATTTTTCTTGAAACAATACATATTCTGAAGTTCCTATGGTGGGTTTGGTGCTGTTATAGTCAGCTCCCATAGCTGGGCCTTGAGTTCCGCACTCACCTGCAGCTCTAGTGGGTGCTGGACTCCAACTCACCATTGGACTTTATAATCTTTTCACAGGATCTTAGCTTTCTCATGCTTGGTCTCATTTTTGCTTTCTTCTCCCCATCTATAGTAGCATATTCAATGGCTTTCCACACCACCCAGATGTTCTCTTCACTGTATATTTATTTCTTAGTGTTTCTTTTTTAAAAATGTATTTTATTGATTATGCCATTATAGTTGTCCCATTTTTTCTCCCCTTAATACCCTCCATACTCCCAATTCCCTCAGGCATTCCCCCACTTAGTTCATATCCATGGATCATGCATATAAGTTCTTTAGCTTCTCCGTTATCTATACTGTTTTTAACATCCTCCTGTCTATTCTGTACCTGCCAGGGATTGGTACTCCTTAATCCCTGCTCCTTTTCTTCCATTCTCCCCCTTCCTGCTCCCAGCTGATAATCCTCCACAAGATCTCCAGATCTATGATTTTGTGGTTGTTCTGCCTGTTGCTTAATTTGTATTTTAGGTTCAATAGATTGTAAATTTATTGTAAATCTAATGTTCATAGTTTTTATCTTTTTCTTAAATAAACCCCTTTATCATTTCATATAATAATGGCTTGGTGACAATGGCCTCTAGCTTTACCTTGTCTGGGAAGCACTTTATCTGCTTAATATAATATTAAGTTCCCATGTTTTATGAAGACATAGGATTTCATACAGTGGATTTGCCAAGAGTTGTCCTACCACTTTTTTAAGAAATTAACAATTTAATTTTGAATAGAAAGCTTAACGTTTGTAAACAACTGTAGGAATAGAGGAATAAATAACCACAATTTGTCCAGAGACAGTATGCTAACTTCCAGGATGTTTTATAGATAGTTATTAACACTGGGTCAACATCTTTGGTCTCCAGAGTGGAAAGTACAATTGATGAGAAATTATTAGATTTTCTGGATTCTGACCCAGCTGAACAGAACATATCTTTTCTTTCTAAATTTGTGTTAAGAAGTAGATACTTGGCTCATCTGAGCACGTATGGTTAGTTTACTGGAATTGTGTTCCTAGCATGAATACTAGACTTTTCTAATCATCTTTATAAGGCAAAGTTTTTCAATCAGATGGCAAATGCAATTTAATGTCTTCTACTTCTATGTGTTTTTAATATAATGAAGTGTTATAAATCCCAAATTCCATTCAAAAGGATGTGTCATCTTTCTCATCAGTGGGAGCTTTTATGATGTTTCAGGTATTTCTGAAAACACACGAGAGAGGGTCCACTCTTCATGAAGTAACACACAGAGATCCTCTTCCATGGCTCAGTGTTGTCACTGTTCACCCCTGCCTTCCAGGGAGATCCTGTGCAAAGCATTTCTTTTTCAGTTTGACAATAGGTGCCCCCTCTGTTAGTTAGTCTTCTGCATATATAGTTCTATTTCAAATAGTACATTTCTTTTAAAGTTTAAATTCCTTGGAAGTTAAACCAAACATGTGGCTTTACGTAAACATCTAGAAATAATATTATTTCTATATCTGGGAGAACAGTTCCACCCATAATATGTTATCACATCATTTTCCCAGAAAGTATTAAGATTTCTATGTACATGACTTCTTGAGAGTTTTTGTATTTGAAAATACTTTCAAAGATGGTATCTTGTAAAATTTGAAGGGAATGTTATATTATGTCTACTTCTCAGATGGGAGAACTAAAGTTTTGAGGAATAAAGTAGCTTATTATGCAACATCACATGGCAGGTGGGAAAGTGACAGCTCTCTGGCTCCTTGTCCTGAACACCTGTGATCTCTTTTCACATCACTCTCATCTCTATTATATCATTTGGTTCTTAAAACAACATGGCATGCAGACAGGAGCAGATGTGGTTCTCCACTAGTTTGCAGATGAAAATATTGAGACTTGGAAAGATTTTCGCCTGAGGCTACTCCACGAGAAACCTTTTGCTTCCAACTCCAAGTTCATTGTCATTATAATTTGCTGGCTTTCCAACTTTAATATGTCCTATAAGGGCTACTTAAAAATTCTGCAATCTCTTGGTTTAAAAAAACCCATATATTTTCTTGATTTCTTATAAGAGTTTAAAATATATAACTTATAAACTAATAAAGCAATACCTTATGTTGAGTTCCAGCCTGCACTCTCTAGGGAACCTGACCTGCTGCTCTTAAAATTTTAGCAAATGCAACAGATAACCTTTTAAAAACACATCATAGTTGACATGCAGTATTTTATTAGTTTCAAGTATACATCACAGTGATTCAATATTTCTATACCTTACAAAGTCATCACCACAGTAAGATCAGTTACCATGTGTCTCACTGTATATAACTACAGTAGTAATGGCGATATTCCCTATGCTGTACATTACATCCCCAAGACTTATTTTACCATTAGTGCTACAAATGTACTCCTTAATCCCCTTTGCCTTTCCTAGTAACCATCAATTTGCTCTCTGTATCAGTGAGTTTGTTTCTCTTTTGTTTGCTTGTTTTGAGTTTTAGATTCTCATATAAATGAACATGATATTTGTCTTTCTTTGATGTAATTCACTTAGCATAATATTCTCTGGGCACATCCATATTGTTGCAAATGGCAAGATTTCATTCTTTCTATGGCTCAGTAATATTCCATTGTATATATACATACTGCATCTTTTTTATTCATCCATCTATCAATGTACCTAAGTTGCTTCCATATCTTGGCTATTGTGAACAATTCTGCAATAAATATGGGGTTATATATATTTTCAAGTTATTGTTTTAATTTTCTTTGAATAAGTACCCAGAGTGGAATTTCTAGGTCACACGATAGTCCTATTTTTCATTTTCAAGGAATCTCCATATTGTGTCTAATTTAGAAATTCACTAATAGTCCATCAGGGTTCCCTTTTCTCCACTCTTTGCCAATACTTATTTGTTGTCTTTTTGATAATACCTATTTTGACAGGCATGAAGTGATAGCTCATTGTGGTTTTGATTTATATTTCCCTAATCAACATATGTTCTGTTGCCAATAAAATGAACATTTCTTAAGTGATATGTGTGAAACAAAATGGGGAAGTTCTTTTCATCCCTCTAAGCCAAAATAAAAAAAGTTCTTATTCTTTTCCTTGAAAACTAATTGGCATTAATTTAATAACACCATTATTATTGGTATCTTTCAGAACATCTGTTAATTTGCTAAATGTCTATTAAGAAGCAGTAAATATTTATTGCCAGAAAAATATAGGTATATTCCAATTTCACTAAGAGTAAGTCAGTAACAAATGGAATCAGTGTTTCAGTCCCGGTGTCATTCCTAAAAGTTGTGTGACGTTGACAAAGTTGCTTTGCTATCCCAAGGTCTTATATTAATTTTCCTATTGTGGTCATTACAAATGGCCCCCAACTTAGTGGTTCACACACACTTTACCTCTTATTTCTGTAGGTCATAAGTCTATCCCAGGTCTCACTGAGTTAAAATTAAAGTCTCTGCAGGCTGTGTTCCTTTATAGAGGCTCTAGGCAAGAATCTTATCTCCTTGCTTCTTCAGTTTGGTTAGAGAATTCATTTCCTTATACTTGCAGAACCAAATCCCCATTTACTTGTTGGCTGGCTGTGCACTGGTGGTGGTTCTCAGCTTCTAGAGCTCACCTGCATTCTTGGTTTGTAGGCCCTTTTGTCTGTAAAGCCAGCGATGGCTCGCTCTGTCCTGCCTTCTTTCTCCTGCCTCTTTATCTGTGATCACCTCTCTCTAACCTCAGTTGGGAAAGGTTGTCTAACTTTAAGAGTTTATGTGATAAGTATAGGCTCACTTTGATAATTGCAAATAATCTTCTCATTTCAAAATCCATACCTTAATCACATCTGCAAAGACCCTTTTACAAAGCTCCTTTGATTCAAGTTTATATCTGCAAATTATTGCTTTTGACTTCAGAGAACTAAGAAATATCAGGAATATTGTGGATCCTGTTTTGGGGGAAGGATAAAATCTTTCAGTTTCAGCTTAATTGTTTTAAAAATAACTTTCTGGAAAAATGGACTCTATCCCCATTTATGTCAAATATGTAAAATGGAGTGTGATTTCTGATAACTCAATCAGTTAATGTGCTGAAAACAATACTCTTGCATGTTTAGAATCAAAATACCTGAAGGCCTCACTTTCAAGATGTAAAGTGGTGCCCCGCTTAATCATATCATCACAACAGGTGTACATGAATTAGAACCATCCCTTTAAGACAACATCAGGCTGAAAAGAAATGTTAAATAATAAAAAAATTAATAAAATGTTGGTCATTGTCCCTGGTTTCTGGCACACAGGTCCTTACAATCTCCAGAGTAACCATAGTGTCTGTAGGCTAACTCGATGTCCCAGCTCCGGCCCCTAGAGAGATTTGGGATGGGGACTAGTGGCCAGAAAGACAAAGGTCTGATGAAAGGTTTGGAACCTTCAGTCCCATTCCCTGACCTCTGTGTTTTCTTTCTATCATTTATTTATTGACATTTATTGAGCCTTCAAATTTCAGCACATATAATATCAATTATTTTTTATTTCTATAAATTATATTTTTAAGTCTAGCTGTTTATTTCTCATAGTTTTACTATATACTTATTGTAATTGCACTTTTCTTTTGCAAATTTCATGTAGCTATTTTCTAGTAGGTCAAAGAGTTTCAATATCTGCAATTCTTTCATTTTAAATCTTTTTCTCTTACCCGCTGATTCTCACATTGCAGCTCTTTTTTTCTGTTGTGTGATCTTTATTTGTAAGCTCATGCTTACTTTCAGTCTGCGGGAGACCTGGGAGCCTACTGGCAGGAGACTCCTCTGAGGACAGTTTTCTTCAGCCTGGACTGGTGGGTGAGTGGGTGGGCTTTCCCAGGTACTTCAGACCCTCTAATCCCAGTTACGCATCAGAAGAGGTATCTCAGACTCAGCCTTCCCTCCAGGTGCTATTCCTACAACACCATGGCCTTGGAGCTGTGCTTCTTATGGCCCCTGTTGATCTAGCCCAGCTCCCTCTCCCTCTAGATGCCCAACTCAAACTCTCTCCTTTAGCCCAGACTCTTCCTCTGGGGGGCCTGGCTCCTGAATGTTTTCATCTAATCTTTCAGGGATTCCTGATTTGTCTTATCCCTGGAAGTCCTGGGATCAGCTGTCCTTTGTTAATTTGTCTGTTTTGTTTTTGGGGGGATAAGGGGGAGGAATAGGACTCCAGAAACTTTTGTGACACCAGTAGTGTCTCCAAGAAGGTGGTGTCTCCAAGAAGGCGCTGTCTATGGTTCTAATTGTAAATAAAATGATTACGCGTACCTCTTAGATGCTAGTGACCCTGAAAGTAAAAACCAGCTGTGGCTTCTTGACCCCGGGATGACAACACAAGTGGGAATCCCAGAAGGCAACTGTACAGGTTTGTATACCTGGGAGTGAAGGAACTATGTTTGGGAAGTTGTAGTTTTGAAAGAAAATGTTGGCAATGACTATTTCACTGATATTTGTAACTTCATATTTACTATCTAATAAAATAAGCAGTCAGAAATAGGAGCAAATTTCAAGGGCAAGAAGTATGGTCAACTTTACATTTCTCCTGTGGAGAGAAAGGGATAAGAGTTTATATGCTGTTAAGGATATTCTAATTATTAAGGTATTAATTGCTTTAAATATGAACTATTTTCTGTTCTTTCTAGAAATCGTACCAAGATCTAGATGAGGAGAATTCACTTTATAAGGCTGTGATGTATATATGTGTAACTTTGGAGGAGTTAATGTCATATTGTCCAACATATGTAGGTAACACACGAAGAGCTTTGAAGAATCATAGAATTCTGTATTTATAAAGAAGCATCTTTATTCAGCCCCTGCGAGAAACTAAGTCTAAATAAAGGGAATGTCCTGTTTAAAGATGTATTTATTTTTATAGAGAAGGGAAGGGCAGAAGAAAGAGAGGGGAGAAACTTCAGTTGGTTGCCTCTCACTTGCTCCCAAACCAGCAACCTTTCCTTTCTGTCTGCCAGCTGGCACTCAGTCCACTGAGCCACACCAGCCAGGGTGGGAAGACCCCATTTCAGTCTAAAGAACCAGTGAAAGACACGGGCAATTCAGGACGAATGTTTGATTTCTAGACCAATGATCTTTTCACTGTGACCTGCTGCCAGCCTAGGGGTAGGTGATATGGCCTTTGGTGGTACACTGAATGGGGGGGCAAAGGTCTTTGAATTTAAAAAAACCCACAGAAAGTAAAACTGTAGCTGGTTTCATTTAAGCCTTAAACAAAGCACTAATTTGTGAAGAACATTAGCAATAACAATTCTTTCTTGAATTATTATTGATTGAAATGTCATGGTGTCTATTGATAAAAACTGTATGCCAGAAAAACTTGTAGCTTCATTTCTTCCTAATATGGTAGAATTTGGCATTCATCTAAAAAATTAAAAGTATGGTTACAACATAACAGGTGCACCGTAACAAAAAATATAGCCCAAATGAAAGAATAGATCAAAACTCCACAAAAAAGAGCTAAGTCACAAGGAGATAGACAACCTACCAGATGCAGAGTTCAAAACACTGGTAATCAGGATGCTCACAGAAATGACTGAGTACAGATGAAAAATAAAGGAAGAAGTGAAGGCTATGCAAAGTGAAATAAAAAAAATATACAGGGAACCAACAGTGAAGCGAAGGAAACTGGGGCTCAAATGAACAATTTGGAACAGAAGGAAGAAATATACATTCAACTATAACAGAAGAAACAAGAATTCAAAAAAAAAAATGAGGAAAGGCTGAGGAACCTCTGGGACAACTTAAAATGTTCCAACATCTGAATCATAAGGGTGTCAGAAGGAGAAGATGAAAAAAATAAATTGAAAATTTATTTGAAAGAATAATGAAGAAAAACTTCCGCAATCTGGCAAAGAAAATGGACTTCCAGGAAGTCCAGGAAGCTCAGACAATCACAGACAAGTTGAACTTGAAGTGTCACACACCAAGGCACATCATAATTCCATTACCCAAGATTAAAGATAACAAGAGATTCTTAAAAGCAGTAAGAGAAAAGGAAAGAGTTAGCTACAAAGGAGTTCCTGTAAGACTATCAGCAGATTTCTCAAAAGGTACTTGGCAGGCAAGAAGGGGCTCGAAATAAGTATTCAAAGTCATGAAAACCAGGGACATACAGTCAAGATTGCTCTACCCAGCGAAGCTATCAATAGAATGGGAGGGCAGATATAAGTGCTTCCCAGACAATGTAATGTTAAAGGAGTACATCACCAAGACCTTATTATATGAAATGTTAAAGGGACTTATCTAAGAAAAGATCAAAACTATGAAAAGTAAAATGACAACAAACTCACAACTATCAATAACTGGACCTAAAAACAAAAACAAACTAAGCAAATAAGTAAAAGAGAAGTAGAATCACAGAAATAGAGATTAAATGGAGGGTTACCAGCAGGGAAGGGATGGGGTCGAGGAAACTGGGGAAAAGATACAGGGAATAAGAAGCATAATTGGAAGGTACAAAATAGACAGGGAGAGGTTAAGAATAGTATGGGAAATGCAGAAGGCAAAGAAATTATATAAATGACATGTGGACATAAATTAAGTGGGGGGATTGTCCGAGGGAATGGAGGGTACAGTGAGGAAGGGGCTAAGGGGAAATAATTAGGGACAACTTTAATAGCATAATCAATAAAATATATTTTAAAAAAGAAAAAAGAAACACTGAAAATAAATAAATATATAGTATACAGTGAAGAGAACATCTGGGTGGTGTGGAAAGCCATTGAATATGCTACTATAGATGGGGAGAAGAAAGCTAAAATGAGACCAAGCATGAGAAAGCTAAGATCCAGTGAAAAGATTATAAAGTCCAATGGTGAGTTGGAGTCCAGCACCCACTAGAGCTGCAGGTGAGTGCGGAACTCAAGGCCCAGCTATGGGAGCTGACTATAACAGCACCAAACCCACCATAGGAACTTCAGAATATGTATTGTTTCAAGAAAAATGCCCCCAACACTAACACACACCCTGGGCCAAGGCTGACTTGTGAGTTCAGCTGGCTCTGCCCCTCTGCCTGGGTCAAAATGGAGCCGGGTCACAATGAAGCCCTGGCTGTAAAAAGAGAGGCCAGTATACAAGGTTTCTCATTTCCAGCTGGGAAGGAGATAAGAGAGGAGAGAGTGAAGAGATGTGGCAATATTTTTCAGTGACCACCGTTCCTAGGAGCCAACCCAGGACAATAGTGGAGAGCTGCAACCAGGGTAGCAGGGCTGCAAGGGGCCAAAGCTCCTTGTAGTAGGTGAGAGCCTCCTGATGACACCTGTGAACATCAATGGAGCAGGTATCAGGACTTCTGGAGAGCAGTGTGCCAGGGCTTCACTGCCCAGACCAACACCATCTACACTGGCACCACCCAGACCAACACCATCTACACTGGCACCACCCAGGCCACCACTGTTTAGACCAGCACCACCCAGACCAACACCATCTACACTGGCACCACCCAGACCAACACCATCGGCACTGGTACTACTGACACCACCCAGACAAGCACCATTTAGTCTGACACCATTTAGAACGATACCACAAAGACCAGCACCATTTAGACTGACACCATTTAGACCAACACTTCACAGACTAATACCATTCAGACTGACACCACTTAGATCGACACTACCCAGACTAACACCATTTAGACTGACGTCTAGGCCGACACCATCCAGACCAATAACATTTAGACTGGCACCATTTAGACCAGCACCACCCAGACCACCACCATTTACTCCAACACCACCAAGAACACCACCATCTACACCAGCACTACCAGGAATAGTGCCACTGGAGACCAGCATGCCATCTGTGACCCAGGTGCCTCTTGGGGACCCAACCCACAGCGTGGTGCCACTCAAGCCCACCTGTGAGAGGGCCACACTGCTAAACAACCAACAGGAACAGGAATTCTGGAGAGCAAGGCAGAATCAGATTGTGACCAGACCACCAACATCTGGAACACGGGCCAGAAGGGTTCGTCGAATGAGCAACTAGTGGGCCCCTGACACCACCTCTTTGTCACCTGTCACTCCCAGTGACCTGGAAAATGAAGACTCAGACTCCAGCAGCCAGTTTGAAGGAGACACTGAGTTCATCATCATATCAGCCTGCAGTAAATATTTTGGTTGCAGAGAAATCATCAAAGGCTGCAATGGAGGTGGCAGAAAAGACAGGGGAAGCAACAGAGCCAAGAAAAGGAGTAGACACACCCAGGCTGGTGGTTTTCCAGGATGATTTACCTGTCCAGGATGAATCTGGAGTCAGTCTGGCAAACCCAGCCACCAAAGGTGGAAATCTGCAGAACAGCTATAGTGAGATCCTCCTGAAGAGACAACAACTAGCTCCCAAACAAGGGAGTCAGCTCCTGGAGAAGGATGCAATGATATCTGAGCTGAAGGAGCTGTTGGAGGCAACAAGGACAGCACCTTTAACAAGGGGGAACCAGGCCACAATCATGGTAGAAAACTTGAGAAGACAGACAGCAGAAAGGAGAGCCCAGGCCTGGGCAGCGGCCACACAGGCAGGATTCTGAGCCATACATGGACCAGAGGCCAGACAACCAGAGACTTCATATGGACTTGTGGGCCACCCGAAGCAGCTTTCCAAGTATCTTACTAAATCTGAAGCCACAGCAGAAGAAGGAACAGGGGGACCCAGAGTTTGTACTCCAAGGGGAGCCAGTGCTACAGCCCCCCTCCAAAGGCCCCAAAACCCACTTCCATGGGCACCAAATCAAAGATTATTCTGCAGTAGTTCCTAAACTCTCAGACCCCCAAAACCCAGATGGTGGACTTGCTTCCCGTCAAGAAGGGGGCATAGGTAAAGACGGCTTGCCTTCTTGCACAACGACATCAAAATTACAAGTGAAATATAGAACAGCCATCACCGAGAACCATCAGAAATCAAGTTGAATGGAAGTCTTGACAACCACAGAACTAAAGAAAGCACACATCCAGACTGGTGGTAGGGTTGGAGGCGCGCATCATGCTGGTCCCATATTCACGTGTGGTGGCTAAAAATTTTGAGGAGTACCTGGGGAATGAGGAGTCCCAGCCCCACACCAGGCCCCACAACCCTGGTGACCCACAGACATGAACCAAGGGGCATGGGGTGCTATGGAATGCTGGTGGCAGGTGGGTGACAGGGTGGAGGAGGATAAAGGAGAGAAAAAATGGGAGAACTCTAATATTATAATCAATAAAATATACTTTAAAATAAAAAGAAACTTTAGTTTCAAAAAATCTCTTCTTAAAGTAGTGCTGGATATTTTAAGCAACACAAGTGTACAATCCCTAATCTGAAATTTGGAAGCTCTTAAAACTGACCCTTTTTAACTTCTTTGGCCTCAATGCCCACCTGAGCTGTTAGAAGGCTCTTCACAGACTCCGTGTAGTCCCTTGCTGTACTGTTCATCAACACCTCTTTTTCCCTCAGCACGATCTCCTGTGGGGTGCCTCCTGGGAGGTAGTGCCCTGCCCTCTGGTGTTCCCAGAGTTCCACAGAGTAAAAGCCCATGCTACCCAACCTGCCGTGAGATCAGCAGAACCCAACCTGGGCCTGGGGGCCGGAAGACAAGGAGCAGGAGCACAGGTGGCTTTGGGGGCAGGTGATGTGTATTAGTAATCGAGCAGAGAAGATCAACGAGGAGAAGACACCCTACCTGGAGGAACAGTGTAGGAAAATGCTTAGAGGCTTGAGAGCATAGGGCCCGTTTGACAAAATCAAGTCAATCGGTCTGATAGGAGGGATAGTGAAGGGAGGGACAGTTGGAGGGCAGAAAAGGCCAAGCCATGAAAGGAGTCTTCTTAGTAAGGCAGCTATTTTGATCCTGAAGCTCCTGAGAAGTAGCCATAGGGATTTTTATTAGGGAATATTTAATAAGAGAACCCCCCCCCCCCCCAATATACGTAGTAGGCAGATTTTAAGTAGGGTGCCAAGTGATTCTTGCCTCCTGGTGTTCACACTCCTGTGTAATTCCTCACCCCCCAACCCTTAAAGCATGGGCTAGATCTGTGCCTTGTTTCTAACGAATAGAATATGGCAAAGGTAATAAGCTGTCACTTTCGAGATTAGTTCATCAAGACTCTGACTTCCTTCTTGCTCAACTCCTGTGCTTCCGCTCACTTTGATGAAGCTGTCTGCCATGTTGTGAACTGCACTATGGAGACCCCCGAGGGCAAGGAACTGAGGGCAGCCTTTAGCCAAGAGCTGTCAAGGATCTGAGGCCTTCAGCCCAACACTGCAGGAGAGCTTCAGAACCCTGGGGACGTCCGTATGAACGAGCTTGGGGGAAGATCCTTCCCTGGTTGAGCTTTGCATTGACTGCAGCCCCAGGGAACAACTGGCAGCTTCTGAGAGTCTCTGAGTTGGAGGACTCAGAGCCACAGACGCTATGAGATAAGTGAATTGTTGCTTTAAGTTCTTAATTCTTGGGGGTAATTTTTTATGCAGTGATATATAAAAGACAAAAAATTAAATCATTTGACCTAGCAGCTGCTTGAAGAAATAGAGCATCACTTCCTTCCAAGCCTCCTGTGGGTCTTTTCTCTGTCCTACACTAGCCTGCTTTCTCCTGCTAGACGCAACCGCCATCCAGAATTTGGTGCTTATCAGTCCCTTGTTTTTCTTTATTATTTGAATACATGCCTCAACAAATTTGTTTGAGCTTTGTAGGTTTTAGACCTTTATATAAACAATCACACTATACATATGCTTCTGTGGATTTCTTTTTATTCAAAATCAAATTCCTGAGATTGAGCCACACTGATCATATGGTTCATTCATTTTCAATGATGTGAATTTCTCCATTCTCCTGTCCTTGGACACGCAGAATGTTTTCAGTGTTTTGCTATTGCAACCAGGCTGCTATGAACATTCTTGTGCATGACTCCAGGAACATATGAGCCAAGGTTTCTCTGAGGTATACACCCAGGAGTGGAAGTGCCAGCTTACATGGTATAAGCATCTTCAACTTCATAATAGAGTGCAAAAGGCTTTCAAAACTGTCATATGATACCACTTTACACTCCCACCTGGAGTGCATAAGAATTCCTTTGTTCTACATCTCTTTGACATTGTCTGATTTATTCATTTTTGCCTTTTTGGTGGTCATAAAATAACATCATGCTTTTATTTTGCAGGTCCTTTATTACTATTAAGAACTTTTTAGCTGTTTTTGTTGAAAAGGTTTTTACTGCCTTTGATCCACAGTTGGTATTTCACAGTATCTCTTGTTCCCAGGGCTGCTGGGTGGGGTTGGTCCCAGAGAGGGCCTCCTGATGGTGGTCCCTGTGCAGTACTTCATGGGGGAGAAAGGATTAATATGGCAGCAGGAGGCCTGTCTTCGCCTCAACCATTCAGAACTCCACTGTCCTGTCTGGGCCTTGGTTTCCTCACGGGGCCTCTGGGAGGGTCCTGGAGAGAGAATCCAGTCTCTCATGATGCCTAAAATATCTGGGGACTAGTCTGGCCCTCTCCCAGAGGACTTTCTTCTCAGCACTCCCACCCTCCACCATCCCCCCCAACAAATTACTTTTGTTAAAAGTGCCTGAAACTTCTGTGGGTACAGAAACCACAAACTCATCAGCAGAGAAAAGGGAAGAGGCACAGAAGCAACTGGAAGCCATTGGGGCCAATTTCCCTCCCTGCACAGGTTTCCTCTCCCCCTACAGCTTGGCCCAAAGCCTGCTGGGAAATTTGCTATCTGGATGTGCCCTGGCAGGGACCCCCTACCCCATAAGCAGCTGGATCTGGCCTTCATAGGCCCTCAGCTGGAAGCACTTGAAACATAGAAAAACAAGGTGAAGACAGAAAATCCTGAAATCCTAGATGGGGTAATGATATAGGAAGACACCCCACAAAGGAGCCTAAGTAGCCTGCATCTTTTTGGTAGTAGGAGGGGTACTCTGGGGCCTTCCCTAGGCTTGGGTAGTCACCTGCTGACTCTGGAGCCCTTTGGCCACTGGGCCTTGAGGGCAGTACTTGGGGTTGTATTGGGCAGTACTTCTGGCTGGCCCAAGCCAAAGACCTGGCCACTTTGACGCCTTGCATGTAGCCCATCTGCAGAGACATGAAGGAATTGTCACAGTTGTGAGTCTCCAACTTGGTGTCATTGATGTGCCACCGGGTGCTGGAAGCCGTCATACCCACCTGGCTGGCACACCTGTTAGTACCCATTTGGAGGCTGATGGTTGAGTGGTCCATGGGTGGCAGGATATGGTACTAGGGGTCATACAGCTGTTTTCTCATGCCATATGCCATCATGCCTGATTGGCTGGCACACTTGTTGGTGCTCATCTGGAGCCCAATGATGCACTCACTGGCCTTCATGGTGGCATCATCAAAGTTCCACTCCTGCTTTTCTGAGTACTTAATTCCAATGTCCACACCACTCTGCAGCCCCTTTGTCTTGGCCTTTGCTGCCAGAGCCAGAAGAGACACCTGCACCTATGCCATGTTTCCACTCTCAAACAGGTCATTGGTCTCAAACAGGTCCCTGGAGTTCATGCCATAGCTGACCGTGGCCTTGATGAAATTGGAGAGGTTTTCTGGCTGGTGCCAGTTTTGCATGGAACAGTTGATCTTAGTGACAGAGCTTGGCTGCAGCTCACTCATGAGTGTGCAAAGGATAATGCTGCCCTTCTGACCCTTCTGGAAGTCAGAAATGATAGACAGGCCTGTGAGTGCCTCAGTCCAGCTGTGGAGTTCTGCCTCCTTCTGAGGGTCATGTTTGGATAGGAGCCGTTTCTTGACCTTGGCTGAAAGCCCATCTGAGGGCGCCTTGTTGAACTGGGTGGAACTCATTTCAGCGGCAGTGACAGAGGGACAGGCCGCCTGCTGGGTGTGATGGCTGGGGCTAAGATGAAGATGTTTTCACAGCATTATTGCACATTAAAGTTTTATTCTCCTGGGGAATGCTTATTAATGACTTTTGTCCAGATTTTAATTTTTTATTGTTTTAATTAATTTTATTGGTTACGCCATTACAGTTGTCCTGACGTTCCCTCTCCACTCCCTCAGGCAACCCCCATACCAGTGTTCATGTCCATGGGTCGTGCAAATAAGTTCTTTGGCTACTCCATTTCCGATACTGTACATCCCCATTTCTATTCTGTAACTACCTATTTGTATTTCTTAATCCCCTCACCTCTTCACCCATTCCCCCATGTCTGCTCCCATTTGGCAACCATCAAAACACTTTGTATCCATCATTCTGTCTCTGTTTCTTCTTGTTTGCTTAGTTTGTTTTTTAGATTCAATCATTAATAGATTTGGGGTTGTTTTTTTTCTTTGCCATTTTATTGTTCATAGTTTTGATCTTCTTTTTCCTAAATAAGTCCCTTTAACATTTCATATAATAATGGTTTGGTGACAATGAACTGCTTTAGTATTTTTTCTTGTCTAGGAATCTTTTTATTTGCCCTTTGATTCTAAATGACATCTTTTCTGGGTAGAGCAATCTTGGCTGTATGTTCCTACTTTTCATGACTTTGAATATTTCTTGCCAATTCCTTCTAGCCTGCAAAGTTTCTTTTGAGAAATCAGCTGACAGTCTTATGGGAATTCCCTTGTAAGTAACTAACTGCTTTTTTCTTGCTACTTTTAAGATTCTCTCTTTATCTTTAACCTTTCGCATTTTAATTATGATATGTCTTGGAGTGGGCCTCTTTGCATCCATCTTGTTTGGGACTCTCCGTGCTACTTGGACTTGCATGTCCATTTCTTTCACCAAATTAGGAAAGTTTTCTTTCATTATTTTTTCAGATAGATTTCCAATTTCTTGCTCTTTCTCTTTTTCTTCTGGCACCCCTATAATGCAAATGTTGGAATGCTTGAAATTGTCCCAGAGGCTTCTTATACTATCCTCAGTTTTTAGATTCTCTATTCTTCTTGTAGTTCTGATTGATTGTGGGGTTTGGGGGTTTTGGGTTTTGTTTTGTTTTGTTTTGTTTTCTTCCTTATGTTCCAAATTATTAATTTGATTCTTGGCTTCATCCACTCTATTGTGTTTCCCTGCAAATTGTTCTTTATTTTAATTAGTGTATATTTTGTTTCTGACTGGATCTCTTTTATGCTGTTGTGGTCCTCACTAAGTTCCTTCAGCATCCTTATAACCAGTGTTTTGAACTTTGCATCTGATAGATTGCTTATCTCCATTTTGTTTAGTTCTTTTTCTGGAGTTTTGATCTGTTCTTTCATTTGGGCCATGTTTCTTTTTCTCTTTGTTTTGGCAGCCTCCATGTGTTTTTATGTATTAGGTTGAGCTGCTTTAACTCTGTTTTGTTAGTGTGGCCTAATGTAGTTGTTGTCCTGGAGGGTCCAGTAGCATAGCCTCCTCTATTACCCAAGTTGGGTACTCAAGATGTGCCTTTTTGTGGACTGAGTACCCCCTTTTCTTGTAATTGAGCCTTGGTTGCTATTGGCAGGTCAATGGGAGAGATTTACCAAGGCCAGTAAATTGCAAGGACTGGCTGTGACCACTGACCACTAACCTCTACCCTCTGTAAAGGATCAGCTGTGGAGGGGGCAGGGTAGTGGTTCTCTGACATAATCTATAGCTGTCCACTGGATGCACAGACTCTGGGGTTTGCTGGGTGGTGCAGGCCAAGGGGAGTCCCCACCTGTGTTTTGCCCAGGGCTACATTCCTGAGCTATAAAGCAATCTGAGATGGCTGCTACTTGCGCAGGGTTTTGAGATTCCCAGGCAAAGCCAAATTGTGAATCTAGGCTGGCTGCAGCTAATGTCAGGTCTGGGGCCACTTAGCAAGACCTGTATGTTCCTACTTTTCACAACTGAAGGTATGAAGGATGGGGGGCTCACTGAGGGTGGCTGTTGCTTGTTTTGAGAGGGTTTAGAAACATTTTAAGAATGAGCCAAGACCAGCCATTTATATGGTAAAGCAGCTTGGGTGGACCTGTAAGTTGGATGGGACAGTCTATGGGGATCTCATTGGTGGGGCAAACAGTGTTAGGCAGGTTGATAGAGTCTGAGGTATGGCACCTGCCTGATGGCTCTTTGGCTCCATGTGGAGAGGATTCAGAAAAGGGGCAATGGCCTCTGCCTGCCATTCTGTCTGGGAGAAAGCTGTCTCCCAGCTCTCACCTTGATGCCAGATACTCCAGTTCCTCCCTATATGCCACTACTGCCTTTCAAGCTTCTACCCTGGTGCTGGAGCTCAAAGGAAGTGAATCTATGTAAGTCTGTGTGTGGGTTCTTCAAAAGAAACTGCTTAGGACTCCAGAAGTTTCTTCCACTGACTAAATCCTGTTAGTTTTTGCAGCCAGAAGTTATGGGTTTTATCTTCCAGTGCCAGAAGATTTATCTTCTTGGTACTGGAAGCCTGGGCTGGGGGGCCTGGTGTGGGACTAGGACCCCTTGCTCCTGAGACATCCCTCCTGAATTTTTATCCACCACATATGGTTGTGGGACCAGCCCCTTCCATATCTGTGCCCCTCCTATCAGTCTGAATAGATGTGGTTTCTTTAATTCCATAGTTGTCTGACTTTCATTTCAACTTTATTTCTGATGGTTTTGAGTGATGATTGTTCTATATTTTAGTTGTAATTCTGATGTGGTTGTGCAAGGAGGTGAGCTGGGTTTACCTATTGCCCAGGTTTTTATTTGGTTGTTTTTAATAATTGATGCACAGGAGTTCTTTATATATTATTTATATATACTGATACTATAACTTCCCAGTTATATATATGAGGGGGAACCCCTCAAAATACTGGAATGATCTGGAAGACAGGCCCTTTGTAGTACAAGCTTCCACTTGTACCTTTCTTTTATATTATATTTTATATCCTTCTTTTCTATTTTAACCTTTTGAAATATTCATTTTCCTTTAAAGCACACCTTGATCTTCATCCAATACATTTTGACATGGTATTTTCATTACAATTTAATTTAAAATATTTTCTAATATTTTAAAATACTTTCAGCTCAAAATATTTTCTAATATAACTTACAGCTTTTTCTTTGACCTATGGATGATTTAGAAGTGTGTTGTTTAATTTCCAAATATATGAGGGAAATTCCAAGTATCTATGCTATTTATTTAAAACTTAATTCCATTTAGGATAAAGCACATACTTCTGATATTTATATACTTTTAAACTTACTATCTTTAAACTTTTAAACTTTTATGACTATCTTGGTTAATATACTGTATGCATTTAAAAGAATGTTTTTGCTGAAATTTGAATATAGTCTATAAATTAGTTAATAGTGTTGTTTCAATGTTAACCTCCCGGTTGTAATAAATATAAATTATGTTAACTTTTGGAGAAGATGGGTGGAAGTATATGAGAACCCTTTATTTTGTTTTATAGTGTTTTTAAAACCATTGTTTCAAAATTAAAATGTTTTTAAAAATAAAATAAATACAGATAGTACACAGTTAGATTTTGCATTGTTGTCCAGTCTGACTTCTTTTAATCAATTGTTCAGACCACTTATATTTAATGCTCTTACTGATATGATTTGGTTTACCTCTACCATCTTGCTATTTGTTTTCTATTTATCTCATTTGTTCTATTCCCCTACCTCTGACCTTCTTTACAGCTTCTTTTGGACTGTGTATTTCATTTCATCTCCAGTATTGACTTAGTAGATCTGCCTCTTTGTTTTATTTATTTTTAGTTATTATTCTAGGATATTTATTTTTATTTTTCAAAAACATATTTATTTATATTTAGAGAGAGGGGAAGGGTGGTAGTAAGAGAGGGATAGAAACATTAATGTGTGGTTGCCTCTCACACGCCCCCTACTGGGGACCTGGCCTGCAATCCAGGCATGTGCCCTGACTTGGAATCGAACTGGTGACCTTGCAATTTTTCAGGCCAGCGCTCAATCCACTGAGCCACACCAGCCAGGGTATGTTAATTTATTTTTAGGTATTATTCTAAAATATCAATATTAGTCTTCTTTAAATACTAGTTTTTGGCTTTTTTGATTTTCTATTGTATTTTATAATTTTGGTTCAAGTCCTGTTCTTAATTATTTTATTATTTTTAAACTATTTGGGTTTGTTCTATCTTTTTCTAATTCATTGCAAAGGATGCTGTTGGAAACCTTTTTATAAAATTTTGTGTCCTTTTCCTCCTGGGCCAATAGCTCCTCTGTATTTTCCAGCCTTCCTTAACAATAGGTGTGATCATGCAACTGGGTTCTACCCAGTGAAATGGAGCAGAAGTTATGAACTCTTCCAGGTCATGCCTTGGATATGGAGCATCCAAAGTTCAGTGCAACTCAGAGTGTGGTCAGTGAATCAGCAGCAGCAGCAGTAGCACCTGGCAACTTGTTAGAAATGCAAATCCTTAGACCACACCCTTAGACCCACAGAATCCAGTTCTAGAGGTGACACTCAGCAATCAGTGTTTTAACAAGTCCTCCAGAATTTCAAACTGAAATAAAATGATGCTACTTAGACACATGAACATGTATGAAAAATACAACACACTGATAAAGATAAATATATAGTCAAATTCAGAGTGCTCATGCTGTAAAATATGGGATAGTATTAACCACTTAGTTCTAGCATAAAGGTTAAAAGAAAATATTAAAGATAATATAGCCACAATAATTTGATAATATACAATATAAAAAGAGGTAAACCATGATGTAAAAAATATAAAAGGTGGGGGAATAAAAGCGTAGAGTTTTTGCATGTGACTGAAGTGAAGTTGTTATCAGCATAAGGTAGCCTTACACATATTGGATGATTTATGTAGGTGTTGGTAACCACAAAGCAAAAATCCATGGTAGATCCACAAAAAGTAAAGAGGAGGGAATCAAAGCCTACCAGGGTAGAACAAACATCATCAGTTCACAAATACACACACACACACACACACACACACACACGTAGCAAGAGGTAAAAAAGAGAACAAGAGAGCTACAAACAGTAGAAAACATTAATCAGATGGCATTAGTAGTCCTCACTACAAATAATTATTCTAAATGAAACAATAAAATATCTGAAAGCAGAAAAAATAAAGAAAACAATCCCATTCACAATAGCATCAAAAACATTAAGATACTTAGGAATAAATTTAACCAAGAAAGTGAATGATCTATACCCTGAAAATTACAAACTTTGATAAAAAAAATACTAAAGAATTAATATTGTTAAAATGTCTATATGGCCCAATACCATCTATACATTCAACAAAATCACTATCAAAATTCTAATGCTATTTTTCACAGAAACAGGAAAAACAATTGTGGAATCCATTTGGCACCACAAAAATAACCAAATATTCAAATTCAGAGAAATTCAGAGAAATAAAAAAGCTAGAGTAATCTCACTCCCTGATTTCAAACTATGTAACAAATCTGCAGTAATCAAAACAGTATGGAACTGCCATAAAAACAGACACATAGGTAGACCAATGGAATAGAATTGAGAGCCCAGAAATAAACCCATTCATATGTAATCAACTAATATTTGATAAATGAGCCAAGAACACTTACTGGGGAAGAGACTGTCTCTTTAATAAATGACGTTGAGAAACCCTGATATTCACATGCAAAAAAATAAAATTGGACCCCTATCTTACACCACTCACAGAAGTTAATTCAAAATGCATTAAAGACTTAAATGTAAGACCTGAAACTGTAAAATTCTTAGAAAAAAATAAGGTAAAATTTTCTTGACATTGGTCTTGGCAGTGATTTTTTTAGATGTAACCAAAAGCAAAAATAAGTGAGACTAAATCAAACTAAAAAATTGCTAGGAAAAATATTTGCAAACCATATATCTGATAAGAGGTTAATAAACAAAATACATAAAGAATTTGTACAACTCAATAACAAAAAAACAAATAATCCAATTAAAAATAGGCAGAGAAACTGAATAGACATTTTCCCAAAGAAGACATACAATGGCTAAGAGGCACATGAAAAGATGCTCAACATCAGTACTCATCAGAGAAATGAAAATCAAAACCACAATGAAACCACTTCACGCCTGTTAGAATGCCTATGATAAAAAAGATAAGAAATGACAAGTGTTAGTGAGGATGTGGAGATAAGGGGGCCTTTGTGCACTGTTGATGGGAGTATAAACTGGTAAAGCCACAGTATGGGGTTTCCTTAAAACATTGAAAATAAAACTACTGTGTAATCCATCAATCCCACTTCTGAACATACATCTGAAGGAAATGAAATCACTATCTCAAAGAGCTACCTGCAACACTATGTTTATTACAGTATTATTTATAATGCCAAGACATGAAAAAACATACACGTCCACTGACAGGTGAATGGGTAAAGAAGTTGTGGTGTATATATACAATGAAGTGTTGTCAGCATAGAAAAAGAAGAAGCCCTGCTAAGTAAAATAAGACAGACAGAGAAGAGCAAATACAGTATGTTTTCACTTATGTGTGAAATCTAAAAAAGCTGAAATAAAACTAGAGAGTAGAATCATAGTTGCCAAGAGAGCTGGGGGAAATGGGGAGGTGGGCAAGGGGTGCAAACTTCCAGTTATAAGATACATAAATTCTGGGGATCCGAAGTGCAGCATGGTGGCTATGTAACAGTACTGTGTTACACACTTGGAAGTTGCTGAAAGGTACTAAATGTTCTAACTGCAGTGATTTCCACCCCCTCCTCCCGGCCACTCACTACTGGGAGCAGCTGCTTTGCCTGTGTATTTGAGTGTCTCCTACTAAAGCTCCTATGAATTTGGGAAAGAGAAAAAAGTTCTAACCCCATGCTCACACATACACAAACACACACAAATGGTAACTATGTGAGAGGATAGAGGTATTAACTACCCTAGAATGGTACTCATTTTTCACTAAGCAAGTATATCAAATCATCATGTTGTACACCTTACATTTAGACAGTGATATATCAATTATATCTCAGTAAAGCAGGGGAAAATACTTCAGTAATGGTATGGTGAATATATATCTAATAGTTCTATTCTCTGAATTATTTCCCCAAATGATGGGATTTTGCCCATTAATTTACAGCTTCTATAAGAGAGATTAAATTTATTTTTAAATACCACCACCAGGAAAAAAAACCCCTCTCCATTATTTGGAGACATGCTGAAGTTTGAGAACCACAGCCCCAATGAAACCACGGAAGGCCATTGCTCAGAGCAGCAGAGCCGCAGTCAGCTGAGCCCTGAGGGACTATTAGAGCAGAACCAACTGATCCTCTGTTCAGTGAGCAAGCAAAGAACATCTATTATGCTGAGCCGTCATTTGAGTCTCTACATTGGTGTCCCAGCCCACCTTAACTTACACAAATGCTTAGGTTGTTAATCTTCAGCTTTTTTCCTTTTTGAATATTTGGACTTAAAATTCTAAATTTTCTTTAAGGACTGCTTAAGCTGCATTTATTAATTTTGACATTCAATTTTTTTATTATCATTCAGTTCCAAATATTTTGTCCATTTGATTAAGCGGGCCTGTGGTTACTTAGAAGCATGTGTCTAAACATATGAAATGTATGAATTATCTTCTTGATTTCCAGTTTAATTGCATTGTGGTCAGAGAATATCCTCTGTATGATTTCAATACTTACAGACTTGGTGAGACTGCTTGGATTAATTTTTATATTCTGTGTATGCTTGAAAAGTGTGCCTGCTCTGCAGACGACTGAATGCAGTGTTTCATATGCATTTCCATTGGGTCAAGGTAACTTACTATACAAGGCTGGGCAAAAGTAGGTTTACAGCTGTGAGTACCTGAAACAGTTTATTCTTGTAGTGTTATTTATTTAACCTGCATGACTTTTTCCATATGAGCCATAAATCTACTTTTGCCCACCCCTGTACTGTTGACATCTATATGCCATGTTCGCTTGTTCTATCAATTTCTGAGAGAAATTTAAAATTTCTTACTATTGTGGTTTGTCTGTTTCTTCTTGTAGTTCTTTCAATTTTGACTATATACAATGAGGAAATTTTATTAGACCTATGAAAAATTTGTATCACCGTATCTGGTGAAACAAACCTTTTATCAACATGCCATGACCAACCCTTTTGAATTCTAGTAGTGCTATCTTGCCCTAAAGTCTGCTTTCTCTGGTAGTAATATAGTTATATCCATTTGACTTTGGGTAGTACTCTCACATGTCTTATGGTTTAGTTATGTGTCTCACAAGTAGTTTTTTGTGTTTTTTAAATCCAGTCTGACAATTGGAGCATTGGGTCCATTTCCACTATAATGTAATTGCTAATATATTTGGATTTTAAGCTATGTTATTTCATGCTGTTTTTCCCATTTGGCCTTCTTTTCAATGGATTTTTTAAGAGAATAATTTCATGTTTTCTTTCTTGTATGTTAGTGGTGCTTTTTCTGTACTTTCATTGATTATGTTTTACAATGTAGAGTTAACAAATTTAAAATGAATCAAAATCTCTGTCCTCCTGCTCCTGGATAATATTAGATTCATAGAACAGCTGAACTCCATTTATTGCCCTCTCTACTGTTATAGCTGTATGTACTGCAGTTTTCAATCTTTTGTTTTTAATGATCTTATTATTTTTATGGGTTAAATCCCCTTTCGCATTTGCTCACCTCTTACTGCTTTTCTGTTTACCATTTTTTTTCTTGCCTTTCATCTGATATCACAGTCCTTCTGTCTGAAAGTACCTCTTTTAGGATTTCTTTCGCTGAGCTGGTAATAGCTCCCAGTTTTAACTTTTCTGAAATTATCATTCCTGGTTTTTTTTTTTTTTGAGGGGAGTGCAGGGGTGTAAAATTCTAGTTGGCAGTACACTGGGAAAATGTGTACTGTTACGAACATTCAGTTAGTTGTCAGTCTAGCTGTCCTTGCCTTGAAGGTTAAGAGGAAAAACTCTGGATGCTTTTATCCTTTAGTAATCTAGTTTCATGATACTGTGTCTAGACATGGGTTCATTTTCTGAATCTGTGGAGTCGTGTCCATTCATTTCAGACAATTCTCAGCCTTCAGGGCTCCCGATGGTTTCTGTGATCCATTGTGTCTCTGCTTCTCTGGGACACCGGGCACACATCGCCCTTTTCGTGTTTCCGCCCCGTATCCCTCGCCCGCTCCTCCATGCTTTCTCTTTCCTCTTTGCTGCATTCCGCGTTTCTTCTGCTCCATCTTTCAGTTAAATAATTCCTTTGTTTTACCCACTGTACTTTAAATTCTATTTTTTATTTTTAGAAGTTGTATTTGGTTTCGAAATCTACCACTTTTAGTGTCCCGTTCTTCAAGATACTTCAAGCATGTCATATGTGTATTTTAAAAATGTACTACTTCCATTTTTACAATCTATTAGTTCAGATCTGCTTGCCTTGGGGGAGTGCAGTTTTTCCTTTTGAGGGTTGTCACCAGTGGGGTGATTTCCCTGTGCTGTGTGCTGCTCAGCTCTTGAAACAATTACTGATGTGGTGTCATGATGGAGGTTAAGTATTGCTTTTTTCCAGAAATGAATGGGATCTGCTTCTACCACGCACTTGCGATTCTGTACGTGTAGAACCCCTTTATTCGTGACCTGAGCAGCCCGTTCCCCTACTCTAACAGGATGCCCAGAGTAGCCACACCACTCTACACTCTGAGCAGCACTGCCGAGTCCCAGCCGTCTGTACATCCTTGGCATGTGTCATCACTGTCCTGGGTGTTCTGCAGTGTTCTTGCTTTAGGCTCTAGTTTGCATTACCGATCATGCATCTCTTCATACACTTGTTTTTGTAGGGACTTCATATCTTCACTTTTGTGTATGTTTTATATGGCATTTTCTCCCATTCTGTGGCTGCATTTTTACTTCCAGTGATCTAACCCTTGTCTACTCCAAGGTTGCAAAGGTATCTTTTTCCAGGCTTGCAGTTTTTTTACCCTTAACCTATCACCTATCTTTGTGTGTATGGTGAGACAATAGTTCATTTTCATTCATATTGATGTCCCGTTGCTCTAGCAACTGGAGGTGAGGAAAACAACAAAACCCAAACCAAAATCAGCATGATTTAGGAAGGTACACATCACATAACCCAGGCCATTAAAACGCCTCACCAAGTTCATACAATGGGGAGCAATCTTCTGAACAGTCTTGAAAGCAGGGGTTTGGAAAATGGACTCTGACACCGAAAGACTCGAGGAGGTTGTGACACGCTTTGGAAGAGCAGGGGCCTAGAACCCAGGAAACAGGCCTGGCCCGTTTCACTGGGCTGCATGTAATGGGCCCCTTTGAATTACAGTAGACTTAGAACCCTGGGTCTACTAACTCGTTTTGCAATCTCCAGACAGTTCTGAGTCAATTCCCAGGAGAATAGAAGAAAATGGGTTATTACTCCTGATAAGCTGCTACACTTTGAGCTTTGCTTCAACAAGGAAAGCTTTTCTCCTGTCAGTCTGTCCAATTTCTATCAGTTTCAAAGCCTGGTTAAAATACTATGCTCTCCAGGCAACCTTTCTCAAGTCTTTCTCTAAAAATCACCGTAACACTTCCAGGAAACACAGGGCACCCCTGAGGCTGAGAGGTGGTGGTGTTGAGAGCAAGCAGTTCACATAAGACAAACTGAACCCAATGTTAACTCTGACTTTCTATGATGTCATTAAGATGCTTCAGGGGGAGGGGTGTCCAACTTACGGCTCAGGATGGCTATGAATGGGGCCCAACACAAAATTGTAAATTTACTTAAAACGTTTTCTTTGCTCAACAGTTTTTGTTAGTATTTGTGTTCAACGTGTGGCCCAAGACCACTCTTCTCCTTCCAGTGTGGCCCAGAGATGCCAAAAGGTTGGATAGCTCCATAAGTTTAGAGGAAAAACAACCAGTGTCTTCCCGGTAGCACCAGGGTATATGTAAACTAAGCTCTACAGAGATCAGCTGCAAAGACAGTTCATACTGTTCCAATTTCCATCTATGGCTCCGTTTCTCATTACTCCCATTGTTTCATTCTGAGCCAGCTCCTAGGTCTTTCCTTTAAAGTTTAAAAAAAATCCTCTGTGTCATACCAAGGGTTGGTAGAAAACCTAGTATATAAGACTAATATTGAGAACACCCATGTGATAAAAGCCCAGTTGTGACCAATATCCCTCTTAAGTATCATTTGCCATTCATAATCGACAGGCCATTAGGAAATCACTGTGTAAGCACAGAAGTATGTAAGTTTAAATTATTGGACTGATTCTGTATAAATTAAGGCAGCTAGCTAGTCTGTGCAATGCAAAATATAAAGGAAATCACTTAACTATAATTTGCTTGCTTGCCTGTGTTTTATCAGTGGTATAGATGTAATACTTGAGCCTTAAGAAATCATAAACTCACAAATTCCTTTTTTTATCACAGATCCTGATATTCAGTAGTGAACACAAACATATACACAATGTAAACTTGGGACATTTAAGTTGTACCAGCCTCAACCATGATTTGGCCAGTGCCCATGGACATGGACAAGGTGGTGATTGCCCGTGGGGAGAGGGTGGGGCGGGGGGGGGTAATAATGGGGTTAAAAGGTAATATAAAAAAATACAGTTAAAAAGTAAGTACCCACCATTCCAGTCTTCAGCGGAAAGAGATGCCAAAAGGCCGGACAATTTCAGCTTTATGTGTACTTTCAGAAATGGAGCACCACAAATCTGTCCTTTCCTCACTGACCAAACTGGCTTATGTTAGATGATAATTACAACTTGGAAAACCTTAAAATACCAAAGTACAAACTGGGCACATACTACGTAACACTTGTATCTGTATTACATCAACCTAGCACACGTAGATTCATTTGGTTATTCTAACAAGTTTCCAGCTTCTGACTTTTAATTTTAAAATACTTAGTTTTTGTAAAGGCCAAAACTAAGACAAACAAAAAAGCTACTAATATAAAAAAACCTACCACCATAGGGAAGTACTGATCAACCTAAATGGGCTCCAATGTCTCATATGTTCTTTCAAATTCTGTTTTGATATGTAAAAAGTACAGGACTTAAAGGTCAATAAACCTATAGAATATATGGAAGTACAGAAATTTCCTACTGAACTAAGAGAGTTAAATTATTTAACCTTAAGTTTTCACTAGGTCTAGCAGATAGGAGCCTAACATACTTAACTTGAAAATGGAAATGCATGCTCATCCTACACATAATCCTAAAATAGTGTGACTGGATCCTCACCAGATACATATACATTAAAAAACAACACATTTTCGTAAGCATAGTTTAATTTTTAAAATTTTAACAATTCAAATAAAATCCAGCTAGTTAACATAGAGTAAATGCACAGTAATTTACAGCCATGTATAGAATATAAGAATAACAACCCTCATACAAATGGTCAAAAGATATCAACTCTTGAAGTTGATTATTTAGCTATGCCTGAAAGGTCAAGATTTCATTGTTCACATATGCAGGGTACACATTCAAAAATGTTTATTAAGACAAAGACTGAGTGAAACAGAATTTTCAGCTTCTAAAAGGAGTAGCATGAAGAGCAGCATGTAGCTTACTGAGAAATTAAGGGCATGACAGAGAAAAGATCTGAGTGGGCAGGAAGTTAGTACATAAAACTTTTTCTACAATTAAAATTCCTTCCAATTTAAATCATTCAGAACTATCTATTTTCTTAGGAATGTTAAAATCATGATCCATATCAGAGGAAGAGAAAGCTGAACTATCGTATTTATCCGCCCGCAGAGAGCCCCATAGCACTAACCGCCTGGGCAGATGCGTGTAAACAACAGAAGATGGGCACAAGGGGAGAGAGTAAAGGACAGACTGACTTCTAGCGTTTAAATCCTTCAAGTTCAAATCAGTATTCTTAGTGATTTGACACAAACCTAAAAATACTGACATGTTTATGCTCCAGGAAGAGTAAATACTCATTTTTAACCCAAACTCTGCTGGTCCTAACATACTGATGCTAACCTACAATGGGCACTGGATTTGTAGAACACAAAAGTTTGGCTTAAATGATCTAATGGTGTTCTTTTTGGTTTCAAAGTTACAAATCAATTACCTGTGGGCCCCATCCAGTAAGGCTGGTTCCATAGTTACATACAGAATAAAAATTAAGACAAGGCTTGGGTGTTTGTTTTTTCCTGGAGTGATCGAGCAAAAACGAAAAAAGGGACTCATGGTCATGGTCAACAAGGTGGTGACCACCTGTGGGGAGAGAGCGGGGCGGGGGCGGTAATAATGGGGTTAAATGATAATGGAAAAAATACAGTTAAAAATCAAGTAAATAAAAGCACTGTATGGCAGCCCACAATCACAGGGCTAGTAATTCTCAGATTTGGACTTTAAAATTTAGGAAACTGTTTTGTGAGCCACAGGTACCAGTTCTTTCTGTTCTTCTATGAGAATGTGCTCTTTCAGCATCTACTGCTGTAACCTGATTAGGTTCAGTCTAATTTTCTGAGAAGGCTCTACAATAAAAATACACACCCATCTGAAGGTTGCTGACTACTTCTATGTTAGAAATAAAATGTTACAAAAGTCCAATGCTTTAAGTATATGTTTTTCTTTTTAAACATCTGCATCAGCTAAAAAACAAGATCTCCAAAGAAATGTTCAGGGACAAATTTTAGAAATAATTTTTAGTTTTCTTTTTAAAATCATCTCTGTCCTACATAAACTACAGCAGATGGTGCTTCGGGGGAAAAAAGACAATTATAATAAATGACACTGCTCCATTCTAGTTGCTGCACAAAGAATCAAAATTTAAAACTCTAGGATTGTTTCCTTCCAGGACATACATAAAACTGACTCTTAAAAGATGAATATACTGCAGTAAAGGTCAAGGTAAGTTGTACAAACAGGAATAGAATACATGTTCATCCTTGAAGGACATGTGTCACGGATTTGCTACAACTACACAAGATGTTCTTTAGCTGCTGGTTTCCACATCGTTCTTCATCACTTGTGGGGTACTGAGATCAGAGAGATAAGGGGGAGTCTCTGTCTTACATTCAAAACAAATATTTATGAATCTTCACAAGGCAAATGGCACTGTGTTAGGCAGTATGAGTGGCACTGTACCAAAAAGGTAAACACTACAGATGGAGACTTTTTCTACCGATTTAAGTTAGAAACCCCTGTTTTGTTGGATTTTTGGGGGCATGTTCCTCATAATAAATGTCAGAGCTGAAATTTACCATAAAAGTTATGAATAACCCCAAAGATAATAAAACTGAACTTGCCTTTGGTCTCCAAGTAGATCGGAACATTTTACATTCCAATCAAAGCACCTCAAAAACATCCAGTTACTGTCGATTACAAGGAAGCTGAGAGGCGGAAGAGTTTAGGAGGGCACCGTGTTCCCCTGGTGACAGGAGAGAAAGCTTGCAGTGACATGCTGCAATTTTCTGTCAGGTCACTGTAGCATTTACATTAAAGATCTCTAAAACAACTTTCCTAAAACCCAGGAAAATGTTGTGAACACTGTTTCTGCCTAATACATGATCAACGTTTAAAAAAATAACATGGAATTCTCTCCTACTCTGACTACCCGCCTGCCCCAAAAGGCCACAAAGTGCATTCACAAAGAGTCATTCTTAAGATAAAGCCATTGCACAAGACGTACAGTTCCTTTGTACTGGAATGAGTACCACGTGGAGTTTAATTGTAGACATGTTCTTACACCAGGATAGCAACAACCATAAGCTAAAGTCTCCTAATAGAATTACAGCCACTATCTCCATCAGGGCTGTACACGTAATACATTTAAAGTACTAAAATGTGCAGCTGAACTTAACAACAAAATGTAAAAGCTGCATCCTGCCAGCACACTTACTCTGAATTAACTTCATCTGTGATTTACCTTTCAAGAAATTAGGATAAACTTTGCAAAAGCAGTATGTTCATTTACAAAACTGTTCATCAATTAGGATCACTGCCCGTCCACTCAGACAGCAGGGCCCTCTTCCATACGCTGTCACTGCCCCAGGTGTCTGACGCCTTCAACAACAACAAAAAAACCGAACTTGTAAGGGCAAAGCTGAAAAAATCACCATTTTCTCTATACAATAAATGCGATCTATACAGACTACCTGATAATATTTCAAAGGTTCAAATTCTTAATGTGAAAGCAAACTGAGACTCAGAAGTGGCAAATTTCTTTCACTTTAAGAAAACGATGCTTAGGTATTATGACACGTGGGTTCAAAGCCCATAACCCACAGAATAGACACGTGCAGTTTTTCATTTATCGTTGAGTTAGAAAAGACATGAGGATATGCTCAAGTTACCGAAATGGTCTCCAATCAACAGTTTACTAGCTGAAAATCAGTATTTTACTGGTTAATTGTCCCAAACTATTACCATTTGAGTTTGATGTACTAAGTGCCCACATTATGCTAAAAATCAAACAACTGTTGGTTAGCAGTGGAAACCTCACATTTTAAAGATAAAAATACACAAGGTATTTAGATGCTATTTCATTAGTTGTCAAAAACAGTGACTACTAATGCCAAATAATTAACTTTAAAGTATTGGGCCAGATCCTCTAAAGGAACTGTGAAGATACTACTCAGGAGGTCACTATTTTTGTTACTTTGTAAGAATTATACAGAATTCAAAAGTGAGAAATTTGATACTATCTGTGGGCAATTTATAAATAGTATATAACTAAGGATGGCTTTGTTTACGAGAGTGGGAAGGTATTCATGGAAAAAACACTATACTCTGCCACAAATAAACAAAATGCAGCTGTGTCCTGTGGACCTGGTAGAGAAAATGGCAATTTTCGAGGAAGAAGTGCTTCCACAGGCCTTCTCTTGGAGGCAGCCCAGGCTTCGTTCACATTACTGAAGAGACCAAGTAATGTGGTTGTGATCACTTTAATTCTGACAGCCAGACTCCCACGCAGGCACAGTCGCACATCCCCAGACCCGTTTCCTGCTGCCCGCCATGCTGGTTCTGCTACTCCATGGTCCACTGTCATCGTCTGGTCATCCCTCTTCAGTGCAGCAGCCTGGCGTCGCTATCCATTGAGTAGGTAGACCACCAGTTCGTAGGTGGCCATCATAATGGCTGTGTTGGGGATCTGTCTCACCAGATGAGTCGTTAGACCACGGTAAAGAGACCCGTAGCCTTCTTCATGAACAACCAAAGACAGTGTCTGAAAGAAAGATCTGTATTTCGTTCCCTCTTCACGTAGTCTTGTCCTGACGACTTCTGTTTAAGGGGGAAAAAAGAGTTATTTTATTTAAACAGTAGTGTTATCTTTAGATCCACTTAATACTAAGCACACCTCATTTATCTGTAAGTGTAACCTTAGGGTAAGTAATTTTTAATGTGTAACTTACTGAAACCAGTCACATTATACCACCACCAAACTTTAAGAGGCTGGCTAAAATCCTGTGTTGTTACGAAATTTCATAGGTTCCTGAACAGTAAACAACAGAATGAAATAAAAGAATCATCTGTATACTACAATAAATAGAGACAAGAGAATAGATGTAATAAAAACCAGGAAAGGGAGTGGAGATGCTATCAAGGCTGAAACAGGCGAAGGATTTCCTGAAAGTGGAGAGCACAGTAAGAAAACAGAATTACCAATCTGTTCACGTGGTTTGCATATTGCAACATAAATTTCTGTGAATAAGGGTAAAAATGTTTAAAACATAAGTTGCCAGCTAGAAGGCCCTATCTGGGAGCAACTAAGAAAAAACTATAAAATTTTAGAGCTTAAAAGGATCTTAAAGAGTCCAATTTTTCTCCATTTTTAAAACAGGAAGAAATTAAAGCTATTGAGAGGTTTTCAACAGTTGAGGGCAGAAACCAGACAGATTCAGAGGGGTCCACAGAAAAGTCTGTTCTTTCCTCGTGGGTTACTCGTCAAACATTTTCTACACACTACTCTTGATGGAATTGAGGACCATAAAGCCATTCCCACTGTCAATGTGAACATTTGAAACCTCATGTCCTACTTTAAAAATTCATGCCATTTATACATTCCACTCCAATATACTGTTTATAAACTACTACAGCTCCTCTTGTAATGACGTCACCTCATGTGAAAGGCCAGGACACTTCAAACTCCCAAACTCTCTCACTGGGGCGCGCCTGGGGGCCAGTCCTCCTCCCTCAGGAGGCCTGAGCCCAACGCTGCTGCCAGTCCTGCCCTCTTGGGGCTCAAAGAAGTTAGGACTTCCCTGAGGAAACTGGGGTACATTCATAGTCCAACTCGGTTAAACAGCTGGTTTCACCCACAGGTTACATTTTAAAGCAGACACTCATTTCCTACACCTGTCCATTGTTCCTGATACAGCTTTAACCACAGAGCCTTAGCTTTATGGGGTGAATGTCAATGTTAACCCCTGTGACAAAAGTGAAGCACTCAGGTTAAAAACCCAAACCAAAACAAACCTCAAACACACCAAATTCAAAGGCTACACTTAAAACTCAGCATGTTCCAGACCAATTTTGAAGTCATTTCCTTAGCTACTTATGAAAGAAGCTAACATTGTAAAACTTTAAAGAGAAATAAGGAAATCATTCACATCTTTATTTGCCAACATGAAATAACGTACAAGAGCTTGGTCTTTTGGGATAGACTTCCATTCAAATTTGGGGTCCATCGCTGAGTATCCTGTATGACCTTGAGCAAGTCACTTAAACACTTCTCGTTTCCCTCTTGAAAATGAAGACAGTTCTGGTTGTGTTCTAGCATACCTAGGCTTTGCAGGGTTTTTATGCAGATTAGTAGTAATGTATATAATGTATCCATACACCTATAAAATATATGTAACACTTATGTTCATACTGAAAAAAAAAAATCCCCAGAAACTTGCCCAATCTGACCAAGTCTGGGTTAAAATTTGTCCCGAGCTCATGATTTGTCTGAATCACCACCATGCTACTATAACATACGGATCTATTAAAATTGCTTGACTTTACTTGTACAGATTTAATTCCATTATGATTAAGTCCTAAGAACTTAATTTTGTTATACTGAAATTCAGTAAAATTATAAATAGGAAGTGGGCTATTGGCTGGGGTGGAGCAGCATTTCCGAATGAACAGAATATGCCCCGTAAAACTCAGGTAATATTCTCTTACCGTGTGGATAGGCTATACTTGTGGCACAAGTTTTTGAGGTGGCAGCAGCCAGCATCATTCCCATGAAATCGGATGCATCTTTTACAGTCTCTTCATCACTTTCCATTGTAGAAGCAATCTTATATTCCAGTAGTTTTTGCTTAATACTTTCATAAATAACAAAATGGATTACAGTCTCTGATATGCCAGCATATGAAGCAGACATGCCCCTATAAAATCCTCTAAGTCCATCTACTTGATACACTTTACGAACACATTCAAAAGCGCCCATTCGCTTTTCCCCACGGTTCCTAGAAAGTAAAATGAAAAAATCTTTTTAATGTAAATAAAGTAGCACAGGTTTTAAGATAAATAAAATATCGATAAATAAAATATCGTAGAACTATACCACTCTAATATAAAGAATGATTCCCTTTAATTCAAGAAACAGCGAAATCAGATTTTTAAAAGATTCATTTTAGATTTCCTATTCTTTTGCTCCAAATTTGCCATATCAGATGGGTAACAAACATGTAAGTAGTTTGTTTTACAGAACGCAAAGCACACTACACTGACTCTTCAGTTTGATGGCCTCACTGAAGGTGGTATATTACAGGGATAAGAACGAAATCCTTTATTTATTTATCTTTAGAGGGGAAGGGAAGGAGAGAGGGAGAGAAATATCAATGTACGGTTGCCTCTCGTACATCCCCTGCTGGGAACTGGCCTGCAACCCAGGCATGTGCCCTGACTGGGAATCGAACCGCAATCCTCTGGTTCGCAGGCCTGCATTCAATCCACTGAGCTACACCAGCCAGGGCAAAAAAAAAAATACATTATATTAAATCCAGTTCTAAGTTGAGGTTTCTTTCACATTTAATAACATTAACAAGAATGACTTAGACACTAATGGTGATAGATCCATCACAAAAGCAGGGAACATGATCAATCTAATTTCTGGGTCCATCGAAGACGAATTTCCAATGAACCTTTGAACCTTTATCTTTCATTGCAGTATCCTAATGAGTAGTGAATGAGGACCTCTACAGTCACCAAGAATTTACTGAATACTGGGCCCAAGCAAATGTTCTTAGTGCTGCTACTTAAGGGTACAGCTTCTATTCTTCTAAGTACATAATTCTGAGTTTGTAAAACTACTTACACTATGATTCCCCCCAGTGGAACCCCACATATAAGAAATGGGTTTAAATGCTACCCACAGGGAAAGAATTTACCTATTTATACATTATACAAAACCTGTTTCTGACATAAAATAAAGCCACAATTAAGACGACCTACCTGATAACCTACAGATTCCTCCAATTTTATGAACTAAGGACTGTCTTCAACTAATGACACCGAATTAATACTTTCTTAGATGAATAATCCATGTAGGCAACTGAAATGAGTTTCTGCCATATGACCTTTCCTTACAAAGTTAAAAGAGCCACTAGTCCCAAAGGGTAATGCACAAACAGATTAGCCCTCTTGTTGATTTCAGCTTTATAAATTAGCATGTTTAAATCAATGTTTCACGATTACCCCAACCCATCTCATTCCATAATCCCAAGCCTGAGAAGGTATGTTGACTTGTGTTACAATTATAAGTAAAATAATAATAATATTAAAGAATTTTAAGCCACGCTTTTCCTGGATCCCCTACAAATCCACCTGTAACATAGTGAAGAACACCACTGGTAGTTTATAATGGCTTAATATAGACTGGCATCTCACAGTTTCTTAACCTTTGCTTTGTTTTACTCTCCATTATTACTTTTCATATCTTTGGCCTTAAGAAACAAACTGAATTTTGCTAAAATTATTCCAGATGAAAGAAGAATTAGACAATTCAAGTCTCCAAACAATACACAGCTCACCATGATGGAATGTGGATAATGGATATTTAAGCAGGCATAATTATTAATAATTTCATAGATTGGTTTTATTTATAGTCTACAAGATATAACAGTACTTCTCAAACCCTAAAATATAAAAATAGTGGACATTTGTTATGCATAGTCCACTCCAGACTGAAAGGCTAAATCAGTTTCAAAACTTTAACATTATTATTATTATTATACACCAGATAGGATCGTCTCTCTACTTAATTGCGTTCACTTTTCCCGATCCTTCATCCTAAAGGTCGACAGGACTTGAGAGGGCAAGTCTAAGGGGCACTGCTTCTGGCCTTTTCTCAGATCCCAGATCATGCCCTAAACTTAGAACCTGCATGGTTTGCACAAACTGTTGCCTCTGCTTAAAATGGGCTCAAAAAACCATTTCTTGACTATTCCATTTAAAGTTGGTCACCACTGTTTCCTAGCTTATCCCTAGAACCTAGCAGTGCCTGCTCAATATAGATTTATCAAATGAATGAATCTTGCTAGCACAAAGTTGTCAGTGGTAACAGATGAAGTCTGCGAATAAAGGAAAGCAAAATCCTATCCCAGACTTTCTGTATATGAGGTTACTGAATTTGAGCAATGATCCTCCAAGATTTAGTTGTAGACTACTTGATCATGTGGGTTATTTATAGCTGTTGAGAGGCTGGTTATAATCACCATGTAGTAGAGGTATCATTTACTGGACTAGGTTAATATACCCTCTCTTCTCCTTTTACTTAAAAACACAACACATAATATACTCTCTTCCCTGAAAAGTCTCATCCTGCCAACTTCTGTACCACTTTTGCTTCTGATGGTGGACCCAAGGTTCTTAAAAAAAAAAAAAAAGGCAAAATAAAATAAGTCAGCAGCAAAAAAGGAGACACTGAAATCTCACTAACAACAGTTTACAGAAAAAAAACTAGTTGAAACCATTAATGAAATAACATACCTTGCGTCAAGCTGTAACCGAGTCTTTACAAGCCAAATGGGGTTGGTTGCTGTGATTGCAGTAAAACCTAAACAAATATGTTTAAAATGAACTCTGGTAAGAATAAATACACTATTAACTTCAAGGGTTATAAAATTATATAAATCTATGTTAAAGAACATGAGTGTAAGTATTTAACATATTAACTGATGTATGCTTTACACTTCTATTTTATAGATCCATACAAACAGGAACATTAGTATTTTATTTCCAATCTACATTTTCAAATTCTGACCATAGTAACTAAAAGATAACCTTTTAAGAGCAAAATCTGACTACGTATAAATTCCCCTCCCAGCATATTCAGGCTATGCTCTGGGACGCCCTCTACTGTCTAAACTAAATTCAGAAACCTATTACTTTAGACAAACACACAAAAATTATGTAACTCTAGGGCTTTCTAGCATGCAAACTCTACAACCACTATTTGGGGTCCAATTAACACCACAAACCACTATATTCAAAATAGATTCTATAATGTCAACATTTACTAATAGTAGGTATTAAGTTGATTGTATAACAGAAAGGACTGTTGTTTGGCCTTACAAATACTTTACATAAACATACACTTAATACTGTGAAATAATGGTATCAAAGAGGTAAGGTTTCTGTTAGGATTAACAGGACAAATCTATTTTCAATCATTTAAACACATACAAAAACTCAAAAGTTCAAAAAGTTACAATGGGCACTCCCCTCTCACTTTTATAGACAGTGAAGAGAGAAACTCGGGGTAGAGGTACCTCTAGTTTACTTTAAAAACTGAAGTAATACTTTCTATCAAATACTAGCAGGTCAAGCACATTATTTTTAGACAGGTGGACTACAGCCAGCACATTTAATATGAGTAAACTACTTTCAGAAACAAAAATGCTGTGGTGCATATTAGGGATAAATGCAAAGTAATTTTATTACATTGTATACAAAGTGAAGTTCAGTTTCACAGGTTCCCTTCCTTTCCATGACGGTTTAATCATTAGTTAACTCAAAGACTCCCTAGGCCACCACTTTGACTGTAGAAATTGCCCGATGGTCCAAATGGGGTGCTCACACTGAGTCTATCTAGCAAGATACATGAAGTAAGTTTGATTTGATAATCCCTTTAATTATCCTGTGATGGTTATGTAGTCTCTTTTTCTTGTGAGTGCCTTTAATACTACGTACATATGTATAAAACTAAAATGTGACTGATGATTTTCTAAGTATCAGTATTCAATAATAAAAATTTAAAGTGTTGGATAGGTTCTCAGGAATATTTTTAAACAAGGTTCTTTTCATGTACATACTCTGGTAACAAGAAAGAGATAAAAATATGAAACTGTCAGATCAGTTTAAATATTATGTTTGGAGAGGATTTCTCTTGCATGGCCTATTTTAATTGAGAATAAAGTTATAGAGTGTATATTATTATTTTCTTCTCTTAAACCTCTTTTTTTAAAGTAGAAGTCAAACTAAAAATATTCAAATTTTATTTTAAAGCTAATATGAACCAGAAATTGGTATTTTGGTCATATCCTTAATAATTCTTTATTTTAAAACTTAAAATTTGAATTAGGTAAATGTATGTACAGCAATATTAGGGGTTTATTAGTGAAAAGCTGCTAAGCAGACAAACCAACAAAATAGTCTTTATTACTCCCAGTAGTTTTTATTATTCTGTGAAAATTAAAAAGTTTTATTAATTTTGAAAAGCTAAGCCAGGAAATTCTTATATTAAACTAAAAAAACAAAACAGTCTGTCTAGGTAAAAATCTCATTCAATTTATTATACTTTATTTGAAAAGAAGATAAGCACCAAATAATTTTTAAAAAATAATTACATTGTACTTCTAAAAATATGAACTTAGTGCCCTAGGCCTAATACTCTTCCAAGTCACAAAATTCCTCGATTAGAGGCTGGAAAAAAAACAACCCAGATATGTAGACTATAAAATATTACAATAAGTATTTATATCATTAAAAATGAAATTAGAAAATATCCATAAAAGTAGAGGTTTCATTCTCCTCTGCACATATTAAACAATGACAGGATGCAAACAACAGGTATTTCTCACTTAACCGAAATTCATTTCACGCAAATGAATCTACGGAACGGAACACAAGTCTAGGTGAGAGAACGCTGTCCTCTAATCCCTGTATAACTGCTGCTAACCAGACACCTGTGCTCACTACAGTTGCTTTGGTTCATCTTTCCCAATAAACTGGCTCTTCATAAAGACACTATCCTAGCTGCCAGCGAACCATTAGGTTAAAGGACTTGAGAAATAATCCACAGGTGTTTAGCTGTTGGTCTTACTTTACCAAAACACTTCAAAGAACTAAGTAGACATTATTAGGGTAATTAAATCTAGAAAAATAGAATCTATTGATTCAAATAGGAAGAAACAAAAAGCATGACAAGTTTAGAATTATAATATATGGTAAGGCAATTTGAAGTGGACAAACAGCCAAAGCTAAACATTTCCTATTTTTACTAAGAAAAACATACACAAAGATAGTAGAAATGGTGCCCCTGAAATTTACAAATTTCTGATCACTTTTTATTTTGGTATTTAAATTTTGTGACTTTTGCTAATATGCTAATTAATAGCAATCTCCTGAATACCCTGTTAAACGTTAAAACTGATTCAGTGGCACATGAAGGATCTACTTGAAAGTTAAGAATTGATGTTGCTCCACTGTCAGATACAGCGAAGTGGCAATACACTGGCCAAACTGTTAGTTTGTAGTGTGGTTAGTATTCTATTAAAAATCTAATTTTTAAAGTTTTGCTTTATCTAAGACTCTATTTAATAACATAAACCAGCAATTTTCAACCTTTTCCACCTATGGCACACACAAACTAATTACTAACATTCTGTGGCATACCAAAAATATATTTTTTGTTGATCTGACAAAAGAAAATAGGAGTAATTTTGATTCACCCGCACCAGACATCTATTGTGATGTTAGCTGTTGTCATTTTTTAACTTGACAATCTAAGGGAAAAGAGGTCAGTGCTCCCGACTAAAGAGTCAGATATCACATGTTTTAAAGATTCTGGTGGCACACTGGTTGAAAATCGCTGACGTAAATCAATGAAAAACCAGATTAACAGAAATCCTGCATATACTAAATTTGCTGAAAATGTCTATTTCATTAAGTGAGTGATACCTGTAGTATTGCATTTTTAGTAATTTTTTTACTTCAATTAACTAGCAAGAACAAAGTCCACCTAACTTTCTAAGGGAAATATGTTAACACTATTAAAAATTAAAACGAAACAGCTAAAACTGTATATATTTTTATCCTGTATTTATTTGGAAAGTAACGGTAGGTTTTAAGATAGATGTTTTTGCAAGAGAGTAGGAAAAAGCCAAGTATCAACAGACAAGAAAACAAAGCACTGTATTAGATTTTTAAAATATGTTCTGCTAAGCAAACAGAACTATTTTTTCTCACAGTTGTAGGATACTATACCACCAGTTACAACCATGTATATCTTAAATACTGGTATCAGATTCTTTGGTGGTTAAAACTACGATGACCAAGCTGAGGACCCCAGGCTTTTACTACATGATGACTGAAAAGCTAGTCTATACATCCTTCTAGAAGGAATATCAGAAAGGGAGCAGAATTCAAATTCCATAAAATATTCAGAAAATGCACACACAAATTCCGGAAATAAAAGTTCATTTCCCACCTTCTATTAATTCCAAAGCTATTACAAATCCCAGGGGGGTGTTTCTTATAACTAGAGGCTGCAAGAGATGCTCAGATCAGTACTCACGAGGTTTAAGTTAGTCCATATTTCTACAGGAGTGACCTGCGGATGGGGAGCATGAGATGACACGATCTCACTCTTTTCTCGGGAGAAATGTACAGTAAATGCCTAAAATAGACACAGGCTTTTCTGTATCATAACAACAAGCAGTGACCTCATCAGAAACACGTGTACAAAATGAATCCCATTGGAAGGATTTGAGAAATATTTACGGTGAGATCTAACTTTTTTGAAAATTTTAAGTTTTTGGTTTTTTTTAAAAAGGAATATCAGAATTTGGTAATAAATTTTTTTAAAAAAATACAACGAGTACTGAAAATTCTGCCATCTGTAGCAGTTCAGAGTCCAAATACTTACCTAAAAGAAGACCAGTTTTGCCTTAAAGAAAAAAATGCTAACCTTGTCAAAGGGGAATCTAAGAATATATTTTCCTACTGTTACCATCTACCATGATCAAAGCTGAAATCCCAACAGTAAGACTATTTAGGAAATCTTTTAAAAAAATTCAAGTACTTTCATTTTGTAAATATTTATACTTTTTTTTAAATGAAATAAATTATAGTACATGTTGCTACAGTAGTACCTTTCACCTTTTGCACTATGGCCAGTAATAATGCACATCCATTTTTATGGAATATTTTGGGTTATTTTGTATTTAATTTCTTGTGTTCTACAAAACAAAAAACAGGAAGAATGTTTACATACAAACACACAAAGCATCTGTCCAACCATCAGTCTGGGTCAATGAATTGCCATGGACAAATAAAATGTTTAAAAAAATATTCTGTATATGCAAGACAAAATTCCTATGAAGTTTTCACTCAAAAACTTAACCTTTAATAATAATGAATTTTAAGTCAAACAAGAAAATATCTTGAAAAAATTAAGTGAATGCTATGAATAAAACCTACTAAACTAGTAAATATTAAATGATTATGCGTATTTTAAAAATTGAGCAATAACTGCTTGAATATATAATCCAATAAAAATCACAAGTCATTTCTTTTAAATCTGTAATGCTGTGTATAAAAGTATATGTATATTCCAGATAAAAACTTTTAAAAATTGAGAATTGCTATTAAGAAAGAAAAAGGCCTGACCAGTGTGGCTCAACTTTGTTGGATGTCATCCCACAAAGGGAAAGGTCACCGGTCCAGGTTCAATTCCTGGTCAGGGCACATGAGTGGGTTGCAGATGCAGCCCCCAATCAGGGCACATGCGAGAAACAACAGATCGATGTCTCTCTTTCACATCGATGTTTGTCTCCCTCTTCCTCCCTCCCCTCTCTCTAAAAATAAATAAACGTAAAAAAAATTTTTTTAAGAAATTAAAAAACCCTTACTTTTATTTTTTGTATACCCAGCTGTGTACAGGTATATACAGAGGGATATGCAAGTTCATTTAAATAAAGACACAAATACCCTCAATAGCTAAGTTTCTCTTACTCTGTCAAAGGTCGTATGTAGGGGAGAAAAAGGCAGGTAAAGCACAGAGTCAACATTACTTAATTTGATTAAATAGCCTCACAGTTGAATAAATTTTCAATGCATAAAAATTTAGAGCTCAACTTTAGGGCTCAAAATTCTTTTGTATTCCCTTGAAACACTCCAACAAATGAAAATAAAATCTACTTCAAAGTGTCCCTTTAACTAAAAGGATTTAGTATCTAAATACTCTAGTTTATATAGATAAAATGCAAAATGCAACTGAATTGAGAGGTTATTTGAAATAAAATCATGTAGAAAATATTTTATTAAACCCTTAATGTGGGCTGCTTGATGTGGCAAAATACAGCAGGCTATATAATTAATGGACTACTTTTATTTAGTGTGTTTTCTGATAGTAAAGTGACAAGGTTAGCAGTTTTTTTTGAATGGTTAGTTCAAAAACAATTTTTCGCATGATTTCTTCTAAGTACTTTGCACCCCAATTCATATTTTTAAGACCTCTTAATATGATCCTGAAGAAAAACCAGAGCAATCTGGCCTAGATTGTTTCAAGAATGAAGGAGGCAAAAGGCTACCTTAGTGAGTCTGCATGGGACCATTCAGTTTTACCAGCCAGGCAGTTATGTACAGAAACCGCAAAGCTAAATGTTAATGTTCATAAACAGTGCAAGAAAACTCTGAAAGCACAATTCTTAGAAAAAGTGTCACCACAAACACATTGAAGTATTTCCAAATTACACAATAAGTGTATAGTGCAATAACCTCTGAATAATACTATCAATTAGCCAAGATTCAAAGAATTCAACTTGGGAAATAGGAACAATGTTTAGGTAAAAACAAAGTTTAACACTTCTACATATTTGGGGAAAAACGTGTAAAATAACAATTTCACTGAAATTCTTTGCAATGTGATACAAATATAATAATAAATTCTGATACCATATTCTAATGAAAAAATGTTCCAGTGGTTAAGATACTCTGAAACTCTGAATTTACAACAACTCTGAATATATAACAACTATCTTCCACTTCAAATTACTGCTTGTTTACTTTTTTCATTTCAATTCTTTCAAAAATGATTAACATTCCTTTGTAATTTTCTGGAGTTAAAAACAAAAATGCTTAAATATTGGTAATCCAGAAATATGTAAATATTCTACAGTTTGATATTAGCTACTTTTACATTATGCCACTGAATGTGTAGAGGGAAAGCTGGTATTAAACATCCATTAAAATACATTAAAAAATAATTCTAGTTGTAACTAACTAGATGACCTCTATGGTACTGAAGGACTAATTCTAAAGATCCAAACCTATATAAAGCAACCTACTCAATCTAAGGATAAGGTAATGAAGGTTCACATAAATTACTTCACTTGCCCAACATCTCTCCACAGGGGTATACAGAATATTTTACCATCTTGCTCTTTAAGGTTTTCTCTGCCAACTTTAAAACTTCAATGAGTTAGTCAACAATTACTAACTATATAAAGCTTTGAAAATACTTTATAAGGTATATATGCTAGAATCAGCTAGATTTATTACATGGCAATTGACCTTTCAGAAATTAGTATTTCAAACTTACACTTAGTTCGTTAAGTATGTGGTTCAAATTGATCCAATTTATTTCTAAACAGAAAATGGTTAACAGTTTAAGGAACACATTTGTTAAGCATACAATTGACAATTGATCAACAAGTGGAGAAAGTAGATATAATTTGCTTTATAAAGTCATAGCATAATTTAGACATGTTTAAACAATATGCAACACAGCTCCAAAAATTGTGGAGAATCTTCTATTGAGAACCAAAGGTCATGGATTTGTCTAACACGGACAGCAAAAAATGATTTCTGAACCAGACCGGACAACCGGTCTACCAGTTTATCCTTAAGGCAGGGCAGAGAGGCCCAGGACTGGTTGTTTAAATTTAGGATCATATATGCTTAATAATTCAGAATTCCTGGAAACACTGTTATAGCAAACATGTACACATGGCCAGTGCCTAAGTTTCAAGTGCTGTCCAGTGTCATTTACATGAAGTGCCAAATGTATTTTTCAAAATACATACATTACAGTAACTCTGAGTTACCAGTAAGACATCACTCACAAAAATTTCAGCATTTTGAGCATGGGACAAAATGAATACTTTACCAAGAACTGCGGCACATTTCAGGCAGAAGCCAAAACATGCAGCAAAAAGGAAAAGGCACTAACAGAAATTGAGGCGAGAAGAATAAATTACAGCTCCATAACTTACTGGTAGTGTAATTATGGTTGGATTCTTAAAACTTGTTAAAAGTAATGACTAAATATTCAGTAAACTGTACAATACAATGTAAACACTGGGTGACCTGCATGCTGTCACAACTCCTTTACCCCTCAAACTGACAGATGACAAGTGCTCTTACATACAGCCCCTGATCGAATTTACTGTATAATACATGTTTGTGGATGCTAATCAATGAGAAGCACACTGTCTTAACTTCATGATTTAAATCAATCAAAATTCAATATTAAGTCTCTAGGCTTCAGAAAATGTTTTTTAACATCATATATTCATACCTGCCATTGCTGCTGAAATCATGTGTACCTGGGTAGAATCAGGATCAAATATACCATTCAACTTTTCCTTGCAGTTTGAATAAGCAGCGAAGTATATTGCTCTAAAATAAAGATTTAAATTTTGTCAATAACCATATTGCTTAATTTATAAGATTTAAATGACACGTAAATTAAGTACTATAATTTTAAAATAATCTAAAAGCACACAAAAAGTCTTAGTTGACTATGCTCATGTAACACATCAGGTTAATCTGCACCTTTCCACAAAGACCCTGATGTACTTTCTGTATTGATCCATTAAGAAAGACAAATTCAAATGTAAAGTTCCTTATACACCCTCTTCAACCCACCCCAATACTTTTAGAGCAACTAACTATAATTAAAAGTATTTGTGCAAAATTCTGAAAATACATGAAATGAATTAGGACCGAAATGCTTTTGTAACATTAAGGCTAAATTTAATACACTTGAATTAAAGAAATATGGTCTGAACACTTAGAGATTTTTGTTGCGAGGAGAGAAAGATAAAACTGACCCAACTGATCAAACTATACAAGGTCTTTCCAGGAAAAAGTCCAGCCCTTGTTATTGTGTAACAAGAACAGTTTGTGCAACATCAGTGTAACCTGGCAGCCAAGGAGAGTGGACTGGAATGTGCATGTGTGAACAGCGACAACTTCACTGAACTAGTCAGTGGGGGTGGTAGATGCCATTGAGTGAGCATGTGTACTGTGTGGCTGTCACATTCAAAATGACTGTGCAAGTAGAGCAGCAAATGTGCAACAAATTTTGCATCAAGCTTGAAAATTCCTCTGTGGAAACTTCGGATGATTCAGAAGGCTGCAGCTATGGGCAACTTGGTGATTGGCAGCTTCATCATGACAATGCGCATGCTCATACATCATGTCTCATGCAGTTTTTTTGGTGAAACATCAAATCACCCAGGTATCTCAGCCCCTAAAGTCACCTGGTGCTCTGTGATGTCTGGCTTTCCCTAAAACTAAAGTCACCTTTGAAAGGGAAGAGATTTCACACCATCAATGAAATTCAGGAAAACATGACGGGGCAGCTGATGGTGAGTGGGAGAATTGTGTGAGGTCCCAAATATAATGTATGTTCTTCATTAAATGTCTCTATTTTTCACATTATGTGGCTGGATACCTTCTGGACAGACTTTGTGTGTACACATAGGTAATTCACAGAAGAGATATACAAGTAATTGTGAGGAGGGTGTAAATGTACCAAAAATTAAACAAATGTATATTAAAGTAGTGAAAAATCATGCTTAGTCTATTTGGCAAGTAAAGACAAATAAAATAGTAGCCAACATGGGTAATACATAGAGAAACAGCAACTAATTTACCACTTGAGAGTAAAAATATGTAATACCTTTTCAGAAGACAGATGAGCAATATTCATTTAGTTTTAATGTGATGTATCCTTTATCTAGAAATTCTACTTTTAGGTAACTATCCTAAAAAATCTGCTAATTTAAGTACTCAAAAAGTACAGTGAAGTTCACAAAATCATTGTGTTTAACATAAAAAAATCTGGAAATAAATCTAAAGGTTTATCAATAAGAAATGCTTAATAATGATGGAACAGTCATTTAAAAACTACATATTTTCATGGGAAAAGGCTACAAGACACAATGGGGAAAATATTTTAATAAGACTCAATTTATGTAAATAAGTCTCCATATTATACATGTTATGTACATGATAAGCCAGAAAAATCAAAGGAAGACTACGCCACGTCATTTATGATTGTTTTGTGTAAGGAGAAGAGTATGTGTGGGAAGGAGCACTGCACTGGGTGAGGGAAAGACGATGCGTTTCAGGCAGAATTCCAAGCTTTATGCTACACGTCTTTTTTTTTTTAGTCTTTATAAACAGGATGAAATTTCGGATAATTTTTTAAGAGAAAATCAGCCCTAAGAAGTCAAAACCCAATACCCAGTGAGAAGGGACCTGGGACACTGTTTGGATGCAGAAGGCTGGGCATGCATTTTCACTCTGTGGAAACTGCAGTGTTCTGTCATGGAAGAAGTCACTCTAAGGTAAAAACGTATTGAAGGAAAATGACTAATATATCTAGGCCTTTCTAGGTTCTTTAACAGAGATTGAAACCATTCTATATGTTCACTTTGTCCCCTAAACCTAAAAACAGGGTTAGTTCTAAAGATCCAGGTCTTCCCCTTTCTTTAGCTAATTCCTTTAAAGTTTGTTTTTTGCCTTTTAAACCTAGTGCCATAACTGCTTCATGTCACTGAGTTCTGCTGCACCCGCCCATAAGGTGCGACCTGCTCATCCTTTTTAGATGCTTACTGATACCTGTTGTTCCACCACAGCGCTTTATCCTTACCACCTGACCTCAGCATCTCCCCTCATTAAGTTTGAAACAAGAAAAGATTGAGACAATTTTACTTCATTTTTTTTTTTTTACCTGGAAGGAGCTACCCCCACTAAATTGGGGCCTAATCCTCTGAACAAGGAACGAGGCCCTTCTTTTTCCAAGATCACCCTGAAAGAGAAAAATATTATTTAAGTTTTGGGGGTGAGGAGAAACAGATTGTGGTACAGCAGGCATTTTAATTTAGAGGTAACGAACTGGGCCAGTGGCTCTCAATCTAGATGTGTAAGAATGATGTCTTCAAGGGCCATTGAGCATAATGGTTAATTAAGGATTTGAGTTGTGGGGCCAGACTTCTCAACAGGAAGCCCAATTCTGGTTAACTGACAAGCTGTGTAAACACGAAGTAATAGCTTTTCTCTTATCCTTATTTTCATCAGCAGTAAATAGTACTCCTTTTTGGCAGTTACTATGAGGAATAACTAAGTTAATATATAAAAAGCTTAAAGAGTACCTAGCTCACAGTCATAAGCACTTGCTTAAAATGAAAACTTCTCTGATCTGGCCTCAAAACACAGTGGTCATTTGGTACTCTCGTCATTAACTTGTTCTGGAACTTGTGATAAGTGCCAAAACCGACAAATACCAAATGATTTTTCCCTTAAGACATTTTCTCTTGTGGGGTGTCGTGACTCATACAAGTTCTAGTAAGCACAATGATTCCTAAGCAAGTGCTGAAATATTTTTTTCTCGTCCAAATGAAACAAGTTCCACCCTGACTGGTGTGGCTCAGTGGATAGAGTGTGGGCCTGGGTACCAAAGGGTCGCTGGTTCAATTCCCAGTCAGGGCACATGCCTGGGTTGTGGGACAGGCCCCCAGTAGGGGGCTTGAGAGAGGCAACCACACTTGGATGTTATTTTCCCTCTTCCCCCCCCCCAAACATAAATAAACAAATAAAATCTTTAAAAAAAAGCGATGACTTCCATGTCCGATAAGGTCTGAAGCCAGCAGGTACTGAGATATGACTGTATTCTGATTTAATAGGTGTAAGAGAATGCTTGGCTGCTTGCATTTTTACTGTGCACCCAGGACTAATACAGGTCCTGATACAGAACCAGTTTTGACAAACTAGATTACACAGAGCAGAGTTAAGAATAAAAAATTATAGAGCACATTTTGAAGATTCAGTGTTTTTTGCCCTTTCTGTATCACATTTCCCTTGAGAAATTAAGGAAAGTGTCCTTTTAAAAAGATATACATTATGTGCCCTGTTGGTGTGGCCAAGTGGATTGAGTGCCAGCCTGTGAACCAGAGTCACTGGTTCAATTCCATTAGGGCACATGACTGGTTTGCTGGCCAGGTCTCCAGTAGGGGTGCTCGAGAGGCAACCACGCATTGATGTTTCCCTCCCCCCATCTTTCTCCCTCCCATCCCAGCTGTCTAAACATAAATAAATAAAACCTCATATACACACACACACATATATGTACGCATTTGCAATTGACTCATATAAGAGGGCCTGAAAAAGTGAGAAATTAAAGCAGAGGCCAGAGGGTCCTGTAGTTCCTGAGGAAATTCAGAAAAAGCAGAATCACTGAAAAACAGAATAAAAAAATATAGCATGGTCACAAAGGTCAAAGGGAGAACTTTAAAGAGAGGTAATTGGCAATAATAAACGTCAAAGTCACATTAAAATACTCTATTATTAATCCAAAAGAAGTATTTATATATGACATTTTAATAAAAAATTCTTAACAACTTCATTTCACCTCTTCATGTACCTAGGTAAGTTTAAAAAAAGAAGAGACTGATAAAATCTTTTAGTGGAGAAGGCAAACACACAGTATGAGTTTATTTGCTACTACAAAGTAAACACGACTGAACCAAGTTCAAACAGATCATGTCCTAAGTGAGCTGATAAGGGAGACAGGTAAGGCGTTCAGTTACATACCTAAATTTTAAAACACAAAATCTGATTTCAGTAATTTTAAAATTTCAAATTCAATTTGTAACATAATGAAGTATGATAAAAGGTAAAAACAAATGTTTTCTAAAGCAATCAAAAAATACCAAACACTGCATCCCATTTTAAAATCAGCAGAAGTCTGCTTTAAATCTCAACTATTGTTTAGGCTATACAAAAGTCACAGACTGATACTAATTGGATACACTTACTTAACTCAAAATAAAATTACCCATAATAATTATTTTAGATAATAACCCATGGAATACAGAAATATTCCAAATATATGCAATGTAGAAAGAATACACTTTATATTCCACTAACTGTTCCTCTCCATTCGGGATGATTGGTTTTCAATGAATAAAAAACTGAGACTCATCTGTTTTTAAGCTTGTACAACACCCTTTACAACACCACTGAATAGAAAAGACTTAAACAAATTCATGAACACTGTGCTCTCACTTTAGGCAGTGGAGGGGGCCGGGAGACACTACTCGGTTGACGCTGGCTCCAGCCATGGTGTTCAGCTGAACTTCAGAGACGTACAGTGTCAGAGAAGATGACTGCAGCCGTGTTTTCACAACCTCCAGTGGACATGTCAGAATAGCTCCCACGGTACCACCACATCTACAAAAAAAGAAAAGAACGAAACTTGTCTATTAAATTTGCAAGTCAGTAAACATGCAGGCCATCGAGGCTTTGCCAAGGTACTAAAATGTAACATTTTTTATTTTCAGAGACTAAACCATTTTTCAGATGTTTTTTTTTTTGACTGTATAATACAAGTACCTTTGGTAGCTAGAAAGAACGGAGCTTAATTTCTACCTCAAAAGAATGAGTCAAGTAAGATAAAGAAATATTCAAAAATTTCCTATCTTGCAGCCTTTCTTATATGGCTACTAAAGGAGATGTCCCACGGTCAGGAAGACTGAAGGAGAGGGAATGTATCAAACCATCACGTCTCATACCTAAGACTAATGCAGTGTTGTGTGTCAATGATATTTCAATAAAACGCGGGGGGTGGGGGGGGACGGGGATGGAGGGTATGAATGCAGGAAAAGAACAACCCAGGAGAGGGAGAATGGAGTCCCAAGATGACAGGGAAATGTCAAGACTTAGAAAAATAACCAATCCGGACAGGATTTGGATGACAGAGTTTAGAGGAATAAAGAACTCCAGGGCGAGAAACAAACAAACGAAAAATAGACAAATATATCTGACCATATGAAAATAAATATTCAAGTATAAACATAAGCACTCACCTAACTAAGCAAACATTTAAAAATGTGAGGCACTTAATAACTCTAGGGGGAAATGAAGTTATTCAAAAGGCAGGTGACGGTATATTAACTTAGGTGTGCTGCCAACAATATTTACATTGTCACAATGAGGGAAGCATCACTACTGACTTAACGAAAAACTGTGATGTAAATTAGTACATACTGAGAGGAGGAAAAGAAGAGGGAAAGAGGGAGTGGTATTCTGTAGCTAAATCCTCATCTACCAGAAAAGAAAGTTGAAGAAAATTTCAAAGGAAACAGCTAAGTCTCACGGAAGGTCCCACTAGGAAGAAGATAGGGGGAAACTGGGGAATGTTGGTTTTTTATTATTTTTCAGCAGCTTTAAAAAAACAACTTTTGAAAACATTTTTTCTATATTTAATTTACCAAAATTTTAGCAGTGTTTTTTTTAAAAAAAACAGCAGGGGTTTTTATCTGGAGAACGTGGTTCACATTTCTGGAACTCATTGATTGGACCCTGTGAAAAAATGATGTGTATTGTGTGCGACTGTCTTTGACTCAAAGCTTAGAAATAAATCCTGAATCTCATCCACTTCTCACTTTCACTGTGGTTTTGGTCTAAGCCACTATCCTTTCTATTTCATGCCTGCTGGCTTCCACCCCTGCCCCAGCTCCTCTAAATTATCTTCAATACAGGAGTCAGAGCGATTGTGTTAAAAACTTAAGTCAGACCAGTCACTCCTATGCTGAAAACTTTCCAGACATCCTCACTCCTTGGAATGAAGGCCAAAATCCTCACAATGGTGTGCATGATCTTACACGATCTGCTCTTCGCTGACACGTCCGACCTCGTCTCCTACTATCATCTACCTTCTCACTACTCCACAGGCATGGCCTCTGTAATTAATTACAGCTGACCCTTGTACAATGTGGGGGTTAGAGGTGCCAACCTCCCACATCCTTATAGTTGAAAATCCACATATAACTCAACTCCCCCAAACTTAACTACTGTACTTGATCTTAATACACCAAGCATGGTCCTGCCTCAAGACCTCTGTTCTGGCTGTTCCCTCCACCTGTAAAATTCCTGTCTGGAATATGGGAATGGGGTTACTACCATACCTCCTTATCTTTGCTCAGCTGTCGCTTCGCAGTGATGTCCTTTCTGATCACACCAAATGCCACTTAACACACTACATGTTTTACAATACTTTTCTTGTGTCCCTTTATGCTATATAAGCACCAGGAAAGCAGCAATTTCTATACACTACTATGAACCAGAACCTCTGATAATGCTTGGGACATAGCAAACATGTGCTGAATGAATGAATGAACACTGTATCATTAAATAGCCTAGAATTTAAGGGAAAGGAGACAGCGTCTGTTCCAACTTCCTTATTTTGTAGGTGAGAAAACGAAAGTCCTAAAAGGAAAAATTACTTTTTTCAGGTTATCTCCTAATGCTTAGTCCAGCTCTTTCTCTCTTTTATCAGGCACTTGTAAATCTTTGACTTCAACCCATGAGAAATATTTTACATCAGTACTGCCACTTGAACATTTCACAGAATACAGGGTGGGCAAAAGTAGGCTTACTGCTTCAAACACACAAAACACAGAGTTTATTCTTGTGTTATTATTAATTATTGTACAATTTTCCATACAAACATGCTGGTCACAAAGCAACCAAATTGCATTTCATAATCCACCAAGTTGCTGTAAAATTTGAAACACAGTACTAATTAGATGCAATTTAACCAATAATGGTAGAGGAAAAAGTGTGTTTTTCTGCATTATGGGTACAGGTATTTTTATGGGCTCGTCAATTCAGTGCAAGATTAAAGCAGCGCACTACCTAATAGCTGACAGCTGAGGACCATGCATGTGCAGCCTCACAACTAAAAGGATGTAAGCACAACTAAAATATACTATATGTACATATATATACTCCTTGTCTCATTTATGAATTTATAAGACATGGCTGCACAGTTATTCTCTTAAGTCAAGCAAATCATAAAACAAGTAATGTAAAAACCTAGAAATTACTTTTAAAAATATTCTACATAAAAATCATGACATTTAAAATTATATCTTATTCCACTCACCCCACAAGGAAGTTCCTTAGCAATGAACACTGATTTAAATATTTTTTTATTTATATGCAAATTGATCATGAACATCAATTTGCATAGTCCATATTATATATTTTTTGTTTAGCAATAGCCCTGGCTGGTGTGGCTCAGTGGACTGAGACTGAGCCTCACCCCGAGACCTGAAAGGTCACCAAACTGATTCCCAGTCAGAGCACATGCTTATAGGTTGTGGGCCAGGTACCCTGTGGCGGGGGCGTGCAAGAGGCAACAAACTAATGTTTCTCTCCTTCCTTCTCCCTCCCCACCCCCTCTAAAAATAAATAAATGAAATCTCTAAAGCAGAGGGTTTCTGATATCCAACTCCCCAAGTCTCACTGGTTCTACATTCAAAACTTCCTTTCATATTTCTCCTCACGATTCCCACTGCAAGTGCCTTGAAGCAAGGCTTCATTATTTACCTCTTGCATTCCAACTGGTCCTGAGCCCCTCGGATCCAGTGATGTGGCTGATGAGTTAGTATCAGGTGTAAGGAATCACCAATAAATTTGTTACTAATTAGGACTTAGTTTTAAAAAAGAGAGAGATAAAAACTCAAGGACACAGACACCAGTGCCCTGTTGCAGGGGTGGAGGTAGAAGAGGGTATGGGGGGGGTGAATAGTGATGGGAAAATTTCTTTTTTAACTTTGAAAAGACTAAGTTGGATGCTTTAATATTAAAAAGTTATAGTTAAAAGTTGCTCACTCCACTGCTCTAAATGCAAAGAAGTCTAACGAGAGAACAGCCAAGTTTGACAGAAGAGCCTAGTTCATTATCCCGTAATATCAAAACCCAGATGGGGCTGTTTCTTAAGGTTAAGAGTCTAATAAAGCTATTCAATGTCCCCATGCCTTTGATATATGCAGGCTAGAGCACCTGATACTATATATTCTTAGTGAAACTACTTGGATCAGTGTTCATTTTAAAGTTTTATAGGCAGATGCCATGCATTTTAAAGACACAGGAAGGCCAAAGTTGCTTAGCAAACCCGGTAATCATATAAGGGTGCATTAATTTTAGAGAATGGGGATTGTTTAAAAATCCCGGCACCCAGGTGTCCCAACTACTTAAGGGCCCATGATCCCTTGAGTAAAACAATGGCTAAAAGCTGCTTGAAGTGGGTTTTTTTTTTGAAACCAGGCACAATGTAACCAAGAGACTGGTTAAAAACAAAGCAAAACACAAAACAGTGCAAATAAGTCTTCTAAGAAAAAAGAGCACTCTGGGGCCCTCCTAAGTGCTCTCCCCCACCCAAATTATAAGTTTGGGAGGGGTGAAGGAGATAGAAGAGAGGGGAGAGAAACTGTTCACTAAGCAGGAATTGCCGACAGATCGGTTTCAGCCACACTGCCACCAAGAGGCATCAGTCCCTAGGGCGTGCACGCAAACACAAAGCCCCATCAGTGGGACTGCCGTGAGCTGAGAAACACTGAAATCTTCAGTTTCCCTGGCTTTAAAGAAGTTTTTACCAGCCTGACCAGAGGAGGAAACCAAGGCACCCCAGGATTCTACTCAAGAAAGGGTGAGTCATGGAGAAGAACTGGGATTCTAAGACTGTGGTCGTTAGACACATTTCTTTGGTTTTCACCTTCTGAGAATGCATAGAGTAGGACACCTGTTTTCAATATCAAGGTCATTTAATAAATGGACAAACCTATTCTGATTGGGTCCAGAATACTTCTGTGTGTTTTGCGCGTGCGCACGTGTGTGTGTACATATGTATATAAAATAGGTACTGACGTTGATGTTTTACTACAATATAAAAGTTATACTTCCTGTCAGTCCAAGATTTCAAAAACTATAGTTTTTCCTTGAAAACTCATACTTTATTATATGGCAAAAATGTTATCGGTGGCTTTCCTTGAACCAACTGGCCCACTTCCTTCATTTTTTGAGAAAAATGTCTGCCAAATAGTCAAGTCTGAATATGAATAGTCAATCTATCAATTGTTCTTTCAAGTAAGAATGGTTCTCATAAAAACAGAGGCCAGTTCAGCTTGAAATGACACCACCACAGAACTACTCTGGTATGTAGGAGTACTTTATTCACATTCCCTACTGTGTTACACAGAAAGATGCTAGCTTTTGAAAATTTTAGTAAAATTAATCAGATGTTTCTGCTTTGAAAACATTTGTAAGTAAAACTGGTGTTTCGAACTGCAAGTGTCAACAACTACCAGTACAATTTGATGGCAGTGCCTGGTGCATGGCAGGGCACCAGCAGTCTTACCCATCGCTGCTTCTGAACCATTAGTATAAATGCCAACAGTGAAAAAGCAAAGGTCTTAGTATTCTTGTGACAATTACTATATATGTGTGCACACATACATCTTTCTCCTACGTAAACAATATTTCAGCTACCTATCGTATATTTTGGAAGGAATAGGAAAACATGTTGAGTTGGAGTAACCTACTCACAAACTACTAAATAGTGTTAATAATACTCTGCAGTGTAACTGAACCACTGTCTTTTCTAGTTAATGTAAATTAGAGGAAGTAGTATTGTTAAGAAGAAAAGAAAAACCCTTTAACCTCTGAGGCAACTGAAAGGGTCTTTGGAATTTCCCGGGGTCCATGACCCACATGGCTGTAACTACACTAATACAGTTACAGAAACACAGTTTTGAGAACATGAGAAGGCAACTTCCCTTAGCCTTGTAATCTATCAGTAAGAATAAAAGAATGCATTTTAACAAGGAAAAGAGGGATAAGAAAAGGTGTAAAAATTATGAAAATAGGCGAATAAAAACATAAAATGGAAATAAACCACATTATACTTTTAAGTGTTCTACTTCTGCCCTGATTTTACAAGGAAGCAGGTTAAGTAATATAACAAGTTTATGCAGAATCAATATCTGACACCCAAGCCGGAGTTTCTTAATGAATCAATGGCTTAATTCTGTAACAGTTTTTTTAGATAACCTAAGATATTACTCATTACATGTAGGAGCTAGAAAGGAAAACATTCACCCACTTAAGTACTGAAGGTTCAGTCCTCCCATGTGACAGTCTCTCTCTCTCTCAAACAGAAAAGGAAAAAGCGAACTGCTTCCTGGTGGACACGTGCCGCTGACACAGTGCTTGATGATGTACTGTCTAAAACTACTAGACAATGTAGTTCTATTAAAGAATTTAAAAATATATTTCATATTTTTATATCCATACACAAACACAGTATTATTGAAAGTACAATTAAAATTAAACCTTACTGACATCTTTTTTGCAGGCTAGGCTGCTGGGTTGGCTTCATAACTCAATATAACCAATGACCTTACAAATTCTGAATATTAACTCTGGCAAAACATAATGGGGCCAAAGGGTGGCTTAAAGGAAGCACGAGTTATGCATGTGAGTATGTCACCCAGACCAGAGGTCCAGCGCCGGTCTGTTTCAACTGTTCCTGATTTAATAATACAGAGAGACTGGAAATCTCTCTGAGGTCCTGATGAACACATACGTGAATAAATACTGTTATAATTACCAGGAAAACAATGCAAAGGCCCCATGTTCAAACAATTTTCAACCTAAGATTAAATGTCACTGTGAAAGGCTACTTAGTTCTTTTAAAGTACACTGTGTTTCATAATTTAATCCAAAATAAGCTGTGCATGCCCAGGTAAAGGGCTTAAAAAAAAATCTCTGTTCTTTTCTCTAATTATTATTAAAGTAAAAATGAAATTCCCTAACTCCTCATTTACTTGACTCTATCAGGATAAAATAATGACATCTAGCTTTCTAGGATGAACATCCTAAAACTGACTAAAGCACTGTAAGATATAGAAAAATTAGACATCTTCAATTAAGAACAATGCCACTGACACAACCTGATTTGCAGTCCCATGATGCTTATCATAAAGACTTCCAGACCATTCTACGGAATCGATTTAAATAACACAGAGCTAGAAGAATCTTTAGAGATTTATTTTTTAAATTAAATTTCATTGATTATGCTATTATAGTTGTCCTGATTTTCCCCCCCTAAGATTAGTTACTTCTCATTTGCATATATGAAAAGCTGTTTCATCTTGGGTAAGTCAATTTTTCACACCCCAGCATTTTTCCCCTATTTCCAAGGGGATTAAACAGAGGGTTTTGTTTTTTTTTACCATCCTTCCTAGTTCTAATGTTTATCTAAAACAGATAAGCCAGGTTTTATATTGAGCAGTTTATGCAACCACTTATAAAGGTAAAGTCAAGTCAAACTGCGAAGGAGGGGATTTACCAGGCTGAGTGCCCATCTTGTGCCAGGCCCTGCACACCAGTATCTCTGTTCAATATTCTAAGGAACCTGCACAGGCTCTTTCTGACAGGAGGGATTCCCAAAGCTATTTATGTGTAGATGAGACAAAACCTCTCCATTCCTGTTTTTAATGTAAAGGGTAACCAGAAGGGCCTTTGCATGTACGAATAACAACAAAGTTGATGATCTATCCAAACTGGTAAGTTAGTGCAGTCAAGCAAACACTTGAAATAAATGTGCCCTACCATTAAGAAAACTTGATGCATAGATCTCAAATTCAGAGTAACAGAAATGTTATAGAACCTAGAAAGAGGCCTTAGAAATCATATAGTACAACTTCCCACTGTACAGATGAAGCAATTAAAATCAAAGGGTTTGTTCATTTTCCACTGAAAATAGTGGCCAGAGTAGTGCAGTCTCTCTTAACTTTTAGGCATTTGCTAGCGATGTAATTACAAGAGGGAACCCAATTATTTGCATAACAAGGCATCTTTACGACACCTATATGGCTAACGAGTTTTTTAAAAAATGATTTAATTTGCTAAGATTACTGGTAAATCAGTCAGTAATGTGGAAAGCAAACTTTGCCTAATCTGGGTATCACGGATTAAAAGAAATATTTTTAATGTCAGAACAGTGGTGTGCAGCAAATGTTTGTTGAATGAATGTGCCAACAACCCAAGTAAAGTAACGCCATCGTTGGCAAGAGTCCATATATCTTGAAATCAAGACGCTGTGAATAGAACTGTGTATGTATTACCGTAATACTCTTTAAAAAGGTCGATTTAAAAACAAACTATAGCTTAAGGGGATGTGACTTTATATGATCATATAGACAAAAAAGAAATTATGCCTCAGCACAATTCACCATAGCCATTTTTGATAACTTTATTATCCTACAGATAACTCTTAAACTTAAAACTGTGACGATTCTCCAAATAATTTGGAACAAACCTAAAAAGAAGCCTCGACTGGCTCAATAAAATATCTGTACCACTCAGACTGGCAATCTAAGACTTCGGTTCAGTCTTAATCCTTTACAGATAATACCGTCAAAGCTTTGAACCTCTCCCTACCCCCATACTTTTCTCTTTTAAGCAAAGGAAAAGCAATTGGTGCAGCAGAGAGTGGGCTTTCATGAACAGAATCTGACCTCAAAGGCACTGCCGCTTTGCAATGTACCTCGTAACCTGGAGAACCTCGCGAATTAAATTTTCCAAGAGCTAGAACCCTACAGTTACCATGGGAGAGAGAATACCAAAACCCATCGGGTGCCAGGACTCACCCCGGCAGACCAGGGCCCAGAAATCGGAGGCTGGAGTAGGCGATATGGCCCCAGCGACTTGAGGAGACCCCGTAGCCTGCACGGCAAGAAGCGAAGGAGGCGGCCCCGGCGCCCATTTTGTCCTCCGCCTCCGCACTTCCCAGCCGGTTCTCCCTTTACCTTCCCAGTAGCCTACGTGAGGCCTGCAGCTACACTCCACTTGTGGGCCTGTATCCCGGACACATTCTAGGAAAATCCGCTCGAGGCCTGGGTAAGCCTTGGCCCTGGGGACCCCCATTGACCCCAGCCCCGCCCGCCACGCCTCAGGCCCAGGGATCAGGCCTCAGTCTTGCTCCACCTCCGCAGGCCCAAAACCTCACTGTCTTATCCGGCTTCGTTCTCCCACCCCTGCCCTCCAGGGCCGCATCCCCACATCCTGCGTACCAGAGCCCCTCTCCCCACTCTCGCCTTTATCTCAGATCACGGCCCTCAGCCTCCACTCAGCCCCTCGGTCCCAGTCCACACGCCCCGCCTGGACCGTACCCTCCGGCAAACAGATGCACCAGCGTGTCCCTCTGGCTCATCCTCTCTCCCGCATGTCCTCCGGGCACTGAGGCAGGTGGCTTCAGCGGGCCGGGACTAGAGCTGCACAGCACCCCAGGCAAGGACAGTGAAGGAAGCTGGTGGAGTCGCGGCTGCAGAAAGTGACCGGCGCGGCCCTCCCAGCAGCGTGGAGCCGCGCCGCCCGAGCTGAGCGTTCTCGACTAGACCTAGGCAGTGGCGCGGAGGTGACGGGAGGGCGGGCTGGGTGCGGAGGAGTGAGTGTGCTGGAGGCCCTCCCCTCACCTCCCCCCTCCGCGATATAAACAGAAGCTCCCGTTGGTCTGCGCCGCTGACGTCTCGATTCTGGCATGCGCGTTTCACGTGATCGCTAAGAGGGTGGTTTTTTTTTTTTTTTTCAATGAAGGGGGCTAGTAGGTGGGGCCAGAGCGCGAGCTGTGAGTGTAATGGGTCATTGCGCCCTCGCACCTAAACTGCCTTGGCAGCACCAAAGCCGGTGCACCATGCTCCCCCTCCTCTACGTGAGAAAACTGCCTGAATTTCTGGTACGCCAGCAGAGTGGGGGCGCGAGCCTGCCAAGTCTCTGATTTACTGTTTTTTTAGAGATAGTTTTTAGAGCTAAGCTAGTTTACGACAAAATCGAGATTTCCCATTGACTCCTTTTTAATTGACTTTTTAAAAATGGGATTTATGACCCACATTTCTGCTTCTTTATCAAGAAGTAACAGTGCATGGAGAGGCTTGTACTAGGATACTCGTGCAAGATCACAAACAGTACACAAACAATACTTCTAATAGTGGAAAATTGGCATCAACGGAGAAATTAAATCATGAAACATTAGTATCGTGAATATTATGCAAGTGTGACGGGGGGGGGGGTAGATCTGTGTGGGGAAAAATCTCCAAGCCTACTAACTAAAACAGGAAAATAAAACACTAAGGTTTATTTTAGAAAGAATAAAGACATTTACTCATTCTTTTCATCAGCAAATGTTTCATACACACACACACACACACACACACACACACACAAGAAGATCAAAGATGAGAGGAAAGAAAATGTTTTATTACTCCAAAAAATTGTGATTAAATATTTAAAATGTTAATTAGTAATTGTTTCAACAGTGCAGAACAGTACAGAGTAATATAACATAATCTGTACTCATCACCCACACGGCACAAATGTTAATATTTTTCCCTTCTTTGGTAACCCATTCTACCTGCAAGGTCCTCACCATCCTTTCCTACTCATTTGTGGTGACCCAGGGCTCACATTCCTTTCCTTCCTAGGCCATTTCTTTCATGAAGTCCGCCCTGGTTGCCTCAGCTCTGTATGCTCTTTGCCTCTCTTAAATTCCTGCAAAATATACAGACTACAAGCCACTGGCAAGTGTTCATCCACTCCACAGTAAATGATCTGTAAAAGAGGCGTGAGAGTACCCATCTCCTAAGGTAGTTGCAAGGACTATGTCAAAATATGTAAAGCACCTACAGGAGTGTTATATAAGGCCTACATAGAATAACTAGTAGTAGTTTGCCACCTTGCATTCTTAATAACAAAAATGATAGCTGATATTTCTTGAGCACTTACTGATGTGCTCGGCTCTGATCTAAGCACTTAACAGCATCTTCTGATTAAACTCTCACAACCACCCTGTGAGGTATGTGATTGTTTTCCCCCATTTTTTCATGAGGAGATTCAAGTGTAAAATAATTAAGTGACTTGCCCAATATTATCCAGGTCATCCAGAAGGAGATTGGTTATGAATCCAGCAGAGTCTGTCTGATTCCAGGGCTTCAGTTGGTGAAGTAATAGCTGCCTCTTAAAGGGGAAATTTGAAAAAAACCAAAAAGTGGAAATAAAACTTGTCACCCCTGTCATATTTGCCCAAAACCATTACATTAACATTTAGTGGGTATTCCTTGCTTTTTGGAGCAGCTTAATTTGAGGTATCGTTCGTATGCCATACAACTCACCTATTTAAAGTGTACAGTTTAGTGGGTTTTACTAGATTCTCCTGGTTGTACCACCATCACCACATCTTAGTTCCAGATCATCTACCTCACCAAATAGGAAACTCCACACTTGTTAGCAGCCACTCCCATCCTCCCCTCCACCACCGCCTGACAACCACTAATCTACCTTCTATTTCTCCGGATTTGCATAATCTGGACTTTTTATACCAATGGAATCATAAGATGCGTAGCCTTTTGTGTCTGGCTTTGTTTAAAACTAAGCATAATGTTTTCAAGGTTCATTCGTGTTGTAGCATGTGTTGGTACTTCATTACCTTTTATGACTGAATCATTTTCCATTGTATAGCTAGATATGCCACATTTTGTTTATCCATTCTCAATCGATGGCCATTTGGATTATTTCCATTTTGGGGTTATCATGAATAATGATACCAAGAACATTTATGGACAAGTTTTAGCCCAGACATATGTTTTCAATTCTCTTGAATATACCTGGGAGTGGAATGGCTAAGTCATAAGATAATGTTTAACCCCTTGAGTAACTACCACACTGTTTTCCAAAGTGACCGCACTATTTTAGATGTATTTTTTTAAGACAATAGCTTTCTGACATAGTGAATGCCATAGTTATCACATTTAATGAAGCTTCTGAAACTGGTAAGGAGGGAGCCAGAGGTCTCACATGCAGTACCGGTTATTCCCATAGTAAGCAATAACAATGATAATGTGACCGTTTCCCTTTGAACCTCTTTCAGATGCCACCATGGAAGGAGTCTCTGCCCCAGGTGGAGTCAAAGAGCAGTTGCTCCCACGTGCATGTTTGGTATCTCGTGGAGCCACTGTAATGGCCATTAGTAGGGGAAACATACAGACAGCCGTTAAGCATCTGCAGTTCCTGAGACTGGGTAATAAATAAACCTCCGGGAACAGTTGGGTTAAAATTCCTAGCCAAATAAGGTAACTAACCAGGGCCCGCCAGAAGAGGCCCGCCAGCAGCAACACCCACCAATTAGGGACCTTCGCCGTTTTCAACTTAGCAACCTAGCTAATAGCTAACTGCCACATCTGCTTTTGTAAGCCCGCATTTGCTTGCTCTGCCCTATAAAAACCCCGTAGCCTGTAAGCCACGTACGGCTTCCATATTGTAGGTCTGGTAGGGGAAGACCGCCCCTGCGCAGGTAAAAACTTTTGGCCAATAAATAACATCTGAGCTCTAAGTGCCTGGACGTCTGATTTCTCTCTCTCTTTGAATACAACACCACCACTCCCATCAGCTGCTCTGTGTCACAGTTTTAGTTTATGATGGTTAAAGGTTCTTCTCAAACACAGGTGACAAGCAGAGATAGCACTGGAAATAGATAATGAATTTATAGAAATAGATTTTTCACCACAACGAACTAGCAGTTTGCTTGTGAAAAAACACTGCCTCTCAGGGACCACCAACTCCCGAGTGCGTCCCAGCGGGCTTGGGAAAAAAACTATCCAACTTTCTAGGACAAGCGTATTAAAGTGGTGGGGAGACCTTAGAAAGAAGTGCATAGATTTTGTTGAGATAAAAGTGTGACACATGTTTTAATTTTATCTGGATAATGCCTGGGACGTCCACAGTTTCTGCTAACACGTAAGTAGTACCCTGTCTCCCATTTAAGAACCTATGCAAGGGCCTACCAAAAGTCCCTGCTTTGAAACCAAATTTGTTGGCTTTGGGCTCTTGCTTTTAGTATTAATTCTTTGTTTTTATTACAAAATAATAAAGACAAACAAATAACCCAATTCATAAGCTGGGCAAAAGACTTCAATAGATATTTCTCCAAAGATTTACAAATGACCAATAAGTACACGAAAAGATGATCAACATCACTACTCATTGGCAAAATGCAAATCAAAACCAGAATGAGATACTACTTCACACCATTAGGATGGCTATTATAAAAATAAGACAAAACAAACAAAAACAGAAAATACCTAGTGTTGGCCAGGATGTGGAGAAATTGGAACCCTGAGAGTTGCTGGTGGGAATGTAAAATGGTGCAGCTCTGTGGAAAATGGCAATTTCTCAAAAACTTAAACAGAACTGCCATATGATACAGCAATTCCACATCTGGCTACGTCCTCCAAAGAATTGAAAACAGACACTCAGACAGATAGGTTCACACCAATGTTCAGTGCAGCACTATGCTCAATAGCTGAAAGGCGGAAACAACCTATGTGTCCATCATCAGGTGAATGGATAAACAAACTACGGTATGAATGATACATACAATGTTGAATATTCAGCCTTAAAACAGAGGGAAATTCTGACACATGCTACAACAGAGATGAACCTTGAAGACATGATGTAAGGTGAAATAAGGCATCACCAAAGGACAAATATTGTATGATTCCACTTAAATGAAATACCTAGACTAGTCAAATTTATAAAGAAAGAAAATAAAATAGTGGTTGCCAGGGCTGGGGGAAGGTGGAATAGGAGAGCTAGCATTGGTGGGTATGAAGTTTCAGTTTGGGATGATGGAAATGTTCTGAAGATGTTGGTGGTGATGGTGGCACAATAATGTGAACGTGCTCAGGGCCACTGAATTGTACGCTCGGAAATGGCTAAAGTGGTAAACTTTATGTCCTGGATACTTTACCACAATAAAAAAGTGAAAACACTGTGCCTGGTTGTCAAAAAGTAAATATGGAGTATTAGAAAAGTTATAATGCGAACTCTCAGACTCCCTACTTCATTCTTTCTGTTTCCTCATTTTTGCTCCTTTCAACTTTTCACTTTTTCTTTAGTTTCATATTTCTCAGTAATAGCAGTTCATGCTGTTTTCCTTGATTTATCAATTTCAGACATCACCTATTACACTTCTGATCACAATGGATGCAGAGTTAGCTTTTTACCCTACTCCTCTGTTCCTATTTTCCATTTAATCTTCCCAATAGTCACATCACAATTTTTTACTTAAATTGATAATTTTTTGGTCTTATTATGACTATGTAAATTTTGTCCCCTGAAAAGCCACATGGTGTACATATTTTTCTTGTACAAATTTTTACTTTTCTTGGTTAAGAATTGCACATTTTCCCCATTTCCTTAATTTTCTATACCTATCTTTAATTTTTCTACATAGTACATCATATCTGACCATGACCCAAAAATATAAGTTTCATAATGTTTAACTTTCAGCCTATCAACCCCCTTTTCCCCCTCCCTCTAAAGAAGTCCCTGCTGTCTTCTTCCATCGTCTGGTTTCGACCTGCACAGGTATCATCCTGGGATTTACATCTCTGCCTGTCTCCTGGAGCTCATGGGTTTTGTTTGTTTTTGTTACTTCCTTTTGCTGGTGTACATCCTTCAGCAGCTGCCAAAGGAAAGGTGCATAGGAGGTAGTATTAGTATTGTCACCATTACTAGATATTGCATGCATTTCTTGTATCCTCACATTTGATAATTTGGCTAAGTATAAGATTCTAGGTTGAGACTCACTTTCTCTCTGACTTTTGAAGTCATTCCCCCACAGTTGCTAGCTTCCAGGACTAATATTGAGAAATTTGACTCTATTTGTACCTCTGGCTTTTATATATAACATGTTTTTTTTGTTTTGTTTTGTTTTGTTTTTGTTTTTGTTTTTGTTTTTTTGCTTTTAACCTTTTAGGATCTTCCTTTAACCCCTAATTTGGAGAAATTTCATGACAAGTGCCACATTGGTGGTAGGGTCTCTTCATTCACTGTGCTGGGTACTCGGTGGGGCCTTGCAGTCTGGAAATGAAAATCTAGGATTTGTCCTTGGAGTGTTCTTCGGTGGTTTCATGTGGGCTAATTTGGAGCTTTCAGTCTCCAAAACCAAAAAGTGTAGCTGATGTTTTTTCTCCCCCGCAGTACCAGTTAGCACTGGCTTAGCGCCCACAGTCAGGGGCCAATGGTTAAAAGGCAGATATCAGGCTAGGCAGCAATGCCAAGCAGCACCTGACAAATACTGGGTAGAGAAGGGAGTGATAAGAGCTTCATTCCCCAAGTGCCCTTTGTGTTGGAGCAAGGAGAACTGGTTCGGCAACTTTCTACCTTCTCTAGGCCCCGCTCTAGGCCATGCCCTCAAATACCACTTAGTAGTGAAGTGAACAGAAGGAAAATGGAGAGCAGGACTGGGGCGTCTCATTGTTCTTGGGGGTAGGGTCAAAGGTCAGTGCTGCAAGGCAAAGCCCCACGACCTCCTCAAACTTAACTGTGGAAAGCCTTTAAACCTCCCAGGGAAACAGGCTGCTGAGAACTTTCTGTACTTAATGTTTCTGTCTGCTCCTCAATTAATTCTTTAATGTTTTCTTCCAGGATGTCTGTGAAACCATCTGCATCCAATTTCTTGACCACAGTTAAACAATTTATTTTTTATGTTTTCATTGACTAGAAATACCAAAAGCTGTTTCCACAGCTTTTTCATAATTTTGGCTCTGTAGGACTTTTAAACAAGATGGAGTAATAAGGATCAGAAATATCATTAAAATCCAGCAAAACATAGCTCACATACACCTATGTTTTTTTAAGACACTTAAAGTATATTTATTTATTGATTTGAGAGAAAAGGAGAGAGAAAGAGAGAGAGAAACATCAACTTGTTGTTCCATTCATCCACGTACTCATTGCTTGCCTCTTGTAGATGCCCTGACTGGGAACTGAACCCTCAACTTGGCATATCTGGACAATGCTCTGACCAACTGAGCTACCCGGCCAGAACATTAAGACACTTGACAGGCAGTGAAAGATAATTCCTAAGAGGTGGAAAACAAACAAACCAAGCCATAATTGCCTCAGCTTATTTCCTGGAGAGAGTTTCCAGGCTACAGTGAGGAAAATGCAACAGGCAGAGCCTGGCTGGCTCTTTGGGTTGAGGAAATGCAGCTTAGAGTCCAGGGAGACCAAGGCAGCTACAGTTTGTGGCACAGAATGCTGGAACCCCAGAGGTCTGCAGAGGGTCCTCCTTAAGTTTTAGCCCAAGTACTGACCAGTACCTGCACATGAAGAAACTACCGGAGGGAGGGGAAAAGAAAAAGAAAGAAAGGAAACACTTCAAAGAATTAGAGGGAACAGTACTTGGCATTCACAGAGGGCCAGGAATACTCCCATCAGCTAGAATGGGAAATCTCACCAATCATGGGGTATTGGGTACAGTACTCAGAAGGGCCTCACTAGTGGGGAAGAATTAGGCCTAGACTAAACACTGTTCTGGTCCTGCCTAATGCGCCTTAGAAGTGAGATGTGGAAGGATTAAACTGTGTACCATTAAAGTTACCCAGAACAAAGGTCAAAAATATTTATAGGAATGCAAAAATATCCAGCATCCGACAAGGTAAAATTCACTATGTCTGGCTTCAATCAAAGACTACCAGGCATGCAAAGAAGCAGAAATATATAGCCCACAATATGCTATTATAAGTTTCATATATATATATATATATATATATATATATATATATGGAAAGGAGAGTCAGATCATCTGAAAATAAACTGTGGCAAGTTAAACCTATATATTGTAAACCCCTAAACACCCATTGATATAACAAAATTATAGCTAGTAAGCCAACAAAAAAGGTAAAATTGAATTATAAAAAATATGCAATCAAATAAATGACAGGAGAAAGGCACAAAGAGCACATGGAACAAAAAGAAAATAAATATCAAGATAACAGGTTTAAACCTAACTACAGCAAACCTAACTGTTATGTGTAAATGGCCCTAATACAGAGGAGGAGGTAGTAAAATTGGACAAAAAGCATGACCCAACTATACGATATGTACTCCCTATTATTTGAATATTAAGACACAGATATCTCAGAGTAAAAAGATATCCATGCTAACTTTAGTCAAAAGAAAGTTGATTGAACAAGCAGACAATCAGCAAGGATATACTAGCTTTGAATGACATCACCAACTAACTTGTCCTAGTTGACATTTATAGAGTACTTCACTCAACAAAAGCAGAGTACACATTTTTGTTTTCAAGCGCACAAGGAACATTTACTAGGCAGAACAGATTCTGGACCAACAAAAAATATCTGAAAAAATGTAAGAGGGTTCGTGTTATATATGCTCCCTAATCACTATGGAATTAAATTAGAAACCATAATTTTAGTTGAACTGTGGGTTGTTTCAAGCTTGACTACATCCAGCGAGTATTGGATTCCTTTAAGCTGTGTGCATGGGCAAAGAGAGGATGTGTAGACAGAATGTAGTCAGTTTCTAGATGTGTGTAGGTAATGGGTAGGTGACTGAAGAAGTATCAAGTTGGTAAAAGTGTGGGTGAGGATGAGAAATGCACCATCCATTCAAGTCCAAGAAATGAAACATTTATCACAGTTATACAACTAACTTCTATTCAACTGCTTTTTAACAGTTAGGAATCTGACACATGGGTGTTTGCTTTCACATATTATCTCACTCTGTTCTCACAACACAGAGGTGGGGGTGGGGTTTTTCCCTCCCTACTTACAACAGAGTGGGGGGGGGTGGCAAAGATGAAGAAATAGAGGAAGGAGAACAAAAGAGAAAAAGGAGGAGGAGGGGGCGGGAGGGAGAGACAGAGAAGAAAGTTCAGCTCCCCTAGCTTGGCACTTGATGGTGAAGTCCCTGCCTACCTCTTCCTCCCATTCTCTCCCCCCTTCTCTAGGCGCCGATTCTCTGTGCCAACTGACCTGCCGGTGTCTCCCACACTCACACATTTGTTTCACGCCTCCAGGCTTTCAGCCGTGGCAGAACTGGAAGGTGGCAGAACACCTTCCTTCCCTCCTCCGTCCTTCCAAAGCTCTGTGCTGGCCTCTCCAGACCATGCTCTGTCCACTCCGCAGGCCCTTGTACTTCCTGAGCACCGGGACCCCTGGCAGGGGACAGGCACCATGCTTCCCCACGCTGGGAATCATTTCACATTTGTCTTCGTAGCCTCTTTGGCACTTGGCATCATGGACATTCAATAAATATTTTCCAAGTTCCTCCCTGTGCCAGCTACTGTCTTGGCAGAGCAACAAGGGTAAGAGTAATTTTAAAAATGCCCTGGCCGATGGCTGTGGTTCATTTGCTTGAGTGGTGGCTGCAAAGCAAAAGGTCGCTGGTTTGATTCCTTTCAAACCAGGGCACATGCCTGGGTTACATACAGGTTCGATCCCTAGCCCGGACAAGTGCAAGAGGCAACCAGTCGATGTTTCTATCTCACATCAATGTTTCTCTCTTTTTCTTTCTCTCTCTCCCCTGCTCTCTCTCTCTCTCAAAAAAAAACAAAAAAACAAAAAAACAAAAAAAAAACCTAATTGAGTTTCTATTCTAGCGTACAAGACAATATAGTAATCAACAAATAAAATAATCCCATACTTTTACTGTGAAGAAAAACAAATAATGGGAGGATGTAGTTTAGACTGAGTGGTTATAGACATACTCTCTGGAGACATTTATGCTCAGAGCTGACAGTGACAGAAAACCAGCAATGTGAAAATGGGGTCTGTATTTGTTTACTAGGGCTGCTGTAACAAAATACGCCAGATTGGGAGGCTTGGACAATGGAAATTTATTTTCTCCCAGCTCTGGAAGCCAGGAGGCCAAGATCAAGGTGTTGGCAAGTATGTTTTCTTCTGAGGGTCTCTCTCCCTGGCTCGCAGGTGGCTGCCTTCTCGCCGTGTCCTCACATGGTTCTCCCTCGGTCTGTGTGTGTCTGGGTTCTACTCTCCTTTCATAAAGACTCCAGTCACACTGGATTAGAGCCCACCCATATGACCTCATCTTACTTTAATTTCCTCTTTAAAGGCCCCATGTCTAAACAGTCACGTTCTGAGGTACTAAAGGTTTAGACATCAATATATGAATTTCGGGAGGCCCAGTTCAGTCTATAACAGGGTGCGGGTGCATTTCCAGGAATAGCACACACAAAGACTATGAGTGAGTTAAAAGAGAAGGAAGTGCAGTGGGGCGGGAGCAGCATGAGTGGGGAAGACTGGTTGGAGATGGAGTTGGACAGGTGGCCGGGGGCTGGCTCTTGTAAGTACTTGTATGTGGGTCATGGCCAGGATTATATATTCTGAGTGAGATGGAAAGCCCCTGGAAGGTTTTAAGCATGCTAGTGTGAGAATCAGTTTTCAACTGCAAAAGATCACTCTGGTAATGTGTGGAAAATGGGTAGAAGGGGAGCAAGAAAGGAACCAGGAGCTGTGCTAGGGGCTACTGCAGGTGGTGGCCGGACAGAGTGCTCACAGAGGAGTAGTGAGAAAGCCAGGGAGGGGACGGGGAGGAGACGGGGAGGACGGAGAAAGTTCACGATACCTTTTACAGAATGTAATTTTAGCCAGGACTCCTCATCGAGACGTGTAGAAGGTGCCGATTTAGGAACACTCCCCGTGAACAGGCAAGGTCATTCTAGTGAGCCCTGGATGGCTTGACTGGAACAGGAAGTGCCATTCGTTGAGCCTTGACTGTGTGACACATACTTGCTTTCTCTGTGGTTTCAGTTCATTTTCAGGACAATCCCATGTGAGGGAAATGGCACTGTCGTGCAGACATGAGGAATGGAGGCTCTAGTGAAACAGCTTGTGAGTATGAGCCAAAATTGCCTCTTCAGCCCCCAGTCCCCCAGCCTGACACCCCTCAGTGCCAGCTCTTTCCCCAGCCCTGAGCCCTCCCCAGGCCGCCCCCTTGGGGCTCAGAAGAGGGCTGCTGGCTCCTTCTTCCCTGAGCAGCTGATCGCGCCTCAGATCTGCCAGCAGAGTGAGCCTTACACTACAGACCAGAGGCTGTGGGCTTTTAATAAGAAAGAGTTGTTAGAAGGGAACATTCCATTGCATATTTTATTAATTTGTCCTCTGTGGAATATTCACCATATACTCTAGCAAACACAGTGTCTGGGGCACGGTGAGTAACTGAGTTATGGCGATCTTGAAAGTACTGAAACTCGCCCAGTTCTGTCTCCCCAAAGACGGCCACTCCATGCAGAGGACGCTCTGCTCAGCTTCGGCCCCGCTGAGGGAAGCTGCAAGCTTATTTCTGTGAAAAGGAAAACAAAATATTGGAAGGAAAGGAGAGAGAGGGAGAAGCCCAGGGTGGGAGTGATGGCAGCTGACAATCTGACAATGCTGGGAAAGTAGAAACTGTCCCGGAGGAGGAGGAGGTGGGGTAGGGGGTGGGGAGGTCAAGCTGAAGACCTCCTCTTCCTGCCCAGACCCCTGAGCAGAGGAAAGAGAACCTGACCTGAGCTGCCCCGCTGTGGGGTGAGAAGAGACCCCACTTCAGCCCAGGTGTTTTTCTGCTGGCCTGGAGGACTGTGCACAATGAACACCATACAGAGTGGTCTTCATTTCACCGGGACCACGGTGCACGTTGCCACCTTTCCTTTGGAGAGCACCAGGAACAGTTTTAAGAAATAGTCAACAAGGAGGAAGGCGTGGCCGGTGTGTGGGGCAGGAATCCAGTGATTTTTCAAAGGCGTTACAGCTTCTGCTCCAGGACATTCCGATCTTAATAGGATCAACAGGGTCCTTTTCTCTGAGAGGGGAAGCAGTACCTCACTATGTGAAGACGTGCTGATACTTCCCTTAGGGAATGGCTGGTTTGAGGGGGATAGATAAGTTTAAGGGGGCCCGAGGCTAATATTCTCTGTTCTCAAGGAACCCCAATTTGTCCTTGGGGAAGATTTCAGCAATGTAGCTTACACAATCACTGTTTACAATGAACTCTAGGCTATGGTGAACACATGCATGAAAATGAGTAATGTGCATTGTCTCATTTGAAGAAGTGTTATATAGTATATAGGCATCTCGTCTTTTAAGTAACTATGATACAGGGTGCAGCCAAAGGGGGGCCCCCAAAAAAAGATTTGGAATGGTGTCTAGAAATCAAAGTGTATAGGAATATTGGAGAGACATATAAGATGTCCTCACCCCTTCCCCCCCACAGGTGTGAGTTGGGGGAAGGGACACATGGAGCAGGAACATGCAGGGCTGTTTTGTACAGCCACAGCCTTGCAGCTAATCCATGCATGGTCATTTAACATATCTATAGCCTTTGGCAGGTCACTTGGATATGTTAAATGGCTGTGGCCAGGCTTGGAGCTAGGGGGATGAAGTCACCTCCCCCAGGATGTAACTGGGGTCAGGCCCCCCAAGTTATAGCAGCTGTGTGGGAGCTTGGGGAAGATTGGCTCTAGGACATGGGGCCATACCTGCCCAGACTAATAATGGCAGCCCAGTAAACTTGTAATAATACAGAAATAGTGGCAGGTGTAACTGATTGTGGGAGGAGTCGGAAATAGGGGTACAGAGGAAGATTGGTGAGGGGATTTAAAAAGCTAGAAACAGCAGCCATTGAGTGGGGAGCCATGCAGTGTCAGCAAAGTATGGGTCCCCCCTTGGCCAGGTGAGGGGAGAGCCATGCGGTTTTGGGCAGAGTGAGGACCCCTTCTTGGCAAGGTGAAAGAGAGAGCCATGTGGTTTTGGCCAGAGTGCAGACCCCCTCTTTTCAAGGTGAAAGGGAAAACCATACAGCTTTGCCAGAATGGAGTTCCCTGCAGCCAGGTGAAGAAGAAAGACACATGCTTTTGGTAGAGTGCTGACCCCTGCAGCTTTGGTAGAAGAGGCCCACGCGGCTTTGGGGTGCTCCCTTTGGCCACATGGCCTGGGAAGCAGGAGAGACTTTGCCTAGAACTTGGTACAAAGAACTCTTTGCCAGTGGACAGTGAGAAGGTGCCACATGACTTTGGATTAACTGGAGATCCTGCCTGCACAGTGACACAGCTGATGGTGCCAGCGGCCTGAAACACAGATATGTGCTTCTTTTCCTGATTTACAGTACCTGGAGTTGGGACAGTGGGAGAAGGGAGCGCTGTGTACGTGTGGGTGTAGGTGTATACCCTAAAGGACTTTGATATTTTAATGGAGGCATTAGGTCTGAATAGCATTAAATAAACATTTTGTTTCCTTTTCATGAATCTCTGGCATTGAGAGATGTCTTTCCAATTGGCTGTGGACAGAAGAGCCCAGTAGATATTAGTATTCCATCCTCGGGAGGGGCCCCTGTTGTTCTGTAGCAGGTTTTGGCGTCCTTTGGTGGGCCAAATATTGCCCCCCCTTGGACCTCTTGTTCTGTAACAACCATGAGACATGGACTTGAAAGAGCATTCTATTTTTTAGATCCAAATACATATTTCAAAATAGTAGAGAAAATGAGTTATTCAATAAATCATGTTGGAATTACTGGATTGTTGCATCTGCAACAAACAAACAAAACTTGGATTCCCAATGTCACTACTTGGATCAAAACAAATTCCAGATCAAAGATTTTAAATACAAAAAGTTAAGCCAAGTTAAGAGAATGAGAAGACAAGCCACACACTGAAGTCAATATTTGCAAAACACATGTCTTATAAAGGACTGTCATCCAAAATGAAGAAAGAACTCGTAAAATTCAACAATAAGAAAATTATCAAATAAAAACATGGACAAAAAACCTGAACAGACACTTCATCAAGGAAAATATTCAGATGGCAAGTAGGCTTATGAAAAGATGTTCAGCATTATACGTCATCAGAGAAATACAAATTAAAACTATGAGCTACCACTACACACCTTGAAGAATGGTCAAAACCCCAAACACTGACAGCACCAAATGCTGACAGGAACATGGAGCAACAGGGGTGCTCAGCCACTGTTAGTGGGAATGCAATATGATACAACCACTTTGGAAGTCAGTGTGCAGTTTCTTACAAAACTGTAAGTCTCTTATCATACAATTTAGTAGTTGTACTCCTTGACATTTACCTAGAGAGGTGAAAATGTATGTCCACACAAAAACCTGCCCACAATGTTTATAGCAGTTTGATTCATAATTGCCAAAACTTGGAAGGAACCAAGGTGTCCTTCAGTAGGTTAATGGGTAGATAAATTCTATTACATCCAGACAATGGGATACTATTTAGCACTCAAAGGAAATGAGCTATCAAGTGTGGGGACACCCTGCCCACAGAGCCCTCCTGGCTACTACACATGAGAATAAGTCTACTAAGACATGATCTGCTTGGGGAAGAAAGGTGGAAAATATCTGAGGGGAGAAGGGCCTTCAGGCTGTTCCTCAATGGGCTTTATTGGGTTCAATTTGCACAGGGGTACAGGTAAAGCTCATCAATCACTGTCAGGCAGTAAGGATCAAACAACAGCTAACATTCAAAGAACTATGAGGGCTTATTCTGAGTCAGGGTCAGTTAGCTAAAGAGCTATAAAACTTTAGGAAATAAACTCATTTCATGCTTGGACCCTTATCATTTATATTGAGGGTATTCTTAGCAAAGCAGTTTTCACAGAATTTTATGCATTCTTTCTTAGGCCTGATTGCACCAGGGAACCACCTGTTCCTGCCCAGGGCTGCACCACTCTCCAGCATTGTTGCAGGCTTAAGTCAGGTGGGGAAGGTAAGGCAGCCAAGAGATTAGGAGACTTCTTACAGGTAGAATGAGGACTCAGGCTATGTCAAAGCCAAGAGGGAAAGGTCCATCACCCCTTTTGTATAGTTCCCCAAGTCCTTCCCTGATGGCCCCTTCTTGACCATGCCTGTCTTAAATCATCCCTCCCTTGAGGAATCTTACTCATCATTGGCTAACCAGCCATCCTCCAGGGGCCAAGCAGGGTGAAGGGGACAGAGGTAGTGCCCCTGCCAGGAAGATAAGCTTTGTCTCCTTAGTGGCTTATGGTCCCAAGGTCTCTCACTCAGCCTTAGCCGTGAGGGGTTACAGCTTCTGAAACCAGGCAGGGCGGGTCCCAACAAGTGGCATCATCGGCTGCCTGCAGGAAGGACATTTCCATTTAAACATCCCACTAAGGCTGATACTGAACTCCACCTTGCTTCTTCTGCTATTCATCTTATCTCAAAACATGCATCTACATAACAAACAGTAAGGAGAGTTATCAGGAATGCAGGAGATTGCAACCCTAAACTTTAAGGCAAGTCAGCAAGGCCTTCCTCAAACTGTTCTGTGCTGCACATCCTACGGGGATGAATGAACGTGACCTGATACTGACATTGTTTATTCGCAAATCTCTTTCACAGATGTCCAAGATACAGCGTGTATGCTTTCCCCAGCCACTTCTCAGACAAGAAAAGGAACAAAGCACAGGTCACATTTCTCACTTTGTGCCTTTGTTGCCACGTGGGTTCCTGTTTTTGTGGTGTTCGGGCCTGGAGGAGTCATTCAGGAATTCCTGAAGAGGTTCTCTGTGGGGCCTCCACTTAGTGGCTGACCCTGGAGCCCATTTGGGGAAATGGAAGCAGAGCTTGAGGGTAGGGGAACCCAACAGAATTCAATCATTTCTGAAACTTATCTCCAAACCTGGTACTTATATATACCAGAATTCCAAAGGGACTATTTGGATTCGACCCCAACATCTACCCACCCCCATCCCTGGTCCTGACAAGGCTGGTCCATGCATAATATTCATGAAAATACTTGCCAAGTGCCCAACAGTGTCTTTTACATTTACATGCTCACCTGTTCCAATCTATGAGGGCTGGAAGAGTCATTTCCCCACTTTAGAGAAGAGGAAATTAAAGCTCAAGGAAATTAACATGACTTGGCTAAAATCCCAGAGCTCATGAGTGGGAGAGCCAGGACCCAAACCTGGACCTGTGTGCCAAGATCTCATGTGATGCTCGTTGGCAGGAAAGAATGTCACCATTCACAGGCACCATGCCCCCAATCACATTAGCACACTCAGGGAGTCGTCCCTCTGAGTATCAGTGTTGATTTGCTATATAGTGGCTGGTGTAAATTCACTTGTCAGATTGCCTCCTGAGATAGCAACACCGAGGATGTGGGCATATTGCCAGGGAGAAAAGGGAGGCACAGGCAGGCAGCTAAGAGCCACGTTGAAAGGGGAGACTCAAAAGGTGGGACTTTGTAAGGGACTGAGCACCCATGGGCATGGGATTCTTAGAGCAGAACCAGGACTAGCCAAAGGACAGTAGGCCTAGATTCTGGCTGTGTCTAGATTCTCTCCCTCGAAAAGGGCAGAGAGCAGGCGTAAGAGTGACCATCTCACTGCGCGCACCAAGGCTCACTGTGCTCATCAGAAGGACAAACATAAGAGGGCCCAAAAGGGATTATATACAGGGGTGGGCAAGAGTAGTTAATAATAATAATAATACAATAATAAATAAGTAAATAATGCAAGAATAAACTGTTTCATGTACTCACAATTATAAACCTACTTCTGCCCACCCCTGTCTGAGTTTGTCACACTGCTATTCTCTCCTAAAGGCTGACCTGTCCTATTCTGTCATGATCTTGGAGACATCGGCCCTAATTATGTTTTTAGCACTTCATTCATTCATTCAAACATTGCCTGAGCACTCCATGCTGGCTTCTAGGGAGCCAGGGTGACACAGCCATACGCTCCAGGCCATCACTGATTTCCCGACCTCTTCTGAAAATTCCAAGTTCCTTGGTCAACTTGACCCTAGGGTTCCTTAAACTAGAATCCATTGACTCTTACAAGCAATCAGTGGAGTACTTGCATGTTTTTATTTATCATTACAAATTTTTCTGGGGAACAGTCACTTTCTTGGCTTCATCAGATACCCACCAAATGGCCTGCTGCTTAGAGTAGCACTTATATTATTATTCTTCTGTGGATACTTCCAACCACACACAGCGTGCTGGAAATCCTTCCCAGTGGCAATAGCATGCTCTGTAAAAGGAATAGACGCACTAACAAACCAACCCTGAAATTTGACTTTCTCTATATAATGAGTTCCTTTTTGGAGTGAGGACTAAATTTGTTCACATTTGGTAACAGGAACCTAGAGCTGTCAACACAGACATTCATGCATGTCAGGAAGGCCCTAAAATAGCCCTCGAAGTCAGCCACTAGATTCCATAGAGTTGATGCCTTAATGGAACCATTCTTTTCTTGTTGCAAAATAGTCTCCACTTTGATAAACATGTTGTCAACTACAGAAAAAAAAATGTGTATTTGGGTTTTGGGGTTTTTTAAAAAATAGTGCCACTGATGTCTTGCGGGAAGATCTGTTTACATTATATTTTCAGATTAATATTATACTGGTATATTTTAAGAAGAATTTTAAAGAGTGAGAGCCTGTTTTCTTCTGAAGAAGTAAGATTAATTCATAGTTCTAAAGACATTAATCCAATCTGGTTTGGCAACTTCTTTGCTGATTGCTAGCTATGCTTACAGTTGTAGCAGTTATTTTGGAAACCCAACAAAATGGTAGCAAGAGAAAGAACATACAGAACTTTATATGCAGATGTTCTTGGCAGTGTTGTACTTAGCTGCTTTGCTCCCTCCTTCTCCCTTTTTGTTCCCCTCCTGAAAGTTTTCTGAGCTCAGAGCAGGGCATTCACTTTGCAACCAGCTTCCCAAGAACATTTGATATCTTGAGCAACTTCCAAGTAATTACTGTATTGGACTTTACTAGAGCCACTTAGGAAAATGCAGCTAAAATCCAACCGTGAAGTCAGGCCTGATACAAAATAAACAGAAAGTAGCATAAGATGATAGGTAAGTAAGTATTAAATTATAAAAAGCTGATTCAGAATGTCATTTGACTTTAGGGAACAGAGATGGCAATGTGGGCTTGATTATTAGGATGGATTTGAAGTAGAGACAAAATTGAGTTGGACCTTGAAAGAAGATGGTAGTGATAAGACTAGAACCAGTACCATTCATAGAGGAAAAAAGTAAATAAAGTACCAATTTTACAACCTGTTTCCAGTAAATGCTTTGTATGAATTATCTCACTTAATTTTCAGAGCAACCCATTTCACAAATGAGGAAACCAAGGCCCCAAGAAGTTGAGAACCTTGGCCAATAATGGAATTCATTTTGTCTGCAACCTAAGCCCATGTTCTTTCCATCATACCACATATATCACCTCCCCGGGATGTGGGCAACAGCACCCTTCCTCCTGTCTTGATGCAAACTGTCTCTTAATATTTTGGAATTGTACAACTAGAATATTAAGATTCAAGATCCATCCCCTGGAGGCACGTTTTGTTAGTGTGTTTTGTTAGACATGTTTTGTTAGCTGGGTCAGAGAAGATCTGGTCATTCCTCTGGCTAAGTGCCCTAAATTGCCTAAGGAGCAGAGTGAGAAGTAGGGGACTTCCACAGTTCCCCTAGAAACAAAAACAAAACTAGAAATAAAAGGAGGGAAGCCAAAAGGAAAGCCCCCACTCCTGAAGTAGAAAGAAGCAAGGAAATGTCTAGCTTTCTAAGGTACCAGACACAATGCTAAGGAGCTCCACGCCAATTACCCCTAGGATCACAGGTGATGCCATCCAATGTAACCGTTTGATATGTGGCACCCAGTCTCCAAGATGGCCCCAGCGATACCACTTCTTGGATTCACACTGTCATGTAGCGCCTCCCATACTGTGCCAGGGTCGGTCTGTGTGATCAATAGCATATTATAGCAGTGATGGGATGTTAGTTCTGAGACTAGATTCCAAAAGACTGTGGCTTCTGTGGGCTCTCTTCTTCTCCTCCCCTTTTCTAACCTTCCCACCTCTCTCTCTCTCTGAAGTTAGCTACCAGGTCATAAGCATCTTTTGTGAGGTCACATGGCATGAAACTGAAGCTTACCAACAATCATGTGAGTGAGCTTGGAAGCAGATTCTCCACCCTGAGTCAAACCTGAAGAAGACTCTGGCCCAGGAAACAGCTTCACTGCAACTTCATGGGAGACCCAGAGTCAGATTCACTCAGCTTAGGTGCTGATTCCTGACCTCTGTGAAACTGTGTGAGATAATGTGTTTGCTGTGTTAGGCCACTAAATTTTATATGACACAGCTACTATAGGGCAGGATGGGCCTTAACCACCAGATGGAAGAGATGGTCCTGACACACAGAGCCCAAAAGAAGAAAATGGGATTTTCCTGCCTCCAGGTCCCAAAACTCACTCTCCTGCTCCAGGTTTCCACACAGGCTGTCCCCTCTGCCTGGAGCATCTTGCCCTACATGTCTTCCTGACTGCCTTTCAGGCCAGGGCTCAAACATCACGTCCTGCAGGAAACCCCGACTCCCATCCCTATCCGCTCCACTGGGTGAGCTGCTCTGCCCTCGAGGATCCCATTCTCCCTTCTCCCTGTGCTTCCTTCCATCAGAGCCCTGATTGGTTATGGCCTAGTGACTTGTCCATCCATCCCACTAAAACCACTAAACTGGGAGCAGCTTGAGGGCAGGACTGATCCCAGCATCTCGCTAAGTACCTGGCCCACAGTAGGTACCCAGGAAGGATTAGAAGGCCTTCTAGAAGCTCAGAGCCATAAAAAGCTCCTGGAAAATAAAGCCAAGCAACTGCAAAACAAATAATGACTAGGTTTTGTTTCTCTCCTGGCTTAAAAGCAAGAATCTTTAGGACATATAGGAAAAGAACTTCTTCCTCTCAAAGAAGCCAGGGCCAGCACAGGAATCAAGGCAACCAAGCTACCTGCCTCACAGCATAAAAACCTTTTGCAAACTGGGCTGCCGAGAGTGACCTGGGTCCCAAGGCCTGACCTGAGACCAGGAAGCCAGCTCTGGACAGGACACAGCACCCAAGTAGGTCTGGACCATATGCCAACCCAGTTGACCTTGGCCTAAAAGTCAGCCTGTTTTTATTTAGGATCCAGACCTAGCTGCTCTGAGGGAAAGGAGCCTGGGGCCAGGTGTGAGATCAGCAGGATCAGCCAGTCTAATCTGGGGACCAGTTTGGTTAATCAGAAACTAGGTTGCTAGACGAGGCTTAGGCAGCGGAGGTGGGGAACACTGCACAGAAGTTTTCCATTTGTTTACTTCTTAACGTTTTATTTAGAAAAACTCAGTTCAAACTCATAAGAAATGGATTTTTCCTACAGCTTAATAAAGACGCAGAGGTAGCGAAGGCTATCTTGGGAAAATAAAATTCTCTTGGCCCCGCTGCCTTTTTGCCCAACCTTGCTCTACACAAATACCCTCAGCCCAGACATGTGAAGCCAATATTATCATTAGCAGCACACCAGCAGTCTGAAACCAAAGCTATTTGGTAAGTGCACAATTGCACTTCTCGGTCCAGGTGGGTCACTGCCCAGGTGCGAGATGCCATGTTAATATAAATCACTCCTGGAGGCCCCAGATGATTAACGCAGCCCAAGTCCAATCACCACCCACAGTCCTCAGAACATACACCTGTGTACATACCTATACCCGCCCCCCAGGCTCAGTTTTGAATTAACATTGGTTTGTATGTATACCCTGTTTTAGTTACAGTGCAAGGGAGACCAGATTATAAATATTCCCCCCAGTTTGTCACTTGTTTTTATTTTGCACATGGTATTTCCCCTGCAGAAAATTTTAATGTCTGTAATCAAATATATCAACCTTTGTGTGGGCGTGTGCCATCTAGGTTTTGTGCCGAGCCTTCCTCACCCCAAATTACCTGTTTGAAGTCTTCCACGTATGCTTGTAAAATTTTTATGGTTTCCTTTTTAAAATCAATTTTATTGAAGTATAATTTACATATGCTTCAATGCACTCATTTTAAGTACATAGTTCAATCAGTTTTGACAAACATACAGAGCCGAGTGACCAGCAATATAGTAGAAAGCATCTCCCCCACCTCACTGGCTGAGTTTCTCTCACTGAGTCTCCACTGCCTTTACAGCCAGTCCTCACCTCCTACCCCACCGCCAGGCAGTCACCCATCTGCTTTTTCCCCGTTGGATGTGATTTTCTTTTTCTAGAATGTAATGTTGGAATCATGCAGTGCGTCCTGTACACCCAGTTTCTTTCACTAAGTTTGATGTCTCTGAGTTTCCTCCATGTCATTGCGTGTGTCTTGGTGGTTATTGCTGAGCAGCATTTCACTATATGGACCAATCACAATTTGTTTATGCTTCCACCTGTTGGATATTTCAGTTTTTGGATATTATGAATAAAGCTACCTGGCATGAAATTTTTGTTTTGTTTCTGGTGGTTTAATTTTTTTTAAATAGACTTTATTTTTCAGAGAAATTTTAGGTTCACAGCAAAATTAAGTGGAAAGTAGGAAATTTTCATACATGCCCTGTTTCCACACTATCACAACCCACTAACAACATTCCCACCAGAGTGATGCATTTGGTATCATTGATGAACCTACACTGACACATCACTATCACCCAAAGTCCACAGTTTACCTTAGGGTTCGCTCACGCTGTTGTATAATCTTTGGTTTTTGTCAAGTGTATAATGAAACATATCCACCATTATAGCATCATATAGAATGATTTCACTGCCATAAAAATCCACCGTGCTCTGCCTATTCCTCCCTCCCTCCTCCAACCTCTGGCGATCACTGGTCTTAATAATGTCTCCACAGTTTCACCTTTTCTAGAATGTCATGTTGGAATCACACAGTATGTAGCCTTCAAGGATTGGCTTCTTTCTCTAGTAATATGCTTTAAGTGTCTTCCATGTCTTTTCATGGCTTGATTGTTGGGAATCACCCTGCCTGGCTTCAGAAGCTGCAACACTCCATGTCTAAGACTGAGTAAAAAGACCTTGGGACCATAAGCCACTAAGGAGACAAAGCTTATCTTCCTGGCAGGGGCACTACCTCTGTCCCCTTTACTTCACCCTGCTTGGCCCCTGGAGGATGGCTGGTTAGCCAATGATGAGTAAGATTCCTCAAGGGAGGGATGATTTAAGACAGGCATGGTCAAGAAGGGGCCATCAGGGAAGGACTTGGGGAACTATACAAAAGGGGTGATGGACCTTTCCCCCTTGGCTTTGACATAGCCTGAGTCCTCATTCTACCTGTAAGAAGTCTCCTAATCTCTTGGCTGCCTTACCTTCCCCACCTGACTTAAGCCTGCAACAATGCTGGAGAGTGGTGCAGCCCTGGGCAGGAACAGGTGGTTCCCTGGTGCAATCAGGCCTAAGAAAGAATGCATAAAATTCTGTGAAAACTGCTTTGCTAAGAATACCCTCAATATAAATGATAAGGGTCCAAGCATGAAATGAGTTTATTTCCTAAAGTTTTATGGCCCTTTGGCTAACTGACCCTGACTCAGAATAAGCCCTCATAGTTCTTTGAATGTTACCTATTGTTTGATCCTCACTACCTGGCAATGATTGAGGAGCTTTACCTGTATTCCTGCACAAATTGAACCCAGTAAGAGCCCATTGAGGAACAGCCTGAAGGCCCTTCTTCTCTGAGAGATTGTCTACCTCTCTTCCCCATGCAGATCAAGTCTTGGTAGGCTTATTCTCATCCACAACGGCTGGTGGGGCAGGGGGTGCTCTGCTGAACAAAGCTTCCCCATAGCCTCTAGAGAGAGAGAGATTTGGAAGCCACCAGCCAAGAGGTGGTGGGTGAAGCCGTGGCAGCTGATTAGTTCTCAGGGCAGGTGTGCTGAGTGAGAGGAGAGGCTTGTATACCTAGTGGATGGCTAGCAGGGCGGTGGGAGCCATTGTCCCGGGTGCAGAGATTAAGGGAGTGCTGTCTGTAGATAATTTAAAAACTGTAATAAAAATTGACTAAAGGTCAGTGAGATTTTTATTATCTTGTGTGATTCTAAATAATACCAGGGATAAAATCTTTCTTTCCACAGGGGCAGATGGCTCCCACCTACGTTCTCTTGCATTTGTTCATTTCTTGCCTGGAGAGTGACTTCCCAATGACACACCATTCTCCAAATGTGCTCTGACCAAGTTCTGGGCCTGTGTTTGCCTGAGATGCTGCTTAAACAGAATTACAACATCATGACTTTAGCAAAAAAGAAGACAACAGCTCCTAGAGACCAAGAGAGAGATTTCCACATTCGGATCCAAACACACCTGAGGATTTCCTCAAAATATTCATTTACAGAGGCCAACAAATTCTCTTCTGTACCTAGTTTGATTTGCATCTTTATTGCCTGCAACAGAAAGATTCCATTTATAATATCACATTGGTAGCCACAGGCACAGGGAACCCCAAAAGCATTTGGTTGTACACAAGGTGTTTTTATTTTTCTCCTAGTGGCTGTGATAGAAGCTATGATTTCTAGGTTTTTCCCAGCTTTGGTGACCCTTTCCATCACTAAGCAAACAAACCCACTGGCAACAAGTCACAGGGACACCTGTTTGTATACACCAGAACTCAATACCAAGTTGCTTGGACCCCATCCAAGGCAATTATTTACAGAAGTTCGCAAAGACTGTGACTACAGGGCCACAGTGCAGGCACTCGCACCACAAGCGCAGTCCTGTGTGTGACTCTAGAGCCGCAACGTTCAACCTTTTCCATCTCATGGCACATGTAAACTAATTATTAAAACTATGCTGCCCACCCAAAAATATAGTTTTTGCCAATCTGACAAAAATTAGCTATAAGTTTGATTCATTCACACTGGACGGCTATTGTTGGCTGCAACAAGGGAGTGGGGGTAGGGGGAGACAGGCCACTTCTGAGGCTCTCTGAGCCTCAGGTTCCTCATCTGAGGGCAGGAATATTAATGCCTGTGTGTGACGTGTGGGGAGGGCTCCACGAGGTGAGGTTAGTGGAGCACCAGGGTACAGAGTGGGAGCTTTGTAAGCCTGGGTGCCTGTCTTCCCCACCAAGGCAGGCTGAGGCAGATAATGTGATCGGCTAAGTGAATCAGGTTGTACTTTTTAAATAGATGTTGGTCTGGAAGCATCATGTCTCTAGGAAAAGGTGCTTCCGAGAAGTGACTCCTAGTTGGGGTGAGGGAGGACTTTGCACAAACATGCTCTGTTTCCATCCTGCTTGGGAATATCTTCCTGACAATTACAGCTTATTTCTAATATTGAGATAGCTGCTGGTGGGTAGGTGGGGAGGTCACACACAAAGGGTACTCCTGTGGTCCCTTTTCTCACCTTGTCTGTGGAATTCAGTTCCTGTCAGGACTTCCTAAAAAGTGATGCCCCTCACCACCCCAGGTGATGCTTTAGAAACCTCAATCATTCGGGAACCTGTTTGCCTGGCACATGAATGGGGATTGTAGGTGGGCCAGGGCACGGCCAGGGGCACGAAGTTCAGGGCAGTCGGACTCGATGAAAACTCGCCGTAGATGGCACCTGACTCCCAAGCACCCTGCCTAACATTTATGGAGGTGAAAATCTTGATCTCGTGTATGATGCTCTGAGCTTAAACCCTAATCCAGTTTCATATGTAAACACTAAAGTATTTTCTGCTCAGTTTTAATAAACAGAATTTTCCAAGGGTTCGACTCGTACACATGTGCTTTGTTTTGTTTGGAACTTCGCCAAGGGTTGTCCAAGGGGTTGGAAATCACATCACCAGTGACAGCACTGATACCCAGTGCACATTTCCTCTATCAGTCTCCATGTACAGTGCTCACGTTCGTGTTTATTTAAGCCTCATTTCACAATGCCTAAAGTAAAGAGAAAGTTTTGGCAATCTACATGTTTTAAAGCAAACACGACAGAGATTACACTCAGTGCCACGGCTGGGTGGGTGAGTGGTGGGAGCTCTTTTAGGAAGAGACAGTGAGGCATCTTTTCTGAGCCTCCGAGGAGGTGATGAGAAGTGAAAACTGAAGCATGGAGGGGAGTCAGCCATGCAGCGGCGCTGAGGTCCCAACAGTTGGGCGCATCCTAGGAACTGTCAGAATACACGTCACCAGGGCGCAAATGAGCAAATGGGGAATGTCAGAGATTGAGGCTTGAGAAGTACAGAAGGGCCTCGAAAGCACGGGATTTTATTCTCTGGGAGTCACTGAAGGGTACGAAGCAAAGGATGACTGGGCCTCAATTATTTTAAAAAAAGATGAAGCTGCAGGTCTGGGCCAGGGAAAGTACAAGGTGCAGCCAGAATATTTCACTGTGATGGAAAGCAAAGAAGTCCTCAGAAAGTGATGAGAACATTCAAAAGGACACAGGGGCCACTTGAAAGAGTTCCCAATGGCCAAATCTGGGACAATTTGTGCAACAAATAGAGTGATAATAATAAATCACAACTCAGAGAACAGAATAAATACCCATGAGTTTTATACTGAATAAATAAATAAATAAATAATAGCTCTTCATCACAAAAGATTAAATTAATCAACATAGAAGAAATACTGACATAGAAAACCATCATTTGGCAGACAGCAAACAGTAATAATTGTTTCAGAAAAGAATCAGCAATTAATCAAATTTAGTGGTTAAAAGTATGATGAAAAAGAGGATATGTGCATAGTCTCATCATCTCTCCCATAAGATATTTGTTAATTACTGAGGAAAAACTCCCACATTTACAGAGGAGAAACCTGGAGACATGCCCTTAACCAAGTGATCACTAGCAGTGGAAAAGTCCACACCATGTGCTTTCTGCAAGATGGCTGAGAAGGGCGCAGCGTTGCTTCTGTGGCGTTCTTGCCAAAAATGCACAACTTGACATTAATCGTGAGTGATGTTAGACAAATTCAAATAGTGACATTTTATAAAATAGCTAGCCTCTATTCTTCAAAAATGTCAAGTTATAAAAGATAAAGAAATACTGAGGAACTGTCTCAGATTGGCGAAGGCTAAGGAGACAGAAAAACTAAATGCAATAGGGGTTCTTAGGTTAGATTTGGCAGCAGAAAAAAAACATTAGTGGGACAACTGGTGAAAATGAAGTAAGGTCTATAGATTAGCTAACGAAGGGTATGCATTTCTTGGTTTTAACAATATTTCTATGGCTATGTAAGATGAGGAAAGGTACATGGGGACTCTTTGTACTACTTTTGCAACTTTTTTATAAGTATGAAATCATTACAGAGTAAAAAGTTAGGCAATAAATAGACACATTTTAAAAATCACACAGGTGGCCCTGGCTGGTGTGGCTCAGTGGACTGAGGGCTGGCCTGTGGACAGAAAGGGCAGTGGTCAGGGCACATGCCTGGGTTGTAGGTCAAGTCCCTGGTAGGGGGCGTGCGAGGGGCAATGGATCCATGTTTCTCTTGTATGTCGATGTTTCTCCCCCTCTCTTTCTCCCTCTGTCTCTCTCTCTCTAAAAATGAATAAATAAAACCTTAAAAAAACCCCACATGGGTGCACAGCAACATACAGCAGTGTGTTGGCTGCTGTGTGCAGAATGAGTGATAGCGGGCGGCAAGACGACAAGTCACAAGGCTTTTGAAGGTGAAGAAGGGCTGGGGGTGAAAGGTGGCAGTGACCTGGATGACAGCAGTGGCAGTGAGGACAGGGAGAAGTGCAGGATAAAATTATGTGCATATATATTTTAAAATCAAGATACAATTCATATCCCATACAAGTCACCATTTCACAGTGTGTAGTTCAGTGGTTTTTAATACAGTCTCAGAGTTGAGCAACTGTCACCACTATCTAATTGCAGAACATTTTTCTCACCCCCAAACAGACTGCACACTTTCACCTCCCCCATTCCTTAGCAACCACTAACCTACTTTCTGTCCTTATGGGTTTGCCTATTTGGGACATTTCATGTGAATGGAATCATGCCGCCTGTGATCTTCCGTGTCTGGCTTTTTCACTAAGCATGTTCTCTATCTTGTAGCATGTAAGGTTTATCCATATTGTAGCATATATCAGTATGCTACTTCATTCCTTTTTATGGTTGAAAAATATCCCATTGTATGGATATATTGCCTTTCATTTATCCACTTATCAATTGGAACACATTGGGTTGTTTCTACTTCTTGCCTTTTATAAGTAGTGCTGCTATGAACATGCATGTCTGTTGTTTTGTGAGCACGTATTTTCAGTTTTCTTGGATGTGTACTTAGGAGTAGGATTGCTTGGTCATATGGTAACTGTGTTTAGCTTTTTGAGGAATACTGAACTTTTCCACAGAAGCTGCAGCACTTTATATTCCCACCAGCAATGTATGAGGTTTCAAATGTCTCCACATCCTCATCACATTTGTTATCATCCACTTTTTAAAAATTATAATCATCAAGTCTTCTGGCCAAGACGGAGGCGTAGGTGGAAACATTGTGCCTCCTTGCACAACCCAGTTTAAAGACAACAAAGTTTTAGTAACAAAAACGCAGCCAAACCACAGAAAATTGAACTATACGAAAGTTCCACAACAACGAACTGTTCAGCCAGACTGGTAAGAGGGGTGGAGCCAGCGACTGGTGGAGCAGGGTTGCACAGAAACACTCGGCCAGACCAACCCAGGTGCACAGGCAATGGTTGGCAGATCCCAGGTGTGGGGTAGCAACGGGTGGACCCAAGTGAGGGCGCAAGGCAGCAGGCTGACCGCAGTCACACATTCGCACACAGATAAACCAGGTGAAGAATCGAGCAATGAGACAGACTGCACAGGCCCCAGTGGCAGGAAGAAGCAGAGAGGACCACCATTGCCCCTCTTTGACCCTGTCCCCACATATAGCGTCACAACCCAGCCACCTGGGTTGCCCCCACCCCGTGAACATGTAGGGCTCTGCTCCTCATATGTAACAGGTGCGAACAGACCAAAACATTATGGCTCAAGGAGAACTCAAAGCCCCAGAGCCCATAACTCTAAGCGACCAAAAAATAGCCAAACTTTCAGATGCACAATTCAAAACACTGGTGATCAGGATGCCCAGAGAACTGGTTGATTTTAGTCACAAATTAGAGGAACAAATGAAGGTTAAACTAATTGAAATGAAGGAAAATGCACAGGAAACCAATAGTAATGGAAAGGAAACTGGGACTCAAATCAATCGAGTGGATCGGAAGGAAGAAAAAAAACGACCAAACAGAAAACAATGAAGAAACAAGAATTCAAAAAAAATGAGGAGAGGCTTAGGAACTTCCAGGACATCTTTAAACGTTCCAACATCCGAATTATAGGGGTACCAAAAGGGGAAGAGGAACAGCCATGGGTGGAAAACTTATTTGAACAAATAATAAAGGAGAACTTCCCCAATCTGACAAAGGAAATAGACTTCCAGGAAATCCAGGAAACTCAGAGAATCCCAAAGAAGGTGGACCCAAGAAGGAACACACCAAGGCACATCATAATTGCATTAGTCGAGATTAAAATGAAGGAGAGAATCCTAGAAGCAGCAAGAGATAAGGGGACAGTCACCTACAAAGGAGCTCCCATCATACTGTCAGTGGATTTCTCAAAAGAGACCTTGCAGGCAAGAAGGGGCTGGAAAGAAGTATTCCAAATCATGAAATCCAAAGACCTACATCCAAGATTGCTCTATCCAGCAAAGCCTTCATTTAGAATGGAAGGGCAGATAAAGTGCTTTTCAGATAAAGTCAAACTCAAGGAGTTTATCATCACCAAGCCCTTAATATATGAAATGTTAAAGGGACTTATCTAAGAAAAAGAAGATAAAAAATATGAACAGTGAAAGGACAGCAGACTCACAGTTATTAGCAACCACACCTAAAACAAAAGAAAACTAAGAGGACAGCTAGATCAGGAGCAAAACCATAGAGATGAAGATCACATGGAGGGTTAGCAACAGGGGAGTGGGAGAAGAAGGGGGGAGAAGGTACAGAGAATAAGTAGCATAGACGGTAGGTAGAAAATAGATAGGGGGAGGGCAAGAATAGTATGGGAACTATAGAATCTAAAGAACTTGTGACACGTGGTCATAAACTAAAGGGGGGGAATGGCGGCGGAGGGGGTATGCAGGGTGGAGGGGAATAAAGGGGGAAAATAGGACAACTGTAATGGCATAACCAATAAAATGTATTAAAAAATAAAAATTATAACCATCATAGGCATGTCTCATTGTGATTTTAATTTACATTTCCCTAATAACTAATGATGTTGAGCATCTTTTCATGTACTTATTGGCCATTTGTATATGTTTTTTGGAGAAATGCTGGTTAACATTCTTTGCCCGTGTTTCAAACATGGCAATGGTTATCTTCTTATAGTTGAGTTGCAAGAGTTCTTTATACACATAGGGATATTATATCATTTTCAGATATATAATATGGAAATATTTTCTTCCATTCAGTGGGTTGTCTTTTCACTTTTGTGATGGCATCTTTTAACACACAAAGTTTTTTTAAATGTAAGTCAATAAGCAATTCAACCTTTGTGCCCCGGGGTGTCTGAAAGCAATGGAGATGGTATCTGAGCCATTGGTTCCAGGGAGGGAGCAAAGAATTGTTGACCAGCAGATAAAGAAGTACAAGGAAACTGCAACTCTTATCCAATTAACCTTTTTCCAACACCTTACATCTACCCTTTCTTCCTATATTGTAAAAACGTCTGCTTGAAATATGATGTTAAGATGGTTTTTGAGGGTATATAACCCTCCGCCCTCTCAGATTGCCAGCTCTCTGACTAGTGCCCCCATAAAGACTCAATCCCTGTCTCTACTTACTGGTTCTGGGTGTGACAGGCAGCACAAACACCCACTTTTTCAGTTTCAATATTGCTGGAGGCAAAAATGACAAAACAGTTGTCCTAACAGTTGGGCACAGAATGAGAAGGTAGAGAGTTCTTTGGAAAGACAACAATGCTGGGGTAAAAAACACAGCAGGAAAAGTGGAAGGCCAGGCAGGAGATGGTTGACTTCATAAAAGAAGCCATAAGCAAGAGTCTACAGGAGCTGGGCAGGGCTGCTGAGGACAGGACACTGTGGACGTCATCCGGTCGTAGGAGTCTCTAGGAACCAGAACCAACTCAGTGGCATGTAACACGCACAAGACACTTTTCTTTTTTACTGTTTAAAATGAGGTCACTATAAATTTACATTATTCCTAGTAGACAGAGTTGCTCTAGATGTTTAATGCTGAGCCACCAATGTCATTTTCAACAACAAAGATAATCACATAGCAAAGGGACTATTGTGATGGCCATTAAATTGATATTTAATGTTTCAATTACATGATGACAATAAATGAAATCAATGGCAAAAACAAAGGCAAAGACTGGCCTGGGTGTTGATGAAGTGTGAAGTGTACTATGCCCTCTTCTCTTTCCTCTTTCTGTCCTTACGTAGCCGTCCTGCAGGCTCTTGCTGCCTTGGTGTAGCTTCTCTTTTCTAAGAGAAAGGAGGCAAAGTTCTGCAGTTGACACAGTCAGGACTTCTGGCCTCCCCCTTTCCCTCCCCTCCCAGCCCTTCCTTCTCAGGGGCTCACATTCAGCTTACTCTACGTATCACCAATCTTTTCTGGGGAAACATAGGAAAGAAACTTAACTCTCAAGCTGGGTTGGCAAACTGTTTCTGTAGAGTCAGAGAGTGAATAACCGAGGCTTTGTGGCCATCGTCAGTCTCTTGACCATTTCGCTCTGCTGTTGAGGTGAGAAAACAGCCATAGACAATATCTGAATGAAGGGGCAGGGCCGGGTCTAGTAAAACTTCATGTATGGGCTCTGAAATTGGAATTTCATATCATGTTCCCATGCCATAAAATATCCTTCTTTTGACCCTCCATCCCCATTCAAAATGTAAAAGCCATTAGAAGCTCATGGGCCATAAAAGACGGGCCAGCAGGGCTTGGCCTGTGGGTCCTGGTTTGCCAAACCTGCTCTAGAGTAAAAGTGAGGACCCAGTGTAATGAACTACCTTTTTGGGAATATTTGGGCAGAAGGATATTTTTATTTTTTCACTGTACAGCTCAGTCCCAGCAAATTGTAGTGCTCAGCACTGTGCCTGATTGACTGAAATCTTAGGAACCCTGTTGAAGTAGGTAGGAATGTTTAACACCAAAGTCATCAGGAGACCCTGAGAGCAGAGGCACTTCTGCACAGTAATTGCTCTCAGTCCCAGGAGAGACATCTCCCTGCCTTGAGTCCTGTGATTTAAAGGGCTTACTTTTGCCTTGGTCTGGCTTTGACATCCTCAGGGGATAAAGAATTCACAGGGCCGTGGAGAGACATCCCTTGGAGACTAACTTCTTCCTCTATGCTTCAGGTACTTGATACCCCATAATTCCTTCAAGTCCACTTTTATGCTGGTGTGGCCTCTTCCCTGGGAACATTCTCCTGTGCCCAGACTGAGACAGGCTATGCACCAGGAGTGGAATAGGGGACCTGAGACAATTAAAAAGCCAAACAGTTTACAGCCATCTAGTAAATCACAAAGTCCTATATTGCCTAACCAAGGACGCTTGGAGTAAAAGGTTTATATATCTTTCTAATGGGAGGCCAAATAGCTTAACTTACCCTACTTGGGAGATAGCAGAAATCCAACTAGTACCATTTCTGTCATCTATTGGCAGTGAGACAGGCACCAGGTGTTGATTGGTGGAGTCAGACCAGACCTTGGTTCAGCAAGCTCAGTACTTGAGTTCTGGCTAAGAAAGAGTTTAGAGCCAAGACTCAAACTATAAGAGAAAATTTGTTTAGAAAGTTACAGAGGTAGAAGAAGGGAGCTGTAGAAGACATGGGTCAGGAAATAAGCTACAGAGGCGAAAGAATGGCCTATAGAGCTTAGAAGAAAGAAAGGTAAAAGGTTACATGCCTGGGGGATGGGGCAGAAGGAGGGGAACAGGTGAGTTGTGCTCCCAAGAGGAACAGCCCCTGGCCCTCTGTCCTAAAGACTTTTAAAGGCTGGAGGTTTAGGGGAGGTCTTAGAGGAGATCTCAATAGATTATTCATCAGCTTTTCAGGTGTATTCTTTCAGGGTTGTAGTCTCTACTGATTGGGTGGCACAGGGCAGGGGGTCATTAGTCATTAAAGCTGATCCTGATGTCAGCCATGCTATCACTTGTTTGGTTTTGCTGCTTTTCTTGGCCTGAAGCTGAAATACCAGTGAGGCCTAGATATTACCCCTAGGGGTTAATGCTGAAGGGAGTGGTTGTGCAAGGGCCCACATGGGAGTTGCGTGAGGCCATTCTTAGGCCCCTTCTCCTCCTCTAAGGGGGTTTACCACATGACTAGAGACATGCCAGGGGAGGAAAGGTCAGGGGAGGGTTTGAACTGCATGACCAGAGATATGAAAGTCAAGGGGTCTAAACTGCATGACCAGCAATATGCTAGGGGAGGGAAGATCGCCTGGGGGTGAGGTCCTTGTTTTCCCTGTGTTTCCCATTGCTGGGCACCTGGGGCTTTCCACCCTGATGACCTTCTGCAGCTGGCCTGCTGTCCTTCTCCATTCTGGCAATCATATGACCACACCCAGGGACTAATGATATTAAGGGGATAAATCTTATTTTGGCTCATCAACATAAAGCTGATGAATATGCTATTAGGATTTTCTCCTAAGACCTTCTCTAAACTCCCAGCTTTTAAAAATCCTCAACATGAAGGATTCAGTGTGTGTTCCACCTAACTGGGAGCACACTTGAACCTTTCCCATTCCTCTTTTCTCCCCCAACATCCATGCATCCCCTGAATTCTAAGAGAGTGCACCAGACTTGCATCTAGGGGAGCAATGGGCAGTGGCAGCTTGTCCCAGACTTACCCCCTGAACTTGTCTCCAAGGTCCCCTTTTCTCTGACTTCTCTGAGCTGAAGCAACCCCATCCAGTCTCTCTCATGTTGTTTCTTATGTCCTAAGCCCTTTCTTGTTTCACTGTCCCTGGCTTTCATAAACGTAATCCCCAAATCACACAGACTCATGTTTCAAAACCTTTCTTCCATGAAGTCAAGAACCTACACACTACAGGTCAGCCGGAGGCAGGCCTGCTTTGGCTGGTCCCCTTTCTAGTAACAAGATCACACTGTCTACATGCTCAAACCTGAGCCCAACAGGTGGCCAAGAGGCAGTTGTTTGCATAGGGTGTGACAGAGCTTGGAAGCAGAGGTTAGGGCTTGTGTGTACAGGGGTGGGAGAGTGGGGGTGTAGGGAGAAGGGAAGGGGATGGCCAGGCATAGAGGGCCAGGGGCGGCTTCTTCTACCTGGCCATGTTTGGTATAGAATTCTAAATTTAAACCTGGCTTTCCAGGTAGTTATGAAGTAATGTCTGTCATGTCAGCAGGATAAGATATTTTAATGAACAGTTCGTGAGTTTGATTTATAATTTAAATATTTGACACTGACTCTGGGCCTCCATTCGTACCCTTGTCACTGGTGTTGAGGTTCTTGGATTTCCCAAGATAGAAATTAAGAGGAGCTATCAGAGAAATTTCCAGACAAATTTTGTTAAACTTTTTAGCACAAAAGGAAAGGAAAGGCCTACAAACGGACTCTCCCAGAGGCTCTATTGGGTTGCCTCTATAAGCTGGAGACAAGGCATATTTAGGCAAAGGTTGGGCGAGGCAGACTTTTCTCCCTCAAGGCCAGACAATTTTCTCCTTCCTTTGAGTAGTTTAGCAATGATCTTTGCACCTGAATTGTGAGGGCAAGAGGAAGGGGTTGCTCACTGTCACCAACCCAGGAATGCCGTACAGCGGTCAAACCGTAATCAGCTGCTCTTGTAGAATACTGGACTTGACATCTGCAGAGAGATGAGCAGTTAAAAGGGAGACAGTAATACGTTTTTTTTTGTTGTAGGGCGTGGAGGTGTGGTTGCGTTTTTGTGGCCCAAGCTTTGGGCCACTTGCATTCCCTTGGCCCTTGGTCCTTGGCCCAAGTCTCTACACAGTCCCACCCTCACTCTACACCCTGTGAATGGTAGGGTGGGCCTGCTTCTACAGTTAAAATTTAACTTTGAAATGGAGATAGAGGGTGAGTGGGGGCAGTGGTGTGATGAAGTTGGCTTGGGTGGGGAGAGCCCATTGTGTGTATGTCGTCCCGTCTTTGTGTTCAGTGACGTTATGTTGGTAGCTTGAAGTTGCCCAAGGCAGGAGTAGTTACACCATGGAAATGGCAATTTTCAAATTAGAGCTTTTGAAAGCTCTAATTAAAGCTTTTGAATGCTACAAATTAGAGCTTTTTAATTAATTACTTAGTTATTTTCCAATTGCTTTTTTAAAATATATTTTATTGATTATACTATTACAGTTGTCCCATTTTCCCCCCTTCACTCCCCTCTGCCCTGCATCCCTCCTCCCACCCACATTCCCCCGCTTTAGTTCATGTCCATGTGTCATACTTATAAGTTCTTTAACTTCTACATTTTCCATACTATCCTTACTTTCCTCCTGTCTATTTTCTACCTACCATCTGTGCTACTTATTCTCTGTACCTTTTCCCCTCTCTCCTCCTCTGATTGGCCTGTTGCTAACCCTCCATGTGAGCTCCATTTCTGTGGTTCTGTTCCTGTTCTAGTTGTTTGCTTAGTTTGTTTTGTTTTAGGTATGGTTGTTAATAATTGTGAGTTTGTTGTCATTTTACTGTACATGTTTTTATCTTCTTTTTCTTGGATAAGTCCCTTTAACATTCATACAATAAGGGCCTGGTGATGATGAGCTCTTTGAACTTGACCTTATCTGAGAAGCGCTTGATCTGTCCTTCCATTTTAAATGAAAGCTTTGCTGGATAGAGCAATCTTGGATGTAGGTTCTTACCTTTCATGACTTGGAATACTTCTTTCCATCCCCTTCTTGCCTGCAAAGTTTCTTTTGAGAAATCAGCTGACAGTCTGATGGGAACTCCTTTGCAGGTAACTGTCTCCTTTTCTCTTGCTGCTTTTAAGATTCTTTCCTTATCTTTAATCTTGGCTAATATAATTATGATGTGCCTTGGTGTGTTTTTCCTTGAGTCCAATGTCTTTGGAACTCTCTGAGCTTCCTGGACTTCCTAGAAGTCTATTTCCTTTGCCAGAATGGGGATGTTCTCCTTTATCATTTATTCAAATAACTTTTCTATTTGTTGCTCTTCCTCTTCTTTTTCTGGTATCCCTATAATTTGGATGTTGAAATGTTTAAAGATGTCCTGGAGGTTCCTAAGCCTCTTCTTTTTTTGAATTCTTGTTTCTTCATTCTGTTCTGATTGGAAATTTCTTTCTTCCTTCTGGTCCACTCCCTTGGTTTGAGTTCCAGTTTCCTTCCCATCACTATCAGTTCTCCATACATTTTCCTTTATTTCACTTAGTGTAAGCTTCATTTTTTCATCTAATTTGTCACCGAATTTAACCAATTCTGTGAACATCCTGATCACCAGTGTTTTGAACTGCGCATCTGATAGGTTGGCTACCTATTCTTTGCTTAGTTGTATTTGTTCTGAGGCTTTGATCTGTTCTTACATTTGAGCCTTTTTTTTTTGTCTTGATGTGCCTGTTATGTAGTGAGAGGCAGAGCTTTAGGTATTCACCAGAGTGGGGCAACCCACCTTACTGGGTTGTGATGCTGTATGTGGGGGAAGGGTCAGAGAGGGAACAATAGCACTTGCTCCACTCTCTGCTGGATTTCAGTCACTTCCCCGACTTCCCAGAAGAAAATTGGGCCCTCTGGTGCTAATTCCTGTGTGGGTGGGTTTGTGTACATTCTAGGACCCTTTGGGTCTGTCCAACGAACTCTTTCATGAGGCTGAGAGTCTCTCCCAGCACCTCAACCCCCATAGGTGTTTTCAGTTGGTGTTTTGAAGCTTTATTTTCCTGTGCTAGGACCCTGGGTTTCATGGTCTGTCTTGTTCCCCAGTTTCTCCTGGTTTATCTGCACGTGAATGTGGAACTGCCTGCTCTGCCAGCCACCTTGTACACTGTGCCCATCCACAACCTGCTGCCTTGCTGGGTCTGACCGCTGCCACCTGGTGCACCCGGGGTTCGCCAGCCACTGCTTTGCCTCAACCCTACCCCTCTCCAACTGGCAACCCAGCTCCGCCCCTCCTACCGGTCTGAATGAATATGTCTACTTTGATTCCTTGGTTGTCAGACTTCTATACAGTTCAATTTTCTGTTGGTACTGGTTGTTTTTGTTTCTAAATTGTTGTCCTTATTTTGGTTGTGCGAGGAGGCACAGCATGTCTACCTATGCCTTCATTTTGCTGTCCTGAGCTATATACACTTGAGCAGTGCCAAACTGATTCTTGGAGCAGCATCTCTACAGAGGTCCCACTTAAAACTGTTGCCACTTCTTTTGATCAGCTCTAGCAAGACACAATCATTCCCACCCTCATACCTTTATGTTCTCAGAATACTTCTAAATTCAGATAAACAAGTAAAATGACCTTCATGGTTAATCCCTGGATTCCTTTTCTTGAAAGTACCAGTAGCAGCAAAAACTATGGTTTTCTCTTCTTATTTTCTATGCCTGCCCTCTGATGGTCAATTGGGAGAAATACAGTCAGTTTCAGATTGTAGAAGAGGGGTTCACAAACTCAGACTCCTGCTGTGATGGCCAGGAAATGCAGAAGAACAAGGACAGCAGGATGTTAGGAGATCAGGGAGTTGTGGGTGTGCTGGAGAACTCAGGCCCACCTGAAAGGGAGTGACCCTACAGCTCAGGGCTGAAGGCTGCTTCTAAGACCATGAGTCTAGAACAGAGGTCATAGCCTGGTGACCTATGCAGATGGATGTCCTTTGCCTGACCTTCACAGTGTTGATGCATACAGCATCTCAACATAGTTGCATACATTAATTTTTGTATTTCCAGCTTTTTAGTAAATATCTGAATTTTTGGCAACCCCAAATTTACACTGCCACATGGCAACAATCTGGCGATATAATGGTTGTTGAGAACTTTTAAAATGACAAATGACATTCCAGAGCAAGTTAAAATTTTCCCAAAGAAAGAATTTTCTTTCAATATCCCCAACAGATGTTTTATATTTTAGAAATACTAGAAATAGAAAATCAATTATTTTATTTGCCATTAATTTTTTATTATGTAGTATATCATACAAACAAAATCACACAGACACATACTATAAGGTCTATGGTATAATAAATGGTCTTCTCTCTACCATCCATCATAAAAAATAGGACATTACCAGTACTTTCAAAAGCTACCCATGTCCTTTTCCAAATGAATCCTCTCTACCCACTGGTGGTAAATATTATTTTGTTTTCTTTATTATTCCTTTGCTAAACTCTTAGTTATTCTGAGAGCTATTCTAATAATGTATTTAGCATCCCTTTGAGACTTCTATATAGACAATCATTTCACTTGAGAATATGAAATTTTTTCTTTCCAATCATTGTATCTCTTATTTCTTGACTTATTATGCTGATTAGGTTCTTTTTTCTTTTAAATATTTATTAATTTTTAGAGAGGGGAAAGGAGAGAGAAAGAGAGGGACAGAAACATCAATGTGTGGTTGCACCCCCTACTGGGGACAGGGCCAGCAACCCAGGCATGTGCCCTCACTGGCAATTGAACCGGGACCCTTTGGTTCATAGGCTGGCATTCAATCCACTGAGCTGTACCAGCCAGGGCCTGACTAGGTTCTTGAATTAGTGTTGCCAAGAAGTGGTGATATTAGGGAAATTCTTATTTTATTCCTTATTCTTTAAAATGCTTCTATCTTATTGTTAACTATAATGTTTGCTGAAGGTTTTGATTGGCAAACTTTATTGATGTTAAGTGAATTCCCTCTATTCTTGTCTGCTAAGCAGAGCAGTTATAAATGGGTGTTGAATGTGATCAAATGAGGTTTTTCTTGCATCTGTTAAGATCATATGCTTATCTTTAACTTCTTAGTACAGAGGTTTAAAAATGTACCCCAAAGTAGAGAGAATGCTATAATAACTCCCCATGACCCTTTACCCAACCTCAGCAAAGTGCCATCCTCGTACCACCTCTTCTCCCACTTAAAAAAAGTATTTGAAAGTCATTTCTGAGTATCCTATCATTTAATTTGTAAATGCAGTGGTGGGTACCTGTAGCAGATAAGGATTTTAAGAAGGATGGCCACAATACTGAGGATTATCCCCCATAATAATAATTTTTTAATATCACCTAAATATCCAGTCTGTGTTTAATATTTTCCGATTTTCTGAACTATTGTATTTTTACTGTTGGGTTGGTTGTTTGAACCGGGATGCAGAAAGCTGCACACATTTCATTTGATTAGCATGCTTATTAAGTTTCTTTTAGTCTTTTTTAAAGCTTTCTCCCTTAAAAAAATCTTATTTATTTGATGAAGAAATGGAGTTACTTGTACTATAAAATTTCTTGCCTTCTGTATTTATTTGACTTAATTTTGAACTGTATTTCAGATGTTATTCCATCCCCTGTATTTCTGAAAACTAGTAATTAGATCCAGAGACTTCATTAGATGCTGGCATTTTCTTTTAAAAATGTTAAAAATGTAAATTTCTTGGCAATTTACTTATTTGGCAACATTTGTCTGTAGGTGGTGATGTACATACACTTCCTACTGAATCACATCAGCAGATACAACGTGTTGGGCTATCTCACCCTCAGTGATCTTGCACCCATCCGCTGGTTCAAGTGTTGTCAGCCTGAACCATTCATGGTAATAGTCTCCCATTGACCTTTCTCCCAGTGCCTTTGGCCGCCATTGTTGCTATTTACACCTGTGATTTCATTAGAGATTGTAAAATAGTGGTTTTCTAAGTCAGTTACTCTTCCTACATTAATTTTCTGTGATTCTTCTATAAACAATTTCCACCAATATTAAAAAACAGTCTGAATAGGAAAGGCAGGGTAAATGCTTGATTCTTTCCTTTTGTGTCAATTTTCAGAATGAGGTGGTGCCTTAGCAACCTCCAAAGACATTTAATGACAGCTTTATAAGATTATCATTATAAGTCATTGATTTTTATATATTTGTTATGTATCTAAAATACTTTTTACACATTTGGTGTGTCTCAATCTATTAAAATCCTTATTTTTAGTGTTCAGGTTATCCCATCGTTGGCTGGTGGGAATCCCTTCAACTCGGATCCAATGTGCTGTTGACAGGCCCCCCCCGCAGCCTTCGGTAGGTTCCTTGATTCCTGTCATGACAAGATGTACCACGTTCATTTTGTATGTTTCCTTCCCCAAATGTTGGACAAGTCTTTTGTTTGAAGAGCTTTCGCTTCTTTTAAAAGGTAATAACATTTAGAGACCATAATCTTGGGGTTATGGGTGTGTTTAATGATTGTCTTTTCAAAATAATAATATCAATATTACAACACAGGCAATAAGACCCCTGAATGCAGTTTGATTTCCTATTAGGGATGTACAATTAAAATACTGTATTTAAGGTCACTTGAAATAATTCTGTGTGGTCGTGTTACTAACAATATAGAGATAGGGCCCTTTGTTTTGGTTTTTAATTTTGAGAGATTGCTTTTTATATTTTTTATTCAATTTTGACTTCTAATTATGTAAAAACAATTACATGATTCCAAAGTCCAACCACTGTTAAAAAGCAGAATTCAACTGAATAAATTTTAAAGATCTTTTTGGTTTCATTGAATGATTTATGAATTTGGCAGCATCCAATCTAGAAGACACCAAGGGTCTCCAAAGAACTGTACAAATGAAAGACAACAGGCATGAGGGAATAGGAGCAAGAAAGTTATACCGGGCAAAAAGCAGGTTGGTTGTTGCGAGGTTATTTTCCTTCAGGAGATGGCAAGATTCTATCAGGCCAACAACCTAACTAGTGCTGATCAGGGTGTTAACGAACAAAAAAACTAAGCTGAGTAAATTTAAAGATCTAATTGATTTTATTGAAAGATGCATGAATTGAGCAGCATCCCAGCTAATAAATAGAAGGGTGCTTCGAGGAGTACAAAGAGGAGGACTTTCATAAGCAGAAACAAGGTGAGACAAGAAAATAGAAGATAAGGTCATCTTCCCTCAGGTAATTCATTTAAAAATTCTACTTCTGGAAGAGGCCGAAATTATAATTAGGTTAGTTAATAAGTCTTGGAGGGGCTTGCCACAAATGACTCCATTTTGTGTTTGTTCTTTGAGAGAGACAAAATTGTAATTCAGTTAAGTCTTGGTGTGGTGATATGGGGCTTAGCATAAGCAAGTCCATTTTGGGCTTGTCTTTTTCTTTTTCTTTTTCTTTTTCTTTTTCTTTTTCTTTTTCTTTTTCTTTTTCTTTTTCTCCCCCCCCTCCCCTCCCCTCCCCTCCCCTCTTCTTTCTTTCTTTCTTTCTTTCTTTCTTTCTTTCTTTCTTTCTTTCTTTCTTTCTTTCTTTCTTTCTTTCTCTTTCTTTCTTTCTTTCTTTCTTTCTCTTTCTTTCTTTCTTTCTTTCTTTCTTTCTTTCTTTCTTTCTTTCTTTCCTTTCTTTCTCTCTTTCCTTTATTTCTCTCTCTCTCTCTTTCTTTCTCTCTCTCTCTCTTTCTTTCTCTCTCTTTCTTTCTTCCAGATTTTATTTATTTATTGAGAGAGGGGAAGTGAGGGATACAGAGAGAAAAAATAACATCAGTGTGAGAGACAAATATTGATCAGTTGCCTTTCATCAGTTTGCTCTCTGTCTGGGAACCAAACCCATAAGCCAGGTGTGTGCTCTGACTGGGAATCAAACTGGCAACATTTTGCTTTCCTGGATAATGCTCAACCAACTGAGCCACACCAGTCAGAGCTGTATGTCTTGTTTTTAACACCATAAGACAAGGAACATTCAGAGAAGTCTAGCTTCTACCCTATCCCAGCCCATCTCTTCTCTTCCCTCCCTTTCACATGACCATTTATTGTTAGGTTTTGGTTTCCCTGTTCATTGCTGCAACAACTTCTGGCTTTACCCAGAGTTAGGCAAAACTTCATAGGGTAAAAATACAGTGCTCCATATACTGGCCCCACTTCAAGCACAGGCCGCAAGTTGGGAGTTTGCAGGGCCACCCTCACTTCTGAATAACTGGCTACAGATGTGGGGGTTCTAACATTAAACACAGTCTGAATTCCGAGGCTAAACTCAATTTGGTAATGAGCATATTATTTTTTCATAAATTGCTAGATTCAGGTTGCCAATATTTAGTTTATTATTTTTGTATGTATGTTAATGAATGAGATGGGTCCTTGGTTATTTTATCCATCTATGCTTTTGATACCAATTACAAAAATTTCAAAGAATAAAGGTGGGGGAAAGCATACCTCTTAATCTGCTCCTTAAAAGTTTGGTGGGATTCACCTGTGAATTCATCTGGTATGGCCTGGTGCTTAATTTTTGGAAAGATTATAAACTGCTGACTCAATTTCTTTAATGAGTGTAAATTTTAAAAAATTTTCTAGCTGAGTCAATTTTATTAGGTTAGATTTTTTTTTTTGGAATTTGCTCATATCATTTATATTTTAAATTTTACTGATATAACATTATTTATAATTTTTCTTATTTCTTTATTTTTAAAGTTTATTTAAAATTTTATTTGAAATAATTTCAAGCTGTCAAATAAACTAAAAAGGAATCAGGAGTCTTTGGCTAGAAATAGATGATTAAGATTTATTCAAAGGTTGTAGGGTTTGCAAACTGGAAACATAAGCAGGCAATATCCAGTGTTCTCAAGAAGAAACGAAAGCTGAGGGTTCTTATAGTAAAAGATATGTTCTCGAGAATAATTTGTCCAGAATTCTTAGCCTTTGGATTGGTCCGAGATGGTAATCCTCTAGATGACCAGTGAGTGGTCTGGGTAATGGAGGTCATCTGGTCTGGGTATGTGAGCATTCTCTCCTTAGCCCTTAAGGGGGTAATCAAAGGGTTATCTGGGAGTGTGAAATGTAGTCAGTCATTGATGCATGACTGGGAAACTCAGAGGTTCCAGTTCCCAGGCTAAGTAAAACAAGAATAGAATTGGTTCTTTGTGCTTCATTTTACTTGATTTTAGGTGGTCAAAAACTTGACTATAGGGACTCCATTTTACTTCTTCACTCTATTCTTCAAAACTTACAGAAAAATTGTAAGAATTGTATTAAAGAACTATAGCTTTTACTTAGATTTACCCACTGTTAATATTTTTCCATATTTACTTTATCATTTGTCTCTTTCTTTTTAAATTGTTTTTCCCCTGAATCATTTGAAAGTAAGTTGCAGGTATCATGCCCCTTCCAACTTTAGTACTTAAGTACTTATTTCCTAAGAATAAGGGCCCTCTCTTACATAACAATAAGGAATTTAATGAATTCAGGAAATTTACTATTTATGTAAGTGTTAGACAACTTGGCATTATCTAATATATACAGTTCACATTCCACTTTTGCCTGTTATCCTAATAATGTTCTCTATAGTATTATTTTTTTTTATGGTCCAAAACCGAATCCAAAGTTGTAGTTAGTCGTTATTGTTCTTACATTTCCTTTAAACCTGAAATAGTCCCTTAGAGATTCCTTGGTCATTCACAACTTTTACATCCTGGAAAATATAGGACAGTTGTTTTGTAGATGCCTCTCACATTGAATTTGTCCTATGTTTCCTCATGGGGAGGTCTGAGTCATGCACGTTTTGGTAGGAGCACTATAAAGTATTGTTTGCCTCTTGGTGCATAGCGCCACTAGCCAACTGATGATGATTTGTGAGGTTAACATCGGTTATTTGATTAAGGTGATGTACAATGGTTTTCTCCACTGTAAAGTTACCATTTTTCTTTCTTTAATTTTATTTTTTTTCTTTTAATTTACTATTTCAAGAAGGAAGTCCTCAGCCCTGTGTGAGAGCTGATGAGATGTGCACAGAGGCTGGCAGCCAGTCACTGGTACCTGGGCCTTTCTAGGGTCACAGCCTGATGTCCTTCCTGAGTCTTTCTGAAGAGGACTTTTGTCTTCTGAGCCACTCTGCCAGGAAGTTGCCAGGGCCCCCAGCTCCATCCCTTCAGCCCTTCCCTCTGGTGTGAACGGAACTGCCTTCCCTTCCTTCTGCTCCTCTCTCTGCCTTACCTGCCCTGTATCACACAATCTTTCTGTCTGTGTGGGCAGGTGCCACAACAGCAGTTCACCTGGACGCCATGGGTTCCTAGAGGCTCCCAGGAGGCTTTGGAAAACCTGGGGCTGTACCCTGCATTAGTCCCTTTATCCTGGATGCTACTGATGCACAGTTCTTACTACTACCTACCCAAAGGGAGGTCCCTGCTCTTTGACCCTCCATGACATTCTGTTCAAAATTCCTCCAACTGTCTTTACCACACAGTGCCAGGCTTTCTATGACGAGCCAAGCAACCCCTAGGAGTAGATATCTGAGTAGAGATGTGCAGAGTTATTCATCTTCGAGCAGTGGGTAGGTCTGAATGCACTGCTGAAAGCCACCTAGGTGTCCCGGTATTGTCTACTTTCCCAGCATGTTTTGCCTCCTGTGAGAGAGTTCCTGCTCCCTCCATTATAACGTAGGCCAGACTTGGTCAGCACAGTGAACTCTGGAGCCTGGGTGATTGTTACTGACTGATGAGACCTCAGGAAATGTGATCGATGTAGCCCCAAATAAATGGACAGGATTGGGGGGGAAACTTGTGAATCAGTGGGTTTTTTTTACATTCAATATTATTTCAGTATTCTCTTTATTTTTCAATACTGTTCTTTGGATGTTCAGAGCTTCTCTAAAGAAAAGGCAGTGTAGGGAGGAAAACCATGAAACAGAGCAGAGGTTTCTGCAGCTCTCCTGCCCTGCAGCTAACCTCTGATAATCCCAAGTGGGTCAACTTCAGTGTTTGGGCCTACACTCCCTCCGCTATAAAGGACTCACTGTATCAAGGAGGAAAAGTTAAAGGAATTTTTAACAATGTTTCATGTGTAAGAGGTACACATGAAAAGTGCACCTCTTAATTCTTAGCTTCTCTGAGCTTCAATTTATTGCAAGGAGGAAATATTCAAGCCAGCAATGCTTGTCCTGTTTACTTTGGAGCCCTTGGAACCACAGTTCCGGTTTTAAACATATTTGTTAAGCAAGTGGGACTGATAAAGTTGTCAAAGCCTTCAGCTATTAACAGTGCAAAACCAATACACAGTGTGTTATCGACATTGCCAATTCCTTTCCCACTGTTCTGAAGCTGCAACAAAGACTGGAGACCTGGGTTTACCTGAGTGAACAGAGGCAGTTCATGCAGAAGTAGAATCTATGGCCTAACACTTGGGAGCCCAAGTGAGAATAACTGAACGATGTTGACACGTGGCAGTAACAACATTAAATCCTGGAAAGAGATTTTTTTACTGAAATCAGTGAATTCATGCCAGCACAAAATCCCCTGGTCCCATGACACTATTTTAAACCATTCTGCATTTCTAAGAAAATGGTTCCAGCCTTGCATTTCTGGCAATAGTGCTTTTTAACTCCTCTCAGTCTCACCAGTCCAACCTGCTCCTGCTTACAAAGCCATGCCCAGCTGTGAAGAATGCATTTCTGGGTTCGTTCTGGAAATTACTCTGATCAACTGGTCATTTCCCCCCATTTAAACTGTACTTGCAGATAAAAGAAGGGACGGGGGACAAGGGCAGGGAGATAAGGGAAAACCGTTGCTCTCAGCGAAGTGGTTGTGCGCCAGACACCACCTTCGGGCTGAAGAACGGGGTCTGCCAGAAGCCACCAGAGAACAGGGCTCCAGTCTGAGCATGAGGGCTGCATGTATGGGCTTTGCTTTCAAGTTCTGTAAGTCAGCGTTTAGTTTCTTTTTTTCTGTAAGGAATTGGAAGCTTAGAGACACTTTAAATTTAAACGAATTAAATTTTCCAATCAGCAGATGTAGAGTGGCTGAATGAATTTTTTAAAAAGATTTTATTTATTTATTTTTAGAGAGGAAAGGAAGGAGAGAGGGAGAGAATATCAATGTGTGGTCACCTCTCATGAGTCCCTTGCTGGGAACTGGCCTGCAACCCAGGCATGTGCCCTGACTGGGAATCGAACCGTGGTCATGTGGTTCACAGGCCCGTGCTCGATCCACTGAGCTATACCAGCCAGGGCTGAATGAACTTTTTTTAAAGGTCAAACTATACGCTGCCTATAGAGACTCACTTTAGGTATATGGATACACATAGGCAGAAACTGAAGGGTTGCAAAGAGACATTTTATGCAAATGATAGCCAAAAGAGAACAGGGGTAGGTGAACTTGTATAGAACAAAAAACTTTAAGTAAAAACAAACAAAAAACTGTCACCAGAGTCAAAGATCACTATAAAATGATAAGGGATCAATTTTTCAAGCGGATGTAACAATTGTAAATATATAAGCACCACACATTACAGCACTTTTTACAATATAAAGCAAATATTAACAGAAATTAGGGAGAATAGACAGCAATACAAGAATAGTAAGGTATTAAGATGCTCTCTTTTCAACAACGGATAGATCATTCAGACAGAAAATCAATAAATCACAAAAAAACAGCAGACGTGAATAGCAGCACTAAATATCAAATGACCCTAACAAACAGACACAGAAAACTCCATCCCAAAACAACAGAATACACATTATTTTCAAGTGCACAGGAACATGCTCTAGGACGGATCACACGTTAGCCTGCAGAACAAGTCTTGCCAGTTTAAGATTGAAATCATATCAAGTTCATCTTTTCCAAACCATGATATGTTAAAACTAGAAATCAATAAAAGGAGAGAAATAGGCAAATTCACAAATGTGGGCAGATTAAATAACACACTCCTAAAAAAACTGGTGGGTCAAAGAAGAAATCAAAAGGGGAACCAAACCATGTCTTGAGACCAATGAAGATGAAAACACAACATATCAAAACTTATGGGAAGCAGTAAGATCACTTCTAAGACAACAGTGTACAATAATAAACTTCTACATGAAAAAAAGAGAAAGATTCAAATAAATGTGCCATGAAAATCTAGAAGGTCCAAAGCTCAAAGTTAGCAAAAGGAAGAAAATAGTAAAGATGAGAGTAGATATAAGTAAAATAGAGATTAGAAAAATGATATAAAAGGTCAACAAAACTGAGTAGTTATTTTTTTCAAGGTAAAATTGACACATCGATAGCTTGACTAAGTAAAAAGAGAGGTCTCAAATAAAAACAATCAGAAATGAAGAAAGACACATTACAACTGATACCACAGAAATGCAAAGAATCCCAAGAGACTACTATGAGCAATTATGTACCAATAAATCGGATAATCTAAAAAACAGTGAATAAATTCCCAGAAACATGCAACTTACCAAGACCGAATCATAAGAAATTTAAAAAAATGTAAGCAGACTTACAATGAGTAATGGGATCGAATCAGTAATAAAAAAATCTTTTAATGAAGAAGAGCCCATAATCAGATGTCTTCACTGGTGAATTCTACCAAATGCTTTTTTAAAATTCTATTTTATGCTATTAGGGTTGTCCTGATTTTCCCCCTTTGCCCACCTCCACTCAGCACCCCGCAGTCCCTCAGGCCTTCCCTACACCTTATTCCTGTCCACAGGTCATGCATATATGTTTTTAATTATTCCATCTCCTATACTGTACATCCATCCCCGACTATTCTGTAATTACTTATTTGTACTTTTCAATCCCCTCACCTCTTCACCACACCCCACCCATCTGGCAGCATCAAAATGTTCTTGGTACCCATGATTCTGTCTTTGTTCTTCTTGTGTGATTAGTTTGTTTTTAGATTCAGTTGCTGAGAGCTATGTTTTTGCCATAAGTATGTTCATACTTTTAATCTTCTTTTTCTTCAATAAGTCCCTTTAACATTTCATATAAAAATGGTTTAGTAATGATGAACTCCTTTAGTTTTTTGTCTGAGAAGCTCTTTATCTGTGCTTTGTTTCTAAAGGATACCTTTGCTGGGTGGAGCTATCTTGGCTGTTTGTCCCTGTTTTTCATGACTTGAAATATTCCTTGCCAAACTTCTGGCCTGCAAGGTTTCTTTTGGGAATTCAGCAGACAGTCTTATGGAAATAGCCCTGTAGGTAACTGTTTCTCTCTTGCTGCTTTTAACATGTCTTTATCTTTAACATTTGGCATTTTAACTACGATGTGTCTTGGAGGGGACCACTCCCTGAATCTGCTGGCCTGTCCTGTGCATCCAGCTGTGAAGCCCAGGACCAAAGAGCTCTGTCTCTCCAATATCAGTCCTTGATCCCGTCCCATAGCCAGTCCTGGCTTTACTGAGACTCACATTTCTGGGAATTTTTGTAAGGCCTTTCTCCCACCTGAGTCCAATCTGCTGAGCTCTGTATCTTGGGGCAGCCAAAGCAAAATCCTGTGGGAACACATGTTGGCAAGGGTGCAGAGATATTGGAAGCCCGTGCATTGCCGATGGGAGTAAAAAGTGGTACAGCTGCTGTGGAAAAGCGAACAGCGACTCCTCAAAAAATTAAACACAACATTGCCATAGGGTCCAGCAGGTCCCTTTCTGGCTGTGTATTCAAAAGCATTGAAAGCAGAAACTCTGGTGTTTGCACATACAAGTGTATAACAGCATTATTCACAATAGCCAAAAGGTGAAAGCAACCCAAGTGTCCATCAACATATGAAGAGATTAAAAAGTGTGGTACATGCATACAAAAGAATATTATTTAATTAAGAAGGAATGGAATTCTGAAACATGTTACATGATTTCACTTAGACATCATACCTAAAATAGTGAAATCCAGAGAGATATTCGGGAAACTACAAGAGTGCTTGTCAGGACTGAGGGGGTGGCAGGGAGTGGGGAGTTAGTGTTTAATGACTTAGAACTTCACTTCGGGGACTTCCGCCAAGATGGAGAAGTAGGTGGAGGAACCACCTCGCCTCTGTGCACAACCAAATCTAAGAACAACTATTTTTAACAGCAGTCACAACCAAGCCACACGGAAAATCGACAATACGGAGTCCAAAGGACAACTAGATACTCAGCTGGACTGGTACGAGGAGCGAGGCCAGCAGCGGAGCAGGTTAGCAAGAAAAAATTCCCGGGGCGGTGCGCGGTGCTCGCAGGCAACCGAGGGTGCTGATTGCGAGCCAGCTGGCTGCCGGAGCGCACAGGGAAGAGGCGCGGTGGGTCAGTCGGTCGCGCGCATTTACGTGCGGAGAAACCAGTGAGAAGGGAAGCCTGCTTGGGGCAGCAGGCTCGCACAATTCCGATCGGATAAACAAGCCCCAGGCGTGTGGAGTGACTGGATGCGCTGGGCTAGCCGAGAGGAACGCCATTGCTCCCTCTCTGACCACGCCCCCACACACAGCGTCACAAACCAGCGACCTGGGTCTCCCCGTCCTGGTAAACAACTAAGGCTTCACTCCGCTCACTTAACGGCACGAATAGACCAAAAATGGCTCTAGGACAACTCAGAGCCCCAGAACCGATAGACCTAAGTGATGAAGAAATAGCCAGTCTTTCAGATGCACAGTTCAAAACACTGGTTATCAGGATCCTTACAGAACTGGTTGATTTTAGTCACAAATTAGAGAAACATATGGAAGCTAAACTAATTGAAATGAATGGTGATACAAAGGATACCAATAGTAATGGAAAGAAAATTGGGGCTCAAATCAAGGGAGTGGACCAGAAGGAAGAAGAAAATGATCAAAAAGAAAGGAATGAAGAAATAAGAATTCAGAAAAATGAGGAGAAGCTTAGGAACCTCCAGGACATCTTTAAATGTTCCAACATCCAAATTATAGGGGTACCAGAAAGGGGAAAGGCACAGCCACCAGTGGAAAACTTATTTGAACAAATAATAAAGGAGAATTTCCCCAATCTGGCAAAGGAAATAGACTTCTAGGAAATCCAGGAAGCTCAGAGACTCCCTAAGGAGTTGGACCCAAGAAGGAACACACCAAGGCACATCATCATTATATTAGCCAAGATGCAAATGAAGGAGAGAATCCTAGAAGCAGCAAGACATAAGGGGACAGTCACCTACAAAGGAGTTCCCATCAGACTGTCAGCAGATTTCTCAAAAGAGACCTTACAGGCAAGAAGGGGCTGGAAAAGAGGTATTCCAAGTCATGAAATCCAAAGACCTACATCCAAGATTGATCTATCCAGCAAAGCTTTCATTTAGAATGGAAGGACAGATAAAGTGCTTCTCAGATAAGGTCAAATTCAAGGAGTTCATCATCACCAAGCCCTTATTATATGAAATGTTAAAGGGACTTACCTAAGAAAAAGAAGATAAAAAAGATGAACAGTGAAAGGAGGGCAAACTCACAGTTATTAAGAACCACGACTAAAACAAAAGCAAACTAAGAGGACAGCTAGATCAGGAGCAGAACCATAGAAATGAAGATCATATGGAGAGTTAGCAACAGGGGAGTGGGAGAAGGAGAAAAGGGAAGAAGGTACAGAAAATAAGTAGCATAGACTGTAGGTAGAAAATAGATAGGGGGGAGGGCAAGAGTTGTATGGGAAATATAGAATCTAAAGAACTGGAGACATGTGGTCATAAACTAAAGGGGGAAGAATGGTGGGGGAGGATGTGTGCAGGGTGGAGGGGAATAAAGGGGGGAAATAGAACAACTGTAATGGCATAATTAATAAAATATATTTAAAAAAAGAAACTACAGATAAGGACCATCTTCACTCCTGGGAGAGACATCTGACCTCCTGGAGTACCGCTAGAGATCAGCACCTGGGGACAAGTGGAGGCATCGGGGCCATTGTGTTCCAGGGAGAGACAGACAACCACCTGCCTCTGGCAGCAGCTAACTGACCAGGACGAGAATGCTGCAGTTTTCTTCCACCTAATTTTCCTTGAATTACAAAACCCCTGATTGCACCTTGTTTATTCCCTGTAATAGAAACAATGGCTTGGAAAAAAAAGTTAAGATGGTTTTGTTATGATGTGAACCCATCTGCTCACATTACCAGCCATCTGAATAAAGCACCGCCACCCCCCAAAAAAAGTCACACGAATCCACTCCAGGATGACAACAATCTAATTAAAAAATGGGCTAAGGACCTGAACAGACACTTCCCCATGGAGGACATACAGAGGGTCCAGAGACATATAAAAAGATGCTCAGCATCACTAGCCATTAGAAATGCAAGTTTAAATCACAATGAGATACTACTGCACACTGATCAGAATGGCCATCACAAACAAATGAACAAACAACAAGTGCTGGCAAAGTTGTGGAGAAGAGGGAACCCTAGTACGTTGTTGGTGGGAATTCAGAGTGGAGCACCCACTGTGGAAAACAGTATGGAATTTCCTCAGAAAACTATAATGGAATTGCCTTTTGACCTAGCAATTCCATTGATGGGACTAGGCACTTAAGAATCTTGAAACACCAATTCAAAAGAACCTATGCATCCCAGTGTTCCTAGCAGCACAATTTACAATAGCTGAGTACGAGGAAACAGCCTAAGAGCTCATCAGTAAATGAGTGGACCAAAAAAACAGTGGTACATTTACAGGATGGAATTCTACGCAGCAGAAAGAAAGAAGGAGCTCCTACACTTCGTGACAGCTTGGGTGGCTCTGGAGAGCACTGTGCTAAGTGAAATAGGCCAGACAGTGAAAGACAAATACCATATGATCTCACCTGTATGTGGAACCTAATCAACAAAACAAACAAGTGAGCAAAATATAACCAGAGACATTAAAATTAAGAACAAACTGACGCGCACCACAGGGGAGGTGGGAGGGCATAATGGGGGGAAATGGGGAAGGAAGGGTTGTCAGGAACATGTATAAAGGACACACGGACAAAGCCATAGTGGGGTAGGATCTAGGGTAATGGGTAGGAATGGCTAGGGTTGAGGGAGTGGGGTGGGGGTGGGGGAATAAAGAAAACTGGAGTCCAACAACAATGAAAGACAAAAAAATATTTAAAAAATTAAAAGCCACATGAAACGGGTTAACTAAAACTTTGTAGAAAATTTCATGAGAGTTTTTCACAATATCATATTACATATAATTGGTAAATAAGTCATAAATAATAATAGCTGAAGTTTATCAGAAACTGTACTAAGTTTTTTATAATCTACAGAAATTATCAAAGAATGGTATTATGATTATTTCCATTTTTCAAGTGAAAAACTTAAAGGATCAAGAAATTCAGTAATTTGTCCAAAGTCAGACAGGCAGAAGTTGACTTTGAACCCTGGCAATCTGACTCCAGATAGCTACATATTTAAACAAAAAGGTGTGGTAGAAACTGTGTTGATAGTTAGTAAATTAGTGAAGGGTAGGGAACTGACCCAGAGACACAGAAGCCGGCCTGAGTGTGGGCATTGCACTGATATTGGTCTAAAACCCAAGAGCTGCCCCCAGGGTGAGCACCACAAAGGGCATTAGGGTTCTGGCTCCTCACCCTGACCCTCCCCCACAGGACTCAACCCTGTGCATCCTCAGGGGCTACACTTGCCAAATCAGTGCAGCACCCCTGGTGCTCACCAGCAGCTGATGACACATTGGGCCACCCCTAACAGCTGGCCCCTGGCTGTTCTGAGGTGGCCTCTCTGGGTCAGCACATGCCACACCCAGCCCCTCCCCCAGAGGTAGTGATGCAGTGCCCAGAAGGTTTGGACGGGGCAGACACTTAACAGCTGTGTCCCAAGGCCCACCTTGTCCCTAACACACAACACAGCAAAGATGATGCACAGTCTAGAGAAATCCAAACTGTATTTCATGAAACATTAGTTCCAAGAAAATACTTACATCATCCTGAAAGAGGGTCTATTCTCAAATATGTTTTAAAAAAATTCTGGTATGAATCAAATGAAAGTCTGTTTTATTCAGAGGCTTTAATCTCCTTGTGTGCATGATTCGCTTCTGAGAAATGAATGTAGTGTGTAGCGTCTCCCACCATAAATTGAGAAGAGATTTCTTGTCCCAAGGAGCAGAGTTTGGGTAGCCTTAGTTGAGTGGGGCCCTGAGCCAGCAGGCTGCCTGCTCTTGTACAGTCCTGGAGCTCCCTCTAGTGGTCGGGCACTGAGCCCACAGGGATCCTGCAAGCATTTGTGCCAGGAGCATCTGTTCCTGACATAGTCTTCCCTGTGAGTAAGGTGAGCAGCCAGGCACCAAGGAATACACAGGGGTCACACACAGTAACTATGCTATTTATTCAAAGTAGAACAGAAAAAAATATCATATTCAAACTCTTAACTATCTAAGGGAAATACGACACAGAGTAATCATGGGAAATAATAATCTGAAGTCCGAGTCTCATCTACACATCCAGAGGTAGCATGGTGGCCAGGAAGTGATCAGCATCTTGCAAGGCAGATTTCTGGAGCCAGGTGGGCAGCAGGGCAGACTGGTGGGACCAAGGCCAGTTCGATGGTCCTGCTTTCCATGACATGCGTGCCCCAGGTCCCTCCCTACCCCCACCCCTGACAGTGGTCTGCCCTGCTTAGGCCCAGGGCCATAGTAGTGGCCATTTGTTAGGAACTCTGTGCTGGCAGCTGCAGTGAAATCTCAGTCGGGTGAGCACCTCCTCCTCACGGGTCCCTCTTTGAGACTTCTGGGATCTTCAGAAGAAAAGGCAGGAACACTGGGATCTGAAGTCACGTGGGGCAAGAGTGACACTGATTAATTCCTCTAACTCCCCTTCTCTCCCACCCCCACACACACAGTCATACACTCAGTCCTGCCCTTAGTCTAGAAAATGTCTCCAGATGACAGTGCCCCGGGGCAAGTGTGCCCTCCACCCAGGAAAGCCCCAGGTGACTGGAGCAGGGTGGGCTGGAGTCTCTCTGTTTTAGACATGAATTCTGAGCTAGGCTGAATAACGGCCATGCAAAGGGACATCTGGGCCTGAGTCCTGGATCCTGTTACCCCTGGAAAAGGGTGCTTGCAGATGTGATAAACTGAGGGTGGTGGGATGGGGACCCAGAGGGGGCTCCCATTCATCTTTCCTAACTGCCTGTCCCCTCTCTCCTCTGCACTCCCACCACCTTGTGCTTGGCTCTATCACATCACTGAGTCCTGTGACTTGTCACATCACAGGACTGGCAAAGATGGCAGGACCTGGTGCAGAACAACCTCAACAAATACTGTGCAAAATGACTGACTGAATGAATGAAGGTTTGAGGCAGGGGGCTAGGAATTCTAATGAAGTGTGAAAGGCAACTTGGCAGGCAGGACAAATACCCTTCTGATTTCTGTGCAAGACTAAGAACTGTCCTCTCCTTACAAACTTTAAGACCACAAGTTTAAACCAGACAGACTTTCCCATACTGTGGACACAATTTAGCTTATTCTTATATCAAGCGTTCTGTTGTCTATTTGACATGTTGCATAAAATGAAAAACTATCTTTAAACATAAAATACCCACTTTATGCTTGTCCAAGAAATAATGTCCATGAGTTCAGGGATGGCTGTTAGTAATATTTTTCTAATGTACATGAACAAGAAAAAGGATGAAATTTTAAAATTATTCATCCATGTATCAAACAAAATTATCTTTCCTATTCTTATGATACAAGGGCCATACTCTGGAAAATTACTTGGCATGAAGGGCTCAGGTTGGACCTGCCTGGACACAGGGAGAACACAGCAGTGACCTCCCTCTGGCCACATACTTCCATGGCTGAGGAGACGCCATGAAAGGTGCTGGGGTATCTCCCTGCATGGGTGGACACAGACCCACTGAAGCCCCTCCATCCCACTCCAAACCTCCAATTACATTAGCTCCATGAAATGGGAATCCTCTAGAACTGGGGAGGCCCCCAAACCCAGAAACAAAACTTCCTTTGTTCCCAAAGATTCCTAAGGGCAGACAGTGGAGGTTCCTTGCCCATGTCCTTTAACTCTCCACAAGAACCACCTGCCTTCCCTTGTCATAACCCCCCAGAGCAAAACAGCAAAAATGACCAGACAGGGAAAAGTCTGAGCTCTGCAGGAGGGTTTGACCACAGGCAGGACTGGCCCAGCCTTTTGCCCTCCTGCTGCTTCAGAACAGTGTTCACTGATTTTTACCTCTGCCTGCAGCCGCAGCTCCCAGACTGTGGGCCTTCTACCAGCACTGCCTGGCCCTCTTTCTGGAGCCTGAAAACCAACGAGCTGCTCTCTCTGTGGGAGCAAAGTTCAACGTGTGGTCAAAGCAGATGAAACAAGGCAGAGCTAAGTTTCCCAGCAAAGAGCCAGTCCCAGCAGGAGTGTTTTGGCAGGCCACCTGCTGGATCTCTGGCTGTCCTGTGCTTCCCTGAGGGACCCTGGTGTGCACCCCTGCCCTCCCCAACCCAGACTCTGTTTGCCCCACACAGGGCTTTGGAACTCAGTGACCTGTGAGGACCCTACCACCGTGTCACCCTTCAGAACCATCCACAGCATGTGCAAACAAACCAGGACCCTCCCAGGTCAGAGCCCCAAGCAAGCCCTCTCACCAGCTTACCTGAAGCCTTGCTGAACCACGCAGAAAACTTCCCCTCCTTCTTCTCCCCCCTTTGCTTCATGAAGTGTCTGAAAGTCCTTGTGGGGACTTCCTTTGCATCCTGGAAGAGACAAAAGTTCCCCCTTGGAGACAGGGGTGCCCTTCCTTCTTGTTCCCCTAAGTCTCTAAACCAGCTACTGACCTGGGAGACCCTGGGACCAGAACCAGCCACTGCCTGGGTGAGCAAGACAAGAGGGGCAGAGCAGGGCAAGCAGCTGCTTCACAGGCTGCGGAAAGGGTGCTGACTGAGGGTCTGGGAGGCTCAGCAAAAGACCCAGAGCAAGATGGTGCAAAGGGGCTGCACACAATCCCACCAGCCTCACAGCCTGCCAGGCCGGAGAATTCCTCTCCTCCACCTGACTGAACCCTTGGGTGGGAGCCCATGGCGTGCTCCTCTTTCTACTTCAGGCACTATCCTTATGACGGACGCATCATTCTCTGTGGCTAGCAATGTTTGAGAAATCTACTACTAAAAACAAATATCAGTAATTCTTCTAAGACCTCCTGCAAGTTGCTTGGACCTTTGACAGCTATTTAGATCCTATGGGTTCTTGGGAAGCATCTAAATCCAAGATCAGGACTCTTTCAAGGTATGAAAAAATGTTTTGTTTTTATTTTTTAGGACAGTTTTTTATTGTTGACACTATTACAGCTGTACCTTATTCTCTCCCTGCCCCCACCATGACCCACCTCCCCAGTCCCCAGCCTTCTCCGGCCTTCACCTCATTGTTGTCTGTGTCCATGAGCTATGTGTATATGCATGTGTGTTCTTTGACTAATCTCTTCTAGTTTCACAAAGGAAGTGTTTTCATCAGGCCTGAGCGCAGGGCCCAAGGTAGATTAAGCAGGAGTTGGAAACAGTCAAAGGTGAGAGCATCATTTCTTCAGTAACATACGTGCCAATCTTCCCCTATTCTGAGTCTACACAGATAGTATCTTCTATGACATCATGTCCATCTTTGTTAATAGTAAGGGTGTTTTTATTTAACAGTATTTAGAGATGTCATCACTGCCTTTAATCATGATATGCATGTTCTGGTTAAAAAGGAGCATGAGGAAGCAACAGCAATCAAACCCTAGTCTGTACCAGAAGGAGCTTTCAGTGTCTGACTCACCCACAGCCACCTGCACAGTGTGTGTAGCCAACTGTGAACAGGGGATGGACACTGACACCAAGGGACTTATGCAGAGGCCAGACTAAGCCAATTAAATTCCCTCTGTCGGAAATAGAGACCTGGTAGAAAGCAACCAATGAGCAGTCAGCACAGAGAGGTCAGCACACAGGGTGGCATCTGAAGCAACCATTGGAAGAATCAGAGGAGAGAGACCCCACTGTCACTGGGACGTGAGAAGAGAAGATTCATGCATTTCCATTCCTAGACACCAAAGGTGCCCCAGTTGGAACAAATAAAATGAAGAAGCCTACAATGTAAACAAACATGGCACCTTCATCAGTTGAAGAATGCCCTGAGTCAGAATGCTGGCCCTGGTACTTACTTTCTTTCTCCCTGTGCTTTCCTGTCTCTCTTGCAGGTCATTCCCCAGGGTTTGCTGGAACATCTTCTGCAAGCTGATGCTCTGCCCCTCAGCTTCCAGCTCCTTCTGCTCTTCATCCTGGGAATCCTCTGATTCTGCAGCACAAGAAAATCACCATGGTCAGCCTTGGGTACTTGAAACCTCCATTGCCAAAGCCCCAATGTGCCCACCTGGCCCTCACTTCCCAAGGAGTACTGGTTTTTGGTTGATGATCTCAGGGCCACTAACCCAGTCCGCGTGTCCATCCTGGGTCAAAAGCTGGGGTGTTCCTGTTCCTGGGCACCTCTGCCCAGACCCCCGACCCACATTCAGGACTCCTATTCCCTCCCAGTCTGTGTCTCTAAGATCTGGGTTCAGCGCTGCTCCCAGGACAAATTGGAGCTGCAAACTTTTGCTTCACCCTTGAGTCCTGGCAGTAGCTCTTTCCCTGATTCCACTCTGTTCCCAGATTCCCGGCTCTGTCGACTGCCATGTGCAGCCACAATCAGCCCCTCCTGACATCCTAACCTCATCACTGCATCAATATTACCTCTTTAGAAGGGTCACATGATAGATAGGTTCCTGCTGTCTTCATGATTGTGTAGGTCAGGTGATCTCCCTCCAGTTCAAATGTAGTAAACATCCAAATCCAAAGATGTTCAAAGGCACATACATTTCCTTCCCCCAGTCCCCCCAGAGATGCTGATTCCATCAGTGTGGGGAAGGCTCTGGAATCTGCATTTTACCTTGCCCAGATGATTCTGGTGGAGGTGAGCTATAGACCACAGCTTAACAAATACCCACCCAGAGGGTAACAAAACTGGCAATGACAATGAAATGTGGCAACTCCTCCAAAAGGGACATACAGTCTGGGAGGCCTTTCTGTGTGCTCTTTTGGTCCAGTGTGGGGGTCACTGCAGTTAGAACTGAACCAGCCCTTGGATTTACTCAGGGGACATTTACTGGCAAGTCACATGCATGTGAACAGGCCAGTGCTGGGTGCTGGGGCCACATGAGAAACCCCTCAAACAGTCACACTTGAAGGTAGTAAACAACCCCAGCTCTAAGTCTGACTACCTGGGCTCCATCCCAAGCCAGATCCATCAGAATCTCTGGGACGGGCCCTTGCCCTTCATATTTATTTTTAAAACTCCCCAGATCTTCTAAGAGACAGCCAGGCCTGAGAACCAACAGTTCCAGAGCACTGGTTTTCAAAGTCTGAGCCTCAGCACTGGCCCCTGCTACTAACTTGTGGGAAATGTAGATTCTCAGACCCCACCCCAGCCCTGCTGAATCCACAGTTCACAGGGGAAGCCCTGCAAACTAGGGGTGACCCCATTCTCAGTGTACACCCCTGGCATTTATGCCTCTAGTTCCCTTCATTCCAGAGTCAGGTGGACAGATAAACTTAAGACGAGACCATGGAAACAAGGAAGAGGGCAGCAAATCTGTGTCAGACTTGGTCACCATGAAAGAAAATGAGGTCCCACCTTCTATGGAAGATTTCTTGTTTATGTCCACAGTCTTAGGGTCCTTAGGGCTCCCTGAGGAGAAAGAACACTTAGTGGCTCCATTGCATTGGACCCCATCCCAGGCTGAGAGGAAGTGTGGGACAGCATGTGGGAGCCAGTCAGGAGAAGTAAGTCCACTGGTCATTTCTGCACCAGAGAGGGGCAGGCGGGAGATGTGGTCACAACCACAGATATCGGGTCTGAAGGTGCAAAGTTCACAGCCCAGCCCTGCCCCTCACTGGATGGCCAGGTCTACAACCTCTCTAAGCCTCAGTCTCTCTTCTAGAAAATGAAGATATCCATGCTCACCCCACATTAAATCTTGGGGACGGGTTATGAGACAATGAATTTGAAGTGCTGATGAAGCACATGGTGCTCATCTGAACCCCAGGACCATGAAGTCTGGGGCCACAGGAATAGTGCGTCTCTGAGCTAATTGCAAAGAGGAAAGAAGTTGTGTGGCCTCAAAGCATGGCATTGGAGGAGACTTGTGGGTTTGCAAGAAAAGGCTGAAGGGTAGCTACAGGAATAGGAAGGGGGAGGCAGGGTGGATGGAGTACAAGGGGCCAGTATCATCAGGGGAGGTGAAGGTCTCCAAATAAGACCAGTGACTTGTAGGTAACTGCCTCCCTTTAGATGCCAGCACCTACACTGCATTACACACTTACATATGATATGCACACACATCAGCACACCAGAGTACTCAAGAGGAGAGAGTGATACTTTAAACAGGCCACATTCACATAGATCTGGGGTGAACTTGCTACACACCAGGAACAAGGTCAAGGTTGATGGCCTAAACCATAGGCAGGGTGAATTAGAAGAAGCCAGTTCATGGACCCTGCCCTTCAAACACTGCCCCCAAGAATCTTCCCCTGCCCCATGTCTCCATCTCTCTACAGAGGACAGAAGGCCATGCAAGAAACCCAGTGGCTGGAAGGGACATTTCCAACACAAATGCCATGCTGGAGCCCTCTCTGTCCCACAGCAAAGGTCTCACTGTCCTTTGCCCAGCTGGACAGCCTGGCACCACATGCCCTCAGCTTCATCCTAGAGACCAACTCATGAGGGACAGGAAAGGGAAAAGGCCAAGACAGCAGCCGAGATTGTGACAAACCACCCCATGCAGACTTACCCTTCACCTTCCTGCTGGACGAGGTCTCGGTCTGCAAAGATGTAGAACAAAGCATGTTACAACCAGTAGGGAACTCTGCTCTGAGCAGCGGTTCTGTCTAGCACAATGAAAAAGGACAGTCACTACTTCCCTAACACCTGTTGGAAACTGGAAGGTGCTCACAGTTCACCAGCCCAAACACCAACACATCTCATGATGTCCATATGTGAGTTGGATGGCAGCAAGGTTGAATGGCAGTAACCAGCATGGCACCATGCTTAATTTCCCCCTGGTGGGCAGGCAAGAATGCTTCCTGTTTAGAGAGGGACTGTGTTTGAAGTTCAGGACCCCATGCAAGCAGAGAGGGACAGTCAGTACTGGTGGTACAATGGGTGGAAAACACACGGGGCAAGCTAGGCATCCCCCCTGCAATGTGGCATGTGAGATGATGGCCCCTAGGAGCAAGGAGGAGTAATGTGGACAGTCACTGAACCATCTGCTCAAATCCCTGTTCCTGAAAGTGCTTCTTTTACCTTGTTATGTAACAGTAAAAACCAGCAATGGTGGGGTCTTCTAACCCATCCCATCCTTCTTTTGACATTGTTTCTGTGAGTGCTGACTCTGACTAATCTGTAGCTTGTAGATAAACAACATGTGCATGTAAAATTCCTAGGAACTCGTTTCAGAAGGTAGAGACTCAGACCTTCAAACATCTCAGCTCCAGGTTGGCTGACTGTCATCCATGGAGCCAGGATGACAGGAAGGCAGGATGACATGAAGCCAGGATGATTAATTAGGATGATGCACACCAGACCGTCACTTATGTGATCAGGATGGAGTGTACACAGCACCTGACTCTTGAATATTAGCTTTTGTAGCAACAGGCAACCAGACCTGCTTTCAGCTACCCTTCCATGTGGATAGGGGGGACACATGTGACAGCGTGACCCCACACCACAGCCAAAGCTGACTGTCCAGGTCTGGGCAGGGAATCCTGGACTGGTAATGTGTAAGCCAAGAGATGATGGCAGCCAACTGGTTTGGGTTTGAGTTTTTTTTGGTTTGTGCACTCGTTTGTCACATCTTCATGTCCCTGGTTCTAGCTTATTCCCATACTCAGCTGCTCAAGGTACAGACCTTGAGTTCTGGGGGACACCATATCTATCTTCATCACAGATTCCCTCTTCTGCTAATTTTTCATCCAACTATTTTCTTCTTTGCCTCTGTATATTCTAGACACTAAAAACCAAATTATTCATTTTCTAGGCTCCCTTGCAGCTATAGTTATGCATGAGATGGGGCTGTTATCAACAAAATATTAGCAGAAGTCTTGGAAAAAGACCTTTTTGCCATTTGTTCATTGAATATGGTTGTCATGGTTGGGGCTATGGCAGGAATCCTGCCACCATGAGAGCAAGTACAAGAACAAAAAAGAAACACAGACAATGCTAAAAAGAGAAACCAAACCTGGATTTCCAATGGCATAAATGTGCTGCTAAAACAAGGCCAGAAACACTTACCTCATTTGGTGTTACAATTTTTAAAAAAAGCACCCTACACTCTTTTGTTTAGCCAATTTGTTCTTAACTGAAACATTTACAAAAAGGAGTTCTTGGTTCATGAGGAAGAAACCCCCAGACAGAGACCTGAGCAGCCACAGCACTGAGGAGCTTACTGTTTGGGGGGCTGACAGTGAAATAAACAGCAGAGGAGTGGGTAGTATAGGTGGCCGAGTGAAGTGCACCTGGGAGAACAGAACAGCATCAACAGCAAGGGATTGAGGGCAAGACGGAAAGAGTGGACTAGACAGGGACAGTGGGTGTTCAGCCCCCAGGAAGTTATGGGGAGGGTGTTGTCAGAACCAGGGCCAGGACCTGAGGCTGCAGGAGGGGCTCAGCTGGAGAAAGATACACTTCTCTACATACCTGGGGTTCAGGTGGGTGAAGTGAGCCTGGGCTGGGCAGAGAATTATGGGCAATAGGCAAAAAGTCAATGGGCAAGGCCTAAGAGAGGGGTGCTTAGTAAATAAAAGGGTTGCCTTTTCATCAAACTAGGTTATATGACCACAGCCTCAGAGGCTGTTAATTTATCACAAGTCTGTTGGTGAAGAAGTTAGGTCTGAGAACCAGCTGAGAAGAGCACAAACTTTGCAGCCCACCTGCCCCGCTAGGTTTGAATCTGCCCCCTGGCACTACAGAGTGCCCTGTGTGGACTCCCATGAGGCACCTGACTTCTCCAGCCTCTTCAAGTATGCGTCAAATGACAACAAGAAGGAAAGTCTGCCTCAAAGGGTAGGCGTGAGGCTTACATGGAGCAACAAGCCAAGTGTGAAGCAGGTGCTGGCATTGAATATGGTCCCTGGTATCAGTGTGAATCCCTGTGCCCGCAACCCAGGAAAATAATGGGCACATATTCAGCCTGGAGGGAGGCAGGCTGTATTCTCACCCCTTTGTGCCCCTCAAGCCTGAAGATTCTTCCCTCCTTAAAGAACCTGATTCATGAGACCAACAGCAGGAAGTCCAGAACAATCTAAAGAGGACTTGAGAGGAAGAGGCCTAGGGACACCAGAGGCTGCCTGGGAGGAGGGGCAGGCCTACCATCTCCTGTGAGGTAGTCAGCCTGGCTCCTTGTGGCATCTGGGTGCTGAGGGACACAATGTGCTGCTGGGATTGGGAAGCTGTTGCGTGTAGTTGACAAAGCATGTCATGCAGCCTCTCATTGTCCTTCTGCAGCTCCTCACTGTCCTTGTGGAGGTTCTTCTTTTTTTCTGATTTTATTTATTTATTTATTTTATAATTAATTTTATTTAGTTATTTTTCAAGTACAGTTTTTTGTCTATTTCTCCCATCCCAGCCTTCCCTGCCCCTTGCTCCCCACCTCCCTCCCATTTCCACCCCCCTTAGTTCTCGTTCCTGTGTCCTTCCTATTTGTTCCTCCAAATCCCTCCCCTCCTTGTGGAGGTTCTTATTCTCCTTCTGCATGTTCTCCTTTTCCTCCTGCAGCTTACTATTTTCCTACTGTAGTGTCTTGTTTTCCCTCCACAGCATCTTGTTTTTCCTCTGCATCTCCTGATTCTCATCCTGTAGCTGGTGGGCACAGGGCGGTTATTCAGTCAGTATCACAGGGACCTCTGAGCACCCAGTGTCTGTGGGGCCGGCCTCTGCAGGCAAACACTGGTTGGGGTTTCACAGGGAGCAGGGTAGAGTGTTTCGTGACCTGGACAGGTGGCTTTCTGACCAGACTGACTAGCATCCAGTTTGGAAACGTCATCAGCTGTGCCTGAGGAGAAGGTACAACTGATTGCAGGCTGCAAACATCAGGGCACAGGGGTCTGTCTGTCTGGTGTGGCCAGCCATGCAAGGGCAGTCAGGGGAGTGGAAGTCATCCAAAATATCAAATGGATATTTTAGGTGAACACAAAAGGTGAAGAAAATGTGCTAACATGCTGCCTCTAGCTAAGAGCAGAGAAAAAAATGAGACTATTTTATTGTATTTGCATAAAGGAACTCTACAAGTGTATGTAAGAAAAGAACGAAAGTGGTCACCTGTGGACAGTGGGTATAGAGGACAGGTAGTTAAAGATGGGGGACTTAGTATACCTCAATATATTTCTAGTGCTTTAGTAATAAAAGTGAATGCACTTTCCATTTTAAAGTACTTCAATGCAATACATACATTGGATGAAATTACTGCAGTGGGGTGGCTACTATGTGCCCCACTCTGACTCATGCACTTTGACCCTGTAAGCTCTTTGTAGGCAGAACCTGAGGCTGCTGTTAATGGGCTTTCTCTTCAACTTGCCTCCTCCTCAGGGGCATTTTTAGTGACACTGTTTTCTCTGCCCTGAAGCCTGTTGCTTTCTATTCACTGGTCTTGATATCTGAGCCCTTCTGTTGGTGCTACCACTGAACTATTACAGAGGTCCACAGACACCTGGTTCTCTCTTGGATGGGAATTCAAAGGAGGGCCTGAACACAAAATGACCAGGCAACTCATCAGAGGCTTATGGCAAAGGCGTCCTTGAAGGGCTTCCCATGGTCACTGCCCAGCGACCACAGAGTAAAGGAGCTGGTGGTTTGGAAGAGAAGGCCCCTGTTTCTGGCCAGGGAAGCTGCCATCCGGCCACCTGACCCTTTGGCGTGTTGATGAGGGTCAGCAGCCAGGAACAATATCTGCAACAAAATACTTGCCAATCAGTTCAAGTTGGCAGGGGAACAGTGTGCTGGGGGGAAATCATGGGAACCCAGCTCCCCACTGAACCACTGAATAGTAACTACCTTTCTGTTTGTTATTAGCTGCCAGCTCTTTTTCCAGTTCAAGAAATGTTCTCTTCAGTTCCCTTTCTTCAAAAAAAATTACAGCCCATTTACATGTTAAAATATATATAAAACTGCCCTGGCTGGTGTGGCTCAGTAGACTGAGTGCCAGCCTGTGAACCAGAGGGTCGCTGGTTCAATTCCCAGTCAGGGCATATGCATAAGATGTGGGCCAGGTCCCCAGTAGGGGGCACGAGAGAGACTACCACACATTGTTGTTTCTCTCCCTCTCTCCCTCCCTTCCCCTCGCTGTAAAAATAAAAAAATAAAATACTTTAAATAAGTAAATAAATATACATATTTTTAATTCTACAAAATTAAAAAGTACTGGCTCATCAGTAGGAAGACAGAACAATGAAAAAATATGAAATGCAGACAAAGAGAAGAAAACATGGAATCTTGGTCTGGGGGAGGATGGACTGCTGACTAATAATGTTTACACAAGTAGCTAAGTGCCTGAAGAAAGAGAAACTATGAACTTGGATCCTTATTTCATATCTTTAACTGAAATAAAGTATAGGTGGTTTAAACACTTAAAAATAAAAACACTAGTGACTATGAGCAGGTGGTGGGATAAGAAGTTCAGATCTCAAACCACCCACAGAGGAGATGACCTTTATTGGAACCTGGGAATCCAGCCAAAAGCTTCCAGGACCTCGATGGAGCAAAAAACAGAGAAGAGATGCACTGACAGGAGAAGAACTGATTCACATTTGTGCATCAACCCTCACCCAAGACAGCAAAGCTCAGTGCCCAGATGGACCTCCTCAAGCTTGCAAACGATCCCACATGGGATGCCCAGGAAGCCCACTTCTCTCTCACAGCCCCCAGAACAGAGGCGTTGGCTTGGCTGAGACTGGAGGGTTGTTGTTACACACAGATCTCAGCAGGTGGCCAAAGAGGCTACTGGCTGACTCATGGACACCAGGAGGGATGGGAGGAGAGAAAGTAAAAGGGTAGAGTGTTTGTATGCAGTTGAAATTCACTGGTTCTCATCTTATACCAGATAGCTAGAACTACAAAATGTTTTATGGAAGCCTCATACTAATCACAAAACACACCTGTAGCACGTACAAAAAAATGATACAAAGACAAAGGAATCAAAACATACCACTAGGGGGAAAAAAGCATCAAATCACAAAGGAAGAGAGCAAGAGAAAAAAGAAATAGCAAAGTACCTTCAAAAGTCTGAAAACAATAAAATAGCGATAGTAAGTGCTAATCTACCAATAATTACTTTTTATTTTCAATTACATTTGGCATACACTATTATATTAACCTTAATGTATGTACCATACAGTGATTACACACTTATATACCTTACAAAATCATCATCCTAAAAAGTCTAGAGCCCATCGGACACCATACATAGTTGTTATGAAATGTCACCGTATTTCCTGTGCTGTGTTTTACTTCCCTGTGACTGCTTTTATATCTGACAATTTGTACTTCTCAGTCCCTTCATTAGTTTCACTGATCCTCCCAAACACCTTCAATCTAGCAATCATCAATTTGTTCTGTATCTATGAGTTTGTTTCTGCTTTCCTTGTTCATTTAATTTGCTTTTTAGATTTCACATGTAAGTGAAATCCCATGCTATTACTCTTTCTCTGTCTGCTCATTTCACTTAGCATTATCTCCTGAAGGTCCATCCATGTTGTCTCAAATGGAAAGATTTCATTCTTCTTATGACTCTTTTTGAACCCTCCCCCCACACAAAACCACAAAGTGGTGATGCAGGCTGCCCTGCCCTGACTATTACCAGTGTTTTTTCAACAATAGGCCACACTACTGAGGGAGTGAATTCAGCTTCACCTAATGCACAGAAACAAACATAGGGAGCATGCCAAATTGAGAAGGAAAAGAAATAAATATGGACCAAATAAAAGAAGAGAACAAAACCCCAGGAAAAAAACTAAACTTAATGCAGATAACCAACCTTTCAGATGCAGAGTGTAAAACACTGGTGATCGGGATGTGCAAAGAGCTCAGTGAGTGTGGCAACAACATAAAGGAAGAAATGAAAGTTACACTAAGTGAAATAAAGAACCATCAGTAGAGGGGAGGGAGCTGAGATTCAAATCAACAATTTGGAGCATAAAGAAGAAATAAGCATTCACCAGAACAGCAGGAAGGAAAAAGAATTCAGAAAATCAAAGATACTATAGGGACACTCTAGGACATCTCAAAAAATATCAACATCCAATTCACATGAATTCCAGAAGAAGAAGAGGAAGAGCAAGATGTTGAGAACTTATTTGAAAAAATCATGAAAACATGAAAGAAGACTGCCTTTATTTGCTGAGAAATAGACATACAAGTCCAGCAAGTGCAGAAGGTCCCAAACAAGTTGGACCCAAGGAGGACCACACCAAGACACATTATATTTAAAATGCCAATGGTTAAAGATAAAGAATCTTAAAAGCAGTAAAAGAAAAGCACAGAGTTACCTACTAGGAGTACCCAGAAGACTCTCAGCTGATTTCTTAAAAAGAAGCTTTGTAGGCAGGAAGAGACTGGCAAGAAGTATTCAAAGTGATGAAAAGCAAGGATCCAGCAAAGCTATCATTGAGAACTGAAGGGCAGATAGAGTGTTTCCCAGATGAGGTAAAGCTAAAAGAGTTTATTATCAACAAGCCATTGTTACCTGAAATGTTACAGGGACTTATTTAAGAAAAAGAAGAAGATCAGGACTATGAACTGTAAAATGGAAACAAATTCACAACTATCAACCACTGATTCTGAAAAACACAAACTAAGCAAACAACCAGAACATAAACAGATTATAGATATGGAGATCATTTGGAGGGGTATGAGGTGGGAGGGGAAAAGGGAAGAACAATGGAAGAGGTGCAGGGGTTAACAGAAGCCAGTCAGTGAAAGACAAATACCATATGATCTCAGCTATAAGAGGAAGCTAATAAACAATATGAACTAACAAACAAAACAGAACTACAGGCATGGGAACAGAGAACAGACCAAAAATGACCAGAAGGGAAGGTGAGGCAGATAATGGTTTAAAGAAGGAGAAGGGACTATACAAAGGACAGGTATGAATGACCCACAGACATGGACAAGAGTGTGGGAATTGACTGTGGGAGCAGAGTGTGGGATGGGCAGATGAGGCAAAAGGAGAAAAATTGGGACAACTATAAAGAATAAGAATATAAATGATTTCATTTAAAAACACTAGTAAGAAACATGTGCAACACCTTTAAAACTATGATTGGAGCTATAGTGTATTGATATTCTTTAAATAAAAAAGAACCATGCTTTTAAAAGAAGCATAATTGTCAGGTGCCAAGTAGACAGGGGGTGTTGAGAACAATATAGAAAATTGAGAAGCCAAACAACTTATATGCTGGACCCATGGACATGAACTAAGCAGGGCTTGGCAGGGTGGCGGGGGCAATTGTTGGAGGGAAGTGGTGTTCCAGGTTGAGTAGAGGTGGGCAAAAGGAAAAAAGTTGGGACAACTGTAATAGTATAATCAAGTAAATGTTTTTTTAAAAAGAACAACAATAGGATGGATTAATTTCCATGCATTATACAAATTTACAGATTGGTAAGGATCAACAGAAAAATGTGCAAAGAATGTAAACAGAGTTCTTAGAAAAAGAATGGCTTTCTTCAGTGGAAAACTTGTGAAACATCAAGCAGTGAGAATACTTGACTGTTAACTATTGGGCATGAAGCTCTTTCTTAACAAGCTTGCAGAGCAGAAAGAGAAGCACAGCAGGAATGTTGACTGTCGATGGCCCTTCCTTGACATGGAATGAATTATCAGTGATACAGACCATACACAACTGGACTATTATAGATTCATCCAGTGGTGGTTAGGGCCCCATCCAGCTAGCTCAGGACAGCAGATTAGACTCAAGGCTTCCCAATTTCATATTGCTTGTTTTTTCATTTGTTTTAAAGACATTTTATTTATTTATTTTTAGAGAGGGGAAGAGAAGAAGAGAAGGAGAGAAACATCAAAGAGAGAAACATTGATTGGTTTCCTCTTGGATGTGCCCCACCTGGAACTAAAACCAACAGCCCAGGCATGTGCCCTGACCAGGGATTGAACCAGCGACCTTTCATTTTGCAGGATGGCACCCAACCTTCTGAGCCACACCAGTTGGGACTCAATTCCATATGTGTTGTCTTTACATTGGTAGCATGAAATCAGCTATGGTAAGAATATTTATACCATAGAAAATTGCAAATGCTACAAATCAGATTTTCTAGTTCCACAGAGCCAGTTCTGAAATACCACCACATCACCATACCCATTGCAAATATTTTCAAAGGCAGCCAGAAGAGTTGTTTTTAAGTGGGTTGGAGTCAGAATGAGGGCAAGGTTGTTCAAGAAGAGACACAGGTGTGTGTATTTTGAACAAGATCCCAAGCAAATCTGATATTGTACACATATATATCACGACTCTCATCCAAGCACCCCAAAAACCCTACTGTGTACTTTCTTGTGTTGGCAGATGGTCTGAAAATATAGAAATTTTGATGTATTTCATCTTTCCTAAAAGCATGGAACAAAAATGAGAAACTTTGTTGGAGGACAGAGGGCTGTCAGCTGGCTCTAGGAGGGAAGGCACAGAGGATCTGCTCACCTGAATTTTTGTGTCCTTGAAAATTCTCAGGTCCTCATACTCCTGTATCTGCTTGAGCAGTTCCTCACACTCTGCATCCTCCAGAGACTGAAGTTTGGAACATGTCTCACAGCAGCACTGTGGGACTGCTGGTTTCTGAAAAGTCCAGGGCAAGATTTTGTTGATCTAAGATCTAAACAAGATCTAAACAGGATCCCTGGTTTTGTCTTTTACATCTGAAGCAGAGTCAGATGGGCACATCTTACCCCAATCACAACCCCCAAACTGTCCCCATTAGATATCAGCACACCTGTGAACATCCACACCAGTCTGGGTTCTCCATCTCTAGTGTTCTCCTGAGGGCTCCGGCCTGGCCCGGGAGAAGCAAGTTCCCACAGAAGAGCAGAAAATGGACCATCTTACAGTGTTTTTCACAATCACTCCAAATGGAATCTTACCTGGTGTTTTTCCCTCAGAAATCAAAAAATGTATTAATAAACTGGTTAATCACTTACACAGAATTTGGAATCCATTTTGGCTTGGAAAATACTTCAGTGAAATTAAAATTTAGGAGAATGTGATTCAAGTTGAAAGGAAACTGAAGATGTAAAAATTATGTTCTCATTTACCAAAACTCAGGATTTCCTAACTGAATGTAACCCTTGTCCTTTGATGAGGTGGTTTCTGAACAGCTCCAAATTCAAATTTCTGCCTAGGTTTTGAATGCCTGGTCAGTCTGCACCATGTCAGGGAAGGGTGGAGTCAGGAAGTGTTAGATGAACTCAGGAATGAGGGTTGAGGAGCTGGGGTTGGATGCATGAGGTCCATTTGGGGAAGCAGCACCTGATTTTCCCCAAATTATCCCTGACCACACTGGGGAAACATTCAGGACAGGAGGGTCCTGGTCACTACAGTAAACACACACAGAGCTCTCACTTCAACCTCGCCAACTTCCATCCTCCACTTTCCAACTCAGAGTGAGATGATGGAGCCCCCAAGATTCCAGGCATAGCCCATGACAATACCCTTCTAGTAAAGTTGCCTTTTTAGGCAAAACATGGAATGATTATAAGAAACACTATTAGCTCATTTTCAAAAACCAGATTGTCCTGCATGTTAGGAGGACCCATAGGAGCTAAATAGATTTTGAAGATATTTCTCAAAACTTATCTCCTGTGACAGTTTCAGTCATACAGGTTACATGCTAAGATACAGTCCAGAAATAACTTTAATAAAGGGTTCTTGAATAAAATTGATAGCTCATCCAGTAGAAAAGCAGGAACTCTGAGGTTTAAAGAGCTAGGTTCCAACCCCATCACAGCTCCGTCTCTTAAGAGCAGTATGACCCGAGTGTCTTGATCTGAAAAGGAGGAAGCTTTAAAAATACTTAATAAAGAAATTAGTAAGCTCATAAGGTATCTACTTTTGAGAGTGTTATGGTGTGTGATAGTTAAGAGGATTAGAAGTTGATGTATAAAAGGTGTTCTGCACTGGACCTGGAAAACAGTAGATACGGTCGATAAATATTAGCTGTTATGTGTGACCTCCACTGATCCCTCGGTCTTCCTGTCATGCTGCCAGCACTCAGCAATTTTGTGTTGGAAGAAAAATACTTTCATTTAAATTTTGCCTCATTTCTTGTCCAGCTAGAAAGCTCTTTGTATAAGGAAGAATAGTATCTAGAAAGTTCTTAGTATATAAAGCTAATGTTAAGTGCTCTGTGCTAATTTCATTCTCTCAGCAACCCATCTGACAGAAAAGAAACTGAGGCACGGGAAGGTTCAGTAATTCTCTAGTGTCACACGGGCAGTGAGGGATAGAGCAGAGAGGCAAACCCAGGCACTGGCCTCCGGGATCCAGCCTCACAGTCCCTGAGCCCCCACAGTGCCAGAGGAAATAAAACTAGCACAGACCAAGGAAATGAATTTTGAGAAAAGAAAAGCACATTTTCAACAAAGGAAATTTGAAAAGCCTTTTCCACTGGGTACCTCTTCTAATGGAGAATTAGGGAGGACAGAACTTCTCAGCTCATCCCAAAAGACTTGTTTTTGTCGGTCTATTTCCTCAGAGAGCTCTTTTGTCCACTCTTCAAACATGGCTTCAGCATCTCTGTCCCTCTGACAGGTGGTCTTTGCTTCCTACAAAGAACATCGAGAACAATAGAATCATTAATTCTGCATTATGGCAAATATTTACTGAGAAAATTCTAGGGCCCCTTGTCATGCAAGTCACTATGGAGGCCACAGGACATCTGCCCCACAGTCCTCATGGCTTGCCCTTGGAGTGGGCTGAGTTTGATCTAAACTTTCAAATCCCTTCAGGGTAGAGATTGTGTCATTTCTGTCTTTCAGGTCCTCAGAATTGACTGGGCCTAATATGATTGGTGCTCTGTGAAGACGTGCTGAGAGTCTGAATGGGGAATGAATAAAGGAAGGAACGAGTAAGACAATTTGTGTATTTTCATCTTACAAATATTTACTGAGAAGCTCCTCTGGGCTGGAATCTGGAGCTGTCACAACAACACCCATGCTTCATCCTCAAAAAGCTGAGAGCGCAGTGTAAGAAGTTAACATTCAGGTTCAACACCTTCCCAGGGTGCTGAATAATGCAGGACACTCCAACTCCCTGCTCTATTTTGGCCAGACAGGCCTGGCAAAATAACTGAAGATTCCCTCCCAGATGACCTAAAATCACTTCTCACTTAGGGAAGGTGCCACCCTAGCTCTGACTTCCAGCTCCATGGAACCAGGCAGAGCTTGGGCCTGTGGGATCCATGTACATCCTGGGGCTCTGGTCCGCCCATGACAGAGTCTCCTGCTGTCTCTTCTCTGTGCCCACCTGCTGCTGCCGCTGCTGCTTCAACAGGGCTGTCAGCTCCTCCTGAGTGGATGTCAGCTGGGCCCGCAGGTCTCGTACTACGTCCTCCATAGACTCTTCCTGCTTCTGTTTCTCTGCGGGGTCCATGCAAGCAGAGGGTGACAAGTTTAGGGGGAAAGTCAGTGGAGTGCAGTCCCTCACCTGTGTCATCAATCACACACCTAGGTCTGAGACCTGCTTTGCCACTTTCCTTGTACACTGACCTTGGGCAAATGACTTTCCCTGTGTGATTCCCATGTTCCTCAATTGGAAGATGGACAGAGTAATAGCACCTAACGTGGAGGGTTGCTGTGAGGATGAAACGTGATCATGCAAAGTGCTGAGCACAGTGTCGTGATGCTCAATAAATGTGGACTCTCACTGTCATTTAACAGAACTCCTTTGACAGAGCTCACTCAGAGAAGTGGGAGTGCAGAGTTACTAGAGCAGCAGCAGCAGAACTCCCAACAGTGCACACACATGGTCTACGAAGAGAAAGAACGTGTCCGTGTGTCCTGACGGCAGTCAGAGAGCAGTGTGAAGTGATGGAATTAATTGTAGTCGTAACTCCACTTTTTTCAACAATGGCATTTAAACCAGTAGTTTTAAATTTCAAGTGAAAGAAAGGCATTACGAAAGAACGTTTTAGCCAAGGTTGCTTTAAGTATGTACTGAAACTGTTTAAGTTAAAAAAGAAATTCAGAACCAATTATAAAAGAATATTCTAACTAAACTACATACTGATAAAACAATGGGGGTTCAAGGTTAATGAAAAGGACACCAATTGTACATTGTTAGTTTTTAAACTACATTTAGTAATTACTCAGTAGATGGCACTGTTATTAAAACTCTAAGGCTTCCTTTGAAGAGCGAGATGGCTTTTCTTAGAAAAGAGATTTTTGAAAAGCACACACTTCTTAGATGCAATATAAATTGATTTTCCTTAATAGGTGACCTGAGGTGAGTGTAGAATAGAAGAGCTGAGAAGCCAATGAAAAGGTCCTGGACATTAACATGGCAGAGTTGCCATAGGAACAGGGTTTCCCTCTCCTTACAGCACTTTAATTGAAGGAAATGATGAGGCATATGCACAAAGATTTACACACAAGAGTGTTCATCATCATGTGGTTTATACCAGGGAAATTTTGGAGTAATCAATATAAATTAGGAAAGAATTCAACTGTGAAATAAATTATGGTAGCCATTTGATGATCTACCATTCAGCCATTAAAATCATGTTTACAAAGGTGATTTAATGACATTGGAATATATAATATATACTTCATTGAAAATAAACAATAATCAATACTGCATACTGTGCAATTACATATGTAGACAAAAAAATAATCACAGAGAATACACCAAATGTTAACTGCAGGTATATTGTCCATGAGTTGTATTTTCTCTCTTCCTGTAGTTAAATTTTCTATATCTATGGTATTTGTTTGATTTCCTGACTGTGGTACAATACATGGAACGTAAAAATTACCATTCTAAACCATTTGTAGGTGGCACTAAATACTTTAATAACATTGTACAACCAACACCACCATCCATCCCCATAACTTTTCTCCTCTTGAAGAAAAGAAGCTCTGTAATGACTTAACAGCAATTTCTCATTCCCCCTCCCACCAGCCCCTGGCAACCACCATTCTACTCTCTGAGTTTGATGACACTATGTACCTCCTATAACTAAAATTATTATAGTATTTGTCCCTTTGTGACTGACTTGTTTCACTTAGCATAATGTCCTCAAGGCTCAGCCATGTTGCAGTGTGTATCAGAATTTCCTTTCAATTTAAGGCTGAATAATATTTCACTGTATGTGATCCATTCACCTTTCAATGGAGATTTGGCTTACTTCCACATCTTCTTACCTGCTGCATATAAGGCTGCCATAAAGATGGCTTACATATATTCTTGAAATATTTCTCATCAGAAACATACTAAGAAGTGGGAAATCTGTTTTTGTTTAGCAGCCTCCAATGTAGAAGCAAGAAGAGTTACATATGTAACAAATGCCCAGTGACTAGGTAAATGGTGCTATTTAAAACTCTAAGTCTATTCTTTGAAAAGGAAATTAAGATGAGGGAAAAATAAGAAACAGATTTATTATGGAATGTTTATATTTATATTTTCAAGTCTATATTTTACGTTTTAACAGTTATTTCTTATTAAACCTTAAACAATAGTTATACACCATGAGAACATCTCCATGGATAAAACATACAGCTTTGTCACTAACTTTGGAATTTGAAACAATAAACTCAAAGTAACCGTGTCATAATCAGATTATGTAATAATGAAGTCAAAGAACTGGGCTGACTGCTCAGTAACCGCATGTAACCTCATTCATAGTTAGCATCAGAGAACAGCCGATTCCCAGGAGAGGAAGGAAGGCCCTTTCTATTTCATTCAGTCTAACTGCCCCATTCATAGTGAAAGCCACTAAGACTCAGAGGGGGGAAGCACTGACCAGAGTCACAGAACTGAAAGGGACAAAACTAAGACTGGAACCTACCTGTGTGACTCCCAGCTCTTTAGCTCTACACACATGGTCAGAAACCCTCCCAGCCCCAAGTAGGATCTCCAGGATGGATGGGGGGATCATCCCATCCTCCAATGTATGACAAGGTTCCAAGGACAGCTTAGGTGATGTATGTGCCACCACCCACTGAATTCCAGTCAAGGTCCTTCCACAGTCCCAGAAGGGCCACCTGGACTCACCTCCTTGAGCCTTGCCCTCGTGCTTGTGTTGAAGGTGGCTCTGGAGATAGGAGGCACTGGGGAACATCTCCTCACACAGATGGCACTACACAGAGAGGAAGCGGTGGGAAGTGCAGGAGTCAGTCACCTGAGGCAGCCTGGGATTCTCCCTATGTCACAGCTCCCATTACCTTGGGACTCCCGGGCTGCTTCAGACACAAAAAAACTCATTTACTGAGTAAGGCAGTCATGTCCACCCTCCAGAAAAAAAAATATATATATATACTGGGCATTGAAGCACTACCAGTAACCTAGGGAACTGTGAATACTAACAAATTTTTGTTGGCCTTTTATGATGTGATGATGATAATTGTATTTATGTTTAAAGGGGAGATCCTTGCCTTTTGGAGATATATACTGAAATATTTACAGAGAAAATCATATGATGAATATACTTCAAACACAGTTCAGGGGTGGGGGCAAGCAGGTAGGGGAATGAATGCAACAACATTGGCCACAAGTTGGTAACTGTGGGGCTGGGTAGAGGGCAAATGAAGGTTCATTATATGACTCTGTTGTATATGTTTGAAATTTTCCATAACATACAGGTTTCTAAAAGATACCAGGGTCAAGGTCACACCCCAGGGTTGATACCGACGGAAACAAGGCTAGCTAATAACAGCATCTCTGATTCCACCTCACTTTCCTCACACATTTCAGACACTGCCAATATACATCATCCTTTCACTGAAAGGATGAAACTGAAAACATCTTTCAACACTGCACCGTGGGCTGCCATTGCCAGCCAATAGAGGACGGGGAAAGATTACTTGAAGTCTTTACACAAGGGAAAATATGACAGAAATGGCCAGTGGTCTCCCGATACCCATTTCCTGTTTTCCTTAGCAACAGAAACCTTGATTTTCAGGGGTCATAAACATGATGAAAATAAACACTATACGTCCTATGCTCTCTTGCCCACAGGGGTGGCCATAAGGCTAAATCTTGTCCAATGACATGCAAGCAGAAGAAGTACATGCAACTCCTGGGAAGTGTCATTCAAGAAAGAGACATGATATTCCTCCCCCCTGCCCCACCCTACTGAATTGAATGTGAACTTGGAAGGTTGAGTTTAGACACCTGTCTTGCAAAACGAGGCAGAAGTTACATGATGAGGCCGGCAGAGAAACACATGAAGAACTGGGTCCACAATGCTTATGGCATTCCATACCAGCCCGAGAATGCTTCCCTCTAGATTGCATACATAAGAGGGAAAAACAGACTTAGACCTGATTCATACAACTACAATATGATGAGGTTTCCATCACTGACAGTCAAATGCAAGGCCACACACACACCCTGGATTGACAGACTTGGCCCACCCTGGACTTCAAAAATGACACCAATGTTGTCTAGTTGTCAGCAGGAATACGAGATAGGTAGGGTGGGGAATAGTTTAGAAATCATCTTATTCCACGTTTCAAGTCCTTCCCCTCATCTCACCCGTACCTGCTTCCCCATTCCCACCCCAAGCAGCCCACTCAGAAGCCAGGCAGCTGAAGCTGGACAGCCACCACTGCCTTCAGACTAAAATCCACTCTCTCCCACCACGTTTAAGGCCACCACGACCTGGCTCTGCTCTGCTCTGCTCTCCTCTCCTTCCACACCTCTCACCAGTCTCCTGCCCAAACCCACCTCAAGCAGTCCAGTGTCATTACCCTGAGCACCCCTCTCACACTTGCATCTTGGTTGCCTCTACCCATAACACTCCTTCACAAAATTGTGCTCAACATTCAAGGCTTGTTTAAACACCACCTCAAGAAGACTCTTCCTCTCCCACCTCTGCTCCCACAGCTTCTCAGGCATCTCTCTTAACACTTTCTCCACCTACAAAGGACAGCTGCTCATTTCTGGAAGTATACTAGCCATACCCTCTTCCTATGATAAGAGCACCCAGCTTTCTTCTGGGGAGTTACCCTTCCCTGACTCTCAAGCCATGGGCTTCAGTCCACCTCAGCTCCATGAAACAGGGGACTGAGACCAAAGCCAATCAGAGCCCTGCATTCCCAGAAGCCTGAGACTGGCTGAGGCACTGAGACAGTGAACTACTAGCTGGGGTGCTGGGAACAACTTTGGCCCTCTGCCACAGCAGCCTTAAATCCTGAAAAATGAGAAGATGGCATTACTGTGGCCCAACTTGCTACCACAGGGTCAGGATCTTCCTCACAGTGGGAGGAAGAATCCACCCTGAGGAAGAACTGCCAAGAGCTTCAGGGAAAGAAACAAGATTCTGGTGCCATCTTCTTCCTGGGACAAAGCCACACCTTCGTGCTGCCATAACCCTGAATTTTTCAGTGAAATCAACCAATAAGTTCTTCCTTGGCCTAACCCAGCTTAGAATGTTGTCTGTCACTTACTACTGAAAGGGTTCTGACCCTCATGTCATAATTAACAATACATCAATTACACCAGTTACCACTCTATTGAAATGATTCCACCTACCCTCAAACTATGAATTTCTTGAAAATCTGAACCAGCACAACTTAGGACTATATCCTCAGTGTCTGGCTTCAGGCCTGGCCAATGTGACAGTTTATTATAGGGAGAGTGTCCCCAAACAACACTTTCATTGAAAATATATGCAAAAGCTGAAATTCCACTCTGTTTCATGAACTGTCACTTGGTTAAATGATGGAGATCCTATTCCAGAATGGGCCTCACTCATCCAGTCCCTTTCCACATACTCATCTCTCTCTCTCTCTCACACACACAGGCACCCACTTTACATACACCCTTACGCAGCAGTCTCTACATGCACACACAAAGCTCTCATGCACACACATATACATATAAACTCACACCAACCACAAATACACACACCCGTAGACATACGTACACCCTGACTCATTCATACAACCAGAAATGTATCTTTATATGGACACTTCTACATATTCACAAGCACACCACGCATTTCACACACTACCATACAGAAACATACCTTCTGAATATCCATATACACACATCAGATACATATATTTACACTTTCCATGAGAGCACACACACCCCCTTCATGCATTCAAACATGCTTTAGACATAGCCTCTCCATGAGCACACTCTATGAGCATGCATCCTTCATACACACATCTGCCACACCTGCATGATCTACACAAACAAAGAGTAGACATAACCTAACCAGACATTGAGGCCCTCTGGCCACGAGCAGCATCTCTAAAATCTGCTACTAGCCAATGACTGTGGCCCATAGCAGCCTCAGGGTCCAGGGGATGGTGTTGCCCAGGTGGCTCAGTGGCTAGGTACCCAGGCCTCCCACTCTCCCCGTCCTGTTGATTTTTCTCACCATATAGTAGCTCTGGCCACCTGACCATTGGAGAAGCTGCTGCAAGTCTTTGATCATCTCACGTTGCCAGTGCCTTTCCTCCCGCAAAACCCTGAGCTCTTCAGCCTGGCAGTCCAGCTGCTGCTGACTCTGTGACAGCTGGCTCAGGCTGGCTTGCAGGTGCAGCTCCAGCTCGGTAACTCTGGTCATCAGGAAGTCCTGGACATGCATCAGGTACTCGATGGTGAGCTGGGCTAGGCGCAGCACATTGAGCAGTGCCTGGTCCAAAGGCTGTGAACAGTGGCTGCATACCTCCTGGTCAAAGGTGCAGAAGGTGATGTCAGTGAGGTTCTCCAGCAGGGTGGCCACATCCATCTCCCGTGTCACACGGTCCACATCCAGGACACTCATGCGCCTCCAGTCCATGCTCCTATTGCGAGGCTGGAACCTGAAGGGAGGGATGGTGTAGGCCCCAAACATGGAATGATGGGGACCCTGAACAATGGTAGCAACAAACTGCATGGTCACAGAAGCCCTGGGATTACCACCTTGGAAGGGTGCCACCAAGGCTACTGTAACCAGCAAAGGAGCTCAGATAGGACCTGAAAAACAAGAAGAGAGTCCAAGTTAGGCAAGGTGTGTGGCCTGCATCTACCAGACACCTGGCCATCAAGAGCCTAAGTGAGGTGAGGTGAAGGATCTGAACAATAGCTACAATGTGTATGCTACGCACTGACATGGCCAGAGCTGTGGAAAGTAAGGGTATAGATTTTACAGTCACTGAGCTGTGGAGTCAGATCCTCAGCTGGGCAAGTTCCTTCACTTCTTTAAACATTCTAGATACATTGAGACTTAAGGGGCTCACTTTGCAGGTTTGTAATTAGGATGAGGAAAGTGAAGCACCTAGCCTAATATGTGGCACCCAGTAGGACCTAAGTGAATCCCTATGCCCAAGGCCACTGCCAGAGGGGTTTTTTGGGGAAAAGTGTCAATTGTATAAGTTGGTCCTATTCAACCCTCCAGTGACTTCTGGATAAGGTCCCACCACCTGCCGTCCTACTTCCTTCAATTTAGCATCCAACTTCACATTCCAGATTTGCTGCACATGCTGTGTTTCCAAGCCTTCCAGCCTTTGTCATTGCCTTCCTGGTATAGTCGACCTCAGGATCTTCTTTGGCTTTCAGTGGTCTTCCATGCAGCCTAGGCTTGCTCGGCATCTCGCCAGCTTCGTTCATGCTCTCTTCCATCTTGAATCCAACGACCACCTAACCCCCTGACGTCCCTTCAGCGTCCATGAAGAGCTCCAGGCAGGTCACCTCACCAACCGCTTCTCTGACCAGGTCTTTGAGTGACTGCCATTTCACATCCAAAAACTGTGTTTGTAACGAAGGCTCTGTGTCTTCAGGTTGTGTTTGCAAGTGACTCAAAGCAATTGCCTCCTCTTTTTACTTTTTCTCCTTCTAGTCATATGGTGAGTAGAAGGTGACCTTTCACCTTTCTGGCGAAGCCCCTTCTGCGCAGGCGCACTGTGCGCACCGCTTTTGGCCCCCATTTTGAGTTCCCTGGCTGCCCGCTTGGTGGCGCTCGGAACCCTGCTGCTGTTTCCTCCCCGTCTGGGATTGGTGTGGCTGCCCAGACTTCCTTAGCTCTGGGCTCCTAACAGAAGTATTTAGCAGTCCTGAGTCTGTGAGATACACAGCTTTACAGGTATTATCCCATTTAATTCTCACCGCAACCCAGGACATTGATGGAGAAACTGAGAGACAAAGAAGGAAAATGACTTTCCCACAATCACACCACTAGTAAGTGATGGTGTCTGGCTCCAGAGTTTGTTCCCAGGAAGACGGGAAACTACACAGAAATAACTGCGCAGAGTGGTGTCAGGGTAGGAGCTAGGGCAGGGTGCTCTGGAAGAACCAAGAGGGGCCACACACATCAGATGTTTCTGTCTCATTTCTCCCCCCACCCCACCTCCAAGTCCTCCATCTGTGAGGCCACAAAGCTAGGCCTTGGCTTATTCACATCTGTTGGACTCTAGCCCCTGGCATATTACCTGCAGCCCAGATTGCTATTAAACTAAAACAAAACTGTCAAAATCTTAGACTCTCTGCCTCAAAATTCTAGGTTCTTGAGGTCTTGGAGAAGTGAGGCTATGGTCAAAGCCTCACTTCTCCATGGAATCCCTCTCCCCAGGCAGGCTATGGACTAGCAATGATCAGGGAAAAGAATAAGAATGGATTTAGGAATTCTTATTTTGGGTTTGACAGGGTCAAAGGCTATTATTCACACTTAGTAAGGTGATTGATTTGTTGACTGTCTGTGTCCATAGCTTAATTCTACTGCCCACTGGGAAAGATCAGGAGCCCTGGTGGGTGGGTTCAGACTCACCAGTGAGAAGCTGCAGTGCCCACACTCACTGTCAAGATGTGAGCACAGGGTTGTAGCCTGCCTCCCGAGCAGCCCTGAATCCCTCACATTGACACTCTGAGTCCACTCTCTAAAACTGATGGTGGCAGCCCCACTCCCAGTGATACAGGATTCTGAATTAGTGGTCCCAGTTCATTAGGTTTTACTAACCCCCAAAGTCTCACTTTTGTGTTTCACTGAAATCCCAAGTCTCCCAAGAGACTGAAATCTCAGTTGTCCCAAGGCTCTGACCTCAAAGGGTGAGCAAAACTGTGGGGTTTGAGGATTATGATGAAGACTGCACCCATCATTTATTACACATGTATGTGCCAGGCACTGTGCCAGCCTTTCAGAGCAGTATTTCTAGCCATCCTACAACCTTTTATGTAGCTGTCATTTGCCTCAACTAAAAAGTAAAAAAACTGAGGCTCAAAAGCTAGGGGATTGAGCCCTGGCTGGTGTAGCTCAGTGGATTGAGCGTGAGCCTGTGAACCCCACAATTGCAGTTCGATTCCCAGTCAGGGCACATGCCAGGGTTGCACGCCAGTTCTCAGTGGGGGACACCAAGAGGCAACCATACATTGATATTTCTCTCCTCTCCTTTCCTTCCTCTCTAAAAAGATAAATAAATAAAATCCTCAAAAAAAAAAAAGCTAAGGGATCACCTCTAAATCACTCAGTGACTAAGTAATAAAGCCAGCCTTCAAGTTCTGTTTGACTCTGAAGCTTTTGGAGTCAAAATTACCTCCTGGTGATGGTGGTGATGATACATAAATTATTTCTCATTATGGATATTACAGTACCTGAGGCTTCTTCACCAGACTGCAAGGACTGAAAGTTTACAGTGAATCACAATACGGTAGGTGCTAGAGACCTTCAATTTTCTCTGGATCTCCACAGACTCAACTTCACAGCTGAGTCCAGAAGACAAAGTGAAATGAGAATGTTTCTGGTTACCTGGAAACCACATACCCTGTGGGGGAGGGGATGGAACACTTAGTTTCTCCACATGGAAATGAGCAGGGAACTGCTTCTCCCACATCTGGGAAGAGGAACACAGGCAAAAATGACTGTCATTAAAAAGTCTGAAGCTTTGTTAACCATCTCTGGATGTTTTGATGGGTCCCAAGAAACATCCCAATTCCAGAATCAATGTTGTGAATTAGTGGGACCCAAAAGAATGGTATTTATGCTAACATTTCAAAACTCGCTGCTTTGATCAACGATTGTTTCTTCCTGGGGCAAATCCACACCAAGGAAGGGAGCCCCTGCTTCGCACATTCCCAGGAAAGGGGCTTCACCAACACACAAGGCAGCAATCTCTCTGGGAAACAATTCCTAGGGGCCATGTAGTTCTTCAGAAACCTGTCCACCAACTTCTATAAACCTGACTGAACAACTGATTTTAAATGAATATCTGGCTGATTTTTAAATATAAATTGGTAGCACATTGGGGGCCTCTGGGACAGCTGGTGTTTAGCCTCCTGCCACCTGCGGCACTGAACAGTGCAACTGCACAGGTGCTTCCCACCCGGTGCATATCTCCTGGCAGTTTTCTTATGCTGCCTGCCTCATCTATGGCTTCACAGAGCCAAGAGAGTAGACAGAGTTCCTTACTCAGCTGGGCCCTGCCTCTGGGCTTACTCAACTGTACTCAGGGCTCAACAGCACCCAATAGCCTCCAACCACCCCAGGCCCTTGCCAGAATCCACATGGCTGCTTGTGCTTCTTATTGGTGGGGCCGTTTCCCTACCATGAGCAGGAACCTCATGCTCTCCAGGGTGAGAACAGCTGAGCACCACCTTCTTTAGGCAATGGGATGGAGACATGAGAACTTCTTTGCACTAGTAGCTTGAGTCCTGAGGTGTCCATGGAATCCCTCTCCCCAGGCAGGCATCCCACCCCAGTCTGAGGGGAAGTGGAGCCTCTCCTGTCCCAATTGCTCTGGGATGAGCTATTTTTAGATCTGATAGGGGAAAGGAGGGAATGTCACTTTTAATCCTGTAGGAGAATCCAGGATCCATGTGAATGGCTCAAAGCAGGGGCACCTGCAGAATCGCGAGCTGACATCGCAGGCCACAAGCTCTAAACTACAGAGCTCTTCCTGTTTTATTTATTTATTTATAAAAGTATATTTTATTGATTATGCCATTACAGTTATCCAATTCCCCTTCATTCCCCTCCATCATGCACACCCCCTCCCCCATTCCCCCCTTTAGTTCATGTCCATGTGTCACAAGTTCTTTAGCTTCTATAGTTCCCATACTATTCTTGCCCCTCCCCCTGTCTATTTTCTACCTACCATTTATGCTATTTATTCTCTGTACCTTCTCCCCCCTTCTTCTCCTCCCACTCCCTTGTTGTTAACCCTCCATGTGATCTCCATTTCTGTGGTTCTGCTCCTGATGTAGTTGTCTGCTTAGTTTGCTTTTGTTTTAGGTGTGACTGTTAATAACTGTGGGTTTTCTGTCCTTTCATTGTTCATATTTTTTATCTTTTTCTTAGCTAAGTTCCTTTAACATTTCATATAATAAGGGCTTGGTGATGATGAATTCCTTGAATTTGACCTTATCTGAGAAGTGCTTTATTTGCCCTTCTATTCTAAATGAAAGCTTTGATGGATAGAGCAATCTTGGATGTAGGTATTTGGATTTCATGACTTGGAATACCTCTTTCCAGCCCCTTCTTACCTGTAACGTCTCTTTTGAGAAATCAGCTGACAGTACGATGGGCACTTCTTTGTAGGTGACTGTCTTCTTATCTCTTGGTGCTTTTAGAATTCTCTCCTTCATTTTAATTTTGGCTAATATAATTATGATATGCCTTGGTTTGTTCCTTCTTGGGACCTCCTTCTTTGGGACTCTCTGAGCTTCCTGGAATTCCTGGAAGTCTATTGCCTTTGCCAGATTGGGGAAGTTCTCCCTTATTATTTGTTCAAATAAGTTTTTCATTTGTTGCTGTTCCTCTTACCCTTCTGGTGCCCCTATAAATGGGATGTTGGAATGTTTAAAGATGTCCTGGAGGTTCCTAAGCCTCTCCTCATTTTTTCTGAATTCTTATTTCTTCATTCTTTTCTGTTTGGTCACTTCTTTCTTCCTTCTGGTCCACTCCATTGATTTTAGTCCTGGATATGTTTCCATCACTCTTAGTTTCCTGTGCAATTTTCTTCATTTGACTTAGTGTTGCCTTCATTTGTTCATCTAATTTGTGACTAAAATCAACCAGTTCAGTGAGCATCCTGATCACCAGTGTTTTGAACTGTGCATCCAATAGGTTGGCTATCTTTTGGTTGCTTAGAAGTATTGGCTGTGGGCTTTGAGCCGTTCTTCTGCTTGACCCACAATGTTTTGGCCTGTTTGCACCTGTTATGTATGAGGGGTAGAGCCTTAGGTGTTCACCAGGGCAGGTCAGACCAGTTGCTAGGTTGTGACTGGGGGCAGGGTCAGAAAGGGAGGTATGGCATTTTTTCTGCTTTTTTTCCCGTCCCATCTGCCACTTTCCACAAGCAAATTGGGCTCTTCTGGTTGCTAGTTTCCCGGGTGGGTGGGCTTGTGTTCATTCTAGGACCCTGTGGTCTCTCCAACGAACTTTCCTGTGGGGCTAGGAGTCTCTCCTCAGCTCCTAAAAGTTTTTTTCAATCAGTGCTTTTAGGCTTTATTTCCCATCGCTGGGGCTCTGGGTTGCGCAGTCTGTCTCACTGACCATTTTTAAACCTGCCTGGTTTCTCTGCGCCCAAATGTGTGTCTACTGTCAGCCAGTCAGCTGCCTTGAGCTCTACTGGGTTCCATCTGCCCCTTCCCGTGTGGCCAAGCACAGCCTCCTCCTACCGGGAGAGACCTCTGTCCACTGCTGCCCACTCCGCCCCTCTTACAGGTCTGGATGAATGGTTTCTTGTTGTCAGACTTCAGCACAGTTTACTTTTCTGTCTGTTTGGCTGCATTTTTTAAAAAAAATTATTTAATTATTGTTCAAGTACAGTTTTCTGTCTTATACTCCCATCCCAGCCTCCCCCCCCCCAGTGCTCCCCACCTCCCTCCCATCCCCTCCCAACTTAGTTTTTGTCCATGTGTCCTCTATACTTGTTTCTGTGAATCCTTCCCCTTTTACCCTGAAATTCTCTCCCCTCTCCCCTTTGGTTCCTGTCCCCCTGTTCTGTATTTCAGTGTCTTTGGTTATATTTTGCTTGCTTGTTTGTTTTGTTGTTTAGGTTCCTGTTAAAGGTGAGATCATATGGTTTTTGTCTTTCATTGCCTGGCTTATTTCACTCAGCATAATGCTTTCCAGTTCCATCCATGCTGTCACAAAGGGTAGGAGATCTTTCTTTCTGCTGCATAGAATTCCATTGTGTAAATGTACCACAGTTTTTTGATCCATTCATTTACTGATGGGCATCTAGGTTGCTTCCAACTCTTGGCTATTGTAAATTGTGCTGCTACAAACATTGGTGTGCATAGGTTCTTTTGGATTGGTGTTCCAGGGCTCTTAGGATATACTCCTAACAGTGGAATTGCTGGTCAAAAGGCTTGTCAGAATGGCCATCATAAACAATGCAACAAACAACAAATGTTGGAGAGGTTGTGGGGGAAAGGGGACCCTAGTTCACTGTTGGTGGGATTGCAGACTGGTACAACCATTATGGAAAACACTATGGAATTTTCTAAGAAAACTAAAAATGTTTGGTTGCATTTTTGTTTCTATATCTTTGTTGTCTTTAAATTTGCTTGTGTGAGGAGGCACAGTGTTTCCACGTGTGCCTCCATCTTGGCTGGAAGTCCATCTTCCTGTTTTATGACCTGGCCCCACGCTAGTCTTTTGGGTGAGCCCCAGGCTTGGTCAGATGTCAGCTATCTTCCTCCCCTAACCTTCTGGCCTGTCCTGTGCCTCTAGCTATGAAGCCCAGGACCAAAGAGCTCTGTCTCTCAGGTATCAGTTCTTTTTTTTTTTTAATTTAAAAAAAATTTTATTTAGTTATTTTTCAAGTACATTTTTGTCTATTTCTCCCATCCCAGCCCCCCCTCCGCCCTGTTTCCCCCCTCTCTCCCATTCCCCCCCCCCAGTCCTCATCCCTGTGTCTTTCATACTTGTTCCTCAAAATCCCTCCCCATTTTTCCCCTTAAATTCCCTTCTCTCTCCCCTCTGGTCGCTGCCCACTTGTTCTCTATTTCAATGTCTTTGTTTTTATTCTGTTTGCTTGTTTGTTTTATTGTTTAGCTTCCTGTCAAAGGTGAGATCATATGGTATTTGTCCTTCAATGCCTGGCCTCTTTCACTCAGCATAATGCTTTCCAGTTCCATCCATGTTGTTGCAAAGGGTAGTAGCTCCTTCTTTCTCTCTGCTGCATAGAATTCCATTGTGTATATGTACCACAATTTTTTGATCCATTCATTTACTGATGGACATCAGGTATCAGTTCTTAATCCCACATTCGAGCCAGCACTGCTTTACTGAGACTCACATTTCTGGGAATTTTTTCAAGGCTTTTCTCCCACCGAAGCCTCAATCTGCGAAGTTAGTGTCTTGGGGTATCCAAAGCAAAACCTATGGGAACACATGTTGGCAAGGGTGCGGAACATCAGAAGCCCGTGCATTGCCAGTGGGAGTAAAAGATGGTACGGCTTCTCTGGAAAAGAGAACGGTGCTTCCCAAAAACTTAAACATAGAAGTGCATAGGGTCCAGCAGGTCCCTTTCTGGCTGTGTATTCAAAAGCATTGACAGCAGAAACGCTGGTGTTTGCACATACAAGTTTATAACAGCATTATTCACAATAGCCAAAAGGTGAAAGCAACCCAAGTGTCTATCGACATACAAATGGATTAAAAACATGTGGTACATGCATACAAAGGAATATTATTCAATTAAAAAGGAATGGAATTCTGATGCATGTTATAGGATTTCTCTTATACATCATACTTAAAATAGTCAAACCCATAGAGATATTCTGGAAACTACAAGAATGGTTACCAGGGCTGAGAGCAGGTGGGCAGGGAGTGGGGACTTAGTTTTTAATGGCACAGAATTTCACTTTGGGATGATGGAAAATTTCTAGAGGCAGATAGTGGTGGTGTTAGTACAATAATGTGAATGTGGTCAGTGCCACTGAATTAAACTGTTTAAGTGGTTATCATGGCAAGCATTATGGTGTGTACACTTTTTTCAAAAAAATTTTTTTATTCTAAAATTTTTTTAATTGAGTTATTTTTCAAATACAGTGTTTTGTCTATTTCTCCCATCCCAGCCCCCCCCATCCCGTGCTCCCCACTTCCCTCCCATCTCCACCTCCCTAGCTCTCATCCCTGCGTCCTTCACATTTGTTCCTCCAATCAAAAAATTTTAAGATGTTTTTTAAAGAAGTGGTGGCACAGGAGACCGGGACCAAGTAGGAAGGCCTGTGTGCATCTGCCCTGATGGGGCATCTTGTTTCTCCTCCTCTCAGGGTCAGGGCATGCTTTTCTCCCCAAAGATTTCTCCTGCTCACTCAGGGGAGGGAAGAGCCTGGGCTCTGGAATTAACGATTCATTTACATTCCACATTCCCAAGCTGTGCAACCGTGGCAAAGTCACTTAACCTCTTTGTAAAGTGAGAAAAATGAACTCTACTGAGTAGGGTCATTCTGAAAACCAAGTTAGCTAAAGCATCTCTACTTTCAGCCTGGGCTCTGAAAGTCAGGGAGTGTCCTCCAAGTTCAGTCCAGTGAGATAGGTGTGGGGAGCCTTTGCTTGCCAGCCCTCTTCCCAGTGTATCCGTGAAATGTGCAGAAGTAGCTGTGAGGGTGCCTGTTTGTGTTTGCCATCTCCACCAGCCTCAAAGTTCCCATGTGTGAGTGCAGTGCCTGCTTTAGCAGGGCTTCTTGAGAAAGTGGATTTACATGTGCCCCAGTCCTCCTTGTTGGTGAGGCCAAAGAGAAGGACTCTAGCCTCAGTTGACACAGACCTGCCACTCATTAAGCTCAAGAGTTCTGAAGTGCTGCTGTGTGCCAGCCTCTATATTATGTCCCAAGGAGACCAAGAGTTGATAGAGGACGAGATCACATTGCTCTGGGAAGCTGTCACCCTCTGAGGTGCCACCTCTGCCATAGCACATACACATGATTTGGTGGTGCCAGGGTCAGTGCCTGACACAGAATCAGGCCGAAGATCTCTGGGACTTGTCTACATCAGACAGGGGAAGCTAATCACAGCTGACCTGTGGGTGAGTCCCCACATCCCAGGGGAAAGTGGCGATCAGGGGAAAGCATGGCTCCCCAGGCAGTGCTTAGTTTCCTGATGTAGCAGCAACAAACCAGCATTGGCTCCATTTGTTCCCTGGAGCCAACTCCCCAGTCACCAAGCCAGCTGGGCCTTGAACCAGGTCCTGGTAGGTCCTGGGACAGTGCTGGCAGTAGAGATGCTCAGCCAGGGAGTTGCTGCCTGTAACCATGTCCCTCCCTTCCTGGTTCATGTAGTTCCACAGATGCAGGGCTTAGGAGTCACTGAAGCTGGGGTCTGTGTCTCAGACATCATAGTAGCACCTCTACTGTGGGTAGGAGAAGGGGTAAAGTCTTTGGGGGTGGAGAAAGGACAGGTTCAAACACCTGAGCTCACTCGCCACCTGGAAGTCTTCAAGTTTGCACCACAGTCTCAACATCCTCATCATCAAATCGGGTCCCTGGTTGCCCCAAAAGTTGTAGTGTTCAACAAAGTTCTCCATGTACCCACCCTGGAAGGTGTGGTGGGGGAGGAATCTAAACACACCTTTACTAGCATATTGAGAAGCCTGTGCAGCCAAAAAGTTCTCTTCGGGGATGGGCCTGACAGAGATGATATTGGTGCCCATGTAGATGCCCCTGCACTTCCAGATGATGGCCAGGTGGGACCCATCTGCGCTGACTCGCATCCAGTTTCTCTCCGTACTGGTATTGGTCTTCAAGAACAGGTGTGCATCAGCCCCAAGCAGCAGGGAAAGGGGTGGGGGGGGTCACAACAGGAGACCAGGGGCTGGGGGCTGGGTAGGGTCCAGCAAGCCAGCTTCCCAAAACTCTATTGGCCAAAAGCCCAATTTTGAGAATTTACCACACTTACCCCTTCCACCCCCCAAAGTTGACTTTCATTAAACTGTTGACAGTAATCAGTATCCATGGGAAGACTTTGGTGGCTTTTAAAGATTTCATGAAATTGTCTTTCAAAAAACCGAAAGTGGTGGAAAGGTAAAGTAGAAACCCAAAAAGGATGTCACAATGAACTCTATGAGTCAATTTCAATGGGTTTTACAGTTCCTCCAAATATGAAATCATAGAGGATGAATTTTTTGAAGTCCTAAAAGTGCTAAAACCTGACAGAGGAAAATATAAGGTAGAAAACTGTTTTAAACATCACTATGTATGCTATTTGAAAAATTGGCAAAAATGCATGCATGCCTGTATCTTTTCAATCACTAATTAATTCCTTTCATATTTAACACAGGCCTGTTTACTGTGTGTCAAGCTCTGTGATAGCTGCCAAAGATACATGTGAACAAAGACAAAAATGTCTACTGGGAAGAGACAGACAATAAATGAACAATCATATGATATGCTGGGTGTTTGCAAGGACTGTGAAGGAAGAAAGCTGGGTGAGGGGGCTACGAAGGGGGCAGGGTGGAACACAGTGGTATTTGGGTTCCAGCAGAAACTGGAAGGAAGTGGGTAGGTGACCTGTGCTGACACCTCTGAGGAGGTTCTAGATAGAGGGAAGGGCTAGTGTGAGGGCCCTGAGGCAGGAGTGGGAGGAAGGCACTGTGGCCAAGGCAGACTAGTGAGGGAAGAGGGGTAGGAGATGAGATGAGAGGGGCAGTGGGTAGAGAAGAGGGGCGGACTCTGTGGGTTGGGTAAAGAAAACTGATTTGGGAGATTTGGAGGAAAAGAAAGATGTGATCTGATTTAGTCTTCAGAGGCCCACCGGATGCTCTGTGGAAAAAGACAGGGTGGGGGTTGGGAGGTGGCAAAGGCAGAAGCAAACAGGCAAGTTAAGAGTCTATTGAAATAATTCAGCAAGAAGTGAGGGTAAAGGATGATAGTGGAGGAGGTGAGACAAGTGGTAGGTCCTGCACACGTGGCAAAGGGCAAGCCATCTGATTTCCATGGAGTGGATGTGGGTGGGAAAGACTGGATGACTGCAAGTGCTACAAGGTGAGCAACAAGGGAAATACTTTTTAAAAGAATAAAAATAACTCATAATAATTGGCAGGGCTCCCAAACGAATGCTAAACTCTGAATGCAGGAAAACAAAATAGATTTTTCTACATTGAAATATGTTGATTAAAAGATTAAACAGCAACCCTTGGCTTCGACAAGAACGTGGAGGTTGCCAGAGAGAAGGGGGTGAGGGGTGGAGGGGGCCTGATGTATGGTGATGGAAGATGGTTTCACTGTAGTGGGGGGCACACCATGGAATATACAGACCTAGTGTCATAGAAATGTAGACTGGAAACCCCTTTACCAATGCCACCTCAATATATTTAATTGTATAAAAGCCAAATGAAACAATTAATTAAGACTTTGCAGAAACCTTCACAAGAGTTTTTCACATCATCATATTACACACAGTTGCTGAAGACCTCATACATAGTTGCAAAAATTTATAAAAAACTGTCCTAAGTTTTTGTAATCAACACAAATTATTGAAGATTGGTATTATGATTATTTTCATTTTTTAAGTTAAAAAATAAAAGAATCAGGAAATTCAGTAATTTGTCCAAAGTCAGACAGGCAGAAGTTGACTTTGAACCCAGGCAATCTGGATTCAGATAGATTGCCTGTTTAAACAAAAAGGTGTGGTAGAAACTGTGTTGATAGTTAGTAAATCAGTGAAGGGTAGGGAACTGACCCAGAGACACAGAAGCCGCCTGAATGTGGACATTGGACTGATATTGGCCTAAAACCCAAGAGCTGCCCCCAGGGTAAGCACCACAAAGGGCATTAGGGTTCTGGCTCCTCACCCTGACCCTCCCCCACAGGACTCAACCCTGTGCATCCTCAGGGGCTACACTTGCCAAATCAGTGCAGCACCCCTGGTGCTCACCAGCAGCTGATGACACATTGGGCCACCCCTAACAGCTGGCCCCTGGCTGTTCTGAGGTGGCCTCTCTGGGTCAGCACATGCCACACCCAGCCCCTCCCCCAGAGGTAGTGATGCAGTGCCCAGCAGGTTTGGACGGGGCAGACACTTAACAGCTGTGTCCCAAGGCCCACCTTGTCCCTAACACACAACACAGCAAAGATGATGCACAGTCTAGAGAAATCCAAACTGTATTTCATGAAACATTAGTTCCAAGAAAATATTTACATCATGTTAAGAAAGAGAGTCTATGCTCAAGTAAGTTTTAAAAATGCTGATATAAATCAAAGTCTCTTTGGTTGAGATCTACGCAGAGACTTTAAGTTCCTCATGTGCACAATTAGTTTGTGAGAAATGAATAGTGCATAGTGTCTCCCAACGCAATTTGATTATAGGTTTCTTTTCCCAAGAATCTACCATTTTGGGTAACCTTAGGAGTCGGGACAAGCAGGCCCCTGAGCCAGCAGACTGTCTGTCTTACAGTCCTGGAGCGCCCTCTAGTCGCTGAGCCCTAGTGCTGCAGAGACCCAACAGGACTGTGTCCTGTGCTGAGTCCTGCTCCACTACCAGCACCTGACTGAGGCCTGTTCTGCTGCTGCCCAGGGCCACTCTAGTTGTCACCTGTTAGGGACCCTGTACTGACAACTGCAGGTGAAATCTGTCTGATGAGTCACTCCACCTCCTCCTGAGGGGCCCTTGTTTGCAAGTTCTGGAGTCTTCAGGAGAACAGATGGGCAGGCTCGGATCTAAAGTCACATAGGGTAGGAATGAAACTGACCAATTCCCCTACGTGCCCAGCTGTCTCCAAACACATACAGTCATGCACTTTGTCCTGCCCCTTAGTCCAGAAAATGTCTCCAGATGACAGCGCCTAGGGACCAGGGTGCCCTCCACCCATGAAAGCCGCAGGGGAATGAGGCAGGGCTGGGGGAGTCTCCCTGCTTTAGATATGAATACTGCAGTAGGCTGAATAATGGCCATGCAAAGGTATCAGGTCCTGAGTCCTGGAACCTACAACTGTTACCTCATGGAAGAAAGGTCTTTTCAGGTGTGATAAACTGAGATGGAGAGATGGGGAGATTATCTCAGTGGGTCCTAAATGCAATTACATGTGTCTTTACATAGTGAGGGGGAGGGAGAGTTCGCACACACAGGACAAGGGGTGTACAGAGGGAGGCAGAGACTGCAGTGACCCCCGCCCCCCGCTGGAAGGAAACTCTTAGAGACTAGAGACTCCCCAACAGCGCGGGGAATGGGCCCCACCGGCTCCTGGCTATGCACCCTGTGAAACTCACTTGGGACTTCGGGTCTCCATGACTGTGAGGGAACACTTGTTTGTTCTCCTAAGTCACCAAGGTTGTGACATTTTGTTACGCACCCAGAGGAAACTAATACAAGTGCCTTCATAAATGGCCTCAATTGTGCCTCTTGGCCTGAAAAAAACCTGAAGTCCTGACTTTCTGGATCTTTGCAGAGAAAAGGCTTTCTGATGGTTGAGCTAGCCTAGGATTAAGATTTAGGGCTTTATATGGCAAACAAATGTTATCATATATGTGGATGTCAATTTTTAGTTACTTAAAAAAACAATTTTATTTATAAAATTAACATATCCTCATTAAATACATCAGGGGAGGGGCGTTGCATAGGTAAAATAACGTGATTGCTTCACAAGGTTCGAGTATTTAACCCCACGTTTCCGTCTTCACCAGACTACGCAGTGGAAGCTGCTCAGTGGAGTCATCCAGTGGTTGGCAATTTCCTTAAAATGCTACCTGACTGTGGGTCCTCATGAGAGAAATATTTAATTGAGATATCATTTTCCTATTATGCTGTGTTACTAAGTTGAAGATTACAAAATTCCTGACAGTTCCAGCAGTTTCTTGATCATCTTACCATAACCCAATCTCATATAGCTGCGCTCCACCTGATCCTTTATGGGTTTTCTATTTACATAATTTTCAAGTGAAATATTGCCTAGTTTCTCCTTCAGACGCAAAGAAGTTTAACATGGATGAGTTTAAAACTGACAGTGGAAAAGGTACAGAAACTCATTCAGTTAAGAACAGTCTCAAACATAACCCAGATACTAAAGTAGAAAGCTGGACACAAAAGACAGCAGGCTAAAGACGAGTCTAACTTAAGTCTCTCAATTACTTGAATCAGGGCTCAACACCGTGGAAAGAAGGCCAGGCAAGAGTTAAAGGATCTGGGTTCTAGTCCCACCTCTGACACTGAGTCCTTACCCTCAGTTTACCCATCTATCAAAGGAGTAGGTTGGACTCGTTTTCTGTGGTTCTTCCCAACACGGCCCCTCCAAGATTCTGTGAACACTTACTTGAGTGTACCATGAAAACAGTGGTGTGTCTTCAAACAGCCTTTTCATATCCAAAGGGAAGAGGAAAACATTGTCTATTGCTGAGAGGAGGGAAAAGGCTGGGGAGGTGGAGTTTGGAGGCATCTGCATGGAATGACTGAGACCCTTCATAAAGAACACCACCGGCTGCTCAGGATAAACCTCAGCAGCCGACTCCACGGCGCAGGAGACCAGCGGGGGAGGCTCCATTCTCTCAGAGGTCTCTAGGAACACAATGCTGCGCCCCTTGCCCAGGAGGGCTCCCAGCCCCTGCTGGTACTTGTTGGAGGCCAGGCAGGAGAGCAGGCAGCTGGACTTCAGGGTGAGCCGGTAGAGGAGGCCGCAGGAAAGCAGCAGGATGGCCAACAGGAAGAGCCGGAGCTCCTTCAGCATGTCCACCTCTCCCTCCTGGCCCGCGCCTTCAAGTAAACACGGTTAATTAGGGATTGCTCTCATAAAACCAGACAAAGATAGCACACAGGAAACAATACAAGAATGCGACTTTGAAGCTTACATTTTTAAAAATCCCAAATAAAATATAATCAGATCAAGTCACATGGTATTTAAAAAATGCATTAACTAGGGTTTAAGTGGGGAATTTAAGGGTGATTCAAAACAGGAAAATATTTCATTATTAGGATAACTGTTAGTCACATGTATTATTTTATAGCTTAAAGAAGAAAAGCTGTATGATCGTTTTGATGAATCACGCTAAGAACAGGATAAAAAGCCCCATTTGGGCAGCTCAGTTGGTTAGAGCATCATCCGAATACACCAAGGTTGTGGGCACATACAAGAAGCAATCAATGAATGCATCAAAAAGTGGAACAACAAATCAATGTTTCTCTCTCTCTAAAAGTCAATAAATTAAAATTTAAATATGTAAATTAAGAGAAAAAGAACAGGATAAGATTTGACATCCACACATAATTTTTAAAAAAGCACAAGGAAACTTGCTTAAGCTGACCATGTCCACTAGGACATACAGCAATCATCATACTTAATACGAAGCATTTAAAACATCCCCATTAAGACCAGGAATGTGACACGGGTCTGTCTATTACCACTGTTTCCATTCAGCACACCGCTGCTGCGTCTAACCAAAGCAAGGAAATCAGAGAAAAGAATGCCTACTATGAATACTAGAAAGAAGAGGTAAAGGCATCAGTAGTTGTAGAAAACATGATTACCCACCTAAAAAATTCAAGATAATTTACTGAGAAACTGATAGAACTAAGGATAAAATTAACCAAGGAAGCAAACTGAAGGTTAGAGTTAAATTACGTGCCAAGACCACACAGTGAGCAGAGCCCTGCCTCCAACTTGGGTCTCTCTGTCCCCGGGTCCCCTCCCCCCTCTGGAAGTGTTAGCTCTCACTCTGACTGACTTCAGAAGAACGGAGGTCTCACTTTTTCAGTGGTCTGTTTTCGAATTCCACATGACTCTTTTAGAAAATACAAAACCAATGAATCAGAGTTTACCTTTTAGCCTGAAAATTGCAGCCCAATACCTGAGGTCTCAGCGATGACAAGTTTTTTCCGCTGTGCTTTTTGATAAATCACCACCTAATCTTCCAATTCGACAACTGGTGGAAGTAAATCATTGGCAGAAGATTAACACTACATACAAGAAGCTCCTCCCTTTAGTAAATTCCCCCAAACACAGAGACTTAAAAACAATAAGGGCTTCACACAACTTTTCAGGTGACCCACGTGCTAAATTCTGCCTATCTGTGCATGTCTCAGGAGGGTCATAGGGTGATGATTTCACCTGGAGAAGACTGACTGTATATAACCCTGGAACCAAAAGATACTGCACCTGTGCAATTTTGTTTCGGTCAAAATCATGGGCAAAGACTGGGAAAGTTCATCACCAGACAACCCTGTAACTTGGTCCAAACTGTGCAAACGCAAGGTCTGGGTGAAAAAGAAGGAAGGAAATTCATCCCCACAAATAAGCAATGGACAACCCTGTAGTCCAATGTCCTGATGACTTGGAACAAGAATGCATTCTCCAATTTCAGTTGCAGTGGCTTCAACAAGGGTCCTTTTGCCCTGAGGTCCCCCTTGTGAAGTCTCACAGGTCAGTGAGATTCATTGTCCTGCACAAGGTGGCAATGCCCACATGTCCACAGCCAGTGTCGGTCTCCTGTGGTCTGCTCCCCAGTGCCCCTGACATGAGTGTGTGGTGATCCTCTTTGAAGCCGCCCTCCCTCCAGGAGTTGTCTACCTGCAGTTCAGAGCCTTCCCCCAGCCATGAACAGGTGTCCACAGCCCCCCTGGGTGCTCCAGCATGACCAGGGAAGTCCTGTCCTGAGCAGACTTTGGATTCTGACAACCTACATCAAAGGAGGTAAAGGTCCTACATCAAAGGTCCTACATCAAAGGAGGTAAAGCTGCCCACCCACTGATGGCTTCTTGTTTTCTATGCCCCGGAGGCTTTCCAGGAATAGCTCTTTGGATCTGCACACACTCCTTTTCCATCTGGAGCTGAATTTCTTCTCTGCACCTCCTCACTTCTAGGCTCAGGGCACCTTGGCATCTTTCCAAAGTTCCCTGGCATTGGATGGACGGGTTTTTTCTTCTGGGCTGGGGGCGGGGGTGTGGATGGGTAGAGCAGAGCTCTGGCTCCTTGCTCTGGGATAACTAGAGGGCTCCGTTTGTTGAGTGACACGTTCCTAGGGCCTGCATTTCAGGTGGGTCACGAACCCGGTGCCTCCCAACTGTCTGGACAATGGCCGAAACCATTGAACAAGCAGTGAAGGCAGAGATCAGAGAAGTAGATGATGGTCTTTGTCACGTGGCTGAAAGTGAGCGTTAGCGATGCATCCCAAACACAGAAAGTAGGACTTGCCTGACTGAGAACCGAGTAGGGGGTAGGAAGGGCCCTGAGCTCGGAGTCATGCTTCCATGTGCCACAGGCTGAGGACACCAGGGCAAGTCCCAGAACTGCCCCGGCTCCTCTGCCCAGTGTGGGAAGGGCCTGACCTCTGGCTCACTGGGGGGTGGAAGGCCCTGCAAACAAAAGAAGCAACTCTCACTTTCACCACGGACAAGGAGAGAAAAGTAGAACACTGTTACTGTAGATGGCACTGGGACTTTCTGACAACAAACATGAAGTCATTATTTTCAGTTGAGTGAAATGTATTTCTCTCTGAACTTAAATAATTTGTGGGAGGTACTTTGAAGTGGGGAAATATCCTAGTCCTTATCAGACTCGAAGATGTGAGTATTAAGGTTCACTAATTCCTGCCCGCATCAGTCATTACTACGATATTTATAAAGCAGCGATTTTCTAACACTTTCATTTCTCCTGTATTTGTCAGTTGGTGGCCCACTGTAAGGGTTTCCTCCTCTTCTCCAGTATTTATCTCAGTTCTTTTAAAACCTCATCAGCACCCATAGTTTTGTCTTTTTTTGTTGTTTGCCATATTGTTTACTTGCTTCTCCTCCTCTGCTAGTCTAATCTTGTCAGAGTTTTCTCTGAGCCTTTGAAGAACCAACTTTTTGATCTGTTGACCGCCTCAGGTCTGGTTCCTCTGGAAGCAGACCATCTGTGGCTCGCAGGTAAGTCTGACCAAAGCACAAGGAGCAGAGAAGGAAAACCCATCATCAGAGTATGTTTCCCTTCTAGTAAGGATGGATTGTTGCCCTCCCCGGAATAGAAGAGATCCAATGTCATAAACATGCCAGCTGCTTATGCCCTTACAGACCATGTACCAAGGTCTCAGCCTTGATCTGTCTTGCTGACAGTTACTCACTCAGTGGTGGTGGCAGCTACTTCAGACCACCATGGTGGATCCATTTCTTCCTGGGCCCCTTTGTAAGGGTTCAAGTGGCTGAGGACAGGAGGCACTGGACAAGTGCCATCCTGGTCACCTGCTTACTCAGTGCTGCTGCTTCTGCCACACATGCTTCCCAGTGGACATTGGCGTGGGACACAAACACCCACACATGCGGGCCCACTGCAGTAGCTCCATGCACATGCCTCTCTCTCGGACATCCTTGTTTCCAGTCTCCCGGTCTTGCTCTCTCTAGGCCTTGAGCCGGCAGCCAAGCCATTTGCCACGACCTGAAAGTCTGCATATATTCTGACTTCAGGCCATTTGTCCTCCACACAAAGCAGACAACCTGTTGTACTTTAAACGCTGCCCCCAACAGGATTTTCACTTGCCACTCTTTTCCAGTGCCCTTCTGTGTAACAGCAGCCCACTCCAAGCTTACGCCACCATACCGTGCACACCTAACCGTTGCCATGTCATTTATTTCTTTTCTTCTCTGTCAAACAATTGTAGAGAAATCCTCAAGCAGCCATGGGTGTGAGCTGATGGTGAGCCATCAGTGCTAGAAAGACAGGGCCTCCCCACAAGTTCGCCCAATCTGCCTGTTCCCTTCACACCTGCTTGTACAAACGACTGTTCCAAGTGCACTACTTGGACTGCATAACAGACGGCAATTGTGCTTGCCTGAATTTATGATTTGGTGGGTCTAACAATTGCCCCAGCTTATGATGCTCCGTGATCCAACACTCAGTTTCTCCCAGGTCCAGTCCTGTGCCAGAAGTTAGCTCTTTTTTTCTTTCTTTGAATGGCAAATAGTTCTCTGTTGTAGACATCACGGTCTTGCTCCAGAACCTTAGGGGTCTGGGTGCAACTCACTTCTCAGGGCTTGCCTGCCGGAGACTCCACAGAGTGTCCTTAAAAACCACAGGTGTCTTTAGCACCGCTGGTTCTACCAGGCCGGGTGCCCAAGCTGCTGGGCTGCTTGCACTTCGGCCTGAGTCCCCTGCAGAGCTTTCTCTGCTGTGGGCCCGGCTCAGAGCCAGAGGCCTTTTGTGTCCCCTGGAGCGGATCAGGGTAGGATTCCCAAGTGCATGCATGTTGTCTCCAAAACCTGAAGCAAGCTTTGTGACTCTTTCTTAGTGGTAAGTGGCAGAAAGCATAGTAACTTGTCTTCTACTCTGGAGGGGATGTTTTGGTGTTTTCAAGACCACAGACTCCTAGAAACTTGACCAGTGTGGCAGGTCTCTGCCTCTTTGTTAGGGTTTATTTCCCACTGTCTGGTATGAAAGCACTTCTTCTGGACATCTTGCTATTTCTTAGTCTCCTGGTCCAATTAATGTGATATCTTCAATGTGATGAACCCACTGTGAAGTGTCATAATGATCAAAGCCCCTTCAGATCATATTATAAGACAGCTGAAGGTGTAACAGAACCCTAGGGCAAGATTGTAAATACGTGATGCCGTCCGTCCCAGGTGAACAAGGAGTGATTTGATTGTCCTCCCCCATGGGGCCAGATCAGAGCCGCATTCCAGGAACCATAGGCTGTGTTCACTGGTTCTATTAAAGATACTGTATGTGGTGCAGCAGCTACAAATATGGCTGCCCCGTGGTAAAGTCTGTAGTGGTCTCCACCACCTACTGCACTCCAACGGCTTTTGCAGTGATTGCACCAATGCACGGAGCGGGGCAGATGTGCCCTTGAGGTCTCTGAGAGTGGTGCCGATGGCTATCTTCTACCCAGGGTTCTGGGCACGCTGGTCTCGATGTCACCAGACCACCTGTGTACAATACCACTGCAAAGGTCTGCGTGTCCATTCTCCTTGCTCTCGTGTTCTGCTACCTTGGTAAAGGGCTGGAGGGTTTTTTCATGAGGAGGTTTGGGGGAAATACACTTGTGCAGGCTGGCCTTTCCTCTTCCAGACGAGCCGCAGGCTTGAGCGTGTCTGCCTTCTGATCCTGGGCTTTTGGTTCGTTCTGGTTTGTAAGTGAAGCACAGACTCTTGTTATTACTGGATTTTTTTGTACTTTGTTACCTAATATAACAAAATTAAAAGTTTCCTCCTAAATCTTTGTTCACTCTAGCACTAATCGCCTTCATTCAGTTTACATCTGTTTGTGTTTAGCATTTTTGAACTATTTTGGTTTTATGTTAATCCTACAAATTAGACATTACTCATTATTCTTTTACAGAATTGACGCTTGTTTAGCTTTACTTATATTGTTTCCCAATTTCATTGCTCACCATTCCTTCCAGCATATCAGACCTCCCTTATCAGATTACTTTTCTTCTTCCTAAAGTGTTTCCTTTGGACATTTTTTTCTTTTTGTGTGGATCTATGGACAATGAGTTATTACCATTTTTATTTGTCTGACAATATCTTCACCATCATTCTTTTAATTTTCTTTTCACAAACTTTACATCGAATTATAGCATATACCCAGTAAAGTTCACAATCAAGCACACAGCTGGATAGGTGGTCGCCAAGTGCACACAGCCAATCAGCTCCCACAAGCCTCTCTCCTGCTCTTCTGCTATCACACAGGCCGAAGTTGGCTGCTGTTCTCCCTTCTGCCGCCACAGAGTCGTTTTCTTTGTGCTTCAATTTTATACACACGGAATCATACATCATGTATGAGGCGGTGGTGGAAGAGGTGGAGAGGAGAAGGGGGAGGGGGAGGAAGGTAGGTGGAGGAGGAAGTAGAGGAGGATGAGGAGGAGGTGGGGGTGAAGGAGGAAGAATCGAAGGAGGTGGAGGAAGAGGAGGCGGCAGAGGAGGGGGAGGGGCAGAGGTGGCGCAGGCCGAGGGGGTGGCCCTGGGTCCCACACTGCTTTTCTACCATTCTGACACAACCTGACGGATTTCTCTTTGCACACTTGTATTCCTGTCAACACCTCAGAGTTAGATATTATCTTTACTTTGTGGATGTTAAAAACAAAGCTAAGGGAAGAAAACCAAAGCTAAGAGAAGTGAAGTTATTTTTTTCACATATTAAGTGGCACAGCTGGGATTTGAAGCCATGATTCCTATATGATGCTTTTTTCTTTGATTTTTGAATGAAACTCTAATAATATTTCTTCTATAGTAAATGTTATGCTTATTGATTCTTTCGTAACTTCAGAGAAGTTCCCTATGCCTATTGTTTTTCAAAGACATTCATTCTCTCTCAAAATTGGTTGAACCAGCTGCATTGAAGACATGTTGCCAGCAGATGGCGACCCGGAGCCAGTAACTGGGGACAGGAATCAGGGCTTTCCCAGGAGGTCGTCTGTGTCCTTACCTGGGTGGGTGTCTGCCTTCACCGTGTGATTTCTGGGCTTCTGTATTCGCAACCCCCACTATCTGGAGGCTCACTCTGGTTTCCTAAGGCTCTCAGGACAAAGTCCTCATGCTTTAGACCCTTCTGGTCTGGCGCGTGTTTGAGTGCCTGCTTCCTTTGCCTTCTGCCTCACTCCCAGCCCCTTCACCTTCCCAAATAGCTTAATGTTCTCCATGTACTGCACTGTCCCACATTCCATGACTTTGTCCCTCTGGTCACTCTGACGACCCACTCTAGGGGACTCCTTCTCCCTCCCCCATCTGGCTAATGCCTTATTCTTTGGGACTCAACTCAAAGATCAATCACCTACAGAGGCCCATTCTGCCCATCCCCTCTCCCTGAACGTGCCCACGCTGGTGGGGCCAGTTCTGTGCATACATCAGTCACAGCACCGGTGGTCTTGGATCCTACCTACTCTTTTTTGCTTGGCTGCTTCTCCCCAGACAGTCCCTTTGATTGTAGGCACTAAGTCCCCATCAGGTTACTCCTAGTGCCAGGCATGGAGGAGGTGTTGAAAAACATCTTTGAGTGAGTGAATGAATGAGCCAATGAGTATTTACAGAGACGGCTATTGGCCTCCTCTGGGGAAATTCTGCCCAAGGGCCTCCGTGGAGCCCAGCGGCTAGTCTGGCATGGGCAGGAATCACAGGGAAGGTGGCTCTTCCTGCCCTGCAGGTAGGGTATTTGTGTTTTCTGTTTGGGCCATTTCTTACATCATCTCAACAGCCTCTTTGAACCTTGTTAAATACCTCCAGGGAAGGGTGCATTTTCTCAAGATGTAAAAAAGAGTAATTTAAATAAGTGGGAAGGAAAATGCATTTTAATTGCATTATTATACTGATTTATGTCTCCTGCCCCCCTTGAAAAAGTGCTTTTTCACAGTGTGGAAGCACATTAGGGTTGGGAATTGAGACTGATTGTTTCAGAGAGCTGCTGAGAGGCAATGGGCTTTGTTTCCACAGCTCTCAAAGCAGGTGGGTAAACAGGTCTGTTTTCTGCTCTCTGCAAGGCCAGATAGAGTTTCATGAGCTCAGGGACCACAGCCACAATGTCGGTGTGCCCATCCCCTCCCCCCAAACATGCCCGGGCTTGTGGGGCTTCTTCTGTGCATACATCTGTCACAGCACTGGTGGTCTTGGGTCCTATCTACTCTTTTTTGCTTGGCTGCTTCCCCCCTGGACAGTCTGTTTGATGTTAGGCACTTAGTCCATTCATCAGGTTATTCCTAGTGCTGTGACAGGGTGCAGCTTAGAGGGGGCCCCAGACAAGGATTTGGAATGGGGTCCAGAACTCGGTGCATCCAGGAAATATTAGAAAAATATATGGGATGCCCTCCCCCCACAGGTGTGAGTTGGGGGAAGGGACACATGGAGCAGGAACATGCACAGCTGTTTTGTATAGCAATGGCTTTGCAGCTAACCTCTGGCATGGTTATTTAACATATCTATAACCTTTAACTGGTTGCATAGATGATATGTTAAATAACTGTGGCCATGCTTTGAGCCAGGGGGATGGAAGTGACTTCCACCCAAGATGTAACTGGGGGGCAGCTCCCCCTGGTTACAGCGACTGCATGAGAGCACGGAGAAGATTGGCTCTGTGCCATAGGGCCACACCTGCCCAGACTTACGATGGCAGCCCAGCAAACCTGGAGTAATACAGGAATGTTGGCAGGGGTAACTAATTGTAGGAGGAGTCGGAAATGGGGCTGTAGAGGAAGATTAGCACTGGGATTTAAACCCAGGTGTGGCAGCCATGACAGAGAATCGCCATGACAGAGAATCGCCATGCAGCTTTAGGAGAGAACCACATGGCTTTGGTGAGAGAGAATCACATGGCTTTAGCAGAGTGAGGACCCCTGCAGCTTTGATGAGAGTGAGGACCACATGGCTTTGGGTTGCTCCCTTTTGCCACGTGGCTTAGAAAGCAGCAGAGACTTTGCCTGGAAGAAAAGGAGTGAAAGGACTCTTGCTGGTAGGCCATGAGAAGGTACCACATGGCTTTGGATTAGCTGGAGATCCTGGCGGCAACACAGCCGATGGTGCTGGGAGCCTGAATCATGGACTTCTGCTTCTTTTCCTGAGAAACAGCACCCCAAAGTAGGGCAGGGGGAGAAGGAAGGACTGTGTGCATGTGTGGGTGTCCTAAAGGACTTTAATATTTTAATGAAGACATGGGGTCACTACTTTATGTCTGTATAGCTTTAAATAAACATTTCCTTTCCTCTTCACAAATCTCTGGTATTGAGAGATGTCTTTCCTCTGGTGGCAGACATAGCGAACCTAGTGGGGGGTCCTTTCAGTAAGAATATATCGTATCCCCCCTTTGGCCCTGTTCTGTGACAGTGCCAAACGTGGAGGAGGTACAGAAAAACAGTGCCTGACACATAGTGGGTGCTCAGGAAGAATCTATTCCACACGTACATGAATGAATAACAGAGAGAGGTAGGGCTGGATGCAAGACTGAGCAGGGTCTAAGATGGTAGAGTCTCTTCCACAATAACATCCTGTGCCATCTAATTGTAGGGAGGGGAGGAAAGGACAGAGCATCTGCTGGACTCTCCTGGGGTGCTAAGTGTGGGGTGGCCACTGGACACATTTTCTTGCTCAGTCTTCATAACTACCCTGTGAGTAAGTCCAGTTTGCACATCAGCAAGTTGGAGCTCAGACAAACTCAGTAACTCGCCCAAGTTCTCGATGTGCAGAGGACCAGGATCAGTGTGAGGAATGGATTCCAGCATTCCGGTTTTTTCCTACTCTCCTGTCGGGCTCTTTTAAACAATAACTGCTCCACATTGAACAGCTACTATGTGCAGGCACTAAACTAGGCACTAAACTCTCCAAATCATCTCAGTATCTGGCACACAGAGTGTGTCAGGTGAATGGAAGTAATTACTGTTACTAAGGATCCTCACAATATCCTTGCAGGGGTGTCCAGCCTGCAGCCCACTGGTGGCATGTTGCCCAGGACTGCTATGAATGCGGCCCAACACAAAATTATAAATTTACTTACAACATTATGAGATTTTTGTGTGTGTGATTATGTGTCTCAATGTATTTAATGTGTGTCCCAGAGACGCCAAAAGGTTGGGCGCCCCTGGTAGAAGGAGGTACTGTTAATTTTCACAGTGTAAGCCAGTGCTTGCTTGACTTTACTAAAACACAGGTTCTGGTTCAGCAGTGCTGAGCATGGCCTGCATTCCGTGCATCTGACAAGCCTGATCGTGCTGGTCGCACACTGAGCCGGGAATGTAGATAACAGAACTGAGGCTCAGAAGGAGGAACTAACTTGCTTTGGACACCCAGCTGGATGCAGGAGAAAGTTCTCATGTTCTTCTGCATCTTAGCTTCTGAGACAGGTGCCTGCAGCCCCGAGGGTGCGCCTTCAGGGCAGTCTGCATGGTCGGCCCAGTTCTCAGGCAGGTCTGGACTTCTGCAGAACTGCTTCTCTGTTTCTGTCTGGTTGTTGTCTTTTATTCTGTGGCTTTTTTTTGTTTTCTTTCTGTTAACAGCTTCATCTAGACATAAATCACATAGCGTATCATTTGTAGTGTATGAGCCAATAGCTTTTAGAGCAATCACAGAGCTATTCAGCCACCACTTCCATCAATGTTAGAGCACTTCACCACCCTGAAAAGAAACCTTGAACCCTGAAGGCGTTCCCTTCCAACACCTCTAGCTCTGGCACAGTATTACCAATATTATACTTTCTATCTTTACTGATTACACATTCTGAGCACTTCATATAAATGGAATCATATAACATGTGGCCTTCTGAGACTGCTTCTCATGCTCAGCATCGAGTTTTCAAGGTTCACCCATGTTCTAGCATTGGTGCTTCCTTCTTTCTAATGGTTGGATAATATCCCATTATATAAGCATATCGAATTTATCTATTCATCTGTTAATGGAAATTTGGTTTGTTTTCATTTTTTAGCTATTATGAGTAGTGCTACTTGAGTATTTGCATTCAAGTTTTCATGTGGACATATGTTTTCTTTCTCTTGGGCATAATGCAAATAAGAGTGGAATTTCTGTGTCAAATGATAATTCAATGTTTAACTTTTTGACCAACTGCCACATGGTTTTCCAAAGTGGCCATACCATTTACATCCCCTCCAGCAACTAGTTCTGATTTGTGTGCATCATTGTCAACACTTGCTGTTATGATTTTTGGATTTTAATCATCGTAGTGGGTATGAAGTGAACATTACAGTATCTCAATTATTGGAGCACAAACATGACTTTTTATAGTAGCTGCCCTCCAGCTGTACTAGGTGGACCTTCCCTTCTTTCCAGATGATGGTGCCTGTCCCCTCATCAACATGTGAACTAGATTATACAAATTTTCAGCTACTTGTAGATGTTAGTAGTATCTTATTCCAGAATTACAGACTCAATTGTGTTCACTTTAAAAATGCAGATTCATGTCTGATTTTAAATTCTCTCTCCCTTCCAGAGCTATGTCTCTAGATGTTTTTGGAGGGGGAAATGAGTAAATGGCTGTGTCATCAGCCATGGTATTGAGGCAGGATAGTAAGGAACTAGGAAAATCCCTTGGCAAGTAGAATGGGGACACTGAGACAGACAGCTGATTCAACTGGCCTCACCCAGCACCATAACCCATCTGCCTCCTTCTGCTTTGCACAACTACTTCCTTCAGCATTAAGCCCTCAGGACAATGAGGTTCTGATCAGCATCAAATAACCTTAGGAACAAAGCCTTGGGTGAAAGACAGAGTTTTGATCAAACTAGAGATAAAATCTAGGCCTCAGTGTGTTTCAGCTCCAGGTCCAGAAAAGCAGAAAAATGAGGTGAAGCGATGCCATGGCTGCCATCAGGACCAGAGGCGATGACTCTACGCCCTAGCCCTAAAAGCCTTCCCCACCAGCCCAGAGACCCCCACCCCGCCCTGGCAGCCCACCTCTCTGCACCTTTGGTCACTCCTAATGGAGTCTCCTTCCTCGGTTTTGAAGGGTTCAGAGCAGGCCTTCCCAAGATGTGCTCCTTTGGCATGTGGATTATTTTGAGCTGAAAGCAACCAAGACCTGTGCACCCAAGATAAACTTTTACCTCTCCCTTAAAGATTTTAAACTGGTGGCCTTGCCTATAATAAGAGCAATTACCAGAAATAACTTTTTATGACCTATCTACAGCACAGAGAAAACCTATAATTACTGAACATCTGCTCTTCTTGTTAAACTGTGAATGACCTTCTTCCCCTCTGATGTCATATAGACCTCATTTTCCTTTCCTGTCTTGGAACCTCTCCTGTGTGGGGTTCTCATGTATGTGTGTGAGGGTCCCCATATACATATGTGTGTCATTAAATTTGGTTATTCCTCCTGTTAATTTGGCTCATGTAGATTTAATTACTAGACCAACTGAAAGAACCTAGAAGGGTAAAATTCTTTCCCCCTTCCTGGCCCCCAGTAGTCTCAGTGGAGGAGATGAACTCAAAAGCTGGGGAGAGATTAGCCTCTCTCTGTGGTTACTGTATGTGTCCAAAAGCTTAGGATGTCACATGTCTCATTCGTTTCTCTTCTTCCACTAATTGGGGGTGGGTGGGAGTGGCAAGGGTGAAGTGAGGAGTGGGGGTAACCCCAGAACCCTGGAGCTCCAGGACCTGTGTGGAGTTCTGTCCCTACTCCCGGGGACTTGCTGAACTGAGAACATGGGGAAGTTTATTGCCTTTCCCTCTCAGTTTTGGACCCCAATGGTGAAACCCAGAGACAGGAAAGAATCTCACCCTGACTCATTACTTCCCATACTGTGAGCCAGGGAGGGGGCCCCTCCAATGCACTTGGGTGGGGTGAGAAAGAGCTGCTATTAAGGAAACTCAGGCAGGGCAAGCGAAGCAAGCAGTGACCTTGATGGATGTAAATTTGAATGACGTTCAAATGAAAATGCATGGAAAGCATTTCTGAGTTGGGGGTCGTGAGTGCCGGAACAGGCACAGCATGTAGATGCAGGTGATTGGGATAGTCCTCCAGCTCAGCCCCACCACCCTGGTCTCGCACCTTCTCAGCGCCTGCGCACCCAGCCTGGGCGGGACCACTTTGGCTTGGCTGTTTCCTGTGCCGTTTCTCAGGTATGAGCACGGTAGCCAAGAGCACTGCAACTGCTTTCATGCTGTCTGCCTTCAACCCCCTGCTCTTTCCTCACCAGCTGTGGGACCTAGATTTGCTGAGCATTTCTGAGCTCTGTGGTTCTAGTCCTCATCTGTAAAAATGCAAATATTCATACTTGCCTGCCCCATGGGCTTGTGGGGAATGAAGAAAGATAATGCATGTGAGTAATAACAAAATACCATAGACTGGGTGGCTTGTAAATGACAGAAAAATTTTTTTCACAATTCTGGTACTAAAAACCCAAAGTCAGGGTGCCAGCAGATTTGGTGTCTGGTGCAGGCCTGCTTACTTGTTCATAGATGGCTGCCTTCTCACTGAGTCCTCACATGGTAGAAGTGGGGTAGGACCTCTCTTGGATGTCTTTGATAAAGGCACAATCCTACTTATGAGGGCTCTACCCTCATGGTGTAGTGAGCCCCAAGGGCCCCAACTCCTAATAACATTATATTGTGGGCCAGAATTTAATATCTGAAACAATGTTCAGTAGCAGTATACCTTATTTGGACTTTAAACAAGTTGTGTTTAATACTTCCGCCACTGACTTCACCATAATTTTCTCTCAATGAATAATTTAATACACACATTTAAATCACTGCCTTCTCTAATTGCAGAATAAAAACTTATTTCCTGGTGTAGAGGAAGCCGGTCAGCAGTGGGGAGAGAGGCTGTGTGGAGAGGTGTGCTGGGTACCCTAGAAGCTTCTTCTTGCCCTTGCTACCTGCCTCCCTCGCCCACCAGCCCACAGAGCCGGCCTTCCGCCCAGGACCTCTGCCCAGTCACACCGACCACACCAGATGGGGTGGAGATGCCTCAGGAGGTCTCAGGCTTGAAGATGTCTGGTCTAGAGCTATATTATAAAATTCAAATGTAGCTGGATTCAGGCAGTATAAGAGTACCAAGAAGGAAAACTTTAAAAAGCTCTGCATTGGGTTTAGCTCTTACAACTAGTGGAAGTACTTTGAATTTTGTTTAAATTTATTATGAACTTATTCAGAAGGAAAATCACAAATTACAATTGCCTACTGCAGAATGAAGACCCCTGGAATTTTATGGTTTGAAAACCCAGAGAGGTAGGAAAAGAATTTTTAAATGTTCATTTGAGTTAACATCTCAACATCTCGATTTATGGTGTCATAAATGCAATGAATGGATTAGGAGTATCTCCTACTTTTCCCATGTTTTATGGCATTCTACAACTTTCTTAAACAAGTATCACACTTAAACATCTATACAAGTAACTGGCTGTCATTTGGATGAGTAAAGGTAAGCTGCAAAACACACAAAAAGGAATCCGACACCTAACTCCAGAGCCGAGTGTGGTTACTTCTTGCCTCATGGAGGACCTTCACCTCCTTTAATCAACCAACTAACCAAAACCTCTTTGTTCAGTTAAAAAATCTGAATATCTAAGCCCTAGCTGGTGTGGCTCAGTGGACTGAGTGCCAGCCTTTGAAGCAAAGGGTTGCAGGTTTGATTCCCAGTCAGGGCACATGCCTGGGTTGCAGGCCAGGTCCCCAGTAGGGGGCTCATGAAAGGCAACCACACATTGATGTTTCTCTCCCTCTATTTCTCTCTCTCTTCCCCTGTCTCTAAAAATAAATAAATAAATAAAATCTTTTTAAAAGTCTTAATTATTTTACACACAGCCTCTTATTTCAAAAGTGACTCTGCATCCTAAGAAACGGTTCCATAGTTTCCTCTTAATTAGATACAACTTTCTTATTAGAGGGAAAGAGAAATTCTCATTGGATCATCGTTTTCCTAGTTTCCCCCCTGCAGGCTCTCATGTGTCCCGCCCTCTCTTCTGGAATCTGGGAGAGGCAGCGGGTCCAGCTATCAGGGCCCTGGCCGCTTTTCAGCTAAGGGCTGGAGTCTCGGATGCCTCAGTGACCACACGGAGAGTGCCTCCTCCAGCCCCATTGCTTGGTGGCATATCCAGTGCCCACCTGCCTATCCTCTTTATTCTATGAGAGGGGAGGGAGGGAGTTTATCTATTAGGCTGCAGTCAGTTGCCTGGGACCTGGTCTTCCCTCCACCCTCCCTTCTATCAGCTTCTTGCAATGTCTGGCTCTGTCCCTATTCTTACCTGCTTTTGTTTCTCTGCACCTTGAAATGATTGGTTTGATTCTGCTTCTCCTCTGCCTCACTATCATGTCTGCTAATTATCTCCGTAGCTACATCCCTTTACCATGATATATTGAATTATAAGTGTCCATCCTGGAAGGAGACAGATCCCCCAAATGGACAATATTCATAATCATGAATTTCATGTCTGGCACACACACATGTTCATTCTTTGTCTACATAAACACACACATATAATCTTAAACACATAATAATATAAATATATGAGAAAATATAAGCATAATTACTTTTTGTATCTTTTTTAATTTCTTTCATTTTTAGTAGTTAAACAATTTTTTTCAAGTTGGATTTAAAGTGGTAAACTCAGTTCTTACTTGTTTGAAATACCCTCTCAGTGAAATACTGGCCTGAGTATAGTGTCATAAGTTGACAGTTGTATTCTTTCCGCATTTTGAAGATATGGCTACATAGTCTTCTTACCCTTGTTGATGCTACTGTTGATGTTGTACCAGTTAAATTATTATTATTTTGTAGGAAATCTGTAGTGTGAAGTCTATGCCAGTAACAATAATAACAAAAATAATTATTATTTTGTTGGAATTTTGTCCTTTATATCTAGCTATTTGTAAGATTTTCTTTATATCTTGGGTGTTCTGCAATTTGCTATGACATGTCTAGGTTTAGGTTTATTTAGATTTATTTTCTTTATACTTTTTATGGTTCTTAAATCTAAGAGGTCATGTCTTTATCAATTCTGGAAAACTCCCAGCCATTATTTCTTATACTTTCTTCAAATATTATCTCCTTCATTCACTTGATCTTCTCCTTCTGGAAATCATAGTAAATGTAGGTGGACATTGTCATAATATCTTTGGCTCACTTAGATGCACTTTCTTATTTTTACATCTTTTTATCTGCATATGCTGAATCTGTGGAATTTCCTCAAGGTTGACTCAGCTCATTACTTCTCTCTTCTGCTTTGTCTGGTATTATTTTGCTAAACTCTGTCTCCAGTTTTTTAAACATCATTTTAAAGCTTGAATTTTTAAAAAAGCTTTATTGAGATATAGTTTACATACCACACAATTTACCAATTAAAAGTGTACAATCATGTGGTTTATAGTATAAATGGCTGAATTTTTACTGCCCAGGATTCCATTGGTTTATTTAAAAATTTGGCCTGCTGTTTTTCTTTCATAGTACCTTATTCTTTTCTTATGATCCCAATTTCTTTATTTTAAACACACTTATTTTTAATCTCTATTATGTCATCCTGCCATCTGAAGCGCTTGTGTATCTGAGACTCTTTCCCCCCCTTTTAGCTGTGTATGTTTGCTCACTGTCACTCAAGGTGGGTTCGTACCTCATTTGCTATTTAATTTTGAGCTTATCTTCAGTGGGCATTTATCTGTTGGACGCACCCCCTGTGTGGAATGTAATTGTGTCTTTCTGCAATGCTTTTTATCCCCTCTGTTAGGGCCCCAAGGGATGTTACAAATTTCGTTGGTAATCCATCAGCTTGGAGGGTTTCTGGATTATACTGATTGTGTAAATCTTAACTTTAAAGCAATGTGCAGTATGGGGATGTGATTATAAATTCATAGGAGAGGATTTTTATTCCCACCCAGACCTCAGGTAGAGGCAGACAGGGCCCTCCCTTTCCCCTGTACTTACGAGTAGATTTTTTCCTAGTCTGCTCTATCCCCAAGAGTCTAGTCCTTTGATGGTCCTGGCTCCACATGAGCATCTAAGCTTCATTTCCTTACTTTGCTTAGGCTGATGGTCTCATCTCATAGTGTCCTCAGATGACCATTAAAACCCAAGCCCTGCATATGTCCCATGGAAGACATACATAAGAGTGTCCGTAGCAGCTTTATTCATAACAGTTCCAAATTGGAAACAACCCAAATGACCATCAACATTGGAAGTGATAAATAGTGGTATAGTTCTACAATGAAATACTACACAGCAATGAAAAAGAACAAATGGCTGATATATGCAATAGCAGGGATGAATATCACAGACAAGCTATCAAGTAACAGAAGCCAGATGTAAAAGGATAGCCAAATGTATGATTCCATCCTTCTAGAATTCCAGAACAGGCACAACTGACCTTTGCTGATGAGTCAGATCATGGTTACACTGGAGGGTGAGCGTTACTGAGGAGGGGCATGAGGGGCCTGTGGGGGAGATACTCTGCATCTGGATCTGGGTGGAAGTTCCATGGTTGTCCACATATGTAAACATTTGTTAAGCTCTACATTTAAGGATTGTACACTTTACTATATGCTAATTATACCTCAATAAAAGTAAACAAACAAACAAAAACTAAGCCCCTCAAAGCAACCCTAAGGTAGCTAACATGTTTGCCTCTTTGGTTTTGAGTTCCTCTGTTTCTGGGCCATGGCGATGTCCCTTTCATTTTTTTGTGAGATCAGCTGAGAATGCAAGAGAATCCTTGAGGTCTGTTTCCCAGCATTCCTGCTGTGTCTCTGAAGATGGCCCCAGAGTGCACTATGTTGCAGACCTGAAAGCCTTTGGTCTCCTGCCTCAATCCACTTGTGCGTGCGTGAGGCAGCTGCATTCAGTGGAGCATAGTGTATTTTTGTCACAGTGTTTTCTTTATCTACGTGTTCACACCAAATAACTCTGGGGCAGATTTATGTTCAGGAAGAGCCCCTGATGTGGGTCCTTTTAGTTATGTAAGTGTAAGTCCGCCACATGGTGAAAGGGCCCAGTAGGGCCTGATGTGGCCTGTTGGAGCTGAGCCCCATCAATACTTCTTGCATTTAGAGCTGATCTGTATTCAGAGAAAAGGCACGCCAATTTGCACAGGGGCCAGGGAGTCTTCTGTGGGGAAGGCACTGAGATTCTGGTCACTACCATTAAGAGGTTCAGCTGTACTAGACCTTCTCTGATGGATTGGGATGATCTAATCTGAGGTCTTCCGGTAAGAACAGTGACATCCTCTGCGGAGTCTGGACTGGTGACCCAGGCTCAAACGAAGGGTCTGAGGTATCACAGAGGAGCCACTTCTGACATAAAGTATGGCTGAGGGGAGCAACCCTTCACGACGCAGCCACCCTTCCATTAGAGCTGTAAGGGAGGTGCACTGCGCATGCGTCAGTGTTACGTACAGACTTCGTTGAGCTCAGCTGCTCCTACAAATCGTGCAGGGAACGGGCATGATAACACAGCATCACCTCTGCTGAGGACAGGGCTCGACCGACTGTGTGAAACCAGCTGTTCGCAGCAGCCCTGCCAGGCAGCAACACACTCAGTGACAAGCAAAAACTGGGGCTTCTTGGTAGACAGGTCAGACATTCCAGTGCTCACTCCACCTGGCTTTCAGAAGTAGAACTGAAGCCCTCGGGTTGAATAAACTCTGGCGATGTGGTAGACTCAGAGGCATGCATAACTAAAAGCAACTCATAACTTGCTTTACTGTGCTATACAGGGTGAAAAGTGAACTCAACTTCCCAGGTCCCTCACAGCTAGGAGTGATCATGCAATGTAGCTGTAGCCAATGGGATGTAGGCAGAATTTCCATTCCAAGTGACAAGACTAAATCTCTTTGCCCTTTGTTCTTCCCTCTTCTTGCCTGGAGCGAAAGCAGATTTTCTGTGACCACAAGAATGGATCACAGACCAAGGATGCTGAGTCAGAAGCCTGGATCTCTGAGCACAACCCTGAGCAGTGTTCCAGCCCTGGACTGCCAAACTTTAAATTTTTTATTATGGGAGTGAAATATACTCTCTTTGTGTAAGGCACTATAGGTTCAATCTTCTGTTGCTTGCAGTGGAACCCATTCATCTTTTAAAAAATTACTTTAAAATTATTTTGACATATAATACAATATTAGTTTCTGGTGTACAACATGGTGATGAGACATTTACGTATCTTACACAGTGATCAGCGTGGTAAGTCCGGTAGCTGTCTGTCACCACAGAATGGTATTATTGACTCTGCTCTCTGCACTGTGCACTACGTCCCATTCCCATGGCTTACCTGGCTTCTTTTATAACTAGCCGTTTGTACTTCTTATTCCCCTTTACCTTTTTCACCCGTCCTCCCACCCACTTTCATCTGGCAACCCATCAATTTATTCTCTGTGTCTGTGAGTTTGTTTCTGTTCTGTTTTGCTTGTTTGTTTGTTTTATTTCTTAGATGCTCTGGGTTCCACTCTTAAGTGCTGCAAGGGAGGGGCCAAAGAGGGCCCACACTGCATTGCTTAATAACAAGGGCTTGCAGCTGCTCGAGTGATTAACTGGGAAAAATGAAGGAAACGTGTCGTTGTTTGTAACCTCAGCCAGTGGCTCGGACCAAGCAGTTTTAGGCATTACCTCATCATTCTGAAAGCAGCACTGTGACCGAAGCAGGGCAGGCGCGATCCACACTTGATGCCCTTGGGGACTAAGGCTCAGAGACATTCCATGAGGGATTCCCTAATTATAACAGTAATGCAGGTTCATTGTACAAACAATGGGAAACAGAAAAATCTAAAGAAGAAATTACTTGAATTCCTTCCTGTGGAACATTTTAATGCATTTCATCACGGTCTTTTTCCTTTGTGCAAGCACAGAGCCATGCACACACTTTTTGACTTTTTGTTTTTTCTTAAGTGGTTTTTCAAAGGCCACGCAGAGTGCCACTGTGGAAACAAGGATTATGGTGTGCAGGACTGAGGCCAACAGTCCTGTTTAATAGATAGGCTGCGGTGTAGCTTTTGCTGTTTTAAAAAAATATTTCATTTATTTATTTTTAGAGACAGGGAAAAGGAGGGAGAAAGAGAGGGAGAGAAACATCAGTTGGTTGTCTCTTGCATGTCCCCTAACTGGGGACCGAACCTGCAACCCGGGTATGTGCCTTGACTGGGAATTGAATTGGTGATCTTTTAGCTTTGAGGGACAACTCCCATCCCACTGAGCCACACTGGCCCATGGCTTGCTTTTAGTTTTTAAAGAATGAGAAGAGAGAGGATCCAGAGAAGGCCATGAAGGGCCATTGAAGGATTGCAGAGAGTGAAGTGCTGCCCTCTCTCCGGGCCTCTTCGTTTCTCAGAATTTTCCATGTGGTGAGGAGTCCTTCCTGAAGCACGCTGACCTCTGCGTGAGGACTGTCTTGTTCTTCGGGATGAGCCAGTGGTCGAGGTCTCCTGACAGGCCTCAGAGGAATGGTAAGCGGTCAGAGTGAGGTCACCTGTGCCCCTTCCTGCTGGCCGGAGCCCCAGAAGTCTTCTAGGAGAAGGAAGGACAAGGGAAGAAAGGGATGGCAGGAGAAGAGAAAAGGAGGCAGGAGAGAAAGGAATAAGAATGGAAAAGGCAGAAAGCTGGAAAGCTCTGGCCGGTGGGTTTCTTTCAGCCCCACATCCCTCCCTGCTCTGCTGGTCTGTGTTTTTGCTTGAACAGGGTGTTAGTGAAACGCAGCAATCAAATTCTGCTTCTGCTTTGTACTGGTCGTGACATTGGCAAGTTCTTTAAATTTCTTGAGACTCTGGGGCAGGGTGGTGGTAACAACCTGACACTTCACCCTCCCTGGGGCTGGGTAGGGGTGACTGATGGGAAACGTTACAGTGTGCCTTTGCTATACTCAGAATATGGTAGAGTGGTCTCTGTTTGCCTAGTTCTCCACCCAGAGCTGATTCTGTCTTCTCACATGATTGGCATAATTCAGCTGGGGGAGAGAGATGCATTTGTCTACTGCTGTCATTATGCACATGGCTGGTGGAGGAGAGGAGAAACACCAGCACCGCACATCCCCTCCCAGTTCCTGCTGCCAGAAGGAAGGGCCCGAGACATGGGACTGATGAGCAGGCACGGATCAGTAGCTGGGCCCCAGTAACTCTCAACCAGCCTCTTGGACATCACCATGACTGTCTCTCTCTCTCTTCATTTCCTGTTATTGCTCCTTTTGACTCCTTTTTGTATTTATGCTTCATTTTCTTCCTGCAAAGTGACTTTCTTCATTTTTCTAAAATATGGCAGTCAGCACCTCCAGAGAGTGATGTGTTACAGCTTCTGGGACAAGAGAAAGGATGACTTCAGTGCTTCTCTGGTCTAAATTTCAAAGTCCCCAGGGAACAGTCTCACTGGATGAACATTCATTAGATGGACACACTTTGACCAATCACTGGGGGTCAGGTAAGAACTCTGCAGCCTCCCACACCTCTAGGATCCATGTGCATGGATAAGGGGGTGGGCATTTAGAATAAGGGGAGCAAGTTGGCATGAGGGAAAGGCTGGAGCCTCCAGTAAAAGGTGGGCAGTGAGAAGGCCCCAGAAGCACCTGAACAGAGAATATGATGAGCAGGGATATCTTGAGCCAGTTTTAGGTAAATATCAGTGGGTTGGGGACTTCAGCTAGCATTTGTGTTAGTGTGAAAAATGGAGTAGACGCTATATCACAAATAAGAATTGATGTAATCCACAGAGTTTAGTGTTCAATAAACATGCTGAAGTAATTGTTCCTGTCTCCCTTACCCATCTCATTCCCAGTGTTAAGGGACTTGACTTTGAATGCTTCCTAGGATTTACTTTTATGTGGAAGAAAATATATTTCGAAGAATAGGATTTTGAAAGTAGACAAACCTAGATTTTCATCCATTTTGGCTCTAACTATCTGAGTAGATTCTGCGATTTACTTAAGGTCTCAGACACCAGCCTCTGCATCTTCATTATGGGGTGGATGATGGCCACCTCCCAGTGGGCATGTAATGGGCGAGGGGAGGCATATAAAGCACCCAGTGCCTGCTGCACACCTTGGTGTCCACTCAGCAATGGTTTTGCCCCCTCCTGTGTTTCTTTTTCATTTCCTCTACAAGCTTTTGAGGGCAGAAATCATGTTTAATAATAATGTTTTATCTTTCTGAGGTACTTTGTATTTGCAGTTTTTTTGAAGCCCGTATTTTTCACTTGATTCTCATAAGAATGATCTTGTGAGACAGGTTGAACAGAGTCTTATTTCTCTCACTTTAAGGAGGAGCTGACTGAGGTGTGCTTAGCATAGAGCCTGGCATGTATCAGATGCTTTATGTTGGTCAAGTGAATACTGAGTGAGATCCTCATTTGTAGGCACTGAGTGACTCATTGTAGAATCCATCCATCCATTCGTGTGTTCATTTAGCAAATATTTATTGAGCACCTGCTATGTGCCTGTGAACAACAAAATTCCTTGCCCTCATGGTGCTCATCTTGCTGGAAAATGAATGAATAGATTAATGACCCAATGAATTGAGAGGATAAGGAGAAGGAGCTGCTTGGATGCCCATCACTACAGATTGAACATTTGTGTTCTTCCCTTCAATTCCTATACTGAAACCTAATGCCCAATTTGGTAGTTTAGGAGGTGAGACCTCTGGGAAGGAGCCTTCCTGAATGGGATTTATGCCCTCGTAAAAGAGACTCCAGGGCAACTCTAAAAGAAACAAGAGTGCAGCATGAACATAAGGAAACAAAAGAGAACAAGGAAGTACATGGCCGTGAAGTGAATGCTTCATCTCAAAGATCAGAGGCTTAAAGAAAATGATAGCTTAAAACCTAAAAAGAGAAGAAAGGTCCCAGTGTACTCAGGGAAAGAGAAGGCCCTCAACACCCTTCCTGCTTATTATTCCAACATAACTCATAGTTGGGTTCACCTTACCGCATCCTGGCTGACACCAACTTTATCAACTTGTCCATTAAGGCCAAACTGGACTTGGTGCAATCAGTGATGAACTGTTTCTATGCCAAGTGTATCCCTTGTATAACTGTCTGCGTAATGGCTGAGGTTGAGAAACTGATGAGGAAGTATGGAGGGGCTCTAAGGATCACCAAGGATCCGAGATTAGGATGATTACCATGCACACACAAAGGGACCTAGGCAGATGAGATAGGCAGTACACAGAGTAACTCAGCACCAGTGTCACATTGTGGCCACAGATGGCTGGGACCTTAAACAAAGAAGCAGGGAGATTGGCAAGAGTTCCCATCAGTACATTTCAACCATAGGGAAAACCTTGAGCAGGGTCCAGATGATCGTGGATCTCTTAGGTTCTAGTTCTTAAGAGACAATATCCCTCTGCTTTCATTTAACCAACTTTCTCTGTTGCCAGTTTATTAAACATGCTACACAGCATACGTTATTCTTCCACTCACCCATTTACTCCGTTATGAGCTAAGTATGATTAAATACATTCACTTTTCGATGTTGTTTTGAGAAATAAAATGTGACTCCAGAGAGCTCCCTTGAGTCTTCCACCATGTGAGGACATGATGAGAAATAGTCACCTAGGAACCAGGAAGCGGGCTCTCACCAGCTACCAAATCTGCTGGCAACTTGATCTTGGACTCCAGCACTGTGAGAAATAAATGTTTGCTTTTTAAGCTCCTGAGTCTATAGGAGTTTGATATGGCAGCCAGAGTAGACTAAGGCATGAGTCTTGGATATTTTCTTTGTGACCTTTGAAAAAGGAATTCTTGTAGAATTTCAGAATGATAGATGTGGAAGGGACCTTGGGAAACGTCTGGTTTCATAGATACACTTTGTAAAGCCTGGGAACACTGTGTTCAAATGAGAACTCACTATAGACAGCCAATTTATAAAGCAGATAAAAGAAGTGCTTCTTTGTGTCTATCTCTAATTTATTAAAATGTTCTTTGACTTTCATTCTTTTCCTGGCGCTATTCTACTTCTCTCACAAAACCTGAAAGGGTGTGTAGATGTTCTGTCTCCCTCCACTACACTCCCTCTCCAACCTGTCTGTACATCACTTTTATCCTTTATCAAAACTGCTGCTCTTGGCAACATTCTCCAAGATCTTCATGGTGCCTAATTCAATGGCACTCTTCCATTCTTATTGTAGTTGACCTCTCAGTGGCTTTGACACAACCATGTCCTCTTCCTCTCCCTTGAAGCGTTCTCCCCTCCTGTGTCTGTGGAGTCATCGTTGCCTAGCTTGCTGCCTATCTTTCTGATCATCTTCTTCCATCTCTTTTATTGGTTCTCCTATCTTAATGTTTTGAGTTTCTTATGAGTCAGTCTTGGGTCTGCTTCTCATTTATCCCTATAGTCACTCCCTAAGTCATCTCGTTGATGCCCTCAGTTTTCAAAATCACTTTGATATTTTCTAAATTTTTGTCACCAGCCCAACTTTCTGAAAAACCATAGATTTAAATATCTGATTGCCCCCTTACCATTTTGATATCTCATAGTCAATTCAAAATTAGTTACCCAAAACTGAGCTTTTCATTGTCGCTATATTCCAATCATTTAACTCCAATTTGCTCTCCGTTAGTAAATGACCTAACCAGTCAGCCAGGAAATCCTCTGTGATTCTTCCCTCTCCCTCAAAACAAACATCCAGGCACATGAGCCCAGCTTCTTTCCTCATCTTTCACTCATTTCTCATCTTTCCAGTTCTTCCATTTCTGTTGCCACTGCTGTACTTTCAGTCACATCAGCTTTTGCTGGATTACTACAATCACAGCCTTTAACCCAATGTTTCCATTTATACTTTTTAAAAATATAGATCACTTTAGAGTACTCTGAGGCATAGAGATTCTTTTAATGACCTGCAGTGCCTCAGAGTAAAATCTGGAGTCCCTTCTAGGCCTCAGCAGGCCCTATGTGTGGATCTGTCTATCCTCACCTTGCCCGCTGGGTTCAGGTCACACCGAATGGCCTTCTCTCAGTCTCCCACACAGGGCAGGGACTTCCCCATTTTAGGGCGACTGCACACACAGTTCCTCCCTGAGCCTGCAAGCATCTTCCTCTCACTCACCCTGGCTAGCTCATTCTCAGTCTTGATCAAGGCATAATAGCTCGTCCTCAGAGAACCTTCTCTAGATGTCCTCTCGGAATAGCTTCCCAGTTTTCTATGTCACTTCACCCATTGGTTTCCTTCATGGCACTTGTCACAATTTGCCGTTATTTACCTGTTTGCCTGTTTATTGTCTGCCTCTCTCACTAGATTATGTGCCCCTGACAGGGACCACAACTGTTTTGGTTATTGAAGCCTACCTAATGTGATATACACTGTTGAACTGGTAACAATGGTTGTGGTCCAAGTCAGAAGGTTGGCTCTCTGGCTTTGGTTCATTGTGGTCTTCCTATTAATAACTGTACAGGCTACTATTCTTGGTTGCCCAGCAACAGTCCTTCTTATTTAGTCTGGAAACACACCCGGCTGGGAGCGAGTGAAGCATGTTGAGCCAGCGATGGTTCTCCATGGCATGGCCTCAGCTGTGGCCCAGGAATGAGCCTGTGACCTCCCAGCCTGCACAGACCGAGTGCTTCTCCAAGGTTCTACTAACTAAGGCTGTCAGGAAAGATGTTCTTTCTTCAGTGGTTGTGAGGCTATGAGGATGTTAGCCTGGAGCTGCCGAGACAGCTGGCCTAAGAGAAGGAAGCCAGAGAAACACAGATAAGAGGTGAGGGGTGAGGGAGTCCTGAGAGTGTGAGAGTCTTTGGGTCCAGCACTCAGGCCAGGCACCCCTGCCTTTCCAGTCATGTCTGCCAGTCTCCTTTGTGTGAGTCTTGGGTTTTTTTCACTTGCAACGGCAGAATAAATCTAATATCCTTGACCAAGTTGCTTAATTTCTCTGAGCTTCAGTTTTCTCACCTGTCAAACCTGGTTAATGGTGTTTAACCAGTTTGATTTAAGGAGTTCTTGCAAGGCTCAAATAGAGAATGTCTACAAAAGTTCTCTGAGATCCATCTTTATGATGAGAGGAATGTGCATTTTCTATCCCTTGAGCAGTTTATTTCTCTTCTTCCCCAAGGATGATTTCTGGAGTTAGCATGAGCGCCTGGGCTGGGTGATTTAGGACATTATTTTGGGTCCAGAGCACACAGTCCCTGTCTCAGCAACCTGAGCATGCTCCAGTCCGGGAATGACCACATACTGTTAGCTCATTATCCCTGACATTTCCCGTCCTTGACACACATGCTTGCGCAAGTTGCAAACATCGAGATGCAAGCTTCTTCTGGATCAGTGTCAAAACCTTTTATTTTCATTATTTTTCTTTCTTTTGAGCTGCTGGGAGACTTTCTTCTTCATTACCAGTGTCAGACAGAGAGCTTATGTGCCACTGGTTTTGATCTAAAACTATTTAAAGGGAAAGCAGCTGCTTTTTCTAAGCTGTCTCACCCCAGGTCCCCTGTGAACACGACTGGATAATGAAACACAGGCGGTCTAGGTTGAACCAGGGCTCTGCTGCTGGAAGGCATCCTGCTTGCTGCAGTTTTTCTGGTCTCCAGCCTCCCCTCTCAGCCATCCCCTGCATCTGAGACCTCAGTGTGCACATGAACTGGATTATTTTCTTTTGTTGTTATAGGAGTTTAAGCCTTCACTGTCATCTTACCTCTTACTACGACCTTTCCCCTCCCAGAGGCTCAGGAGTGCCCGACACCTCTCAGCTACCTGGTGATTGTTGCCCAAATGACTTACGACTTCTGAGCCCCAGTTCCACGTTCTCCCTAACCAGTCATTTAGCCTCAGCAGCCTCTGGTCATGTGGAACACTGGTCTAAAGTGAGAGCCATTCTGCCACCTGTCCAGGTTCTCATCCAGCCTCTTTATTTCTCACAGCACTCCATCCTGCTGCCCCAATTCCAAGCTCTGGCTTTTAGACCCTTCTATTTAACTTGCGGTACAGATCCAGGCAGCTGCCCTTTTTAGCGATTTGTTGATTGATTGCTTCATCCAACCCAATTCCCAAGGACTGTCAGGCTCTGTGTAAGTGCCAAGGAGACACAAAATACAGCTGCTGTCTCTTAGTCTACTGGTTGGACCACTGAGGCAGAACAGCTATGTCCCTACCACAAGTCCAGATTAGAGCTTCTTCAACTGTCTTATTTTTATTTTATTATTATTTTTTTGCATTATACTTTTCTGACAAAAATCCATCATGGTTCCCTACTGTCCATAGAGCAAAGTCCATCTTTGGACTAGAGCTGTGCCATCCAGTGTGGCAACCAATGGTGACATGTGGCAATTGAGCACCCAAAATGTGCCCAGTCTGAATTGAGATATACGATGAGCACATGGTACATATAGAATTTCCAAGACCTGGTACAAAAGAAAAAGTATGAAATGTTTCATTACAAATGTCTACATGTTGAAATGATCATACTTTGGATCTAACAGGTTACAAATACTATTAAATTTTTACTCAACAACTTTTAAGAAACCTTTTAAGACTTTAAATAGCCTTTTAAGAAAACTATAAGAAAACCTAAAATTAATAGGTGGCTTGCATTCTGTTTCTGTTTTCAGCACAGGTGTAGAGTATGGAGTTTCCTATAACCCGGCTCCTGATGACTTGACATATTATCTTGTATTTTCCTCCAATGGGCTGATATGGTTCGTACTATGAAACTATTTTACCGATGAAGGATTGGAGGTTCAGAGAGGTATGAGGGACCAGATAAATGGGTGGGAAGGTCAGCACCATGAACTCAAGCCTCAGGAGAGTCCCATGTAGCATCACATGCTTGATGCCTGCATGCCATTGTCCTGTTGCTCCCCTTCTGCCATTCTCCAGTGGATAAGATATGGAAGAGGGGCAACAAAGTCATGAAAACCCTGACTAGACACACCTGATACTAGAGGATGATGAACTGAGCTCAAGAAGAGTGTCTAGTTGAGCTCCATCCATTGCAGGTACCATGTGGTCAGGTGTGCAGGAGGCACCATTGTGTCGGAAAAAGTAAGCCTTGGCCTTAGCCCAAGTTGCTGGTCTGTAGTGGCTGATTTCTTGTGTTTTGGAGGCTTCTCCTTGTTTCAGAAGCTAGGGGTGGGCAGCTGAGCTGGTCAAGAGTGGTCCCAGGCTCTGCAGGACTCAGTGGGAAGCAGGGATGTGTAGCTTGGGAGGACCTCCTAACAAGCAAAGGACTAGCTGTGGCCAACCAGCTCTTGGGACCCTGCCCTCAATGCCTATGTGGGGTTATAACCACCATACTGTACTACCTCCCAGAGAACACTTGTCACCTTCTGTGACTCTCTAGTGCCAAGATACTTCCAGGCAGGTAGTATGGCTCTCTGTGCCACATCAGGGAGTTGACATTTAACCTAAAGATACAACGAGCCATTGGAGAGTTTGAGCAGGGAGATAATTTTATAGCCAGAGTCTCAATGAGAAGTTAAGCATGCCTGGGACATGGATAGACAGGCCCGCCAGAAACCCATTTACATGATGCATTTGGAGGTTCTTGAACAAATTCAGCTAAGGGAAAAAGGATGCAGGCATGATAAGCTGGACCCTTGGTCTCTGGAAGAATGGAGCAATTCCTGTGCATCCTGGTCTCTCCCACTTGTACCAGGGAAGATGCAGTGCCTGGGAAGCTGTTGAGTTAGCTGTCAGGTGGCCCACAAGGGATGACTGGCAGTGCCTGGGGGATGTGGATGCGACAGCAGTGACATCTGCCAGTAGTCAACTACCTCTGGTAGCACGTATGATAGAGACCTGGCCAAGGGCAACTTTGCAGGGGGTTAGCATTCCTGTATGAGCAGGCTGGGGTGATAGGAGCCCATGGACTTTTATTCATTTTTGTCCATGTGGCTCTGTCTGCCCCTGCAGACCCAGGGAATTGGGTGATTTTTAGTTTTCTGTGTTAAGAGCACCCTTAGTTGTTTATTAATATCTGGGGGATGACGGGAAGGGATCTGTGGCATGGCTCAGTGTCTGGTGGCCAATTTTCTCTAGAAATCCCTGGGGCAATTCCTGATTTTGGTGGACCACAGTGGCTCTAGAATTTACCAAAGGAAACTTTTAGGGCTGTTTCCTTTTTGTCTGGTTATAGGACAGCTTCTCAGTTTTGACAGATACATGTATTCAAAAAACTGCCTGTTCAGAAGTAATCTTTAAATTTGCCCCATTCTCTTTGTTAAGGACGCTCCCATCCAATCTCTTACACACCGAAGTATTCACCCCAAACCCTTTGACTCATCTTTAAGGGCTAATGGAGAGGTGACAATGCTGTTTATAATAATTATTCTCCAATCAGTCTCTGATTGGGAAATTTTAGAGTAGACAGAACTCTCTGAGATACTCTGGTCTTATATTTACATTGTACAGATGGGAAAACTGAGGTTCAGGGAGGGAATGTGGCTTGTACAGTGGAGAGCTTCTAGCAACGAAGCTGGGCCCAGGGCCCAGGTGGGTGTTCATGGGCTACCTACATAGGCACTGGCTCTTGGAGGGATATCTTGGTGGCCTCTGACATGCAGCTGTGAGTCCTGTTCCTCCATGTCATTTGACACTTGCCACCCAGGCAAGCAGCATAGCCACTGTGAAAGGCTCTGCTCTGGACGTTGGGAGACTGGGCTCGAGACCTCTCTCTCTGCATCTTACCTGGTTGGGTGGCCTCGGATACACTGAGTAGCCCTGTGCTTCTGCTGCAACTTCACTGAGGTCTCATAGGATGTCTTTTGAGGGGAATATACAAAAACTTTTAAATGATCCAAAATCTTCATGTGTCAATCAATACATGATCTCTTAGTCATTTTCAGTGGCTATAACAAAGCACTGTATAATGGGATATTTAAACAACAAACATTTATTTCTCACAGCCTGGAGACCAGTGAGTCTAAGGTCAAGGTTCTGACAGTTTTGGTTCCTGATGAGAGCCCTCTTCCTGGCTTGCAGACAGCTGTGTCCCCATGTGGTGTAGAGCCTGAGAACTCTGATATCTCTTCCTCTTCTAGTAAAGGCACGAATGCCATCATGGGGGCTCCACCCTCTTGGCCTCATTTAAATCTACTCACCTTCCAAAGGCTCCACCTCCAAATACCGGCACATTGATTGGATTGCAACAGGTGCATGGTGGGGTCAGAACATTCAGTCTCTCACACATGCTTTCTCAGGTGATTGTTATGCACCACTGTGTGCTTTGCACTAGGAACAGTGACATGGAAGACAGGAGAGCAGGCGAGAGCCCTGGGTGCAGCATCATTTAACTTGTCCAAATCGTGTGTGAGTTTCTTGAGCTCAACTGGGGCACAGGTAGAAGGCATGGTGAGGTCGGTCTGTGGGGCCAGCCAGGCATCCCAACCCCTGTGCTGCCGACTGCTAGCGGTCTGGTCCGAAGTGGGCCACGCTGCTTTGCTGGCCTTACCTACCGCCTGAGCTCTGCCTCCTGTCCCTCCCTCTCCCTGCCATGTCTGTGGAAAAATTGCCTTCCATGAAACCAGTTCCTGGTGACAAAAAGGTTGGGGACTGCGAGGGCAACCAACATAGACTCAGAAGCCCTTTCCTCTTGCCTGTTGACCAAGGGGCCGGAAACACTCTGGGAATAACTTTTACATTTTGATGATCAGTTTATCTATGTCTTCTTGTTGCTTGTGTTTTGTTATGTTTTCTGAGAATCCATTGGCTTATCTAAGGTCATAAAGACTTATGCCTTTGTTTTCCTCTAAAACTTTAATAGCTGTAGCTCTTACATTTATGTCTGTGATACATTTTAATTTTTGCATATGGTGCAAAGTAAAAGAAGTAACTGAAATATTTCTTTGATCTGTTTTCCTCCCTTAAAAAATTCATTTCAGCTTTTTATCTTTGATAGTGTCACTTTTTTGCTCTCTTTAAATTTATTTTGATTTTCGTTGTTAAGTTATTTAAGTGAGATGCTTAATTCACTTATTTTGATTTTTATGTTCTTTTTGTATAATAATGTATTTGAAAATTGTTCTGAGTCCTATTTTAGTTCTACCCCACAGGCACTGGTATGTAAATATTTTACACATTTTGTTTTCTAGACATTCTGAAAATTTAGTGTTTTATTTTCTCTTTGGACCAGGGATTAAGAGTTGAAAAAAATTTAAATCTCTTTCCTGATATTGTTTTTAATTTCTAGCTTTATAATGTGACCAGAGAACATGATCTGTTTATCCTTATGTGTTAGAATCCAGTGCCCTTTTCCTTTGTGACTTAGATGATGGTTGGTTTTCATGTTCATTCCAAGGCCATTTCAGCATACAGTGCTCAATATATACCCATCAGGTCCACCGAGTATTTATGTTATTTAGGTCATTTACATGCTGATTTAATATTTTCATGTACCTGATCTGTCATAGATGGAGAGAGAAATTAATCTCCCTACCACCAGTCCATTTTTTTTTCCACCAGTCCATTTTTAAAAATCCATTTCTCCTTGCAGGTGCTATAACCACTGTTTTTTGACTGTTGCTTTTAATGTCTCTTATTGCATAGATATCCATAACTATTGTATATTCATCATAAGTTGTACCCTTTAGCCTTATAAACAGTGACTTTCTTTGTATCATTTTAATGCCTTAGCTCTAAATTTAATCTTTCCTGATATTTACATTATGCCCTGTGCTTTTCTGTTTATTTGCATTTTTTGGTTAGAGTTTTGCCCATCCTTTTATTTTCAACTTTTCTGAATTGCTGGGTTTTCTTGTCTGTATCTCTTATATATAACTTAGGGCTTAGTTTTGCTTTGTGATTTAAATATGTATTTAAGTAGTAAAGTTAAGCCCATTTACATTTATTAATATGCCAGGTATATTTGATCTTAGTATTTCATATGCTATTATGTTTCTCTTTTACTGTTTGTCAGCAAGTTGTTACAAAATGAGTTTTCTTTGTATTTTGAAACAATTGCAGTTTCAGTATTTAGGAGGCTTTGTGTTTTTGTTCTCATGGCCACCTTTATAACTTTATATAATATTGTTAGTGCTCTATTTCTCTAGGCAGGATTAATGAGCTATTTTGTATGAATAATGATAAAATGGATATGCTTCATTTTCCTACCCTCTCTTCCACCACCCTCTCTTAGTTAATCTTAGTGTTTACTATTGTTTTGTTAGAGATGTTTGCACATACTCCTTACTTGGTTTGTCATGTTTGAGTCATATTCTTTGGCTCCCACTTTTGCAAATGCAACAGTCTGCAAAACTACTCTACCTTTTATTTTGTCTACTTCTTACCCTTTTCATTTTTTATTACTTGTATCATCTATACGTTGTCTGGGTACATAACATTTGCATTCTCTCGGTGAGCTCAATCTTCAGCTTTGTTCAATCTTAATTACTTTTCATTTTTTGAGGTGTAGTTGACATATACTAGTTGCAGGTATACAACACAGTGATTTGTTATTTGTAGACATTGCAAAATTATTGTCACAGTAAGTCCAGTCAACACCCAATGTTTAATCTTAGTTTTGCAGTTGTGGTAGAGAGTGCTCTTTACCTTTTTGCTGTGGTTTGTTTCCTCTGTTATCTCTTGGCTGACGAATATTTAATCTCTTGTAAACTCCTCAAGAAATGTTTATGGGACAATATTACATAAACTTGGAGATTTAATAACTGTTAGCTTTGTTTGCTTTTAGAAGGATGTTCTTCGCTGGATAGAAAATCCTTAGCTCTCTTTCTTGGGCTATCTGCAACTGTTTAACTACATCATCTTCTTGTTTTGAGAACAAGGAAATCTGAGGCATGTCTGAACGTGATGCCTAGGAGATGCCCAGAGAAAGAGAAAGATTCTTTCTTTCTCTTCCTTTGTCCCATCCTCCTTCACTTTTCCCTTCTGATCTCCCTCTACCTTCTGCCTCTTCTCTACCTTCTTTCTCTTTCTCTTTCTGTCTCCAGCCTTGCAGGATATAGGTCATGGTTAACTGTCATGATTCAGTTCTCCCTGGTTCACAGTACGCCCTTCTACCCAAGAGTCAAGTCTTCTCTTATTTGCTCAGTACCACTGTTTCTGCTTTCTCCCTTATGAACTCTAATTTTGTGTGTGTTGGATCTCCTTTACCTGTTGTAGCTATCATTTTCTGTCTAAAAACCTTTAATTCTATCTTTATTTCATTTGATTTTGCTTGCATTTCTTGCATCTGTCATTTATATTCTTTAATATCTTTGTTACAGTGTATAATCTCTTTTATAAGCTTCCAATTTTGTCTTCATTTTTCTGATGGCTTTTAAAACTTTGTGTCAATCACTTTCTATAGTCTGCTAGCTCTCAGTTCACTTCCTCCTATTTTCTTGCTACAACTTCCCTGGACTGTGACATTTCTATTTTGTGATATTCTTTAGAGAGATAGTTGCTTTATTAATGTTTAAAAAATCATGTGAAATATTTACATACTTATTTTTTGCTTCATAGAAACATTTTTTGATGAATGATGTTCATGTCTTGATAAATGTTGCTCCTCTATTCAAACTTGTACCTTGCAGTAACTTTGTATAGATGTTATGCCAGTTCATCTTAAAAAATCACTTATTGAATGTGTTGAGTTCTTTAGGTCTAGCTATTTACATAAGGTTTCTGATGCAACACATCACAAATCAAAGCTTTCTCTTTCTTTGCTGTTCCCCCAAAGACGGGTCGCTGGAAACATGGGGTGACTGCGTTATTCTTCGTGTGGCCTCACCTCCACTCTTCCTCTGGTCTCCAGGGCCACTTCTCCTACAATTTCTGCTTTCCTTGCTCCCTGCGCCTTGCTGCAAATAGGTATGTAGCTTACATAGTTCACGGTGAGTTGTATGCCTTTAGGAGTTTTATTCCTGCTGGCACTTTTAAAGATGTGCCATCTTTAAGTTCTCTTACAGCTCAATTTTTTTTCTTTTCCCTTTTTTTCCTCATGTGGTTTCTGTCTGATTTCAGTTATTTTTGTCAACCCTAAGCATAGCTTGGAGTGTGCAGGTTATACTTGGCTTCTAGTTTTACTGAAAGTAGAGTTTGTGGATTTTATTTAATTCTCCTTGTTTCTTTCATGTGATTTTTATGGAGAAGATGGTCAAAGGCACTGAAATATGCAGCCATGTTCATATAAGAAACTCCTAAAATGTTTCTAAGGTTATTTATCATTATGGGGTTTTCTTTTTCAATTATATTTTATTGAGTATGCTGTTACAGTTGTTCCAATTTTCCACCCTTTGCCCCCTCCACCCACACCCTCCCCAACTCAGGCCATCCCCACACCATTGCTCATGTCCGTGGGTCATGCGTGTAAGTTCTTTGGCTCCTCCCTTTCCTATGCTGTTCTTTACATCCCCATGGCTGTTCTGTAACTATGGGTTTTTCCTGTTGTGAAGCACTGAAGGGTTGTGGATTGAGAGTCTTTGGAAGACTGCCCACCACCCCTGACTTAATAATAAAGGCAATTACAGATTTAAAAAAACATGATGACTTTGGCTATCTGGAAAGTTAAGGAATAATACATTATTTTAGGTAAATCGGAGTTAAAACTTTAAGCACTAAACTTTTCCACTTGAAGAACTGGTGAAGGAAATCTTTCCAAGTACTAACATATTTCTTGTTTGGGGAGGGAGCTTAAAGAACCTGCTCTGTGTGGATGACTGGATACTAGGGGTTATTTTGACTCTTTTGTACTAGAACATGGTTATTTTATTGAAGGAGCAGAAGGTGTGGATTTCTGTGAGAAGAGGCTCCCAAGTTTCTGTTTGGGTTTTTTTTCCCGTGCAATTCCCCGTGCCCTCCTTTTTATCTTGTGAGTAGATTTTCTTTATGGGGCCTTTCTCGTAGCTGTTATTATATTTGCCTGTCTTCTTTGAATTTGATGAAAGCTAACAATTGTTAGAATTACGTGGAAAGTAAAAGTAAGGATACTTTGGGCATGACATGAGGGACTCCCCACGAATGAAATGACGCTCACAGCGCAGACCTTGTCGTATCTGCATCCGTTGCCTGGGAGTGTGATGTTTCTTGGGTCTCAGCAGCCCCACCTTTCTTCTTTGGGGCGCCCTGCCTAGAGGAAGGGAACTCATACAGGGACATCTCACGACATGGTGACAGAAAAGGGAATGAACACAGCACAGCTAGACAGCCAGGTACCGTAGGCTCCACAGAGAAAGTCATTGACCAGATTATGCCGCCTGGGTCATGGGTGTGGACACTGAAAGGGTCAAAGTCAGTTTGCTGACATCTGGCCGAGACATAACACAAAAGGGAAAGGAGGGTGAACACCTATATTTCTGATACATCAGGGTTTTCTATAGTTTTGATCATATAGAAACTTAATGATATTATCGTAATGGACATTGTAACTCTAATCCATCATATTGTCTTTTTCCCCTGGAATATTATGGAAAGTCTAAAAAAAATGCCACAGCATTCTATCACCTTGCAGAGAAGGGTGCTTTGTGTTTCCAGTGCCCACTTGTCCTAGCATCTGGGGGAGGTGCAGACATTTGCTATGCAGGCCAAGTGCACAGGGAAGGTTCTAAAGTGGTTAAGTGCAAGCTGCAAGATTCTAAGATTAATTGTGCTTCAGTCTCCAGTGAGATCAGTGTATTATAAATCATAGAGGCATATCCCATCAATCTGGAGCCTGGATCCAGGGAACACGATAACCCCTAACTCAGCAGAAGCATACCTTCCATCCATTATGGCTTCTCTCCTGGAATAAACTGTGTGCTCCTCAGATAGGACCAGGGCAACAGACAGCATTTTAAAGACATCTGTGAGAAAATGTTCTATCTCTTACAACAGGGAAACCATTTCTTTGCTCCTTGGTTTTATTCTACAATAACTTCAGATAGGCTTCAATAAGTATTTTCTGGGCACTTAGTTTTGTTCAGCCTCGGGGTAAGCTCTCTGAGGGATTCAAAAGAAAGAAAATATGTGATCCGCATACCCTTGATCAGTCAGCTATTTAGTTAGCAAAATCCGTATTAATTCTAATTATGTGACGTTGATGCTAACTGCTTTTGTTTATCTAGCACTTACTATGTGCATACCAATACGATATACTAAGAAATTATTCCTAGAACATATTTCAAAATTAATACTTATAAGGTGAAAGAAAACAGAGCTGTGTATGGGCTGGATTAGTCTGGAAGGTCCCTAGAAGCTAGGTCTGTGCTGGGTCTTGTCGGTGGGGAGGCATTAGTGAGGGGAGACAGGCTGCATTTCCTGGGGTGAGGGTACAGATTGCAGGAAAGAAATGAGGTTTGATAGGCAGTGCGTGAGTACCAGAAGAGGCATGCAGGGAGCCAGCAGAACCGTAACATGTGCGAGGGTCTCCTTCTCTGCATTTGTTTTCAGAGTCAATTCCATTCCTCTTTGGGGCGCCCTGCCTAGAGGGAGAGAATTCCCAGAATAACATCTCATCAGAATGGCAGGTGGAAAAGTGACTGCCGCACAGCTGGACAGGCAGGTGCTGTAGGCTGCACGGAGGAAGTTGTTCACCAGATTATGCCAGCTTGTGTGTGTAGGCACTCGGGGTCCAAGTTAGTTTGCTGACATCTGGCATGGACAGAAGACAATCCTTCCTCCTCTCTTTCCTCTCCTGTCTCTCTGCTCCCTTCCTCTTCCTCCTTCCCTCCCTTTGTTATTATGAATATTTCAAACTTAATACTCTCCCCCACTTGCAGTGCTTCCTCTTCCTTGATGTCAGGCTCAGTCTCCTTAGCTGCAACCTCATGACCACACAATGCTCATTCAACTTTATCCATGTGTTCATTCAACAAGTACTTATTGTACCTTTAGAAAATATACAGTCTTATAAGGAGGACAAGACACAATGACAATATGAGGTGACAAGTACCTTGCAATGAGAAATAGAAGCTACTGTGGGAGCAGATAGCGAGAGCACTTAATCATGCTGAGGGGAGGAGGGTGTCAGACAAGAAGTGCCTGTAAGCTGGGACCTAAAAGTCTGACCAGAGGTGTTCCAAACCCTCCCTGATGCTATTGAGGGAACCCTGTCTGGTCCAGGAAGCTGCCAGGCACTTAGGGGCCTGGGGTGCCCTTGGCTGCCACTGTCATTGAACAGAGGAAATGAATTTTTAATTCAATCAATAACTATTTCTTGAGCTATTTTATGGTCCAAACAGTGTTCTAGGCTCTGTAAACCAAACAGCTATAAACCAAGTGGTTTATAGCACCATTAACTTATAGCATATAATCTCATAGAGCACATATTCTATGGGGACGAGTGGACAACGAATAAATAAAACCATAATATATTGGGTGTAATGGAAAAAATGAAACTAAGACATTAGAGTATGTGTTTTGTATGTGTGTATACTTTTGTACTATTTTAAATAAGGTGGTGCAGGCATCTCCGTTAAGGTCATATCTGAGTGATAACTGATGAGTTGAAGGAATCTGTCATGTGGCCATCTGGGTAGCAGGTTGAAGGGGCAGCATTTTCAGCTGTGGGAACAACTATAGCGAAGTCTCCCTGGAGGATGTACACTGGTATGTTTGGGGAACTATGGAAAAGCCAAGTCTTTAGAACTCTAGGAAGAGAGAAGCTATGGGTGAGGTTATGGAGGTGCCTGTAGGCCTGATGGAGTTTTGTTTCATGCAAGATTTACATTTCAAAGCACCCCTTTGGCTGTGGTGTGGAGATCTGACAGGGGAGGAGCAAGAGTGGAAGCAAGGAGACCATTAAGAGACTATTGCAGTAGTCAAGGCAAGAGATGATGGTGGCTTGCAGGGTGGGAGAGTGAAAGGTGGTTGGATCTGAGTATACTTACCAGATAGAATGGACAGGCTTGTTGATGATTTGAATGCAGGTGAGAGAGAAGAAAGGGATCGATGATGATTCAAAGGATTATGGTAAACCAGATTTGCCATTGACTGAGATGGCAAAAACTGCAGGAAGAACAGGTTCTGAAAAGCAAAGATATGGTAAGTTTATTTTGTCTGGCAATCATCAAGTGGAGATTTTATGTACGCAGATCATTACATAAGTATGGACTTCAAGGGAGAGCTTGGGAACTTTAAAGCCACAACACAGGTTGAGGTCACCAGTTGGGTGAGCCTGGAGAGAGAAGAAATGGGGTCTGATCCTTTGGGGGGCTCTATTATTTAGAGGTTGGGAAGATAAGAAAAAAGATCTAGCAAAGCAAACAGAGCAGCCAGTGAGGTGGAAAAACAAGGAGAGTGCTGCCCTGTAATCCAAGTCAAAAAGCGTTTCAGAGGGAATAACCACCTCTGTCTGATGCTGCTGAGAGGTTAATGGAGGTGAGGTCCAGAGGTCAATGTAGATCCACCACAGCAGATGTGATGGAGTAGTGGAGGCAGAGGAAGCTCAAGAGAAGATGAGAACAAGAAAGTGGAGATAGCAACAGGAGGCCCCTCTTCCACAGAGTTTTGCTGTGAAGGGGTAGGGGCGGGGCAGGTAAACAAGGCTATAGCTGGTGGGGGAAGCAGGGTCAAGGGCGGATATTTCCAGAAGGGAAAGGAGCAGCATGTTTGTGTGCTCATGGGAATGGTCCAGTAGAGAGGGATAATGATGATGAAGGACAGGGTAATAACTGCAGGAATGATGTCCTTGGTCAGGTGAGAGGGCGTGGGCTCCAGGAACCAAGTGGACAAGGCAGCTCATTCTTACAAAAGGAGAGCAGGTGAGTGGGGGCCTTGGGAGTGGGCGACATAGGAATTCTTTTCCAATGGTTTTAATTTTTTCAGTGAAATGAGAAGCTGGGTTTTCAGATGGGCATAAGGATGGGGAGGAGGTGTTGGAGTTGTGAGGAAAGAGGAGGAGGTGCGAGGTGGCTGTCTGGGAGAGTGGGGGAGCATAGGAAGGGATGTGAGACATGATTGTGGGCAGTGCTAAGGTCCCCCTTTAGAGAAGTGGCCATGGATTAAAAATAACCCAGCCAAAATGGTTCAGGATAGCAACTAATCAGGTATATCAGACCTTGGCCTTTTAAAACCATTGCAGGGGTCATTTTTGAAGAAGGTTCCCAAGATGGTCCTGAAGCCCATTGCTGTCAGCCTCATGTATGGAAAGGAGGGCTATACACTCAGTCGGCGACCTCCAGCCATGACCCTACAAGCAGGCACAGGCTCAGGGGACTTCACACGGGCAGACAAGGCTGCAAACGATGGCTGCACATGGTCATTGTGTGATTCACCCTCTACTTCCTTTAACTATTGTTGGAAGCATGCTAAAAGATTATAGAAAAATCAGTCAAGCTTGGGAAGTTTGTTAAAATCAACATATAGGATTTGGGGCAGCGGTGAGTCAACTGATGCACCGAAGCTTGTTAGGACAGACAGAGGTGGTCAGGCTGAGAGGAGGCAAAGGAGTTCTAGGCAGAGGGACTGCGAAATCGAGGACCTGATGGTGAGGGGAGCATGGGGGAAAACCAATAGGGAAAAACAGAAGCTGTTTAGAAAGGCTGGATTGTTGGTTCTCCAGGCAGCTGTCCTCCTCACTGTCTTCCACCCTGCCATGCTTGCTCCAGCCTCTAGGCCCTTCATCCTGCAGGTTTCCCTGCCAGGAACGTCCCCCATCTCCCAGGGTCACTGAGCTGCACAACTCCAGCAGGTGCCATCGACACTGCACTTTGTGTTTTCTTCTTGAGTTAGCTCAACCTGTCTCTTCCATGATAGCCTCTTCTTCAGCTCCAAGCCACACTTAACTTTCCCTTCTCTGAATTCCTTTTATAACTACAGGGAAGTATTGCAAGATTTAGCTAACAAAAATGGAAGATGCTGGTTAAACTTTACATGGGACATACTTACACTAAAAAGTTATTGTTTTCTGAATTTTCAAGTTTAACTCAACAGCCTGCATTTAATCTGGCAACCCAACTAGACATGGAAATACACTGAAACATTCATTCAACAAACCTTCATAGAGAAGGACCAGAAGGACCCTGGTGCTGGACACAGAGAAATAAGAAGCACCAGGCCTGGACCCTGCTCTCAGGTCTGGGGGCACCAAACATGTATTTAGGTCAGTCAACACATTTGGCTCAGGTTTCTTTGTGATGCTTCTCCCTACCCCTGACCAGGTGAACCAGTCTCAGGGAAAAGAGGGGAAGGAAGAGGTAAGTCTCACAATACAGTCTTTGCTGTGTTGGTGGTGATGACTTCCTCTTCCAGGTGACCCATCTCCTTTTGGTCCACAGTGAAGCAGATATTTTAACATAAATCTCTCCTCAGTTCATTGCACAGCACCAGGTAGCCCTGCTCCTCCTTCCCTCCCTCTCTCCCGCCCTCCCTCTCCCAGACAACCCTGACTGCTGCCAGAGTGGCTCACCTAGGAAGGTGTGTCTGACATCCCTCGCGTTTTGGACTGTCAGCTGTGCTCCTTCTACAGGATCGGGCATTATGCTTGTTGCCATGGTCCCTCAACAGGAAACTTTCACACATTCATCTGGAGAGACTATAAACCCAAGCCATTAAAAAGCAGACAGATCTTTGTATTTGTGAAAGTTTGTAATTAATATTTCATGGAGAGAGGATTAATAAAACATCATGCAATTAGCTGCTTCTCTTCAGCAATCACATCTCATTAAGTGTGGTAGGAGGCAGGCGACAGGACTCCTGAGCCAGCAGCTGGCCAAGCTCTGACTGGTAGGACAGGCCTGCTGGTCTGGAGAAGAATTTTCTCGATAAATAGTGTGATAAATGGAGTTCATTCTCAGGATAGCTTTCAGCAGCTACACCTTTATTTGTATCTCTAGAATTTTCCCTTTATTTACTCATTCATTCATTTATTGTTGAGGTGTCATGTAGGGTGATGGGAACAGAGAAGTGGTATCTCCACTTTCGAAGCCCCTGCTGGCTCCTATCAAAGATTCCTGTTTTCCTCCCTACATCCCTTACCGTGTAGCTCTGCCCACTCACCCACTCTGCTCCCCTCCCTCTCCACCCCCATTCTGCACTATGTGCCTTTGCTTTCTGCCTGAGGACAGCCCCCTTCCTGATGCAGTACAAAGAGACCCCTTCTCTTCCTTGCTTCGTGAAGAACAATGTGGACAAAGAACTGATGGGGGTCAGTAAAGACCCACTGCAACACCTCTTCTCACCTGAGCTAAGGGGAATTAACATGGTCTTAGTCTTTCTCATAGAAGCCTTTCTGATTCCTGTTCTGTCCTGTTTTCTTTTCTCTGGAGAAGGATAGTTAGAGAAAAATAGGTTTGGATGGGAACCTCAGACCCTAGGGGAGCTATCAGGTGGTTCAGGCAGGTAACTTCATCTCTTGAAGCCTCAAGTTCCCATCTTGTGAAAAGGGCAAGAGAGTACCTAGCACACAGAGTAGCATACGGATTCATAAACCACACTTTGTGGAAGGGATGCTGTGATTGTTCCCATTTGGGCACTGGTGGGTAGGCAGCTGGTCCAGAGGTGCTGGGCTGAGTATCCAGCTCCACCAGCCTCTCAGGGATGGGTCTTCCCTCCCTGACACAGGTCACTGACACTCTGTTGCATGGCATATTGTCATCTTTAAGTGGTGGCTCTGCTTGGCTGGCACTGTCTCTGCTTCCAGCCTAATGTCTCTGTGTGAGGCTGTGGCAGTGTTCTGGGATCCGCATGCTGACATGGCCCAGGGACAGTGGCTGACAGTGCCTTCTGATTTCCATCAGACTGCATTAGCTCCCATCCTCCAGAGAAGACTGGGATTGCGATGAAGCCCAATTAGACATGTGGGATAAAAGTGCATTGGGCTGGGATGTCACACCTGGCAGCCTGATGGTCCATTCATGTGTCAGGCCACCTTCTCTGAGCCCTTCAGAACTAGAAGCACTAAAACAGGGCCTGAGTGAAAGCATCTTCAGAGCCATAGTGACAGAGAGGATGCTCTCATCAGCTTTGTTTGATCAACCCATAGAGGCAGTTTGGATCACTCTGACATGAACTGATTAGGAAATGGAGTTTTCTGGATGAGACGATTAGTTCCACTCAGTAGCATACTTCACCTCTGTAAATTGAGAGAAGGAGAGGGAGATTGGGAAGGTTGATTGGATTTGGACTAGACTGTGATGGCCTTACATGGAGATGGAGAGAGCTCGGGCTGTATGCCCTACCCCAGCCCTGTGTAGATGGAATCATCTGACAGTTTTAATTAAAGACACGATGAAATCAGATAAGTTTGTTGGAAAGGTCATTATAGTAGATGCTGTTGGTTCTCTGCCCAAATCTTTTTTGTTTTGGTGCCGTCTCCTACCTTCTGGGTGTTTGCTGCTAACAGCTCACAGCTATCCCCTTTTCTAAAGCATTTTCCTTGGCCAAACTGAGCTGGTCTCCCTGAAAAACAGCATATCCCAATACCCCCCAAGTCAACGGCTCGCAGTCACAGGAGGCCACATGCTTTGCCTTGAGGTGGGGCCAACTCTGGTACAACTAGTATCCCTGAACTTCCCTGAGGGGTCAAGCTTAGACCACGTCTTTGCATAGTTTCTTACCTTGCCTCATCCCATGAGAGCATTCCCCCCGAGAACTCACTTGAACAAGAACCCCCATCTTAGGCTCTGCTCCTGGGAAGCCTGAGCTAAGACCATCAGTGTGCACAGGAGTGGGGGTGAGGCTGACACTATCAAAAGGGCCTCTCATCATCTGTCTTCCATTCTCTTTTTCACGGCTGTGGCTATAGAGTCAGTTGTAAATAAACAACATTTTCAATTTGTTTATTTCCTTCTTCTATAGTTAGAAGCATTATTTAAAATATTTTATTATAAAAATAAAATGTATCGAATGGTGAAAAAAGTCCAACAACTTGTGATACAGGGTGCAGCCAGGGGCCCCCCCAAAAAAAGATTTGGAATAGTGTCCAGAATTCAAAGTGTATAGGAATATTGGAGAGACATATAAGATGTCCTCACACCTCCCCCCAGTGGGAAGAAACGAATGGAGCCAGGCCATTGAGAGCTGTTTTGCATAGCAACAGTTTTGCAGCTAACCTCTGGAATGGTTATTTAACATATATATAACCTTTAACTGGTTACATAGATACGTTAAATAGCAGTGGCCAAGTTTGGAGCCAGGGAGAAGGGAGTAGCTGGGACTCAGGATGGAACGAGGGGCTGCACTCCTGAGTGAGAAGGCCTGTGTGAGAGCTTGGAAAAGACTGGCTCTGAGACATGAAGGGTCCCCGCTTGGCCAGATGTAAGGGAGAGCCACGCGGTTTCAGTAGAGTGAGGACCCCCTCTTGGTGAGGTGAAGGAGGGAGCCACGTGGTTTTGGCAGGGTGCGGACCCCCTCTTTCCCAGGTGAAAGGGAAAACCACACAGCTTTGCCAGAATGGAGATCCCTGCAGCCAGGTGAAGAAGAAAGCCACATGCTTTTGGTGGAGTGCGAACCCCTGCAGCTTTGGTAGAAGAGGCCCACGCGGCTGTGGGGTGCCCCCTTTGGCCGCAGGGCCTGAAAAGCAAGAGAGACTTTGACTGGAACTGGGTACAAAGGACTCTTGCCAGTGGACCATGAGAGGGTACCACAGTACTTTGGATTAACTAGAGAATCCTGCCTGCACGGTGACACAGCTGACGGTGCCAGCGGCCTGCAACACAGACATGTGCTCTTTTCCTGATTTACAGTACCCGGAGTTGGGACAGTGGGAGAAGGGAGTGCTGTGTGGGTGTAGGTGTATACCCTAAAGGGTTTTGATATTTTAGTAGTGGCATTAAGCCTAAATAGCATTAAATAAACATTTTGTTTCCTTTTCACAAATCTCTGGCATTGAGAGATGTCTTTCCAATTGGCGGCGGACAGAAGAGCCCAGTAGATATTAGTATTTTGTTTTTAGGAGGGGCCCCTGTTGTATAGCAGTTTTTGGCATCCCTAGGTGGGCCAAATATTGTATTACCCCTCCTCGGACCTCTTGTTAGTTAACACTTGGAGAGCACAAAAACAGAATTGCGAGGAAAATAAAAAGACACCAGTCATCAGGCCACAGAGGTAACTAGCATTGGTATTTTGGCGAATTTTCTTTCTAGTATGTTGGTTGTAAGTAAGCAATTTTTGACCTTCTATTTTCAACCAAGTGAGCTGACCAGGTGCACCACATCAACCAGGTGAGCCACACCGTCCAGAGCAGGGGCTATGTGTTGAGTCGTGGATTGGAGGAACCCGCAGACACATTGCCCTTAGTAGATGTTTGATATTAGTGGCCCGGCATTCTTTTGCTAATGTCTCTGCCATGTCTTATCTTGTGGAGTGTCAACATTAAAAACACTCAAACCTGTAGAGAATTTTTGTGAGTTTATTTGAGCCAAACTGATGACAATTGCTGGGAAACAAAACCTCAAGGAGCTGAGGAAATGCTCCAGAAAATGGCAGATTTGCTTCTTATTTTATACATTACAAGTAAAAGATGAGGCATTAATGGGTTACATGAAATCCGTTGGTGATAGATTAGGGAGGTAGGAGGAAGCAAAGCTGCAAAACCTCTGGGACTGGCTAAAAAATAAAATGACAGACACATCTTTTACTAAGGCAGGTATAGGATATTTCAAAGCTAACAATTAACATACTAACAATGAGGGGATTTGTGGTTTTCCCCTGGTGAAGTGCCTGTGCTTTCTGGAAAAAGGAAGTTTGAGCTTCCAAAGATATGTTAATGGTAGATGCAGAAAGACAACAGAGCCCTGGCTAATGTAGCTCAGCGGGTTGAGCAAGAACTGAAACAAAGGGTCACCGGTTCAATTCCCCGGGAGGGGGGAGGGGGCATATGCCTGGGTCGCAGACCAGGTCCCCAGTAGGGGGTGTGTGAGAGGAAACCACACATTGATGTTTCTCTCCCTCTCTTTCTCCTTCTCCTCTCCCTAAAAATAAATAAACGGAACCTTAAAAAAACAGAGGGGCTCAGGTAAGGTAAAGATTGACCTTTGTTAGGGAAAAAATACTAGCCTAGGACATGACTACACACTATGAACTGTTTTTAGTTAGAAAGTTGTAATTTCAGACCATCCTTTGTGGTTACTTTGGGTCTCTGAGTTTGCATAGCTGCCACATAGGCCTCCCCTGAGCTTGTCAGTTTTCACATGTGGCCCCTTTTCTTCCACAGGAGCATAAGATACCGTTAAAAAAATTTTTTTACCCTCACTTGAGAACATGCTTATTAATTATAGAAAGAGAGGAAGGGAGAGAGAGGGAGAGGAACATCAATGCAAAGAGAAATATCAATTGTTAGTCTCTCCTACATACCCCAACTGGGGCTGAACCCACAACCCAGGCATGGGCCCAGGCTGGAACTTGAACCCATGACCTTTCCTTTTGATTTACAGGATGATACTCCAAGTGAGTCAAACTGGTCAGGGCTCTGATGCCATTTTGGACACAAGACCTGGGAAAGTGAAGCCTAGAATGCTCCGATTAAGGGAGAATAGCTCTGCTTCCAGTGCAGGTCTAAGGAGGCCCATGTTCAAGCCAATGTCATTATTGTCGCTGAGTGGGGGAGCATAATTCTCTGAGTGTCTTCTGCACTAAGACCTTCCTACGATGATGGGTGTAAAGAAATATCCCTGAGATGCACACATTTGAGGATAACGAGAACCCCACACCATGACATGTCCAATGAACTGTTTAACTGGAAAGGATTTTATTGGAGACAGCAGCCACCCTCCCGACTCTCCAACTACAGAGGGAAGTTATGGAGTGTCGATCATCATAAATGCTGTCCCCAAAATGGCAGAATGAAATCATATAAATGCAAATCGTGCTGTAATTAAAGATGAAATGGCAAGAAGCAAAAGCATTTAGCTGAGCATGGCCTTCAGAGTCCTCTGTTGTCATTGAGAGGCCAGCAGGCTTGGAGGGTTTGCTTTGAAATCATCCTCTAATGCTGTTGATGGAGCTGGAGGTTAATGAGGAGATGAAACTGTGGATTTGAGGGAGCTGGCAGAACGCCGTTTCAGACTGCAAGTCACTTTGGGGGTGTCAGCAGGATGGGCAGCTGACCTCTCCTACAGGGAGATGCCCTGTGACCCCTTGCCTCTCCCACCACGACTTACCACTGTCTTTCAGGGACCCAGCACTGGGGTGGGTGGAAAGAAAGGAGGAGCAGGGGTAGTCTTCTTATGAGGGCAATGCTAAGCCTGTTTTCATGGGCTATAATCATATCTACTTTTTAATTTATTTTTGAGTAGTTCTAAAATTCGGTTCCAAAATAAAATAACATAAAATCAAGTGAAACTCTCCTTTTATGCTGTTAGCCCATGCTCAGTTCCCCCGACCATCAACCTCAGTAGTGGGAACCCCTGTTATTTGATTTCTGGGTGCCCTTCCACAGTGTCTTTGTGTTTATATAAGCAACATTAATATGCACTCCAATTTTCCTCCATTTGTATGTGGAAGATAATATAGTATGTTTTATACCTTGCTTTTAAATAAAAAATAAGAGCCTATTTCATACCCTTTCCATACCATGGATATTTACCTTATTTCCAATATTTTTCTACTACAAACAAGTACCATTGATTGGTACGCTTGCCCCGTCCACCCACGCAGACACCGCTGCCCTGGGTTTTGAGCTCCATGAGGGCTGTATCCTGGGCCTTATTCATAACACACAATACAGAGTGGATGCTCGATAAATGCAAATGTAACTCAGTTAAGTTGAACATCAAAGAATCCCGCACCGGCAACTGTGGGGAGCACAGCTGTCAGCTTGCCCATGTGGGCAGGAGGCCGCATAAGACCTTCATTTCCTCCCTCACTGAACTCCAAATCTTTTCATAGCTTCTGGGTCGTACCTGAAATCCCTGTATTCCTCTCATGCCTTTAGCCTCCTGCTCTCACTTGTTAAAGAGCAAAAACCCCACCCCACTGTTTGCCAGTGTTCACCTCTCAGTGGGGGTCATCACACCTCCCCTGTCCTGGCCATCTCAGACACTGTGACCATTTAGGAAGCTAAGGGACAGATGCCAATAACCACATCATGTCGTAACTGGCTCTCATTCATGTTTCCAGCTGATCACTTACCTGGTCCAGGGCCTCAGAGTAGAGACTCTGGGCTCAAATTTCAGCTCTGTCATGTGCTAGTGTGTGCCCTTGGGCAAATTGCTTAATCTCTCTGTGTCCATTTCTTTCTTTCTTTTTAAAAAAGTCCTCATCCAAGGATATGTTTATTGATTTGAGAGAGAGAGAGAGAGTGTGTGTGTGAGAGAAAGAGAAAGAGAGAAAAATTGATGTGAGAGAGAAACATTGATTGGTTGCCTCCTGCATGCCTGACTGGGGATTGAACCTGCAACCTAGGTATGGGCCCTGAGCAGGAATCAAACCCACCAGTTTTTGGTGTACACAAGACAACACTCCAACCAACTGAGCCAGTTGGCCAGGGATGTATCTGTATTTCTTTATCTGTAAACTAGAGATGTGCTTATACTTACACCTACCTCACAGGGCTGTGGAAGGGCTTCACTGAGCTAACACATGTGCAGTACTTAAAACAGTGCCTGGTGCACACAGTGAGTGCTGTATAAGGGTTTGCTCAGGGTGGGCGGTGGAGTGGGTGCTTGCTCTCTGCTCTGGGTCTCTTCCAGCCCCCTGGGCAACCATTTCAAAGCTGGAAGGGGATGGCACTCTCCTTATTGATTTCCTGGGGCAGAAATTTGGGGTCACTGGTGATATCCAGTTGACATTCTCCTACTTTCTTCAATACACAGCAAAGGTACATGGCTTGGGTAGACTTGGCCAACATTACATTGGTCCTTTCCTAAATTGCACTGGCCTTATTGGTCTCCTGGGAATCAGCACACAGATCTTTGATGAGTATTACATAAGAGCTATAAAAAGTAGCAAAAGCCTTTTAATTCCATAAGTTTTCAAGCTAGAAGGGAAAACCGCGTGGTAATGGCGCAGGGTCCCCTAGGGAGATTTGCCGAGGGCTTCTGGGACAGGAAAGGGAGTGAGAGGCGGGGTTTGGCCTGAGATGGGGAACAGGCATGGTGGGGCCTATTCCACCAACCTCATGTGAAGCTGGTGGTGGCAGAGAAAAAAGATGTGAAAGATTCAGGCCTTGTTCCCATGAAAGTGCTGGTGTTCACAGAGTGTGAAACAGCACAGACCATGGGGAACCAAGGTCAGTGGCCCTGCAGGCCTGGGCCCCACCTGTGACTCTGCCAGGTTTCTGGCTACTTAACCACATGTATAACTTGAACATAGGATCCTCTCAACATAGAAGCACATTTCTGTGCCTCTGTACTTTTGCCTGTGCTGTGAGTTTGACCTGGAATGCCTTTGCCTCCTTTGATAGGTAGCTTCTATAATTCTTTAAAGATTCAGCTCAGGCACTGCTTCTTCTGGGAAACCCTCCCTGTGAGCAGTGTCCCTCGTCTGTGCTCCCAGAGTGCCCACGCTTAGCTCTATAAATGAAGTGGAAACATTTTGCAGAGTTGACTATACATGCACCTGTCTGGTGTTGCATCTGTCATGTAGGACACGTTGTTTTAACAAACAGGAGAGGGCTGTCCGTAGTGGTAGTTGTACAGGCGCACATGGGTAGAGCTTAGACAATGCCTCCTCAACTTTTTAATGAGAGTCACCTGGGGGGTCTTGCTAAAATACAGATTGCTAGGCCCTACCACGGAGATGGTTTTGTGGGTCTGGGGTGAGGTCTGGGAATCTGTGATTTCACCTTGTGTCACAGGCAGTTCTTGCGCTCAGGCAAGTCTGGGGAACATTTGCAGAGTGGTTAAGCAAGGAGGCTCTGGTCAGAATTCAAACTCTTCTACTTGTTAGCCACATGACACTGGGTAAGTTATTTTGCCTGTCTGAACCCCATTCTTCTCATCAGCTAAACAAGGAACTATCATAGTGCACACCTCAAAGGGTTGTTGTAAGTTTAAGTGCATAGGTAGTGATTGGCACACCCCCTGACACATACTACATTCCACAAATACCAACTCATTTAAGCCTGAGAACCACTCTAAGGGGTAGGTGCTATTATGGTTATACTGAGTTTGCAGATGAGAAAACTGAGACAGAGACAGGCTAAGAAGTGAGCCAAGGTCACAGGGCCAGTCCGTGGCAGCGCTAGGCCCCAAGCCCAAGTAACAGTCACTGCTGCGGTGGCCGGTGGCAGGCCTGGGACCACCAGCACTGGAGGGGACTGAGCGAGGCTTTGGGACGCATGCCTCGCACAGGTGTTGACACATGGAATGTAAGCATCAATTACATGGCATAAAATGTTCAACTTTTCTATATGTTTAAAACGGTTGTAATAAAGAGTTGGTAAAAATTAAGGTGAAACGAAACATTTCAGATAAAAGCTGAGAGAACTTGTTGGCAGCAGACGTATGCTACATAGAATGCTGAGGAACTTTTTGTGTGAAACAACTGGGAATTGGAATCTATAAAAAGGATAGAGACCACAGGAAATAGTGAATAGAAAATATAGCTTTTCTTTGTTTTCTACATTTCTTAAATCCAATGGACTGTTTAATGCAAAAATAGTAACAAATTTAAAATATATGTAGAAGTGAAATATATAATAACATAGTACAAGGGCAGGAAGGGCTGTAAAAAGTATACTTTATAAATTTCTTCATTAGAAAGGAAGTGGTGTAATATTAATTCCAGACAGACTGTATAAGGATGCATATTTTAATTAGGAGAGCAATCACAAACATAAACAAAAGAGTTTTAGCTTAATAGCCAATGAGAAGACAGAATGTGGAACTCAAAAATGCATGATTAACCCAAATGAAAGGAGGAATAAAGGAAGACAGACAGAGGAGACTAATAGAAAATAAGAATTATATTAAATGTAAATGGATTAAACATGCTGTTAAAAAGGCATAAATTCTAAGACTGGATAGAAAAGCAAGACCCAAGCCCATGCTATCTAGGAGATACACACTGAAATACAAAGACACAAGCAAGTTAAAATAAAAGGAAGAAAAAATATGCCATGTAAATACTAAGCAGGAAAAAAAAAGCCCCTAAAAGCAAAACAGCTGCAGCTGTATTACTGTCACATAAGGAGCACCACCAGAGATAAAAGGGTCATTTGTAGTGAGGGGCTGCACTTTGGTTTAACTATGTCTATAAAGGACTCTAAATTTCAGTCCGGTTGGTGAATTTGTTGCCTGGTACAGCTGTTTTGTGTTTGAATTCTGTACTTTTTTATTTCTCTTCCTTTCAGACTTTCACCTATATCCTTCATCTCTAATATTCTTCATTTGCCATAAAGTACTTTGCCCACTTTTATTTCTTAAAAAATTGATTTGCAAAATTAAAATACGTGTCCATATTTTCACCCTCCAAACAATACATGTGCTTTCTTTGTATCGTGTCCCTCTCTGGTCCTGGTGCAAATGCACAGATTCTGTCGCTGTGGCTCTGGCATGGATATGGTTTTGTTCTCTTGTGGTTCTCTTACGTCAACCAGTAAAACACCTGGTGTGTGTTGTATGTAATTATGGTGGGGTTTCTTGACTGGGCATTGTGGACATTTTGCATCATATCATTATTTGTTCTGGGAAGTTGTCCCATGCATTATAGAATACTTAGTAGCGTGTCTGACCTCTATTCACTAGATTCCAGTCGACCCCAACCCCCCAGTGTGTCAAAAATGCCTTATCACATCACCAAATGTTCCCTGGCAGACAAAATCATCCCTCACTGAGGACCACTGAATGCTGGAAATCATTTTTACTTGCTGCCCAATAATATATGCATTTAGTTGAAGATACATACTTTGTCAAGTTAATTTTGTTACTGAATATTTGTATTATTTCCAACATTTTGCCATGCTGAATGATACTGCAAGAAGCATGCTGATAGCCATTTCTTTCTTCTCAACTATTTACTTGCTTTAGGGTAAATTACTGGGAGTGGAGTGTGTGGGTTCAAGGGCATTTGACCATCTTCCTTTTGGGATCTTTGGAAACAGTGATGCTCAGGGGATCAAAAGCCAGGGCTTCCCGTGGTTTCATGCCCTGCCAGTGTAAATCACCTGCATCATTTGGAATCCATCTGCGTCACTGAGAAAAGTACTATGTGACTTACACATTTTGGTGCTAGGTCGACAAATTAGTTATCTGAGCTGTAAATTACTGCAACGACCCATAAATTAGATCTGTATTATATAAATCAAAAGACACGATGCACGATGGGACTTTAAGTATACTAATTTATAAAATGCGTATGATAGATTGGTCCATGTGGTAAGGAAAACTGTGGTACATCCATCAATGCTGCCTCTCTTGAGGAGACATTAGATGCCCAGGCTGGCAGGGAGGGTGCTGTTGTGTAATTTTAAGTCGGTAAGCTCTGCGTGGAAGGGAAATGTTAGGGGCTACTGCAAAACAAAAAGATTGTCAATGTATATTTTAACATTCAGGAAACTTCTAAAGTGTGGTTTTCCTTTTCTGTATTTTTTTTTCTCCAGAGTGTCTGGTGGCACTGGGTTTAGGGGTTGAAACACAGGCCTGCCTCAGCCATGCTGCTTCTCCAGCCTGGAATTCCCTCTGGTTCTCTCTTCTGCACCACCTTATGGTCCTCAGTTTGAATGTCCCTTCCTCAGCGGCCCCTTCCCTGACAGCCCTGCCGGCATCTGGCTGTCCTGTCATGGCCCCTGCAGCCCCCAGCTGTCCTCCTTGCTCACGTCTCCACTCCTGTGAGTGCCTCACGTGCACTATCGCCCCCTCACTAGAGTGTAAGTTCCAGAAGGAGAACAGTCGTGTCTGTCTTGTCCTCTGCTGTGTCCCCAGCACCTCGGACACCTCAGACTTTGCTGCAGAGAACACACGCTAAAATGTTTCTGGAATAAGTGAATGAACAGGAGAAAGGAGGAGCCCACAGCTGGGCGCTGGGAGATGCTGTCCCTGCCAGACGCTGGGTCAGTGATGCGCAGGACAATGTTTTTTAAACGTCCTCTGCTGTTTTGTGAGAACTTATTAAAGATTCTAACAGGGGAAATGTGTGGTGGGTAAATACATTTCAAAAAGAGGGAGACTTCATTCCCCTCTAGGAGAGCTGAGATGCACAGCGCCATAGCAAAGTTTCTGCCAGATCTGCTTAAAAATATTAAATATTGAATATTGTTAAACTGAAGTCAAGGTCCAAATGAGGCCAGGGGAGGCTCTTTGGCTTATGAGTTTTGCTGAATCCAATGATCTCTGCCCCTCCCCACCTCCCATCTGGCCAACACAGACTTCTTAGGCATTTCCTGGGCAACCTGTGCTGAACAAGGCGATGCCAGACACATAGGCTGCACAGCCCTTTGCCAGCAAAGAATCCTGTCCTGTTGGGATGCACACACTTACCCACAGCTGGAATCTTAGGTAGTCTGAACCCTCTGGGACACAAACAAGAATTCATCTTCCCCAACCACAGCCTTCAGCCATGTTCTCCTGTGCTTTCCTTCCTCACCCTTTGACAGCAGCTCCACAGACTCCACCGTTCTATGGTCAGGAACGGTCAGTACAGGAATGGAAAGGCCATCTTCACAACTGGGACACATTCAGGCAGCAGGTCCTCTCTGATCAGATCCCCGGTTTGGTCTGCCCCCCACCCAGGGCTTCTTCCTCCCCCAGCTCAGCGGTGGCCTGTGACTCTTCTTTCATTTTCGAAGATGAAGACATCTTTGGTTCGGGCAGGAGGAGGGAGATGAACAGAAAAGGGCCGAAGCCTGTTTGCTCCCTGGGCTCAGCTGCTGTGGTCCCCTCTCTGCACCCAGAGCTGGCTGTCAAGGTTCTCCAGGGACAGGCAGGAACCTGGGGGCTGTCTTGCAGGTACACATGTGAGCTTTTCAGAGCCACTCAGGAGAGGGCTCCTCACTGGTCATGTCCCTGACCCTTTGCAACACTCCTGCCCACCCCACAGGCTCTTCCTGCTGGGCCCCTGCCCTGGCAGGCTGCTTCTGGGGCTGTGCCAGCCTGCTTCTCCTAATGGCACTTGCTGAGCCCTCTAAACTCTCTGGCTCTCTCACCTCGTGGGGAGCCTCTCGTGAGGCTCTCTCGTTGTGGGTTGCTCTGCTCAGCCTCTCACCTTCAGAAGTCTGCAGGTGAGACCCAGAGACCCAGAGACCCAGAAGACTCTGGCCCCTCTTCTCCAATGTCCTGGAAACCCATGACTAGGCCTCCTAAGAACAGTCTGCCCACACTTTGTGCTTGGGCAACCTTGAGGCAGGCTTCTGTCTGCAGAGGGCCAAGCTCGGTTTTGGTGGCATTCTTCATCTTCCTGAGGGATGTCCCAAGAGCCCCCCTCACCTGTCCTGGTTGGACAAGAATAGCCATGTCCCTCAAGGGAGGCCTCTCCCATCCTTGACCTACTTTGATCTTCTAGTCTGTGTATAAGGGAGGGTGGGGTGGTGATGGTTACGGGACCACTAATTTGTTTCTTAACAAGTACCTTGGTGCTTGCTTTATATTAATCGGAGACACTTAACATGGAAGACCCTCAGCCACGGGGCAGCGATTCTGAGCCAAATAGAAAAATCTCCTTTACCCTTCTGTTTACACGCAGGTGAAAGGGCAACATCAGATCCCATGTGGCAATGAACTTGGCTGTGGACTCCAGGTCTACTTAAGGGGAGTTTCATAATAGATCTAAGAGTATGCAGAGGTGTCCTGCAGAAGCTGAGGCCTGAACTTATGCCTTGAAGAATTGTTTTTTAACTTAGAAATTGCATTATAAAAGTTATATATGCTTCTTATAAAAACAACCACAAAATTAAAATTAGGAAAACTCCCTTCCCTTCAGTCTCGCTTCACCAGGATAACCTCTCATAACAATTAGCTCTTTATCCTTCCAGATGTTGTTTTGATGTATATAAACACACACATCTGAAGCACAAATAAAGGCACAAAAGATTCTTTTCCCCAAGTTCATCCCATGTCCATCAGGTTGAAGGATTTTGAGTAGTTGTTCATGAAACATTTGTGTGAGCCTGTGGCTCGGGGTGACCCCGTACTGGTGCCTGAGGGCAGGGAGCTAAAGCAGGACGGAGCAAACGGGTTGCCGGGTGGGACTGTGGGGGCTGTGCTCTGTCCTGTGGCCCCAGCTCTGGCCCCCTGGCTGCAGGCCTCCAGGGGAGGGCCCTGGAAGGAGGGATGCCATTTTCTAATTATAGCAAAGGCATTGGTTCCAGCTTATTAGTGGAACTAGAGAAGAGAACAAACTACTCGACATTGAGGCAAGGCTGGAGGGTGACCCAAGGCCGTGTGTACAAGGACCTAGGAGAACTCCACACCAAGGGAGCTTGAGCTAAGAGGCAGGATCTTTGGGACCACAGAACACCTGGCTCCCACCCCTGGGAACTGATAGTCCACTTGGGAAGAAAGTCATACACCTGAGATAAGGGTAAGCAAATGGCCGAATGGACAGTGGTGATCCACTGCACTGGGCAGTAGAGCTGGTACTTCAGATGTTGGACTTCTGTCTGGGGCTGTGCTTTTTCAGGTTTCCTAGTGGTTGAGATCACCCCTCTGCTCAAAACCCTTCCCTAGTATGTCTCTGGTCACCTTCAGGAGAAAGAAGTCCCCGGCTTTTTACAGGGCACGTAGGAGGGTCCTTTGAGATCTGACCCCTGCCCATCACTAGCCCCATTTCCTGGACCTTGCGTGCCCCAGGGCCCGCCACCCACGAGGGGGTGCTTAGAGTCCTAAAAGCACTCTTCCCTCGGGGCTCTGCAGTGTCTTGGCCTTGGCTATGCTGCTGTCTGTCTAGATGCCCTCGTGTGCCCTCCCGCTGACCTGGCCCCCGCTTCCCCTCTCTCTTTCCCCTCTTACTTGGTTCCCGCCTGTGGCTATTCCCAGGGGTTTGGGAATTTCTTCCCAAAGACCAGTTTTGATCTTCCTTTTAGTTTAAGTGCAGCAACCTAGCTGGTGACACACCTCCTCCTATTCCGTCATTCTTTTCTAAAACTTTCCAGGCAGACAGAGAGGAGAAAGAAGGCCCAGATAACCCAGGGACAGCCTCAGAGAGGGGGAAGGCACATTGAGCCTTTGTACAAATTAAACTTTACGTGCAGCGACAAACCATTACATGCTCTGCTGAGGTAGAAAATGGTATTTTGCTTTAAGCTCTGTTATATTTGAAAGTTATTTGTATAATAGTATTCTTGTACATCCAAATCAATTCCTTGTTAGAGTAACTATATACTTTTGAAATGTAGTCTTTCAAGACACACACATTTAATCTCGGAATATCATTCCATTTGCTGACACCATTCAGTTTCAGTGTTCGCTTTAGCCAGAGTTAACATGAATGAGCTCCTAATTAGGTTTTGTGAATCAAAACCTAGTAAAAACTTTAAACGTTGCCTGAAAAAGGAAATAGAATTCTTACACAGGGGGTCTTGTGGATTCCCTGCAAAGCCTGAGATTGCTTCAATCAGCCAAGCAGGTTAGGCCATTTGTGCCAGAGTTTGCTGTGAGTGATGGATGGATTTTCCCTCCTGGGCATGAAGGAAGGTGGCTGATGAAAAACTACGACCCCACTGCCCACACAGGACCCTGCCCCTGCCCCTGCCCCCACCTCCTGCTTTGTGAAATTCATCAGGTGTGCGCTGTTCTAATGGCTGCTCCCAGCCAAACGATAAAGTCCCATTAAGCCAGCCACGGGAGCTACCTACTTGTATCCAATTGTGTTAACTTTCTGCAACGTGCTTTTTCTGCCCTGCTGTTGGCTTTCTTTGATAGATGATGTAAGAAACTGATGGGTGAAACCTTTTACTATATTTATCACAGCTTGTTGCTGAGCATGTTGTCCACTAAATCAGTGGAGCCTGTTTGAAGAGACACATGAAAAAGTTAAGGCTTGAGTACAAGAAGGGCATTGTTTCATTTGAAAAAACTACTATGCTGTCTTTTCTGTGGATGGATTCAATTTTGTAACTGATTGTCTTGCTTTGGCTGCCAGGAAACTCAGGGCCATATTTGCGTCCAACTTTTTACCGGTGTCTGGCCCTGGGAACCCCCTATTTTATATATGCTGTCCCTTGACTCACCTTTCTATTTTATTTACACCTCATTTTTTCTCATTTTACTCGATGAATATATATTTAAGACTTTTGTGTATCTCTAGAGAGAGGAGAAGGGAGGGAGAGAAATATCAATGTGAGAAACAAACTGATCGGTTGCCTTCTTGTACATGTCCTGACCAGGCACCGAACCTGCAGCCCAGGTGTGTGCCCCAACTGGGAATCCAACCGGAGACCCTTCACTCTGCAAGACGAACACCAACCCAACTGAGCCATACCGATCAGGGCTATTGGATGAATATTTATATTCATGTTTCCAGCTTTACCTCCTTTTATCAAGCTTACAGAATAAGTAGATCCCAATTGGGTGCTAGCAGAAGACAGGTATTTATAGATATTTGTTTTTTCTACCACTGTCCCATCAGACCTGCTCTGTGGAGCAGGTTTTCCTTGTACCTTAGATGAAATTGCTGTGGGGGTGGACTGGGGGACCCAGCATCTAGACTCATCATTGCCCTTTCCTGAAACTGCTCTGTGAACCACTCCCACCCTCTTCTCCAGACTGCCTCTTGCTCCTCCTGAGCTGAATGGAAGACAAAGGGCAAGGTGGGAAGCTCTTACCTGCAAGTAGTCTTGGTTTTTTTAAATGAACCATTCAGCCTTCATAATAGAACCTGGGGAGTAAAATACAACACACATCTTTGCTCCGCTGCTGGTGGAGGGAATGGCTTTTCACAGGCCACTTAAAGCCACATCTCTCACACACTGTTTAGACTGAGGTGTTGCATCGGTCTCTGTACCTGTCACACTCCAAAGGCGCAGGGAAAACTCCCTGAGTGTTCTTTAATATCCTTTTTGCATTTTCTTGACTTCACCCATTTGGCTGTGGGCACTCAGAGTGCAGCCGAGGAGGGTTTAGTGACAGGTCCGCGGACAGAGGTGTGGCAGGGCAAGAACGAAAGACCGCGAGGCCCCCGCTGCTGGCACTGTGCCCTGAAGGGAGCAGGAGAGAAAAACGTGGACTTGTAAAACACAGGCTGCTGGAGAGACGTGGTGGCTAAAAGGAACCAGCTGGAGCCAGAGCAGTGGCCACTTGCGGGTGTGTTATGGTCTGAATTGTGTCCCTCCAAGAAATTCATTGACGTACTAACCAGTGGTATCTGTGAATGTGACTTTCCTTGGGGATGGGGTCTTGTGGGTAAAATCAAGTTAAGATGAAGGCATTAAGGTGGGCCCTAATCCAATGACTGGTGTCCTTATAAAAAGAGAAGACAGAGCCAGAGATCAGACCCAGGGGCGTTATGTCATGTAAAGATGGAGGCAGAGACTGGAGTGCTAGGTGTACCAGCCAAGGAGCACCGAGGACTGCAGGCAACCACCAGAAGCACAGAACAGGTCCTTCCTCAGTCTCTGGTTGGAATTAACAATGCCAACACCTTGATTTGGGACTTCCTTCCTCCAGAACTGTGACGGAATACACGTCTGTTGTTTTAAGCCATTCAAGCTGTGGTAGTTTGTAATGGCAGCCCTAGAGAACCAAAACAGGAAGAAGTGGAATACTTTCCTTCATCTCTGCCCTCTGCCTTCTCCCACGATGGTGCCTCTCACCAGCCAGGCCCATCTGGAAACAGGAGAGCAAAGAAGTGTCTTCGTGATCCTTCGAGGTCAGCCTCTGGGCCCAGGGTAGAACAGAGAGTGCATGAGGGTGGTTGTAGGTGAAGAATAAGCATAGCCAGCCCTGCCTCTGGCTTCTATCTTCCTCGAGTTCAGAGTCCGGAGTAACGGGGGTTCCATCCTAAAGGCGCTGGAGGAGCTGCTTCCTTGACCCTTTCTTCTGCCCTTTGAATTTGCTTCTTTTGTGAGCACAACGGGCTTAGAACACAGCTGGCTCCTCAGAAAGGCGTCTCAGATCAGAAGTCAGCTTTCCCAGGAGGCCTGTAATAAACAGGCCAGTGCGTGGTGTGTGCATGCTGAGGAAGGTGATGATGTACAGGCTCAAAGGTTGGGAATGATGCACACGAAATGCTGTACAAACTCACTTGTAAGCAGACAAACTCAAGCCAAAATAACACTGAGATGAATCAGTTGTCACCTTCCTATTGACTGGCTCCCAGGGCTGGCTGCAGATTCAGTAAAGTGAGAAGACCCAGCACAGGGCTGGCGGTGGTAGGTGCCCAGCACATAGGATTCCCTCTCTCTTCCTCCTCAGCCCCTGGACCACTTCCCTCAATTTGCACTGTGAAGAGTATGACATTGAACACTCAAGGCATGGAGTGAGTATATCGGTGCTGCACAGCGTTCTTTGCACAAGCATTCACCTTTACTGATGGAAACCCCTGGAGCTTTCACACTGAGCATCCTCAGCTGTACATACCGGTAGAGCCAAGTGAGTGATATATGAGCCAACTGACTAAATCAATCACACTGGTCTCAAGGGAAGTGGAAGGGCAGGGCGGGGGCTGAGAGTTAAGAACATTTGCATCTTACGACTGCAGGAGAATTGTAATCCTATTGTGGAAGCCCATAAAATTTGACAACTGTAGCTGCAGTGTGTGTTCCGCTCACATGTTCTCAGGTGCTTTCACCATTTCTCCTGGAAGCCAGCCTGACATCCAGGAGACAACACCTGCATCTTTGTTAGGGTTTGTCCTTAGGCTACTGGAACCCCATTTGTCCCTGCACAGATTTGGCTGCAAGTGCCTGTGAATTAACCTCCCACTGGGGCTGGCCCACAACCACTGGCTGACAGGTGTTCAGACAAGAGTCTCCCAGCCCCCTGGAGCCCTAGCTGGGATGATTCTGGGCTGTGTTTCTGTGCCATAATTCAGTTTCCCCATGGGATTAAACTTTAATCTTCTACTGCGGTAACTGGCCTAATAACATGTTTTTACTGGTTGCCTTTGCCTCCCATATCCCTTGCCCTCTCTCTTGTCCCTCTTCTTCGCATGTCCCCAAGGATGGTTTGCCCTGCACTGCGTAGCTCAGGGTCTGCTTCTGGGGCAACCAGGTGGCAAGCTTGGCCTCCTGAGCCCATGTGCTCCAGATACTGCCTCTTCCAAGAGTCTGGGATTGGGCTAAGCTTGGCTATTTGCTCCTTTGTGTGCATGTATGTGGGGCATAGCTCACTCATAATCTCAACATAGTGGAAGAGGGATCTAGCACTTACTATGTGCTGAATGTTACTCTAAGTACTTTACATGAACTTACTCATTAAACCCTCATCGAAACCCTGCAGGGTGAGTATTATTCTCAGACAACAGGAAGATACTTACTCAAAGACACAGGGCAAGCGAGTGGTCTGGCAAGGCTGCAGCCCAGTCTTACGGCCTTAGTTGGTGCTTTTACCACTGTACACTTGCACTCTCTGAGGTGCACTTTTAATTTCTGTGCATTTTTGTTAGCTTCCATGAGAATTTGGGGTTTAGTAACTGAGTATCATTGTGGAAGTTATGAGCCCCTCATGGAGGAGATGGGGAAAAAAAGGCAGATCAAGGGAAGATGTTATGAATTAAATGTTTGTGTCCCGTCAGACTCCTGTGTTGAAGCCCTAAACCCCAAGTGATGGTATTTGGAGGTGGCACCTTTGGAAGGTAACTGGGTTTAGATGAGGTTAAGAGGCTAGGGCCCCTATGATGGGATTAGTGTCCTTAGAAGAAGAAGAGAGACCAGAGCTCTCACTCTCTCCCCTATGTGAGTACACAGTAAGAAGACAGCCATCTATAAGCCAGGAAGGGGGCTCTCACCAGGAATCAAATCTGCCAGCATCTTGATCTTGGACTCCCCAAGTCTCCAGAACTGTGAGAAATAAATGTCTGTTGTCTAAGCCACCAAGTCTGTGGTACTTTGTTATAGCAGCCTGAGCTAAGACAGAAGAAAAGAACCAGCCCTGAACTTATGAGAAAGATAAAGGATGCTGAGAGGAAAGTAAATTCTAGACCTTGAACGGCAGTGAGTCTATCAGCTGCCAGGACGGGTCATGCAGTGAGGTGATCAAGGTTGGATAAGCCTGGGCTTTGGGGAAGAGGGTCAGAGTGAAATCTCTCAAAAAGGTCAAATAAAGTTTTCTCCAAGGCAGTTCATGGTGGTTCTGCATATCTTGGGTCTCTGAAGATTCCAGAGTGCAGGGTTAACCCCCTGAGCCACCACCGGCCACTGGAGGAGGACCACCAACCCAGGTCCTCTTTGGCCTGCTCATTCCATTCTGCAGAGCTAGCTGAGGGGCCAGTATCTTATTTACACTGCTGGAAAGGGAGGCCTGAGAATTTTGGAGTGAGGGTTGGTAGGTGTAAGTTATTAACAATTATTAAGTACTGTTATTCTCATTCAACTATAGTGGAAATGGTAACTAAGAGACGGAGTAATTTTGGAGGAACACACAGTAAACAAAGAAGCCAGATTTCAAAACTAGTATCTATATTCTGACCCCACTCAAACCATTTGCAACTTCTGCAGCATACTATACACTTAATAGAATGGCACCTGCTCTATTATTTTGTGTCAGATGTTATTGACATTCTTATGGGGCTTGCCTTTGTTTTATGTAAGTGGACACAAAAATAAGCATAAAGACTCACGGGAATGTAGAGGACCAAGTGAGAGGGAGGTGAAGTGGGCAGTGGTTTCTAAAGTCCCCTTTTCAACCAAGAAATTCCAAATTTACATTATATATATATATATTCTCCATGGCATGCCACTGGGGTGGGAGGTTTGGGAACCACCAATGTGGGAAGAGATGACTGGATTTTCATTTTAAGACTGAGTGGGCTGAAGTGCAGAGACAGATTTTTTTGGGTGGAGGTGTTGGGAATAGAAGGATCTGTTAAGAATCTGTTGGAAGAGCAGGAGATGGTAGTAGCTTGGAGTAGGAACCGGGGGACATGCAGAGTGAGAGAAGGAGGTGGGTTTAAGACGTTTAGGAGGAAACATTGAAAATTTTAGTTCCTCACTTGTTATCTGTGTCTTTTTAAATTTTAGTTCCTAACTTGTTATCTAACCACGTCTCTTGCTTTTAGTTTAAGGCCTGAAGGCTTCAGATAATTTATAATACAGTTCATTGATCAAAGGGACAAAGTTCTGATGTAAAAATGCTTGTTCAGATTGTGGGTGGGAGAAAAGTAGGTCCCAGTCTCTCGAAGTGATTATCCCAAGATTCTACCAGGCACTGGGCAGAGTTTCTCCCCGAGAATGACAAGTCCTGCTGTCATTCTTGGGGGTTTTGAGATCTTCTTGGGTGGCCCCTCCTGTGCTCTGTCCCCTCAGAGTCTTGATCTCCATAACACAAGAAACTTCATCTCCTCTCTACTTCAGCCCTCTGGTCTCATGGCCACACAATGGGCTGTGCCCCTGTTATCACTCAGATCTCCTCTGCTCCGACATCCCAAACTCTGGTTATTCTCTGACCCTCCTTCCTCCCATCTTTTTATTCCTCTCACCTTCATCTGCTCTTCTTTCATTCATATTAAAATTTCTATCCCCTCCATACTTTTCACTTTTCTACTTTCACCCTTTATTTAGTCACTTTCTTCCCTACCTATCCCCAACCTTGGGCCACATCAGTTCAGTCTCTCTCTTGTCATCCCTCCTTTTACTAATTTGTCCCGCAGTCCCACCCACACCGCAAGTGCCCTGCACGCTGGACCAGTCTGCCTGTCTGCCTTCTTCACTTCATTGCTGGGCTGCCGAGTGCTGCTGGGCCCAATTACACAATTTTGCTGATTGGGCCACCAGGAGCTTAACATCCATTACTTGAGTTAGGTACTCAAATCTGCATGAAAAGATCATGTTTCCCTGGTGATGCTGCCCTATCCTCCTTTCAGAAGCCCATTCACACTTTCTCCTCTCCCTTCAAACCCTCTATTCCAATACCTCTCTCCCTTCACCACCAAGGATTGACTTGGCCTCTCACTGGGCTGAGAAAGTAGCTGCTCAGAGGGGATTCTCACTCCACCTTAGACAACCTCCTGTACCTCACCCAGTTTTGTCTTCTTCTTTCTGGTCTTATAGGAAAAAGACATCTTTTCTGGTGTAGGACCTCTTGCTCTACCTAGGTCTCAGTTTTCCTTTCCCGGCGTTTGCATATTCTGTTCCCTCTATCTAACCAACACCAGGTATTCTCCTCATTTTGGAAGGGCTCTTTGTTCACTGCTAGCCTTCTCACCCCTTCATGAGCAGGACAAGCCCCCTCCTCAGTCACCCCATCTTTTAAGTTATATGATGTATGACTTCAGAGCTCAAAGCGTGAGGCCAAGGGAGGCAGGGGCTGGCGTGGGAATCGGGCCTTTCCTGCCCCCCATTTCACTCAGATTCCAGCTTGGCCCTGCTCCAAGTTTTTACCAGGTGAGTCCTAGAAACCTTAGCACTTGGGGAGAAATTGAGTCTTCTGAATTGTCATCAACAATGACCTTTAAAAACAAAGTCCAGTAAGAAGCAAACAGGATTTATCTCTTGATTTCAACCCAGTGAACTTTAGCTGGAGGATCGCATTTAGGAAGCTTGTTCTTTGTAAGCCTATTACAAAAATAATATAACTACATAAATGCAGGGGAAAATGAAATTTTATTCTCTTTCTGTAATGGCCTTGAAGGACAACAGAAGCATGCAGACAATTCTCTGCTTAGGAAACATAACCAGAACCCCCTCTCCCTCCAAATGCTGTGTACTTTAGTCTTGAAGTGCTTTGGGAAAAAAAGTCTATTTATCTTCAGCCCCTAAAGAAATATCCTCATGCAGAGATTATCCCACTGAAATTTATTCTAAGGAATTATTTAAAGAACACAGGTCTTTACCACCATTAATCAGATTTCATTTGATCTTACTTTGGTTTCTCTTTGGGTATGGGTAATTATTTTAGGACTGCTGATTGCTTGCTATAAAGGATTGGGTTTTTATGTTATAAAAACATTTCGAGTGATCTATTGGCCTGAAGACTGTCGCAGAGGGCGGGGAGGGTTCTGGAAGGCAAATTGCTTTAAAGTCGATTGGGCTCGGTCTGGCCTGTGACAGAGAAGAATGAAAATGGTGTTGCTTGGAGGTTCGCTTTGGAGGAGGATATTCCTCAAGCACAGCAAAGGCTTCAAAGGCAGTAGCAGATTGGACTGAATCTTCGGAGATGGAGCGTGGGCCAAGCTTGCTTTTGGGGAGGTCCGAAGCCACATGCACCTGGCTAGAGAGGACATCTCTAGCCAGGCACTCCTCGGAGTCTGTCTACAGCATCCTTCCCACAGCCCCAGAAAGAGCCTGGCTGGAGGGACAAGTCCGCACATGCCCCCAGTGTTTTTTTCTGGTGGGAACCAAGCCCCCTAATTTTTCCAAAGTGAAACATCAAGGCAGTCCAGAAGTGCAGGGGAACAGGAAGGTGGTGATGTACAGTGAGAACCTATGTCATGTGGACAGTTGTATGTGGTGTTGGGACCTTGGTGGAATCACTCAAGGGTTCCAAGTGTCAGTTTTCTCACCTGTACAATGGGAGAAGTAAGAATGCTTGAGCCTCACAGAATTGTCATGAGGAATCAATGAGGTGATGCATGTAACCCACTCAGCCCAGTACTGGCCCATAGTAGGTAATCAGTGCATGTCATCACTGTTAGTGTCTGTTAAAGGGCTAATACCCACCATCTCTGAGGGTTGTTGTGGCCATTAAATGACAAAGCTCAGGTGAAAGACTTCACACAGTGATGGGTACCCAGCAGGCATGCAGCACAAGGTACTCAATGTAAATATCGTAGCCGTGTTCGAATAGGTATCGGATCAGGCTCTGTCCACTCGTCACCTCCACTCCCTCCCCTCTCCTTTCATGGCTCAGTATGGCAACGTCACACTGGCCTCCTTCTGTTCCCCCAGGTGTCCAAGCCTATTCCCTCCTCACCTGTCCCTTGCATTTGCACTCAGCGGTTCCTTCTCATACTCAGGTCTCAAGTCTAAAGTCATCTGTGCAGAGAGACCGTCTGGGCTCAATGTCTCTTATGGTGCATCACACATTGACACTTCCTTATTGTTTCTCTCTTCTCCCATCAGACGGGAAGTTCCACGAGAACTGGGATCTCTCTTGTCTATTGCTGTTCCCAGGGTGCAGGACAATGTCTAGCATGGATTAGGTGCTTGAAACATCCCTTGCACAGCTTCGGCCTGTTGAGTGTCCATTGGGAGGCCCCTCAAGGGCTTTCATTTTGGAGTCACCATTTCGGAGCCTTGAAAATGCTCGGTGTTCTCTGGAATAGGCTACACAGGAAACCTCAGAGCACTAGGCATTAAGAATGTCAGGGAACAGTATCTCCTCAAAGAAAAACGAAGCTGAATCAGGGTTTGGGGAGACTGGGCTGAATAGAAGAGGGTGTGCTGTATTACAGGAGGGAGGTGGTAGCAGCAAGGTCCTCCTGGGGCGTCCTGCTGCCCAGACAGATGGGAGAGGAGGAACCACTTTCTTTCTGAGGGTGGGTACTCAACTGTGCACAACTGTGATACAACTGTGCACAGCCACACCACAGGGTGCCCTCTGGCCAGGCGTCTGGCTGCAGGTCTGGGCTCCCTCAACAAGGTAGGGAGGTGGGAAAGAGGGGTAAAGGCCCAGGCCATACTGTGGAAGGGTGGTGCACGGACCCCAGCAGTGATTCAGTCTAGGAGATGTGGTGGCTTAGAGATAACCCAGAGGGTGTGGAAGAGGCTGGAGAGAGGGGAACAGTGGTGAGGGTGGCCTGAAATGGTCAAAACAGACGGAGGAGGGAGAACAGGCTGAACCTCTGTGTCTAATGTGTATAGGCAATCTATCCATCCATCCATCCATCTATCCATCCATCCACTCATTCAAATATTTATCTCTTCCTTGTCACTCCTTCCTTTCCTCTTTCCCTCCTTCTTCTCCATTTCCCTTTTCCCCTCCTTCTGTCCATAAATCAGTCTAGGAGACAGTCACCTTGCTGGTTGCTGGGAACACAAAGTAATGCCCATAATCCAAACTCTTAGTAAACTCGCAGTCAGCGTGGCAATTGCTGCTAGAGCAGAAGACAACTTTGTGAAAATTTTAAAGAGGTGCTTTTTTAAAAGAAAAGCAGGCTTTAAAAAAATGTAATTCTGGAATTTAAGTGGGATTTTATTTTATTTTTTGTTTCTCAAAGTTTATTTTTTTCTATTATCATTCAGTCCCTTTATAAGTTTGTGCAATGTTTCACCTGAACAATGGTGCCCAGCAGCCATGTCTCTGCCTGGAGGAACTTTCTAGAGCCCAGCATGAAGTCCTGGGGCTGCAGGTACACACCCACCCACCTCCCACCCCTGGATGGCCAGAAATCCCTCTCTGGCTTCTACCTCCCAGCAGGCAACTGAGTCAGGTCAGAGTCTGAAGCAGGTGTGCTGGGAGTGGAGTTACATGTCCCAGAGCAATGGGCTGTCAAGAGAAGGGAGAGGTCTGCAGCGCAATTGGAATAAGGCACAGCTCTCACCTGGATGGGCCAGTGGAAGTGTAAGGGCCTCCTCTCCTGAGTCTGTGCAAGGCTGGCTCTGCCCACAACGGGTTTATGTCACAGGTGGCTCATGTCTGCTGTTCCTGTGCACATGGAGCTGTGAGGTCTGGGGTCTGCACACTGGCCCCTATGCTCTCAGAGAGTGGAGTGTTTGTTTGCATCTCAGGGGCACTCCTCAGGTGTGGTGCCCTTGTCCAGTGCAGCCTGAACGTCCACGGATAGCAGTCCTGTGACTAGTAGAGACATGTTCATATAAACTACATGACGCTCTAAGACAGAGGTGAGCACGGTCTTGAAAGGGCTCGCAGAGAGCAGTATGAACCATGAACCATGCTGCAGAGGGCCCCTTTATGTGCCAGAGCCTGGGGCTTCTGGATTCGATAAAGAGCTCCTGAGATGGTCAGGAGGGACTCCAGCTCCTCTCTCATGCGTTGTGTAGGCCCTGAATCAGTCTTACCTGCCTTTGTGTTCTGGCCCTGGCTTGTTAGAGTGGGCTAGCAGTCTGGTCCTGGCTCTGGGCTAACAGTCTCTTGAGGACTCTGGAATGGCTCCTTGGCTCCTTGAGCCATATTGATGGACAGGAAATGCCACATGGCTGCTCCTGTTCAGGCTCCGACACCTCAACTACATTTGTCAGGGATGGACAGGAGCAACAGCTTCTCAGCCCTGGGCCAGGAGCACAGCCAGGTGGGCGTGGCGAGTCCCGTGTGTCTGGTGGGTGCTCCTGCTGTCCTCTCAAGCATGATGCCCTGGGGGCGATCACAGCCTTTGGCAGGGGGGGCTGATGGTCTTGGGGCTGGAGGTGGGACAAGGTGGAGTCAGTGGGGTGAGGAAAACTGTCATTTAACAACCCCTACCCAGTGGATTGTGCCGGCATTTGCATCAACCAGCACATCACAGAACAAGCTCTTGAGGGCTTCCGGAGGACTCCGTGTTTGATTTATAAAAGTTTACCACAAGGAATTGATTGGGGCTGGCAGTGGATTGCTGCCTCTGGATTATCTTAATGTCTTCCAGGAGAAACTGCAGGCAGGTTATTCTTCTTGCTGATAAGAATCACATATCTATTTATCCATCTGCCCAGGAATAAACATTCCACTCGGCCAAGGAACATTGTCCTTGCTGAAGAAACCCATCTCTCCTGAGATGTATGCCTGTGCTCTCCAGGTGACTTATCACAGGTCTTTCTAGACTGCCACTGCTGGTGGCACTCCCGATGCCTGTCTGGGGCAGAGCTTACATGGGCAGCCTCCCCCCACCCATGTTTGCCATGACTCTCTGCAGGGGACTCAGGTGGCTCCACGGATGAGGGGAATGAAACGGCATGAGTCCATTTTCCACTCACGCATCATGGATCACTCTTTGTTTTCTAATGTTTTCAAACAAGTATTTCTACCCACGTATGCACATCTATTATAAGGAAGAGTGGAGTAGTGCAGAAAAACAAAACAAAAATCTTGGCTTGTGAAACCAAGACCTGGTTTTGGATCCTGGAAGTATTTGCTCTAGTAGCTGTGTGGTCTTGGCCACTGTGGTAGCCAGAGTAGTGCCGTCCCCCAAAGATGTCCACGTTCTAATCCCCGACTAATCACCGTGGCTGTGTTACCTCGCATGGCAGAGGGATGTCTCGGAAGGGTCTTGAGATGGAGAGATTGTCTGGACTACCCAGGTGGGCCCAGGGTAGCCACGAGGGTCCTTATCAGAGGGCTGTGGAGTCAGAGAAGGACCGTGCAGAGGTGAGAGAGGGCGTGTTTGTGGGGAGGGCGAGAGGGAGGCAGATTGTTGGAAGACGTTACACTGCCGGGTTTGGACGTGGCTGAAGGGCCATGAGCGTGAATACGCCAAGGGGTGCGGGGGCTCTGTAGGTGGAGTGTGACCCTGGCCACACCTCGATTTAGCCCCGTCAAAGGCATTCAGACTCTGACCTCTGACACTATAAGATAAAGTACATTTGTGTCGTTTTAAGTCACCGAGTTTGTAGTACTCGCTACGGCAGCAATGGCAAACTAATGGAGGCAGGCCGCTTCCCTCTCTCAGCTCCGGTCAGCTCATTTGTCACAGGAGAAGGAGGCCAGCAAGGACCACTGTCCCTGGGCCAGATCGGCGGGGAAGGAAATGGAGAAGGGCTTCAGCTCAGGCACTCGGGACAGTTCTTCTCAGACTGTCTGTGAGGAAGTTCCACCTCCACCATTTTTAATAAACCTCAATTCATTGTGGATCAATACGTTTAGAAAACACAATAAAAATAAATTATTAGAAAAAAAACAAAATAAAATGACATGCAAAATCCAAGCCCCATTTTAAAAGTTGTTATTAGATTCAACAGTCATGTAATTAATTCTTTTGGGTGATTTCTCAGGGAGTTTCCAATGCCTGCTCTCATGTTCCGGACTCGCCTTCCTGTCTGTGGGTGGATGACCGACAGCCGGGAGCACCCGGCCCGGCCCACGCTCCACATCGGTTGCTGTCTGGAGGTGAGTCCAAGTCCTAGTCCAGGCCTGGGGGAGCCAGGTTGCTCTACAGACGAGGCGATGGCCAGATGGCAGTTTGAAGTGTGGACAGGGCTTTGCCAGGAAGAAAAGAGGGGAAAAGAGTAAAAAAGAGAAAAGAAAAACAGCATGTTGGAAGCGCGAAGGTGTGGGGTGCATTGTACCTCAGATGTGAATTCCCTGGACGGTGCCTTTGAAGGACACCAGACTGCGATGTGACCTGTTCTGGAAGCTCCAGCAGAGGAGCATCCAACAGGCTGGTGTTACTGACGGGAAGTTACCTCCCTGCTTAAAGCCTGTCAGCAGCTTCCTTCTGCCCTGGGGGTTCGGTGCTGCCTCTCAGTGGAGCTTCATTTCCTACTTTCACATTTTTGAGTGCTCAGTGTCTGCTAGGCACCACTGAAGCACTTTCTGATAGAATACTTACAGTAGCTCTGTGAGTTGACTTGCCCGAGTTCTCCATGGGGAATGTGTTGTGCTCAAGAGGGTAGCAGGATGGTAAAGAGTCAGCTCTGGAGTGGAAATGCCCGGGGCTGAGTCCTTGCCCTGCTCACCTGCTGTGTGACTGTCGGGAAGCTCCTTACTTTTTCAGGGCTCCAGGTTTCACACCTGTGAACTGAGGGGCTGAGAGCAGATGGACCCATCCGGCATTGTCTGGTTGGTGCATCAGGACCCTTGGATGACCCAAGGGGATAACAGCCTTATTTCTTCTTCTTATTGGCGGCATTAATCTGATTCTATTTTATTTAAAAAATTAAATTATGGTGAAATACCCATAATGTAAAACAGCTTCGCCATTTTTAAGTGTACAGTTCAGCAGTGAGGCCTATTGTGTAGCAGGGATGGGAGAGCAGACGATAAGGAAACAGTGATGTTGTGTGAAGACAACCAGTCAGGCATTGCATTGACTCCTTGAGACAGCAACACCAGATGAGGAGCACACTCTAGGCAGAGGAAGGGCTGGGGCAAAGGTGGGCACCTGAGGGGCCGACGGGGCCTGGCCTGGGGAGGCAGGAGGGGGCGGAGGGTCCGCAGTGAGACTGGAGAGCTGGGCTTGAGCCCCGCAGGGACTGTGGGCCATGAGGGCTTAGAGTTATCCCAGGTGGGAAGAAAACTCTTTGGAGGGTCTCCAGTGGGGAAACGTTGTGTTCTGCGTTGAAGCAGTGTCCGCCATTGCCGTTGTCCGGGTGAGAGCTGATTGTGGCCTGGACAGACATGGTGACAGAGAGGAGGGACAGGTATTGCAGGAACATGTGAGAGAAACTCCGGGCCAACACTGGGGGAAATGTTTAAAAGAAGAAATGGATTCTAGGAAGATGCCCTGCTTAACGGGATGTGTTGCTCCCACCATCTCTGAGGTCAGCAGAGGCCTCGGAATGGTTGGCAATGGCGCCTGCCCCAGAGAAGTGAAAGCCGATAGATTTTGATCTGAGGCTTCTCCTGGCCTTTCCCTTCAATTCCTCAAGAGCACTGACTGGGCTCTAACCTCCTCCTTCCTTGGCCCACTGGGTGGACCACAGCCACCTCTGGAGGCACGTTGGATCACTAAGGAAACTGGGGTTATCATCTGCCTCCCCTGTCTTCAGGCCTGCCTACGATTCAGGACACCCCTGCCGCTCCAGGCAGGAAAGTGCCTCAGTCGCTGGGCCTCAGGTACTAGAAGGAGGCAGGTCACTGCATGCTTCTGGACAAGCATGGCCAGGTGGAGAGCTGCCCGTTTGACACCATCTCCCCGACCTACACCCTGCTGCTCGTACCTGGGACCCTGCTCATGCTGCTATCTATAGGGGACCTGTTTGTCTAAGTCTGGCAAATGTGACTCAGCTCTGTATGGAAAACCTACAGAAGCGAAGTGGTGGGCAGAAGTCAGACCTTCAAACCAAGTTTTCCTGTGGGAATCAGGCCTAGAAAATGCATACAGATTGTTATGGCTTGCTCTTGCTGAAACTCCATCACCCTGGTCTAAAACAACAAAAAAAATGTGTATTGTCTATCTTCAAGGCAATATCCACAGCCTGTATGAGTTTTCCCAAGGACAGAGCTAATCAGCTCATCACCATTCCCCTCTGCATGTTATTTTCATTTTCCTGATTGTACCTAAAATGTAGACAATAATATTCTATGTAATAGATAATAAATCTTTCTCTGATGTAAGACCCCAGGAAAACAATAAAAGCCTGTCTAGGCAAGGGTCGAGGCACTCCCCTCTTGAGGGAGTGGCCGAGGCACCCACAGGCACTCTCCCCTTGAGAGAGTAGCTGTGCCTGTTCCCTTCTTCTCCACAGGATTGTTGTCACCTGTGCATTCATTCTCGCCATCAGCCACAACAGGCGGACTCAGCTGGCCAGGTCCGTCACAGCTATCTTTGTCTGAAGGCCTTTGCCCTCTTCCAAGAACTAACCCTCTCATCCTTGGAAATTTTCTGACAGCCCCTCCCACCCCAGGCTTCTCCTCTCTGCCCATAGCCTCTTGGTTGAAGTTAGTTGTCCTTTTACGTGAGGGTCATCCCCGATGAGCTGGGGAATTCCTCAAGGGCAGGGACCATGTCTCGCTAATATTCTCAGCCCCCAGTGCAGGGGGCTCAGGCATTGTTTGGACCAAAGCAGCAAAACAGATCCATTGCTGGCCACGGCAAGAGTGGGCTGATGGTAGAAGATGGCCTTTTCCTGGGAAGTCTGGCTTCTCTTCCCAAAACGATGTTTTCACACATCAGGAGAACAAAGATAATAGATTCCAGCTTTATCGTCATTTCCCTGGATAGGAAGGCCTTGTTATGAGTTAAGGTTGTAAAGAAGGTGTTATGACTGTTTCTTCAATAAAAGATCAGGATTTGTTTGAACGTAGGTGGTACATATCCTACTTTTACAACATGTTTGGCATTACGTTCAAAACAAAATACATCAGACATTCTGTAATACAGGCTTGGTGTTGGGCTAACATTCAAATGTGCTCCCACTAATGGGGAAAAGTCTGGAGGCTTTAATCACAGCTTGTGATTCAGCCCAACTGACAGTGATTCCATTTCTCAACATCCCCGTTTTTCACGTGGAATGAATGACACCTTTTTTTTTCCCTTTGCTCCTTTAATGGGAAATGTTCTCATTGTGGAGGGAAGTCTCTACAAGTAGCCTATTAAGGAGTAAAATGTGACTTCTGTGCCTGAGCAGAATTATCAGCCCCGGGAAGCTTCAGCTTGTTAGCTATACACCACAGGAGTAGGTTTTCCCAAGCTGCTGAGCTTGGAGGCAATTTTTTCCTCATCTGGGGAGACGCGCATTCAACATCATTGTCCCTCCTCTCCTCCCATGAAACCTTGGTCTGCATGTTAGTGGGGCCTCTTCTGACTGCCCCGCTGCATCTGCTTCAGGTGAAAATGAACTTGGTTGGAAGAATCTCAGGGCGTGTTGCTAAATCTAGCCTCAGAGATAAAGCCAGGAGGTGGACCACAGCTGGCCCACAGTGCTATCCCAAGCTGGGTGTCTGTACTCTCTGTCACCTACTCATGCTTCTCTCTTTGTCCCTTTATCTTCTCTCAGTCCAGCCTTCTCCTTTCCCCAGCTCTCATGGCGGGACACAGTCACCACGACCAGCTCCCAAATTGACATGCTGCAGACCTGCCTCCCAGAAAGAGACTCCCCTCTTCCCCAGATGCAGTGCCTTCCCTGGACAGTCACGATGAGCAGGGGGTGGGTTGCATCATCACACGGAGCTTCTGCTACAACCCTATGGATGGGGTGAGGAAGGGTCGGTAGTGGGAAGATAATCCAGGAAGTGTCCATCACATTGCTAGCAAGAGCCCAGGTTCACCCCACACATGGAAAACAGGCTCTGTGACTCCGAGACATTGGAATTCATGTTCCGACAGGGAGGTCTGTAAGTACTTACTCAGGAAAGGGGGGCTGTGAGGGACAGAGAGCAGGAATTCCTGCTGCCATGTGGAGCTGTGACCAGACTGAAGCTCCAGGCACTTGTCACCTCATTCTCAGGGCTGGTGCTATTGACTCAGTGTTTGGGGCCCAGTCCTCCCCGCAAACTGGGTTCCCTTTTCCCACCTCAGACCAACTGCTCTCTAGGTAATGTCCACAACAAATCAGGAGCTTCCAACCTCGGTGATGAAGCTGATGTCTCACAAAAGCATTGTTTCTATGCATTGTCTCCCAGCCTCCTGACAACCCCAGGGTTGAGCAATTGGCCAAATTCACACAGGCAGGAAGAAGGGAGCTGGGATTGCCATTCACATATTTCTAGATCCAAATACTTTATTTATTTTCTCCATACAGCCACACATCTCAAGATAAGGTTGTCAGTAAGGAGAAAACATGGAGACAATGAACGGAAAAATGGTCCATATTTTCTGCATCTGAGAAAGAATGTAGAACGCATGGGTGGACCAGATATCCACTGGGATTCTCAACCACTGGGACCTCAGATTGGCTTAGAACCCTGTGCTATGCCTTGTAGAAGCTCATATACCTTTTTTAAATATTGTGAACTTCCAAGGGGCTTCTGCACCCATTGTCCCCTTGTTGCTCAGGTTCCTGGGCTGTGAGTGCCTTCTCCATGACCTAGACATGGAAACATTCACTTCTTTAGGTAATGGCCTTGACCCCAAGTAAAACTGATGGACACAAAGTTTTCCATTAATGCAAATGTAATAACTTCCTGGATGATTTGGAGATGGGTAGAAGATAGGTTTCTATCCAATAATACAGGTAGGTTTGACAGCAGTCCCTCCCCACTTACATTATCCCATGGTCATCATATCCAGGTACATTTACATTCACTCTTTTCCCTATAGGGTCCCCTAACCTCTTAATCAGAAGGGCCCTCTCTTAGTTTCCCATCCTCTCTTGAGTTACAGGGTAAAACGTACCATCTTCTCATTGTCTCCTGCTTAAGAGCTGCTGGTTGCAAATTCTCTCTTTCCTATAGTCCTGGGGGAACCAGAGCCTCCCTGCCTCTGGCTGCTGTCTGCAGCCGCCTGGGTCCAGCTTCTGTCCACCTGGAGCTGTAGCCAGAATGCGGCTGCTCAAGTTAGTATCTGCTATTGGAAGTCATCTTTCTCCGACAAGCTTGGCCTCAGTGCCCAGCATGTCCCAAAGCAGCCACCCTGAGGAGGAAGGGCAGGCATTTCCTTTAGGTAGGGCTGCCCAGGTGGTGGCAGGGCTGGGCACAGGTGCATGGGGTTCAGTGGGGTAGCGGGGGCAGGTGTGATGTGTCAGGAGAAGTGAAATGATGATGCACAGCTCAGCCAGCCTTGGAGAGGCCTCCAGGGTCTGCGCAGGGGCCAGGGGAGGACTTGTCTTTATGTCTTGGGCCATGTGTGGCAGGTAGGGGCTGGTCCTTAAACATTTCTTTGTCTCAGCTCTAAGCATCGTGTCTGGTTCCTAGAGGCAAATGGTGAACATGAGCTGGTGAAAGAGTAAGTACAGGAACAGGTTTGGTCAACTGTGGAAGGCACTTAGGTGTTAGAAGGTAGGTGGATCCAAAAGGCCATTCTGTAGTCACTGAAATCCCACTCTAGATATCCACATTACCGTCAGCTCTGGGTTTCGGAGAGGCCAGTCCCTCTGCCCGACCAGCAGTTTCTGGGGGCTCTCGTTGACAGGTGTCATGGGAGTGGGGTTAGTAAGGCCGACCAGCCTACAAGCCCCTTGAAGAAGGAGTTTGTCTATGTCAATCTTCATATTTCGGGCCCCAGAACACCCAAGGAAGACTTCAGGATTTGATGAAATAGCCTTCAGAGTAGAAGTCATTCTGGCCACGAGATGGCGCCATTGTTCCAGCCCAAAAGCACAGAGCTTTTTGAGAAACCGCATTGCTTGGAACTTGGAGTTGGGTGCAAACTGCTCCAAGCCTATGTGTGCAGCTCTCATCTCAATGCAGTGATACAGTCTAATCCCATAACGAGGGGATCAGCAACATCACTGCAGCTAATCTGAACTGAGAAAATCTGTTTCAGGAAGCAAATTCCAAGACCATTCCACCTGTCAGCTGGTTAAAAGGGGCCCCAGCTTGTTGGTAGGAGCAGTTTCTGCAGGAACTGGAGAATCGGTTTGCAGGCTGAGCCCCTCCCATCTGTGGTGCAGGTTTACAGAACCACAGAGCTCACTGAGCACACCAGCTCCTGGGTGCCATCGTGGTGGTGTGGCCAAATAGAGGACGGGTCCCCAACCTAAACTCCTGTGACTCCTTCCCTCTGCATGAAGCTCTGGGCACAGGATGCCTGTCCACTCCTCACCACATGTTCACGTCCTACCCTTTCTTCAAGGACCAATCCCCAAAGAAGCCTTCTGTGGCCTCCTGCCCCAAGAACCGAGACCTTCTCTGAATTATGGAAGCTCTTCCAACCTTTTTTCTGGATACGTTGGCTCTTGACCCCACACTGATGTCATAATTCCCTCAAGGGTGTATGCCATACCTTGAGCTTATTGTTACCTGCACACAGTAGGCCCTTGGTCGATTTTTGTTGATGTCCAAAAGCAAATAAAACATTGCTCCCCTGTTCAAAGGGCTGAAAAACAGAAAAACAAAGAGAGATTTCTGTGGGTCATTACTCCTGTCCCTGGTTAGCTACGGATTATACTTTTAGGGCACAATCTAGAAACTAGCAGTGTGATTTTTGTATTAATATTATTATAAATAACATTAAGAATGGGGGGCGTCCATTGAGTGTCTAAATATGTAGCAGTCACTATACTGTGCATTTTACATGTGTACACCGTTCAGTTTCCCCAGACACTCCTGGAAGCACCATTTCCATTTTCCACTTGGAACACAGAAGGCCCAGGAAACTGAAGTTGCCCATTCAAGTATCTAAGTTAGTGCTGGCCAAGCTCTGGAGCTGACTGTAGGGCTGGAAGACCCAGGCCCCTGCCCGTAGGGACCAGGTCCCACAGTCCCTCTGGGACTCATAGAGACTCATGTTGGGGCCTTGCATGACTACACTTAATCAGATTGCCACTCAGGGCTCAGCAGCACAGAGAGCGACACTCTGGGGGCATGGCCTAATGGATGGCCAGGAGCAGTGCATCTCAGGAACCTTTATTGAAGTGAATCCCTCAAATTGTCCTTCAGTAAAAACCAGACAAAGCCCAAAGTATCACAACCTCTGGTATTCGCCTAGTCCCACAGAACATGTTCCGCAAAGGTGTATCTTTGCCTGTCTGATGTGACCCAGGGGTCCCCTGGGAGACTTTCCTGCCCTCAAACATTTTTCTCTCTGGCTTGTTATGGTGCCCCAAATATCGCATTGGCTCTTTCTTCCCTTGAGTTTGAAACGTTTTTCAGGCTCTCAACTTGCTCCAGATAATCTACCCAACTTGGCAAGAAATGAGTTGGGAGCCATTTGGGAGGAGGGTGAGTAGTTGGAAGTGGCGGGGGCCCAGGCCAGCTTCGGTTCCCTTCTGCCCTCATGGCCGGGGGCGAGGCCGACAGGCCGGCGGGAGATCACTGATGCAGCCTTTGGGAGGCGGGAGAACCATCCAGCTTCGGATCCGGACCATAAGGCCTCCAGGACCCCACTTTTCGGCTGTTTTCAATACCCTGGCTCGGCGAGGCGACCACTCCTACAGCCGGAACCCCAGCTGCCATGATTTGTGAGGCGAGTGTAGCAGGTGATGCTAGCAAGGAGAGACGGAGGACAGAAGACAAATCTTCAGCAGAATCTGCACTCAGCTGAAGATGCCTGCCATGGAAATTCATTATCTAGGGGACAGGAGTCTCTGGCTTAACCCTGAGTATTTGCTCGGTGGGGGAAATGCTAAAGGGCCCCACTGGCTGCCTGCACGAGCAGTAAGAAGGCCCTGCTTGGTCTCTGATGCTAGACAGTCATTGTGCAGAGGATTAGGTCTTTCACACTGTATTAAAAGTTAGGCTAAGGCTGCAGATCCTTGGCACAATTGTGGGTATGCTTTCCTCCCGAGAGCCTATTACCATGGAGGCGAGGAAGGCGGCCATGGAAATGGGAGATCGCCAACACTGGGCAGAGCGGGCCAGGGGAGCAGGCAGGCTGAGGGGTCTGGGCCATCTTCGCAGCTGGCTGATTTCATGAGGGCATCATGGGTTGGCCTCCTTACTCGGGTTTGAAGTGTGTGTGACTGGCGGGACTGATGAGTTCGTTGTTTTCGGGTTACTTTTGTAGAGGCTCCAAACTTGGTTGGCTCTGCCTGGCTTCAGAATGTCATAAGAATTTCTCAGAACTGGGCTGTGATAAGCTGAACAATGGTCCCCAGTGATAATCCCTGGAACCTATGAAGGTCACCTTAGAATTAAAAAATCAGTTTTGCAGATATGATTATGTTAAGGATCTTAAAATGGGGACAATATCCTGCCTTGTTCAAGTGGGCCCCAAACATAATCCCAAATGTCCGTAGAAGAGGAGGGGGGACTTGGCTCCAGGCAGAAGAGAAGGAGGCCATCTGCCAGATGCGGGGGTTGGGGGTAGAGTCAGAGTCAGAGAGACGGTACTGGATTTGGAGCTGGAGGAAGGGGCCATGAGCCAAGGATTGCCAGGGCTGTAGCTTTAGAGGCTGGCAAAGGCAGGAAAGAAGAGTCTCTGAAGGGAATGTGGGCCTGCCAAGACCTGGGTTTGGGCTTGTAAAAACATTTTGGACTTCTGACCTCAGAACTGTTAAGAGAATGAATAAATGTGTGTTAAGTCACCAAGTTTGTGGCAGTTTGTTACAGCAGCCATAGGAAATTAATACGTGGGCTAAGGAGAGAATTGTTATCCATGGGATTTGGGCCTTCGAGGGGCTTTCACTTTAGCAGGTGAGCTGAGACCCACAGGAATCTTTGAATGCTAACGGCGCCCCTATTGTTTCCCCCACCCTGGGTGAGCTGTGGGTGGGGCGGAGGGGAGCAGGTGGGTTTAGGCTCAGAGACACCAGTCCAAGTCCTGGCACAGCCATTTACCGACTGATCGACTCTGGGAGTGTTACTCGAACTCTGGAATTTCAGTGGCCACACTGTAAAATGGAGAGGAGAGTGCAGGCTGCTGTGAACATAAATGAAATAAGGGCTGTGATGAAGTCATGGCTTTCTCAGTGTCTAGTCCACTTAAATCCCTCATCCTTCTCATACTCAAGATATTGACATTCTGAGTAACTGGGGAAATGATTGTGAATTAGTAAAAATCTGCATTTAGGCTGTTCTTCACTCTGGAGAGAAAGAGGCTCAGAGAAATTGTGTGGCTCGCTAGGGTCACACTACAAATCAAACGGCCTGACTGTAGCTCTGTCTCTGCTGGCCGAGCGTTCCTTACCATTAGTAAGATGTACTACAGTGTCAATCACCAAACCAAGTTTCGTCCTTTGACTTTGAGCTTTCCTCCCTCCTATAGGTAGGAAGAGACAGAGAAGCTTAAAAAATGATTGTCCTTAAATGAGCGTGGCTTGGGCTCTACTAGTGTTAGGGAGGTAGACTCTTGGTTTTTAGCAATGTAATCTGCTACAGCATAAGGAATACTGGCACCTGGAAATTAGTCCTGATGAGGTTGAAAGGGTGAATGCTTTATTTTCCTCGACTATAGTCGAGTTCTTTTATGCAGATGAAAAACAAAGCGAACCCTGAAGGAGCCCAGTTGATGTGTGTGGCGTGCATGTACAGGCAGGAATGAGGGTGCAAGTGAGCATGTGTGTGCAGCGCCCGCGTGAGCTGGTTGGTGTCTGTGCCATGTCCTCTGTTTGCTTGCACTAGGAAGCTTCAGGAAGCAGAGCCCAACACAAGAGTTTGTATGCAGGCAGTTGATTTTAGTAAGTGATTCAAGGGAACAGGAATGAGGTCCTGAAAGAGGGGAGACAGAGAAGGTGGAAAAGCCCATCCACAGGGTGCCATCAAGCAGTCAGTGTTGTGCACAGTAGGCTCAGCCTTCAGGAGCCCCCTGTGAGCTGCCCAGGGTATGTCTCGGGGTGGTCTGCCGTGACAGGGAGTCTTCATCTGGCAGTGGGAGCAACCTGTGCTCTTGCCTGGCTCATGCTTTGGAGTGGCTGACTCCATTACCCTGGCTGGTTCACAGGCAAGGACGGAGAAATGTGGGGGAAGGAGAGACACACAGCTGGGGAGGAGGTGCTGGAGCTGCTGGCTGCCCTAGTGGGCAGAGTAAAAGGCCAGCAAAGAGGATGTGAGAAGACACATAAGAGGTGTCTGGTATTTCCTCCCACCAGAACGTTCTTTTCTGTTCTTGAAACCCCAGTCCCGTGTTGCTATTAAAAGTGTCTTCCATGCATTGGAGACCACAAGTAGAGAACTGCTGGGTTTTGTCCAAGCTCAGGGAACTGTTTGGAACCTTTCTGAGCTAATTGACACATCAAAGGAGAGGCATTAGGCGAGGGTCTATGACACGTCACACACTGTGCTAGAAGGAAGAATGAGGAAATGACTGTAACGTGAGTTCCTGACCTTATGAAGGTGCTGCAGCAGATGGAGGGTGCTGGCTTGGGACAACCTGATCGAGGTTAAAATGTCAGCTCTTCAGCTATTCGCAGAGTAGACCTGGGAGGGCCACATTCCTTCTCTGAGACTCAGTTTCTTGATTGGCCAATAGGAATAGTAGCTCCAGAGGTGTGTCACCAGCAGTGAATGACACAGTGCATGCGGGCTGCCTAGCCCAGTCCCTGGCACATTCCACATGCTTACACTGGTGGTGGGAGGGGCTGCCATGCTGACCGGAAGCTCTCTGGGCACAGAGGGCTCCTGAGCAGAGTGCTAAGTGCTGTGCGTCAGAGGAAAGCAGGGTGAGAAGTGAGTGACAGCCGCCTGGAGAAGGCTCAGCAGAGAAAAATAGTTGATACAGTAATGCAAGGATAGATGAAACAGCATGGGCATTTTTAGTGTAAAATTCTGTCAAGTCAATTGAGAAACCGTTAGAACTAGTAGCCAGTTCAGAAGTCTAAATGTTTAGGAGTGAACCTGGCAGGAGAAATACACGGTCCAAATGAGAGACATTTTAAGATGGCAGACAGACATTCTAGATGGGAGGAGATGATACTTTAAAGATGGGGATTATCCTCAAATTATTTTACAGACTCGATAATTCACAGACATCATTCGTGCAAAAGTCACTGCTACTTCATTAATAGAAAGAAACTGGGTGATGTCTACCATCTCACACCTTCTGGCCTCGCAAACTCACATTTAGGAATCCAGACTTCAGCAAGTCGTGAAGGAGCACGAACATGCCCAGGCTCACGGCAGTACTTTGTGTCAGTAGAGAATTGGAATCTAATGCTTCTTCAATAGGGAATGATGGCATTATGTTATGGGATGCAATGTAATGGCCAAGAGGACTCTGTAAATCTATATGTATTGACAGGGAGATATCCTACAACATTAATGCACAGAATAATATGTAGAGTGTGATCCCAATCATGTAGAAAATGGTGTGTGCGCGTATGAATGAAGAAATGAGCCTGGAAGGCCACTGGTTGCCCTGGGAATTCAGTCGAGGTTAATGAGGACCTTATTTTTTTCAAATGAAAGAATGTTGTGTTAGTTAATTAATGTTAAAAAAGAAGGTAAAAAGGAGTGACAGATGTACTTTCCTCATAGGAACAGTCCCAATGCAGTTTTGATATGTAATTGGTCCAGAATCTGATTTCTAAGTGACACTACTAATTTCACGAGAATAGCATAGCCATCGAGTAATAGCCTACACGAGGGTATTCACTCCTATTCTTCTTGACTTGTGGCTCAGTATTTAACATACGGCTTTTAGTTACGATCATTAAATATCGATTCTTCCATTTTCTTATACTTTTAGATTAATTTCCCTATTCACCTAAAAATCAATGTTTGGGTGACTCATTAAAGTTTTATGTTCTTTTTCATTGCTTGACCCCTTACAATTTGTTTTGCTTTTTACATAAATAATACTTGAAATGCACTTTCGATTTTCACCTTGCACCCAGCGCCCCACCGCTCTGTTTCAATGTGTTAGCAAACTCTCAGTTTTGCCCATGGTGTCTGAGCTCTGTCCAGCTGATGGAGCCTGTGGGCGCTTAGCATTCTGGGCATATTCCTGTGGGTTGTTGCCCCATTGCTTGCCCGGAGTCACCCATCAGTCTCACAGGTCCTCCTGGTAGGTGTTCAGGAGCTCCCTCCAGCCTCCTGGCTCATCTTTCCTTTCTTTTGCCATCCCCTCTAGGGTGGTCCTTCCTGGGAGTCTTGCTGGAGAACATGGAGTCTTGTGCAGCTCTGCAGGGAGCTTCGAACTCCCAGAGTCTTCCAGGGAATGCCGGAAGACAAACGAGCCTTTCTCCTAGCACCAGCAGCAGTTCCTAGTACTACATGGACAGGCTACCATGATACTCACCTCTTCTGCAGGAAGGGGGTAGGTGGGAAGGAAGAAGGCCAAGAGAGGAAAGGCAAACCTCCCCCTGCCCCAGTTTATGAGAATGTAAAGGATAAGTAAGCAAGAGTTTGCCAGGTCAAAGAGGGGAGGGGTGGTCCAGGCAGAGAAGATGGTGGGAGAGAAGGAGCAACTGAGGCAGGGCGTAAGGGTGCCAGGACCCCCTTCTCACTCCACCTCCACCTGCTTCAGCAAATGCCTCTGCAAATGTCTGTCAGGGGCTCCCTCATCAAAGGCTGTAGATCTCAACTTCAGAGAGTTTCTCTCTTTGTCTCAGTTTCCTCATCTACAAAATGGGGTTAATGCTTGTATATATCTCACAGTCTGATCATGAGGATTTAATGTTACATTTGTCAATTGCTTAAAACAGGGCCTGGTGAACCTTAAGGGCCAAATAAGTGGATGTTTTATTATGAACAATCTATGGCCTTTCATTTTTTTGGCCGTTTCCTTACACACAATTTATCTGTTTAAAAATTTTCTGTTCAGTTCAGGAGAGAAAAGCACCCATCGACGCTGCATGTTTAAACAGCAAAGTGGTCTTATTTCAGAAACAGCCCCGATTATCCTGCCCATGCCTGAAGCTTTTCGGCAGCTGTTTTTTTCAGTTGGGTTCATCTAATCCAGTGCAAGGTTGACTGGCCTCTGGGTGCATCTTCTTTCTGCTGTTTTTTTCCTCTTATTAGAGAAAAGCTGTGCTTTACATTTACCGCCCCCCACAACGTCCAGCCCCCTGCCTCCCTGTGGGCGTGAGGGTAGGGTGGTGGAGAAGGGTAGCCTGCCAGCAGGGGTGTGTGGGATGGAATCTTTGACTTGTAGCATTGCTGGTTGCTGTAGTGTGAGACCACCATGGCCACTGTCAGACTATCAACATGAGGCCACTGAACACAGAGTTGGCAAGAAACAAGCACAGTGAACTCTCACAAGCTTGTGGGTGCCTGCTGGGAGGTACCACCACCACCTGCCAGAGAGGGACGTGGCTGAGACAGGGGGAACCTTACTCCTATAGCCAAGGGGCAGGGGCGTGGCAGGGGCGGGGCAGGGACGTTCCTGTGGGGAGTTCTTCACGAGCAGGGAATGGTAGAGGAGTTGGAAGAGAATTAACATTTGCTAAGCATCTCCTCAGTCCCTTCTGAAGTAGGTGCTTTGCAGACATTATCTCATTTGATCTTTGTAATGACATTGTGAGTCAGCTAACTTCAACTCCATTTCCATAGGAGGAGACAGAGTCTCAGAACTGTTTGTTGTCTTGCCCAAGGTGACGCAGAGGCAGAGCAGGGATGGGAACCAGAACCAGCAAAAGCACAATGACTCCTGGGACTGGGAGCAGTGGAGAGTAACAGCAATGAAAAAAATCATAGGTAACTCTCTGTGGGTGAATTTGTTTTAACATCACTCCATCACTCTGGCATAGAAATCATGGATTTAAGATCTGGGAGGAACCTTTATTTAATGCAAGCCCTCGCCGAACAGATGAGGAAAGTGAGCTAGAACAGCTTAATTTTAGCAGACAACTGGGATAAAGAGAGCACAGGCATTGCAGTGGCTTGGCGGTGCTCTGTGCTCTTGGAAGACCGAGGCTGGGAAGAGGTGGTCTCACTTGCCCAGGCCCTTACCCTCCAGGGCACGAAGCAAGGGCACCTAACTGGGGAAAACAGAGAGTGACTCCTGGAACCAGGACTGCAAGGAGCCCGTGAAGGATGTGTGTCCTCACCTCTCCATGGGACCTGCCTTCCCCATGGGCTCTGGGGACATGGATTCCTACTGAAGGAGAGGGACACTGCTTAGGGATGCTGATGACTTCATACCTGCAGGCCAGTTGCCTTTGGAAACAGTCCTTGGCATTGCAGTACTTCCTGGTTTGGCTGTCACCTCTGGGCCATGGGGGCAGGGACAGTTTCTGGTCCTTACCTCACACTTCAGCCTTTGTCTATTAGGAAAGAACTCAGGGGAGATGGTTCAAACCTGCCACCCATCCTGCTTTGATTTCCTCTGCAAACATGACCCCAAGCCCCTGGGTCAGTGGGGCCATGTGACTCGGAGGGCCTGCTGGCGTGCCTCCCCCATGTCTCGGGTCTGAGGCAGGGGGCTCCCCCTCCCTGCCTGTGGGCCCCATGCCAGGTCACCAGGACAGAGCCCGCCTCGCCTCCTCAGCTTCAGGCCACCACAGTCTCTTCTCCACTCCAGATGGTTAAGTGGTTAAGATGATTTAGGGCCACTTGTCAGGACCCGATCATTCTAATGGTGGAGGCATAAAATAGGTGCTCAGTTGAGATAAATAGAATTAATGTGTTTCCTACATACTGGCTTTTGGGACGTGTTGCATATACCCCTATGAACTCTGCCATTGAGCTATATAAGGTTCACCCACTCATTCATTCTTTTATGTATTTATCAACAGCTATTCACGTGCCAGGGCTCTGCTGAGACCTTCATGATCTCACATCCCTGTGGGCGCTGACTCACAGCTGGTTACATAAGAGTACTTGGCAAAGAGCTGTTGTGTGTCCTGGTATTCAGCTTCTGGGTTTTTTTGGGGGCGTTAAACCAGCCTCCCAGGGTGGCCTCAGTCTCCAATTTATAGGCTTTGAGTCTGTGCTTCCAGATTACGTGTGCTTTGCCCCTAACTCGCTGCAGACATTAGATTGGAATGAATCTCTGGGATTTCAAAAGATTCAGGCTTAATGACCCAGCTCTGGCTTATGTCTATAAAAGTCAGGGAACCTTAGCAAAGCCCGTCAGCACAGCAGGCTGGGAGATCCACGGAGAAATGTTGGAGAAATGGGGGCTGAGGTCATCAGGGGGGGGAGGGAAGTGGGGAAGGAGGGGGGACCGAGGGCGTGGCTGCCTCTGCATCCGGCAGAGCAGGGGTCGGAGCTAATGCAGCAGTAAGGGGGCAGGGGAGCCAGGACTCAGCGATACACGGGCCTCACGGTCTCCGTGGTCAGAGCAGGCAGCTGGGGAATTTACTGGATGGAGCCGCGAGTCATTTCCCTTTCCAATGAAAGAGCAGCTTGTCCAAGTGGAAAGGAGAGGGTAATATCAGCATGTGAAGCCCTCCGTTGCTTGAGGCAGAATGGCCAGGAAATGGTTGCTTGGGGAATCCTCACAGCCCAGGCGGATCTGAGGAGGCCCAGAGGTGAGTTCAGACCCTAACCTGGCCACTCTGTGGTTTTATGACTTCGGGTAAACACATAATCTCTTTGAACCTCGGTTGCTTTTTATTTTAATGCGGGGGCAAGAACACCTTTCTGGGGTGAAATTTTCGAAAAGCTTGGCAGAGAGCAGGCACTTGATAAGTGCTAATCTTCCTTTTCTCATCCTTAATTCACATTTATTTTTGTGGTAACTGGTCTCTAAAGATGGCGCCCAGTGAACTGGGCCTCCTGACATCCACACCTTGCACCGGGCTGGCTGTGACTAGCTCCTGACCAGTGGAATGCAGTGGAAGTGACACAGTGTGATTCCAAGGCTGGGCTACCAGGACTGAAGCCTTGCAGCTTCCCCCAGGCCCCCAGGAGAGCTTGCAGCTGGGGTGCAGCCTCCCAGAACCCAGCTGCTATCATTGTATGGAGAAAGCACATGCAATTGCTCTGGAGGCAGCTTTAGCCAACCCCCTGGGAAACTGCCAGAATCCACTGCCAGCCATGTGTGCGTCATCTTGGACATCCAGCCCGGTTAAGACTGCAGGTGGCTCCCACTGCAGCCGTTGCAGGAAGGACCCCAAGTGAGAGCCACTCAGTCTACCCATAGAACCACAGAACCCCTATGATTGTTTTATATATTTATATGTACCGTTTTATTTTAAGTGCTGTTTCACATTGGTTTGTTAAGCAGTAATAGATGATTGGAATTTACAAGATCCAACATTTATTACTGCGTGGAAGTTCTGTCATGACTGATTTATTTTGGGGGGTTGGATATTAAACTCTCTGGCATTCCCCTTTTGGAACACAAGTTCCATCTTGCCCCAGGTTTTACTGGGCCCAGGGTCCAGCACAGCCTGAAGCTTGGGCCATGTGGGCAGGAAGAACAGCTTAGGGATTCTGAGGATGGACTCTCTGGGTGCAGAATGTAGCCTGAGCACGCTGGCTCAGTTTTTTGGCCCAGTTTTTAGGCTCAAGAAGACCATAGCTTCTGCAACATGAATGCTGGGGGCAAGCCCAGTGCTCTATAGCTGTGGCATTTGTTCATCTTTCCCATAGTGCTGTGAAGCAGAAGTGATTACACCCACTTTATAGATGAGTAAAGGGAGGCTCAGAGATGTAAGATGTGACTTTGCCCAAGGTCACAGACCCAATGAGAGTGGAGCCAGGCTTTGTGTCCAGGGCTGCCTGATTCTGAAGCCAGGTCTCTTTAAACTGAGACTTGGAACATTTTTCTGGGGGTAGTTCTTCCCTGCTAATCATGAGAGCTGCCCTCTGGTACCAGAAACCTGCCACACACATGTGGGTGATGGAAGAAGAACAAGTTCCCCTAAAGGGCCATAACCAGGGCTTGCTGCTCAGCCCCTCAGAGCCTGAGGTTCTAGAGCAAAGTCAAAGCCCTTTCTTCAGCTAACCCTCCATGAAATCATGTCATTGTTCTCCCTGGAGCCCTGGACTCCCCAGGGAGGTAGATCAGGGGCAGGTGCCTGTGGGGTAGCAGGTGTTGGACTTCCTGAGGCTTTGTCCACTTCCTTTACACGCACCTGGTGCTGTCACAAGGATACCTGTACATTCTACACCTTTTTTCCAACAGGGGAAACCACCTCTAGGAGGTTTAAGGGGGAAAAGTCTGGACATTTCCTCTCCCCCAGACAGGAACTTACACCTACCGACTAGCACCATGCTCTCGGCATGCCTGCTTTATCTTCAAGGAAATAAAATGTGCTTCGGCCCACACAGCTTTCTCCCAACCCTGCTATCAGATGGCTTGCCCATCACTTGCTGTCTGCCCGCCTAGGTTTTAGAAGTGACAGAGCCTCCCATAAACTCAGGAACAACCTCATTCTCCACAGTCAGACCCGTGGGCTGGGTCAGACGCAGAAGGCTGTCGGTCACTGTGGGCAGAGGGAAGAGCCTGGCTCACCCAAGGTCAGAGAGGGGACTGCCCACGCACTGGGCTTTCCTTCATGTGAGGGGGGCAGTTGAGAGTTGCTACGAAACAGCCTTTCATGAGGGCAGGCACAGTTCCAGGCAATGTGCACACGCCATTTCCTTTTACAAGGTGAGTAATTTAATCCCTGCCTTGCCTATAGGTCAGAAAGTTAAGGCTCTGATGTTAGCTGACTTAGAGTCTCTCCATTTATTCAGCAACTACTTACCACCTTAGCTGGGGCTCCCTGAAGCAGAGCCTGATGCAAGGATTTGGGTACATGTGATGTAATGAGGGGTCCTCACATCACATACACGGAAGCAGGATACACAGGGGGAAGGGCTGAGCATGGATGTGCTCTCAGGTGGACTCTCATCTTGGTCTGAACCATCAGGGGGTTTCTGGAGAACAAATAGCACTGTGGAGGTGCCTACCTTGAAGGGACTGTACTCTTGACTCCCTGTATCAGTGGTCAGTCACTGTCCCCCTGAGGGTGGTGGTACAACCTTCCAGTGTCTCTGGTGAGGCAGCTTCTGTCAGCCAAAGGCCATCTGAATATGGTCACATTTGTTGGCTCTTGGTGCCAGCCCTGCCAGCAGGAGCTGGGAGCTGGTCACCCACAGTGATCTCGATTTGCCCAGGACTAAGGGCTTCCTGGGGTTCAGGATTTTCACTGCTGGGCAGTCTGGAACCAGTGGTCCACCCTACCTGGCAGCACAGGGGTTGTGTGTGGGGTACTGACTGTGTCTCATACATCAACTGAGAGTGCTGATATGTAAAAACTCTTCTTGGTAGTGGGGAGATGGTGGTCAGTGTTGAAAAGACATGGTCTCTGCCCTCAGGAGCCTGGAGTCTGGTTGGGGAGACCTGCAAAATGGCAATGGCACTGAGTTAAAGGAAGGGGGACTTGGAGAAGGGACACTCTCCCCAAATGGAGGGGAACAGATAAAGCTTCCCAAAGGAGATAGGACCCAGGAAGAATATGAAAGATAAGAGGGACTTAGCTAGGTGAAGAAGTTGGGAGAGCAAGGGAAAGGTGATATTCTAATTAGGGAAATTCCAGATGTACAAGATAGGAACCCAAATCAACTACAGAAAAACCATGGGCTATCCAAGAGTGGACCAGGGTGCTTCACATATTAGTTGTCTAATGTTGAGAAACAAATTACCCCAACATTTAGTGACTTAACACAACAAACACTTACTGTCTCACAATTTCTGAAGGCCAGGATTTGGGTGGCGGCTTAGGTGGGTGGTCCTGGCTCAGGCCTCTCGTGAGGCTGCAGACGGGTGGTGGCTGAGGCATTTGAAGGCTCGACTAAAGCTGAAGGTGCACTTCCAAGATGCCTCACACACATGGTCACGGGCAAGGGTCTGCAGTTTTCCTCCAGCTGTTGGCAAAAGGTCATGGTTCCTCACCACATGGGCCTTTATTTAAAGCTGATTTAATACACAGCTAGCTTCTCACGGAGCAAGTAATCCAAAAGAGAACAAGGCAAAAGCCACAGTGCTTTTAAGACCTACCCTCAAAACTCTGTAGTTTCTACCACATGCTATTCATTATATGTGGGCCACTGAATCCAGCCCTCACACAAGGGGAGAATTGGGCTCCACCTTTTGAAACAAGGGGTGTCAAAAACTGTTTGGACCTATTTTAAATTCACTGCACCAGGTTTGACTGGATCCAGGGGCACAAACAAGGTCTGTCATAAATTCATGTTCATATCCACATTCATTCTCTCCCTCCTCCTTCTCCCTTTTAGCTCCTCCAGCTGACAATATTTCCGCATTGGAGGCAGGAGGAGAGGAGAGCCCCTGGTGGCCCCTGGTGCGCATTACTCTCGTTTCCTGACCCAAGAGAGCAAACTTCATTTAATAAAACCACAAGGGAAGGCTCTGGTTTGCCTTATTGGGTCACTTGGCCACACCTGGACCAATCGTGTTTCCCAGGGGAAGCGATTGGCTGGCTGGCTGAGCCTGGGTCACGTGGCCGTTCTTCTGTCTGGAAGGAATGAGCCTTGTAATTGCTGATCCCACAAGAATGACATGACAATGCTGATGGAGGAAGCTTCTCACCAGACTATGATTTCCATTAAACGTGGTGCAGGCAAAGGGGACGACGCCTCCAACTGTGACAGGCAAAGAAGGAAGGTGGTGCTTCCCGCCCGTTTGTGTGTGTGAGTGAGAATGCCGGTCGGCCATGAGGGAGCTGAAGGCAGCAGCAAAGGACGAGGCTAAGAGGGGCTGAGGGTGTGATAAGTGAACCAGGGGTCCGTGCTAGACCAAGGAACCAAGATCTGTTTTGAAGCACATGGCATTAGATTAAGTGCACGATGTGATCACATTTATTTGTAGAATGATCACTGTAGCCATAATGTAAAGGATGGATTAGAGGAGGCCAACTAGAGACAAGAATGCTGGTTCAGAAACAATTTCAGTGACACAGGTGAAAAAAATCAGTAAGAATTTTTAATGTCATCCCACAAGGTAGAATTTTGCTTATTCTTTGTTGTTTGGAAGATTACTGGGCAGGAAAATTTTCTAGTTGTTTTTCACCGAGATATATTTTAGAAATGCCTTGGCTACTCCTTTCCCCCTGTCCCTCATATTCTTAGTGAGTGTTTATGAGGTACTTAGACAAACCAAAGGTTAAACTGGAGGGACGGATTTTTAATAATAAAATATCAGGCATCCTGGCAGATTGGTGGGAGAGGTACTTTTGGATGAGAAAGAGAACTACCTCCTTGTTCCATGACCGTCCCACAGTAGTTAAATGCAAGGGACTGCTACTTTTCACATCTTTTTTCATTTCGTCCTCACAGCACTTAATGGCTATGCTCTCCTACAGGAGCACCAGGGGCCTGGCTGTCAGAGTCTGATCACCAGTTTCTGCACAGGGTTCGACCCCAGTCACAGGCTTGCAGGGCAAGGCTGAATACCAGCAACAGTACCAACAACAGCAAGAAGAGCAATTCTGAACAGTCCAGTCACTGTTCCAAGTGTTCTATGCATATTATCTCAGTTGATTCTAACCATAGTCCTGAAAGGTATTACTGCTATTGTCATCTAGCAGCTGAGAAAACTCAGGCTCAAAGAAATGGACTAAGTTGCTCAGTCACGTGCTAGAAAGTGGTGGCTTTGAACCCAGGTTATGCGATCCCTGCTGCGCGGCTCTCTCCACTCTGCTCTGCTGCTGCTGCTGACACCCCACGGCCTGAGCCAAGCACGTGAAAGAAACTCCGGGTGGAAACTCACCAATGTGGGCCGCAGGCGGCACCTCCACGTGTCCCGTGGAGGTAGCAGATGGATACTGTCGTGAACTCCCCCTGGGGAACGTTTTGTTCTCCATGAATCTCCATGCAAGGTCAGGATTTCAATCACCGTCACTCCCCCGGGAAATGTCTTACAAGAAACAGCAAAGAAAAGCCGGGCAAGAAATATACAGCATATTAGAGCAGCAGAATATAGGATAATAGCACACATTTTCTCTCTGCATCTTCAAACAGGTGCTTGTGCTTTGAGAAGGGGCTCTGAAAATGTCCTTGAACAGAGTCCTGAAAAAGCCCAATTGTGGTGCCGTCACTAGAGATGCAGTTCTCTGGTAACCCTGGCTCTCCTCCTCCTGGGCGTGGGAACCCCTGCCCTTTGGAGGTCGGGTGTGGCCACGTGGCTTGTGTGGGTCAGTGTAATGTGGGCAGAGGTGACCCTTCTCACTTCTGGGTGGAAGCCACGCTCCCCATCTTTGCTGCAGTGCCCGGCTCCGGTCTCAGAGCAGCAGATGCCCAGCCAACCTGTGATAGGCAGACAGTGAGGGTTACACTTTCCTTCAGCCATGCATGTTGGGATTGTCAGTTACAGATCACGATCTGGTATTATCACAACTGATACATCCAATCTCTGGCCGACCAAATGATCCCTGGGTCCTGTGGAGGGAATGATCTCTGATTGAAGTCAACCTTGGGGACAGATCATTCTTTGGAGACCACTGCAGTTGGATTTGGAATGGCGCTGTTGCTTACCTCAAGGTCACACTAACCAAAGTAGATTAGAAATGGAAAATTGAAATGAAAATTACAACGGCACTTGATAGATGCATGGAGATTTAATTTTTCAAAGACTTTCTATATCTATTATCATTTTAACCCAGAGTAACAACATGAACAATGTGGCAGATTCTGTTTTCCAGTATCTGCCTCCCTGTTTGCTCTCCCGCAACATGAACTTGCCATTCCTCCATCGAGAGACGATGATTTCTCAACCCTCGATCCTAGGCTGGGCTTTGACTGCTTTGGCCAATAGAATAAACTCAGCAGGTTATGCTGTGCCAGCTCTGGGAGCAGTTCTTAACTGACTGGAAGGTCTGCTTCCTGCTTACCATGTTTAGGCTCCAGGACGAGATACCATGTGGGATTTTGTGGGACAGAGAGAGAGAGAGAGAGAGAGAGAGAGAGAGAGAGAGAGCAGAAAGTATGATTGTGCCAGAAACGCGAGTGAAGAGCCCAGTGGAACTGGCTCCTCCAGCCCCAGAGGCCCCATGTGGTGCTGTGGAGGCTCAGGTGAACCGCCCAGCTAGATCTTTCCCCAAATCCTCGCGCATATAATTATGAGCACAATAGACTCTTGTTTTTAGCCTCTGTGTTTTGAGGTGGTATATAGCACCAGATAACCAAAATATACATTTAACAGTGATGCCTGGGTGGGGGTGTTGATAAAAGCATGGTCTGGTTTAAGGCTCAGGAAACTGATGCTCAGTGACACTGAGTACTTTGCTTGGGGCCCTGGTGCTCCCTGGTGGAACAGAAGGACTGGAATACATGGTTCTGACTCTCAACCTAGCGCAGGGACTTCCCTCAACAAAAGACCTCCTGGCATGTAGGGTGTTTGGGGGGTACCTTGCAAAAAATCTACACAAGAGGAAAATGAAGGCCAGAAGGCCTAGGGGACTTGCTTAAGGTCACATGAGGAGTCTAGGCCACTGACCAGACAAGCATCTCCATTTTTGGATTCCAGGGTCCAGTTCTCTGACCTACTGGGTTCCAATACCTTCATTATATGAAAAGAGAACCAAATTGAAAAAATAGATGCCTTTGCTTCTTGGCACTACCTTATAAAAGCAAATGATAATTCTCAGGGGGGTGTTAAAGAAAAAGCTATAAGAATATCTTATTGCCCCAGGCTGAACATTTGAAGGGAAATTTGCTGAGGAGTGAGCTGTACTGTTAGGGCCCAGGGGACAAAGGAGAGAAGGAGGCTGCCATCTGTCTCATCTGCAGGAGCCCCACCCGACAGATACCCCTGTCTTGGAAGTCAAAATACAAATATCTCCACATGCTCAATGTATGTACTATAGCATATAGAATATATAGCAACATACAATATAGTAACAAGTATATGCAATATATAATATGGTACCCATCTGATTGAATGGTTTCATCTCATCATTGACTTCCAATATGTTCTGTCAGATCTCTCTCTCCCCCTGTACTATTGCCTCTAGAAGGTTTCATAGCTTTCTGGTCACTTCTCTGTTACGAGAACCCTGATTTTGTGTCTTAGAAGGTCTAGTCAAATCTAGATAAAAACTTGAATCCCACCGTTCACTCCTCTCCTCCTTTCAGTTTAACATGACCCAAGCTTAGGGGCCTACCATGGGACAGGAGGGCATGGTGACTTTTTCACCCTTCCTTGCTGTCCATGCACCTCTGCTGCTAGCTCCTGCTCCCTCGAATTTTGCTCCTGAGGTCCACCCACAGCCTCTTACTGATGGATTTTCCCACCTGGAAGACACTACTTTTGAGCAAGTTTCCATGAGGCTGGCTCAAACCCACTAACTTCTGTGTCCACTCGACACATGGGAATCCCATCATCTTTGCCCTGTTAAACAGTGACAGTGCAGCCTGCCCAACTCTGCCCCACGCCTCCTTGTCCTAACGTGATGGGCAGCTTTCTCCAGGCTCTGCCCTCATAATTTTCCCGCACGACTCTCTAGGACTACTGTGTCATAAACTCGGACAGTCAATCATCAAGGTGTCTGAAGAAGTCTCACCACTGTGTTGACTAGCTAATGGTGCAGTGATGCTATGTAACAAGTCTCCCGGAACTCAGTGACATGTAACAACAGGCCCTCCTTTTCATCACTGGGGGTAGGGGAGGCTGCAGTGCAACGGATACAAGTTTGCCTTGCTTGGACAGCCCAGCTTCAAACGATGGTTCCAGGCGGTCTTCGCTCCTCGCTGCAGGTTGGGCTCAGGTTGGTTCCATGTGTGTTTCATCTGTGTGTTCCAGGTTTGTTCCATGTGTGTTTGGACCAAAAGTGAAGGTGAAGCAGCTACTCTGGGAACGCTGTACCCAGGAGACGACAGAAATGCAAGGGAACAAACCAAACACTGCGTGCACACTGCAACCTTCTGCTCACCCCATGTTTGCTAATGTCTCGTTGGCCAGAGTAAGGCCCATGACTGAGTGCAGTCCTAGGGGCAAGGAAGTAGGTATACACTGCTCACCAAGGGGCAAAAAAAGTCACATGACCAAGTCCAACATCAGTGGGGTGGGAAGGAACATGCCCACAGAGAGGGTTGATTGGAGGGAATATTTGCCCAATAGAAATCAGTTTACTGCAGACAGTGAGAGGGGGTTCAGTTTCTGCAACTCAGCCACTAGCTGGAAAGTGAACTGCCAGCCTTCCCTCTTGCAGCATCCCGACCTCTCTGAGCCCCTCTTCCTGCCTCAAGGGGAGCCTCGCTTCCCTCCTCTGCAGAGGAATTCTCTGATACTGCTTTAGGTTCACGGAGCTCTGAATGACTCATCTCCCCATTTGCAACTGGGATCGGGGAGTGGTTACTAGACTGGTTTTCTGCCCCATAGCAAGTTCTGCATGGATGTGTCTAGGATTTCTCTTTAAAATGGATATATATATATGTATCATCTCTTCTTCTCCCTTAGCTTTGGAGCTTCATTCAACCAAAGGAGAAGTCTAATTATCTAGCGTCCATAGGATTATGTCGTAATTCCTCTCCCGACCTGCTTTCCCCGCCGCCTGCCACCCTTACACAGTCAGTGGGCACTTCCCACACCAGCACATAAACACTTCTCTCATTCCTGGTGGTGACCACATCGTATCTCAGAGTATGGAGACATTCTTATTTAAATAACCAAGCTCCTGTGTGGTAGACCTTTAGATTGTTTTATTTTTTGTTATTTTCAAACAACTCTGCAACAAGCATCTCTGATATGCATCTTTGTACACTTATTTATTTTCTTATATGTCCCTACATATATTTCTAAAAGTGGCATTGCTGGATTAGCAATGAACTATAGAAACTGACTTTTATTTTTTTAATGGGGAAATTCAAACCTACCATAATATTTTCATATGACACAGCTTTATAACCACGATTGCAGAAGGCATTGCTACTCTTTTTCTTCGTAGACTGATAATTCTGAGGTGAAAATAGAAAGTACTAATGGCAAATCTGATAAAAGTGGAGAAGACATTGGCAAAAAACACACCCCAGTTTCCCTCTTTCCTTTCTCTAGTTGTGTTGTGCACATGCTGACCGACAGTGACTGAGGAAAGATGTCTCAAAGCTGAAAGAGGGACCACCCACTAGAGTCTCTGGGGTCCAGATGCTCTGCAGCAGCAGCATTTGGGGTCTTCCTTCTGAGACTACTAACATGCCAAATGCAGGGGTGACGAGGATAACCATTCGAATGATAAACAGCCACTTCACGGGCTGGGCAGGCTACCCACTGCGGCTGCGCCCGGGGCCCCTGAATCCCTCCTGCACACCGTGGAGCTCGCAGCCTTATAGTTAATGGTAGTGAAAGGTAATATCCCAGCATCCAGACCCATTCTCTTATCTTTTTTATTTGTGTAATGCTATTTTAATGTAATAACTTTTAAACATTCCAATTTACTTCTTTTCTGATTATCGAAGAAATACACTCTCTTTTGAAAATAGAGAGGAGACATAAAGATGCAGATGCAGAAGCAGATTTACCCCACAGCCCCACTACCTGTAGGCAGGCAGAACCACTCTTGGAGTTGAGGCTCTGACACACAGATGTGGCCGCGAAATCTGCACAGTGGAGTACCAGCCCCACCCCTCCCCATGGAATCTTCCTGAACTTCAGGTGACCCAGGTGATCCTTTACAAGGGAAGAGATGGGGAGAGGGAGTGATAGATTTGCTCACCTTTATTTCAGAACAAGAGCCCTTGGAAGGTTAAGTGAGCGGAGGGGATGGAAGCAGCACAGGCTTGGGGTCAGAGGAGCAGAGGGTGATGCAAAGGGCTTTCTAAAGAGGTTTGTTCACTCAGTGCGCCTGCTGTAACACATCTCTCCTTGTTACTATTGTTAAATTTCTTTATGTTTTTATTGGCTAAAATCTAGTAGGTTGAAGGCAGTTTACACCTATTTTGATTGAGTAGCATTTGGGGAGCCTCTTGAAAGATAGGCTCCCCAAATTTGAACATGAAAACTATTTCATCTTTCTCTGTAATTTGGTTTCTGTGACTCCAAGGGAGCAAGAGAAAAGGGAAAAGTAACCAAGACAAACCGACCAACCCAGACCTCTGTTTGTGTGTGAGTCCAGGTACAGAGGACTGGCAAAGTGGCTGCCAGAGAGGCTGCGACCCAGGGACCCTGGAAAGGGGATTTATTTGCAGGAGCTAAAAAAAAGGGGCCCTTGAAGTTGGCATGATTGTATTCTGTTTAGACTGTGCTCTGAAGGGTTCCCACTTTAATTATATCAGTTGCTGCAGGAGGCCCACTGCTCAGGCATCGCCTAGGCAACCGCCCACCCCCCAATGCTTACACTGGGCTGGGGGTCTGGAAAGGGCAGCAAGACCACAGCAGGGACTTCTGACCTTGTCAGGTTTGAGGCTCTCCCTAAATATCAAAATATTTCTGGTACCTCCACAGGCTGGTGCTTGTACTCTTAGTAACTTTTTGAATTTTGTGTTTGTTGCCACAGCATTTGCCTGTGTTTGGAAAATTCGAGCTGGTGCACTCCGCGCTTGGTGTGCACCGCAGTTCTGGCAGCTCTTCCGTTGCTCTGCGGCCCAACACGGGACCAACACGGGGCCAACACGGGACCAACACGGGACCCCTCTGGGCCAGCAGATCTCTGGGAGCCCTTCAGGGTGATGTGGTGACTGGTCTCCCAAGACTGGCCTGAGAAAATGCACAAAGAGGCCACCTCACGGCCATCTCAGGGCACCCTCAAGGAACTCTGACATAGGCAAGTCCTTCTGAGTGCAGGGCCCCTGAACTTGGAGCTCCGGGATTCCTGCAAGGGGGCTGGCTGGGCACGGAGGCAGGATTCGGGACTTCTTGACTCCCCTGAAATCCTGTGCAACACCTTCTGTGCGTCTTGGCAGGGTCTATCACTTTTTCAGATGATTAAAGAGGGTCGGGAACTTAGAAAAAGCTCAAAACTGCTTTTCCTTAAAAGAGGCAGTTCACATCCAGACTTGGTGGAATGAAAGGGTGGCAACTGGGTGGATTATTCTTGTAATTGTAGCAACAAACCTCAATTAGCGGGCGTCTGCCACCGACCAGGCGCTAGGTGTTGGTCGGGGGTCTGTTCTCCTGCTGTCTTCACGACTGTCGTTCCCAGTGGGGGTTTCTGTCCCTTTTACAGAGTAGGGTCCTGAGTGAGGCCCAGGGTGCAAACTCCCTGACAGTCCTACAGAGACAGAGTGGCAGGGACAGGACACAGACCCCAGGCCCCTGGACTTCACCCTGGGGAGGTGACAACCACTCAAACAAGGTGTCCTCCTGGGAATCCCTGCAAATGTGCCAGAGACTGCCCCCTCCCATCCTGGCCATTTCTGGAGAGTTGGGAGGGGACAGTTGATTTCATAGTTGGGGACAATCAATCAAAGACATCTAATCTTCTCAGGCAGGGCCTGAGCTGATGTCCCTCCAACCCAACAGGTAGATTCTCACCTTGAGGTGCTGGGCTGGTCCCGAAGGAAGTTGACTCTCATTTTGATTAACCGCAGCCATTCACTTTTGCCCAGACTTGACCTGCAGCTTCTTTAAACTGAATCAAACACTAGTTCAGGACACTGCCTGTCTGACACTTGGACACCAGTGGCTCTTCTCTTACTGTTCTTTGTGGGGGGATGGGGCACCAAAGTCCCTGCTGACGTGAGGGAACAATTCAGGGGAAGCGTCTGCCTGGACCTTGTCACAGGATCTTGGCGGGCCCAGGTGAACATGCATGTCCCTCGTCCAACGCGTCTGTGCCCCATGCCACCCGCGGGCTCCATTCACTTAGGGCCTTCCTGGACTCCAGGGGCACCCTGGGCCCTCCTGTTTCTGCCACGAGCCACCCTGCTCTGCAAGCTGTGGCCCTTTCTACACGGCACCACTCCTGAGGGTGAACCAGTGTCCCCCACATCTCACTGTCCCCGCATCAGTCAGCACAGGGCCTGGTACTAAGCATTTAGTAAAGTGCTGCTGAGGAAGGCACAGTTTTCCAGGCAAGGAAGAGGCCCAACCTGGAAATAATAAGGAGTGAAGGAAAGGCATATTGCAGGCAGCGCACCCCTGCTTCCTTTAACTTAAGACACAAAGGAGGCTGTGAGAGGGCAAGGGAGAATCCCGACCCAGACCCTGGGACAGGGCCCCGCCCCCTCTACCTCTCCCCTCAGCTTTCCCCGCCTTCAGCTTCCAGCTCACGCCAAGTCCCAGTGAGTTGGGGCACCGTGTGCAGGCAGGGCTCACGCCAAGTCCCTGTGAGTCGGGGCACCGTGTGCAGGCAGGGCAGGCCCCTCACCCGTCACGGCCTCCGAGGGCACGGCTGCATGCTACCCCAACCTCTCTGTGCCACTGACGAGTTGTGCGACCCAGGCAAGTTCCTCGACCTCTCTGCGCCTCAGTTTCCCCATCAGCAAAATGGAGAGAATGACAGTGCCCACCTCACCGGGGTTTTGGAAGAATTGAATGAGCTAATACATGTAAAATTTTGGCATAGTGCCTGGAATAGGGTTACATGTTAGCTATTACTATTATAATTACTATTAGTATTCATTTCCAGCTCGACATTCTATACATGCTCCTCATTAGGATAAAGTCAAAACTTGTTTTTCATTGACCCCTACAATCTGGCCACAGATCACCACCAGGCTCGTCACTCATTGAAGAGGACACACACACACACACACACACACACACACACACTGCTGTGTGTTTCCCCTTTATTGTCACACTACGACCACACTTCAATCCCGATACCTCTGGTCGCCGAATGGGGTCCCACCCCAAGCAATTCTGCACAATACCCGCTGGGTGTTCTATGATCCACTTCAGTTCTGATGTGCTCAACATAAAGTTAGCGTCAGATCCCACTGGTGCAGAGCTCGCTCCCAGGAGACTGCCCCCATTTCAGTCCCCAATCACCAGTCACAGGTTGTCTGGGGTGACAGAGTTTGTCACCTGTACGAATCAGGGTTCCTAAAACTCCTTCTTGGGCTCATTCGTTAGGATGGCTCACAGCACCCAGGGAAAACATGTTTACCAGGGTACTATCATTTGTAATGTCTTTTAATAAATTGGTAAACAAGATGTTACAAAGGATACAAACGAACAGCCTGATGGAGAGATACATGGGGTGATTTCTGGGCAGGTCCTGAGTGTGGGAGCTTCTGGCCCTGTGGAGTCGGGGTGCATCGCTCCCCCAGCACACACATCTGTTTACCAACCTGGAAGCATCTTGTCCCAGCCAGGACTGTCGGGATTTTTATGGAGGCTTCATCCTGTAGGCATGGTAGGTCATAACTCCATTCCCAGCCCCTCCCCCCTTTCTGGAGAATGAGGGTGTGTCTGAAAATTCCGAGCCTCTAATCATTTTTCAGTCTTTCTGGGGACCAGTCCCCAAGCAGGAGCCCACCCAGAACTGCGTCATCAGGACACAGGCTGCTTCTAGTGCTCTTATCACTTGGGAGTTTACCAGGGTTTCAGGAGCTCTGTGCCGGGAACTGTGTGCGTGTCCGTCTCACACTCCTGTGTCTGACGGGCCGGTCCAGCCTCCGCACCTTTGTGCGTGCTCTTCCCCACCCGGTAGGCCTACTTTTTGCTTCTCTGCTCCTTTAATTCTCTTCTATCTTCATGCCCCTGAGGATGTTCCACACCTTCCATAAAACCTGGCCCGTAGAGGTCGAACTTGAGTTCCCCTCATTGTTTCACAGGTGGAAGCCCATGGCTCGCACAGCCTGCTCCGTTCGCCCCGTGGACCCAGGCCAGGCCGGTGCAGTACTTGGTCAGTTTTTATTGAGTGAATTTGTTGTCTGCTTTGGAGGTCTGAAAGAAAGTTCCCATACCTGGCCTTATTAACTAAAAGATTCCCTTTATTCTGATTCCAGTGGAAAGAGAAAATCAAAGAAATAAACGCTGCAACAGCTACGGTCTTAGATGGGAAGCATTATTTCTGAGTTAAATGATATTTTCTTCCTGAAGGGAAATTTAGAAATTGTAGCTCCTGGTGGAACTAGCGGGATGGAAACAGTCACGTGCGGATTCCCAGAGTCTCAGAAACCCCGTTTTGGACCCTTCTTTTCTCACTTCTACAACTTGCTGTAAAAAAATTCAAGCTTCTGGGCCCAGTTCAGCTTCGCAGTAACATGTGTCCCTTGGGCTTCTCCCCAAATTGCATTTTTTTCTTCGATTCAGTCAATTATTTGCCTTCAACTATATTAGCTTTTCTGTGAACTTCTGTACCACCTGATTCCTCTGGCCGTTTGCTGGCGAAGAAACCCTTTGATTTCAAACCAAAATGGCCTCACACATCATTTGGAAACTGGGGTGACAGAGAAATGCTTCCCTTTACCCCCTATTATCACATCAGGCCTACCTCATCCACCTCCCTGTCTCCTGTGGCAGGAATTTAAGAATTCTCTCAGAAGCACACGCCTTAGATCTCCTCCTCCTTCAGGCCTCGGGGCAGGTCCCTATGGGCTCAGGAACTGTTTGCCGATCTCTGAATGACGACGGGATTTAGAGGCAGCAAGCCACGCTGTGCGCCCGTGCCCTTGTGTGTCTGTCCAAGGGTATGCGCGTGTGTGCCTGTGTGTGCAAGTGTGTGCCGTGTGTGCGGGCATGCCGTGTGAGTGTGAGCGGGTGTGGCATGGCCAAGTGCGGGGGCGGGCCGGGTGCTGGTAGGGGCTTCGACAGGCAGGCACGGGGGAGGGGCAGAAACTGGGATGCTTGTGTGCCGGAGCGACCTGCTTGGTGCTCACCATCTTCGTTCCCTGCTTCTGCCCCTTACTTGTCTGGAGCAGGGCAGCTGCTGAAATGATGAGTTTAACTCTCTGTATCCCCCCCAGAACCTGTTTCTCACTCCCCATGTCTCTCCCTCCCTATGTCTGAGAGCTATGGGGCCCGACTTGGACCAATAAGCAGGTTTTCAATACCTGTCGTACCCAGGTCTCCACTCGTTCCTGCCTCCCCACGGCAGCCTTTCCTCTGGCCGCCACCTTATCCGGCTCCTGCCCATTCTTCAAAAGCAAACTCTGGTCTTCCTCCAGCCGGGAACCATCTTCCAACTATTCCGGCCACCATCCTGTGGGTCCCAAATGCTTTTAGAAAATACAAACATCTTGCTTGTCATCTGCCCGACCCCACTCCCCACCTCCACTACATAATCTAATCAGTAGGTTTGAGATGGGACCTGGGCATCTGCATTTTTAAAAGGCTCTATAGAGGTGATTCTAATATGCACCTGGGGTTGGGACACATAGCTCCAGAGGCAAAGCAGCCTTTTCAAATGCGTAATTGCTTCCCAGTTGGCCTTCCGACTGTCTTGTGCTCAGGAAGCCACCTAAAGGCAGAATAGCTCCACATCTCTCTAGAGCAGCTTGCAGAGCCTGGCTGAGTTTGAGGCACTGGATGTCATTACTGCTCTAGAAGGTCACCGAGTCACGCCCACTCCCGACTCCTGAGTTTGTGTCCCCAGCCCAGACCTACCCTTTCAGTGCTGGTCTGCACAGCTGTGCTCATTACTGAGCTCTCAACCCGCCTTTCTACACTTGGTCTGTGACGCGGGGCTGTGGCTCTGCAGATGGCAGCTTCCCTGGCAGCTGAGCAGCTGCTCATTTCCCAGCTTTCCCCCCAAGCTCCTAGAACCGGCCCCCAGAACTCCCTCAGATCCACCGGGCCAGCCTGGCTGCCACCGTGCAGAGGTCTGGGTCCCCATTCAGGGGGGCTCCTCCTCTGAGCCTCCGCCGTGCTAGCCCCTCAGCCCCCTACACGCCCCCAGTCCTGGGGGTAAGGCAGCTCCCTGAAGTTGCCACCTCGGTGCTGTCCCAGTGTCCCTTTTCTGTCCTCAATCCTCCAATATCTGTTTAACCAATCCCCACAATCTATCCTCTTTGTTAAAAGAACTGAGAGGTTCCTGTTTCCCTGACCGAATCAGACGGATACAACACCCAGCTGCCCCTGTTTGATTCAACTCGCTTGTCCCATGAGCATTTTCATATTTTCAAACAGCGTTTTCTACTTTGTAACCTACTTTCACTTAGATTACTCACTTGAACATGACAATGATTCTCAGAGGCAGCGCTAGGAGCATTATCCTCATCTTCTTAAAGATCATCCGTAAAACAGCTGATCAAACCACATCATCGTAGAGATGAAGACGCCGACCCCACAGGGAGAGAGGGACTTGCTCAAGGTCGCCCAGCAAGTTCGTGTTCAGTGAAGACTTGGTGTTAAAACCGGATCCGGGCTTCCCTCAGGAAGGGCGCTGGGAGGGGGTGCCCCACGTGGCTCGTAACCTCAGGGGCCAAGTGATGTTCAGGGGTTTCTGTGCCACCAAGAAATCCGATCCTGGGGTCGGGGGGGCAGTGGGTGAAAGGGCTCAGAAGGTACAGGTATCGACTTCCATATCTAAGATAAGTAAGTCCTGAGACTTAATGTATAACATGGAGACTACAGTTAATAATACTATACTGCATATTTGAAAGTTGCTAATAGAGGAGATCTGAAAAGTCCTTATCCAAAAAATTGTGACTAGAAATGATGATGGATATTAACTAACCTTATTGTGTGATCCTTTCATAATATATACATATATCAAATCATTATGTTGCGCCTGTAAAACGAATACAATGTTATGTGTTGTAGCTCAGTTAAAAAGACATTCCACATTGCATTTGGTAGTGTGGCTCAGCGACTGGTTAAGCTGGCTCCCAGAGAATCCAGCTGAATGGAAGTTCACATGTTCTCTGGAGGCAGGATCAGGGGGCTGTGGCTTGTCTGGTTCCCGCCCTCCTCGTTGGCTCCGTGAGTAGGTGTGATCCTTGCAATGCAATATTCATACCATTCTATTTTTTTTTAGTTTAATTTCATTTTAGTTTATCTGTAGTAAAATCCCTGCTGGCGTGTCATTTAATTTGCTCCTTGTGCTAATGATGATTCTGAAGCTTTTTACAGAAATGATTATATGGTAATACCAAAGATGATGGTGGATTCAAGCCATCATTTACAGTAATAGGATCATAACGAAGCTCCCAGGGTAGTCCTTCTTGTAATACTGTGGGGAGGCGGGGCAGGAATCTGCTTGGCTTCAACACGTATTATTAGAAGATCCTCACTAGGGACTTCCCTGGAGGAAAAGGCCTTTTCTGGCTCTGACGCTGAGCCTCTGGGCAAGATAAAATGTTGCAAAGCAGTGGTCCTATGGGTGAAGGTAGGTGGGCTGGCTCCACCTACAAGTGGGACAGATGCACAGGATGGGACCAGAGGAGGTGGAGACCAGGGGCTGCTTCTGCCCTTCCATATTAACTACTGCGTCTGTGCAAATTAACACACAGCAGGGGAGGGGAAGGGGGTGTTCAGAGGAGGGACGTGGTATGTGCCTGCCTTCCAGCACAGGGGCTTTCTCCCAGGTACTGAGGTGCTGCGTGAGCCTGCAGTCACTGGGACAGAGTGAATGAGACGCCACCTTTGCCCTAGAGACTGGGGACAGAGAGCTCCTGAGAGTCCGTAGATATCTTCCCAGGTAGAGGGGGAGAGGCCCGTGTTTAGTAAGAACCCAGAGGAGGAGGGACCTGTCATTCCCACCTGGAGAATCAGAAAAGCTTCCTGGAAGAGGTGGTTGAGCTGAGTCAGGGAAGGGGTGGGTTTAGGAGAGGGACACTCCAGGCAGATGGAGCCATGTCACGCAGCAAGTTCTGGGGTCCTCCTATTGTCTGAAGGGCCAGGGCAAGCTCAGGGAGCCTGCAGCTGATGCATGACTCTGCCACAGGGGTCATGCATCTCCTTTGGTGACTTGCTTCAAAAGCCACAGGGGAGCCTCAGACTGGCATTCTACTGCTCCTTCTTTGCTCTGGGGACCAGAGGGTAGAGTGGGAGGAGAGGAAGTGCTCTCAGTCCTCATGGCTCAGAGGCAGACCTCAGAGCACGGGGTTAAACTTATGGGAAGGCAAGTTCAGGCCCAATAATTTAGAAAACCCTTCTAATGATGTGAGATGCTTAATATTGAAAAGGACCGTGTGGTGAGGTAATGAGCTCCCTGCCAACCAGCGACTTGTCCAAACGCCGAAAGCTGGTTGGACTACACTTGGAATGCACAGTCCTGGCTCTGAGGAGCTCCTCCTTCACCGCCCTGCAACCTGGTGGTGCCACGTATGAAATTCTGAGCCCATGGGTGGGCCTGAGCCAATGGAGACATGACACTTGCTGACTATTTGCATCTTAGTTTCATAATAATGAGCAGACAGTGAGCCATGACATCAGGCATTTCCTTTTATTAGCTCTTAGAAGACTCCTGCAGAAACAGCTCAGAGGTCCTAGGAACATCGTCTGCAACCTCATCGAAGAATGTGATGAGAAAATACATAAAGGTATGTGCGTGTATACACGTGTCTGCTCTGCGACGGGTCTCTGAGGTTGCTGCCTGCTCTGTGTGGGGAGGGCTCAGAAGTGCTTCTGAAGGGCAGACTGGATATTCTTCAGCAGGCCCCACTTGGCTCGGTTCTTCCCGTGCCCATCTGGTGTTAACACCTGCAATCAGAAGCAGAGAGCCATGGTGCCAGCCGCGAGGGAGACAGCAGCTGCCCGGAGCTGGGCCCCTGCTGTGTGCCGGCTACTGTGCACATCACCTCACCAACTCCCAGCAACCCCGTGAAGCAGGTGGCCCTCATCCCATTTTATAGAAGAGGAAACAGAGGCTCAGAAGGATTGGGTAGCTTTTCTAAAGTCCCACAGCTAACATGTGGGGGGACTGGGATTTCACAGACCAGGTCCCGCTTTTTTTAAGGCAGCTCGTGTGCATGAGAGTGGATGACAGTGTTGGGACTGTGACCCCAGATGGGCTGCACCCTAGAGCAGCCCCCTGGGCCCTCCCCGCCCCCGCAAATCGCTGCTGTCACAGCTGTTGCCATTTGTAAATTTCAGTGACTGTGCTGGACTCTCCTGCGGGACTGTGAGCACTGTGATTAGGGTGTGGGGAAATGACAGCCCTTCGTCTTTGTAGTTCCCACATCGGTTACAGTAAAGAGAAGTTTCTTAGAGAAGTGGATGAAAAGTGAGTAGAACCATAATTTGTAAATCTGCCATTGGTTCTCTTTGACATTTCCTATTCTCTTTGATTGCGGCGAAGTGTCGGTGATCCCTACTAAAGGCAGATTACACTGGGTATCTGGACCGGGGAACAGTCCAATCTGCCCAGCCCGGGTGCGGATCTCCGTGGCTTACCCTCATGGTGGTGGATTTCTTCACAACCCCTTCCGTCCCAGTAGACACCTACTGAAGGGGCATTTAGGGAGCGAGGCTGAGATCCCGGGATGAGAGACAGCACACTGGATCAAGGGGCTCTGCGTCGATGGACCAGGACTCATGGGACAGACGGGTGGGGTGTGGTTTTCATGGCAAACAGCAGTGGCTGCACAAAGTACAGTGTCTCTCTACACACAGCGTCTAACCGTTTGTGCTTCCATTCAAAGGGAAAGAGCCAAAAAAGACACTTATTGCCATTCTGTTCTCTAGTTTCACACAATTTATTGTCAGTTTTAGAGAAAACAGGGCTTCACGCATGACACTGGATTGCCCCTTGCCAGGTAAAAATGGAGAGAACACACAGAGATAATATAGGATGTACTACAAAGCTATCAGGGGACAGTGAGGAAGGGGTATGTGTTGTGAGGGGTGGGAATTGCTCATAAAGAAGAAAGGGTTTGAGTTCTGCCTCACAGAGAGTCGAGGTCTCTGGAGAGCACAACCGTGTGTGATGTGCGAGCAGGGCAGTGGCCAGTGAGGCGTGTCTAGGAACACGGGGGCCAGATGAAACCGTGCAGAAGAATCAGAGACAGGAATTCGAGATACTAAAAAGAAGTTGAAATAATAGTTGACATCTCCTTTTCTGCCCAAAATGCTCAGAAAGTTTTCCAAATGAATTTTACCAAACTTTTAATAAAGATTTGTTCTAGCAAATATAAAAAGAGTGAAAGCTTCTTACCTCATCCTGGAGAACATTATGCTAAGTGAAATAAGCCAGTCACAGAAAGATCAATACCATATGATTTCAAGCATATGTGGAATCTAATGAACCTACTAAACTAATAAGCAAAACAGTGTAGAAGACCATTTTGTTTTGGTCTGTCAAATGTGACTCAGCCCTGTATGGAAAACCTACAGAAGCGAAGTGGCGGGCAGGAGCCAGACCTTCAAACTGAGTTTTCCCGTGGGAATTAGGCCTAGAAAATGCACACAGATTGTTATGGCTTGCTCTTGCTAAAACTCCATCACCCTGGTCTAAAAGAACAAATGTGTATTGTCTATCTTCAAGATGATTTCCAAAGACTGTATGAGTTCTCCCAAGGACAGAGCTAATGAGCTCATCGCCATTCCCCTCTGCATGTTATTTTCATTTCCTTGATTGTACCTAAAATGTAGACAATAATATTCTATGTAGTAGATAATAAATCTTTCTCTCATGTAAGACCCCAGGAAAACAATAAAAGCCTGTCTAGGCAAGGGTCAGGGTGCTCCACTCTTGAGGGAGTGGCCGAAGCACCCGTAGACACTCTCCCCTTGAGAGAGTAGCTGTGCCTGTTCCCTTCTTCTCCACAGGATTGTTGCCACCTGTGCATTCATTCCCATCGTCAGCCACAACAGGCGGACTCAGCTGGCCAGGTCCGCCACAAAACAGAATCAGACTCATAGACAGAGAGCAGGGTGACAGCTAAGGTGTGGGGGGGGGTGGCTGAGAGGAGGGGTGAAGGGATTGAACCAAAAGGATGAAGGACTCATGGGCATGAACCACAGGGTGGCGATGGCTGTGGAGAGGGGAGTGTGAGGGGACTAATGGCAGTGGAAAAGTACAATAAAGAAAAGAAAATGTGAATTCAAGGTAACTTATGAGGGGAATATTTTAAAGGCACATTCTATCTAAAGCTATTATTTAAACCATTTCCATATTGGGGGGACCACCTTGTAAAGTACATGATTGTCTAACCACTATGCTGTACACCTGAAAATAATACAAAATAACATTGAATGTAAACTGTATTTGAGAAATTAAAAAAACCTTCCCCAAAGAAAAAAGTGATATATCATACACATCGAAGATGATTTGAATACACATTCAGACATTTCAGAAATATCAACTGTCTTCAGATTAATCGAGAGACTCAATACCTTCCTAATCAAATCCTACCTGGAATTTTTTTTGTAATTCAATTTACTTACTCCAAAATTTATATGAATACAGTTTTATGATTAACTACATACACCTTAACAAAAGAAAGAAAGATAATGGAGAAACTTACCTTAACAGGTCACCGAGATGTAGTACAGAGCTGAGGTTAAGGAACGAGGAAACTAGTGTGGGATTCACGTAGGAACAAGTAGACCAGCGGGATATGGTGGAGAACTCAGGGGCACGCCCATCTGTGGCTATTTAATAGAACATCACGGTGGCACGTTTATTCTGTACTAATGGAGAATACGTTGCTTAGAGAAGATGGCGCTGGGAAAACTGGCTTACTAGGTGCCCCAAAGAGTACATCCCAACTTAGTACAGCTTACAAAGGAACAATGTGGATGGATTAAAGTTCTAAGTTTGAAAGATGACACTGTGAAATTAATAAAAGAATATGTGGGGGTTATCTTTGTGATCTAAACCTATGGGAGGACTTTTTAAGCAAAACTTTAAAAGGTCAAACCATAAGGGAAAAAATGATGACTTTAATCACATCAAAATTGAAGACTTTTGCTGTTTCATGAAGAATGTTAAAGACAAATGTCAGAATGCAGGAGATATTAGCAATGTCTAAAATCACCATCTAGACTAAATAAAGACTTCCTGCCAATCACCTAGAAAAAATGCAGCTGCAAAACGGGCAAAGGGCATTAGCCATCCAACTACAGAAGTGGGCATCCTGAAAGCTCACAAGCACATCAAATGAGATTTAAACTTTACGGAAAGAGCGCTTTATACCTGTTGGGCTAGCAAAACAGCAGGAAGTCAGGTCATTGCAAAGGCAGGTGGGGGCTTGGAACGTAAGGGCCCTCATTCATTTTTTACAGAAGTGTGCGCGCATGTAGTCACAATCCAGTAGGCACACAATCCAGTAGGCGCACACTCCAAGGCCCAGCAATTGCTCTCGTGGTAGATGCTGGTCAGGGCTGAGTGTGTCCTCCCAGGGCTCATACATTGAAGTCCTGCCCCCCCATACACCAAAATGTGACTGTATTTGGAGACAGGGCCTTTAAAGAGATGATTAAGTTAAAAGGAGCTTGTTATCGTGGGCCCTAATCCACCCTGACTAGTATCCCAACAAGAAGAGAACACGGGCCCACAGAGACACATTAGAGGAACACGTGCATCTAGTAAAGGCTGAGTGAGGACACGGGGAGAGGCCTCAGGAGAAACCAGACCTGCCAGCGCTTTGACTTTGGGTATCAAACTTCCAGCACTGAAAGTAAGTTTTTGTTGCTTAAGCCTCCCAGTCTGTAGCGTTTTGATTCCAGCAGCCCTAGCAGACAAACATCCCTGTCCCAGCCACGAGGTGTCTGACAGAGGCTGTGCACCACAGGAGCACTGAAAGCCCCCTGGGTGTGCCCCGTGGCTGACAGACAGGTAGCGTGCAGTGAGCAGGGTTCACCACAGAGGGGGAGGCAGCGTTGGAGTGAGGCGGTGGCTTTCAACCTTTCTACCTCATGGCACATACAGACTAATTCTAAAATTCTGCAGCACACCAAAAACTATATTTTTGGCCAATCTGACGAAAAATACATATAGTTTTAATTCACTCACACTGGATGGCTATTGTTGTGTTGGCTGTTGTCATTTTTTTATTTGACAATCTACGGGAAAAGAGGTCCGTGCCCCTGACTAAACAGTCAGACGGTACGTGCTTTAAAAATTCTTGCGGCACACCAGTTAGAAATCGCCGGAGTGAGGGAGTAAATAAAGGTGCATAATGACGTGAATGGGTTGTAAACACACAGGTTTAGGGGAAAGGAGGTAAGCAAAGCAAGATACATAACACAACACTTTTGTATAAGTTAATAACACAAAAAATTACACATCATGTAGGAACATATAAAAGCAACAAGATACACATAAAACATATTAGAATGGATGTCCAGGGAGGAATGCCCAGGAAAGGGAATAAATGCATAAACACAAAAAGGGCCTTGCACAGGCCTGTGTCGATAACGGACCAAGAACTGAGGTGTATGGTTAGTTCAACCTTCTATATATTAAGTTAAAAATAATAGGTCTAGCTTGAGCCTAAACTCTACTCACTCCAGGACTCAAGCCCATCTGCAGGGCAATCCCAATAGTGTTCCATTCCCATGAAGGATAAAGGACCCTTTGGTGGGGGACAGGTTGGCGGCAGCCATTCTGAGCGTGAAATAGCGCTGATCATGCAGATTGTCCCCCAACCCCAAACCCTAAGATATGTGACTCACCCTAGGCGGAGACTCTGCAGTAGGGACAGAGGGCAAACCAGAATGGGGATTTCACAAAAGCAACATGCGATGCCCCACAGGGCCAGGAAGCCCCGATCAATGGCTGCAGGTCCATCCGGAATGTAGCGTGAGCGGTAAGGGGCAGCACTGCAGAGACTCAGGGTTGCCTGCAAGACTACCTGCCACGCCCATGTCAGACATGGGGCAGAGGGCTGTGGGCGACTCCGGTGCAGACAGGACAGGAATTTCAGAGCATGGGTGGGGCAGGGGTGGTGTATTTCCTCTAGAGCTACATGGAAGAACCCAGAACAGTATCAGTTTGTGACTATTGTTGGGCCTGAATTTTTACGTCCAGTCTGATTGTAACCTGGGTCATCTGACTGGCAGGTTGTAGTAGACACAATAATGTCCCCTACAGATGTCCATGTCCCAATCCCAGGAACATGTGGATATGTGAAGTTACATGGCAGAGGGGAATAAAGTTGTTAGTCAGCTGGTCTCACGATGGGGACCCTGACTCACCAGGTGGGTCCAATGTAACCACAAGAGTCTTCTGAAGTGGCAGAGGCGGGCTAAAGGGAGGGCTGCAGCACAAGAAGGACACAGCCTCATGGTGCTGGCTTTGAAAATGGAGGAAGGGGCCGTGCACCAAAGAATGTGAGAGGTTGCTAGAAACTGGGAAAGTCAAGAATACGAATTTTCTCAGAACCTCCAGAAGAAACACAGCTATGCTGACACTTTGATTTTACCCAGTGAGACCTGGTTTGGATTTCTGATCTCTGGAATTGTCCAAGAAGTGCGCCTGTGTTGTTTAAGCCACTAACTTCTCACAGCAGCAATAGGAAATCAGTGAGCAGACAGAAAGTTGCCTTTGTCATGGGGGATGCTTCTTGAAAGTTGGGTGCAATCTGAAGTCAGAGAGAGGCAATCCAGGTAAGGAGACTGTTTTCAGAAACGGGGATGGTGGTCGGCAGGCACACTGGAGACGAGGGGAGGAGCAGGAGGGAGGACTGCGGCCGAAGCTTATAGGACTCGCCTACAAACAAATTGCTCTATTTCTTCAAAAGTATCAAGCAGGACCTTGGATGTTAGAGGCTCTGAGCTGGGGGCCATAGGCCAAGACAGAGGAGTAAGGCCAACACAGTGTCTGTCCTCACAGATCTCGCAGCCTGGTGGCTTTGGGGCTTGGACCCAGGTACACCAGCCCAAGACCAATGCTCTTTCCAGTGCAGTTGGCTGTCACTACTGTTGGCTCTGATGACATTCTCCCAGAGTGGGGTGCCAGACCCCCAGGGCTGACTGCCCTGCGGGGGAACACAGAGCTCCTGTCTTGGATGAGACCTGGCTTTTCCACTCAACTGCTTTGAGTACATGAGGCCAGACACGTTTTCTCTAAGAGCCTCAGTTTCTTCACCTGTCAAGTGGAGGCAGAGAACTCCCCACCCACCATATAGTTGAGACGAGAGTGACAATTAATATACAGTATCTGACACAGAGCTGGCCTTCAATAAATGGGACCTCTAAAAAGTGTTCAAGTTAATGTTTATGCTTCAGGTACTCTACTTCAAATAAAATCCCTTAAAAAAATCAACAAGCCCCAGACTATACCACACCACATACGAAAAGTACTATTTCACTTCCTTTACAAAAGTCCATATGATAGAAACATTGCATTTTGGAGAAGAAATGATCCTGCTGCCTCGTTAAATCATTTTAAATGAAACCTTTCAGGGACACCTGCACAAAACCGATGCCAAAGGAAAAATATTTTGATTTTATAGGAAAGAGCTGAAGTCATTACTTTTGTGAAACTTTATAAATGTCATTCAAACACACCATCTTATATTCATTTTCTGTGGAAGGCTTTACTTATGCTAATCATGACGAATGTTAGGGAGACCCGCGCTTGCCCTGGAATGCTAATGCAACCGCAGACGGGGAGGAAGGAGCCGTTCGTGGCAGCTCTGTGACTCCGATGGAAATGGTGCTTCCAAAACCCCCCATTAGTTAGTGCTTTGCTCATTTAGAAATTGTATTGAAAAACAAAGGGACTCAATGAGTTTCATTTCTAGGCAGGGAGTGCAGATTAATGGCTTAAACCCCATTTCAGGGAGAATGTTATTCTTGCCTGATGGCTAAGACACTTAAGAGCTTTGAGGCAGCTTTTGCTACTTTGTAATTATTAATTTCATCTGCCAATTCATTTTTTCACTCTTTAATTTTGACGTTCATTTGTATATTCATTTGTTTGGTCACAGTTTCACTCACATATTCACTCAATAACCATTGAGAACCTGCTATGGGCACAGTCTGTGGGAAACACTGTGGGAGAAAAAAAGACAAATTAGATGTGAATTTTGTTCTCGACGAGTTAGGGTTTAAGAGGAAGACAAAGCTTAGAGGTGTCTAAGACTGGAGTATGTCTGCTTAGAGCCAACATACTCCAGTCTTCCAGCCCTGTCCGTCCCTGCATTTAAAAAGGACAGAAGAGAACATCGAAGAAAAATTAGTGACAGCATGGTGTGCTCTTCATGGGCAAGGCATTTAAGAGGAAATTTTTTTTAAGTGAGAAGGCAGATGGTGTTAGATTGAAGGAAACATCCATGGTCAGAAGCACATGCTGCAAAATGCGGTATCAGCTGTGGGTGTCCCAGGCTCTGGGAGGAAGAGTAGCAATGAGAAGGGCTCTGGGGGAACTGACTGACAGGGGCACTGGCCAGGGTAAGGCAGGAGGAGCAGCCAGGCTGATGTCCCCATCCCACTTTCTCCCCATGTGAGTGTCTGGCCCTGGGGCGGAAGGAGGAAGTGCAGGTGCATCCTGGGCTCCAGAAGCAGAACAGGACCCTGGGAGCTGGCAATCAGGATGGAGTGGAGAGCTGCGCCCCCCGGGGGGCTGGCCCCTGGGAGACTGAGCAACAGTGCAACCTTGTGCCCACTCTACCTCCTGCTTCCCTGTATCACTAGAGGTAGCGACCCATCTGATCCTCAGAGTCTCTCCTGCAATCATTTCACCAAAGGGAGTGTCACTAGAGACAGAGAGAGAGAGATTGAGATGGAGAGAGGTGATGATTTTCCAGTTTTCTTGGGTATCAGATCAGATGCATGTCCTGGCTGGAAGTGGCCTCATGAGACTCCTTTCTCTGTGTGCCATAAATTTCCCTCTTAAAAAATTTTTATTTTTCAACTACAGTTGATATTCAGTATTATATTAGTTCCATGTGTACAATATAGTGGTTAGACAAGTATATAATTTACAAAGTGATCCTCCAGATAATTCAAGTACCCACCTGGCAACATACGTAGTTATTACAATATTATTGACTATATTCCTGTGACTATTTTATAACTACCAATCTGTCCTTCTCAATCCCTCCAGCCCCTCAACCCTCTTCCCCTCTGGCAACTCTCAAAATATTCTCTGTATCTATGTAAATCTCCTTTTTCAAAAGCTGAAATGGATGGACTTATTCTTTTTTTCCCTAAAGAATTTCTGATTAAAGCACAATTTATTCTGATTCCAAAGAATACCATCACTGTTTTATAGTGATATAACTCTGAAGAATCTTGGTATTTTTTTCTATTTCTCCTGAATATCAATAAAAATCTCTCTGTCTGTCTGTCTGTCTGTCTCTCTCTCTCTCTCTCTCACACACACACACACACACACACACACACACACACACACACACACAACTGTATGTCCCCTGGGGGTATATAGAAGAATCAGCCTTGCATTACAAAGAGGACAGCAATAATCTTTCACCCTGTCTTTTTGGAGTCCATCCTGATCTGTTTCAGCTTGCAGATAAACAAGTAAATTTTTTTAGCATAACTGTATCCCCAATATTGCATGGGATATACTTACACAAGAAAAGGTATTTGTTGTTTGATTGAGTTTCACATTTAATTGGGCATCCTGCCTTCATATTTGTTAAATCTTAGCGCCCAGTTCTTGCTTTGAGTCATCACTGGGGCTAACTCTTAACTCTTTTTTGTGGTCCTTCTCATGCCACAGATATTGTTTACTAGACCCTGAGCTCCCTGAAGGTAAGGATTATGTCTTATATTCTTCTGATTCCCTACACCCCAGCACATGTTTCTTTGAATCAAACTAAACTAATAATTCTTAGGACGCATTTGCAAAGTTGAGGGTCAGCAGCCCTCTCTTTGGCCCTGAGATAACAAGCTTTCGGGGACGAGGCGGTCAGTCACATGCACGGTGGGTTCTGTGGAATCCTGGTCATCCTAACAGACCTGCGTCCAGAGCTGACAAAGGAAAGCTCCTGAAACCAACGTGCACAGTACCTTGCAGACGTCGCTCCACTGCCCGGGACCATTATCATTGACGGCTCTGACTTTAAACAGATACTCGGTGTTCGGGGTCAGATTGTGTAGCTCCAGACTCTGCTGCGTTATGTCTCGAATTTGTCCACAGAGCTCTGTCTGCACGTTGTTGGGAGGGGAAGTAATGAGTTCATAAAATTCCATCTCAAACGAGTCCACGTCTTCTGTGGGGCACGTCCAGTAAACCTATGAAGCAATGAACACGTGGGTGTGGTCCCAGCACCCACCTTTCAGCTTTCTTTCCCATAAAGATTTGTGTCATTGACTATCTGTGGGGGGCAGTTGAGCTGACCCCACCCTCTCTGGCTGCTGAAGACGTTGAATTAGACCTCGTGCAGCAGTGATGAAAGGCTGTGTGCTGGGGCCTGACAAGGTGCTTGCAATGTGTTTTGAGAACAGAAAGATGGTCCTCTGAGTTCTGCGACTGTCAGTCCTCATGGAGGTGACCACTGTCCTCCTAACAGCACTAACCAAAGTAACTACCAATTATTAAACACTTACGTGCATCAGAGTTCGTGTCAGGCACGCTTAACTCATTTAGTCTTCACAACCCCCGGAAAGGAGATTTTATTATCCCATTTTACAGCTGGGGCTCAGAAAGGTTACATTTAGCAAATCCCAAAAATGGAACTTCAGAATCGCAGAAGATGAAAAGTGTATATATTCCAACCCGCTATTTTATATACAAGAAAATACAGTCCCAGGGAGGAGAAATGACTAATTCAAGTAATAGAGAATATATGTTCACACTCAAGGCAGGCAATCTCAACCCTTGGGAGGAGATATATTGACAAGTAACTATTAGCAGATTGTGCCTGGCACATAACTATTTCATAACAATTATATTTTAAATAGATATCGCATGCTTTATTCCAAATTTTAATAAATTTAAATGTGATAGTGTTTATCAAATTAATGTATAATTTTTTTAAAGAAAGACCAGACATGTCTTTCTCACAGTTCTGGAGGCTGGCAGTCCAAGATCAAGGCACCTGCAGACTCAGTGTCTGAAGGCCCATGGGAGGGTACGCTCTATGTTGTAACATAAGATACTTCTTAATGTCAATTATAGACTCCAAAACATAGATTTTGATGTCTCAGGAGAATGGAAAAGTAAAGTCTGGTTTGTGGCTGGCTGTAATTTTCTTGTTTGGAGACCCTTGGTACAAAGTGTAGCCTGCAGACCAGCAGCAATGGCAATATTGGAAGTTCATTAGAAGCACAGAATCTCGGCCCCGCTGAGACCCACTGAAATAGGACCTGCATTCTAACAAGATCCCTCAGTGCATATTCATATTCAAGCACTGCTAGGCTGGACTTCAAGGCTGCTGGATGTGTCTGGGAACATGTTCCGGTTATGGGGCCAAAAGATGGGCTATGCCACCAGGAAGCAGAAATGTCCCTGGAGAGAACCCTAAGGTGAGAGAAGACGATGTTCATAACAGCACATTTACAATAGCTAAGAGCTGGAAGCAACCTAAGTGCTCAACAGTAAATGAGTGAATAAAAAAACGATAGTACATTTACACAATGGAATACTATGCAGCAGAGAAAAAGAAGGAGCTCCTGCCCTTTGTGACAGCATGGATGGAACTGGAGAGCATTATGCTAAGTGAAACAAGCCAGGTGGTAAGGGACAAATACCATATGATCTCACCTTTAAGTGGAATCTAATCAGCAAAACAAACAAGCAAGCAAAATATAACCTGAGACATTGAAATTAAGAATAATCTGACAGTAACCAGAGGGGAAGTGGAAGGGGATAATGGGGGGAAGTGGGGAAGGGTTTTTAGGAACAAGTATACAGGGCACATGGACAAAACCAAGTTGGGGTAGAAGCAGGGGAGGGAGGGAGGAATGGCTGGGGTAGAGGATGTGATAGGGGGTAAATGCAGACAACTGTATTTGAACAACAATAAAATAATTTTAAAAATAAAATAAAATGATGGAACATGTCAAAAAATAAAAATAAAATAAACTATCCAGTTGCATGTTCATCTTTTTTCTTCCTTGAACTTTAATAGAGTATTCTACAAGCAGTTCACTGGAGATTCAGCTGGATTTGAGAGGAATGTTAAGGGAAAGGTTTTTTGTCTGTGTTAGGCCAAGGGCATCAAAAAGAGGTCATGACCCAGAAGCCAGGTAATGGCAGTTGCAGAGACCCATGAGAGATCCACCCCCACTTCCCCCCAGAAGTTGAATTTTAGGAGATAAGAATTAGAATGCCACTGGGGATTAACCTTCCAATCTTTCTAAATCAGGGAAAGTCTGGGTATTTTCTTTAGGAATGGCAGCTGTTTAAAGGAATCATAGCGAACAGATAATGAAAACTACATTTCTAATCCCATTTCTGGCTCTCTCTACTATTGCAGGCCTTCCTCTGGGAAATATTACACTTCTCAAGAAGTCTGTCCAAATCATTTTGGTTCTTATGTTGGGTTCTCTTTCAATAGGGAAACTGCCTTTGAAGTGGGTTTGGGGTTTTCAGATGTATTCCTGACTATGGGGTTAGTACACTGATTTAATTCGGTCTTGGACTCCTTATGATAGGGAAGTCAAGAGTTGGAAATTTTTAGTAAATAGTTAATAAGTCTAGTAGGTAATGCATATGTTAAAGCTATTGTTTCAGGGACTGCAGGTACTGTTGGCCACACCTGGGAGAACAGCCAACCTCCTGGGGTACAGCTGAAGACCACACCTGGGGGACAACTAACCATCCAGAGCAAGAATGCTACAGTATTTTAATCTAATTTTTCCTGAATTTCAAAACCCCTCACTGCACTTTGTTCTCTGTCACAAAAAAAAAACTGGCTTGGAAGGAAATGTAAGACTGTCTGTTAGGGTACAAACCCCACCTTCTCAGATCACTGGCCATCTGAATAAAGCACCCATAATGATTCCATCCCTGTCTCTGCTTACTGGGTCTGGTATGTGACAGGCAGCATGAGTGCTGGCTTTTCTGGTTTCACTTAGATTTCAGGAACGTACACCTTTCAAATGGGCTGACCACAAAGAGTTGAGAGGAGCCAACTTGAGTGACCAGACCCTAGAGGTCAAAGCGGTGAGTGAAATCTTTTCTGACTACCTGCCTCCCTTTCACAGCCCACATCCTCTCACCTTCCCCATATGGCCCAGGGCCTTTTTCGTACCTTGGCAGCTCTTGGGTACACCAGAGTCTGGTAGATAACAATTGGGCCCGGGGTCTTCACAGAACCATCATTGAATGAGTACCAGTTGTGAAAGCTGCTGCTGGTCTGCACAGACTGGTTTTCTGGCCCTGCACTCCAGTAGGTATAGAGGCCATCTGTGGTTTTGGCAGGTGCAGTGGACTGGGCTCGCCCACAGGCCTCTAGACCGCCCTTGGCCCTCTCTCCCCCGATGTTGTTGAAGGACAACATGGAGGAGCTCCGCTGGTATATCTGCTGATTGCCAAAGCTGTGGGTGCTGAAAGTGACCTTCCTGGCAATCATCATTTCGGAGTGTGTGGGATAGGGGGAGGGCAGGGAGTCCCCTGAGGAGCAAACCTTCTTGGGTCCCATGGGGAAGAGCTCATGGATAGCACTGGAGAGCTCAGCAAAGTCCAAGGGCATGCAGTGCAAGGAGTGCAGCCGGAGCTGTGGGTCGGGCCGGTAGGTGCTCTGGATGCCATCCTCGATCTGCTCCACCAGGATCTTGGCAGACTGCAGGAAAGCCACCTGGCCTGTCTCCTTCAGCGCTTCCTTGGAGTAGGCGATCAGGCCATCCATTTCGTTCACTTTCACGGTTGTGACGTTCACATATTTTTCAATCTCCTTCTGCCTGGACACTTCCAGATTCTCAATCTGCTCCATAATCGATTTCTCTTTTTCCTGCAGAATGCTGCGCAGCTTGAGGAATCCATTTCTGATCTCTTTTCGCTTCACCTCCTTGTCAGCTTTAAAGCTGCTTTTTAAAATGTTGAATTCCATTAGGTCATTATCAATTTCATATCGGACTGCAAAACAACCAAGTTAGTTACTTCAGTTAATGTTGCCCTCTTGCCACATGTCAAAGACAATAGTGAACTGGAGCAAATTACTCTGGACTCCAAGGAAATGGGTGGAGAGGGAGGGAAGGCGCAGGTAGCTGGGCTGAACCATGCTGGAATGCATTTTATAAAATGATTTATGAAATGCATTTTGGCCTCCTTCATTATACTCCTATCTTCCTCCTTCTCTAATACTTCCCTCAGATATAGCAGTCTTCCTTTCCTGGCACACTTCTATTTGGTAACAATAATTCCTGTGACCTTGGGTCCGAAGTTGGAAGTTCAAGGCCACCCTCGACATTAATTTTCATCAGATGCACTTGTCAGCAAATTGGACTTGAGAAGATGTGATATCACAAAGGGACTGGTTTTCCCTGTGTGAAAGCTAAGCTATTGCAGGGGTAGGAGAAAGAACGAGATTTCTGATGACTACTTCTAAATGTTGCCAAGCCTCATTTACCAAAAACCCAGCTCTAGAGAGAAGGGCTACTCTTTCACATGCCTCTTCTTTGCTGGGGACTCTACTCTCTCAGGTTCAGCTGGGTTCCCTTCATTACTTCCCCCAACTTCCTTTAACTAAAGGGTCTGCTATTACACTTCAAGGGGAACCCAATTCATCCTGCATCCTCTCACATGGTATTTAGATTTTAAGTTCACTTAGTCATTCAACAAACACTGATTGGACACCTGTTCCATGGCACCTGACTCTCAAGGCACTGGGATTACAGATATAAACATGAGAGGGCACCGAGGTCCAGGGCGCTCACAAACCCAATGACACTGCAGCACAGAGGAGAGGACACTACCCTAGGGGAGCATGTGGCATGTCTCTGTCTGCAAAATGGGCACCTTTGTCACGGGGCTTAGGCATTAGATAGTGATTTGAAGACATGTGGCCTATTCCAAAATAAGGTCCATAAAAGGCCAACTTTGCTGAGAATTGATAAGCGGCAATGTGCTCCCAGTTTTACTCAGGAGTGGGGGTGATCAAGTCTTCTTTGCACTTGGTTCTTAACATAGTCCTGGGCCCATGGTGAGCTGGGTCTTTGTGGGCGGTAGTCATTCTAACAAAGGTATGCATTTGAGTGAGAGAAACCTTAGAGTTCTGTCAGACCCCAGTGACAGGGACCATGGTTGTCTTGGTTACCACGATGCCCAGGATGTGTAGAGATGCTTGAAAGATGTGTGTTGAGTGAAAGCTCTTCTGTCCTGTTTTCTAATGTCTTTGGGGTGCACATCAGCAGTGTTACTCCCTGGCCTACTTTCTGAAGTCCCCGTTTTCTTTGCCCACCTCCTCCCACACACTGGCCCAGAAAGGATGAGGAGGCAATGCAGGTGAAGGCTAACAGGAAACTGTCAGGGTGTGGTTGCAGTGGGGCTGAGAAGTGCCCCCTGCCCTCCCCAAAGGTAAGCACTACTGTGAATTATGACAGCTGAAATTCCACTTTATGCATCAATTTCTTTGACTATTCAATAGTTACTCATCATCAAAGATACTTGGATAGGATATTTATTGGACAATAATATTTCCTTATAAGGGATTAGTTAAGCTTAAGTACAGTAAAGTTCTGAGAGGTAGACAAAAATTTCCTAGATGAGGGGAAAGAGGCAGCCCCAGGAGCAGGAGAAGGAGGAGACCAGAAACCTTCCTGTCCCTTACAAATATGACAACTTTGCAAGAGCTGTCTTAGAGCAAAGTCAAGTCAAAGTTTCTTTCAGGCAAAATACCTAAATGTAGCTATTATTTATCAAACATGTATATGGACCAGATCCATATGTTATACATACTATGGATCACATCCATATGTTATTATGTATTACCCATATCCTTCTATGAGGAAGAGATCATTCCCATGTATAGATCAGGATACTAAGGCTCAGAGAGGTTGAGTGACTGTGCAGTGTCACACAGAAAGTAAATGGGAGAAACCAGGGCCTGTCCCTAATTTTTGCCTCATACCAAAGCCTACATTTTTAATTGCTCCAGCTGTGGTTCTCAGCCCTCTGTGAGCACCAGAATCACCTGGGGAACTTTAAAAAACCCTCTTCTCATGGCCTCACCTGCTGAGATTTTGAATTGACCTGGGCTGGCGCTCAGGAATTCAGGTGAGGAAATTTGCAGCTAGGTTTAGAACTAATCCAGGGAATCTTCTGCGGATCCTCTTAAAAACACAGATTCCCATATTGCCTGAATTAAGTGGAGCCCGAGGTTCTGCGTGTCTCTTGAGCCCCCAGGAGCCACTGGTCCTGGTTAGTGGAGCTCCCTGGGCAGTGCCGATGTGTAGTGCGGCGGACCCTGCAGCTTTGAACACACGACTTCTCTCGGGGCCTTGGAGTCTCTCAAGTAGTGTTCTCAGGTTGCCTGCTTTTGAATTACCTAGAGGTCTGTTTAAAATGCATATGTATGGCACCTCCCCAGAAAGTAAATTGAGTCCTTAAGAAGTTTGAACTCTGGGTAAATTTTTTTTCCTTGGCAGGGATGGACAGGCTAAATTCTTTACCTGTATCTCAAAGGACATGTCATGATGGTGGCCTCTGTCCCCTTCCCAACCTCTAAGCTCTCTGGAATGGTTACTGGGCCCTCTTTCCCTGAACTGAGCTTCACTGTCTGACTTTTAGATGCTGTGGACCCTGAGAAAACTATCCTAGGTTTCTCCTATGTTCAGCGTTTAGCCTTTCTATGGTTGTTATAACAACCACAGGCAGCAGCCCCTTCCCCATGCTGAGGCTCCAGAGAATCCAGTCCTGCTGTTGAGGTCAGAGTGGGTCTGCCATTGACTAGCTGCCTTTGCCAGTTACTCCTTGGAACTCCACTTCTCTTATCCATGGAGGGAATGTATCCAGGTGTGCATGGAGGGTTTGCTGAACCCCATAAATATTGTCCTGAGTTCCGCTGTGGAAACTAGGGTCAGTTTCTCTTACAGAAACTAAAACCAGGTTCCACATAGCCAATAGAAAATAACCTTGAGCAGGCATGACCAGTATGGTGTGGGCCATTTCCAAACCTCCCTGTTATGGGTTTACCACAAATTCATTCACTTTGCTGTTTGTAAGCTTTGGAGAAAATTTATCAGGGAAATTTTTAAACTGAGGTAATTCTCAATACTGACTTAATTCTTTGCCCCTACACACTGGGAAAGTACTGCAGAAATCTGACTGTAGTGACCGAACACCTTAGAAAGGCTCATAGAACTTCAGGGGAACTTCAGGTCAAACTCTTCATTTTCCAAAGGGGAAAATGGGACCCAAAGTCATGGAGGTTATAAGTAGGACTGTAGAATCCTTATGGACATTGTTAGTGTCGGACTGTTTATTTATTTATTTATTTATTTATTTGCATGTCTCACATAGAATAACTCATTTAATCCTCACAGTCATGCAGGGAGGGAGTTACTACTATTTATCTCCATTTTATAGATGAGAAAACTAAGGCACAGGAAGGTTCGCTGGTGGTAGCTGCCAGGTATGGACACCAGTTATGGACAATGACTTGCAGCTTAGCTCAGTGCTATTCTGGAGGGGAGTGAGGGGACCAGACCTGCTTTGAACTTGGCAATGACGCTGAAGAGTGCAGCGGACCTCTCGGAGCAGGCATCAATGAGGCTGACAGTGTCGTGGCCATTGTGTAACGCGGTCTTGCAGAAGGTGCAGAGCAGCTGGTTGTCATCGCGGCAGTACTCTATGATGCGGCTGGACGGGTGGTGGATGCAGATCTTCTCGTCCTGGTCCTCGGTGCTCGTGTCCACAAAGACGTGGTCCTGCATGGCCACGTCCGAGTGGAAGGTCTTGAGGCATTCGTTGCACAGGTTGAGGCGGCAGGTGATGCAGCGCTTGTAGGCAATGCGGCGGTTGCGGCAGACCTGGCAGAGCATGGGCCCGGTGGAGCGGTCGAAGCGCCACTTGAGGTAGCCGTGCTGCTGCATGTAGCGCTTGGTGAGGCGCCCGCGCAGGTAGTTCTCTGGAAGCTGCATCTTGTGGCTGTAGGGCATGCAGTGCGAGCGGCTACACACCGGGCAGATGAGGATGAAGAAGTTCTCCGTGACCTCTGCGTGCTTCTGCAGCCGCCGCAGGCACTTTTCGCACAGGCTGTGGTTGCAGGGCAGCATAAACGAGTGCAGGCGCAGCCGGCTGCACATGGGGCAGGAGAGGTGGTCCACGAGGTGGCTGCTCGTTGGCATTGTCCTCACCTCATCCACCTGGGTATCGCTGCTTCCCATGCGCAGGGCAGTTTTGGAGCTGCAAGGAAAAGCAAACACAGGTCGGGCTTCGGGACACAGGCTCCAGAGCTTGCTCCATTTACCCACCTCAGAAAGCGGCAGAGGGCCACTGAGAGCAGGCCTGTGGAATGGCCAGGAGTGCGGACTTGGTACCAGGGTGCCTGGCTCTAAACCTTCCTCCACTATCTTTAGGCTGGGTGACCTCAGAGAAGGTAATGACACTCTCATTACAAAGTTAGAACACACATTAGGGAGTTTCTTGAGAGGATTACAATTGAATGTAATACCTGCAAGGTGGTTGAAAATCTCTGAAACAAAGTGCTTGTTATTGCTGAGCCAGAGAAAAGCAGCCAAGACTGGCCCGGCACTAACTGTCTGGCCTCAGTGTTCTGTTGACCATAACAATAACACAGAACAGCAACACCAGGCAAAGCCATTCTGGGACTCTGATGAAGCAAAGCAGAAACAAGACTACTTCATCTTTGAACCTGGACGAGAGCAAGAACATTGTCCACACCACACAAATGGCCGAACATCCCCTCTCCTGTTTAATGAGAGTGATTGTTGTGTTTCCACCAACTGCAGCCTTAAGCTCCCTCTGTTCCTCCCTACTTCTAGATTACATTTATTAAGATACCCAACAGTAGATTTATCCCTGCATCCTCACCTAACAAGAACTTAAATCCTACAATAACTTATTGGTGCCTTCTTAAAGAGACACCTCACACAACCATGTGTGTGTCCCCACTTGCTGTAATGAGGCAATGCATCCAATCACGTCCAACTACAAGCATGTTCCTGGTGGATTTTGCCTGGAGGGTATTGGCATCAGTATTACTATTAGTGAAGGATGGAACACTGAGGAAGATGGGTAACGTGTCCTTCCCAGGACACCAGGAGGTCAGTCCCTGAGCCAAGCCTGAAACCCAGGTGTCTCACCAGGAAAGAGTTAAGGATCTGGGCCCTCAACTCTTTGATTGTACATGATGGAATGTACTGCTATAGGTACATCACTTACAGGTGCAACAAAGGTGGCACCTTTGAGATGAGTTTCTTAACCTCCCTCATTCTCAGTTTTCCTCATCTGTGAGTCAAGGCTCACAATGCTACTTCTTTCATGAGAATTTTACAAATTCTGCCTGAGGTAATCCATGATGAGTGCTTAGCCGTTGGTACCTAGTAAGCATTCCATAAATGTGGCCACTGTAATCATTACCCTCTACTACTAGCTAGCTAATGTCCATAGCTAAGCAATGCAGTGGTCAAGACCATGAAAAGTGTGTGCTGGCATGGTTTGTGTGTGTGTGTGTTTTGTCTAATATCTGAGACTGATTACATATATTGTAGAACTATGGACAAAGTAAAAACATACTTGTACAATTTAAGTGCAAACTGGGGAAAAAGTAGTTTATGAAAATGAATGAATTAGCTATGAGGATGGAGGTGTTACCAGGTTCAGAATTTGTGGCTCTTCCTATTTCTTTTGCTCTATTCATGTTAATGATGTTTGGGTGTCGATCTCAACCTTGTGACTGTGTTCTCTTCTGCTTTTGCCTTCATGGTCCCTATATGCCCCTGTCTCCTTCCCCACTCTCCTGTCCAGAGACCTATGTCTGAGAGCCCAGATGGTGGAAGGTGCTACCCAAGTATACTGGAAGTAGTGGCCTTGTGGTGACAGAGGGAGCCCCTTGTGGAGATCCATGAACCTGGGAAGCTCATCTCTTAGGATGTGGGTGCTGGGCTCCAGGCTTGTTCCCTCTCTGCCTTCCCAGCCCCCAGCCTGAGTCTGGAAGGGGTCACATGGAGGAACAGTCCCACTGTACATGTGTTGGCTGGATGGGCCTCACTGGTTTGATAAGGTGGGGCTCTGAGAATCAGGAATAGAAGGAGACAGCATGAGAAATCAGAAAAAAGAAGGGAGGAAAGGCGGTGTTGGGAGAAGAGAGAAAGAGAGAGCAGAGCTAAGACACAGGTATTAATGGCTCAGAGAGCTGGGGTGGAGGTGAAAAGTAGTGAGAAACAGAGATGAACAAGGCGGAGAGGGCTGAATGAACCAGAGTGGGACAAGATGAGCAAGACTCAGCAGAAAGTAGCGGTGAGGAACAGGGGCAGCCATGGTTCAGAAACCAGGAAAGAGGCTGGGTGGAAAAATGAACCTCCGTGTACCCAGAGCCAACCTCCTGACACTTGCAACAGCATCTTTGACCATCTTCTGAATGGCTCAAGCTAGGCCTGGGCATTCGCTGGCTACAATCCCATGCCAACACCATCACCTAGCCCAGCAACCTTGCCTTCTTGCTAAGACATCTAGCCTCTGCCCCTCTGCATGGCTTTCACCCTCTCCCAAATCCAGGTCTGTTCATCTTGCACCTGAGTTCTCACTTCAACACCTGGCAAGTCTCTCAACTTCCCTCCTTGTGTCATCCAAGCCATTCTGTATTTTAGAATCGCTGGGGGTGGGGTGCAAGCTTTTAAAATTCTGATGCCAAGGAGGAACTACAGACCAATTAAATAAAAATGTCTGGGGACGGGGGCCAGGCATCACTATTTTTTAAATATTCCCAGGTGATTCCAATACAAAGCAAAGTTTGGGAGCTATTGACCTAAGGCATCTTCCCAGAGCACAAATGTCATCCATCCCTCATCTGTTGAAATGGGCTCAGGGACTCTCCTGTCTGATGCATAGAAAATGGGGCAGCAAGGAGGAGAGAGAAGTGTGGACACTGCACCTTAGAGCTTCTCCAGCCAGAATCCCTGGGCTCTCCACTCATGCAAGGACCATGAGAGGTCCATGAGCAAAGAATAATGTTTATTAAGCATCTACTAAGTGGTTAACTGCAAAATGGATCATACTCGTCCCCCAAATTCACCCAGTCTTTGCTGACAGAATTGCTTTTCTGACCTTGTAAGGCTTCAAACCTACCTCTCCAAGTCCTGTAATAGCACTGAGCTTTGATCTTTCCTTCTCTAAGAAGTCCATCTCTACTACTCCAGGTCCCCTCATGTGTGACATGAAAAGACCAGTTCGGTCAGAGCAAGAGGAAATATTTTTGATGGCTGTTACAGAGGCTTAATGCCCCCAAAGAGTCACTGAAACCCTCAGGGCCGTGTCCGCTGGATGGGAACAAAGAGAAGGCTGGCGGGAACATACAGCTGCCCGGGGCCCTTTTGTAGGCGGTGGGGTCCACAGTGGCCTGTGGAAGTGGCCACTTTTCCAGTAAGTGTTGCAGATATCAAGAGTTCCGAGGAGGAAGAGGAAGAGCAGTTTACATTTCTATGGCACATAACATTACAAAGCACACACATCAATCCTCACGCCCACTGATATACGGCAGGCATTGTTCTCTCCCTTTTGTTGTAGAACATTTAACATTGAGAGCACACAAACTCTGGGTTCAGATCCTGAGTGCATCTGGCTGTATGAACCTGGGCAACTTCACCTCTAAGAGGCTCACTTTCCTCACTGGCAGGGTGGGCAGAGAATAAGGGTCCCGTCGGGTCACATAGGCCAGGCCTGATGAGTCCCTTCAGCACTGGGAACTAGCTATTACTGTCTTGCAAGGGGAGAGGGTGACACTCAGGAGAGCACAGTGCTCAGTCACAGGGTGGTGGACCTTGGATTTGGAACTCAGGTCAATTCGTGGTCAAGAACTGTTTAGGACACACTTAATTGCTACAAATTCTTGGCCTCCTGAGAAATGGACTCAGGGCAGAATCACCGACCTGCCCTGTGGACTCCACTGCCAGGGGGTGTGCCCAGTGTCCTGAGCCAGGGTGGCCCACACAGGGTGCCCTACACTTACGAGATGCGGATGCTCCTGAGGCGGCCCTTGCGGAACGTGATGGTGGCATTGCGGCAGCAGCGGCTCTCGTAGTAGTAGCACTTGATGTTGCTGCTGGCCGTGCAGCAGCACTTACAGTTGGGGTCATTGGCCCAGGAGCAGCAGCACCAGTGGCAGTTGGGGTTCTCGGCACAGGTGCAGTGGCAGCACTGGCAGTTCCGCTCGTCCTTGTAGGGGCAGGGGAAGCAGGTGCAGTTCCGCTCGGAGGTGAAGAGGAACTTGCAGCACAGACAGGAGCATAAGCGAGGACAGCACCTCTGCCACGTGCAGCACGGGGAGCAAACACACATAGCCGACTCCATGGCTCCAACGTTAGCGTCACCTGCCCTCCTTTCCCAGAATCCTGCTGTCAGCTCTCCTGGGGTGGGCTCCTCCCCGCCCTTGGAGGTTGCAAGAGGTTGGCTGTTATGAGGCCTTCACAGGCCGTGTCCCTACTAGGAAGCTCACGGGCTGGCATTGACATATATCAGCCTGAGGCCATTTGCTTATGTCACAATCCCTGTCTCTCCACCATATCTCACCATGTGGGGCAGGTGTGAGGGTGAGATCTGGGGGTTAGGGGCAGGTGGGCTGATGGATGCCCCATCTTCTGTAGAACCAGCTCCAAGGATTGGGAAGGCAATGAGCATCCCCGGAGGGTAAGCTCTCCCCTGTCGTCTTTTGATTTCTGAAGTGGGTTTCAGAAGCTGTTTCTCTCTGCTTGGTGCTCTCCCTGCAACCTGGGCAAGTTGGCTTTAGGATACAAGTTCATAGGCTGAAAGGTCTGGCTATGATCAATTGACCTGATATTCCTCTTTTGGGGCTTTTTCTGTGTTGATGGACATCTTTACTGGGTGAACAAAGTACAGTGTTTACAAATAATAGCAATGACATGTTTAAAAAGGATCACCAGTTGGAGAAAGAATTAAAGGGAAAAAAGGTACAGGTTCACTTCGGTACTGTTTCAGCAGTCATTGAGTTGGTCAGGTGCTGCCTCGTCACTGCTGCTGCCTCGTCACTGCTGCTTCACAAGGCTTCATGCGTGAGTCACATGGAATATATCTTGGCTTTTTTGTAGCTTCACAGGATTTGGCTGAGGCTCAAACTGCTTCCTTCCCCGATTCCACACCCACCCCACGGTGTCTCTTTTACAAGAGGCTGCAACTCTACATGGGCATCTTTAACTCCTCTTTTAGCATATGCTCAGTATCTCTAGAAATGACCTTATATATTAGAAGAGAATTTTCTTTCCATTTTATGCAGCTTTCAAAGTTTAAAAGGACAGAAATTTCGTGGTCATACCACTCTGTGGTATGACCACTGTCTTACTATTCATCCAAAAAGAAGCAGAAGTGAGAGCCGAATTGGCTGCAGAAGTTTATTGCATAATTCATCGCCTCTCCCTACGATTATCACCTTTATAATAGGCAGAACATTCCCTGAGCGCTAACCCTGCCAGCCACACATTAATTTTAGATTCCTGCCAGTGAAAGTGCTGGATCATAGGGCAGGTGCTCTGTTTTCTTTCCTTTTTTTTTTTTTTTTTTGATAGATACTAGTAAATTGGTTGCTCAAATAAATGTGCCAGTTTATACTGGCACCAACAGCATGTGAGAGATACTTTTCCCCTCGTGTTTTCCCAAACTCAGTCTAATCAATATTCTTCTCTCTTCCCCAGCACAGAGTCTAAGCTCCACTCCTGAATTTATAGTCCATTTTCATCATCGATCTGTGCAAGGCTCCCTCTTGTTTTTTATTTTTAAACTTTCATTGAGATATAATTTATTTACCATTAAACTCACCATTTTGAATTGAACAATTCAATGGCTCTAAGTACATTCGCAAGATTGGACAACTATCAGCACGATCGGGTTCCAGAACACTTTCATCATCCCCAAAAGACCCCCATAACCATTAGTCATCACTTCCTGAGGCCCTTGGCAGCCATTAAACTCCTTTCTAAATCGGTGGATTTGCTTGTTCTGGGCTTTTCATATGAATGGAAGCATACAAAATATGGCCTTTTGTAGCTGTTTTCTTATTTAGCAAAATATTTGCAAGGGTCATCCATGTTTTATTTTGGTATGTGTCAATACTTTATTTTTAATGGCTAAATAATATTGTATGAGTATAACACATTTGGTTTATCTGTTATCAATTAATGGACATTTGGATTGTTTCTACTTTTTGCCTACTATGAATAAAGTTGCTGTGAACATTTGTGTATGAAGTTTTTGTAGAACATGTATTTTTCAATTCTCTCAAATATGTATCTAGGAGCAAAATTCCCAGGTCATATGGTAGTTTTATGTTTAACTTTTTGAGGAAATGCCAAACTGTTTCCAAGTCAGCTGCAGCATTTTACATTTTTACATTCCCACCAGCAATGTATGATAGATATAATTTCTCCAGATCCTCACCCAAACTTGCTATTTGTCTTCTAAAATTATTATTATTATTATAGCTATCAGGTATGAAGTGAGATCTCATTGTGGTTTAGATTTTAATTTCCCTGACAGCTAACGACATTGAGAACGTTTTCATGTGCTTGTTGGCCATTGGTGTATTTTGTTTGGAGAAATGTCTCCTCAACTCTTTCGCCCATTTTAAATTATTTGTCTTTTTTATTGTTTTTCAGCTTTTTAAATTTATTGATGTGAGAGAGAGAGAGAGAGAGATTTTTTCCCCACCCATACATGCATTCATTGGTTGCTCCTTGTATGTGTCTTGACCAGGGATTGAGCCGACAGCCTTGGTGTATCAAGACAATGCTCTAATCAACTGAGCTACCTACCAGCCAGGGTTGTCTTCTTTATGGTTGAGTCATAAGAGTTCTTTGTATCTATAGATACTATACCTTATCAAATACATAATTTACAATTTTTTTCATTCTGTGATTTGTCTTTTTACTTTTTAGATAATGCCCTTCAAAGCCCAAAGATTTTGATTTTGATGAAGTCTAATCTATATATTCTTGTTGCCATTGCTTACCCTTTTGGTATCATTTAAGAAGCCTTTGCCTACTTCAACATCATGGAGATTCATAGCTATGCTCTTTCCTAATAGCTTTACACTTTGAGCTCTTTCACTCAGAGCTTCAATCCATTTCAAATTAATTTTTGTATTTGATGTGAGAAAAGAAATTGCCCATGATGTATGGTTTACAACTGGACTTTCTAATCCTTTGATCTTTATGTCTATCCTTATGCCAACCATACTGTTTTGATTACTGCTGCTTTGTAATAAGTTTTGATTTGGACATGTGTTTTCCACTTTTGTTCTTCTTTTAAAGATTGTTTTGGATATTCTGAGTCCCTTGTACTTTAATGTAGACTTTAGGATCAGCTCTTATTTGTGCATGAAGTCCATCAGAATATTGATAGGGATTGAATTTAATTTGTAAATCAATATGGGAAAAAATTTTATTTTAACAATATTAAGTTTTTCAATCCATGAACACATGGTCTTTTAAAATTTCTTTAATAATGTTTTTTTTGTTTTAAGTGTACAATTCTTACATGTGTATGGTTAAATTTACTCCTAAATATATTTCCTTTTGATGCTGCTATACATAGAATTGTTTTCTTAATTTTATGTTTGGATTATTCATTGTTACTGTATAAAAATACAACACATTTTTCTATATTAGTTTTGTATCCCACATCTTTGATGAACTCATTATTAGCTTTATTCTTTTTTGCTGATTTTACAGGACTATTTATAGATAACTTCATATCATCTGTGAATAGATACTTTTACATGATTTTTTAAAAAGATATAACACCAAAAGCATAGACAACAAAAGCAAATAGATGAGTAGGATTGTATGACACCAGAAAGGTTCTGCAGAGCAGAGGAAACCATAAAGAGGCAACTGATGGGATGAGAGAAATGTTTGCAAACCCCATGTCTAGTAGGGGGTTAATTTCTAAAGTACAGGATGAACTCAGAAAGCTCAAGATATAATCCAATTAAAAAATTGGAAAAATAACCCAAGTTAGACATTTTCCAAAGAAGATATACAAATGGCCAACGGGTACATAAAAAGGTGCTACACATCAGTGGTCACCAAGGGAAATGCAAATCAAATCCACAGTAAAAATGTCACCTCACTTCAGTTACAAGGGCTGTAATATAAAAATAAAAAAACAACAGGAGATAACAAGTGCCTTGTGCACTGTTGGTGCGAATGAAAAATCATACAGCTCCTGTGGAAAGCAGTAGGGAGCTTCCTCAAAAAATTAAAAATAAAAGTACCCTATGATCCAGTGATCTTGCTTCTGGATACATAGCTGGAGGAAATAAAATCAGTATTTTGAAGAGATATCTACATTCCCATAGTTACAATAGTCAAGATATGGAAACAATTGAAGTGTACATTATTAGGTGAATGGATAAAGAAAATGTGATTAGTGCACACACAGGAATATTATCCAGCCATTAAAAAGAAGGAAATCCTGCCATTGGTGATAAAATACATGAACCTGGAGGACACTATGCTAAGTGAAATAAGTAAGAGAAAAACAATTACTGTGCAATCTCATATGTGGAATTTAATAAGAAAAAAGCTGACACATAGAATAGTAGAATGGTGGTTTCCGGGGGCGGAGGGTTGTAGGGAAGATGAGCAGATGTAGTTCAGGGAGTACAACATTTCATTTATAAGACATGTAAGTTCTGGGGATCTAATGTGCAACATGGTGTCTATGGTTAGTATTGTGTTGTGTACTTGAAATTTGTCAACACATAAATTGTATTTGTCAATTATACCTCAGTAAAGCTGGGGCAAAAACACCAAAATCAATTATATAAAAATCATTGACCATATATAAAACCAAACCAGGTAGAAGATGTAAAAAAAAAGAAGACCTACTTTCATTCACAAACAAAAACAAATAACCAAAGAAAATACCTAAGTGTAAACCTGACCAAAAAAGTTCAAAACTTATATAAAGAAAATTATATAACACCTTTGAAAGACTTGAATATAGACTCTAGCAAATAAAAATATGTGCCATATTCATGAACAAGAAACTCAACATCATGACGATGTCAGTTTCCCTAAATAAATTAACAAGTTCAATGCAATGCCAATAAAAAATATGATCAGAATATTTTCCTGAAGCTAGCAACCTTGATTTAATGCTTATTTATAAAAACTAACAAGCAAGAACCAGGACAACTTTGATGGAGAATAAAAAATAGGAGGCTTAGTTATACTAAATATTAAAAAAATATTTTGAGTTCTTTATGATTAAAACAATGTTGGTGTTTGTGAAGGAATAGACTGACCACAGGAAGAGAACACAAAAACCCAAATAGACCAAACTTCACGTGGGAATTTTAATAAGTACATAATGGCAGCATCTCAAATCTGTGAAGAAAAGACAAGGTATTTAATGTTTAATAATTTAACAAGGTTAAGAGGACTAGATGGTGTTATGAAAAAAAATAAACTTAAATCCATTCCTCACACCAGGATAAATTCTGAATGGATTAAGGATTTGAATGTGGTCAAAGAAATAAAATCATACAAATAATAGTAGAAAATATGGCTTAATTGCCTTTTGACCCCGGTGTGTTGAAATCTTCCTAATTATGACAAAATGCAAAAATGATTAATAAAAATGATTGATAAATTAAATTACATGAATGAAAACATTTTAAAGGGCTGAGCAAACAAAATGAAACAAAAAATCCACAAAAATACAAAACTCAACAACCATTAGCAAAGCAGAAAGGCAAATGACACATTGGAAAAAAATCATAACCTGCATCAGAGGCAGAGGTATGCTACTCTTAACATGTAAAGAGCTTCTAAAAATTTTAGGTGGAAAAGATCAAGTTTTCTACAGAAAAATGCATTAAAATACAAAGTTTACAAAAAATGTCAATAGCCTTTAATCGTGTGTAAAGTTGCTTATCTTTGTTTATAATAAGTGAAATGCAAAATAAACCTGTACTGAGATAGCATGTTTCATTCATCAGATTACCAAAATTTCTAAAAATGGAGAACAAATCTCTGGGGGAACAGCATAGCTCCAGGGAACAGCAGTTCTCATGCATTATTGGGGAATGTTATAAATGGCACAAATACAATGGAGGGGAATTTGACATAATTCTCAAAATTACATCCACTTGTTGATTCAACAATTTCAGTTCTAAGACTCTTTCCCAAAGATATACTGACAAAAACACAAAGATTCATTCATGGTGTTATTTGTCACACCACTGTTTGTGGTAGTACAAAAATAGAAACAGTCCAAATATTTATCAATCGAGAACTGAGCAAATAAACCAATCTACACTCTGTTAACTGTTTCAAAATGATTTCTAAAATATATTATTGAATGCAAAAAGCCAGGTGGCGAAATGCGTGAATAACATGCACAGCTCAGAAAATGTATTAAGTCATTGATAAGATAAGCCAAAAACTTAGATTTATGAGGAAGCACAGAAATAAAGTTGAGGGGACTATATATTTTAATTTATCAAACTGATTTTAAAGCCACCCAACTATTTTGCATAATTCTAAAACAAAATTAAACTAAAAAGAGTAACTCTAAAAATTAAAGCAAAATAAAACAAGTGAACCTGTAAATTAAATTGGTGACACAGCCAATTTGAAACACAGAGGTTTGATTGCACGTCTCCGTGGGGTTGCTGCTGGCATTGTTATTCTGAAAGTGCCGTGTGTGTTGTATAAATAAAGCAATTGGGGAATTGTGTTGATATCAACAAGAATTACAATTTTTGGTGTGGTAGACAGGACATACATGGATGACTGCTTGAAGTTAAAAAAATCTTTAGTCTTGAATTTGAAATGGAAATATTAATATCAACTCATGATATATATATATTATCTGAAACACATATTCCTTAACTCTGGCCACTGACCAAGCTGAGAGACCATGACTTACCCAATAGTAAATAATGAGCTCCCTTGTCTCCCAGACTGTGGTCACAGAACATCACTGAAAGGAACCAGGGTTCTTTGCTACAGTGTAGGGAATATAGTTGACAATATTGTAACTACTATGTATGGTGCCAGGTGGGTCCTGGAAATATTCGAGGGATACTTTGTAAAGTATATGAGTCTAACCACAATGTGGTGCATCTGAAACTAATATAAAATGGTATTAAATGTAAACTATGTAAACTGTAATTGAAAAAAATTAAAGTATATAGTTTTAAAAAAGGAACCAGGGCTCTTTGGAGAAATGGGTGATTTCAGGTGGGGCAGGAAATGTATAAATTAACTGTGGATTTAGATGTACATTTTACAAAACTGAACAGATGCCCTTGGGCACCAGTTTACTTCTTAGCTTTGCTAGAGGATCTAGGACAGAAAGGACAGCATGCAGGTGGGGGCAGGGGCAGGTGGGCTGGCACAGGTGTGAAGGAATGAAACCCATGAGCGGTATGTTGATGCCGTGGTCCGCTGGCCAGGCATCCTTGTTAAAACTGAGATTTCTCCAGTTGCCCAGAGAGTTGGCTGTCCACAGTTCAGAGAAAGAATCTTTCTCTGGGAATTGCTTCCAGCGTGGAGAGCTGCTTTGCCCAAATTATGCTCCTTTTCAGGGACCTGCTCTGCCATATTGAGATGACTTTACAGGGCCACTCCAGCCACCAGGGAAGTCCCGTTGGCTCAGTGGAGGTTCACAGTTGCAACCATATTGTGCTTTAGCTTTTCCCTCTGCACACTTCTGATTCCTTCACTGTATCAGGGCCCTTCTCATTCAACCTCCTGTGCATACATCTCCATCTCATAGGCTGGTTCTTGGGGAACTCTGCCAAGGCAATGGGTATGGGACCCATTCTGGTTTATAAGCCTCATTCTCCCTATGAGCTAATGTGTTTTATTACATCTATGGAAAGAGCTCTCGGGAGTCCTAGCAAGGGACAGCCCAGCTATAAGGATGCTCTGCATTTAGAAAAGCTTAAACCATGGATTCCCACTAAGTATTTATAGTTAATTCACAGTTCTCCCAGGCCAGGAGTAGTTTTCTAATTAGTGGTCATTTTTATCATAGGAAATGTTGCCTAGTAACATACATGACATTCCACCTTTATTAGGTTTCCAAGGGAACAGAACCAAGGTCATTTTTCCAGGGAAAGAAAAGGGGTTTATTAGCCCTTAATTCACATTTAAAACCTCACAAGTTTATAAAGATAAAAGAAAAATTCTAACAACTCTTTAGACAGGATACTAGGAAACTAACTCATTATTTTGAAACCTGGTAAATAAAGGGAAAGAATAATTTATCTAGACTTTGTTATATAAACTGTGTCTCAGGAAAATCAATGAGTTGATGCAGGGAATTTTTCTCTTTCTAGAAGTATCCCGGCTTAAAAATGAAGAATGATGGAGTTAAGATATCATTCGCTTGCAACTCCTACTGAAAAGATGAATCTCGGCAAGATCATCAGAGGTTGCTGATCGCACCAAAGAGAGACATCAGGACCTTGCGTGTCCCTGATGGAAGGACGCAGCGCTGCCTAGAAACATTCCTGAGAAAAGCTCTAGCCCCCACCTGATCTAAGTTGGAGGGAACGGATGATGTTATGCTGAGGTGATTTGCAAAATGCAGGCTAAGGAAACTGCAGTACAAACGACCTGGTTTCTTCAAAAGAGATAGTGCAAGGACACACACACACACACACACACACACACACACACACACACACAAAGGGGGAGATTTATAAGTTAAAAGAGATCAATGAGATAAGAGATATATTAACCAATTGTAATTCTTGAAGCATATTCAGATCCTGATTTGAATAAACTGTAAAAATATTCATTTATGATTCAATTGGATAAATTCGAACACTAAAAACTGGATGTTAGGACAAAATGAGTGTTTTTTTATTTTAGGGTTGTTAGTGGTATTGTGGTTATGTTATTTAAAAGTGTCCTCAACTTTTAGAGGTACAGACAAAAATATTTATAGATTAACTAATAAAGTATCTGTTCCCCCCTCCAAATATTCTAGACTGTGGGGAAGTAGGGAAGGAATTAGTTGAAGACAGATTGGCCACGATTTGACAACTGCTGAAGTTGGGCCACAGGTTTGTGGGAGTTCCTTATACTGTTTCCTTTACTTTTATGTTTTTGAAATGTTCCTTTGTAACAAATAAAAGCATATATACACTTGCTTTTTTTAATATAATGATCTCAGTTCTGGGAGTCTGTCTGTAGATACTATCTGTGTAAGGACGGTTAGTGTAGTGACATTAACAAAAGAGAAAACAGTCTTGGAAATAAATTGAATACCCAACAATGACATATGGTTGAGTGAATCTCGATACAAGGCAGTCATTAAAAGAACAATTTAGAGCTAGACCAGTGTCTCTGGAGGAGTTTCCATGAGGGCTGCTGAAGGAGAAAAGCAAGATGCACCCACGAATGTGTGAGATTCATTTAAAAAATAGAGACAAATGTTCTCTGTGTACATAGCTGGGTGTGTCCCCAGGAAGTTAAGCTGGGTTAGCTGGGGTCTGGTGCAGGGAGTGGGAAAGTGTTTTGGTGGCTGGTGGGAAGATAAGCCTGCTGGAAAATTCTGGTAAAACAAAAGGAAGCTATGCTGCAGCCCATGTTCTGCTGGCAGGTGGGCTCTGTGGTGAGAGTGTGGGCTGTGGGTCGGGCTGCGGGTCAGGCTGGTCCAGCCCATCCTTGCAGCGATCAGTGGTGTCACAGAGGAGAGTTCAGCGGTGCTCCTGCAGCACCTCCTGTGTGCCCGGCCTGGCCTGCAAGATGCTATGCCTGTTACTGGGGAGCTGTCATGCTAACGAGGAGGGGAGAAAGAGCAAGATGCATGTTTTAGGCACAGGAGGCTATGGGCATGTTTCTAAATTTTGTGAACCTCGATTTCCTCACCCATGAAATGGGATTACAAGGTCTGCTTCAGAGGGCTGCTGTGAGGACTTAAAGATGTGCAACATGAGTGTCACAGCACCCTCTTGGGTGACACGCCTCTCACTGTGAGGCCCAAACCAACAGGCTGTTAGTCTCTCGGGGTGGGAGGAGAGGCAACGAGCTTGAGTAAAGTGGGACGGAGGTGTCAGTTAAGGAAAATAAACCTGAGAGTTAAGGCATAAAAGGGGAAGGTATAATTTTACGATGGTTTCTTAAAAACCCAGAAGAAAGGAGGTACATTGATTCATTCATTTGAAAGCATTCACTTACCGCTCACTGTTATATATATCAGTGAACAAAGTAGACCAAAATCTGTGCCCCTTCAGCAGTTATAATCTGTTGTAGGAGGAGACAGACAATAAACACAATAGAAATAAGTGAGTAAAATAAGTGGTACATTTGCAAGTTCCATGGGAAAAAAAAGCTGAGCAGGGCAAGTGCATGGGTTTGCTAGGGCTGCTGTAACAAAGTACCACCAACTGGGTGGCATAAACAACAGAAACTTATTGGGTGGCACTGAGTTGGAGGCCACAGGTTCAAGATCAGGATGCCAACAAGGTCAGGCTGCCTCTGAAGGCCCCAGGGGAGGGTCTGTTCCAGGCATCTCTCCAGCGTCTGGTGCTTCCTTGGCCAAGGAAGCATCACTCCACTCTGCACACGGCATTCTCCTTCTGTGCACGTCTGTCTTGGCGGCCACATTTTTCCTTGGATTAGGGGGCCCCTACTTCAGGGAGACTTCATCTTAACTAATTTCATTGGCAAAGACCCTCTATTGGCAAAAAAAAGGTGACATTTGGAGCTACTGGAGGTTTTGACTTCAACATATGAATTTCTATAACAGGAAGGGAGATTGAAGTGCCCAAGTTGGTGGGTGGGCTGCAGTGTTAAACAGGGAAGCTTGTTGAGAAGGGGGCGTTGGAGAGAAGGTTTGAAGACTGTAGGAAGTGGGCCATGTAGACATTGCAGAAGAGTGTCCCAGGAAGAGGGGTTAGTCAGTGCAAAGGCACAGTGGCAGGACTGTGCTTGGATTTTCCAGGAACAGCAGGAAGTGAGTGTGGCTGCTTCAGAGACAGTGAGGGAAGGAAGCAGTGAGGAGGTCAGGCGGGATCAGGCCCAGTTCAGGCGGCCCTTGGTGGCCTGTGGTGAAGGACTTTGGCATTTCCTGGTAACCTGACGGGGAACTGCAGGTAGAGTGGCTCTGCCGCCGGCCTACTGGAGATGGGTGGGGAAGCAGCTGGGAAGTCATGGCTGTGATCGGGGCAGGAGATGACTAGGATTGGACAGATGGGGATAATGGCTTGAACAGTGTCCTGAGTAGAGGAGTGGGGGCCGAATCCAGTGCAGAAGCAGAGGGGTTGGCTTTGGAAGGCCACGGCGTGGGTACTGGGCTCTGTGAGCCTGCACGGTGGACTTCCCCTTTTTAACAGTTACTCTCGCAAAATACATAGTGGACGGAAGACCCTCATTAAAGGTTAGTTTCTTTTCCCTCCCTTCCATTCTAGAGTCTGGCCTCCTCTGTATCCACCCCACAGACCTCCATTCCCAATCAGTATCCTAACCTCTAAAGAGAAATGAATTTTTGAATGGCCTTCTGAGGAGTCCTGGGTTTTTGAGGTGGTACCTCGGGGCCCAGGGGAGAGTGAAGGAAATGCTAAGTGGGGAACTGCCAGATATCCCTGCTCCATTCCCCACTTCATCTGGAAAAACTCAATATCTTGTGTATAGGAACTTATTGAAGAGTTTTACTTTCAAAAGATTTCTGCATCTTAAAAGCAGAGGCTTGTCTGAAAGCATCTCTCTGGTCTGAAAGATTTCACAACCCTATAAACCAAAGAAATGAGTCTCTGATGGTAGAATATTAGATCCTGGTTATGCTTGAAGTTGGAAACACTTTCCAACTTCATCAAATAATGATGATGATGATGATGATGATAAGTAATATTTATCGAGGGCTGCACTTGCCTAGGAAATTTCCTGCCTGGGATATTGTAAAGAATGAAGCTATGCACAGTTTAAGTCATAGATTCATGAAACCATAGAAGGTTTGAGTCTGGATGACTTTTAACAACATTCTAGTTTACTTTCTCATTTTATGAACAAATAACTGAGAGAGATGTTGACTTGGTCAAGGTTATCCAAGGACATCTGGGTCTGTAATCCAAGTGACCTATGCCCCAGTTCTCCACTTTTTCCTTCACATCCTGCTGGAAGGCAGGTATCCTCAGACGAGGCTGAGGAGTGGCTCGTTACAGCTGCAGAAGCAAAGGGGAGAAAGGAAACGTGTACCAGAGACAGTTGATGGGACATTTACTGTCCCTGGGAGTTCAGGTTTACAAGCTCCCAACATATTTAAGATCATTTTGAAGTCTCTAATTGCTCGTTTATCTGATGTTACAAAAATAGTCTCCACGGACACAGACCAAGAGTTAAATAGCTTATTGAAAATTTATTAAAAATAATAAACTAACATAATGTATCTTCTCTTCAGAGAATTATCAGAAGTAAAGGGTCGCACCACAGTTTGTAGTGATATTGCTTCTAGAGTCCTTATTGGCTGTGGTGTCCTCATTTTTCTTGAGGAATATTTTATTTCTTCATCCATGAACTACCACACTGTAAACACACCTGAAAGTTCCTATGAGGACAAGTAGATCAGAGCAAGCTGGTGCAAGGGAAAGAAAACAGTCTGAGGGTTGGTCAGATGTGAGTGGAATCTTGTGCTTTAGGTAGGCATTTTATTTACCCACCTCAATTTTCTCATTTGTAAAATGGGAATTAAAATAATACCTACCTCATAGATGTGTGAGCTAAATGAGCAGAGTCTATAGAGCATCTTGTGCAATGTGCGGCTTGGGGGAGGTGCTAAGTAGTAGTGAACCTCTCTCCCGAGAGACTGCAGAGCCAGTGCCTGGCACTGCCCGAGTCGTCCTTGGGTCGGCAGCAGCAGAGCTCTTCAGTTTGTGGGCACACTGGTGAGGCTTTGAAGTTGGCTTCACGGACCCAAGTTGCAGTTTTGTTATTAATTAGCTGTGTACCTTTGGATGGATCACTTAATTCCTCAAAGTTACTGTTTGCTCACTGGGGGAAATTGGAAAAGTGTGATGACAGGGGTACCTACCAGTGTGGGTCATGTTTGCCTGTCCGCGTGACTCTGCAGAGTCTCACACACAATCACGGCATGTGAGGGTTCACTGCTATGATTTTCAAGAGACTGTCAACCAGAAGCAGCCATCTGTGGTTAACAAATTCATGTGACATTTTGGGATAAAAAAGTATTTCTGTGCACCTGCCTCAAAACAAGTGTGTCCTATCTTTTGGCATGTCTGGGCCACACCGGAAGAAGAGTTGTCTTGGGCCACACATTAAATATGTTGTGACACATAATCACACACAAAAATCTCATAATGTTGTAAGTAAATTTACGATTTTGTGTTGGGCTGCGTTCATAGCCATCCCGGGCTGCATGTGGACTGCAGGCCCCATGTGGACTGCATGTGGACTGCAAGGATGCCCCTACATGGATCTTTGGTTTCTAGATCACAGCCTATCACCTCTGTGTCCCAGTACCGAGGCCTATTAGTGATTAGGGCAGTGGGGGAAGAGATGAGGAGAAGAAAGGGCTGAAAGTTGACTTCAGGTTACATGTTAGTAATGACTCACACCAGCAGGACTGGAATGAACCTCAGGGGCCATCTGCTCTAACCTCTGCAAATACAGGAACTCTCCCCCAGCATCCTGGACTCATTGCTCCCTCAGCTTCTCCTTGTTCTCCTCTGGTGTTGGGGAGCTTCTTCTTTTGCTGAAGAAGTCCATTTAAGTTCAATTTGGGAGCTCTCTAGTTGGAAGTTTTCAAGTTAATATCAATATGTGGTAAAGCTCATGGAGACATAGGATCACTTAGGAACTTCTATAGACTAATGTTTGTGTCCCTCCAAATTCATATGTTGAAACCTAATTCCTCATGTGATGGTATAAGGAGATGGGGCCTTAAAGAGTTGCATAGGACTTGAGGGTGGAACACTCCTGAATGGGATTAGTGTCTGGAATCCCTTAGAAAAGAGATTCCAGAGAGACTGCTCACCCCTTCTGTCACGTGAGGACACAGCAAAAAGATGAGGAACCAGGCAGCTGAGGAACCAGGAGTAGACCCTCACCCAACACTGAATCTGAGCCTTGATCTTGGACTTCTCAGCCTCCAGAACTACATCAATTGCTGAAAAATAAATGTTTGTTGCTTAAACCACTCCGTGGATGGTATGTTGGCTATAGTGTTATGGATGAACTAAGACATAAACTACATCCCAAGGTTCGGAACCTTGGGATGCAGTTTCTTCAAAGTATTGCTTTTTTTAAATGAAATCATTTTTTTATTCACTAACCACTTTGGGAGACGATTATACTTCCAAATGGGGAGCCACATTTTTCTATGACATAATTCACATGTTTAATTTGCAATAAAAGGTCTTTGAATTTCACAAGAAAATATGTTTCCTGATTAAGTAAACAAACTATTCACTTTACGTTAGCTCCAGGCTATACTCAGAACCTCGGGTTTCTCTTGTGCTAATTATGGGAAACAGAGCATCAGCCTATTTAGAACCCTCATTCTATGACAGTCCTGTGCTTGTTTAATGAAGGCTGGCTGGTGTTCTTTACTTGAACAATCTGAAACAGGTCGTCTACTGGACAACTCCTACAAAACCTATTTCTATTGGGTAGAAGGAGTTCACTACTTGAGTGCCAGTCATAGATACTCTCTGTAGCAACCTAATTTCCCTTCAGTAGTCCGGATTAACCATCCCAGGCAGAAGAGTAATTCACTCCTTCACCTGTTGGATCACTAGCACGTGGAGTCCAACAAGACCACGTCTCAATCACAGCTTTCAGTTCCAACAAACCAGAGCAGAGTCACCCAGTGGCAGGATTTCCCCCTGGGGATATAAGACTTTTCAAACTAGTAGAGCTCTAGGGTATAGGGGCAGGAAATAAAAATTCTGCAAGTGAATTATTAGGAGTAATAATGAGAAGGGCATCTGCAACGTTCGCCTTTTGATTCTCAGGCTCATGTACACTGACCAGGGAGGAAACAACTGTGTGTTGGATGTAGGTTCAAAGCCATCCTTTAGGAGAGCACCCCACCCGTGCAGGTGTTGTTTGGCTCTGTAACAAGCCTTTAGCAGGCCATGCTATGATTCTATTAGTCCAGTTGCTTCTAGGTGATGGGATATGTGGTAAGACGGGTTGGAATTCCATAAACTCGAGCCGCTATTTTATTCATTTTGCAGTGAAAATGCATTATTGGGTCAGAAATGATGCTGTGAGATTGAGTAAGATGGTGCATGAACACCCCACATATGGTCATAGATGGCTTTCGACACTTGAGGCCAATCCATAGTCAGTAGAAGGCCTGTTTCAATGAAGTCGCATTGTTGCCCCTTTGTGATGGAAGGACAACACTCAATCACTCCAAGTCCTGGGAACTAAATGGTTCCCCAGGGCAGGGTGCCACGCAGGGCTTCCACCATTGACATCGGCCGCTGGCACGTCCCCTCTCAGCAGTGATGTAGGCAGGCTAGGCTTGGGGTCCATTCTGAGCTCATGGGCAGCCTCTGTCCTTGTCACTATACACAGGAGCTCATCAAGCAGCCATTCCATGGCTGGGGAAAGAGGTTGACTGACATCAACAGGTTCTATTTTGTCCACTTCATTATAAAACTTCTTCTGCGTGATCAATCACACAGGATACAAATATCCACATTTTGTGCCCCTTTTGCAAGGTCCATTCCCGTACTAGTCCCCTAAACCTCTGGTCACCAATAATTTTTTTCCAAACACTGATGCTATAGCCAAATCATCAGCACTGCCTATGAACTAGAGTAGGCTCTAACTTTCTATAAGGCAATTTATCAGGCTTCTCCCTGTCAGACCTAGAGTCTTTCCAGCTGTATAAATACATTGATTGCTTAGTAGGCTGTCAACCTATTTCCTAGGGATGCTGTGATCAGTTAGCCTTTGCCTAAAGTTCCATAGAGTCAGAACATTTTGATAGACATTTCATTTCAGTTTCCCTGTATAGTGATGACACCAACCCTGTTTCCCACAATTAAGTTCTATTACATGGCTTCTGCTGCTTCCAGACATGATCTTTACTAAAATACTGGGGCCATCATAGTGGCAGTTGTATTGCACATCCTATGTTAAATCTATCCCTAAAATATCCTCTGTCAACTGTATTATCATTGAAATTTTTATATTTCATTTTCCAATTGTTTGCTGCTGTACTTGACTTTTATATTTTGGGTGTGTAGGCTATGACTTTATTAAATGCATTTATTGATCCTAACAACTTCATTGTAGATTTCTTAAGGTGTTCTGCATAATTGGGTCATTTGTGCATAATTCCTTTCTGAACACGCCAACCAGGACTTCAAGCACAATGTTGAATAGAGGTGGTGATAGTGGACATGCTGGTCTTGGAACCGATCTTGGGGGCAAAGGATTCAATCTTCTACCATTAGAGTGTGATGGTGAGTGTAATCCGATGACTTCGACCATAGTTTTTGACATATTCCTCTTATAAGTTCCTTCTGTTCCTAGTTTTACAATTATTAGTGGATGTTATTTTGTTAAATAATTTTCTGCTTTTATTGAGACAATCAAACAGTATTTATTCTCTTAATTTACCAGTGAGACCATGTTACCTTTGAGTTTTCTTTGCAGACATTTTTATATTACAACTTCACTGATCTCTAATAGTTATAGGGCTATTTATATCTTTATAGTCAGTTTTGGTACATTGTGTTTTTAAAGGAACTTACCTAATTTTCTAACTTATTTAATATATTGGCATAAAATTCATAATCACTTTTTTTAATGTTTACTAGACCTGTAATAATACTCTTACATCAATTTCTGATATTAGTAGTTTGTATTTGTCTCTCTCTTACTAGGGGTTTTTCAATTTAATAATCTTTTCAAAATATAACTTCATTTTGTTAGTTTTCTCTAATATTTGTTTTCTATGTTGTTGATTTCTGTTCTTATTTTTATTATATCTTTTCTTATATTTGCTTTAGCTTATCTTTTTCTAAATTCTTAAGGTGAAAGGTAGCTTATTTATTTTAATTTTTTGTTTCTTTTTTATTTTTTAATATATTTCATTAATTATGCCATTACAGTTTTTCTACTTCCCCCTTTGTTCCCCTCCACCCTACACACCCCCTCCCCCACCATTCCCCCCCTTTAGTTTATGACCACGTGTCTCAAGTTCTTTAGATTCTATATTTCCCGTACCATTCTTGCCCCCCCATCTATTTTCTACCTAACATCTATGCTACTTATTTTCTGTACCTCCTCCCCCCTTCTCCTCCTCCCACTCCCCTGTTGCTAACCCTCCATGTGATCTTCATTTCTATGGTTCTGCTCCTGATCTAGCTGTCCCCTTAATTTGCTTTTGTTTTAGGTGTGGTAGTTAATAACTGTGAGTTTGATGTCCTTTCACTGTTCATCTTTTTTATCTTCTTTTTCTTAGGTAAGTCCCTTTAACATTTCATATAATAAGGGCTTGGTGATGATGAACTCCTTGAATTTGATCTTATCCGAGAAGCACTTTATCTGTCCTTCCATTCTAAATGAAAGTTTTGCTGGATAGATCAATCTTGGATGTAGGTCTTTGGATTTCATGACTTGGAATACCTCTTTCCAGCCCCTTCTTGCCTGTAAGGTCTCTTTTGAGAAATCAGCTGACAGTCTGATAGGAGCTCCTTTGTAGGTGACTGTCCCCTTATCTCTTGCTGCTTCTAGGATTCTCTCCTTCATTTTAATCTTGGCTAATGTAATGATGATGTGCCTTGGTGTGTTTCTTCTTGGGTCCAACTTCTTTGGGACTCTCTAAGCTTCCTGGATTTCCTGGAAGTCTATTTCCTTTGCCAGATTGGGGAAGTTCTCCTTTATTATTTGTTCAAATAAGTTTTCCACTTGTGGCTGTTCCTCTTCCCCTTCTGGTACCCCTATAATTCGAATGTTGGAATGTTTAAAGATGTCCTGGAGGTTCCTAAGCCTCTCCTCATTTTTTTTTTGAATTCTTTTTTCTTCATCCTTTTCTGTTTGGTCATTTTTTTCCTCCTTCTGGTCCACTCCTTTGATTTGAGTCCCAGTTTTCTTTCCATTACTATTGGTTTCCTGTGCATTTCCATTCATTTCAATTAGTTTAGCCTTTATACGTTCCTCCAATTTGTGACTAAAATCAGCCAGTTCTGTGAGCATCCTGATCACCAGTGTTTTGAACTGTGCATCTGAAAGTTTGGCTATTTCTTCATCGCTTAGATTTACTGGCTCTGGGGCTCTGAGTTGTTCTTGAGCCATGTTTTGATCTGTTTGTGCATGTTACGTATGAGGACAGGCTCCTTAGATGTTCACTAGGGCAGGGCCACCCAGGTTGCTGGTTTGTGATGCTGTATGTGGGGGCAGGGTCAGAGAGGGACAATGGCGGTTCCCTCTGCTGCTTCCTGCAGCTGGGGCCTGTGCGGTCCGTCTCACAGCTAGCTCCTTCACCGGTTTATCTGCGTGCGAATGTGTGACTGTAATCAGCCCTCAGTGGGTCCAATACCTTGCACCCTCAGTGGGTCCGCCCGCTTCTCCACACCTGGGATCCATCCACGGCTGCTGGAGCACCTGGGTCACGCACCCAGGTCGGTCTGGTGGATCTTTCCTGCCCGATCCCGCTCTGCTGCTGACTCTGCCCCTCTTACTGGTTTGGCTGAAGGGTTCATTGTTGTCAGACTTCCATGTAGTTCAATTTTCTGTGGTTTGGCTGCATTTTTGTTGCTAAAACCTTGTTGTTTTTAAAGTTGGTTGTGGGAGAAGGTGCAGTGCTTCCACCTATGCCTCCATCTTGAAGGAAGTCCTTTTTGTTTCTAATAATGGCATTTGAAGCTATGAATTTCCTGGTAATTTTTTCTTTAGCCCTATCACATAAATGTTGATATGTTATACTTGCATTATTATTCAGTTTTCATTATTCTTAATTTTTATTTTGAATTTTCTTTAACTTAAATGTTATTAGAAATGTGTTGTTTAAATATATATATATACACACACATATTATATATATTTATATATATAATGTATATACACAGACACATACACACATGTACTGAGGAGTGGGCTAAAGTAGGTTTATATTACAAAGCCTGTAATACACAGTGTTATAATTTTTGTGTTAAATTGTCCTGTGTTCTTTAAAGGATTAAGATTTTAATAATATCTTTATTTATACACATCTTTACCATTTCCAATTCTCTTCAATTTTTGTGTAGAAGTGACTTTCTACTTGATGCCAGTTCCTTTTCATCTGAAGAGGATTCTTGACGTGTTATTTTCATGACAACAGTTGTTCTCAATCTTAGTTTATGTAAACATGTCTTTATTTACTGTTATTTTTTTAGGAATATTTTTGGCAGACATAGAAATCTGGAATGTTTCAGCACTTTACAGATGTCACTTGTCTTTTGATCTTTGTTGTTTTTTTTAAAAGAACTGGCCATTATTCATATTTTTCACGTGATGTGTTCTTTTATCTGGCTGCTTTCAAGATTTTTGCTTTATCTTTTGTCTTCTGCAGTTTGACCATGGCATGTCTGGCTCTGATTTTCTTAGTATTTATTTTGGTTTGGTTCTCTAAGCATCTTGAATCTATAAGTTGGTGTTAACCAAATTTGGAACTACTGTAGCCATCACTTCTTTAAATGTGTTTTTCTTCCTTTTTGTCTGCATCCCTTCCTTCTGGGATTCTAGTTACATGTATGTTGGACCAATTGATATTGTCTCCATAGGTCACTATCACTCTTTAACTAAAAATTTTTTCCCTGTTCCTCACATTGGAAAGTTGATACAGCTCGTTTTCATATTTAGTGAGGCTTTCTTCTACTGTTCCTATTGTGCTGTTAAGCTTAACCAGCAAATCTTCTTGTTAGATGCTGTACTTTTCATTTTTTATTTTCTATTTTGTTCTTTTACATGGGTTCTATTTCTTTGCAGAAGATCCTTTTCTGTTCATCCATTTTAACCACATTTTCCTTTAATGCTTGAAGATGTAATGACTGCTCTGAAGTTCTTATCTGATAGTTTTGATGTCTGAGGCATCTCAGAGTCAGTTGATATTGACTAATTTTTTTCTTGACTATGGCTCACACTTTCCTGTTTCTTTATATTGTCTACTTAGGAAGGCATGATTGTATAGTGCAAATCATGGATGACCTATGATTGAAACTCTGGACTCTCTTATCTTCCTCTGAAGATTGTTGATTTTTATTTTTGAGAGTGATTCCCTTGGTTGGACACAAACTTCACACTCTGTCTCTCCTTTGGTGACAACAGCTGAAGTATGCATTCAGTTTTTGTGTCTTCCAGCTGTTGCTTTCTGCCATGCCTCCTGGTGTTTTCTCCCACGCTTGGGTACTTCATGGGCCAATGAGGGTTTGGGTAGCTTACGTGCAGATTGTAGAACCCTATCTCTGTGGCTGCCTAGGTCCATTCTGTCATCCTGGCACTTCTTAACTCCATCCTTTGAGGCCTCAGGCTGCAGACTGGATGTTCTCTTGCCTTCCTGTCCTACTTTGCATGAAGGGAAACCTACGGGGGAAAATCCGCATAAACTAACGTCCGGTGCTGTCTCTTTTTATCAAGCTCCTCTAGTCTCTGCTTGCTTTTGGTTGCTTGTTAATGCTTTCTGATAGATTAATTTTCCCACAAGTTTGTCCAGTTTTATAGCTATAATCTGCAGGAGACTTTATATGATAGAAGTGACTTTTGCAACAGAAGCAAAATTCCCATATCTTAAGCTTTTAATTTTAGCATAAATATACACTTGCATACAAATTCACTAAGTTTTTGATGTAGAATCATGGCATTGTCTTTGAGAATGTCTTTTCTGATTATGTACATCAACAGTTTCCAATTGGGATTTTTTTCAAAAGTAGAACAGGAACTTAAAGATGCTTTGTGAGGACAAGGCCTGTTTCAGTGGGTTTAGGCTTCACCTGACAATTACACTCACCTGCTCCCACAGCCCACAGTTGGTTTCGGCTTCAACCAGAAGGATACAGGACAGCAAATACAGCAGGACAGCATGGCAGCACCAGACACGCTGCCTTAGTGGTGTTCTCGTAGCAGGTCAGTATTTAGTGCTTTAATGACAGCACAGGTGCCAACAAAGGAAACCACACTGGTGAATTTGAGAGCAAGACTAAATTTTCTAGTTAAAGGACATAATCTCCCATCTGACATGTTCTTTTTAACATGCAAGCCTGTGAGTTTTTTCATGTAGTGGTAGGGACTTTGTCCCCTTATTTTTGGATTAATTGAGGACAATTTTAAAAATATGAGTGGTGTCTGCCTCTTGAATATTTGCTAGAATGAATTTGTAAAATCATCTGGGTATAGTATTTTGGGCAGATGTGAGAGGTTCACAGGCTAGCTCTTTGAGAGATTTCTTAGCTTCTGTCATGGTTTTCTCTCTCCTAACTTGGTAATTTATGTTTTCTTTTGAAAATCACACATTACATCCATATTTTCAAAATTACTAAGACAGTGTTGGGCAAAATATTCTCCTATATATATCTAGATTTTTCTCTGCATTTGTGTTTTCTCCTTTATTCATTTCTAATTTTATACATTTCTACTTTCTCTCTTTTATTCTTAATTAGGCTGCCTAATGATGTATTAGTTTTATTGATTTTTTTCTGCAAAGAACCTTTTTTTAGAGAAAGAGGGGAGGGAGGGAAAAAGAGAGGGAGAGAAACATCAATGTGTGGTTGCCTGTCATGTGCCCCCAGCTGGGGACCTGGCCCGCAAACCAGGCACATGCCCTGTTGGGGAATTCAACCAGAGACCTTTCAGTTCTCAGGCCAATGCTCAGTCCTCTGAGCCATACCAGCCAGGACAAGAACCTACTTTAAAATATTTAATTCTACTATTTGTTAATTATGCAGTCATTGTTTTTTTGAGTTTGTTTTTCTCAAACTTCTTTTTTGCTTTTCTTTTAACTTTCTATGTTGAATGCTTATTTTTTATTATTATTATTTGTTTACTGATATAAGTGATGTTATAACTTTGCTTGTGGATACAATTTTGAATGTATTTTAGTTCTAATTTTTAATGTTACTATTTTACTTTTTAGATATTTGAAAATTGTTTTTATCTATTATCTTTTTTTCATATGTTTTTATTGATTTTAGAGAGAGAGGAAGTGAGAGAGAGAGAAAGATCAATTGGCTGCTTCCTGCACACACTCAGACTGGGGACTGTACCACAACCTATGTTTGTGCCATGGACCAGGAATTGAACACTCAACCTTTTGGTGTACAAGACAATGCTTCAAGCAAACCAGCCATCTGACAAGGCCTATCTATTATCTTTGACCCCAAATTAATTAGGAGACATGTGTTTCTCCTAATTTTTAAGTGTTTGGCCTTTTTATGTCTGTATGTTTGCTACTTATTTACTGTTTTATTGCAATCTTAGAATGTAGTTTGTATTGTAAGCACTTCTTGGAATTTATGCATGAAAGATGGTGCTTTTTGTAAATGCACCATAACAACCTAGAAAGACATCATTTTTATTATATTGTTCATATATTTTATATCCTTACCTATTTTCATATGGTCGATGTGTTGGTGATTTAAAGAGGTGTATTAAAACCTTATTACTTTTATGTTTTTGTTATTTTCTCTTTGTATTTCCCATGGTTTTACTTAAAAATGTCGACGCTTTGTTATTTAATTTCTAATGGTTCTTGACAGTATTATCTCCACTGTAGATTGCAACCTTCATCATTGTGAAGTGACACCTTCTGCCCCCAGGCAATACTTTTTACCTTGCCTTGTCTAATAGCAGAGTTGTAATTCCTGCCTTGTTTCCATTTAGGCTTCTGCTCCAGGATAGGAAGCTGGTCTGAAGCGAGAAGTGCTGTTGCTCCCTATCTCTGTCTCAGCCCTGCCTGCACGGTCTCCCCATGTTGTGGAGGAACAACCTCCCACAGGCATCCTGCTTCTTCCCTAGCTCACTCAAGTCCAGTGCTTCCGTCTCTGCTGGGTGTGAGCCCTGCAGATGCCTTGCCCTGGTGTCTCAAGTTTCCTAAGCATTGGGAATGCACTGGTGAATAAGACACAGACTTGGCTATTAAGACCTTTAATTTTAGTAGGGACAGTCACAGTACAGAAGAGCAAGAATCACGACTGGTACAGCTGCTGCTCTTTGTAGTGGATGCTGAGAACCCTGACAAGGGGCACCTCCCCAACCCACTCTTCTTAAGGAGGTGACACAGGTGACATATAGCCTGAATAGGAGGTAGCCAGGCAAATGGCAAGGATTATGTGGACATTCAAGACAGAGAGGATGCAATGATCTAAGGCCTGGAGATAGGTATTTATATACTTCAAAAAGAAAGTAGTTAACTTTCAAAGAAATGGGACTTCCAGCCAAGATGGAAGTGGACTGGGTGGGGGAGGTGAAAGCTGGCAGATGAGGTGATCCCACATTTGTCTGTGGATAAACTGGGAGAAACAACAGGGGAACAAGACAGACTGCACAACCCAGTGTTCCAACATGAGAAATTAAAGCCTTAAAACTTATGTTTACAAAAAACCTGTGGGGGTTGTGACACCAGGAGGAACTCCCAGACTCATAGGAAAGTTCATTGGAGAGACCCATGGGGTCCTAGAATGTACACAAACCCACCCACCTGGGAATCAGCTCCAGAAGGGCCCAATTTGCTTGTGGGTAGCTGGGGAAGTGAGTAAAAGTGGGGAGAGAGCTGAGCAAGCAGCATTATTTCCTCTCTGACCCCACCCCCACATACAGCACCCCAATGCAGCAACACAGGTATCCCTGCCCTGGTGAATATATAAGGCTCCGCCCCTTGCAGTATAACAAGTGTGCCAAGACAAAGAAATATGACCCAAATGAAAGAACAAATCAAAGCTCCAGAAAAAGAACTAAGCAATGAGGAGATAGCCAAGTTATCAGATGCAGAATTCAAAACACTGATAATCAGGATGTTCATAGAAATGATTGACTACTTACACAAAATAGAGGAAAAAGTGAAGGCTATGAAAAGTGAAATAAAGAAAAATATACAGATAACCAACAGTGAAGGGAAGTAAACCAGGACTTAAATTAACGACTTTCAACAGATAGAAGTAATAAACATTCAACCAGAACAGAATGAAGAAACAAGAATTAAAAAAAAAAATGAGGAAAGGCTTAGAAACCTCTGGGACAACTTTAAACATTCCAACATAAGAATCATAAGGGTTCCAGGAGGAGAAGAAGAAGAGCAAGAAATTGAAAACTTATTTGAAAAAATAATGAAAGAAAATTTCCCCAATCTGGCAAAGGAAATAGACTTCCAGGAAATCCAGGAAGCTCAGAGAATTCTAAAGAAGTTGGACCCAAGAAGCATACACCAAGGCACATCAAAATTACAGTACCCAAGATGAAAGATAAGGAGAGAATCTTAAAAGTAGCAAGAGAAAAGGAGACAGTTACCTGCAAAGGAGTTCCCATAAGACTGTCAGCTGATTTCTCAAAAGAAACTTCACAGGCAAGAAGGGGCTGGAAAGAAGTATTCCAAGTCATGAAAGGCAAGGACCTACAAACAAGATTACTCTATCCAGCAGAGCTATCATTTAGAATGGAAGGACAGATAAAGAGCTTCCCAGATAAGGTCAAGTTCAAAGAGTTCATCATCACCAAGCCCTTATTATATGAAATGTTACAGGGACTTATCTAAGGAAAAGAAGAAGATCAAAAATATGAACTGTGAAATGACAACAAACACACTATCAACAACTGAACCTAAAAAATGAAAATGAAAGCAAACTAAGCAAACAATTAGAACAGGAACAGAATCACAGAAATGGAGATCACATGGAGGGTTATCAGCGGGGGGGGGGCAGGAAAATGAGGGAAAAGGTACATGGAATAGGAAGCATAAATGGTAGGTACAAAATAGTCAGGGGAGTGTTAATAATAGTATAGGAAATGGAGAAGCCAAAGAATTTATATGTACGACCCATGAACATGAATTAAGGTGGGGAAATGTGGGTAGAAGGGGGGCTGCAGGGTGGAGGGGGAGAAGGGAGAGAAAAAAAATGGGACAACTATAATACCATAATCAATAAAATATACTTAAAAATAAATAAATGAAATCTTTTTTTTAAAGTTTCAAAGAAGTGAAGTAATTAGCTGAACATAACAGTTAGTAGGCAATGGAATGAAGATTTGAATCCAGGTCTTTCTGACTTCATAGCCCAGTGTGCCACCTGCCCAACCATCTCCCCTCAGGGGAGTGCCATTTCCTCCTCCTCTTCAGGCATTTATGTTCCTAGGTGCCACATATTTTCCCCTCCTGACAAAGATTTTACACCAAGGAGCAGATGACTTAAAACAGTTTGGTGTCAGAGCTATTATCTTTTCAAGGACATCTGTATTTGAATGAGATTAACATTAAAAAGAAGCTGAAAGACTGCAACTCCAGCAAGGAATTCGATTCCTTGTTCAGAGAAGGAAGTCTGGGGATATGTAGGAAGCTCGTTAATGCCTGAGAAGTTTCACCACTTGAGCTGAGTCCAAGTTTGGCCTCACTCTTTTTCTTTGGTTTTCTATTCTTGGTGTCCCTTTGCTCATGCTAATTCCCAACTCCTTTGTACAAAGAAATCTTTGCCCCTTGTCTTCTGTGGCTGAAGCCGGGAAGAGTCCTCACCCTCTGGGAGGAAGATGCCAACCGGGGGCACAGGCTGAAAACAGAACTTTACTCAATTTACAAATTTCAATTGCTAAAGCCATTCCCGTGCATGTCTAGATTCTTCCTGTACTTCCAGGCTTTGTGAGGACTCCTTTCTTACTTGGAGTCCTGGGTCTGTTACACAACAGAGGTCCAAGGGGTGGGGATGCATAATATTTGGTCCACCCAGGGATGCCAAAAACTGTTACGGAAAACAGGGGCCCCTCCAAGGACAGTATACTAATACCTACTGGGCTTGTCTGTCCACCACCAATTGGAAAGACATCTCTCAATGCCAGAGATTTTTGAAAAGGAAAGGAAAGATTTATTCAAAGCTATACAGACTTAAAGCAGTGACCTGATGTCCTCATAAAAATATCAAAGTGCTTTAGGATAACCACGGACACCCACAGTGCTTCCTTCTCCCCCTGCTCTAATTTGGGGTATCATATCTCAGGAAAAGAAGTGCACATCTGTGCTTCAGGCCACTGGCACCGTCAGCCGTGTCACTGTCCATGCAGGATCTCCAGTTAATCCAAAGTCATATGGCACCTTCTCACGGTCCACTGGCAAGAGTTCTTCGTACCCATTTTTCCAGGCAAAGTCTCTCCTGCTTCCCAGGCCATGTGGCCAAAGGGAGCACCCCAAAGCTGCATGGGCCTCTTCTACCAAAGCTGCAGGGATCCACACTCCACCAAAAGCACATGTCTTTCTTCTTCACCTGGCTGCAAGGGTCCCCATTCTGTCAAAGCACGTGGTTCTCTTTCACCTTGGCAAGGGGGGTGGTCCTCACTCTGCCCCAAACCGCATGGCTCTCTCCTTTCACCTGGGCAAGAGGAAGGTCCTAACTCTGCCCCAAACCCATGTCTCTCTCCAATGGCTGCCATGTCTACATTTAAATCCCCAAGTCAGTCTTCCTTTGCTGCCCCATTTCCAACTCCTCCCACAATTGGTTACACTTGCCAGGACTCCGTATTATTACAAGTTTACTGGGCTGCCATCATTAGTCTGGGCAGGTGTGGCCCCATGGCATGAAGCCAATCAACGCCAAGCTCTCACGCAGGCACTGTAACTCGGGGGACCTGCCCCCAGTTGCATACTGGGAAGAAGCCACTCCCTTCTCCCTGGCTCAAAACTTGGCCACAACTATAGATATGTTAAATGGCCATTCCGGAGGTTAGCTAGGAAACTGTTGCTATGCAAAACAGCTCTCAATGGCCCTGCTCCATTTGTCCCTTCCCCCAACTGAAACCTGGGGGGGGGGGCGGTGAAGACATCTTAATATTTCCTGGACACCCTGAGTGAGCTCTGGACCCCATCCCAAATCCTTTTTTAGGGACCCCTCCTGACCGCGCCCTGTTACAGGTCCTCCTTGTCTGAAAGAGGTTTTAGTTGCTGAGGATGCTTCACTTGCCAATGTCAACAGGGAGCCAGCTTTTTCCTGCCATGGACCTCAGGCTATGCACAGGTATATCCCGTGAATTCATGCCTCCGCTCTCAGTCACACGCTCACACCCCTTTGAGTTCAGTCATTCTGAAACCTGGGATCTGATTGTTCACTGCCTCGTGGATTCATGGGCAATACAGGGGGCTTCCCTTAGGTTTAGTCTGTTTTCTGTTTCAGGGATGTAGGTGGCTTTGCCAAGAGTCTGGTCACTGAGAGCCTTCTTGCTCATAGGCATCTTATTCTGTGGTGCACTTCATTCAATATTGATTGGAAGATGCATATTTACTCTGAAGATTCCAAATACCAATGATTGTTGCTTTGAAAGCCAGGGATTCTCTAACACTAGATGTAAATTATTATTGACTTTTCTTGTGTGTTCATTCGATCAGTCCCATACAGGTACATGTAGTCAAATACAGACACATAACACACACACACAGTCTGGGGAAGCTGGAGTGCGGCCAGGATGTGCTAGCTACTTTAGGAAATGTAGAAATACAGATGTTTGTCTTATTACTCACTTTATACTTTTACCATCACTGAATATATATTTTAAATCTAAAATTAGGGTACATAGTGAGACATTCAGAATTTTTTTGTTTTGTTTAGTTTTGAAGTAAAAGATACCCAGTTAAAACCTGGTTAAGTATAAAAAAGAATTTGAGGCTCATTTAACGAAACCAGCCAGAGTTGAAGATCGTTTCAGGTGCAGATGGCTTCAAGGACACAATGTTACATCAGGATGCGGGGTTTTTTCTGTATCTTGACTGTTCTGTCTTGGCGGCAATCTCAGGTTCCATGTAGGAACACAATGGTGGCAACAAGTCGAAAACTCTTCCCTTCTTACAGTTTATATCCAGACGCAAAAATACCTGCCTCTCTCCCAGAAGCCCCACTAGTGTCTTATTGCTTCTTATTGGCTCTGTTTGAGTCATGTGACCATTCTCTAGCCAATCACAGAGGCCAGAGAAATGCAGTGTGCTGACTGGCTTAGCCTCAAATTATATGCTTACTCCTTGAACTGAGCAGTAGCTGAAGCCAAACAGAGCACGTGGACTAAGGTGTGGGAGGGGCGGCTCCCCAGAGGGAGACCGGAAGAAGTTATCAGAACAATGGTGAGAGGCAAAAACTATAGATATTCGCTGAGAATTTTTGAACTTCTAGAAATAAAACCAGACTGAGAGAAGTAATATGATTCCATTGTATTATCATTTCTAGGACATATTTTGTGTGCAATGGCAAGCCTGTCACAGAATATTAGTGATTTATGGTCACTGAACTGCTATCTCAATCTCTGTGGTCTTTATAATTATTTGGTAATATCCCTGGGGGAAACCAACAGAGAAAACCAACAATAGTGTCTTACCCAGTCTAGATATTGTTGGCAATTTTAAGAGAGATTGTTTTGAAAGCCTATTTATTATACGTGCTGAGAACCTACAAATTGCTTTCAACATTTTCCAGGGAAGTGTAAAGTGTTTTAAAGGCTGCCAACAAAATGTCAAGTCAGTCCACTGACAGACAAAGGGAGAGAAACCTCTGGAGAGACATTATTGTTCCCCAGGAGCGTCCATTCCATCGGAATCAGAGCAGCCAGCCTGAGGAGGTGGAGGGGGCTAAAGGGATGAAATGCTGAGTAAGCTCTTTGCTAATGGCTTCGGCGGGAGAGATGCCCCCTTCGTGATTGTGATTCTAAGGGAAATGCCCACAGCCTCAAAGACAGTAAAATGCCTCTGCTTGCAGAGCAGTACTTATAGTGTTGCTGTGAAACACAGTGGAAAAGAGCCCTCAGCACACATTTATTTGGGCATCTTTTATTGACAGACTCAGGCTAACCAAGTGATTCCCCAAAAGTTCATCACATTTCCTAGAAGGCAAGCAAAATTATTAATCATGAAATATGCATCGTTGTTATTGCACATATTTTAGAGTGAACACAGAACAGTGAAATTATTCCAGGACAGTGGTCTGGTAGCGCTGGGGGAGAGAACCATGCTGCAGAGCAGGAAGCAGGGAGATGGAGGAATGGATGCTGGTGAGTAGAAGTCACTCAGTCTAGGAGCTCCCATGGAAAGTTCTGTTCCAATGGGTGCAGGGTTTCACTGCCAACTAGATGAAGTATTGGGACAATGTCACTAAAAACAAATCATGGTGAGCTCCTGGAGAATCATAGACCTGTGAAGCTTGTCTCTTGGGGTCTTAGGTGGAAAAATCACTGGGCTGGAACGTTTTTGTTTTTTACTTTGTTTTTGTAGATACAGTTAACAGGACATATTACTTTTTGGAAGAATTTTGTGCCCAAATCCAATGGCCATTCCTATGGACCTGAGGTATTCTAAGAGATAAGCTTAGATGGCCAAGGAGGAAGTTAGAAGCAGAAGAGGTGAGTGGCCTGAGCTGATCCAGAGCTGTAAGGCCCGATGTGTGAGTCAAATTTCATCTCTTTCCCCTTCTCTCATGTCCCATGTGAAGGTCAAGGTGTCTTCTGCCTGGAAATGGCCTTACCAGAAATGCCTTGGGCGCTGGCCTGAGAAAAACAGCTCTACTTTCGGTGTTAGAAAATTTTCCTCCTACTTTTGGGATGTCTTTCCATGGGAATAGCTTTGATTGCCTTTGGAGAGGTGAGATCCAGACATGCAGCATTCTGGCTGGCTTGGTTACGGCTGCCTCTCCCACAGGTGAAGGAAGCCCTCCCCCTGGTTAGCTTACTAGGAAGCTGGAGTGAATTTGGGGCCACATGCTCATGATAGCACTTAAGGTGTCTCTGTAGATCACTGATCCTAGGATATATGACTTCCAAGCAAGAAGAAGGGGAAGCTGGGATAGATGACCATGCAGAAGTGGATTGTGAGTTTTTGGTGCCCCCAATTCAGAAAAATTCAGCCTCTTTGTGACATTAATAACTGCCTCGGTGGAATTTAAACCATGTAAATCTGATGTCAAAGCTTTTGCCATTTCTCTAAGCCTTTGCTACTCAGGAGCAGGGCTATGGAATACAGGAAGACTCTGGAAAAGCAGAGGGATGGGGAAAGAGGATTTAGGAGGAGGTGGAAGAACAGGAAAGGCCTAAGGATGAGAAGGCACTTGGTGCACTAGGGATGGAAATTGGGAGGGTGATCGAGGGGCCTCCAGTGGTGGAACCTGAGGCTGCTGGAATAGCAGTTGTGAAAAAGTCACAGTGGAGAAATGGCAACCAGAAGGGGGCTCTGCCTTTGGGAAGCAGACAGCATAGTCTGGGAGAGTGAGCAGACGTGGGACGTGATGGCAACAGTGCGCCAGGGGCAAGAGCCTGGTGGCCACGTGATCATCAGTGGTGATCTCTCTGGACTCCTTCACATCAGGCTCCATTTCCATTACTGCCACAGGGAAGGCTGACCCTTCCTGCTGTCTCGGGGACTCGTGGCCCACAATTGGGGAGGTACAGCCTCAGCTCCTCAGGACTGTCAGAGGGAGAAAGGTGAGAGTGCAAAGCCTCCTGGTGGATGTCCCAGGCCCCCACAAGCAAGTATAGCTAGATCTAGACTGAACACTAGCGTGGAAGACATACTGGAAATAGAAGAAAGATCATTTAGAAAGGAAGGGTGCCTCCTGACCTGCTGTGCTGAATCACAAATGAGCAAAGAAAGCTCCTGGAGGTGAGGTGGCAGGTTGTGTAAACAAATGGGGAAGAGGATTTCCAAGAAATAAATTGCCTCCACCCATCCCCACTTATCTCTAGCACTTTGAGACTATGTGGTAAGGATGCATTAGCTTTCCAAATAATGGAGGGGGTGCGGGGAACTGGCTAAAACAAATAGTTACTCGCATGACTGAAGTGTCAGAATGCAGCCCCCAGGGCTCCACCTCCATTTGCCAGGCTATCTGTCTGCTCTGCAGTCCTGTGGTTCGGATGTGTTCTAACGCTGGCCTGCCTTGGAATTCAAGTGGCTGCAGCTGTTCTAGGCTTCACATTCACACACCACCCCACCCAGAGCAAGAGAGCTTCTCTTCCCCAAATCATCAGAAGTCCTGAATATTATTCTAACTGGACTGATTACTCTGGTGAGGAGGTGGAGGTTATGCTGATTGATTTGGGGCTTTTGAAGTCAATGTCAGGAATGGGAATGCTAGGTCATTTTCACCCAGATCTGTGCCTGCTACTCAATGGGAGAGGTGAGAGATGGCTGTTGGTGGGAAGTGGGGGTGTGTGGCCATGAATGTCCCCTCCAGCGCTGGTCCCTTTCTCACTGGGAAAAAGGAAGAGTGCATCCCTGCTGTGGTAGGTGTGCAGAAGAGAAAAAAAAAGGCATGTTTACACCAAGAGTACAGAGGCAAGGCCACAGCTGGAATGGGTGTGGTACTGCAATGCAAAACCGTTGTTCTCTTTTGAAATTAATGAATTGCCTTATAAACATAGTACTAGAAATTCATACTAAATAGTTGGTCCAAGTGAAGCATTTACAAATGTGCTGCTTGCTCAAGGCAAGCTATTACTGGAGTATGTAATGGTGTTTGCCAAGTAACTGAATACTTAAAGTGAATAACAAAACTTACTATGCAAATGAAGTATTTAAATAAATAACATTTTCTTTCTCTTCATCCCTCACAAGTATCCCATTTGCAGCAAAGGCAATGATTACAGAGTCAGATGCTCTGCGACATTTTCATGGACTTGTCATGGAGACAGATAGATAGGTGGATGATACACAGACAGAGTGAATTCTCTGCCTGTACCATTTTTTCTCCAAAGGTTTTGATAGACACAGGCTTCTGGTTGCTTCCCTTTCTGTGGGACACAAATATGTTGGTGCCAGCTATACACCCACACAGCATCTCTCTGTATGACATTAACTTGAAAACCATGTTTTTCAAAGAGAGCACGCTTTCCTTCTATTTTCACGGCAATTTGACTCAGGCAGGGCAACACACTGCAACGGCTCCAGCAGCAGTGACAGAGGACACAGCCCCTCACTCCTTCAGGTGATAGGAAGCTCAGGATGGGCCTTTCCTCCTGTGCATGTGCAGAGACGCTTCCTTTATATCTTTGAGGTCATCAATACAGGAGAAGTTTGAGATGATATTGGACTTTTAAGCCCCTTTATGTAACAGGGTGCAGCCAAAACGGGGCCCCAAATAGGGATTTGTAATAAGGTCCAGAACTCAGGGTGTTCAGGAAATATTAGAGAAACATATATATGTAATGTCCTCACCCCCACCAGTCTGAGCTGGGGAAAGGGACACATGGAGCAAGGCCATTAAGAGCTCTTTTGTACAGCAACAGCTTTGCAGCTAACCTCTGGCATGGTCATTTAACATATCAATAACCTTTAATTGGTTGCATAGATGATATGTTAAATAGCTGTGGCTATGCTTTGAGCCAGGGGGATGGGATTGACTTCAACCCAGAATGTAACTGGGAAGCAACTCCCCCTGGTTACAGCATCTGCATGACAGCTTGGAAATTATTGGTTCCACACCTTTGGGCCATGCCTGCCCAGACTTACTATGGCAGCCCAGTAAAGCTGAAAGAATACAGGAATGCTGGCAGATGTAACTGATTGTGGGAGGAGTTGGAAATGGGGCTGCAGAGAAAGATTGGTGTGGGGATTTGAACCCAGCCATGGCAGCCATACCAGGTTGGGACCATGCAGGTTTGGGTTGCTCCCTTTTGTCACATGGCTTAGGAAGCAGGAGAGACTTTGCCTGGAAGGAAAGAGGTGAAAGGACTCTTACTGGTAGGCCATAAGAAGGTGCCACATGGCTTTGGATTAACTGGAGATTGTGGCAGTGACACAGCTAATGATGCTGGGAGCCTGAATCATGAACTTCTATTTCTTTTCCTGAAACACAGTACCCCAGACTGGGCAGATGAAGGAAGGGCTGTGTGCATCTGTGGGTATTCTAAAGGACTTTAGTATTTTAATGAAGACATTAAGTCATTACTCTAAGTCTGTATAACTTTTAAATAAATAACTCTTTTCCTTTTCACCAATCTCTAGCATTGAGAAACGTCTTTCCCCTGGCAGCAGGCAAAGCAAACCTAGTACGGGGGTGGGGAACCCCCGGAGAAAAAAGGGGGTCCTTTTGGTAATAGTATATCATTTATCCCTCCTGGTCTGTCCTGTAACATTTAGAATATGCAAATGGTTCATTGTCCACAGTGTTGGGTTGTAATCACCAGTCCCAGCACAATAATACATCTGAGGAGATGGGATTGAGTCACGTGCTATGGACAGAGCCATGACACTTACCACCTGGACTTTATAGTTGGGCAGTTTGTAGCTTTGGGTCTAGTCAAGGACATGGCTGCTTTTTTCTGGTCTGTGGAATGGCTCCAGGGAGGCACAGATCCAAAATCTGTCCCCTAGCAGTCTGTCTCAGGGTCTAAAATTTCATTTAAAAATGATTTTTGTGTGTGTGTGTGTGAGACATATATCTAGACTGAGCTGATTGTATGCTTCAGCTCAGGCACTTTATCATTCCCTGTTTAGTGCAAGGACCTCTTTCATTTATCTTATTTCCATTTATTTCATTTTATCCCATAAGCCCACTCCAGTTCCTCTATTCCATAGAAGCCCATTCCAGAATATTTTATGTGCACCCATGCAACCCCCCTTCCACATGTTTATTCAGATAAGTCTTAAAAACATAATTTTGTTTTTTTTAATTTATTGGTTGATTTTAGAGGGAGAAAGAGGAAGAGAGAGGGAGAGAGAGAGAAACATCGATTTGTTGTTCCACTTGTTTATCCACTCATTGGTTGATTCTTGTATGTGCCCTGACCGAGGATCCAACCCACAACCTAAGGGTATCAGGATGACACTCAAACCAACTGAGCTACCCTGCCAGGGCTTGTGTGTATTGTAACTTATGAAAATGACTCTTTGTGATGGACCTCATTTTGTTTATTACTTTTTCTGCTCAACAAGTTTTTTAGATTTATCAATGTTGCTGTATTAAAATCAAATCTATTACTCCCTCCTCCTGCATAGCATTCTATCACGAGTTAATGTTCAGAGGGATAATTAGGTTGTTTTCCTCTCTTTGCTATCACAAAAACACAGTGATAAACACACTTGCATGTTTATCCTTATTTTGGACTGGTGTAAGAGCTTTTGCCAGATAAGTACGAAGGCAGGAGGCTGCTTTTTGTCACTCGGGCCTGCCAGCTCGCTCACGGAAACACCAGTTACTCTTCCCAGGCAGGCAGCAGATAGCGATTCTTTAATTTTTGTCAGTAATTGGGGGTTTTATCACTGCATCAATTCTTGTGTCTCATTCAGAGGGAAGCAACCAGAAGTCTGTGGCTGATGGGATCACTGGGTAAAACATGGCATTTTCTTATTTTAATGTGCAATTCTCTGATTACCAGTGAGGTTGAGAATTTCTTCATATACTCCTCAGCAATTGAAGGTTTTCTTTCTGTAATCTGTCATATAATTTGTCTATGTATTTTCAGGTTTATTGCCTCTTGAAAATTGCTGATAGAGAAAATAAAGGAGAAGGGTATCTGTAAGTCATCATTTATTCAACCATTGTCCTGTTGACACATGGGCCATTTCCAGTTTGGGACAAAGCAGCAGGTTATTTTATTATCTGAAAATCTCTCAGTGTAATCTACTATAACAACAGGCTAACACAGAAATAAATTTATTTATCTCAATAAATACAGAAAAAAACATTTGACAAAGTATAACACATAATAAAAACTCTGAGAAAAACTAGAAATAAATAAAATTTCCTGAACCTGAAAGAGCATTTATGAAAAATTTACAGTTCACATCATACTCAATGGTAAAATATTGAATGATTTCTCCCTAAGTTTGGAAAATAAGGAAGCATGACCATTCTCAAGGTATCTATTTAACATTGGAGTGAAAATCATATCCAGTGCTATAAAGCAGGACAAAGAAATAAGAGACACATAAATTGGGAAAGAAGAAGTAAAACGGTCTTTATTCACAGATGACATAATTATCTCCATAGAAAATCTTAATGGTAACCTATGAAAAAAGCTATTAGACTATTAAGTGATTTTATAGGCTCATCAGACACAAGGTCAAATGTACAAAAATAAACTCTATTTCCATTAATACTAGCAAAAAATATCAGAATTGAAATTTTAAAAAGCCATTTAAAATAGCCTCAAAATATAACATTATTTAGAAAAAATATAAATATTTAGGGTACAATTTAAAAAATGAATACAAAATCCATATCTACTGAATATATTTTCAATACATTGAAAAATGAATATTGGAAAAAAGTTTAAGAGATTTAAAAGACTTCCAGTTTCTGGTTCGGCATGTAAGGAATTTGAAAGTTGCCCTTTTAACCTAACCACAAGTAAAAGGTAAACAGACTGAAAAGTTAACTCTTCTTGGATCCATATGAGAGGAGAGGACACAGACAAACCACTGTCACCAAGACTGAAGACCCTGTGAGTGCAGGGAGTCATGGCTGACTGGAGCAGAGACTCATGAGTGGAAACCGCCAGGGGGACCAGTGCCAGGGTAGGAAAACCTGAACTGTAACTAACTAATGCCAGAGGCTCAATGTGGATAATTCTGAGAGTTCAAACCTCCAGGGGAACCTAGTTAGGGGAGGAAGAATTGAAATATTGGGAGATTTACCTTCAGCAACTTGACTAGGTTCCCACAGTAAATAGCAGAGGAAAAATTCCCAGTTTTTCCAGAGAAGGAGGGGGAGAGGGACCATTCTGACATATACCAGAGCACTCTGTTCTTCTTAACAAGGCCTGTTCTTAGGAGTAACTAGTTAACTAGAGTTTAACCTGCTGGGGTGTTATCAGAGCCGAACTGATCTGGTAGAAGGGCAATAAACAAGTCCAGCCATTTCTAACCCTTATGTTCCACCTAAGGGGGAAGGAAAAAACTTGAGAAATTCTCATGAAATTCACAGTCCAGAGACATAGGCTCATTAAACTACTGAACCCACAGAACTAAACAATGCCCCCAACCTTCCACCTCATCACCACATTACTGAAGGCCTCTTTTGCTAGAGTTCCTATTACCCAGTACATCACATTCAGCTAACAAGAAAACATCACAAGGCCTACCAGAAGGCAAACAAACAAACAAACAACCCCCCCCACAATTTGAGGGCCAAGATGGAGGCATAGGTGGACACACTGTGCCTCCTCACACAACCAAAAGAAGGGCAACAGCAATTTAAAAACAACAACAAAAAACCCAACCAGAACTGACAGAAAATCGAACTGTATGGAAGTCTGACAACCAAGGAGTTAAAGAAGAAACATTCCTCCAGACTGCTAGGAGGAGTGGAGATGGGCAGCTGGGGTAGAGAGGACTCGAGGCAAGGCAGTGGCTGGTGGAGCTGGCGGTCCCACATTCGAGTGCAGATAAACTGGAAGGAACAGCTGGGGAGTGAAACAGGCCACACAACCCAGGGCTCCAGCACGGGGAAATAAAGCCTCAGACCTCTGATTGAAAACACATGTAGGGGTTGAGGTGCCAGCAGGAGAAACTCCCAGCCTCACAGGAGAGTTGATTGGAGAGACCCACAGGGTCCTAGAATATACACAAACCCACCCACCAGGAGTCAGTTCCAGAAGGGCCCACTTTGCTTGTGGGTAGTGGGAGAAGTGACTGAAATCCAGCAGAGAGAGGAGCAAGCGCCATTGTTCCTTCTTGGACCCCTCCCCCACATACAGCTTCACAACATGGGTTGCCCTGCCCTAGTGAACACCTAAGGCTCCACCCCTTATATGTGGCAGGCATGCCAAGACAAAAATACAATGGCCCAAATGAAAAAAATAAATCAAAGCACCAGAAAAAATACAACTAAAACATGAAGAGATAGCAAACCTATCAGATGCACAGATCAAAACACTGGTAATCAGGAAGCTCACAGGATTGGTTGAATTTGGTCACAAATTAGGTGAAAAAATGAAAGCTATGCTAGGTGAAATAAAGGAAAATGTACAGGGAATCAATAGTAATGGGAAGGAAACTGGGACTCTAATCAATGGTGTGAACCAGAAGAAAGAAAGAAACATTCAACCAGAAAAGAATGAAGAAACAAGAATCAAAAAAAAAAATGAGGAGAGACTTAGGAACCTCCAGGACATCTTTAACATTCTGACATAAAAATTATAGGAGTGCCAGGAAAAGAAAAGGAAGAGCAACAAATTGAAAGCTTCTTTGAACAAATAATGAGAGAGATCTTCCCCAATCTGGCAAAGGAAATAGACTTCTAGGAAGCTCAGAGAGTCCCAAAGAAGTTGGACCCAAGGAGGAACACACCAAGGCACATCATAATTACATTAGCCAAGTTTAAAATGAAGGAGAGAATTCTAGAAGCAGCAAGTGAAAAGGAGACAGTCACCTACAAAGGAGTTCCTATCAGACTGTCAGCTGATTTCTCAAAAGGGACCTTGCAGGCAAGAAGGGCTAGAGAGAAATACTCCAAGTCATGAAAGGCAAGGACCTACATCCAAGATTGCTCTATCCAGCAAAGCTTTCATTTAGAATGGAAGGGCAGATAAAGTGCTTCTCAGATAAGGTCAAGTTAAAGGAGTTCATCATCATGAAGCCCTTATTATATGAAATGTTAAAGAGATTTATTTAAGGAAAAGAAGATCAAAACTATAAAGAGTAAAATGACAGCAAACTCACAGTTATTAACAACCACACCTAAAACAAACAAAAGCAAACTAAGCAAACAACTAGAACAGGAACAGAATCACAGAAATGGAGATCGCATGGAGGGTTATCAGCAGAGGAGTGGGAGGGAGAAAATGGGGGAAAAGGTACACAGAATAACAAAAATGGTAGGTAGAAAATAGACAGGGTGAGGTTAAGAATAGTATAGGAAATGTAGAAGCCAAAGAACTTATATGTATGACCCTTAGACATGGACTAAAGCAGGAGAATGTGGGTGGGAGGGAGTGTGCAGGGCAGAGTGGAATAAAGGGGGGGCATGGGACAACTTTAATAGCATAATCAATAAAATACATTAAAAAAACAGAATTTGAAGAGACAGAGCAAGCATCAGAACCAGGAATGGCAAAAAATTTGGAATTATAAGACCAACAATTTAAAACAACTATGATTAATACACTGATGGCTCTAATGGATAAAGTGGATGGTATGAAATAACAGATAGGAAATACAAGCAACAATAAAAATCCTATCAAAGAACCAAAAAAATGCTAGAGATGAAAAAAACCCACTAACAGAAATGAAGAATGTATTTGATGAGCTTATTAGTAGACTGGACAAAGCTAAGGAAAGAATCTCTGAGCTATTTTTGAAAACTGGAAAGCAAAGAGAAGAAAAGTTGAAAAAACAACTGAACAGAGCATCCAAGGAGGGACCGTGGGGCAACTACAAAAGGAGTAATATGCGCATAATGGGAACACTGAAAGAAGAGAGATGGGAAGGAACAAAATAAATATTTGAAACAATAATAACTAGAATTTCTTCCAGTTAGTGTCAGACACCAAACAATGGATCCAGGAAGCTTGGAAAACATGAAGTAAGATAAATGCCAAAAACTACATATAGGCAGATCATTTTCAAACTATGAAAAATAAAAGGTAATGAAAAAATGTTGAAAGAAAACAGGGGGAAAATCTTATCTAGAAAGGAATAAAGATGAAGAATTACATCTAACTTCTCAGAAACTATGAAAACAAGAAGGTATAATGAAATATTTAAAGTATCGAGAGAGAAAAAAACACCGATGTAGAATTTTATACCCTCTGAAATGATCCTTCAGAAGTGATGGAGAAATGAAGACTTTTAAAAAAAAACAAAATTGAGGAAGTTTGTTCTCGGTAGATTTACCTGGCAATAAATGTTAAAAGAAATTCTTTAGAGAAAAAGGAAATAATATAGGTAATAACTTGCATGTTTGTAAAATAAGGAACAGCACTGAGGAAGGAATATGTGAAGGTAAAATAAAAATGTTTTTCTTATTAATTTTTTTAAAGTTTATTTTTATTTTTAATTGCAGTTTACATTTGATATTATTTTGTTATAGTTTTAGGTGTACAGCATGGTGGTCAGACACTCATGTACTTCACACAGTGAGTGTTCCTCCTGATACTTCCAGTACCAGCCTGGCACCACAGTTACTACAACATTATTAACTATATTTCTTATGCTGTATATTTTTCTTGTTCTTGATTTTTAAGAGTTTGTTAAAACTAATATCAATAATAATTGATTATATATGCTTATATATATTTATGTATATATATATATATACAATATGTATGCTTTAAAAAAGGACTTAAGAAATGGAATGATACCCTATGATTTTGAACTTGAAGACTCAATATTGCTAAGATGTCAATTTTCCTGAAACTGATCTATAAATCCAAATCAGTCTCAGTTAAAATCCTAGCAGGCTTTTCACAGCTTCTTTAAGAAGCTGTGAATGTAATTTTTTTATAGAATTGCAAGGGACGTAGAATAGCTAAAGACATTTTTATAGAGAAGAATAAAAGGGAAGGACTCACAGCACCTAGTTTCCAGATTACATAAAGCTATAGAAATCAAGGTGGTGTGGATTTGGCACAAGGACAGACTTATAACTCAATGAAATAGAATTAAGAGTCCAGAAATGGGCCCATGCATATATGGTTAATTGATTTTTCAACAAAAGTGCCAAGGAAATTCAATGGAGAAAGGCTAGTCTTTTCAAAAATGAAGTGGAACCAAGTGGATGGTCAAGTAGAGAAAAAAAATGAACCTTGAGCTTGACCTCATATTATATACCAAAATTTACCCAAAATGGATCGAACGATGACATAAGAGCTAAAACTATAACATTCCTAGGAAAGTAAACATAGGAGAAAAATGTTTGTGTCTTTGGCTGAAGAAAAGATTTCCTGATAATTCACAAAAAGCAGAAACTATGGAATAAAAATAATTGATAAATTGGACTTCATGAAAATTAAAACCTTTTACCCTTTGGAAGGCCCTGTTAAGAAAATTAAAATGCAAGTCTCAGATGGGGAGAAAATGTTTGCCAACCATGTATTGGATGTAGGACTTGCATTCAGAATATATAAAAGATCTCTTAAAACTCATTGTTGAGAATTTGAACAACCCAATTATAAAAGTGGTTAAGGATTTGTAATATTCTTTACAAGAGAAGAAGATATGGGAGTGGCAAGTAAGTGCATGAAGAGATGTCTCACATCATTTGTCATAACGGAAATTCAAATTAAACCCTTAGTGAGATACAACTACACACACATTTGCGCCGCTAGATGAAAAAGATTGACAATACCTTGTGCTGGAGAGGATGTGGGCCAACTCGAACTCTTGTAAACTGCTGTGGGGAACAAACATGGTATAACCATTTAGAAAACAGTCTGGTTGTTTCTTACAAAGTTAAACACACACCTCCGCCATGACTCAACCATTCCAATTGTAGATATTTATCTTAGAGAAATGAAAACATATTCCACATGAAAGTTTTGTACGTGGGAATTCATAGCTTTATTCAAAATAGACGCAAGCAGAAACAATGCAATGTCTTTTAACAGGTGAATGGATAAACTGTGATATATTTACACAATGAAATACTACTAAGTAGTAAAAAGAAGCAGCCTAAAGATAGGTTACATTCCATAGGTGGATATTAAAAAGTGAGATTTTAATGGAAAGATGTCTGAACCCAACGACTGTACATTCTGTGCTTCCATTGTGAGACATTCTAGAGAGAGCCCAACCACAGCGACAGGATGCAGCTCGCTGGTTGCCTGAAGCCAGGAGGTGGAGCAAAGCAAAGGGATTCATCTGGGACAATGAAAATATTCTATGTCTGGTAATTAATTACAAGATTTCATACTTTTGTCAAAACTCATCACACTGTACACTTCCAGTGGATGACTTTTTGTATGTTAGACTTCGTGATTTTAATCATGTTGTGTTCGTTACCACGTTTGCATGTCGCTGCTCAGCCAGTCAGGTGTCAGGGTGCTGGACAGCCTGGGGTGCCTGTCGGAGATTATTGCAAAAGCAGAAGCAGCCTGGGCTGCAGGGCGCCTGTAACTTTGCAGGAGGCACCCATTTCTTTCTGCTGGAGCTTCCCCTTCCTTCCCTGAGATCCACATGCCACAGTGGACGCCCAATTTCCATCTACCGAAGGAGTAGTGATCCCAAGAGAAGTTTGAGGGAGTGAAAGGAATAATATCACCTTTACCGCTGAGGGGAGAGAACAGCGGTCTGGGAGCCAGGCCAGTGTAGCCCCTGACTCAGGGCCTCTGGCTGATTTTCTGATGTGAGGCTTTTCCTCTGTTGATGGGCTGACTGATTCAGCCCCAGGGCTGGCTGAGCATTTTCCTGGGCCTGGCCGTTGGCAATTCACCAGCCTGCCCTGGGGACCCCCATTTGTTCCTAATTTCAAGGTTCTTATGGCCTGGGAGGAAAAGCAGACATAGGTGTTAGTAATTATCATGATGCATTTGTGATACAAGGGTGTGCTCAGGGAAGTAGAGAGGCTGGGACGGCCACACTGTCACCTGTTCAATGTGGCTGATAACAATAAGCAACTTGCCAACATCACTGTGTGTAATTAATAAAATCTCTGAAACTACATTTTCAAACTATGAATTTCAAAATATACAAGCCTGAGTTGTATAATGAAGCAGCATTCACAACATGTTCCTGAGCTTTACTGGGCCCTGGCTGGCTTTAGGCCCATCTCTACCAAATGGGCTATGGCTTGGGTGTGAATAAACTAATCATTGTAATAGCTACCAGGTGCTGTGCAAACATTATGCAATTTAACATTCATTACCATCATGCATGTGTAATATTAGCCCCATTCTACCCAAGAGAAAAGCGAGGCTCCTAAGTTAGACACTCGTCAAAAGTCCCCAGCCAGTGAACACTGACTCGAGTGGAAGATGGATAGAGAGGCAGGGTCCCTCGTCTTTTCTTTTTCTTCAATTCCTGTTCTGTTAGTTTTACCCTGGTTTGGTTCTCCTCATGTTATTATCAAAGATTACAAACCAAAATGCCTACTAGAGCTAGGCAGGCTGCTCCTGTAAAAGACGGAGCAGGTGGGTGTCAGCCTGGCAGGAGGGCGGGGCTTCAAGGGCCTGAGTGGCAGGAACACACCCCATCTCAGACCACGCTCAGCTCCAGCCAAGTTTTGCAGCTCCACATGGCAGCTCCTCTGATTTTCCTAGACATGCAGAAATCTGAATTTGAAGGTGAAATATTCTGATTTTTAATTGTCAATAGTTTAAAAATGAAAAAAATGTGCAGGCCTAACTATAGTACATTGTGAATTAGATTTAGCCTCAAAAGTTTGCAATATCTAGCCTATATAATCTTCTTTTAATGTAAGATTTAAAATGAAAAGAGAAAGTTTGTCATAGACTATATTTAAAGATCTGGCATATTGTGTTGGATTTTTCGATGACATGCTTCTTTAAGTCATCTTGGCTGGTATAGTAGGGTTTTCCAGAGAAAGAGAACCAATAGCATGTGTGTGCATATGTATATATGCATATGTGTGCATAAATATATATGCATATGGAGATATGTGTACACATGTAGATATGTATGTTGATCTATCTATGTATTTCTGTCTATAGAGAGGTTTATTTTAAAGAATAGGCTCATGGGATTATGGAAATCCAGGAAAGAGCCACTGTTTCAGCTCAAGGGCAAAGGCTGTCTGCTGCACAACCCTTTCTTGCTCCAGGGGAGGTCAATCTTTTGCTCTGTTCAGGCCTTCAACTGATTAGATGAGGCCCACCCACACTATGAAGGACATCGTGTTTTACCTAATGTCTACTGATTTCAATGTTAATATCATCCACAATCACTCTCACAGGAACATACAGAATAATGCTTGGACAAATATCTGGGCACCATGGTGCAGCCATATTGACACATAAAATGAACTACCACCGTTGGGAATGTGGAGAATGGAGAGACAATCTAGGCAGAAGTCTGGGCTTTCTTTGAGGTAGGAGTAGTGATTACCTGAGCCGCAATCAGCTGTCTTACTTTGGGGGATTATGTTCCACATCAAAAGTTGTGCTCTTGAGTTGTGCTCAAGAGCACAACTAAGCAAAACACCCAGGAGACAAGGAAACCGGGCAGCCACTTATCTTCCAGACCCTGTAGCCCTGATACAATAATCTTTGAGGGAAAGGCTGAAGTCGGGCCTTTGCTGCTGCTTGAACAACTTCATTAATCAGAACTGGCCTCAGGGAGAAAAGCCAGGAAGCTGGAGAAATTGAAGGATACTACTTTTGAGTCAGTGAATGAAGGTTTGACCTGGCTACGGGTCTCTTGGTAATGCTTGGCAAATGGATAGGACTCCTGGATTTGCATGCGTGTTGTAAGACAAAAAAATCCCTTATTTATTAATCGAGGTTTCCGATGGGAAAAGTGGTTGCATGGAGAGGCACAGCAGTGTGGGAGGACAGGTTTGGATTCAGCCGCCAGTTCTCAGCGTCTGCACCATGTCCCCATGTGTTCTGCGAGGTCAGGGCCAGGCTCTGGCAGAGCGACTGGAGGTTCAGCGTCTGGCCCTGGGTGGTGTCTTAGGTGTTGGGGACACGGAGCAGTCACTGTTGCTCTCCGAGTCCTTGCCTCACAAATGGGAGAGTCTCCTGCATGAGTTCGCCTCCCTGTGTTTTTGGCTGCAGACTCTTTGATTGCTCTTTCACATGTCAATAATTCTGTAATATCATTGTTTACAGAGAGAATTAACTGCAAATTGAGTCTTTCCCCTAGCCTGGTTGATCCAAATTTTCTTTTTATTATTGGTAATTTTAGAAATGTTTTTTTCTCTTTAGTGTTGGGAAATGTTATGTAAATTTTCAGGGGGGTTGTTTCTTTCCAGAAACTTTCAAACACATTTTTTCCTATATGTCTTATCTAATGACATATGTGCCTAAACATTTGTGCATAAACATGAAACTGGACAGTTTGGTCTTTGATGTAATGTCTACATTCTCTGAGGCAGCTTTGTCTTCTTTAATATTTCAAAGATCTTTGCCAAAGCAAACTGATATGCTCTTGGAGAAATTGACTAAATCATCCTTAAAATGTTTCAAAATAGACAAGAGAGAAAAGTTAATGAAGATGAAAAAAAAAGCAAGTGTTACAGGAGCCAGACAGACGACACTGCATATGAAGAGGTACCCATGTGACACATGCCCATTTACAAAGACGCTCTTTTAGGGGACTTGTCCAGGGGGGTCAGCTGCTGCCTGTTTGGTGGGAGAAGCCGCTTGGCCAAACTAAGGCCTGAGTCCTGCAGAGGCTTCCAGGGTCCGCGAGGGAATTGGGTTTCTGTGATGAAGGCCGGCTCACCCGGCTTTGGCGGAGAGAGATGAAGACCATATGGTTTCATGTATATGTGGAATCTAAAACAAACAAACAAGCAAACCAAATAAAAAGAGACTCATAGAAACAGAGACCAAAGGGATGGTTACTAGGAGGGAGAGGGAGGGATGGCTGAAAAGGGAAGAGGAATAGAGTCGATAATACGGTGACAAGTTCACGGGGTGACAGGTGATTACTAGAATGAGTGGGTTGGTCACACTGTCAGGTATAAAAGTGTTGAATCACTGTCTTGAACACCTAAAGCCAAAATAACCAATATAAGATTGTATACCAACTGTACTTAACTTTAAAATAAATAAACAAATAAATAGTACTGAGGTAGGAGCAAGAGAAATTTTGCAACAGGACCCTCTATCCCTGACTTTTTTAAGGAAAAGCTTCTCTTCACCAACTGGTACACTTCTGTGTTAGGGAAGCTACAAACACTGCACTGAATATATTCCCCTTTTTGCCTTGGACACTTGGAAGCTCCTACGAAATCATTTAGTAATTATGAAGGACTGTGTGATGTTGATTTTTAGGAATTCTGGCTTCCATGCCTTAGTCTAATGATTGCTAATCAATTTATTTTATTTTATTTTATTTTATTTTATTTTATTTCATTTCATTTTATTTTATTTCCTTTTATTTTATTTTATTTTATTTTATTTTCATAATTCATTTGGTATACTAATCAGTTTTGATGCTTATAAAGTTTTATTTTGATTTTATTTCAGGCCGCCACCCCCGGGCAGCCTCCCGCGCTTTTAGCCTTTTATTTTATTTTATTTTATTTTATTTTATGTTTATTTTATTTTATTTTATCTTTATTTTATTTTAATTTTATTTTATTTTATTATCTGTCTGTTGTATATAGATTTGAAAGGCACCATACAAGCTCACGTTTGGAGAAAACTACCGATAGAGGTTATAACTACGTATTTAATTTAGAATTAAACAGTGTTTTGGACATCACCACACTGTTGCGGGAGTAGTCGTAATTCATGGCCTTTGATTGATGTTGTTTCTTCTCACTGAGGATTTCCTTTATTTAAAGTCATTGTCAACTGTTCATCATTTTACTTTCATCTTGGCTGAATTCATGTTTGATTATTTATTATTTTATTTTGTTTCCTGTCTTTTGTTGCATTTGATGTATTAGTGTGTTTTGAAATTTTTGTTTTCGGCCTCATCTGAGGAGGGCGGTCTTGTATCACCTCTCTGTCCAGACAGATGCTCTTTCAATCAGGAGGCACTGGGCTTCGTGTAGGAGGAAAACCAACCAGCACTGGTTAAGCCATGAGGAACTTATTATCTACTTCAGGAGGACGGAGGCTTGCTGACCCGGGGTTCTCTGAGTGGCCCAGCAGTGCCAGGAACCAGGTCAGTTTATCTTTTTTTCCTCAGTAGTTGCAAGAGGCCGTCTCAGCTTCAGACATTACCTCTCGTTGCACCGTAATGCACCTGGTGAGGTGGCAGGCGGAGGCAGAAAATGGTGGCTGTTCCCCTCAAATGCTCTATTTGGAAGCAAATCTTACCTGGAAGCCCTAAGCAGTGAGCCTGACCCAGGTCCCTCACCAGGTGTTCAACACATGCACTCTTCACCTACCCTGCAAGAATAAAGCTTACATCCCAGATCGACTGACAGCAAGACAGCATTTTAGCTTCTACTAATCACTTTGGATTTCTCTTCCATTTCATAGCCACACAGTCATTTTGATTTTGAACTTGGCTATGATTTTAGCAGTTTCTTTTTATATTTCATGTGTCATTACTGTGGGCTCAGACTGGAGGAAAGGAACGGGCCTTTGAATGATATACTTACAACGCTATCTTGATCCAAATCCTACTCCTTTTCTTTTTTAACTTATGGGAAGTGAGGCATGTGTTGGGTAAGCGATCAGACTCACACCACGAGTACAGATGCAGTTGACTTGGTTGAAGGACGTGGGCCAGGGTGGTTACACGACCTAACGCAGGGCTCCCTGCCTGCCGCCAGGAAGCCACACTTAGAGGCAGGTGCTGATGAAAAGGAACACTGATATTTATGTGCAGAGCCCACCCACCTGGAAGATGGGGAACTTGAGTATCTCAAAGCTCATCTTCTCATCTCAGTGGAGGCAGAGTTTTTTGTTTTTTTTTTTTAGTAAGGAGGGAGAGGGGAACAGAACAAAGAGACGAAGTGAGAGGGTCGGAAAGTTCCCTACACACAGACGAGCACAGTCCATCTGATAAGGCAAGTACAGCCCCGTGTGCAGCATCCTGGTTTACTCATCGTGGCTCCGCGTCATCCTCGCTCCACAGTGAAAGGTCAGGACACCTCCGGGAGCTGGGATGCTTGAAGGTTGGAGCCTGTATCTTTGGAACTAGTTCCTAGGATCCTGATATAAACATGCGGTTCAGCTACAAGCTACATGTTAGTCAGCGTCAGCACTTACAGAAACAATGTCAGCAGAATGGTGGGGTGGGTTATAATACCCCACTGTTACAATTTTCCACTGTGACAGTAAGGAGAGTGACACCCTGTATAATCCTGTGGGGTGGGTGAGGCACAGGGGGGGCTCAAAACAAGACTAATGCCCTCCGGATACGTATTCAACTTGAAAGGACGCACCTGCCTATTCAGCTTCCTGACACTTGAGGGCAGAATTTTAGTCCAGATATACTTTCTGTATGAACTTGAACTCCAAAATCAACCTCCAAAGTCATGAATTTTTGTTATTTTAAACTTGAATGAGCTGCATCATGGCAGTTGTGAAAAGTATCAATATTTAGTCTTGGTTAATTTTCGCATTAATAAACTGCAATGTGATGTACCACTTAGAAATGAGGGGGGCGAGACACTGACACCTTGACCCATAAACCCTTTTGGCCGCCCCGCGTGTCCTCCACTCAGCAGCAGACGGCAGGGGGTGCGAGGGCGGAGGGAACAGGGGGGTCTCTTCTCTGTTTTTCCCAGGAGCACTTGTTTGATAGATGGGTTATGACAGTCGGCAGACAACACATTTCGTTTTACCCGTACTGATTTGTTTATTCTTGCCATTTCTAGGATGGCCGGTCCAGTTTGGAGCAGATCTGGGGTTGTTTCAAAGACTTTCTTTCAAAGGCTTTGTTTTCCAAACTCATTTTTTCCCTTTTCCTTTCAAAGGAAAAAGGAAGTTACTTCTATAAAGTTTATTTACTAGTAGTTGTTCCAAGGGAATTGAAGTTCTGCATTTCAAAGAACATGTTTTCAGAATCTTTATTATTTTTTAAGATTAAAAAGTTAGTTCCATACCATTTACTAAAGAAGATTTTCTAAGGGTGTTGGAGCTTCTGAGAGGGCTGCCTGAAGCTGTCATTGCTGATTTTTTTCCAGCTCCTGGTTTGCTGCTATTCAAGCAGGCAGGGGCTTTGGCCCATAATTCCCATCCACGGCTGCCATCTCTTTACCCTTCCTCACATTCTGGGGTCCAGCATCAGAGCCACTCACTCTCAGGCTGCTGCTCAGGTCCCAACTCAGCCTCTGATAATTGCCACCTTCAGGTCCATGTGCATGTCAGCCACTGGCCAGCTGTGAGGCTGGCCAAGGACTGCCTCACCCCCACACTCCTCCATGAGTGGGACACCCCACCTGCACACCCCATCAGCCGGGACAGTGGCCTTTGGAGCTGTCTCTGTGGATTCTGTCTCCTCCTGGTGAGCTGAGATATTACTTAAGACTGCTAAGGCTCCATTTTGCAGGAATCCATTGTCTCTCAGCCTTCACATTCCCTTGCTCACTTTTAAGGAGCTGTTGTTGTTCGCAGCTCCTCAGCAGCTGCAGGAGCAGGAGGGTTGTGCTAATTGCATGTAATGACTGAGCTCACCTAGGATGGAAAAAGCACATCAACAGTCACTTCCCTTTGAGAGTAGAGTCCAGGGATGTAGGCAGCCAGCATATCAGGGCTCTGCAACCACAGGAGGCTCTTCGTCACGTTGGTTTAGGGGGCCTGCTATTTATTTCCACATCAGCGTTGGCAAAAGATGGCCCATAGGACAAATTTGGCTTGCCACCTCTTCTGGTAAATTACTGGGACACAGCCACACTCATTGGTTCACATTTTGCCTATCGCTACTTTCATGCCAGGGTCGGTTGGTTGAGGCAGAGATCATGTAGCTAGCTCACAGAGCCCGAGGTATTTCCTAACTGACCCTTCACAGCAAAAATTAGCCAACTCCTGGTCTTCAGTCTGGAGAGAGGAAGAAACTTGAGACTTCTGGTAAGGCCCTAAGAGATTCAGGAAGCCTTCCTGTGGTCTGTCTGGGACCCCTTATATCTGTTCTGGGTGACTGAGGTTTGGGTGACGCTCACCCATGTACTGAGACAAATCTCTGTGCATTTAACTTTGCCTGCATGTGACAGCCTGAGTGAGGGTCACAGTTGACGTGTGTCCTGTTGATCCCCTCCAAGGGATGCTATGTCAACAGGAAAGGACAGAACTAAAGAAGATATTGTAATATTGTAATAAAATATTTGTGATTATTTGCATCTTGGTGAAGGGTTTGGGGTATTCCACTATTTGCTTTGGTGACATCTCATTAGATGTGGCAAGGCAATACAATTATTTGACCTCTCATCCCAACCTATCTGTATGCACTCGAACCCCCTTGGTGGACCCAAGTTAAGGAACACAGCGGAGCTATGGGCTGCCACAGCAACCAATCTAAGGCAATCCACAAAGGCCGCCGGATGGGGAGAATGAGGAATGCCTTCCCCTGTCGAAGCTCCTGCCCATTTATCCCCTGCCCCTGGTGGAACAGCTGGGGCAACATGGGTCAAAAACATGTGATTTATGCCTTGACTGGTGTATTTCAGTGGGTTGGGTGTTGGCCAGCAAACTGAAAGGTTGCCAGTTCAATTCCCAGTCAGGGTACCTTCCTGGGCTGAGGTGTGGGTCAGGTCCCTAGCGGAGTATGAGAGGAAACCAATCAATGTCTCTCTCACACATCAGTGTTTCTTTTTTTCCTCTTTCTCTCTCCCTTCCCCTCTCTCTAAAATATTAATAAATAAAATCTTTTTTAAAGAGTGTGATTTATTTATAATGGTGACTACATCAGCAGGATCATGGCCAAGTTCACCACGCGAGAGGAGCTCTGGAGCATGTGTGCCCAGGACACTGTTGTTCTGTACAAAGCAAGGCCTTCTCCACGATGGTGGTATATCCCTCAATGACAGTAAAGAAAACATATTAGAGCTTGAAAGCAAGGCAGAAATGTAGGCAGATGTCCTTTTAATGGTTAACAGACTCAACCGAAGATTAATTAATTATTTAGAAGAATGTTCCTGTGTTTGACCTTGGTATTTACTATTTATAAGAGTCCAGTCATTGTAAAATTATATACTAACTTATAGTTCTGTTTGATGGAACAGAGAAAAAATTATGGCTTTATTGCTTTGTAGGACAATAACTAGTTTTGCATTTGGTCCAGCAATCTTTTTTAATACTTTTTTTCCCCTAGCGATCTTATTCAATCCTTCTCTTTAAAAGTGCTTTTCACGGATGCACTGTGCAGACCCCGTCCCTCACACACTCTTGGAAGCAGCTCTACCATCGTCCTGGCTCGTAACGATGGAGAAAGGAAAGCCCAGCCCTGCACGTTCAAGCCTCTCCTCCCTTAGTGTATCCTAACATCTCATTGGCCAAAGCAAAACACATCAAGCTCAAGGGAAGGGAACTTCTCAAAGAGATGGGAAGAAATATAAACTGAACAAGTGTCTAACCTACAGTTAAGGCTCATTTTGTGTGTCAATTTGACTGGTCCATGGGATGCCCAGGTAGCTGCTTAAACATTATTTCTAGGTGTGTCTGTGGAGGTGTTTCTGGAAGAGATTAATGGTTGAATTAATTAATGGTCGAGTAATGGTTGAATTGTTGGACTGAGTAATGACAATGGCCCCTCTCAGTGTGGGTGGGCATCACCCCACCACCCCTGCCCAGGCCCTGAGCTACTCCATTGGCCTTCCTGGGTCTCTAGGCAGCAGACAGCAGACTGTGGGACTTCTGATCCTCCATGATCATGTGGGCCAATCCCTCTGTCTAGCTGTCTATCATCTTTCTCCTTATTGGCTCTGTTTCCCGGGAGAACTCTAGCGCACCTACCACAGTCGATAAACTGAGGCATCTCATTACTAGAATTCATTGTCAGATGCTTAGAACAAATAAAATGATCACGTATAATACAAAAATATAAAAGCATGCACCCTGACTTCTCAGCAAAAGTCCAGATGGCAAATTGTGGTATGCCATAATCCTGCACTGGTAGCCTGTGCAGACACTTAATAAACAATGTCAGTTGTCACAACTTTGTAGGTAAACAGATACAGTTGAAACAAGCATGTTCATAAAAGACTAAGGTTGCCCCCATTGCAAAAACACCTAGGATGGAACAGAAAATTTGAATCAGAGGCGGGAGACTGTATGGCCTGGGGGCTAAATCTGGCCCACCCCCAGTTTTGTCAATAAAGTTTTATTGGAACACTGTCATCCACATTCCTTTGTGGGTAGTCTATGGACACCATGCTACAACGATAGGGTCAAATAGTTGCAACAGAGATCACAGGGCCCATAAAGTCTAAGATACTTACTTTCTGGCCCTTTATAGGGAACATTTGCTGACCCCTGCTTTAGAACAATGTCACAGGTATGATTTCACCTCTTCTTGAGCTTCCTGACCATTCTCCTCCCTGTGGGGAGAACCAGAGCCTTCGTGGGGGTGCAGGGCAGAAGGTTGCTAGGGGACCTGCTGAGAGCTTCTCCCTCCCTGCTCCTTCTCAAGTTTTCAAGGGAAAAAGTTTTCTGAAGGGAAAAATGTTCTGGATATCACTCTTCCTCAACGACAATTGGAAAAGCTTACCTCTGTCACACCACCTTGAGCTAAAAAACAAGAGATTCTTATTTGAAAATGTGAAAGACTCAATTTGCAGCACTTGTGACAGGCACATGCAGTGTCGGGCCGCTCTCCCTGGTGACATTCCCAGGACTAAAAACAGCCATTCTGTTTGTCCCTCAGCCCTGTATTGAACTGCAGCCTCCAAGCTAAGTTCTACCTAGGTTCATGCGTAATGAAGCGTAATTTGTAGTAATAGCGCTATTAAATCTAGAGTGCTCAGTGGGAATTTAGGGTGGAGCCCCAGAGTCACCAAGCTTCCCAAACTTGGTTCCCAGAGAGCTGAGCTCAGGCCAGAATGCTGACACTGAATCTAGGGCTCGGTGGTATGGGTCAGCTGCAGGGGAGCAGGAGGGGGAGCAGGAGAAAAGGAGGGAGAAGGGCAGGAGAGAAGCAGGGGAGGAGTAGGAGAGAAGCAGAGGGAGGAGCAGAGGGTGGAGCAGGAAGAGGAGCAGGTGAGAAGCAGGGTCAAAATCGCTCACGCAGGGGTCCTGAGTGGTGGTCTTTCCAGGTAACGGCTGCATTCCAGGAAAGGCGGCGCTGGGCGCTGGGGAAGAAGTGGACTTGGCAATGTCACACACCAGCACTCAGACTTGGGCTCTGCCGTGTGCCCTGGCTCTGGTCTTTTTTTCCCCCCAATTTATTTTCCAATTACTGTTTATATTCAGTAGTATTTTGTATTAGTTTCCAGTGTACAGCATACGGTTAGACAACCATGTAGCTTACAAAGCATTCTCTGAACCTTGGGTTTTGTTTTGTTTTTACTTCAGAAATAGATATAATTGAATGAGGATAATGTAATATGATGGGGGTTGCTCTGAAGAATCAGAAAACATGGAAATGAAGATTGGACGCTGGTTCCCTACCCCTCTGTTTTCCCACCCTTCTTTAAACACAGCTCTATTTTAAATAAACATGGAAGGATTTCTGCAGAAAATTACTCTGGGAAGCAAATTAGCTCTTTTTTTAAACCTGCATTAGCAAATATTTCCTTAGTTGCCCAAGCTTCCCTCTATGAATATACACCGTGTTTGTATTTTCACTGTGTTGTAAGTCCTGTGCTTGTAGACGGCCTGTGCTCAAAGGCCTGTCTCCACCTCTGCGTCGGCACCAGCCCGTGAGCTCCTGAAGGGCAGTGGGGCCTCAGCTGGGACTCTCCATTGCCCGGCACAGGGTCTGGCACCGAGTAGGTGTGATCGCGAGGTTGCTGGGATCACGGCTGTTTTCCAATTAAGAAAACGGTGTCTGTTTTAATATTACCAGCCGTTTGTTCTAGGGCCAGTCACTTAGTTCATCTGGGCCTCAATTTCCATATCTGCAAAATGGAATTAATAACAATATACAACTTCATAGGTTGTTAAGATTAACTACCACAACAAAGCACTTAGGCCACGATTGGGCCTTGGAGTTGGTTTTGCCAGAAGTGTCCTCGAGTCATTTCTGTGGGAGCAGGGAAGGCACAGGCGCCCTCCGTGCTGACTTTCCCACGCCAGGTGGTGCGAGTGTCCTTCTCTGCACTGACCTGGGGGCTCGTCCACTGGGGAGGCCTGGCTGCAGGAGCAGCTTCTGCTCAGCACCTGGGCAGGGGGGACACAGCAGCAGCAGTGGAAAGTGAAGCTTCAAAGAAGTTATGAAGCTGGCAGCCTTCCTTCCGGAGCTAATGAATGAGGCAAGCCATGAGGACGACGCTCCAGGCCTTTTTCTCCAGGCCTTTTTTTAATGGGCCCAAGAGAAAAATGCTGTTAACATCCCACTAAAGCCCTGAAGCAGGAGGATTAGTAACAGTGGTTATCTGGGACTCCGGCAGCCAAAAGGAAAATGGACAGGGAAGACCTGGCCATTCTAGAGTCTGAGCCTCCTCACAGGCTCTAGAGCCTGAGCTTCCTTGCTACAGAGCAAGGAAGTTGTAGGGGAGGAGGACCAGAGAGCTTTGAGAATAGTGAGAAGCCCTCAGTTTTAAGAACAAGCTGAGCCTCTAGAGTGTCCACAGAGTGGGGACATGCACCAGAGGCATTGTATTGGAGGGGAATATCCATTTCTACTAGGTTGGCCTCAATGCCATGACCCAGTCACAGAGATGGGGCTCCTCTCTGGGCTGCGTATATCAGAACCAGAGTTCCTGGGACAGTTGCGACTCCGTGGAGTGCAGGCTGCTTTTGCAGGGTTGATGACGTGGCTGAGGCTGAAGCAGGTGCCCCAGCTCTGGGTATCATAGCCACTGGGACAAGAAAGGACTTGCATCAGCCCAGGAATAAACTGTGGAGTGACTTGGGGACTCAGTCACAGGCAGAAGGCAGTAATAGCACAGCTGGCTCACAAGATCGCCCCTCTTTCATGGACTGAGTGAGTCCGAGGTGCCAGACCCCGGGCTGGGACCATGGATAGAACCACAGAGACACCAGGAGTGGACTCAGGTTTTGTGTGTCCTCTACTGAAAATAATACAAGATCATGCACACAAAGTTAGGCAAGATGTGGATATTCATTTAAAGTAAGAAAGAAATTACAGAAAATATCATATTTTTTAAAGCTGACAACACCCCAAAATAAATATGTATACATATATATTGTGCTTGAATCAGTGGTCAGACACAGCCTATAATGTTTTCTGCTAACGTGTTTGATAGCAGATTCTTTGATCTGCATCTGACAACAATTTTGTAATGTTATTTTCCAAGGAAGACAGAAAGATGATCTGCTGTTTCCTCTTGGCTAGTTTATCAGAAATTGCTGTGCATTATTGGTAGTTCAGGCAAGTTTCTTTCATCTTCATGTGTGTGTGTGTCCTTATAGTGATGGAAACATGGGGTTGTTGTAAATTTGGAAAAGACTTCGGAGTCCAGTACACGGATGGCAGACTCTGTCCATTCTGCTCTTTTGCATCTCACCCAGTGGTGTTGGCTTCTCATAGTCTTTGATTTCTTCTGTTGCTTCATTATCTGTACCTGCTGGGTATCGCTTCATCTGGACCGTCGGCATTTTAGTCTAGAGCCATAGACAAGGTTTCCACATACTGGAGATGCGTCTGGTCTGTTTTTCAGTTCATATTTTGGGCTTTCATTAGGGTCATTCCTTTCTATCAGTTTGAGTTTGGGCGTGATCATTAATTCCGAGCAATAACAAAACTGATCTGTAAGCAAGGACCACGCAAAGGAAACTCACACCCATTTTTAAATGCCAGCACTTCGTATCTAACTGCATAATCGCAAAATCAACACGTTTTTGCACTTTGCACATTGACTGTGTAGGAGTTTGCTGGGCAAGTTTCTTGAAGTCATTTTCCTGCATCTGTGGGGATTTCGTACATTGCATTATCTGAAACTTCCCACTGTGGAGGACGCATTGTGTCGGATTCACTAAGCTAATGCTTGGTACATGGGGATGTTTGAAACATGCTATTTCCCACATAGACATGGGCTCTGTTTGTAGTATTGCTACAGGTGTGTGCCCTACAGCATCGGGTTATGATAAAAAGTTATTTTGCTACATCCCATAAAAAAAGAATTAAAAGAGGTATGCCAAATGTGTAAGTGTGCACACAACACTATTGAACAGATTCCTGAGGAGAGAGACTGTTTTTTGAAATCTAGGTGTGGATGAGTGCTGAAGCCTTTGCTTGCACTTGCACTGGTCCTGTGACGGTGAAGAGTGTTGTGGACGAGCTGTGGCTCTGTGCAGTCTGAATTTTGTTTCTCTTCAACCTCAGGCGCTGTGGAACATGTTTATACCACCACACGATCTCCGGACCTATGCCTTTGTCCACGATGCTGGAGGTGTCCTTGGCGTCCTCTGGGTCCTAGAGAATCCACCTCTGTCCGCCCACAGAGAGCTTGTACTGGGGGAGGGAGGAGGAGTACAGGAGGGCTGTAGACAGGCCATGGCAGGATCCCGTGATCCGCCCACATCAGAGGAAAGCACAGGCATGGGGAGAATCAGAGAAGGGACCTAGGTCAGCTCGGAGAGCAGGGAAGGCATCCTAGGGAGATGGGGTTCAAGCTGGATGACGACAAGCATTTAGCCAGACAACCTGGGTGAGAGAGGCACTTCAGTAGGAGGGCCCAGTGTGAGCGAGGGCCCAGAGCTATGGAGGTGTACAGAGTCCAGGGAGAGGTGAGGAGGAGAAAGGGCTCAATAAACAAGCAGGGGTGCGGTCACAACAGGTCTGGAGTACCATGCTAAGGGGACTCTACCCTGGGTGACAGGGAAGGATTGAAAGATGTAGGTCAGGTTCACATTTAGAAAGCTCACTTAAGGCAGTGTTGACTTGATGAGGGGTAGGGTAGGGGTGGTGCTGGTGCAATAGTATGAGTAAGAGTAGCTGTGTATGAGAAGAAAAGGTCCAAATATCAGGAAAAATTAAGGAATGTGGGAAAAAAACTTTGGATGAGAGATGATGATCCAGGTGTCTGGGTTGATGAGATGTTGGGAAAGGGGACAGAGGACAGAGGAAGAGCAGCAAGCCTGCTGGGGAAAGGCGGAGCACGGCTTGAGGTTGGTACAGGACACCTCAGTAAAGATGCCGTGAGAAGGGACACCAGGTGTGCCCCTGGTGCTGGGGAGGGGTCTGCAATAGCACTGACTAGGGACGTCGGTGAAGCCACAGCATGCACGAGCTCTTCAGAGGGGAGCGCGTGTCATCAAAGAGTCGAGGACGTAGCACTAGACCCCGAAATACTAACACTGAAGGCGAAGGGGAGGAGAAATAGGCATAGGAGGCTGGGAAGAAATGGTCAACAAGTAGGAGAAAGATCTGTGCCAGGCAGGTTTTCCTGAATTTGAGCAGAATCCTAGACCGAGGTAGGATCAGACAGAGCTTCCAAGGCACCCTCAATGGTCGGGGAAGCTCCCAGGATGGTGAGCCTGTGTTCCACTTTACAGGGCCAGGCAGCGCTCCACGTTGGTGTCGTCTGCTTGTCGCGCCAGGAACCTGGGGAAAACCTCTTCCATTCTCTCATTCCCCTGACGAACTCAAGGAAATAGAAAATCACAGGACTCACAGGATCTGAGGTGGACATTCCATGCAATTAGTAGAGAACATAGACAAATATAAGATATGTGAGTTTTTGCCTAAAATTATTTTATAACTCTCTATCTCCATGGCCTAAAATGGAAACCTAGCATTTGCATATACATGTATATTTACTAATGACATTATTAACTACAACACTTTTTTCTATTGCCTTGTATTTAGATGAAAACTAGTATTTATTGAATATTATCTTAGTTAATTAGCCAGAATACTATGTAGCTTAACACACTAATTTTTTTCTCACATATACTTCATATCTCCCATGGGTCCGTGGGAGTTCTGCTCCATACGGTTCCTCTGGGTCCAGACTGACCAAAGGTTCACTACCTCGGAGTTACGCCAGGTGGCGCACTCGGTTTGCTCCGTCACCTTAGCTGGGGGCGGGGCAGGGAGAGAGCAGTGGTATTACAAGCTGGCTCAGTGTGTCCCAGCAGGAGTCTGGAGCGCTCTATCCGCAGCCCTTTGGCCAAGACTAGTCGTGCAGCCCCGTCCAGCTGCCTGGGGCTGGGAAACGAGGGGTCCCACCACACGTGCTGGGCGGTGCATGTTCCTGCTACACTCAGTGTTGTCCAAACCCAAAGTCTCCAAGCCAGTTTGGATCAGAAAATGTAAATACAACAATTATAAAATACCTTATTAATAATAACAATCAATAGTAAAATACTTTTATTGAAAATTATCTAAACAAATATAAATGGACATACATCTCTGGTTTCATTGGAAGCAATTAATTGTTTTAAACCCAGTTATTTAGACTTTGACACGTTATTTGTAATACTAATTGTAATGCCACATGGACACTATATTAATATATTTTCCAATATTTACTTAATTAGGAGTAACTACAGTATGTTTTACTTTTGTTGTTTTTATAACAAAATAAGTACAGGAAATGCAGAAAATGACAGTCATAAAATGTTTTAGCTATTTTTATTTTGCCTTTGCTGTAAAACCCAAATCTTGGTATAATTTAAATGTTATGAAATGTTTCTATCTTTGCTTTCTTTAGTAAGTACACAGACACTGCAGAGATAAAACACACCATCCCTTAGCAAGGAATTGAGTTTCAAACAAAACTTAATACCGATAGGTATTTTTCTTCTCATTTCAATTTATAAGGAAATTATGAGACTACGAAATGTTAAATTTCCCAGTTTTATTATACAACATGTTTCTATTGGAAACTAAAAGCATTCAGTACAAAGTCCCTAAATTTGGAATTCCCAATTATTTGGAGAAAAGAAAGCTCATTTATAAGAATTCTTAAGAGAGAAAAGTCAAGAGAGAGTTTTATTTCCTTTTCTTGGCTCAGGGCCCACCATTTCATAGACTTAAGATGGAGAAGTGTCTCTTTCTCTTCATTTTTTAAGAGAGAATTTCCAGCCCCACGTGGAGAAGAACTCTCCTCCTGCATTTCTCCTTTACCCTTACACTCGGGACACCTCTGGCACCAGACGAGTGGGCCCTTCACACGGTGGGGTACTTCTCCGTGACGCCAGCGGGGTGCCTGTAACTCCCCTCAGTTCTGACGCGACCTGCCTGGAGTTGGACTCAGACCCCACGAGGCACACTCGTGGGGTGGGGCACACTTCACGCACAGGTTGAAAATCCCAGGTTGCCACCTGGATTTCTGACTGATCAGTTATAAACTGGGGTTCCCACAACCCCCTCTTCGGGCTTGATAATTTGCTGGAATGGCTCACACAACTCAGCTGATTATCAAGGACATGATAAAGAGTACCAACGAGCAGCCAGATGAAGAGACACGAGTCTGGAAGAATCCTGAGCACTGAGCTGTTACTCCCGTGAAGTGGGGCTGCACCGCCCCCTGGCCTGCAGGAGTGCTTGCCTCCCCAGAGGCTCTCCGAACCCTGCACTGGTGGGATGTTTATGACAAGTGTCTTCATCACGTGGGCACAATCAGTCATGAACTCAGTGTCCAGCCCCTCTCCCCTTCCAGAGGATGGGGGTGGGTGGGGTTGGAAGTCTTAAGCTTCTTCTCCTGGCTTGCTCTTTCTGGTGAGGAGCCCACAGCTAGGAGGCCACCAACAGTCACTTCATTAGAACGGAAGACACTCCTATCATCCAGGAAATTCCAAGGGATTTAGGAGCCCTGAGTTGGGAACCAGTGGCAAAGACCAAACATTAGAACAAACACTGGTGACCTTGTCACTTGGAAAATTACAAGGGTTTTAGAAGCTCTATTCTGGGAACCAGAGGCAGAGACTAATATATATTTTTCTATTATTTCACACCTTGGAAGAAATTTGTATGTTATTTTATGTTCCTCTTAAGCGTATATTATTACACTTCAGTATAATTTTTCAGTGGTACCAGCCTTCATAGCACGTAAGTTACTTCGTTAGTGAAAGGTTACACTTAAAAATAAAATTAGTAATTAAATAGTTTAATTATTATAGCATCTAGTTTTTTGATTTTTGAATTTATCTTGAAGTTGATAAACTTAAAACTCTTTACAAACACACACATACATATATATTTTTCCTGGTCAGGACATGTTTATTTCTCAAGAAGACCTTTTAAAAGAAAGCTTTGAAAGATATTTTTAAAAATGGGGTGTTGGATTTTCAACTACATATTTTCTATTAGATATTTAGAGCATACCCTTACTTGTCAGACGATTTCTCTTTTTCTCTTTGTAGCTTAAATCTCTGAATATCATTTTGAAACTATGTATTACTTTATGGAACATTTGTATAAATTATAAAGCAATAAGTTGACAGCTTTTTTAAAAAAAACAAAAGTCTTTGAAACTATGTAAAATGAGAAGAGAAATTATGTACGGTATCAAAAGTTTATTTCTCTGCAAATTAAAAGAAAAGCAGTGTCGCTCACCAGATGACTGGGTGAAGGCGGGCAGAAACAGGGGCCAGGCTGTTGCTCAGGCTCAGCAAAGCCGCTGCCGGGAGCCCCAGCTTCTCTGGGTCTCTCCGCCCGGTCACCCTCGGCGGCCCACCTTCTGCCTTAGGTGGGCGAGGTGTCTCACGGACAAGGAGGCTTCTCCCTGCAAATCTTCTCATCCGTGTTCCAGTTCGGAGCAAGCAAGAAGGGGAAGGGCAAAGGCTGCCTCCCAGCCAAACCTTGCCCTTTAACCCAGGCAAGAGCACCTTCCTCCCACCTACACCAGGCTCCCACCTGCACCTCACGGGGCAGAACTGAGTCCGGAGGCCTTGCTGAGCAGCCAGGGCGCTGGGAGGAGGCACAGTTTTAACACTTCTGTTCCTAAGCAAGAAAGTGGGGATGGATACTGAACAGGCAATTAGCAGGATTTGACAAACTTCCCAGAATTAAAATAAAATTACTTGTATAATGAAAAACTTAACACATACATGTTTGACCGGCGAATAAGCAACATTCCATTTTATTTGTAATTCGCTTCTTTTTATGATTTCCTTCCTGTGAAGAGAGCCATCTGAGAGGCCTCTCCGCTCCATTCTCGTCACTTTCTGTATCTGACACTTGGGTGTCCTTCTTTTTTAAATAAAAGGACCTTAGCTTGTCTTTCAAATAAAATGAGGGGGACATTTCCTTAAGTCGCAGTTAAAAACAGACCTAATGAAGGACGTACTAGAATCCTATTAACACACGAATCTGAGTGTGCAGGATGATTTCCAGACTATGAAATCTTGCATTTCCCAGCTTTGTTCTATCAGTGTTCTGATTCCCTGTGAACCCGCTCACACAAAGTCAGAAGCGAGTGTCCTGATCGGTGGGCAGCCCTCCCTCACGGGTCCATCTCACGGTTCTGCCCCACTGACCATGGCTCCCGAGGGTGCATGTTACTCTGTGTCCAGCAGCAGAAGGAAAAGAGCCCGGAGAACAGACTGCTCACAGCGTTTCTAAGGGCCAGGCTGGGATGGCTGGCATCACGTCCGAGCACCTGCCTTTGACTAGACCCACATCATGGGACCACACGGGCTGTAGCCCCGTGGCAAGGAGGGCGACTGGGAACTGCCCTGCAGGAGAGGAGGAAGGGGTGTGGGGAAGAGCCAGCCGGGCTCTGCCACCCAGCAGATTTGGCTGCTCAGCAAACAATTACCAGGTTCTGGCAAATGCTCTCTGAGTCTGGCAATTAGGAATTGGCAGGGTTGCAGTTCCCTCCTCCACAATTTTGCTGCAGAAATAGCACTGCAAAAAGATCTTCTATGTGGAATCTAAAGGAAAAAAATAAACAAACACAACAGATACAGACTCATAGATACAGAGAACAAACAGGTCTGCCAGAGGCAGAGAAATGAAGGGACTGGGTGAAAGTGGTAAAGAGATTAAGTATAAATTGCCAGTAACAAAAATTGTCACGGGAATGTAAAGCACAGCATACAATGTATAGTTAGTCATATTGTAATAACCATGTATGGTGCCAGGTGAGTACTAGACTTATGGGGGATCATTTAGTAAATTATATTAATGTCTAATGGCTAGGTTGTACACATGAAACTAATATAAATAATATTGAATGTCAACCGTAATGGGGGGGAAAGGACCAATTTTGGGCTTCTGACCTCCAAAACAAACAAACAAAAAACATCAAAAAACTCACCAAGCAAAAAAATCAAGCTATAAATATAATTCCGATCAATGTACAGGAGATTGCAAAGCCAACACGAGCTACGTTTGTGAACAAGGAAGCCCCGGCTCTATTCTCAGCGACTGCTCCGAGTGCCTTGAAGGAGCATTCACTGCGAGACAGACCCGGAGCTATTCAGTGCCTTCTGGCGGCAGGACCAGCCAGCCCTCACGCTGGTGGCTGGCGGCAGTGCCCTGGGGGGTGGGGGCTCACAGGGGCGTGGTGCTCTGCACCTCAGTGCTGTTCCGCAGGAAGTGGCTGCTGCAGGTGCGTTCTTACCTGTTGTTCATAAAGGGTCCTGGGGACCCAAGCCGTCTCTGTAGGCAGCCACACACCCCGAGGCACCCCTCATCTCATCAGTTCAAATGACTTCATTGGTGGTAGTAGTAGTAGTAGCAGTAGAACTTGGACCTCAGGTTTAAGAAGTAAACCTGCTGAGCCCCTTTGCTCATGTCCTGCTGTGCCCCTTGCTCTGTTCCAGGCTCTATTCCCACTCCTGTGCCCCTCCCACAGGCCACCCCTCTGATGTGCGGATGTTCTAATGCACGTTCTTTCATCTGCGTGTGCCCTTGAACACGGGTATAGCTTTCTGTGCCCCTATCGTTAACTTTTATTGATTCTGTCGGCTTAGAGATGGCGTCCTGTTGCTCAATGTGTTTCTTCCCTTACCACTATTCCTACATGATCTTCCCATGTTGTTATGTGCGTTAGGTTGGGTTTCCGAGGAAACAGACTCTGAGAGAGAGATGAGCATGAGGAAGTTTACTGGGAATTTCTGTGCTCAGATGAACCCCTTGGAGAGAGGGACCCAGGGAGGGGAGCCAGGTGGCAGAGGAGGAGCAGACATCCGGGGAGCTCTGGAGCTGGGGCGGCCCTGCCCAGTTACCAGGACTGAAGGCCAGGAGCCCAGCCCCAAGGCATCAATCGGCTGCTGGCTGTGAGCTGCCCCGACGGTGTGACCAAGGTGAGGGGCTTGCTCTGGCTGAGAGCAACTTCCAGAGAGGGGTGCAGGTACGGGCATCAGTGGCCCACAGGTCTGGGGGCTGGAGGAATGAATGCTTCCATCCTGAGAGGGGCTGGGGAGCGTGCTGCTCGATGCAGAAGTTCAGGGAGTTATTTCTCACCCCTGCTTCAGGTTCCGCCACATACTCGTCCATGTCTGCAGATGGCCTCACCCCGGGTACCACAGATGCTGTTGCAACGAACATGGCCATTTACCAGGTGGATCTGAGAGCTTCTCTGGGGACGTCAGAGTGGAATCCCTGGGCCCTGGGCAGTGACACAGGCTGCTCCCAGTGATGGTCCCTGCCTGTGTCCCCACCAGGGCTGCATGGGGTGTCTGGGCCCCAGCAACTTCTGATCCCTTCTCATCTCTTTACTTTTTGCCAATCCAATGGGCCTGTGATGTCTGGTTTGGGTTGAAATTTGTATTTTGCTCATTTGAGATAAAGTTTTTAAAGATTATTTATTTATTTATCTATCTTTAGAGGGGAAGGGAAGGAGAGAGGGAGAGAAATATGAATGCATGGTTGCCTTTCGTGAGTCCCCTGCTGGGAACTGGCCTGCAACCCAAGCATGTGCCCTGACTGGGAATCGAACCAGTCGCGGAACTGGGACCGCAATCCTTTGGTTCACAGGCCTTCACTCAATCCACTGAGCTACACCAGCCAGGGTAAAATTTGTATTTTGATCATTGCTGATGGGTTTGAGAATATCCTTATAAGCCTTTTAATCCCTTGAGTTTTCTCTTCTGTGAGTTGTCTTCATATTCTTTGTCCATTTTTCTGCTGGGTTCTAAAAAAGGTCTTCAGTTCATTTTTTTAAGGCTGGTCAGCAAACCTCTGGTATAGATTTAAATAATGACACCCAAAGAGTTGGAGCAGCCCTCTCTGGAGCGTGGATTCCTGTGCAGAATGTTTCCCACGTTAACTGCCTTTTTTCTCTGTCACTCTCAGTCTCTGTGTGTGGGTGTACCTGCCTCTCTCACACACACAAAGCTGTGTGTCCTCAAGTATTTTTGAAGAAATTATTACTTTGATTACATAACAATGATCTTAATGGAGGATTTTTTTTGGAGTAGCTGATTAAAAATAAAAACTCTTGCTGCTTTCTGTATGTAGACCATTAAACTCTTTACATCTAAATCTACAAAAGCTTACAATATTCTCCACCATATTTGGGTTAGAATTCCCATATATAGTCAACCGAATCTATAAAGGAGCTGAAGGAGGTGGAAGGCTGGTCTTCTCATGTCCCCCGCCTCCTTTTCTCTGTCTCTCTGGTGTGGTCGTCAAAGCGAGAATCCTGGGAGCCCCGAGTTCTGTCATTTGGGGGGGTCTGTTTATGGTGCCTGGTTTTGCTTAAAACAGAAGACCCCATGTGAATGCTTTTCATCCCAGAAACAGTACAGTGCAACCTGCGTCATCGTGCTGGGCGGGCTCTCCCTGGACTCTCCCCCCACACCTCCCTCCCTCCCTCGCGGGGAAGCTCCCTTAGACGAGCCTGCTTCACTTGGCCCAGGGCAGCTCACCCCAGGGGAGGAGGACCTCCCAACCCGTCTGTCCTGGGCTAAGGGGTTCACTGTGCACAGATCAAATGATCCCAAGAAGCCCAGGTTGCCTAAAACACGGGCTGAACACGCAGGGTAAGCGTGTTCCCCGCCCCCACAAACATTCAAGGGATCCACTCTGGCCAGCACACAGCCCTGAAACTGTAACTTTAATTAATCTTCTCAGCTACAAGTGGCTGTTCTTTAACACACCGCATTGACCCCACCTTTTTCCTTGAGTCTGGACACTACATTTCCTCATTTCTTGCTGAAGTGAGTTGAGGAAATCAGGCAGCAAAACTGGCCGGGCACCTGGACACACACAGGGTGAAGGCCCTCATCAGCATTTCCAGGTAGCCAGCAGTCTGTCCTGCTGTCCCTCTGTCCCACACACTCTCTAAGCTGGGGGCACCTTTTAGTGGAATAAACATGCTTCCGCTTGTGTTTGGGTCAAAATCTGCTAGAACCAGGCTGTAATGATAACCTTCTGGCAAGTGTTGAGAGAGAGAGAGCACAGGAAGGAATTTTAAACCAAAGTGCCAAGTGACAGAGTTGACATATTTTAATAAAGTGAAGTTTCTTGACCATTTATTAACAGGAGGAAAACACACAATGCAGCTTTTCGATTTTTTAAACAGGTCTTGTCAGAGAAGGCTGTGGCCGCCCGTCACCAGCACTGCAGATAAATAGCTACATTTTTCAGAAAGCAGCCTGCTCCCTGGGGGTCGCTTCTCACTGCCAGCGCCTCCCCCTTGCGGAGTGGAGTCTGGTGGGTGCGCGGACGAGGTCTGGGATGCAGAATTCCACACAGGAAGGACTGGGGATATGCATCTGTTATGTGCAGGTTGTGAACTGCTTGTTAACCATGTCCTGAGCCATGCAGTGTGGGGTTCACTTGATCTTGGGGTCATGGACCTCTCCTGGGGGTTTGGAACAGTAACATACTCCTGACTGACAAAAAATGGAGCCTATTTGGAAATACTGCCATGTCCACTCTGTCTGGCGGTTCACTCTGGCTGAGACATGGTGTTTCAGGAGGGGGAATTACAAGAAGATTTTGGAGTGGACGTTTTGGGAAGGAGACAAAGAGAGGAGAGGAAGATCCGTCCAGATGTGCAGCCCACATCTGTACACAAGCCTCAGTTCATTTCTGCTGGAGAAATGAAGCCTCGGTTCATTTCTCGGAGGTGTTTCTGGAAGCTCAGATTCTCTAGACTTCCCAATGACTCTGTTCATAAATACCTGCTGTCTTCCATGACTTCCACGAGCTCAAGGTGACTTTCTCATTTCCAGTGAAGAACTTTGACCAGCATCCCTCCCCTTTCTCCATTTTTTGCTCAACTTAATCATCACTTCTTGCAGGAAAGTTTGGCCTCCCCGATTACAGCAATGTGCCCTGTTATAGGTGCACGTGGATCCGGGGTGCCTCCTGGGCAGTGCTCATAATGACTACAATTGTGCACTTATTAATGGGATTACCTAATAATTCCTTCTCTCCTCCACTAGACTGTACATTGAGGGAGGGTGAAGTGGTACTGCTGGTGCCCTGGTGCCTAGCACAGTGTGTGGCTCACAGAAGGTGCTGAGTGAGAACCTCTGGGACACTTTTGGCAAAGAATAGACACACGAATGAATAATGACTTCAAGTTGCTCTGAGTCTCAAGATCATCATGGATTCCAGAGCACAGAGGCCAACAGAGACCTTGACCTTACTGCTCTGGGAGACGACATGTTTGCCCTTGTTTCTAAGTGCAGATCTCCACATAGTTTGCTCTTCTGCTGGTTTTTAGGCTCTGCCTGTTTTTTGTAATCCTCACCTGAGGATATGTTTTCAATGAAGAATGAGGAAGGGTGGTGGGGTGGAGGGAGGGAAAGAGAAACATTGGTTGCCTTCTGTACGTGTCCCATCTGGGAATCAAACCCACAACCCTTTGGTGCACAGAGGATGCTCTAACTAACTGAGCCACCTGGCCAGGACTGGTTTACATCTTTTGAAAATTCATTTTATTTTTGAAATTGTTGTTGTCTAGCCAGGGCTTCTCATTTCCTATTTGGTGTGTGTTTAGGGGCTGGTTGTAGCCCTACATGCCAAAAAGGAAAACAGCACTCCTCCCTGGCTCTGGCTCCCGCACACTCTGCCTTTTCAGAGGCAACATTTCTCTCTCCAGGGCTGGTTACTCCTGAGCAGTGGGGGCCGACACGGGGCCAACACTGGGCTCAGCAGCACAAGCCCAGTGCTCGGAAAACCACCTCTGCGAAGGGGTCAGGGCTCTGACACCCACTGGCTGTGACCCCGACCGGACACCTCGACTCTCGGGAACTCAGTTCCTTCATTTATGAAATGGGAGTGAAGACGCTTTCTTCACGAGTGGCTGGAAGGACGAAGGGTCCAAAGTCAATGCTCAGCAAATCTTTGTCCATCTCCCTGCCCCTTCCCTTTCCCTTTTCTGAAAACGTCTACATTGAGGGGACAGAGAGGGGCCCACCCACAGAGAACGCTGTCGAGGCTAGACCCCAGGACCACTGACAAATGCGGGAGGGAGTGGATGAAGGAAAGGCTGAAAGAATGAAGGGGTGACTTGCGATACCCATTACTAGGAGATGGTGGAAGAATATTGGTTATAGTTGTGGTGACAGTAATTATTTAGTAAATGCCTAAAGGGCTAGACATTGTGGCAGATGTTTTATGGAAATTACCTGATTTAATTATCCAGAGTTTTTAAGAAAGGTGACCATTGCCATCATTTTATAAATAAGGAAATGAAAGCCCAGGGAGATTGTCAGGCAGTGGGGCCACCAGTTAGTGGTTTTATTGAAGCATCGTGAAAATGGAAGGGGCACAGACATGTGTGGTGTACAGGAGTATTTACAGGTGTGCTTGTGTGTGCGAGGTGTTTATCTTAGTCCTAAGGAAAGAGCGGACACTCATGACATGATCGTATAATGATTAAATGACTACATGGTGGTGGTAATTAGAAGGGTGAAGTTAGATAAGTGAAGGGTGGAACAGGAGTAGTGGTCTGACAATGTGGTCTTGAGCAGAGAGCTGCTGGGGCTACTTTCCTGTCACGTGAGGGAGAGAGAACTGAGTGCGGACTCTGAGCAAGTCAGAGGGCTGTGCTCGTGGGTCCTGGCAGTCAAGGCTATGGAGCGTGTGTCCAGCGAGGGTGCTGGTGCAGTTTGTAGGCACGTGTGGAAGTCTCTACAATGTGACTGCAGGGTGTTAGTACCCAGAGCTTTCCCTCTTAAAGGTTTCCAAGTAGCCCCAGAGTTATAGTAACCCTGGGACTCACAGAATATGGACATTTGCTTTTGGTCTGGTCCGAAGCAGGCTATCTAAAGTGGCTATATGGGTTAAAAGCACCAGTTTGAGCCTGAGTGACCCTGAACTTCGGCATCTTTAGCTTAGGATTATTTATGTGGCCTCTCTGAGCTTTATTTTCTCATGTGCAAATGGAGATATACATCTAATAAAACGTTTGTGAGGTTAAAATAAAACACAGCATGAACATAGTTCCAGGCACCTAGTTAGTGCTGAATAGACTACATACATCAGTAATGGTTCACATGACGAAAGGGAAGGCCAGCTGGGAGGAGAGGGAGGAACAGGAAGGATGGAGACACAGAGCTGTGCTCAGTCCCACCTGCTCTCAACTGTGTCCCCAGCGCCTCTGTGTCTCATCTTCTGCATGTTAAATACAAAGAATTACCCACCTCAGGGATTAAGACCACACAGATAGAGATCCAGCCCTTAACGGGTGTGCAGAAAATACATTAGGATTGTCTTCACATTGGTCTCCAGTAACAAGGGTGCAGAGCTCAGCTCTGGGTATATCGGTGCGCCCTGATGGAGACAGAGAGGGGCCGATTTCCCACACCACCCCACAGTCCACATCCCTCTCTCCTCCATGTGTGGATTCAAGACAGAGCCCCGGAGAAGGGTGACTGGCTGCAGCAGCTCTCATCATTTCACCTCATCAGATATGCTGAAGAATAAACACTCTCGGAGATCATCTTTACTGTGAAACTCTAAAATCATGTTTATTCACCAATTCACAGAAAGTGTCGTAATGACCACCAGCATGAATCAGTTTGTAGGCATTTACAAGCCAAGGCTGAAAATAAATATCTGTGTTGAATAGCATTTAACAAATTACTTGGAAACAGCAAGAACCTTAATTGTTAGAAATTTAAAGTTTGTGATTCCAACATGGATAAGATCACAATCATGGGAAGAAGCCCAGCAGAATCCCGTGATGGGTCTGAGTTCTTCCTGGATCTTCACATACACACAGATCCTCAGCGCCCCTCACTCGGTGTCAGCCTGAATCGGACTGGGCCGCTCAGTAGGTGGGGACAGGTGCCGGGAGTGTGAGGCAGGGAGAGGGCATTTTCTCTGCTCTGCTGCGACTGGGCAGCCTCGTTCATGGAGCAACTCGGCAATGTGCTCTCCTGAAATTGGATTCAACATTCCGTAAACGCATACGGTGCTTCTAACAAGATAGTCTAGAGTCAGCACTGCATCACACTCATACACACACAACAGTGTGTTTAGCAAATACACACATTCCTTAGGCTAAAGCAATTCACTCTTTGAGGCAGCTGGAATAGCTCAGCAGTCTGATGTGAGTCAGGGACACACTGGCCCACTCCTGGCAGCGCTGACATGGGAGACACCCCGCCCAGACCGGCAGTCACTGCCCAGACTATAACAGTGATTGAAGGTGATTCTGAAAATGAGGCTGAGGTCAGTCCTCTCTGCAGAGCCAACACCATGGAGGCTTCAAAGAGAGAAAGCTCACCTCTGTACCTCCGACCTTTCTCACCCACACTGTGGTGGGCACCTGAGGATAAGCAGCCATCCAAGACTTGTAACTGGTGGTGGCGTCCCAGACAGGGGAGAAGGAAAGGGCTGAGAGAAGCAACCACTGGACCTTTTCTACTGGCTGAGCCCGGGACTTGACATGTAGTTTCAGAATTGTGCCTGAAGTTGGCAAAATGCAACAGCATTTCACCAGGTGTTTAGGGCATGGCAGAGGTGATGGGAGGGAAGCCCTCAGTCCTGTTCCCTGTGGAAGTGGCCTGTGGGGTGTGATGCTGAAGTGGGCTAAGTGTTGTGAACCCACTATGTGCAACACCCGTCACTGCTTGCTGACAGAGCCAGGCCCAGTACCTGCAGCTGGCTGTACACTGGCTGAATCTGTGAGTCACAGAGGCCAGGTCGTGATGATCAGGGATGGGGGTATGGCTAGGCTTCTCTGTTGCTCAGTCAATTCGGGTATCATGATGCTGCTGAGTGTCTACCAACTGGTGACAAGCTGGACCTTCCATTTCCAAAAGCTTACCTACTATGTGCCAGTCACTGTTCCCAGTACTTTGAGAACTAAAAGTAAACAACAAAAATACAAAAAAGTGTCACATCCAAACTAGTGCTTTTGTGGAATTTAAAATTTGTCGGGACCATTAACAACTTCATTATATATCTTACTTATTTCTCTATTATAGATAGGGGTATGTATATGATGCATATATTTAGCTGTACTTAGCCTACTGGTCTCTGATAATTTATACTTAATACATTAACTAATATTCCAAACAAAGGCACCACCAGGTCATTCTGAATTTTACCTCACTGACATTGTGATGTCCATGCCAATAACATAGCACAGCCAAATCTTAACACTTACAGGTTTCTTTGAAAACAACCAACTTCTACATACACTTTTCCTCTCTAAACTCACCAGCTGGTTTTCTTCAATCTCCTCCCAAGCCTGTTGAGCTCAGGGAACAAAAACTTTGTTTGGAAGTCACCAAGTTCAGGTTGGAAGCCATCAAGTGGTGTGACACATCATGACTACTTCAGTTAAGAACGGAAATCACCTTCCCACAGCTCTGACTTTTGAAGCAATTGGTCTGGCTGCCGCTGTGGTGACACTGCCAGATGCACCCAGAAGTTTGCTGAACTTTGGATACAGCTTTCAAGACAGAGCCATGCTCTGGCTTCCTGGGCGAGGGGTGTTTTGGTTACTGTCAGTCTGATTCCACCTCACCTGTTCCCTTTCCAACACGGAGTCATCCCCAACTCTCTTTTCTTGCTTTTTGAGTGATCAGCCCTGAATGTCAAGTCTAACTTCCTGACCTCCAAAAAACTTCTGCCTTTTCTCTACCACTTGAAGTTTACTAGGGATGCTGAGCATGACCTCTTCTGAATCCTGCACAACAGCTGCTCCTTTGCAGTCATGTTAGGAAACTGGGGTGATGGGAGGGGTGGGAAGGGGTCCACATGACCAGGATTGGTGCACTTTTGTGTCCAGGGGTGGATGTGCAGAGTATATTCACGTCTGCGACCCACAGGCACAGGTGGAGCCCCCCACCTCCCAAACACAGATGCCTCCTCAGCCCTTCCCTCCCTCCCCACACAGGGACTGGAGTCTGTAGCTGAGCCTTGTGGTTGGTTCTCTGCTTTTGCAAATAGATACAACCTATGAGCTTGTGACTCTGATGGCTCTTTCTGTTGGGGAAAAGAACTCTCGGTGCTCTCTGTGTGTGCGTGTGCATCCCACTTCTGTTCTGAAATGCTCAGAAAAAGAGGGTCTGTGCAGCAGAGATGCATTTTCATTTCAAGATAAAAGCAAATAGACATTAAAGCCGACACGTTTCTCTTGCCTGTGATTAATACACGCTGTCTGCATTTTGGCTCTTTGCACGTCTGTTGTCCTCTTTTCATTAGTCTATTGGGAATTGAGTTTCACCTTGATGAATCTCCTCTGCAGTGAATCTGATAAAAGGGACTGGAGAGCAGCACAGGCCTAGGGTCATCAACAGACGGAGGCTCTCTTTCAGCCAGGACGCTGCCCATGGCCTGTAGAGCAGAGCGAGGGGACCATCAAGGGCCACCCAGGCTTGTCCTTGCTTAGGGGCTCCTTTGGCCATAGCTGGCAGGGGGCTACTCCCCCAACACCCCAACTCCTGTCCTTTTCCCCTTTGTTAAGTAGGAATGGTGTCCTCAATCCACTGCATTTTCACTCCTCCTTCATCCGAAGCATCTCAGTTTTTCAAACCTTGTCCATTCATCGAAGTCAAGTGATCTCTGACATGTCATGTACTTCAGTGTTTACAGAGCACACGCTATGGGCTAGGTGCCATGCTAGACACCTCAGGCACTGTGATAGAAAAGTTAGTCTTCTTGCCTGGAGGAAGGGACCTATGCAGCCAAGGGGGCAAGAGGGAGGGGCCATTCTCACCTCACACAACCACAAGTTCCAGGGCCCTCATCAGATACCCCTCCTGGGGCCTGGGAAGGGCAGATGGCTGTGGTTCTATTTCACTCAACTGAAAATTTTCATGGGGAAGGTCCCTGACTCTGAAGATGTTACTTCGGTGGTCCAGAGGTCCCAGCTCCTCTCTGCTCCTCAGAATGGGAGGAACTAGCTGGTGCAGTCTGTCAGGGAGGCGTCACATACCTCTCACCCGGGCCCAGTCTTCCCCGTGAGCGTGCTCTCAGTACTCACTCTGCCTGGTGTCCTGGCTGGATCTGAGCCCCTCACCCTCAGTCCATGCATCTCCCTGTCTTACCTGCCAGTGAGACAGAGCCTGTCCTGCTTGCAGAACAACCAGAGGGCTCTCCATCAACTGCCTGACATCCCTTTCCTTGTCCTTTTCTCCCACAACAGGCTTCTTGCAATAAATGACTAACCTCAGGGAAACACATAAAATTGCCTTAAAGTTCGGGGAAAAATATGTTTCTTCAGAGAATTCACACACAGTGGCCAGGCTGTGAAGAGAAAACTCTCCGATGTAAGTGGCACGAAGAAGTACTTTACCCTTCCTTCTGGGCCTGGTGGTCCCAAGCTCTCTCACCAGCAAGTAACTGGCAGCCCTGTGTGTTCTCCTCAGCATCGTCTTACCTGTTAGAGATGAGTTCCTCCCCACAGCATCTCTGTGGTCTGAGGAGATCAGTGGGCCATTTAGTCAGATGTTTTCCAGGCTGGGCTGGAAAAATGGAGGTGTCCTTGGAGCACTTGAGGGGACTCAGCAAAGAGACTGGAGAGGACCAGGAACGTGTCTCTGATCTGGAGGGAATGGGGATTCTTAGGAGTAAACACAATAGTGGCTAGCTCTCCAAGGCCACGTGTCTAGGCTCTTTCCCAGCCTGTTTTTTCTTTTCTTTTCTTTTTTTTTTTTTTTAGTTTTCCCACTCCATGGCCCAGTGCCTCAGTCCTCTGCCTCCCAGTCTCAGAAATCCTTATGGACAGCAGACTCTATTCCACAGTTAGTTGGGAATGACTCATAGAGTACCAGCTAGTCCTCCCAGAGCTTTGTGGATCTCCGTAGTTTAAGCTATAAATAAAAAGACTAAATCAATAATTGACGGACCTCAGGCATCTGGTCGATGGGGACAAGGAGCATTGATGGCGCCCGGTTTTAGAAATTCAAGGGCCAAGACAGATGGTGTGTAGGGAAGGCTGCAGGTTTGCGTTTGGTTTTTGTTTTCCACTTTCAGTGACATCCAGAAAGAGTTACTGCCCTTGCGAGAAAAGCCATTCGTCTCCTCTCTGATTCAGTGCCGGGGCTATGCCGCTGTGCGCCCAGTCCTGTCACACAGGGAGCGGTGCTGCAGGCACCTGCAGTGTCCTTAAACGACCATGCTGCTGTATTCCAGGCCCGGGTGGCTCCACCGGCACAGAGGCCACGTGGGGACTGGGGAGGCTCCTGCTGATGCGGGGTCACTGCTGCAGCTTGTTTTCCCCTGAAGTACAGCCCTTGAAGAGGGACCCAAATGGGGGCCTCCCTAGGGGATGGGTGGCCTCGTTACAGCCTCTGCAGGATGTAAAGGGCCAGGCCAGCAGGAAGCGGCTGCTGCCTGAGGGGAGGAGTGGAACTGGGACTAGGACCAGGATGCTCTGGAACCCTGCTTTGGGGACTGTGCATTAGAGCCTGGTGGCCCCCTTTCCTCACCAGTGGTTGGCCACTTTCTTTTGCTGTCATCTCCTCCCAGAGCCAGCCTAAGTCACTCTCCTCCTCCTCCGAATCTGTAGTTCTCACACCTCAGGGGGCACCAGCACCGAAGAGCTCAGGAGAACACGGGTGGCTGGGTCCCACTCCCAGAGATTCTGATTCAGGAGGTGCTGATTCTCTTCACACTCTCCGAAATGGGAAATGTCGGAGAGCTTTCTGGGCTGCTGGTGGGGGCGACTTCTGCTGTTCTTCTCGTCCCCCTGGGAGAGCCAGGTCTGCCTTCAAGTCTGCAGCCCCTGTAAAGCCAACGTTCCTTTCTAGCTGAGGAAAGGGGCCAAAAGGAGCACTGGAGCAAGGTCTACAAAGTAGGTTAATAATCAATTTATGAAGTAAAGTAAATAAAGACAGGGAAATGAAGGTGCTGGGGCAGACTTTGAAACTTTCATTGCTCATTTCCATATAGCTCTTTGCTCACTGCATACGGCTGGACAAGGGAAAGAGGCCACATGCGAATTAAGTTGTGCCAAGGGCTTCTGTGCATCAGCCTTGAGGAGTCCGATGCAGAGAGCGAACCGTGTGCGTCAGCAGCCCAACAAAGAACACGGCAGGAGGGTCTGAGGGTCTCCCAAAGGCCTGTGAATGATCGTAGCTGAAAAGCATCTACTTTGCACTGGTAAATTCTTTTGAAGAATTAGACCCACCCCCTCACTTTCTTAAATAACTGATTTGGTTCATTTAAATGAGGGGTGGTTAAGAGAAAGCCCCCCCTTTCTTCCTCTTGCTAATGTTGAATTATAGAGCCAAGAAGAGTGCTAATGCTGAAGTGTGCTGGGTCGGGCTTTCTACTGATTATGCCACTATCGATTCAAACAGTCACAAGTCTTTAGAGTCATTTTTAGAGTGAGCTGGGCTGAAATAGAAATCAGTCTGAAATAATGAATGCTCCGTCTTAGAAATCATGACGGGCCGAGTCTTGCAGAGAAGGCCTTGTGCCTGGGAGTCCAGCTCAGCGGGGTTAGTGCTTGGCAATCAGTCAGAGCCTGGACACAGGGCCTTCAGCTCTGGAGGGGCATCTGCCCACCTTGGGGTCCAGTCAACGAGTAACAAGTATCTCTCTCACTTTCATTTCCTTCCAAACACAGACTCATAAAACAGCTTCATTGAAGACTGTGGTGTTGTTTGTTGGTCATTTTGGAGGCAAAGCCACTGGGTGATTTAAGGGAGGGTCTAAGACAGTGATCTGCTAATGGAGGGCTGCTTTCCACACATGTCGGGGAGGAGCATGCAAACCGTGACCCGAGGGCCGAATCGGGCTGGCTGATGTTTCTAGCGCTTGTGGGCTCAGGGGTGGGGGGTTCCATTTTTAAATGGTTGAAAATAAAAATCAAGACAGTAATAACATTTTGTGACACGGGAAAATGATATGAATTCAGCTTGCCTGATTTTTTTTAGTGTCCATAAGTCATTTTGGAATGTAGCCGTATTCACCTATTTAGTAATTGCCTATGTCTGGTTTCATGCTACAGGGCCAGAGTGGAAGGATTGTTGACCATATGGCCTGCGGAGCCCAATCTATTTGCTATCTGGCTCTTTACAGACCAAGTTTGCCGAGCCCTGCGACACGTACAGGGACAGAGAGTCCAGCTGCCCACCAGGAGCCCTCTCCCTGGAGGGTCTGTGTCTACAAGGTACAGCCCTTGCCACAGGCACAGATCTGTGGTCTATGCCCTCCTGGAGAGGACTGAGTGCACTCAGGAAAGTGAAAGTGAACAGCGGTCTCACTGAAATGACACTTTGTTATCTAGATGAACTTGGGATTTGGTCAGATTTATAGCATTTGATTAAACCTACTAGAACTTACTTTCAGCATTCTTTAAGAACAGTGGCTGCCTTGTGGATTGCCTTATGCCACTAGGGCAACTCATTCAATGCTGGTCTTTTCTGTCTCAGCTTCTTCCTCCTCCTCCTCCTCCTCCTTCCTGAGCCACTGGAGAGGTACCAGCCTATCTATCTTCAAGCTCCAGAGAGCAGAGCATGACCCTTTACTGCAGGACTTCTACAGAAGGGCTCAGACAACCCCTTGTTTCTCCACGTGTAAGTCCAGCCCACGACTCTGCTGCCCTAGCCAAGCGCTGCTTTCACTTATTCCCGGCCCCTCAAAACACAGGAAGATCTCACATGCCCGACAGCTGCCTCAGTCCTGAGCAGTGAGTGGCCGTCACAGATGCACAGAGGGTGTGGAACCTTCCTCACACCAGCCAAACCCAAAGGCTGAGCAGAGAGGAGTGTGCTCATGAGAGCAGGACTTAGATATTTTAAATCAAATTGAAAAAGAACTGGTGTTCAACATATACAGTGTTTGTTTTTACTGCCATAATTTTGGGAGAATTCTGTTCGCTCCTCAATGCCCCAGTGAACGGTCTCTTTTTATTAAACTGAGGGGAAGGAGAGGACTGCACCATCCTACAGACTTCCTCCTTGTGGATGTGCAGACACAGCAGGGTAGCAAAGGGCTGTTCGGTTGGGAGAATCCAGAGAAGTGTCTATTTCCACTCAATGAATATAAAACGCTAAGCTTCTGCCAGCGTTTCCCCTAAGAAGGAAAACTAGGAGCCCTGGCTGAGTCTGTGACTGTGTGGCTCTTCTTCCTGTGACTTCTCTCCCTCCCTCTGCGCCCATCTCTTGTACAATTTCCATGCCCCTTTGTGTCTCTTCTGCAACTATCAGGTCCTCGGAGCGGGGAGCTTATTTTATTCAGCTTCATCCCTTCCCCTCTGCTGCTGGGTGAGTGCTCAATAATGCTTGTCAGCTGTGTAACATGAACATAAGTAGAATCAGAGTGGTGGGCACTGGCCCAGAAGTGGAAAGTGTGTGTGTGGGGTCCAGTCTTGTCTGTGTCTCTGAATGACTCTGAGCAAGCTCCTGGAATCTTTGAACCTCAGTTTACTCCTAAGGAAAGTAAGTGTGCCTGACAGCAGATGTCCCAGCTACCTCCTAGAGTTACTGTGAGGCGCACAGGAAGGAACAGATGCAGAAAAACACTTTAGGTGATGAAAAAGCTGCATAAGGTAGTTTTCTGGAATCAGAAGGATGCCAAGGCTTATCCTGGGTCCTCACTGGGTGAAGGTCAGACTAGAGGACGTTGACAGTGGTCCCCTGCAGAAGCTCTGTTTTGACGACACAGGAAATAGCGTGAATAGACTCCGAACTTACTTTTGAATCTGAACGCCACTGTAACTAGGGACCAGGTCAGTGCCACTGCCAAGTCACTATGAGATGAGCTGGAGGAGACTGGGGGGACAGGGCCGGATCACATGTGCTGAGGACAAAGCCTGAGACACTCGAGTCTTGGGGAGGTCCCGTAGTGGCCCCAATTCTTGCCTGCTATTTTCTTGGCCACAAAAGATCACAGACCAGTTACTATAGCAACCATTCTCCCCATGAGGTGTCCATGTTAGGAAGGAAATGGAAAAGATTTCCTTATTAAAAAAATAAGAAATAAATAAATAAATAAATTAGGTTTTCAGATATATTTGCCCTCCACCCAAAGCACTGCTCCTTTTACGAGAAGAAAGAAGCAGCTGTTATAACAAATGTTTCTAATTCTTAGCAGTTAAGTTTTCAAGCTTTCATTTTAGACTTAATGCAGTTCACACTTGTTCTCATACATCCAAGAGGAATGCATTTTAAGAGGTAAACCAGGGTGAAATAGGGGACGAGAATCGTAAGACTAGGTGGCTTGAGCCTTGCCCACCCGGGCTGCCCTCTGGCCCGCGAGAGCCCAGCCACCCTGTCTCCCAGACCTGCGTCCACCATGAAGCCCGGTGGTGTCACCTCATCAGCCCTTCCTTCTGATCCCCGGCTGCAGACTTCTCACAGCCGTCTCTGGGGCAGTGCCTGTGTGGGATGCTTCCTGGATCCTGTGGTTTCACTGGGTGTGAGTCGGCAGCAGGAAAGCCACATGGGTCTGTGCAGCTGTCCAGGCAGGCACACTCAGAGCGCTCTGGCTGGGGACTCGGCCCTGCTGTGGCCAAGGTTTTGTACCTTTCATAATAAGCTTTATATGGCCTCAGAAAGGTCAAAGGGAAAGGACCTCCAAACTGGGGAGAGAGTGTGCACATGTTGAGTGTGTGAACCTCTCCCTATGAGCTTAATTCAGCCTCAACAAGAACTTTTCCTTTAAAGGTAAGGACCATGATCTCAGGTGTGTGAAGTCCACCCACCCTGCCTGGATGAAGCCACCGGAGAACCCGCTGGTCTGTGTGGAGAGGCTGCTGAGTCAGGTGCACACACCGCAGGTTGGGACCCAAGGGCCCTGGGAACACAGAGCCCAGGGAGGTGACTGATGCAAAGGCTGACCTTCTGCCCTGCAGAGAAGAGCAGGGGCAGAACTCTGCAGACTGGCTGACAGGACGCCGGGGGGCCCAGGGCAGGAGCAGTGAGGACTGCAGGGCAAAGCCCACCTTGAAGTCCCCACTGCGGATGTGCTGGGCTTCTTGGAACCACCCCAGGGCCGGAGCATGTGGAGCGCCCAAGGGAGGAGGGGTGGGTTCCAGGAGGCTGGGGAAGGGCTGCTCAGGGTGTCATCGAAATCACAGGCGACAGCGATAGACTCACATACATCAGGCGTGGCTTACAAAAGGGACAGGTGGGTGGGCGCAGCCAGCGGGCACTAGTAGGGGAAGGTGGAGTCGTCCCACTCCAGCTGGGCTTGCCTGGCACCACTCTCCCCATGCCTGCCCCTGCCCACGCCTTCCTCCACCTCCTCCTCCTCGCTGTCGTCTGAGTTGCTGCTGCTGCTGCTGGAGCTTATGTCTTCTTCTACTTCCTCCTCCTCCTCTTCCTCAGTTTCATCTTCCCCACGCCCTGATGCTTCATGTTTCTGGATGTTAGAGAAGAAAAATGCTCGTCAGGGGCCGAGGAGAGGCCACTCTGGAGCTTCTATTTCTCTCTCCACTGTGCAAACCTTTAGGGCCCTTTGGGCTTCTTCCCCTTAATGCTAAACCCCTGGGCTTGGAAGGGAGGTCCTTTGGTGAAAGGTAAATCAGACATTCAAGGACAAAGACATGAAAGAGCAGCAAATTCCAACGAATCCAAGACGTGTGCTTTAGACACTGGGCATTTTCCACACATCACTTAGTGAGCCTTTCAGGCCCAGGCTTGTTTTCTGGCACTACTGGAGCTTATTGAAATGAGCTTGCAGAATGGCCAGTGTTTGCTTCTCAGTGAGAGAATGAATGACATTTAAGCTTGCTCTCCTTTTCCTGGTAGGAATACAGTGTCTCTGGGAACAGGTCTTTTAAGGCAAGACTCGGGTGTGCTGCCCCTCAGAAACATTCCTCTGGGCAGGACAAAGTTCATGGTCCTCATCTTCCATGTCTACTCCTCACCCTCTGACTCTACCCCACTTTTTTTCTAGTCCCATCTCTGCTTCCTCTAGACTTTTGGGGGGGTCCCAGCCAAATCTTCTTTCTGGATTTATGTTTTGATGAAGACACGTGCCCTTCCATGGCTGTGTCCCGTCTCTGGAGGGTCCTCACTTCTACCTTTGCCTCCTCCAAATCCTATCCATTCTTCAAGGCTCCCTAAGCTAACTTCCTCCAAGAAGTCTTCCCCGAACACTCCGGCCCCAGTGGCTCTGCCTGCTCATGCTCCATGGTAGCACACTCTCGCCCACAACTGGACTGCTCCAGGGTTGGTGGCTGTTTCCCACACCCAAGGCTCAGCTCTTCAAGGTCCATTGACGCTGGAGTCTCCACAGTGGTAGCTCAGCACCACCCACTGTGTGTGCTGAGCCACGTTGACACACTGGCTCTGACACCGGGGAGTGAGAACAGAAGAGTGGGGAACAAGGGGTGAGGCTGGGGTAATAGTCTCTTCATATCTCAGTGAATCCTCCTGATCTTCCCCTGCTTTGTTACTCTTGGTTCTACCTCCCCTTAGTAGCCATGGGCACACTGAAGGGTGTGATGCCATGGCTTCCCGTGACAGTCATATGCCCAGAGGGGCTTTGGACATTCGTGGGCGGATCCTGGGAGCTGCTGGCTACCTGGAAATAGCTGAACTTTAGGATCAAGCAGGTGGAGTTTGACAACGGCCACCACCATTGCAGCTATGTGAGTGTGAGCACCTCACTTCCCTCTCTGATTGGCCCCCACCCGGCTAAACGAGGAGGACGGCTCCTACTCCACGGGCCGCTGGAAGGCACGAGATGCGTGCCCAGCGCACGCCGTGCGGTGTCAGGCGTAACGGGGGGCTCGGTAAATGGCAGTTATTAATGTATTTCTGTTTTAACCTATTCTGAGCCTTTAAATGAGCTCTGCAGGCAGTATGGAGAAAAGCCATCTAATTTACATTGTTAATTAATCAAAAATTCAATACTGAGTCCCCAAGTGTTAGCTCCGAGCTAAATATAATGGAGGTGACAACAGATAGACCCCACACGGCTGCCTGCCGTAAGAAATGTCTGGTTCTGTTTGCAGGGTGAGAGCAGTTCACACGCTTTTAATCAGAGAATGCAGCTGGTGGGAAAGGGCGGTCCGTTTGCCTAGAGAAGCCTGGAGGAGCTCAGAGGAGGGAGGGACCAGTGGGGCGGGGCCAGATGGGGCAGGGCTTCCGGCACAAGGAAGACAGAGCAGCTGGAGGGGAGGCATCCCATGGGAAGCTCCCGTCCCTCGGGGTGGGGGTGGGGGTCACCTCCATGGGGTTGACTGTGATAGTGAGCGCAGAGTCGTCCCAATCCATCTCGGCCTCCTTGGCAGCCTCGGTCTCCTGGGTGAAGTGCTGGTGGGCCATCCGGACCCGGTACATGCCCATGGCCACCACGAACACTAGCATGCACACGGAGATGATGATGACCACTGTGGCAATGCTCGGGACCACTGGAATGAGAGAGGAACTGCATGACATGGTGAACTAATTCACTCCAGGTCACCGGGGGGTGTGAATGAAACCTCCATGCCTAGGTTAAAATCTGCCCCAGTATTTTCCCACTGTAGGACTCTGGGTCAGCACCTTACTCTCTCTGGGCTTCGCATTCCATCCTCTATATGATGGATTAATAATTCTTATCCCATGGGTAGCTGTGAGGAGCAAATGAAATCATCTGTATGAGCTTCCACATGGGTATGCAGGCGGCAGTTAGTAAGGGCAAGTTCTTTTCCATACCTTGCTTTTCCCCTCACACTGTAGGGCGGCCCCCACTGAGAGGCAGGCGCTGTGGAGTTCAGCAGGAAGAGACACAGTGGCCGGCGGGCAGCAACAGCATATGGCAAGTGCTGGGACGGAAGTATGGGCAGGGGCTTTGCAATGTGGCGCACACGCGTGTGTTTGTACAGTGTTCAGGGAAAGCTTCCTGATGGATGTGGCTCTACGGAGGGCCTCACGGGACTTGCAGAATTTTACCCCAGCCCTTTGTAGTGACCTCTGTCATTATATATTGTCTGAAACTCCTTGTTTACCTGGCGGGTTCCCTACTGAGGCCGTGTGCGTGCCTCTGAGCAGGGTCCACAGCTTCTCCACTGTCAGGCCCCACCTTCAGGTCTGGGCACCTATGGCTGCTACGCCCTAAACATCTGTTAGTGGTGCTCTTGAGTTGATAATCCCCCAGTGTCCTGAGGTCCCTCCTGCCAGGCTACCTACCTGAACTGCGCTGGACGCTAGTCCGAGACTCCGGGTGCTGGACGGACTGGAGGAAGGGAGGCTGCACGATGAGGTGGTTGACGTGCTCCTTGTCTGAGACTCTGACCTCATGGAGGACGCTGACCTGGGAAGAGCAGGATGAGGTGCTGCTGACCAGGAGGGCCAGGTGGGTGCCCATGGCAGCAGTACCCCTGCATGAAGAGAAGAATGGGTGAGCCTGGGCTCCCCTTACAACCACACGACTCACCTCCAAGTTGAACTCATTGCTGGTGTAGCGCCCATTGAGTTCCGAGCACTTGATCCTGAACCGCCGGGACTGGAAGGAAGCTGGACGCCAGTTGCGGTAGCGGATGTGACGCAGCACCTGCTCGTAGCGGCTCATGGAGCCCACACCTGTGCCAAGAGACCACACCTGTTATAAGAGGAGGTGGGAGAGACAGGCTGCAGGTGCTGGGGTTTGCGGGTCTCCTGAATTTGGCCAGGCTGAGAGCTTAAGATGTTTAGGGGCAGACAACAAACTGAAGCAAAAGCTCTAAGTAGCTAATTAAACCAATCCACAGTATTCCCCCACAGAGCGGGCTCTGATCAGAACGTTTAGCCTCAATCTGCCAAGTGCAGCTGTGATATTTGCTGAGATCAAGTATGAGACAAGGCAGCCATCTTGCTCCTCCCGGGGATTTTCCGAGGAGTAGGGATGTGGTCCAGGTTCTCAGGATGCTGGAGTAGCTCACCAAAGGAGGGGCCAGAAGTCCGCGCCCCGAGGTCAAGGGTACCTGCCTGACACTGCCCTCATAGGTGATGGAGTGCCATCACACTCCTGACTCCCCGGACGAGGCCCCTCTAAGGGGAGACCCCAGGAGACGGGCTGAGCGCAACCTTACCGTAGATGGAATAGCCTGCTGTGGAGTTGGTGGCGTCGAGGTGTCGCTGGTGGAGCTCGCTGTGGTTAAGCTCCAAGCACTCCTGTCTTGGGTCCAAGTCCCCTCCCAGCACTAAAATGTCACAGAAATCTAAGTTGTGAAGCATTTCTTCTAAGACTGCTGATTTGGGGGCTGTGGGGAGAGCGACACATGAGAAAGACAGGCGTGAGGACAGCCCAGACGATGAAGGAAGATGGCATGTCTTCCTGCTCCTCTGTGACTGCCCCCCAGTGAAGGGTGGCTCCAGAGAAGAGGCTGTGTAACCCCCAGTACCACCTCCAATGCTTGGATGGATGTCCAGGCCGCCCCTGAGGTTGGGCAGCAGGGATTTGTGTGAAGAAATGAATACAGAAGTGCAAAGAGGTGAATTTGAGCGCCAGTGCTGCCAATGAGCGTCTGTGCAGTGTTGGAGAACCTACCTACCCCTCAATTTCCTTATCTCTAAAGAGGGCAAGGGTCTTGAGACAACTGAAATGGTGTCTGGCCCACAGTAGGTGCTCAAGAAGCAGTAGCTCTCATCTGAGGCCAGAGGTAAGTGCCCCTCCACCCTGCTCTTGTGGTTTTCTCCATGCAGTCAGAGGGAGCATCTGCTGCCCTCAGCAGACTCCGCGGCCTCCAGGGACAGAAGCACTTTTTATGGTCCAGTCCTCAGTTTACAACCCAGGCTCTTGCACGGAGCAGTATTACTACACATGATTCGAATGGAGCTGCACTGTTCATAGAGTTCAATACTTAAGTACATTTGCCCCTGACTGATTTTTGGGACCCTGAATTTCCAAAAAAAAAAAAATCTGAGCATTTGAATGCTAGGCAGGTCGGTCGGCAGTACTAACTTCCTGTAAAATCTCACCTTAAAATAAAATTGATTGGTATTTATGGATTGACTGCTGTATACCAGGCACTGTGCAAACAAAATCTTCACCGACAGGCATTAGAGGGGGCGGTCCAAGGGTGGGTCGGCCAGGATTACACAGAGTAGGGGAAGAGTGGGAGAGAAATCCTTACTTTCTGATTCCACAGTTTGTAAAATCTTCCCCTCTAGGCCAGTAGTCTCCAAATGTTTTTGATCTTGCAGCCTGTTACTGCGAAATGTGTGAACCAAGATCGCTGAAATAAGTATATTTATTTATTTATAATTATAAGATTAATATATTTTGTGCATTATAAAACATTTATAAAAATAGAACTTAAAAGTGTTTGCTAAAGATGAGGGAATTTTTTATTTGAATTTTTTAGTGATACCAAAAATCCATTTGTGTTCTCACTAGACACATATTATAAATTCTTTCACATGCCTAATTGTTACATGCTTGCCGATCTCAAAGGCTTCGTGTGCTATTAGGAAAAAAACTCTAAAAGCACATTACTGTATACTTAAGACAAGGTCTAATATAGCAATGTGTATGTGTCTCTGTTTCAAATGGTCTTCACGTCTTCTGGGCTTTTTTGCCAGTTCCTTATCAGGCTGGGTCAGAGCACCTGTCTCCCCACGTGGCTGGCTGATGGCTCACGCTGCATAGGGGACCGTTTTCTCATTGTCCCCTTGTGCTTGCATCGTGGGTAGTATCTCCCATCTGCCCTTTCCTTGATTCCCACTGTGCCAAAGGGACTGGGCTGGGCTCAGGGACTGAGAGGTGAGTCAGCCATGGACGAGCCCTTCTGGAGCTTCTGGTCATGCCTAGTGACAGGTAACAAAAGTTGTGTCCACGGCTGAGGGTGCACGGAACAGAGACGTAACCCAGTCCAGGGGTCAGGGTGGTGGCAGAGGAAGGTCGGGGGAGGTGCCGGCAATAGCAAGAATGGGAAAGGAGAGGAACCTTCCAGGCAGAGGGAAGGGTGAGAGAGGACGTGTGAACTGACACAGAAGTGTGTGTGAGACACAATGCGTATGCACGGAGGGCCCCCCTGCCCTTTGCACTGCAGCAGCACAGAGCGTGGTCGGGGTGGGTCCTGCGTGTTTAAGGCTCCCGTGGGCATGCCTGTTCTGACAGTAGGGGTAAAATTTCGAAAGCACTAACAGTAGGTCTCCAGCACTTGGCCCCGTGCTCTGCGTGCCGCTCTCATAAACAGAAGGGAAGATGGGGACCTTATGACTGCTCTTCCCTGTGTTGCCTGTGTGTCCTTGCCAGGCCCAGTAAATCCAGCATTCAGCCATGGCCTGCAACCACTGAGGTCAGAGGCCCTTCTGTGTCTGATTTTAGCCATGAGTGAGGGGAGGAGGGAAGACCACATGACCTACTGCACCTGGGAGTATAACTAGGAGACTAGCCTGCCTGCCAGGTGGCAAAGCACCATTTATTTTGGAAGCTAACAAGGGCTGCTTGTGAGCCGCACCCCCGTTGGCTGGGGCCAGGGTGGGTTAAGGCAGTGGGTGATCAGGATTAGTCCAGAAGCCGCCCCTCAGGGACTCAGGCTCATGGGCACCAGCACACCATTAGCAGCTGCTGCTGGACACAGGGGTAGCTGAAAGTAGTCTTGGAGGAGGCAGCAAAGGACAGTTCTCAAACCCCAGCAGAGCTGGGCCTCAGGTTTTCCTCCCTGGAATCCCACTCACCCTTCCTTTTCCTGCCTCCTTCCACCTCCTTCAAGTCTGCAACCTGTGCTGCAGCTTTCAGCACAACTAAGTGCTTCTCGCGTGCACTTCTCCCAACGAAAGGACAACTGGAAAGTTCCCTGAGAGCTTAGAGTAATAAATGACGAACAAGTCTTTTCTGTGTACATGTTAGGATGTAGTTATGTTCTTCCTTTGCACTTTTTAACTTTTCTTCTGATTGTTGAAACAACAGCACCCAGAACAGAACATTCTGCAGCAGCTGCAGAGGGACAGTGTGAGCACCCTGACGGTGGTGCTCAGGCTCCTTGGGCCCTGTCCGTACTTTCTCCTTTACATGGTTGGGATCTGTGTAGGTGTAGGTACTGTAACTTGCACCTTGTTTGTCGTCACTTACAATTTAGCATAAATGCCTTTCCTCCGAGAACACAGCACTCACACAGTGGTGCCTCGGTGCTCGAAAAGCTTCGGAACTTGTCAAACTGGGTACTCGCCACATTTTGACAAGAAACGATGTTTCAGCCCTGGGCGTGCGCCGATCACTCTTCACACTTGCTGGAACTTGCAGGCGTCATGACGCCGTACCGCAAGAGAAAATGCTTCATCAACCGTCGCTTGCTTACCACTCACTGGAACAAATTAACGACAAGTACTGAGGTACCACTGTATAGGGTGCCCTGATTTGCTGAGCCATTCGTTCCCCTCTCGTTATTTATTTGCGTTGTTTCCAGGTTGGTTTGATTGTTTTGCTATTGTAAAGACTTTGCTATAGGAAACAACAGTATTGTCTTTAAGGGTGATTTACCTTGGTTGTGAGAACTCAAAGCCTGCTGCCCACACCTAGGATGCACCTGTACCTGTGGTCTTCAACTCACCTGGGGCCTCGGCTTTGGCGAAGGTGCTCACGATCTTGATGTCGGGGAACAAGATCACCCCCCTGGCACTTTCGAATTGGGCGGCGGGCCTCCAGAAGCGGTCCGTGCCGCGGAGGGTGATCTGCGGCTCCATGGCCCGCAGGACCATCACGTAGGCGTCCACGTCGGGAATGCTGATGCACACGTCTTCTCCAAAGCACCTGCAGAGCACACGAGGAGACCGTCTGTCACGCAGCCACGGTCGAGGATGCACACAGCCACCTCTAGTCCTTGACAAGGCATCCGATTGCCTAAGAGTCTCCGGGACGTCAACACACATTTCAGTTCAAAAACACACTACAGTCAGAACGACTAGCAATCTAGGGACTTAAACAGATTGGCTCCTGGGAGAAATGGGAATTTTCTACACTGGCAACAAGTAACCATTAAACCTTTAATTATCGTTTAACAAAGTAATCAGTGGCCGTGTTAATTAGATAGCAACTGCTTGTTTCATGCATTAGGATTTGGGAAGCAAACTGTCATCGAACTGGTTGGTTACAGCCATCTTACTAAGTGTGGCCATGGGGTGAACCTCCCCGGCTGCCACCTGTGAGTCATCTCTGCCTGAGGCCATCACACGAGAGCACCTGTTCCAGGTGTGGCAGTGGAGCACCACTGTAATCACACTTGTTTTTCCTGGGTCCATTTCATGGACATATTGCCTCTCAATACCCTGGGAGCAGCGAGGAGTGATGACACGTGCAAAGCCCAGGAAATCAGACAGACAAGGGTCCACGGCCTCGCTCTGCCGCTCCTGGGCTGGGCGACTCTGGGCAGGGTGTTTGACCCCTGTGAACCTCAGTTCCTTCATCTATAGCATGGGAATGACAGTAACAAACTACCCTAGAGAAGTAAGGATTAAATATGATGACTTAGAGAAAAGAAGCCGACCCGGAGCCTACATCAGCATTGGAGCTCAGTAAATGTTCACGGACTTGATGCTCTCATGAGACCACATCAGGCACGTCATTGGCACTCTGCTGGTCATCTAGGCCAAGACCGGGGCTATAGTGAGGACCCCAGGGCACAGATGGATGCTCTGGGGATACTGCGTGGGCTCCGGCTGGTGGCAGCCATCAGCCTGCATCCCTTGGGAAAGTGGCTGAGGAAAGGGGAGGCTGGGTGGACCCCAGGTTGAGCTACTCCATCTTCTTCTCTGGGTGAGTGAGGTGAGCGAATGGTGGTGGGTTTGTTTCCAGTTTCCTTTGGCCTTCGCTGCATCAAGTCCCAGTTTCCAGAAGACACCCCTCCCCTTGCCAGTGTATGGAGCCTGGTCCCAGAGCTGGAGACTGGCCAGTGTGGTACTTCTTCTTCACTGCAATGTGAAGCTGACCTGGTGCCTGCTCCCTACCCCAGGCCTCCAAGGAGGGCCTTCGGAGTGGACGGGAGGAGCAGTCCCACCCTGGGGAGAACTACTGGATGTGACTGCTGTTTGCCGGCTTTGTCCCGGCACCCGTCCCAGACCCCAGCCACCACGGGCAGCCAGCAAATCCCTATTTCCCGTGCTTGTTCCTGTTTTCCTGGGCCCTTCTCTTGGCTCCAGTGCCAGGTGATAGCTTTCCACCTCCCAGGATTTTTTCTGGGGTCCCCTTCTGAGTTGTCTGTGGCAGCAGCTGTGGCTGAGAAATGATTTGATAAGCCTGTAAGGGAGCTACTGACAGGCTTCAGTAACAGTCTCTTCTTAAGTTTTGCCCTCTGGGGACAAGAACCATGCCTTCACTTTCTCTTGCACACTCATGCTATTTAGGAGCTCTACGGGCTGAGTTGGTTAATTTAATAAATCCACATTGGTCAAGCACCTACTATGCACCAGACACTGTACACTTATGTCACACCATTTAAAACCCAGCTCTCGGAGAATTTACAGAAAACGGTGCCTTCTAGGCATTAAATCAGATACAGAAGAAAACAAGAAAGCTGGATTTGAGTTAGCAAAACAACAGGATATTTTCTTTAAGAAGAAAACCAAAGAATAACTGGGGCATCCTCATGGGGATAGCAGAGATGCCGAAAACAGCTGAAGAGAGGTGACCCCTGTTTTGTAAGAGGACTGTGCCCACTGCCTCGGCCTGGCCCTGGCGACAGGTGTCCACTCACTGAACTTTCGAAGAGACTTTGAGGTGCCGCACACCCGCAGTCGGGAACTGCCTGGAGTTGATGTAGGAGACCTTCTGCAGGGCACGGTTGATGTTCCCGATGTCGTCACCTTCCATCACCAGGATGGACTGTGAGGGGTTGAAGTGGTACTGAAAAACAGCAGGGTAGCACAGGAGAGAATGACCAACAGCATACAGAGTCCCAGGGAGACCTTCCATCGCCATGAAAAGGCCACGAAGGGCAGCACAAGCAACCCCAAAGCATCTGCCAGTGCAGCGGCTGTGTGCACAGGTGACTGCTTTAACCCTCAAGCAATTCCTGCTCACCCTTGGTGGGCTTCGGGGCCCTTTCCTCTAAGGTCCCCAGGGATTGTAAACCCTCACAGATGGGATTCTGAAATCTTAGTCACAGGAGCTCAGTCACTTGTGGCAGCCCCCACGTGCTGTGCTGCTGTGGGGTCCTGAGCAGAAACTCCCAGGCATTGAACTGTCCATCTCTCAGTCAAGAGCGCAGAAACTTGAGATTTTGGCTCCTTTTGCTGTTCCTGTCTTTGGCCTTGAACTGCTCCTCAATTCACCCTGTACTTCACTTCCTGACCCATGCCCCATCATTGTGGCTTCCAATCTTAAAACTCATAGTTGTTTACTTAATAGCTTTCCTTCCCTCTTAGATCTGAATCTTTGACTTGCTGCTTGGTGCTAAACTCTGGCTTCCTAGGAGTTTTACTGACTTGATGTTTGCACACTGGCCAGCTGCTTTAGGCTTAGGTAGGATTCATTCCACGCGGAGTCCCTGCTAACCCACATTTGGTGAAGGCCCAGGGGCTCCGGTGCTCCTCACCGGGTTGTGCAGGTTCTCAGACTAGATCAACTAGATACAGACCTCTGCTTCCCCATGTTCCCCGGGCCAGTCATTCTTTTCTGAATGGAACATGGAGAACAGCTTTTGTACTGGTCTGAGTTATTAATCTTGATATACTTCTTTTATTTGAGTTAATCATCTTGACATACTTCTGAGCAAGAATTATTAGGACCTGATATTAAAAAGATGTCAGGAGCATATCTCTGGATTCAGATTATATAACCAATGCTCACGTGACAGGAAAGAGAAACATGAATATATTTTTATGTACCTACTTGGCAACCATTATTTTAGAGTAGATAATATATCCACATGGTTCAAATGTACATATGTGCCAAATAAAAATGTCCATCTTATTCCCATCTATCCACCCACCTTCTCCAATCCCATCATTTAGGTAATCACTGTTAAACTAATTTCTTAGTGACAAACTGCATTATTGTTTGTAATTAGTTGTTTCCCTCCTGGTGAGAGGATTGTATTTACATGCCCGTCCTACTGTCAACAGGCTTGATCATGTGACCTATGGTACCCTTCCCTGCTGGGTGCACCTTTTGCCCCTTCTCACTCAGTAGTGGTGAGTGAACTTGCTTGGCAACAAAATGTGGGCAGAGTATTGTTTGGTTGACACCAATGGGGAGGATCTAACAGCCAGTTCATGGTTTGCTATGTCGCTTTCCCTCTGCCATGAAACCTACAAAATCCCCTTAGGGGTCTGGTCCTGCAGCCTGGGTCTTGCAGCGAGGGGGCTACGAATCAGAGCTGCAGCCCAGTGGATGTGCACGGGGAACAACAACACAAAATAGCTGTTTTGTAAGCCTCTGAAAATCGTAAGTCATATGTTTACTGTAGCAAAACCTCGCCTATCCTGACAGTTATACTTAAGCATTCTTATAAATATGTAGTTGATGAATGTAGATTTCCATTATTCTCCTTACACTAAAGGTAACTTTTTTACATACTGTAGATACTATATTATATCTTTGCTTTTTTCTTACTTAGTTCATACCTTGGAGTGCTCTCTGTATCAGTACATACAAATTTGTACTGCTGTATATAGTATTATTAAATAAATTAATTTTTAACCAGTCTTCTAATATGAACATTTGGATTTTTCCAATCTTTTTCTAGTAATACCACAACGGATAGTCTTGTACACATAACATTTTGTAAGTGTGTAAATATACCAGTAGTTATTCCCTACAAGTGAAATTGCTAGATCAAAGAGTGTATGCATTTAAAATTTTGACAAATGTTGCCAAATTCCCCATTGCTAGGGATGATATCAATATACACTCCCTCTTGCAGTGTATGAGAATGTCTCTTTTCTCAGAACCTCAACAACAGAGAATGCTGTCAGATTTTGATAGGTGATCTACATACCATCTTAGTATAGTTTTAACTTGCATTTCTACTGCCATAAGGAGACTGAATATGTTCTCAGGGCTTTAGGAAAAATCTATCCATTTGCGCTTTCCTCTGATGTGGCTTACACATTTCTAAGAGTTCCTTGTTCTGTGCCTGGACCCTAATAGGAGGTGGATCTCTCATGAACACCGTGGTGACATTGACCCCTGTAAGTCCTTTGCACTGTGGCCTCCAGCCCTCTAAGAGCTTAGCCTCTGTCTTCTTCAGCTCCTTCATCATGTGGGTGTTCAATGGTTCCCTCCTCCCTGAGGCTTCCTCCTCTTCCCTCCTTTAGGTCCCCAGCAGCCTCCTATAGAGCTAATGAAATGCAAGTATAATTAAATGCAAGTATAGTGACCACAAGCCCAGTGAGGAGAGGGCTACTCTGACCCTTACCCCTGCATCCCGGAACCCAGTGCTAGTGCTCCGTAAGCCCCTATTAGATGACTGAGTAAATGGTACCCCAGCCTTTGTTTTACTCAGTATCATCTCCTGCTCCTCTCCCACGGGATGCTTTTATTATTTTTTTTGCAGTGACTTGTCTTTTCAGTCAAGCCTCTGCAGAATCATGGTCAGTGCTCATCAAACCCTGCTCTCCTTTCCTTCCAGGGCATCGTGCCCACTCACTCCTCAGCTGCTGCGCTATCATTGGCAGGGCCACGTGACTGCATCTGGCCAATGAGATGTGAGAGGAAGTGATGCGGGAGCTCTGGGATGAAGACACCCTGCCTGCAGAATGCTCCAGCCTTTTTTCTTTTTCTGCTCTGGTGGCCTACGGTGTTCTAGGCAGAAACCCCACTCCACCTCTCCACCTCCCCAGCTTAGTGTGAGACAAAAATAAACCATATTCTGTAGTCATTTGCTACTGCAATTGCTTAGCCCATGGGAGGGCTTCAGCTCTTCCCAGTCATGTTTCTCACTTCTCTGAGGCTTTGTGGCCCCCTGAAAGATGGTGGGCTGCATGGACGACCATCTCCCAGGTCGGGTACAAACCACGGAGTACAACTTTGGGTAAATATACTGTGCTTCTCCTTTCCAGACTTTATTTCCTCATTTATAATAATGAGGATGTTAATAGCTGCCTGTCTGGGGCTTAAGTGAGAGAACACATATGAAGTGTCAATTTATGGCAGCTTTTATCATACTTCTGCACCAAGTCTTTGCCTGTGCTGGATCCCTGCTTTCACTGCCCATCCTTCCCCACCAGCCAGTTCCCTCCTGTCCTGAAACCCTGAGCAGGGTCTCTGAGCCCACAAGCACCACTCCCCATGCTGCACGCAGGCGCCCAGGCACACGGTTGGCCTTTAGTCAGCTTCTCTCTTGCCCTGGCTGACTTACTAGCTGCCATGCACCGATGAGCCGTTACACAGGATGGGGCAACAGACGGTTTATAGTTGTTCGTATGGAAAATAACACAACAATGAACAGATACTAATACAAGAGTAAACACTGTTTTATGTACTCACAACTGTAAACCTACTAGCCCATAGTTCTGGTGTTCACAGATCACCAGATTCAGACTTCAGCAGATTCAAGGTCACCCATCTAAAAACACCACTTATGTCCCCACAACTTTTTCTGCCCTATCACCATCAATGCTATAGTAGAGTTTTGTGGTACTGTTGCTATCTGTCTGTCTGCCACCCCCAGCAGACTGTGAGCACCTTGAGGGTAGGGTCTACTGACTTCTCAGCATTAGCATGGGGTCCAACACATGACAAGCAGAGGACAACGTGTGACCCCTGCAGAGGAGGCCAACCTCTGAGCATCACATCAGGACTAAAGAGTAAAATAAAGCAGTTCTTCCGGGATAACGGGTTGGCAGTAACAGGTGGCAATCGGCAGAAGGCACAGTCCCACTGCACCAGCTTGGGAGAGCACGTATCAGGAACGCGCTGGACCTCCAGTTAATCCCCAGTCTGGTTGGCCGAGCGTCCCACAGGGAAGGACTGGCCCGGGGCCTGGCCCTCAACATAGTTCTTGCAATCAGTAAAGCCTCTCTTTTTGCTTTTGTTGTGTTTTTAAACTGCAATGTTCACAGCTCTGTGGTATGACTGAGGGTTGGCCTCTGGTTGTGTGGGACACAGAGTGATACTGGTATTACCGCAGGGGCAGGAGATGGCTTCCTGGGGACCCAGCAAAGGGGGACAGCATTTTCTGTGCCCCAGGGAGCTGTGCTGTAGCTGTGGCAATTCCTTTCCTTAAGCCAAGAAGCTGCTAGACAGGGGGCTTTGCAGAGTGGCTGCCAGCCACTTAGCAGGCGAAGACCCGGGCAAACTTCCCTGGGCTGGCCATGGCAGCCTAGGCCCTTTGCCATTTCCTCAGACACCCGCCAGCCTCTCTGGGCTGGGCCAGAAGGTTCACCAGGCTAGAGGCTCCTCTGCGACAACTGTCACCCAGGCTGACTTTTCAAAAGGAGCTGGGCCAGTGGTGACGCCAAGTGCAAAGCCAGTCCAGCTGGAGAAGGAAGTGATGATTTTTTGAGAGCCTACTTAGTAGGTGTGCTAGGGGGTATCTATATCTGTGTCTATTCTCATCTGTATGTACAGCTTTGCTATGTCTAATATCTAGACATATTACATATTGTATACACAGGTACAGAGAGAGTATATATGGATATAGCATGTAGACAGGTATACATAGAATTCAATCCTTACAACATCACTGCAAAATAATGTTAAGTCCATTTTTACATGAGGGAATTAAGGTGTAAAGGACAGAAGTACCTTCCCTAAGGTCACCCAGCTAGTGAATATCCACACTGTGACATGAACCGAGGACTGTCTTGTTCCAAAGTTCCTGTGCTTCCCCGCTCTTCCACACCGTGCCGCTGACAACCTGGCAGGGATCACGCTGCCGGGTTCAGGACACGGTCCCCTTCAGCAGTGTGGCTGTTCCACGGTGTCCTGTGTCTACATGAGATAGCCACCACCCCCCCACTTAATGATGCCAGACATGCTGGAGAGATGTTCATAAACAGGCACGATCCAGAGGAAAACGAGTAAGAAAGAGGAAAGGCGCTGGGCCCTGTGAGCAGACAGGGAGCTCCCTTAATTGCAGAAAAACCTCACTTCTCTGAAATAAATAGCCAGAGAGGAGGGAAGGGACCAGGAACTGCTGGGGAAAGTAATAGTCACTATTCAGAAACAAAATGAGGGATAAATGGAAGGAGGGCAGGCATGAAATTATAGTAATTTTAAGAATGTCTTCTAATCCAAGTTTGGACAAGTTCCTGAGCCCCAATCTCCTTATTTCTGAAATGGGGTCGCACTATTTAATTTGTTGTGAGGAACAGGGATAATCAACTGAAAATAGCCCCAGTGGGTGCACCGTGAATTGTCTCATCGTTAACCTCTCGCACAGCGCTCCCGTTCCCACTACCTGCACCCCGAGGGTGTGAAAGGGTCCTTTGCACGGACTGGTTGTATCAGGTGGTATCCCGGAAAGGCAGGTGGGCCTCCGCCCCCCTACAGCTTTTTGTGCCCCTCTGTCCAGCACCTCCTCTGTTCCTAGGCTACGGCTGCTATGTAGACTTGTGATGGTTCTCTGTTTATAAGTCTAGGATATGTGGCTTTTAAGTTCAGCATCTTTGGTTCATTTGTTCTGCAGTGCTTGGAATCCAGAAACTGTGCCCCCATGGGATGATCTAGTGCAGAGGAGACCCACTCGGGGGTGGGGGGCAAATCCAGAATCAGCCAGAGAGGAGAAGGAGGGTTGGAGGACAGATTCCTGCATCGCTGGCTTCACAAAACACTAAGGAGACAAGACACACAGTGGGTCAGGATCCAAGTCTGGCTCTGCACGGGGGATGCCTGCGTGAAGTGTGCCATGAAGGGCTTGCTTGGACCAGCTGTTATAAAATAGGCTGCCATTCCAAAACAGCTGGTTACAAAGTCAATATCCAGAAATCAAAGGCATTTTTGTATACCAACAGTGAATCAGCAGAAGCAGGAATCAAGGAAAAAATCCCATTTGATATAGCAAAAAGAAAAATAAAATATCTAGGAATAAACCTAACCAAGGAAGTAAAAAACCTGTATGCAGAAAACTACACAGCCCTGAAGAAAGAAATCAAGGAAGACACAAACAAATGGAAACATATACCTTGTTCATGGATTGGAAGAATTAACATCATCAAAATGTCCATACTATCCAAGGCAATATACAGATTCAATGCAATACCTATTAAACTACCAATGGCATATTTCACAGACATAGAACAGACACTTCGAAAATTTATATGGAATCATAAACGAGCCCGAATAGCAGCTGCTCTTTTGAGAAAGAAGAACAAAGTAGGGGGGATCACCATACCTGATATCAAACTGTATTACAAGGCCACTGTAATCAAAACAGTCTGGTACTGGCATAAAAACAGGCATATAGACCAATGGAACAGAACAGAGAGCCCAGAAATCAACCCAACTCTCTACAGTCAATTAATATTCGACAAAGGGGGCAGTAACATAAAATGGAGTAAAGATAGCCTCTTCAAGAAATGGTGTTGGGAGAACTGGACAGCTACATGCAAAAATATGAAACTTGAGCACCAACTTACACCATACGCCAAAATAAATTCAAGGTGGATAAAAGACTTAAATATAAGCAGTGACACCATTAAAGTCCTAGAGGAGAACATCGGCAAGAAAATATGAGATATTTCATGCAGCAACTTTTTTACTGATATGTCCCCTAGAGCAAGGAATGTAAAGGAAAGAATAAACAAATGGGATCTCATCAAAATAAAAAGCTTCTGCGTGGCTAAAGAAAACAGTATTAAATTAGCAAGACAACCAACTGTATGGGAAAACATATTTGCCAATGATACCTCAGACAAAGGTTTAATCTCCAAAATATACAAAGAACTTACACGACTCTACTCTAAGAAGACACCCAACCCAATTAAAAAATGGGAAAAGGACTTGAACAGACACTTCTCCAAGGGGGACATACAGAACATCCAGAGACACATGAAAAGATGCTCAATATCGTTAGCTATCAGAGAGATGCAAATTAAAACCACAATGAGATACCACTTTACACCAGTCAGGATGGCTATCATAAACAAAACAACAAACAACAAATATTGGAGAGGTTGTGGGGAAAAGGGTGTCCTTAGTCCACTGTTGGTGGGATTGCAGACTGGTACAACCATTATGGAAAACAGTATGGAATTTTCTCAGAAAAATAAAAATCGACCTGCCTTTTGACCCAGCAATTCCACTGCTGGGATTATATCCTAAGAATCCTAAAACATCAATATCAAAGAACCTATGCACCACAATGTTCATAGCAGCACAATTTACAATAGCCAAGAGTTGGAAGCAACCTAGGTGTCCATCAGTAAATTAATGGATCAAGAAATTGTGGTACATATACACAATGGAATTCTATGCTGCAGAGAGAAAGAAGGAGCTACTACCTTTTGCAACAACATGGATGGAACTGGAAAGCATTATGCTGAGTGAAATAGGCCAGGTGCTGAAAGAAAAATACCATATGATCTCACCTTTAACAGGAAGCTAAACAACAAAACAAACAAGCAAGCAGAAAAAAAAAACAAAGACACTGAAATAGAGAACAAGGGGACAGTGACCAGAGGGGAGAAGGAAGGGAAGTTAAGAGGAAAAAAGGGGAGGGATTTGGAGGAACAAATAGGAAAGACACAGGGACGAGAACTAAGGGGGGTGGAAATGGGAGGGAGGTGGGAGCAAGGGGAGGGGGAAGCTGGGATGGGAGAAATAGATAAAAAACTGTACTTGAAAAATAACTAAATAAAATTAATTAAAAATTAAAAAAATAAACAAAAAATAAAACTGCAAAAAAATAAATAGTAAGTCAATGAGAAAAACAAACAAAATAAAATAAAATAGGCTGCCATTCCACTAGGAGGCAGTCTTGTGAGTTCCCCTCAATGCCAGGTGATGAGCTATTGAAAAGAGAGAGAGAGAGAGAGAGAGAGAGAGAGAGAGAGAGAGAGAGTGTGTGTGTGTGTGTGTGTGTGTGTGTGTGTTTATAAAGCCTGTTAAACAATGTGTTCTGGAACGCCATTCTTGCTTTACCCTGTCTGTATCTACCATCGTGACCTTCAGACTAAGTCTCCAGGGTGAACATCCTGAGCCCCATGCCTGCCCAGATCATGCTTCCTTGCCTGAAGTACTTCATTACTGCCTGGTGCCGACAGAAAAAAAAAAGGGAAAATACCTAAACATAGTTAACAAGGTCCCATGATATGGCCTCTGCCCACCGCTCTGGTCACACTTTCTACCTGCAGTCCTGCAATTTGGGCACCTGTACCACTGGCCTGGAGCTGCAGCGTGCACTGCGGGGTTCCTCAGCCCTCTGCCATTGCTCAGGCTCCTGGCTCTGCCTAGAGTGACCGCCCTGCTCTCTCACTGTACTCCTGCGTTTTTCCTGGCTGGTTCCTATCCATCCTGAAACATTCTGCTCAGACTTTGCCTCCTCCAAGGAGCCTTCCCTAACTGCCGTCCCCCCAGGTTCTAGAGCTCTGAAGTAGGATTGAGTTCCCTGAAGACAAGAAGCTTGGGACGTTCATTTTTCTCTCCCTCTACCCAGATGAGCACTGAATACATGGGTGTCCAAGGAATGTTTGCTGACTCAACTATGACTTAGACAGAAGCTCGATGTGCTCAGATTACTAGCCCCTCCAGTTTACCACCCATCACAGCGGCACAGGCCCCACCTGCGGCTTCAGTCAGAGGGCTCTGTCCTGGCCAGTGCCTCCCCGTCCACAGGAGCAGGCCCAGGGCAGGAAGGGCAGGGTGGGGCTCCACAGGCAGCACTGGGTGGGGATGGGAGGTGGGTGGGAAACCTCTGCTCTGGTCATACCCTCCTCCGGCATTGACTAAGAAGGGAAACTTCACAGCTACTGGGGCCTCAGGGGGCTGTCCTATGGCCCTAGGAGATGGCCACCTGCCTTCCAGAGAGGAGGCTAGAGGACTGTCTGCTCTGCTGGGGGTCCTTTATGACTGAGTGAGGGCTACCATGTCTTTGCTCAGGGCCCCAGAGGCTTCAGGCTGGCAGGTGCTCCTGAGACCCAGCTGAGGCCAGAACCATCCTTTACTGTCAGGGAGGGGCTTGCTGAGGCATGGTTGGCCATAATATCCCCTCTCTTCATGAGGGGCTTTTCTCAGAATGCCGCTTTGCTTCTCTTGGATTATTCAAATATATTTATTTTGCATGAATGATGAAAGTCATGAATCTGTTTGCATCCCCTTTGCAGGCCAGAGCCGCTGGGGGCTCAGTCTGTGTCTCAGCTGAACAATGAGAGGCCCAGCGACCTCCGCATCTGCTTCCTAATTCCACCCCACCGGGACTGACCTTCCTTTCTAATTTGGATTTTACGCAGTTCAAAGTTTTTGTTTTAAAAAACAGCTTTGACTGTAGCCTTGCATGCTGCTTCAGTTCCTTTAGGGAAATAAACAACAAAGCAACCAATCAACCAACAAACAAGAGAAATCTAACAACTCCCTCCAGGTAGACACTGAAGATGCACTTGCTTTTGGGTAGTGAACCAGTTATTCATCCACAAGGGCTTCTTTTAGAAATTTTAGGACACAGCAGCAGGAGTCCATCATGGAGTCAAAGTCGCTGAACTCCCTGCCGTGGCTGCACCTGGGCCGACACCATCTCTGTTCTCCCTTCCCCGGTGTGCACTGGCCCTGGGTTGCCACCTTCTCATAAACCTTGCCGGGGTGATGCTGGCTCCTTCCTTACCTTTATTCCTTGGCCGAGGCTTTCCAGGGAATTAATATCCAGCCCTTCCTTGCAGGCCTGTAGGCAGGAGATCACCTTCTGACTCTCCATCTTTCCAGGGCGGATGGTGAGACTGGCCAGGCTGCCGTGGAAGAACTGGGCAAACCGCGGTTTGGTGACTTCTCCGCCTAAAAGACAAAGAAGCACAGTTATTCGCCCTGTGGAGCTGGGGTATGAAACACCACTTCGAGGCGCCATTTGGCTATGGAATGAAGGACACAGTGACTGTGGCCAGATTCTCAACAAGAGGATGTCATTTGCCACCAATACCTTGGCACTCTCAGCTGTACCCAACTGAGGAATTCTAGCATTTCTGAGTTTTAAAATAGTTACTTTCAGGGACACAAACTGTTTTTAGAAGACAGGACAGCCTTACAGAGTGAAAACAGAGGGGGAAGGAAGCTACTACTGATTAAAAGCCTGCTGTGTGCCAGGCTCTGTGCTAGAGACTTCACCTGGAAGCCCACAAAGACAAATCATTGTCTCCAATGCCGCCTGAAGAATCCCGAGACTCAGAAAGGTCGAGGGACTTGCCCCAGGAATGTTGGCGAAATGCTGCTCTTGTCCTGGCCTGACTCCAAAGCTGGGTTTTGTTCCCCTGAGTTCCACTGAGCCGTGGGCAGGCACTAGAAGAATCCCAGAAACCCCACACCCACAGGTGCTGGCTCTCCCGAAATGAGCTGATGCAAAATCAGCTCAACTTCAGGGTCTCTGGCCGCTAGGGACTTCCTCGATTCTGTTCCACCTCTGACTTTCTGCTCCTGTTTTCCACTGTGCTCTCCTGACTGTGAGGACCTCGGTCTGAGCCAGGGTCCAATCTTCGGTTCATGACATTGTCCAGGGTGGCTTGTGTTGCAGAGCCAGCCTGGAAGTTACCTCTTGGCATTTTGTCTGTGGTTTTCGAAATTGGGCCTCCCTAAGGTCCACTTGAATCTCCACCTCCACCGAGAGGGCTTCCCCACTGACTTCTCTGAGCTCAGACCCCTTCCATCAGGAGGTGGCCTACACCTACATGCTTATCCTTGATCTTGCACTTCCATTTGTTCAGAGAAGAAGCAGACATATAGGAGAGATAAACTGGGGTCACACTTCAGCTTTGTTAATTTCTTGAGGTTCTGTAAGCACTCTGAGCCCCTGCTTGCTTGGAGGGGACACTTACGGGTTTTACTTCCTGGTCCTCCTGTGCGCGCTCAGCAGGGCCCGAAGCCTCCCTGGTGCCCCTCGTGCCTGCCTCCTACAGTGCTGCAGTGTGTGTGTGGGGGCACACCTTCCCCCAGCACCGTGCGCTCCAGAGAGACACTTCCCTGCAAAGGACTTTCCCGAAGCCACAGAGGGCACATCTCCGAAAAGTTCTGTCTCAATGACACCACAGTGGCTTCACTGTCCTTCAGTGAACTGCACCTTGCCGGCAAAGTCTGGACCCCAGCTCTGGGGGGAGGAAGCAGAGGGATCTCCCTGGGGCACCCTGTCTCAGCCCTCTGGGAGTGGACTCTCCTGGTACCTGCATTCCTGTGTTCTTGAGTTCTTTCTACTTCTTAGTGGCCAATCCTGCATTATTCCAACCCTGTGTTACACTTTATTACTCTTTCTATTTTCCTGTTCCAGTTACTGTGTGGTTTCTCTCTCCTGACTGGTTCTGAACTGATACACCCTCTATGTCTGCACACAGACCTTTGTTCACACTCATTCCTCCTCACATCGGGATACCACCTCCAAACTGTTCACATCAGGCAAATCCACTGGTTCTTTAGGGCACTTCACATCCTCTACCCCCTGCTGCTCATAGAAACCTTTCATGAGTCCCTGCCCACTGTGCCCTCCCCCTGCTCCCAGCCCCCTGCCCACTGTGCCCTCCCTCTGCCCTCAGGGACATTGACAGTTCATTTCTGTGGACTCCTCACAACTCAAGTGTTCTTAGTTCCTGATTTACATGTGTTTTGTGTCTTCACTCACTTATAAAGGTGGTTCTCAACCTTGACCACATATTTTAATGACCTGGGGACCTTTAGAAAGACATATCCTGGTGCGGAATCCCTCCCTCAGAGGTTGAGACCAATTAGTGTAGGGTTTTAAAAGCTCCTCAGGTGAGTCAAACGTGAAGTCATCGTTAAGAATCACGGGGCTATAGGCTCCTTGGGGTTGGGCCTTCTGCAAACACCTCACGTGATGTCTTTCCTTCCTGCCACTCTCAGGATTCCTCTTGCCAGTCTTTGCACACTGCTGGAATTTATTTAAGTCTGTCTCTTAAATGGCAGGGGGCACTCACGCATCATGCATTTTAATGAAGACAACACTGAACAGGTATTAGGGGCTGAGGGGTGCAACAGGCACTTTGCATAAGTGGCTCATTTATTCCTCTCAGCAACACAGGCCCGTGTTGCCCTGGCATCTTGCACTCTGTCTGGCACACAGCAGACATTTCATCACTGTTTGCAGAGTTGCAGTTAAACACCAGCAAAGCGGTGGGCATTGTGTTGTCTCTCTGACATCCGTCTCACTCTTGCCCTCTTGCAATGGCAGCCCTGAGGTTGGAGGGTTGACTCAAGCTCCAGGGGTGGATTCTGTTTCATCAAAGCTAATCAGGTTTTCCTGTCTCCACTGCTCAGTGACTGAATCAGGCAAGGACCTGGGACCCAGCACCAAGGTGAAGCCAATCAGTACCTGGCATCCGATAAGCCATGGCTGTTGATTCAGGAATAATCATGACACCAAATTTAGGCCAGTGAGATGGGAGGAGAAACTGACTGGCTGCTCCTGGGAAAAGAGCTTCCACTTTCTTTCCAGAAGGCTTGTAGAACCTACTTTTGCTCTCTCTACCCTGGAAGGCCAAGAGCTGCTGCAGCCGCCTTGCGAGCAGACCAGGGACAACCAAGGCAATACATGGCAGAGGGCAGAGCTGGGAGAGCCAGAGCAGGCTGGGCAGGGTCCTGAATGGGCCTCCCCACTGCTCTGCCATGGAACGCCCTCAGCTGGGGGAGCCCAACATCCATCGTTATGGTTTGAGCCATTCTGACTCACTGTTGTTACTTTCCACCGCAAACACCTCACTTTGGAAATGAAAGGAGAAGTCCACAGGGAACAATAAACAGGTCTGGCTTTGAGGTAGCCATGGCTTGAGGGCATGGGGAGCCAATGTGGGGCCTTCTGTTCTAGGCCCTCGAAGCCCCCCACCCCTCGAAGTCATCAGCATGTTTTTGCTCTGGCAAAGCGACACTTCTGTGGACCTGCAGGAAGAAGGCTTGAGTCTGGGTATGAAAGGTAGAACTGCCACTTTCCAGGGCATCCTGTGGTCCTCTTTCCAACCATCATGTACTGGGTATAAACTACATTTCTAACACTATGTGAAGTCCTCACATACATTATTTTATTGAATCTTCATCAAACTCTTGTGGGGGGTACTTATTCTATAGTTAGAGATGAACAAATTCAGGCTTAGAGAGGAGGAGTAAGGTACCTAGGGCCACAAAAGTAGGAAGTGGTGAAGTGTGGGCCTTGTTGTGTGAGTGTGTCCATCCATGCAGGGGACCAGCTGGGGCATCCTGGTGAGACTGGCCAGCCCGGTCCAGCGAGCCTCAGCGAGAGCCCGCTCTGCCATGTCCTCTGGCTCCACTCAACTGCTCCATCCTTAAAGGCCAAACTTTGCAACTCATGAATGCTGTCATTTTTCTACACACTATTTTCTCTTGGCGAAGCATTCACATTCAATATTTTTTGACTCAGAAATCCCAGATCTGTGATGTACCCTATTTATCAGTGATGCAGCTCCAGGAAATCAATTCAATTAGCATTTTGCAATAGGAGACTAGCATAAAATTTGAAATATACTTGCACTCAGGGGTTGTAGTGATGTGGGTTTTAAAATATAATGGATATACTGAAAATCTCTTTTTACTATCTAGAGTGTCTGCATATACCACATGGCCCCTATGTTAGCATTTAGATATAAACATGCTCATGAATTATTTTAAGAAAAAAATAACCTGATTCTAATACAAAAAACCTCCTCTAAATCTTTGCGAGCATGATTTTGGTTTCCTGAGGGCACACATTTTTAAAGTGTTTGCTGCATGCCTTGCCTTCTGCTAGATTCAGTTAATTATAGGATGTGGACCATGCTCTCCAGGAGCTTACATTTAGCTGGGAAAATAAAGTATAAAAACCGGAAAAATATAAAAGAGTAAATTGCCAATATGATAGATGTTCCAAGGCAGAGCATGATTAATTTTCAAATCAGTGATATAGATAATGGGCCAACAGATCACAGGGGAAATGCTAATAGCTATCATTCATGAGGCCCTTAAAACATGGCAAGTTCTTTAATATACTATTTTATTTCATTCTTTTTAAAAAAATTATTGAGGTGACACTGGTTAATAGGGTCATATAGGTTTCAAGTGTACATTTCTATGACACATGATCTGTATATTGCATTGTACACCCACCACCCAAAGTCAAATCATCTTCCATCACCATATATCTTGGTCCCTCATCACCTTCCCTTGGCTGACCACCATACTGTTGTCTGTGTCTATTTTATTTAATATTTAAGTAAGATGTTACTTTTAAGACCTTAGCCTCTATTCTTTTCATTTCCCCCCTCCTGCCTCCACTGCTGGCTGGCTTGTGCTCAGTGCCACAGGGAAGGCTGTGACGAGAAGAGCAGACTGGGCTTGAAGCTGAGTCTCTTCCCCAGTTTCATTTCCAGAAGCCTAAACTCAGGAAGTGGGGAAGATCTGGGTATGGCTGCACATTGGGGGAGAAACAGAGAAAGAGACTCTGGATTCCCCCAGACTAGGAAATGACCCCCCAGAGTGGGGGGTGTGAAGGGAGGTCAGACAGCTGAGATGCAGAATGAGGGCACCTGAGCCTGTCGCCTGGCTGAGCTGTGGCAGAGGTGTGTGGTGTTGGGAGGGAATGTGGCCTGGGGTCTGGACAGATGAACACATGGTCTTACAGAGAGAACATGAGGAGCAGTGGAAGTCGTTTTATGGCCCCCAAAAGGCAAGGGAACTCTGAAGGAGCTGCCAGTCTTGAAGGACTTTTAGTGACTGATGACCAGAGTGAGTACCATATCAATGGACAGCTGCACAGAAAGATGGATTGGAGGCCCCCTCGGCACCCCAGCACCACAGAAATCCCCCTGAAATCAGCTGGCACCCTAAGAGAATGAAAGAATTCCAAATTTGCCAAAGTTGAGTCTCCCTCACTTGGATGGAATAAGGGCTTGAAATGAACCTAAAATGAATGTGAAAAAACTAATTTCTTTTCTTTATGAATCCAGATTCCTCCCTACTACACTTTTGGCTTCTTTTATAGATGATGTTTTCAGAGTTAGGTTACTTGTCCAAGACCACACAGCCAGAAATCAGTGAAGCCTAGATTCAAACTCAGATCCTTCTTGTTTCCAAGCCTTTGATCTGCACGCCACACAGTGACATTTCTTGGCAGACTTCTTGGAGGTGTAATAATTGGACTGCTTCTTAAGGATGGGGACAGACTGGGACTGACACTCTGCTGGGGCAGACTGTCCAATTACAGTGGGCTCTGGGGACACTGAAGGAGTTCAGCAGCAATTCCCGACTTGTGCCAAGTTTGCTGGGAAACATGGTTGTCTTGAAAAAGAGCAGCAGTTGCTAAATGCAATGTAACAGAGCCGGTGTTCTTATGAGCCAGAGTTTGCCCAGGGAATGAATTCCCCCTCAACTTTCTCTCAAGTGAGAGGGAATGCCCACCCACTCTGAAAAGAGCTTTTGAATCAGTAATGTCCATTTCCCTCAGTCTGAGGGAAGGATCAATGTGTACAAATGTACTGGGTCTCCTCCTTTTGCAAAGCATGTGTAGGCTGCTGCTGGTCTTTTCTTTCCTGCTGCCATTCCCATAGCTGGTTGGAGAGACACACAGAAAGGGTTGGGGGCCGTGTTCCTCCTTGCTTGAGCCAGAAGCCGCCCTGTGCATAGCTGGTTGATGGGGACGCCTCCCAGTGAACACAATTTCATGGATGGTTGGATATCAGTTTTAAGCAATGCAAATGTAAGACCATCTGAAATCTCGCTTTCTCTCATTTTCTCATTTCAGCGATAGAGACGTCCACAGAACGCAAGACTAAGTGAAGTGTGTAATAGACCCCCATGAGCTGCAGCTTTAACATTGCCCCCCGAACCTTGGGGACTGGCAGCTGCAGTTGCAGGTGACTTGTGGAGACCGATGAGCTGCTACCATGGCTGCCACCGACACATTCTCAGCGGGCTTTCCTGACCCTTCAGGTTTTGTGAATCCATCTCTTTCACCTTTCCAACAAACTTTCATATATCATGTTCTAAGTGCATAAAACATACAGCTTTGGATGACCTCAAAAGTCAGTTCTCTGGAGACCTAAATTCACGGAGTTGGAAGGACCCTCATGTATCACCCAGTTTCTCCTGTTCATCCTCTAGAAGGACTGAGGACTACAGAGACAGGGCATTGTTTTCAAAGATTCAGAGCAGCTACAGCAGTGGCAGTGAGCGCCTGGGATTCTCCTCTTGTGACACCCAACTTCCCTTCCCACACCAAAGCATGGGGCCTGGTGGGCTTGCACTTACTTTTAGCCCTCAGGTTGTCTTTGTAGGATCTGTGGGAAAAATGCCCCAGAAAGTTTGGGCAAAGGACTGGAGGCCAGATTAAGGAATCCTCCAGCCTCCCTTATTCGGCTGTGATGCACCATCTGACTTTACATGACCCTAGGGGCAGAGGTGATGTGACAGCATAATTAAGGGTGGGGGTTCTGGTGGCACAGACCTGGGCGCAAATCCAGGCTCCATGTGACCTTACCAAGGTACTTATCGTCTCTAAGTCTTCATGTTCTCATCAGCAAAATGGGAATTGAAATCATACCCACACCACAGGGGCTGTTAAAAGACAAGATGCTAAGAGGTCAGCACAGAGCAGGAACTCAAAAGTGGCAGCGAGTTCAGGTGGCAGCAAGGGCCTGGGAACTCCTAGACAGGACTGCACTGTCTCTGTCTGCACTGTTGAGCAGTCCTAGACAGGACTGCACTGTCAAGCTTCTCTGTCTCTCGGTTCAGTGGCTTCTGGCTCTTTTTTTTCTCCCCCTCTGGTGTGTCCTTTGGAGAAGCTAAAATGACACTTCTTTTTCTTTAAGACCCTTGTCAAATTTTCTAATTGATATAATCTTCAGAAAAAGGTACAGAGTTAGAATTACAACCCAGTTATACTGAGTTTCCAGGCATGAATCACTAAATTTTAAAGTTGATTTAATCTGTACTGCCTTTAAACCAATACATGCTCACATCAAATTAACTCCAGGGCCTAGAACAGTCTTTCCCTGAATTTTAAAAAATTACAGACAATGCTAGGAGAAACCGTGCTGGCCATTCCTGTGTGTCAGACCATGAACCACACACTTTTGTCAAAACCATCTGGAAATGGGGTGTAATTAAACAAACAATTATTGACCTTCTCTGGGTCCTGGAGCAGGGGACAGGTGAGGAGAGGAGAATCTGGAAGCACAGACAGTCCTTGCCTTTGCAAACTCATGAGCTGGTAGGGGATGGAGACCTGTATTACGAACACCAGTGAGCTGTTTTCCAGAGTGCTCTAGGAGCACTATTTCATAAAGAGTGAATTTAGCAGCAAAATAAGATTAAAGAATTTTAAGCAATGTAAATAGATTTCTTTCTTGGTGGGCTTTTGAGAGCATTTAATAACATGCATTGTGACTCTCCAATGAGGTGATGTGGGATGGTTGGTGCGGTTTTCCAACTTGACCTTGGCCTCCTTGTGGAAGGGGCCTCCTGTGGCACAGGAGCTTCATAAAGCCCTCTTTGGGAAATGCCACCTGAACATAAAGCAGATTATGCTAGCACGTGCCTCTTTCTTCCAGAGCACAGACCCTAGGGATGCAGAATAATTTGAACATAGACTTTATTAAGGGAATTTGTACTAAATTAGACCAAGCTTATTAAATAAAGGCATGTACTTCACATGTCTGCACTCATTTAGTGTCTTGCAGGCTGTGACCTGGAAATGAATACCAGATCTCAGGCCCACAGGTGGCTCTGGCTCCCCTCTGGCTGCAGGTCACATGCTATTGATTGCTGCAACTCTCAGCATTATTTCTACCTTTTTATCCCTTTTCTGACCATTCCTATTCTTTGCCTTGGCTTCTCCCAAAAGCCATAGTGGGGGTTCTGTATTTGTCCCTTAACAAGTTCTAATTTATAAAACCATCCCCTTTTCAACCTCCCAGTGCTTTATTTGTTAAGTAGTGGGTAGAACTCAGTAAGACCAGGAGCTAGGGTAGAGAGCCTCCCTTACCTGAAACAAAGGGGATATCACGGTCAGGAGTAGGAAAAGCTGGACACTCTAGGAATGCCAAGGTCAAGAATGCTAGAGGAGAGTCCCCAACAGAGGTAGGGATGAGGTGATTGCTAGGGACAGAGCCTGAGTAGGGACACCTGTGAAGAGTCTACCAAGAAAGGATGAGGATCGGGCAGAGAGCGGGGTAGTGGCTTCTCGAGGCAGTGCCACATTTCATCATTTTGTCAAGGATACTCTTGTCCAGATGCCACATGAATAGATAAAACAGCTGCTCTGGTTGTAGTGCTGGGAGAGGTGCCCTGAAGTGTCACCTGCCAAGGCACCTCCCTGAAACCCCGGGGCTTCCTAGGGCCCAGTCTGGCACAATCAGCAGCCTTCCCCGAGTCACTCCCACGGACAGCGGGTTGGAGCACCTGTGTGACTGGGCCAGTTTACAGGTCCGGGGGCAAGCAGATGTGAGTATACAATTTTTATTATGTATGATTAGACCTTGAATTTGTGTTGTTAGAACTGGATGGGTAGGGGATTTAAGGAAAAGAACAACTTAATTAGTCTTTTAAATGATCTTCTCTCATGGCATGATCTGAAAGAGACAAGGAACCTGATTTTTGTTTAATGGCAGCAATTTCTGAGTCAGCTGAGACTGAGTGTGTCCTGAAAACAGTGTGACACTGAGCACAGAGGTAAGGGCAAGGTGGTTTGCACTGGCCACACCGAGAAAGCAGGACTCTTTCGGGACATGAGGTCCATCCTTGCTGCAGTTTTTCTCCATGTTTTAGGCTGTACTGGTGACATTTCTTAAGTGTAAATGAACTTTCTGGTTCTTTTCTAATTACTGGAAAAAATACCAATGAAATGAAGGTGCACTGATTACTCTGGCCTTCAAATTCACTAAAAGGACACAGTAGGCTCACTGGGGCTGCAAAGTGCCGCCCAGCCACGGTGCTGGAGCCGGCTCCCAGGAACACCCCACAAACTGCTGCTACCAAATTATTTTCCATCCCCATTTTTAAAGCCCGGTTGGACATTTTGCAAATGGGAGCTAGTTCCCTTGCCAACCTCAAAAGCATCTGAAAAACTCCCCACAATTGTAGGCCCAATTAGAGGTCCACCCAGTGGGCTTAAAGTACACACACAAGTGGACTTTGGGAGACTTAGAAACACGCTGGGATAAGGGCCACATTGCAGGCCATTACATTCACAGCACCACGTCCTACCAACAGAGCTTTTGATGTGTCCTTCCAAGACAAAATGTGGCTCCAACTAGGTTGTAAGTATTAATGTGAATCCGAGCTCCTCAATGAGGCGGTATGACATCCTATGGTCTGCCCTCAACTCCTTTTCCCAGCCTCTTCTCCACTCATTCTGGTCCCTGTACATTCCAGTGACAAGGTGCCCTGAGCAGGACTGCCATGGCACATGCTGTTGCCTTCCTTCTCTCTCCAGTGAACTCCTATTCATCCTATAAAGCCCGATTTTAAAGATTCAAAAGATTTTCTCCCATCCTGAAAATTTATTAATGGACTGTCATTCCTCTCAGGGAAAATACCCAAATCTTCTCCCAAACCCACATATGCATGATCAGGTTCTTGTCTACACCACAGGCCCTATCTTTCAGTACGTGTCTTCTGACTATTCTTGAGCCTCGGTGACCTTCTTTCTGATCTTTAGATGTCTGTGTGTGATGATTAGTCCTGGGCATGCAAGGAGCTACGGGAAGCTAGAATCACAGAAGCCAGAGAGTACCCTTCCAAAGTGGCTGCCACAATGAGTTTAAGTGCAAGAAGCAGAGAGTGGGTGGGTGGGTGGAGGGGAGGGCCACAAATATTTTCAAACTGATTCTTGCATTTGACTCAAACATGCCATGCTCCCAGCACCTATCTCAGAACAACCCTGCAAGGTAGGTATCACTAGTTTTATGGGTAAGAAAGTAAAAGCTCAGGGAAGTTAGGAATTCCACTGGGTCCACACAGCTGGTAAGTGGCAGGGATGGGATTTAGATTTGACAGACTCAAAATTTTCGGTGTCCAAAACATAAACTATATTTTTATTTCATCTGTGGAGGGCCACTTAAGAAAGAATATAGCAGGTGATTAGCGAAGGGCACACAGAACTCCTGTGACTTTTTGGTTCCAGGGTTGTCAGATGCGTCAGAAGGTAAAGGGTTTATAGTGTTTGTACTAATACACATCAGCTCCTGCATTTTTCTAGACATGTCATCACATCAACAAAATGATCAGCTAGCCATGGGGACAGTGAGTCACAGCGAAAGGAGAGATGCTTTGAACACATGGGGTGAGGCTGATTTTTGTTGGGTGACTTTGGATAAGCTTCTTCACCTCTCAGAGGCTCAGTTTTTTATCTACAGGCTGTGACAAATAGCACTTTCTGATATGACTGTAAACATCCCATGTACGTAAAGAGTCTCCTTGCAACACTGGCTCTTAAAGTACCCACCAGGAAATGACATAAGACACTTTTCACATTTAATTGGCCAAAGCAAGTCATGAGTATACCTAACTGCAAGAAAGACTGGTCCTAGCATCTACCTGGGAAGAGGACAGAAACACTTAGCAAATACCCTAGTAGTCATTCTTTCTCCCACATTCTTATAGAATAAACATATGCTTTGGTTTAATGTTTAAAAAACACTTTAACAAAATAGCTTTTAAATAAATTGTAATCAGACACGATATGAGAGCCGCTGTATATGATGTGACAATTTGATCTTCAGATGTGGCCCAGGAGACTGGAAAAGGAAATGCCTCATAGAGATGCATTGCAGGTCCGCAGACCACCCATCCTACCCTCCAACAGTGGCCTATGCAGCATCTTCCCAGAGTGATTTCAGAATTGTTATGGACCAGAGAGAGACTGCTGTATTCTTCAAGTTTTTCCTCTTTTTTAGTGCAAGTGTTTTTTAGTTATTCTATCTCATTTCACTGTTTCATTGTGTGTGTGTGTGCATGTGTAGAGGATGATAGTTATGGTTGTGAAAAAATAATTCTATTAGTGTCTATCCAAATCAAGTGAAGCCACATTTGTGCCAGGTATACAGCCTCCCGTGCATCTCACCCTGATGAAGAAATCAGCAGGAATCGCTCAGACAGCCTGGACATTGAGCTGGGAGCCAGTAACAGGTGGGACTTTTGGGTTGTCTCATTTAGGGAAGAGTGGTTATGTTTTTTTAATGTGCTAATGGCAGTCAAACAAATATCTGTTGACTAGGTAGACAGTTTGTGGTGTTCATCAGTGTTGTTCATAAAATGTTCAGTTTTTCTTCCAGTCACATTGCAGATTTCACTTCCCTGTCCTTAAGTATGGCCACACATGAGATGCTCTGGCCAATAAAATGTGAGTAAAAACAACTGGTGTCACTTGTAGGTGAAAACTTTAAGAGCTTGTACACCATTCATCATGCTTTCTTTTTTCTTCTTTCTCTGTCTGTATCCAGTGATGTGCCTGCTCTGTCTGCCTGGGATGCAGACTGAAGTAAAAGCAGAGAAGAGCCTCCACTAATTTTCAGTGAATATGAAGCAAGAATTATTTTAAGTACCTGAGAATTGGGGCGTGCTTGTCACTGCAGTACAACTTAGCCTATTTTGATTCAAAGAGATCATATTATTTCTTTATGAAATCACTTTTCATTTGAGTGGGGTTGTTTCCCTACCCAGTGAGCATGAAACTACTCAGCAGTGGTAGTGGCTGGCCTTGTAGAACTGGGGATAGGTATCCATTGCAGGATAGGGTGATAGGAATCGGCACGTGCTCTTTGAGGGCCTCTAAGCAAAGTCAAGATAAGGTTCATGGTGAGGATATGAGTAGGACCCTCTGATATTATAGGAAGTATCCACGCTATGTTCCAAAATATCTGCAGGTTTGCTGTGGTGTTGGTCGGGGCACTGAGCCACACCAGAGGGCCACTGCTTTAGTGCAACTGTGTTCCGTGACTAATGAGTCCTGTGAAACCTCTAAATCAATGCCTTGCTATATTAATTAGTTTCATGGACTCTTGCCAGATGACACAGTCTCTGTTTCCTGATATCCCAGGGAATTCTGCCATACTGATGAAACTCTCATCAAGTTCTGCTGAAATGTTTTTTTTTTCTTAAATAACACAGAAATGTGCTATTTTTTAAATTTTTTATTTATTTATCTTTAGAGGGGAAGGGAAGGAGAGAGGGAGAGAAACATCAATGTATGGTTGCCTTTCGTACGTCCCCTGCTGGGAACTGGCCTGCAGGGAACTGGTCTGCAACCCAGGCATGTGCCCTGACTGGGAATCGAACCGCGATTGTCTGGTTCGCAGGCCCGCGCTCAATCCACTGAGCTACACCAGCCAGGCTACTGAAATGTTTAATGAACTTTTTATTGCCATGTGACATGTCAGACATCACGTAGGTGACCTCAGCTCAGGAATGCATTTTCTTCCCTTGCCTCATTCATGCTTTATTTCCCTCCTGAATATTGTATCCCTACTGCTCCCTGGGCTGTGCTGAGTGCACTTACTTCCATTTTCTCATACATGGAATGGTCTAGAAGTCACTCTTTGTCCCAGAGAGGCCTATGTCTCCTCTAGTTCACCCATTGTTTGCTGGTCCTCTGAAGGCATATTCTAACACCATAGTCCACCTCTCCCTTCAGTCTTCCATGGCGAATGGTCACAGTCACAAATCTCAGTAACTAATCTGCCGCCAATCTGAGTCATCTCAGAGCACTAATCTGCCTATTTGGGGCGTGTCTTCCTTCTCCTCTGATCTCTCATTGGTACTTCAACACACCATAGCCCTTAAGGGAGCAAAAACAGAGTTCAATGGATCTCAGTGAAAGACAGAATGGTTACACGCCTGTTCCTTAGAGAGCTGATTTCCTGATTCCAAACAGGAGATTAGCCTGGGTTTGTGTATTAGAGGAAAGGAAGTGAGGAGAAAGCAGAGAGCTTTGAGTGGGAAGGCAACAAAGAGCCTCTGTCCTTAGTGAGCAGGAAAGGGGCTTAGAGTAGCCTCCCACGGCTTCATGCCTCTAAGAAATCTATCTCCCACAGCCTTGCACATTTGTGAGTTCCTAGAACAGAGGGTTGGGGGCTTGGACAACTTGTGTGGGGGTAAAGGAAGGTCTTTGGCTCCTGCCCAACATGGCACTTAACAGAGCCAACTGGCCATTTTGATACAGGATTCTATATTCAGCCTCTTCTCATTCACAGCTTCAGTCTGAAACTGGGTGAGGGTCCAGAATGATAAAAGGCATCAGTAACTCTGAGGCAACCATGGAACCGCTCATGTTGATCTAAAATCAAAATCTTGTTTCCAGCCAAGTTTTGTATTATTACACAAGCTTAGCGTCTGAATAAATCCTTATTTTTATAAGTCCTGTTTTATTAGTAAGTGACAGTAAATTTTCTTGATCAATTCCGACATCATTTGCGTTTCCCTTTTCTCTATCAGTACCTTTTCATGGACTGTACACAGATGGGGTTTGTTTTGGGGTTACCTTGCCAACATGCGCCAACCGTAAGTTGCATGGCTATGTGAGACGGATGAATGGGCCAGTCGTTGGTCACCAGGTATGGTTCATATGTTGCTCCATCCATGTATAAGGTAACCACAGGAAACTCCACATTGATGACATAGTAATGCCACTCTTTGTCACAAATCTAATGAAAAGAAAGAGAAGCAACACTTAAAGTTGAATAGGCAATGAAACATCAAACAAGCTTTTATTCTAATTATGAAAGGGGAAGAAGGCATTTTTGGGTGAGCAATTTTTATTGGAAAGAACCCAATCAACATAATGATTGGTATATGCTGAGTTTATAGAAGCTCATATCAGACAGGATGGGGCAAATGATGTGGGTAGAGGAATGCCCAAGGATCCGATCATCAGGCAAACATATGACTGTGGCAGGTCATCTTAATCACATAATTACCAGCCGTATAGGCCAGCAAGCTGTTGGTGGACAGGTGAGGGTATCAGCTTAACTTTGTTTTGTATAAAAGTTTTTTTTAGTTCTTTAGTAGAGAAAAAGTTAAATTGGAATTATTTTTCTAAGTTTGGGAATAGAGGGAGCTATAAGAAGAAAGAAGCTAGATCAAAAGTAGAAATGAAGATGAAGATAGAGAAGGGGAGGCAGAAGGAACAAAAAAAGAAGAAAATGGAAGAGGAAAGAATTAGGAGTTAAAGAGGAGTGAGAGAGAGGCAATGAACAGGAGAAGAGGAAGGGACATGAGATGCAGAACAATAGGAGCCCTCCAATCCCTTTGTCTTTGTCTCTACAGTAAGGCTTGCTTGTAGAGCTGTTGTAATCTCATGCTCTGTTAGAGTCAAGCAAAATGAATTCCAAGAGAGATAGTCTTTCTGCCTTGGAGTACCTGGGGAGGCAGAGAAGAACCAAAAATAGGCCCCCCTGGTCTGGACTTGGTGCAGAACACTCTTACATGCATGTCCTCTCACATTTTATTCCTGAGACTTATGGTCTTAGGGCTGGGAACCAAAACTTAACCCTAATAGATGGGTAGGGACATTGGAGACCAGGAGGGAGTCACAATTCCTGACTTCAAGGGACTAAACTCCCATGGCATGATCCAAAATAGAAATCAAGACTGGGTGTCTTGGGAAGGGGGATAGAAAGCATAAAAGGAAGAAAGGCTGAAGAATGATGCTCCCCTCCCTCCAATCCCCTCAGTGAGTGCCTTGGGAGTCATGTTAGACTCTCTCTCCTCCACACTCCCTCTCCCTGTAATCCCTCTGCATCCTGTGAAATTCCCCTCTGAAATGTCTCTCATCTGTATCTTCTTGTCTCTATGGCCCCTGCCATCTGTGACAGCAGAGACAGATGAGTTCTGCATGAAGGTGACCCCAAGGTGAGGGCATCAAAGCCCTCCCTACATCCCACATTGGATTGAATGTGCTGTTTCTCATGAATAGATAACACCAACAGGGATGCTAAATGATCTTTTCCCTTTCATTTTGCAATAAGAAATTTTTCCTTAATGTTCTTTTTATATTGTCCTGTCTCATGTCTCAGAAAATTGCTCCTTTTGAAGCCCATTAGTCTGATAAAGCCTGATGAATATTTTAGGGGCCCATGGAAGATAAGCAGAAGAGGCCCAGGCAGATGTCTCCAAAGTCCTGTGACAATGCACTGGTTCTACGACTCAGTGCCTGTTACACCTCATCAGAGGCCCTAACCCAATTTACACTTCCCTCCTGCTCAGTGCCTGAGACCAGATACTGGGCTGGGAGCAGGGCTCACAGGCTGGGCCTGTGTGGCTGCAGTGGAGTTGATCCAGGGGGGTAGATGTGGCAGAAAAGAAGAGCTGGAGCCACAGTCTAGGAGTGATGGAAGAGGGAGGAACTAGGAAGAGTATGTAAATGAGGAAGCATCCAACCCAAGGAAGCCCAATGCACCCTGGTTATGAAGTCTGCAATCAGCAGCCATACAGCATATTCCAGAACCTGGAATGGTTCATATCCTGGGGATTTTCTCTGAGGCATCAGGAACCCTCTGGTCAGGCTTAGAGCACAGAGGGACCCTGACCACACCCCATGTCCTTTGAAATGTAGGCAATCCTTGAGAGTCAGCCAGGCAGCCCTGGGATTCTCCCTCATCCTGGTCGCCATCACCACTCACACAGGACGCATCCTCTGGAGTGTGACTGCCTTGTTAGATCCACATGCCAGCTGCCTCTGCTATATTCCAAGTCCGCTGAAGCGGGTTGGAGGGAGATCCTATAGCTTGCTTTCTTTCAAAACACTTATAACATTTTGGTAGGACGGTACAAAAAATTCCATGGGAGAAGTAAAATAGTTCCATAGCTCAACAGGAGCCATGACTCCTCTCAACATCATAGTCTTTCCTAGGCAGCCCCCTCCCCAACTTTTCTGAAGGGCGAGGAGCAGGCCCCATGGTGGCCTTTGTAAAAACAGTGACCTTGTACACCCAGCTTCGTTGTTTTTTTAACTTAAAATTTCATTAGCATATCCATGACTCCCAGCAGCCTCAGTGTACATGTCTATAATAACATTCCAACCTTGCTGGAAAATGGACCTTTTCTATTTATAGCATTCCTGAAAATATCCTGTGAAACAACAGCTCGGAAAGGTCTGCTTGGATCACACTGTGCATACAATTTAAAAGTGTGCTGGTTTCGCTTAATGTCAGCACTAAAATGCCTTTACCAGCTTCATTTTAGACAGCTGTATAATATGGACAAACTATAAAATACTTAAACATTCCCCAATTATCAGGTATTCATAGGTACCTGCAATTATAAATGATGCTGTAATGAATTTCTTTGTGCACAGATATCTGTCTGCATTTCTGATTATATCCATGGGAAAGATTCCTGGAAGTGGAATTACGGGGTCAAAGGTTAGAGGTATTTTGAAGGCCCTTGATACATATTGTTTTGGTTTTCTCCTGCAAAGGGATGTGCCAATTTAGACTCCTGCCCTGAGTGCTGGAGAATGCTCATGCATTGTACCCTTACTGACCACATTAGCACTGAGAAAGGATAAACTCCTGAAGCAAGATTTATAGTACCCAAGGTCAAAAGGGAACACCTTCTGTGAATGGGGAGGAAGACTCAAGAGGTATGAATGATTAGAAACTTTCCTAGTTAGCTTCTAATTGGATATCCAACAGGCTTTTAGCTCAGACTAGGTTTATGCCTGCAGACTTCTCACACCAAGTAATCTATGAAGGCACCTAAAGGAAATGCCTAATTAGGGCTTCATAAATGGGGATCTGTGATCAAGGAGAAACCTGCATTAACCCTCTGCTAGAACTGCAGGGACAAACTGTAGTTGAAAAATGACCAAGCCAGGAGGAAGCAAAAATAAATGTGTTGATGTATAGCTCAACCAAGAAAGAAGGGAATTAGGCAAAGTGACCTTTCCTGGGGGAAAAGAAACACTTTAATTCCCAACTGTTTGTGAATCACTGGAGAATGCACACACACCAAGCATGTCCAATGTCATCCCTGATGTTGGAAGCCTCAGCACTCTGTTCTCTGAAAACTTGCAGGTGTATTCCTGAGGTGGGCGTGGCAGCTGCTGCTCAGCTGGTGAGTGAATCTAAGACCAGTGACCCAAGGACAGAGGTTGAGGAATCACATAACAGGGACAATGTCAAAGGCAGTCTGAGTTGGGAGTAAGCTGGCACTCCGGGATGAGTCCAGGGCCAGGGAAGCCTTGCCAAAGAGGGGAGAAGCAGGCCAGGCAGCTGAGGGGTTGGCCCAAATGTCCTTTAAATGCCACACTGGAAGTTCCAAGTTGGTTCTCCCAGTAAACCGGGTACTTCTGAATGCAGCTACTCCAGGTGCCATGCACTTAACTACCGTGTGCTAGGGAGTGTGCTAGGGGCTGCACAGGATGCAGTGCTTGTCAGATATGTGCTTTGCCTTCATAAGCTTCAGTCTAATGGTACCAAGTACATGAAAGACCCAAATGTAATGGGGACTGAGGTAAGAGTTCTGGACTTGGTGTAAAGTGCTGTGAGATTCCAGGGAGGGGAGAGATGACTTCTGGCTGGGAGAAGGTAGTATCTAGGGTGGATAAGGGAGGGGTGATAAGATTTCATTAGGAATAGACAGCAAGGGAAAAAAATCCAGATAAATGGAGCAGAAACTTTTTATTCCATTAATTATTTATCTCTCTTTTCTGTTGCCAAAGAAAGTACTAGGTTTAGGGCAAGTAGCAGTTCACTCATTCATTTGCTTCTGCAGACATTTACTGAATATATAACCTGCATTGTGAACGAAAGAAAGCACTTGCCTTTTTGGAGCTTCCAGTCCAGTCACAGAACTGACAAAACTCTTTTTGTGATTCATGCACAGATTTTGCAAGGTGCCAGGTTAACCTGGTGGAGGAGGGGTGTCTGCTTGCATTGAGAGGAGGAAAGGGGCAAACACACAGAGCTTGGAGGGATGAGGCCACAAGAACAGACTTAGAAATGAGGCCTGAGGACATGGACTATTTTTATTTTGTAGGCAACAGGAGGTCCGGGCATTTCTGGGAGGGAGGTGGAGGGTGGTAGTCATAACAACAATTAATCTTGGAACACGTTTTTCCATTTTGAAGCAGCTTTTTAGATTCCTATACTATTTAATCCTTGCTGCATAAGGGTGGCGGTTGTGTCTTGGGCCCCTTTAGAAAATAAATAGGAGAAAATGGCATGGTTTCTAATCTCAAGGAATTTATAGCAGTAAATGTAACACACACACATACACACACAGTGTGCCTTTCCATTTCACACACTACCAGTGGCTCAGCTTCTCACACTCCCTGCCAAATCAGGATCTTCAGCAGAGTCTGTTCTCTGGAGTGAGGAACTTGTATGTCAGATTGTCCCTGAATGGCCCCACTTTATGTTCCACAGGTACTTCACACTCATTCTGTCCAAAATTGAGCTGAACACCCTCCGTGCTCCAGCCTCACCTGCTGCTTCTCCTGTATTCCCCCTCAGCAAACGCTTCCTCTTCTGGTCAGGCATCCAAGCCAGAAAACACTGGGCATTGCTTTGGATTCCCCAACTCCTCTCCCTCTGCTTAATTTACTGCCAAGATCCGATGATGCTTCTTTCATCCACTGTCACCTCTCCACCCTCACTCAAAATTTGTGCCAAGGAGGGTGAGCTTGAGAAAGTGTGTCTGGGCAGGATTTTGCAAGGTGGAAAGCATTTGATCAGGGAGAGGAGACCACTTATAGCAGGTGAATGATGAGAAAAGCTTTGGTGTGATTGTGGATTGAACAGAGTGAGCAGCCTTCTCTCGCTCGATTGGCTGCCACAGGGCAGAGGCTGACCCGAGTGAGACGGCAGGGCCACAAAGGAGGCACTGGAGGGTATGTGCAGGCCAGGCCTCTAGGTAACAGGCTGGGTGCCACCCCTGCTTTAGCAATTTCTGGGGAGTCGTGTTCTGGACTTTGGAAAACTAATTGAACCTCCTTAAATCTTGGCTCTGTTGCCTGTACAGTGAAGATAGTAATCAGATCTATATCATAGGACGATTGTGTCAATCAAGCTAAAATAAGCCATGCACAATACTTCTTCAGCCTGAGCACATATGGAAACCCCTTTACTTTTCCAAATACATTGAGATTCTGGATAAAATGTAACAACAATAAAACAAAATAAGATAAAAATAAGAGACCTAGAAAGAGAGCTCCTTAGCAGACCACCCCCCCAAAAAACAAACCCACATCTGAGAGCTGAAACAGTGGCCACTTGAGGGGGCTGGGCCCACCCCGTTCAGTCATGCTTTCAAAGCCCATGGGAATGAGGAATGGAGACTCAGGTCCTCCATACAAGGAAAGCCCGAGTGGCATGTATGTTTCCATGAAGCTGCAAAGGGACTGTCTGACGCCCCATCCTGGGACAACCACTGCCATCAACCTAGGAACTCGGGAAGTAGGCCCGCCCAGCAGCCTGGAACCTGTGGCTGTGCACTGGGTCCACAGGTACCAGCCCACATGGTGTGGAAATCCAGAATGCAGAACAAACTTAAAAGCGTGTCCGTGAGGGCTTTAGGGACCCTGGCAAAAACAGGCTCAAAACCTATCCTCACACATGTCCCCACAACCCAGGGCCTGAGCAGGACAATTCCTGTCGGAGATAAGCTTAGAGTAAAAACTTAAAAAACAGAGAAGAAACGACTCTTAGCATGTGTGAAAATACACAGACAAAACAAATAAGCACATTCAAATGCCAGAAACCAGAGAAAATGGAGCAATTCAAAAGGGAAAGGAGACGGTGGGTTTGAAAACAAACTAAATAAAAATTCCAGAAATAAAAGACAGCTGTTGAAACAGAAATAGATTGTTATATTAAACACGGACTGAAAACAAAATTAGGGCACTGAAAGGTAGATAAAATGACAGCACAATGATCAATTTGATAAAGCATTTAAGAGACGGATTCTACGGCTCACAGAAGGGTACAGTCCAGGAAACCTCCTGTCAGATGTGCGTGTGGGAGGGGAGCTGGTGAGCATGGTGGGCCCGCTAATGAGTGTGTGACTTCATCTTAGTTCCTTGCGTTCTAGAAAGCCATTCTTCACTTCGACAGCATTATCATGTGTGAAATTCAGATGACAGTGGACACACAGTGCTATGGAAGCCCCTGTCCCACAAGACACATTTGAAGGGTAGGCCAAAACTGATCTTTGTTCCTGGAAAGGGAGAGCTATAGAACCAGGAGGGCTGAAATCATGCAAACCGGGTTCGCACAGCAGACCCGCAAGGCTGTTTGGCCTCAGACCACTGTTTTGGAACATTAGAAAGAGGAGGTTTTGATGAGTGCCAAGATCAACCTCCTGCCAAAGCAAAGATGCTACTCCTATTTGCAAATCTATTTAAGATCTTCCCAGGAGGTTGCCTGCACTTCTGAATGGGCAGGAAGAAGCGCAGTGTATTTTCAGCAGAGGGTGATGATGACCGCTCAGAAAGTACCCTCTGGGCCTTCTGTTGAAAAGCAATTGCTGACTCTGGGGGGCAGAGTACAGGGAGCAGGGGACATGAAGGGTATCCAGTGTCAAAGAGATCACCTCCATTTGCAACTTGGTTGAGTAATATTTAGGCAAAGCCCCAAAACAATCCTGGAAAGCTGCCTTTAAAATGTATGCAATTTGTGCAAGAATTACTAGCACTCAGGATTTAAATTTATCCATGTGGAGAGAAAGCACATCTGTGTTATATGCCCTGAGGATATGCCTGGTACCCTGACACCATGCTATGGCTTTTGCCTGCGTGTGATTAGCTTACTGGACAGCTGGCTTACTCCTTTCCACCACTGTCTTTAAACAATGTCAACCCACTCTTCCTTTTTTACCCTTGGATGACAACCTGGGAAGATTCCTCAACTTCCAGCTCTTACTGATGAACATATTTTCATATATTAAAAAAATGCACTTCAATTAGTCTCTTATTCAAGTCAAAGCTTCTCTTGCTCAGCCTGCGGCTGATCTGAATATTCTGCAAAGCCCCATGGAGGGAGATGGATGGGGTTGACATAGGAGTCAGAAGTAAGGGCAGAAAGTTTGTTTTCAATGAAGTAAGGATTGTGCTGTGTCTCCCCCAGAAGTGAGGTAGAGAGACAGGACCAGCCAGGGGAGATGAGGTCCCTCACTAGCTGTCACTTGGGAAAGTGTTCTCTTCAGACCCTTTCAGGTTTCTTTCCCAACTGGAGTTTTGTCGAACATTTCCTGCAAGATGTTGCATGAACAAAGGTGTCCAGGTGTGGCAGACCCTGGCCAGCAGAGTCTGCCTGTTTGGGCTGACGACGAGAATGAATGCACAGGCAACAATCCTGTGGAGAAAAAGGGAACAGGCACGACCACTCTCTCAAGGGGAGAGTGCCTATGGGTGCCTCGGCCACTCCCTCAAGAGGGGAGCGCCTCGACCCTTGCCTAGACAGGCTTTTATTGTTTTCCTGGGGTCTTACATCAGAGAAATATTTATTATCTATTACATAGAATATTATTGTCTACATTTAAGGTACAATCAGGAAAATGAAAATAACATAGAGGGGAATGACGATGAGCTCATTAGCTCTGTCCTTGGGAGAACTCATACAGGCTTTGGAAATTACCTTGAAGATAGACAATGCACATTTGTTGTTTCAGACCAGGGTGATGGAGTTTTAGCAAGAGCAAGCCATAAAATCTGTATGCATTTTCTAGGCCTGATTCCCACAGGAAAAGTCAGTTTGAAGGTCTGGCTCCTGCCCACCACTTCCCTTCTGTAGGTTTTCCATACAGAGCTGAGTCACATTTGCCAGGCCAAGACAAACTGGTCCCCTACATCCAGGGTCAAAATGTTTTTGGAAAAGCTCCTCATTTAATAGAGTTAAACAGGTTTCTATTAGCTAGACTCCTTGGAGCAGTTGTTCTCAAAGTGTGGTTCTTGAACCAGGAACATCAGCATGACCTACTATTATAGACTGACCCCCACAGATTTGTATATTGAAGCCCTAACTCCTAATGTGATAGTATTTGGAGACAAGGCCTTGGGGAGATAATTAGGTTTAGGTGATCTCATGAGGGTGAGACCTGTGATGGAATTACTGCCCTTAAAAGAGGAAGAAGACACACCAGCGTTTTCTCTCTCTCTCTCAGCCCTCTGTCAGCCAGGAAGAGGGCTCTCACCAAAAACTGAGTCAGTTAGCACTTTGATCTTGGACTACTCAGCCTCCAGAACTGTGAGAAAATAAATGTCTGTTGTATTAACTACCCAGTTTACAATACTTTGGTATAGCAGCCTGAGCTAAGACTCCTAGAACCTTGTTAGAAATGTAATCTCAGGTTCCACCTCAAACTCTCTGACTCAGAAACTTTGGGGGTGGGGCCAGCAGTCTTCCATCCAACATGGCTTCTGGGTGGTTCTGAAAGGCTTAGCTTGAGAACCTCTGCCTCTTGAGATAGGGCTGAGGTGGTTAAAGTCTCATCCTGTGGGTGCCACCTATCCTGCAAAAGACTGAGAATCTCAAGGTGCAGTGGAAAAGATATGAGCTTTTATAGAGTGATTGCTGACTGACTGACTGAATGGATCAATGATTACAGTAACAGCCATCAACACTGGAAATGGTTCCTCTAGAAAAGGGGAATTTGAGGATCCAACTAAAAAAACTGGAGCATGGCCCTTGGAATAAGGGCGTATCTGTGTCAGGCACTCAGAGTTCTGGCAACCTCACCAGGCTGGCACTCCAAGAGGAGGGGTTGAGAAGGCCCAACAGACATGGAGATTTCTGGATGAGGGATGAGAACCTCATAGGGAAAAGTAAGGAGGATGAAGATAGTCAAATATGGTGAGTCCTAATAAAACCCTGGCTTGGGAAGAGTGGACGCATGTTGCTCAGACCTCCTCACTGGCCTCTGGCTTCAGTGCCCATCCTGGGGGTATTGGCATCTCCTTGCATTCCCACCAAGTGTCAGTGGCTTTGAAGTGAACCAGCTCAGGAGACGTTTCAGTTTACTGTCTTAGCTGGACTAGGACCTGGGGCAAGTTTCTTAAACTGGCTAAGTGCCAGTTTCTTCACCTGTGAAATGGTTAAAACACCTGTGTTGCAGGAAGGTTTACTTATGCAATGAATATTTACTAGTAGCAATTATAGGTCAGGAGCTACTGTAGGTGTTGAGTTTATAAAGTGAGCAAAAATAGATGCAGTTCCTTCCCTGACGGAAGAGACAGAAAATAAAAAACTCACATAAATAAATGTAATGTTATAGGTATGTATGAGCCCATAATTAGAAGATCTGACCTACTTCTGGAGATCAGGAAGTGATGGTGAAGGAAAGGAGGCAAGTGAATGGACCAATGATGGTAAGAACATTCAAGGCAGAGGAACCTGCAGGCAATGGCCCTGTGGCTTGGCACAGAGGCTCAGGGAGAGCTTGTGATATGGTGGCCAGAGGATTGGGCAGAGCAGCTGCCAAGCAAGCATCAGCCTCTGCCCTTTTCCTAGGCCCACTTCTTCCAGCATGCTCTCACGTGTACCCCAAACTTCCTGCCCCCAGATTAGTCTTCCTGTCTACTCAGACCAGGCTCTGTGCTGCCCCAAATCTGTGGGGATCTTCATTTCCCACAGACAAAGTGCTCACCCCTCAGTTTGACCCTAGAGAGGGGCTATACGTGAACACTGAGGCTCTGGAACCAGGCCTCTTGGGATCAAATTCTGATTTGACCACTCCCTAGTTGTGTGACCTCAGGCAAATCACATTCCCTTTCTTTGTTTCAGTTTCCTCCTCTGCAAAATAGATATAACACTAACCATATCATTGGTTGTGAGGATAAATAAGTTAGTATGTGAACAACACTTAGAATAGTGCCTGAAATAGTGAGTGCTCAAAAAATATAGGTGTTACTAAATGGTATTGTGCTTGTCCCTTATTACCCCCAATTACTTACATTATTCTTGTCATGAGCTTTCTGCCCTCTGCCCATTCAGTTCAAGAAATGCCCAGCCAGCCTGTGCTGTCTCTCTCCCCACCAAGTCACCCATGCTACTTCTACTGTACCAGCCTGCACCATCTTCTGCCTACCCTACCCTCCTAAGTCCCTCACAACACTCAAGGCACAAATGTAATTCCACATTTTCTAGTAGCCACATTAAAAAACTAAAAATGGTAAAATTAACATTAATAATATACTTTATTTAACCTAATATATCTATTTATAATTTTGACACATGGAGGCAACCTCACAGATATTGTGGATTCGGTTGCAGACCATTGCAATAAAGTAAATATTATAATAAAGAAGGTGACATGGATATTTTGGTTTCTCAGGACACATGAAAGCTATGTTTTCATTATACTGTAGCCTTAAGTGTACGATAACACTATGTCTAAAAATGTACATACCTTATTAAAAATACTTTATTGCTAAAATTGCTAACTATCATCTGAGCCTTCAGGTAGTTGTAATATTTTTTGCTGGTGAAGAGTCTTACCTTAATGTTGCTAACTGATCAGGGTGGTGGTTGTAGAATGGTGTGGCTGTGCCAATTTCTTAAAATAAGGTGACAGTGAAGATTGCTGCATTGATTGACTCTTCCTTTCATAAACAATTTCTCTGTAGTATGTGGTGCTGTTTGATAGCACTTTACCCACAGTAGAGCTTCTTTCAAAATTGGAATCAATTTTCCTCTGAAACCCTGCTGTTGCTTCATCAACTAAGTTTATGTAATATTCTAAATCCTTTGTTGTCATTTCAACAATCTTCACAGCATTTTCGTCAGGAGTAGATCCCCTCTCAAAAAACTACTTTCTTTGTTCATCTGTAAGAAGCAACTCCTCATCCATTAAAGTTCTATCATGAGGTTGCAGAAATTCAGTCACATCTTCAGGCTCTACTTCTATTTCCCCAACATCTGTAGTTACTTCCTCCACTGAAATCTCGAACCGCTCAAAGTCATCTATAGTGGTTGGAATCAACCTCTTCCCAAGTCCTGTTAATGTTGATATTTTGACCTCTTCCCATGAATCATGAATGTTCTTAATGGCATCTAGAGTGGTGAATCCTTTCCAAAAGTTTTCAATGTACTTTGCCCAGATCTTTCAAAGGAATCACTATGGCAGCTGTAGCCTTCAACATGTATTTCTTACATAACACAACTTGAAAGTAAAAAATTATTCCTTGATGCAAGGGCTGTAGAATAGATGTTGTGTTATCAGGTATGAAAACAATCTTATGTACTCCTCCATCAGAGCTCTTGAGTGGCTAGATGCCTTGTCAATAAGCAGTAACATTTTTAAAGGAATCTTTTTTTCTGATCAGTGGGCTTAAAATATTCAGCAAACCATATTGTAAATAGATGTGTGCCTTCCAGACTTTGTTGTTGTATTTATAGAACATAGGCAGAGTAAATTTAACATAATTTTTAAAGGATTTTTAGAGTGACAAATGAGCATTGGCTTCTACTTAGTCACCAGTTTCATTAGCCCCTGAAGAGAGAGTCAGCCTGTCCTTTGAAGCTTTGAAGCCAAGCATTGACTTCTCTCCAGGTATATAATTCCTAGATAGCATCTTCTTTCAATATGAGGATATTTCATCCACTATGAAAATCTGTTGCTTAGGGTAGATACTTTCATTAATTATCTTGGCCAGATCTTCCGGATAATTTGCTGCAGCTTCTACATGAGCAATTGCCACTTCGCCTTACTCTTTGATGTTATGGAAATGGCTTCTTTATCAGCTAAGAACCAAACCTTATGAACCAAACGTTTCTTCCGCAGCTTCCTTGCCTCTTTCAGTCTTCATATAATTGAAGAGAGTTTGGCTTAAGGGAATGTTGTGGCTGGTTTGATCTTCTTTCCAGACCACAAAAACTTTTCTCTGTATCAGCAATAAGGCAATTACACTTACTCATCATTAGTCTGTTCCTCAGACTAGAACTTTTAATTTCCTTTGGTAACTTTTCCTTTGCATTCACAATTTGGCTAACTGGTACAAGAGACCTAGATTTCGGTCTATCTTGGCTTTTGACATGCTTTTCTCACTAAGCTTAATCATTTGTTGCTTTGGATTTAAGAGACATGTGAGAGACATGTGACTCTTCCTTCCACTTGAACACTTAGAGGCCACTGTAAGGTTGTTAATTGGCCTAGTTTGAATACTTTGTGTTTCAGAAAATAGGGAGGCTCAAGAAGAGGGAGAGAGATGGGGGGACAGCTGGTCAGTGAAGCAGTCAGAACACATACAACATTTATCGATTAAGTTTGCCACATTATATGGGCATGGTTTGTGTTCCCCAAAACTATTGTAATAGTAACATCAAAGATCGCTGATCACAGATTATCATAAAAATATAATAGAGAGAAGTTTAAAATATTGTGAGAATTACCAAGATGTGATACCAAGACATGAACTGAGTGAATATGGTTGGAGAAATGGATGAAATTGCTTGATGCAGCATTGTCACAAATCTTCAATTTGTAAAACTGAAGTGCAATAAATAGAAGCACAATAAAATTTGGTACCCCTGTAATCAATATTGAAAGTCATTAACATTTTATATTTTGCTTTTCTTACTAAGTTCTTACAGTCCATTGTGTATGTTACACTCACATTGTGTCTCAACCGCTCACGTTTCAACCACCTGACAGACACGCACAGCTAACAGCTATCCCGTGGGTCAGGGCAGTCCTCCACTCTAGGATCCTATGTGGTAGGTTCTCGATGAATGCTGATTGTGTGAATGAACAGCAGCCATGCTCTGCAAAGCCCTTGTGTGCTCTCTCCTGAAGCTACTTTCTCTGTTACTGGGCACATAGCTTTTCGGCCACAGTGGGGATCAAATCCTAGGCTACCAGTTGCCAAATGACTTCTCTGAAGAGAAGGTGAAGGGAGTGGTTACAGAACCCAGAGGCCCAGGCAGCAGCATAAGGAGGGACATGTGAAGAAAGAGAGGTGGGCTGGTGAAGATTTATGTTGGTCAAGTAGGACTACCCTGTCCTAGGGAGCTCTTAGCCTCCCTGGCTTTAGGAAAAGAGAGGGAGAACTGAGCAGAAGGAGGGAGGCATCTCCCAACAGAGTTCCCTCGATTTCCTAGGGATTTGACAGGGGAAGCAAGGATCAGCAGGAGGAATGAAAGGAGGGATTACTTTGGTGCAAAAATGTTTCTCTCCATGCTTGATTTCTCTTCTCATTCTCTATTAGGCAGATAAATAGCAATGAGCAGTCACATGTCGCCCTCTTCACCCTCAGGGAGGCTGACATCTTTGGGCAGCTGCAGAAGAATAGGTGGGAGGGTCCCCTGGAGCCTTCACCAGCCTGCCAGGCCCAGGGAGTAGCAGGGACTTGCTCCAGGTGAAACAGCTTGTTAGTGGCAAGGCTGGAGCCCAGAACTCCTGTTTCCTGTCCTTAGGCCGGTGCTTTTGAAAGTTATCTCTTGGAAAAGATGAGAACAAATCATAGGCTCTTTGAAGAGGACCTGAGTATATTAAACAAATAACTTACTCAGATATAGTTAACTATTCAGTAATGTATTTGAAGAAAATTAATTTTTCATTCTGCCACTCAGAATATTGAAGCTGGCTCTCCATAAATACACAATCTGACTTCTCCTTGCAAGTTAAAAAAAATAAAAAGGAATGTCAGTGGATATCTTTAGAGAAACATAATTATAATTTAGTTGACATATCTCCTATCTTGGTGCTGGTGAATAAACCTCTCCTGAATAATTCAAATAATGTACTCTGAAATTCTGCCCCTTTGGAAAATTGAGTTGATCTTGAATGGAATTGGTTAAGTGTTTTCATCTGCAAATACACAGCACATGCCAGCCAGCAAGTACATCCTGCATTTCAGATCTCCCTAGAACGTCCTTCTTCAGGTATTGGCTCCTTAAACCCGCCATGGCATGGCTAAGCAGCCTTGTCTTCAGCCACTCGTCCTCCAGGTGTGTGTCTGCCAGCTCCCGGAGGAGCAGCTGAGACCAGTGCGCATTTCCACTGGAGCTGCTGGAGCTCCGGCACAGACCCTCCACCGCACGGCTTCCCACGCTGATCTTCTCTGGTTGAATTTGGAGGGCTGGATTGTAATTAAAGGCTGTCAGCGGGCCAGGGCTGTGAACATCATATCACTGCTCCAGACAAGATCCACTGTAGCTTCATCAGGTGGATCACCTGTTCTCCTTGCAGAGCGATTTCTGCGGAGAGGCTGATGATTTGCATTTCACAGAGGCCTCTAGGGAAGGCCTGTGAACGTGTTGCTTCTGCTTGGAATTCTACAGCAGAGAGACTGGGTACTCTCTCTGAATGACAAGTCAATCCCTTAAGTTTGGGAGCATCTGTAGAAATCTTTAAGGAACAGTTGAAGTTTTAAATCCATTAGAGCACCAAGATCTTAAGACCAGGTTGTTGTGGGTATTTGCCAAGTGGAATTCTCACACCTGGGTTTTGGTCTCATACAAAGCTTTGGGAAGAGTTTAAAATCCAGCAAATGCCCCTTCCCCAAGCCCCAGTACCAACCTTTCCTTGTTTTCGAGAGTGAGTGGGGGTAGTCCGACCAGCTTGATGCCCAGATTAATCACTCGTTGTGGATTTCCTGAGTGCTGATTAGGTACAAACATGTGCTGGTTCAAAGTTCAACCTGACCGTAATTGTCAGAAAATATAAATGGCCCTTCACATTCACTGAGATAAGTGGGGCTCATTCATCCTGGCTTTCATCCGAGCTACACTATTTAGGGACCAGATATCACCAAGTCTTCAAGCAATGCTGAGAATGCCGAAGTCCATGACTCTGTATTAGTTTGCTGGGGCAGCTACAACAAGAACCAACCAGTGGGAAGCTTAAAGCAACAGAGACTTATTGGTCTCAGAGTTCTGCAGCCTAGAAATCTGGAATCAAGGTATTTATTGGCTGGGTAGTCCTTCTGAGCGAAAATCTGTCTCATGCATTTCACCCAGCCTCTGGTAGCCACAGACATTCCTTGACTCTCGGATGCATCACTCCAGTCCTCTGTCTTCACAGGGCCTTTGCCCTGTGTGTCTGTGTCTTCCCATGGCCGTCTTCTTATAAGGATACCTGTAATAATGGATTAGGGGCCCATCCTACTCCAGAATGACCTCATGTTAACTAATTCCATTTGAAACAACCCTATCTGCAAATAAGGTCACATTCTGACGTACTGGAATTTAAGACTTTAACATCTTTTTTGGAGGGATGCAATTCAACCCATAACAGCCTTCTTTTATTCCCGCCACGTTCCTGAGGTGCCCAAAGGGTGTGCACAGCATCCGGTCCTCTCACTCACTATGACAGGAAAAGCAAAGTGGCTACACAGCAGGTCTCCATCTTCTGTTTTTGTATAAAAAAAGAAAATTCTTTGAATCCCATATGATATGAGTAATCTCTGACATGTTACATGTGTTCAGGAAGTGCTACTTTTGAAAGGAGAATCTCTTATTAATAAATTTAAAAAAGGATCCCATTAAAGGGTCTGTAAACCATATTCATTCATTCATTCATTCACTTATTCATTCATTCATTCATTCAACAAATATGCATGGAGCCTGATGGAATCACCAGGCATCCTGCTCTCTGAGGAAGAGGCTGAGGTCCTGCTGGGGGAGTCTGAAGTCCCGGCTCTGCGGAGCCAGGCTCCCTCTCCAGTGATCTGGCAGAGGCAGGGATGTCAGACTTAAGACCATTTCATGGGATGTTTATTCTTATGCCTGAATGTGAACTAATACATATGTACACTATTCTTTGGGCCTGGCAGGTTGTCGAAAGCTCCAGGGAACCCTCCCACCTACCCTTCTGTATATGTATGTGGCTCTATCCCTGGCTTCAGACCCCCAAACCCTCTGTAAATAAAGGTAGTAGGAGAATCTTTTGTTCTAACAGTCTTTGACCCCAGTTCCTGATGCAGCTCCTGAGACCTCTGCATTTCCTGAGTGACAGGAGCATCTGGATGAAAGGAATGCTTTTGTTCTGATAAAGGTGGCGCTCGATGGGCTCCTGGAAGACTCCTGGATGGGGGCTGGTCACCAGAAAGGGCAAGCCATGATTGGCAACTTGGGAATTTCAGTTCTACCCCCATTCTCTGGTGATGGAGAAGGGGTGGAAATGGAATCAATAATCCAGCATGCCTATGTGATGAAACTTCCACTAAAATCCCAATAATACGAGGTTTAAGGAACTTCCAGGTGTGTGAACACATCCATGCACCAGGAGGGCAGTTCACCCAACTCCACGGGGACAGAAGCTCCTGCTCTCGGGACCCTCCAGACCTGGCCCTGTGCATCTCCTCACTGGGCTGTCCGTCTGTACCCATGAGTAAACTGGTAAATGTAAGTGCTTCCCTGAGTTCTGTGAGCTGCTCTAGCAAATGGCAGAATCTGAGGAACGGGATTGTGGGAACCTCTGATCTGTAGCCAAGTCAGACTTTGTAGCCAAGCCAAAACAAGGTTGTGGGTGACCTGAGGATCTACTACAGTTGACCCTTGAACAATACGGGTTTAAATTGTGTAAGTCCACTCGTATGCAAATGTTTTGATAAATATATTGAAATATTTTTTTAGATTTCTTTACTACCATGAAGCAATCATATTGATTATAACAGGCTACAATAAAGCAATCGCATTGCTGTTTCTGTTATCAATGCTTGAATCATTATACCTGTATAATATATATATTTTTCACATATTTTTCACTTTTGATGTCTAGTGTTAGTGATACATATAACATCCACAGTGTTTTGTCTCACCTAACACAAAATTGATTAGGAACTGAGAGACAAGTCATCTTGTAAAAAAGACAACATAAACTTATGGTATTTATACATGCAGTACAATACTATGAACATATTTTCTTTTCCTTATGATTTTCTTGATAACATTTTCTTTTCTCCAGCTTACTTTATTGTAAAAATACAGTATATAATACATATACTGCACAAATTATGTGTTAATTGTTTATGTTATTGGTAAGGCTTAGGTCAATAGTAGGTTATTAGCAGTTAAATTTTGGGGGAGTCAAAAATTACATGTGAATTTTCAACTGCATGGAGGGTTGGTGCCCTTAACCCCCCCTGCATTATTCAAGGGTCAGCTGTACTTGCCACCAGCGTCTGTAGTGTGGGGACAGTCTCGTGGGACTGAGCCCCTAACCTCTGCAGTCTGTGCTAATTCCACTCAGTGCCAGAGTTGAAATAAATTGTAGGACACCCAACTGGTGTGGCAGAAAAGTGCTTGGTGTGGGGAAATAACCCATACATCTGGTGTCAGAAAAGTTGTGAGTGTGCTGTGGTGTGAGAGTAAAGGAGACACATACAGGAGAATTCTTCCCACATATACTGGGGTTCTAAGGGAGCTACAGGTTTATCCGGTAAGAGGAGGGTGGCCCTAAGGAGAAGGGGAGAAGGGCCAGGACAGGCGCACGCTCCCAGGTGCCTGTGGCTGGCAGGCTGAAGGCTGCTTGCCTTTGCTGTGGCTCTCCCTGGGGGATCCCGGGCTAAGCAGACCCTCCCTCTATGCCAGGCATGCACACCATGGGTCCTCAGTTGCTGTGTGAGGAGGAAGTTCTCTTTACAAACCAGCTAATACAGCCAAGCCATGAAAAGTTCTTTTGTTCCTCTGTATCAGACTCTTGAATAAACATTTGTTTCCTTTTTTAGAAACTTCTTTAACGAGTTGCATTTCTCCTGAAATCCTGGGAGACAGACATATTTAAGTCACCCCCAACATGCAGGAAAAATAATAACTCCCCCCAAAGATGTCCACACCCTGATCCCTGAAACCTGTGACTATGTCACTTTACATGGCAAAGGGATTTTTCAGAAGTGATTAAGTGAAGGACTTTTGAGATGGGACGTTGTCCTGGGTGACTCAGGTGGGCTCAATGTAACCACGAGGGTCTTCTCAAGTGAAGGAGAGAGGCAGGGAGTCAGAGAAGGGCATGTGATGACAAAGCAGGGGTTGGAGTGATGCGGCTGCTGACTCTACAGACAGAGGAAGGGGCCCTGGATGGGGATCACAGTGACCTGCAGGAGCTGAAAAGGGCAAGGGAACCGATTCTCCCACAGAACCTTTGGGAGCACAGCCCCTCCGACACCTGGATTTAGTCCTGAGACACCTGCTTCAGACTTCCCACCTTCAAGCTGTAAGATATTACATAATCCTTGCTCCTCCAAACACAGACTTCCTGTTCTCTCTTTGCACAAGGCCCTATTCTTGCACCGCACATTCGTTTGCTCCCTGCTCCTCCTGCTTCTCCCACCCTGGCAGTCCTCCAAGGCCAGTGCCCACCCTTCCCCATACTGCTCCCACCGCCCTCCAACCCCCGCTGCCCAAATCCACAGAGACCCCGGCCCAGAAATGGCGTGTTGTGAAGTGGGGGGCTCAGCAGCTGCCCTTGGTTCACACCTCACGCAGACACAGGACACTCAGACGGTCCAATGTGTGCTCCTCTGCTGCAAGTCTTTCCACTCAGAGGTGTGGGGTTGGTCGGCCCTGGGCCCAGGCGTGGCTAGGCCTGAAAGGTGTGCTCTTCAGATTCCCTAAAATGTCTCCCCAGGGACAGGGCCATTTAGGAGAAGGCTCCCATTTTGTCATCTGCAGTCACCAGTGCCATATCTTCTCATCTGCTATGTGCCACTCACTGGACAAAGAACTTTGCATACATTGTCTTATTTAGTTCCCCCAACAACTCCTGGAGGTACTATTATCATTTTCCCCATTTTGCAGACAAACTGAAGCTCAAAGAGATTCAATAACTTGCCCAAGGTCACACAGTGAGTTTGTGTCTAGAGCCCTGCCGGAAAGCCTTGTTGCTCCAAGTGTTAGTCTCAGTCAGCAGCCTTCACATCCTCTAGCAGCACTAGCATCACCTGGGAGCTCGTTAGAAACTAGAATCTCAGACCCCACTCCCGCCTTCTAAATCAGAATCTGTATTCTAACAGGATCTCTCAGTGAGTTGCATGTACATTCAAGTTTGAGAACCTTTGCCCTAAACCACTGTGTGGTACTATAACTTAAGAAAGAAAAAAACAAACACCATTTATTGGATGTGAATCTAAAGAGCCTGTCTAGTAGGGATTCCTGCAGGTCAAATGGCAGCGGGCACTGTGGGAGACTGGAGGGCCTTGGAAGAGGAGAGGGGCCTCTAGAGGCATTCTATGTAATTCCAAAGCATTTAGCTGCCAGGGGTGTCCCTCTACCCTGCACCTAGTGCTCAGGCCAGGTGAGGGAGGGCTGCTTCTACAGGTTTACCCAGAGGACTGATGCTAGGTTTTTGTCCTTGCGTGGTGGCCTTGGGAGCTGACGTCCTGCAAAGGGCACTCGAGCGATCAGGCCTGCTTTTGCAAACATCTCTGCTGAACTGGATTTTCAGTCCCTTAGTCTAAGGAGAAAGCAAGCTAGCAAGTACCCAGGAGGGAGGGAGGGATTGAGCAAGCAAAAGCAAAGCAGGTGAGGGTGTTGATCAATTTGGGGAGTCGCCTTCTGCACTAGACAAGTTAAGGGAAGAGCTGGCTCTCTCAATAGTCAGACTCACTCCATTAAGTAAGGTCAGGGGGCCCTCCCCTTTTCCCCAGTACTCAGCCAGAGGTGAGAGGGGCAAGACTGGTACTCAATCACCGTCGTTACTGCCTTTAAACCCCTTAATTTAGATCTCACCTATTTATATCCACCTCCTTCCTCATCAGATTTAGGATTACTTTGTATTAAAAACTGATTCTTAATAACCATCATTAATGACAATAGTATTAATCATTGTCCATGAATGAAGTTATACTTTATTCTTTTCAAAGGACTCTACAATATGACCCCGCTTTTTCCTCGGTATCCCTGGAGGGTGAACAGGTGAGTATTATATGCATTCTGCAAATGAAAGAAGTAAGCTCTGCAGAAGTACAAGGATTTCCACAGAGGCAGCTATGGGGTAGGGCTGGGACCAGGGCCAGGTGTCCCGAATTCCAGGCAGCATTTCTTCCTTGGCTCTCACTGTTTCTAACCAACTAAACAAACATGAAAACCAAACCATCAGTAACAAACAACACTAATCAAATGAGAACAGACTCCGTACTGTGCCTCAGGACTACTTAATCCAATTTCTCACGCTCTAACCCAATCCATGTTTTAGATTCATGACTGTAGAACCCTACTTCAATGGTTTGCTTTGCTTCTGTGGCAGGATTGCCCATATCTGTTAGAGAGTTTCTCTCTCTCATCGATACTCTGGGTGTATTCCTAATGTTCAAATATGCTTTTCTTATGTGGTGATCTTGATCTGTCTCTGTCTCTCTCTCTCTCTTCCATCGTTATTATTTTTGGCTTGGTTTGTTTTTTCAATTCACAGATTTTTTTCTGGGCCCTTAAACAATGACCATCCAGCCTAGTTTGGGACCAGCCTCTGATATTCAATGAGAATAAACACCTGTGTGTTATGCTGAGTAGGGAAATAAAGTGATATTTATGTCCAGAATCTCCAAGAGCAAAAGCTGGCTCTGAATTCCTGAATCCCCACATGGGGACCCCTAACTTGAGCCTCCCTGGTTCCCCATGAAGTGCCCTGATTTTCACACCATGCCGTCCCCTCAACAAGAACCTCTGCATTTCAACAGTGGCTTTAGGTATGTGTGCCCATAAATGGCAAGGGTAGAACTTTAGGCACCTGGAAGGCTAATCAGAGACACTCAGCAAGGAGCATTCACAGATGGGAGGATTATATCACCCACGACACCGCAGGCAATTATGCCAATGAGCAGAGCTGCCTGCACAAAGACCAGTCTCTCTATCTCTAAATGCTGGCCCAGCTTCCAGGCTGTGGGGACAGCTCAGCACCAAAGTGGGTCTTTGTTTCCTAGTTTCTCTCTCAGCCCTTAGTACAAAAAAAGAAATAAAAGAATGCCCAAGCCTAAGGCACCCTCCCGCCATGTGCTTGGCTCACCATTTAATTACAAGGTCCAATCAAACTAATCGCACATTGGGGACCTTGAAGACATCAGGTAATTAAGGACCGCCTGGCTGCCAAGTTCCAGAAAGGTAGACTGTTTTTGCTGCAGTCAGTAGATGGGGCTGTGAGTCACGCAGTGAAAAGGCAAACCCTGAGACCAAGGGGATCAGGAAAAAGAGGCACCTGGAGACAGCACACTCTCTCGGGGCTCAATACTAGGTCGGTGGGGCCTCCATTCTTTTTTCAGAGTCAGCAAGGAACACAAGTGTTTTAAAGCAAAATCCACTATCACAGAAATCAAGTTTCTTCATCAGATTTCATGGCTGAGTCACAGCTGGCAAGAGCTGAGTTACATGATGATTAAATAAGGTAAACCAGCTAGGGAAGTGCTGGGCATGTAATACCTGCTCAATAAATAGTTATAATAATATAATCATTGTTAATTTTGGGGGTTAGTGCAAAAATATTCATCAAATGCCCATGATGCCAGACACAGTCTCAGTGCTGGGGATTCTGAGGACATGCTGTCCTTGCAAATTACTGGGGTTTCCAATGACAAATGTAACCAAGGCTGAGAAAAAACACTGGGGAACAAAGCCTTATACCTGGCATGAAATGAGGGTTCAGGGCTACCTTGCTGTACAAAGAGAGGTGGTGATGAGTGTGACTGGCTGTGTCAATGCATCCTCAAGCATCCACTGTAGCCACTCTTGAGGATGGAAGAGAAGGGGGCCCTTGAGGATATGACTCTTAGTGGAGAGAGCAGATTCACACACAGCAAATAATTGTTAAATTTTGTATATACCCTGGCCCATCTAAAACAGATTAAATGTGGCTTATGAGAACAAAATCAATATACATTATATTTAAATAGTCAGAAAATAAAAGAAGCTGTGGCAGGGAAAATGCAGGAAGGAAAGTCCACCAAACACCTCTCTGTGCTATGTCAGATCTCAGCACTCCTTCTTCAAGGGAGGCATGGGGGAGGGGCACGGCCATGCATTGGTTATCATGGTAAATAACTTTGCACAGTCAGCCCAGCTGCTGCCCAGTGATGGACTTCCCCAGGGCACAACCCAGCAACCTGTCACCCTGCTGTGGGGCTCCCCAGTCACCTCTGAGGCATGAGGCACAGCCAGAGTCATGTCACCCAGCTACACAGGAGCATGAATGCTTCTGAATTATTGGGCCAATGGGAGACTGGTGCCAGTCTCTCTTTCGCTCCTCACCTACCACAGAGCAGTTAATTATGAAGAGTTACTAACTGCTTTGGAAGAGCAATCAGCTGAACTTGATCACAAGCAGTGTCCAGCTTGATCATACAACTTTTAATGTATCTCGCTCTTTCCCCGCCTCATTCCCTTTCCCTCCCTCACTCTCAGCCCCCTGGGCTTACATACCTTCCTGTAAAGGGGCAGCTCATAAACTTAGGCTGCAGGTTTTGCTTTCTAGGGCCTTCAACTAAAACAGAAAGTCAAGGTGAAGTCTTCGAGTGGGTATACATGGTTTGTCCCCTAAATATAGCCTGAAAGAGTCTACACTGTTTAGTTGAGGTGTTTCCGAGCTTTGTAGAAGCCAACGAAAAGAAGAAGCTCAGTGCAGCCTATTGTTTTACCATGCTCCTAATGTGGAAAGGCACCTTTTGTTCAACAGAAATTGAGTTTTCTGTTATGCTGAGTCCAGCAGAAATCTCTCTAGTGGGGTCTCAAAAGAAGACATTGTGTGACATAAAGACCAAAGAGTTTTGGAGCTGGTTCTCATAATACCTTTCAACATGACCCGAGGTGTATTTCAATAAGGTCATGGAACTGGTGAGGTATTACAGTGCAGTGGTTGACATCAAAGTGGCCTGGGCTTAGCTGGGATTTCCAATTTGCCACCAACTACCCATGTGACCGCAGACAAATTAAATGTCTTAGGTCTCAGTATTCTTCATTTGTAAAACGGGTCACTGTAAGGATGAACAAGACAGTGAATGAAAAAGGCTCAGTGTGACTCTCAGCCCATGTGAGTGTTCAGTAGAGGCTGCTATTGATAGAACTATTCTGAAGGAGCCCTGGGATCAAGTCCAAGTACAATGTGGTTCTCAGATGGTCTATCTTAATTCAAGGACTAAGTGTAGAGTAAGTGTATTTTGAGCTGTAGCTCCTATTTTTTCATCAGTGAGAGTTGCTTTTGAATTTCAAACATTTCAGGCTTTATATAGAGTTGTTTCAATACTTGTGGTCTGAGAGATACTTGTGGTCTGAGAGAATAATACAGTGACCTGAAGCTAGCATTTACATGTATATGAACATGCCACTTTATTTTTTTATTTTTATTTATTTATTTTAAAAGATTTTATTTATGTATCTTTAGAGGGGAAGGGAAGGAGAGAGGGAGAGAAATATCAATGCATGGTTGCCTCTCGTGCGTCCCCTGCTGGGAACTGGCCTGCAGCCCAGGCATGGGAATCGAATTGCGATTGTTTGGTTCGCAGGCCCGTGCTCAATCCACTGAGCTACACCAGCCAGGGCTGAATATGCCATTTTATAATGATTATGTATGAAATGCAGCAGCACGCATAGGCTACATGTGTGACACAGCTGGCAGGACAGGTAATTCAGAGACCCCTCAAGGTCACTCAGGGCCCCATGGTTTGAGGATCCTAAGGACTGAGATCGACTACTCTTTTTTATATTTCAGTCATTTCGGAGAATAATTAAACTCTAGACCTCTTTGTTTTTACCAACGACAAATGTCAGAGAAGCATAGAGAAAAGAGTATTAGGAAGGGCTGTAGCAGTCACAAGAATCGAATTTCCCTTTTCCTCCCTCCCTCTTTCCTTCAACCCTCCTTCCCTGCTTCCTTCCTTCTGTCCTCCCGTCCTCCCTCCCTCTGTCTCTCTCTCTCTCTCTTCTTTTTTATTTTATTCTACAAATACTTTGTGACAGTTACTGTGCTAATGTTGGAGATTCAGTGATAACCACAACAGAGGAGGCTTCTGCCCCCACAAAGCTCGCAGTCTGTAATAGAGACAAGTATTAAACAAGGAATCATATAAAGAAAACTGAATATTTTAAATTGTGATGAATGCTTTGAAGGAAGAGTACAGAAAGTGACACTGTTTTAATATAGGAGTGTCAAACTCGTTTTCACTGGGGGCCATATCAGTCTTGTGGTTGCCTTCAAAGGGCTGAATGTAATTTTAAGACTATAAATGTAACTATTCCTTAACAGTTAAGTGAGAGCTTGGTGCTGCCGCTGGGTAGAAACAAGGTGCTTCTGGGTCGAGGGACAGATCTGGCCTGCAGGCCTTGTGTTTGCCTCCTGTGTAATAGGACATCCTCTAGTCTTGGGGCCAAGGAAAAGCTTGCTGACTATGGGCAGGGATTCCTGGTGAAGAGTGAGCCTATGGACATGCCTCCCTCCTCTGACTAGTATGATGGCCAATGAGATCCCCAGCTGTGGGTAAGACCAGCTTTCACAATAGACATAAGCCGCTCAGCCTCTCCAAGAGGCTGTGTGCTGTAGTGAAAAGAACACAGGCTTTTAGAGAGACCAGCTGTGGAGCTTTGTGGCTTAGAATGAGCCACTTCAGTGCTCTGAGCCTCAGAGGTCCCATCTGTGCAATGGGGCTAGTGATTCTACTTTGTGGACTGCTGTGATGATTAGAAGAGTGAATGCAGGCACAGCACCCAGAGCAGATCCCAGCAGAGAAAGGCTCAGTAACATTCATTTCTTTGACACTCTTCTCCTTCCTTCTGTTTTATTACAACCTGGCAATGTCATCTAGCCCCTGATATGATAAGGTGGGAGCTTTGCCAGGTATTTCCATGGGGCTCACAAAGAAATACTCTGTGCGCCCCACGGAACCCAGCTTAATGCCTATTGTAAAGCAGGTATACACAGTTGGAGCTGCTCAAAAAATATTTGACTGAAGAAGCAAACTTGTCATATTGCCCTTAGGTTCCGTGACTAATGCCACAGTTACAAGAACAGCATGGCTGAGATTCCAGACAAACCCCATAATGCATGTAAATGATTCTCCACCGTCCTAAATAATAACACAGATTTAATTAAAAACATTTTAAAGACATCTTTTCAAAGCCTCTCTTCAACCCTCTGTTTCTTTATTAGACTCTCACTTTGCTGACTGGAGTGTGATTTTTGCTGAAACCTCTGAATAGCAAATCACATTTTCATCCCGAAGTGTCAGAGACAAAGCCGTGTCAGAGAATGGAATAATTAGAGGCCAAAGAGGTAAGCCCAGCCAGGAGCGCAATGGAAACACACGGGCGAGCCAATGAGGTTCACAGACTTCATTTTCTTTCCCTTTTGCTGATTAAACCAAAGGTCTTGGCTGTAAATTAGAACTGTGTTCTCCTGAAATATTAATCTATGTCTTAAGAAAAAAAAAAAACTCCTTGGTTGATGGTAACAATTCAAACTGCTGGTGAGTGTCCTTGGCAGTGATAAGTAGAGTTTGTCACACTCTTTGTGAAATATTCCTTACGTGGCGTCAGGCTCCTGCCCCCAGTGGGAGCAGAGTTTTCCTAGAGACCCCTGAGCTCTTCCCATCTATGTTAATTTTCACCCATTTGCCCACCCACCCACCCACCCACATCCCCGCGTCCAGCATATTTTCACTGAGGCCCTACTCTAAGCCAGATGCTGCTCTAGTCCTAGAGACCAGCAAGAATAAGGCAGACAAGTTCCTGGAGACAGACTACACAATTACATAACCAAAGAGTTATGGAATGTAAACCAAGGTTTTTCACTCATAGTGACATGCATTCAACCAAATTTCCCTGAGCAAAGTGCAAAAGACCAAGATCTCCTGGTTGCTAAGGCAGGTGACAGTGTTTTCCTGGGAGGGTAAGAGCAGCTGATTTAGCCCCGCATCCCTGGTGCCTCCTCCCATGAAACCCAGTACCGAGCATTCACGCAGGAAAGATGTGTTCAATGAAGAGAAGCCACCCTGGGGTCACTCAAGGATGGGGACAATGTCTTAGAGTATTCTGGAATAGGTTTTAATTCATTCAACCAAGTATCCTAAGTATCATTTATGCCTTTTAGTGAATGTGTGTGTGTATTTCTGCTGGCAGAAAACTCGGAGTGAAACTTTGGGTCTACTTGGAGATGACGGTCGGGGTTGTAACCGGCATCTCCGGCGGCTGTGCCGTTCATATTCCCGCCAGACATACGCAAGTGTTCAGTGGTCTGCCAAATCTTTTCCTTCACTTTATTAAAACACTGAGCTTATTTTTCATGTATCCAAATCTTTTCTCTTTCCTCTTTTCTCCGTCATTGCAGTGAATGTTTAGGATGACTCACTGTGAATTTACTTTGCATTCCCCTTATGTCTAATAAAGTTGAGCGCCTTTTCATGGGGTTACTGGCCATTTGTATGGTTCCTGTGATGTACCTGTCTGGGTCTTTTGAGGGTCCAAGATTTTTGTCTGCTTGTTCACTGTGTTCAATGGAAACATTTCTTAAATAAATGCACAAATTCAAATACCCCTTCTATCATTTCTTAGCATTTTCTTTATATCAACTCACTTTTACTTAAATAAACTGATTTTTAAAAGATTACATTATTTCACAGCTCTGAAATCATGGTTGTGATGTACAGGTTACACTTTTATACACTAAAATGAACAGGTGACGATGAAATTTAAGAACAAAATCCATTTGAGCGTCTCCAATATTCTCTCCTTTAATGTCATTGGTGAGATCTCCCAAATTAAATGGACAAATTTTGGTGAAACCTTTAAGTGCTCGTTCCAGGGTGGCTACTATTTGCTTTCCTGTACACCGGGGGTATGTGACCCGCACCGGCAGGCCTGGGGCCAGGGGGAAGGGTGCTCGGAGCCACGCACACGGAAGGCAGTGGCGCTGCGGCCCTAGTGAGTCCTCAGAGAGATGGCCCGGGCGGCTCAGTGCACAAAAGGCCTGTAGGACATGCGGAGACCTGACGCTGGTGGTGATGTGAAGTATGTTTTCCAAGATTTTAAGTGACCAATTGTGCTTTACTTCACAGATGAAAAACCTAAGTGTATGAGGGACAAATGACTTGCAGAGGTTAAGACCATGCTAAAACCTTTTTAAATGAACCAGCTTCAACTGTTCTAACACAAATGCTCATAGCCACACATGAGCCTGCGTCGCAGTCAGACAGGCCGGGTGGCAGGACCCCTGTGAGGTGTGTGGCTGTGCCCCGTGGTGACTGAGCCAAGGGTGGTGTCAATGTTCAGTCCACAGCACTGCCTGGTGAACAGACTGCTCATGGCTGAAAGGTGGGAAGTCACAGAATCCTGCTCTGGAAAGCCAAAAGCCTACTCAGAACACAGTCCTGGGGAATGGGACACATTCTGAACTGGTCCTGGGTGGTTCAGGCAGCGAGGCTGCGAGCCTTCTCTGTGGCTCAGCCTCAGCCTTCTGGAATGAAAGTCAGCAGGAAGCCCCAGATCTGAGGGGCAAATGGTTTTACAGCCTTGCCCATGAACTCCACCTTGTGGGGATGAGTCTAATACACAGGCACTGAGGGGCAACCACACAGCCCTGACTCCGGTGGGAGAGGATCCTTCCTTGATAAGCAGATTTAAAAGCCCCCTCCCATCTCTGTGAGGGGGGGCACACACAGAGAATCTCTGTTCTTGGTGCGGAGAGTCCGCAGGCCAGAGTCGGAGGCTGCCAGGCCTCCCTCATGTACTAGGCTGAGCTGTGAAAGGAAGCAAAGCCTTGGAAGAGCGACGTAAACCTTTGACATCTTTAGACCACACTGAATTAGGGCTTAAGGAAAGGTCAGAACCTCTGCAATGGAAACAGGGATCTTGAAGCAGGAACTGAGAAGCACCAGAGCAGCCTGGGATGCCCATAAAGGCTCCAGTTGGATGGGCAGGGACCACTGTGCTGGATGCTTGGGGGAGGCCTCTCGTCAGCTCCTTAATGCAGAATGCTACAGGAGGTGCAATGTGCTGTATTACCACATTTACTCCTTCCAAACCTAAGAGGTAAGTGTTAAACTACCCCATCTGACAGAGAGGGAAACTGAGGTGCAGTGACCTTAGCTTCTCTGAAGTCCGCATGGCCAGTAGTGGCAGAGCTGGGATTCAAACCCAGGAAGTCAGGTTCAAAAAATCTATGCACTTAGCCACTAAGCCAGGCTACCACTGACAGAAAAGTATGCCAGAAGGCACAGCCTCTTGTTTCCATAAAGACCAGAATCCAGAATTCTCCAGGCAATTTGGACTGGTTAAGCCAAGACTCTGATCTCTAGTATGGGCAAAACAAAGGGAATATAATGACAATGATAAAATGATGCAATTTGTCACCATTTAGCACGAATCTGGTGCTTTATGCACACTATCTAATGTTCACATAGCCCATTTTATACACTGCCACACGGGAGCTCGGAGGGCTTGGGTAATATCCCACCTAGGGAGTCTCCATAGTGAGAAGTGAACTTGAGCTTTCTGTCTAAAGCCCATGCTCTTACTTCCACACACTTTCCTCTGCCCTCACGAAGCTCCCATTTCCCCCAGTTATAACACACATACCGCTGTCCTTCCTCTTCCATGGGCACTCGACAATAGGCTGCGTCTGTTGCTGGGGACGGGGACTGCAGGTCTCAGGGTGCCCCCGCCAGTCTGTGACAGTTCACACTTGCTTCCAGCAGCATGTACGCGACGCACCCTTGCCACCCTTGGTATTCTCATTAGAACAAAATCAGCTTTTCCACTTTACTTGGCAAAAATTATTTTTTAGAATCTTGGGCTTTTCTACTGATAACCTCTTTAACTCCTGGCCTGGGCTGCTCGTTCCTGCGGACTATGCACCTATACCTGTCAGGGACCTTACGCCCTCTACTTTCCTGGCAAAAGAGTGTAGGTTTTGGTTGATCTTTACTGGCCGGTTGATCTAGGGTGAGTTGTTTTATACCCTCCCAAAGCCACAGTTACCTCATGTCTGAGTGACCGGGTGACAATGCCCAGTAAAAATGAACTGAGACGTGGAGATAAAGCTGTGGAAAGTGTGTGGCAAGGTGCCTAGCCTGCTTGCAGTTTATCCCCATGCATCCATCCCCCACTGAGTCAGTACTGGAGCTCTTTAGAGTCAAGACAGAGTCAGTACCACCCCCGTGTCCTCAGAATGGGCCACCCACCCATAGAGCTGGTAGGTGACCCTTCCCCGCCAGGCTTCCTTCTGTATTTCCCCTTCTAGCCCTGACCGTGGTGTTCTAACAACCCTTCTCTCCCATTCTATTCTAGGCTCCTCCAGGGCCAGGACTGAGCCACAGCACCTGGCAACGTCTCCAGCACACCGTAGCCCTTAATACATGCCTCTTTCTTTTTATGTTACTTTGTAAAAACTGTAACCCAAGACAAGATGCAGAGAGCCACGACCACAAGCATAGAACATGATGAACTGTTGCAGAGCAGACATCTTTGAGCCACTGCGCAGGCTGAGAAGGAGGTCCACCAGCTACCTGGAGGTCCGCCCTGAGTCCTGCCCCAGGGCAGCCACCCACTCCTCAGAGGGTCCACTCTCCCGACTTTTGCAGTCTTCACTGCTCCACAGTTTATCACTCAAATCTGCGTCCCTGGACACTATGGTTTGGTTTTTCCCATTAAAAACCTAATTTCTTATGTTTTTAAGTCTTTTTAAACCTACAGAATCCTCTCTCATTGCCTTCTTTTCCTTATAATTTATCTGTTGAAGAACCCAGACCTGTAGAGTTTCCAGTCTGGATTCTGTTCACTGCACACTCGGGTGCAGTTCAAAATGCTTGCTCTGTCCTAGGTTTCTTGCAAATAGGCAACTGGATACAGGCTCGTCTTGCTCATTTTCTGCCTCAAACCTGAAACCAGCTGTTTCTTCGAGAAACTCTGGTTTCTTTTAGTGCAAATGACACTTGATGAGGAGAACCTGGATAATAAGATCAGGGAACTATCAGAGTTCTGTTTGTCACTGTGTGCCCAGCTCCCAGCGACCAGTGCCCGGTGTGGAGTGGCTGCTAAACAACAACAAAACAAACAAAAGTCCTGTGTTAAATGAATTCATCAGTAGGAGAGCAATTATTTCATCTATAGTTCATCTATAATCTACCTGCCTACCTGCCTGCCTACCTGCCTGCCTACCTACCTACGCATGTGAGGTACTAGCCCAATAAATTACCTTCATGGGTCAAATGTTCTGCTGCTATGCCCTTTACACTCATTATATTGTTCAAACTTCATAACCACCCCCAAGGTGTTTAAAATTATCCTCATTTCACAAATGAGGAAATTGAGGCTCAGAGAAGTGAATTGAGGTCACACAAGGTCACACAGGATAACAGGGGGCAGAACTGAGGTGCAAACTCAGGTCTGAGGGACTCCTAAGCCTGCTTATCTCTCACTTTTCCTTGGTGAAAAATAAGTTTGTTTATTTTTAAAGTTAATCTTGATCAAGATTTGTCATCAATGAGTGAATGTATGAAGCTTGACTTCATGGGGCAGAATGTGGACACAGCCTGACTCTGTGCTCTGCCCACTAAAGAATGTTACTTTGCTTATTATTTTTGGTTTCTAATGTGATATATTTTTTGCTAGATATGGCAGAGGAATATTTTTAGTATTCTGGGAAAAAACCTAAAGGTATATTTTTACCCTTGGCTTATAAGACTCATTTTACTCATATGTTTAAAGATGAAAAATATAAGTAGAAGATATCATATAGTTCTTCAAGTAATTCCAGTTTCAGTTCACATTTGTACCTCAATTATGAAATCATCCTTTGAGTCTAGAGAGGAGGTATAAGGGTCTTTCTTTGCTTTGTGCTCCTACAGCTAAAGCCTCCTTGTCCCCCTGTGTTTCTGACTGGAATGAAGCCTTCTGACAAGGTTGTGTTTGATGGGAAGGTGTGTTGTTCTGCTAACAAAAGCAGGCCACGTTGCCAGTGCATACCGAGCTCCGTCCCCAGGCAGTCTAAACAAAGGACAGGGGCTACTTGGTATCTAACATTTCATATAACGTCACGAAGGCAGATATCAGACATTCCTATTGAAGAGGAAGGAGTTCTGTCTTTCTGCTGAGCACATGGGAAGTTACCACCTACCCACTGAAGAGAAGAAGTCAGGGGAGCCAGGGAATCAAGCCCAGGGACGGCTCTAGCACTGTCCTCTGTTGTGCTCTCGGACACTGGGGTCAGGACGTGCCCATCCATGGCACATTCTGTTTTATTCTTCAGAGCCATGCAGATAGGTGCACACATAGTATTGTCTGGTCTGTATGCATCTAGGAATTGTGTGGAAGCAAACTATTCCTTTGAGCTTCTGCTGCGATCAATGGATAGAGGAATATGGTGAAGACTTGCAGGTACCCAGTTCTGCCAAGCTATATAAATGCTTCCTAACCAGACAAACATAATGGAACAGGATACGGAGCTTTGGAGAATGGTGGACTTGGTCCAACACCTTAGGCAAATTACTCAATCTTTCAAAGCCTCAGTTTTAGTATCTGTAAAATGGAGTTAAGAAATAACTTCAAAAGTAACTGTGCAGTTTAGACTTAATGTATGTAAATCAATGCATTTAGAAATTGGTATAGAATAGCCTCTCAAAAAATGCTAGTTTCCCTTCTTTTCCTCACATGCAGTGATACATCACTGGCTAACTGACATTCTTGTACCTACAGCTACGAGGACTTAATACAATCACAAGGCTTGTTTGTCTTTAGACTCCCATTTCTCTCGCCTCAAGAAAGCCACCATCTTCTAAGTAACCAAGGGATGCAGAAGCTGTTTCATAATGAGGCCTCGCTTCCTTCTAAATATGCACTGATTGTCAAGGTGATGGAAGAGGTTCATTATTTAAAGGCATAATTAAAGGGCACTTCCTTTAACTAAACTAATGAGCAGTAAGTGCAGCAATATTTGCATGTTTAGCCATTAAGGACACAGATAGAAGACTCACAGGAGACTGGGAGTAAGCTGGGAAGTCAGAGCAGATTAATCTTGCACCTAGGGCATCTGGGGCTCTTGCTTAGCAAGCCTTCCTCAAAGGAGTGGTTCTTCCCTGGGAAGTCAACCTCACTGTCTTCTCTGCTTTTATGGGATGAACTGCCCTCTCATCCCTGTGCCTTGGGGGCAAGCCAATCTTAACCATAACCTAAACTTGAACTCTTTTTGGATGGACATCCATGCCCTGTTCTACACACTTCGGTATGAGTACAGATGTTGGTTTCATTCTTGTCATCTTGTGTATTCCCTAAAGTCGCAAATTCTCCCAAGTCAATGATGGTGCTTTTCACTCTCTTGGAGTGTATGGGTTCTGAGGTCCTAGTCAAGACTCTTCTATGTAATGGATAAGAAGTATGGGACACACCTGGCTATGGCTCCTGTTCTTTATCCTTAACCATGGCATCACACCTAAACTGCCAGATTTTGGTTAGAATTAAAAGGAAGTGCCCAGCACGGAGGAAGAACTGGAGTGATGCTGGTTCCAATTCCCCTCACCATATGGGGACTTCACGGTTCTCGGTGCCCTTGCCTCACGTCTCCTAACTGATGGGATGAGCGTTAGGATATCTATTTTATATTAGGATTCAGTTTCATCAATTTCTTGCCTTTCCGTGGTGTGCAAGTGACAGAGAAAAATCTCTCTCCTGTAATGAATGCAGACGTTTGGGTTTGATGCCACGGAGGAGCCCCCTCCCTCGTCCCCGCCTCCCTCGTCCCCTCCCAGGGGCACACAGTCCCCGCAGCAGTCCAGAAAGGCAGGAGCAGGGCACCGCGCTGTGCCCGCGTGCACGCTGCTTCCGCGGGGACCGCCACTAGGCCTGAGCATCTTAATTTATTAGCGAAAGAGTGATTCATTAAATATTTTTAATTGTGTCGCCATTATTTCCTTCTTCTCAGTGATACAATGAGAGACACTGGTTTTAAATATGTATTCGAGGGTGTCGCTTGAAAAAAATGCATTCATTGCCTCTGGGCAGATGTACAGAATAAAACACAAATAATGATTTCACAGGAGCCAAAGGAACTGCTGAGCAGGTGCTTGCCAGGGGAAAAAAGACTGGAAAGGAGCCAGGCCCGCCAGAAAAAGTGAGAAAGGTATAGAATAATTAGTGTCTTTGATTTGTGGAAATGTAACAGTTTCTTAGTGTTCTACTTCAAGTGAGGATGAGAACGTGGGAGAAGCCAGTGAGGTTGCAGCGGGGAAGGGAAGGGCGCTCTTGCAGCTCTGAACTCACCGAGAGCACAGGGTCTTTAGAGAATCAGAGGAAGTCCTTGGAGTAATAACGGACATCCAAGAAAGCCCTGAGAAGCCAGCTCTCCAAGCAAACGGCTCAAGACGCATTCATAAGAAAGGCTCTGGAAACCCTCACTGAGTTTGTAGACTATGTCCACGGCATGATACAAAGGAAATTACCCACTTGTCATCGGATCCCACTATTGGTTAGGAGTATGGCCAGCTTCACGTACCTTTGGCAACCCTGAATTGTACTTTGCTGAACTTCCCTTCCTTCCCTTTATTCACCGCACTCTGATGCCTTTATAACTCCCGCCCTTCAGCCACGCTCCTGCCTCTGGGGCTGCAGAACACTGTTATTTCTTTCCAAGAAGAGCAGCAGTCACTGTTTGCTGACTGCCCGCCACAGAGCAGAAACTTGCCTTCACTCCAAAGGCGGACCAGGGCAGAGTTCATTTGGAGGCAGTTCCAGGGAGGATACAAGGTGAAGTGGGAGAGTGAGTCAGGGCGTGGGAGGCCCCCCAGAAATGCTCCCCACCTTCAAGCCTGGCCACTCCTTGCCCCTCTGTCCCAGAGTGGCAGTGCTGCCCCATCCCGTGCTGTGCTCGCTGGAGCCAGGAGGCTCCTCTTGCCTTGGATCCAAGTGCTGGGGCGGAAAACCGAAAGGCACAGAGGAGTGAGGCGTGGGTGTGAGAGGGACCTTTCGGTGAAGCAGGTTCCCGTGATGCGGGGGATGGGCAGGTATTATTTAGAGAATCTTGTTTGTGCATCCACTCTGTCAACGTTCAGCTTCCAGGTAAGGCTCTGTCAAGAGGAAGAGGATCTTCTAAGTTTGCTTTAGCATTTCCAGAAACAAGCCTGGAGGACTCATTGTTTCTTCCCTGAAGGCAAAGGAGGTACATTTTCTATTTATTGTGGCTGGCAGGAGGCCAGCACCTTAGGCTAGAAGGAGAATATTGGCTTAGAGGGGAAGGAAAGGCTAAATCTATCTGCCTCTTGGGGATCCTCCTCCAGGGGTGTGTGGGGAAGTGGGCCTGGTGGAAAATAAGGAGCGAGCAGTGAATGGAGGATTAGAAGGCACTGCCTCTTTCTCCCTCCCTCCTAGGACCACACCGTCAACCTGCAGCAGAGGCAACTGGCACACTAGGGGTGAGTCTGGGGGGCCTGCTTAGCCTAGGTCTTCTAAATACTCCACACACAGAGCGGGAAAGTGGCTGAATCTACAAGCCTGAGGCAGCTCCAGGCCTCCCCAAGTCTCCTGAGTGATGTATGAGTTTCCTATTGCTACTCTAACAAGTTAGCTTAAACTGTGGCTTAAAGCAACACCAACTTATTAGTTAGTTCTGGAGGTTATAAATCTGACATGAGTTTCTCTGGGCTAAAATAAAGGTGTCCAATCTGTTTTTTGTTGTTGTTGTCGCCCCCCCCCCCCCCCCAGCTCACAAAGACTGACACATTCCCTGGTTCAGGGCTCCACACACCTTGTTTCCATTGTCCTGTATCTAATTCTAACCTGCCCACTGTCAGGATGGGCGGGGTAGGACAAAGTGGTGGCTGAACTACAACCTGGAAAAGACGGCTGATGTCAAATCAGAGAGCCAAAAGGGTGGGCTTTGCCAAAACGGATATCCGCATAGCAACCTGAGCCTGAGGAAAGCCACCAATGATATATTGCTGCTTTGTTCAGAGGGGACCAATCCCCAGCTCCCACGAAGAGAGCCAACCAAAATAAAACCCCGCCATGTTCCCTGCTTGGCCCAACTTCCCCGGCCCACTCTGCGGACTAGAGAACCTCGCACGGGTGCACAAACCCCAATAAGGCTCTATACTGCCTAACTTTGTGGCCGACTGGCATTTCTTCCTCAGTGGAGCCTAAGAAAACCTTTCGCCCACCTCCTGTAAGTACCCTTGTGACTACATCGGGCTGCCTGGATAATTCAGGATCTTGTCCGTGGCAGGATCGTTAATGTAATCATGCCTGTAAAGACCCCTTTGTCCCGTAAGGTAACACGGTCACCAGTTGCAGAGACTATGACAGAGACATCTTTGGGAGCCATTGTTCTACCAAGAATGGCCTGTAGGGGACTCAGAGGAGCCCCAGAGATGTGTCATGGCATCGAGGTGACTGGCAGAGATGGGCATGATAAAAGGCTGCCACGCAAGGGGCTTCAAGGTAGAAGGGGCCTGGCTCAGGCGATGGGTCAGCACCCACTCTAACGAAAACAAGAAATGAGCCAACCAGGCCAGCAGTCACCTGGCCAGGGAGCAGAAGATCCAGTCCCTGCACAGTTCTGATCTGGGGGGACTATGTGGGCCTGAGCACTCTCCTTTGCCAACGCCATGAAGCCACCTCAACCCAAACATCTGTAAACTCGTAGAGATGAAAAGAGGAGGGAGGGGGACTTTGAGAGAAGAGAGGAATTGTCAGGGACAATTACTTGTGCACTGTAGAAAAATAAACACACGAGTCACTGTGTTTGTGACTCTCCACACCCATAATTCATTCAGAAACACCCGGCAATTTGGCATCTTAGAAAGGGCAGGTGTTCTGCCTGAAGGAGAGACCAAAGAGGTCCTGAACGTTTTCCCTCCTCTACTTAGGACACACATCCCTACAGGAAAATGGGTTTCTTTGCAGGACAGCCTACAGGGCAGGCCAGGGAGCAAGGTGGCATCCCCGCATTAGGGGAGACGTGGCCGATGTGTCGCGGGTTCGTCTCTGACAGCAGAATGAGAGCGCTGACGAGGCCCGATTGCTCTGCTCATTAAGAGGGCTGGCCTGGACTGCACTGACCATTTTCCAATTAATGCCTTGGCACTTGGCTATAATAATGATTGAACTAACCCATTTGACTCCCAGCATGGCCAAAAGAGCAGATGCAAGGAAACTGACTCTGCATCATTCTAACACTATTTCCTCACCAAGAATAAAGGATTTATTCACTCGCAGCCTCTTCCAGGAGCTTTAGAATCCTATGCAAGTAGAATGGACTTGACGGGCAAAAACACTGGCCCAAGACAAATGTGAGAATTTGGCTCAAATTCGAGCTCTGTCATTTGTTCCTGGGGAAACTGAGCCTGTGACTTACTCTGCTCTTTATGTAAGAAGAAGGGAGACCACCATCAATACCAGCGTCTAGGGGGTCTTGCCCCACCTGCTCCTGCCTCTTCCCTCTAGGTGTGGTGAAGGAATGATGGGGACCCTACATGCCCAGCCCCTGGGCTTGCCACTGGAAAGCCTTTACGTTCTTTTTTGGGGGGTGGGGTGGGGGCTAGGAGAACAGGGGGTGTTTACAAAGGACAAGTGGGCCTTGTTATAGGAAGATCCACACTTCTCATGTGGACATGTTATGGAGTGGTCTTCCTGTGTCAAAATAACAGTGGTTTTATTCTGTTTGTCTGTCATCTCAAACTGGTGACCAGAATATAAAGGTACACTGCAGAACATTTGTTTGGTTGGATGATACATGTTTTTAAATGAGAAAAATATTAAAAATTGGGAGATTTCACATGAAAATCTGATTTCCAACTTCTGAACAATTAGAGGTGCTGCACTGGCCTGTATTCTTGCATGGCCTGGAGCTGCGTGGTGGTTTAGTCTCCAGGGAGGACCAACCTTCACCCAGTGGGGCACCTCCACTCACTTCTGTTGCTTCTCCCTGCTCATAATCATTATGGTTGGTACTCTTGCAGGAGGAGGTTCTGCTGGGACCATGAACTGGGCAGGGCTGCGAGCTCCCCCAGGGCAGTGTCCTGTCTTTCTTCCCTTCCCCTGGCGCCTGTTACGAGTTCCAGCACAGAGGAGGCAATGACCAACAGAATGCATCTTGTGCCCATTGCCATTTTTCAGAGAGGCATTTTTGTTCCTTGTCTGCGCTGGGGGCACCTGTCCTCATGCAGGTCGACTGAGGCTGTCACTCAAGCTGTGCCTCCCAATGACTGAAAAATACCATAAACACCAGTAGGTTTCCCTCTAAGCAACAGTAAGTCCAAAGGGAAGATGATTAGAATTCGCAACACTGAGTCAACCTTACCCAAATAATATTACAGCTGGGAGGGGCTGCAAATTAATAAACCTTCCCTGTGTGAGCTGGCAACTGGGCATTCTCCCCTGCTCTCCTCGCTTGGGTTTGCACATGATTAACTGGAGGCTCCAGGGATTAGCATTAGCAGATCATAAGTAAAAATCCCATTTAAATGACATTCTCCTCATCATTATGGTTCCTGTAGTGAGGTGCACTGGATTGTCAGGGTCATTTCCTGGAGCCGCCTGTTGACGGATTTACCTGGCAGTCTGTCCACCCCAGCAAAGGCCATCTGAGGTGCGGGGACTAAGGAGCTGGGCTGCAGGAGGCCCTCGGCTCCTCTGCAGCAACCGCTTCACCTTGGGCACCTCCTGAAGAGCTGTGTGGAAACCATTCTGCATCTCATGCCCTGACTTCAGCGCCCAAGAGCAGCAGTCAAGTGCTTGGTCTCCCTGCCTGGCTGTGTGGGGAGAGGAAGGGGAAACCCTGGTTCTAACTCGGCCACTGCCACTGGCTGCCTTGAATGACTTTGCCTGGGTTATATTTGCTTAAATTGGATACATTTTATGAATGTCATGCTAGCCTTTTTCACATTTAGAAGGATTTATGCAAGAAGCTAAACTCTTGCTAAAACTCTCAGTCTTCTTTATGTAACAAAATGCCTCAATTGTGACCAATTCTTTTGGGGATAAAGTACCAACTCAATAGCACGACATAAAATGCCTCTTGGGATAGAATCCACCTGCTCCTCCTAACACCGGCCAGCGTTTCCCATGCTGCCCCATCCCGACGCCCTGCCACACCGAAAGCTGACAGTTCCCTGACGACGGCCCTCCTGCCCAGCTCTCTGCCCACACGGTGGCCTGAGCCCTCCACATCCCCTTCAGATGCTGGCCCCTCCTGGGGGCTTTTCCAGTCCCTATATCCAGGCCCATGTCAGAGGCCCCAGATGGGCTCCCACGGGCTCCCCCAGCCAGGCCCCCTGCCTTCCGCCCCAGCACATACTGCAGTAGGATGAGGTAAACTGTATGTGTTGTTTGCCCCGTTACACGAAAACTTCTAGAGAGCAGAGGCTCCTAATTTAACTGCTGATCCCTGGTACTCAGCACAGAGCCTGGCACACAGTTTGTGCTCAGAATAAACTGCTGATTAAGAAAATAAATGAAGCCCATCAGTCATTAACACATTTATTGTGCATTGGAATCCCTAAATGGTCTAGGAATTTTAATACGCATGTGCATTAGAGTGGCTCTAGTCCTTTCTGGCCAAGGCCAGAAAGTTCTAAATAGTTACTGGTGGTAAACCCAGTAAAATCTTTGAAATAAGGTACAAGATCAAAGCTGAACAATATTTGAGAGTTAAAAAAATGTTAAAATTTTAGAATGCTCCATTGAATGGATCAAAATTCAATTAATCGCCAGAAAGTTTTAAAAGATCTCTGGATTTTTCGTTTCTCCTTCTCTCTCCTTCCCTTACTTCATCTGTCCCATCTTTGGATCTTGACTTCAATTCACTGTCGTGTGAAAATTTACTGGACACCAGCTGTGTGCTCACGGTTACCACGTGTACAGAGGAGCTGGAGAGAGCAAAACAGAGTCCTGGCCTCTGGGACCCCAGGGCCAGGTGAGCAGATGGGCAAGGGGCATGGATACCAGGGAGCACTGGGGACGGAGCTGAGTGAACTCCAGGAAGCACAGGGAGAGACACGCCACTGGAGGGGTGGTGACTCCGGATGGCTTCCTGGGGGAGGAGGCTTTATCAGGTATGCACAGGCTGGGCATTAAGTGATTTCCATCTAAGAAAGTTCTGGTAAGGTTTTGTCTACACAGGGAGCAGATTTCGGGGAGAGGGATCTGCGGGCTGATCCACGGACCCTGCTGGACTGCCAGCGTGAGTGTGCTTGAGGTGTCCTACATCCTGCTCACTGCAGCTCCTTTCAGAGGGAGGACAGTGGTTCGGGTGAGATGAGACTCCTTATTGTCACTAGGCAGTCTTTACGTTTAAAAAAATGTTAATTTCTTCGGTTGAAGAATGCTATGGACTGAATCCTTTCCCCGCAAGTTCATGTGTCAAAGCCCCAGTGTGACTGTACTTGGAGTCAGGGCCTTTAGGAGGTAATGAAGGTTAAATGGGGTCACGGGGTGGGGCTGATGCCTGGTAGGAAGAGGAACCGGTACCTGAGCAGAGCTCCCTCGCCACCAGGTGGGGACACGGCAAGGAGGCAACTGACAGAAGGCAGGAAGAGGGCCCTTCCTGGGAACAGGGGGGGCAGCACCTTGCTCATGGACTGCTCAGCCTCCAGAACAGTGAGAAGTAAAGGGCGTTCTATCGTGGCGGCCCTAGCTCAGTGAAGATTTGACACTTTCAGACAGTTTTATTAAGTCTGTAAACATTTTGCATTTCAGTGATAATTCTGATCTCTAAATGAAAACATTTAAAATTTTAAATTAGCAAGTTCACCAGAGCAGCAGTATAGAATGATGAAAAATGCAGATTCTCAGCACGGCCTTGCTGTGTGACCTTGGGTATGTTAGTGGACCTTGGCCTCCTGCCTCATGCTGCCCCCTGGGTGGGAAGGTGGCAGAGATGAGGAGCTCAGGTGCAGTGTGTGGTGGTGGTTCGGGTGGTGGTCAGTGGTTCTCAGCTGTCCTTCCAGTCACCACTTTGGGGAACACATTTCAAAATTCCTAGATTCACCATATCTTTATCTGTAGGATCGGATTCCTTCCTCGCTCTTTTATTTTTTAAAAAATTTTATTTATTTTTCAAGAGAGGGGAAGGGAGGGAGAAAGAGAGGGAGAGAAATATCAATGTGTGGATGCCTCTTGAGTGCCCCCAACTAGGGATCTGGCCCCCAACCCAGCCTTGACTGGGAATCAAACTGGTGACCCTTTGTTTCCCAGGCCAGCACTCAATCCATTGAGCCATACCAGCCAGGGCTATTTTTATTTTTCAAACGCTGTGACTTCATTGGCCTCCATCAGTGCTTCTCAATCCCAGCTTAGAAAATGCTGCAGGGCATTTATAATTGTCTCAGGCAGTACAGCAATGTTCTTATTAAAACCCCTCATAATATGGGATTTATTTTAATTGACCTCAATTCACAGTATGCATTAAAAACATCTTGTATAAGCCATATGGCACTTTAGAAGGTAGCTGAGAGGTTGCAGTGAAATGAAATAAACTATGTCAAGATTTCATACCCTTTGTAAGACCCAGAATTCCTCATCCAGAGAAACATACTAATCAGACACCTTATTTCCAAAACCCCAGGATCCAGCAAAATGCGATTTATTGGGAATGGATTAATCGATTGCTGCTGGGCTCCCTCAAACATCTTTCCTATCCTCTTGGCATCCTTGACCTTGTCACTTGTCTGATGTTCCACCACTGAGGGATTGCCTGAGGTTAATGAATCTCTTTTAAAGAGCATATGTCTGCACTTCTGTGTGGGTAAAAGGGGGCGGCAGTCATTTTCATCTCAATGTAAATGGATTCCTCCTGGAATGCTTCCCAGGAGCACTCTCTGAGGTCAGCCCCATGGGGGTGGGGGGCGGTGGGCCTGGAAGCTTAAGCTGTACTGGGGTGGGGGGAGATGAGGGGAATACGGAGAGAGGAGGGGAAGGGTTAAGGAATGTTCAGCCCTAGACAAGGTGAGGCGGGAAGCTCCCACAGTGGGTTCTGGAGACTGAGGTCCCCAGGAACACTCAGGATATGGGTGGGGCAGAAAAAAAAAAACACGTTGGAAGAGTGGTTGGTTGCAGCACCAGGCAGTGAGGCCATGGAATGAGCATCATTTCCCTGTTTTGTTCAGCAGACCGTCTCTGCAATCCCCTCCCCTCCCTGCTGGCACTCTCCCTCTTGATAATTTAAAACAATTTAAAACAATTCACACCTCGCTCTTCAAAGCTCCCTGAAGGCCAGCTGCAGGCTGGCTGTGCAGACTCCCTCTTCAGTGGCACAGTCACCCAGAGAAGTGAGTGCCACCTCCGCACTCTCTGCACTGCCAGTGTCAGAAGCAGACACTTCAAAGCTTTTGATTCAAACGAGACACTTCATTTGTCATTGACAAGTGTGACACAGTGGTCCTTGTGATCACAAGTCACGAGGCTGTGGAGTGAGTTATAGATTTTTCCACTTCAGAAAAGAGCATGCACCGCTCACAGTGCACCATGTCACTGCTTACTTCAAAGTCGTCGGGTCCCTGTTCTCAACCCGAGTGCCACCCAAAACAAGGCTACACCGTCATCCGAAGGAGAGAGAAGAGCATCAGAGAGGAGACACAGAGCATTTACAAGGTAAGGATGTGCTAGGGAAGACCATAAACTGATCCTGGGGACCATGAAAAAGAGGACCAGCTTCCCATGAGCTCAACGCAGAGCAAACAGCCAGGGGGCATGTCCGCAGGTCCACTGACCCTGTGGGGTCCCAGCTGGGAGTGTGGCCCTCCGCACCTCAGGCTGGTCTTTAAAGTGGCCATTTCCATGCTGATTTTAAGATGCCATTCATCTCCCTGAGCTAATTCTTCCAAAAATCAGCAAGTGACCAGAACGCTGAGGTGCCTACCCCCTGCCATCATTCCTGGAGCACAGCACTCCCCCCTGCAAAGGGGTGAGTAGGGGCCATGCGCCAGGTGAGTGCCTACCTGGTCCAGCTTCCAGTGGAACTCGGCAGGGCGGAAGGTGTCGGCCTGGTCGAAGTCCTTCCGCAAGAGGAAGACCAGGCGGCAGTTGTGCACATACAGGGCGTAGTGATGCCGGTTCATTTCTGAAAACAGAGACAGGATTTGGGGGGTGAGCGAGCCCCTGCCTCGGTGTCAGCCTCCACCAGAGACTTCCCTCTGCGTCACTCAGGACCTCAAAGGACACCAGCATGGCGGTTTCTCTTTTATACTTGGTCCTGATGTATGTTCTAGAGCTTACATGGCAGAGCTCACTGAAATGCAAGAGGAAGATTCCAGAAAGCCCACAGCAAAACTTCTGCTAAGAAGTCACCTGGGCATTAAATACTAACCCAACCTATGCTTAGGTGCTATTTCAGACCCCAGATAAAAATTACTTAGGTTAACAAGCTTTTATTTTTTAAATTTTTTGGTAAAATCCTTCTGGGAGGGTTGAGGGAGCTCTCTGACAATCACATGGTTCACTCTGGGATCCTTTCGCATAGCTGGTTTCTCGGCCAGTCCTGGGCGTTTACTGCCTCAGACGGGTGGGGGTGGGGGAGCATGGAGCACCTCTCCTCAGCTCTCTGCGCAGGGAAGGGGAGCTGCCTCCCTTTTAGTTTGCTGGCAGGAGGGGAACAGATGGACTTTCCAACATTACGGGTAATTCTGTGTCTTTCCAAGCCTCTCTCATCCATACACAGACAATGAATGGGACTCTTCCCTTCTTTGATATAAAAACTTCCTTTCCTGATTAGGAAATTTCATGCTGTCAGTCCCAGTCAGATGTACTGTAGCCGCCAGTCAGCACCCATTGGGTGGGGAGGAAGAGTCTTTGAGCAACACTCAGAGAACTCACATGTACAATACAGTAGCCCACACAGTAATGTTCCACAGGGCAAATGCTCCACAGAGGATGGGTGGATGAGCAGAGGAGGTTCAGTGCGAACAGCATGGGTCCTAGATTTAGACAGACTTGAAGTGGAGCTGTATCTTTGGGTGATGCAAGGATGGTTATTTACCCTCCCAGAACCTGGGTTCCTTTAACATTGTTGCCTTATCCTGACCCACAGAATAGGATCCTGTCCTATCATGAGAGGAGGCTATAGCGGTTGATTCTTGCACATCATGCACAGACCTTGCCCATGTGGCCTGGGTGGAACGAATCAACACCAACCCCACTCCTAGAAACAGGCTCTGATTGGTTCTGGCCAAAAGGCCAGATGCAAATCCCCTTGGCACCATGAGTGGTTCAGGGTCCAGGCCCAAGCCCAGCAGTTCAGGCTATTCTCTTGGCCATAGGGCTTCTCTCAGGAATTGGCAATGTCTCAATTCAGGCCGGTGATTCATGAGGTTTTCTGACAGGTTCTGGGAAAGCACTACTTAACTACTACTTTTTTTTTTTTCTTTTGGCAGAAAGCAAAGAGAAGAGACACTTTCTATAAGTCGTAGTATATAACTTGGAAGCTTGGTACTTCCGCATCCACATTTGCTAACATGGAATTGATATACTTACAGTGGCAGAGCTAAGAAATTGCAGGGAAAAGGAGCCAGGCTTTGATCAGACTTTGCCTGAAGCTGTCTTATCTGCAGACATTTTCAGCTACAAGAACCTTGCATTCCTTTTATTATTTTATATTTTGATTTTGTGATACCAGTTTGATCTGTACTTCCCATTCCTTATAACTGAAAGCATCTTAATGGTTACAGTGAGAAACTGTGTGTAAAGCACCTGCCCAGAATGGTTGCTCAGTGACTGTGAGTTCCTACAAGGACTGCTGCACTGCTTCATGGCCATGCAGCATAAAAATGTAGTGTTGGATGCTATTTGCATAAAGCATACTCGTTCTTCAGAATGCAACCAAAGCATAGAAGGAAGGTGAATGGTCAGTTGGCAAATGTGGCAAGGTTAGCCTGGGCCAGTGTCTGCTTTGGGGCTGGAAAACACCCAGGCCTGGTTATAGGAATTTTACTAAATATTTCTTGCCCCTCTCACAATAGCATAACTTATTTCCTATAGTTTCTATTGATACAAACCAGGAAAATATAGAAAGAATTTTCCCCTTCAGTACTATTTGGAGTCAGGACAGGTTGTGGGTAAGGAGGTGGAACAAGAAGAATGAAAGAGGTCTAGAGCATCTCCTAGCCTAGGAGGTTTGTCCCTCCCGCTCCCTCCACTTGTCTGCATTCCTGGAGTCACACCCACACCAGGGTACCAGATGTGGCCAAGGGGCTGGTGACATCATGCACTTAGGAATCAGCTTCCCTTCCTTTCCTGGCCTTCAGTGGTCCTCGCTGCAGCTCTCTTTCCCTCTCTTTGCCCACGTCTCTGGGAGATCCTAATGCCTCCTGGACACCTTCAGATATTAAAATATTCTTGAAGAGTTCTCTCCAAATAAAACTTCAGTCTCTCATCTGATGAAGAGAGCTTCCCATCTCCTCCACTCAGTCCTGACCTATGACCCAGTCACCCACAGTGGGGAAGAATGGGGTAAGGTCTGTTCTTTCATTCTCCTTGTCCCACTTCCTCTTCCCCCAACCTCCTCCTGGCCCCAGTCACTGTCAGAGGCAGGAAGGTAGATGCAAAAGGATGAAGTGGAAAGTCTCTTTAAAGCGCCAGTGAAATTTGTCATTTTCTTGTGGATGTCCAATGTCCTTTGTCATGGCAGATGTCTACGTACGGGCTCCTTCATGGGCACATTGACTGGTTTTTGGAGAGGCCCTGCGGAGATTTTTGCATGACCCCCATGGTCAATGAAGCGGGTTTGGGTCCCGGTAAAATATTTTTTCCAGCCCTTTCTTCTTCCCCCCACCCTACCCTCACTCCCCACATGCTCAATAAGAGTGGACCTGTTATAATATTTATATATTGTAGAAACTGATCTGATAAGTGACACTCCCTTTCTCAATGGCTGGGACAGTTGTACCAGTTCCAATCCCACCTTTGTTGGCCCTTATCTCACCATTCCTGGTGTGAGTGGTGCTCTTTCCAGTTGACCTTTTGTGATTCTTCTCGGCTCCTGCCCTCCCCCAGTAATGTCTCCCTCCCCCACATCTGCTTCTCCTGCTGACATCCTGTCTTCCTGGCATGCAGCTCTCTTGGTTCTAGTCTTGCCCATTTCTGGATGCCTGTATGTTTCACAATATGAAGAACAAAACCACCCGTGTCCTGCCAAATTGTAGTGGGGCACCTGCTCTCTCCTCATCCCACCACTGAGGCACCACCTGGGCTTGAGGCTCCAGCTTTTATACACCCCACACTCCTGGGGATGAGTCAAACTTCTGCAGGGCTCCTGGTCTCTGCTCCAACACCAGCCTAGAGCAGACAGAACAGTGATTGCAGCTCAGCCTGCAGGCCACTCACTGGAAGAGAGATTGCTACTTCCTCTTTAAAGCAGACAACCTCGACCCTTCTGAGTGGTTTTCTGGGCATCTCTGAAAGTATGGGAGCACCTTTCTTCTGCCCAGCAGCCAGGGGGACCTCCTTAGTACTCTATACCAGGCTGGCATCTGCCTCTCTCACCTGATTGATGGGCCAGGTTGGCCCCTCCTCTTTCTTGGAAAGCCCTGTAGGGAAGTGGCTCTGTAGGTGGCCACTTGTCATTCACTGCTCTCAGCTGAAACTCAGAGGTAGCAAGAGGGCTGCATACCAGGCAGAGGGGGTCCTGGCAGGAGGAGCAGAGGTGAGTGGGGAGAGGAGGTACTGAGGGAGGGTAGGAAAGAGCATTGCTCATACTGGGAAGAGAAAATTAAGGGCCAACAAAGGTGAGCTTGAAGGAGGCACAAATGCCCCACAGAATATCCCTGTGGTAGAGACAGTGCTGTATGTTCACCTAACCCTGTTTCCTTTGCTCCTCCTATACACACAGCTAAACTCAATTCACAGCCTTTCTTGTAGTTAGGAGCCATGTGACCAAATTCTGGCCAATGGAATGTGAGTCAAAGTGAGACACTCCATTTTCTGGTCTAGCCAATAAAACACTTCTATGCTGTACTCTATTCTAACTTTCTGTTCTGTGGTTGGAAAAGGCAGTGCCAAACAATGGAAGGGATCTGGGTCCCTGAATATCTAGATGAAGGGCAGCTTCCTCATCCCCAGCCCCACTTAGAATGGCTGGACACTGACGTGAGGGAAGCTGAAATGAAAGTGTGTTAGCCACTGAGATGTTTTTCTGTTGGTGATGGTAATAGTGGTTTTCTTTCTTACTTTTTAAAAACTACAATTAGTCCATGCTTGCTAATCAATTCTGTTATCCAACTTTTTAAAAAGATTTTATTTCTTTCTTTTTAGGAAGGGGGAGGGAGGGAGTAAAAGAGGGAAAGAAACATCACTGTGTGGTTGCCTCTTCAGGGCCCCCTACTGGGGACCTGGCTCGCAACCCAGGCATGTGGCGTGACTGGGAATTGAACCAGTGACCCTTTGGTTCTCAAGCCAGAGCTCCATCCATAGAGCCACACCAGCCAGGGCTGTTATCCAACTATTTATAAACTAGTTTAGCATTAGTAAGTTTTACTTAGTGGACAAGACAGAAACTAGTGCAATTTTCATGAAGGGTAATTTGGTAATTTACATCAGTAGCCCTCTTAACATTTATATTCTTTGACTCAGTAATTCTATCAGAAATATCCATAAGGGTATATACAAGAATGTTCATTGTAGCATTGCTTTATTTGCATTAAAAAAAAGGCAATCTAAATGTCTAACAAAAGGGAGGCAACCAAAGTATAATAAAGCAACATGGCAGAATTTTAGACTGCCATATAATTCATATCTTTAAAGAGTATTTTATCACATGTAGAAATGATCTAAATATAATATTATATAGAAGTAATAGATAACAGTAGTATCACATGTATTATAAAACAGATTGAAATTGTAAGGACAGATACATAGAAATACAAGATTTGGTAATGAAATATATGAAGTATTACCAGAAACTATCTCCAAGTTTAGGATTTTTAGGTGATTTGTATCTTTTTAAATATTTTCCTTTGTTTTTCATGTTTTCTGATATAATAAATGTGTATTGATTTTAATATTATTTGAAAAAATGTTTCTGATACATAAAAGCCCTAATCAAGCTTAATTTATTCTGTATATTTTAAAATGCAGGGCGAGAAGGTAGTTATAGGCTTTTTTTGAGTTAGAGAAAAATCTTCCCCATTTTCTTTGTGCCAGCCTTGAACTAATTTGTAAGGCGGTGTTGACACTGAGGCCCAGGCCGAGCAGCTCCGGGGTGTGCTGGTTTGAGGGTGCCCACCGGCCCGGTGCCTGGACTGCTCCGAGGACAGTGAGGCCGGCGAGGTGCCATTGCTCGTGCAGGGTTTTCAGCCAAGGCTACCAAAAGGATCCCCCAGAAACTCAGATTTATTGAGCTGGGAGTTGGGGGATGGCATTTATATATTTTAAAAAGTGCTCCAGGTTATGCTGGCGTGTAGCAGGGTTGGGATCCACGGATCCAAGAGCACGGGCCTGGAATGCATGGCTGGAGGAGGGCCGAGCCTATTTTCCTGGGCACTCAGCAGCTATCCTAGGCCACTCCCTCAACTTCTAATTCCCTTCTCTTTGAGCAGGAATATTAATATCTATCCGACCTGCTTCCCGGGGCTTTTGGATCCATTTCAGCCAGCGCTGTATGTGTGAGGCCACTAACCCAGCTCACACTGCTTTGTGTTTCTCCATACCTTCCTAAGCCTTTGTCTCATTGACAGGCTCCTGGATTATAGTGGGAGCACCCAGTCAGGCACTGGGAGGATCAGGCCACAGAGCAATTCCTGGACTGTTGGCTGAACTCTGAGTCTGGTCCCAAACCTCAGGGCCATCTCATGTACGTCAGCAAGGCCCCTTTTGACAGAAGGTCCTAGAGAAAATGGGCACTGGTCCTGGCTCCAACGTAGACATACCACATGACTGGGGGAAGCTGGGTGACTCTGTCTCAGTTTCTATATCCAGAAAAATGCATGAACATGTATTGTAAGGATTGACTGAAACAGGAAATGTGGGGTTCTGGGAGCAGCAAAATGTAAAACTCAGAAGCCGTAATGATAACATCAAGTAAATTAACGGAGCACTGGTTTTATTGTATCTGGTGCCGCTAAGTGATTTCATACATTATTTCATGTTTATTTTCCCCATTTTACATTTGGGGAAACTGAGGCAAGGAGAGATTTGAGCAACTCCTCAAAGGTCACACCCTAGGCAGTAGAAAAGCTGAGACAGGAACTTGGGCCGCCCCTCAGCAGAGGCTGAGCCGTCAGCCGTCCTTCTGCACTGTCTTCTCGTTGCTGAGGTTATTTTGGGTAATTTAACAAAAGTAGCATTTGAAATGGGAATTTGTGAAATTACAGTTTAAGATGGAGTCATAAAATTTGCATAAGATATCAGAGTGTTCGTGGACTCACATGCGTGCTTGCACGTGGGGGCAGGCACGAGAGCACGGGACTGGAGCTGGTCACTCCAAGCTTCCCGCTCTGAGCTTTCCTGGCCCTGGAACTCGGGGCGAGTCCACTTAACCCGTCAGGGATGTCCCTTATCCTTAAAATGGGAGACACAATAATGCTTTTACAAGATTAGTGATGGGAGGCACTGGCTGGAAGAGTACGAGCACAGATTGTCCTTCCTACATGCCAGGTGCTGTGCCAAAGCACTGTGCGTACATTAGGTCATTTAATCCTCACAAGAACCCGACAAGGTAGACGATGACACTGTAATGCCCACTTTATAGACAGGGCAAAAGTGAGGCACAGATGCGTTCAACAACCTGCCCAAGGCTACATGGTCTGTAAACGGTGGCGAGATTTTAACCACCAAACTGTGAACTGCTTTGCACAGCGGGCCCCGCTGTCATTATTATCCACGGCACTGGTTTTCAAACTACTAATTTAAACTAGCAGGGTCCTTTCATTAAAAATAAACTTTTGTTCCTGTGGAAAATGACATGCAGGTTCTGATTATTACAATAGTTGTATTAACTCTGTGTTGTGTATACTCACAACTATAAACGTACTGTTGCCCACTTCTGTATATAATAAAAGTGGAGCTGCTTTGCTTGAAGTAAGGATGCACCCCCATACCTGTCTCATGTACAGCAGCCCCAAGGGACTTCTGGGAGGCTGGGGTTGTGAAGAACCCAGTTTAAAACCTCCAACCCCAGGGGCAGCTTTTGCATTCTTTGTGTCTGTACAGCTGATTTTGTCCTTTTTCTGGTCCTGCTCTACCCCTAGCCCAGGAATCAGCAGCCGGAAATCCAGAGACCAGAATCTTTTCCCAGGGCCCCTGTCACGCTCTTGCTTTTCTCCCCCATCTTCGGCAGCTGTGTCTCTGCCTGACCTGCTGAGACATCACAGGCAGCCACCAGAAGGGCCAGGCTCGAGACTCACCAGTTTTATCTGAGTTGCAGAGGATGGTTTCCTTCTCCGCCCTCACACCAGGGCTGGGGCCGTGTTTCATCCACATGGTGATGGTGAACTGGTCCGTCAGGTTCTTGGGCACAATCCCGTCAGGGATCTTGGCACCCTGCCTGCCGTCAAACTTGAAGATCATCTCACTGCTGTCTATCAGCAGTCCTGCGGTCCAGTTTGTGGCAGCACTGGGGGATGGCAGGAGGTCGATGATGCCAGAGGAGGCTCCTGCAGGGGACGGGGGACAGAAAGAAGAAAGGGTCATCCCTAATGGTGTGGGTGGCCTCACCTTCTGTATTCTGCTGCTAGGTCAGGATTAACTACACTTGACCCTTGAACAATACTGATTTAAACTGCATGTGTCCACTTAGATGTGACTTTTTTCAGTAAATACTGTAATGTATTTTCTCTTTGATTTTCTTAATACCATTTTCTTTTGTTGTAAGAATATAGTATTAACAAATATATCATAAAAATACGTGTTAATCAACTGCTTATTTTATCAGTAAGGCTTGCTGTCAACAGTAGGCTATCAGTAGTTATGTTCTGAGGGAGTCAGAAGTTATACATGTATTTTTGGGCATGCTGGGGTCAGCACCTCAACCCCCACATTGTTCAAGGGTCAGCTGTACTCATTGTACTTATTTAGAGGTCTGTGCCCAGTCCTGAGCTAGGTGACATAGAAAAAGAAGGGCCAAATGCCATCCCTGCTCCTGAAATGCCATGGTCTCCCTGGGGAGGCATCAGTAACCTACTCAGAAAAGTTCTGCCTGTGGTGAGACACAGTGCAGTTAACTACCACACAGGGAAAAGGTACTGGAGGAATTTAGGGAAATGGGAATCCCCTCGGGGTGTTTATAAAGAGGCAAGGTTCTGGAGAAGGCCAGGGTTTGATTGGGATCAGCAGATTCATTCGAGCACTCATCCATCCGTTAACCTGTCAGCCACTGACTGAGCACCCACGAGATGCCAAGACCCCTGGCGGGTGCTGGTCCCTGAGTATCTCCCTAAAGGAGAATCAGCACAGGCCCTGAATCAGGACCAACAAGTCGACAGACAACTATGATCAGGGCTGTGATGGAGGAACATTCTAGGTTCCAATACCATGGGGAGTGGAAGCCACCTGTACTCACTATACTTTTTAAAAATAACCATTTGTGCAGGCCAAAGGGTACAGCAGTTCAGTTCTGGAGTCAGCCAAACTTGACTCTGACGCCTGCCAGCACGACTTGTAGCCTTGTTACCATGCGTAAGTCACTTAACCTTTCTGATGTCCCATCTCCTTTTACACTATCTCCCTTCCCAGGGTGTTGTGAGGACTGAATAAGAAATTGCATTAGAGCTTTCAGCAGCCTGCTCACCACGAGGTGCGCGTTCACTTCAGATTAGCTATCACTTCATCATTATTATTATAATTGTTATTATTTCTGCTACCACTGTGATTCCAGACTAACGCATGGGGACTTAACCTGAAGCAGTGGGAGTATCATGGGCAGATTTTTGTCTTAGGAGAGTCACACCTACAATTTTGTGGAGGGCAGAGCTGAGTGGGAGGGGCTGGCCTGAAGAGAAAGCTGGATTCCTCAGCTGGGAAAATCCTTGAGCTTCTGCATCCTTACTTTCTCCACGTCCTTACATTCCACACGGGAGCAAGGCTCAGCAAGGAGGAGGTCCCGGGGCTTCCTGATACTGTCCGGAAATAAAAGCTAGAACATCTAAGGTGTGCCGGGTGCTGGGGGCCACAGGTATGGGGGCTCTCTCCTGGCTCAGGACTGACCAGTCTGTGGTAAATGCTGATGGGTTTAATGGACAGTGGTTGGGTGTATTGCCTGCCATTTGTCAGCCATCACTGAACTTCTGAATTCTGCATAACAAAGCCTCATCTCACGCAGGGATTGAGTTCCAAAGTCAGCTACCACAAACATCTCCTATAGTTAAAATGACCCTTGAAAATCCCTCAGGAAAGGGCCATACTGGAAACCAATATATTTCTTTGAAAATGTTCAATCCAGCCACTGTTGCCTCCAGCTTTGGAACAGATCTCTGGGTCTAAGGTTGAGCACTTATTGGCCTGCAGTTGAAAGTTTTGTTATGCAGAAAATATGCTCTGTTTAGTACTGCGAGAGGCTCACCTGGGGCAGGCTTCTAGGAACTGCAGACCCTGAGAGGGTGGAAGAGTTCAGGCTCCCATTCATGGTCACCCTGTTGCTCAGGCGTATCAAGGACAAACGGGGGCTGTGTTGACTACTTTATTTACATGCATTTCTCTAAGAGTTTTTGGTTGGCAGCATGCCTGGCACCCAGTAGACACTCCATTAATGTGTATAACTAACTGCCTTTCTTCCCATCTAGTGCCTCCATGAGAGGCCTCTGGCCACCTTCCTAATGCTCACGTGAGCCTGCCCATCCAGCCTCCTGTCCATGCCCCACACCTCTCGTCCCACTCCCCTGGGGCCTCCTTTGTCTGTTTTACTTATCTGGGAAGTTAATTCACACTAATGTTTTAGTGACTAACAAAGCCTTAAGGGTTATCACCCTCCAGAGGTGGGTATATACATGTTGAATGAATGAAATCCACCAACATGGTAGCAGGTAAAGACTTGGGGGTAGATTAGGAGTGGGAGATACGTGGTCTTCAGGAAAAGTTCATTTTCTTAGATCTCCCAGAATAATGCAATACTGCAACAGTTTCCTTGACCAGTAATTAAATTGGCTCTGACACGAAAATTTGTCTAGCACAGAGACAGCCTGGTGATTGGGGCACACACAGAGTGTGTGTCTGTTTCTGAAACTTCAGGCAGCCAGAGAGACGCAGCCTGAGCACTGAGGGCTCCTGACTTCTAGCTCAAGCCAATGCAGCCAGCATCACCCAGCAGGGCCCAGGGCAGAGGTGCATGGGCCGGCCTCTACACAGCAGAACCAGGATGGAAAGTTCCAGGGCTGAAAACTCCACCATTTGAGGGCCTTTTTTGGCTAAGGACCATGCAAAGGTCCCTGTAGAATCCACACTGTAATTAGCACCTTAGATCAGTGAAGGGGATACTTCTAATTCTCCCCCAAACAGGTGTATAGAAAGGGGGAGAGGTATAATATAAGGGGTGGTGGGGAGAAGACAGAAAGAGATTGGGAGGCAAAACTGGTTGCATTTGCCAAAGGCCAGCCCTGGTCAGGGTTATTCTGTACATATCTCCTATACATATAGAAGTTCATTTTTCATAAAAATAAACTTCTGTTTATTGTTAATGCCCTGTTTTATTTTACAGGGCATTATTATTATTTTCCTAGGAACCTTTTTGGGGTACTGAGTCCAGACCTAAATTAAGCACTTCAAAGCTTTTTCTTAGTTACTCAGCTATGTGGTGAATAGCATTATGATTCCACTTTGCAGATTAGATACCTGAAGCTCAGCAATCACAAGATCACAAGCAGCTAGTGAGGGGCCCATCGTCAGGGCTTTTCAGTTCTTTCCTCTCCCCTGAGACCTCCCCACGGCATCACCGCAGTGAACCTGGAGGGGACTCTCATAACCTCCTGCACATTTTACAAACATAGAAACTGAGGCTCAGGGAGGGGAAATGACTAAGATCACACAGCCACACAGCTAGCTAGAGGGCGGGCCCAGCTCTCAGACACCTAGCTGACATTCCACGCAGTACAGTGTCCTGCCAAGCACAGCCCAGTCCCCTGGGATCCAGCTCCCTACACAGGCGGCTGCCTGCAGAAGGTGCACTGAAGACAGCATGTGTCCTAGCAAGGCCATGGATGCAGAGCTCCCTTGTCTTCCCTACTGAGGGGGGCAGCAGGCCACCCTGCCTAATCCACAGATGTTGCCTTCTGGGAAGCCTCAAGCTGCATTTAACCAGATGGTGCATATTTCCACAAACACAACAGCTTGTATTTCATTTCTCGATGCACTTAAACAAATAGAGAGATGTGCCTTCTCCCAAAGTTCTTTTCTCCCTCCTATCCCCAAGGGATCCTGTGGAGAGCAGTGAGTAAACAGATACATCACAAGCAAAGATGGTATGGCGTTGTCTGCACATTAGGGTATATTTAAGATGCTCCTTGGGACTCCACAAAGGTCCCTGGGACCCACTGGCCCGCTGAGAGGGCACGCTGGTCTGGGGCACAGCAGCTGCAGCTTGAACGTGGTGGGCAGGGGGAGGGCTGGGAGTCAGAGGGCTCAAGGTGGGGAAGCCTTTGAGCCAGCAAGTAGATAAAGACAGGTGAACGATGCAGATTTCAGGGTACACTGTGGTGTGAGAACCCAAATCAGCCTGGGGGAAGTTATCAGCATCTGGCCTGCTAATTGAGGGGTTTTCATTCTGCTCTGGATGGTCTTGGTAAGGGCAGAGAGCCCTTAGCACTTCAAGGTGGAACTGTGGCAATGGTGACTGACAGGCCTCCTCATGGTCCACCACAGCATGGGAAAGGGTGGGAATAAGCAACAGTGTCTCGGGGGAGAGGAACCATCATAAACAAGCACAGAGGCCTCATTCTGCAGAGTATTCTCATGATCAGCAACATCTCTGTATTAGTTCAATGAATGTTTGTGTAATGTCTCAGCCATGCCAGGTACTGCAGTGAGAATGCAGTGCTAAATTAGAGAGAAATGGGCCCTACCTGTCAGGACCCAGTACAAAGCCTTTGGGTGGAGCAGTCCAGTGGCAGAGAGTCTCAGAGGAAGCAGGGAGGCTCTCTTGACAGATGCCCGAGCAGGACTGCATGGTGGTATAGAGCATTCTGTTCCCCACATGCCTCTCTGACCCACTGATATCACTTGGCCATGTGACTTGCTGTGACCAATGAACTATGAGTGAAAGTCAAGTATATCATATCAGGGCAGAACCTTTGAGAGCCAGGACATGGTTCACCATCTGTCTTTTCCAGGTGCTATGAGAGCAACGATGATCTAGTAAAGGCTGTTCCTTTAGCCTGACCCCAGGCTGAAGCCCACATGGAATAGTCACGGTCAACCCAAGAAGAACACGTGGTACAAATGATAAATAAACCTTTGTTGTTTTAAGCCAATGAGATTTGGGGATCATCTGTCACTACAGCATTAACCTGCTGTTCCGACTGACAACCCACATAAGTGACTGATATCAGTAGATGTAATTCCCATTTCACCATCTGCTCACCTTCACAAGGACATGGAGGGCTTTCGGATGGCATTTCAGGAGCTCAAACCCTATTGATCCTATGATAAGACTATTATTCTACCTCTGGAATCCTGGACAAGAGGGGAATCCTCCAAGATGCTGGATCTCTAGGTGAAGCAAGGTGGGCTTCGGATGAGGGGTGGGCAGCCAGGTTCCCAGGGTGGGGCCATGGAAACCCAGTTGCTGACCAGCCTGGACAAGGCTACCGTAGACAAAAACCTCCTCCCCAGGATAGGAGGGTATGCTGTATGGTAGTGGCATAGAAACCTTAAAGGCACAGGCACACCCAGAAAGGTGTCCACTGCTTCCTGTCATCATCCATGAGTCAGAGTGTGCAGCTTTTTACTGATGTATGATTAATGCTCTTAAAAATATATTTTATTTATTTATTTATAGAGAGAGGGGAAGGGAAGGAGAAAGACTGGAACAGAAACATCAATGTGTGGTTGCCTCTCATGTCCCCCACTGGGGACCTGGCCTGCAACCCGGGCATGTGCCCTGACTGGGAATCAAACCAGCGACCCTTTGCTTCACAGGCCTGTGCTCAATCCACTGAGCTACACCAGCCAGAGCTGATTACTGCTTTAATCTGACTCCCAACAGGCATGCATCAATTTTCATTAAAGTGAGAGGCCCACTTCAGTTTTCCGAGAATAGTCACTGGCTATGACTACGGCACGAATATGGTCCCCTGGAATCTCCAGCTCTTCACGGGTATCTTGGAGAAGCGTCCTGTGGTTGGGCTGTTCTGAGGGTATGAAAAGCTCTGTCAGTGATTCCTGGTGAGGACAGCTCTGTTGTGCTGCAGGGTGAAAACCAGCGACTTAACTTTTTCACCATGTCTGTCTAAACTGCTAAGGGGTCTTCTTACATTCCATATAACCACAAGAGTTACAGCACTTGGACGCTCAACAAATGTTAGTTAAATTAATAAATATGTAAATGAATGGAAGAATCCCCTGTGAAAACTTCCTGGCTCACAAGTGCATAATTCTGAGAACAACTTAATGTCTAGCGATCTGAACTACTCTGACAGATCAATCACTTGATTTAATAGCATGCACTCATTCTTCGGCCTTTCCTTCAACAAGACCTGTCCTCGCAGTTCACGACTCCACATACAAAACAGCTGGCTGGGTGCCGTGGGCGGGAGCTGCTGGACAGCTGCCAGGAGTCCTGTGATCCTGAGCAGGGACAGCCCCTGGCCCTGGGCTATGAAGGTGTGTGTGTCCTAAATACTTTTCTATTGACTATAATAGGTGGTGACTTGAGGTCATCAAAGCAGACCTTTTCTGGAGCTGTGGTTAATGTCAAATTCAATCTGGTCAAGAGGTCTTACCAAGGGTTTCCCCATGAATTTCATGCCCACGGCAGTGCTGTGACACTTCACCTCCAGGAAGCCAGGTACTGAGACGTACCCTCATCTTAAATCTCTGAGTTAAGAGGAAATGATAAGCAGCCTGCCCGATTTCTCCTAGAAGCCTGGCTTTACGTAAAGCAAGGGCAGTCGAGGGGCCTTCTTAGGCTATATCCAGCCCACGAGCTGACGGGGGCATGGGTTAAGGGCCCTGAATATGTTTGCTTCAAGGCAGAGCAGGAGTGTCTCAGTGTACAAACCTCAGGCAGCACTTCACTGGAACCAAAGGGGCTACTTCAAGGGCGGCAGCTCCTGTCAGGTAGGTCCTGACAGGAGGCTTTGTGCCTGTTACTGTCCGACTCCCCCATCGCTGCTCCTCACGGAGCTGATGTTGCAGGAGAAGGAAGCAGGTGGGCAATGAGCAGACTTCGTAGTGCCCCTGTGGGGAGACACCCCTGCTTGTGTCACTGCACAATTACAACATCACCGAAGAGAGAGCAGAATTCAAAGTTACCCAGAAAGTACCTCGGACTGTCACCCTGGCGAACATAGAGGGCAAGAGAATATTGCCCCCATAGAGGGATTAGAATGAGGAAGAGGGAAGAGAGCATCTTAGCAGGAAGAAAATATGAGCAAAGGCTTAGGGATGAGAATAAGCCAGGTGTGGGGTAAGAGAGGTGCGCTGGCCAAGAAGAACATCAGGAGGAAATGGGCTATGATAATGGATGGGCAGGATGCAGGCAGGTCTTCTGGAGAGTAAGGGTCAGGCTAGCGCTGGGCACACACACCTGGATGTTCCACAGGTGACGGTCATCATTGCTCCTAACTCTGTTCTTGCTCTGGATTCCTAGTTCTCATTGGAGGCACCCTTGTCCAGCCACACACTCATCCTGGAGTCGTCTCAGATTCCTTCTTTCTCACTCCCGACAGCTAACGCATTACTAAATCTTACCAATTTTGCCTCTGTGCTCTGTCTTAAATTCATACCAACTGCCACTCGCTTGGTTCAGAACTAATTATACCTTTTTTAGACTACGGCAATAACATCCTAATTCATCTCCATGTTTCCATCCAAAGTCAATAAAGATTTGTAGAATAAAAAAATGCATGAATGCTGAGGCTTAAAATGTCACGGCAGTTCCCTGGTTAGGGAACTCCGTAAGAAACTTGCCTACCGCCCACTGAAACACATATAGGAGCTTGTCCCCGGAACTTCAGGTTCCCACAGGAGTCAGGAATTACAACCCAGACTCTGTTTTAGGAGAGATCGAGCCTGCATTTCCTTCACAGCTTGCAGACATCCTGGGGTCCGATGAGTTGCCTCCTTCTGAAGGAGGCTCTAGCACCAGATGTGCGTCTGATTCTCACTCTTCTGCATCTGCCTTTTCCCCCCAGAGTTCTACTCAGAGCAATTCAAGATTCAGACTCAGAATGTGGAGGCAGGGGTGGCCCTGCCCATCAGGGTTCCTTGGACAGAGTTCCCATCAGTGCAGAGGGTGGCACCATCAGGAAGGTTCACCAGACAGACACGCAGATATCTCTTAACAAAGGGTCTCCCCCGAGCACCAGATAATCTTGCATGCACCTTGGGGGAAACTGCTTTCCTGACTGAATTAACCTACCCTCCTGCAAGGGGAGCTGGCCGTGCAGAGGAATGAGCTGTGTTAACACCAAATGCAATTTTGTTCTAAAGTTTCTTACCTCAGAAAATCCTTCTCACTCTCCATATCTCCTCATCTCTCCTGGCAACATTCAAAATCAAATCACAAGTGCATGCCCTTGGGCCCATCTGATCTTTAACAAGCTGATTCCATCATCTCCTTATAACCTGGAGGAGTTTAGGAAATGACTATAACCCATGGTAGCTCTTAGCGGAGTGGGGTCCAGTCGACTCATAATTTAGGTGCACAGGAAGCAAAATGAGATATTCATTCAAAGTAAGCTGTCTGAGTGGCTCTCCATACGCAGAGTTGGGGAGAGCACTGCAGGCAGTTTTCTGAATATTGCGGGCCCCTTATATCCATTTTTGCAGGAGCTGTTTGGGATATTGATGGTGTGGTGATTTCCCCACTCAGCTACATCCTCCTGGAGAAGTCTGTATTCCCACAGGCTTTCCTTGCTGGCCTGGTGACATGACAGATGGAACATGGTGATACCCAAGCGGGGTTTATTTCATATTCAGTTCTAAAAGTTTCACTTGCTTCTTTAGGCAACCAACAGTGTGGATGAAGGTGTGTGTGTGTGGGGGGGGGAGGGACGATGTTTAAGAGGGAAAAGTGTTCCCAAAACAGTAGTGGAAGGACCCCCAGGAGAGGATGGCGGGCTAGATGGTGCGTTCAGGAGCCCCCCATCCCTTTGTAGAAATGTGTTACCCCAAACACAGGCCCCCTATAGGACTGAGTTCCCCACAGTTCTGCTGCCAAGTCACAAGTGAGTTCTTGAGTATTTTTGAAGAGAACAAAGAAGAAATAAAATACACTTGGGTGGTGATAAAGGAGGCCTATTAATACATCAACAGTCTTTTTCACAAAGCCCACGGGACCATTCCCACCAGACTAAACATCTTCTTATTCTACAGGCTGACGTGAGAGACTCACACGCTAGCTGTAAAGGCCTAGCCTCCCATCGCAGATACTGAGCTAAAGAGACTTTCCTTCTGATAGATCTCCCTTCAAATTTCGGTTACCACTTTCTATCCGTGTGACCTTGGACAAGTCATGCTCCCCTCTGGTCCTCAAATTTTACCTCTATAAAGTTGGATGAATAAACACCCTTCCCACACTGAAGACAAGAAAATTAAATCAGGATATGTGCCTGAAGAGTCTGGCAGGCTGTGCAAAGTAGGTGCTCAGTAAAGCCCAGCTTCCTTGTATAGCACGCCTCCCTCAGCCCAGCTGCCTAGTTGCCGGCCTGCTCCTTTCTCATGGCACCATCTCTCAGCCCATGGACAGCAGGCCCCTTCCCTCCACACCTGGACACCTTTGCTTTGCTCATTCTCCCCCATGCAAGCCCTTCTTCTCTGGTGTGGGCAGCCAGGCTGTGCTTTACTGGCACTCGGCCTGAGCAGTCTCACAGGGCCCCCAGCTTGGTGTGATGCTTTGTGATTTTATTATTAAAATGCTTCATGATTTTTTGAAGAAGGGCCTCGCATTTTCATTTGCACAGGGCCCTGAAAATTATGTAGCCAGCCCTGTTGGGAGGAGACCAACCTCTCCCCAAGGGACTGACAGAGCCCTCCATGTTGGCCCCTGGTGGATGCCTCTCTATAAACCAACCCAGCGGAAGGAAGCTGGTGTTTCTTCAGGTTCCCTGCTAGGTGCTCTGAAACACAGTGTGTCGTTAATCACTCTTTTCCTGATGAAAAATGGAGGCTTTGTCACTTTACTTGCCCTCAGCTGTGCAATTGGTAAATGGTGGGGTCTGATCAGGGTGCCTGCTGCCAAAGCTGTGCCTTAGGACCCTCTAACCTCACTGAATAAACTCAATCAATATTCATCCAGGAGTTACATATGCCAATGTGGTGGGAAGGGCTCGTTCTCCCATAACATAGTAAGATAGGCTTTGTATCGAAAAGTCCCCACAGGGAAAAACCTACCACATAATTTCTGAAGGGACTTCTCGGAGTAGGTCTCCCGGTCACACCCCTTCCCGATGTAATTGGTCTGCAGCTCTGTGGTGATCTGGATGGAGGACACGGCCCCGTCACATGTCTCCAGGTGGATGCTGGGGAACAAGGGCGCGCTCCCCGAGCCAGGCTGGTACTCAATCCTCTTGGCCCAGTCTGAATAAACAAGGAAGAGATGAAAGGGAGTCAGGTACAGCTGGCTCTGCTATGACACTTGTTTTGAATATGTGAATTTGTTCCAACACAACTGATATATTAGGGAATAATTTGAAGATAACAGGAATTTCACATCTGCTTATGCAAAATCGCCTCCCCCAGAAATACTAGGTGAGTGCAGGGAACTGCACCCAGCTGAAGCCAGCCATTTAGTAAGGCACAAAAAGCGGTGCACCTGTGCACGTCTCAAACACCTTCCAGCTACTGGGCTCACCAAGTGCTAGGGGCTGCACCCACCCGCCCCTGTGGCTACAACCTCACATCCCATTCGGACCACCCACCCGCCTTTCATCCACCACAGTAACACACAAGCTGCAACCCTTCGCACATCCCCCCCCCACCCCATGAGCAAAGGCCAAGCCTCTTCAAGGTAAAGTGCCCTATTTATTGTAGTACTTCTATGTTTCTTAGCCATTTAACCCGTGTAAAACTGTGTTCATGTTTTTTTCTTTCCCTCTTTTTATGTCACCGATGATGTTTTTGACTGCTGTGCTCCTTGCCCCACTTCCCCCATTTGGTCTAACGTGGTGATTTTTAGGAATGCATGTCTTATAAAACAAAGAACATGCCAATAGTTCAAGGACTACATGAGGTCATGAGGTAGGGTGCAATGCTTCTTTCCCAAACATTCGGGACTGTGACCTACTTAAGGAGGGCCCCACTTAAGGAGGGTCTTCATTGTTTTTAGTGGAAAAATAATTTGGAGATGAGAAAGCACTGGAGAGAAGTAAAATTAAAATTAAAACGGCACTGCATGAACACTGGAGTGAGTGTACACATTAACGGGTCGAAACAGCAAGACCAGCAGTTGGAAGTCGGAGCCAGGTCCAGGCACAGTTTGCAGTGACCGGTGACAGTGCCTGCCGACACAGTGAGTGTCCCACACCCTACAGGGATGCATGTCTGAGAGGTATGTGCCACCTAAGGCCAGCTTGTGGGTAGTAAAATGAGGGAATTGAATCATAAAGGAACATGGGTTATGGAAAGTATTAGTTTATGAATCTCAAATGTTTGTCACATATAATGTTGCCAGATATTCTCCTTTGTTGAAGTAGAAATAAAATCTATGGAACTGCTTGCCCTCACCTGTGAGAAATTCAGATAGTCCTGTATGTGAGTCAGTCTGCGGCCACCAGGGGCTTCGTCACAGGCTCCTGGGCCACTGGCCATCAGCTTGAGCTGTGCCATTAGAGTGGAGAGGGGTTGGTTTAGGGCCAGCCAGCCAGCTTTGTTCACTGAACAGCCATTTGTTGGGGGGTTTCCATGTACCAGGCTCTGCTTGGAGCATCATGGATAGAACAGTAAAGGAGTCAAGAAAGGTCCTCGCCTTGTGGAGCTGGGAGAGAGGCAGATGATGAATAAGGGTGTGCTGTCCTCTCAGAGAGGGTAAGTGCTACAGAAGAAAAAGGAGTCACGGAGATGGTGTCTTAGAGTAAGAGAGTTCCTGTCTGAGCTGAGGTTTGAATGTCAAGCACAAATGTGTGGGAAGCTTCAGAAAAGCTTGTCTGAAGCAGATGCAACCATAATCTGGGCTTGACTCTGTCAGGTCAGAAAGGTCTTGGGCAGGTTAGTGAAGGTCTCCAAGCCTCAGGTACCTCATCAGTAAAATAGGGGCCACTACACTGACCTTAGACAGAGTTGGGGTAGGGGCCAAGGGTGACAACATGAGCCTGGCAAGCAGCAGATTCCTGATTAGTGTTGTTCTGGGAGAGGCCAGGAGATGCATGGTCCACAGAGGCAGTATCCTTCTACACTGCAACCCTGCCACACGTTTGACGACCGTGTAATCTGGGTTTATCCCTGAACCCTCACATTAACCAGCTACTCTTTAAGGGGTTTTCTCAGGGTGCACCATGAGCAGAGGTTGCACACCAGGGTTGCGAGGTTCATCTCCAGGGAACTGGCCATGGGAAAATAGTTGGATGAGAGAGATTATATGTAAAAGAGAATATACCCAATTACGTGCTCTTCCTCAAAGCTCCCAGGAGCCGTGTCTGGACTGGCCTATCATCTCCCTATGGAGCTGCTATAGCCCATGCTCCAGAGGCCCCAAGTTCAGTCTTAAGGACAAACCACTGGAGGAGAGGAAGGCCTTTTGGAGGATGTATCTGAAAGTCATAATGCTGTAAGGTGCAGTCCACAAACACACACCCAGCCTTGCAGTGTGTCCTCCTTGTAGTGTGTGTCCTTGAAACGTTTTGTGCCGCTGTGCACGTGATCATGCTCTTCCTTCTGTGTGGGGCTCCCTGGCTGTCCCTTTCTGTTTTGTCATCTGTGTGACCTTTCAAGATTTTTGCAGTCTCGGTAGAAACCCTCCTCTGTGCTCTCACAGCATCCTAAACATTAGACTGTGGCATTAGACTCCAAGCTTCATGGTTACCCTGAGTCCCCGTGATGCCGCACAATGCCTGCACAAAGGAGACGCTCGCTAGATAGTTCTAGGAAGTGTTAATGAGTCCTACTGGATGTCATATTGAAATTAGCCATTTGTCTGCCTGCCTGCCTTCCCCAGTAACTGGAAACTCCTTGAAGGCAGGTTTTGTGACGTTTATTTTTGATCCTTCCACACCTGGCTCAGTGCACAGGAAATATCAGCCAGGTGAATCTGGGGATCCCCAGACACCTGACCTTCACTTCTGCCCTGGAAGCTCTTCTTGAGCCACAGACAGAACCCATGGCCTGTACACAGCCCCTCCCCTCAGGCCTACAGCACCATCCATCCCAACAGCTGCCCAGGACATGTCTGGTTCTCTTTGTTCTTAGCAGGGCAATTGATTCAGAATTGATGATGGAAGAATTTGCTTCCTAATAACAAGAACTGACATCAAGAAGGAGGTCTCTTTTCCTTCCCTCCTTCACTCCTCTCTTCTTGGATCCTCTCTTTCCGTGGAGATGCAGATAAAACGATAGAAACAGTGGTTTTGTGCACAGGGCCTTGGTATGAGCCCCAAATCACCAGCGCCTTACTGTATGGTTGCAATTTTGCCTGCTCCTCATAAACCCTCAAAAGCAAGCCTCATGAGGTCACCAAAGCAAGTGGCAGAAGTGTTGTTCCTAAAAACTCTTTTTGTGCCCGATTTCTCCCCAGGGAGGGCCTTGCTTCTCTAGCCATACAATGACAAAAGGAATAAAACTCTGCCTTAGCAGAGGCTCTCCTACTTCTTCCAGTGAGTAGATGTCCCACAACACCTCCTCTGGAAACCTCTCCTGTTGGAGACGCCCAGGACATGCTTGGTATCTATTCCCATTATTCTGTGGGCATTGCAAACATTTCTTTCTCCTCTACATATTTTGGTGGTTATCTTTGATAAAACTTCTACTTCAAATCCTTTTAAAAGAGGTGCAAATAAAGACGCAAATAAGTAATGAAGGAAAATCAGTAGAGGTAGCCTTAGTAGAATTTTATTTCTCTTGTCGCTGTATGGCTAGAGAAGCAAGGCCCTCTCTCTGGAGAGAAATGAGGCACAAACAGAGTTTCTAGGAACATCACTTCTGCCACTTGCTTTGATGACCTCATGAGGCTTGCCTTTGAGGGTTTATGAGGAGCAGGCAAAATTGCAACCATATAATAAAAGAAATCGATGAAGCTTTCTGAGAGTAGTATCCTTAAGAGAGTGGGAAACTCCTACAAACATCTTTCATTTGCCAAGAAGGAGTTGGGATGAGAATTAAGAAAGCAAAAGCAAGTCATCAAGTTCAGACTTTGCCATGTGAAATGTCAACCCATTCTTATTTCCTGAAGGGTAGGATAGCGTGCTAGTTAAAAGTATGCCCTCTAAATTCTGTATGTCTGCGTTCAAACCCCAGTCCTCCCACTTCCTGTGTCACTTTGGGCAAATCACTTACTCTGCTTGGTCCTCCATTTTCTCTCCTGTGAAAGTGGTACCTACCACACAGGGTATGTGGGAATTGAAAGCAGAGTTGTTTCAGTACCAAACACAAGGGACACGTAGAATAGGTATATCGTGGTTAAAATATAATTTGTTCAATAATATTTATGGTGGGAAATAAGAGGACCTGCAATTATTAAGCACTGACAAGGTGCTAAGCTCTTTTACATCTATTTTTTCATGTAATCCTCCCAGCAACCCAGTGAGTGGGTGTTATTATCTTAATTGCACAGCTGACAAAAACCATGGTGCGAGTTGATGTGACTTTGCCCAAGGCCACACAGCCCTTTTAAAATAACTCCTCCATAATTCTGAAGATTTGCCAGAGCTGAGAACAATGGTGATTTTTTACAGATTCAGTTCTGAACATTCGATTTACACTGATACAAAAGGAAAAGGTGAGCATATCTGATATTGGCAAAGGATCAAGAAGTGTTGCGTGTTTCATTACTGCTTGACTGTAAGGACAGTCTGCAGGGGCCGATGGCTGCTTTGACACCAAAAACAGGACAGATCTGGCCTTGAATTTCAACTCCTCTAAATGCAGGTCATGTGACCTTTGCAAAGCAATTATCATCTCTAGGCTTCCACTGCCTCATCTGTGGATTTGAGATAATTACACCTCCTCGTGGGCTTGGTGTGAGCAGTTAAGGTTAAGGGCTCAGCACAGAGGTCTTCCTCCTGACATCTCACAATAGGAGCATTCCACTCCGTGGTTCACAAGCTTCCCAAACTTCTCCAAGCTGTCTGGCTCGGAAACAAAGTCTTTTCAGTTTATAAAGGGCCTGGAGACTAGTTTGTGGATTGTGGTTCAATTTTTTTCTTTAGTGAAGAGAAAGGAAGAAGACCACCTATTGTTTTAATAATCAGGTTCAATTACCCTGTGTTTCTGAAAAAGTTAACATTGGAATGCCTTCAGGAACTAAAATCATCCTCTGTGGATTAAGGATTTAGGAACATGATGATTTTATTATAACTCCCATTAAATTTGGGGAACACTTGTTTTCTTACCAGGAGAATATTAACCACTCAGAATTCTCATATTAAACGCCTGGAGGAGGAAAAACGTTAATCTGAAACTTCTGGAAAGCATGGGCTTTGGGGGCTCTTATAATTCAACACATTTAGGCCCATTGTTCTAATTCTCCATGACAGGGAAAGACACAAATGTGTGAAAAGGTTTATCTGTCCTTAACGGTGCATGTTCAGGGACCTCCAGCTATTCCTGATCTCAGCTTTCAGCAGCTGAAAAAGAATCAGGATCTCTAGGAAATGTCTGGATTCACACAGGTGAGTGGCTGGATGTGGGGATTGTGGGCAGTGGGACCGATGGGAAGGGGGCTCCCCTGAACAGGGATCGTTCAGGCAGCTGACATTCTAACCAATCTCAGCAGGCATCAACCATGTAGCATCTTTCAAGACTTTTTCCTAGAGATTTGTGACTTTGATTCGGGCATCAAGAGACTTCCTTTCCTACCCGGAGAAGCTAGGGCACTACTTTTGCTTAGCAGTAAGCACTTTTATCTCCACTGGACATCCAGTGCATCTGAACTGGAGGTGCGTGAGGAAGTCGAGATGAGCTGGAGAGGTAAGCAGAGGCCAGATGATGAATGCTGGCTAATAGGTCTGGATTTCATCTTAGGGCCAGTTTGTGGATTGTGGATCAGTGAAAAGCCATAAATAGATGTTTGGTGAGGGCCAGTGAAAAGCCATAAATAGATGTTTGGTGAGGGCATGAAATATCCAGACTGTGCTTTGGAAAGGTCACTTGGCAGCTGGGTTGGGTCTGGTATTCATTCAGAACATCAGGATGCCCCTGATGGCCACCTCTTGACTTATACATGCAGAAGGTCACCTCTGAGAGGATCACACCATGAAGAATTAATGTCAATTTAATGACATCGAAGAGTGTTAACTCTGCAGATGGACAGACTCATGTCTGAACCTGGCTCTGCTTCTCCTTGGCTGCGTGGCCTTGGGTACATCACCAAATCTCTGAGTCTGATTTTCTCATCTACAGAATGAAGATAATACAAGTCTACTTTGCAGAGTTGCTTTGGGAATTGGAGAAAAAGTATAAAAAGCACCATGAATAGAGACCTGTGTTACTACCACTATGATTATTTTTGTATCATTCTTATCATTATTCCACATTTCTGGAACTGTTGTCTTGGGTCTACAGCTGTGAGTTTAGACTTTCAGAGGGAAGGAGGTAGGAGGTGATGAGGATTCAGAGAGGCTAGGCATCCTATCCTGGCTCCAAGACTAGCCTCATGCTCAGAAGGGCCCCATGATTGGTCTAACACTGCTGTTACTGCCTTAAAATTCTTAATAATTTTAAAACAAGGAGCTCTCCATTTTCATTTTGCACCGGGATCCACAAATCGCTGGTCCTGCTTCTCCAACTAAGTAACCCTGGGCATGTTCCATAACCTTTCTGAACCTCAGTTTCTTCATCTGTAGAATGGGGATATTAATTAACTACCCCAAATGGAGGAACTCAGGCTTTGGAGTCAGACCCAGCTGTGAGTCCAGCTCTGCCGCTTGTTACCATGGACTGTGGGCCAGTCATTTTCTTCATTTGAGTTTACTCATGCAAAGGTAATATTATTATCTACCTCAGAGTTGCAGATAGGGTTTATGTCAGATAATAAATGCAAACAACTTAACCCGGTGCCTAACACATCTATTTTTGAGCAGTAAATTATATGGCTTGCTTTTCTCCAATTAAAAAAACAACTACACAAGGGCACAATTTAAGAAGAAACAAAATACAAACTCTTTGAACTCAATTTACAAATGCAAGGAATCTTCTCTTTAGTACTGACCCCTTTCTATTTACTGTATTTTATTTTCACAAGAGCCTTTAATTACCTTTTAATTCCTACTAAAAAGAGATATCTTAATTAACTACAAAAGAGAAGGAAGGAGGGGCAACTATTCTCACACCCAGAGGTTAAGCCTCAAGGCTGTGGCTCTGCCTGAGTGCTGGGTCCTTGCCCTCCTGTGCAGGGGGGTCAGGATTCCAGCCCAGACCACAGCAGAGACTGGGTCTGAATCAGAATGGCCCTGAATGCTCACCACTTCCTTAAAGAGGCAGTTTGGGGAATTTACATGAACACACTGAAAGTGACTGTACAAAGCATTTGTACTTACTAATATATAGCAAACCGTGTCTCTGTCTCATTCCATGAGGTGGGCTCAGTCACCCTGAGTTCCCCCCTGAACTGGAAGAAAAGTCCCCTTGAGAGATCATGGAAAGGAATGAGGTGCTCAGCTTGTGGGACCATCTCTCCCGACCTGACCATAAAGTTCTGGGGCTCCAACTGGTGAGACAGGTGGGGAGCTCCCTTTAGGACCATTTCTTGAGCTTCGTTTCTTCCTCCTTCACTGTGCTCTGTTACTCACCCACATTGATGATTTGTGGTTCATCATATTAATAAAACTGAGTGGCTTGAATTTATTTTGGTGTATGGTGTAAGTTGGTGCTCGAGTTTCATTTTTTTTGCATGTAGCTGTCCACTTCTCCCAACACCATTTGTTGAAGAAGCTATTTTTACTCCTTTTTATGTTACTGCCCCCTTTGTCGAATATTAATTGACCATAGAGACTTGGGTTTATTTCTGGGCTACTGATCTATGTAAACAAAGCAACAAACAACAAATGTTGGAGAGGTTATGGGGAAAAAGGGGATCCTAGTTCACTGTGGGTGGGATTGCAGACTGGTACAACCGCTATGGAAAACAGTATGGAATTTTCTAAGAAAACTAAAAATGAATATGCCTTTTGACCCAGTAATTCCACTCCTAGTATTATATCCTAAGAACCCTGAAACACCAATCCAAAAGAACCTATGCACCCCAATGTTCATAGCAGCACAATTTATAATAGCCAAGAGTTGGAAGCAACCTAGGTGCCCATCAGTAAATGAATGGATCCAAAAACTATGGTACATTTACACAATGGAATTCTATGCAGCAGAAAGAAAGAAGGAGCTCCTACCCTTTGCAACAGCATGGATGGAACTGGAAAGCATTATGCTGAGTGAAATAAGCCAGACGGTGAAAGACAAATACCATATGATCTCACCTTTAACAGGAACTTAAACAATAAAACAAACAAGCAAGTAAAATATAACCACAGGGACCAGAGGGAAGAAGGGAGGGAATTTCAGGGGGAAAGAGGAAGGATTTAGAGGAACAAATATAAAGGACACATGGACAAAAACCAGCAGGGGTGGAAATGGGAGGGAGGAGGGAGCACTGGGGGGGTGGTGAGCTGGGATGGGAGTAAAAGACAGAAAACTGTACTTGAACAATAATTTTAAAAAATTATTTATTTAGTTCTTTTTCAAGTACAGTTTTCTGTTTATTTCTCCCATCCCAGCCCACCCCTCCCCCATGCACCCCACCTCCCTCCCATTTCTACCCCCCTTAGTTATTGTCCCTGTGAACAATAATTTTTAAAAAAATTTTAAAAGCAACAAAAAACAAAACAAAACAAAATACACCCGAGTGCCGACTTTGAGACAGCCTAGGTCACTTATTGCCTCCCGCCTTCTCATAGCATCATCTAACTCACTCACGGTACCATGTTGGTGTCTGACCATTTCTTTCTGCACTTGTTTGTCTACAATTCTCAATTCACCCCTCTTCCTGCCCCCATCAGAAGTTCCACAAAAACAGGGACTGTACCTATTTTATTTGGTTTTAAATGTCCAGTGCCTGGTACGACTCCTGGAACACGGTGGGTTCTCACTAAATATGTGGGGAATGAACAACAAGAGCGATTCATGAAAGTGCCTGTGTCTAGATGCCAAGGCTCAGGGAGTTCCCCTGGCACTTGTGCTCTGGTGGGACTGCTTCTTGCTGCATTTCTTGTGACTTTTCCTGCTCAGCCCAACCCCTCTGAGTTGGAGACATTGCTGCTGTTCTGCTGGCCAGGGTTTGGGGTTCACTGCACACTGCTTTACTAGGGCCCTTGGATCTGCACTGAGATCCAAGCACTGCTCTGCCCCCATGGCTGGACGCTGCACCCCAATCCCAGCTGCCCACAAGTTGTGAGGGGATCATGTCTTTTCTTCAGGGTTCTCTGATACTGCTAAAGGTGCCTTAGCTCCCCAACAAGCCTCTAGTGTTGGGTATCATTTCTTTAAAGCCTGCGACCCCCCCTTTCACCCCAGCTTCAAGCTCTCTCACAGGCAGTTGGGCAGCAGCCACTGCTGCTGTCAGAGTGAACCTACGGTGTTCAGAAACCAGGACCCCTGCCCACAGCTTGGCGGCTGCTTTCTTCCAACCCTCTCCTCTTTCATCCCTTCAGCCCACGTGGTTCTCTGTTCCCAAACAGAAACATATCTGGCAGAATTGATGCTGAGAGGTACAGGAACCAGGCAATTTGAGAGCAGCCCTTCTGAAAGATAATTTTCTCAAGGGGGAAATCATAAACTCAACCAACCAGGGTAGTTTCTCCTGGATTTATAGAAACTCTTCTCTCTTATGTCCAATAAGCATGAGCATTTTCCAGGCAATTTTCTTATCTTGGGATGAATGTATGATTAGGGAAAGACGAAGTAGCTATTCTTCAAGAATCTTTACTTTTACGGCTTTGAAAAGCATTTACAATGCAAGACTACAGTTTTTCATGCACACATTTTCAGTCTTTTTGTAGAGATGGCTTATGTATACTTTTCATACTCTAATAATGAAAATCTGCTTAACCTACAGATCAATTGCACACAATTGCAAAAATGTATCTTTTTTTTCAATAGAAGGACCATGATTCTATGTGATATTAGAGTGCTGAAGGACATTTTATTGCATTAACTGACAGCCTGTATTTGGAACCACATTATCACCTCTTTAGAAAATATGGTACAAATCTGCAGAGTCTATCAACTACACTGGAAGCCAGAGAGTCCATGTGTGTGCTCAATTGCAAATGATTATTTTAAGTATAATAATCGCAATACAAATTCCCCATAATCCACTTAATGCAGCATTATCAATATTATGGTATACTTTTCTCCCTCATCCATTGTCACTTGAACTTTATTCTTTTTTCCTCTTAACTTTGTGCCACATGTGTTATCCCACATCATAACACCATTCCACTCCTCAGAAGCTGTGTAACATTCTATCATAGAAGGTCAGGTGTCCTTAACTGTGTCCTTTAGGGCAGTGTAATTGTCAGGCATTATTGTTTTTGTGTTTTGGTGAATATCTTTGGGTAAAAGTATTTGTCTGCATTTTGGATGACTTTCTCAGGAGGATATTACCTGACTCAAAGTATATGGGCATTCTGAGGCTCAAGATACATTTTGCAAACTACCTTTCTAATCATTTGTGATGACTTATGCTGCCCTCAGTAGTGAGAGGGAATAATAAATGAATCCAGTATATATGCAAGATACAAAATTAATATTCAGGAATAAGTTTTTATATTTTATATATCAATATTTTATATATCAATAATGAACTACTGGAAATAGACATTAAGAAAAGAACCCCAATTACAGCTATATCAAACAGAATAAAGTACCTATGAACAAATTCAACCAATGAGGTCAAAGACCTGTACTTAGAAAACTATGACACTGAAGGAAGAAATTGAAGACTACACAAATAAATGAAAGGCTATGTTGTGTTCATGGATAGGAAGAATTAATATCATTAAAATGTATGTACTACCCAAGGCAGCCTACAGATTCAATGCAATTCCTATGAAAATAGCAAAGGCATTTTTCATAGAACTAGAATGGACAATCTTAAAATTTATATAAAACCACAAAAATTCAGAATTACTAACACAATCTTGAGAAAGAAGAACAAAGTTGAAAGATATCACTTTACCTGATAACAAACTATACTACAAAGCTATAGTAATCTAAACAGCATGGTGCTTCTACAAAAACTAACACATAGACTAATGAATAGAATATGGAGCCCGGAAATAAATCCATGCCTATATGGCAAATTAACCAATGACAGAAGAGGCAAGAACATACAGTTAAGTAAAGACAGTCTCTTCGGTAAATGGTGTTTGGAAAACTGAACATATATGCAAGAGAATGAAACCAAACTACTTTCTTATACCATACACAAAAATGAACTCAAATAAATTAAAGGCTTAAATATAAGATGCAAAACCACAAAATTCCTGGGAAGTATTTGACATAGCTCTTAGTAATATTGTTGTCAAATATATCTCTCCAGGCAAGGAAAATTAAAGAAAAAAATAAACAAATGTGACTACATAAAACTAAAAATGTTTTGCACAGCAAAGGAAACCATCAACAAAATGAAAAGACAGCCTATTGGTTGGGAGAAGTTATTTGCCAATGATATATCCAATAAAGGAGTTAATAACAAAAATATGTAAGGAACTCAGACGATTTAATACCAATACACACACAAACAAACAATCTGATTAAAAAATGAGCATGAACAGAGATTTCCAAAGAAGACATACAGATGGCCAATAGACATATAAAAAGATGCTCAATGTCACTAATCATCAGGGAAATGCAAATTAAAACCACAGTGAGATGTCCCTTCACATCTGTCAGAATGGCTAAATCAACCAGTAATGACCAGTAGTGACCAGTAAATGACCAAATGACCAGTAAATCAACAAACAAGCACTGGCAAGGATGTGGAGAAAAGAGAGCCCTTGTACACAGTTGGTGGAATTGCGAATGGTGCAGCCGCTATGGAAAACAGCATAGAGGTCCCTCAAAAAATCAAAAACGGAACTCATATGACCCAGCAATTCCACTACGGGGTATTTATTAAAAAAAAAACCCAACACATTCATTTCAAAAGATATATGTACCCCTATGTTCATTGCAGCATTATTTACAATAGCCAAGATATGAAAGCAACCTAAGTGCCCTCAATAGACAAATGGATGAAAAAGATATGGTGCATATACACAATGGAATATTACTCAGCCATAAAGGTGAATGAAATCTTACCATTTGCAACAATGTGGATGAACCTAGAGGGTATTAGACTAGGTGAAATAAGTCAGACAGAGAAAGACAAACACCATGTGACAAACACCAAAGACAAATATTAAATATCATATGTGGAATCTAAAAAAAGTAAATGAAGAAACAAATAAAAAAATTGTTGACACATAACAAACTGATCACCAGATGAAAGGGGATTTGGGGGGATGAGCACAAAGGTGAAGATATTTAGAAGTCCAAATGTCAGCTATAAAAAGTCACAATGATGTAAAGCACAGCATGGACATACAGTCAATACTATTGTATTAGGTATGTATGGTGTCTATGGGCACTAGGTTTACAGGGGTGATCACTTTGTAAGGTATAGAAATGTCTAATCACTACATTGTATACCTGCAACAAATACAGTATGATAACTGTAACTGGAAAATAAATTAATGTTAAAAAAACAAAGAAATGAGTCATCTCAGAGTGTACCAGCTTCCAGAGGCTCCAGACGGTTTCCCTGCATGGCCTACAGTGTGACTGGGCAGCGCCAGGCTCCACAGGCCTCCCGAGCTTTCCCTTCTACTCCAGCCCACTTGCCCACGCCTGCTGCACCCAGGGCAAAGCCTCGCTCTGTCTGGCCTGAGCAATGGACACTGGTCTCCCGGCCAAGGACACCAAATGTGGGTGCTCTGAAGGCACCCAGGCTCATGGGCTGAGGCTGGCTGGGCCCCACGGAGAGGCAGGGAGAAAGACCCTCCCACTAAGGCCCACTTTGCTACCTTTGGGCCAAGTGAACTCTGGCTGTTATGCTGACAGCTCTACAGAAAGTTCTGTGCACTTTGGTTCTGTCTGCATTGGAAATCTCACTACATCTGTCATGAAAACAAAGAAGACAAACATAAGTCAATCTCCCTCTGATCAATTTTCTCCAAACTCTCCTCTGCAGCCCAAACTCTTGTTTCTGTTGGTCATGAAGCAAGAGATGCTGAGTAGAGGAGGGACATGCAGGCTCCTAGAAGATGCAGCATTTAAGCACCAAACTGTCCTGGAGATATAGCTCCCTCCCCACCCCCTTGGTGCACCTGGTAAATTGTACTGACCACTCATATGTCAGCTTCAGTGCCACCCGCTTTGGAAGTCTTTCTAAAGGGTCAGGGGCCCCTGCTCTCTGCTCTTGCAGCTTGTGGGGTGCCTGCCTAGTCACTGCCCTGACTCTCCCGCACGAGAATGACTTGTTCACCTGCTTGCCCTCATCCATCACTCCAGCTTCAAGGCCTCAGGGCCTCACCTCCCACCTGGTACAGATTAAACCTATAGGTAAGTTCCTTGAATTGACTGGAAGCTTTGTGAGCCTCTTGGTTGTGCCACAACCACAGCTGCTGCTCTGTGTGGTTAGAGTGAGATCAGTGCCCAAGTCCCCGAACTGGCGCTGATATACTCAGCCATGGGAATCCAGGGCTTCCTGGCAGACCAGAGCTGACTCATAACTCCCCAGCCTGCCCTTCCATCCACTACAAACCATCTAAAGAAAAGTGTCTTGGAGATAACATGTGGGGAGGAGGGGGCAGTCTTCTGCCCACTTTAGAGCTGAGGACGAGTGTAGCAAGGAGAGATGGGGTGACTGGCTGTGGGTCACGTTCATCACTGCAACACAAGTGTCTGTAGGTGTGAAGATGACACTGGTTTCTAAGCTGGCAACCCCAAGTGATGCAGAGAGCGGGAAGGAAATCACCATTTAACAGACTCTTTGCTGGGCCTCTTACATGTGTTATCAATTTGCATGGCACCCATCTAAGAAAGGGTAGGAGGGCCATTTCAACAATGGCCCGAAGCTGACAACCGAAGCTGAGATGTCAAATAATCTCCTCATGGTCACACAGTCAGCAAATGGCACTGAACGGCTGGCCTGACTCCTAAACCCACTGTAGTGTCTTCTATTTCTTCTCCTCAGTTCCCTTGTTGGTAGCATCAAGCTGCTCCTTGCGTAATGAAATCTGGAATTTGAACCTCCATCTTTCTGGCTTTAGAGCCAGCCTCTGAAGCCCTACCCCTTGCTGATTCTCTGCAAAAAAATTCTGGCTGGCTGCAAATATTTAAAAGAACTGTCAGTGGAAGAGGGAGCAGGCTGACCGCATGTCACTCAGAGGCAGACCCACGTCCACAGAGAGATAGGGCAGAGAGTGGGGATCTGAGTCAGGAGACCTGATCCCAGCTGTGGTCCCCACCTTAACCCCTTTTAGTTCCCAAAGAGTCATCTGAGAAGCCTGACAGATGGCTCCTCCATCCTGAATGAAGGCAGGTCCCAGCTGTAGGCTTGTGCGGCAGGAGTGACACCCCTGCCCTATTCCTCTCTCAAGGCTGCCCTGCTGGGCAATGACACATATTCTTTCAAACATGAAAAAAGGATTCTAACCACAGAATTTTCCTCAAAATAGCTTCCCTCCAATGGTCTGAAAAGGTGGCTAGTGTTCTCCTTTGCTCTGAGACACACTGCAGCTGAAAGAGCAGGAGCTCCGTATGTGCAGGCAGGCAACACTGGGGTTGGTGCTGTCATTGCACATTACTAGCTATGTGGCAAGAGTCTTAACCTCAGTGTTCTCATCTGAAAAATGGGAAAATAACAGCTTTCAGGTGCAGTGAAGAGTAAATGACAGTGCATATGCAACACCCTCAGACAGAGCTTGGCAAATAGCAAATGCTGCCAGTCCGACTGGCTGCTGTTTGGGATGAACAATCCATCCATGCCACCGGCTCAGGGCTGAAATGATCAATCCAGTAACACCGAGGCCCATTTTCCAGTGCTCACACCAAGCCACATAGTGGGGGGCAGGGGGGCAGGCAAAAGCAGGCTTGATTGTGGGTGCTTTTATCCAGCAGGTCTTTAAAATGAAGATGCTACTGAGTAGGTAAATCAGAATCCTATTTAGGGCTATTTGTTTCACCTTAGTGCTCGGAGATGTTAGTGATGTCAAACAGGTCACTCTTCATGGAGGAATGTCCCATGAGGCCTCCGCCAGGAATGCGGATGCTCACCTGGACCATCTAAGCAAACCCAGGAGCACCTGCCTGGATCACACTGCTGGGGTTAATGGAATTCAGGCTTCGGAGATGGCTTTTCCAATCATTTGCAGGGAAAAAAATCCATTGTGGTTTTAAACATTGAAATCAAGGGAACTATAAAGAGTTGCTGATTGCTCTATCCAGCAAAATTTTCATTTAGAATGGAAGGACAGATAAGATCAAATTCAAGGAGTTCATCATCACCAAGCCCTTATTATATGAAATGTTAAAGGGACTTATCTAAGAAAAAGAAGTTAAAGAAACATGAACAGTGAAAGGACAACAAACTCACAGTTATTAATAACCATACCTAAAACGAAAGCAAACTAAAAGGACAGCTAGATCAGGAGTGGAAACATAGAAATGAAGATCTCAAGGAGGGTTAGCAACAGGGGAGTGGGAGGAGGAGAAGGGGGGAGAAGGTACAGAAAATAAGTAGCATAGACAGTAGATAGAAAATAGATGGGGGGGGCAAGAATAGCATGGCAAATATAGAATCTAAAGGACTTGAGACACATGGTCATAAACTAAAGGGGGGGTAATGGTGGGGATGGGGGGTAGGGTGGAGGGGAATGAAAGGGGAAATAGAACAACTGTAACAGCATAATCAATAAAAAAATTTTAAAAAAAAGAGTTGCTGTTCCCTGAATCCCCTGTGCAGTTCTGTGCACGGTGCTCTTCCGGCAGCCTTTCATCTCGCCCTCACAAGAAGCCCCCATTTGTCCCGTTTGCAGTTGGGGAGGCTGAACCAGTCAGGAGAGACTTTCCCAAGACTGCAGACTGGGCTAGTGCTGAGCTGGTGAAGCCTGGGTTCCTGGGCCGAGACTGTGCTCTTTCTACCCACTCCACTTTAAGTCCCAGTCTTAAGCTCCAAGCCCAAGGACATGATGATCAAGCCACACAGCCTTACCTAATCCTATGAATTTTGGGGTGTGTGTGTGTGTGTGTGTGTGTGGTGATTTAAATTTTGCAAAGCACTTCCATACCTAGAACATCTTGTGCTTTTAATTCTACAAAATAATATGGCCGAGGATTATGACTCTTCCTTTACAGTGGAGGTAACCTAGGCTCAGCAAGGGAAGAGGGTGGCTTCAGTAGGGTCTGTGGTGGGTCACGACGGAGCTAAGAGCTGACTCGAGCCCTTACTCCCCACCCAACTTGATCTTCACTGCTTTGTACTAACTCCCACACCCCCGCACCATTGCCTTTTCCAGTGTTGGGTCCGGGGCTATTGTGGGATGAGGGAGGGGGAATGAGCCAGAGCCAGAATGGAGAAGAAATGCAGGGGGAGGGGAAGGAAGGCAGGGGATGGGGACACAGAGACAGGAGAGAAAATCAGTGAAGAGCAGAGTCCAGAGGGAAGGAGGCTGCAGGTGGAGGGCACAGGGATGAAGGAGCTGAACCCCTGGGATGAACCTCAGATAAAGCCATCCTATTGAACGGAGTGGCTGGTGGGTAATTTTCATTCCTCATTCTCCTGTAGAAAAACAGGTAGTCTTCCTGCTCTGGTGTGAGATGTGGCACTTGGGTCCAGCATCTCTGGGTTTGAAGCTTAACACCCAAATCTCAGGCTAACGTTTTTTTTCTCTGGCCCAAGAGACCACCAGAGGCAACTCTAGCTTCAGGCAAATAGCACCTGAGAGACAGATGTGGGTTTATTTTTGAATGAGTTGCAATTTCAAAGGGATAGTGCACTAGACTCGACTCAATGAAGGAAATGTGAGGCGGGTGGTGCAGGGAGAGGAAAGAAAATAAACATCAGGGCACCTCTTAGGTGCTACTTGTTTCCCTCGACTCTTGCTAGCCTTTCAAGGTAAGTTTCATCACCATTTTATAGATAAGGTGAGTGAGAGGTTAAATATGTTACCTACAGGCACACAGGCTGTGTCTCTTCTGAACAGTTTTCTGAGATGCTCTGTGGAAGCTGGATATTGCTCCTTTGAAAATTGCTAACCTCCTTGTTCGATTCTCTTTTTGCCTCCTGACACCTTGGTACCCTCTGGGATAAACTGACATGAGTTTGAATTCCTCCTCTGCCATTTACCAGCTGTGAGATTTTGGGCAAGTCATTCAATCACTCTTAGTCTAAGTTTTCAGCATCTGCAAAATGGGCTAGAATTGCTTTGGACTTTCCACTCCTTTGCCTCTGTCTACATATGCCCATTCGATGCCCCATTCTTTCTAGGCTGTGCTTGGTACTCCAATAAACCACTTCTCACTAAGGTATCAATGGACAATAATAGCTTCAATGCAGGTGTCAGCAATTTTTTCTGTAAAGGGCTAGAGAGTAAATATTTAGTCTTTGAGAGCCATCTGGTCTCTGTCAAAACTACTGGGCTCTACTGCTGTCATACAGAAGCAGTCATGAGCTAATACGTAGATAAGTGAGTGTGGCATGTGCCAATAAAACTTGATTTATGGGCACTAAAATTTGAATTTCATGTAATTTTCAAGGGCTGCAAAATATGATTCTTCTTTGATTTTTTAGAACCACTTAAATTGTGAAACCCATACTTTTAGCTCACCATTGCACAAAACAGGTGGCCAACTAGATTTGACTTGTCATCCTGTGCTGGCCCTTGGTTTAAAAGCGACTCCTGCAGGAGCCATTGGCATTTTAGGTGGAGATCGTCCTTCAGAACAAGAAGTTGGTGCCCCAGTGATGGAATCTTGTGCACCCCTGCAGGATGGAGGAGGAGAGAACTGGGGCAGGGAGCCACCATCTCCTCTGCCTTTCTGTCTCAGTCCTCATGCCTCGGCCTGCAGTCAGGGTCACATAATCAGGAAATCCTCTCATGGACACAGTTCTCTCTTCTGAGCCCTGCTCGACTGCTGTGCTAAGCAGATCTGGGCACCTTCCTGGGCTTATCACCCTATGATTCAAAATCAATGCCTTTCACATAGTACAACCCATGCCAGCTCTTCAGTGCACTTGATCAATAATTGATCTGACTTTTGGAAAGGGCAGGGTGAAACCAGCTGACCCCAAGGGCCTAGGCATTTTCCTCCTTGGCAGGGAGGTAGACAGGTGGACAGCTTTGTAGGGGACTGGGAAGTACACTTGACAAGGGTTAGCAGGGATCTCTTCTACCCCAGACATGCCTGACTGCTGACCTGTCCCCTTGTCTGCGGAGTCTTATGGAATTAGCCTGGAAATCTAACCTCCTTTGCTGACCAGTACTTTGAATTGGTTTCAGAATAAATAAAGGGTTTTAGATACTTTTCTGGAAGTGTTCCCTTTCAAAGTGCACTCAGGGATAATGCTTTTCAGCTGGTCTCTATACCCTAATTTCTGTATCCCAGCATCTCTATGGTTGGCCAAGGAGTCCTTCTTCCCTAGGAGGCCCCTCACCATGCTGAGACATGAAAGCTTCTGGCCTCCCCACTGCCCTTGGAGTAACACAGAAGGCCCTCCCTCCATGATCTGGTCCCCACTGGCCTGTCCAGGCTTCTCTCCATGCCCTGACCATATTATGCTCTTCCCACCCTCCTTGCTTCTGCTCCCTAATGTGGAATGTCCTTCTTCTCTGTGCTGAAACGTTTACATTTCAAATTTGGCCCAGTTGTATCTCCTTGAGGGCCCTTCAAGGTGAAGAAGCTCTCCGTTGTGCCCCCATAGCTCCCTCCACCAGAGCTATTCCTCAGTAGGTTGGTGTGCCTCTGTAGCTCCAGTCTTCAGCACACAGTGGGCCTTCAGTAAAGGGTGAATAAATTCACTCTGAAAATATTTCCATTTATAACATCTGTGTCAACTTCAGTTATCTCACAGTGCAAATAACTAAGGGGAAATTAATCTCAACCAGCAGATTTCATGTTGTTATCTGTTCATCACAAAAGTGTTAGATACCCTCTAGGTGTTTAGTAAATATTTTCCATGTGAACTTCTTATCCAAAGTGAAGGCCATGGACCAGCTACATCCAGACCTACCCCAGACTTGTTAACTCAGGTTCTGCCTCCCAGGTCCTCATGTGCACATTTAGGTCTGAGAAGCAAACCTTCTAAAAGATACCAGCCCTCCTTCTGGAATGGAAGGAACACTGAGACCATTTGACACACCTGGAGAATTATTCGAACCCAAAGGAACAGAGAAGAAATGGTTCAATTCATGACTGAATCTCCTTTTCTTTCTGTTTGAAATGAGACACCTTACTGTGAAGGCAAAGAGAACAGGAGCTGGCAGAAACTCTGGGAGCTGGTGGTATTGGGTGACCTGATGCTGGCCAGGTGTAATGCATTGCCATGGGACTGTGCTGAGGAATGGGGCAGGGAGACAGAAATGGAGTTCCATGGGGGTTTGAATCTGGAGGGCTGACTTCTGATATGGGAGCCCTGAATCCAGTACGACTGGATGTCCAATCAGCAGCGTGTCTGGGGAAGAAATGGCGAAGGGCTGCCAGGGAAGTCTGCGGCAGCGCCATAGAGGGGGGTTGTTTTTGCATAAAGGGATAGTGAAATATTAAATTTTGGATGTAAACTGGCAGAGTCAGGTGATAAATATAAAATCTGACCTGCAACAATAAAAGGGGCAATATACTGAGTACGTATTGTGAAGACAAAGTTTTCAGCTTAAAACATAGAAGGAGATGGGCCAAGGGACTGTAAAGAACAATAAAGAAAGACATAAAGGGGGGATGTGTCTCATAACCCAACATACAACATATTAAATAACATAACATAGCAAAACATAAACAAATGAACGGAACATCTGAAACTAGCAACTGAATTACAGATGATCCTCGGGGACCCTGTCTGTAGCCCCCATAAGGAGTGGTCAGCAGAGTCATCTCCAGCTGGTCCCACAGCTGTTATTGCCTCAATCCCTCAGGTAGCCTCCGAGGGCAAGACATCCTCTATGATGTGCTGCTCATGGAAGATGCAAGGCTTCCTGGAGGGTGGTCCTCAGAGTGCATGCAGGCCCAGGCTTGGGTATTTATTACTATTTGGCAAAAGGAAAACAGACTTCAAGAAGACTGCAGATCCAGATGCCTGGCACAGAGGCAGGCACAATCCTGTCTTTACCATGTGGCTGGTTGCGGGTGCACCTCTTTCTTGGTTCCTATTATAATCTTTCATTTCTATGAATATGAGAGGCTACAGGGGTACTGTGAGTTCTCAAAGCTCAGGACAGAACAAAGAGATTTAGCTCTCTCTTCCACACACACAGGTTTAGTTGATGCTTGGAGACTCTGGGCAACTGAGAATGAGGGTGACATTCCCTTGGGCAAAACAACCTGGAGCCCTGGAGAGGGAGATAACCCTTATTGCCTCTTCAGAATTTTTATCTCAGAGTATGGCAGAGAAGACGAAACTCACAGAAGAGCAAGGCAGCACATGTGTGGCACCCTGGGACCATTTTCTGGGTGCAAATAGTTCCTTCCTCCCAATACGCCCTAATCAGTTATTGGTGGGTGATGCTGGTAAGCAAGCTTTTAGTTTATGTTTATGTGATGGATGGAAAGTTCAGTGAATGCCAGGGGCTATCAAAAGTGTGATTCTGCCCTCAGAGAACCCATATTGTTTCTGGGAAGTCAAGGCCAACCCACAAAAGAAGACAGAATGGAAAACCACAGCCTGAGCAGAGATGCTCTGACCAAGGTCTAAAAGGCAGGCAGCAGCAGAGCCAGGATCGGGGATGCTCATTTGTGCACAGTGGGGGGAAGGCCAGCAGTATGCTGGGAAGAGCTGGGCCCTACACAGTGGAAGAGGTTGCTGTGATGGAAAATGGGGCCACTGCCCTGGGCATTCTGGAGTCTGGGAACAGCCCCTTATCAAGCCCTGGGAAGAATCCCTTGCTCTCCCAAGGCAGCTGGCTGGGAGAAGCTGACTGCAGCAAGGGCTGACAGCAGGGCTGAGTAGGCGTGCTCAGGGGGAACGAGAGGCTCCCAAACATGATGGACTGCTTGCACTGGGCTGCAATCCCCTTCTGCCCGCAGGGAAATGACTTGGAACAGGTACAAGAATCTGAACCGCCAAACTGCATTTGCTTGGTGACTCCGGTTGCTTATGAGAAGTCTGCTCAGGAAGACACCTCTGTTCGGACAATTATGCCTGGCATGTGCCCACGGACCTATTCCTGAAGGCCGGGTCTGAGGAGTTTGGGGATTACTGCAGCTCCTCACCCTGGCTTTCATAATCTTGGCCACCCAACGTATTCCACTTGCTTCTCCCCAATCCCAACTCAAGCCAGGCTGGCTTCCTTGTATTGTTCACTGAATGGCCCTCCCTCTCTGGGCTCCTCCTCCATTCTACACTGTGCAGGATTCACCCACACCTGCTTCGAAAGCCAATCGTTTCCCCTAGGACCTAAGAACTTCTCACACTAGGGGGCAGCCCGCCCCACCTGCAGTTAGCAAAGGAGACCAGCAAAACTTGGCTCACTCCAGTTTGCCCTACAAACCTGGGAGAGGGGGCTGAACAAGAAACACACATCTGGGACCGGTGAGGGATTGTTCATCTCTAAAGAAAGGTGTGCTTTAAGCTAAAAGGCTGCAGCTCTGGCCAAGGGTAGAGAATAGGCAACAGGCCCCAAGATGTGTTGGTCAGAGATGAGGATTGCCCGAGTGTAAGAATAAGGTGGACGGGTATGCTGCAAGGAGAGGTTTTTCTCCAGATCTGGAGGCTGGAACAGGAATGGCAGGACGGCTCCTTGACCACTGCCACACATATGAGAACCCGGAGGACCTATGGTCTGGGAGCCTGATGGGTCAATAGCTAAGCAGAGGGACCTGATGGCTGCCTAAATGCGTAAGCTGGAGGGAGGAGGGGCGGGGTGCAGAGTCCAATGTCAGCTTCTGCCACCAAAGGCTGACATACTTGGGCAAGGAATCTACCATAAAGTAGTTGATTCTGATGGTACACATGCTCAAATCACTTTGCCTGCCATGGTGGATGGATACATGGAGTTGCTGCTTCCTTCTTTTCTCTGTTCCGTGGAAAGTTTATATATACATTTTGTTTTTATCAGGGTCTCGGTCACCATTCAGTTCTCCATTCACCACTTGCCAAACACCTGCATTGCGCCCGGCCCTGTGCTGGGCGCTGGAGACACAACAGCAAATGGGCACAGTCCTCGCCTTCAGGAGATGACTGCCTAGAGCCACAGGCAGCATCCGGCACCAGGGGGGTGGCGCCCTCACAGTCCTCAGACACAAAACTGAACACGATTAAAATGTTTTTCTTGGCATACATTTAACACCAAAACAAGCACCAACTCTGTTAGAAAATTACATTTAAATATAGTTACAAAAATGTAATCCCAAATCATAGGTGTCTCATTTATCAAAGACAAAAACTATTGGGACCATTTGCCAGATGAGGCTTTGTTTTAGTTTTCCCACTTAAAATCCCATTGTGAGCTTATTTCATGCTTAAAAAGCTGTTTTATTTTCCCCAGGCTTTCTCTTCAAAAGCTAGATCTTCACTGGAGCTAGCCCTTATAAGTTAAAATAAAACAAAGTGAGTTCTTTACTCAGATATCTCATTCATTCATTCATTCATTCATTCATTCATTCATTCATTCATTCATCAGTGACTATTTCCTGAGCACTCCCATTGGGACCAGACAGGTGCTAAGCCTGAGGAATTCTGTGGTGAACAAGAGAGACAGAATCTTGCCTTCAGGGTCCTTGGGGCCCAGTGAATCATCCCCAAGTGCGGCCCAGGCTTCCCGAGGTTGGGAACACAGTTTCCCTCTCAGGCTTGTCCCTCTTTCTGTTTCCTGCTTCATCCTAAATAGACTGACACAAAGATGTGTCTACTGCGCTCATCTTCTCTACTCTGTTCAAAGGCAAATGACTCTCACTCTGCCCAGAGGTTGGTTTAGTTATGCCTCCCACCTAAGGAGGATAGGTTGTGCAGGGGAGGAGCACTATGAGAGCTGCCCCGCAAGAGGATTGACCCCAGGTGTCCTTGCTTTGCACAATGAGGTCTTGCTAATCCAGCCCTGATAAACTGGATTAGGAATAAATGACTAAGAGGCAGCCGTTCAGAGTCTGACCAGTGACCTACATGGTGGCCTAGCATCGCTCTGCCCCATAGGGACATGAGTGACTAACACAGCTAATCACACCCTCCCTGGGGAAATTTAAGAGTGAAAGATACCTCCATGCCCTCCAGAGAGACAGAGAATATAACAGGGGGTCTGAAGCTTAAAGACACACCCACCAAGAGAAGGCAATAAACAGAAGCCAAAAAGTGGAGGAGCTGTGAAGCACGTGAGTTATGCATAAGCAGTAGCCTAGTGTAGTATCAACACATGAACCAGAAACAAGCCATCAAGCAACCAAACACTGGCACAGAGAAAACGCAAGCACCCCTGCTCCGCCACTGGAACTATCGGTGTCACCACTAGGGCAGCTGTGATTCCATAAGCTGTCCAGTCCTCTGCAAGATCTATCTATGCCGCTGGCCTTACCTCCTTGCTTTGCCTGAGCTCAGTGACAAACCTCCACCAGCTAAGGGTGACCTGAACCTTTGCTCTATCCCTGCCCCCTAAAAAATCTAAACAAAAATCCACCTCCATCTAAGGCCACTGTTTTGCCATTCGCTGAGCCAGTATTTCAGAAACTCCTTAACCCACAGGCTGGATTCTGGATCTCCAACCCCTGCCCAGACGCCCTCTGTGCAAGCCCAACCCTCCCCAGGTGCTGAGTAATGACGAAACAGCCGAAAGGCACCAGCTCCACTCGGCACTCTACGATAAAGTGAGTAAGCTTGCCAGCCATTTCTGCTGAGCACCCTGGATAATTACTATTGACCCCAAGATGTCATGAGATTTGAGAAGAAGCACACTGAAGAAACTAGGCACATGACATCAGACAAGTTACCTCAGACATCTCACCTGTAACATGGGGATAATATATCCCCTAGGAGTTGTGAGAATAAACGAGCTATTATGTTTCTTGCAGCAGTGTGCCTGCACTTAACAAAATCCCTCTAACTACATGGTGTGATGATTTGAGGACAGGTCTAGCAGCTTCTGTTCTAGAGGTCAAGCTGCCTGTACTCCACAGGACTGACGAAAGCAGGCCCACCTTGCCAGCCAGGCTTGCAAACTGGCTTCACGTCCACCTGCACCAGGGTGTCCTGCGCAGCAGGCTTCTGTCCGCAGTCGGAGGCGGTCACCAGAATCTCGTACTGGTGTTGCTTGTCATAGCTCAGCTTCTCGGTGTTCCTGATGTTGCCTGAGGACACAGAGACGTTCAAAATTGCTTGGGATCACGTTAAGCACAGTGCAGTTCTTCAAAATCCCTTCTCCACTCCTCCAACCTTCATCAGAATCAAATGGCCCTCTTCCCACGCCCTTTGTAAAAACAAGGGCAAATGGGGGCATGGCTTCCGCGGGCTGCCTGTGTGCACCCCGGGAACAGATTCCCAGGACTGGCTGGCTGAAGCGGCCTCAGCTGTGTGACGGGGCTGCTGTGAATACCCAGCACCTTCGGAATCCAACCGTGTCTGCGAGTGATGGGCTGGGAGACCCTCCCTCACGGTGCCCCCTGGGGCCGCGTCCCCTGCTGTAAGTAAGGCGCAGCGCTCCTCTGCCACCAGGTCTCTGGGAAAAGGATAGGATTCAGAATTGTCCTGATACATATTTTTTAACATCTGGGCTCACTGCCAGGAACGTTCACTGCCTCTTTTCACATTATTTTGCTACCAAATAGGAAGTAAAATCAATAAGAGAACGTGTGACCTCCCTTCCCAAGTTACACAGAATAACAGATTCCTTGCCCTGGTGGCAGACATTTTTCTTCTCCAAGAAAGAGAAGACAGTTTTCATAGCCATTGTGTGTTTTTATCCTTATGTGTTTGACATTATGATTCAGAAATAAATACTTGATAATTAACAAGCAAAACTTTGAGTATTTTTGCTAAAATACAATTTTAGCTCCAAGAAACTAATATAGGGTCAATGTTCATTTAATCATTTTTAGTTTTTTAAAAAAATATATTTTATTTATTTATTTTTTAGAGAGAGGAAAGGAGGGAGAAAGAGAGGGAGAGAAACATCAATGTGTGGTTGCCTCTTGTGCACTCCCACCAGGGACCTGGCCTGCAACCCAGGCATGTGCCATGATTGGGAATCAAACTGGTCACCCTTTGGTTCACTGGCTGGTGCTCAATCCACTGAACAACACCAGCCAGGACAATTTTTAGTTTTTGATTCCAAGAGATTAATTTCTTCATTTGTTGAGAGTAACTTCATTCTTGCATTTTTTTTCTGATGGTGGAACTGACAGCCAGTTAGAACCCAAATGTTATCATCATCCTTTACCAGAAGTGAAATTAAGTAAATGAAAATTGAAAAAAAAACACCCCAAACCCAACAAGCAAATGAACGAATGTGGAAAGGCTGACTCAGGCTTATTTTTAGATTTCATCCAAACTAAAGGAAAGCTATCTAATGAGCTTTCTAACTGATGTAGCTTGTTCATGTGAATTGAGACAAGGACTAAGGCAAGAAAGTCTGGGAAATTAGGACAGTTGTATAACGCTTTAGAGATTGAAGAAGTCGATCCACCCATCGCCCAGTATGAAACAGCACTCAGCACTAGGCCATGAGCAGATGCTACAAACTCGAGTGTGAGGAGGAGGAGGCAGTGCAGGCGAGTGGCGGTGGGGAGGGGAGAGGGAGTCGCTTGAGACGCTGGACCAGAAATGAGAGTCATTTATTCTGTACCTGCTCTGCACTGTTTCTAAAAATGCAACTGCAGCCACGGGTTTGAAGTAAAATTTACTTTAACAAAGCCGGTCCAAACTCTCTGAATAAAAATGGATTTGAAATATTTTTGGCTTTGTGACTGGTGTTCAGAATCCCTTTTATTTTTCCCCAAATATTTGTTTTCAGTCTAGCTTGGGGCCCACACAGGTCTGGCATGGCTTGGTATCGGGTTGGTAGCACTCTCTGTGGGTTGGGTTAACAAACCAGTTTGCAGTTGCAGTTACCACAGGGGAGGAATTCCGTCAGGTGGTGGCACCGTAATATAACCGCAAGAAGGAGATTTCAGCCGCATCAAATTGAATTTTCAACAAAAAGTTCTAACTTCCTCTTTCTTTAAAGTTAAATGGCTCTCAAAAGATATGTCTCTTCCAAGAGGCAGGCTTAGGGTTTACAAGCCGTGTGACGTTAAACAGACCAAGCACTATTGATTGTGCTGGAAAAATAAACACACAAGCTGGCAATCTTTGCCTCAATTTGTTGCAGCTCCTCGTCCGTAACTGTCTTAATGAAACTGTCTGAGAAACGAATTCACTTTCTCTGCCACCGCCAACTTCATGTATGTGGGGATGAGACTCACGGCACAGCATTTGCAGCATTAGGTTGAAAAGAGAGCACAGTGTTGTGACCTGTCATTGTGTGGGGGAGTAATATTTGGATTAGACACCCAGTGAAAAAATTTTGATAGCTCAGAGGAAGCCATACACTTTGCTTCTGTTACAATTCTATTTTTCCTCCCTACATTTAAATGATTTCTCCTGCCAGTGCCTTCTTAGGGGAACACAGTCTACAGTTAACTCAGGTAAATAGCTGCCCCTGGGCCTATTCCCTTGTCCGAGTGAGCTGGGTAGCTAACTCTCGAAGAACAATCAGTACCTACCTTATGTGTTGGTGAGAGTGATTTTTTGAAACTCAGATGGGGAGGGGCATGCAATAAGGCAAACACAGAGACCTGCACAGGCCTGCTGATGGAATTGAAATTGGAACAATCCTTCTGGAAAGCTCTACAGGCCAGTCACTTTGCAATTATTCATACCTTTTGGGCATGCAATTCCACATCTAAAAATTGATTCCAGAAAAATGATAGAAGTTTCAGGTATTTATTGTGAAAAACTGCAAATACAGGTGAAAATATGCCCATATCAGCATTATTTATTACACTGAAAAACAGTGAAGAAACTGCATGTCTGGTAGTAAAAGAAGAGCTACATATAAGAGTCTGTGCATGAGACAGAATGTTGTTCAGGGCTAAAAGTGGTAATTATGAAGCATTATTAGGGATGGAAATATATTTAATCAAATGTTAAGTAAAAATGGGAATATTTTGGAACGTTTTAAGAAACATGTGGCCATATTTTTGTTTAGAAAGTCTTAGAAAATCTACTGGTAAAATGCCAATAGTAGTTATCTTCCTAAAAACTTATTTTATTAGTGGTTATCTTTGGTGGGATTCCTTCTTCATGCTTTCCTGTGCTTCCTGAATTTCCCTGTGTTTGTTTTCCAGGTGTTAGTTTTCTAGTCAGGTTGTAAAGAAGTGTTTTCATTTCCTTTAAGAATAAGCTGACTCTAAGACACTTCACTCAGAGGCACTAGAGCACCATTACTCACCAGGCAGCCTGGCTGAGACCAAACGGCCCCTCAAGAAATAGAACAGTCTGTCCAGTGGCGAGTGGGTGTCACTGAGACCGCTGCTGCTCCCTCTGTGGTCACTCTCAAATGTGGGTGACAGCTTGGCTCGTGCCCATACACTGGTGGGTGCCCTGTTTGCAGTGTGTCCACCCCCTTACACAAGCAAGATTTTTAATTCCCATTTTACTGATGAGGATCTGAGGCAAGGTTCACGAAAGTTGTCAAAGATCTCTCCGTCTCTCACACACAGTGGTGGATGTAGGATTAGGACACCACTTTGTGTTTTTGATCTTAAACACCATCACCGTGCATTTCTGTCAAACATCACTAAGGATAATGATATCACCGGTGGAAAGGCCTTGGGGCCAACACTCAGGGACCTGGGCTCCAGTTCCAGCTCTGCCAGCTGTGGGCCAGGAGCTGTTAGGCAAGCCCTTTATGCTCTAGGGTTCGGTTTTTCCATCTGTTTCATGGAAATGAACACCTCGGCCCCACCCATCTCCACGAGACCAGCCAAGTGCCAGAAGATGCGGGCCTGGCAGCCATCTGAAATCAATCCACAATTTCCCAAGATGGGGTGGTGTCACCAGCTCGGAGTTACCTGCTCATAATTTTAGCTTAGAAATCCATGGGGAGTGAGGGAATACCCTGCACGCCCCACTCACCCAGGTGAATATCTAATACTCATGGCACCACGAATCGAGCACTCCCTGCGGGCAGCACACCCAGCAGGCGCTACCCCCGGGCCCTGCCTCTCCCTGGGGCCTCGCACCCCCACAGTGAGGCCGGGGCTATCACTGCCACGATTTTACGGTGGACGCAGGCTGAGAACCTCTGTTGGAAAAGGTCGAGTCTTCAGTGAAGACAGGTCCTTCTGACTCTGTGCTGTCTTCTACCATCTCACCACCCTGCTCCTTCCATGTTCCCCCACCAGCAAAAGGCCTACTAGTCTGGAGGGGCCAGGAGCCATCTATCTGAAACCATGAGAGGCCTCAGTGAGTGGGCCCCACACTCAGCAGGACTTTTTCTGATGTGCATGCAGAGAACTTCTTCAAGGAGCCTATAAGGTCACCGGAAGAGTGATGGATAAGGGCCAGTTGGGAAGCTCATTAGAACAGGAGCCATTTCGGTGTCTGCCCCTAGGCCCTGCCTTCATTACTTGGAGAACTACTTTGGTAAACCTCACTACTGGGGCCCACACTCCCTGGGAATGCCCACTCTCCTCTTAATCTTATACTGTAAACCAATGTTGGAGGCAGAGGCCTGGCGAAGAACCATTACTCACTTTTAATGAGACAGCTAGGGAAATAAATTGGCATATGTTAGTGAAATGGCTCATCAAGGTGAGTAATTATCTTCATGACTGGGGCAGTTTACCCTCTAATGAAAGAATTTGCATCTCCTCTCTGATTGGCCTGTGGCTCTCCAGACTAAGGCAGGAAGTCAAGGGGAGCTTGGCCACTCATCACAGAGACCTCCTCCAGTCCTACTCATCGTCAGGGATGTTTCCTTCCCCAAATTCCAAAGTTTTTGTGGACACAGACTGAACAGCTGATCACAGGGGAACAGACAAATCCAAAAGAGTTGTTTTATATTTTATGAAATGGTGTGTTGTGTATTGTTGTGTGATGTGTATCTGGGTGTCAGGGATGGGCCTGTCTACAGGAGAAGCTATGAGAGAGCTCTCCTACTTGAAATTGCCTATTTCTTAGTCCTGAACCAAACATTGACTGAAGTTTAGTATTTCCTCCCTTACTTTCTTAGGCACTGATCTTGTGTCCTACACAATTAGTGACATCCAAGTATGTAACTGTCATTTCCAGGTGTTTTAGCATTTTATAAGGAAATAGCCTTAGTACTACTTTGTTCGTGTTAGGAATACTGATTTCCTCTCATAAGACACATCAGAAACTACTGGGGGTCAAGGGTGAAGGTTCCTCCTTGGGTTCCATCCCCTCTGGAATCTGCTGCAGTTCTCAGGATGCAGAAGACAAAGTCACCGGGAAGGTTTCTCTCTGGTCTCAACATCAAGAAGCATCAGAAGCACTGAAGACTTGTAAGCAGGTGACCCCTGGTATTTCCCTTGAGGTGCTGGCTACAAGGAGGCTCAGAGCTCATTTATTGCCCAACCCTGGTTTGTGGCATGCTTTGCATACCAACCTCACCCTGATGACACCTGACTTTGTATCTCTTATTTTGATCTTTCCCCACTAACTGGTAAGCTCCATGTAGGCAGGCCCATGTCTGATTTTGGGCTCTACTCTATCTCCATTCCCAGTTTCTAGCTCTGTGCTTGGCATTCAGTAAACACAGGAGTGGGTGAAACTAGGGTCACAGTTGTAATACCAATAAATAAGACAGTAGTCAATAAGTAATAATACAAGAATAAACTATGTTTTGTATACTCCTAACTGTAAACCTATTTGTGCTCACCCTGGTATTCACAGAGTAGATGAACTCCAGGTTTGAAACTCTTGAGTCTTTGTGCAGAACTTAAATCCTATTTGAAACAAAGTGGGATAATATACACACACCTGTACACTCATGCTAACAATTAAATAACATACTTGGCAAATAATTATCATTTGATTGATATCAGGTTATTGAAAATAACAGTTAAAGTAGGTCAAATCGATTGGGTCTCTGGCTGTCACATTTATACTGCAATGAGCTTTTAATTAATGATGGTGAAATATTCAAATGGCTTTATGAGGACCATTTTTAGTTCATGTGGGATTGGGGCATCGTGGGAGAGTTCTTTCATCCTTCATCCTCACGAGAGTAAAAATTCTCAAAAGACATTGGCAAGAGCTTTAAAGATTCCTAAATGGATCTATAGCTTAGGTGTTTCAGAAATCTCCACTTTCTCTTTCAGGATCTCTTTGTTTAGGAACAGGACTCAGATTATTGTGGTGTGGGAAGGTTACACCTGATCATGTAGGAAAAGGACTCAGACATGGCTGAGTTGACGGCATGACTCACGTCTGGATGACAACTGAAAAATTCTACCAGAAAACCCACCTGTGTACAGCATCCAGGTCGGTGGCATTGTGAGTTCTATAGACTGTAATCACTGAGTAGGTGTCTTAGGGGACATGTTTCATAACTGGCTGGGCTGCTGGTGATGTCAGGCCATCCCCTCTAGTGTAGGACTGAGCTCTGGGTTCCAGAGCCTAGAGCAGGGATGCCAAGGGAGCATCATTGGCTGAGTACATTCAGACCCCCGCTTGGCCTTCATAACGGGGGGTGGGGGGTTTCCCTGCCCCCCACAAGGGTCCTCTCAGGACACTCACCATTTCTGTCGATGGCAAAAGGCACATCAGTCGTGACAATTTCATAGTTGCAAATCTGGCTGTACTGCGGGGAGCAGTCCTCGTCGACAGCCTCCACCTGTAGGATGCTGTCGTAGATCTTGCCCTCTGTCACCACAGCCTTGTAGGCCGGCTCTTTGAAGGTGGGAGCAAACTCATTGACATCTTTCACCTGGATGTGGACCACAGCCCTGGAACCACACACGGAGAAAGAAGAGATGGTGGTAAAGAAAGAGTAGCATTGTCCTCACCTCCCGCGGGCACTGACTCAGGCCCCAACACCAAGAAAATGGGGAAACCACGAGCCACTCGGGGGGATGTCGGAGTGCTCTGTCCTCCCTCTTGTTGATCCCGCAATGAGTCCGCCCTGGGGGAACTCCTCATTCTTTGACCTTCCCTGTCACCCAGGTTTAGGCAACAATATTTCTCTTGATTGTCTCTCCTTTCCCTTACTCATTCCTTTATCTGTTTACTCACTCCTCCACTGGGGAAGAACTTGACCACTCTGTGTGAATCTCTGAGTCAAACTCCGTGAGGGAGGGAGTGACAGCCTGAAATGAAAAGTGCCAGGACCGAGAGAAGCATGTGGCATGGCAGCAACCCAGGGAAAGGTCCCGACTAGGTCTGCAGGGTTGGGCTGCCCCAGGGACCTGAGCTCAGCTCTGATGGTAGAGCAGGACTATCTCCCCAGGAAGCAGAGGGGCAGAGAATTTCAGGTGTAGAAAGCAGCTGGTGGCCAGGTCTGCAGTGGCCTGCAGAACTGGCCAGCAGTTGTGCAGCTGGAGCACCAAAGTGTGACCACTGGGGGCACGTATCTGAAGAGCAGTGTGTGACAGAGACGGGTGGGCGAGAGTGGGAGGGGGTACAGGCAGCTGCGTTAGGCGACTCACTTGTGCGACTTCTTCCAGGCGGTCTCCCGGGGCCCCGCGCCACAGTCGTAGGCCTGGATGATGAACGTGTACTCCTTCTGCAGCTCACAGTCGATGGGGCTCTTGGCACGGAGCCGGCCCTCTCCCGAGGTCTTGTTGAGCACCACAGCCTCGAAGGGCAGCTCCTGGCCATGGATCTTGAATGCACAGATCTCTCCTGCAGAAGGGGAAAGACGGTGAGGGGGGTCCTGAGAACTGCCAGACGGAAGACAGAGCAGGTTTGCAAAGCTAACACTGCAGGCCATTTCCCCCACACAGAGAACTGTCAAACCAGAAGAGGCCTCGAGACCCAGACCACCATGTCCATTTTGTGGGTGGTAAAGCCGAAGTGTTTCATGTATGGAAGTGTCACCCATTGAGTGTGTGTCTGGGAGAGAAAAAGGGGACAGTCACGTGCCGGGGAGCTGGCTGATGACCCTGGTTTCCTACTTTTCTGAGCAGGTTTCCTGCTTGTCCTCTGCCCAGTCCGAGATTAAAAATGGCCCACACTCAAAAGACAAATGACTGCAGAGGGAAGGACAAGGCCGAAGCCTCCTCAGCCTTTTGTCCTGTGGCCACGTCCTTGCTACTTGAAGGTGTGCTCTGTGGGCCAGCAACATGAACGTCCCCTGGCTGCTTGTTAGAATCCAGATGCCAGGTCCCACCCAGACCTCCTGGGTCAGAATCTTCATTTTAACAGGGTCCCCAGCCAATTTGTTTGCTTGCTAAACATGAGCTGCATTGTTCTTCTGTGTCCTTTGCTCCTGGTTTAAACAACCCACATTTCTGCAGACACATTGCCCCCACCCCTCCACGTCACTCCACCCACCTCGTTCCTATGGGGAGAGGAATGCCATTCTGAGTTGCAATTTTCTCTCAAAACAGTGGGAGTGAGTCTGTGTGAGTTCCGGAATCCCTGTGGAGCCTGAGAAGCTAGCTTTTTAAAGGGTTGAACATGTTGTGAAATTAATGCTTTTCTCTCTCTCAGCTGGGTTAATGTATACTATAACTACTTCCCCGGGCTAAAATGAAAGGCCATGAAGTTATCTTCATTGTCTCAATTGACGGATATTTGTTTCTTGAGCCCTGACTACAAGTCAGTCCTGTACTGCCTGCCTTGGGAAGTGCTGAAAATTTGAAACATGTTCTCTTCCTATATTGAGGGAGCTTGCAGACTTGCTGGGGAAACAATGTCTAGATGTCCAGAAAGGCCATTCAGGTTGCAAAGGGACGTGTGAGTGTCACGTGGCATGGCCAGCAAGGAGTTCAGCTCTAGGGTACTGCTGAGCAAATGCAGGCTTAGAGCCAGAGGTCTGGATTCACAATCCAGGCTTGCCACTTATTGCTGATGTGGTCAAATGATATTGATTCTCTGGGTCTCGATTATGTAAATTCCAGGAGGTAGTGTTGGGAAGAAGGCACGCACCCTGAGACACCCCAGCCCTGGTGTGACACTGCCTCAGCTGCACTGCTGGGACCAGTGTGAGGCACCAGGTGTACACAGTGTTAGGGGGCCCTCACTCTCAGGGTGACCAGGCACCTCCCCAGCTGTTCCACAGTGATGCTGTGGGAGGGGTAACATGCCTGCTCTGTGCCAGGTACCCAGCTTTGTGCCTCTACCCAGGTGACCTCACTCAATCTTCACACCAAACCTGCAAGGCAGATGTTTTGTACCATTTGCACAAGTTAAAAAAATGAAAAGGGTCAGAGAGGTTATTACGTGGTCAAGGTCACAGGGCTGAAGTTGGTGTAAAGCCCAGATATGGCTGACTTCCAAGTCTATGCCCTTTCTACTCCACTGTACCTTCTCCAAGCAGTCCCATCACCTTCAAGGCGCCACTGTGGGAACTGCTTCCTGTCACATTCTATATTCCCATTCAAGCCTTGCTCAGGGGGAAGTCCCCCAGTTTACACATAGGACGCATGCCCTGATCTCTTACTAACAAGGTTTTCTGAGATGATCAATCAATAACAAACTTACCTTTAGGCTTTTGATTTTTATTATTTCATTGATCTTCAATTTCATTATGAACACTCCATTTTCCCTATATCTCCTCCTGGCCATTTCTTAAGTGTGGTTGCAGAATAATGGATAAGATAGACCGGGTGTGGGCCAGGTCCTAATAAGAAGGCAGGTTCCCGTTATACCAGCTGTTGCTCAGGGTCGACCAGCATCTCTGACAAAGCTACTCTGTAGCCCTCAGGGCGGAGGGCAGGTTTCTTCTCATCCTCAAGTTATTTCTGCTCTGAATTATCTGAGGTTAAATGGATGAACTTCTAAAGTGCCTGCCTTGTGATTCTATCCAGAGATCAATGCCAATATAGGGATATTACTACCGACTATGTCCAGACTGGCGCTGGGACATTCTCTGAAGCGCCAGCCACTGCCTTGATTACAAGACCAATCAGACCATTTCTCTTTGAAGAGTCCAGTTAACTCAAAAATAAAAGAGAGTAATTTTCTGCTGCAAATATTTGATTACAATTAAAGTAGTTCTCAAGTCTCAGGAATCCTTCACAAGAGCACATTAGAGGAAGGACGAAGAGGAGTGGGGAGAGGAGACAGAGGGGAGGGTGAGGTGGAGCGAACCTCAGGGCCGTGTATTTTCCTCTCACTGAATTCAGCCCAATTCAATTCAATAGACCCTGTATTTTCGGAGGGCTGATGAAGTGCCAGGCACTATGCTGGGCCTGGATGTGCAAAGAAAATGACTTGGACACCTTAAAACATAAGGGTACCTTATCCTAAAGCACTCATCGCTTAGTAGAAGAGACAAACCAATTTATAGATTTAATACAACTTCTATCAAGATTCCAGTGACATATTTCACAAAACCCTGTACAATGCTCACTTAGTTTTCACCACCTCAGACTGAGTCAGGTTTTAGCTTCCTTGAAACAAAACCTGGAAGACATGTCACCCTCATTTATCCCGCCTCTTCATCTGACATTTACATTCTTGTTGCAGAGACTTCCATTCATTTATTCATCCATTCGTTCACCTCATAAACATCAACTAGGGACAATGTGTCTAGAACTGACGAACCAGTGCTGAAGAAACCAGACCAGTCCTGGCCTACCAGCTGCTGGCAGTCTAGTAGTGGAGGGAAACAAGCAGTCGGAGGATCCCATACCTAAAAGCCGAATGGCGGCTGTGACAGGTGATGGAGAGTTCTGACCTGGTCAGGCAGGCAGAGCTAACGGAGGGATGTGATGGCTGAGCTGAGACCCCAGGAAGAGAAAGGAACACATCCAGGTCGTGAGGAAGGAAAGGGAGGGTCAGGCAGTGGGGACAGCATGTCATAGGGCCCTTCGGCAGGAAGAAACATATCAGGCTAAGGGACCTCAGGGCCAGTGTGGCAGGAGTAGAGGCGATGGGGCAGGGCTGGCTTCATGGCTATGTGACCTAAGGACCATGCAGGGCCCATCTTCAAATAAGTAATTTTATCTTTGAACTTGTGTTTTATAAATGAAGCCTGATGGATAATGGAGCATGTTGTGAGCAGAGAGATGGGTACAACATGCACCTTCATGGTCCTTGCTGCCCCATTCACATACGCAGGCTGCCCCATGAGCACAGAACTCGGCTGGGCCCAGGATGCATGGGAGTTCAGCGGGACTCAGTGAAAACAAGGTAAGCACGTGGCACTGAGGACTGAGTGAGCGGAGAGCTGGTGGCCCCGAGAGGCCATCTGTTTTAACCAAAATTGTTTTGACCACAGAAAGAAGGCAGGGGCATTTGGAAAAACAGATCAACCAAAGAGCTGTGATGTGTCTTTAATTATTCCTGTCACTTCTCTGTAGTGGCCAACAACTTATGCTGCAAATGATGACAGACAGGAAAGGAAAAGATAAGGCAACCCTATAGTTCCTTTTCTTTTTGGACTGTCTTCTCGATCTGTAAGCCAAAGGTAGGGAGTTCTAGTTGAATATGTACATATCAAGAAGTGAAATAAAAATAGTTGAGTTTGGTTTATGTGGCATTTACACTGCTCTGGTAAAGGATTTAATACATAAGCCACAAGAGCTACAAAATGCAAATTCTGTAATTTTCAGAGATTCTGCACAGCTGTTAACTGCTCTTATATTTACATTTTAAATGGGCATTACACAGAATAGATATAAATGGTAAAATTCATGCTAATAAATTAAAGTTTTAGTTTTTCTTTCTCGGAATGACATCAAATAGCAAATTGACAGCACTACAAGTCAAGAGATGGACTGTGGAAGAAAGAAAGACCCCATTTCCATGCCTCTGATTCTGTTTTGCTCACTTGTTTGTTTTGTTGGTTGGGTTCCACTTATAGGTGAGAGGGCAGGGAAAAATAATGGGGGGGGGGTGATGTGGACAGCTGTAATTGAACAATAAAAAATTTAATAAAAAATAAAGAAAGGCCCCAGGATGGAGTCCTGAGAAGAAAGGACATTTAAAACTGCAGTTCCCATTGTCAGTGACTCATTGGACTGTTGTGATCTGTTGGGAGGGCTGTCACTGGAATTTGTTATTATGAATGAAGCACTGTAGGGGGAGGGTGATGTACTTCAAAAGGAAAAGACCAGACGTAATGTTTCTAGATAAAAACATCACTTTTCAATGTCCATACTACCCAAAGCAATCTATAGATTTCATGTAATTTCTATCAAGATTCCAATGACATATTTCACAGGACTAGAACAAATATCTCAAAAATTTATATGGAACCACAAAAGGCCTCACAGAGCAACAGGGATCCTGAAAAGAAGAACAAAGTTGGAGGGATCATACTACCTATATCAAACTATACTGTAAGACCATAGTAATTAAAACAGCATGGTACTGGCATAAAAACAGATACACAAATCAGTGGAACAAAATAGAGACCCTAGAAATAAACCCATGCCTTTATAGTCAATTAATTAATATTCAACAGTGGAGGCACGCCCATACTATGGGCTTAGCATAGTTTATTCAATAAATGGCATTGGGAAATTGGACAGATACAGGGCAGAAAAATGAAACTAGACCACCTTCTTATACCACACACAAGAGTAAAGTTAAAATGAATTAAAGATTTAATGTTAGACCAAAAACCATAAAAACTTTAGAAATAAACACAGGAAGCACAATCTTGGACATAGCTTGTGGTAATAGTTTATCAGACATGTCTCCCCAGGCAAGGGAAACAAAAGAAAAAAACAAACAAATGTAACTACAGCAAACAAAAAATGTTTTGCACAGCAAAGGAAAACATCAGCAAGGTAAAAAGACAACCCACAGAATGGGAGAACATGATTGCCAACATATCTGATAAGGAGTAATACCAAAAAATTATAAAGAATTCACAAAACTCAACACTAAAAATATAAACAACCCAATTAAAAAATGGGCAAAGGATCTGAATAAACACTTCTCCAAAAAGGACATACAGATGGCCAATAGACATGTGAAAAGATGCTCAATGTCACTAAATTATCACAGAAATGTAAATTAAAACACCAATGAGATATCACCTCACCCCTGTCAGAATGGCCAACATCAATAAATCAACAAATGACAAGTGCTGATGAGGATGTGGAGGAAGGAGAACCTTTTGCACTGTTGGTGGGAATGCAGATTGGTGCAGCCACTGTGGAAAGCAGTATGGAGATACCTCAAAACATTAAAATTGGGTCTACCTTTTGACCCAGCAACCCCACTTCTGGGAATATGTCAGAAGGAACCCCAAAAACTGATTCAAAAGAGCATAAGCACCCCTATGTTCATTGCAGCATTATTATAAACACCAAGATACAGAAACAACCCAAGTGTCTATCAGTAGGTAAGTGGACAAAACAACTATGGGACATTTAAACAATGGAATATTACTTGGCTATGAAAAAGAAGAAAATTTTTACCCTTTGTCACAGTATGAATGGACCTAGAGAACAAGCCAGTCAGAGAAAAACAAGTATCATGTGATCTCACTCATATGAGGAATATAATGCACAAACTGAACTAACAAGCAAAACAGAGACAGACTCATAAAGAGCAGGATGACAACTAAGGGTAGGGAAGGGCAGGGGTAGAAGGATTCAGCAAAAAGGAAAAAGGACTCATGGACATTGACAACAGTGTGGTGACTGGGGGAGAAAGGGGAGTATAAGGGGACTAAATGGTAATTGAAAAATACAATAAAAGAAGAAAAACTCATTAAAACAAAAGATGTTAATGTGGAAGATGGGGAGGTGGGGGTATATGGTCACTTTCTACATTATCTCTGCAATTTGTCTATACACCTAAAATTATTCTAAAATAAGTTTATTGGAAAAAAATCTTGCTTTCCCACATGCTGTCTTGGGTGGGAGGGCTGGTGTGCCAGGAACTGTGTGTGGGAACACGACATCCAGATGCCCGGGCACTTTAGACCAGCAAAGGGGAAAGGAGGCCAGCAGTTATCAGACCTCTGGGTGCCATCGAACACTGGCTGGGGCCTACGGTGGCCGAACTCAGGTTCACCAGGAGGCCCCATGAGGGGCCAGACCAGAAGGTGAGCCCCTGCAGCTCCTGATGGAGGGCAATGGCTCAGCCCTTCAGTCACCCCTCTGTGTCTCCCAATCACCTCTCCTCCGCAGTAGCACACCTCTCCATATACCAGCAGAAACTGATGTAACTGTCTCTCAGTTCTTCCCATAAGATTCCGGGGGAAATTTATGAATGAGTGAATTCACTGAAACTGCTTTTTAGAATGTGTTTTGTTCCTATCCTTGAATACCCTTGAAAAGCAGATTGTGTTGATTCCATTTTTCAGATGAGGAAACTGAGTTTCAGAGAGATTAAGTGGTTTACCCAAGGTCACTTTGCTAGTAAGGAGCAGATCAAGGACTGATATCTAAATCTAAATCTAAACCTAGAGCTATCTTTGTTTTTTCTCGTGTTTATCCCTGAGCAATTGTGATATTCGAGGACAGAGCTTCTCAAACTCTGATCTGTGTATCACCAGGATCCCCAAGACCCTTTCTGAGAGATTCACAAAATCAAACATCATCCTATTGCCCTGGCTGGTGTGGCTCAGTGGATTGAGCCCGGGCCTGCTAACCAAAGGAACTCGATTCGATTCCCAGCCAGGGCACATGCCTGGGTTGCAGACCAGTTCCCAGCAGGGGATGCACGAGAGGCAACCATACATTGATGTTTCTCTCCTCTCCTTCCCTTCCCCTCTCAAGATAAATAAATAAAATCTTAAAAGAAACCAAAAACAAAAACTTATTATCCTATTAACACTAAGGTAGTATCTGACCTTTTCACTGTGTTGATATTTGCACTAATGGTATACAAACAATGATGAACCAAAGTGTTGGTGTCTAGTAGCAATTAATTGCATTGTCACATACAGTCACAATAAAAAGCAAATAAATAAACAAGGCCAAATGCACTTAAGAATGACTATAATAATATACTAAATATGAATAATTTTTATTAATCCTTAACCCTTTTTAAAAAGATTTTATTCATTTATTTTTAGAGAGAGGAAGGGAGGGAGAGAAACATCATCAATGTGTGCTTGCCTCTCACGCGCTCCCTACTGGGGGCCCCGCCTGCAACCCAGGCATGTGCCCTGACTGGGAATTGACCAAACTGACAGCCCTTTGGTTTGCAGGTCTGTGCTCAGTCCACTGAGCCACACCAGCCAGGGAAAAATCTTAATCCTTCAGTACATGTATTTTAATACTCTGTGTGCCAAAATGGAAAGTGCACATAAAACACCTTTGTAAAGCAAAGGCTGCTGGCTTGGCTCCAGGGAAAGCACTTGTGTGAATTAAGATTAGTTGGGAGCTGAACTAAGACCTTTCCTCATGAAATGCCAATTTGACTTAAAGGAATGATTGATAGACAAACTATGTTTATCCAAACTTGAGTGTGTGGCAGACTTTTTATTTTTAAGTAAGCCTGTCACTTCAGGGAAAAGAACGAGTAGCATTTGTCACCAAAAATAAAATCCAAGTTCTCAATTTTGGAAAACTGATGTCTGCGCCACAGTGAATCTGACAATATACTGAACTCTAATACATTTCTGAAGAGATGAACAACGATATTAATGAATGTGATTGTTTGATATCATATGATGAATTGTCAAATCTTGAAAGATCTATTTATCAATGAATCAATCAGTACCTTCCAAATGACCAATGCATAACGTTATGTAGTCATGCGTGTATGGGTGAAGGACTCATTCAAAGTGCAACACTGATCAATGGGTTTTCATATAGCGGAGTGTTTGTTCATCAATGTGAGTTCAGATTCTTTATTATCACTAACCTGTAAGCAATTATTACTTACGGAGCACTGGTATAGTATGAGAGAATATCTATAATGACCTGAAAAGATTATTAAGTGCCCCTCTCTTGTCTAACTACACACCTGGGCAAGGCCGTATTTCTTTCTTCACCTGCTCTGACCTAAGCAGCACATCACAACAGCCTGCAGGCAGAAGTAGATGGGAAGAGCTAGCTGTCTGCTAAGGTAGACGTGGGAGAGACTGCAAAAATGCACACACTGCCTTCTCACACTAATTTCATTTTGGAAAATGTATTTTTGGTCAGATTATATTATGTTAACTTGTAATGAGTTTATTATTGTTATTTTAAACTAAATTAAGAAATGAGCATTTGAAAGTTTCTCAGTTTTAATTTAATACAGCAAATACTGACAGAGATTGATGGGGGAACTCACAAGTTACATTTTTTTTCTTTGTTATATTTAATAGGCTGAGTGATTAATGTATGTGGAAAACTGTTGTCCCAGGAACTGGATTGCGTGACCAGATCTACCCTGACTCCAGGAGGCCTGTGAGGAATTCCACCCTTGTGCCCCAGGTGGACTGCAAGTGACCAAGATGGCCAGCTGGGCCCTTGTGCTCCAGGGAGGCTACATCTGCTGACCTGGACACAGGTAAAGAATCACCGGTCAGCAGATGAAGAGATGCTAGGAAAATCTCTGGACTGCAACTTTTATCTAATGAGCCTTTCCTCCTGAATTCCAAACCCCTTATCTACCTTTTCCTTTTCCTTATAAAAAAGAAGATGGAAAGGCTGGCTTGGGTTGAGATGTTAAAACAGCGGTTGGGCACCTAACCCACTGTTTTCTTGGACCTCTGGCATCTGAACACGGTGCCTGTAAAGATTCAGCTCTTGTCTCTTACTGGTTGTGGTGGTGACAGGCAGCACAAACGCCAGCTTTTCAGGCATCAGTATAATCCGCACAGACAAATGCTCTTGCGGGTCATTAATAATGTTTAAGAGCGTGAAGGGATTTTGAGAACAAAAAGCTTTTCAGTTGCCAACTCTAGTTTCCATGCGGATGATTCCATGTCCTGTTCCTGACGCTTATAACAGGACACCTCACTTCTCAGAGAACCTTCAATCTCAGAGCACCCCAATTTGCTATACATCTCACAGCTGCGGCACTTGTGTGAGATTAATAGGCAGACCCACCCACAGAGTGCTGAGGGCAGAGAACTTCACCCAAGCACAGATGGTTAAAAATCCTGCTCTGAAGTCAGGTAGGCCTGGGCTCAAATCCTACCCCATGGTTAGCTACCTATGGGACTGTGGGCAAGTCCCTTATCTCTCTGCGCCTGTGTCCTCACCTGTAAAATGGGAATATATTACTAACAGTTACCTCATAGCATCGTTGGTTGTTGGGAGGATTAAATGAAGTAACATAAGTGAAGCACTTAGTGCGTGGTACGAAGTACCGTAGGTGTTAGCTTTTACCACTCACATTATGTTGCAGCAAAGCACGTCACAGGCGTCTGGCAAATGCTGTTTGTGTTTGAGAACTGAAGAGGCCAAATGCAGAGATCATTGTATCATCAGAAATGTCCTGAATGCATGTCACGTGTGTCATTACAAAGCATCTGGCTCCTTGAAGTATCTTGAACCCACCAGCCATGGCTCACATGCATTTATTTTCCCTAACACCATTGGCCAATGACTGCATCCTGTGCATTTACAAAGTCTCATCCAGGAGCAGTCCTGCCTCATGGGGAGAGTTTGCTGGGGATGAGTGGGTGCTGTTTGTTAGATTTTGCTTCTCACAGTGACTAGAAGTTGCTAATGGACTTGACTGGGCAAGAGTCAAGGATGTTAAGTATCCTGCCCGGGGCACATGAGTCATAGCACCTTCAAGGACTGCCTTGCCTACAATGACGACAGTTCCTCTTGAGAAACACTGTACCTCAAGCATGAAGCTAGTCTTCAAGGAGGAAACACCAGTCCAATTTTATGACCTCAGGTCTGAGGACATTGACAGATGTCGTAAGGGCTTCTCCAGGTGCTGAGGTCCTTCCAGGTGGAGGATAATACCCCCTGCGTTTAGCTGCACACTGTGTCCCTCGGTCCACACCCTTGGCGGACAGTGAACACTGGCCATGCTGCCGGAGGGCTGGGCCGATGAGTTTTCTAACGTGTCCTCTGTACCTCTACACAGAGTCATCTGCAATCACTTCAGAATCGGAAAGGGCAAATGCTAATCACATCAAGAGGTAATCACGCTCAGAATAGCAAAGTAGGGCTGAACTTAGAAACAAACCTGTATTTAAAATAAGAAAACTTCATTTTAAACCCTCTCACTTCAGAAGAATACTTGAAATTTCCCAAAGGAGAAAGCTGAAGGAAGAGATTCCACAGGTTGCCACTTCGGCAGTTCCCTCATGTGTCTGGGCACTGGGAGATCTCGGGCAGGCTTCTATTGGCAAGCAGATGACCCCAGCCCCAGCCCCAGCCCCAGCCCCTCTTTCCTGGGCCGAGTAGTCTTCTGTGGTTCATTACAACTGAGACTATAGCGTGCCTGATTACAAAGGTGTCATGAGGCTGCAATGACACACTAAATGATCTCTGGGAAGTAAAAAGGTTTATCTACTTTCCATTATTATAATAAGTCCTACCTTCAAGCCTGAAGTACCTAGATGCATATTAGCACCTTAGTTTGCCTCTATTAGAAACCAAAGGGGGAGGGTGTCACCATTTATAGCTTTCCATTTGCTTAGTATTGAGCCAAATAAAAATAACTCTTTTGCTTAAAAAGTCATTTTGCTAAAGCTTTATGCTGAGATCAAAATTCCCCTTCTCTTTGGAAGAACAGAGCAGTTATTATGTTGCTGAAAAAGCAATGAAGATAGTGCATTTTTTATTCTTTGGCAATATTTGTTAAATGAATAAATGATGTAACAACTAATACACATGCTCAGAGACTTGGAGAGGTCCACTTGACTCCGCTAGTCATTCCTGGGTCAAGTGCAGCTTGAAGACATTTTGGATTATCATTTAGTCTCTCTAGACTAAATAGTCTAGAGGTGACCAACAGTCTGGAGTTTAAGAACTTCAGGTACAAAAATGTGCTGTATTTATCATTCATTCAGCAAATCTTCCCTGGGCATAACTAATATGGTGAAACATGAATGAATAATAATAACTTATAAAATCAACTGCAGTCCACTGAGCATTTATGATGGACCAGGAACTTATTTAAACCTACAGTAAAAACCACCTGCCTCTCTGCTTGTGCTGACCTGCCTCGCCAGGGCATGGAGATTTGGATGAATCAGAGACCAGGTCTGTCTTCACAGACAAGAGAAGAGGCAGATGAACAAAGCCTTAAGTGCAACAAAGTCCTGCAAAGGCTGCAACAGGTGTTCTGGGTGTTATGGGAACGCAAGCGAGGGCAGATTGGTCACTCTCACCCCTAAACAGTTCCAGAATTGGTTATTCGCTGTCATGCAGCCGCCACAGAGGAAGACTGCAGGTGCAAGGAGGAAGAAGTTTCAGCCCAAACGACTTGGCTGAGACAAGACCCGGCCCCAGACAGGTCAGTCTTACACAGCCTGTGAGCACTATCACGCCTTTCTCTTCACAGTGATGTTTCCGTGCTCCCAGTCCTAAGTGGAAGGAGTACAGGCCAGTCCTGACAGTCAGGTACACCTGGAGTCAAACCCGGACTCTTCACTTGTCATCTCCGTAACTTCAAAAAGTTAATGTTTCCGTACCTCCATGTCCCCATTTGTGAAATGGGAATAAAGCCATTTCCTTCCTATGGTAAATATATATAATCAAAAGGGCACTTTTTTTTTTAAACTGAGAATTTACTATGGCACAAACTGGGTTGAGTGATTTGTGTAAAACTATAACTTAATTCTCACCACAGCTGTTAGGAGGATGCCCGCAGCAAGCGAGGACAGACCGGGTCGGACACTTGCCTGGTTCCCCCACAGTACCCTGACCGTGTCAGCAACTTCCGGGACGCCTGCTGACCTCAGTAGTTGGTGGTGAGTTGTTCACAGTGCTGGTCAGATATCAGACGGGAGAAGAAGGATGGAGGCCCGGAAACCACATTTGAACAGAACAGTGGCTGCGTTTGTAATGGCCGAAATTTCTATTTTTAAAGGGACTTTTAAAACCTCTATCTCAAAAACTACTAGCCTGCATACAATTACCAGATGGGACTACATACCTTTCCCACTGCCAAGTAGAAATGGAAGGCTGCCAAATAAGGAGAGAGCATCTCACTTAAAAATGAAGGGATCTTGTCTGCCTACAGCTGCTGGGTGAAGTTCTGTCTGATCCACCTCACAGTCATTCCCTGAAATCCGTCTCTGCCAACTCTTACTTGTCCTTCAGGGAAAACAGTGTATGTTGAAGTGCCTCAGAGAGTGAAAAACCCCCATCCAAATACAACGACCGTTCACTGCTGCTTGATTATCTCCACCACCAATTATTTTGTGACCATTTATGGCCTGCCGGGGTGGGGGGCGGGTAACTTAGGAGGTGCTAAGGTTCCTAGAAGCCTGAGACTCTGTCCTTACTCTCCAGGGACTTAAAATTGGGTTTCACAAACAGACCCATTACACAGGACAAAATAATTAAAGGGATTTGAGGTTTATGAGTGCTAGTGAGCTCTGGAGATACGGGGACTGACTATTACAGCCTCCTCAGTTTACCAGAGGAAGACCTCACAGTCAAATAAACTTGGTACGAATCATGCTCACAGGTATAATCTTTGGAATCTTTTCCTGTCCCCCTTCCTTTGTGTCCAAACAGGGGTGTCACATATTGATACAGGGTGCAGCCAGGGGGGCCCCCAAAAAAAGATTTGGAATGGTGTCCAGAATTCAAAGTGTATAGGAATATTGGAGAGACATATAAGATGTCCTCACCCCCCACCCCCCCCCAGGGGGAAGAAACGAATGGAACAGGGCCATTGAGAGCTGTTTTCCATAATAACAGTTTTGTAGCTAACCTCTGGAGTGATTATTTAACATATCTATAACCTTTAACTGGTTTCATAGATATGTTAAATGGCTGTGGCCAAGTTTTGAGAAGAGAGAAGGGAGCAGTTTGGACTCAGGATGTAACTAGGGGCTGCGCTCCTGAGTGGGAAGGTCTGTGTGAGAGCTTGGGAAAGACTGGCTCCGGGACATGAGGGGATAACTGCCCAGGTGAGGAGAGGGCCACACCGTTTAGGGCAGAATGGAGATCCCTGCAGCCAGGTGAAGAAGAAAGCCACATGCTTTTGGTGGAGTGAGAACCCCTGCATCTTTGGTAGAAGAGGCCCACGCGGCTGTGGGGTGCCCCCTTTGGCCGCGTGGCCTGAAAAGCAACAGAGACTTTGACTGGAACTGGGTACAAAGAAGTCTTGCCAGTGGACCATGAGAGGGTACCACAGTACTTTGGATTAACTAGAGAGATCCTGCCTGCACGGTGACACAGCTGACGGTGCCAGCGGCCTGCAACACAGATGTGTGCTCTTTTCCTGATTTACGGTACCCGGAGTTGGGACAGTGGGAGAAGGGAGCGCTGTGTGGGTGTAGGTGTATACCCTAAAGGACTTTGCTATTTTAGTGGTGGCATTAGGCCTGAATAGCATTAAATAAACATTTTGTTTCCTTTTCACAAATCTCTGGCATTGAGAGATGTCTTTCCAATTGGCGGCGGACAGAAGAGCCCAGTAGATATTAGTATTTTGTTTTTGGGAGGGGCCCCTGTTGTATAGCAGTTTTCGGCATCCCTAGGTGGGTGGAATATTGTATTACCCCTCCCTCGGATCTCTTGTTTGGTAACAATATGACCTGGAGATTTAACCAGTCAGAGGTTTGAACCAGCAAACCTGAAGGCTTTGTTGATCCGCCACCCCCACTCCGCAGCTTGTTTATTTACTTTCTTCTACTTTGTTTTGAGTTTTTCTCATCTACAGTGGCTAGGAACTTGGGTAGGCACAGGATGACTTTCTCTCGAAAGCAGGATGTGTTCAATGCTGTCCTCTTGAACTTTCCAATGTGGCTCCCGAATACTTGAAATGTGGCTTAGTATGACCAAAACACTGGATTTTTAACTTCAGTTAATTTTATAATTTTAAATATAAATTTAAGAACAGACACTAAATTCAATTACTGGGAAACTTTTAAATATGTTTAGGTATGTGAATCCATTTTTTTCCCCACTACAAATTATGTAAAATATCAATACAGATCAAGTGTTTCTCATGAAATTTAGAGCCTAAACTGAAATGTCTTGTAAGTGTAAAATACGTAGCAGATTTGAAAGACTTTTTAATGAAAATTAAAGTGTAAAAATATTGTTATTAATAATTTTCTATTTGATAACATTGATATTGTATTAGATAGTATTGTATGTGATAACATTGAGATAGTATTAGATAGTCTGGGTTATATAATATGCCCTATTAAAATTAGGTACCTCTGCCTCTTTTTATTGGCTTATTGTAGCTACCAGAAAACATATAATTATGTGTGTGGCTTGAATTATATTTCCGTCAGACAGTGCTACTCTGCATAATTAGTAGTGCACATCACTAGAGGCTAATTTTCCCAGAGAAATAAAAGTAGAGAGAACACACTCCACAATAACTACAGAATTGTCCTGCTTTTTATGCTGATTTTTATTTCTCAGCATTATTCCTAATATTTAGGATAATGTTTCCTCTTACAACATCAGCCCATTTGGCTTTCTTCAGATGATTAAGCCAAATGTAGCTCAAGTTCCCAAAGCACCACTTTGTCAGGCCTTGAATGAGCATCGCCTCTTATGACAGCATTGTTATAAACACAAAGGGTCTTGAAATTTTAACGACACTGAGTGTTTAAATAATAACACATTGGCCACTTACAAAAAGTCAAATGTTGACCTGACAAATGGCTTTTCTTAATTATCAGCCAGTACAGAAGTCTTTTGGCAATTCTAGTTTGTAATTTATTTAGTCACAGGATTGAAAATGTGTAACTTTTTATACAGATAGTTTTATTTTTATAAAATAAATGTAATAATATTTCGCTAGTAATATTATTAAACATTACTTATGTGTTAATATAATAAGTAATAATATTATGTTATTATATCATGTATAACATACAACATTATATTGATATAAGTAATAATGTATTATATATTATAGTATCTAATGTATTTATGTATTAATATAATATTTATGTAACACATCAATGTTGCATTTATTAATAATAAACCATAATTTGATAAAATAATTATGTATTGCACATGAAGTCATCATGTCAATATTCTTATTGCACTGTCTCTAATTAGAATAATTCAAATTCACACACAGTGCAACGCACCATGCTTGCTTCTCCACAACTGTCGGGGAAGAACACTTGGGTTGTAAAATGTAGAAGGAACCTAAGGGGGTGCTTCTGAGGTGGAAGAATAAGTTCCTAATATACCGACTCTCTCACAGTAACACACATAGCCCCTGACAAATACCCACCCCCCAAAAAAACACCTACGAAGGAAATGGAGAACTGCAGGAAGCTACTGGTAATGAGTAAGTTTTCTGTTTTTTAATCATTGAAAAACTAAAATACACATAACATAAAATTTACCATCTTAACTATTTTTAACCATTCAGTTCAGTATTAGTAAATATAATCCCAAATTCTCTGTTTTGATCCTGTGCCTCAGGAGCAGCTGTAGCCCCTGAGGGGGGAGGGGGGAGCTACAACACTGATAGAACACTGTTGTCCTTGCGGCCAGGTAGGCGGAACCCTGGGAGAGGACTGAGCCAGGGAAGGGGAGGCCCACTTCTGTGTTTAAACTCCACCCAGAGTTATGCATGTGGGGGAGAGACTGAAAGTGTCTGCACTGAGATCTGAACTGCTGCCCACAGTAGGCAAGAGAGAGTTCCCGGTATGAACTGAACTAAGTTAACTGCCTATTAAACAAACCAAAAAAATTTTGAAGGAATATGAGAATCCAGAGTTGTCCAACATATATTCAAAATGTCCAGAATGTAATCCAAACGTATCTAACAGATGAAGATCCGGGAAAATGTGACTCTTAATAGGAAAGACAACAGTTATTTTTGTCAACCCAGAAATAACTCAGATATTTGTACTATCAAACATGTACATTAAATAAGTATACTCCGGGCCATAAAAATACACACTTGTAATGAATAAAAAGATTTAAATCTCATCATATAATACAGACAAAGAACCAAGTACCAACTGTGTAACTAAAAGAGGTAACATTTACTTGAGATAAAATACTCCCTGGACGGACACTGGCAGAATGCAGATGCCTGAAAAACAGATCAGTGAACACAAGCCAGGTCATTATAAAAGTACCTAATTTAAAGAAAAGAACACAGAGATCAAAAGAAAATAAATAGAGTTTCCATGATCTGTGATAAATAAAAAGTAGAGAGACAAAAATAATGAAGAAAAACTAAACTCAGGGGACCCATGGGTTGACATCCAAAAGCTTTACCTAGCAGGTAATTGGAATCCCAGAAATGAGAGAGAGAGAATGAGGCAAAAGTAATATTTAAAGAAATAACAGCTGAAAACTTTCCTATTTTTGGTAAAAGACATGTTTTTATATATTCAAGAAGCCAGTAAAGAAGAACAAATATAAGTGAAACCATGTCTGTGAACATCAAAGTCAAAGTTAAAAAGAAACCAGCCACAGAAAAATCATATTATATATATAGGGAACAATAACTTGAATGGCTGTGAACTGACCACAAACCACAGAAGGTAGAAGACAGTGGAACATTTAAAAAAAAAAACAACCTGGAAAAACTATCGGCCCATAATTCTATAATAAAAAATAGCCTTCAGAAAAGAAGGTGGAGTAAAGACCTTTCTTTGTTCATCTCTGCTGAGCTGGGCACACAAGACGCCCTAAAGGAACATTTTTTTCTGGTGAGAGAGAAATGACACTGGGAAAACCATGGGACTTCAGAGTGAAGGAAGATCATCAGAAAGTCTAAGTATCTGGGTAAATCTAAGAGGTACTTTTCAAAACCACATATGACTGTATGGTCATTTTAAAGTAAAAGTACAGCGCTGTCTGTGGGGCTTATAAGAAGTACAGCTGCAGTGCACACGGCTACTGCGGCCTGAGGGGCAGAGCTTTGTGGTTGCAGGGGTTCTGCAGTTTGTACAAAGTAGTGAAGTAGCCATTCTAGGAAGACTGAACATTTGTAGATATGCATAGAGAGAGCAAGTAACCATTTAAAAAATTTTTAAATATATAGCTAAAAACTCTGCAGATAAAGTGAAATTCTAAAGAATATTCAAATAACCCCAAAGAAGGCAGGAAAGGAGCAACAAAGAAACAAACATTAGAAGTTAAACAGAAAAAAAAAAGTATATCTAAATTCAACCATCTCAATAATTACATTAAACATTACAACAAAGACACAGAGGTTATCAGAATGGATGAAATGCAACACACAGCTACAGTTTTGCATCAGTTAACAATAAATGTTCCGAGAAATGTTTTGCTAGGTGATTTCATTATTATGCACCCATCACAGACTATACTTATACAATCTAGCTGATGTAGAATACTATGCACCTAGATTATATATGACCAGGTCTGTCCAGAAAGTATCCATCCATGTAATATGAAAAATAGAGGTATATATTGAAGAAGATACAAGAAGCATTGTACATAGAACAATGATGCCTCAGTCTCCCTTCAAAGTAGGGACCTTGGGACCACACACAGTTCTCCCAATAGCCCTCAGCTGCCCTGCTGTATTTTCCTGAATCTCATTGATGGTCTGAAATATCTTCCCTTTCAAAGGTGATTTTAGTTTTGAGAAAAGCCAGAAGTCACAGGGGCACCACCAAATCTGGGCTGTAGGGGTGCTGAGTCACCTGGGTGATTTTATGTTTCACAAAAAAATTCGGCATGAGACACGATGCACGAGTGGGTGTGTTGTTGTGATGAAGCTGCCAATCCCCAAGTGTCCATAGCTGCAGCCTTCTCTGAATCATCCCCATAGTTTCCATGGAGGAATGTTCAAGCTTAATGCAAAATTTGATGCAGATTCATTGCTCTACTGGCTCAGTCATTTTGAATATGACAACAACACTGCACACATGCTCACTAATGGCATCTACTGCCCCCCCCCCGGATTAATATAGTAAAATCATCATTGTTCATGTATGTGCAGTCTAGTCCACTCTCTTTAGCTGCCAGGTTACATCAATGTCATGCAAACTGTTTTTGTTATAATAACAATGGCTGGACTTTTTCCAGCCAGGTCTCATATACGCTGGCCTAGAAGCCTATTGCTTCTAGGCTACAATCTTGTGCAGCATGTTACTATACTAATATGGTAGGCAACTGCAACACAATGACATTTGTGCATCTAAACATTACCAAGTATTATGTATTGCATATATTGTATGTGCTATATTTTTATACTTCTGGCAACCCAGTAGTTTTGTTTACACCAGCATCTCCACAAACATGTAAGTGATGTGTTGCCCTGTGATATTAAGATGGCTATGACATCACTAGGCAATAGGAATTTTTCAGCTCCACAATAATCATATGGGACTATATTTGTATATGTGGTCCACTGTTGGCCAAAACATTGTTATTCAGAGAATGATTATATATGTGTGCTCTCTACAAGAGATGCATACCTAATATAAAAACATAGATATGTTGAAAGGAATAAGTAGGAAAGATACATGATACAAATCCTAAGCACCAGAAGGTTGGAGCAGCTAAATTTATATCAGATGAAATTGGTGTCAGAACTAAGAGTATTACTAAAAAAAGGACATTTTATAATTACAAAGGGAAAAGATAGCAATTATAAAAGAATAGCACCTAATTTTACAGCTTCGAAACACACAAAGCAAAAAATGAAAGAATTAAAGCAAGAAATAGACAATTCCTCAATCACCGCAGAATTTAGTAATTGATAGAAGAGCAAGACAAAAAAAGCCCGATAAAGTCACAGGCAATCTAAAAAACACCATAAACCGCTTCATCCTAACTGGTGTTTACAGAACACTACATCCCACTGCGGAATACACACCATCAGCCTCACATGTCACGTCCACAAAGACGGTATGACTGGGCTATAAAATGAGTCCTAATCAATTTAAAAGGCTGAAATCCTGGAGTCTGTTCTCTGGCCTCAAGGGAATTAAGTTGGAAATCAGTAACCCTTAACAATAACAGATCTAAAGAAACATTAGATATTTGGAAACTAAACTCCGAAGAAATGAAAAGGGAAACTAGTAAATAATAGAAACTGAAGAAGATAATGCAACACAAAAATTTGTGGGATGCAGATAAATCAGTGTTTAAAAATGTATAGTTTCAAATTCATATATTATAAAATAAAAAGAATCTGAAATCAAGAAGCTAAGGAAAGTAAATATAAAGTAAATAGATAAAAACCCTATTGATGATCATATTTAAATCACATATTAAGGAATTTGAAATTTTTATTAAAAAAACTTCCCACAAAGAAAACTCCAGGTCCATATTGTTTCACTGGTGAATTCTACCATTCATCTAAAGAAGAAATAACTCCAGTCATACATAATTTGTTTTTAAAAAGTAAAGGAGGCTTTTTAAGAGGATAGCATTACGCTAATAGCAAAACCTGACAGAGATATAAGAAAATTACAGAACTCTACCTAATTTTTGTACAGTCATGTACAAAAATTCTTAACAATATATTAGCAAATCTAATCCAACTTTAAAGAAGTATTATAACTAAGTAGAATTTATTCCAGAAATTCAAGATTCAGTCAATGTAATTCACCATATTACAGAATATAAGAGAAAAATCATATGGTCATTTCAAAAGATATAAAGAAGAATTTGTCAAATTTGATACCCATACATAATAAAATCTTTCAGCAAACTAGAAGGAAACTTGTCCAAACTGGTAACGATCACCTGTGATAAATGTCCAGCTATCCTACTGAGAGCGACACATTAAATCCTTTGTCCCTAAAATCAGCAACAAACTGGAAGGACTGTTCTTACATTCACTAGTGTTTATTTTGCCGTCACCTTTTTTTTTAGGTTTTATTTTGCACTGGGTACTGTGCCAATGGCTTTAGAGCACCTCTTCATGCAAGCACCAAGTTTTCATCCATCACGCAGAGGAAGACCCTAAAGCACAGAGAGGTTAAGAAACTTGGCCCAATGTCACAGAGCAACCACAAGCCAACATTTAAATTCAAATCTCCCTGAGTTCAGAGTCCGCCTCTTATCACTACTATCTTCTCAATAGTATAATAGTAATTATTACTATAGGAATCTCGTGGCAGAGCGGGAATCTCTGTGTCTGCCTTCTTCATATTTTCCCTTCCCACAGGCTGAAAGGCAAAAATAATGCTGAGCAGGAACAAAGCAGACGCAGACTAAAAGGCACGTGGGTTGCAGAAGATGCTAGACAGCCACTGCCTGGTTCACACATCTCCATCAAAGATGTCATGCTCTCCATCAACAGGAATGCTCAAATTACAATGGTATTTCTCCTAACCGTGAGTCTTATTTGCTCACTTTCAGTATTTAGAGGCAGTTAATTAAAATCGCAGCTGATATTTATTTTGCTCCCTTCACATCGCCAGTGATTTCTTGCTCTTGTACTTCCATAGCCTTACAGTTTTATGCTTGACATGGCCTATAGTGAGGTCCTTATGTTTGAGTCTTCCATTACTTTAACTTCAAGGAAGGCACTTAACCACTGTAAGAATCCAGTCATTGCCAGTGAAGTGTGAGAAGCAACTATGGGACCTGCCTTCAGGAAAGAGCAGACACTACAGGGTAATGTACTGGGGAGCAATGTGCCCTTCTACGGGGGGAATGTGGGCTTTTTTAGCTTTCGAACAGGCACGGGATTGACTGCAAGAGTTATACTGGCCAGGAGCTGTCGACCTTAAACTAATCCGAGGCCCGTTTGGCTGTTTCGTTATCACCTAATGGGGAGGAAGATTTGCTGTGCCAAAAAAAAAAAAAATGGTCCATGTCCGCTGTGACATTTCTAAGAAAGCTAGTGTTTTATTTCTTAAGAGTCGTGTTAATTTTCAATTCAGTCTATAAAATAACTAAAGATCTTTTCATATGAAATTAGTGCTGTTTACCCTTACATCTTTGAGTAGAATGAACAGTCTAAGAAAATGTGTGGTGTTTATCTGGCTCCTCCACGCCTGTGTAGTGAGAGGCACATGGTTTTGGAGAACCACGCTCTGAGATTGCTGGTTGAAGATGAGGATATCAGGCAGCCAACCAGCAATGAACGCACAAGGTTTTTAAATCTGGAATTAAGGAGAAGAAAAAAAGCGTAATAAGTAGGCTTTTGCTGTTAAATCTGCAAATGGGAACTTCTGGAAACAGAAAGTCTTACAAGCTGTCCAACCAAGAGGTTGGTAAGCAGCTGTCCTTGCCGCCAGCATCCTCTGTTGCCAAGAAAGTAAGCCATCCCAGTCCTGGATCAACTAAGGGAGAACTCTCCCTTATACCTATGAGACCTCCTATACAAACCTCAAAATCCAGTTCAACATAATCTCCTTTGTGGAGCCTGTTCTGGCTTCTCAAGTGGAGATGGGGACCGCCTCCTTGGTGCCCCCCTATGCTTTCCTGCCTCCCTGAACTTTTCTTCCCGAAATGCCAATTGTGTCCACACATCTTTTTTTCTCGTAGAGCAGGGTTGTGGAACTCATTTTCATCAGGGGCCACATCAGCCTCGAGGTTGCCTTCAAAGGGCCACGTGTAATTTTAGGACTGTATAAATGTAACTATTCCCTAACTACGGGCAAGGAGTTTGGCACTGCTGCCAGGTAAAACAAGGTGCAGGGCTGGATCTGGTCCTTGGACCTGTGTTTGCCACCTGTGCTATAGAGCCCCTAGAAGCAAAAATCTGTACTTCCTCATCTCCCTGACTCTACTGCCTTTCTTAAAGCCTGACTTAATACAGGTGCTCAGGGAATGTTTGTTGGATGTCAATGAAATAGAGTCTTAATCAACTCAAAAGGAGTATGGTATAATAGTAAGGACCAGAGTTTTCAGGATCAGAATGCCTTGGCTTCAAGTATCAGCTCTGACATTCCTGAATGCATTAACTTCTCTGGACCTTACCCTCCCCATTTGTAAAATGGGAATAACAAATCCTACTATACTGAGCTACTGTGAAACTTGAAATCAACAGGGTGAAGTTCATCAAGTTCTCTGCACAACGCTGCATGGAGGAAGTGCACAGTAAATGGCGGCGAATGATAACATCGGTGGTAGCACCTTCTTACAGAAGCTGAAACTCATTTTCTTCTGGTTTTGACCTCCCAGGAGAAAAAGAGCCTCAGGGGAGGTCACCATCTGGTGTCAAAAAGATCCCAACAAGGGCATCACTAGGACTCACCTTCAGGTTTCTCTTTGCTAGTTATCAAGCCCTACTTCATCCAACCAGCCTCATTTCAAGGTCTGTTTAGCCCTTGCCCCAGACCCCCTTGTGCTTCTGGGACCTGGTCCTGTGAGCCCAGTCCAGGGGCCAGGTGAGCTGCCGTTCCAGGTGCCAGGGCTCCTTTTACATCTGATGTCATCCCCAAGCCCTTCCATGGGTCACTTCCCCTGAGCTGAATTCACCCCTCTGTGCTTCCCAAGTTCACTGCTGATTACTAGGCAGCCTACCTGCACCACCTCTCACCCGACCAATAATCCCACTGCCAGGGGTTATTCACCCCTTTGGACAGATGAGTCAGCCGAGAAACAAGAGCGACTGAATGACATGTTCATGGTCACGCCGGGATCTGACCTGATTTTCCTGGCTCTGACGCTCACACTCTACACCAGTCTGCCTCCTTGTACAGCAAGGAGGAAATCGATGAACAACTGCAGGTACACAAGATCACATATGTCCACTCCCTGACAAATTCTGCCCATAATCCATATGTTGCACTTAAGTTCCCAAACGTTCGGGTGGGGAACACTGACGGGGCAGAGGCATATTTTAAATGTTTAATTCAAGTTAAGGCAAGTGTCAGGAAAATCCATATTTTGAGCTGCAGAAGAAAGAGAAATGGCAGCCCAATCAATATTACAGAAGTATATGGACTCTTTTACTGTTCTATCAATTCCTGGAGCTAATAAGTCAGCATCTCGGGGGACAGCTGCATAGTTTAAAACAAAAGTTCAGAGGCCACTGCCTGTCAGGTGTGACGCCGGCACTCATTTTGGTCAAGGTGAGAGAGAGATGAAGGGCCTTCCTACAGATGGACCAGACACCCCCAGGCACCTCTCATTACAGACCAGGGCTGCTCCACTGATAACAAGCACCTCCAATGTGCCTGGCTAATTCTTCATTCCCTTGTCATCAGTACTGCCAGCAAAAACCCCCACACAGAAGGCATGAAGATTAAAATGTTAAATCAAACTCAGAAGAGAAATTTAAAAATCAATTTTAGGCTCCTGAAGTAAAGGCCGGGGAGGATAATTAAGACTTGTAACTCCCAGCTTCAGCTGCTTCATTTTCTAATTCTGGGGCAAAATAAAAGCATTATTTTCTAAGGAATTGGCTGGAGCAGGAATGCAGTGGTAGAACTGAGCATGCTCCGCGGGTTGAGAGCCACAATGGCCAAGGCATTCCTAGTTCACGGGCATGCACTCCAGTAAGCCAGTCTATCAGCAAACTGACTTACAATAGCTCTTTCATTTCCTTTTCATGTACCATTTTTTAAAATTCTGGCAACAGAAGGCCAATGCAAATGTGAAAGGTTGGCTGCTTCCAAGTTTACAGTAAATAACTTGAAAGAGCTGTAGATTACTCAGGCCCTGGGTGTTGGGAGCTAGCTAATGTGTTCTAAATGCAACCCATTTCCAGCAAAGCCAGACTCTGCTTTGACATTTCCCTTCACTGCACACAGATATTTGTATTACCATTGCTTTGCTCTGGTTCTAATTTGCCTATTGTGATTCACAGGACCAGCAATGCTAATAGGATGCTTCATTTCCCCCTTGGGCCAATGCAAGATGAATTACAGCCTCCTGATGCATCTCACTGTATGGTAAATACCCAGGTGCTGCTTCTTACTTTCCATGCAAAACCTGTGTGGATGAAGTTCGCTGTTTAAGCTATCTAGAAATGGAAAGATAGATGGAATTCCAGCCTCTTTACGTAGGGGTATTTGTAGAAGACCTGGAAGAGTTTAATTCCCTGGCTTTCATCAGTGGAGGTCACATAATTATGTTATCTCCAGTAGGACCCAAAATTCTGCTTTCCTCAGAAAAATGAAATTGTCAGAAGGAATCATTTCTGTAGCTCCTCAGCACTGCATATTTTTATTGACTGGGAAGTCATTGTACGTTTCTGCACAAATTTATCAGCAGTGTTTTTTCACTCTGCTTCCAACTGGCAAATGATCTTTGGGCTAGAACTTCCATAATAAGCTTGGAATTTAATCACTTATATCTTTTGTCACTTGTTATTCTCCCAGCCAACCACACTCAGACTTAGGATGTTAGGAGTAATTAGTGAGCATCTGTTATGCACCAGACACTGCGGAGGAAGCATGGGAAAGAGAACCCCACCGCTGTCCTCCGAGCCGACATTTCCTTAGAGGATCACAGGGCACCCTGGGGTGTTCGGTCAGAGCAAGATTCTGAGTTTTTATTCTAATGTTTCTCAACCTTCAGTTCTTTAAGGCTCACTCTTATGATTTTTGGCTATAATGGAGAAAAACTGGCAATATTTTTACTTCATAATTTTAACTAGATTTGCTTGTCTTTACTTAAAATTAATTACAAAGTCTTAAACATGTGACTCTAGTCTGAAAAATGTGCCACAAGAGGAAGGCAACACTTACGTACTATCTCTACTTTGCTGATGTTACTCTTGCAGTGAGGAGATGAACATGTGCCCATCTAATTAAGACAGAGTATGATCAGTATAACAGAGAGATGAGAGGAGGGAGCAATTAACCAACACAGGGAAGGCTTCCTGGAGGAGGAGACATTTTAGTTGGGCTGGAAGGGTGCTTAGGAGTTCATCAAGAAGACAAGTCCGCCCGTATTTACTGTGGTCCCTCCCACGCCTATGCTGAAATGTCGTGGTGTTAATCACCTGCCATGCTCTCTGGGAGAATGCAGAGACAGTGAATTCCTCATGCGCCAACCTGGACATCAAAACTGATTTCTTTCAAACAGCTTATGCAGTTGCAGTGACATGATTCGATCATTCGTTTTGCGAAAGAGCTCTAAAGTATCTGCTGTCATATTCAGCATCTCCCATTTGTTTTGATGGCTGGGATCTAGTTTAAAGACTATATTGTGACTACTCTCCCTTTCTCTGGGTTGTGATTCTCTGTTAGGGTCAAAAGCCCAGTCTCTCTAGCTTGCCCTGGATTTCACAGCTTTCAAAGTGCACGGAGCTCAAGGATGCAAGGAGATTTGGCTGTGGGGACATCTCGGAGCTGTTGGATCCATTTCCTGGTCACCTGATCATCATATAGGAGACGATTCCCTAAACCTTTGAGTTGGAGTTCCTTCCCTTCCCCTTGGGGAACAGAACACTCTCACTGCTCTCACAGAGCACATGCTGGAAGACTTGGGGTTTATACAAAGAATAGCAGCCTCTGGTGTCTTGTCCTTGTTTGTTATTGTTTTTTTCATGGAAGGCTTGTTTTAGCAGGGTTACCCCATTAACCTGAACCCCAAAGGGTAGGAGGTAGAGAAAGCACAGCCCATGAGCACGAACAAATGATGGCGATGGCTTCAGGGAGCTTGTAAACTCCCATGAAAATGAACCGACTTCTTTGACAAATCACATTGATTAAATGTTACTCAATTGAAAGTAGAGGCCATGAATCATTCATTTTCCCTGGATGATCAGCCTCCTTGACTTTATAGAGCCACACATTATATGAGAAAATAGTGACTCTTTGAATCTATGAGACACCCTCAAAGCAGTCCCTAGCACCTGCTATGTGCAGAATCTGAGCCAGGAGGGGGGGTAACTCATGCAGCATAAAACAGACAAGGGCCCTGTAGTCTGGGAATCTGGTCTAATGGAAAAGACAAATATCAAATGAACCAGTACAAGATTGAAGATTTGGTTACAAATTGGGTTAAATGTTAGGAAGGGAATGAACAGGACAGTAACAGGGTGAAGGGACAGTGGGTGAGTAAGGAATGAAAATAAATTAGACAAACTGGGGAATGGGGAAGGAGGGTGGAGGTTAGCTGCATAGTGCTTTTTGGGTAGAACAAACAGCAATGGGAAGGCCCTGAGGCAGGAGGGTACAAACCTTTTCTAATGGAACAGAAGGGGAGTCTGAGCAGTGAGGTGATGTCAGTGGCATGAAAAGCATCAGAGAAGTAGGTGCAGACACATTGTGTTTTCCAATTGAAGGCTTTCTAATCTGTTTCCAAATGTATTCTCTGAAGACCTCCTGCATATTTTGTATCTAACAGGCCTCCCGGCAAATGCACCTTCTGTGAGATTGTTTTAAAATGGGAAGCTCCAACTGTTTAGCTCAGCAAACTCTGATGCATCAGCTGCACTGGGTCTGACAATGTGCTCTTGCTGGGGACATGCAGCTGGTCAGCCTGGAAGGACCCTGCAGGGGTGCTATACTTGGACCCTCAGTGTGAAGCCAGAGCTGCAGTGGCAGCCAGTTGGCTCGGGCCAAGACTTTCCCAGAATGCACTCACCGTGTGGCCAGTAGGTGCTAGCTTGATAACAATGTGGAGAGGTCACACCTAGAATGAGCCAGACACCATGTCATGTGCTTTACACACATTACCTCACCTAGACCTCACAACGACCTTGAAGTTAGGAACTCTTTTTACTCTCCTTTTACAGAGTAGGATGTGGCTGAGGTGCAGGGAGACTGTGTGATTTCCAAAGCTCCACCCTTAGTTGGTGACCTTAGAAACTGCGGTGGATTAAATTGTGTCCCTTCAAAATGACACGTTGAAGTCCTAACTTCAGAATGTGACCTTATTTGGAAGTAGGGTCTTTACAGAGGTGACCAGGTTGAAACGAGGTGAGCTCTAATCCATTATGACAGTGTACTTATGAGAAGAGGAAATCTGGAGCAAGGGCCAACGTGCCCAGAGGAAAGACAATGAATGTGAAGACACATAGGGAGAAGACAGCCATGTGACTTGGGTGATGCGCCCAGGAGCCCGGCAATGCCAAGGACTGCCAGTGACTGTCAGAGGCTGGGAACGACAACGAAGGTCCTCCCTGAGAGCATCAGAAAGCACATGCCCTGCTGACGGCTGATGTGGGGCTTCCAGCTTCCAGAACCACAAGATAACACATTTGTATTGTTTCGAGCCACCTAATTTGTGGCCCTCTGTTATGGCAGCCCTAGGGAATGAGTATAGAAACCAAAGCTGGGGTAGACACACGCTGCTTTCTGAGCCATGAAGCCCATGCCTCCACTTTTCCACAGCTGCCCTTCAAGGCACCGTGGGTTCTGTGCGGGGCTATGGGATGAAGAGGGAGAAGGGATCCCAAAAGGAGCAGCCAGTCCAGCCAGAGATGGTCTCCCATCTGTGCCCTGCTCTCCTCCACTGGCTTGATGTGAGCAGACAGAGTCCAGCATACGGTGGAGATAAGAGTGTGCTTGTTAAAATGAATGAAACATTATGCATCAGAGTCAGCCCAGCTAGTGGGGCACAGATGGGATGGGGTTTTTTGGGGTGGGGGGGGCAGCTGGGGTCCCTAGGAAAGGCCCTTCAGAGTTTGTTGAAGGTGCTCAACTAAACTTTATGCTTCTGACCTTTTTTTTTTTTTTTGAGAAAACAAAAATAAATCTTGTCAATGTTTCTAAAACTTGGAGGAATTAGAGAATTAAAAAGAGAAATTGTCAAGGATTTTAACAAAAGGCCTATAAATAAGCCTATTATTTGATTGTGAAGTGTTGTTCTTTGACAGAGCCAATCTGATAAGCATTCCAATTTATCCCTGGCTGGACAAGTCTCAGAACACCCGTGGATGCGTTGGTGGTCTTCTTGGGAAATAGGGTCAGGCCACAGTAGGGCCCTGCTCCCTCTCTATCAGGGCCCTAGAACAAAGACTGATTCTGATGGGGTCACCTGGCTCTGTGGCAGGCACACACTCCCAAATGTCCCTCACAAACATTTATAGCTATTCCTAAAGCCCAGCATTGTCAGAGGGGGCTCAGTGGTCCGTTATATAGACCACTGTCCCGGTGGGGTCATTCAATAGCCACAAGGTAGCTCTTCTCCTAACAAATATTCTCCATGGGTGCCTGAAATGCCACTGCTTAAGTCCATTTCTTCACTCATATGGGTATCTCATGGCTTTATGGTTTCATTTTTCAATTTTTATCTTTATGTTCAGTAGATAACATTTAAAAATATAAAAAGATAAAAAAGAATGGTAGCCCCACTTCTGGGAGAGAACACAACCAACAGTAACTTTCAGGCATATTTACTTTGAATCTCATTTCAGTGAACTTGTTTTAAACGGCAGAGATCAGGCTTTATGTACAATTCTGGGCCCTGTTGTTTTGTATTATAACAGCATTTTCCTATCTTATTAAAGACTCCTTCCAAGAATTGCCTTTAATGGCTGCATAATGTTTCATTCTATGGATATGGCAAACATACTTGACCTATATCCAACATAAATAGTGCTGAGATAAAATAGTTTCATGTATTTAAAAAATATCACTGGCAAAATGATAAATTCCTGGAAGTAGAAATACTGAATCAAACAGTATGAATATTTTAAAGTTCTTATTATGTTTTGCTATTTTACATAAAAATGCAGGCTCCCATTTCCCTCTCTCTGCAGGAGACTTTATCACCAACACTCCACTGCTCTAATGCCACCCTCCCAGGAAATGGACCCCACCTTCCCACTTGTGAGGTGGGCTCCTGCTGAATGACTGTTCGACCCTCACCCAGTCTCAGCCAGGGAACTACTCTGAAGAGTCACTGTCTCCTCCTTCCCGCTCTTTGTAACCACCCCAGTGACCATGACCTCCCAGGGATAAGCCCTCTGTGACATGCTGGGAGCCCATCCCTCTCAAGATGACCCAGAGACCATCTGCCTGTTTGGGAGCAAGGCTGATACCTGAGACTGGCAGCAGGACGCAGCAGGCTCCTGCCTGCTAAACGAGATGGTCTCGGCTCCTGCTGGCAGACACCCAGCAGCAACAAGAGGGGAGAGTAACTCATCTCTGCCTCTTCATTCCCCCAAAATGCAGGGGCCCTTCGGGGATTTTCAATTAGCACCTCTCCCTCCAGACAGCAGGGTGGGAATGGAACAAAATGTGCCATCACAGGGGAAGCCCAGTTGCTAAACTAATGCTGACAGTCAGCAATGACTGCTGAAGACTTGGGCCTCGAGCGCATTTCAGCAGGGGGCAGCCAGGCTCAGACTATTTCAGTCGAACTGATCGGACAGTCTGGGGAAGGGTGAAGCCACCGTATAACTGAGCATTTACTACACATCAAGCACTAGATTTGCCATTTACACATATTAGCACACTTAATCCTCTTGACCATACTCCTGAGAGCAAGTTGTTTTGTTTGCTTTTCACTTGTTTAAACCAAATTTTAGAGAAAAATAAACCAGAGCTCACAGGCATTTTGAGACTCACCCAAGGCCACACAGCCAGTATTGGACTCTCAGGCTACAGACACAACCTCTGGTCCTTCTGGGTAGCAGTCTCTAACAAAGCCCTTCCTGGTGGATCTTCAATCCACCCCTCTCCTCCCTGCCCCCGCTGGTTGCTTTCCCCAGAGTCACTTTCAAACGGCCATAGAGTCCTAGTACCAGTGAGAAAATCTAGGTCTCAGGTCTCTGGCAAACAGTATAGGTTCAATGATAGATAAACGGATTAAGGTCACTGCATTTCAAGCCCCAGCTTTCCTAGTTTCAGCAGAGAATTCTTCATCTTTGGGAAAACTCTATTTAAAGTCTGGAAGGCTGCAGGCACTGGCTTTGTACAACCTAAGTGTGTAAAATGCCTGGAACATAATAGATATGTGCAGATATTTGCTCCATTTCTCCATGAGGGTCAGATGGCTTTGCAGTTCATTCACCAAATGTTTACTGGGCATCTACTATATGCCATCCAGAATAATTCTTGTGTGGATCTGCTACCAGGAGAAAGGATTAAGGAAGGGCGCACCTACAGAAAGAGGTGCTCCTTTCCTGAGGTCCAAGGGGCAGCATGTGGGTCCTGCTGACTTTAAGACCTTATGAAGATAAGTTGGTAGAAGGACAATCTCAATCCCAGTTTACAGACCTTTCATTGTGCCTCCTTCCAGGGAGTCCTATGGGAGATGCTGCAAACAACACGGTGGCTTATTTCAATGAATCCGAGACACTGCTCTCTTACTGGCCGCCTTGCCAAATGTCCTAGTCAGATGAGATGCCCAATTCACAGCACAACTCCTCATAGAGACTGTATAAAATGTGATCTGACAAATCAACTTTTCTCCAGCATCTCAAAGCGAAATCCAAGAAGGCCTTACCCCTTGGGAAAGGAAGTTGGAATTCTGGCCCGTTTCTACTTAATTAAATAAATAAGAGATAAAGGGATGATGCAGAAGGGAGGGGCATCTTCGAGAGGAGGTTATGGTGCTGCTGCAGGATCACCTGGAAGGAGGAAAGCATCCAGCCTCCCTTCCTTCTCTGCCCATCACCGTCTTTGGTTAGGAAGCATGCCTGCCATATCCTAGAAGGTGCAGTTGTTAGTACTACTGATGCAGAGAGTCTGATCAGATCACTGGGGAAAAATAGAGAAGGACTGTAGCAGGAGGCAATGATAAACAATCTAGTACAGGATTGGCTGAGAAGCTGAATGCCTCTGAGTGCAGGGAATTATGGGCTAGAAGGTTTGAAATAGAAGAGGGCTGGCTCTCTGGCTAGGGGCCTCTTGGGCTGGCGTGGGCTCTTTCTGGTTCTCCAGCCCTCCTCTTCCTCAAGGATGCCTGGCTGGTGTGCTGCAGCTGCTTGCGTGTCCCAATGACTGGTATTTTAGACGGGAAGGAACTCTGGGCACACAGCCTAGGATCAGGCTGGTCTGGCGGAGGATGGCAAGGTCATTCTAGAGGGAACAGGCTCCGAGGCAGAAGCCTGCCATCCTTCCAAAATTGTGTAGCTTTTGTATATTATGTTGCTTTAGTTTGTGAACTAAACCTATAGAAATAAGATAACTAAAAACAGGGAAATGCTAGGAGAACCCAGGTGTTTAGCCTTAATTGATAGGCTTAAGTGATTAAAGCTATGACTTAATAGGCTTCTGGGACTGCTTTTGAATAAAGACTCCTTTCCTTAATCACCAATCCTTTGCCTCTGGAACTTTGCCTGGAGGGCTGCAGCGGGCAGAGGACCCCAGTCGTTCCCTTACACTACCTGCTGCCATCCTGATGGCTAAAACTGTTGGAGGTGGGATGCGGGTTGGAAGTTGAGAGCTGAGCCAAGCTGAACTGCCCAATGGCATCCTCTCTCCCTGGTATCTGGAATTGGCTAACAGTGATGGAGTCAGCTGGATGGGAGCAAGCCCTGCACTACATGCAGGCATGCCCACTTGAGCTTAGTGGGTAGGCTGGGCCTGCGAAAAGCAGACTTCAACTGCTTGGCAAGGACGAATGAAACAGAAAAGCAGAAAGGAAGAAACAAGGATCCTGAGACTGAGAGACAGATAGTGAAGGTGGTTGCTGATGCTAATTTTCCATCTCTAATGAGGTGTGAATATCCTCATTGCGCTTCGTCTCTTTGCTATTTGCCTATGTCCTTCCATAAGCCTTCATTGTAGGGAGTGAGCATCGGTGGCTTCTGGTTCCTGGCCACTCAGTGTGTCCTTTCTACAACACTGCACAGTCCTCACAACTGCTGCCTTCACCACTGCCCCCTCAGACTTGCAGTTTGTAATTAAGGAGCATAAAAGAAAGGAAAGTAAGAGTATGCTGTCAACAAAGAGATAAATCAAGGCAAGTCATTTAAAACAGCATAAAAGTCAAATAACAAGGTTAAAATAAAAAGGAACGAGATTAAAATAAAGCTCAAATAAAAGTTGAATATGAGAGAACCAGATAAAATATAAGCCATGGATAAAGTAAATGTGAGATAAAAGAAAGTCATTAAGTCATACATTAGCTGAGAACAATTAAAATACAAGAAACAAAAGAGCGAACTGAATGCTGAGAGAATATCATCTATAAACCATAAAACTAGGATAATCAGTCAATAAAACAAAATGAATAAGAAGATACAGCTCATTTGTCCCTGGGACATACACCAAAGGCTTGATTCTGTGAACAAAGACAGCCGGGGCCTTTGCACGCAAGACAGTCACTGGTGGGGGGCACAGGCCTCCCACAACTGTCTTTACATGGCAAGGGCTCTCCAGTAAATGTTCTCTGGGTAGAGAGCCCCACAGGTTGGAGAGCAGGACATTTGTCCTTTCCTTTTCCCTAATGACCTGGTCTCCTTCAGTGTGTGCCTCTTACCCATACCTGCTTCAGTAATGCACCCCAGTTACAAAAATGCCAGCTTGTGCAATGCTCCCTCAACCACATTTCTGAGCAGCAAAGAGCAGTGCCTGTACATGCAGTCCACGAGTGAGTCCAAGCATCAAGATTCAGAACCTCCACACTGGCTCCGAGAGGGAGAAAATGTGGCAGAAGGTGAAAGGCCTTGTCCATCTGAAATTCTGCAAAATGTACAGAGGCTTCAGGTTGGGCGGGTATGACCAGAGGAAACTACTGGGGCAACAGAGTTGTTTGTAAGCAGCTGGCCTCCGCCTCCCAGCCCCCCCCAGTCCTGAAAGGGGTCTGAACACCACTTGGGCATTGTTGAGATATCTTATAATGCTATCATGGAGCTCCCAGCACAGTCAAAGAGGATGGGCATCTGACCATAAAAATCTGTTTATGGAAGAATTATAAGACCACTTAGGTTTTCCATTTCTTTCCGCATCAATTTGGAAGGTTTTATTTTTAGAAATTTGTTTATGTCTGTTATATCTTTGAATTTGTCCTAGTTGTTGATAATGCCATTTTATTATAAAATACCTGGCATCGTCCCTTTTTATTCCTGCTATAGGTTATATCTTCTTTTTAACTTGATCATCCTTAGCAGAAGTTAATCTATTTTATTAGTATTTTCAAAGAACCTGCAAGTCCAAACAATAGAGATTAATGAAATAGCAAACACATATACAATAGACAGGCTCATTTGGGAAAAAAGACACCTATAAAGGTCACCTAACAAGACATGAAAGAAAGGCAAACCTTGTGAGTATATTTAATAGTAGGTCCTAGCACAGATCACTCTGTGAAGATATGCAGCTGGATTCTTCACTTGGGTTGTAAAGAATGGCAGTATTTGAATAGTCTGAGAAGAAAGAAGGGAGGAGGAGGAGCAGGAGAAGGAGAAGATGAGGAGGAAGGAGAGGAGGGGAAGAAGAAAGACAGCAGAAGAGGAAGAGGAGTCAGCAAAGGCTTGAGCAGAGGCATAGAACAGGCAGGTTAATCAACCTAGTTTTTGTCACAGGATTTACGGTTACAGAGTTAAATGGTAAATAAGGGCCGGCTTCAGGTCACAGAAGGCTGTGATGTGAAAGCCAGTGGGAAGGAGTTCATGGCACAGCTACTGAAGGTGTCTGGTGGACGAAGGGTTTCGTCTTGCAGGAGAACCTCTCTGCACAGGGGCAGAGAGGAAAGCAGCTGGACAGGAAGGCCATTAGCAGGCAATGGAGGCCAATCTGGCCCAGTGATGAGGGCCTGCAGAGAAGATGGAGAGAAGGGCCTGGAGCCAGAGCAATTAGGAAGAGAAAAGAGCTGAGGGGTACATGAGACGTCCAGTCTGAGGGGGCCTCCAGAAGGTTCTGGCAGGGATAAGTGGCCCATTTTTGTACTCCAGAGCTGTCAGGGAGCTTCCAGCCAATTTGCTCTGACCCCTTTCCCTCCCACTGACTGGGAAGGCAGATTCCACCTCACTCTCCACAGAGATGATTACGTTTCCCTGACTTTCTTACTATTAGAGCTTCACAGATGATGATGGATGTAGGTCAGAATGATTGTTCATTTGCCCTAAAATAGAGTTCTCTCTACTGAGCCAACTACTGATTGCCTGTGGCCCACGCACTAGGAGAGCTCTTTCCCCTAAAGATGTCTCCAAACCCTGGCTATACAGACCCACAGCCTTGACTAAGGGAGGAGGGAGAGGCTTCTTTTGGCTCTTGGTCTCTGATTCTCCTGTTCAATGTGACAGACAGCACACAAGAGAGCAGCACTCAACGGGCCTTCTGTGGGAGTGCAGTGAAGCAGAAAGATGATCATTTTCCATCTGAAAATGTACTCATTAACACTGGACATGTTTTTATGCCTGATACTCACTCAAGGAGCAGTAGAGGAAAGAGGTCTTATTTCCCTGATGGCTGGGCTGAGCTGAGCTTCTCCCAAGAATGAGGAACAATAGTCCTCCAAGTTCCAATCAGTTTATCTCGTATTATCAGTGCTGACACAGTATCATGACCATCTCTGCTCAAGTGTGTTTCGCCATTTCTTAATGGATATTAGAAACACAGTTCCCTTTATGGCTACGTGTGTTTGGGGAATGCTGAGTTAAAAAGAGGGTTCTTAACTGTGAGACTTCTCAAAGCCTTTAATGGATTAATTTGTATTGTGAATTCCCCAGAGAACCAGTGTCTCTGACACTACACATTCTTGGAAGTACCTTTTTGTCGAGTGTCTCATGTAACTAGAGCTTCACAGAGTACTTTTCGGGGAGATGGTCAGAAACCATCTTACGTGTGTGCTGATGGAGCTGCCTGTGTTCTGAGGGTTGTGTTCACACTCACTCTGCCCTCACCTTCCTCTGGAACAGAATCTCTTATTGCGTGACAGTTGGTGACACCAAATGGCCTAAAGTTATTAAGTAAGCAAAATGTGTTGGCCAGGGCCTCCCCACCTTTCCCCACTGGCCCTTCTTTTTTTCCACCAAGGGCCCTCAAGTTCACTCCTGGCATAGCTATCAAGGTTTTCTTTCACAAAAGGGAGGGGTGTAAATAATTCACAGTAAGACTGTTCCTGGGTTACCCGCCTACGCAGGCACTCCTTTCTTCACTCACTCAGTCATTCAAAACATTCCGTGCTGACTGTGCTAGGTAATGAAGGTGCAGCAGAAAGTAAGTTGCAAACTTGCCCTTGAGAAGATCACAGCCCAGTGGGGGAGACAGAGACCTAGACAGATAACTACCCTTCTAGGCAATGTGCTATAAAAGACTATGAGCCAAGTGCTTTAGGAGTAGACAAAGATACCTTACCCCATCCCCAAAACAATGCATTTAGAGAAGGCTTTCAGAAGGCGGCTTCCCTGGAGTAAATGAGAAAAGGTGCTACAGCAAAACAAAGGACACAAGAAAAGCTGTGAGACAATGAGCTCACTGTGTTTGGGGAGAGGAGCAAAGGGTCCAGGACAGATGAAGAAAGAGATGACTGTAGAGAAGTGTCCGGAGACGAGGCCAACAGGGAGGCAGAGGCCAGACAGGAGATGTTCTCATGGGTAAGGAGTACTGATTTCATCCTGGGAACCATGAGGAACATTACGGCCAAGGACAAAGGCGTGCATCTATAGGTGTGGAATGCCAGGCACAGCAGTAATAAACTGAGTTCCTGTTACTCCCTGACCACTTTGGGATTTCTCAGACTTGGGACATCCTTACCTGCTCTCCAACCTTCTCCAGATTCATCCTATGTCCTGTCCTTGCAGTTACTCCTGCTCCTCCCAGAGCCCCCAGTTACAAACCCATTGCTACATGGGAGTTGCCGGCTTGGTATCTCTGGCCTCCCAGTGCCTGCCAGGAAGCACCAATGCACAGCTCCACATCTGCTGGGTAAGGGAGAGGTGGACATCGTGGGTGTGCCCTTAGGGTTAGGGTTACATGCAGACAGCATGCCTGTTACTTGCAGTGCCACTATTTTAGTTTTATTTTTAAAATACTTTATTTATTTATTTTCAGAGAGAGGGAAAGGAGGGAGAAAAAGAAGGAAAGAAGCATCAATGTATGGTTGCCTCTTGTGCACCCCCTACTGGGGACCTGGCCGGAGACCCAGTCATGGGCCCTGACTGGGAATCAAACCTGTGACCCTTTGGCCAGTACTCAATCTACTGAGCCAAACCAGCCAGGGCTGCAGTGCCACTGTTTAATATGAAGCTCCTGACCACAGATTTCCTGAACAAGAGCTATTCGGCTGATGTACCATAACTGGTTTGAGAGAGAAACCCTGAAATTAAGGAATGTATAGTCCTAGGCTAGTCTTATAAATCTCACCAAGTTGCAGTTACTTGGCTGAAAATAAAGATATAATTTTCCTTCTCAGGCTTTCTTTAGTAAGTATTACATTAGATGATCGATATTGATGCTGTGGTCTGAGCTTCGGTGGGACTCAACGTGCCCAGACACAGGTGGTCACCTGGAAGACAGGGCAGGATTTATAGAAAGGTTCCAAGAAAGGCCCTCGGTTGGTCTTGATGAAAGCCAGGGTTGGGGAGTATATTAGTTTGCTCAGACTGTATCACAAACTGAGTGGCTTAGAAATGCATTGATTCCCACTTCTGGGAGCCAGAAGTCTGAGTGCGAGGTGGTGGTGGAATTAGTTTTTTCTGAGGGTGGCTGGGGAGGATCTGCCTCTGCCTCTCTGAGCCTTTAGTGGTTTGCTGGCAGCACCCTGATCTCTGCTTTCACCTTCACCTGGTTTTCTCCACTTGTGTGTGTCTGCGTCTCAATGCTCCCCTTTTTATAAGGACACCAGTCATACTGTACTAGGGGCCTACCTTACTCCTGAATGATCTCATGTTAAGTAATTACATCTGCAAAAATGCCACTCCTAAATAAGGTTAAGTTCTGAGGGATTAGGACTTCAGTGAAAGAATCTTGGGGGAGACACAGTTCAACCCATAGTAAGAAGAATGTGGGATGACCCAGTAGGCTCATATGAGACCTTCTGGGAACTGCAGAACTTTATGTGGTCTGTAGCCGACATCATGCCAATGTTGTGAACAGCCTGAGTGTCATAACATGTATGTTCATAGCATGTTACTACTTACTGGTGCGGAGGTCTCATTTACAGCAAAGACTGGTGAGGCCTGGGGAGACTAGCTTGTTCATAAAATGCCTGGCATGGGTCTGGTCCTTAGTTTGTGACAGCTCCTTGTCTCCCACACCCTTACTCCCTGTATTCCAGCCAATCATGTTTTCTCTTTAGTTTTCTGCAGATTTTTTTTTTTGCAACAACCTTCCAGGGCCATGTTACCCCTTATCTTCAAAGATCAACATCTGTGCTTCCTTCGATCTCGAACCCTCTTCTTCCCAAAGCCTCTCAGATCCCTGCACCCAGAGGTACAGACTGGAGCTCCAGGAGGGCACGCCTTACCTGGATCCCTGTACCTTCAGGCAGCTTCAGTGCCAGGGGAATTGCCAGTGAAGTATGTTGCCTCTGGAAAGTGAGGAAATTCCTGAAGAAGGTGTTTGCCGGAGAGACAGCAAAAGGTGTTGTTTTCACTTAGCAGGTGTTTAAATTTTTATGAGACACAGACTTGTGGAAATTGCAGACTTTCAGATAGTGTTTGATATCTAGAGTCACTCGGCCTTCCCAGCCGAGTGGCTGAAGGTGGGTTTGGAGTGTGTGTTTTGGCTGGGGGTGGTGGGAGTGGTGGTACCGGGATTCTGATGAAAGAATCATCATGGGCTCATGGGTCCAGCATGGCCCCTGGTGGGAGATGGGCACTGGGAAAAGTCATTCAGCTCGCAGAAGTCAGCTCATCCTTGAAATGTGTATGAGCACACCTTGGAGATATTGAGGGTCAGTTCTACATCACTGCAATGAAGTGAGGATCTCAATCAAGTAAGCTGTAATCATTTTGCTGGTGGAAGGCCTTGTCTTCAAATTGTAAAAAAAATGCAACATCTATCAAGTGCAATAAAGCAAAGAGCAATAAAATGAAGTATGGCTCTATCTGTCCTTCTGTTAGCCCGAATGGCTCCCCTGCTTCAGCTGGTGTACTTCTCACTTATCCTCTACTCCAAAACACTCAAGGTTCTCTTGAGCCAGTGGAGTTATACTGGGGTCTCCTCCTTCTTCCCTTGAATTTGACACAACAACTATATCCTGGAACTACAAAATCAGTCCCAGCATTGATGTTGTAGTACAAAATCTTTTGTACAAGATTTCCATGAGAGTTTCTTTCTTCCCTCCCTCCCTCCCTTCCTTCCATCAGTATATGCTGAGCATCTACCATGTGTCAGGCCTTGGGTTGGGTGAAGAATATGGGTGAGCACAAAGCCATCTTTGGTTTTTGGTCTGGTGGGGCAGGCAGAGGCCCCAAGCTTTCAATCCAGGACTGTACTTCAGTCCCATGATAACTGGCCTTAAGAAGACAGACTTCCTTGGGACCAGTGTTTCTCCACCTTGACTGCCCATGAGAATCACCATCAGGAGCGTTTACCTATGCTGGTAAAGGCCTCACCTGAGCACAACTGAATCAACTCTGGGGGCAGGGGGGCTCAGACTACGCATCCTAACACAGAGTCAGTGTTGAGAAGCCTCCTGGGCCACCCTTGGTACCTGTTAGACAATCTGTTCATATGTCCTGTCTTCTGTAACCCACCTTGGTCAGCTCCCATGGCTGACAGGGTATGTTTTGGACAAGTCAGGGAATTAACCCTCTCTGAAATGGCACACGCAGACTGAAGACATCTTTCACATCCGTAACATAAAATGATCCCCAGAAACAACTCACAGGGGGCCTACCATTTGTTTTGCATGGCACTACCCATGATTAGGCACTTGTGTCCATCCATAGGCCTGACCCTTCACAGTCTGTAATTAGGGATTTCCACTCCTGGAGGCAACACAGGGCTAAGGAACACAGTGAGTGAGTCAGACGGCAATAAAGATGATGTGATGGTGGGAGCTGTGGCCACAGGAGTGCTAATGCTGGCTCCCAGAGCAGGAGAGCTATTATTGAGCTATTATTGTGGCCAAGCAGAAACTAAGGACTCAGGTTGGTATCTTTGGATTTTTTTAAATGTGAAATCTCTTGCTTTTTAAATGTCAAAAGCAAATCAATTTTTCAAAATATTAAAAACCGACAAAACAAAACCGCATTGAGAAATGCAAGTCAGACATGTCAACTGATCAGATTTGGCTTCGGAACCAAACGGGCAGAAAGTGCATTGGCCAAGCAGGGCTCTACCCACGGACAGGCCTCCCGGGACGGAGTGCCACTGCCAGTTTCTGCTGCCTGGGTGTGACTGGTGAGATCAGAGGCAGGCAAGTCTCATCGCTGGGGCCCCTCTCCTGCCTGCTGTGAAATGCAGGTGTGAGGTTTGTAAAGACCTGTGACACGAAAATATCTGTCACTGACTCAATGTTAACTCATAATGGCTGCTGATGAATTTTACACAAGACAATTAAACAGTAAACCATAATTAAGTGCCTAAAATCCAGTTGTTGACTGTACTAATGACTCTTCCTCACCTAAACAATTGATCTTAGGTGTTGCCAGGTAACAGAGCAGCCATAATCTAGCCAGAAATACATTCATTTACTTGAAAACTGCTCCTGAATCTCTACTTGAGGTGGGCACTGTGACCCAGAAGGGATGGAAAGTCCTCACCCTCAAGGTCCATGCTGTCCTGGAGAAGAGTAAATTGTCAGCTAGAATGCCTTCGTTGTGTGCTGGCTCTAAGGGGGCAAGCCAACCTTGTTTATGGTACAGGAAGGCATCACCCATCCTTCTTTCAAACTGCTTTTCAAATTGTTTTCACTGAACGCTCACAAAGAACACTAAGAAAATCAATGAAAGAAGATGCAATACAATATAATTCTGAAATTTTCTCAGTAAATGAACAGCATGCAGTGGGCACTCTGGAGAGAGAGGGCAACTTCTCTGCTTTCTTGCTATAGGCAAGAAGGGGGTGGGGTGCTGGGTGCTGGTACAGCTTTCTGAGGACTCCCATGGATCAGTTCGGACAAGGACTGGTTGAGAACTAATGACAACTTGGAACCAGCAGGAAAGATGCGAATACCTGGCTCTGCCTCACCGAGGAATGGGGCTCCATTCAGGCTGAAGACCGTGTCCTCCAACAGGGCCTGCTTGGTGGCTCTGTGTCCCATCCTTCTTTTCCCAAACGCTGTTTCCTCTGTCCGGGGCGGCTTCTGTCCTCCTCCTGGGTTACTCCCACACTTGAGCTTTTCCTTGTAGGAAAAGGCTGCACTTCCTCTCACATCCCCCAAAGCCATCTGCCTCCGAGGCCAGCTTTCCTCCCACGGAGTCTCCTCCAGGAAGCCCTTCCTGTCTACCTCCGCTTCCCTCCGGATGCCCTTGCACAGAAGCATTTACTGAGTGCCAATTACATGCCAGATGTTTTATCTATAAATTAGCCCCTTTAATCCTCAGCACAACCCAGCATAGGTCTCCTTTAGAGCTGAGAATACTTCAGTGAGAGGTGTACGGGAGCACCGAGCTACTAAATGTCTGACTTCATGGTGTTTTCGCCTCAGGAGTCTGACCTCATGGTGTTTTCCCTCTCTGCTCCTTGCAGACAATCCCCATGCAGTTGGGAGGTGATGAGGGCTCTGTGCCAGAGAACTGTCCTGGGTGAGGGGCCAGGTGAGCAGGTCTGGAAGGAAGAATGGGGGTGGGCCAGACGAAGAGGATGCTGGGAGTCATGGGAGAGGAGCCAGCTCATTTTCTATATGACACTTCTTTCAGCACTTTTTTCAGGAACAACCACACTATGGTATTTTTAAGTAATGCATTCTATCAAACTGCCTGCATTTATTTTTAATATCTTGATAAATGGAATTGTCATCCACCATGTTTTGATCCAGAAATCTGGGAAGTTTCCTAGGTTTTTCCCTTTCCCTCACACTTTCCATGTATCTAACCCCAAGAATCCTCCCTCTCATTATGTCACAATGTGCCCTTTACCTGTGCTCACAATCTCCCACCTGGAGTATTGCTGTGGCCTCTGAACCGGGTTCCCGGCTCCGCTCAGGTTCACCCCCAGCCCATCCTCCAGAAGAGAGCCAGGAAGTTCTTTCTGTAAAGCTGAGCTGACGATACTACTACTATATATATCACTACTCATTTAAACTCCTTTCGTGGTTAGCATTTACCTTCAAATAATTTTTTTTTTGGCTTAGCACAAAAGCTCCTCTGTTGCAGGGTCCCTGCCTTTTTCTCCACCCACCAGCTATCCATGTAGAAGGCCTTGTAGGGCTTACACCTGCTTCTGGTCTTTTAGAAAGTGGTGAGTTCCTCTTACCTGCCTCTTTGTCTAATCTCTACCTGTAACCAGTCCTGGTAGGAAACAATTGAGATAGACAAAGAGAGGTGGAGAGAAACTGCAGGGGTGGGGCAGGAGCCAGGAACACAGATACCATCCAGGTGAGGGTGAGGGAGCAGTTTTAGAGGCTGTGATGAGGGGCCCACCTGACAGCACCTCTGACCCTTGGTCAAGAGCACAACCAACCTGCAGGAGCCAAGCAGGGAGGGTGCCAGGGCAATGAATAGCCCACCATCACTCTCCTTCTTTCCCCTGAGCTCCTCCCAGGCCCCATGGCTGAACCAGCTGGAAGCCGGGCGGCAGGGCAGAGGCGGGAAAGAAAGGCTTTGGAGGGCAAACAGCATCCCTGGAACCGAGCACACTGCTCATCCCTTAAAATCCAGCCAGGCTACCTTGTGTGGGAGGCCTTCTTGACCACCTTGCCCCTGAGGTATCTCGGGTGTCCCTCCTCTGTGCTCCCAGTGCTCAGTGATGGCTCACGTAAGTGCTCGGTGAACGTATGTGGAGCCCTCCCACGAATGTATCTTTTCACATGTCGCTGGTGGCCCACCTGCTCGCAAACCTGGGTAATGAGCTCCACATCCTTACAGTTTGCTACCTTAGTTAGGCTTTCCCTGATTTGTCTTTCCAAAATTAATGACCTGGAAGCTCCCAAGGCCCTTCATGGTGGAAGGCTGCAGGGTCTGGAGGGCAAGTCTGTTTTTCCCTCCTTCACCGGGGTGATGATGCGCCACGCTCCCCGACTGCCTCATCCTCCACCACCCAGATGAAAGTAATAGCAGCCGTGAGCATTTGCTCTGCCCCAGGCCCTGCGCTCAGAACTTACAGGCCCATCTAATTGAATCAAATATCCTACAAGGTAGTTACTGTCATTTTAGCTTTACAATTGAAGAAGGTGAGGCTCAGAGAAGCTTCCAATTTATACCCAGTGCCACAAATGTACTAAGCGATAGAGCCAGGACTGGAAGAAAAACTTTCAGGAACTTCATGCATTAAAAATGCTCTAGAGCCCACAAAATATAAACAACAAAAAACATTGGCACAAAATTAATGCAGAGGGTAGAAGTAGGATAGTTTCTACACTTTATAATTCTGAAGTTCCGGATGCATTTCTCTGAGGTTGAACTTTCCTTCTTGTGGGCCCCCTCCTTTGCTGGCACCTAGGGTACTGCTCTTCAGTGTACCTTGGAGTCACCTGGCCCTGGGGTGAGAGGGCTGGAATCTGGACTTGTCACCCACGTTCTTAACCACCAGGCCCCCCGCCCAGCTTCCATAGCAAGTAGGCCAGTGGAGCAGCCTCAGCATCTGCCTGCCTGGCTGCGGGTGGCCAGGCCATGCAAGTTTGGCTTTGCTTCCCCTCTTGCAGCTGCTGCCCAGGCCTCCCTCGGGGCTGCTCTCCTCTGTGTGGGCCAGAGAGAGCATCGTGCTCATTCCCAGCACTTAGACCACTGCATCTTCTGTCTTTTCCAGCCACCAGCTGATGCTGGAGGCTGAAAGAGAAAAAGGTAAATACTTCAGGAAGGTCCCAAATGCTGGGGAAAAGCTTGAATAGGAAGAACTTTGGTTGGAGTTTCATGAGGGAGGGGTCACTGCCAGCGGCAGGGCACTGCCGGCTCTGGGAGAGGCAGTGTCTGGGTTGATACAGAAAGCGGAGAGGATCTGAGAGAGAACTAAGTGAGGGTCAAGGCCCAGTGCAGGTGGGACTCACAGGTGTGGAGAAGGGACGAAGTCAAGGGTGAGCACTGTAATGACAATGTGTGTAGCCCTAGCCACATGGGGTCCTCTGCAGTCTGTCTGAAATTGGCCCCCTGCCATGCATTTAAAGTGTTAATTTTGACTTATAAATTTTTCTAAATATATGATGTCTGCTTTCTTAAATGCTCTCTTAAGGCAGAACAAATCCTGTCTCCCATTCTCCTGTAGCTTACAATCCATTTCAGAACCAATGAAGTAATTAGGCTGACTGGCTCGGACTGGGGCTGCTACCCACACACACAGCGGCCACATTCTCCTCTGTGTCTCCATTTACCTGGAGAGGCTTCTCCAGCATGAATCACAGCCGGTGGAGCTGAAGACAGTGGTCGGGACGCTGTGTCCCTTCCACCCCATGGGTCAGTTCTATCAGGGAATGCATGCACAGGGCCTCTGTGCCATGCAGCAGACAAGCATGTCAGGCTGTCACAGTGAGGACACTGTGTTTCTCCTTTCCTGGGTCAGCTTGTCTCTGGCCAGCTATTAGATAAGCAGCCACTCTGGTGCCACAGTGTCAGCCTACTCCTGAGAATCAGAACGGGGTAAACATCTGTTGATGAATAAGTGAATGAAAGAATAGACAAAGGGAGGGCTATAGAAGATAAGGCCCCAAACTAGGGCACTTGATTTCCAGAGCCATGGTTTTCCAGTCCACAGTTCTTCCTTCCTAAATTACAAAAGTGAGCAGTATGAGGGAAAAACTAATACCTGTATATTGAGCTTTGCTGCCCATAAACAGGACTGCACATTTCTAAGACCCCCTTGCAGTTAGGTCAGGGTCAAGTTGCTAGTTCTGGCCAGAAGAATGTAATTGAAAGGAAGTACATTATGTGTCTACTGCCATAACTCGGCAAGATAGATATTATTATCCCCCTTTAAAGATGAAGCTGCTAAGTGTCAAAGCTTAAGCAATATGACCAACCTCACCCATATGATAAGAGGTGGAGCCACCTTCCTTTTACATCTAATTCAAAGAATTTGAGATCCTCCTGTGTTTTCACTACTCCAGGCAGCCTACATGGAAGTCATTATGTCATTTAGTTATTATAAAAAATTAACACCATAGATGGCTTATTGTGAGTTAGGCCAAGAATTAAAAGCCTTGTTTCTTTTTCCTCTCTTAGTGTGAGTTCACTTTGACTTTGGTGCAGCCCTGGCTAACCATCAAAATGATTTTTATGCTGACTTAATTAGAACTCAGGACAGAAGAAGTAGTTGTGTGTGGAAATGGTATCATCACACGGTGCCCATGGTTTAAACAGGAGCCTTGCACCGAGCACTTCACGTGCCTTTGTTCGTTCACTCACCCACCCACCAGACATTTTTCCTCGTTAGATTTCTCTGTCATGGGATGCAGAGATGAGGAGACTCAGCCCCTGCCCTGGAGAGCTCCGAGTCCACAGGGAGAGCGCTGCATTTCCCCGTAAACACCAGCAAAGGAAGTGCCATCTCCTGCTTCTGCACTGAATTCCCAGGACAGCTTTGGTGGCAGATGTTGTGAGTGGGTCATGGGGTGACTGTAGACTCAGAGATGACACCTTTAAATGACAGGGTCTTTGCACTCGGCATAGATGCCTAGTTGTCAGAAGGAGGTTTGGCTGCCAGCCCGGCCTGGGAGGACAATTGGCTGTGGCTTCTGCTCTCAGGTCTCTTTCTGGTGACTCTGAGACTGTGTACCTGTGCAGGAAGCCCCGCCACTTCCTGGCCTCACTGCCTCAGCACCTACAAAAAGCAGGCCTGGGTCAAATCAGCCTCTCCTTCCCCAGAAGCACATCATCGGTGGCCTTTTAAAAACACCCATGCTGTTATCCCACCGCCAGGCAAACAGGATCAAAATATAAAAGTTGGGGAAAGGGGGTTGGCGCGATGGGGTGATTGTAGTGGTTGTCACCTGGAAGCTTTTCCAGAAGTATCAAGTCCATAGGGTTGAGAACCTCAATGATACTCATCTAGGATAATCTCTCGGGTCACTTCCAGCTCTGTGCAGAGATTTAATTACGCGAGGCATGACCCAAGAAAGGTCACAGCCTTTTGAGTCGCATTTCCATGACTGCACAGCATTCTTAATATTAGCCTTGCCTACTGCCTTATGTTTTTTTCTAAGTGCTTTTGTATTCATTAAGGAAATAATCTTTAAACACTAATACTACAGCAAGATAAGTATTTCAGGCATTTTATACATGAAAAAATCTTCCCTTACCCCAAAAGGACAGTTCAGTGTTTCCCAAGGTCACTGGCTATTTAGCTGCATAATGGAACCAGAACCCAGACAGCCTGGCCCAGAGTCACCTCTAAGAGCTCTAACTGCTTCTCAAAGCCAAGAAGCTTCCAGAAAATTTTTCCAAGAGCAGGGAAAAGGGTTTGGTCATATCTCCCTAACACGCAGAGACTGAAGAGCCATGTTTCACAGAATTCTGAGCAGAGGGGACCCACGGGTGGAGGAGGCATTCTGACACACAGAGTATGTACGAAGTGGCAGAAAGACCTCCTGAGTCAAAGTGTGAAGAGTGTGTTTCTTTATTCAAGCGTGTGAAGGTTCATTTAAACTAATAAATAAGAAATGCCAGTCTAATAATTCTCACACCCAGGTACACTTTAATAGCAATACCACTTTCTTTCTGTAAAACACTTTGAACTTACATAATTAGCTTATTTGCTGTATAACACAGTGAGAGTCGGGTGTGAGGTATTCCCCTACCAACCAATTCTTGGTCTCACAAGGACGGGACTCAGGCCTCACAGAGAGGGGCACAGGCTGGAGCAGATGATGGTACCTGAAGAGGTGCCTTGCCCCAAGGAGTGTCTGCCAGCAAGCAGAAGGACAGCCAGAGCAACGGGCAGGCAGGGGGTACCCTCCGGAGAAGTGCCACCTTGGAAAGTAAACACAGACCCGGTGGGCACGAAGGCAGTGAGTGGGCACGACGACAGTGAAGAGGAGCCCAGAGGGAAGAAGTGAGAAAGCAAAGTTTCTCTTTGAGTCTCTCACGAGAAGGGAGTTAAAAGTGGTGACTTTATGTGCCTGATTCACCCAGGCCCACTCCAGAGGCACCCTTTCCACATGAAAACATGACACTGGAAGCCACAAAGTAGGCACAGAAAGAAACCTTCTTCCCCCAAAGTGCCACCCAAAGCACTAGGACACTTTTCCACGTGGGGCTAGAGTTGGTGTGGGTCACTGTCAGTGCAATCACAAATGGAGCGACAGAGAAATGCAGTTGTTGAGAAGGATGGTAATGTGGTGGGTAGAAAGGCATCACTGACTGCCAATTAAAGGGTATGGTTTCTTTACAATTAAAGTGCACAAAGTGTCTTCCATTGTAAGAGTATGTAATCTTAAAAACTAGGTACACAAACAGAAGGCAATACAGCCCACTCCCAGATAGAAGCTGCACATCTTTGGGTGGCCCAGAGTTCCACCCTGGTCCTTGCAGATGAGGCAGGACTGTAAGAAGCCAGGAAAATTCACTGGCAGGTGGAATAGGGAAACCAAGATAGTTAAACGACCGAGCAATTTACACCAGATAATAAATCAAGCCAGACACTTAGGAGGGAATGGTTTACACATTCTAGACTGTGCCTGGGACAGACCCACCTTGGTCCTACCCTCTCTCTGGTGACATTCTTTGAAGGAGAAACTGACTGGAGGATGACTCTGACACCTCTATATGCTCATTTTGATTAATCAGCATATTAAAGGACACACCTGGAAAGCTGATGAATAGTCTGTTGAGATCTTCCCTGAGACCTCCCCTAAAATTCTCACTTTTAGAAAACTGATAAAAACCCTTAAATCAAACGACCTAGTCCGAGCTTTCTCCTGAGCATACCTGCACCTCCCTGCCTTCTTCCCTCAGGCAAGTATCATTGCTTTCTTTCTTCTAAGCTCCAGTCTAAAGGATCCCAGGAGACTTGCAACTAGGGGAGCAGCAGGCAGTGGCAGCTCGTTCCAGGCTAACCCCCTGAATCTGCCTGCAAGGCCCTTCTTTTGCCTCTGTAACTTGTTTTCAGAGTCCACGCAGCCCAGCTGGCTCACACATTTCGCCTCTGTGACTTTCTTTTGAAAGGGCCAAGGCAGCTTTGCTTAGGCTCAACTCTTCCTCATGTTTGGCCCTCAAAGGCCAAAACAGCTCCACCTAGGCTCACTTCTGATCTTGCCTCTTTTCTCTTAAGCACTTCCTTTGTTTCTCTGTCTTCAGCTTTAATAAACATGCTCTCAAAGTCGCCTAGACTTGCATCATGAAATCTCTCCTGCACAGTCAAAACCGCACACATTCCCAACTGTACCAGGACAGGCCCACCTTGGTCCTGGTCCCTTTCTGATGACACAACTGTGGGTGACATCATCACATGGAGGAAGGGTCCTGTCAGGTGTGAGAAGTTCTCTTCACTATTTTCAAGAGGATCTTTCATAATTATTTTTGGCCTCACCTTCTCCACCTTTCCCAGTTACCAAGGCTATGTGCCTAGTCACTCTCCAAATGCAAGGAGCCCTTGCAAAACAAGCCAGCACATTCCTGAGTGGTTAGTGTGAGGTGGATAAAAGAGGCCAGCTTCCCAGGCTGACCATTTTTCAGTGAGCTCAGATTTCAGATCTGTCCAGGGTCCACTGTTACAGCTCAGCACCTCTGCAGTCTGATGTAGCCTCAGCACTCGAGGCTGCCCTTCTGCCCAGCATCACCAGACAGCCTGCTTGTGAGTCCAGGCAAAGAGGGACAGCACCACAAGGCATTGTGTTGTTACTCTTAGAGGATAACCCAGGGTAAATACTTCATCATTATTATTATTTGCTAATATTTTATTGAGGCCATCTGAGCAAGCTTTAGAGCTGCTAACAGGGAGCAGATGTTACTAGCAACTTGAGAGAGGCAAAGGCAGCTCCTTGAAAAGATGGAGCCTGGCTGGGGGTCCAAGGAAGTTGGGTGGAGGGAGATGAATTCCTCTGCTCCAAAGAAGATAAAACTAGGTCCCAACTAGAAAAAAAACAACCCAATAACAGGTATAATTTTAGAGTGGCTTTGTGTAAGCACAGGACACTACTGACAAGGCCATAAGTGAGAGGCGCTGCCATATTTCTTAAAGAATCTCTGAAAGCTTTAATGAATAGGTAGGAGTCATGGTTAATTAGGACATCCATTGTCAGAATGCAAATGTGGTGGTTAACCCAGCAGCTTTGCTCTAAACACACTAACTGTGTCCTTGTTTACAAGGTAATTGTCCCAGAGCGCTTGTTGTTTAGAAATTACTACTGAGGGTTGGGGGTAAGAGGATTCCTAATAGGAATTCCAGGACTTCTGAACTCCAGCTAAGTACTGAAGAGAAAGGCTGAGTTGGTTTTAGGACAACGACTAAAAACCAAAGACCTTAAATGAGAATGAAGTGAGCAACGGGCCTTCCCACTCCCCCTTGATGGTCCCAGTACCTGACCTTTCCAACAAATTATTGTGGATTCATCTGCTGCTCCAGGACTTCCCTTCGGCTTTGATTAATAAAGACAATTTTATAATGAAAAGCTATCATTTATTGAGTACTGGAAAATGCATTGTCTCTTTTAACTGTCATAGCAATCCTCTGGGTAGGTCCAATATTACCTTTATTTTTGAGGCAGGACAAGCAAGGTTTAGCAAAACTAGCTCCATCCTCTCAAGTTACACATTGGGATTAGAGTTGGGATTACAACCGAGTCTATCCCACTTTCTTGGTTAGGTGTATTACTCAGGTACACTGTCTAGTACAGGTAAAAAAGCAGGTGGTTTCCTCCCTAATTATCCAGATTTATCCCCCTTCGCATCACTAATACACCCACATCCGTGTTGGAAGGAACTTTTACTTGTTTATACTCCCCAAATACAATGTGTGAGCTCATGACCCAGTGCTTTTGCACTTGCTGTTATCTTCATTTTAAACCTATTAATTAAAAAATACTTGGAAAAAAGTTAAAAAGATGATTCTATGACCCTTTAAGTTTGTCCTGAGCAAGGGTCAGCTACAGCTTGTGGGCCAAATCCAGCTAACCACCTGTCTTTGTAAATAAAGTTTTATTAAACCCAACCACACTCATGCATTTTAAGTATTGTCTAGGGCAGCCCTTGTGCCTGAAGGGCAGAAGAGAGACTTGATGGCCCACAAAGTCTAAAATACTTACTATCTGGGACCTTATGAAGGAGTTGGCTGACCCTGCTCTGGGGGGACTCGACTGTGTTTTCCTTATTGTTTACTACTGATTAGGACCCAGATCTTTTGCATTCTGTAAAGGTTTGAGGTTAACTTATAGAAAACTGATAAAGGGTTGAAAAATGGTAGATGCTGGTAGAAAAAAATCTCAAAAGTTATAATTTTATTGCCCTGCAGGGCTTACTAATTTCCCTATCTCTTCTTACCACTCTTTTATGTCACAGACTACACACAGTTCCAGTTCTCATATTTCTTTTGTACTGACTTTATCACGTTCTTGGTTGCTTCATTAAAAAGCTAAATGAAACTCTTACATATATTCTCTCTTTCTGTATATATCTTCATTTTGAGAAATTTATTTATTTATTTTAAAAACGATTTTATTTATTTATTTTTAGAGAGGGGAAGGGAGGGAGAGTAACATCAATGTGTGGTTGCCTCTTGTGCATCACCTACTGGGGACCTGGCCTGCAACCCAAGCATGTGCCCTAGACTGGGAATCGAACTGGCGACCCTGTGGTTCACAGGCCAGCACACAAATCCACTGAGCCACACAAACCAGGGTGAGAAATTTAGTTTTGACAAGCCTTTCTGTCCACTTCCAATTATAATTCAGTACTTATCTGGATTGTTGCACCTTCCCTGGGAAGTCTTCCCTCATCCAGCTTTGGTTACTGGCCCCTTTATCTGCCCCTGAAGGATCCTGAGTGCACTTTCCTCAGCACTAATTCTCTCAGTTTGGGAGCTAATTGAGAAATGTGGAGCAAACGAGGAAGATGCCTTCTGTGGGGTTTGAGAAAAGAAACTGCCCAGGTATGGGCAGGAGAGTCTGGGGTTGGTGTTGATGGGTCCACAGGTTTGTGACACACCTAATAAAGCCTTCTGATAATTTAACTCAATGACTTTCTCTGTCCTGAGCCTTTAATCTCGAAATTTTCAGAACTACCAAGAGCTCCAGGCTTCAGTAAACTGGAGCCAAAGGCATAAAATCATTGATTACCTGGATGAAGGAAGAAACCAAAATAAGTGCCTCCCATCTGCCAAAAGCTAACATGAACATAGAAGCATATTGTCAAAACATCTGGGAAAGGAGAACCTAAGACATTTCTGGCAAATGGGTAAATGGAACATAATCTCACACACCCACTATTTTACCACTTTGATGTGGTAATATATCACTGATACCCTCATCATTTAGTGTGTTCTTCAGTGTTGTACTTTTGGAAACAGAAAATGTAGAGGTGCTTTCTGAGTCACCCCCATCCCACCCCTCAACCCATTTTCTCTGCTAGATCCAGTTCTTCAGCACAGTACTTTTGGGAATTCAGCAGCCATGGCAAAGCTTTATGCTGAACATGGAAATCTGCAGCTGGCTTTTCGGTTTTCACCTAATACCTGCATTTTCAAGTTCATTTTGCATGAGTGAAACTCTTCTGGCTGTTATTGCCTTCTGAGATTAGCTTGGATTCCTGGCAGTTAGCATTCTTGGCTTCATTCAAGAGATATTTGGTTTTCTGTGATGTGCTCTGTCGGCTTTCCAAAGTTATTTTCTTTTTTCCTGGTAACCCCCACCAAACCAAGTGGTAGAGACAAACCATTGTCCCTGGAGACTGCGGGGGTGTGTGTGTGTGTGTGTGTGTGTGTGTGTATATATATATATATATATATATATATATATATATATATATATATACTGGCTCATTAACCCTCAGCCTTTGCCTGACTCTTGGCTTTCCTTTCTGGACTTCAGAAAAAGTTTCAAAAACTGTCAACCAAACAAGCCTTTCAGTCTTACGAGAGAGATTGAAGGAGTGAGGCAGGAAGAGTCAGAGGCTTTGCAGAGAGAGATATCGTGATGCAAAATGGGGAAACATGAGGATGCCCACATCCCCGTAACTATTTGCATTTGCACAGCCTTGTTAGAGAGGGAAACCTGTTCATGGAACCTAGGTGGAAACATAGCAAGCAAAGAGTAATTGGGTACATGTTGCTTCAATTTTGGATCCTGTTATAGATTCAAACACCTGGACTCTCAAAGGTCTGAGCAACCGTTTCAAAGACTTTTCTGTTCCAGGGTTTCAGATCTGGCCATTCCCAGCCCTTGTACCACACTCAGTACTGCAACCATCAATTGGATTCCCACTGGAATACCATGTACTGTGCTCTTGGTGAATATACAGGATTATATAGTAAACAACAAACACATGTTTCTTGAATACAAAAATGAATTATTCCTATTAAAAAGATTTTCATTTTACAAAAGAGAACATGAAGATTTTTTTCCCCTACACTAAATTGAATTAGTGCATTTAAAAGTAATTGAACTCTGTCCCAATGACAAACTAGAGTATATGACATGGTATAGAGTGAGAAAACACAGTCAACCACAGTAATGGCTGAGAGCTGGTCTTGGCAAAGTCCCTCTTTTTGTGCCTTAACAGGGAGGGGGAAGAGGAGACACAGAGGAGAGGGCTAGGAGAGCAAGGGGAGAGACTGGCTGGAGTTCTGGACTTCAGGGAATTTACCTGTACACGTGCATGAATGTGCACAGGTGTGTGTGTTTGTGTTATCAACACAGTAGAATCTGTAGGAAAAGAAGGTTCCTTCCAGTAAAGGTCAAAGAGCAGCAGGGTGGCCTCATGTAGTAGGCAGAGTGGACCATTATATGTGGGGTGTGACTTGGAGCATAATATAAAGGCCTTTCTGTATGAAATTAGGTACCCCATCTGTTGGTGTGGCCTTCCATTCTGTGATGGGTGGGGCTTCAGAAATCTCAAACTGATTCTCTGAGAGATAGAAAAACAGTAAAATTTCTGTTGAAGTGTAAATGACTGATAGCAGATCCTTTCATGAGCACACACTGGTGCTAATGCCTGGTGGGGAAGAGAAGTGCCCTGGCTGACATGGACACAGACAGAGAAAGGACAATGCAAGGCAACTGAAGATAGTCTTTGCTGACAGGCCCTAAATTGGGGCATGAATATAAAGGTCATCAGAGGGAAAAAAGTCCTTTCAACTTGAAACAGATGCTTTAAAAGTTTAAAACTTAGATTTGAGCTCTGGTGTTCCAGAAATGAAACTGCAGAGTTCAGCCTATCCAAGCCTATGGAATTAGAATTAATGATTTAGTTTCTATCTGAGAGTTCACAGCCAGAAAACTAGAGCTACACCTCATTTTGGTAACTGTGTCATTTCAAGAGAGAACTTTGCCCAGGGTCCAAGCTCTATACCATGATCACGGTTGGTTAACTTTGCAAGTCTGGAAGATAGAGCCATCAGCCAATACCTATGCCATCACTCTTCCCTTCCGTGACAGTCAAAGCTAATTCATCATAGTGTCCTCCATATTGAGCTAATATTAACTATCAGAATCCTTCTCAACCCAGTATTCAGAATTCCAGAATTAGTTGACTGGACTTGGCTCTCTTTAAAAAGCAATGAAAAGTTTCTACATATAAATTCTCCAAAGGTTCTACCTGTATGCTTTTTTCTCTGAAGAGGCAATTCAGGGTAGAGTACTCTAGTAGATATATAGCAGATATATGAGCATTTGATGATAATTCATGTGCAAATAAATATATACCATTGATCCCATCTACAAAAATTCCTGAGAGGTAGGTGGAAGAAAGCATTACCTGAAAATCATAAAAGTGTATTTGCTATGACTGCTAACACTCTGTTGCTTTAGGAAGAAAAATGGTTCACTGAGACCTTAACTACACAGAACCCTAGCCATGCTCGGCAAGAGAGAAGTTGGTCTTTTAGTAATGAATCAGATGTTTGCTTCACCAAAAGAATCCAGAGAAATCATGATGATGTAATAAGGCCATTCCAGGTGACTCACCTTTGCTCACCCTCTGATTTAGGATTCCAGGAAAATGACTGGAGCTCACCAGCATGGTTTACTCTGGATCACCATCTTGTAAACAGCTTTTAAACAAAACCACAGCGGGTTCAGGCTTGAGAAGTTCTGCAAAAACCTCCCTAGGACCTTCAACTCTTTCAGATTCCATGTCATTGGAATGATTTAATCTCTCCTTTTCAACAACAAAAAGTTCAATAGCAAAATTTCTTCCTTTTTGGGGGGGGTACTTAGGAGACACCAAATAACACATTTTACTCAAGGTTTCAGTCAAAGATGTTTTATGATAAAAAACCATTAAGAAAACAACTCTATTGAAAATGAGTAGCCCAAAAAGAAGAAAAAAATGACCAAACAGAAAAATATGAAGAAACAAGAATCCAAAAAAGTAAGGACAGGCTAAGGAACCTCCAGGATATCTTTAAAAGCTCCAAAATCCGAATTATAGGGGTACCAGAAGGAAAAGAGAAAGAGCAAGTGGAAAACTTATTTGAACAAATAATGAAAGAGAATGTCCCCAATCTGGCAAAGGCAACAGACTTCCAGGAAATCCAGGAAGCCCAGAGAGTCTCAAAGAAGTTGGACCCAAGAAGGAACACACCAAGGCACATCATAATTACATTAGCCAAGATTAAAATGAAGGAGAGAATCCTAGAAGCAGCAAGAGATAAGGGGACTGTCACCTACAAAAGAGTGCCCATTACACTGTCAGCTGATTTCTCAAAAGAGAACTTACAGGCAAGAAGGGGCTGGAAAGAAGTATTCCAAGTCATGAAATCCAAAGACCTACATCCAAGATTGCTCTATCCAGCAAAGCTTTCATTTAGAATAGAAGGATGGATAAAGTGCTTCTCACATAAGATCAAATTCAAGGAGTTCATCATCACCAAGCCCTTATTATATGAAATGTTAAAGGGACTCGTCTAAGAAAAAGAAGATAAAAAAATACGAACAGTGAAAGGACAGCAAACTCACAGTTATTAACAACCACACCTAAAACAAAAGCAAATTATGAGGACAGCTAGATCAGGAGCAGAACCATAGAAATGAAGATCACATGGAGGGGTTAGCAACAGGGGAGTGGGAGGAGGAGAAGGTACAGAAAATAAGTAGCATAGACCGTAGATAGAAAATAGATAGGGGGTAGGGCAAGAATAGTAGGGGAAATATAGAATCTAAAGAACTTGAGACACATTGTCATAAACTAAAGGGGGGGAATAGTAGGGGAGGGGGTGTGCAGGGTGGAGGAGAATGAAGGGGGGGAAATAGAACAACTGTAATGGCGTAATCAATAAAATATATATTAAAAAAGAAACAATTGGGACAACTGTAATAGAATAAACAATAAATATGAAACCAAAAAAAAACCAAACAATAGAAAATGTGCATACTATTTTCAGGAGGAAACAGAATCTGGGCCTCTTTCAATAAAACAAAAGAAAACCTTGGTAGAATTGTTAAACTCCTTCCCAAGAGAAGAAGGGTATAAAAAAATGAAGACTGGATAACATGTTTTCAGTGTTTGTTCTCTGTTTATTAGAAGAAAAGAAAAACATGGTGGACTAGGGCACAGTATAAGGAAGTCTATGCTACTAGCTTAGACAGGCTGAGTGGATTGGTAGAGGCGGGGTCCCAATATTACCGTTATTCCAGATTCTGGGGCATCTACCATGCCCATGTGGATTTCATTCTCTACTCATTACCCCAAATTTCTCACAGCCATGTTCAAGGTCGTCATTCTCTCATTTTTGTAGGTAACTACCATGAGATGCTGAAGGATAAAGTCATTGGCTAAGAGTCACTGGGGGAAAGGGAAATTAAAGAAAGATTTCAGACCCAATTTTGGTTAAGTATAGATTTAAAATAGCTCAGTTCAGAGTTTCTGCATATTTCACTCTTATTCCTAAACTTAATTATCATAACTTAATCCTACAAGCTTACTGAATAACTCCAGTGAGCAAAGCATTTGTGTCAGTAGGGCACACTGCTCAAAAGATCTGAGTGGGCGGAACTGGGTCCTGAGGAGGCAAATCACAGCACAGGACTGTGGATATACAAAGTGGATTGAAAGGGAGCAACAAGCAGAGTGGGTCACTGAAAACAAGAGAGAGATGCCAGACACAACACTGTACGTAACCCTTAAGAGAGAATGCCCCAAATAACCTGCTTGGGCTATATTATATGCAGGATGGCTATATATATACTTGGATACTATGAAGTTCTAAATTTGAATAAACAGTGTGACATCTTGTCTGATGAATTTCACAGCCAATTCAACTGGCATAGAATACATACCTTTGAGATGGTAAGACATCTGAATGTTTGCATGCCTAGGAGAATTAGGAATGGCACACAAAGAGATAGCAGGGTTTGGGGCTCTGCCATCCCCTGCTATCTCCCACACTCTGTTAGATTTGGAAGAGGCTTCTGAATGTCTCTACTCACTTCTCTGGATGGAGACCCAGCCTGGGAAGCCATGCGTGGTCTCAGTAAGCTGAGATGATGGGCCATTATATCTTAGAGTACCATATTGAACCAGTAAACATAGATAATCGAGTTACCTTCAAAATGATCACTCACACTGAAAAGCTTTGGATTCCTTTAAATGAGGAGCAGCTGTGGCTTTAAAGTACCACCCGGTATACATATAAATTCCTATTTCCAGCCCGTTCTGAAGAAACTGAAGTCTGGAGTGGGTTGAAAGCAGCCTGTAAGTATGTCCCCTCCACCCTCTCTATTGCCTCTTGGAAAATCCAAACAGAGCTGAGTGGCAGCCACACATGTTACTGCCTTTAACCACATGCACAACCTTCTGTTTCACACTCCCAGCCTCACCCCTATACCAAGAAATCAACCTAGTAACACCAATGACAAATCAATGACAAATCCTGCATAAAACAGCCCACATTTACCCAATACCTCCCTGTCTTAAAGCCCCCAAAACTAGTACTTGGGGAGAAAACTGGCAGCTAATCAGACATTCCCCTCCTCTAACATAAAACATGGAACAAAAGGCAAAAAGGGCAAGTGAGGATACGATGTGTCCAGAAAAGAACCTAAGCCACACAGTCTACACTGATTTCCCAGTCTCCACGTGCCTCAAACACAGATGGCATTTGTTGGACATAGTCAGATGTGCCCAGATGGCTCATATGGTTCATTGCAAATGGCCCTCCCACTTGGAAATGCCGAAACCTCAGTTCTTCCTGTGCTTCCCAAGAGCTGTCAGTGGAGAGAGGTCACAATCTCCTCACCCAGGGCAACAAACACAGCATATATTCGCCTTTCAAAACCTTTGAGCCTCTGCTCTGTGATCAGGAAAAAATGGTGAATAAGATATGGTTCACTATTCACGGTATGTTACATAGGGGAGATAAAGACAAAAAGATAACAGAGGGAGTCCATAGATACAGAATGTTATGGGAACCCAGAGGAGAGTCTAGGAACCTAAGTGTGTTATCAGAGGAGGTCTCCCAGAGGAGGTGGTTCCAGACTGGAATCTCAAAAGATGAGCAGGAATGAGTCAGAGAGTAGGTAGCTTGAGCCCCAAAGGGAGGGTATTTCAGGCAGAGGGTATGTCAAAGGCCCAGAGGCCAGAAAGAGCATGATACTTATCATAGAAGAATTGGATGTGACAGATTAGATCGCTGTTTGGGAAATATTCACATGATTTGCCCTTGCCTCCTAGGAGAAATCTACTGGCATGAAAGTTGACTTTGGGCTGAGTATATGTCTTATTTTGGCCTTTTCTATGTTTGTAGACATGATGTAAGCAAAGGCTTAAAATGTGCAGTCAGGTTTGCTGTCTTGTGCTCTGGCCATTTGTCATCAGAACATGGCTTAGATAGCTTCAGCAATGAGATAATGTGTAGAGTAGACCTGAACCTTATTTCAACCGAGATCAGCCTAAACCAGCCAAAATCCAGATGATGATAGGTAAGTAAAACAGTAAATAAATGCTTATTGTTGCATGCCAATGAGGTTGAAGTGGTTTGTTATGCAGCATTACTGAAAATAGAGCAGACTGATACACTAGGAAAGGCAAAGAATGAGAATTGAGGAGGCTGGAGAAGGACAAATATAACCAATTGGAAATAAACACAACGGAGAACCAAGGAAGCAAGAAGTGGCCCTGACACTTGAGGGCAGGGTCTATCTTCTTTTGGATGGTCATCCATGGCTGACACTTAGCATGTAAGTCCAAGCACATAGCAGTTACTCAGTTCAATGACCAAACCAATGAGTCCTTAGCCATGAACAAATGATGGGCTTCACATACATCAGATACCACAGACTAATTGCAGCAATGACTCAAAATTATCATGGGCAAAACTTGGCTGTGGCCAAGTTCAAATTAACAGAATGATCATATGAACTTAATGTAACCAGAATCTGCATGACAGTTATGAGTAACACTTCACATTCTAATTATACAGGGTCTGGCAGAAGTAAGGCTTGAGTGTGGTTGGTAGGGTATATGGATGTCTCGCATGAGATGGACAGCAATTTGAACATTTCACCTAAAATGTCATGTGGTGTGCTTCAGTGTGATATTATTATGTTACAGAATTACATGCTTATGATTTTGTAATAAAAGATTTTGTAACAAAAAAAGATGTTATTTGTGCTGGACCCTCTATTTTGTCTACAACTTCCAGGCTCAAGGAAAATATCACAAGCCTCTAATACAGATAGTATTGGGTACAATAAAATGCCCAATCACTGAGGTCAGAAGCATTTATTCAGTAAACACTTATTAAGAACCCAGTATGTGCATTGCCCATTGGTAGACTCTGGAAGATGCAAGTTTATTTTTAAGACAGTTTCTTAAAAGCAAAAATTTATATACAATCTTATTTCAAGTACAGCAGAACCATAATTCTTTATTGAGCTAACCTCATAGTCACCAATGCTGTGGTTTCACCTTAAAATGAGCTTCCTGAAGGTGAAATGGGGTTAGCTATTCTTAGAATCTTTAGAATTGAGAACCAAGAAGTTCTCAGAGCCACTGGGAATAATTAGAGGGAATAAACCAAATAAAACCCCAGCATCATACTCTTCTAGCAGACCTGGAGGGCAATTTCACCTCAATGTTTTTTATTATGGGGGTGGGGCTCTGTGGTGAATTAAAGGAGAGCAGGTAGCCTGAGAAAAGAGAGTCAGGAGCCAGGACCAATGGGATGTGGTGGGGGGTACTCTACAGAAAGATAACGCCAGGGAGGAAACTGGGGCACATGGCCACAACAGCTGTGTTCTTTGTACTATGTGACTTTTGACACTCCTCCCACCTGGGACGGCTTCCTACCACAGCAGAAGCTGCACTGTGTGAGTTCCCAGGCTTGGTTATAAAAGGCAACACAATCTCCACCTGTTTCTCTTGTGATGCTTACCTTTGGAGCCCTGCAACACTGTATAAGCATCTAGTGCCAAGACCGCCACATTGTCAGGAAGCCCAGACAGACCACAAATAGATGTTCTGTCTACAGCCTCAGCTTAGCTCCAGATGCTAGCCAGCATCAACTGTCAGACATGTGAGTGAAGCTTTGGATGATTTCAGGTTCTGGTTATAAGTCATTCCCAACCTTCAAGTCTTCCTACTGAGGATCCCACATCAGGAACAGGGACAGGAGTTCTCTGCTATGCCCCTTGTAAAGTCAACAGAATCCGGAGTTGGTTACTGCTTTATCTTACTAAGTTCATGGTTCTTTGTTCACAGCAATACATAACTGTAACAGGAACGATGATGGGGACTGCCTCCCTGGTTTCCCCTTGTACCCTCTGCAGTTGATAGTTACAATTCATCAGCCCTTCATAGCCAGAAACACAGGCATATCCAAGGGGTGCAAATGTGTTCCATTGCGCAGGACCTAAAGAGATACCCACCCCTTTAGAAGAGCGGTTCTCAACTGAGGGAAAATTTCCCTCCAGAGGACATTAGGCAGTGTCTGAAGACATTTTTGACTGCCACAGCTTGAGGAGTGGTGCTACTGTCATCTAGCCAAAGATATTGCTAAACATCTTACAATGCACAACAAAGAACTATTCAGTCTACAATGTCAACAGCACTGAGGTTGAAATCTCTACTTTAGGAGAGAGCAACCATTCAGAGCTGCACATTTTGGTAAGAAAGTTCCATTTTTGCAGACAGCGCTATCTAGGTCAAGAAGACCAGGCTATGACAAGATATATGACTGACTGAAGATGCTGTTCTTCTATCTCAGGTGTTAAATGAAGCAGTGTCTGCAGGCTGTCTACCCTTATCCCAGGGCACCCAGACCCACAACGTCCTCTCAGAACCTTGGCTTCCTCGCTGGGCTCTCTTCAAAGCACAGCAATTAGCCACCTGCTCTCAGACACACTCTAGAGAACTGTTCCATTGGAAAAAAATGTACTAAGGATAGTAAATTTTAGGACCGTGTGCTGCCTGCAGGTGGCCAGGAAACTATTACCATCGTTAAAGCTGTCTAATTTCAATGCATCACTCTCACTAGCTTCTTTGACAAAAGCCATGCATGAGAGGAGGGAGGAAACCATTACAATTCACTCATTTATGCCACTGATAATTGAGCACCTTGTGCCCATCCCTGGGTGCTGGGTGTTTTAAGTGGAAGGAGGTATGGAGCAGATTGTCCTCCAAACTGCTGGGGTGGTTTCAGGTGGCTGCCTAAGAACCTTCGACTGCAGCAAGATTTACGCCCTGTTTACTTTCTGAAAGCAGCTAAAAGTCCCCTTCACTTTTAGAGTGAGGGCAAAGCGCCCTGGCTGATTTATAGGCCTGCTCACATGGCACCACCAGAAGTTACTCTGTACAATACACCCTTCTCCACATGGGATCAGTGTGGACAGAGGTCGGAGTCATGCTCGGAAGGAACTGAAGTTGGTGACCTGACGAATTCCCACCCGAGACTGCTGGAGGAATGGTGTGCAATAGTGTGAAAACCAAGCCAAGACAAAACATAAAGGGCAAATGTCTTGTGAGACTGTCAATTTTTTCTAAAGTAAAAATAACTTCCCACCCTGATTATGAAAGTTAATTGTGCTCATTGAAAAAAAAAACACTCAGATAATATGAAACAATAAAGAGGAAATAAAAGAGCATAGTATAGAAAAGGGGCTGGAAGAGTAACTTTACATTTACAGTGGAGAAACCTGACAAAAACTGCCTCAGCCAGGCGATCAAGGTCAACATCAATAGTGGTTAAGTCAGGTTGGTAGGATGTGCCCTTGGTATATGACAAAATGGCACTTTACCTCTGTGGTCTTTCTCTTGAAAACTCATAACCCTACTCTAATCATGAGAAAAACATGAGACAGATTCCAATTGAGGGGCATGTTTCAAAATACTTGACAAGTACACCTCAATAATGTCAGGGTCATAAAAAAAAAAAAACTCTGAGAAACTGTCTCAGCCAAGACGAGCATAAGGAGACATGACATCTAAAGGTAATGTGTTGTCCTGGGATAGTCAAATGAAAAAGGACATTAGGTAAAAACTAAGAAAATCTGAATTAAGTGTGGAATTTAGTTAATAATAATCAATATTGGTCCATTAATTATAACAAATGTATCATATTAAAGTAAGATAGGAGGGTAAATTGAGACTGGGAGTTACAAGAATGTCCTATCATTTGAAATTTTTTTATAAATTTAAAGTGGTTCTAAAAATGCAGTTTATTAAAAAAAGAAAATGAAAATCATCTATAATTATACCCTCTAGACAACACTACTGTTAATGATATGGTTTATAGCCTTCTCTTTGCATATACAATCATTCTATATGTATATACATTTGCATTGTTTTCATTTTAATTTTTAAAATAAAAATAGTTATTCTGAAGTTTTTTAACCCTTTCCCTTCACTCACCGACCCTAATTTGCAAATCCAGTCGGCACACACTCCTCTGGTGTTTCTCTGAGAAGCAAAAGAGGTGGTGGTTGTGACGTGAGTGATGCAGAACAGGTCAGCCACCTGGAACTTCTCCCTCCCCCTCCCCCTGTGCTACAGCTTGAACGTATCCCTGCTTAATCTTGTTGAAACTAGTGCTTGCCTAGCACATGTTTCCCTAAACATGCATTAAATCCAGGCTAATTTGTGAAGCAGACCTAACTGCAAGAAGTTCTAATATACTTCTTTCAAGTGTTCTACCTTCCTCTGGATACAAAATGTCACCGTTTATTTAAAAAAGAGAGCGGGAGAGAAAATGAAAATAGGGTCATTGCTGATGATCAGGTTAAAATGACATCACTAGAATGATCCCCGACCAAATATGACTATATACTTAATAGAAGCGAAAATTTGGACACAGAGACAGACACCCAGAGGGAAACTAATGTGAAGACACAGAGCACCATCTACAAGCCAAGGAAAAGCTGGGGTTGTATACTTTTTTTTTTAACAGAAACTGTTTTTACCAGAAACTAGGGAAGAGGCTTAGAACCTTCCCAACACCTTGGTTTCAAAATTCTAGCCGCCAGAACTGTGAGACAATACATTTCTGTTGTTTGTGCCACTTGGTTTGTATGTGTTACTGCAGCCCTAGAAAATTAATACATCTGCCAACCCAGAACCGGCAGTAATGGCTCTAGCACTGAAGAGAGAGAGCCGAATGTTAGCTCCCAAAAAGTAAGCCCCATATTCCTAAAATCTGGATCCTGACTCCATCCTGCTGAGCACTAATGGGAGCAATGGCCCTTCAGGAGACAGTTGCATCACTAGGGGTCGGGAAGAGGCAGCTGCTCGGTTCTTCTCTGAGCTGTTCATCTTCCGGGAGGTGAACAGGGGAGGAGGGTGAGGACCACTAGTCCCTTCCTTGCCTATGAAGCTGAGTAATCAAGTTGGTGATGAGTGCGGGGCACTCAGCAGCCCCACTGTCCACTGAATGCTGACCATGGAAGACTTTGGCAGCCAATTCTCAGCAGCACAGCTCACACAGAACAGCAAATGGTTCCACGAAAGAAAACACAGAAGCCCTCCCCCTCCCCCTCCAGGACTTCAACTTTTAATACATTGAAAGCAGTTGGCTGTCAACAAAATCTTGGCAAGTCTGTGCTGGTTCTGACAGGCTGACGAAAGCTGGGGTATTTGTGCACTTGGCAGAAGGTCAGTTCCCAGCCCCAGGGAAGGGGGACTACGCCACACACAATCCCAGAATCTGGGTGCTGAGCATTGGGAGAGCTCTGCCATTCCACGGGGCTTGTCCACCCTTCAGGAGCCACCAGAGAGAGGTCCACCACAGGCAGGGTCTGAAATACTGGAAAGAAGGAAGGCAACCCCCCTGGAATGGCGCTCAAGCCTCCTCATGATTTATGTTCGAGAGCCCTCCATCTTCTTTCCTCACTTGTCAGGCTCCAGAAATACTGAACAAGTGGTTGTTTCTGAGTTCAAATCCCATCTCCACTGTGTATCTGCTTTGTGAGCTTGATTACGACACTGAGTCTCAGTTTCCACCTCTGTAAATTAGGGAGCTAAATACCTTTTCTTTCTGGCTATTGTAAAGATTACATGAGAGAAAATGTTCAATATGCCTTCACAGTAGCCAGCACAGCCAATACTCAATGGTAGCTATTATTGATTATTATTAACTTATTCATCAATAACCTAGTTCAACAATATTCAATCTACAAATAACTTTGCTGATTGACAGCAGAATCACCACAATCAAAAAGTAGTAATTGACTCATTCTAGCTCTCCAGTTGCTTCCAAAGGCTCAGCCATGACACTGTAAAAGACTAAGAAGCAGTTTTTTGATATTTAGTTTAACTTGGCCTCTGGTGTGGCTGAAGCCTTGGTTGTGAGGGGGGGGCATTAGTTCCAACAGCAGTGAAGGCCAGAGAGGAGAAGGCCATTTGGGGCCTCCCAACCCTTCACCCACCCGTACCCCCACAGAGTCATGTTCAAGTCTTTGTAAATTCACTTCCCCCCTCTTCTCAGAAGGGTTGACTTCCTGGAGTTTTATGGTCCCAAATTATAGGTACAAGATTGAATTAACATTAGCATTGTGGGAATCAGCAGTTATCTGAAAAGACATTTTTAAGTGATCGTATTCTCCCTTTATCTTTATTACAGCAACAGTTTCTAAGGCTTCCAGTCTGATTTATCCTGTCTTGAACTCTGAGACTCTGGTTGCTTCAGATCAAGGGCAACGAGACTGCAGGCTTCTGTCTTAAGAGCACCATGGAACTGGGGTCTGTGGAGAAAGGGAGGCCCTCAGATTTGGGGGATGCACTGAGCCTTTTGACTTGGAGTCTCAGTGGGGCTTTGTTTGCCTTCCATATCTTCTGAGCATGTGCATACAACTCTGACATCCCTTGAGGACTTCTCCCCTCCTGCTGTCTGCGATAATTGATCTTTTTAAGAATTAGAAAGTTGTACTGGAATGTGTATTTCTTAAACTACCACATCCTAAAAGTATGTGATCCGTAAAGTTGAGTACTTCTTGTGCTTTGGTGCCATTTCCTGCTACAGCCAACAAATGGGTCACTAAGGCCATAGGTCCTGGGTAGCCAGAGATAGGCTGCCTGTCCCATGCTTGGATTTTAATTAAGAAAGGGATGTAACTTAACCATCCAGTCAGGAAACTCCCATTTCCCCATGGACAGGACGGACATAACCAATTTGTGAGTCTGCACAAGGCAATCTTCAAGCCAGTGAAATCTGGTGAAAATAAAGAGCCTGTTATATCTTCAGGAAGGCCTCTGGCCTTCTCTGGCACCCCTCTGCTGGCATCCACACCCTCCTGAACATGCCATATTCCCCTGAAGACCCAGGCCTATGCCTGCCCAAGAGGTAGTGACAAGTGGTAATAATAACAGTATTTTCCTGAGGCTCTGGAGTAAAACAAAACAAAGCAAAAATATGGCCCTGGCCAGGTGGCTCAGTTGTTTGGAGTGTCCTCCCCTGCATCAAAGGGTTGAGGGTTTGATTCCTGGGCAGGGCACATACCTAAGTTGCAGGTTTGATCCCCAGTAGGGGTGTGTATGGGAAGCAGCCAATCAATGTTTCTCACAATGATGTTTCTCTCTCCTCTTCTCTCTCTAACATCAATAAACATATCCTCAGGTGAGTATAAATTTTTTAAAGCTTGATTTCCAGGGCCAGCTTCCAGATTGTTTGGTTGGCTTTTAGCTTGCTTCCGGGTTGATTCCACACCCTCCTTCTAACTTGTCTGTTGTCATTCAGCCCACACTCTAAAGCTCATCTCACCTGCCACATTATGGCTCTCCCTTCCTCGTCCACAAACCCCTTACCCATCCCGCAAGTTTCCTCTTAAGTGCTTTCTCCTCTGTGAAATTTCCTGGGTTCCTTTGATGATTTAGACTCACATGTAATGTTCCTTCATTCTGTCACTGATTAGAACATACTTCAATTGCTTTTGCTCTTGGGCCTTCCACAGGACTGTGAGACACTGTAAGGCAGAAATTTTGTCCTTCCATTTGTGCCTCCACAGCCTAGCCCGGGGCCTGGCACAGAGCAGATCTGTAGCCAGTGTGTGCTCACTGGATGAGCATGGAACAGTAAATGCACAAGCAACACACAGAGCAGAAACTTTGAGCTGGGCAGTGATGAATGAGGCTACTAGGTTGTTCTTGCATTTTAATACTTCAGAGCTGCCACACTTCCTCCATGTATTCAGGGCACATCCATGAGAATGAGTCATTTCTCAGTGGCTGGTTTGGCTCATTCTAGGAAGCTTCACTATAATGGATGGTAAGCAATGACTTCATGATAATGCTTCCTACCTTTGGGTCACATTTGGATGTTTTCCCCAATGCATTTAAAAAATATTTATTTGTTTTTAGAGAGAGGGGAAGGAAAGGAGAAAAAGTAGGAGAGAAACATCAACGTGTGGTTGCCTCTCCTATGTCCCCTACTGGGGACCTGGCCTGCAACCCAGGCATGTGCCCTGACTGGGAATTGAACCGGCAACCCTTTGCTTCACAGGCCCGTGCTCAACCCACTGAGCTACACCAGCCAGGGCTCAATGCATTTTTATATGCAATGTCTCTGATGGATGGGACATCACCCCAGGGGTAAGAATATCTTAATTTTGCAGAGGAGGAAACTGAGGCCCAAGAAATTACCAGCTGGACTTGGAATCACATGGTAAGCTAAGATAAAGCTGAAACGAGGCTTCTACACCTGCTTTATTTTGTTGCACTTTCCACAACACCAGTCTGCCTCTCCTTGATCAATATGACTATCATCTAACATCACAACCTGCATGTAATTTTTAATATTCTTCTAGCCTTTTATCTGATCTGCTCAAAACGGTCTTAATGGCAGTCTGCTAGGGAGCTGCAAGTACGTCTGGAGCTAGTGTTTCTGCCCTAACGACTGTCTGCATGGCCTGATCTAGTGAATGCATCAACCAGATCTCTGACTATAAACTCAGGCTTTCTCTGCCTTACTTTTAGTAATGCCAATTCATAATGAAATTTCAAATTAGCTCAGCAAATAAATTGATTGTATGTCTCTTCTCTGTCCAGTACTGTGAGTTGTGAAGAAATGGGGAGTGGGTGAGGATGAGATACATAGTGCAGCAGGGGTCCAGGGTAGCAGCTGAGAAGTCCACTGAGGTGAGAAGGCAAGGGACTGGAGAGGTGGGAAGAGAAACCGGGACAATGAAAGTAAAGTTGTCATCTGACCACGGGGACAGAGGCCGTGGAGAGAGCTTGCATGCTATGCTAAGGCATTTGGGCTTTATTTTCTAGACAGAGGGGCACCACAGAATCATAGAACTGTCATCATTTAAGGGTCATATATAGAACCATATAATGTTTGAGTTGGGAGAACTTTCAAATGATATGATCTACCCATCCATTTTATAGATGGACATACTGAGGCCCAGAAAGGTGATGTGACCTGCCAAAAGTCACATGATAAAATATTGGCAGAGGAAGTACATAATCAGAACCCTAATTTAGAAAGTCTTCACTTGTGGTGGCATGCCATCGGACTAACCTGCAGAGAGATGGGTAAGGTGGACGATGCTGACACACTTTGGCATAAAGCTCATGCATTTACAGAAAAGTAGGCAGAGATAAGTGGAAGGAGACACCCAAAGAACAAACAGGTAGAGAGAAATGAGCCAGCATCCAATGAGCTCCATGTGAGGTCACCCTGAGTCAGCTCTCCATAGTGTGTGTCTCCGTTAATTGTCCTAACAACCCAGTAAGGGAAGGACCATGATTCTCCTTGAAATAAGATTTGAAGCTCAGAGAAGTTTGATAACTTGCCTGAATTTGAGCCTGGCATTGAGTAGAGGTCAGTTACACACAAGAACCCCATGCTCATTCCGCTCACCTAAACCTCTCTAAATTTTGTAAGGTCCTGCTAAGAACTTGAGCAAATGAATAGGGATTAGACCCCTCCACCCGGCCCACTGCCTATTATTTCTCCTGTCCTTGCCCCTGCCTGCGTCATGCCTGTGTCCAGAGAAAGGGCAAATGGATCATTTCTATTGACTTTTTCACCAGAAAAGACAATAGAATTACCTTGGTGTTGTACAGACCAGAGAGCCCAGGGTTCGCTGTGTAAAAAGCAATGTGGGCCAACAGAGGTAATAACAGACTCTGTACTTCTTCATTGACTTGGCATCTTCTATGTTCTGAAGACCAAGTCCACATTCATGACATTGTTCTTCCATTCATCACAGCCAAGTGCTCACCCCGGTACAATGAACCCCCACTCAAGTGGCTTTCTATCCAGAAACACGGGCAGAGTTTGAAATAAATAAATCAATGAATTAGTAAGTAAATAAATAAACTTGTACTATTTGCAAAATATAAGCAAAAGCAAGCCTTGTGAGCACCTGGCATGTCACCCTTTTCCTTACCAAGTTGAGTATAATAATCTTAATGGGCTTATCCTATAGGACAGGACCTTGCTTACCCCCACCTTTCCCAGCCCAGCCTCTCTTTTCTGCCTCTAAGTTTATACTTTAATAACTCTAAACAGCTTAGAGTCCCCTGTGTACATTTCTTGTCTCCTTGAACTTGGTATTCTCTCTTGTAATTTCGTTCATGTCTCTCACTCCCCTCCTAGTGTTAAGATAGCTCAAATTGTCTGTGACCACTTCTACCCCTAGGCTGGGGAAGGGACCCCTCCCTGCTTCCAGAGTCCCAACCACTGCTCTATCACTCCACTGATCACTGTTATGTTATCTGTCTGTCTGCTAGTCCGTCCCTCCTCAGGAGAGGAATCAGATTGATTGATATCTGCAGATGTAGAATAAGCCCATTATTAGAAAACACTAAATGTATTCTTGAAGAACAAATATATAAGTAAATGAACAAATAGATAACCTCCAATTAGTACTGTAGTGATTCAAGTGAGTTTGGAAGATCACCAGAATGAGTGGAGACTTGAAGAATAAACACTAAAAACATGGGAGTAATTTTTGGGAGAAGAGTAAGGGAAGGAAGTCAGCATTAGCCACAGGCAAATGCAGAATAAAAATGTTATATGGGGCATGGAAGAAAGACGGCTTTGGCTACAGTGTTAGGTTTATAGATAAAAGTAGTCAGACATAGGGCAAAACTCCAGGTAACTACGGACCACAACCAGCCTGTAAGATGCCTTTGTGTGAACTAAAAAAGAGCTATCCCTTTTGTGAAGATGTCAACCTGAAGCCACAATGCCTGAGACATGGTCAGTATCTTTCTGTTAAAGAAAAAGGAGACTTTTATTTTGGTAGATACAGATCAGCACTTGAGGGAGTGGCCTGGTGCATAGGAGGAGTGCCAAATTTCAAACTCTTTGTTAGGTGCCATTGTACCATGCCCGACCTGCAAAACTGTATGCAATAGCCTGACCATCACAGCTCAGGGAAGATGTGTAGAGAACAAGATGCACAACCAAAGCCCAATTCTTTTTATAAAACCTGACTTTTAGAGCTATTTGGCCTTTTTGTCAGTCCCCAAGACTCAACGTTCACTTCCCCTTCCAGAAACCCTCCGCATATGTGAATCTGTGTCTTGATGTGGGTCTCTCTGAAAGTAGAGCCTGGGGCAGACTTGAAGCAGGTAGTTTACTTGGGTGGTGTCTCAGGAAGGCAGCGGGAGGCGGGAAGCAAGGAAGACAATGCAGGGGACCACAGAAAATGTAGAATCAGGTTAATTACTGCTGTGGGAAAATTGGGGCTCAATCTTTCTGGGGGTCCTTGGAAGAAACATGTAAAATGTACATCAAAATTGTCCCTCCAGTGATGAACAGCTGGGATAATGAATAACCATTCCTCATCTTCCTGCCTCCCACTACTTGGGACTTGTAACTGAGAATATTTTCTGCCTCACACTTCCAGGAAGTATTTGAATGTGAGGTGAGCGGACCCCTGTGGATGTGGAGATGCTGACAGTGTGCACTAAACCGTCCACCTGACTGCACTGAAATCACAGGGACTGAGGGGGCAGGGCATGGGGCACAAAAAGTATACGCTGTGGCCTATCTTAGGTCAACCCAGACCCTGGAATCCCCTCTTTACTTGAGGAAGTCAAAAAAAGAAAAACTGTCTCTGGCCCTTTCTCCCAAGAGCAATCAAAATGTTGGGTAAAAACCTGGCTCTCTGCCATTCATTCCATCCAGCAGCTACCATCATGGGACTTTAAGAAAGGCAGCCTTGCCCTGACTAGTGTGGCTCAGTTGGCAGGGTGTTGTCCCACACAGTGAAGGGTTACTGGTTTGATTCTCTTCAGGGCACATGGCTGGGATGTGAGTTCAGTCCCAGGTAGGGACATGTGCAAGAGGCAACTGATGTTTCTTTCTCAGATTGATGCTTCACCCCCTCTCTTTCTCTCTCCTTTCCCCTCTCTCTAAAAATAAATAAATAAAATCTTTAAAATATTAGAAAGGCATCCTCCAGCTATGAACAACAAAGGTGCAGGCATATTTGGGGGGGGGTGGGCCTTGGAGGGGCCAGGCTTGGTGCTCAGGGCCATTCCTCCCTGAATGGGGGAAAAAAAGGCACCAGCTTGGCTTTGGCTCTTGGGTAACATTGAATTACCTACATTTAATATGTTATGGCAGCCATAATGATATAAGCTGTATACTTCAGCATCCATTAGAAGTGAAGGAACGTTTTGTTTTAGTGGCACTGAGCCATCGATTCTCCTTGCCTGCCTCGCTGGGGCCATGCCATGAATACAGGAAGCAGATGAGAGGCCATCGATCAGAGCTTGGATGTTAACCCCATAAATATGACCCAGAGTGCTTATGCTCATAAAATGAAAGGAAAGAGGTTGAATTTTTATGAGGTTGGGCTGATTTTTTTTAAAAAATCAAGTAATGTCATATAAATTTATAAGCCAAGTCACAATCCTTTCAGGAAAGGGCTGGAGATTGTTCTGTGAATACTGAGTGCTTCACTCTCAAAACAGACATGGGAAAGAGGCAGCAAACAGGGGTCTGGGCTGCAGACTTCTGGACCAGCCATATCTGCCACATCAAGCACAAAGTCATAAAATCGAAAGATATAGAAGACACTCACACTCATTAAGATGGTTGCTATCAAAAAAATTCAGAAAATAATAAATTCTGTGAGCACATTGAGAAATTGGAGCTCTTGGACACTCTTCTTAAGAACACAAAATAGTACAATTTCTAATAAAAACATATGGTGGTTCCTGCTCTGGCCAGTGTGGTTCTGTTGGTTGGAGCATCACACTATAACCACAAAGTTGCAGGTTCAATTCCTAGTCAGAGCAAATACCTAGGTCGTGGGTTCAATCCCCAGTCCCAGTGCATGGAATCGCCAGTCCAGGCACAGATGGTAGGCAACCAATTGTTGGTTCTCTTTCACATTGATTATTTCTCTCTCTCCCTTCCTCTCTCCCTTCCTTTCTCTAAAAAGCAATGAAAACCATAATGTTGTACTTTGTTTCTACAAAGTACATCACATCAGTTAACACATCTGATCCCCAAAGATCCCAGACATTTTATAATCCAATGAGAAGGTCACTGAAAAAAGAGGTTGTGTGGGCTGGGGAGCTCAGTAAAACTTCTCTGCAGAGGTGGGTCTGCCCTGAGTTTTGAAGAATGAATAGGGCATGGCTTAAGGGGAAGGACTACATATGCTGATTGTCTGGTGTGTAGTCTCATCCTGGAAACTGTGGGGAAGATCAAAACTCAGATACCATTTATCTACAGGAAATTTCTGTCTGTACTGGTTTGGTTGTGAATAGGGTCCAGCTCCTGGAACTTTCTAGTTTAGGGCTACAGAAGACACCTCACTGTTTTTGTTTTTTTTCTATAGAAGTTAGAACAGTAGCAAACCCATGTAGGTGGAATGGCACAATGGGTACCCAGAACATCCTCCTGCAGTTCCCACAGACTTCTTGGACCCCCTCAGAGTATGGATTGGAATATAATTGGTTGACATCCTGGGACTTCAGTCTCCAGTGCCTACAGCTTGGCTCTTAACTAGTTTACATGTTGTGTTTCTAAGTACAATCTTATTAAACAAACAAATTTCTTTGTAAAGTAAGGAATGAACATGTTACACAGAATTCTTCAGATCCCACAGTATTCTATGGACTGGCAAGTTTAATAACATTCATTGAGTATATGGTACTAATTTTAATTAATCCCCACAAAAACTAGGAGGTAGGTTTTATAGTTATGCTTACTTTATATATAAGGGATCTGAGGTTCTGAGGTTCAGGAAGGTAAAGTGACTTGCCTAAGATCACACAGCTGTTTGTCTCTGTTCACACAGTATGTGAACAGAGAGCTGTCTGATCTCAAAGCCCACATGCTCTTCCGTATACAAGGCAGCATGTCCAGAGTCTTCCCTGACTCCATTTCTTAAAGTCTGAGATGTGTGAGGGAAATCTGATCAGCAGAACTCAGGGGACCGATACCCCAACTTTGAGACCATCGACACATTAATCTATGTGAGCTCAAGGAGGCTTTGCAGTCCCTGTCCTACATAAAGGCACTTCATAAACTGCACCTGTTTCTGGGGTAATTGGGGCAGATTGTGAGTGTTTGGGGATATTTTCCCTGTTATGGTCCCTCTAGAGAGCAGGATGATGGCTATGTTGTGAAGAGCATTAAGAGCACTTGTTACCGCAGAGCACGGTAGAGCATAGGATTTGACTGGTACCTGTAAGCTGAGATTTAAATCTAATGATTCTCAGTTTTCCCCATAAGAATGAACCATGGCTCATTCAGGGATGAAGCAAGACAGACTTGTCCCCTTTATCTTCTGTGTGCTTTCCGACATTGCTTCAGTGATACTGACCTGTTTCCGAAGAGCTACATACACAATCACTTTAATGAGGTGTTACTTTTTCTGTGTAATAGATAATCTTATTTGATTGCATTTTTAGTTATTTTCAGGGCAGCTGGTGTGTATTAATCTTAGCAACGATGGATAAAAGGTTACGTATAAAATATTTCACACAGAGGAAGTCAACCATTCACTCTTAAAACTGATGTTTAAAGCAAGTACGGTTGTAGAGAGCACTTTGGGAAAATGTCAGAGAAAATTGCACAGGTCAATTACAGTTTTGTTTGAAGGTTCAGAGGCAAAAAAGAAAGCTGCAGTAGATTCTAACAAGGCCCTAAGCTTTCATTCCCTTAGTCCCTCATAACTGGTATATGTAATGACATTCAGGACCACAGCAATCTCTGCCTGGATGCAGGGGACAGCTGGGCAGAAAGCGTGGTAGCTTTTGGAAAATTCTGTCTCTCAGCTCTTGAGTCCTTGAAAGGAATCTGGGTTGGAGGTATAAGCCATGGCCTTGAATCTCCTATCTGCCACATAGTAACATGCAAATGTTCAAACTCCTTAACTAACTAATTAGCTGAGTTTCTTCTGAATATGAGGTAAAGTTGGGAAGATGAAATGATATCATACACTGAGTGGGAAATGCTCAACCCATGTTAGATCCCCTGTCCCTTCGTCCCATGAAAGCATTAGGTAATTCACATCCTTGGGTAACTGCAGTAATCAGTGGGAACAAGATGTCTGGAAACTTTGGACACAGGACTCACAGTGTCAAGTTCTTGCCTGTTAGAGCCTACTTCCTCCTCTTGTTTTGCCTGCCACCTTCATATCCAAAAACCACTGGTGGTCAGCTACTAACTCATGAGATGCTCTGATGATGACAAAGCTTTATCCTCCAGGAGAAAGTGCTGTTTTGGGGAATCTTAAAAACCTAGGGCCTATTCTAGGCTCAAAGGAGTAAAGTCATAATGGTGGCATTTTGGTAACGGTGCCAAGCAGCAGGGTTGACTGTATATGCTGTGTGAAAAGTGGAATTCTGACATACCCAGTGTTTCTTACCATGGTTAAAATTGGTACGAAGTGCAGTTAACACTTTGCTGTGGGATAGTACTATGAAGAAAAGTATACATTTTGCTTTTTTAAAGCTTTGATCCAGTAGTAAGTTACGGGTGAGATGTCTAGGGAAGGGGGATTACTCTTCATGAGCAACCACTCTCATGGTGAAGTGAAGTGCTTCCACTTATACCTCAAAGTGGCCCTCTGGCAATCCCATCTCACGCTTTCTAATCTGCCTTATCATACTTCTTGTCTTACAGGAAGCTTCAGCTCCTTAATTTCTTTGTAATAAAAAAATAAATCCCTTTTTGATAATTAAATTTACTAAAGATGATACTAGTTAACAAAATTATTTAGGTTTTAGGTGTAGAATTCTGTAATACATTACCTGTATATTGTATTGTGTGTTCACCACCCCAAGTCCAGCTTCCTTCCATCACCATTTATCTCTCCCTTTAACCTGTTCTTCTCCCTCCCTCCCTGCCTTGTCCCTCTTGTAATCACTTTAATGTTGTCTATGTCTGTGAGCTTTATTTTTCTTAATCCCCTCTCCTTCTTCACCCAGTCTTCAACCCCCTTCCCCTCTTACAGCAGTCAGTTTGTTCTCTGTATCTATGAGTCTGTTTTTATTCTTTGTGTTAGTTTAGTTTGTTCATTATGTTCTACATATATGTGAAACCATATAGTACTTGTCTTTCTCCGAATGCCTTATTTCACTTAGCATAATACTCTCCAGGTCCATCCATGCTGTTGCAAAAGGTAAAACTTCCTTCTTTTTTACAGCCAAGAAGTATTCCACTCTGTAAATGTACCATAGCTTTTTTTTATCTACTCATCCTCTGAAGGGCACTTGGGCTGCTTCCAAATCTTGGCTATTGTAAACAGTGCTTCAGTGAACATAGTGGTGCATATATCCTTTCGAATCAGTGTATTGGGTTTCTTCAGATATATTCCCAGAGGGGGAATTGCTGGGCTATAAGGCAGTTCCATTTTTAATTTTTTAAAGTATATTTTATTGATTATTCTATTTCAGTTATCCCATTCTTTTTTCTCCCCTTTATCCTCCTCCGCCTGGTACCCCCATTCCTTCTAGCATTCCACACCCCCCTTAGTTCATGTCCATGGGTCATGTATATAAATTCTTTGGCTTCTCATTTCCTGTACTATTCCTAATCTCCTGTTGTCTATTTTGTACCTACCAATTACACTTACCTTATTCCCTGTACCTTTTCCCCCATTCTCCCTCTTCCCCCTCCCTGCTTAACTCCCCCCATGTGATCTCCATTTCTGTGAGTCTATTCCTATTCTAGTTGTTTGTTTACTTTGTTTTTTATTTTTTAGGTTCAGTTGCTGATAGTTGTGTGCTTGTGTCATTTTATTGTTCATAGTTTTGATCTTTTATTTCTTAGATAATTCCTTTTAACATTTCATGTAATAAGGATTTAGTGATGATGAATTCCTTTAATTTAACCTTGTCTGGGAAGCATTTTATCTGCCCTTACATTCTAAATGATAGCTTTGCCAGATAGAGTAACCTTGGATGTAGGTCCTTGCTTTTACTATCAGTGAAAGGAAGGAAACTGTGATTCAAACCAAGAATTTGGAAGAAAAGGAAAAAAAAACCACTCAACAGGAGGTGAATGAAGGAAGAAATAAGAATTAATAAAATGAAGAGAGGCTTAGGAACCTCTGGAACAACTTTAAATGTTCCAACATCTAAATCATAGGGGTGCCAGAAAAAGAGAAGGAAGAGCAAGAAATTGAAAACTTATTTGAAAAAATAATGAAAGAAAACTTCCCCAATCTGGTGAAGGAAATAAACATACAAGTCCAGGAAGCTCTGAGAACCCAAACAAGTTGGGCCTAAAGAGAAACACACCAAGGCACAGCATAATTAAATTACCCAAGATTAAAGATAAGGTGAGAATCTTGAAAGCAGCAAGAAAAAGGAAGAGAGTTTTCCTACAAAGGAGTCTGCATAAGACTATCAACTGATTTCTCAAAAAAAAACAAAAAACAAAAAACAAAAACAAAAAAAAAACCTCCCAGGAAATAAGGGGCTGGGAAGAAGTATTCAAAGTCATGAAAAGTAGGGGCCATTTTTAATTTTTGAGGTAACTCCATATTACTTTCCATAGTTGGCTGCACCAATCTGCATTCCCACCAATAGTGCATGAGGGTTTCCTTTTCTCCACATCCTCACCAACATTTACTGTTTGCTGATTTATTGATGACAGGCATTTTGAGAGGTGTGAGTGGATATCTCACTGTGGTTTCAATTTGCATTTCTATGATGATTAGTGACGTTGAACATCTTTGCATGTATCTATTGGCCATCTGTATGTCCTCTTTGGAGAAGTGTCTATTCAGATACTTTGCCCATTTTTGAATTGGATTGTTTCATTTTTTGGTGTTGAGTTATAGAAATTCTTTATATATTTTTTGATATTAACCCCTTATCAAATGTATAATTGGTGAATGTGTTCTCCCATTCAGTGGGTTGTCTTTTCATTTTGTTGATGGCTTCCTTTGCTTTGCAGACACTTTTTAGTTTGATATATTCCCATTTGTACATTTTTTCTTTTGTTTTCCTTGCCTGAAGAAACATTTCAGAAAAAATATTGCTAAGAGAAATGTCTGAGATTTTACTGCCTATGCTTTCTTCTAGGATTTTTATGGTTTTGAGTCTAACATTTAAGTCTTTAATCCATTTTGAGTTCATTGTTGTGTATGAAGTAAGAAAGTGCTCCAGTTTCATTTTTTGCGCATTTCTGTCCAATTTTCCTAACATCATTTACTGAATAGACTATCTTTACCCCACTGTAGATTTTTGCCTCTTTTGACAAATATTAATTGACCATAAAGGTGTGGGGCTATTTCTGGTCTCTCTATTCTGTTCCCTTCATATATATATATGTCTATTTTTGTGGAAGTGTTATGTTGTTTTGATCACTATGCCTTGTAGTATTGTTTGATATGAGGTAGCATGATTCCTCCAACTTTGTTCTTCTTTCTTGCAATTGCTGTGGCTATTCAGGGCCCTTTGTGGTTCCATAAAAAATTTTGGAATATTTGTTTTTTTGAATAAGAATACGTGCCAATCCTCTTTAATCTGTCATAATATTAACTATGTTTCCTCAAGTTTTCATCATTTTCTTAACACATTTGCAGTTGTTGAAGGGTCCCCTAACCCACATTTCTGTGGACATTATCACCACAATATCACTTCTAATTTATATAACCTGTTACCAGGGCCAAAAAGTTCTCTCTTTTGTTTCTCATTTGTTTCAATAAATCTGTTAAAAATGCATGAGATGCAAAGACTTTCACATACAGTCTTGGCTGCCTTTTCGTAATAATTTGGATAGAACAGAAATATATTAACTATACATGCAGATCCATGCCAAGAAGGCATTCTCTGTGGTCAAGCTAAGCAGCACTATTTTTGGAATTGTTTTTCTCCAATAGTTAAAAGAGTAAACATATTAATTATAGAAAATTTTGAATATTGTAGAAAAAACTAAACTAATTAATCAGGTTTCCACACACTAGAAAAATCACTGTCAACATCTTGGTCTAATTTCTTCTAGTAAAATTTTTTTCCTACAATTAACTCCATTTTGCCAATTTGTTTTACTAGCAGAAATAATGGAAGGTATTATGCATTTTTCTTTTACTTATGCTATATTATATAGAATTTTTATGTCATCTGAAGTCATTTTTAATGCTGCAGAATTAATGATGCATATTATTGATTATTTAACCATTCCTCTGTTGTTGAACAATTACTTTGCTTCCTTTTATATTTTGCTTCTAGAAATTACACCACAGTTGACAGCTTCCTACATAAAGGTCAAGTATTGTAAGCATAAGTATTAAATAACCAAGCGTTCCATTAACCGTTTTTAATTAGTAGCAACACCTCAGTAAAGAGCTGGTGTGTGCACAGCAATCTTCAAGATGGTATGGAAGAGACGTGACTGCACAGCATCATATCCCTGCTCTTGCGTGTTATCTGAAGAGGTGTGACAGATACTTTCGTCTCGCTGCCCCTGAGATACCCACCCATTTTCCTTACTGGTGAATTTCCTATTCTTCTGATATCAGGAGGACTTCTGCTTTGGGCATGGCTGGTGAGCACTGTTGGGTGGGGATGTGGGACTGGTAACTGTTGTAGCCGATCTTAAAGTAAAGTAAGGGACCAATCTTAGGACAGAAGCCAACACTGGAACTTGGATCTTTAGTGATATCATTAAACTGTTATTCTGCTCATCCTGGTTCTGTCCTGACCTCAGACTTATTACATGAGAAATATACTTTCCTCCTTGTTTCTTTCGGTTGAATTGGACTTTTCATTAATTGCAGCTGGAAGCATCCTAACTGATAAAAATAAAACCAACACATATAATAATGGCTACTATTTGCCAACATTTTACAGACTGTATCTTTAATTGAACAGTAATTTCCTCATTGAACAGATGAAGAGACTGAATATTGGAGAAGCTGTTTATTGCAAATTGCCACAAATCACAGAGTTGGGTTTGGATCCACATTTGTGTGACTCTGGAGTCCTAATGATGGGTAGATTAGAGAAGTAAAGAGTGTCAAGCATATCGTTCATGAGGGTGAAGGGGAAGCAGGTAGCTCCCTTCGCTTCTGTGGTCTTTGCTGAAATGTGTACGTGTAGAGCTCAATGCTTTATAAAATCCCTTTGCAACTATTAAATTTATTTTGTCCTTCTCAAGATACCTTGTGGAAGAGGAGACAGGTCCACAGAGCTTTAAAGTGCTCTGCCGCAAGGCAAAATGCTAGTTAGCATCTGAGGCTGAAGTGGAAGCCCAGTTCCCTGACCAGTGGTCCAAAGTCCCCTCCCCGGGAACCTACAGATGGCGAAGCCTGCTCAAAGAGGGAACCCCACCCCCCTTCCTCGTTTTCTCTCTTTAGTCCCCACAAACCATGTTCTTATTTTCTGTAGCACAGCCTCTACCCTGTGGTGCTGTTAACAAATGTAATATATCAGAGGGAGAATTACAAATATTTATGATTATAATAACTTCCCACCCCCCAAAGGGCCCTGGATCAGTTCATTAGAGAAAATAAACCCAGCATGAGGTGTGCTTTTAATTTCTTCCTTACATTTTAATTCAGATAATGTATATGCTTTTCTGGGAGTGAGCAACTTCTGCTTAGGGAAACAGGACTCTACATAACAGGGGCACTGGTTTGAAAATAGGGGATTTATTTTTTGATTCACTGATTCTATCAGAACTTCGTAAGCTAGAAATCCCTTGCTGGCTTTCCACACGGGACTCAGAGACTCTGGGAGTGACAGCTCTCCAGTGGTTGTGCTCTCTCTCACCTACTCTTTTGCTACCTGCCTTTGGAAAAATCATTTTGCTAATTTATTTTTAATGCTCAACAAGAAACGATAACAAGAGGGGTCATTCAAAAAGACTCAGTTTATTGCCCTCTGTTCTAGGAAATTACCTGACTCTCTCACCCTCAGGTTGGTTTGAGCCCCTTCTCAACACTCCTGCAGTCCTTACGGATGGCCCCCCTTGGCATCTCTCCCTCTGGAGAGGGAGAACAGCCTATTTGGCTGTTTTCTTGTCCATCTCCCCCAATAGATTCTGCATTTCTTAAAGCAGAAACTGTGTCTTGCTTGTGTCAGTATCCCCAGCCCCTAGCATGGAACTTGCCATGGGGATAGGTACGCAACACATTATTTATTCAATCTCTCCTAAATGGCGCACAGGAAAAGGACTCAGTGCTGGTTCATACCTCAGTGTTCAGGCAGGGAAGTTGTAGCAGGGTACCTCAACAATGCCTAATGTGGTCCAGCAGAAGCCCATCTCTCCCTAACACTGACATTCAGTGTCTTTCCCTTCACTGATGAAGTCCTTGTTCTGGGAACTGAGCTATGACCCAGGCTCTGCCCTGAGCCAGTCCCCACTGTGGGGCTTCCTTTCTCCTGGGGTCTGCAGTCTGGAGAGATGGCGCCACAGAGGTGGTACAAGGTGACAGTGAGGGTCTGGAATTTGCCCTAGAGTTAGACACTAGTCGAGTCACTCTGCTGCAAGCACAAGTACTGGAACAGGCTGCAACCCTCCTTCTCCTGGACCCTGGATTCCCCAGGTAACTAGCAGCAGCAGTGGCCCTTTGAGCACAAGTGTGAACTGGACAGTAAAGTAGCAGAAATGGGGAAAAATGAATTGCTCAGAAATTTTTTCAAGAACAATCTGATCACCTCTAGGGGTGGCGTGAGGCTGAGGGACCACTGGTGTTTCCTAACTGCCTTCTCAGGAGGGTAGCTCTGGTTATCTAAGAGCTCTTGTTTTTCAATGGGGTGTGCATGTCCTCAGCTCCTTCCCTTGCCTGCTCTCAGCACCCAGTGACATTTTAAAGACTATCATCTTAAAGGGGTGCTAAGTTACTACCTTCTAGGATTCTCAACAGTCTCTCTAGCCCTGCTGAGTGACAGGCCTGATAGGAACCCACACCCTGGGGGGTGTAGGCAGCAAGTTGAGAGGAGGTGGTGCAAAGACTATTCAATGTAGGTCACTGCCTGGAGCTGCAAAAGTTCAAGAGCAGGAGGAGGAAGTGGGGCTGACAGTCACATGCTCACCAACTGGCTGGGCTAGACCCCACCCAGCAGGCATTTATGTAGGATATTGATTTCCCTGGGTGGGAAGTATTGAGGTTATTTTCAGAGAGGAGAGGCGGGCTAAGGAAGCTTGGGCATTATCCTGGACTTGCTCTGGGCCCAAGGCTATGGATGGTCCTGGGACAGATCTTTTCTAATCTTATCCCCAAGGCCACGAGTCTCCTTTTCCAGGTACAAGCTGCACTCTGCCCGGGTGTACTCATACAGCCAAAGGAAGCCATCCTTCTCCACAACTGTTCACCACACTCACCATCAGTCACCTAGGACACTCTTACCCTTATCCTCGGTAACCAAGCCAATTGATTTCAGTTCCCGACCTGCCCCCCCCCCCCACCAGATAAGGGAGCACTGCGATTCTCCCAGCATACTCTGTATGGGGCCATTTGGTGCAGAGTTGCTCCTGGCACCCAGAAAAATTACTTCAAATACTGTTGTTTTGTTGCTTCTACTCAACTCCCATCAACCTAATGAGCAAACATAAGCCACCTGGGTTCCTAGAAACAGCATTTATCTCCTGTTTCTGCCTTCTCTCACTTCTGCCATCTATTCTTATATTTTGGGGGCTGCTTAAGGCTGCAATTGCATCCCCCGAAATGGCTTTTTCTTACTTGACATGGTTCAGAGCTCCAACTAATAACGAGAGGCTTCTGAATCCTGTATTATCCAGAAGACCCATAAATTGAGTCCTCCTTCCCAAATAAAAAGGAAGCATGGGCATTGCCCTTCTGGAAGTGGGGCCTGCACGGTGACATTCAGCTCTCAGGGACACCGCCACCCTGATTTTGTGGGGCCAGGACTCAGGTGTCTACTCCACGCCAACATTGTGCCCTGGAGCATGTGACACCTGCACCTGAAAGTCACCAAATCAAGACTGTGTCTTATCCCTCCATCATTGTCCTTATCAACCTGTTACAACCTCCTTCTCTCCATTGAGAGAAGGCAATTACTTTCACGCTTGGACCCACTGCTGAGACTCCCTTCCCTGTGTTTCTTCTTACCTAGTTTCCCTACTCCCTACGTGGAAATGGCAAATGGGGGTGAATTCTGCAGAGGTCTCCAATAACAGGTCTGTGATGCCTTTCAGGTGGGAGGTTGTCCTGGAAGCCCTGTTCCTTGCCCACTTTCAGTTCTCTTGGCCAGCCCACACCATGCGGGGCTCCTGCAAGAAACCCAATCACCAAAGCTGTCGGACAGTTGGGCTGAGGGATGACACAATGCATGGTTGTGTGTGGTCAGAGCCTAGACATACATCCTGCTCTGAGATGACACTTCAGGCATGCGCACATCTCATGACAGGACAAGGACATTTGTTTAGGACACCAGAACACAGTATGCAGAGACTACAGGGAGTGCACTTGCAACAAAATGTAAAAGACAAAAAGCAGCAGTGAAGTATTTGTCACAAGACTGACCTTTCCTCTGAGGCAAAGCAGCTGAGTTGGCACTGCTCCAAGGCATCAGCATAGTGTTTCGCCCAGGGCAGTTTTCAAAACAGCAAAGTAATTACTATTTAAAACACAAACAGAAATTCCTAGAAGGGTTTGCACCTCTACTTATTATCAATGTGGTCTACAGTCATGCTTAAGGCCATGCTCAGAACCTTCCATGTGTCATCTCTATTCTTGGTGACAAACCTCTATCATTGTACTTGTGGTGGACACTGTTGTCTGCCTTCCCAACAGCCATGTCCTCACCCCCTTCCACAGTGGATCCTGATTTGTTCTGCAGCCAGCTCCTTCCCATTCCCACAGGGGCTACGTGATTACTTAAGCAAATCAGTGCTCAGCATCTCTCTGGCCACTGTTACCTGAGTGGGGGGGGGGACTAATGACCATAGCCCAGACTGATCTTAAGGACACGTGTCACAGCTGGGGAGCTGATCCTCTCATTCCCAGAGTAAGAAGCGAGTGGCACGCAGACCCAACAGCCCCTGGTGGCCGCCTCATGATCTCAAGGAACCACCCTCATTATGGTACCCATGCTGAGCAGATGCAGAGGGAGACAGGGGTCCCCAAAGCCAGCACGGAGCTGCTGGCTCTGTCTGTCCTGCCTCGGCTTAAGAAGGCATTTTCTTAATTCCTGATTCAGGGTAAAGTGGAATTACTCTTGTACTTAGAAAATTTCTAATTGATCTAGGACTATTCCCTGATGTTACTGATGAAGAAACTAAGGCTTAAGAGGCTCACTAACTTTTCTAAGATTACATAAGCTAGTAAACAGTATAAAATCCAAGGTTAATTTGACGCCAAAGTCCAAAATCTTAGTTTCTATTACATATAGGTTCTTACAGTAATTATACATGGAAATTTTACAGTTCACTGTCATTGAAGGGAAGAAAACCCACTTTAAATCAATCTTGTCCCTCAAGATCTCAGAACACTATTATTTTGCACTCATTATTTTACAGAATGAAATTCTTTTCAAAATTATTATAAGGTTAAAATCTTCCACTCTATTCTTTCTCCAGTTTCCTCCTCAGCTAAGTACACAGCAGGCACTAAATGTATGTTTGTTGTCCCCAGCAGGGAATGGTGGCTCCCAGGAGAGCCCTTGGGTCTTTGGGACCCATTCCTGCATCACAGTAATCCCTGGAACTCCATTTGAATACTGAGTCAGATGATAGTAATGAGCCCTTTTAGTACTGGGAGAGTAGGTTAAGTTCCCAAAGTTTGATATACACTGTCTCATTTGAGCCTCAGTAGCCCCAAGAGGAAATCAAGGCAGGCAGGTTTTTTATTTTTCATGTGAGGGAAAAAAGTCTAGTCTGGACAAGTAAGTGGTGACTCCTGGCACGCTGGGCACTGCAGGGTCTGATACTGGGGCTGGGAGCCTGCGGCCATCAGGCTGGGGCTCCTTTCTCCACGTGGACTGGGGCTGAATGAGAACTCTCCAGGGAGGAGGCAGACCTGGCTGGGAGGCTGCCAGTAAAGGTCTTTAGCCTCTAAAGCTTCAGCCCTTAGCTCCAGGTACATCAGCAAGCTGTGCTTCCAACTGTCTCAGGCAACTTATTAGATGTGCCCTCCCAGAAGATCCCCGGAACTTTACCACCTGCACTTCCAAACAATGATGCAGAGAGAGCAACCACCCTGCTTGTAATTGAGCCATCTGGTCCACTCAACACTTCTCTGGTATAATTCATAAAGATTGTTTTCTTTCTTTCTTTGTTTTTTTTAAAGACTCGACTTCATTATAGAGAAGCGTCGTTCCCAGCAGATCCACTAATCAGGGAAATCACTGAAACTCTCAAAGGGAAATGCCTCTAATAATTCACTCTATTATGACTCCCCATAACACTAAGAATTTATTTTCTTGATTCCCTCCAGTAGTCTCTACAGCGAGACAATTTCCCTATCAGCCTGCTTACAGCCTACCCTACACACTATCCCATGGCAGGCTTTACTTGCATTGACAGTGAGTTAAAACTTGGAATAGTTTGATGACATTAATATGAGGTGTCTCTTCAAAAGCTGAGTGGTATACCAATTTAGCGATTCCTCTTCTAACTATGTGAAATGAAATATTAACTTCACAAATGTGGTGACGGGTTAGAATATCATTGGCCTCCAAGACAATGACAGCTTCCGATCACACATCACCATCGCCTCTGGGAAAGGTGTGAGCCCCTCTGTCAATCATACTACCACAGGTATGCCGCAGGCTCTGAGACACCTGAGATACCCTCTCCGGCCTCAGAGAGCCAACACTAGCAGAATTAGCCGGTGATTAAAATGACATGCGGTCCAGGGGCACAATCAGTGACACAGACACCAGGACATGTTGAGAAAAAGAAGACGGTGTAGGCTGAAGGAGGGTATCCACAGAAAAGATATGACATAATTGCAAGAACATGGACAATACTCCACAAGTGTTACTTATGCCTGCCCCATGCTAGGCACCTGACATACACCTCTGAATTCAGACCTGATCACAACTCTATGAGATAAGTCTGACTCCACCTAAGATCAAATAACTGTCATTGTTACAAAAGGCATGGCTTTGGTTCTCCTCCAGGATTCCAGATCTGGGGTCATGAGTCAGGCCAGGTAAGAGGCCATTCCCTGTGCTGTACTCTGTAAGGGGATTCTCGTCTTCATCCCACTGTGCACCCGGAATGGTAATCATATGTTAATTTGCCCGCAGACCAGGTGGTGAAGATCACGGTGGGGTTTCATTTATCACCATACCCCTGGCACCTTGCACAGAGCCCGACACACAGCTGGCACTCAGCAGATGCCCATGGAATCAGTGAATGAGTCTAAAGGCTTCCAGTTCCCCTGGGGCTGGGCTAAATGCTCACTTCTCTGCAAGCCCATCCTGACTCTCCTTCTGCTGAGACCCCTCCTCCTTTGCCCATTGAAACAGAAGTCATCTTGGAGGCAGTGACCAAACACTCTCCACTTTTGATCCTCCCTGCCCCCTGCCCCAGACCCAGTATCTTGCTGAGCCCACAGCATAGGCTCCAGAAAGTGATTAAAACAGGTGGTTTTTGACCTTGCTAAAAGACATCAGCTTCGACTTGGAATTTCTGTGCAGACAGAAAGGCAGCTGGATTCCCCTGGAAGGCAAGTTACTAGGGAGAGCCCTTGCAGGAAACAACCACTCTGTGGGACCTCCTCCAGACAACTGAAACTTTTAATTGCCCCTTACTAATTCAAAACCAGTTTAACTAAAGGATCTGAACAGGAAAACAATGGAAGGGCTTGTATTTGGCACGTGTGGAAAGCAAAAGATGCCACAGCACTGAGAGGATAACAGCATGCACATGAACAAATAAACATTTTCATAATTTGCTTACTAATTAAAATAGCAATACAATCAAATCCAATTAACATGGATTGGTCTGTGGGGCTTTAAGTCAGAGGAGCCCGGTTGATTGCTCTGGAGTCATTAATTAGGCCTGACGTGATTTCTTTCAAGCAAACCCTCTTGGCATACATCTTTTCCAATTACAGGGATTCATGAGCAGCTGGGAAGTCACAGGTGTGGTTCAGAACCGGACTTTTGCAAGGGCCTATTTCAAAGCCTTCTATCACTTTACATGTGCTTTTATTTACTTAGTTTGGGGAGGGCTCCTGAGCTTCCCCATCTGTTTGGTGTACTTGGTGGTTCCAAGTAGGAGGCTGGACTCAGGGATATTAGAGAAGGTGCCCTCACCTAGGTTTGCACCCTTTCCCACGTCAACACTGCTTTATTCATCCCCCCCCCCCCCCCCCCCCCGGCATCCTGCCCTCACCAGAAAGCATTGAAACTCTCAGGCCAACCTAGTATTTCCTGTTACAGGCTAGAAAGTGATCCAACTCTGTTACCTGGGATAAATGTACACTTAGTTCAACCATGGGTTCCCTCAAGGATATTTCCAGGTGCTCGCTTTGTGACAGGGGGTGGCTGTGACTAGAGCAAAGCCCCTGCCCTGATTAGGTGCGTCTCCTTCAGGAAGACATTCACATAGATAATTGCTCCAGTGCCCCAGGGACCGGATCAGGCACAAAACCAAGATGTGAGCCTAATGTAAGAAAAACAGGAAGGGTTGAGACCATGGCAAACTGGAGAACACAGGCTCCTTCCTGAAGGAGTGGCTGCTGCTAGCTCAAAATCATGGTTTCCTGTCAGGAATATGTGCTCCAGTCCCTAGATGTTCTGGGTTTACTCAAAGGTTAGAAATCCAGACCCTTACGCAAAGACCTGTTTTTGTTGTTGCTTATTTCATGTTTAAGATTAGTTTATTAAAAAACAAAAACACACCTGGCTGGTGTTGCTCAGTGGATTTGATAGGGGACTCAAGAGTTGGAAAATTTTAGCTTAAGGTAAAAAGTTGTAAGCCTAGCAAGTAATATATATGTTAAAGCTTTTGTTTTAGAAACTGCAGATAGATAAGGCCCATCCTGACTCCTGGGAAAACAGCCAACCTGGGGCACTGCTAAAGATTATGGCCTGGGGACAAGTGGAGGAATCCGGGCCATTGTGTTTCAGGGAGTAGCAGACAACCACCTACCCCTGGGAACAGCTAATTGCCCAAGATAAGAATGTTGAAGTTTCTTTTACCTAATCCTCCCTGAATTTCAAACCCTTCTACCATACCTTGTTTATTCCCTGTTATAAAAAGGCTAGCCTGGAAAGAAAAGAGAAGATGGTCTGTTAGGGTATGAACCCACCATCTTCTCAGGTTGCTGGCCATCTGAATAAAGTGCCCATAAAAATTCAATTGCTGTCATTGCTTATTGGGTTTGGTAGTGTCAGGCAGCCCGAATGCTGATGTCTTTTCTGGTTTCAGATTGAGTGCCAGCCTCTGAACCAAAGGGTTGCAAGTTCAATTCTCAGTTGATTCATATGCCTGGGTTGTGGGCCAGGGTAACAGGGTTCAGCCAGGTGTCCCCAAAGAGAGATTTGTAATGGGGTCCAGAACTCAGGGTGTCCAGAAAATATTAAAAATATAGGATGTCCTCACCCTCACAAGTCTGAACTGGGGGATGGGACGCATGGAACAGGGCCATTGAGTTATTTTGCATAGCAACAGTTTCGCAGCTAACCTCTGGAATGGTCGTTTAACATACCTATAACTTTTAACTGGTTTCACAGATATGTTAAATAGCTGTGGCCATGGTTTGAGCCAGGGAGACGGAAGTGACTTTGACCCACGACATAACTGGGAGGCAGCTCCCCTCTAGTAACAGCACCTGCGTGAGAGCTTGCAGATGACTGGCTACACGCCACAAAGACACGCTTTCCTGGACTTACTATGGCAGCACAGAAAAGCTGGAAAAATAATGGAATCCTGGTAGGTGTAGCTGACTGGGGGAGGAGTTGGAAATGGGGATGCAGAGGAAGACTGGAGCTGGGATTTAAACCCAGGCACAGCAGCCATTGAAGACAGAGAAGCATGTGGCTTTGGGGCTCTCTTTGCCACATAGATTAGGAAGGCGGAAAGTAAGATGTAGCAACGATGCAGAGCTCTCTTAGCAGTTTGGAAGAATGCAGGAGAGATGTTGGGGAGAGGAAAAGGGTAAAAGAACTTTTGCTGATAGACCAGGAGAAGGTGCCATGTAGGTTTGGACTGAGACTAGAGATCGTGGTGGCAACAGAGCTGATGGTGCTGGGAACTATGGAAGGCCTGCCAGCCAAGCATGGGTTACTGGGAAGAACTGGGGGCTACCTGAGGCACAAACTTATATTTCTTTTCCTGAGATAAAGTACCCTGGACTGGTCAAAGGGGGGAAGGAAGGACTCTGTGTTTGTGGGTTTTTAAGGGACTTTGGGATTTTAATGAAGACATTAAGTCATTACTGTAAGTCTGTGTAACTTTTGAATAAATAATTTCTTTCCTCTTCACCAGTCTCTGACATTGAGAGTTATAATTCCATGGTGGCAGGCAAGGTGATTCCACTACAGAGGGATCCTGGGAGAAGGGGTTCCATTCAGTAACAGTATATCGCCCCCTCCTCCACACTTCCGTTCTGTAACACCAGGTCCCCAGTAGTGGGTGCGTGAGAGGCAACCACACATTGATGTTTCTCTCCCTCCCTCTTCGCCCTCCCTTCCCCTCCACTAAACAAACAAACAAACAAATAACACCATTAAACAACAACAACACAGGAACATGGAAACATGAACCACTGCAGGTAAATGGAGGTGAAGAGGAGAGAATCCAACTTTCCCACATGGGGAGTCCTATGAAGTCTCCAGAGTCAAAGCCACATAGATTAGCATGTAATAAGAATCTCATTTCCAGATTAAGGTGGTGAGGACAGGTAGGGGGCATAAGAATTCATGCAAAGTCATGGGTTCCAAGGGATAACCTTGTGCCTTCTGCATCCCAGGGGCCATGGCACAAGGACAGTGATCCCAGGGATAACTCCAGGGCAGAAGCTTCATAGCAGAAAGCCTATGAGTTCTCAAGGGTCATGAACAAGTACATGGCTTTGAATTAAACTCATGAGATTTCATGTTTACCCAAATCTTTCCTGAGAGCTAGGCTCTGAGAATGGCTACTTAATTTCTTAAATAGAGAATGGAAACAAGAAAAAATAAAATCTTGGGATGGCTGTGGAGATTCATGAGTCCATATGTGGGGAATGTCCAGGACCTGTCACCTGTTGATGTGTGTGCCCTACAAGTAACAGTGTGTACTGCTGTCAAAAACCCCCGTGGTCTGCAGCACCCCATTTCCTTGAACCAGCTGTATTACCATTCTAGAGTCTTGGCCCTGTGGCCATTGAGGACTGGGGCTGGGGTGGCTCAAGGGCAAAGGTGACAACCCCAGAAAGTCAAGCCTGTTTTATTCTTCCCACTTTGAGCTGCCCTCTACAATTCCTAAACCAGCAGGTGTCAACTTCCCCAAAAGCCCAAGGACCAATAGCAGGGAAAGCTGCTGGGGCATTTGCTGTAATATGAAGATGCATGTGCTGTGCTTTGTGTCACAAAGCCATTATAATGTCTAGACTCTACCAATGACACACTTCACTTTGTGAGCATAGAAATCACCTCTGAGTGGCCGATGCAGGTGCACTTGAAAGCTGTGAAAGCCTCCTGTCAATTTCTGAGCCATCTCCCTCCTGGAATCATTACGCCCCACTGGTACAACTTTATAACCTGTCTGTGCTCCCTCCACAGCACTGGCCACAGCTGCGCCTCCTCTAGGCTCTCTCCACTCACCTCTGCTCTTGGCCTCTCTCAGTGGTAACTTGTCATATAATTCAAAATGACAATGTGCTCCAGTGAACTGCCGCCTCTGCTCCAGAACCTTTCCACAAACCAGGAGAGATTCCTCCCCTTCTGGCTTCCTATTAGGGCTGGAGGCTACACTGGGGAGTGAAAGGAGCACGATACTTGGGAGTGAGAGGGCCCTGCACCCACCCTACCTTGCTGTGTATCCCTGTCCAACATCTCTAAGCCTCAGTTTTCTCATCTGTAAAAGGAACTAATAGTCCCCAACTTGCAGAGTTATTATGAAGATTAAGCATCATAAAAGGCATGGCATCTGGCACATAGAGGGATTCAATGAAGAGCTGTACGTGATTAGTTGCACTTGCTTGTCTGTTTCTTCTGCTACAATGTGAGTTTCTGGATGGTGATGGCAGTGCCTGATTCATCTGTCTTTATAACCCCAGCACTTAACACCATGAACGACACATTATTTGATTTGCTGAATGTAATTGCCTGAACTCTTCCCCCGCTGGAGCCCCTGCATAGCTTCTTTAAAATAGTTTATGTTCAAAATGATATTAACAAATATACCAATAACACAAAACAAAAATTGCCCAGAATTTGGGCAGAGACCTTTGAAGACAAGCTAACAAATAATTCAATTGCTGAAAATGTCAACCCTTAATAGGTTTTGCTCTCAATTTTCAAAACAAATGCAAATTCCCATCTCCATGTCTCTCATGCACCTGTTGTCAGACTCTGAAACCAAGGCAAAGCAAACTGCGTTCTTCTGAAAATTCCCATTTTTTCCCTTGACCCCAATTAATGACAATTTCATTGTGTTTTTGTAGGGTTCACATCACTGCTGATTGCAACACATGGCTTATCCTGGCTCTTGACGATGCTAACAATGTGAGAGAAGGAGATACTTACAGGGTGTTCAGCTTCTGGGTTTCTCATTATTTTAAAGGAGGGCTTAGAATTTTCTTGCATGCCCCTAACACAGTGATTACTTCAAACACGTTCACAGTGCAAGCCCTACAGAAAGAGTTGCAGACTGAAGGTGAGAACCATGGCTGCCACAAAGTATTTCCCTGATGGAAAACTACTTGAAAGAAAAATAAAGAGAAAGAAAGTCAGACTCGTCACGAGCAATGATAATAGAGAAGGTCAAAGGCCCAGACAGAGCTAAGAAGACAATTGCCAAGTGACAGCTCCCGAACCAGCCTCACAGAGGTTGGTCATGCTTCACAGAACACATGCGTGTGAAAAAGAGGAAATGGCTTATTTTTGTGTTAACTGGGATCTCAATTTTCAACGTAATGCCACCTACCGATCTGATACTTATTATTTGCTAGAAAAACTAGCACACAACAAACAGATACTGGGAAGAGATCTCAGATTTGCGTTCTAATTAAACTCAGGGACTTCTCATTAAAAATAAATGTCTACATTGCTTTCAAGCACTTGAAGATAGCCATGGACTGCAGGGGAGAGAGAGAAAGCACTGTGAGTCTCAGCGAACCACAGAAAGAAGAACCAGGTTTAATTGGATCACCTCTAATCAGGTGACTCAGTGAGGCTTGAAGACACTGACAACACATGTGTAGTGAAGGAACTGGAATAATCTTCATAATTACAGATGCAACTTAAAGGGTTTTATTCCCTCTAAGGGTGATTTGTTAGTATAAACTCTCTACTCTGTCCTCCCATTGACCCAGAGCCCAGGATGCAGGGCCCAGAGAACAGGTGGAAATCCAGGCCCACACTCACCAGCTGTGTGATTTGGGCAACTTAACTCTCTGCCCATCATTTTCCTCATCAACTGGATGGAATGATTAAAACAGCAGTTACCTCACAGGGTTCTCATTGGTATTATCTGAGTTATTTCATATAAAACCTTTAGAACATTGCCTAGAATATAGTAAGTATTCATAAATTTTATCCGTTATAAATTCACACACCCATCCACCATCTATTTACTCAAGCAGCAGTTATTACCTATTTTCAGGGCTACCAATTCTGGGCTATGCAAATCTGATCATGTCAGCTCCCGATTCAGTGGCTTCCCGCTATTTTTAAAATGAAGACACCTGACCACCAGCCACATCTGTCCCTTCCCTCTCCGCAGGCTCCCTGGCCAGTCACGCTGCCTTCTTCACGGGGCCTCGACATAGGCTATTCTCTCAGCCAAGGAGGCTCCGGGGGGCAGAGTCTGTACCTGGTGCATTTTGTTCTTGAATCCACAGCAACTAACATAGAGGATGGTTTTTACTAGGAGCTCAAGTGACATTCATTGAATAAATGAATGAATAAATAAATTAAATTAAAGATTAAAAAATATATATGACAGTGCTAAATCATAACAATTCTTAACATTTATTTAGTGCTTACTCTGTGACAGGCACTATTCTAATAGAACAGAATGGGTTGAAGAAAAGTTGTGGAGTGCAATGCATTGGACCAGGACAGGACAGGCTAGGATAGGAATTCCTCACCTAAGTCTATAAGGGAGGGAGAACTGTAAACAGACCATTGCAACTAGTGAGCTAATACCACGTGAAGGAGAGCACAGGGCATGAGAGCAACCCAGAAATATATCCCAACTATATTCGCAGGTACTGAGGAAGGTCTCACAGAGGTAACCAAATCCTGAAGTGAGGGCTAAAAGACCAGTAGGGATTGTCTAGGGGAAGTGGGTGGGACCTTTCAAGAAACAACATTAGCAACTACAAAAGCATCAAGATCCATGAGAGCCTGGGTGACCAAATCAGGCCATGAAACTAGGCAGAAGTAGTTTGCCAGGGAGTGGAAAAGGGCCTGGAAGATGGGGTGCAGCAAGACCAGGGATGGCCCATGGGCCAGCCTGAATGCTCATCAATGGCTTTAGAGTGGACAACCAGAGGTATGTTTCAATAAGTCTTGGGCTCCAGCACTGAGTTGAGATGGGATGAGATGAGGCAGGAGACAGGAAGAAAAGTTGGGAGACTGCCCATCTAGCTCAGGGGACAGGTATGTTCAGACCTAAGCAGTATCTATAAGAAAGGAAGACCAAGATAGAAGAAGGGGGGAAGGAGGAGGAGAAGAGAATAGGGAATGCAGAACCCCAAGACCAGATCTTCCCTGGAGGTGATATAGGCAGACCAGGACAGAGGGCCCTAAGCAGGATCACCGTGCTATATGCAGCAGCAGTCAGAAGTGTCAACCCTGCCCAAACTGAGGCTCTTGTCCTAGAAGAAGTGGGTTTGTGTGTTTGTGTGTGCATGGTGAAGATGGGGAAGGAGTAAACCCAGGCCTAAGAAAAGGGGACCACAGGGCCAAGATCCAAAGCAAGATGCAGACATTCAGGACATTGAGCTCCACAGTGTGAGGAAGGAGTAGAGGGGCTGAGGAAACTTCTGCAGATTAATTCCTGGTGGGTGGGTGGGGTGGCTCTTTTGGCTGCCTGGGTCTTTCAGCTGTGACCTGAAATCCCCTGATCAGTGAGGGGTCCTAGTATGCCTGAGAGGTCTGCTGAAATGCCTAGGTCCTGTGTACTCTGACCTGCCTACCTTGCCACAAGCTATGGCCTACTTGAGACAGGACCAGCCCTCTGAAATGTGACACCTATAGTAAGACTAGTTAGTCTCCAGAGCTTCCCTTCACCCTACTCCATCTCTGGTGCCCTCTGGGGCACCTTCCTCCTCTACAGACACCTGTGCTCAGGGTCTTTCCCCTTCTCTTGTCTCAGCTGCAGAGCTAGTTCACCAATGCAAACCCCAGTCCAGATCCCAGTCTGCCAGGTTTGCATGACCTGGTGCCACCTCTCACCAGCCTCACCTGGGGTCACTATGGGAGCAGCAGGTGGGCCAGACATCCTTCTGTTACCCCTAAGTCCCAAGCATCTTGACACTTCGGGCCCTTCACAGGTGTATTCATTGCCTGCCCCCCACATGCCCCTGCCTCCTACTCAGTCTTCAGTTTTGGCCTAACTGGGCCTTTCTCAGAGAAGCCTTTTTTTGGACATCCAGTTACATGGCCCCAGGACCCTATACTTCGCTTTGTCTCACTTGTCAAGACTTTAATGAAAATAATCAATTGCTTAATCATGTGCTTAGTGTCTGATTCTCCCACCTGATTATAAGTTCCCTGAGGGAAGGAATCAGGCCAGCCATGTTCACTGTTCTATTCCTGGTACCTAAAATGGAGCCAAGCACATAGTATGTGCTCAATAAATATTTGTTGAATAGCCATATGAATTAATAAGTGATGCAACCATGCTTTAAAGGTCACACAGTTGGTAAAATGTTGAATCAGGATTCAAATCACCTGTTCTGTATAGGCTTTGGGCTAGTCCAGTTAGGAAATGATTTTTAGTAGAGAATTTGTCCTGGGCTCTACATTAGGATGACGCTTAGGGAAGTGGGAATGGGGAGGGAGAGAGGGGATCTAACATGCTAATGAATGTCAGTTTTCTGAGAATACTGAATGGTTTAGCATACAACTGGAGTGAGGATTGTGCCTCTGAAATGGTAAACATTGTTTAATAATTTGGCACGGTATGGTGGGGGTTCCGCGAGGGGTTTCTGTCAACATCAACTGTGCCGCTCTCCATCCAGCTGGCTGAGAGATGAGCAGTATGGCTCTGAGAAATTCACCGGTTCTCTTGGGAGTGGCCAACTAATCTGATTGTAACGCTTCACACAATGCTTCGGAATTGAGTTCATTCACTTCAAAATGTGCTTTCTGGCATTAACTAGGTAGACTCTCCCAAAGGAGATGCAGCCTCCTCCAAAAACACCACATTCAGTATCAGAAGACAGAATGCATTCAAGGAGGGACTGTAAAGGGTTTGTAACATTTGGGATCATTTTTAAGGGCATACTATGTACCGGCACTATGAAGGTCCTTCACCTACTTCCCTTCCTCAGTGTAGAGCAACACTCTGAATTGGTCATCCTTACACCTACACTGCCATAGAGTGGCTTGCCTGGATCCCAACATGTAGGCATGGGAGTGGAGCAGGCCTGGGCACCTGAGGCCCTCCAGTTCTATTTTTTTCTGGCTTGCTTTTGGTACCATCAGTATTCCAGGAGGAGTTTGCGGCCTTCCATTGATGCCAAGATCCAACTCCAAGGTCAATGGCCACCTCCTCAGTAACAATGTAGGCAGGGTCTATCATGAGTGGTGGGGATACTTTGGTCCATCATTCACATTCAAGAAGAGCTTCATATTGAGACTTGCCATACAGTCTGCAGAGTTTATATCTGCAGACACTGTTGAAGGAATGCTTCAACAGATGTTAAAGGAAGGCTTCACCATATGACTCTAATTGGTAAGTATAAACATTTGAATGCACCATGGTGGTGTTAACTAGTTTGGTATTTGCTTTATATTTTAATGTACCAGAAACCTCAAAAAGCAGAAAAGACTGAGGTCCTTCTGCTCCTACAAATGGTGGAAGAAAGCAGAAAGTTCACAAAGTAGGGTCTGGTGATTTTAGGAAAGTTGATTTTGACATAACAGAGGGAATACTGGGAAGGGTGGAAGAGCAAGAAATAATGGAGCAATAAAAAAAAGCAAACATTCAGTCAACAAACATTCAATGGGCATTCACTCTGCGCCCTGCCCGGAATCAGGCAGAGTCCCATGGATGTGACTAAGCTTAACACTAACTGTATACCTCACACCTTATGCCCAACCTTGAGGGAACTGTTTAGAGATTATAAGCCTCACCTTTTCTGTTTTTGCAGCACGGGGGGAAGTGAGGCATGGACATGAGGCATGTGCCATGGACAGTGTATGTCTTGCCAAAGGGGTCAGGGAAACACAGCGGGGCAGAAGTCTTGAGGCAGAAATGCAAGATGGGTGGGAGGAGGGTGGGAGGACAGGCAGCACAGATCCTTTGGGTAGGTCACATCACTCATTAAAGAGAACCAGGGGAATATCCCACAGAGTGAGGAGTTCTGAGTTAATATTGTTTATGCAGAAACAAAAGAAAGGAAAAAAATAAATACAAAAACAAATCCCAGGGCACCAGGAATCTAATGGGGATGAAATAAACTGCCCTGACAAACTAGAAAACCACTTCAGCAACTGAGACACATATCTGCTGGGAAACCACATTATGCGGGTGCTAAGGCCAGAGGCTCAGAACACTAACAGGACTGCAGGTCTGGAGCATGTGGAGTGACCTGGGGAGACCAAGCTGTTTTAAAAAGCAAAAGAATCCAAAAAAGGAAGGCTGGGGCGCAAATGAGTAAGGTAGGCGTTGTTTCCACAACATTCATTCTCTCATTCTGAAGTCCTGCAAATCAGGGTCGGTGTTTTTCTTCCCATGGCAAAAAAGGAAACTGAGACTCAAGAGTTTCAGCAACTTGTTCAAGACCACTAGCAGCGGAGCCAGGATCAGCAGGCATTGGATCCAGGGTCAGTCTTCTGTAAAGCCTGTGGCTCTTCTCCCTGGACATACTGCTGCCCTCTTAGAGGTATGACGCTGTGAGAAGAATTTTATCTTCTAATGAGAGAGGTCACAGTGAGTGTAGCAAAGGGAAACAATAAAAACAGGATCAAGTCTCCATGACACGTGCTTCCCTGACTCAGTGTGGTGATGAGTGCCGTCTGCACGCACAGAACTGTTCTACGCCCTTTGCACCCCACCCCCAACACACAGTCCCATAGTCCCTGTGGGACTCCAGTGATACACAACATGGGTGCTGTGTATTTAGCAAGGGCAAAGTGGAGAAGACTGGGCCTTGAACGATGACTGGGATCTGAATTTGTGTAGAAAGGAGCAGAATGTTCTGTAAGGGAAACAGGCACAGCATCAGTGACTGACTGGGGGTGGGTATGAGTACCATATACATGGACTGTCCTTGGTCTAAGTAGAAAGATGGACACTTCAAAATACCGTTCCCTCCCTGACTGTCAAGTAACAGATGCTCACTGCAAAAGCCCTTGGAAAGACAGAGAACTATAATGAAAACACTGAAGAGTCACCCATCAGTTTTGCTGTTTATCCTGCCAGGCTTTTCTTTTTTTTTTTGGTGGGATTAAAAAAGTTAATTCGTGATCAGACTGTACATATAATCCCCCGGCTTTCTTTCTTTTACTTAACAAAATATTGAAAGTATTTTGTTCTCTTAAAATATTTTTCCAGATCCGAGTTTCCATGGCAGCATGGTGATCTGTAGGGGCCCCCCTAGTTCTTTGGCCCTGTGAGTGAGCGACCCGGCAAATAAGGATGCAGCTCTGCTACAAGAGAGAGGCAAGTTCACTTTGAAAGGCCTGGTCACCTTCTCACTGGGCCTGACCATGGTCCTCACCCTCTTGCCTGCCGTAGTGTCTTGCCTTGCTAGGGGTGACCTGAAGGGAACAAAAGGAAGATTCTACTTCCCTTCAGAGACAAGGGACCTGAAATGCATCCCTGTACTGAAACCTGTTTCAGGTTTCTGGAAGTATTAAGAGAAGCAATTTCTAATTCATCTCCTTGTTGGAAATGAACATATCAGGCTCTTAATATACAAATAGAGCCCCTTATGACCATGTCCTGTGTGGTGACAGCTTGAATCCATTTACAGGTGCTTCGGGTCACCAGAGGCTTCCTGTATCTGCTGTGTATAATGCGCACCAACATTTTAGCGCTACCATGTATATTGCGCATCCTCATATTTCCCTAAAAAATTTGGGCAAAAAGTGCACATTATACACAGCAAAATACGGTAGTGCTGCAGGTGGGGAGGGAGAAGACATTGCACACACAGTGTGCGTGTGTGTATCTGATAGCCCACCTTGTTCTGTCCTCTAGGGCAGTGGTCCCCAACCTTTTTGGCACTAAGAACCAGTTTTTCCATAGATGGTGGAGGTGGGTGATAGGAGGCGGAGCTCAGGCAAGCTTCCTGGGGGGGTTTCCTAAGAGGCCACAGATCTGTACCAGCCCATGGCCTGGGGGTTGGGGACCCCTGCTCTAGGGAGAAGTGAACTATCATGCATAGCTTACTACAAATGTACCACAATTAGGGCACTAGGCTCTTGATGTAGATTATTTTTCTTTGGGTTTATAGCAACCCAAAGGAAGGGAAATTGTCAGGTTTCTTAACTGAAGAAACTGAAAGGTTGAGCATTTTGCCTAGGATGACACGCCTGAGTGGTGGGGTTGGGGCTGAGGTTGGGACTCAGCTCTGCCTGGACCCACGGCATACCTCTGCCCGCTGCACTGTCCACTGAGGTTGGAGGTCCCCTCCCAGCCCCATCCCGCCACAGCCTTAGAGAGCCACAGGCAATGTCCACACTTCAAACAGGGAACCAGAGCCCCACTGTCAGCAAAGGATTCCATTCATACCTGAACCCAGCATTTTGGAAGATTATCTGGGATGAAGGAAGAAACGTGAAGGGCTTTTAGGTTACCCACAGTTATCAGAAAGTTCAAAGAAATCAAGTTGCATGTAGTTTCAGTCTGGGGCCATTTAACCTTCCCACTGTCAGTTTCTGAGGGAATGGCCAGCTCACATATGTCCTCCTCTGAGAATTACAGGTACTATCTGCTCAGCCCCTACAAGACCCTAATGAGAAGGACTTCAGATCATCACTTCAAAGACAAAGAAAAGGAGAATGGGAGAGAAGGGGACTTAGTTAAATCCATCGAGAAAAAGTGGCACAGGGCTGCTGTGGACTACCTTTCCTCCAAGATTCCAGATCCTGAAGGTGCCTCGGCCACAGTCCAGCCCCATGAATGGTGACCCCATACAAAGCCAGAGTATGGTCCTTGATCGTGGCAGGCCATATCCTCACTTATCTGGTCAGAGCAGGTTGATACCTCCTAGGACTCAGGGGCGGTGCTGCTTCCTTTAGGGCCCCTGACTTACGGGAGCCAGGTTACAATGGCCGAGGGTCAGGATGGGACCCGGAATTGTTCATTTGGGCTCAAATTTGTTTGATGTTTTAAAAATACATATCTAGGAAACCATCTCCTCCACCCCATTTGACCCAATACATTTAAAAAATTTGGAAGTAAAAGTGTTTTGTAAACTGTACAAGTGCTGTGCTTGGAGGGTGTTATTATAATTACACTTGGAAAAAATCCTAGAAGGATTATTTAAAGATTATCCTTCTTATATAAGTAAAACAACTGTCCAAAAAAGCTAAATGACTTGTCAAAGACCACAAGGTTGGGTAGTGACAGAAGTGAAATGGCAGCTTGATCTTTCTTTTGAATTTAAGTTAGTGAAACACCAGTTGAGTACCTGCTGTGTACTTAACATATTTCTAGGCACAGAGAGGAGAAGATGCATGTTGCTATATGACAGGGACCACATCTTGATCTTCTCTGGTTCCCCAAGCCTAGTGGTAAGCTTAGCACACACACAAAAAAGCCATTTTTTAAATGTCTGAACTCAGAGGTACTGATACTTTTGTGAACAGTTAAGATCTAAACTGCCTACTAGACATCAGAACTCATCCTATAATGACTCCAGTTTTCCACTCATCACTTCCCCTGTATTCATTTGCATCTCTAATAAGGCGGCAGATCCTTCAAGGCCATGTGCACTCCAGGGCTGGAAAGGGCCTGGGGACCCAGCAATGGCTGGGGAATAACAGTCCCACCACCATCTTTGGGACTGGCAACCTCTCTAAGGTTGGTGCACAGCTCTTGGCCCATGCCAGAATGTGAAAGTCCTCAATTGGAGCTCTGACCCCCTCTGGCTCCACACTGGGTCCACACCACTCCTCACCACCAGCTACCATTGGGACCCCATGCCTCCACCTGACCTACCAGAGCAGAACACTCCCCTGACTGCTCCATACCCCTGCACTGCTCCCCCAGCTGCACGGTGGGCCACAGAAAAGGTGATTTTTTTCCTACTCCTGTAACCAGCTGATCATCTAGATCAGGGTAGAGCTTATTGGAAATACTCAATCTACTTATGTTAAATACAGAAAACATTTTAACCACAAATGCTTGGCTTGTTTTCAGCCAAGGTTTGCTGGCCTTTGAGAGTAAATACTTTGAAGACCATATTTTTCAAAGAGCTCCTACACAAACCCAGAATTAATAAGCATCTAAATTACAAATCTCACCATGTAGAACAAATTGGATTTCTTTTCATTAATAGCAAGAAAGCAGAAAACAAGCCCAATCCCAAGGGAGCCAAATGAACACAGTTATTCACCATTTTCTCTTGCATTTTTTCATCTAAAAACCCATCTTTATTTAATTATGTAGTTTATAAATATGGCCCCAGTGTGTCAGCACAACTAACAAGTGGTGGCTAATGTCAGGGGCCTTTTGATGGCTCACCCAGCCTTGTGATAATAGAGTCATGGCTATGTATGCGACTCTTTGGGGAGGGGTGGGGAAACAACAACAACAAAAACTAGCAAAACCCAACCAATCCTCTAACAATCACAATGTTCCACATATTAAGATGCAGGACTAGCAGCTTTTTAATACAATAAAAGTTAATGTTGTTCTATATAACAGCATAGGAACCATGTTACTGATGGGGGAAAAACAGCCAATCCATGCACAGAGTATTTGCATACATGCCTTTTTAATAATACATGTGTTTTAACAACAGGCCTGTTGTTAATTTCAGCTTTTGCAGATCTGAGCGCCCTAGTGGCAAAAATTCTTCTCCAACACAATTACTGTGAGAGTTTGAGGAAATTCTACCCCTCTGTGGGGGTTGCTCTTGTATATTTCCCATCTGCCCTGCGGGACTGGGACGGTAGGAGTAGGGAGCTGTCGTCTGACAGACTCATAGGCTCAAGGAAAAACACTTCGTCCCCTACACAACAGAAGCCCAAACCCTGGCAAGTTAACCGATCAGAAATCCTTTAGCATTTTGTCTCCAAATTGAAAATTCTCAAAGAATGGTCCAGAGCCCCCTGGGATTCTTTACAGACCCTTTTGGAGGAAGAGCCCACAAACTCAAAGGTATTTTCATAACTTCATGAAGATGTGGTGCCCTTTTCACTTTTGTTATCTCATGACTGTACAGTGATGTTTTACAGAAGCAACAGCAGTGAGGAAGCAGAAGTGAGAATTCTGTTGTCTTTTACTAAGGTAGGTATTAAGGGGACATGTCCTAAAGTAAAGCAGTGCTGGTCTTCTCCCTGGTATCACTGTCTTTTGGAAAATACAGTTACTTTCCATGAAAGATTCTATGTTAACAGGTAATAGGTTGACTACTGTTGAGTTAATATGTATTTCTAAAGTATGTGAATTTTAATTCTAATGAGCTACGTATTGCTGGATATAACCTACATAAATAAATTCTTTGTGGTCCTCAATAATTTTTAAGAGTGTAAAGTAGTCCCAAGACCAAAGAGCATGAGCACCCCTGTCCAAGGGTCCTCTCAGGCCTTCATGGGTCTGCCCAGCATCTAGTCATCCTTCAGGCCCACCTCCAGCACACCTTCTCTGAAAAGCCACTTCAGAACTCCCAGACCCCAAATAAACTGTAGGCTGGCCTCTGTAATTGTACCAGTTACCTAGTATTGTATTTATAGATTTCCTTGTCTGTACTTCCCATTGTCAATTAGCTGAGGCAGAGCTGGGGCGGGGGCTGTTGTTTCATACCTATATTCTCAATGCCAAAGAGAGAGCTTGGTACCTAAAAAGATTTTACTAGGTCGTCTAAAAAAGTCCATAGGATTTTTTCCCCATAAAATAAAAGATACATTTTTCATCTTCACCAATAACTTTATTGGTTTCGACATTTTGAGTATGTTGGCTATCTCCCTCCTGGTACAACATTTATTCTTCTCAATTAATGTCTTGATTTAATTGCTATCAACTTCAACTGTTCTACCTGGCCAGGGAGCATTGTCCAGTGAAAATTCTCCAGCACGAAACTTTGCAAACCACTTTTGACACATTCAATCAATCACAGCACCTGCTCCATACAGTGCACGAATCTTTTGTGTTTCACTTGTATTTACACCTTTCTTGAAATAATAAAGCATGATATGCCAAAAATGTTGTATATTTTCTTCCACCTTCAATATTAAAATGGCTATGTAAAAATTCACCAATTTTGAAAAGATTTTTAAGTGTACACTGACATGACAGTTGTCATAATACTATTGTTTTGAATGATGTTTAAAACAACTAAGCACTACTAGAACCATCTTATAGGAAAAAACCAAATGAACTTTTTGGCCAACCCAATAGTAAATGCTGAAGGAAGAAAGAAAGTTGAGAAGGAAGAGAGGCATTCGAGAGAGCAGGGCTTTGCAGGGATTTGGGTCTGAAAGGTGTTCACCAACATCAAAAATTTAACGAGGCCTATAAAACTATCAATCACAATTATTCCCCAAGGGCCTAACCTTGGCCCAGCCTGTGTCAAGTTCTGGATTCGTATACCTTATACATAAAGACACCTTGAGGTATTTACTAAACTATAGATATTGGGACTCTATTCCCAGACATTATTAAACAGTAAATCCTATAGAGCTGGTAGGAGGTAGAGAGGTAGGAAGGGAGGGTGCTTTTTGGACAGCAGTTCCCAGTGAAAAAGCCAAAAACTATAGTTTTCAGAGCAAAAAGAGGAAACATTCTTAGGTTGTTCACAATTTGGAAGTTGTTCTTTTCCATCAAAAGACCAGCTGTACACAAAAACCATCATTCCAAGTGGCATTTTGCCAACCACTAATGGAAACATTACTATCACAGGAGAAAGGAAAGAAGACTTTCACTGAGAGCCCCAGCATGCAAGTTTGCTTGCACCAAGTACTAGAACTGCGCAAGTCCACACAAACCAAATAAAGGGGAAATTGCTAGTATGATGGAGCACAGATGGATGTTTGTTAGAGACAGTCATCTCTTCAAATCACTTTCCCATCCTCATACAAGCAGCACCTACCCTTCACAATGCAGTAAAGTGGGATGTAGGTCAGCTTAGGGCACAAAGGTCACGGGCAGGCAAAAAGAGAGTGAGAGGTGATGAAGAAGGGGATCTGGACAGGGTGTGGAATGACATACACTCTTTACCTGGCTAAGGCTTTCACCACTTCCCTGATGAGCAAGGACTGCGGGTAAGACTTGGCCAGCCTGACAGTTGGACAGACTTAAACATGAATTCTCTTTGAATTTTTATGCAGATATGCATATAGTGTAGCATATTATGATTAAAATAGTGGTTGATTAAACTATATAGAATTTATTAGGAACATAGTTTCATTCTAAACTAATCTCTAGGCAAACTTTTTGATTCAGGACTCCTGAAGGCTGGTTAAGGAACAGGAATGGGAACTGGGGGTACCCATGTAATCATTTAAGACAGGATCTGCAAGGACAGGGCCTGTTCCAATTCAGTTGTGTCATATGTTATAATTATTGAAAACTGTGTTCTGAAGTAATATAGGAGGACCTCCTGCAGGAGAGCATAGGTTATTGGGAACCACAAGTATTAGGTTGAGTGCAGGGGGAAAAGTGGGCTGTGGAGAATCCAGGTGACTGTGAGGTGCTGAGGCCAAGAAACAGGGGAAGGTAAGGGTCAACATGTATTATTGGGCACTCACTGTGTGTCCACCACCAGACAGGGCACTCTTTAGAGACCCTTTTTACTATAAATGGACTACATGTATTTCTGTTCAGCCCATGCCCAGACCTCAGATCCCCTAACCCAGCTTTGGCTCAGGACTGAAGTGTCTTCCTTGACTCTTCAAATCCCTCTCATTCTCTTAGCTCAGGTCCAAAGCCCTATTCTCCTTTTCCTGCCCAGCTGGGTTTTGCTCCCCTTCATCTTCACTCCTGCTGCAGCTTATTTGCATTTCCTTTTAGCTCATGCCTCATATTCTGGTTCCTTTTGTATTTATAAACCCCACCCAATCCCAACTGCCACCCCACTGGACAGTGAACTTTCTAAGAAAGTACATTGCCCTTTGCCTGCCCAATTAAGGTTGAATGAATGAATGAAAGAATGAACAGCTGAATGTGTCTCCTTGTGTGACCTTGGGCAACTCATCTCCCCTCTCTGGGCTTCATCTTCCCCTTCAATGGGAATGTCCAATGACCATGGCCTTCCCAGTGTGCAGTAGGCGGGCTCCCAGCCAGAGCTTCTTAATTGCTCAGTGCTTCCTGCTCAGTCAGTTCCTGGCACAACCCCTCCGCACCCCACCAGACACAGCACAGCAGCTTCCCTGCTGACCTCTTTTGCAGCACCTCTGTGTTCTCAGCATTTCTTACCACAGTGCACTGAGCCATGTGTTTCTCTGCTTGGCTTTTCCAGTGGATGGTGAGCTCCTTGAAGGTTCATAGGCCGATCAATGTAAATGACAGTTATTGTTATCATTACTATTGTTATTAGCTTCCACTTACTGAATATTATATTCTAGGCATTGTTTTAAATAATTTATATAGATTATTTCCTTAAATATTTACAACAGTTCAATGAGCTATTATTTGTATTTTACAGATGAAGTACATTGTGCTCGTTTTACAGATGAGAAGCCTGAGGCTCAGAGATATACTAAGTGATTTGCCTAAAGAAGCAATTTTCGACCAGTGTGCCATAAGAGGCACACCAGTGTGCAGCAAGAATTTTTAAAGCATGCAATACCTGACTAGTCAGGGGCACTGACCTCTTTTCCCTTAGATTGTAAAATTAAAAAATGACAACAGTTAATACAATAGCCATTCAGTGTGAATGAATCAAAATGATACTTACTTTTTTGTCAGATTGGCCAAAAATGTGTGTTTGGTGTCCTACAGAATTTTAGCAATAGTTTATGTGTGCCATGAGGTGAATCAACTTGAAAATCACTGGCCCGAGGTCACACGGCATGTATGTGGCAAGGCCAGGAATTGTGTACGGGTATGTCTAAATCAAAGCCAGAGCTTTAAATGACTATTCTGTATACCATCCCACCTCTCAGCATGAGGCCTGGCACAGAGAAGATGCTTAGTATAATTGTTGATAATGAATGACTGAATATGACCGTTAGGTTGAACCATCATTATGGAATTCAAAAGCCCCACAACTTATGCTATCTGCTCAGTAAAAGACTATTCACATAGAGTCACATGGCTTTTCTGAGACTCAGTTTCATGGCCTATTCATTAGTCACAATACCGTTTATACTGGAAAGTCAGCAAACTATGGCTCCCAGGACAAACTCAAGCCTTTTATGCATTTTGTTGTAGCCTGTGAGCTACACACAATTTCCATACTTTTAAATGTAAAATGTAGGAGGGACTCTAACTTTTTAAGAAAAGGGTTGCTCAATTTCATTCCTTGACCTGCAAGGACTAAAATATCTACTTACTATCTGGTTCTCTACCATAAAAAGTTAGCTGACCCTCATCTATGTAGTTAGTAATTAATTCACAAGTTTATTGTGAGAATCAAGTGAATGTTGTTGGCAGAAATCTTCTAAAAAGGAAGATGTAATAACAAAGGCATTCATGTGAATAAGAACTATTAATATTAGTTATAATTTTGATACCAGAGCTAGCTGAGTTTCCCAAAGTCCTTTGTATCTGTTAGAAAGAGCACGTATGAGATTCTATCTCTTTCAAGCCTCAGAGTGGCTATGTGACTTCTGTGCAGCATTGATTCTGAGTCGATGTAGAGATCATTTCAAGGACTGAAGCAGGCTGACTAAATGCGAAGCTGGCCAAAATACTTGGCAAACAAACAAATCAAATTGAGTCCAAATGTTTCCTAATTAGTCAAAATATTAGTGAAGTTAATTACTCTAAGTAATACCCAGGGAGCTCCTCATAAAGGAGCAGCTGGAAGGTCTACTTTTCACCTGAAGGAACCTGGGCACACCCAGGAGATGGAACCTGAAGTCCAGCCCTTGTCTGTCTGTCTTCCCATCAGCAGGGCAGGCAGAGGTTGCCTGGGGTGTGCGCCTGGCTGCTTTTGCTGGCTCCATCTCAGCTTGCTCCCGTTTTTCTCTTGAATCCAAGGTTTTAAATTTGAAAATTAACTCATTACTTCTCTCTACCTAACAGGCTGGCGGTGAAAAACTAATGTCAAAATGGATGTGATAGTATAGCCTTTGCTATAATTAGAAATCATAAAATAAGGCCCTCCCAGATGAAATTGTCAGAACCAGAAACCATAAAAAAATATTAGTAGATTTGATTTTCTTAATTCAACATTCAACTAGCATTTATTAAGCTCTAATTATGTGTCAGGCACAACATAAAAATTGAAAGATTTCTATAGGGAAAACAAACTTAAATGTCAAATAATTTTTAAAAGTGTTTGTGTTGTATATGACAAGGAGTTGGTATTATTAATTTGTAAAGAGCTCTTATGAATCAGTGAAAAAATGATGAGCATCCCAATTAAAGTATAAAAAGGGTGTGAATTAGGCAATCCATAAAAATTTAACGCATGAGCCATGAACATATGAAAGAATGCTCAACCTTCCTCATAATCAAATAAATGCAAATTGAAATGACAATGGAGGTCGTAGGCCACTACAGCAACACAAGAAAGGGGAGAAAATGCCTGCTGTGGGCAGTGAAGAAATGAGGACAACCTAAATCAGGTCAAACTTTCCAGAGGGTAACTTACCAGTGTGTTTAACATCTTAAATACACATATCCCATCTCCATCAACTTTCCAACAGGATGTTTCTTAGGGAACTGATGCAGTGATTCTAAAGATAACATCTTTAAGAATAAATATGTGAAGACTGTCAGGGAACTTATGAACAGAAGACAGTTAAGAGGAGCAAGCCGTGGGTTTAAGTACAGGAAAAGATGAATGGGTCAGGAGATTAGCATGGAGAATACATAAATAAATCCGACATAAAGGCTGCAGTGGAAACCAGAGTGGGAGGGGCCAGAGATGACTACTATTTAACAGAGAAGAGTTGGTGCAGTTGCAAAAGTCTTCGGAAAAAAAATAAAGCAAGATCTTTCTATCACTTTTTAAACCAAAATAAATTACAGAGACCAAGGATGTATACATAAATAATAAAGGTATATAAATATTGAACAAAAATGTGGTAAACTCTTTTATGATTTTTATAAGCCTTTCTGTAAAGGAAATACTCAAACAAGGTTAAAAGATGAATTTAAAAACTAGAGGGAAAGTTTTAACTTGTGATGGATAAAAGGCTAATATCCCTAATATACTAACTGACTTCAAAGTCATAAGGAAAAGCTTAATAGCCACCTTCCACTCTTGCCAAATGGACACAGAAAACAAATAGGCAATTTACAGGAGAAATATAGTCAATAAACACATGAAAATATGATCATATGACCATCCTTGCTTATAATAAGATGAATATAAAGAAAAATGAGTATAATTTTTCCTAGAAAATTGGCAAAATAATATGTATAAAAGTAAGTACTGCTAGAAAATTTTGGAGAGAAGGGAGAGAAAAAGGGAAAATGAATGCTCACGGATGGCAGGAGTTGATGCGCACACTTGTCTTGGGTGGGGATAAAGATTGATGGCCAGGCTTAAGGAGTCCCTGCTCCCCCCCCCACCTAAAATGAAAATGACTGTAGCTCAGCTACCTGCAAGCACTATTACAATTTAAGATATAGGATACTGAAAAGTAATCTCTGATTTATAAAGCACCATCACACATATTATCTTGTGCCATTCTCCCAGCAATTCTGTGAAGGATCTTTTGCTCTCACCCTCATGTGGCAAATGATAAAGCTGAGTCTGAGAAAGACTAAGTAACTTGCTTAATGTCACTTGACTAATCAAAGTTGGAGTGTAGGTTTACACACAAGTTTTTCTGATGCTGCATCTTGCATAATTCTCAAATGCATTCAGAAATGCTTGAGTAAACAGAGATGAAGAGTACAGCATGTGAATAGGCTACCTGCTGGTTCATTTTTCAACAAAGATGTGCTGAGGAGTTACTGTGTGGCCAAGATGTGAGAGGCTTGGGACACAGCTGTGTTCAAGGCAGATAATGTTCTCATATGTAAGGAGGGCTCTATTTTGGTGGGGCAGACAGGACACAAGCGAGTACCAATGGCATAATTAACTGCATGAGTCAGAGAAGGCCTAATTGAGGACATATTTGGTCTCAGATATTCATGATGGGACAGAAGCAGCTGAGGGCTGAGTGACAGTGATCCAGAGAGAGAGAGAGAGAGAGAGTAGCAAGTGCAAAGACCCAGCCTGTTGGAGAAACAGAGAGAAGCCACAGGGTCTGAGAATCCTGAGCAAGGGGAAGGGCAGTGAGAGCAGAGCAGGGGAGGCAGGACTCAGACCAGCCATGGGGGCTTTGTAGGCCATGGGGAAGGTGTTTTTATCTTCAAGACATTGGGGCATCTTTGAATTAAATTAAACAAGGAAAAAATATGATCTGGAATTAGCACTAAGAGACTCTCCAGCCTGCAGTGGAGAATGCATGGAGGAGGCAGGAGCTGGGCAGGAATAGCAGTTGGGATTCTGAGACCTCCAGAGGGGACAAAATGTGGAGTGGGAGAGTGTACTGATCTAGACTATTGAAATTATCACTGATAAGACCTGTCTTGTGTGAACAGACAGGAAGGGATCAAAAATGATTGTGAGTTCAAGTAGTTGGGAGCTTGCTTTTTAGATGCAGAGGACTGAGGGATAACAGGTTGAGGCAGGAGGTAGGAAGAGAGCTCTGCTTTTGACAGTGGAGTAGAGATCCTAAATAGGCATCAGAGCATGTGGGCTTAGAGTTTATGAGAGGTCTGGCCTGGAGAGGGTGGAAAAGGTAAAAACAGGGAATAAAAACTCTCTAGTATTGGACTATTTGGTGGAAGAAAAGGAAGCAGCAAAGAGACTGGGAAGAAACTTGCAGTGACACAATGGAATTGCAGAATCTGAGGAAGAATTGTTTCAAAAAGGAGAGCGCAGTCAGCATTGTTGAATGATGTGGGGTTCAACAGGGAGCACACAGAGGAGCTTTCACCCGAGCTTCACGTCATTTACTGGTGATCTTGACAATGGCAATTTCAGCTACATGTTAGGAAGAGAGGACGCATGGAGGGGAGTGAGGAGTAAGCAAATAAGAACATGGGGCAAGGAGTAAAGGCAACTTATTGGAGAGTAATAACTGTTCATATATAGAGAAAACTCATCATGGGCCTGACCAGCCCTTTCTATACAGTCTATACACATTTGCTGATTTCATTTTTCAACAAATCCATGAGATGATTATTAATGACAGCCCCTTTTTTATAGAGGAGGAAACCGGGGTACAGAGAGATGAGCAGTGTTTTGCTGGGTGGAGCAGTGGAGGCTTTTTCATATAGCTGATGATGAAGAAATGTCAGAGAATACATTTTCTTCTTTTAATATTAGGTAGTTGAACCTTCTTGTGAGCTGATGAGAATGATCCCTTAGTGAAGGGACATGGAAAAGGGTCCTATTATGGGTTTAGTGAAAGACCCACCCTAACAGGAAAAAGAAGTCACCTCCCACTGAAGGGGTGGGAAGGTAAGGGATCTGTCTTCTGATGGCTTCTGTTTTCACAATAAAGGATGGGGTGGGATCATCAGCAAGAGGAGTAGAAGTTATATGTGGTTTGAGAACAGAGGAGAAAGTGGGAGTCATCCGTGCTGCACTACAACGTGGAGCACAAGCCAGGAGCCCACTAGGATTTCAACCAAGGAAGAGCCTTCCCTGTGTCATTTGCTGATTGCACTAAGATTGAGTTTGGGGTCTGTTCCCCTCACCCCTGTGGGCTGTGAGCTTCTCAGAAGGAGATAGGGGGATGCCCCTTTCTTGCCACCTACTCCTTTTTACTTGAAACAATCTCTTCACTGGGCCCACAACCCCACCTCAAAGGTCACGCTTCCAAGAGGTCTGAACTGGTCCTCCATTGTCCAAAGTGAATGAATCCTTCCCTGTGGAGGCTCTGCAGTGATGTGCAGGCTCCTCCCGCTGCATTAGTGCTCCGGATAACAGGAAGCTTCCTGAAAGCAGCACTCTTTTCTCTTAGTCACCTCTGAAGCTTCCTGTGATTCCAACCCCCAAACTCTCACCAGGGGCTGACTGTAGTGCCTGACTCATGAGAATGGCTTAGTAAATGACTGCAAGATGAACTCAAACTAGGTAAAAAAAATGTATGAAACAGGAGTTTTGAGATAATTCCAGAATCCATCATCTTAAAAATGCAAAAAGATAATGAAAATCTTTCCTGATGCCTATTAGAAAAATTAGAGCGGTAAAGGGGACTTTTGATCTTTCTCCACCTCTTACATAATCTGGTTTTAGAAACCTTAAAAATGTCTGGTCAGCATTTAGTCGGCTGGTCAGAGGGGCTTCAAAGACTATTTTACATGCCTCACAAGCCCTATTTCTAAGCTAAAAAACCAATTTTGCGTGACTCCATGTGAAAATTTGTCAAAATTTACATATATGAGGATCCTGATAAAATCCTATGTTTTGGGTTTTTAAATCTGATGTATGAGAAACTTTTATATGAGAGTGTTGATACGGTTGTATTGTTAATTCGTGATCAAGTTGGCAGGGATGTGATTGTAGAAAGACAACACTTTCTAAACTCTGTCCACATACAGGTGTGTCTTTTAGTGTATTCATTCATTTAAAGAATGTTATTTAAGTCTCCTATGATCTGTCAGTCCTTGCTTGTTATAGAAAGGAGTAAAGATTTTCTCAAGTGTTTGGCCTTGACTCTGAAGGCAATGAGGCACCATGGAAGGGTCTGAAATAGATAGAGGCCTGGGTGGCACTGTGCCACAGATGGGACTGTGCTTTGAAATTAGGCTATGGCACCCATATGTGCTATTCCTTCAGCACACATCTTTGGCCAATTATAAACAGATTAACTACGTACTGAAGAAAGACTTCAGTTTCTAACAATATAATTCAGTGAGTGCCACCAAACTTCAAAGTGGACTCTGAACCAGGTTGTCTGCATTGGAATCCCTACAACTCTGTGTAATCTTGGATAAGTAACTAAGTTATTTGTGCCTCAGTTTCCCCACCTATATAATGGGTATGATACTACAGCTCATTTCATATAGTTCTGAAGATTTAAGAACTGAATGCAAGTAAAGCCCTTTGGACCATGCCTGGCACACAGTAAACAATCCTGTTGCCTACAGTGGGCCCTGTGTTGAGTCCTGTGGACACAAAAAGAACTAACCATGGTCCCTCTCCTCGTGGAATAACCAGTGGAGATGCCAGAGGATTCCAACACTGCCTGATCAGGGCAGTAATGCAACAGTAACAGTATGAGTCAGGTGAGGGACGAAGCACTGGGGTTGGGTGGAAGAGGTGTCTGAAGAGGCTGCTGGGGATGAGGGAGCTGAAACGAAGGATGGATAAAAAGAATCCGGCTCATTCAAGTGGCTGTGAAGAATGACCCAGCCTATTCAGAAGCAACTGGATCTTCCCCATTTATAGACTAATTCATTAGTGTCCAAGCCTGGTTCACAGTCATTTTCATATAAATCCCTCAGAAGGTATTAACGGGACCTTCCATGACACCAAGGATAAAATCAAAAGAGATAATTAATTAGTCAGTGGTGCTGACAGGAAGCTAACTGGAACACGGAGCACGGTGACAAAAAGGGAAATCAAAACAATTGATTGCATTTTCTCAATTCAATACACAAACTTTAGAAATTATGTCCTAGACTTGGGAGGCTGAATTCCAGTAAAAAACTCAGGAGATCAAAGTGTTCTAATCAGCTGCGCCTTTTCTTAGCCATCACTGAAGACTTTCCAAAACATGTAGGAAATGGTGTTCAGTGATTGCAATGGAATCTTTCTCGGAGCTGGGTATTCGAGAGGATTTGAGGCAGTTGGTGCAATCATCACTTCTTACTCTCTTTGGCAGAGAAGGGAAGGGCCAGGAGAACGAGTTGGCTGTTCAGTGATCTCCACATATGCCCTGAAGTACCAACCTTTTCCCTCATCCCTTCCTTTCTTTCTCTGTCCTTCTTTCATTCTTTTTCTTTCTCCCTTCTACTTTTCTTTTCAACCTCCTTTCTTATTGTCCCCCAATTTTTACTTCTATTTTGTTGGCGTGATATGTGTTAATAATGAACATTCGCTGTAATGGATATTGTAAAAAGATTGCAATGTGTATTGTAAAAAGTACTACACTTTAGAGACACTTTAGAATGGAGGCAGAGCTGCCATCCCAAAGGTCCGTACGTGTTCTTCCTCAAACATTTGCAGGGGTGTCCAACCTTTTGGTGTCTCTGGGCCACAGTGGAAGAAGAGCTGTCTTGGGCCACACATTCAGTACACCGCAACATGTAATAACAAAAAAGTCTCATAATGTTTTATGTAAATTTACAATTTTGCATTGGGCTATATTCACAGCCGTCCTGGGCCATGTGTGGCTCGTGGGATGCGGGTTGAACATCCGATGAACCCTGTGAGAATGTTAAAACTGGGCAAAACAACCCTTCGACTGGGCCTAAAACATCATCGTGTCCTGAACAACTGTTTTTAAAGATAAAAATAAGGCTGATAATATGACTACTGGACTAAAAATTTAAAATATTCTTCAGAATTAACATCATTATTACTAGTTTATCTGCATCTATAGAAATGTCTTCCTTCTACTGATGTAACTGTTTTTTTCCTCTCCTTTTTTAAAAAATATTTATTTATTTATTTATTTTTAGAGAGAGAAAAAGGGAGGAAGAAAGAGAGGGAGAAAAACATCAATGTGTGGTTGCCTTTCACGCGCCCCCTACTGGGGACCTGACCCGCAACCCAGGCATGTGCCCTGACTGGGAATTAAGTGCCCCTTGGTTCTAGGCTGGCCCTCAATCCTCTAAGCCATGCCAGCCACAGTTCCCTTCCCTTTTTCATAAATGCCCCTCGCCTTAGTCTACTAATCAGAACATTACTTGAGTTTCTGGCCAATCACTGCTTCCCGAATAGCTATTTGTTGGATCTGAAATAAATACTTGCCTCTCACTTTGGCCTCTTATTTTCAAGATAATAGCATATATTAACAGTAAATGTAAATATACTTAACAGTATATATATGTCTGGAACATAAGTCGCTCACAGCCATCTCTGACATGTCTGTTTCCTGCTCTGATTGCTTTCCAAACTAAGATTATGCCTTGTCTATCGAGAACAGAAATCATTAGAGTTCAGTTGATTGTGTTAAAAGTTTGAGCTAAAATCATCTTAATAATTATAAGGTGGAATCCTCTCCCAATCGAAACCCATCTTGAAAAGATGAGAAACCGAGTCCGTGGACATTTTGTAAGTCCTGTTTGGCTCCTTGGTTCACCCCTTTCTCCTGCTGAGCACTGGGGCATGCTCTCCGATGGAGAATGGAGCTGGAGGGGCACAGATACAGTAAATAGAACACTGATTTGAGGACTGGATAGGCCTGGGTTTGAATAGGGTTATCCAGCTGGCCTGGCTCTGCTCATCACTCACTAGCTGTGTAACCCTGGGCAAGTCGTAGAGTATGTCTGCATCTCAGTTCAGAATTTTTAAAATGGGAATTTAATACCTGCAGCACTGGGCTGTTCGTGAGAATTACATACACTGACATACAAACAATTCCCCTTTCCTTAAGAAAATAAATTGTGTTTCCTCAACTTCCACTATTGTTATGGCTTCTCTTTAGAGTATTAATTGGATAGGCTTTTTAAAAAAACAAATTCAGTGAGATATAATTGAAGTACCAGAAACTGCACACATTTGAAATGTATGTTTTGGTCAGTTTTGATGTGTATGTATTGTGAAACCATCCCCACAATGAAGATAACAGGCATTTTCATCACCCTCAACACCTCCTCACGCCCCTTTACAATCCCCCCTCCCTTGCTCCCATCCCCAGGCCAACACTGATCTGCTTCCTGTCTTCAGAGAGTATTTTCCCTTTCCTAGAATTTTATGTAAATGGAATCATACAGGATGTCCTTTTTATTTTGATCTAGCTTTTTGTCATTCAGCATAATGATTTTGAAATTCATTCATGTTGTTGGTATATCAATAATTCACTGCTTTGTCTTGCTGAGTAATATTTCATAAATGGCACTTTGTAAGCTATAAAGCCATGCCTTGATAAATCAAACGGCATCCTGGAAAATCAGGAAGCCAGAAAAAACTCCCTGTCTCTCATTCTCAGAAACCTTTGCTTACTATTATATTCCACTTCGATACATGATGGCTGCTCCCCAGCTGGGCTGGTAAGGCCCTTTATTATCTGCTCCTCAGATTGAGCCAATCTCTTTCTTTCTCCTGTACTGACCAGCCTGAATCCTTATTCCAGACAGGCCAGGCCCTCCCTGTCACCCATACTTTCAACATCTCTCCAGTGTCTGTGGCTAATGCTGATCCATGGCTGGGAACAGTCTCTCACTTCCTTGCCTCTAAATAGTTTACCCATCCAGATGGTCCAGTGCTTGCCTTATCTTCTCTAGAACCTGCTGCCTCTCAAGCTCCCATTCAGCCCCTCTTACCAGCAGGTATATCTCACAATTCAGCACATAGAGCTGAGCCAAGGCCCCCTCCCTTGAGCAAGCATCTCCAATTGCCAGCTCCCTGCCAGGCTCTGGGCTGAGCATGGGAATAGAGAGGCAAGACATGATCCCTATACTCAGGGCACTCACAGTCAAGGCTGGGCAGGGAGGCAGACAGGAGCACCATCCCACACATGGGTACACAGAAAGTAGAGTGAGCATTAGGGGACACGTATGCATCTGTCTGTGTGGGATTTGGAATTGGGGATGGGCATTGTCAAACCTTTTTTTCCTCCCCTATTTGTCAGGCACATCACTGGAGCAAGGAACAGCTTCACGCACCTACTGTCTGCCTCTCTCTACCAAACATATCTATACAGGGCTGAATGGAGGATAATCAATACATATTTAATTGATCAGTGAAGGAAAAATGGTCCAGAGTGTCTCCCAGCTCTCCTTGAAAACACTGAACAACAAAAGAAACCCACAGCCAGGTATGACTCAAGGGCTCCATGAACAGCACAACCTTATTCACTACACAGACTTTAGTACTGCCACCCTCAGAATCAGGACCTGGGCTGAAAGGCTGATTTCTTTACTAGGGCTACAGTTCTGGATACTGTTCAGGGGTTGGGGATAAAATTAAGACCCTGTTGATCCATACGCCACCTGGACCCTCTGCTGATAAGACATTTTGCTCATCTTAAAGCCAATATTAACATTTCACAGGCATTACACCACCACCCTAACTCACAAGCACTCTGGGAGGCAAGCAGACTGTGCCTAAACTCCTTTTTTGGCAGGTACAGGCACAGGGGCACAGGCGGCAAAGTGCTAACACGCCTCCATTGAAGGTGGCGAACTTGTCTCCGTTTTCCCAGGACTGTTCTGGTTTTAATTCTGAAAGTCTCCTGTTCCAGAAGCCCCTTCCTTCCCGCACAGTCCCAGGCAAACCCAACCAGTTAGTCACTTTAGCTCCAACTCATACCCTCTGGCCCACCTTTCACTTTAGCCCAGGGATTTTGGAAATGTGACACCGACCAGCAGCACAGACATCAAACACTAGGGATGGCCTTCAGCAATCTGTATTTTAACAGCCTTCCAAGAGCTCTTGGTGCTCACTCAGATCTGAGAAACATTGCTCTAGCCATGTTTGTTGCAAACAGCCTCACACAGGGCCGCCTGTTAGCTCCTGCCTCAGCTACATAGCAGCCTCCTGTGTTCCCACTTTGCACGTGTGGCTGATCTGATGTAACAGACTGTAACAGTGGGGTGGGGTTGGGGGGCTGGTGGGAAGTGTAGGGCATAACACCCCCTGAGGTGACAGGAGACACAGTGAGAGTAAGTGATACCTTCTTCCACCCCTTGGGTCAGCAACTTGGAGCACAGTCTATACATAATTAATCATAAAAATTCATTAAAATGAAATAAATATTAAAAAGTCAGTTCCTCAGGCTCACAAGCCACATTTCCATCAGCCACCAGTCCCATGTGGCTAGTGGATGCAGTATTGTACACTCCCAGGACACAGAAGTTTCCATCAGACAGCTCTGTTCTACATGGCTCTTCGGGAGGGCCCAGGGAAACTGCCTCCAGCCGCCCACAGGGAGGACCAGCTGGAAAATGTTCCTTTGTATCAGCTCTTCTTCCTTTCCTGCTGCACTCTACCAGTCCCCAATCTCATCCACAGGAGTCAGGTAAGCCTTTGTTTTAGGCTCAGCTTTCTTGGAGTGGAGACAGCAGGACAAGGAGCTACGTGGACAAAGCCCGCCCTCACTCCCAGCTCTGCCACTGGTCCCTGGCCCTGTCCATCCCTCTATGCCTTGTGACAGTCAAAGCAGAGGGCACCTGCAGTGGCTCTGCCACTGGCACAGCAAATGAAAGCTTTGACGAGGGAGTCTTCACACTGAGAAATGTGGCCTGAGGTTACTGCAGAACAAAGCCTTGGAGTGGGCAGAGGTTTGCACTGGCTTTAGGAACATTCGAGCTGCTGGAGCTTTTCTTTCCACAGAACATGGGCACCTGAGGAAGGGTGCATCCGGCAGGAATGGCGTATCTGGCAGGAACGGCTCCTGAGCTAGGAAGTCCACAGTGGCAACATTCAGCTACTTGATTTGAGAACTTAATCCCCACAACCCCCTGCATTTTGTGAATAATGCAATTTTCTTTAAAAAATCACTCTTGCATCTTTGGGACTCCGTCAATATTATACAGGTAGAACAGCCCTGCAGTTGGCTATTTTATCCTAAAGGCTGATTAAGGGCAATGGTGCTTTGATGGCTTTCCAATTCTGTTCAATTTGATAAGCATGAATTGAGTAGTTATGGTGGGCCTAGTATGGTGCTTTTTATCCCAGCAATAAATTAGAAGCTCAATCTACTCTTTAATTAAAAAATCTAACAGCATTTAGCTTTTAAAATATATATAATTCTTCATTTTGACCTAAACCTCTGTGGCTTTCACATGTCATCACTGCATCTTTGAAGTAAAGGAGTAAAGGCTTGATTTCAGCACTAAATATTTTTCTTCTTTCTCTTAAAAAAAGAAAGGAGATGTGCTTTTGGATGACAATTTTATTTGATCAATAATTGCATCAATTCCTGCCAAAAGCACATACTAGCTGCCCAAGGTGAAATTTACTAGCTTCCAATTTTTAATTAGCCTGTATCTCCTTTACAGTTGGAGCTTCTAATAGAGAATTAGAGCAAAGTAACTCACTGAAGAAAGACAAGTCATGCAGAAAATGCCAATATCAATTTTCTAAACAAGTCATAACTTAAATGCCACCTACCTAGCTCCTGGCCCCAAGCTTTACAGAGAGAAGCAATAAAAGAAACTGATTGGGCAGAGGACATTATCAATTAATGAGAGAAGTTAAAAGGAAAAAGAAAGCATTAAATAAATTGGAAAAACAAATTTCAACTGCGGCTTGCTATTTTCAGTCTGAGGAGGAATGACTTCTCTGTGTGAACTCATCCCATCATCTTTGCCTGCAACCCAGCGACACAGAGCAAAGAGAAGATGCTGCTGCGGCTGGGAGGAGAGGGGTGTGCCCCAGAGCCAGGCGGATGGGTCCAGGGCGCCGGTCTGGCTCTGCTGAGGTCTGGGGGACTCGTGCCCATCTCCTAATCCCTTCTGGAGTCCTTATTCCTCCTCCAAAAAATGAGGGTGATGTGATCGGCACCACTGACTCCACAGGCTCACGGGAGAGGCCAGACAAGGTCTGGGGCTAAAGTGAGTCATTAATCACCTGTGAGGAAAGCAGAAACTCTGTGTGTGGGTATGGGTGCAGCACACATGTACACACATTCTGAGGCACATGTGTGCTTGTATGGGTGTACCAGTATCTGTGTATGCATGTGTGTACCCTAAAACACACCTAGACTTTGAATCTCAGAAAGATGAGGGAATGCAGGGCAACAACGAACAGCAACTTCCCACTGATGAAATCTGAAAGATTTGCTCTGAGTGAGGCACATAAGGACTTCGTCTGAACCAGTGATGGTTTATTTCTTAGTTGGGGTAGTAGGAAAGCGATGTTGTGCTACATTGCTTTTAAGAACAAAACAAACAAGTGAGCAAAATAGAATCAGAGACATGGAAATAAAGAACAAACTGACAGTGACCAGAGGGGAGAGGAGAAGGGGATAATGGGGAAAAAAGGGGAAGGGTCAAGTAAAGGAACATGTATAAAGGACAGATAGACAAAGACAACGGGGGGGGGGGATTCATTGTGGGCGGTGGGAAGTGGGTAAGGCAGGGGAGAGTAATTCTAAAAATAATTCTAAAAAATAATTCTAAAAAAGAACCTCCTATATTATGAAATCAATATCTAGCCATCTCTCCATCCATCCATCCATCCATCCATCCATCCATCCATCCATCCATCCATCCATCCATCCATCTGAGAAAGGGATAAACCTCTGCTTGCAATAGGAAAACAAGAGGTCTTCAACACTGTAGCTTAGGAATTGTACCTCACAAACAACCCTATTGAGCACCCCTTTATGTCATTTCTAGGGGAGATGACAGGTCAGTTTGAGGGGAGAAAGTCATTTTGAGGAGTGATCATCACTTTGTTTCTGGAAAGAGCAGCAAAGAGTCTTTTGCAATGGAACAGTCCCTTGCTCAGCTTGCTCAGGATAGGTTGCAAATAGTAAAAGTCAGTATGCCTGAAATTCTAAAGTAATACACACAAGTGTACAGCAGCTTAGCAAGAGAAATGTGTGTCTCTTTGAAACTCAGACCTGGTTGCAAAACTCAGTTTCTCTGACCAGCAGCTCTGAGAACTTTGGCAAATCAGTAAGCTACTCTATAAGTTGGTTTCCATGGTATAAATAGGATAATAATGCCCTTCAAGTGGGTAGAGATCACACATAGGGGTAGGGGAGAGGGAAGCAGGGAAATCTTTGGACCAAAAAAAAAAGTCACAGAAAAGTCTATAGGGCAGAGGTGGCAAACACAAGGCCTGCAGGCTGAATCCAGCTCTTCACCTTATTTCTACCCAGTGGCAGCGCTGAGCTCTCACTTCACTGTTATGGAGTAGTTACATTTATATAGTCCTAAAATTACATTCAGCTCTTGGAAGGCAATGGAAGGCAACCAGGAGGCTGATGTGGCCCCTGGGGAGAATGAGTTTGACACCCCTGCTATAGCATGTTTTAAAAAACTGAACTAGTTGCCAACATTTTAAATTTGGAAGATTTCACAGGAAGCCCCGATCTCCAGCTTCTTGAAGAATTACCAGTTCTGCCTCACCAACCTTCATTCCCATTCACCACAGCAGGCTGCACTTCTGTGGGCACCCCAGGCCCACCCCAGGCCCACTGCAACCACTGTGCCACCTGTCTGCACCTGCAGCACTTGAGGCTGTTCTGTGTGGTGCTAGCGGAAATACGTAATACACTAGAGGACACAGCTCAGTAGTGCATGTCTACCATTCTTTGCAAACCGGGCTATATCATTTCTGTCTAGTAGCATAGTGCCACTCTTGAGCCAACTGCCTGCCTCCTCTAGGATGCATCCCTGTCCTGCATCACTGTCCTCTGTGGACCAGTTAGCTAATCTGACGCAGCAGCTGTGCCTGGAGGGTAGGTGGTAGAGAGGGGTGGACAAGTACCCCTAAGGCAAGGCTTTCATTGGTTTCATGCCTGGTTTCTTGCTCCTTGTGTTTTCCAGACTCATCTCTCATGGTCACTTTGATAGTTACTTTTCCAATCTCGATCAGAGGGCTCCCTCTAGGATCCTCCACTCCCTACCCTTGATCTCCACATTTACCACTTCCAATCAGCTATGGGGTGAGGAACCAGACTACCAAGCAGTTTAAGTGAAATATCTTTTTTTTCCTATAAAATCTCAATGACTGGACTGTGAATGGGGACCTGAGAGCATCTCTCAGAGTAAATTAATTTGGCAACTGGAAGGGTCCTCCCCCCACCACCTTTCTGGACTAAGAGGTATGGGCAGAACAGCAGTGTTTACAGAACTCTGAACCCTGCTCCCCCTGAAATGAGACTCTGCCTCAAGTCCCAGCTGTAGGCTGTGGTAATCAGGGTAAGCTTAATTTTTTTTTTCCTGAAAGTTCCTCAAAGTCCACGAGCTCACTGAGGTCAAGAACATTCTCCTTCCTAGTACCTCTTGCTGCACCTGCCACATTATTGGCAGTAAATAAATATTTGCTAAAATGAAAAGAACTATTTTCATCTTGTATTCCAGTATTCAAGGCATCCACTTGTATTTATCCAAGAATTAACTCAAAAGCACCTATAGAAAAAAACGAACAAACAAAACAAAACATAAACAGCTTCACAGATGCAGAGAACAAGCTGATGGTTGCCAGATGGGGGTGCGGGAATGGGTGAGAAAGGTAAAGGGGGATAAGAGCTACAAACCACTAGTTACAATTACATAAGTCATAGAAATGTAATGTACGACACCGGGAATATAGTCAATAATATCACATAAATTCATATAAGACAGATGGTTATTAGACATGTTGTGATCATACCACAGGGTATATAAAAGTTGAATCATTAATGTTGTACCCATGAAACTAATATAATAGTATATGACAATCATAATTAAGAATAAAAAAATTCCACTGAATTCCTACTCTATACAAAGTGCTCTTTCAATGAGAATTTAAATATCCAGTGATGCCACCCCAGCCCCTACGAGGCCACCAGCCACACTCAGGGACACACATACTCTCACACTCACACTTGGACCTGAGCCTGAAAGGTGCCTTGGCAAAACTTAACCATGGCCACTGTGTTCTCTCTGGCATTCAGGACAGACATTTCTGGCCAACTACACCAATTATGTCACCTTTTTTACTGAGCCTGAATCCTACCTAGGAATCCTTCTCAAAATATCAGAATTGAGAAAACTCTACCAATTCATCAGAATTGGCTTTTAAATGAATAAAAGTTAGGTACCACCCCAGATCAAGTTTACTGTACCAACATCCTTGTTTTGCAAAGGTTGGTTGTCCCCAGACATGCTATAGATCATCTGTACCAATTCTCAAAGTGCCCCTGAAGCAGCCCTGGCTCTCCTGTCCACCCCCCACCCCCAGTGTGCAGTGTCCCTCACCTGCCACCCCCAGGTGTGTCCTGCGCATGACGTCTGCATGAGCTAGCTCACCCTACTGCAGCCCTGTGCTGCATCACAGCACATGGAAGACGCTCAGGTTCTACGTGCAGAACGACGGAACAGAGATGCAAGTCTCTGCTGAGCTGTTTTGGAGTCGAAGTCTGTCCAAGGACAGTTCATTTACAATGCACAGCAAAACATCCCAAACATGCTCTTTATCTTGCTCGGTTCCTCACAGGCATGGAAGCTGCTTCGCAATTACTGTCCTCACTTTCTTAACTAAAAAATTCTCCTCCAACTGGCCCTCCATGCCTCCTGCTGCCTTTTCTCCTTGTACCTCCAGGATATGTCCTACTGTCTCCCACCAGTAATGTTATGCCTGTTTCAATGCAAATAAATCCAGCCAGACTTTCTTCTCATTTCTCTGCTTACCCATTACCATGATTCTACACACACACACACACACACACACACACAAGACCTGGTATGACAGAGTTGGTGTCCCATTCATGGGGGCAGAGGAGAAAATGTGAATATTAAAATGGCTACATTTGCTTCTTTTTGTATACATATTATTATGTAAGATTCAGAAATCTTAAGATGTAGCCTACTTTGGATATTTATGCTTCCATGCCAAAACTTCCCTTTATTTAAGAGAGGACATGGACATTTCAGTTTGATGCCCATACAATTGACTGAGCTCCCTTCTGTGGCTGAGGCCTTGAGCTGGGGCAGGGACAGAGTGAACAAAGCAGAAACCCTGAATCTGGGATCAAACAGACTGGGGGAGAGGGCTGATAGAGCAGAGAAAGCCTGGGGCTGGGTTAACGCCCAGGTGATGGCCTACTGTGCTCCTGCAAAGTCCTGCTCACCTCTGGACAGACCAAGAGGACACTGATGGATGTGGATCCCCTAGGACAGCCTGAGGAAAGAGATCTGATCATCATCTCAAGGGTATTTGAAGGAGAAAAAGGTGAAACTATTGCCCACCTTTCCCTTCCTTTGTTTGGAAGCAACTTTAATAGCATATACTGTGCACCTGGCATCTTCTAGACGTTGGGGACACAGGGACAAATAAGGCAGGCAACTTCCTTCAGAGGCTCATGTCCACTGCAGTTAAGCAGATACCACATGCCACCCTAAATTCACCAGGTCAGGGCCTGAGCAGACACAGAGCTGGACTGCAGCAGTGGTCAAGAAGGTGGCCCCTTCAAAGCAGTGACTTGACAGAGCAAATCAGGGGTTTTCTGAGAGCATAGCCATCTGTCCATACCCATGACTAACAGCTCCATCCTCCTCCATTTATCTTCTTGCTCACCTCTGGGGATACACTCTGGGCCACTGCTCCTCAATGAACCAAGGCCTAGAGAAGCTTCAACTCATGCACCTGAGCCTGCTCACCCAGCAGTGATCTGCCTATGGTCTGCCTATGGTCAAGCATTCACTTGAGGTTCAGTGCTGAGTCCAGGGCAGCCAGCGGGAGCTCTGTCTGCAGTCCTTGGTTTGTCCCTGTGTTCCTTCACCCAGAACTCCCCCAGGCATCTGATTAGGGGAGCCCTGCAGAGGACAAGTTCAGGGTATCCAAAACACCATCAGAATGAACTTCAGAGACATAATGTTGAAGAGGCCAGACATCAGTATCCCTGCTGCATGATTCCATTTACATAAAGGCCTGAAGTAGTCAAAGCTGATCAATGGTGATAGAAATCAGAAGAATGGTTACTGTAGAATGAGGGACAGGGGGCAGGAAGGGGCAAGAAGGGGATTTCTGGGGTGCTGGGAATGTTCCATGCCTCTATCTATAGAGTAGCTACACACTTACTTATATACACACAAAAAAATCCTGTTCCTATAAGGTTTGTAAACTTTAGTGTATATAAATTATGTATCAATTAAAAAGTCTTTGTGGGTACCAGCAAAAAGGTCACTGCAAAGCATATGCATAGGTAAGTTTGCCATAATCTGCTGACATCTCCTAGCACTTCTCTACCATGCTGCACTGGGGCCCAGGGACAGAAATGAAGAGGCACAATGCTCACCCTTGCAGCTCATAGTCTGGTTTGGAGACAGCTGTATACTCAGAACTCAGAAAGAGGCAGCTGGAAGAGGTTGGGAGACAGTGGGAGACAGCAGCAGACCAAGTCCTGAAGGCTGAGCAGCCACTGGCCTGGGAAGGAAAAAAGGGTGGGGCTTCGAGGGCTGGAGGCAGCCTAAGAGAAGCAGGGGCAGTGGTGGGGGATTGGAGCAGATTGGTGCAGAAAGGGCAGACAGCAGGGAGTGCTGGGGAGGATAGCAGGGAGAAGGTAAGGCCAGACCTCAGAATAACAGCCTTGAGTACCTGGGTCTGCCCCTACTTATGTCACCTCATTATTCAGGCCACAACTCTCCAGGGATCCGCAGAATTACTTATCATAATCTAATTTACAGCCACAGACTTGAATACCAAGTAAATGCAGCAGCTCAGAGAAGGGCCATCTCAGACCATCCTGATCACACCTGCCATCTTATTTCAGCAGGCTGCAGACAGGTCAGTGGTGGCTGGGTTTCCAGCATCGCATGCCTCGAACAGGACAACAGGCCTATGCCGTGAACGTCTCCCAGCACTGGCAGGAAGACATTAGGCTACTTGTTTAGAATGCATGTTAATCCTTCCTCTGCAAGCACTGCTGCAGTGGCCAACAAAGAATTCTTATTTGTCTACAAATATGGTTTATTTCCTCTTTCAATAAAACTTCATGGAATAAGGATATTCCTTCATTTCCATTTCTATCAGTTGAAGCCTTTTGGATGTGAATAATAAGGTTGTGCAATCAATAGTAATGATGGAACCACTGAACACCAACAATATCTCCTCCACCATCTCTCCCCCCAGTATCTATCTGCTTTACTAAGTGACAAAGTATATTATTTTTTTAAAGTGTACCAGTAGTGGAAACAAATCTGAAAATAATTATTTAAAAAAAATTAATCAGTGGTATAATTCAATTATGCAATGTAGAAAAGTTCTCTTAATTATAACAGAATAGAATAGAATGTTCTTCAGCCTTAACCTTGTCATTTTTCAAGGTAAGCTATTACTAAATTCTAGAATGGCTTTCAATAACCTCTTTTTGCAGCAGTTGTCTGCAGAACTATTCAGAAGGAATCTGTCTTGGGCTGATGCAATTGGAGATTGCTGGAGGATAAATAGATACCTAGAGGCTGCATGTGAAAGGCAAGGAGCTGAGCTCTGAGGCTGGACAGACCTGGCTGCTGCAAACAAAGCCAGTGACCTTGGGGGAAGTAACTTAACTTCTCAGACCTGCAACTTGCCTCCTCATTCCTACCTTGCAGAGTTCCTGGGGCAACAAAATGGTTTAACATAAACCAAGAACTGAGACCACAGATACTAGTTAGCTTACCCTACTGATGCTTTGACCCATGTACCCCAGTCTGAGTTTACCTGCAGCTCTATGGACTGCTCTGGTGTATGTTAACAGCTTCTCACCTCAAGGGCCTACAACTCCCTGCTTTTCTACCCACGGGCTTTCTCTGATGCTATAATAGCTTATCCTTATAAGGGGCAGCCCAGAGGTACTGATCCCCAGAAGCAACACTCAACCAGTGAGGAACTTGTGGTGACAAATACTCCAACTTCCCCATCCTTTGGTGCACATTTTATATGATAGCAGTGACTATCTATCCTGGCTGGCAAGGGGCTGAAAGGTTTCCCAGAATGTGAGACTTTTAGTGCCAACACTGAATCAGTCTGATGTGATGGGTATTTGGTCACACTCACAATTATATCTCAGAGGGTCCTCAGTGGGATAGAGTCCAGTGCCCACAGCAGCAACCTGTGCTCTACTGAATCATTTATTGGCTTTTTTCCCTTCCCTGATTCATATTCTCCACTTTTGTCCTTGAGCTTCCTGGGGTCACCTTCCAAATAAACTGCCTGAACCCAAGCCCTTGTCCCAGGGAAACCAGACTGATTAAGAGAGCACTGGGCTGCATAGTGGTCTCCTTCCCTCTGCTCTTGCTCTTTGCTGTACTCCAGACCTTTTCTCATAACTGGGCTAAGAGTATGGGCTCCTAAGATGAGCAGGGAAGGCACATTAGGAAAACCACTAAGGAAGGACTGCCTGTTGGAAGTTAAGGAGAGTTGCAGGGCCCTCACATTGGGTATTCCAAGGGGACATACATCCCACTGAATCCTCAGTTGCCTGTGAATGGTTAAGATGCTGCCACTGGCTTGTGCTACAGACAGTAGGGCCAGCTTCTACCTTAGCCAAGCCCCATTGTTCTCATGCCCATGGAACTATGCTGGGTGGGAAGAAAAAAGGTGCATTTTTTGCTCTCTGAGTAAAAGAGAGGTCTATAGTTCGTATCCAGGTTCTCTACCCAATCCATGTTAGAGCCATGCCACCAGGCCTCTCGTGCCTCTGGTCTTTAGTCTCCTAGGGCTGGACCACTGCCTCTGCCTCTTTGCTCATGTGTATGTGTCTGCCTGCTTATATCCTCCCTTGGACTCTGCAATGCGTCCCTTTCAAGACTAAGTATAAGCCCGCATCATCCAGGAAGCTCTTCTTGAATGGTGACAGCCCACACTGACCTCAATCTTTCTACAGTTGTCTGCAACACTTCTTATGTGCTCACTGTGGCTGGGTGCTGCTCCACTGCTTCCCCAGCTGGAGGTGAGTCAAGGGGGTGGCATCTGAGCATGGTGCTGCATGGGGCACTCAGAGAGAACACAGGACTTGTGAGGTGATGGATCATTATAGACATGAGCTAGATGGCCTTTTAGATGGGGTTCCTGCGAAACAGACTCTGAATGAAGTACAGATTGCTGTGTAAATGATTCACTAACAAGTCCTACCAGGGGAAACCTATAAGGAAGTGGGATGGGCAAGGCAGGGCAGGAAAGGGAGGAAGTCAGGGATGAATGTGATTTCAGGCAGAGTCCCAAGGAGAATGGCTTCACTCAGAGCCTGTGGAGGAGCACTAGAGTGTAAGGTATAGCTTAGCGTTGTCCTGACCCGAGGCAAGGGACCTGCACATTCATACTTCACTAAATAGTCATTGATTTGGGGTGTGCTGGAGTGGGGTGCATGGATCCCCAGGCATTTCTATCTCCCTGCCTACAGGCAAAATGCTTCCCAGAGCCCAAAGGCAGTCCTCCAAAGAAGAGATTCAGTTGCTGGTGACTGAGACCAAAGCCAAGGAAGCCCCCTGCTGCTCTCTGGCTACCTGGGCACAGTGAGCCCCCATGTTCTGCATAAGTTGCTGCCATATAAAAGCAAACATCTGGAACCTCCCCAGACCCCAGCCTAAATTCTGACCAACTTGCCCAGCTCATCTTACCCTCCGCTTTGCCATCTGGATCTGGCCTTCACCCTCTGACCCTGACAACTTCATCATGCTCCTCAGATCTGATGAGGCCACTGTCTCAGAGGCACAGACTTCTGGCTTAATTCCTTGAAGATAAGCAACCCCCCCAAACATGTCATTTCCAGTAGCTCTGGGAACTGTCCAACTTGCATCCCATCCCAGGACCTGCCCTGTCTCAACTCTCCCAACACCCTGGACACCCATGCTTTTCAGAACATGTGGTCCTGACTTTCTGTCCTGCTGTTACTGTGTGAAGTAACACACAGCCCAAGGTTGGCAGTTTTATAAAGAAAGTCCCAACAGGGCCAATTTACATACAATGGCCATCAAGACTGATTGAATGGACACAAGTGGGGAAGTGTCAGTCAGATTTGGGGGAGCTGCCCTAGCCTCCCTCACAAGGAGCAGGGTCTGTGCCTCACAAGGAGCAGGGTCTGTGTCTAGGTCGTCCACAGAATTCTCTGGCGCTCAGAGAAAGCACTGCCAGTGCCCTCTGTTCCTCTGATGTCCCTCCTCTAGGAAGCAGGGCCTGCCTTGACCTGTGTGGCCTTCCCTTGGTGCATGAACCACAGTTCATGCTCTGACCCACCACAGAGGGTCTGCAGAAGGGGCCAAAAGGTCCCTGGGCCTTATATGCTAAGTTCAATGTCAACATGCAAATGCCAGAAGGACAGATGTCTCTGACGTTAAGTGGGGCAGGAGGGCTCCCAGCTCTTACCCTAGAGATAGGGGGTTGGGTGGGTGCCGCACTGTAACTTTTGCTCAACACGTATCACCGGGGATGCCAAGTGACCTCATTCCTTTGACACTGTGAAGTCAACCATTAGACATCCTTGGTAGATTGTGAGCAACTCCAATCCTGCCTTCTTTTGGAATGAATCCAGACCCAAAGTGCCACGTATGCTGACAGGGAGAGTGTGGATGAGAGGACACCCTTCTTAGTGATGGAAGCTGATCATATCAAAACACCTTCATACCATTAGATGGTTAGGAATATGTTTTCTGAAGGTGTTTCCAGTGCTCTGACAGTGCCATGGGTCAATAGAGTGGATGAGTTATCTTGAGGGATTGCTTCCCTAGGCTTTCTGCAGAGACCCCAGCTAGGTGAGGAGAGAAAATCAAGCTAGCATACTGACTTTACAGCTCTGCACCTTAATATCATCCTATTCATATACAATAGAGAAAAAAATATATGGATTTGGGAGACATATCTATGAGGTTTCCATTTCCTCAGCCATGACACTATTGGAAGGACTGAGTTAACATGAGTAAAATATCTTCCAGCATCATGGGCGATAAATATGTTTAAGGAAAGGAGGGATGTGAGTATTCTTCCAACCAGTAGGAATGCAACAGTGGTGAGTCTGATTTCAAAGGCAAAGTCTTTCTTTAGGAAGTTTGCCTTCGGAATGTGAGATCATTCCCTCATCTTGTGTGTTTGTCTTCATCTAAGTATGTGTATGTTACAAATGATGGGGGAATGAGAGAGCCAGTGAGGACATGAGTGGGTGGCTCCAAACCTCCAAAGAACTGGATCAGTGTAAGAGCTATTTCCTTGAAGGTTTTCAAAAGTAAGCCAAAATTGAAAAAAAAAAGACATTGCCAATCACAGTCTTCCTTAAATATTTTATGATTTCCCATCTAGTAATCAACACAATGAAATGTAAAATACTGAGCATTACGTTTTAAATAGTCATTCTAATTATCATAATCTTATTGATTGGCTATTGTGTTCTAAACATTATACAAACCTCTTCCCACACAGAATCTTACTTTTTTTCACACTTACCCATGAGGCATTAACTGCCGACCATATTCACTCCCTGTGCATAGTGATTAAATTGTCCCTCTGTCTCACATCAGAGGGCAAGAACCTGAGGCCTGCCAACATTAAATAACTTTCTCAAGGTCACTCTGCTAGTCTTGGAGGAGCTAGGATGTGGACCTAGATTTAACTTGTTCAGAAAGCTCATTTCCTTTTCCCACATCACTCCACAGGCTTTTGCGAACCTAGGTGTGAGCAAAGCAAAATCAGGGAAGGTGGTCCTTTATCCAGCTTCCCCTTTGCTGTTGTAGAAGGATGGAAAGTGAATGGCTTCACTTTGAAACACAGCCCTGGTAGTTGCTTTAAACTCTGTGCTATTACTATGACTAGCATGAAATATTAACAAAGGAAGCTGGAGAATGCAGAATTGGTTTGTTTGTACTTTTATCTTAGAAGCTAAGTGTTCACTGGTTTAAGCAAACACATTTTGCCTCAGCTGGGAACCCACATACATTTGTGTATCTGCATTACACAGACACACTTAGTTTGAATTTCACAAGCTTTCCTTCTTTTGATACCAGTCAGACCCAGCAAGCAGCTTCAGGTGCTACTAAACAGGCAGGACTTTTGATTAAATAAACAATTAGTCTTCAGGGGAGATGAGCAGAAAGAAGGACCCCGAAAACCAACTACTTGCCTTTTCCTGCTTGGACATTAGCTGGTATTTAGGCTTCTGCCTTCTCATGTGTCCAGGACCCTGGTGAGCAGAGGTGACCTCCGAGAGATTCAGGGATAAATGATTGCAGAATGCAATGGTGCTCTAAATCCATTCAATTGGGGGCAATGATGCACTGAGCCATAATCTGTTTGGTGAGCCAATGCAAAGTAATTATGCTGCTCCCCAGGAAGAAAATCACCCAGAGACACTGGTAAAGAATTATCTGGCATAAGGATGTTAGAGAGTAATTTCTCTTAAATTATTACTTCGTGGAAAGACTATCCAATGCTAAACTGTCTCCATGATAGGCTGAGAGGTCAAATGCAGACATCTCCCCAGGTCTGTAGAGGAGGAATAATGATGGGGAGGGAGCCGCAAGTCCTCCCTTGGGACTGCTCTGGATTGCAGGTTCCAGAATTCTGCTATCAGGATCCAGGTGATAATGCACATGCTTTTCAGTAAAGTGAAGTTCCAGTCATTCTGTTGGCCATGACAAAATCATCTGGAGATGCTGAGTGTCCTGGCGGCACTTGCCACCTCCTGGACCAGTGTTCCCAATCATAGACTCTGAAATACACAGGATGGGCAGTGGGGGTGCCTACAATACCCTCACATGCCCTCCTCCCATCCTGAACACGACAACCTGGCTTCACTGTTCCTGAACACGTGTTCAGGAACATGTGTCGTGTTCCTGAACACGACAACCTGATCCTTCACTGAAGGATCATGTTAGTTACTGACACAATGTGTGCATGGCTCCAGGGGTCAGGGGACATGGGTTAACACCAAGTTTATGGTGGGTCACATAGTTTCTTCTATTTTCTGTTTATGAATTCTGTCCTCTCAGACCTCACAGACAGACCACAAGCACATCTCAAGAAGGCCTCGTCTCATGTTTTCATAAAAGGGGCTGACATAGAAAGGGGATGACAGCCATCTTCCATTTAACCTCCCCCCTTCTGTGGACACCCCTGGAAGAGTACAGTGAGCCTGGACTCAGGAGTCCAGGGCATCTGGGTGTGAGTCCAGCTTCGACATTGACTCTTACCCTTGACCTCTCTTGGTCTCCATCTCCTCACATGTGTTAGAAGTTTCCAAGTACCACAGGTGAGTGAATGAAGCAATGAATGAGCATCAAATAGTAGAAGCCATATATAGTTAGTCCTCTCAATAAACAAGAGCCATCAAATCCCCACTCACTAGGATATTCATGTATTTCCACTATTTATTCTTTTCTAATTTCCTTAGCATCTTCATTGTGAAGATGGACCTAATAAGGTATGTCTTATATGTTGGCTTCAAGGCATAAATGGACTCCTGTCTACAAAAATGGGGGCCCAGTCAGGAGCATTGGCTCAACAATCCATCCTGCGTTTCCTCCCTCTGCTATCTGCCTTTCTACCTTCACCACTTCAAACCCTTACAAAATGCCTCAAGATACAACAATTACTGCCATTTTCCAAGTGAGGAAACTGAGACTCGGAGAGGTTCAGTAACTTTCCTGGGATCACACATCCAGCGAGTGACAGGGCTGGGCTTTGAATCCAGGAGTGAGGCCCCTTTCTTAATGCTACTCTAAGTTCCTATGGGGCTACAGCACCCTGGAACTCAGGTCGGTGCTGCATTTCACAATGTCCAAATTTTCTGCATCACTTGCTTTGCTCCCCAATTAGATTATGCACACAGTTTAACTCAACAATAACAAAAGCTTTTCCTTCCAGAAGGGTTCACTGTTTAATGACTTCCATTTCTGTGAATGCACTGCAGGCTTAGGCCCCACACTCTGCTCCACGGAGTGTTGATCATTAGATTTCCATGAATTAATGCAGAGTTTAATCTTCTTTGATTGCAAACATTGATTGTTGCTGATCTTTCAGCCATCCCTACCAGTGGGTATGTATCTGAGTTCCAAAACACCCAGGCACAATCATGCCAGGAGAAAGGTGAAATAAAACATTAAGCTGGGTTTATGGTCAATTTAATTAATGCAAATGGTCAGCCTGGTTCATTTGGCCCAATGATGCTTTCCAATAAAGCTATTGGGGACAAACACTTCCTGGCTATTTATTTTCTATGTCCACTTAAAAAAAATCCTTTCTGCAAGAAAGTAACTAAGGAATGGCCTAAAGAACACTGTTAAGTTCTAAGTTGCAGCAGGTCTACAACTCTATAAAAAAGCTGTCTCTTGACTAAAATCCTAAAAACAAAAATAAGGGTCTCTCAGTTAAGAAGAAGCAGGCCTGTGAATTGGCAAGGCTGATGATGGAAGGTAGGTGTGAGTGTGAGAGAGACATGAGAGTACAGGGAGGGAAGGAGAAAGAGAGAATAAGAGAGAGAAGCAAGAAGAAAAGAAGTTGTTGGAAGTATGGTTTACCCACTAGCAGATTTATTAAAGATATCTCTCACCAATTAATCAACAGACAAATCTATATTGAGTAATTATATTTAACATCTGTGTAGAGCCTTCCAGGGCCAAGAACACTTCTACTTACATTATCTTATTTGACTGCTGTTAGTCACAGCAATCAAAGTAGCAGCATATTATGGTTTTCATCCTGTACATACTGAAAATACGCTCTGAGAGGTCAACTGATTTGCTTAAGGTTACACAGCATCAGAGTTAAGACATGGACTGTATGCTTCTAGCCCACTGCCACTGGGGTGCTGTACACAGTTGTGCGGGTTGCACTCTGCACAGGGGTGGTTGGACGCTCCTATTATTCACTGGCTAAGTCAACACCAGTGGTGGGTATTGAGTCAGCCAGAAGACTGGGGCTTTTTTCCAGTCCTCTGCTTGCCAAACCACATACCTGCAGATGGCATCTGTCCAGAAGAGGTATCATTCTCTAATGTGCCCCCAAGTGTCATATGGAAACCTGCAGTAGCCAGTCCTGCCTCCTCCTCCCTTGCTCATCATGTCTATCTCAGCACCCATAACACTATAATGTGTACATATTTCTTCATATGTATTCTCTGAACTTCATAAAGGGAAGAACTGAGCTTCAGTAGTGTCTATGTCCCCAGTGTCCAACACGGGGTTTGTATACACTGAAGGAAAGGCTGGTCAAAAGCCTGAGTAAATGAATGTATGAATGAACACATGTTTAATGCTCCTTTACTACATACTCCTGGCCCAGCTCTCTTGCTAGATGATCCTTCCGAACCCTACTCTGATGACACAGAGAGCTTGGTCCCACCCTGTTGGGTCTCAGGTCACTGTGTACTTACGAGACTACTCTTACTAGATAGTAAGCTATGTGAGGACAGCCACAGGGGTGTGCCAATGAGATTTTTTCCACCAAGCTCAAAGTCTGCTATGAAGTACTATTGCCCTCCTCTTTTCCTCTGCCTCCAGTTCATTCTCCATTTCTATGTAGTGTGTTACTTAAAGTCAAATGATATTCTTATGTGACAGGAGCTAACTGATGTCAATGTGTGTCTAATTTCATTTCAAAAAATCAATCAAAGTCCAAGAATAGCTGCACCTTCTAGGTATACAGTTTTCTGAGGTGTTCTCCCAAGGCCTTTATCCACACCATTCTGTTCTAATATTGGGGCTTCTGAGCCATATCAGAATTCTCAGACCTCCAAAAGCTCAGTGCAAATGTGGAGTTGAGGTATCAGAAAGATGGCAAGCCCATCCTCAGGCCCATAAAACTAGAAATCATTGAGATTCTCCCTTGTGCTTTGAAAGGTTTGCCTGTCTGTTCTCCTGGGGCATGGAAGCCATCTGGACTTCTGCCTGAAGGATGCACAGGGCAGTTTTAAGCAGCCTGTATCTTGAGAATGTAGGTATGCTACATCATCCTACCCAACTTCAACTTCCTTTGGTGATCATTATTGCTTGACTTGCTCTGCTTCAGGAAGGCTCAGGTTTTCTCCCTGACCTTCACTGTTCCCTCAACACAGATAGGCTTTCATTTTGCTCTGAAACCCAGAAACATGTAGCAGACTTAGAAATGGGAACCAGTGGCTTGAGATGGTAAGGCCAGGGCAGAGGCATCCTACATCAAAGAGAACTTACAGACGAATGACAAAGAGCTGGGTTTGGTCCCAAACTTCCTTCATTTATATTTGCTCCTTACACTGCATTCCCCTCATTCTTCTTCAGAAAGGATCTGAGGCTTATAGAGAGTGGTAGATACTCAGAAAAGCCTTGGTGGGTTGAAAGGAGAGATCCAAGTATTGTAACAGACAAGAAGATACAGTCTCCCCAAGCTACACACTTAAGCTGATGGCCTGGGAGAAACATGGTCCATTTTCTATCCACCTAGGATTTCTCAGTACAGCTGGTTTCCAAATGTTGTAGCTCTAATCCAGGAATGAAAGAGACAGTCTCACCTGCCCCAGTTCTCTCCACCTGCACTCATGGTAGACACTGCTAATTGATAATGATACTATTCCCTGAGACATTTTCAGCCTCGGGATTCTTTCCAGCACAATGTTCCAAACAATAACTAACAATCAGAGTTGGCACATGAAATGCCACCACTCTCTGCCTGCTCTCTATATAGGTAAAGACAAATCATTGGTTAACATCTGTTGTCAGGTAAACAGCCAGTGAACCTGTGAATTGGGTCTATTTAGACTTACTGTGAAGGATGATCACTTGTTATACTAATCAGTGTCCAACATTAAATTGTCAAAATTGTAATGCCTGGTGCAAACGTGAATGATGGAACCGAAACATAGCAGTGGAAATCCAGACACATTTCATTTATTCAGCCTCTACTGGCAGCAGAAGAACATACTTAAAACACACGATGAGTTTTAGCAACCAACATGTAAACAGGATACCAACTGATACATCTTTGAATTGTTCTCTGGCAGCTGAGAACTGGATTTGTTCTTTCGGCACATACACAACACATGTGGTAAAACTAGGCATTTCTTAGACTTAAAGTTGAAAGACGATCTCTTAGTTTTATCAAGACTCCAACACTACTTTCTTCCAATATGAGCTCAATACTTTTCCAAGTTCTCTGTGGTTATTGTGGAGCTCATTGTTGCTGTGGGATTCCCAACGTTGCCCATCTTCCTCCTTCCCTCTCCCCTCCATTATCCGATCCCCTCTCCATCTCTATATTTCTTTTGTCCATTTATGCTTTAATTGGTTTTATTCACCTATAAGGTTAAGAATTTAGGAGCATCCCCTTGGGATGACAGCTTCTCTGCATTCCTTCTGGCCTGAGGGACATTAAAGGCCAATGGGCAGGAGAGCAAGCCAACATCAGGTGCAGGGAGAGGGACAGACAGGCAGTAGATTGACTGCTGGATTAAGTCACCCTCAGCAATCCAGCTGGCATTGGGCTATTGAAAGGTGCCAGGTGTGTTACCGGAAGGTTTATTAGGAACTCCCATGAGTCACAGTGTGTCCCTTATAGCTGGCTGAGCTGAAGGAATGCAGTGTTGATGCATGCACCAGCTATTCCCACCTAGAGTGGCTCCAGAACCCTAGAGCCTAATTTCCATAATGTGGAAGTGCTTTATGAATCCACTGCTACAGATCACAGGAGGGGGCTAAGAATGGCACCAATGCCTCTATCCGCCCAATTTCCCTGGGCCTCTAGCCCTGAATATCCCTTTGATGTCTAACATTCTTGCTGACTTACAAACTTCCCTCCTCAGGAGCTGTGTGGGGGTGAGAAGAATGAAGAAAATCTAGCCCTTACCTAAGAAAACTCAAAGCACTTTTTAGTTTTATTGGTTTTATTTGTCTTCCAGATAAAACCAGCTTTTATTTCATATCTGCTGCACGAGAGTCACTTTTAAAAATCAATGCCAGTGAAAAGTGCATTCAAACTGCATTTAATCACACTCAATGGGGACAGGCTAGCCAGAGTGATTGCCTCTTTTGAACAAAAGCTTATTTTCTTGAAGTCTGGCCTCAAGGGGCCTCAGATGGGTCAGCTGTGCTTCAGGATGCTGACCTCATCAAGCCTGTGCAGTCTCCCTGTGCCTCCCAACCCTCTCTGGCTTTGCTGAGCTGTTAGTTCAGGCCTTCTAGTATCTGAGCTTCTGGAGGTGACACTGGCCTAAAACCCCTCTTCTGAGCTCCCTTATCCCTTGTGAGCATCCCCAACAGACAACTTGGTACCTACAACTTGGAATTAATTGGCTTTGTTTCTGCATTTGACCCCAGGCAGGAAGGGCAGTGTGGACCCATTGTTGAAAGCCTGAGTGTCTGCAGCTCCACTTTTTGGACCTAACTCCTGACCCTTCATCTACTGAGTAAATTCAGGCAAGTTATCTGACCTCAGTTACCTCCTCTAAAAAGTAACAATAGTAACAGTACTTCCGCATAGAGTCATTGTGAAGAGTAAATGGACTATCTATGACGTGTCATGCAGTACAACTGTGGCCCACACCCTATTGGGGAGATGGGAAGGGGCTGGGCAGGGATCAAAGACAATAAGCTCCTGGGGGCAGGGCCCCATCTAAGTCACCTCTGTAATATCAGCCTCTGGTCTGACAGAGAAAGCTCTCAATATATGTGTGGAAGCCTGGACTCTTAGATCCCCCTCCACTGGCCTAGTTCTCAACGAATAGCCATCATTCAATGAGAACTACCAGTTTTTCATTTACTCTAAAGTCCCCTGGCCATTTCTTACTCTCTTGCCTCTCTGTCCCACACTCTTGGGTTGCTTCTTTAACAAGCTAGAGATCATCTCTTGCTGGCAGGTCAGTGGAAGGCAATGCAAGGGAGCCATCCTCAAAGGGAATCATAATCAGCCACAGTCCATTCTCATTATTCACAGTAGTTACATTCTACAAAACCACTACAAACACTGAATTAGCAAATACTGAATCATTGCCCCTAGGGGACATAGAGGGTTAGGTTCCTGAGAGCTTCTTGTTATAACATTTTCATCAACTGAGAAATAAGTAACCTTATTTTCTGTATGTTTCTGTTTTAAAATACCTTATTCAATATGTACTGTTGATTCATTACCACTGAACTCATGGTCAATGGCACTATAACTCATGCCTAAACAAAGCTTATTTAACACAAGTACTTTCTCCATAAGACACACCACAGCCTTCTTGTTTTTAGGACACTAGGTAGCATTTCCACACTATGCTTGGAGGCCAATTAAAAAAGAAACATCGGCCCTGGCTGGTGTGGCTCAGTGGATTGAGTGCTGGTCTGCAAACTAAAGGATCACGGATTTGATTTCCAGTCTGGGGCACATGCCTGGGTTGCGGGCCAGGTCCCTGGTAGGGGACACACAAGAGGCAACCACACATTGATATTTCTCTCCCTCTCTTCCTCCCTCCCTTCCCCTCTTTCTAAAAATAAATAAATAAAATCTTTAAAAAATAAAAAACAAACAATAGCAAAATTACCAACCAAAAACACGAAAATGCAAAAAACAGAGTAGGAAAAAGACTATGAAGAGGACACTTGTTTATATATGAAAGCTGAAATAAGATGGCAGAGTGTCTCCTTGTTTGACCTCAGCTGGAAACCTGTGCATTGGGTGACTCAAATTTCTGTCACTTCCATGCACCCACAAATGGTCATGAAGGCACTGTGAGTATTCATACTGGGATCACAAATAATTGCAAATAGATAAACTCACACATATGCAATCTGTGAATAATGAGGATTGACTTCATATGATCGTGAAACATGGAAGGAAATACTTAGCGTGGCATTTGTAATGACTGTGTACAGAACTGTAGCTTCAAATGTTCTCATACAATCAGAGTTCTCCTTTAAACTTTCTTACGGGGACATATCTCCTTCTTAGAACTATCAGTGAGTAGTTAATCTGAGTGTTTTGTTGTCCTAACATGGGATGGAAAGAGGTGTCTTCATTCCTCACCACTCACATGCTGGGTCTAATCGCCATTTGCCTTTACTCCAGCAATCAGCATCTCTTGCTTCCATATCACTAGATATGTATTTTTCATACCCTCCTGGATCATTTTCAACTGAAAATAAACATTCACACAAGCATAGTATAAACATAATGATCCTGCAAGTTTTTACCACAACCACCATTTTCTAAATCAAGAAACTAAGAGAGGTTAAGAAATCCATTGAGGTTGCACAGCTACTCAGGCAGAACAGGGTGACTCTAAAATCTGCAGTTTTTAGAGAATTATATAAATTAGTTTGACTGTGTGACTGACCTCAAGATAACAATACCAATGACAACTAGCAGAACAGGCTCTATAGACACTGTGATAGCTGAGATAATCCATAGAAGATATGTGGAAGTTAAGATAAAATTACCAAAGGGAATGACTCCTGTGGAAGTCAATAGTGTGGCACAGACACCAAATTTGTAAGGTTATCAATTTACTGCCAAGGACGTGCCCCCATGTTTCTTAGTGCTTCATCTACACAGTCATGTTCTATGCATGCCATGATTTTAATCAATGTGAAAGCCAATACTGTGAACAGGTTTTGAAAATAAAGATAATACCACAGAAGACCCTTCTTAAGTACTTCCTGTCATCAGACAGCTTCTAGTAATCATATGGCAAAATAATAGAAATTTCCAACATATTGTTAAAACCCAAAGAGGACTTGCACCCCATAGAAAACAGTTCAAAGATATTAAGATGGAAGTGTCCACAAAAGACATTAGAGGGATTTTTTTAAAACAGCAATAAAGAGGAGGTAATGAAATTTAGCTGCAAGTAGAAAATTCGTCCTCTCAGGTTTGAAAAGAATACATATAACAGCAGCAAATGGGAAATGACAAACCTCCCATCAGAAACATGCCTTTTTATTCTTATTGTGGTGCATTTACAGCTTTTTCAAGGGTTAAACTCAAGAGAGCCAAAAGAAGGAAAAAAAGAAAAGACAAATGAATTGGAAATGACCTCATCCATTATCTATGGCCACATGGAGGAAATAATGCCTTCCTAAAGCTAGGCCATGGATTAGCTGTCAAATAAAAAACCCATGTATAAATACTTGACCCAAGTAAAAAGCTTTAAAGTAATTTCAGCAACATGTGTCTATGAGGAAGTCGAAGCCCACGTGGAATTAGCAAATTGGTGGGTAGAAGATTCCACACAGAACCGTCTTTTCCTATTCTCAAGTTCTGTTTAAATAACTTGATTAAAATTAGCTTAACAAAATTGAAGGAAGCTAAAACCTATGAGCAGAGAATGTGTAAAAAATAATTTAAAAATTCTAGAAAGCATTAGGAGAAATGCTCAATCAATAATTAAAGAATAACAACTTAAAATGAAGATGAGATGATTTTGCTACCAAAGTAGAAAAACATATACTAGCACTCACTACTGGCAGAATTTGTGAAAGGGAGAGAGTGCCAGAACACAGGGAGTGGGAAAGGAAAGTGGCAAATCTAGAGAGAATGTATGTGAAGACTCTGAGAAGTGTTTATATCCTTTGACCCAGCAATTTGTCTACGGGGACTTTAACTTAAGGAAAGAATCTGAAATACATGCTGATATTTCAGCACAGAAGTGATCACTGTAATACTTTAAAAAAATATTTATATCTGGAAAGGTTTGGAAACAACCTCCATGCCCAGCAACAGAAAAATGGTTAAGGTTTGACACACCAGTATGTCAGGACATTTTGCAGCCATTTAAAAAACATCTGTCAAGATGTTTTTAATGACATGGGGATATTTACTATTACATAAACATAATTTTATACACCGAGTGTGATTGGAGCACACACACACCTTCCTGCACCAAACACTGGAAAGAAATAGGCTGGACTACCAACAATACTTGCCACTCCACTTCTTTGTAAACAACTGAGTAGTAACAGATTTAAAATACAAGATATGATCATGATGCATTTAATCGACAGTAAATCCTTTCCATCATTTCTCTAAGTGAAATAAGGCCTTCCTCATTGCACAGGCTGACTCTGTTACTGCTGGTTATGTCTTGTCCATGGACTGAATCACAGTTTTCTACTTTTCACCTAAACCCTTTCCCTTATCAAATCATTTTAATCTCCTACATGATCCTTAGAGACTTTTCCACTTACTGTGTGCACCAAAGGTTACTTACAGAGCTCACACTTAACTATTTATTGTAGGGCTTCTCAGTAGTTTGCAGCATATTTGCTTTAAAAGTTACAAACCTATCTTCTGTACCCTCTTCAACCATTCCAGTGAACTGAATTAAGTTTTGTGAAAATATGAATTTATTTTTAAAATATTTATCAAGCATTTAATTTATGCCTTTCTACACCACACCAGTTGCTCTCAAAAGCTTTCTGCACACTAAGCTTATCTCCCCAGACACTTGAAAATGTGAAATCCAACTTCCAGCATAGAAGTCAGGCATAGGGCAAACAGGTGCCTAGTATATACTTGCTTAGAAAGACATCCACTCTTGAATCAAAGTGTAAATTAAAAACAAAAAACCTCAGTGTATTCCAAACTCCGTACAATGGCTCTGGTGGTATTTCTATGAATGCTATTTATTTGGCTCTGTCTTTGTGTTGGACTGAATTCAATAGAAGTCTGGAACAATCAGACATGTTTAAGCTTGGGAGAACCATGTTCCACAGTGAAGTGCTGTAAAGACCTGAGAAACACTCTTTTCCTAGAATGTCTGGTCCAGCACATGTTCTAGGCAGTAAAGCAGGAATGACAGAGAACGGAAATAATAAAAACTCATTCTGCAAAATTCGAAGGCAAATGACGACTTTTGAGCTCCTACTCTGGGCCAGGCATAGGAATGACACTTTCTCATTTCATCTCACTCACTGTGCATGAATAACCCCGAGAGGTTGATGTGGCAACACCAATTTTACACAGAAAGGTGAAGCATCAGACCCCGCTCATACACTGGAACAGGCTGCAACCATTCAGAAACATATTTTCCTTTAGGAATTAGTTTGATTGTGAACTGAAAACACAGTATTCCAAAGGCTGCTTTTTGGAATAGTGTGGCTTAAAACAAAGTTCAAATTCCACCATCATCAAAGGGGCAGTAGGTGTCTAGACTGGCTTTTAAAAGGAGAGTTACCAGTGTCCAGGACAAGGCTGAGCTAAAGAATGGGAGAGGGAGTGCTTGTGGATACTTTTGAGGAAAGGTCTCTCTAATCTTCAGCTGTTGTACCTCGATCTAATTTTGACCTAAAAACTGCTTTGTCATTTTACACTACCCATGACCTTAAGTCAGCAAAACATGGGGAAAGGAAATATTTGGGTTGGCAGAGATCTGACTTGCACACACAGAAATCAATTTCCCAGATTCTAGATGTAAGGACTTTAAATGTTTCCAAATGTCCAAATGTCCTGGATTATGTGGACAAAGCCAATTATTTCTGTTCTTAGAGCCTGTGCCAGAGTTAAAAGAACGGGGGTGAAAATCCTGGTTATGTGTCCAGATTCTGATAATCAGTAGCATGTGGTCAATGGGCACTGAATATATCTATGATCCAACATTCTCGAATAAACTGGAGATGATGTTCTCTGCTTTGCCCCATTCTATATGGATGATACAGGGAGCATATGGGATATACCTGAAGCTCTTCATAAATTTAACCATTAAAATGCTCTAAGTTCTTAAGCTATTTGAAGTCACAGCCTTTGCAACTTTATGAATGACATGGTTCTGCTTCCCATCAACATGTACAAATGCATACACAAAAATTATACACACATTTCAGACAGTTTATGGAAACTTTGAAGCCACAGTGAGTCCTAGATTGAGAATTAGTTATGGGAAAACTCATAATAGTCCCTTCATGGGGTCCATGTTCTCCTCACTCCTATATAAGATGATTTTTCCCTCTTGCAAGGAGCCCAGAAGTTTAGCAATTTGACTACTTCTATCTCAAAGTTTGCAAAGATCTGCAACTTACAGATATCTCATGTATCTGCAACAAGAGGTAAGATCATGAGAAGTCTGAAAATCTCTGCTAAAGAGGCCCTTCTTACCTATTTTATGACTTCTAGAAAAGAATGAGACAAAATGTGCCAAATATAAGTGAGGGACTCACAACATCTACTGGAGGAAAATTTCCAAAAGAGGGAGGACATGGCCCCAACAACTGTGAAAAGTTACCTGGCTGCTCCCAACAAATGTCTCTGCCTGAGGTTTTACGCAGAACCCTGACAGTCCATCCCCATCACTAACCATGGAAGCTCTGATTCCAGGAGTGTCACTCAATCAAAAAAAAATCCCACATCTGTCAGAGGGAAGAAATGGGAACAGCCATGTCTGGGTGGTGGACTGGAACTCTTGGTGGGCCCTTGTCTCCTGGGATCCTGAACTTTTTATCTCCTTGTAATGGAAAGAATTCAGCCAAGGTCTGTTCCAGACAAGGAAGTCATCTTTGATTCTGGCAGACCAAGAAACAGCTCTTCCACTTCACATCTCTGGCTGCGTTCTCTCTCTGCACACACACCCCTGCCCTGTGAGGAAAGGCTGGAACGCCGACCTGTCAGGCGGCCCTGCACACATTCTCTCTGCCTGCACTGTGCTGTTTTGAATTTTTTAAGTGAGTTATAAGAGAGCAATTATACAAATTTGATTATGTAATGCCACAAACAAATGTAGCTGCTGCCAACACTAATTAAGTATATCAACTCCTTGGGCACTAGAGCTCAGAGAGGCTGACAACAGGTTTCCTGGGTGTGGAGACAGCTCCCGCAGGTACCCTGTGGAGGTAACTCCCTCCCAGACGATGCAGAACCTGGTAGAGCTTAAGTGCCAACCCTGACTAGCCCAGACCTTACTCCTACATCTTGACCATGATCCAGATTTTCTGACTCTATTTTTGCAACTGTAATTTTGTAACCTCAAATCTGTCTTCTGCTCTCTATCCTCTGCTTTGAGATTGGGTAGGCAGGGCTCCCACTTTTCCTTGCCTGGTGTTCCAGGACTATATGCCCCGCTTGGAGGATGAGGGTCTCTGGTGCAAGTCTGAATTTCTCAAATCTCTACACAGGATGTGATTTCAGCCTTGGGTCCCATTCTAGAATTTGCTCCATCTTTCCCCCCACACTCCACTAAGCCTGCCTAATTGGCCTCCTTGTCTCTCTCTGGTCTCCTCTCATCCATCACTACTGTCTCCAATTCTGTTTCCAAAGTTTGCTTTATAAATAAAACCCATGTCTCATTGTGTCACTCCCTTGCCTAAAATACTTGAATGCTGCTCCATTGTGCTTAGAAAACAAATTTCTTAATATGGCATCTGTGGCTTATTATATATAGCCTAGGCCCCATCTCCACACTGTTGTCTTCTTATCTGAGCTGCTGCCAAACCACACACCCTGCAACCCCAGGTGCGCCAGGGCTGTCCACCTTCAGGCTTTAAGCACAGTGCTCCACACTCTGAAACTGCCTCCCGCCAGCCAACCCCCTCTCTACCAGAGTAAATTCTACTCTGTCTTCCATACTTGGCACAGATTCTACTGCCTCAGGGACTAGGCCTGTTTCTTGTGTTGTCTGTTTATTTCTTGGTTACCCTCACTTGAAAGAGATCCATGAAGGTGGGGGCTGCATGCCTTTGCCATCACATATAGCGTACTGTTGACCAACCCAGCAGCTGCCTTGGGCGACTTTCCTTTTCTCTTGCCACCCCAGTCAAGAAACCAGGTGTCCATCACCGGGCAAGAGTAAAGGTATGGTCTCCAAAAACCATGAAACAGTTTAAGGCCTTCCTGCCAAAATTTAGAAGAAAGCAAATTAGTTCTTCAGACTCTTTGTCACTAAATATTCACTCAATAACTAGGCAAACTACCAAAATATAGAAACAGATGCTGAATAAATCATACAGGCTGGAGCAAACTTTAATGGAAGAAGATACTTGTGATTATTCTTTGTAAAGAATTTTTACAAATGGCAAACTCAATAGCCTTGACCCAGGGGAGATGCCAAATTTCAGTACTGAGAACAATGAAGTTACCTTCTGGTAATATCCTTCCTTCTACAGACAGTGCCTGGAAGGCTACCGAACTGGACTCAGAAAAAGCCAGCGAGGTTCTGGCACTCACAGAGGAGACCACACACTCACATGTCCTCTTACACATGCAGCCTGTAGGAGTCAGAGCCAACATATGCCTGGCACAAATGTCACAGTGTGGATTCATCTGCCACATGGAGAGCCAGTCAGTGGGGAAAGGGATCTTCTCGGAATTTGGCTGCTTAAGAAATCCTTTATAATTCCATATTGTCAGTTCTGGATTTATTAAAGGTCACACAAAAAGGCAATATTCTTTTCTACTGAAAAATGAGGCTTTGAATTAAAGTCTGCCTAAAACCATATTTCACATTAATGAAGACTATATTATTAAAATGGATTTTAATTTTAGTGTTTTACTCTCAAGTTTGGAAAAAGAGTGATTAATTAAAGAGAATGCTTGCTTTTCTTTTCTGCCTCTGGGTGGACTGTCACACCTACTTGGCCTAATTATCCCCAGTCAGGACTCATCCAGGGGCTGGGAGTGCAGGTTGGTTCTCCCTGTGCGGAGAGATGTCTGGCAGCCACTCCAGGGCTGAGGCCCTAGCAGGGACGGCAGCTCTAATGCCACTCCAGGGAAGCCCATAATGAACAGCATTACATCAAATGATTATGTAAATTTAACTTCTAAAAAGTAATTGAAATAGATTTTCCTCAATTCTACCCCATGAAAACTCCATGAAGCATTAGCTCCAAACCCCACCCCACCTTAAGAGACACAGCCAAATAGCTGTGACTTTCAGCTGTAAATGTCCGACATGGAAATATTCTTTGGCTCATTCTCAAATGATCCGCCCCCATTCCACCATCAGAGTTCAGCACCTTTGAAGGGCCTCAGAGGAGCACAGGCTCCTAGAAAGCAGGAATCTGGCTCACTCAGTATTCTCAGATCCTGGTATGGTCCTGGGCAGAGCGGGCACCGGGGTGCTTGTGCTGAGTGGATGCATGATCCCTCAGACATGCCTGCTGTTGGCACCAAATGTTTAGTTGTCGAATAATATCTGCCTCCCTAATATGTTGTCTCTTAGACGTGTTGTGATATGCCCCTCTATGGCACAAATTATTCCCAAGTTTCCAATAAAAAATTAAGCAGGTTCTTCCTGTAGGTGACCTGCGGTAATCTTTGAAAACAGACCCCTATGTACTTAATCCAGAAAACTCTCAAAGTCATACAAATCAAGAGGTTTGATTCTTTGTGTCCAGTTTAAGAACACACATGCAACTGCCACGGCCATTAGGGTATGCGCACACAAAAGGCCACTGAATAGCTGAAAAACATCACTTTACAGAAGCAACGCGTGCCACTCTGTCCTTAAGATGGTGGAGCTGACAGGTGTGCCCAGGCCAAACAGTGCAGCTGAACACAGGGTTGGTAGTCCAAAAAGAGTGCTGAGTTTTTGCTGCACATGCCTAAAAATGCAGAGGGTAATGCTAAACTTAAAGGTTTGGGTATAGAATCTCCAGCCATTGAGAATATCCAGGTGAACAAAGCTGAGCCACTGTTCTTAAAGAGCTTATGGTTGGATGGACCCCTACATGAGCCCACCTGCCACATTGAGGTGACCCTTACTAAAGAAGAACAAACTGTTTCCAAGCCACAGAAGGAGACTGCTACAGGAGAAAAATATCCCAGAAGAACCTGGAGAACAAAATCTTATGGCCCAGGAATAAATTCAGCATAAAATGAATGCAAATTAAAAGTTTTAAAAAAATAATTAAGCAGGCACCTCTTGAAAGGGTACTTGCTATTTCTCTTTTTAAATATCTCTATATTTTATTGTATTTAATTTTTTATTATATTTATGGGGCTGATATTAATAAAATTATACAGGTTTCAGGTGTACAATTGTACATGTCATCTGCATATTGTATGTGTTTACCACCCAAAGCCAAATTTCCTTCCATCACCATATATTTCACCCCCTTTACCCTTTGCTACCTATCACTTTCCCTACGTGCTATTGTCTGTGAGTTTTTGTTTGTTTATTGCTTTCAGTTTTATCTCTTAAGTCGACATAATTCCTGGCTAGCACAGAGGCACACTGCTGCCCATCAGGGCTCGCCCTGCCCACCACAGGCCACAAGCCCACAGGCACGGCTGTGCTGCTGCTGTTGCTGCCAGCCTGCTGTCCTGCTGGGCTGGGCTCTTTGGTGGTTGTCCTAGACTAAAGCCTTGGCAAATGCCTTTCTGACATCTCTAACCTCCTGTAATCTCCAGTTCTCTTGGCTGGGACCTACTGGTTTTAGTACTTTTCAAAAATGGTGTGTGAAATGAGGATAATTAGAATTTAACACGTAATAGAGGAGAAGAAAATAGGATTTCACATCAGACTACCTGGGGCAAAACCCATCTCTCCTCTTATGAACCCCGTAAGCCCTAATTTTCTCACCTATAAAATGGAGAGAACAATGCCCTAGGGTTTGAAAGACAATTAAATTTTGCTAACATGTGCAAAGTGCCTACACTGTACCTGGAACATTGTAGGTGCCCCATATGGAAGCCATTTGCTGTTATCCTCCTAGCCCAGGTCGTATCTGGTATAGCTCTTGATACCGGAATCTACAATCCTAGACTCCTGCTGACCATTACCCCCTGAGAGTTCCAGCCCCCCACGCACTACCGTGCCAGATAAAAGCACTCTGCTGAGCCTTTGCTCAACCTCCAGCTCTGTCACACTTCTCAGACCACAGGCTGGGCATCTTGACTAAATGTTTCTGTGTGGGTTGCAGGGCAATTACTCTGGCTAGAACATCTGTCTGTGTCGATTTATCTTCATCCAGGCTCAGATTCTCAGCTGGAGTTGTTTGAACAGGGAAAAAAACTTTAGGGGCAGGACAGCGTTTCTCAGAGCCGTGTTTGTTGGAATGACATCTTAACAGAGGTAGGGCTTGACTTGCACCAAGCCGCCTGTCACCTCAGGTGTTCTGCTCTGTTGTAGGAAAGTGCTTAGGAGAAGCAGGGAGGCAGTGGGAGACTATGACCGGGAGTGAGGAATCAATAACCCCATGGGCAAACCTTCCTCCAAGGCTTAGCTCTTTTCACATAGATACCGTGGTAGTAACTTCATGTGTCATGACTGTTCATAGGGTTCCCCATATTAAACATCATCCTGGGGGTTGTCTGTGAAGGTGTTTCCAGATGAGATTAGCATTTGAAATGGTAGACTCTCACTATAGCAGGTTGCCCTCCCAGTGTGGGTGGGCCTCATCTAATCTTCTAGGACCTCAGAAGGGCAAAAGGAAGAAGAAGGAAGAATTTTCCCCCCTTTTCTCTACACTTCATTGATTCATCTGGGAGATCTCATCTCATCTTCTTTGATCCTTGGACTAGGATTTACAGCACCTACACCACTGGATCCCCAGGTTCTCAGGCCAAAAGACCTGGACTGAATTACAGCACCTGCTTTCCTGGGTCTCCAGCTTGGAGACAGCAGATGATAAGACTTCTCAGCCTCCACAATCGCATGAACCAATTTCTCATAAATAAATCTCCTTTAAAACACATACACACACACACACACACACACACACACACACACACACACACACACACAGGATCTCTTTCTCTGGAGAATCCTGACTAATACAGACAGAGCTAAAAACTCCTGATTTCCTAAAGTGTCAGTGCTAAGAGGTCTCCTGTATATCATCCTATCCACACACCCCCACTTCAACCTTTGGGAAAATGGAGGCCCAAGAAAGGAGAGTGATTTGTTCAGGGTCACATAGCTACTTAGTGAGAGAACTGAGGTTGAAATCTGACCTCTATACCTGTAGAGTGCAGTTCCTTCTATCTCTTGTATATAGATACAATTTTATAATAAACCAATCTTTAAGCATCTTATGGAAGCCCTCAGTTGGAGGATATCCACAAGGACCTTTTATTCATGGGCTGATCCTGCACCCAAGTGAACTGTGCAGTAGTTGTTGCCAGACCTCAACCCCTGGGGATCTGCATAGCTAATCCCTGGATGTTTCTAGTCCTTCAGCCCCGCCTTCACATCCACAGCATTGCAGCTATCCCTCTTCTGATGGCTGATGGATGTTTACCCAGGTACATATTGCTGAAAGTTCTCAGAGTGACTTAGAAGGGCTTGGGAGCAAGTCCACTTAATGCATTACAGCCTAACTGAGGCCTGATGCCCCAAAGCATTTGAGGAAGATCCTTAGTCTCCTCCATCACTGTCCAAAATTGCCACCACCTCCTCCTCTGGGCTTGGGGCTGCTACCCAGCTCTTGCTGCCTGAAAGAATAAGGACAAAGCACTTGTTCCTGATGGGTGACACTCCCAAGAAGCCCCTAAGTAGCATGGCTTGTGTCACCACTTCAAAATGTCCTCTTTGGTTTAGCTTATACCTCATTGTTCTGTGGGATATCAAATCTACTGCTTTGTGATGCCTAGGGAATGAGCTTTCCAAAAGTCACCCCTCATCTCTAGGGTGAGAAGTAGGGCCACGAACCATCCAGTTTGCTTAAAATTAGAGTTTTCCAAGACACAGGACTTTTAATGCTAGAATTTGGAAAGTCTCATGAAAACCTAACAAGTTGATCACCCTACCAACAATTGGGTCCTAATTATTGGGTGGCTGGATTTTCAACATGGTCACAAAGGAGACACAGAATTATGAACTGGACCATCATGGCACAGATATCACTGTTGGCCAAGTCAAGACCCCAATGTCAATGCTAAGACCCTTTCATGATCGTTAGCTCACTTTTCTGAAAACCAACCTAAACCTCAATGGTATTTTCCCCTAATTAAAGAAGAAGCTATGTAAACTCATCATGGTAAATGTGTTCCTCGTTTTATGCTTTCTTGTATCAATTCATAACTGTGGCCTCCTGGTATCTGGCACCAAGAATTTTGATGATGCTTTTATCCATTATACATAATTGTCATAATTACTAACAATACCATTATTATTCCAATTTTAATAATAACCCTAGAATTAGAACCCAAGCCCATGCCCTTTTTATTGTATTATGTTGCCACTCAGAAGTAAGTGAAGGTGCCCCAAAACATAAGCAGACCCAGAGACAACTGCCAAGGGGACCAACACTTTCTGGAATTCTTCCAGACCCGCCTTCCTTCCTGCTCAGCTGTGCCCCTGTTGCTCTCTGCTACCACTTCCATGGGCTGATTTTTTAGCTTGAGATTTCCCATTTTTATTGAGACTTCAGTACAACAACCACACTGTTAATTACACTTACTATGTGCCAGGCATTCTGCTATGCATTTCACAGTGTTTCATGAAATCCTCACCTCGTGAGGTAGGTATGGTGCCCATTGTACAGTTGTACAATAGAAACTCAGACTCAGAAAGATGAAATAACTAGTGCTACAGTTGGATTTCAAATCCACATGTGTCTGATTTGCTCTCCTAGCTGGGACAGGTAAGAAAGGGGATAGGTGTATAGACTGATTCTTTGAAATCAGTGAAAGTTCCCTCTGTAGCAACTGCCCACATAGAACCACAATTACTTTCCAAGAATATCTTCTGATTGAAGGGGCAGGAGGTGCATTCAATTAACATTTCATGCAGAGTCAAAATTCATGACTCTCTTGGGGAAAACAATAAAACATCACTTTAATCATAATTAAAAATGATACTCAGCTTCCATCTGATATGCATCTAAATCTATTTTAGTGTTATTAGTGTGGAAACAGATTCTCCATCAGTGTCATTCCTGGCTCATAAATAAACTAAAGTAAAACCAAAATAAATTTTAAGTTGGAAATATCAATGTAAATACATTTTTACAAGTTGTCTTATTTACAGTCACAGATTCATAGCTTACTGATTGCACACTTAAGAAAAGCTATACATATCTGTAATGTATAACAAGAAGAAGACTTTAAGAAAATAATATTATTGATGATATACATGCCTTCAGCAGATGCTACTTGGCTGAGCTGGCTAGCCCAGGAGCCACACTCTACTGCAGCCTCCCAAAGCTCCCAGGAGAACAGAAATTAAGTGGGAGTTTACGAAGGGGGAAACCAAGGTCCAAAGCCACCACAGATCCCTGAAGTCAGGAAGTGTTGTGTCTTCCCAAATAAGAATAAGACACTGTCCCCACAGAGCTGCACCTCCTCTGGAGAAGGAAAGAAATACACATTGTGACCAAGGATATCCATCCTCTATGCCAACATTTGTCAGTCACTGCATTTTCCTCTCTGGAAGCTACTAGTCTCTAGCACCTGGTAATGTGTTTCCATCAAGGTTAGGAAGCCCTTGCCCACCCTAGACTCTCCCCTGGACTGCCCTCCCCTCTCTTTGTCAACCTGGTCAACTCACTCTTATCTTCCCCAAACCTACGTAAGTTATATAGGTAACTATATAATTCGCATTTCTTTTCCTTTGCAACCTCCAAGCTTTGATGAGACTAATGCAATTAGCAAACATGTGCTTCTAAGAATCAGAGAAGGAAAAATGTATAGGGGACTACAGTGGCTTGGTGAGGGTTCTAGAAGAATCAGAGTATAACAATGAGTCATATAGAAAAGAAAGAAGTGGGTGTTAATAAAAAACATCAAGGACATAAAGAGTATAGATAACCATGGCAGTTTACTGCTGTACACTGTACTCCTGTGTACACAGTGTATAGCAGTTCACTACAGGAGTACTGTGTACTCTTGTACTGAATCCAGAATGAGGGATGGCATGGGTCATCCCTCATTGGCTCAGGCCATCTTCCAGGAGGGAGTAGTGGTGTGGCAATCCACCTCTGGGAAAGAATCATTTAGGGAATGAGCACTTTTTTCCCTCAGGCTGTTGGGCAGTGAGGGCTCCATCAGGCCCCGTCACCTCTGTGAATGCCACACATGGCAGCCTAGGGAATGGGAGTCATGTCCTCTCATAAAGTTCAGAGTCCTGTGAGCTCTCACTGCCTGTAAGTTTCCCTGTGGGAAAATAATGGCTGAGTGTCTAAACCCTCAAGGTCCATGAAAACCCTATAGTTCCCAATCAGGTGGGAAGGCACTGTGGTGGAGGCCCCTGTGTCTGCCTAATGCAGGGAAAAGTTAACTTCCCTGGTCTCTGGGAGGCCGGGGCACAGACAATGTACATTTGGGATAAGGCATGCCATGCTTCCAAAATGCAAAGTAAATTTAAGTAAAAACTACATTCAGAAGTTGACCCATGGAAAACACAAGGCAGCCTTTACAATATTATATTTCAAATGTGCTTTATTGATACTGCTGTTTATATGTCTCACAGACAGGTTTTCCTGGAAAATGTTGAAGATATATTTTAAAGGAATAATATGGTTTCTACGAGTCTTTCTGAAGGAAACCTTCACTGATTCCTGGAACAGGCCAGGTTGCCCCTATTTTTGTGTATTCATAATACACTGTACAGACCTTCTCCTCTGCAGCATGTAAGGCAACATGCTTGTTAAAGGTCTATCTTCCTTCCTGACATCAAAACTCCAGGGATGCCATCTGTCTTGCTCATTGATACATCGCCAGATTCTAGCACAATTCCTGATACACAATAAGCACCCAATCAAAATTTGTTAAATGGATGAATAACGGACTGAAAGAACTCATAGTCTAATCACTTGTTCCAGAAGATTCTGGAGCACTAGGATCAGAGCAAGATGTCTAGTATTCATTAAAGGACATTAATTTTAAGATTGGAAGTTAAGTGTGCAATCAACTCCCTTCTAAGCTAGCTCTTAAGTATTTGTTCTAACAAACATATCTGGATGAATGGCCTGGACCACAGGCTAGGGTCAGAGGATTAATGGAACACTGAGTACATTATCCTCTCCCTCATCCATGGCAGATACTAACAGTTAAGTCCTCACAGAACACTTCCTTGCAGAATATGAATGGGGCCTGAGAATACTTTTTAAAAGACCATTCCCAGCAGTCACTACCAGCTAATTAGACCTGGTGGTAGATATGAAACTTATTAACTGTCCTGACCATAGGTAACAGGGATGAACAGACATAATTTGACAAAATGGATACATCACACCATGAGATGGTTCTCTTAATATTCCTCTTTAAAAACTATCTTTCTAAAGACAATGACAAATAGAACACATATGATAAGAACTTATAATTCATAATTTACACAGCTGATCTCATGCATTATTATTTTTCATGTTCTGTCACATTGTCAACAGTTACTGTTCCTCATCTCCTGGATGTCAGTACATTACCATCTGATGATGAAAGCTGCATAACGCTTCCCCTACTTTGAGCCTCCCATATAGTCAGCATATCAGCTGAATGGGGAAGGTTCTCATGGAAAGGGTCAGTACTGAGATACGAATGCCAGAAGAGACCCATAAAATGTTGGCTTCCTTTTTTACCTCAGCTGCAGAACCCCTTTTTCCCTAATGAGTCTTCATTGCTTCACTCTTTCAAAGCTGGCTCACTTCCTTCCTACCTATCTATTCAACTTTGTTAGGAGCAAAGTCAAGGGTCATCTACATCAACCAAGGACCCAACTCTTGGCCCACAGAACATGTTTTGGCACACTGGCAGTATCAGTGAGATTTGCGTGTGTACCATTTTACATCTGTATAAATGTTATCTTATCTTTCCCCTCAAAAAACCTGTCAGGTTTGTGTTATTGCATCATTATTTTCAGATGAGGAAATTAGGCTCAGGGAGGGTATGTAACCTGACCAAGGTCTTCATAGCTAGCAAGACTCAAATTTTGTCCCCTTTTTTCCAAATCCCATTCCTTTTCCCAATGCCATGAGGGCTTCCATGTTTATTTTCTTTGTTTATGATAACTTGCTCAGTAAATACTAGCATAAAAAAGCTGGATGTCCAGATACAATTAAGATAGAGCTTTATAACTGAGGCTTGGGTTAGGACTTAGAGAAATGAAAAAGTCAGAGGTAAGTACACAGATGAAATCTGTGTCCAGGAAAGGAAGAGAGATTGTCTATTCTGGGGAATGAGATCTTACAAAGTAGAATTTTCTTTTATATGTATTAAAAATGCGTGTGTGTATATATATTTATAAACATACATATATAAATATATGCACAGAAACACATAAATATATAAAATTTCATCTCTTCTAAGATGAATATTTTTTCATATTTTATTATCATTGAAATTGGGATGTATCTTACAATCAGTGAATCAATGACATCTTACAATTTCTGGCCAGGCTATAATCATGACATAGTTCTCATTGACAGTGTATACACATCGAAATTTGCAGAGTGGCTTTTAGCACTTAGAGACAGTTCTGGATACAGTAATGAAGTGCTTTCAAGAATGCTGCATTTGCAATATTCTAATTGCATGGAGGATGATACTACATCAAAAAACTTGGGCTTGGATAACTCTGAATTGCAGATGATTGAAAATTCAGCATCTGAATGTGAAGATAATTTGGGGACACCTTGATCATTTACCTATATTATCTTATCATTTTAAAGTGTAATATGGACTGATAATATTTTTCAGTTTGTTTTTAAAACTCTTTTAATAAGTAGTATAAAATAAAAAAATTCAAAGTATCAGGAAAGCATGTGTCATAGTTTAGCTGGCAATGTGTTTGCCTTTGACTTTTTTTTTAGTGGTACATAAAATAATGGTACATTTAAAATTGATGACATCTTACCATCAATAAAGAGTTCATATATGTATTATGTATGAATTCATACATATGTCTACTTTATAACCCCGAAAGAAAATTGAGTTGCAGGTCTGAGCTGAATCAAAACTGTGGAGTTACCTAATTTTGTTTCTATAGCCACCAAGCAATTTGCCCCATCCTCAAAGTCAATATTCAGGGGGACTGACAGCAAAAGACTGTGGTTATTGAGGCCTTTTTTTAATCCAAATACGGCCAAAGATTGCTGGGATAGACGATAAGACACAGCATACATTCAAGAAATGTACGGAAATATTTTTCCATGTGTCATTTTGATTTCTCCCAAAATAAATGTCTTCAATTCAGCCAAGCAATTGAACTTCTCTTTTAGATCCACATCCATTGTACTTTACACCATAAATACTGAGCCAAAACTCTGAAATTTAAATCCGTTCTTGCTTTAATCATTCTGTTATTTCAGTGCATTACAGATTTCTTTGTAGCTGAACCCGAGGCTCTGAGGCATTATTGAAATAGCCCTTTAAAAGGTATTTTTAAATCAACCCCCGACTCAAATTTAAATGATTTTGACATGGTGTTCTGAGAAGGCACAGTGCTTAATAGCAAACACTTCATGTGCATTAAGCAGAATTAGCCTAATCCTAAAAAATGTCATAATGAGTATGCTGCAATAGATGTTTTAAAATTTGAGTGAACTTTACTTCTATTTTTCCCTTTTAATGTTTTGAAACATACAGGGAAAGTTTCACCTCTAAAAATGAAGAGAAATCTCTGATTAACAATTATTACACAAGATGCAAGAAAAGTGGATGAGGTTCAGACTTACTATTTCTTTTTCCTGGCAGAAGTAAAATATATCAAAAGTAGTTGCTTCTAGACAGTACAATTTTTTTCTCCACTCTGTGCAGGAAATGTTCTTAAAATAGAACTCAGAGAACTTTACCTAGCTAAAAAAACATGCATAATTCAGCATAGAGAGTAAACCATAATCTCTTTACACTGTTTGGGTAAATGGTTTGTGCTCTGAAAACAGGAATTTTCCAGAGAGGAGTGAAAAGGCACATTATATTTTTCTTCAATACAAGCATCTGTCACAACTGAAGGCTCTGCCAATCTATCCTGTGGCCCCAAAGGTTCAGGAGAAATATCTCCTGTCCCCAGACATGAGACAGGACTCAAATATAGCATTGGGGTTGACACTGGAAAAGCACCCATGTTTAGCCCTGATGAGCACATGGATGGGCAGAATGGGCCTGTCTGTTTGAATGCTAAAGTGATTTATGTGAAGGAAAAAATAAATACGTTGATTTCCTTCTTCTGTAATTGGGAAAAACCAAATTATCATTTGTAAAAATTCTGACTTGTTTTACAGAAATACTTTTGAGACAACAGAGCCTAGAATTTACGAACATAACTTCAAATCCCTGGGTACTTCAACTATTAAACACATAAGTTTGGGTAAATTACTCAAACTATTTCTGCCTCAGTTTCCCCATCAGTAAAGCAAAAAAGAAAATTAAGGTATCAAATAGGACTTTCACTTCCCCATGGGATAAAAGGAACCTTCTACCTTAAAAAAAAAAAAAGAACACTGGAAAAATGTATAAAATGATGGCTTTCAGATATTTATCAGTAGGCAACATATCTCTGATCTTTATGAGGAGAAAAACAAACGCAGTGAGCCTTATGACCCAGCTTTCTGTCTGGCAAGAGTTTCCAGGCTGCAGCACAGGGAGAGAATGTTCAAAGACAGAGCTCAGCAGTTTCCTTTAGTTAGGAAGTCAGACTCTAAATTTGAGAATGATAAGGCAGCTAGAATTTGTGGGAAGGAGTATCAGAGAGGAAGGGAGGGAGAGAAAGAAAAAAAGAAAGAGAGAGAGAAAGGGAGAGAGAATGCACTCTGGAAATGTCAGAGGATTTCCCTTAAGTGTTTGACTGACTGCCAATCGGAGCATGCATATGAGAAAACCACCAAGGCTGGGAAAAGATCCACTAAAAGGAACAAAAAGAATACTCCCTGGAACTTACATGGTGATAGGAATAGTCTATATTCCCACTATCCAGTGAAGAAAAACCTCATATATATATGAGGCATGAAGTATTGCCTTAGTAGTAGGGACAAATTACCCCTAGACTAACAATTATCTGGTTTCACCTAACAATACTTAAAAGCAAGCCTTGAAAGGCTCAAGTCACTTCCAAGAAATTTCACTGCATCACACAATAAAGTCCCAGGTATTTAAAGGTATAAAAATATCCCACAACTCAACAACATAAAATCATAATATACATAATCCAATAAAAGTTTACCAGGTATACAAAGGAGCAGTAAAGCATATAAGAAGAACAGCCAATTGAAAGTAGCAGACCCTGAAGTGACACAGATGACAGAATTAGTAGACAGAAATTTAAAACTATTACAAATATCATTTGTATATATTAAGAAATAAAAGAAAAGAAAGCACAGCCAGATAAGGAAAATTATTAAAAATTAGACAGACAGATAGAGAAAGAGATAGGTACACTGTTATATCTATCTAATTTCCATGTCTTTCCTTATCTGTTCATGCTTTTTTGTCTCTATCTCTACCTGTATATCTATCCAATTATTTATCACAGAACTTTTAGAGATAAACAAAAAATGAGGTTTACAGTATACAGGATGGGATTAACAACAGATTAGACACTTCAGAGGAAAGACTGGTGAACTTGAAGGCACAGCAATATAAACTATCCAAAATGAAATAAAGAAAGAAAAAAAGATCAAAAAATAAAAGAGCAGAGCATCAGTGTATTGGTGAGGTATGGGACAATATCAAGCAAGCTAACATACCTGTAATTAGAATGCTAGAAAATGCAAGTCAAGACAAAAAAGTGTGATGAAATAATGGTTGTAATTTTAACAAATTTGATGAAAATCATAAACGCACATGAAATTCAATAAACCACAAGTAGGAGAAATGAAGACAACACACAGGGGACATCTGAACTTGATGAAATTGGTATTAAAGAGTAAAGTCTTTAAATTAGCCAGAAAAAAGACATATTACACATAGAAAAAAATAAGATTGACATCATACTTCTCAGACTTCTCATTAGAAAACAACACTAGTCAGAAGACAGTGGAGCAACATCTTTATAGTTTTAAAAAATTAAGAGTTGACTTTTAAAGCTGTGTTAAGGCTTAAAAGAGGCAATATTTTTATTTTAGAATACTTAGACTAGCACACAGTAGATGCTATTTAAGCATTTAATAAATTAAACAACAACAACAAAACAGCTGTAGGCTTCCTTTCCAAAGAGATCCCAGAATTTCAGGTGTATAGAGAGACTCTTAGAAATCATCAAGTTCACATTAATGATTTCACATAACTGATACCTGAGGCTCAGAATGGGGATAGCCCTTGGTCAAGAGCTCACAATGAGGTGCAGGCAGAGGCAGTTCTGGGACCGCAGCAATTCATGGGTCTTGACACCATATGCCACAGTCATCATCCATGACCAAGCACTTCATTCACTTCAGCCTCATTCCCACCGTGCTGTTCACTGCTACTTTCTCCTCATTTCTATGGCTTTTCTCTAGAAACTATTTTCTAAGAATTGTTTTATTTAAGCAATTTATTCTTTATTCCCTTCCTTCCAGCACAAAAAGTAGCCTCACCTTCTTTAATCATTTAGCTCAAAGCAAGGCTTAAACCCTGGATGAAGACAAGCCGCCCCCACTCACTGCCAGTTTGGGAAGAAATTGGTCTACTAGCTAGAAGAGTGCTTAGGAACCCCAGAAATGTTGAGGGGATGCCACTGTGGTCCGCTACCTCTCCCAGCTCCACTGGCAAAACAGCTCTGGAGCCTGCTGGCACAGACAAGATAGACAGCAAGAGCTCCTTACCAGAGCATTTTTGGAATGGTAAGACTAGACACTCTGTCAGTCACAACAAACTTAAAGACTAATTAAAGCCACTCAGACCAACAGGAGGATCCACAGAGCTATACGGCACTGTACACATCACAAGCCCTGAATTATTAGTTAATGCTGTTATCACTAAATGTGCACTTACATTTGTCCCCAAACAGACAGACCCACTCCCACAACCAGCAGCACTTAAACTTTTCTCTACCAGCACCGTTCTGCTTGGAGGGTTACATGGCTGACCTGGGAAGTCTTCAGGGAAAGGACAGGGTACAAAGAGCCAGTGTGGGACTGTCAGTGCCCCTCCTCTGGCCTCAAGACGTCAATCAGTGGGAGCAGCATTGCTGTCTGGGGCAACGCATGTTAATCGGTCCTTTGGCCATGCTATGTATGAAGAGCCTAAGCTAAAAGCATGGAAGACAAGAAAAACTGAAACCATTATGTGCAAGAAACACTTATTATTAGTTAATTCTTACAACAATGTTGTAAGATAGATATTATTCCTATTTCTTATTGAGGAGATTGAGGCATATAGAGGCTGATTCATACAACTAAATAAAGCCTGAGGAAACAAGTCTCATATACCGTGAAGCTATCTCTCCTGCAGTTGTATGAGCTCTGGGAAAGAGCAGAGCATAGTCATGGGTGGCTTCCTGTAGGAAGTGGTGCTGCTGCTGGACCTTGAGAGACAAGCTAAGAGAAGCGATGAGAGAATGCAAACTTAGGGAAACAGCATAAATGAAGTAAAACAGCAAGAGTGATCAGGGAAGTGTACAGAACAATGGGAAGACCCATTTATGAGAAAAGAAGGCTGAACGGCATCAGACTGGATGAAATGGATGGAATGTCAGTTTTGATCTTTTCAACACAGGCACTGAGATACATAGACTTCATACAGAGCAGCAGTATGGAGGAAAGACAGTTTTAGAAATTTGGTTATTCCTAGATAGCTAGGCTACTCCTTTTTGGGAGGAAACCCCAAGTCCAAGAGAGCTCCTTGAAATTTCTTTTCATGGTACTAGCACACAGCTGAACAAGACCATAACAGCTGATACTTAGTAAGCATTGTAAATAAACCAAACACTGTGATAACAGCTTTCCATGCCCCCTCTGCTTTCCACTATAACCTTGGTAGGTGGATGTTACTTTCACTGAGTACATTTCACAGAAAATGAAACAGACCCAGAGGCTTAAAGTACCTTAATTGCTCAGACTCACACCTTTGGTAAGCAGGTTTAGGCAGGGAGAGTCCATAGAGCCCTACAGCTCTAGGGCCTCACAGTTCGTAATGTGGTCTGCAGGGCAGCAGCACTGGACTCACCAGGAAACCCTAACATTTGCACTGGAAGATATTTTCCTTAATGAATATGAAAGTGCTCAGAAAAATAACATAAAAGAATTGTCAAAGAGAAAGTACTAGAAATCCCTTTCAGCCGTGGAAATTGAATACAAGACTGACCCTTTCTTGGGTTTTGCCCTACATATTTGAATCTCAGCACCGAGCTCACTGGGCTCAGATGCTCGCCAGCAAGACTCTATGGCAGGTGTTGGCCAACTTTTCATGTAAAGGGCTAACGAGTAAATATTTTAGGCTTGGCAGGCCATATGCTCTCATTATCACTACTCAACTCTACCACTGAAGCCCGAAAACAGTCATAAATAATATATAAATGAATGAGCCTAGCTGTGTTCCAGTAAAATTGTATTTACAACAACAGGTGGTGAGCTGAATTTGGCTCTCAGGCTATAGTTTGCCATCCCTATGTGGGGCACCAGAAATTACCCTCAGGGGTTGAGAAATTACCCCTGAAAGAGGGACTGTGGTAGAGGGGACTTTCTGACCCCATCATATAAAACTCTTATTAGATGGACTCTGTAGAGTAGAAGAACGTGTCAACTAGCATCCATCAATTCTTTTTTATTCATTCATCTTTACAAAATGGCTACTATATGTTAGGCAGGAAAAATACAAGATAAATGCAAGATAAATTACGTTGTATCCCTGTTCTCAAAGAGTTCATAGCTCAATGGGGGAGAAAGATGTAAAAAGACAGCAAACCCAATATGGTGCATGCTAAAATGGAAACAGCCATGTGGTACTGCACGAGTTTGGAGGAAGGCACCTTACACAGACCAGGAGAAGGGGATCAAAAGCAGATTTCTGGAAGAAGGTAAGCCTCTGTTGAGACTTAAAAGGCTTGGAGAATGTAGAGTCAACCAAGAGAAAGAGACAGGCAGGATGAACAATGTGCAAAAGCCAGAGACAGGAGAAAGCCTAGAAGGCTAGAGCAATGTGACTGGTGAACTGAGTCTGAGAAGGAAATGAAGAAAATGAGGTGAAGGAGAATCCGTGGTTAGATATCAAAGACCTTTGCACACTCTGAAAGAGGTGGGCCTAATGTTTAAGGCAATGGAAAACTCTGAAGCCTTTTAAAACAGGGAGAAATTACATCTTTATTTCTATTTTAAAATCTAGAGCAATTCTACTAAAGCTTCATTATAGAAAATGGGCAGGTTTTGAATGGCGATAATGTTGAGGAATACAGAGGAGGGACCAGTCAGGAAGCTTTTGAAGTCACCTAAAAAAGAGCTGTTCTCCTGAACTAGGCAAGTGACGGGAGTGAGAGTAGAGGGTAGTATCTGAAAGAAGAATTATAGTGGCAGAAGTGACAAAGCTTGATGAGTGTTCAAATGTCAGTAGTGAGAGAGTTAAGAAACACCCCCACTACCATTTTTCTCTCCCTCTCTCCTTCCCCTCTAAAGATAAATAAATTAAATTTAAATTAAAAAAAAAAAAAAGAAAACACCCAAGGTTCTGGCTGAGTAACTGGGTAGGTATGGGTGCCATGCACTTTAATAGTCAGTAAAGGAGGAGGGTCAGAGGGTGGCAATGAATTCAGTTTTTGACTCTGAATGTCTGTGGAAGAAACTAGTGAAAATATTGAGTAGGAGGGTATATGGAACTGAAACTCATGAAAAATACCTGGAGAGGAGGTAGAGATTTGCACTGTCAGCCTGTAGGAATTACAATTAAAGTCAAGGCAGGGATGAGATTACACAAAGAAAGTAGTTCATGGAATCAGAAGAGAAGAGGGCTTAGGGAGAGATGGACAGAGTATGGAGACCATGAAAGAGGAGGGAAAGGGCGCCCATCATGAAGAAAGGTGGTGGCAGAACATTTATCATTAACAATGGCACGTGGATTATTTCCTGTAATGCTTCCAACCACTATATGGCTAGACCTGATGATTATTATTTTACAGATAAGGGAACTGGGGATCAAAAGGATACAGCAACTTGATCAGGTTGATACTGCCAGTGAGTTTTGCAGGTAAGATTAAAATATGCCTTTTTGGGGGGTTGTTTGCTTTTGGAAGGCTGTGCACTTCTATCCGACAAACTACATCACAGAATTCAATAAATAAGTAACATTTATTTAGTTTGTACTGTGCTCTAGACACGGTTACAAACATTTTAAATATACTCACTCCTTCACCTTTCAAATAATACAATAACACCGAGTACCAGTAATCCAGGAACATTATTAACAAATGAGGAAATAAAAAACTTGCCCAAGATCACAGAGCTAGAAAATGGCAGGTATGGGAAGTCTGACTCTCATGTCTGTGCTTCCAACCACTGTATTATACAACGTGAATGACCGAAAGCCTTTCACTCAGCTTAAAGTAGCTAAAGCATACCAGACATTATGTTTGATACTGTAATTCAAAAATGCGTTGAAATGTTATAATTCCTGTACAAATAAATCTTACTGTCCAGTGCCTCCTAAAATTAATTCTCAATCTCAAACAATAAAGAGACAACAGAGTTGAATGACAGAATGTGGAGAAGAGTAGAAGTGGAGACCAGCTGAGAGAAACACAGGCCTTTATTGAGTACCTCACTGGGGAGGACTTTCGTAGACCTAAAATGAGCTATAATGGACCTACTAGTGTAAGGGCACAGTTACGGATATTTCATACTTGCCTTGACCTAAATTTGTCTCCCCTTGTGTTTTACCTCAGAAGATATTTTTGTGATGGTTCATTTGCTGTTCATGAGGCAGTCTGCATTTTTAAAAAATCATAAAGCTTTTATCACCTTCCTTTTTTGTGGTGGGAATAGAGTTAGATATGTAGAACTTAGAGGGTTTGGGACTTATGGAATTGTGGAGTTCATCCAGTGCTGGATGATGGGGAGGATATTAACTGCTCTGGAGCTCAGAAGGAGAGAGTGTATCTACTTCAGGCAGGAAGGGGTCCTGGGTGAAGTTATGAGATAGTGGGAGCCTCTCAAAAGCAACTAAGATCCTTACTGATTCGGTCCTCTCTATGCCTCAGTACTGTCTCCCTTCCCAGTGCTCACCATAGCGTTTAACTGTTATGGAGATGAGAAAGGTCTGAAAGGCCTGAAGGTCTGAAGGTCTACAAGAGATGTTTCACTGTAGAAAAATAGTTGACTTAAAAAAAATAAGGGACTAATTCTACCCTCTCCTCCCACTTGAAAAGCCAAATTTGAGATATTACACTGCCTTCAGGAACTGCCAGGCTGATATCCTAATGAAGGGTCCTGAGAACCTATAAGGTTTTTTGTCTTCATAGTATTATCTGAGAGCATAGGGAGGCTACAATATCCTGCACACAGTTTGGGAGACAGTCTCTCTACAGACATCAGCTTGGCATGATATCCAAAGGTGGTTTTTGAAACAGCTGTTTTTACTGTTTGATGCAGGCTTTAGGGACTTGGCTAGCTGTACTCATTGACGGTAGTACAGGTAGGTCTAAAATACACATGGGTATTACATATCTCTTTGCACTTAGCCTAGCTGCCTGCTGAATCATACCACACTGCCATGTGAAATCTTCCCAACAAACACGTTTTCCTTACGTCACCACTGTCAGGATGTATTGTTCCATACATCAGAAATCAGTGCCAGAACTAACGTCTGCCCCTGCTCACTGAAGCCTGATATTCCATCAGTGCCCCATCCATCCATTCACCCATGCATCCCTCCCTCCCTGTCATTCCCCCTCCACTCTCCCCTCCTCACTCCCTCCCTCTCTTCCTTCCAGTCATCCAGGAAACACTGGCTAAGCATTTACTTTATGGAACCTTAGTCTGAGAGCAAGGAGATGAATCAGGCACATCCTTCACATGGCTCATAGAGTATTAGAGAAGTCAAACAGAAAAACAATAATTTCAATGTAGTGTGATAGATTCTATAATAGTTTTATATCAAAAACAAAAAGGTAGATTGAGCCCCCACCTCATACCCTGTTCAGAGTGACAATCATAAGAGAGAACACCAACGTGAAAGAACTAGCAAGTTCAGGTCTCTGTCTGTGTCTCTGCAGGGCAGAAGAAATCCTTTATTATCAGAACATTACCTCTCAGAGAGCAGTAAGAGAACATCTTGACAGGGAAAAGGTGGGATAGGTGGGTCTAGAGGAGCCCTGGAGAAATTTGTGGAGAAGGTGAGAGTGGGTACAGTATTTTGTAAGGGTACCAGAGTGAACTGTGCTGCTATAAACATTGGGATGCATAGGTTCTTTTGAATTGGTGTCTCAGGAATCTTAGGGTATAATTCCAGCAGTGGAATTGCCAGGTCAAAAGGCAGTTACATTTTTAGTTTTCTGAGGAAATTCTATACTGTTTTCCACAGTGGCTGCACCAGTCTGTATTCCCACCAACGGTGTCCTAAGGTTCCCTTTTCTCCACAACCTCTTGTTGTGGTTGGTTTGTTTATTATGGACATTCTGACCAATGTGAATTGGTATCTCATTGTGGTTTCAATTTGCATGTCTCTGGTGGTTAGTGATGCTGAGCATCCTTTCATATGTTTCTGGGCCCTCTGTATGTCCTCCTTGGAGAAATGTCTGTTCGGGTCCTTTGCCCATTTTTTAATTGGATTGTTTGTCTTCCTGGAATGGAGTTTTGTGAGTTCTTTATATATTTTGGAGATCAAACCCTTGTCCGAGGTATCACTTACAAATATATTTTCCCATACAATTGGTTACTTTTCACTTTGCTGATGTTTTCTTTAGCCATACAGAAGCTTTTTAATATCAGTAAATAAGTGGATGAAAAAACTATGGTACATTTAAACAATGGAATACTATGCAGCAGAAAGAAAGAAGGAGCGACTACCATTCTTGACAGCATGGGTGGAACTGGATAGCATTATAATAAGTGAAATAAGCCAGGCAGTGAAAGACAAATACCATATGATCTCACCTGTAAGAGGAACCTAATGAACAAAACAGTGAGCAAAACAGAACCAGAGACATGGAAATAAAGAACAAACTGGCAGTAACCAGAGTGGAGGGGGGAGGGTAATAACGGGAAAGAAGGGGCAGGGGGTGTCAAGGAACATGTATAAAGGACCCATGGAAAAGGCCAAAAGGGGGTAGAATTAAGAGTGGGAGAAATTTGTGGTAGGAAAATGGAGACAACTGTACTTGAACAACAACAAAAATAAATTTTTTAAAAAGGATACCAGAGTGAGCGTGGAAGCTTCCCCACTTCTTCATTTACTTACTTGGGTACTTACTTCCTTGCCTGCCTCTCTTAAATAACCACATAAGGAGCATCAAACTGTTTTTATTTCTTTCAAAGAAAGACAACTCAGGATGCTAGGGGTCAAGATGGTAGAATGGGACCCAACTTCTCCTGTGAAGACAGTGACCTAACAATAAATACACAAATTGATTCCTTTTGTGAAGAAATCAGAAACCGGTTAAGAGGATCCTATACCCCAAGTTAATATAAAACCAGCCATTATAAGATATTTTATGTATGTCCCATAGTAACCACAAAAACACCTTTAGAAGATACACAAAGATAATGATAAAAGAATCAAATAATGTCGCCACAAAAAAATTAACAAAACACAAAAGAAGATAACAAGGGGTAAAAAGAGGGACAAAACTGTATGAGACAGACAGAAAACAATGAACAAAACAGCAATAGTAAGTTCTTTCTTATCAGTAGTTTCTTTAAATGTAAATGGTTTAGACTCCCTAATCAAAGGCATAAAATAGCTAAATGGATTTTTTTAAGACCCAGGTATATGCTGTCTACAAGAAATTCACTTTAAGGATTCATACAGACTGAAAATGACAGGGTAAGAAAATATATTCCATGTAAATGTTAACCGAAAGAGAGCAGGGATAGTTACAATTATGCCAAATAAAATAGACTGTAAGACAAAACAGTCTCAAGAAATAAACAAGGATATTATATTATGATAAAAGGGGCAATTCATTAGGAAGATATAAAAATTATAAATATATATGAATCCAATATCAGAGTACCCAAATATATAAAGCAAACATGGACAGAAATGGAAAAAGAAATACACAGTAGTACAATATAATAGAAGAGTTTAATATTCCACTTTCAATAATGCATAGGATATCCAGACAGAAGATCAATAAAGAAACAGCAGACTTAAAAAACACTACAGACCTAGCAAACCTAACAGGCATGCCAAGAACATTTCACCCAACAGCAGCAGAATACATACTCTTCCCCAAGTGCACATGGAATATTCTCCATGATAGAGCACATGTTTGATCACAAAAAAAGTCTTAACAAATAAAGACTGAAATCATACCACAATAAAATATAACTATAATATAAATCAACAGCAAAAGACTGAAAAATTAACAAATGTGTGAAGGTTAAACAACACTTTTTAATAACAATTTAGCTGTTTTTTAAAACATTTAATATATATATATATTTTTTTTTTACAGAGACAGGAAGGGAGGGCGAAAGAGAGGGAGAGAAATATCAATGTGTGGTTGCCTCTCATGTGCCCCCCTAATGAGGGCCTGGCCCGCAACCTAGGCACATGCCCTGACTGGGAATTGAACTGGTGACCCTTTGGTCCACATGCCTGCAGTCAATCCACTGAGCTACACCAGCCAGGGGTGGCAATTATTTATTTATTTATATTTAGAGAGGAAGAGAAACATCAATGTGGTTGCCCCTTGCATGCCCCCTACTGGGGGACCTGGCTTGCAACCCAGGCACTTGCCCTAGACTGGGAATCAAACCAGTGACTCTGGTTTGCAGGCTGGCACTCAATCCACTGAGACACACCAGCCAAAGTGAAAAAACACACTCTTACAAAAACAATGTGTTAAAGCAGAAATCAAAAGAAAAATTAGAAAATATCTTGAGGCAAATGAAAATAAAAAGACAACATATGAAATTTGGTGATACGCAGCAAAAGCAGTACTAACAGGAAAGCTTGTAGTGGTAAACACCTACAATTAAAAAAAAAGTAAGATCTCAAACAATAATTTAACACCTCAAGGAACTAGAAAAAGAAGAAACAACTAAGCCCCAAATTAGGAGAAGAAAAGAATAATATAGATTAGAGGAAAAAATGAAATAGAAAAGAGAAAAGCAACAGAAAAAAATCAGTAAAACTAATGCTTGTTTTTTTGCAACAAAATTGACAAACCTTGGCTAGACTAATAAAAAAAGAGAGAAGACTGACAATAGAAATCAGAAACAAAAGAGGAGACATTTTAATAAATACCACAGAAATAAAAAGAATTATAAGATTGCCATGAACAATTATATGCCAAACACATCTGATAACCTAGAACAAATAGATAAATTCCTAGAAACATACAATTCACCAACACTTAATCCTGAAGAAACAGAGGATTTGAATATAACCTATGACTAGAAGGAGACTGAACCAGTAATCAACAACCTCCCAACAAAGAAAAGCTCAGAACCAGCTGGATTCACTGGAGAATTGTACCAAACTTTTACAAAATAATTTACACCAATCCTTCTCAAAATTTTCCCAAAAAATGAAGAGTAGGTATGCTTTAAAATTCATTTTATGAAGCCCGCATTATCTTGATACTAAAGCCACACAAAGACACCAAAAGAAAACTTTAGGCCAATATCTCCAATTAATATAGATGCAAAAATCCTCAACAATATACCAGCAAACTGAATTCAACAACACATTAAAATAAGCCAATACCATGACTAATTGGGACTTATCCCTGTGATGTAAGGATGATTCAACATACAAAAATTAACCAATGCAATATACCACTTTAACAAATGGAAGGATAAAAATCACATGATCATCTTAATAGATGCAGAAAAAGAATTTGAAAAAAATCAACATATTTTCACAATTAAACACTGAACAAACTAGAATAGAAGGAAATTGCTTTAACATAATGAAGGCCATATATTTAAAGTCCACAATTAACATCATATTTAAAAGTAAAAAACTAAAAACTTTTCCTGAGATCAAGAACAAGGCAAGGATTCTCACTTAAACCACTTCCGTTTAACATAGTACTGGAATTCCTAGCCAGGGCAATTAGGTAAGAAAAAGAAATAAAAGTCATCCAAATCAGAAAAGGAGTAGAATTATCCTTATTTGCATATGTGTGTGTGTGTGTGTGTGTGTGTGTGTGTGTGTAGAGCTAGATGAACAGATAGACAGTCTGTCCAGAAAGTATCCATCCATGTAATATGAAAAAATAGAGATATTTACTGAACAAGATACAAGGAACATTGTTCATAGGACAATGATGAATCAGTCTTCTTCAAAGTAGGCACCTTGGGATCTCACACAGTTCTCCCAATCACCATCCGCTACCCTATTGTATTTTCCTGAATTTCATCGAGAGTCTGAATGAAATCTCTTCCTTTTCAAAGGCAATTTTAGTTTAAGTCACAGGGTGCCCATTATGGGCTGTAGGGCAGCCGAGTCACCTGGGTGATTTGATATTATACCAGAAAACTGCATGAGACATGATGTATGAATAAGCACTTTGTTGTGATGAAGCTAACAATCACCAGTTGCCATAGCTGTGGCATTCTGAATCGCTCAAATAATTTCCCAAGAGGAATGCTCAAGCTTAATGCAAAATCTGATGCAGATTCATTGCTCTACTTGTTCCATCATTTTAAATGCGATAGCCACATAGTACACATGCTCACTCAGTGGTGTCTACTGCCCTCACTTACTAGTACAGTGAAGTTGTCATTGCTCATGCATGTGCATTCCAGCCCAGTCTCCTTGACTGCCAGGTTACATCAATGTAATGCAAACCATTCTGTTACATTAACAATGGCTCAACTTTCTCCAGACAGTGTGTGTGTGTGTATGTGTATGTATATATATAAAATATATAAAAATAAATAAAAAAATTGCCCAAAGATTCCACTGTTAGAAATAATCAATAATTTCAGCAAACTTAATGTGGATAAAAAATCCACATGTAAAAACTGGCTGCATTTCTATAAATAACAACAAACTGTATGCAAAGAAAAATAGGAAAACAGTTCCATTTACAATAGCACCAAAAAGAATAAAATGCTTGGCTGAAGAAATGAAAAATGTGTACACTGAAAAATACAACACACTGAAGACAGAAATTAAACAAAACACAAACAAATGAATAGAGATACATGTTCATGGATCAGAAGACTTAGTATTAAAATGTCCATACCACACAAAGCAATCTATAGAATCAATGCAACCACTATTAAAATTCCAATGTTACTTTCTGCAGTAATAGGAAAAAAATCTAAAAACTCATATAGAACCTCAAAAGAACCTGAACAGCTAAAATAATTTTGAGAAACAACAAAACTGAAGGCTTCGTACTTCCAGATTTTAATACATACTATAAAGCTACAGTAATTTAAACTGGATTGTCACAAAAACAGACATATATATAGAGCAGTGAAACAGAATAGAAAGCCCCAAAATAAATCTATGCATATACAGTCATATGATCTTGACAACAGTGCCAAAACTATACAATAGAGAAAGGACAGTCTCTTCAACAAATGTGGACTTCCAGCCAAGATGGAAGCATAAGTAGATACATTTTGCCTCCTCGCACAACCAAAAGAAAGACAACAACAAATTCAAAAACAAAAAACAACCAGAACTGCCAGAAAATTGAATCATATGGAAGTCCAACAACCAAGGAGTTAAAGAAGAAACATTCATTCAGTCTGGTTGGAGGGGTGGAAATGGGCAGCCAGGGCAGAGAGGACATGTGGCAAGGTGGTGGCTGTAGGACTGGGTGGATGAGGTGGCAGCTGACAGTCCCACATTTGCACGTGGATAAACTAGGAGCAACAACTGGGGAGTCAGACAGACTGTACCAACCAGGGTTCCAGAACAAAAAAAGAAAGCCTCAAAACCTGAGGCCGTAAAAAATCTTTGGGGGTTTTATGGCAGTGAGAGAAACTCCCAGCCTCACGGGAGAGTTCATTGAAGAGACCCACAGTGCCCTTGAATGTACACGAACCCACCCACCTGGGAATCAGCACAAGAAGGGCCCAATTTGCTTGTAAGTAGTGGGGGGAAATGACTGACAGCAGGGTGAGAGCGGAGCAAGCAGCATTGTTCCCTCTCTGACCCCTCCCCCACATACAGAACCCCGATGCAGCCATGTAGGTTGCCCCACCCTGGCTACTACCTAAGGCTCTGCCCCTTACAATGTAAGAGGTGTGCTGAGACAAAGAAATATGTAAAATGAAAGAAGAGATAAAAACTCCAGAAAAACATCTATGCGATGAAGAGATAGCCAACCTATCTGATGCAGAGTTAAAACCACTGGTAATCAGAATGTTCACAGAAATGGTTGAGTGTGGTCACAAAATAGAGGAAAAAGTGAGGGCTATGCAAAATGCAATAAAGAAAAATATACAGGGAACCAACAGTGAAGGGAAGGAAACCAGGACTCAAATTAATAACTTGGAGCAGAAGAAAGAAAGAAACATTCAACCAGAACAAAATAAAGAAACAAAAATTTAAAAAATGAGGACAGGCTTAGAAACTTCCAGGTCAACTTTAAATGTTCCAACATCTCAATTATACGTGTGCCAGAAGAACAAGAGAAAGAGCAAGAAAGAAAAACTTATTTGAAAAAATAATAAGGGAAAACTTCCCCTATCTGGCAAAGGAAATAGACTTTTAGGAAGTCCAGGAAGCTCAGAAAGTCCCACAGAAGTTAGACCCAAGGAAACACACCAAGGCACATCATAATTACATTACCCAAGATGAAAGAGAAGGAGAGAATCTTAAAAGCAGTAAGAGAAAAGGAGACAGTTACCTACAAAGGAGTGGCTGTTAAGACTGTCAGCTGGTTTCTCAAAAGAAACCTTGCAGGCAAGAAGGGGCTGGAAAGAAGTATTCCAAGTCATGGGAGGCAAGGACCTCTATCCAAGATAACTCTATCCAGCAAAGCTATCACTTAAAATGGAAGGAGAGATAAAGAACTTTCAAGACAAGGTCAAGTTTAAGGAGTTCATCATCACCAAGCCTTTATTATATGAAATGTTAAAAGGGCTTATCTAAGAAAAAGAAGACCCAAACCATGAACAGTAAAATGACAACAAATTCACAACTATCAACAACTGAACCTAAAAGTAAACTAAGCAAACAACTAGAACAGGAACAGAATCACAGAAATGGCGATCACATGGAAGGTTAGCAGCAGGGAGGGGAGCAGGGAGAATGGAGGAAAAGGTACAGGGCATAAATGGTAGCATAAATGGTAGGCATAAAATAGATAGGGAGAGGTTAAGAATAGTGCAGAAAATGGAGAAGCAAAAAAACTTATATCTACCACCCATGGACATGAACTAAGGTGGGGGGGAAATGCTGGTGGGAGGGGGAATGCAAGACAGAGTGGAAGGGGGGTAAAGGGGAGAAAAAATGGGACATCTTTGATAGCATTTAATAGCATTTAATCAATAAAATATATTTTAAAAGAAGAAACAAATATGCTGGGAAAGCTGTGTATCGACATACAAAAGAATAAAATTAGACCCCTTATACCATAAACAAAAATCAAATCAACTCAAAATGAATAAAAACTTAAATATAAAATCTGAAATTAGAAAACTCTTAGAAGAAAATGTAGAGGAACAGCTTCATAAGATTGGTCTTGGCAATGATTTCTTGGATATGACCTTGAAAGCACAGGAAACAAAAGCAAAATTAGGCAAGTGGGACTACACCAAATTAAAGAGCTTCTGTGTAGCAAATGAATTAATCAGCAGAATGAAAAGGTAACCTATGGACTGAGAAACAGTATTTACAAACCTTATATTAGAAAAGGGGTTAACATCCCCCCCAAAAGTAACTCCTGCAACTCAATAGCAAAAAGAGAAAATGGCCTGACTAAAAAATAGGCAAACCACTTTAATAGAAATTTCTCCAAAAAAGACAAATGGCCAAGATGTATATGCTCAACATCACTAAGCATAAGAAAAATGCAACTGAAGACCACAATTACCTAATACCTTTTAGGGTGGCTGCTGTCAGAGAGAGAGAGAGAGAACAAAGGAAATGACAAGTGTTGGCTAGGATATGGAGAAATCCTTGTGCACTGATGGTGGAAATGTAAAATGGTTCATCCTGTATGAAAATCAGTATGGAGGTTCCTCAAAAAATTAAAAATAGACATACCATATGATCTGACAATCCCACTTGTAGGTATTTGCCAAAAAAATTGAAATCAGAATCTCAAAGAGGTATTTGCAACCCATGTTCATTGCAGCATTATTTATAATAGCTAAGAGTAGTAAACAATCTAAATGTCCATGAATGAATGAATGAATGAATGAATAAATGAATGAACAAAATGTAGTCTATACATACAACGGAATTTTTTCAGCCTTAAAAATGAAATCCTATAATGTGCTGCAACATAGATAAACCCTGAGGACATCACACTATGTAGAATAAGCCAGTTACAAAAAATACTACATGATTCCACACACTACATGATTTCACTTATCTATATGAAGTATCTACAGCAGTCAAACTCATAAAAACAGAAAGGGGAATGGTAATTGCCAAGGGCAGAGGGAGGGGGAGATGAGGAGTCATTATTCAATGGATACAGAGTTTTAGTCATGCAAGATGAAAAAGATCTAGAGATCTGATGTACAGCAATGTGAGTATTGTTAACAATAATGTACTGTAAACTTAAACATTTATCTATTCAGAGAGTAAATTTCACATTATATGTTGTTCCAACAATAAAAGCATAGAGGGAGGGAGGGAGGGTTGGTTGGTTGAAGGGAGGAAAAAAGGAGGGAGAGAAAAGAAGGACACAAAGCAGGGAAATTGGGTCAGGTGGCCCCTAGAATGTGAAGATGTGGCATCTCAGACCCTTCAGTAGCTCCAGCTGGATTGCATTACTTTGATGATGGAGCAATGGCATGACATTGTTGAGAAACAGCTGGAACTTGATTGTGATGGATAATTTTGCTTATACATTTGCAAATACACATTTATCAGGGTATCATGGTTTGTTCCTATACACACCCCTAGACACTGGGAACCCTAGAGAAGAGATGGGCATCCATACTTCTGCAGTCCTGGAACTCATGCCAATGTGCATGGCTCTTAGCAGAATTCCTCCTTCGCAGTTCTGTGGTGGGGCTCAGGCTTGCCTCTCTGACTACTGGGAAGACTAAGAAAATGTCTGTGCATCTGAACCCAAGTATGTCACCTCGGGAACCTCATTCCTCCTTCACATGCTCTTTCTATGCTCCATGCCAGGGGCCACATGGTCTACTCTGATCTACAGGGCTTAACAGTGGGGTCCCATCCTGTATCTATTTTCTGTTAGGCTATTGCTCACATTTCTAATATGTCTTTTCAAACATCTTATTATAAAAATTTTCAAACATGGATAAACATTGAAAGAATTCTACCATGAATATTCATATTCACAAATATGAATTAAATATTCATATTCAGTCAAATTAAGTATTTGTACAATACTTAATTGTATAATAGATCCACCCTTATGATATAGCTATCCATTTATCTAATCACCAATTCTCCTATTTTCAGTGCCTTGTAAAGTTAAAGTTTTTATTTTTTAGGTAATTACGGATTTATACTTTGTTGTAAGAAATCATGCAGAGAAATCCTGTGTACCTTTTACTCTTTTTCACCTCAGGAATAACATCTTGCAAAATTATAATACATTATCACCACCAGGCTATTGACATGGATGTAGTCAAGATACAAACATTTCCATCAGCACAAGGATCTCTCATGCTACCCTTTTATTCTTCTTTCCCAACCTTTCATTAACCCCTGGCAACCACTAAGCTATTCTCCATTTCCATAATTTTGTGTGTCAAAATGTTATATAAATGAAACCACGCCCTTGTAGTCTTTTGGGATTTCCTTTTTCTCTCAGCATCGTTCTCTAGAGATTCAGGTTGTGGCATATTATCAACAGTTCATTCCCAGTGTGATTTCAAAGACATTTCACACCCAGGGGAAGTTTTCAAGAGCTATGTCAATATCACCCTATACAACCTCTAGCAATCTTTTAGAAGGAAACATTAGTCGTCTTTAAAAAAAAAAAACAACCAACTTACTGAGGTTTTGACACTTTGTGGTATTGGTCACGAACATTTTGAAAAGTTCCCAGTGTGATTTTTGTATGTGTGAATTGGAGAAGAAAATAAAAATGTCACTGGCCATATTCATCTTGCATAAAATATTTGAACTTTATGCTGCACTAAAACAATAAACTGTCTTCGTAATAAGACATGGGCAATTAAACAAGCAGGAGAACAAATCATGTAGCTTGAGTTGAATAGAGGCAGTGTAATTGAAGTAATGTAATCACAGCCTTGGAGCCCAAGGCGGAGGTGTGTACCCAGGAAAAGGGACTGGTTTATACTTCTTTATATAATGTGTAAGGAAGTGTAATTTAATTTGTAAACAGCAATCTTTAGAAATCAATTAGGAGTATATTCCAAAGAGGGCAAACATCACTCAGAGATTTATGGACTTCTCCAAATGAGGAGATAAGTTTAGCATTTAGCACTCAAGCCCCAACCATCCGCACATCCACGGGAGCAAATCCCAGGACGAAATGAAGTGGTGGGGTGACAAGGAGAGGAGTCCTTCTTTGCAGGTGGCTGTAGCAGAGAGCAGTGCGGCATGTGAGCCTGTGCTGCAGGGCTGGGAAGCTGCTGACCTGCGTGGCGGAACTGATGCTCAGAGCTCTAGGAGTTGATAGGACATCCACACAGGCAGATTAACCTAGGATAGGTTGGGGCTCTTGCTGGTGGGAAGAGCCTCCTGCCCTATGGAGAGGAAAAAGCCCTTTGCTTGGACTATCTGGGGAAGGCAAAGACCTGGTATTTCCACTATATTGTGCCCTTGCTTTTTCAGTCATTTCCAGCTCAGAATTTTCCTCCATGTGTTCCTTAGAACATATGAGGGCAAACCCCACCAGGAATAAAGTTATTTTCTGGAGGGCAGGCCGCTTGCAGTACAGGCTTCCCCCAATAGGCGAGTGTTCTAGGAACCCATCTGTATCAGCATACTAGCTGGCATTGTTAGAAGCTGCATTAGGCTTCAGTGAATTTTTTCTGAAGACTCTTTCAATGCATTTGCCCAATTCACAACAGGTGATTTACAAGCACACCTGCCCACACCATGCTGAATATTCAACAGTTTTTTGCCAAAAACAGCAGGACCCCCATGCCCCACCCTCCCTATTTGCCCAGAGCAACTTCTTTTTTGTTTCCCTACATGAAAAAAGCCATCAAAGGGAAACGGTTTGCCTATGTGGAAGAGGTGAAACAAAAAACAGCAGAAACACTTAAAAGGCATTAGGATCAACAAGTTCAAAAACCATGTTGAGCAGTGGAAAAACCGTTGTGATAGGTGTATCGCATCAAATGGAGAGAACTTTGAAGGTGACAGAGGTGTAAACATGTACGAATAAATACACCATTTTTTATAAATAAATTCCAGGTTTTGTTGGGTCCCCCTTCACAGACCCACGGCAGTCAATCTCACAGGAATTAGCAAACAAAGAGTTTACCGTCACGCAGGCTTGGGAAATGCTGGTTCATCAGAAGGAAGCAGGTAGCTTCACTGCAGGACTGCTTGGACCCTTTGACAAGAGACTGTACACAGGCAACCTACAGGTTGTTATAAGTAGGACTGGACAGTTACGATTACTGATTATAGGATTCTAATCAGATTTTTAATAATGTATCTAACCTGATAAATGTCTGAAGTTTACCTCCTGTTCTTGTGAAGTTTTGCCCAGACTAAAGCTCTGGGTCCCTCTGAGGAAGGCTGACCTGCTTGGTTCCTGCGTGTGAGGCCTGCGTGCACAGGAATGCCACGGCCATGAGTGCATAAGCTCCCTGCTGCAGGGCTCCCCACTGTGTCCCCGATGTATCTCCACTGCCTAGGACAGTGCTCAATGCATGCTGGTTAAATTATTAGAACTTATCGTTCTTGAGTTTGAGGAATTGGGCTGAACATTCTTTTCAGGTATCATCTCATTTAACTCTCAAAATAACCCTAAGGACTAGGTCCCAATGTTAGCCCCTTCTATAGATGAGAAAACCAAGGGTTCACTCTTTGTCCAAAGTCACAGAGACAGGAGTGGGCAGGCTGGGGCTTGAATCCAGGTTGTATGACTCCACTGGTAACTATTTCCCTGTACCGCTTCTAGGAAGGAACAGATATGCAGATAAATGAATCTGAAACCTACCCAGAGACCACTCACTGGATGTGAACCAGCCTAAGCGGGCCCACAAAACACCCCATTTTCCAAAGCTAACTGATCCTTGGAGAAGGCTTTCCAGAATGCTCAGGGATGACACCCATTTTCAGAGCGCTCCTGGCTGTAGGGGATGGAATTCCTCAGAAAGATTCATCTGAAATATCTAATCTTCCTTTACACATGGCTCTTTTTGGAAGTGTCAGCTGAACACTGGGGCATTTGGAAAAAAAGCAGCCACAGGAACAGGGGTTGGGGGGTGGGCAGATGGAGACCTTGAAAGCAATCAAATAATCACTAACACTTCCAAACAGTTATGTGCACTCATTTTAGTCCAGTGTACAGGGACCCTGGAGAGAGGGCATTTCAGCCTCTCGGTTCCTAGTGTGTCTATGGGACACTTCTACCCAGCACTGTGGCAGGCAGGAGATAACGAACTTGCCCGGGACAGTGAATGTTGACATGTTAAAAATCCAGGTGCAGAAAGGCATTCTGAGGACCTCTCTTTGGACACTGAAAGTGCATCTCATCTTTCAGAAAGTACTGAATTGGCACTCTGACACTCGAGAGTTCCCTTCTGTTCCGTCCGAAGGCTGGCAGCAGGCGCCAGGCCCTCTGCATGGCTGCCGAAGGGCCCCTCTCAAACCAGACTTAGGCGTGGCCCTGTCTTGAGGGAAAGTAGCCACTGCTAGTGTTCAACTGCCTGAACAGCACAAATGAGTTAAATCATTGTTGTGATTAGGGACTGTGCTGTATGCACTTGCTAACAGATCATTTTGCTTTGTCATATGATTTCTCCACATGCGTTATGTCTGAGCTGAAGATGGAGACGTGTCATGTCAGTTCTGGCTCCTAGAGATAAGGACATTTGGGTAAGTAGAGTATTTCTTAATCAATGTTGTCGCAACATAAGCATAGGTCAGTGATTGAGAAGAAGGCAGATTTCCAAGCCAGACTGAGTGTTTGACCCGTAACTCTGCCACTTACTAAATGTGCCCCTTTTGAGCAAGTTGTCTTCTTTCTCTGGGCCTCAGTGTTCCCATCTCTCGGAAGAGATAAAAACAGTAGCACCCATCTCTTAAGATTATGGCAAGAATTAAAAAATGAAATGCAGGTAAGGCATTCAGATGCAAGGCCTGGGATATGAGTGGCAGCTGCCATTATTGCTATTTCTAGTCTACATTTTTGTATCACAAATCTTTGAGGCCAGGTGGGTTGCAAAATTCAGAGTTTTTTGGCATTTAGAAAGGTAATATGGTGCACACAATTTTATTATGTAGCAAACCATGCAAGATAGAGGGCAATACCTTGAAACCAAACATGTTACTGTTTCTGTAGCTAAACACAGAAATATTTACATTAAGTGAGATAACTATCTATTATAAATATCTTTATATCATCTCAGTCAGATTTTCCCACCAAGTGAATTTTAGCATCAAACTTATAAACAGATTTTTGGTTTTCAGATCTTTTAAAAACAAATTTTGGATAAGTAATGACTGACCTGTCTCACAGGTACCCCTGAAAGGGGCTGTGGTGCCTACACTGGGGAAAATGCTCCTGGTTCAGTGCAATGGTTTGTTTCAGCAGCAGGAGGTTCCTGCCTGGACCTTGTCCTTGAGCCTCCAGGGAATCTCTGGGCTGAGCCTGGGAATGGTGGATCCACAGCAGCCAGGGCCTCCAACTGTAAGCACCTGCCTGGTGCCTGGAGCCTGGCCAGGTCTGCTTGTTGCTCCTAATATTGTGTGTACAATGCCCAGTCTTGCTCCCAGCCTGGACTGGTGATGGATCCTGTGTATGGACCGGTGCTATCTCTGTCCAGGGACAGCTGGTTCCCTGGATAGAACTCTCCCTCTAATTCATGTGGGCAGCCTGATATGATCATGGGTCAACACAGGGAATGTAGTAAAAACTGGGTAAAAAGCACCTTCTCCCTCAAGGCTCTGAAGTCCAGAGATTTGTTGGCAACTGAGTGAGGCTGTGGGGGATTCAAATCTGTCCACTCAGTAAACATTCACTGAGGACCTATTGTGTGCCAGGACCCAGCCAGTGCAGAATGAACATCACAATGATACAGCTAATACTGTTGGAGTATATGGACTACAGGCCAGGCACTGTGCTCTGCACTTTACCCAACTGGCAAACTGGATTCCTCTTCCTCCCTCCTCCCGAGGCCCCTTGTGGCAGCTGTCTGACCCTCTTCCCCAGGGCCTAGAATTCTAGCTCTTCAAGTCTGAGAACTAATCCCATAAACAAAAAAAAGAAGAGAGATAAAATTAATAACTTCAAGAACCCCCATCCCACCCCCCCCCTCCCTCCCATCCCCCCCTCAGTGTAATTCTTCATGCTCCATGAAAGAGCATTTATCTTTAGTCCATGAAATCAGGTTTAGTTGTCACATCGGCCCTAAACTTAGCTGGATTGGGAAGCAGTGGCTTACCTGTCCCCACACCAAACTACATGAAAATGCCACCAAGATAGGACCATTTACACAGCAGAAGCCTGGATGAACCAAGCCCTGCCCTGTCCAGGACCACCTCTCAGTCCTTCTGCCTAGGGAGACCTAGGGTGCTTGGGCCAACACTTGTGGTAAATAGAAGAGAGAAGGAGAAAAGGCGGTGGGAAGCTGGGCTTATCTCTCAGGGCCTCCTGTGGATGCTGGTGCTCAGGGTCCATCCAGCAATTTGCCATGCCCTCCTGAGCACAATCCTGTCAATCTAGACATTCTCTGAGCTCTAACTTCTGAGGAGGGACTAGATGGAGGGTAAACCCAAAGGAGACCTAAAAGCTGTCCTTGTGATCACAAGAATGTCCCCATTCTGGAGCCCAGCACTGCCGGGCATTCTCATATGCCATGCCATTTGCTCTTCCTAACTTCATATTACTTTTTCATGTTATATGTAAGAATAATGAGAACTAGAGAGTTGAAGCAATGACTATGGATCTATGGTCTAGATCTATCAAAGATCCAGGCTTTGGCCCTGGCTGGTCTAGCTCAGTGGATTGAGTGTGGGCCTGTGAACCAGAGTATCACGGTTCGATTCCCAGTCAGGGTACAGGCCTGGGTTGCAGGTCAGTTCCCAGCAGGGGAGACATGAGAGGCAATCATACATTAATATTTCTCTCCCTCTCTCCTTCCCTTCCCCTCTAAAGATAAATAAATAAAATCTTTAAAAAAAAGACCTAGGCTTTGAGACAACAAGGTACCCTAAATGCTGAGCCCCCTACTACTGAAGGCAATACACACTACTGAGATCATGAAGACACAAAATTACTTTAAAAATAAAATGCTTAAGCTAAACCCACACATCTGGTTAAAACCTTTTCTCATGAAAAGAATGAGCCAACCTGAAGGCATGGCCATGAATGGTAAGCTCTCAGATGGACACTCATAATTTTAAAGTAAATAAAAACATGAAGAGTTAGCTAACTTTCCCTTCTAAACCTGGTCTTAGATATGCTAAGTTCTGGTTATTTTTTTATTTTGTAAGGAGAACATTTACCAGTTGGGCAAATATAAATGCTCATCTTCTGTGGGACACTTTTTGCTGGACTTCTGGTTTTCCCATGAGCCACAATAGGTTTAAGTAACATGACAAGGCAGGCTCTTGGTGTTAGATAACTCTGGGACACTGGTAAGTGTTACTCTGGGGGCTGCTCTGTGAATTTTGCAGACCCTAGATGCCTGGGTCTCGTCACAGGTGACACCTAACTTCAGCACAGTTCATGTTCAACCACCTGAAGGATATGCATGTCACTGGAAGCCCCAGAGTCTGCTAGAATTGGAATGAGACTCCCCTGCCTTTTGGAATTGCATCTCTGAAGTATTTGCCTCATCTCCTGATGGCACATTTAGTTCTGAGCTGCAGACACATTCTGAGGAGCAGCTGGAGTAGTATTGAGAATTGAAGTCATAGGAAAAAAACTGAAATGAACAATCATGAGTTAAATTTATCCTTCAAAGTATCCACCGTGTTTCCAATCCACTAGAATCCTCAAACGATATTATTAATTAATTCTTTCAATAATCTAAAACATTTTCTTCAGTGGTTGGTAAGAGCCCAACATTGCAGAGATACAAAGAAGAACAAGGATTGACTCATGATTTCTGCTTTGATTAGCTGTACATTTGAAGTCAGACCTAGCATGGGGCTGGGCTCATGTGTCTCCAGAGCCTAGCTAACTCGTTACCTGCACTCCGTTCTCCACCCACTCTCAGACTCAGTCTCCTCAGTCTCAAACCCAAGGTCCCACAGAGCCAGTACCTCCGGGTACTTTCTGTCCCTTCTGGCTCCAGTGGCCAAATCTATTACTGCAGACTTAATAGTGAACTCGCCAGCTGGGATCCTGGGACATGGTGTGGACGAGAGTGCTGGGCACACATAATCCTTGGCACACACAGAGAGGCTTCTGCAAATTTCACTCTCCCTTCTCTAGGTAGAAACTGCCTTGTCTCCACCACAAATCAGCGTAAGTGTTATTAGGTCTTGTTCTGCTGTTTTTTCTCATCTCTTAGATCCTAATCTTTTGCTTTTTGGATTTTCAGTTCGGTGGAAAGCATTATGGAAGCTATCACCAGTTCCGCTCATGCATTTCCAGCACAGGGCACTGAAGATATCCCTACTGAATTGGATGGAAATGGTTCTTAGCAAATTTGCCTCTGAACGGATCCAGAATCTTCTCCATGAGTTATAGAGTTAATAGTAATGGGCATGTGAGGGGTGATTCCTATGTTGCCCAGGCAAGGAGGCTTGGTTTCAAAACTAAAGCATCTAGACCAATTTAAGGCTAAAAACAGAAACTGTATGCAAACTTCCCATGGGGCGCAGGTGAGAAGATGAAAAGCCAAATTGCACATAGTGGTCCTGATAGCATCTGCAAGTCTATTATATTCCAGGGAACTTGCACTCTCTGCCCCCACCAGTATTTCAGGCTAGTGACCAAATGTATCATACTAACATGTATAGTATTATGAACATAATGAGACAGCAACTGAACAGTGGGTGACCTGCTCCAGGGGCTGCTTTGGGCAGACAAACCTATGGACCTCAGAGAAGTCCAGTAACAGGTGACCCAACACAGTCTGTGCCTATGCTGATGCTTAAAACTGAATTAATGCGCCTGATTGTTTCCATCAGGATGTTATTTTCCTGGCTGCATAGAAACCACAAACTGCCAGGTGGCAAAGCAGGTCAGGGCACAGCATTAAAGACCCTGCAGATGTAATCTAAGCCCTCTTGTCTCCCACTCCTTCATCTACAAAATGAGGACAATACTAGGGAAATGATAAGAGGTGAGTAAATATGGCCAAAGATTTTGGAATAGTGTGGAGCACAGAGAAAGCTCTAGGTAGGTGGCAGATATGATAGTGATGATGCTGTCTTTTGAAGAGATCCCTATGTCCCCACATGACAAAGCACATCCCAGTGAGGTGCTGAGGTCAGCCAGAAAGCTTGGAAGAAGCCATACTGCCAAGAAGTGACTTGTTTTTCTTATCCACATAGAGGATGTTTTCTCATTGCTTTTAGAAAAAGAGGAAAGGAGAGAGAAAAACATCGATGTGAGAGAGAAGTATCAGTTGGATGCCTTCCATACATGCCCAGTCTGAGGACCACACCCCCAACCTAGTTATGTACCTTGACCAGGAATCAAACCCACAACCCTTTTTTTATGGGACAGCACTCCAACCAACTGAGCCACACTGGCCAGGGCAAGAGGTGACTTCTCTTAAGACTTTTGGCCTCTAAGATGCCAAGATGAGAGTTTGCTCTGAACAAAGAGGGAGAAGCATCCATAAAACATTTTAAAAAATATTTGTATGTTCCCTGATGCTATTCTGTAAAGGACATTAAGCTACAGAAATTACTCAGGGCAGTGAAGCTATCCTGTACGATGTTGCAATGGAGGACACATGATATGGCATGATGAGTTTTTAAACCCATAGAGCTGTGCAGGGCACAGAATGAACCCTAATGTAAACTATGGGCTTTAGTTAATAATAATAATAATAATAATAATAATAATAATAATAATACACCAATATTGGCTCATCAATTGAGAGGGTGGAGTGAGGAGAGGGGCTATAATGGGAACTAACTCTCCATATTTTCTGTTCAATTTTTCCAATAAACCTAAAAACTGCTCTAAAAACTAAGGTCTATTAATTTTTTAAATCTACAGAGGAAAATGCAAATATTAGTGGCATTGCGGTTATCACTCATAGGACCCCCTAAAACAGCCTTACTACCTTGCAAAAAAGACAATGTTTTTCTTCAGAAGCTGATTCTTCCATAAAGTACATGGGAAGCAGGTACAACAAAATAAATTGTCCTTCATGACTTACCAATCATAACTTTTATTCATAGAATTCTTGCCACACCCTCTACTGTTGGAATTAGCCATCCTTGTTTAGTTTGAGTTCCTAATATATGCATATGTACAAATATTCCAAATATTTATATGGAACCTGAAAGACCCCAAATAGCCTTAGCAATCCTGAAAAAGAAGAACACAGTTGGAGGATTCACAATACCTGATAGTAAACTATACTGCAAGGCCACTGTAATCAAAACAGCCTGGTGCTTGTATAAGAACTGACACATAGATCAATGGAATAGAAGAAAGAGCCCAGAAATGAACTGATGTCTCCATGGTCAATTAATATTTGACAAAGGAGACATAAGCATACAACAGAGTAAAAATAGTCTCTTCACTAAATGGTGTTGGGAGAACTGGACTGGGATATGCAAAATGAAACTAGACAATCAACTTACACCTTACACCAGGATAAACTCAAAATGGATAAAGGACTTAAATGTAAGTCGTGACATCATAAAAGTCCTAGTAGAAAACATAGGCAGTAAAATTTCAAACATCCCACATACCTGTTTTTGCAGTATATTTCCTAGGGCAAGAGAAATAAAGGAAAAAAAAATAAACAAATGGGACTACATCAAGTTAAAAGGTTTTTGCACATCAACAAAATAAAGACAACCCACAGAATGATGAACAATTTCACCAACACATCTGATAAGGGGTTAATATCCAAAACTTGTAAAGAACTTACAAAACTCAACACCAAAACCCCAAACAACCCTATTTAAAAAAATGGGAAAAGGACCTGAATAGACACTTCTTTAAAGAGGACACATGAAAAGATGTTCAAAGTCACTAACCATCAGAGAGATGCCAATTAAAACCACACCGAGATACTATCTCACACCTGTCAGAATGTCTAGCATGAATAAATCAACAAACAACAAGTGCTGGTGAGAATGTGGAGAGAGGGAAACCCTTTTGTACTGTTGGTGGAAAGCATATATATACATATATATAGAGAGAGAGATCTCTTTCTCTCTCTCTCTCTATATATATATATATTTTTAATTCTCTGTGTACTCTTTATCCAGTTTCAATGGTAACCTCTTAAAAACTGTAACACATTATCATGACCAGGATATTGACATAGATACTATCAAGATACATAACATGTTTATCACAATGAAGATTCTTTGTGTTTTATAGCCACATCCACTTCCTACTCACCTGGTATTTTCCTTAACCCTGGCAACAACTAAGCTGTCCTTCATGTGCATAATTTATATCTTTTAGAAAATGTTATACAAATGGAATCATACAGTATATAAGCTTTTGGGATTTACATTTTTCACTCAGCATATTTCTCTGGAGACTCATCCATGTTGGTCCATGTCAATAATTTGTTCCTTTTTATTGCTGAGTAACAACTTTCCATGGTATGGATGTACCAACTTTGTCTAACCATTCACTTACCAGAAGACATCCGGGTTGCTTCCCATTTGCAGCTATAATAAATAAAGCTGCTATAAACATTTGTGTACAGGTTTTTATATGAACATAAATTTTCATTTCTTTAGGTAAAATCACAGGTTTTCATAGCACGTGCCTGGATACTTTCTGGACAGACCTCCTAATCCTTCCCTTTGCAACAGCATGGATGGAACTGGAGAGCATTATGCTAAGTGAAATAAGCCAGGCAGTGAAAGACAAATACCATATGATCTCACTCATAAGAAGAATCTAATGAACAAAATAAGCTAATGAGTAAAACAGAAGCAGAGACATGGAAACCTAGAACAGACCAACAGTAGCCAGAGGGGAGGGGAATAATGGGATAATGGTGGAAGGAAGGGGAAGGGACTGGTCAAAAAACATGAATGACCCATGGACATGGACAATGGTGGTGTGGGGAGGGACTGCAGGAGCCGGGGTGGGCTGGGAGGAAGAGGGCAAAAGGGGAAAAATTGGAACAACGGTAATTGAATAACAATAAAACAAAGAATTTATCTGTAAGGTATATGTCACCATAATACACTCTTTGTAGGTTAAAAAACTCACAAAACTCTGGAAACAAGATCTTTCCTAGATAAAAAGCCACTTTGTTTTCTTGAGGAGTTTGAATTCTCTGAATTAAGGAACTGTGGTTTGAAAAGTTACTGTGTGAAATCTGGAGCTTTTGAATCCCTGGGCTTTAGTTAAAACTCACTCCTGCGCCACTAACCTGTGAGTGCAGAGGTCCCTGAGCGCCATCCTGGAAGGTGGGCCAGAGGTCTCTGGTAACGCAGAAACCCAAAGTCCTCAGCCAGCACTGGAGGTCCCCCCCTCCTAGTCCCCTTTCCCACTCATTAGGAAAAGCTGTGTACCCCACCCTTCAGACACAAATCCTCCTGTGGCCTCCAAATGCCCATCATTTCTGCAAAGTACATGTGAGGCAGAGCAGCATGGGTGGAGTTGATGCACTAGTGGTATTAAAATAAATTCCCAGTTAAGACACAGATCCATGCACCACCCACAACAATCCTGTGTGTGAAGCACTTCCCTGAGGGGTTGATGCTCCATCTCCAGCCAGGTTGGCTGTTGGGAACCTTGCCCCAGGCCTCATAATGAGCACCTGGCCTTTAGCTAAAAACATTGTGTTGATTACCGGAACCTGTAATCAACAAGGACTTTCAAAACAACCTCCGGCTAGCGCCCCGGGTGCATGCGCCCCACAAGCCAATTGGCTACAGGCACATGAGGTGTCCACGAGTACAAGTTACACCCAAGTAACCAATAAGCGGACCCTCCTTTGTCTCAAGCTAGCCAATAGCAAGCAACCTAATCTCCTTCCTCTCCCTCCTCCCCTATATATACACCCAGTTCGGAAAAATAAAGTTTGCAGCTTGATCAGAATCTTTTGTCTTGCTGCCATTCTTCGAGCCTCTTGTCCCCCCAACCCATTTGTTCCAGGAAGGTGGTCCCCCCAACCCATTTGTTCCAGGAAGGTGGTCGAGCTCCAGTTGACGCCTCTGCGGGCCAGAGCAGTTGGCTTTCCCTACATTCCTAACCCACCAGCCCTTCTTCATTGTTCACTGAGGTGGTTCACATGGCTACGCATTTAATCCTGCTTCGCAGGACCAAGTTTGTGAAGACTGTTTCTATATCCTTCTCCCCCCAGGGGCTCCATATGATCTGTTATTAGAAGCAAATTCAAATCATCCTTTCCCTCAACAGATTTTGCCCCACATTCGATGGGGCCGTAGTTAATTCAAAAAGCTGCCTCCTGCCTCGAAAATCTCTGGGGCAAAAGTTCCTGCAGGCTACATTTGGACTAAAGACCCGCTTACTTTACCTATTCAGTATTTACAAATGTGAACTAGTTGTTGATATGTAAAATTCAGGAGGTTTTTATGTACCAACTCAGGTTCCTCTTGAAAATCAGAATATCTAGCAATATGGGCCAATGACCCAGCAAGGCAACAATTGGCTGGGTCCTTCTTTCAGGAGAGCAGCCCTCTCAGCTCACTGTGTTCCTGGCTCCTCTCTGTCTTATACTCTGCCTGTCTTGCTCAGTTTCACTTCCTCCTTGGCCCTGGGATGACTCTTTCCAACCAAAGAAGTTAAGGATAAAATAAGTGAGCAAAGGCATATGAGTGCTTGGATTGTGCTGAGAGCACCACCGCAGATCCTTAATAACTTTGCAACCAGAGGGATGCGACAGGTTGCATTTCTGCTTGCACAGCATTAAGATTCATCCAGGCCCAACAGTAGCAAATGAGGGGACTCCACAGAATCTTGTTCCTGAACACTGAAATCTCGCAGCTAATAGGGATGGCTAGCTTTCTGACAAACACTAGAAAATTTCTGCTGACAGGAGCTTAATAACATAAAACATTTTATTATAAAAATGATAACTGTTATGTTTTTTAAATCAACATTTTACCTCCTAACTTCCTGCCCCTAGAGAAGTTCTTAGAAAATACATATTAAGTCCTGTTCCAGGTCATCCTTCTGCTGGGGCAAACAGACAATGGATCAGTTCATGTATGCTGAGTCATTAATAAAGATTTGGTGGAAGGTCTAGTTCATTCCAGGGTCACGCGAGTTGCCAAAGTGCTTCTGAGGTGAAGCAGAGAATGGTTTGGTTTCTTCCTTCCTTTCTGCTGTAAAGAACCTTTAAAATTTAAAATCATAATTTCTAAGCTTCCTCTGCACTTGGCATTTCTTAAGTAGTTTCCTTTTCTAGTCTAATTAAGACAGGATAGTAAGAAGCTAGGAAAATTCCTTGGTGAGTGGAATAGGAGGAATAAAGAAACTGAGACAAAGAGGTGAACAATTTACAGCCAGACGCAGATGGTCACCAGGCAGAAGGCCTGGCAGGGGGCAAACCTGGGAAAACAAGGACCTCACCCCCAGGGTAACCTGTACTGCCCTGGCCTTTCCTCCCTGGAGATACTATCTAGGCCTCAGTCTTCCTTCAGCTCCAGGCCCAGAAAAGCAGCAAAACCAGGTGGGCATCACCAGAACCAACTGCAATGACTAAAGACCACCTGGCCTCACTGACCAATCAGTGGAGATTATGACCCTGAAAGGACAGCCTGAAGAACTGATGAATAGTCTACTGAGACCTCCCCTAGAATTCCTGCCTGCAAGAAAGAGATTAAAGGCTCAAGACAAAGGGCCCAGCCCACACTTGCTCTCCTTCCTTCCGGGGAGCAGCCTGAGTCATTCTCTTTCCTTCCTTTCCCCATCTTTCTTCACAGGCATGCATCTAGTCTCCTAAATTCTAAGATTGTGGACAGCTGGCAGCTTGTCCCAAGCTGGTCCCCTGAACCTGTCCCCACTTCACTTCCCATTACCATCAAAAGCCCCCTCTTCTCAGACTTCCCAGTGAGCTAAGACAGCCCAGCCTTGGCTCTCTTGCTGTTTCTTGCTAAGTCCTTCCTTGTCCCTTGTCCCCAGCTTTAATCAGTGTGTCCCCATAGTCACCTATACTCATGCTGTGAAATCTTCCCTAAATAAGGTCAAGAAGCCACATACTACAGCTGGCCCTAGGCTTACCAGCTCAGGTCCCTGCCCAGTAATATAACAGTGCTCTGGATTTCTAAAGCAAACATGGCTTCCTCTACACCAAAAGCAGTGGCTGGGAGAAAACCCAAGTGTGAGAAGGCTATTAGAAGAAATGTGTCACAAGCTACAGATCCTAGGGCCACACCCTCTCTCAACCATTTCTATTTATTCCAGACCTTGAAAAGGTGCAAAAAATATGATAATCTTAGGGTAAAGCAAGGATTTCTTTGCATTTTCCTACTTCCTATTTTTGTCATAACAAAACCTTTTTTTTTTATTTTTAAGTATATTTTATTGATTATGCTATTACAGTTGTCCTATTTTTTTTCTTTTTTTTAATTTTTATTTTTTTTATTTTTTTATTTTTTTTATTTTTTTTAACTATTTACTTTTTTTTATTGATTATGCTGTTACAGTTGTTCTATTCCCCCTTTATTCCCCTCCACCCTACCCCCCATCCCCACCATCACCCCCCTTTAGTTTATGACCATGTGTCTCAAGTCCTTTAGATTCTATATTTCCCATGCTATTCTTGCCCCCCCATCTATTTTCTATCTACTGTCTATGCTACTTATTTTCTGTACCTTCTCCCCCCTTCTACTCCTCCCACTCCCTGTTGCTAACCCTCCTTGAGATCTTCATTTCTATGTTTCCACTCCTGATCTAGCTGTCCTTTTAGTTTGCTTTCGTTTTAGGTGTGGTTGTTAATAACTGTGAGTTTGTTGTCCTTTCACTGTTCATGTTTCTTTAACTTCTTTTTCTTAGATAAGTCCCTTTAACATTTCATATAATAAGGGCTTGGTGATGATGAACTCCTTGAATTGGATCTTATCTGAGAAGCACCTTATCTGTCCTTCCATTTTAAATGAAAGTTTTGCTGGATAGAGCAATCTTGGTTGTAGGTCTTTAGATTTCATGACTTGGAATACCTCTTTCCAGCCCCTTCTTGCCTGTAAGGTCTCTTTTGAGAAATCCGCTGACAGTCTGATGGGGACTCCTTTGTAGGTGACTGTCCCCTTAGCTCTTGCTGCGTCTAGGATTCTCTCCTTCATTTTAATCTTGGCTAATGTAATTACGATGTGCCTTGGTGTGTTCCTTCTTGGGTCCAACTTCTTTGGTACTCTCTGAGCTTCCTGGATTTCCTGGAAGTCTATTTCCTTTGCCAGATTGGGGAAATTCTCCTTTATTATTTGTTCAAGTAAGTTTTCCACTGGTGGCTGGTGCTTCCCCCTTCTGGTACCCCTATAATTCGGATGTTGGAGCGTTTAAAGATGTCCTGGAGGTTCCTAAGACTCTCCTCATTTCTTTGAATTCTTGCTTCTTGACTCTTTTCTGTTTGGCCATTATTTGCTTTCTTCTGGTCCACTCCATTGATTTGAGTCCCAGTTTCCTTTTCATTGCTATTGGTGTCCTGTGCAATTCCATTCATTTCAATGAGTTTCGCCTTCATATATTTGTCTAATTTGTCCGTATAATCAACCAGTTCTGTGAGGATCCTGATCACCAATTTTTTAAACTGTGCGTCTGTGAGTTTTGCTATTTCTTCATCGCTTAGATTTATTTCTGGGGCTCTGAGATCCTCCTGCGCCATTCTTGGTCTGTTCGGGCCCTTTAAGTGTGAGAAGCCGCGGCTTGGATTCCCAGGTCGCTGGGTTGTGACGCTTATGTGGGGGCGTGGCCAGAGCGGGGAAATGGCGACCCCCTCTGCCGCTTCTTACAGCTGGCTGCGGAGGAGCAGTGCCTTAGGTGGTTCACCTGGGCCGGGCCACTCAGAGTCGCTGGGTTATGACGCTGTATGTGGAGGTGGGGTCAGAGCAGGGAAATGGCGGTGCCCTCCACTGCCGCTTGCCGTGGGGACCTGCCGGCCAGGTCCAACCACCCACTCCCTCGCCTGTCCACCCGCGCACAAATGCGCGACCTCAGTCAACACGCAGCCCCGGCCCGGCTGTGTCCCCCGAGGTCGCTCGCCTGGTTGCTCGCTGGGTCGCTCACTAGGTCTGCGCTCACTAGGTCTGACCCTGCGTCTGGATTCCGCGGGCCTGAGTGTGTCTGGCCGAGTCCTCCTGTGCAACCCCGCTCCGCCAGCCGCTGGTTTCGCCCCTTACCGGTCAGGCTGAAGAATTTGTTGTTAACGGACTTCCGAAAAGTTCAATTTTCCGTGTTCTGGCTGTGTTTTCTGTTGCTAATATTTAGTTTTCTCTAATCTTGGTTGTGGGAGAAGGCACGGCACATCCACCTATGCCTCCATCTTGGCGGAAGTCCCACAAAACCTTTTTAATAGTGACTTTCGAATGATAATCAGTTTTTCCTGGATCTCAGAAAACCAAGGAGGACCTGCCAGTGTGGGTAGAATGAGATTGAATTCTACCAAGAAAAACTAGTTCTTAGGGCAGGTTATACTCTGCTAACATGGACCACTGTACTGGGACAAAGCTGCTTAGTTACCTCGTCAAAGTCTTGTTTAGAGGAAAGCATATTCCCATCCCTGGAACAGAATTGATTCCAGATGCAAGAAATAAGAACCTATGTTTCTTAAAATAATGTTTGCTCTGAGGATATAAAAACCAGCCTGAAGGATATAATAGACCCTTCCGCTATAGCCAGAGGCCAGCTCCCAAGGAATTGTGAAGTCAGATGACCTCAGTTTATATCAACCCTTCCTTTCACCATCATTTTTGTGGGAGTTAAAGAGTTTTCACCTTGGGGTCAAACGGTTGGGATTAACATCCTGGCTTCACCATTTACCAGCAGTGTGACCTTGGGAAAGTTACTTAAACTCTCTGAACCATGGCTCCTCCTCTGTTAAATGTATATAATGACAGTACCTCCTGCACGGGTTTTTGTAAGGATTAAATGAGCACATGTAAAGCCTTTATATTTAATAGAGCCTGGCACACAGTAAATTTTTCAATTTGTCCAGTTACCTATGGAACTTCCTTTCGCTGCATTGTCACTGGGTTTCCCAGGTGTCCTTACTTAGTCTTGGATTCACCATCCGGGCATATTGACCCCACTTCACTTCCATTACCATCAAAGTCTAATATCTGCATGGAACTTTGACATTTACAGAATGCTTTTATTCTCTAAATCTCACATCATCTTCCTATCAACACTGCATATTATCCCCACTCTGCCTGACTGTTTTGGACACCTTTTCACCATTTTCTTTCCTCTATGCTTTCCCCTATATTTCAGGTCAAGAGTCCTGGGAACTAGATTTCATACAATTCTAACTAGCAGTTGAAAAGTTTTCTCTTTGTAAGGGTATCAGCAGAGAGGCACATGTGAGAGTTTGAAGGTGGAGAAGCGCAGCACTATTGCTCCTGAAGCCGAGGAGGTCAGCCATGCAGGCTCCCCAGCAGAAGGCAGCTGGCACGGAGAGATGCCTGCCGCATTTGGGCATCCACCTGCAAATCACCTGACTTCCTATATGCTAATTAATGGTACCTTTCCCATCCTTTTTCCCCTCGGCTTCTCTAAAGACCTTGGGTCCTCAAAATCCCTCCATGAAATCCCTTCCTGTTAAAAATATTTAGTGTTTTCCATTGTCCTCACTAAACCGAGACCAACATACCTACTTTATCTCATTTCACACACATTAATAACATATTATATGCCAAACACTGTCTTAAGCATTTTATATAAATTACCTTATTTAATCCTTACAATGACGCCATTTTAAAAGTGGCACAATCATCTTCATCTTTCCTGGGGCACAGAGAGGTTATTCGTGCATGATTATTACGAGTATCTATTGATTTTTTTCGATTTACTGAAATATATATATATATATACCTCCTGTGTTATGCCATGTGTTTAAATACAAGTAGTTTAAAGCCGAGCATGGATTCCCATCCCTTCCTAATGCCACATCCAATGTTTCTTCTGTCAAACCTCTGATACCTCTTGCACAGCTACCATGGAGATAAGGACGGATAGATTATTACAGTAAAAAGCATCTGGCTAAGAACTACTCATCTGCCTCCTGTTCTCTGGGCTGCCTACATTTTGCCAAGGAAACTGTTTTATTCCAAGTGGTGGGTCTTGAGGCCCAGGAACAGTTTGTTACTGCCACACATACAGAAGTGGGGGGGAAATGGAAAATGGAAAAATAAAATGAAGCAGGAGAAGGTGAATGGTGCAAGAGGAACAAAGGAAAGAGTCAGGAAAAGGACAAAGCCAGAGGAGAAAGAGGGGAGAAAGGAGGAAGGCAAGGTCAACAGACAGTCTTTCTGCTCCCCAAACCTACCAGAAAAGAAAATCTTCCTGCCCCTGATTTCTACCAGCGAGTTCAGGTCTCTGTCACTGCAGGGACTAAGTACAGTTACCAAATTATTCTTCCTTCTGTTCTAGATTTACATCATAATGCACAATCTATAAGTGTTAGTTATTTTGGTTGCTTGATAAAAATTTGATACATTCTGATTAATGCACATATAATAAATAGTCTAATTTTATTGTTTTGTATAAAGACTTCAAAAATATATGGCATCTGTGCTTTTCCAAAGTGTAAGAAAATAGAGAAAGCTTCAGACAGTCAAAGAAAGATTGTTTTCATTAAATTATGCAGTTATTGAATTTCTCCCCCTCTGCCATACTCTCCCTGTTCTCAAAGCTGTCTGCCGCATGAGCAATCGCTTGGGATGGGAATTCTCCCTCTACCTCTGGAAGTGATCCTTGAAGATACTATTTAAATAATTAGGAGATTCTCTACTGAAAGCCTGCAAGCAGTAAGAATATGTTAGAAAGAGATCACGAGAGCTGGTAATAGGACCAAGGCAATTTGGAGAGGATGCAAACTCTCTCTCTGGTCCCTGGGACATCCTGAAGCTGAATACTGCTCACCTATTCTCTGGCACTTTTAAAGCCCTTTCAAAGTGGATGGGCACATTCATTCTTTTATCATTTTTATTATTATTGATGAGGGAACAGAAGCTTATATAACCTTATCTAAGACGGAGTTAGAATGGTTGCTTAAGGGATGACTTATATCCATTGCTCTTTATTTTTAATTAATTATTTTTAATTGGAGCCATAAACCAAAATGCAATGCCAACTGAACTTTTCAGATCACTGAATCTTAAATGGATTGGCTCAAGGATAGGAATTCATCCTGGGCCTCCCCCTCCCATGGGGTCTGTGATGTCAGCACAGGGAGGCTGTTGGACAGACTCCAGGCTCTGGAGGAGATCCGGTCATATGATTCCTGAAGTCTCTTTCTCTCTTGGAGATTCCAGGGTCACTTTGTATTTAAATGCTGATGGACAAGAGGAGACCAACTTGAAAGCCAAATGCAAATAAACCGTTCTATCTATGTTCTCCTATCTTGACAGCCTCTAAAAAGAATGAATTAGAGCTCAGGGTACTAACACAGGTCCAAATTTATAACATGTAAATTTGTAAAAGCAAGCTGCAAACAGACATTCCCATATAGTTATACTATATATTTGCTTTGAAGGAAATGTTGATACATGAATACAAACGTGTCTGTACACACAGGAAAAAATAACACTAAATGTAGGGGGGATCCTGGGACTGGAAATAGTAGAAAGAAATTTAGGCTTATTTACAATGTTTCTTTTCTCCTCCCCTGACCTTCTTCTCCTTCTCCTCCTCTTCTGACTTCTCCTTCTTCTTTAACAAGGAGAATATATTAATGTATTACCTGTGGTATTAAAAGTGAAAGGAAAAGTGCTGAGGGCTATGAAGCCATTCTCCCAGATAGGGAATCTGAAGTGTAATCATGATTGATGATTCAGTCCTTCATTCATCAATAGCCATTGTGTGCCCCCATGTATGCTCACCTACTGGGCAAGTGGAAAACAGACTGAGCACTTGCCCTCAAGGAGCTTATGGTGGGTGAACCAGCAACTGTAATAAGAGTAGGGGAGGAGCTGTGAGGAGCACACAGCCCAGGCAGGGGCATCAGCATGGGCTTCCCAGAGTCAGAGGCATCTGAGGCCTGATCGGTCCTGGGGTAGGGGATGAGTATTCTAGGCATATAAGACAATATTCAGCAAGGTCTAGAGTGAACAGAGGCACGGCCTACTTGAGAAAATGACATAACATGTTATAACTGCTGGGAAGTAGGAAGAATGGTGAGGAACAAAGCTAAAGATAATGGTATAGAGATAATAAAGGGTCTGAGGGGTCATGTTAAACAGTTTAGACTTTAGCCTAAAAGCAGTGAGGGGTCACTGAAGAATGTTAAGCTTATCAGAGGCTAATGGTAGAGTTTTAGCAAAAGGAGATTTCTGGGCCACATGGCTCTGAGTTGCTCTCAGAACACAGCGGGTAAGCTTCCTACTTACATATACTATAGTCTTAATTTCAAAGAGATGCAACCAAATCAACTTGTAATTACTGTATGGAGGGAGATGAGCTGCTCTATGGATTACCTGTGGCAAATGACAAGTGTTAACTCCAAACTGATTTTCCATTCTTGCATAGGACACTGATGGCTGCCTTTCTGTCATTAGTCACCAGGTCTCCTAGGCCTACAAACTCATTTTAACACTGGACTGAGCCAAACCAAATCCAGAAGGGAAATCTCTGCTAGAAATGATTAACATAATGCATGAGAAAGCCAAGTCCAAATGACTGCTCAGTCAGGGGGACGCTCAGAGCAAACACCTATCAGTTTATGCATGAAGGGGGTTGATCCATCTTGGCCACGTGGGAAGCAGGACACAGAGAAAGAGCTTGGTCTTTGGTGTTTCCTGAGCCTCTATGACCTCAGGTCAGGCTGGTATGTGATTTCCTCAAGAAGACGAAGAGAAAAACTGAAAACTGCTCTCAGACTTCAAGTCTGTACTGCAGGTGGGAAGGCCTCTCCTGCTGGGTGTATATCATGTTGGTTGATAGGCTCATTGATGCCAAACACCTATCTAAAAGGTGTCATATTTCCAGATGTTTCTTAGCATACAGTTTGCTTTCAAATATCTGGTTCTACAATCACATCCTTGCAAACATACTCTGGTCATTCATGGGATGTGGAAATTAGTGGACATAGGAAGCATGAGCCAAAGACTTCAGTGTCAGGCAGAGGGCTCCCCACTGACACAACTGGTAAGTTCCTGGTACCCCAAGTCCTCATTTGTGAAATGGAACAATGACAGCAACCTCCCATGGTCATTACACAGCAGCAGTGATGCATGTGATGCCTCTAATAAATGGGGGTGACATGGAAGTGTGCAATGAAGAGATCTTTTCAGAACACACAGGGAAGGCTCGGTCTTGTTCACCATTGTATCCCCAGCACTTAGTACATTAGCACAGGGAGCTCAGTAAATATGAGTAATTGAGTGAATAAATGAGCCTGTAAGTGGTCTCTGATTTGCAGCCCTGTAAGTGCTGAGAAAAGTCTTTGAAATCTACGCTTGTCTTGAGACCTTGATTAATTAAGGCTCCAACTTATACACAAAGAAATAAAAACTTAGACTCACTTCAAAGCTGAATCACTGAGAAGCCCTCATCCACCAGTACTTTAACCAAGAGTTCACTTCCGTCCATCCTGCTGGCTTCCTTATGCCACCTTCCCGCTCCAACTTCCAGCTCACAGGAAACTGTGATATGCAGAAGCCCTGTTATTCTCTGAGCTAATAAATAGCATGGAGCTTGGGCCTTCAGCCTGGGGAGCTCCAGATCCAGGCAGCAACACAGACACTTCAGTAGGGACCTACATTCTGGAAGGACCCCTTACAGCAGCTGACACGGTTTCTCTCAGTACCTCTCGAAGGATGTACAAAGTCATAGCAAGGGCCACCACTCACAAAACCACCAAAATCTGGTCCAGGCAGTTAACCTAGTGGCACATGCTATCTCCACCCACTGAAATGGAAATGAAAAATAATCTGTTAGTAGCCACAAAAAAAAAAAAAAAAAAAAAAAAAACCCAAACCATGTGGCTGAAGGGAAGCAAACCTGCCGACCTGAAAGCATGAGGGGTAACAGTCCATTCACTCCCTCATATACTCCCGATCCAGATATGCAAAGCCAATACCTACTCTGATACCAAGCCATCTTTTTTCTACTAAATGGATCCTGGTGTGATCAGCCAGAATGCTGTCTCCCAGGAATCACCCCCAACTCTCTGCCCTCACTCCTGCTGGCCACCACCACAATATGTACATAATTACGCACACATGGCTTTTTATTCTATAGGCAGTTGGAGTCCCAGAGTTTCAAAAATCTGAGAGCAAGCCATGGGTGTGATGTCGATGTAACAGTCGTGACACTTTTCTGTAAATATATGGCTCTCAGAGGAAGATGCTATGACAGTGACAAAGATATGAAGAATCCTGGGGGCACTTCTAACTGGGAATTATCATTTTCTATCCAGTGTATAGTTTCAGAATGTGTGAAATAACCAGAAAGTGGTGGTGGGTATTAATTATATTAGGTAAGATTAATTGAGCCTTTTATATGTACCAGGCATGGCTACAAGCACTTTATGAATATTGACTCATTTTATTATCACAATTAGGGTCTGACAAGCACAAAGAAGCTGCACAGCTCACTCGAAGTCACAGGGTCTTTATATGCAGAAGGGGGTTAAAAGAAAACAAATAATATGAAAAACCCAACAGAATTAACTAAAAAAGATATATGAAATAAAAAGAATTTCAACGGAACCCAAAAATATAGCATCAGAATGAAAATGTACATTGGTAGCACATAAAAGCCAAATGAGCCCAGGAAAACTGAATCTGTGACGCAAAAAGCAAAATGAGAAGATGTCTAAGAAGGTAGGAAGATGTCGAAGCAACAAACAACAGTATCAGAATGCATCATACACTTAGAGCAGAGATTCTGTCTGTAGTAGCTGAATTTCTTGGGAACACAATCAGTAAACAAAGATAGTATAAATGTCCCTTGGCTAAAATAAAGCAAAACAAACAAACAAAAAAATGATTAGTAAGATTTGAAAATCTCATTGTAGTCTATAAAAAAGAAGACAATTAATGAAAAGAAACTTTTTCCTAGATACAGCCAGATACATTTACTAAATTAAGAATACAATTATTTTCAAGATGATTAATTGTTTTACTCATAATATACTAAGAGCTTCACTTCCAATCCTGTATCAAAACAAATTTCAAGTTAAACAGTCTAACTTAAACTCATTTTATTTTTTTTAAGTAAGTGGTCTACAAACATTTTTTATTTTATTTATTAATCTTTAGAGAGGAAGGGAAGGAGAGAAGGACAGAAATATCAATGTATGGTTGCTTCTCCTGAGTCCCTGCTGGGAACTAGCCTGTAACCTAGGCATGTGCCCTGACTGGGAATTGAACCTCAACCGTGTGGTTTGCAGGCCCGCGCTCAATCCACTGAGCTACACCAGCCAGGGTACACTTAAACTCATTTTAAAATGAGCCATGTGCAGCCCTGGCCATGTGGCTCAGTTGGTTGGAGCATCGTCCCGTACACCCAGTCAGGGCACATATCTGGGTTGTGGGTTTGATCCCCAGTTGGGGGTTAGGGCACCTACAGGAGGCAACCAATTGATATTTCTCTCTCATATCAGTGTTTCTCTCTTTTTCTCTCCCTCTCTCTCTAAAATCAATCATTAAATATCCTTTAATGGGGATTAAAAGAATGAGCCATGTATATAACCTTGGAAAAACCTATACTAGTATTATTTGGGTTTTTGAATGAACATCATTTTTCTTTTTGCTTAGAGCAAAAAGTAATGGAAAAATCACACAAGAAAACACCAGTGGATTTGACTAATACCATTTAAAATTTATACCCAAAACAACATAATCAAAATTAAAAAGCACTGAGGAGTAATATTTCTTGCAAAAAAAAAAAAAAAGCAATGGGTTACTATTGAAAACAGGAAGACACAGACATTTTACATTTCAATAGGGAAGCAATAATCACTTTGATTTTATTATGAATATGAAACTTACAAAACAAAAAAAATGTATACACGCCATAATCATTTTGGAAATGTTCACACTCCCCAATAATCAACAAAACGCAAATTAAAATGTGTCCGTAATTTTGCTTATTAAATTAGCAGAACAGAGGAGGGAACAGTTCCTTTCCTAACTGCGGTTTAGTCAGTTCCTTTTGGAAACCAGTTCTGCACGGACGCCACACATACTAACAGTGTCTGCATTTGACCCACCAATTCACCTCCTCGGAATTTATCCTGTGTAACAACCAAAGGAGTACCTCAAGGTGTACGCAGGAGGGCTTTCACCAAGCACAGAATGCTCGCTCTGCTCGGTACACAGCTATTGTAAAAACCACCATCAACTGTCAGTCCTCGCAGACATTCAGACCTCTGAATTTGTGCAGCACATTCCCAAGTGTCATCTTCTTTGATTTTTTTGAAATAGCTCCCCAGGATAATGATGCCTATTATTATCATTCTATCCATTGAAAGACATTGGAAGACAAAAAGGGTAGGTCAAGTGTAGCCTAAGCTAAAGGTCATAGACAGTTTTCTCTGATGTCTGAAATCATGCCATTAAGACATAAAAAGAAAATGACAGAACAGAGCAGGAAGGGTGGATCACCTACACCAACTCCTTCCTTTTACAAATTACAAAATAGGCATTTACAGAGGAAAAGCATTTTCCTGTAAAGAGGCATTTCTTACTGAGGTTCACATAGTGATTATGGGACACTTCCTCCTGCACTAACTCATTGTAAAGCACAAACATTCCTGGGAAGGAGGATTTGTTCTCAAAGCTCTTCTTTTGCTGTTTGTTGGCTCATTAGCTAAAGTGCAGGCACCTTAGAAGTTGGGAATGGGACATGTGATGGGATCAATCGTCATAGAACAATGAGAGGTAAAAGAATGTCTGAAGAAAGGTCTGGGAATCTGCCAGCCTCCCAGCCTCACCCTGTAGGGCTCTGGGCACACAGTGAGCACCAGGATGAGTAAAGAACTAGGGATACAGGAGAAAAAGGAAACCAATACCAGCTGCCTAATCTACTGTTCAGGCCAGGAAAGGCTCCGATTCCGCCCCGCCCCCTGCGCCAGAGTAGGAATTCCTGGCTCAGGCAGCTGCGCTATAGATCCCACCTGTGCCATTTCAGACCCAGCAGGTATGCATTGGTCTCTGAGCATTCTCTGCAAGAACCCCGGACAGCCCTTCCTTAGTGCTCCAAAGAGAAAAATCTCCGACCCTCCCTAAACAGAGACTCACAGCACAAGTACAAATGTCTCCCTGGAGAGTCTGTAGGGAGCTACCCTGAGAGATTTTAAACCTGGTCTCAGCTGCTCTCCTTGGCAGCTCCAAATCCACTTGGCAGTACATTTATCAGATACTTCTTATTTAAAAGAAGAAGCCTAGAGAGTTGGTTTGGGGAGCTAATTCAGGTCTGGAAGACAAGTTGTATTTGGCTTCTGTGTGTCAAGTGTCCTCATGTTTGATATGAGCGGGCTGCTATTAAAGAAGCCAGAGCCCACCTGAAGCACATAAGGCTCATTTCCTGCTGGCTGGGGCCACAATTCCTTGATCAGTTCCCTTAGGACTGCCTTGCCCCTACCCTGCCATTCATCCTTAGTCTCAGCCTTAGTTTCTGCCCCCCAAGCTGTGGGAGGCCAAGCTGCTGGGCCCAGTAGAGCCGACCCCACTGAAGGAGCATGGCCTCTCCTCCATGCCTCTGACTCCTGCTGAACTCAGGTCTCTGCTCCAGAGGAGAGGGTTCCTGAGGGCCTGCTCTCTGCCTCTCTCCACTCCCCAACTCTACTACCAGATAACACGCCCTCCTGCCCCCATGAACAGATTCATTTGGAGTTGTTTATAGCTATTGGTCTCAGGAGCAGTATTTCTACAGGCAGTAATTTGTTACAAATAAAAGTGAGTGTTCTGAAGTTTGTAAATGATTTCCTTTTGATTTTTTAAAAATGGGAATAGATTCAAGGTTGTATGTACTCCTCGCATTGTGCAGTCTAGTCCTTTTTCTTCAGGGACAGAAGACAGGGCTCCTAGCCCCCAGGAGCACAATGCATGCCCCTGCAAGCAAGCCCCCTACGTGAGCTCCACCCACCCTGCATAGCACCCTGGGGCTGACTGGTGGTGAATCCTTGTTTGGAGCTCTAGGAGGCAAGGCTGTTTGCACTGATCAGAGAGCAAGAACTCCTCAGGGCAGGAGCTTTGCTGTGTTGTCCCCTGGTCTCCAGCCCCACACACAGGACTTGCACCCAGTATGTACTCAGTCATCAGGGAGCGGCAGAAGGTGGTGTTTTGACTGAAGACATCACTGACTAACCAAGACCTGCATTGTGAACAAGCATAGATGTGGCTGTGTGGGGTCAGGCAGAGCAGCAATGACGCCCAGTCCTCTGTCTTCTCAGCGCTCCTCTGCAGTTTCCTAAACCTTCCTGCTCTCCAAACTAAGTTTCCTGTATCTCCAATATTTCTACCTTTTATGACCCAGAAAGCACCTAGAATTGCCTTTCTCTGAACCCCTATTTCACTGTTTGGCTAACCTGATCGCTGAACATTTGCCACAGGTGTTCCATCAGCATGTTCTGCCTCCTTGACTACACTGAGCACTACTCACAGGCTGACACCATGTCTTCTGCCTCTGTGAATATATTCCCCCTCAACTGGAGCTCCATGAGCTTTTCAACAAAGTTGAACCACACATAGGTATGATGATGAAAAAAATTTTTAAATAGCATGTTTGTGTCAGATACCTGAATTCAGATCCCAGCAATCCTGTTGGCTGCTGTGTGATCTTGGGTAAGTTAAATAACTTTTCTGACTTTTAACCTCCTCAAATTGAAGACACACATAATGTTTACCTTGTTGGGTGGGACAAAGGCCACATCTAATAAAAAAAATGCTTGCCTGTTCTCTTCTCACACGCCTTCTGACTTCCCCAACCCCTACTCTATACTGAGCACCAAAGAATCATTAGCAGGTTAACAATGCCATAAGGTCCACCAGTGTATTGTCATTAGAGAATGACAGTCCCTTCCTAACTATCTCACAGAGCCAAGAATAGGAGAAAAACAGGTCTGACTAATCACAAGTACCACTGTAGTCTGGCTGCCTGCGGGAGCAGTAACCAGGGCAATAAGACCCAAGGCAACTGCAAGGACCTGAAGGGCTCATGGTGCCCCTTTCACATCCAGCTACTCAGGAGTAGACATTAGACGTTTGGTACACAGGCTGAGCATCATACTGTTATCCCGAGTTGTAAATCCTTTACCCCAACACAAAATCCTGCCCAGGTTTCATGTTACATCAATCATCCCACCTACGAATCAAGGGATGGGCCCTTTCTCAAATAAACTAAATCACACACACACACACACACACACACACACACACACACACACACAAATAATTGTAATAGTAAATTTACCAGGAAGTTACGGTATGCCAGGCACCATAACTTATTTTACTGTATTCATTCATTCACACTCCCCTCAAATCTGTGATGTAGGCACTGTGACTACCTTCAGTTTATGGGCAAGGGGTGGGAGGCACAGAGGGATTAAGTAACTTGTGCAACGTTGGAGACGAAGAACCAAACGATAACCCACGCCGTCTGGCTTCTCCTGGCCGTCATGTCTTCTTGGATGGTCCCAAATAACAACAGCCGCCACTTGTGGACACTTCCCACGTGCCATAAATTGTCTCAAGCATTATAATTTCTATATTCCCAAAGGGGAAATTGGAGATTCTGCAGATCACACAAGCAGAATGTAATGAAGCAGGAACTTGAAGTGCAGCCTTTCTAACATGCCACGCTGCAACCCAAAGGACAGTATTCTTTTGGAAAATGGGGAACAGAAGGAAAGAGGAGAACCACAGAGATTAATTAATTGCAAAAGGAAATACCCTCACAGGGCAGTCCTGGACCCCCTCCTAACCAAGACCCTGAAGAGACACATTTCTCTCATATAAATGTCCTCTCCTCCAGTGTCTGCCACTTAAACAGAACCTGTGAGCTCATTTCCTTCCCATGCACCAGGGTCCAGGGGAAGTAAAATCTCTGCAGCCCATTCCTCCTCTTCCTCTTCTGTTTTGGAGCCTGATGCCGTTCATTACCATCCCTGGAACCTCTCCAAGACTACCACTGCTGGGAGAAACCGTTGTCTTGTCAGAAAAGTCCATTAAGGCTGTCGGGCTCCCTAACAAATCAATCAAGCTCCAGGAGGCCTTTCAGAACGATATCATTTGCTATTCGGGTGGAAACAAATAACCATCCCAGGTGAGCAGCAGAGGCAAGGGCCACGTACGAAACTGCACTGTGGTCTCAGGAAAAGTGCTGACATTTTCCACGTACAGATGTGTGCTTATTTCTCCCATCTTAAACCAAAACAAAATAAACCCTGTCTTGACCTCTCTTTCCCCATCAACTAGTACAATTTCTTTCTTCCAGTTTTTTCATTGTACCAACCACAAACAGACTTTCCTTCACCCTTCTCCTGATACTATCCTTCCCAAGGTCATGAATGACCTCCAGGCTGCATTGTACAATTCTTATTTGTCATCATCTTCTTTGACCAATCAGCACAACTTGGTCACTATGGCTCTTTGTCAGAGTACATTAATTTCTGTAATAATCAATCCCCAATTCTCAGATGTTCAATTCTCTTATTGAACATCTTACTATCCCATATCTTAAATACTAGCTGCATACCAACAATTCCCAATTTATTTCTTCAGTCAGACCTTTCTCCCACACCTCAGACTCAGGTATCCAGCTGCTCACTTCACATCTCCACTTGGATGCTAGAAGACATAGTAAATGGAATACTCTAAAGTGAATGTCAGTATTCCTTCCCCAAACCACTATACCCACAGCCTTGCCCAACTCTGGCCATGGCACCCCCATCCTTCTAATTGAGCACCAAACCTTCGAGTCATCTTAGATTCCTTTGTGCCTCTCACAACTCTAACAGGATGTATCAAGAAATCCTGTTAGTTCTACCTTCGAACCATACCCACCCCAAAAATCCCACTGCTTCTCACCCCCAATGTAAGCTACCAGCCTCTCCGCTGGATTATTGCAGTGTCTGCCTCACTGGCCTTGCTGATACTGCCTTTCTCTTCCTATAATCTACTCTCACTGCAGTAGCCAGAAAAGTCCTATCAGAATGTCAGATCATGTCACTTTCCTTGAAATCCTGCAAATGGCTTCCATTTCACTCAAAGAAAAAGCCAAAGTTCTTCCCATGGTCCACAGCCATGCTTGGTCCGCTTCACCCCACTATGTCCAGGCCCTCTCTAGCCAGGCGCGCAAAGTCCCACCTCCAGGCCATTGTACTGGTGGTTCCCTCTGCCTGAAATGTCCCCCTTCCCAGATGACACAAGGCACATCCCCCACTTCCTTCAATAGCATCTTCGCAAGTGAGGCATACCCTGACACTCCCAACCTCTCCCTCCCTGCTCTTCCTTTTTAGGATAATTTCCCTTTCTGTTTTTCAATGCAACCTATTAGATAATTCACTTTTGTGCTTTGTCTTTTGATTATTTGTCTGAGTCTCGCTCCCATGTGTGTAGGATATAAGCTTTACAAGGGCACAGAATGTTTTTTTTATTTCATTGATTTGTATCTCAAGTTTCTAGGACAGAGCTTCACGTTTATTAGGTACTCAATAAATATTTTAATAAATAATTAGTATTTTGTACCACCAAAAGCTACAGAGTATTCAGTTAACTCTCATGGCAGCCAAAACATGACACCTCTATTTCCCAGGATTCTGTTCCAACCCTGTCACTCAAAAGGCTTCCCAGCTCCCCACTGAGTATAGACTCTCAGACTGACAGGGAACTTGTTCCACATTTTGTTCCATTGTTCCCTCTTCACTGTGGCTCTTAGTTCCCCCCATACACAGGCCAGTGTGCCAGGCAAAGGGACAGAAGGATGCTACTTTGACATGGCCACAGCTTCCTCCTGTGTCTCTGTTCCTGGCTTTCCTTCTCCTTCTGAATGAAGCCCCCGGGACCCAATCATCTTCCAATGGCCATCTCAAGAGTTATCCCCCAAGCCAAAGCCTCCTCTGAAGTCCCCAGCTGAACCGAGACCACACCAGCATTTAAATTCCACAGTGGTCTTATGCATCTCTCTCATGCCTGCTTCCTCCTCTGAGTAAATGTTTACAGGGCAGGGCCTTTGTTATATTCACCTCAAACAACAAATATAGAGCCTTATACGCATTTATCTAGCTTTTCATTTAGCTGACATTTTTATCCTGTGTTAGAATGGGAGACACAGAAGCAAGAAGGTTACCTCCCCTGGCTCCACGGTGCTCATAATCGGGAGAGGAGAAAGATGGATGAACAAGCAGCTGCAGGGTCAGTTCATCGAGATCATGCAGAGGTGAGTGAGTATTGTGTGATGTGTCCACTGGGACTGTGGGAGGAGCTGGGAAGCCTTAGCAGAGGTGGGGATGCCTGAGCCAAGGCCTAAAGAAGTAGGTGTTGTAGAGAAGGGGCAGATGGGGGAGGCATCCCAGAACAGACACCAGTGAGGGACTTGATAATGCAGGGGTAAGGCAAAGTAGGGGTATAGTTGAGAATATGCAAAACACAGAGTTTATTCTGGTATTATTATTTACTAATTATTGTATTATTTTCCACATGAACAAATATAAATGTACTTTTGCCAACCCCTACATTTGCTAAATTCAATCATTGAGAAATGTTGTCTTTGATGCTCTTTGAAGTTTTTTTTAATTATATATACTGAATGCCTAAATGAGATTGAGGAAACATTCTGACACCTTAGAACTAGAAATACTTTTTAAAAAAACCTACTAACAGCATTTTACATGTCAAAATAACCTTTTATATGTCTCCAGATGCATTCACATCTATGATATATTTTATTTTCACAACTATGCATTACATATAAAGAACATGGTATTAGCACCCCAATTTCACAGACTTAGACACAAAATAAAAAATATTGTATGGTTTGTTGACCACCTACAATTCAGGTAACTCTGTTTTAAACACGGGTCCCCTCTCTTCCCCTCCTAAGTCTTTCTACTGCATTTGGAGGCCATTACCTAGATTTTAAGGATGGAGTAGTTTAGGGGTTCATGAATGCCTTAATACTTCTGTGAAATTCCAAGCACTTCTCAGAGCACTAAGTTCTGTATTTTTCATTAGCTCTCACAGGGACTGTGATTTTTAAAATGTGTACAAACCACTACACCATACCACAACCAAGGTTATTTAGAAGGAGCAAATAAACCTCGGTTTTTATGATGACCTTGACCAAGGACAAACCTGAGCCTGATTAATATACCTTCTGCCAGAATGAAGCTTCCAGGGGAAGAAGCATGAAGCTCCATGTACAATGCAGGCTCCTCTGAGCTGAACTGCCTTTGTGCCTGCACCAAAGGTCTCCTAGGAAACACCTGGAAACAGCCACCAGCTGCTCCAATGCTAACATAAATAATGTACTCCAAGCAGAATCTGAGCTCTATTTTGTGCAGAATGTTTGGGTTTAGTGCCACTAAATCTAAAAGACCTTTGCAATTTCTAACACTGACTGAGTTGGATTAAATGTCATTAAAGTCTAATGAAGTGACTGCTTGAAGTAAACTTGATTGAGTCCACCTGATGGCCAGGCACACTTATTTAGCTTATTCATGGAAGTGGGCCCCAAACTTTAGAAAACATCAGTCACCTGGGATGCTTGTCATTCACCTAGCTATCCAAAACTGACCCTCGGGTGACCACCCTGATCTCTGAGGAAGCCACCTAAAGGCCAGTGTGGGGACTCTCAGATGGAAGGAGACTGGGAGGAGGATGTCCATCTAGCGTGTCCCAACCATACCAGATAACAATAAACGCCTACGCAGAAGCCTCAGGGGCTCCAAATTTGATAAGCAACCCAGCAGATTGGAAACATGCTCTAATTAGTAACTTCTAAATTTGGCTCTGTATCAGAGTTGCCTAGAAAGTTTCAAAACAATTCTGATTTCCAGGTCCACTCCAGGCCCACTGACTGAATTCTAGGAATGAAGCCCACAAACGTATTCTTTAGACTGCTACTACGTGACTCTGATGTTGGGGCACAGAAACAGATGATTAGATAAAGGGTCACTCTGACAGAGTAAGCCGAGACACCCACAAAGGCTTTCTCTCATTTCGTCCCAAGAAGGGTTCTCGCTGCCACAGCCACCACCCACCCACCCGCAGGCCAGGGGCCGAGGGGCCATAACAAGTCTGCGGGAATGCTCCACCAACTTCAGAGACGAGGAAACTGAGGCCACAGACAGAATGACTGCCTGAGGCCACACAACTTGCACATGGTAGACTGTGTTTTTCTAACTGCTGGACGTGTCACTTTTGCGGGACTTGAGAGAGAAGGAGAGATTAGCACCTAAGAGGAAGATGAGCAGATGATAAATCCTCGTACATGCTCATTCTAATCAGGCCTTGAGGAATCAAGAATCAGACCTGGGAATCGGAAGCAGACCCACTTTGGTCCTGAGAGAGTTAGGCAAATAAATAACTAACTCAAAGGCTTTGTATCTCATTTATTCATCTCTAAAATGGGGGTAATATTAACTTCAGTCTAGTGAGACTGTTCACAGAAGGGAGGCAGAAAACTACTACCAATGGACTAAATTCAGCCAGCCTATTTTTTTTTTTTTTACAGCCCACGGGCTAAATGGTTTTTCACATTTTCAGATGGTTACATTTTAAATGGTTATATTAAGTATCTACTAATAGACTCAATGTTCCCTCCTAACCTATGAAGCATAAAATATTTACTATCGGACCCTTTAAAGAAAACTTTGCTGACTTCTGTTTAGAGAGTTAAATGAAATAATCCATGTGAAGTGCCCAGCATATACTTCATGATATTTTATTTATAAGAGCTTTTAGGAGATGAGAACACCCCCTGGCTGGAAGTCAGCAAGAAAGCAGGGACTTCAGTCCTGCAGCCACAAGAAGCTGAAGAGGACCTCAGCTATAGATGTGGATGCAGTCCCATCAACACAGTGGCTTCAGCTGGGCGAGACCCTGAGCAGGGGACCCAGCCATGCTGTACCCAGTCTCCTGACCCAGACTCACATATACTGTGTGTTGTTTTAACATAAATGGATGTGGTTTTAAGTCATTAATGTTTAGCACTTTGTTATGCAGAAAGTGAAAACTCATCCAGGCCTGTAGACACCAAAAAGTTGGCCATTTTCACCAGGAAAAGGCACTTTAACTTTGCTCTTACACTCTTCCTCATGTTTCAGGTTCCCTTCCATAAATAAAGCTTCAACTGACTATTTCTAGCCCTCAGGGATTTTGCGGTCCTTGGAATATAGGGCACTTGGTAGTACCACCCAGTCATGCATGAATTCACCCATTCCTTGGGGTCTCTGCGGGCCAGGTGCAAGGGATACTGAGAAAAACACATTGGAGCTCCTGCCTATGCAGTTCCTGGTCCAGGAGGGCAGGGCATGGTGATGCCTTCCATACAACATGAGTACAATTAAAAGACAGAACTCTGTACTTTGCTGTGTTCACTGAGGCCTTTTATGTGTGGTGCTCTGCTCAGTCCTGATGATGCAGAAGTCATTCAGCCTGCAAAGAGGTCACCTAGTCTTATGACTCTGGTCCAGCCTCATAGCATCTAAGGCTACAGCAGTGTCATTTACCTCCATCCCAGCTCTAAATGCCTCCCCATTGAGAGACTGTCCTTCAGGTCCTTTAAAACAGGAACTGAATCATGCCCATATCTACATTCTACCCCATGACTCATAGACAGTAGACAATTAAAGTTACCAATTCAATTTACCAATTCTCAAATGCCCTCCTCTTTAAAATTCAAGCAAATTCCAGCTTTCCTTCCAAGGACCCTCACAAAAGCATTAGCAATGCACTGAAGGTCTGTCCTCCACAATTATAAAACACTAGGTGAAGTAAATCCTCATAAAGCAAACATACGTGAAGTGTTTAAAATATTTAATCTGTTGCCAATGTGTGGATTAATCTATGTGCATGTAATGGTGTGTGTGTGATTTGTTGTCAAAGAAGTTGTTTTTGGACTTTGCGTATTTTTTTTCCTTACATCTTCACTGGTTGGCAGGGCCCACCCAGGAGAATGAAGCTATGATAAGGTTTGTGTGGTCTGACTATGTGGGGGACTCAGTTGTTCTGATGACCAGAGTCTGTGTGTCCATAATACAAACAACTGTTGGTAACACAATTATCTTAGTCCCACTGTTAGCTGATATGCCTTCTCCAAAGGTAACAAAACACTATGAAATATCCAACTGGTGCATCCCATGAAGATACAATCATTGTTTGGTTCAGAATGGGCAATTTAATTACGGTAAGAAGTCAAAAGTTAACAACAGGACCATCAACTAAGACCCAGATACAATATAAAGACATCTCTTTCTATTGCAGAATGCATAAACTGTCCACATGTGTCCTTGCTATATAATTTATTGATGCCTTCCCAAACTCTGTACTTTTGCTTAAAGCTTCGGTACAATTCATAGGCACTTTCAAGACCACTTCAAGATCCACAAATGAAATTCTAAAGTTTCCCAGTACCAACAGGGTATTGAATGTAAAAATACCCTAGAGATAATCCAGCCTCATGCTCTATCCCCTTGGTTTACACATGAGAAAACTGCAGCTCGAAGAGAAAAAGTAATTTTTCCAAGGTTACATTCTGACCTAGATATAGAACAGAAACTAGAACTGAGTCCTCTTGCCTTCTAGGCCAGGGTTTCTCAATCTCGACACTATTGACATTTGGGTCAGATAATTCTTTGGTGTGGGGTGCTGTCATATATATTGCAGGATGTTTAGCAGCACCCCAGGCCTCTATCCACTAGATGCTATAGTAATCCTCCATTCTATTAAGAAAACTTAAAAAACAAAATGTCCCTAAATATTGCTGAGTGTCTGCCAAGGGGGCACAATTGCCCTCATTTGAGAACCAATGATCTGAATGAATGATGCTGGTCTATGTGAATTCTCGCTCTAACATTTACCTGGCTGTGTGATCTAAGCAAGTCACTTAACTTTCTGAACCTCAGTTTCCTTATCTTTAATGTAAAAATAGTGCCAACTTTACAACTTACGTAACCAGTAAGTGTAAATGAAGTTATGTATGTAAGCCCCTCAGTACAGTATCAGGCACACAGTAGGCTGGCAGCAGCCATTATTTCTTTATGACGTATGATAGTCTGATGCCAGTCTATTTCCAGCAAGCCCTGTTGCCTCCCTGAAATTTGCTGTAAATGCCACTGAGCAGTCATTTCACAGCGGGGGCAGCTACTTTGGCAGCCGTGAGCTGAGACAGTGGCCTTCTCACATTTGGTGGAAAGGCAGAGTACTTGCAAGTCAGGCAGGGTTGTATTTGCTGTGCTATTTGTTTGTTTTTGTCTTGCCTCTAAGCTTCCTTATCTCCAGCTGCAGGATTCTGCAAAGTAAAATTCAATTAGTATTTATCATCCTGTTCCTAGCTGAATAACTCAACTTCTTTCATAGCCAAACTCATAAAAAAATGTGGAATTGCCAAAGACCTCTGAAGATTTCAAGGTTTTGAGATAGAAAAGGCCTACATGTAAAAGGAGAGAAGTAATTTTTTTTCATAACAAAATCACCATACTGCTGTTGTGATCACAGATAATGTTCCAATATGAATATAAACAGAAAGTTTAGTTCTGGAGTTTTCATACTTCGGCTTTACCATGAAATCTGTGTACAGAATCCCAATACTGTACAATACATGAGAGTGGAACAGGCCTTGCTGTTCATGCTGTCTCTCTCTGTTTATACCTCACTATGGGGTTTATACTAGTTGTGATTTCAGGGGACTTGAAGATACCAGCTGAATCTTCAGATCCAGGACTGACAATCTCATACCCATTCCAATGACAAACAGAGTCAAAGAAATTTGTGTTGGTGACTTCTTGGTTCCATCCCTGTCTTCTTTATCCCCTGGAAATGCCAAGTGGTACCCATTCTGTTTCAGCCCCTGGTTGGACCAGGCAAGCACATGCTGAGACAACTGCTCCTGACCTTCACTTTCGTCTCCAGGATCTGTCAATGCAATGGTAACTCATGTCCAAACCCTACATCCAGATGTCAGCTCTTCTGTTTCCTTGACTTTCATCACTGTGACTCTATTTTCAGCCCCGCATTTCCCCACCATGAGGTTTGGGAAAGCTCTACTATCTCATACAATGGCCAGCTGCCAGGATAGGGTGCTCTGAAGAAGCTAGGAGGCACCTGTTATCTCTTCTAGCTGTCATCAGAGCCAATGGTGCTTCCCCTGGGGAATTCTTAGACAACAAGAAAGATGATTTCACATTCCAGAGGAAATCCACTGGTACTAAGCATCAGAAGATGACTCACCTAGGGAGCTAGCTTTTGAGTTACATCAATTTCTGAAAACTTCTCCATCATGAGATCCACTATAGAAGGTCGAGTTCATGAAACCTCAGTGAGAAGCTCTTGTCTGTCACTTTCAGCATTGTACTTCCCACACAGTAGACATGTGTGTGAAGTAGACACAGTAGACATGGTAATTTCTTATGAATTAATAAATAAACAAATGTGGGATATATAAAGGCTCCTCTTTGTCAAAGTGCAAATCTCTAAGTGTACAAAAACCATCATCCATCAATCCTTCATTGTCTGGATAGCTTAAACCAGAGGTTACAAACTAGTGACCTGAGGCCAAATTCAACCAGCAGTTGTTTTTCATTTATAGACTGTCTATCTTGCACAGCACTTTATAGAGAAAACTTAATTATGTTTTTAAGAAAAAAAACTGGAAATTTCACACAAAACTGAATTTCTGGCTTCTTTTGAAAAATGACAAGACCTGGCAGCTTTGGGCTTACATTTGTAGATTAAAAAAATTAAACTTTTACTTATTCTTCCCACTAAGTACAACAAAAATTCTAGACAAGATATATAAGACAACTGTAAGAAGACTCTTAAAGTTGGAGAGAAGGCAAACTTGTTAGGGAGTTCAGGACCCAAGAAACAATGTGATGACATTTTTCCTGGTGTCTTGTTTGCTTGTTTGTTCATTTTTACTTCATATATTCCAAACTGGGAGCTGAAGAAGAAAGCAACTCAAATGCCAATAGGTTCCAACAAAAACAAACAAACCCAAAGAAAAGGTCACTCTCTCTAACCAAAGACCTAGGAAAGGTACAGTTGAACGAGACTTAACTTTCAGACAATAGCCACTATATTCAGATCAACATTACACTAGCAACTGTGGCTTTACCCCTATACTACCAGAAACGGCTGAGTGGGGCCTGGACCTACACCCTCATAAAGCTATGTGACACAGTACTCCAACACCCTAGATGAAGTGAGGCTACAGAAGATCAAGAAGGGAGCCGAGCTTTCATTCCCGATGGCCACTAATAAGGACCCCTCTAACAGTGTCAGTGGAGACCACATGGAGAGCCTGTATGCCACTCTAACCTGCAGGAATGAGGAGCTCCCTCCCCTTCTCAGCATAGGCGTCAGAATAAGCTGAAAAGAAAGTCAGGACGATGACCCCTGCCCAGCTGTAACAAGGCCATCTCTACTGCAGTGTCACTGGAGACCATGTGGGAAGGTGGAATTCGCACCCCTCACCCAGCAATAATAAGGAGGACCTCCTCAGATATCAATGAAAGCCAAGTAGAAAACCTGGACTATTACCTCCAGTTGGCAGTAAGAAGGTGGTGCTTATACCTTCCTTTGCTGGAGCAATGTCAAAACGCCAAATAAAATAGGTTTAAATAAGATCCAGAGGGTAAGAGAGTAATATAACATTTCCAGGTTTCAATAGAAAGACACTCATATCAAAATCAGCAAGATCTCAAATTTTATGAAAAAAATGACAATCAATAGATTCCAGCACTGGCCAGGAAGCTCAGTTGGTTAGATCATCATCCTGATATGCCACAGTTGCAGGTTAGATCCCAGGTCAGGGCACAGTCATGTTCTCTCACTCACTCTCTCTCTCTCTCTCTCTCTCTCCCCTTCCCATCCCTCTCTAAAATTAATAAATAAAAACATTTAAAATAGATTTCATTGCTGAGATAACGGAGATATGAGAATTATGTGACAACATTTTTTAAACAGTCAAGATAAAATGTGTGAATGGGCAATTATAAGCATGTATGAGTCCAAAAACAAAAATAGAAAATCCAAGCAAGGAATTAGAAAAATCACAGTAAAAAATATATATAAGGTAAAGAAATGAAAATTTCAGAGCTGAAAAACATAACTTAAATAAAAAGTTCAGTGGATGGACTCTTCAGCAGAATGGAGGAAAGAAGCAGTGCACTAGAAGAGAGAAAAACAGCAATACCCAATCTGACCCAGATGGGTGAAACAGATTACAAAGAGAAAACAGAAATTCAGGAACCCATGGTACTATGAGAAAAGATCTACCATTCATGTCATTGAGGTCCTGGAAGGAGGGAAAAAGAGAGAGCAGTGCTGAAAAAAAATCAAAGAAATAATGGCTGAAAAGTTCCCATTATTTGACAAGAGATACAAACCTAAAGAGTCAAAAATATTAGACTGGTGAATATTAAAGTGGATAAATGCAAAAAAGTCTATGCCAACGTTACATAATTAAGCTCTAAAAATAAAACATAGAAAAATATTGAAAACAGCCAGAATGACAGTAGATTTCTAACCAAAAATCAAGGAAGCCAGAGGAGAGGGAAGGGTACAATATTTTTCAAGCGCTGAAAGAAAACTGTCAACTCAGAATCCTATACCCAGAAAAAATATGCTTAAGGAATGAAGAGGAAATCAAACAATTTTCAGATAAAGGAACACTAAGAGATTTTTGTCACCAGAAGACCTATTCTGAAAAAAAAAAAAGACTAAAGAATTTTTTTCATTTCACTCACCTTTAATCCAACCTATAATAATCAGTGTCATCAGAATTATTCCATTTTTAAAGAAAAAATTTTGAAACACAAAAAATACTGTAAAACAAGTCCAGGAAAGAAGAACACAAGTAACAATATGGGTAAATATAATAACCTTCCTTTTTCTCTTGGGTTTTCTAAATTACATTTGTCAGTTAAAGCAAAATTGTAACACTATTTGATACAGCTCTAAATATATGTAGAGGAAATATTTAAGACAACTATAAACGGGGAAAGGTAAAGACAAATAAATGGAAGTAAGATTTCTAAATGTCATTTGAACTGGTAAAATACTAACACCAGTGCACATACTTGCAAGAGCAACCACTAAAAAAGCTACACAAAAAGGTACACTCAAAAACGTTACAGAAAGCCCTGGCTGGTGTAGCTCAGTGGATTGAGCACGGGCCTGCGAACCAGACAATCGCGGTTCGATTCCCAGTCAGGGCACATACCCGGGTTGCAGGCCGGTTCCCTGCAGGCCAGTTCCCTGCAGGCCAGTTCCCAGCAGGGGATGCATGAAAGGCAACCATACATTGATGTTTCTCTCCCTCTCTCCTTCCCTTCCTTCCCCTCTAAAGATAAATAAATGAAATCTTTAAAAAAAAAGTTACAGAAAAATCAAAATGATTTCCAAAATATCTGACAGGAAGGCAGGAAAAGAGAGATACATAGAAAACAGAGAGAAAACACACAGAAAACAGTGAATTGACAAATTTAAACCCTAACATATTGATAATTACATTAATTGTAAATATTCTAAATACACCATTTAAAAGACAGATGTTGTAAGTAAATTTTAAAAAAACAAGAACTAATATACTGACTACAAGAAACTTACTTCAAATAAAAAGAGGCAGGTTGAAAGTAAAAAAGGGGGAAGATATATCCAGTAAACATTAATTAAAGTAAAACAGAGTGGCCATATTTATATCAGATAAAGTAAACTTCAGAGCAAAGAAAATTACTAGAGACAGACAGTGACATTATATAATGATTAAAGGGTCAATCTACCAAGAAGACATAGCAATCCTAAATGTGTATGCACTAGACAACAGGACTGCAAAGTGTATGAAGGAAAAACTGAAAGAACTAAAAGGAAAAATACACAAATTCATAATTATGGTTGAATACTTCGACAGCCCTTCTCACCAATGGACAGAACTGGAAAGAAAACCAACTAGGATAGAGAAAAAGTCAATGACACTATCAGCCAATATGACCTAGCTGACATTTTAGAACACTTCACTCAACAACAGCAGAATACTCATTAGTTGTAAGTGGTCACAGAACATATACCAAGACTATGTCCTGGGACATAAAACTTGCCTCAAAAACTTTAAAAGAATTTAAATCATGTTTGAGTTTTGGGGGTAGAGGCAGGATCTGTCCTATCCCACTTGAACACAATCACCACCACCTCCTGGACTCAGAGGCCCATCCCCATTTGGCCACACCTAGTCCCCACAATCAGTCCAATGGTCCTGACAATCAGGTGAAGTGCCACTCACAGCCAAACCCGTGCAAGAGGGGTGGATGCAAGTTCAAAGTCCCTAGTGGATGGACAGCTTCCACTGCTGCCCCCAGGTATTGCCCCACACCCCACCCCTGGCTCCTCTCCTGCAGCATGTTAGAGCAGGACCAAAAGCCTCACCCCTCCTCCACCCAAGATGTCAAGAGTCTCTAAAGGAGGTGATTGGGTTAGTTCAGCAGACAGATCAAGGCAATTAAGGACTGAATCTGCTTTCTGGTCACTATTGAGGAAAGTGCTAAACTTTTACGTATTTGATGGTGTGGGAAATTTTCTATTCCTGATATAAGTACTGTAGTACCCTTGCCTAAGGCATGAGTTTCACATTTGCTGTTGAAATAAACCCAACTGCTCATGAGTTAAAAAAAAAAAATTTAAACCATACAAAGTATGCATTCTGACCACAATGGAATCAAACTAGAAATCAACAGCAGAAAGATAACAGGAAAATCTCCAATCATTTGGAAACTTATCAAAACCTTCTAAATAACTTATGCTCAAAGAGATGTCTCAATGGAAATAAAACCAATATAGAGAACTAAATAAAAATACAGCACACAAAAATCTGCAGGATACAGCTAAAGCAATGCTGAGAAAAAAATTATAGGATTAAGTCCATTCTTCAGAAAAAAAGGAACATCTCAAATCAGTAATCTAAGCTCTTACCTCAAATGCCTAGATAAAGAATAACAAGGTGAACCCAAACAACTAGAACAAAGAAAATAATAAAGATAGAAATAAAATTCAATAAAATAAAAATAGAAAAACAATAGAGAAAAACCAATGAAATAAGGAGTTGGTTCTTGAAAAAGATAAATAAAATAAACAAACCTCTAGTGAGAAGATATAACTTATAAAGAAAAGATATAAATTATCAGCATCAGAAGTGAACTAGTGTATATCATTAAAGACCCTCGCATACATCAAAATGATAAGAGAATACTAAAAATAACTTCATATATATCTATTTGTCAATTTGTATAAAATGGACTAATTCCTTTAAAAACAACCTACCACTATGCACCCAATATGAAACAGATAATTTGAATAGGCTTATAACTATTAAGAAAATTTAATTTATAATTTTAAAGCCCTCCCAAAAAAGTTTTCATTGAAGGATTCTACAAAATGCTTACAGAAAAATGAATACCATTTCCACAGTCTCTTTCAGAAGATAGAAGAGCAGGAACACTTCCCAATTCATTTTATAAAGCTAGTGTTATCCTGATATGAAATTAGATAATGATGACACAAACAAAGAAAATCACAAACTAATATCCCGTATGAATATGGATGAAAAAAATCTGAAGAAAATAGCAAATAAAATTCAGCAAATAAAATACCCATTTATATGAAAACAAAAACCAAACAATGAAAGCAAAATTCTCAGAAACCTTGGAATAGAAGACTACCTCAACATGATAAAGATTAACTCCAAAAACTTTGCAGGTCATTTATATTATTGTGAAAGAACTAATGTTCTCCTCTAAGATCTGGTGGTGTGTTTCCTGGGTTTTGTTGTTGCTGTCGTTTCGTTTGCTTGTTCATTTTTTGCTTCACATATCCCAAACATGGAGCTGAAGAGACAGCAAGAGAGAAATGCCTGTTGGCATTTCAACAGGTTGAAACAAAAACAAAAAAGCCGCACCACCCCCTGCCCCCCCCCCCCCCCCGCAAAAGGTGGCTCTCTCCAACTAAAGGACTAGGAAGGGTACAAAGAACAAGGCAAGAAAGTCTTCTCTCATTCCCAGTCAGTGCATCAGGGCAGTAAGAAGAAAGAAAGCTGCCCCCAAGTGCAGAGATTGCCTGTGTAGGACTTCAGCTCGGCTACAGACAGGTACCACAAAAACATAACATACACCAACTGTATGTACACATACTAGGAATGAGCGCATGAGCAATGAAATTAAAAATACAATATATTTACAGTGATTAATAGGAAAACTATTTGGGTATAAATTTAACAAAAGGTGTGGGATTTTTATGATAAAAACTATACAATAGTAATTAAGGAAATAAAGGATTGAAATAAATGAAGAGATAGTATACTGTGTCCAATTTTCCCCAAATTGATAAAGATGTTTAACTCACTTCCTATCAAAATATTAGCAGGACTTTTTTCACAGATATAGACAAGATTATTATAAAATTTATATGGGAAATTAACAGAATAAGAACAGTTTAAACAATTTTGAAAAAAAATAAATCATTTACCAAATTTTAAGATGTATTATATACCTATAATAATCAAGACTGTGTAGTTCTGACATATAGTTTGATATAACAGAAAAGAGAACCAGAAATGGACCCACACAACCATGCCCAACTGATTTTCGATGAAGGTGAAAGAGTAATTCAATGTAGGAAAGATGTGGGAAAACCAAACCAAATAATGTGGGAACAAATGAACCTCCATTGGCAAAACAAACAAAAAAACCCTCTCAACTTAAGTGTCTCGTTATGTACAAAAATTAACTCACAGTGGATTACGTACTTAAATATAACACAATCCATAGAAAGATAATTGGACTTCAAAATTTTTAACTTTTGCTCCGAGAAAGACCCTGTTAAAAGGATTAAAAGGCAAACTAACTAATGGGAGAAAATATTTACAAACCAGATACTGACAAAGGACTAGTACTTAAGAATATGTAAAAAAAAAAAAACCTTTCAAAACTCAACAGTAAAAACACAAACAATCCAATTAGAAAATGGACAAAAAAACATAAAAGGAAATTCATGGAAGAGGATACATACACAGCAAATAAGCACATGAAAAGATATCCAACATCAGTAGTCATTAGGGAAATGCAAATTAAACCCATAATGAGATAACACTATGAGTACGTACTTATGTGAATGACTATAATAAAAAACAGTAACACATCAAATGCCTGTGAGGATGCAAAGAAGCTGGATCTCCCAATACATTGCTGGTGGGAAAGTAAAATGGTACAGTCACTCTGGAAAACAGCTTAGTATTTTCTTAAAGAAAACTGAGCATGCATCTAACTGCCATATCAGTCACCAATTGTACTCCCTGACATTTATCCCAGACAACTGAAGACTTATGTTCACAGAAAAACTTGTGTACAAATGTTTATAGCAGCTTTATTCATAATAGCCAAAAACAGGAAACACCCCAGATGTCCTTCAGTGGGTGAACGGCTAAAGAAACTGGTACATTTAAAGCATGAAATATGACTCAGAAACAAAAGTAATGGACTATTGATACAGGCAAGGACTCTCAGTGAAAAAAAAACACCAGTTCTAAAAGGTTGTCTACCGTATGATTCCACTGACAACACATAGCTGGAAATGACAAACCCATTAAAATGGTAACGGATTAGTCGTTGCCAGGAGTTAAGGAAGAAGTTGAATCAACTTATGTCCATCAGTGGGTATGTGAATAAAGAAGATATGATATATATATTTAATGGAATATTATTCAGCCATGTAAAAGAATGAAATCTCTCCATTTGCAGGAGCAAATGGACCTTGAGGGTATTATGCTAAGTGAAATAAGTCAGATGGGAAAAGATAAACACCATATGATCTCACTTATACAAAGAATCTTTAAAAAAGAAAATAAAATAAAACCAAGCTCATTCACATACAGAACAGACTGGTGTCTGTCTGAGGTTAAGGGGTGGGCAAAGTGGGTGAATAAAGTCACATGGTACAAACTTCCAGTTATAAAATGAGTAAGTCGTGGGTATGTAATATACACCATAGTGATTATAGTTAATAATACTGTGTTGCATATTTGAAAGTTGCTATGACAGCGGATCTTCAAGTTTCTCATCACAAGAAAAAACCTCAGTAACTATGTATGGTGATAGATAATAACTGGACTTCATGTGGTGATCATTTTGCAATATATACAAGTGTGAAGTCATTATATTATACACCTGAAACTAATATGATATTATGTCAGTTATGTCTCAATTAAATTTCTTCCAAAAGGAGGTAGTGGGTGGGGAGAAAGTGGCTACACAGGTCGACGTGAAAGGTCCTGTGGTTGTGGAAATGCTTTGTATCGTGACTACCAATGGCAATGTCCTGGTGGTGACGCTGTGCTTCCGCTTCCCACCATGTTATCCCTGGGAGAAACTGGGTAAGGAGTGCACAGGATCTCTCTGGGTTATTTTTTTACAACTGCACGTAAATTTACCTTTGCCACAAAATAAAAAATTTGATTTTTTTAAAAACTGACCTTGTTCAAAAAAATTAACCAGCACTGAGTGTCAGCTGCCTCTTCCCTTACAACAGGTAACTCTCTGACTGCAAGAAATCTCTCTGGATTCCCACAGGCCTCTCTAAGCCAGATTTCCCTCAGCCAGCAGGCTCTCAAGTACACCAAAGGACCTCCAGAAGCCAGTTTTAGCCCCTGCAGAGGGCACCTAAGGCAGCACGATGAGACTTCCCTGAACACCAGCGTCCCTGTCCCTACTTCCACACTGTGGAGCAGTCGGTCAGTCGTTAGCCACTCAGTCCTATCAACTCAAATCCACAAACGTTTACCGAGAACCTCTAAGCTAGATTGTGTGTCAGGACATAACGACAAACAACCCCTCTCTGGTATGAGAAGCAGATAATGAAGTTAAACAGATTGTGTTGAAAGTGCAGCAGAATGCTGTCTGAGCATAGGAGCAAGCACGTTGAAAGGACTAAGAGAAGGTAACAGGTGAGCTTAGGTATGTAATACAATGTCAATCTGCCACTCACTCATCCCACAGACTGGAAAGGAACACCTACTCAACGCGAGGGACTAGGGATACACAATGGATTCAGACCATGATAAGGCAGGTTCCTGAAGGGACAATTCTAGCCCAGATGTCAAGTGCCATGCAGAGGCAAGGACTGCTTGAGTGCAGAGCCATGAGGATGCCACTCAGGAGAAAAAAAAAACAACAACAACCCTCTTGAAAGAAATTAGCCGGCACCTAGTACCAGGTCCAATTACCGAAGAGTCTATTTCACAAGTCAGTGTGGGATTCCTGTGAGGGTGGGGCTGCAACTCTGACGTGGGGCAGGTGGGACTATACAGCACCTCTCACCACTCCCCTGCTTTCTGGCTGCACACACTGGGTTGCATGTGGCTCAGGCCCTCTTTGTCAATGAAGCGCAGACATTTAGTTATGTCTTATGGACATGAGAGTTGGGATGGCTGCAGGAGCCCAGTGGAAACAAGGTAGCAGTCAGGAATATCTGAGTTTGTGGGAGAAAAGAAAAAATACCACAGATGAGAAAAACTGATGGTAGAGGGCAGAGTCAGCAGCAGGGACTTGAGTGGAAGGTTAGGTACAGCGTGGGCCTGCATGTGAGCCCATCCCGCATCCCTGAAGCTCAGGAGTACACACCCAGCTCTGGAAAGGGAGGACTCTGTGGTAGAACAGAACTACAGCACTAGCAGTCCAAACACGTTTTAATAGGAATTCCTGAGCAAGAGCGACCCCTGAGAGGAGAAAGGCCATTTCCTCCTGGGCTGGCAGACAGGCATGAAGGCAGGTCAGCAGGGATCAGTGCCCTACCCGCTAGGGCTGACTCGGGGGCCTGTCCGCATCTGGGTGGACCAACGACGACAGCATTAGAGTAACAAGCATCAGGAGTGCCGAGTGGCAGAGGCTGAAATAGAAACACACCTGTAATGGGATGGCCAGCCCACCATACATGTGAGGGTGGTGTGGTGCCGGCTGTGAGGCGGAGCAGCCCAGGCAGCCCAGGGCAGACACTAGAGGCAACTGGGAACAGGGCCAGGAGGGATGGCCCGAGGAGTGGCCGAGGTGGAGAGGTGGCAGAGCAGCAGGCTGCAGTAACTGTCCTATTTGGCATTTTGCCTCTCTAGGGACTGACTCTACGAAAGACACCACCAAAAAAGTGTAAGGACCAAGGAGTGCTCTTCGTGCGTAACCCTCACAATCCACAGCCCTTGAAGCCAGGACAGGAGCTTTTGCTAATGTGCCCTCACTTTCCAAATTAGTTTTTTAGCTTCCTTGCTCTTGAAATTTTGTTATTAGTATCATTGGTATCCAGAATAAACTTGGACCACACTGGGATTCACCTTTTGCCTAAAAAGAATATTGTATTTTAATGAAGTCCATGACCACCCAAGCAAGTTATGGCAAGGGATGTCATTTACCACTACACTCAGCTGAAACTTAAATAATAATACTTGTTAAAGTTTGTAGATCATGCTGAACTTGGCTTAATAGGCCTTCTCTCCAAACCTCTGAAAAAATGGCTCATAAAAAAGTAATTAGTTTATATAGACTGTCAAGGTTCATGGGGACAGCTGGCCTTTGATGCCTCATCTGTGATTACAGGCAGCTACAAGATAATAAAATTGAGCTCTGAACTCATGCCAAGGTACTCAGTGATCTCACGCTGGACACACTGCCAAGCAGAATAAACTATAAATGCTTGCATATATTCTTATTCTTTGATTTGGAATCTCAAACAAGTCTGAGACATTTAGGATGTGCATTCATTGGCCCCAAATTCCTATTAAAGTAAAACCATTAACCTTACAAATTCATGTTCATAATTAATATTTGTGATGAGGTCTGATTCCAGGCGTACTCAATATGGCCATTGTCATAAGTCACGCAAATGGCTCCTGGAGAAGGGATTTGAATCTGTATTAATTTGTCTAAGCCTGGCTATTAACCGATCCAATTACTGACAATGGAGCTGGTTTTCAGTCACCATTCATTTCACTGTGATGATCACCAGTTACAGCTTTTTAAGATTTCCTCGATGCTTTCAAATTCCTAGTTCATTCTTCTCTATATTGCCCCTTTAACTGAAATTTCCTGGGCCTTTTCTCTCCCTAAGCTCAAACGATGCTCCATGCCTTTAATACATATGAACAGATAGTTTTCATTTGGCCTCTTTGGTTTCCAAAGACAGCAACATACTCAGCCATCTCAGGAGAAAGAGAGTGGATATACAAACAAGTGCAGCAATGAGGATGATTTCATGCAAATCCAAGATCACCAGGACACCAGGCCAGCTCTGGAACTGAGGCCACGGTTCCCATCAGGGACCACTTGCTCTATTCACTCAGGGCACCTCTGCTTCTTTCTGGGGCCAGCTGCCAAACCTCAGTCTGCTAGCCAAGCATAACTTTGACTGGTACAGGACACAGAAGCTTCCTCTGTAAGCCCTAGCCTCAGCACTCAAACAGGAAGCCAATTGGCCTACCTGTTGTGTTCTATTCAGGCAGCAAGTCACAGGCTATAATTAGCCTAGTCATTGGCTGCCTTGAGTCAGGTGCCCACCTCAGGTCCAGATACAAATGGGCAAACAATCTCGGTCATGTGGCCTGGAATCTCAGCACCAGGGTAAGTGAGTGGGAAAGTGCCATAAACATGCTTGTGTCACAGTTGTCAATAAAGCCATAGATTTGGAGAGCATCCTGGGATGCCTTTGGGCTTGGAGCCTGACAGGCACCTATGTCTTCTGTTTTATCTCCAATAGGTTTTTTAAAAGGTGGGGTTTATTTTGGCTTTGTTAATTTCATTTTTCCTGAATCACTGTGTAGGAAGCCCTGACTTTAGAGATCCAGGTTGACCCCATTGTCTTTTTGCTGAGGCTGCACAGAATCTGAGACACTCACACGAAGTGGAATAAAGCTGACAGTGTCCCCACGGAGTGAGGCCAGGACCTTGACCTCAGGGGTACTGTGTCCACTCCTGCTGAGTCCACCAGCTGTGGGATGGAACAGAAGAACCAAGTGATGGCAAAAGAGAAGAGTAGTTAACAGGGAGCAGTAGAGAACCAGTGGACTGGGAAACTAGTCCAAGGGAACAGTCACCCTCAAAATGGGGGAACCAGGTAACAAGTTTCCAGCAGGTTATCAGGATCACTATGACCCAGACCAGTGATTGCTACGTGCTTCCCATTATCCCACTGAATGGGAGCGAGGTTACTGAGGTTTTCTCTCCCCTGCAGGGTTGTGTGGGGAAGGTATTTTTCTGCCACTCATCTCTGGATCAGGAGGAACTAATTCCAGAACTGAGGGGGACCACAAAAACTTGGGCTTCATGCCAGATGCCATGAGTGGATCCAACTTTGGAGGGTCCTAGGATAAGGTGAGCTTACTTTGCATGAGGAAGGCATGTGAATCATTGTGGCCAAAGGGCAGACAGGCTGTGATAGAATGACCACACTGATGACCCTTATTGGTCAGCCCTCCGTGCCCTTGGTATTCCACTCCTGCTTTGACTCCGGGCTTGGCCACATGATTTGTTTGGCCAGTAGAAAAAAAACTTGTGCTCTTTGTGCTTCCCTGTAATCACCACAGGGATATGCTCAGGCCAGCTCTCAGACATGAGTACACCAGCCTTCTGGAAGAACAACTAGGGAAAGAGCAGTGTCATCCCAGCCAAGGCTGCTCTAGACCAGCATGCCTATAGCCCACCACCAGCTGCCCACGGACACCTGAATGCACCACGCAGCTGGGACCTGCTGAGCCTGAATCAGATTAGCAGAGCTGCCCATCGGCAGGTAGACTTGTGAGAAAAAAATTAATGACTGCTTTTTGATGTTCCTAAATGTTGGGTGGTTGTTGCACAGCAGTACCTAAAACGCCTGGAATTACAGCTTCACCATTATTACTGTGTTCATAGAAAATCGCACCCAGTAGTTCCCGCTCACCTGCAGTTCCACTTTCTGTGGTGTTACCTGCAGTCAACTGCAGTGTGGAAATATTAAATGAAAAATGCCAGAAATAAGCAAGTCGTAACTGTTAAATTGTATGCCCTTCTAAGCAGTGAGATGAAATCTCGCACCGCCCTGCTCCATCCCACTGGGGACGTGAACCATCCCTTTGTCCAGCGGATCCGCCATGTAGCTGCTCCCTGCCAGTTAATCACTTCGTAGCCATCTTGGTTATCAGATCGACCACCAGGGTATCACAGTGCCTGTGTTCGAGTGACCCATATTTTACTTCATAATGTCCCCAAAGTCATTCACATAACTTTCATTACAGAATATTGTTACAACTGTTCTATGTTACTATCAGTTACTGTTGTTCATCTCTTACCTAATTTATGAATTAAACTTTATTATAGGTATGTATGTACAGGAAAAAATTACTATACGTAGGGTTCGGTACTCTCCGCAGTTTTAGACATCCACTAGGGGTCTTGCAATGTACCCCACATGAATAAAAAGGGGCTACTGCAATCTGGTTTAGCCTCAGTCTCCCCTTCTGTAAATTAGGGATAATAATCATGCCTATTTCAGAGGATTGCTATAAAAATTAAGTAACATACTGCATATAAAATACCTGCTATATAGTAGGTGCTCAATAAAATTTTAGCTAGTTTTCCATGCCATTGTGTACAAGTTGTTTTCTATACAAGGACATACAGCTGAGGGGACAGGTAGGCACTGACGTCCACCTCTTTCTGTATTTGCCAAGTCGTGCGCTCTGGTGTGGGACAGTATCTATCCGTAAGCAAGGGCACCTGTTTCCGAGTTGCACAGTTTCCATACAGGCTGGCAAAAGTTCTGCTATTATTATTAATTTCATTGCTCATTTTTCATCTAGTTTTAGTAATACTGTCAGTGACTCAGAATCCCAGAAGACTTGAAATTCCTTCATTCAAGGGTTTCTCTCAAGCTTTCTCTTAAGTGCCAGCACTCAAGCTTTTCTAACTTGGAACTTCCCTTATTCTCCAGCCTAACTGACGGTGAAAGGCCCACAGGTAAACACTGGTTCTCCCTCACACATTAGTGTGAACTGGAGCGGGCCCTCACCAGAATCTTCTCGTTGAGAAGGTCAGCATCACTGGTGAAGAGCCTCTCCCCTCCATTCAGACCATGAAGCCCAGCCCCTGCTGGGGGACTCTACCTGGGACACCCACCCTCTGCTTTTTCCTTGCCCCACCACCCCTTGATCCTGCCTTCCTTCCTCAGTACTCCAGCCCTCAGTCTCTCCTCTGGCCACCCAGTAGGGTGCATCCCCTTAGCACCTGACCACTCAGCACAGGAGCAGGTTGCAGAACCATACCTGAAGGGTCTCCAGCTGCTGCCAAAGGACCCCATGCAACCAGGCTTCTGCAGAGAGGCTTGGAACACCGGGATTAATCATGACCATGATGGAGGAGAAGCCAACGGTAGAATCTTTCAGACAAGATGGGCCATCCTAAACTCACCAAGGCTAAACTGCCATGCAGCAAAAATACATATGACCTTTAGCATGAGAGAAATTAAGTAACAACACCAAAAACCAAGGGGTAGGGCATGCACAAACAGCTTCAGGGACACTGACAGACAGGAAAGAGGATAATTAACAAGAAGAAAGATTTGGAAGCATTTGTTACAGTTGAAAGAAAAATTCTTTTGTGGGGGTGCGGCAAAGACCCCAAAGCTGGGAAGCTCACTACTCTTCTTCCAGCAGCATCGTTTCACCCTAGAAAGCAGCCACTGGCCATCTCTGTGGCTGAAATGTTTTGTTTTGTTTTTTTCACTTCTCAGCAAGGCAGGGGTTTTGTGTCCCAGGATCCAGAAGCCCAGGGGTTATGTGAATGGCCCCTGCCCACCCCCAAGGAGCTGAGATCTGCCTTCTGAGCTGCTTGGCCATCCGCATATAGAAGGAGGAGTAAACAATGCCAAAGGGAAACACTGGGAGAGAATGCAATGCCCGAGGTAGGACAACCAAGAAAGGACTCCAAATATGCCCTTCACCCCATATTAATCACTGTCAAGGCTGGCAGTTGCCAAGCTGGCAGAAGACAACCAAGGAACACAGCCAAGTTAATTCTTTAATTCCAGAGTTAAAGAATGCATCAGGTCTTTCTTCCTCCTACTCTGCCTGGCAAACCACTCCAGCACCAACAGCATCAGGACGAAAGCTGTAGTCCAAAAAGCCTTGTTGATCCTGGGGACTACAAAGGGACCCATTCATTGTCACCCTTCCCCAAAATTACAAGCATCAGCTCAAACAGGTCTTCCGGCTTATTTACTGTTTGCTGTGTCCACACCCCTTAAACTTTTTCAGCTTTAAGCAACTTTTGTCTTACGTTGATGAGTTTTCAAATCACATCTTGCCTACAGCTGGAAACCCTTAGCTCACAGTCACTACAGTGAGAAGGGGAACTCCTCACAGGGAGATGGGGCGGAGGGCTCCACCACAGGCTGCAGACAGCTGTGGGAGTCGAGTCCAGGCCTCACTCCCCTGTCTAATCTGAACCCCACCATCTGCTCAAAAACTGAAGGGTCTCATCCTTCAATCACAGGTCACATCCACAGGAACATCTGACAACACAATCTAATCTGTCACTGAAAATAAAACACATGTTTGTTTACTCACTGTCTATGAATTAAACATAAACATAAAATATTGACTCTATGTTTATATAATAAAGATATTTCAAAGTTGCATATGGCAGTGTGATTTCTAATAATGGAAAAATATTGTAAACAATCTAAATACACAAAAATAGAGAAATGGTTAAATACACTACAATATGGCTCTATGATGTGTAATATGCCTATACTTGAGTAATATTCTTGAGCATGTTCTAGTCGGTTTTGAAGTTGTCTGTGAAAGTGGAAACACAAAGGCTCTGAACTATATATACTATGATCCAAATTAGTAAGAACTATGTATATACACGTGAACAGAACAAAAGTCTAGCGGGTCTTAGGAGTGAGGGTTAATTTGGTTTTGTTCTTTCTAATAATTCTTTTTAATAATTTTCACATGTACTTGAATGAAGAGACACTGGTCCATGTCTTTGTTTCCTTTTTTTTCCTAATTCCAACACTGAAAGGTCCAAGACAGTTGCCCAGACTGCAGATTCCAGAGAGGTCTGCACCTGATCCTCTGCAGGGACTTACTCTGGACTGGCCTCTGGCTGAGGCCAAGTGAATGCTCAGGGCGCAGGGTGGGACACCAGGGGCACCCTGCCTCTGGTCCTCGGGACTGACCCCCACCACACAAGAAGACACTTCGACCAGCACTCAGAGAGCCATGGGTGGGGCAGACTGAAGATGGCTGGGCCCAGCATGGGTGGTCCTGAGGCTGCTGGATGGGCAGAGGGAGGCCCAAATGGGGTTATTCTGTTGTGTTCCACAGACTATGCAGTCAGACCTCCTCTATGTTTTTTGCCACTGCCATAAACTACCTAAACACTCATTTGCTTACATTTTTCTTTAAATTTTTGTAATGAATTTACTTAAAAAGAGAACAACTGAAAAGCCAGGAATATTTGCCTTAAATAAAAAGTAGCCTAAATAAAATATAGCAGAATATTAAAATTCCAGCTCAGTGCTCTTGCCTATGGAATGCTATGAGCTTGAGCTTGCCCTTGTTTGTCAGAAAGAGAGACCAGCAAGTGTTTGAGAGGTGTTGAGGATACTTTGACCCTCCCACAATGCACCTTTCTTCTTAAGATAATCAGAAAGATTGAAAAAAGAACTTAAAAGAGAACATAAAATGGGATTCACCATTCTTTAACTCTATGTCCAGATACCATGTAAATCTTTTAATGCCAGTGAGGTAAGTCTCACACACTGAACAAATGGCAAAGGAGAAAGAAGGCAAGACTTGCAGTCCGAGAACTGGAGTCTGGAACTAAGTGACAGGGCTGACCTTCCTTCAGTTAGGTAACCTTGAACAGTTAATTTATCTAAGCCTCAATGTCCTCACTTACAAAACAGAATCACAATAGCTGACCTACCTGTTCACAGGGTTGGTGTGAGGCTTGACTAATATTTTGTGGGCAGCAGCTGGCACACATGTGTGTTTCTGTGTGTGCATATGTGTGCATGTGTGTATGTTTATAATAAAAAGGCAAAAGATACACTTAAAAGTGTATCATGCAACTAACACATTATTCCACAGAGAAAATTATAGGTAGAACGTAAGGAAATGTATTTCCAACTAATATTTATAGAGTTCTACACAATTCACAAACTACTTTCCCCTATATTACTTAACTGTCTCCATACTGCCACAAAATCAAACAACCTGGGCAGTATAGCATGATGGTACAAATGGGTGACTGCATCAAGCCTTTAGAACAAACTCCAAAGTTACTTTTTCCTTTTGCTTGATATCATTATCACAGATTATAATCATATTATTGTAATCAATCTAGAATGAATAAAACACATGTGGCTTATTCATGATGATAAGAGTTACGATTACTGGAGTTAGAGCCAGGATAGAGGTGTAGGGAGAAATCCTTTGCCTTCTCATACAACCAAAAGAAGGATAACAACCAATTAAAAAAGAATAAAGAATAAACAATCAAACTGCTGGAAAGTCAAACTGCATGGAACTCTGACAACCAAGGAGTTAAAGAAACATTCATCCAGACTGGTAGCAGATGGGCAGCCAGGAGGAGAGGACCCATGGCAAGGTAGTGGACTGCGCAGTAGAGACGGGGCTGGCTGACCGGGAAACTAAATCTTTAGCTGTAAAACACTGTGGGGTTGCAGAGGTGAGAGAAACTCACAGTCTCACAGAAGAGTTCATTGGAAAGTGGGGCTAGAGCAGAGCAGGTGAGTGGCATTGCTCCCTCTCTGACCCCTCCACCACAGACAGCACCACAGTGAAGCATAAAGGGCTGCCCTGCCCTGGAGAATACCTAAGGCTCCACCTCCTTACAACATAACAGCTGCACTGAGACAAAAAAATATGGCCCAAATGAAAGAACAGAGCAAAACTCCAGAAGAACAACTAAATGACAAGGAGCTAGCCAACCTATCAGAGGCAGAGTTCAAAACACTGTTAGTCAGCATGCTCACAGAAATGGTTGGGTATGGTCACAAAATGAAGTAAAAAATGAAGGCTATACAAAGTGAAATAAATGAAAATATATAGGGAACCAACAGTGAAGAGAAGGAAACCAGGAATCAAATCAATGATTTGGAACAAAAGGAAGAACTAAACATCCTACCAGAACACAATGAAGAAACAAGAATTCAAAAAAAAAAAAAATGAGGAGTGGCTTAGGAACATTTGGGACAATTCTAAATGTTCCAATATCCGAATCATAGGGGTGCCAGAAGGAGAAGAGGAAGAGCAAGAAATTGAAAACTTATTTGAACAAATAATGAAGAAACACTTTCCCAATCTGGCAAAGGAAATAGACTTCCAGGAAGTCCAGGAAGCTCAGAGTCCCAAAGAAATTGGACCAAAGGAGAAACACACCGAGGCATATCATAATTACATTAGCCAAGATTAAAGATAAGGAGAGAATCTTAAAAGCAGCAAGAGGAAAGGAGTTACTTACAAAGGAGTTCCCATCAGACTGTCAGCTCATTTCTCAAAAGAGACCTTACAGGCAAGAAGGGGCTGGAAAGAAGTATTTCAAGTCATGAAAGGCAAGGACCTACATCCAAGATTGCTCTATCCAGCAAAGTTCTCATTTAGAATAGAAGGGTAGATAAAGTGCTTCCCAGATAAGGTCAAGTTAAAGGAGTTCATCATCACCAAGCCCTTATTATATGAAATGTTAAAGGGACTTATCTAAGAAATAGAAGATCAAATACTATTAAGAGTAAAATGGCAACAAACTCATAACTATCAACAACTGAACCTAAAAAACAAAAACTAAGCAAACAACTAGAACAAGAACAGAACTGCAGAAAGGAAGATCACATGGAGGGTAATCAGTGGAATGGGGGAAGGGAAGAATGGAGGGAAGGTATAGGGAATAAGAAGTATTATTGGTAGGCATAAAATGGAGAGGGAGAGGTTAACAATAGTATAGGAAATAGAGAAGTCAAAGAACTTATATGTACCCCCCGCAGATATGAACTAAGGGGGTGGGGGACAATGCTGAAGGGTATGGGGTTGCAGGGCAGAAAGGAGATAAAGGGGAGAAAAAATTGGGACAACTGAAGGCATAATCAATAACATATACTTTAAAAAAGAATTACGATTACTCTGATTAGTCTCATTATCATTGCTAAGATTATCAGAACTATGATACATTGGACATTTATTAGCTGCCAGAGAGTGTTCTAGGCATTTTGCATCAATATTTTATTTAACCCATATACTAACTCAGGAGTAAGTAATGTGTTTATTCCCATTTAAACATGAGGAAACTGACCCTCATAGGAGTTATAACTTATCTGAGACCATATAGTTAGTAAATGTAAAACCATGTGCATCTGGTCAAAGCCCAGGACTGTTCACAACCAGCATTCCCTTCTTACCAGAAGAAACCATTGTGCTGCAAGCCCTCAGGGGTGGTCTTTGTCATCACGCACCTATGGGGCCTGAAGCACAAAGAGCCCTAGACAGATCCAAAGATAAGGAGGCAGATAAATGTGCAGAAGCTTAGCAGAATAAGAACAAACAGAGTTAATCATGGAGAAAAGAGCACCTGCTGCAATCAGACACCAGACCAGGCCAAATCATGTCCGAAGCAATTTTCTGGGCAGCCTTCAGAGAGTCACCCAGCCTAAGAAGCCGGCCAGTTATGCCTGATCACTCTCTATAGCCTTGTCCTTACAAAAGACAAGTCCAGACTGGCCCAATGTAGACAAATGAGCAGTTCTATTTTCTCTGAAAGGTAATCTAGTTCCCTTTAAATTTAAATGTTTTCACAGTTTCCTAACAGGCCTCAGTGGGGCTCATGTAGAGATTAGTACGTCTAAAATGTGCCCAGCTTGCTTTGGTTATAATTTTTACCATGCAGTGGATAGAATTTTCATTATGACTCAAAGATTTTTCTGCATCTGATTCTCTTAGAAGGTCATATTCTCTGGGCTCAGATACGGGGTTGAGAAGTGAGTCAAATATAATGTACTTAACTGAGGTCTGAGGGAAATTCCATTGACTAAGAATCAGTGCCTCTACTAATCAGGTGGGGTAGGTATCAAAAGGCAATAGAATAGGAAAAGGGACCCCAGAGCAAGTGGTCAGAAGTGCAGCCCCACAGCTAGCCTGCTCTGGGATACTGAGCAAGTACGATAGCCTTGCCTCCCTGTAACTTAGATAGCACAGCCATGAAACAGGCAGAGAGAAGGATCTGGAACAGAACACTTAAATACAACATTCATCAGAGGCATTCTTTAAATTTAATCAAACAACTACCCTGGGAAGCTACTGTTATTTTTCAGATGAAGAGAATGAGGCTACTGTAATTGGTGACTCCATTACACTGTTACTAAACCACACACTGTGTACCATTAATGGGAGAATAAACTAGCACAGGCACTAAAAATAATAGTATGGAAGTTCCTAAAAAGTTAAAAATGGAACTGCCCTATGATCTAAAAATCCTACTTCTGAGCATATATTCAAGGAAAATAAAATCGGGATATCAAATAGATACTCCCATGTTCATTGCCTCATAATTTGCAATAGCCAAGATATGGAAACAACCTAAGTCTCTGCCAACAGATGAAAGGATAAGTGTATATATATATGCTTCACACTTACATATGAAATGGAATATTATTTAGCCACCAGAAAGAAGAAAATCCTGACAGTTGCTACAATGTGGACAGACCACCTTGAGGATATTATGCTCAGTGAAATAAGTCAGACAAAGACATATACTGCATGATATCACTTACATGTAAAATCTGTTATGTGGAATCACTTACATATGGAATTACTTTTATGTGAATTCACTTAAAGGTGTAATCAGCCTTAAAAAGCCAAACTCAATAGAAACAGAGAGTAGAATAATTGTAAACAGGAGAGAGGGGGACATAGGGAAATGTTGATCAAAGGGTAAAAATGTTCAGTTAGAAGATGAATATGTTTTGGGAATCTAATGTACAGCCAAATTATTATAGTTAATAATAATACATACACACACACATAAATGTATGTAAGGTAATGGAGGTGTTAGGTAAGGCCATGATTTAACCATTTCACAATGTACACATTAAATCAACACACTGTATACCTTGAACTTATACAATGTTATATGTCAATTATATCTCAATAAAGTTGGGGGGAAAGCAATTATGAACTTTAGATTTTTTTTTTTATTGTTGTTCAGATACAGTTGTCTCCACTTTTCCCCCACCCCAGCCTTCCCCACCTCCCACCCTCAATCTTACCCTCCTCTGGCTTTGTCTGTGTGTCCTTTACATGTATGTTCCTGACAACCTTCCCCATTTTCTCCCCATTATGCCCTCCCCACTCCCCTCTGGTGACTGTCACTTTATTCAATGTCTCTGGTAATATCAAATATTAACTGAATAGGAAACCATTTAGCCATTTAATAATTTGCAGGACAATATTTAATAAAATTGTATATTTTCTTTTTTGTGAGAAAAATAAGTTATATTCTTGAATATAAGATAGAAAAAAGAGTAGAAAATGAGTGAAAGGGATACCCTAAAATGTTAACAGAGGCTCTGAAGGTAAGAAAAACATTGTTCAGATTTTTTTGGTGCTTCACTGTATTTTTCACATTTTCTACAATAAAGACTATTGTCATAACCAGGAGATATACAATAAAAACTATTTTATATCCCTGAACTTTGCATTTTATGCAAAATTGAATCAGGATTTTTTTAAAGAAATGACACTTTACATGGAAAATTTTTCTTTAAAAATTGTTAAAGGGAGAGTGAAAATTACAAGAGAAAATAGAAGAGAAATTACAAGAGAAGACAGAGGGAAAAATAATACAAATGAACCACCTCCCACAAAGCTTATAACTCACCCTTGCAGACTAAATTGGAAATAAAGACCACTGGGGAGGGGTGGAAAGTGACCCCCAGCACCAGAGCAGTTGATAGGGGAGAACTAAAAGCTGCAGTTGACTTCAAGAAGTGATGGAGCTGGCAGATATAAATTTTTCAATTTTATGAGAATGATAGAGATCTGAAATAAATCTGTATTTTCTTTTTAAGATAAATGTTTTGAAATAAACCTTGCAGCATGGATGGATGGCCGGTGTCTGTGTCCTGTCTTAGAGCTAATCATAAATAACAAAGAGAAAAATAGCTTTGACCATTTTGAAAAGCATCTTTTTATTTTTTTGCTCTTAAAAGCTTAGAAGATTGTACTTGATGCATTAAGCTATATTTTTTTAAATGCAGCTGCGACTATCAGGAATAGTATAGAAATTGTCTTCAGATGAAAATAACTAGTCAAGGCTTAGCTTAGAAGTAAAGCTTCATTTCAAGATGTGCCTTAAAACCCATGGGCACAAACAATGGTTAGAATACAAATTCAAGTTTAAAGGTATTTGGTATGCTTATGATTTAAGGAAATTCTTTGGTGAATATTCAGGTAAAACTGTTCATTGTTCTTCAGCCCTATAACCAAAGAAGACAAGTCATCTTTTGTAAATCCAACTTTCAAGTATCAGATTTGCTTGAAATGTACCCCCACCCCACATTTTGGTCTGTACATGAGAAATCTTATAACTTGATTATAGAACAGCTTGTTCAACAACTTGAGTTTCCTAGTTCACTAATGGATGAAACAAGGCTACACCGAGAGCAGACATTAATCAGACACATCCCCTGCCTTTTAAAGAGTTAGCCTCACTACACTACAGTGACTTAACAGCATCCATTTACTCCCATATAAAACGTCACTGGTTTTCTCTGCTATGTTTTAAAGAGGGGTCCCACATTCAAATGGAAAGGTGGGTGAGAGGATTTGTTTGGTGGAAGAACCGCTCACTGCACACAGACTGAGAGCAAAAGAGGTGAGGGAAGCCAGGGGCGTGCGGCGCACTCCAGACAGGGAAGCTACCACTGAGCTCTACATTTCTGACCCGATTCTTTAAGATCTACCAAAGTCCCCCCTGCCTTTTTATGGTAAATCTCCCAATGTCTAAATGTTATATCTATTGTTAAAGCACATGGTGTATGCCAAACCAAACATTTTCATAATCCAAACATTTTTGGTAGTGTTTGTTTTAAAAACTCATTTTTGAGGATTGTTAAGAATTGCCGATTAACCCCAATACAAGAAAGAGAGGAGTTGGGATATTCCCAAGCTGGCAAAGATTTGGAGAGGAGACCTCATCTTTGGTGGGAAAATAAACCGCATGGGATTCATACTTCCCAGTGGAATCTGGTTGAACTGAGACCTCTGAGGATGGCTGGAAGTCATAAGGAAATGTCCCAACTCTAAACACCATGTAAGTCACAGTCAGGTGCGCATGGTGGTTATCATTCTACATGAAATCACAATGAAGCCTTCTTCTGAGAGTCAAGAGCATCTCCTCATGCTCTGCAAGAATGCTTATGGGTTTATCTTCACATAATGCTGAGTTTGCCCCATTTAACTCACCCCCTCACTCCTCACTTTATAATCTTCTGTAATGAAAAAAGGACCGTCACAAAACTTATCTCTTCCAAGTCCAAAACAGCCAATTTTTTTCTGCCCAAGTAGCTCATAATGTAGCAGATAAACTGTCAGGAAAAATAGACTTTATCATTGTGAAGATCTCAGTCTGGCACCCATCTATCATAAAACAATCTTCTAAAAATCTTGAAAACCTTCATTAAATTTCCTGTCTTTCTCCTGACAGTTATAAAATGTTAACAATATTACTCATGATGCAGGCATCTTCATAAATTCTTTGTTCAATCTCTCCACTCTCTGCCAATACCTATTCCCTTCTCTTTGCCAAAATCTATGGAAACATGAGACATAGCCATATTCTTCACATACCCCTCTTGGGGCCTGGACTTTGCAGAGGGTTAAAGGAGGAAGTAGTTGCAGTCTCAAAAACAATGAGAAGGCTCTCTGTCCATAAACTGCAGCGGGCAAAACAGCACTGACTTGGGGTTCCTCCTCTGAAAGTTGTACCCACTTGGAAGCTCAAGGGCACAGCTCTGTCCTACATTTAGCAAATATTTACTAATCTTTTTTCTTTCCCTTTCCTCTTGCCAATCTATCAAGCTACAAGTTTTCACATGCCCGTGATATGTGGGTAGTGGGGACTGTGGGTCACACATGTCCTCATGTCTATGGGCCATCTTTCTGAAGAGGACTCCCCTATGGAACTTACTAGCCCAAGTCTTCCATCTTTCAGAGACCACTTCAGCAACATACCATTTCTCAGAGGAAGAACTAGGCCTTTTGCATTGGAGGTGACACCAAGGAGGAAAACCATAAGGAGACAGAGACTCCACACCAGAAGTCAGAAGAGGCACACCACTTTGAAATCACACGCTGATCTATAAGATACGCAGCATAGTGGTAACAGCTACAAAGCCTGGGCTTTGTGAGGTTTCCCAGCTGTCTCCACAGTGAGCCAAGCCCAATCACACTAAGCCTTCATCTCACCTGCAAAAGGAACTGGTGCATCTTTGTCCAGGGCTACTAGTGGTGGGTCCAAAATGACGGTGTCATTGTTCTCAGTAATGACTCCATGGTACGAAGTCTCGATCCATGGCTTATGCTTGTTAACTATGGAAAAATAAAACAAAAAAATTCACCTTTAAGACTATCACTTGAATAATTAATTCATAATAGTAGTATTACTATCATATATTTACCCAATTATAGACTCTCATCTAACCACCACATGAGGGACATAGAGCACGTCAGTCTCATTTTTACACCCAAGGATGCTTCAGAGAAACACAGAGAGAGGTTCAGTAACTCACTCCACGCACGCAGGAAGTGAGATGGACACTGAGACTGAAAACACAGGTTCTGGTTCTGAGATTGTGGACCTTTTGCTTTACCAAAACCTCATTATCTCTATTTCTTGATGCCCCATATAGATACTGTTAAAAAGTATCAATATACTGCATCTATATACAGTATCTATATACTCTATCTATAACAGCATCTATATACTGTTTAAAAGCTTTTGTTCCCGGAAACTACTATCTACTAATAGATGTTTCAGAATTAAAATCTGTTTCGAATCAACGGACCTGCAGATTACGGTGGTGAGCTAGGATTTCTGACCTCAACCTAATCTGATCCACAATGGAACTGTGACTGCATTTTATACACATACAGGTATGTCTGAGTACCAATATATCTGTAAAGAGAGAAGATGTGACATTCAGTTATTTTCTGATGACTTCCAGATTGTTATCTAAATGGTCTAAATTACCTAGCAATTTAAGTTTCTCTTCAGTAATTTGATTAGTTCAATGATATATGATCTAATGAACAATTAATACACTTAAAATACATATCAAATATACATTACTGATTGATTTATGTCCCCAAAACATAGGTTAGAGTCTTAACCTCCAGTACTTTGAAATACGACCTTAGCTGGAGAGAGAGGTAATCAAATTAAAATGAGGCCATTAAGGTGGGCTTTCATCTAAATTGACTGGTATCCTTATAAAAAGTGGGAATTTTCACCCGGAGACAGACACACACAGAGAAAGAACATCACAGGAAGATTAGAGTTGTGGTGTCACCAGTCAGAGAACTTCCAGGAGCCACTAGACAGGCATTCAGAGCGAGCGTGGTCCTGCTGACACCTTGACCTAAGACTGCTGGCCTCTAGACCTGTGAGACAATAAATTTCTGTTGTTCTAAGTCATCCCATTTTTGATCATTTGTTAAGGCAGCCATGGAAAATGAGTACAAAATACTTACAGTTAACAGGTACCAATGAAGAGTAGAAAAATAAAATGTGACATTGGTGTAATATTCCTGTGAGAGAATCCTAACTGAGGAACATGTCATTTCTGCCGATTCCATCACCTTGATTAAGTCTGGTGCAGCTGTTTCCTGTCTGGAGAGCAGCAGTGACTGGCCTAGCAAGAAGTCTTGTCTCACTCTAATCCAATCTCCATACGGGCATTAAGAGTGATCTTTCTAATAAAGAAAGTATTCTAATAAAATACTAATCTGTTTACTCAACTATGAGTGCCTTTATTTTATTCCTCGTGTACCCTCAGAGAAATCTAGGTGCAGAACAGGTGCTTTAGAAACAAAATAACATGTTAGAGGGAGCCTTAGAATAATAAAAGGTGTCCTGGTGCCAGTCCTCACACCCTGCTCCACAGTTTCAAGGTGCCATCACATAAATAATGCTCCCCATGATAACCTGAGAGGTCAAGGTGATTAATAGGAAACAATGAAGAAACTACTTCCACAGGTGTGACTTTCCAAGGCGGTCACAGGGTTGATAATAAATAACTGAGAAAGCCAAGAACTCCTTCATATTCCATATCCAGAAAGCCACCAGAGACACACACAGACCCTGTTATAACATATATATAATACACATTCTAATATATAACACCCATTATAATACATACATATTATATTACATATTTTTCAGTAATCATGGCAAAGCAAGAGCTTATAGATTTGAGAACAGCCTCATCATGGTGGATCCTGGGTCCTCCCCAACCAATCATACCTCAAAGGATGAGGAAAGAAGTGTTTCAGGATTGGTGGTGGCCTCGGCCCAAGCCACCTTCACCACAGCACTCATGAACTAAGAGGCAGTTTAGTGGAGCAGGGGCATATGTCTTGCTCTTCTCAGGTCTTGGCCTCTGAGGTCCATTTCTGCTGACTGAATCACTTCCAGGGAAGACAGCAGCTCTGACTACTGCAGGTCTAAAAGGGGCAGCAGACTCATCCATGCTCACATGTTGGTATTTAATCTGGTGCCTCATTATGGACGCTGGAATAATCACAGCCACCCTGAGCTGTCCCTTTACTCTTTATTAGCCATCAACACAAATGCAATGTAAATAATATGCAGCTGTTGGGAGAAATGAATAATCTTTTTTTCCTTTTCATTAAACCTACAGGCTATTCATTAGAAATGTGTGCAGAGGATATGCCAGGAGCTTGCCCAGTGTTTCAGATTCATTGCACCACTTGGCTCAATGGCAGACAATGGAACTGGGAGTCGCAGTTGCTGGGTTTCAGCCACAGTTTAGCCACTTCAGGGCTGGTCCTGTGCAAATCAGGTGGCCACAAGACTTAACTCTCACAGCTGTAAAGTGGGAAATACAACACCACTCACAGTGTCATCAGATCATTCAGGTGGCTGGACACACAACCCCTGATGTCTCATTACTCAGACTTACCACCCTGCTCTCTGAGCAGTGATAGTGTCTGCAGGAGAGGAAATTTATAGACCTTAAAGTTGAGGTTCTCCCTCTGAGTGGGAAAGGGTTTATTCTCTCCTATCAATAGGCCTGCCTCTCTTTTCTCCTATCATTTCTACAGTTATTTGGGTACTTATCACATACATATTAAACATTTTACATACACTCCTTCATCCTCACAACAACTTTTTTAGGTAAAAGTTTGAATCTCATTTTGTAGGTAGGTGAGGAGGAGAGATTTAAATATTCCCATTTTGGAGAACAAGAATGTTAATATCCATAAAATTTCTCATTTATTTCCGACTTTATAACTTCCTTCAGATCTATCTTGACTTTTGTTTTGTCAAGTTCTAAAAACATTTGCATTTTGATGTGTAACCAAAATTAAATCTTTTTTTTTTTGCTTTCTCTATAAATCAGATCATCAGATTGCTAAACCAATAGTGTAAATTTATGCTATTTTGGCTATGAGCATATTATAGACAGCTGAGCCCAAGTACTGTGCAAGCATTATTTGTCCTTCTTAGTGGTTCAACAGTTGTTTCAAGGACAAAATTCCTTGAATCCAGACTAATTTGATTCTTTTTTTTTTTAATTTATTTATCTTTAGAGGGGAAGGAAAGGAGAAAGGGAGAGAAATATTAATGTATGGTTGCCCTTCGTGAGTCCCCTGCTGGAAACTGGCCCACAACCCAGGCATGTGCCCTGACTGGGAATCGAATCACGGTTGTTTGGTTCACAGGTCCATGCTCAATCCACTGAGCTACACCAGCCAGGGCTGGATTCTTGATTCTTTTACTCCATCAAATGGCCAGGTAACACTCCATTTTAACTTGCATTATATTTTAAACCAGCTTCTTTTGCATATTATTTTGTTTTCTGAATTTCATAATTATCCCTTTATTTTTATTGAGTTATGAAACACAGAACTTCTTCCCCACATCACAACCACTGTTATACCTTTTTAGTCACTCCATCTACTATGCATCCCTCATTTTTACAATGGAGATACTTACTTGATAGGAATGTTATAAAAAGTGTATATAAGCATTTAGGCAAATGCCCAGTAATAGGCATTCTAATTCTCTCATGTCCCCCTAGCTCATCTCAAGCTTCCAGGTGACTGAAGTACGGCCTTCCACTCACAGGGGTATTTACCACAGTGTTATTCATTCAACAAATATTTATGGGGTATCTCAAATATGCAACAGACAGTTTAAGTATTAGGAGTAAAAGGGAGAAAAAGTCCCTGGAAAGCCATTTCACAAAATTTAACATCCATTCATAATTAAAATTATGGGCAAATAAGGAATAGAATGAAACTTCCTTAATTTCATAAAGAACTTCTAAAATGTATTTTATTGGTTATGCTATGAGAGTTGTCCCAATTTCCCTCCTTTGCCCCTCTATGCCCAGTAAGCCCCTTCCCTCCATCAATTCCCCCACCACTTAGTTCATGTTCATGGGTTGTGCATATAAGCTCTTTGGCTTCCTTATTTCCTATAGTATTCTTAATGTACCTCTATTTTGTATCTACCAATTATGCTTCTTAATCCCTGAAACTTTTACCCATTCTTCTTCTTCCCCCTCTCAGCTGATAACCCTCCACATGATTTCCATATCTGTGATTCTGTTCCTGTTCTAGTGTTTGCTTGGTTTGTTTTTGTCTTTTAGACTCAGTTGTTAGTAATTGTGAGTTTGTTGACATTTTAATGTTCATAGTTTTGATCTTCTTGTTCTTAAGTCTTTTTAACATTTCATATAATAAGGGCTTGATGATAAAGAACTCCTTTAGCTTTACCTTTTCTGGGAAGCACATTATATCTGCCCTTCCATTCTAAATGATAGCTTTGCTGGATAGAGTGATCTTGGTTGTATGGCCCTGCTTTTCATCACTTTGAATACTTCTTGCAGGGCCCCATGCAAGGGATAGCAGGGCTCTCTCCTCCTCCCATTCCCCTGCTGCTAACCCTCCATGTGATCTCCATTTCTGTGGTTCTGTTCTTGTTCTAGTTGTTTGCTTAGTTTGCTTTTGTTTTTGTTTTAGGTGTGGCTGTTAATAATTGTGAGTTTGCTATCATTTTACTGTTCATATTTTTATCTTCTTTTTCCTAGATAAATCCCTTTAACATTTCATATAATAAGCACTTGGTGATGATGAACTATTTGAACTTGACCTTATCTGTGAAGCACTTGATCTGCCCTTCCATTCTAAATGAAAGCTTTGCTGGATAGAGCAATCCTGGATGTAGGTCCTTGCCTTTCATGACTTGGAATACTTCTTTCTAGCTCCTTCTTGCCTGTAAGGTCTCTTTTGAGAAATCACCTAACAGTCTATGGGCACTCCTTTTTTGTAGGTAACTGTCTCTTTTTCTCTTGCTGCTTCTAGGATTCTCTCCATTTTAATCTTGGCTAATGTAATGATGATGTGCCTTGGCATGTTCCTCCTTGAGTCCAAATTCTTTGAAACTCCCTGAGCTTCCTGGACTTCCTGGAAGTCTATTTCCTTTACTAGATTGGGGAAGTTCTCCTTTATTATTTGTTCAAATAACTTTTCCACTTGTTACTCTTCCTCTTCTCCTTCTGGTATCCCTATAATTCAGATGTTGGAATGTTTAAAGATGTCCTGGAGGTTCCTAAGCCTCTTCTCATTTTTTGAATTCTTGTTTCTTCATCCTTTTCTGGTTGAATATTTCTTTCTTCCTTCTGGTCCACACCATTGATTTGAGTCCCAGTTTCCTTCCCATCACTTTTGGTTCCCTGTACATTTTTCTTTATTTCACTTAGCTTAGCCTTTTCATCTAATTTGCAACCAAATTCAACCAATTCTGTGAGCTGCCTGATTACCAGTGTTTTGAACTGTGCATCTGACAGGCTGGCTATATCTTCATTGCTTAATTGTATTTTTTCTGGTGCTTTGATCTGTTCTATCATTTGGGCCATTTTTTTTTTTGTCTTGACATGCCTATTACATAGTGAGGGGCAGAGCCTTGGGTATTCACCAGGGCAGGGCAACCCATGTTGCTGCTTTGTGATGCTGTGTGTGTGGGGGGAAGGGGTCGAGAGGGAACAACACTCTGTGCCAGTTTTCAGTCACTTCTCCCACTACCCACAAGCAAAGTGGTCCCTTCTGGTGCTGATTCCCAGTGGGTGGGTTTGTGTACACTCTAGGACCCTGTGGGTCTCTCCAATGAACTCTCCTGTGAGGCTGGGAATTTCTCCCACTGCCTACTCAACCTCCACAGGTGTTTTCAATCAGTGGTTTGAGGCTTTATTTCCCTGAGCTGGAGCTCTGGGTTTCAAGGTCTGTCTTGCTCCCCAATTGTTCCTTCCAGTTTATCTGCATGTGAATATATGACTGCTCACTCCACCAGCTGCTGCCATAGCCTTGTCAGCCAGCTGCAGCTTTGCACACCCTGTAGCAAATATCATGAAAACCTGTAGCAAATATCATGCTTAGCGGTTAATGAGTGAATGATTGCCTCCCAGGGGCAGGAAGAATACAAATGTGTCCACTCGTATCTTATACGGTACTATTCATATTGTACTGAAAGTTCTAATTTGTACAACAAGGTAAGAAAAAATCAGATTGGAAACTGAAATTGTTTTTATTCACAGGGGACATGATCATCAATGAAGCAAATTCTATGGAACCTACTACAATGCTACTAGAACTAATAAGTGAGTCTAGGAAGGTCATAGTATACAAAGTTAATATAAAAAATGAATTATATTTATATGCACTAGCAGTGAACAATTGGAAATTTAAATTAAAAACTACTGATAGGCCCTGGCTGGTGTAGCTCAGTGGACTGAGCATGGGTTGCCAGTTCAATTCCCAGTCAGCACATGCCTGGGTTGCAGGCCAGGTCCCCAGTAGGGGACACATGAGAGGCAACCACACATTGATGTTTCTCTCCCACTCTTTCTCCTTCCCTGCCCTCTAAAAATAAATAAATAAAATATTTTTTAAAATACTAATAGGATAGCATAAAAAAACATGAAACAGAAATAACTTTCACAAAATACATGCAAGATCGGTACACTGAAAACTCTGTAAGACATTGTAGAGAGAATTTAAAGAAGTCCTGAGCAGTCTTAATGGAGTGTTCATGATATGATAAGACTCAATATAGTTAAAATATAAATGTTCCCCTAATTGAGCTATAGAGTCAATACAATGCAAGTTAAAATAATAGTTGGATTTTGTTAATGGATAAACTAATTTTAAATGTTTTCTGAAAATGGAAAAAACCTGTTATGGCCAAAACAATTTTGAAAATGAAGAGCAAAATTACAGGACACACAATACTTGATTTTCAGACTTATTGCAATACTACCCAAATTAAGAGAGTATGGTATTGACACGAGGATAGCATGTAATGAAAAGAAGATATAGAGTGCATATGTATGAAATAAATACACATACATATGACCGTGACCAATTAATTACTGACAAATGTTCCAACATAATTCAATGGAGGGCAAGGATGGTCTTTTCTTTAAATGTTGTTGGAAAAATTAGAAATCCATATCCAAAATACTTTTTTCGATCCTACTGCACAACCATACACAGAAATCATCTCTAAATGAATTTTGGTCCTAAATGCAGAAGTTAAAATTACAAAACCTTTCATGGAAAGTACAGGAAAAAACTGTAATGTCCTGGGGTTAGGCAAAGATTTATCTGAAGGGACAAAATGAACATGGACCTTAAAAGATAAAATTGATGCAGCAAACATAAAAATTATAAACTTCTAATTTTTTGTCTCTTGCTTTTGGATTTTCTTTTTTTTTTTTTATTGTTGTGCAATTACAGTTGTCCCCACCCCCCTGCCATTACTCTCCATGCCCCATCCACCAAACGCACTTAAGAAGATATTTTTTTAAACCACAGACTAGGAGAAAATATTTGCACAATATATCTCATAAAGGATTTGCATCAACCCAGCTGGTGTAGCTCAGTGGATTGAGCGCGGGCCTGGGAACCAAGGATTTGTAGCCATACATACAAAGAACTCTTAAAACTCAATAAAATGACAATCTGTTTAAAAAGGCAAAAATTTGAACAGACCTCTCACCAAAGTAAATATATGAACAGCAAGCTAAGAACATGAACAGATGCTCAACATTAATAGTTTTCAAAAATATGTAAATTGACAATGGGATAATAACACACCTCCACTGCATGGTTAAAATAAGGCTGGCAATACCAAGTTCTGATGAAGATGTGAAGCAACTGAAACTCATGTATTGCTGGGAAGAATGTAAAATAAAACACTTGGGAAAATATTTTAGACTTCTAGTCAAGTTGGCGGCATACATGGCTCACCTCTTTGTACAACCACATCAAAATTACAACTAAAATACAGGAAAACCATCACTCAGAACTGTCAGAAATCAAGTTGAATGGAAGCCTGACAACTACAAAATTAAAGAAACCACATCCATCCAGACTGGTAGGAGGGGCACAGATGCAGAAAGGGCTGGTGTCTCACCCACGTGTGGTGGATAAAAACTCAGGAGGGATATCTCAGGAGTGAGGAGTCCCATCACCACACCAGATTCCCCAGCCCAGGGTTCCAATCCTAGGAAGGTTAAGTCCTCACAACTGCTGGTTGCAAAAACCAGCAGGGAATGAGTTGGTGGAAGAAACTGCTAAAGCCCCAAGCAGTTCTTCTTAAAGAACCCATACACAGACTCACCTACTCAGACTCACTACCTCTGAGCTCCAGCACTGGGGTAGTAGCTTGAAAGGCACCAGTGGCATGCAGGGGGAGTCTGAGGTGTCTGGCATCAAGGCAAGCAGAGGCCATTGTCCCTTTTCTAAACCCTCCCTTGACAGAGCCAGCAAGCTGGTGCTGCATCTGAGACTCCAAAAATCTGACTAGCACTGTTTGACCCACCTTGGAGATCCCCAGAGACTCTGACTCACCCAACATATGGGCCTATCCAAGTTACTTTTCCATATCAATGGCTGTTCTTAACTCATGCCTCACAACTTCCCAAATCCTCTCAAACAAGCAACAGCTGATCTCAGTAAGCCCCAGGCCCACCACTAGCAGAAGTTAGCCTAGAGCCACAGCTTAGCTTCACCTGGGAATCTCCAAACCCAACACAACTAGCAGCCCTCTCAGATTGCTTTATGGCTCAGGCAAGGTGGCCCAGGGAAAACACAGGTGGGGGCTGACCTTGACCTGCGCCACTTGGGAAACCCCAGGGCCAGCACACCCGTGAGACAGCTAGAGACCACACTGGAGCACCACCACCCTGCCCCTTGTATAGTTGATCCTCCATAGAGGGCAGAGGTTGGTGGTAAGTGTTCACAACCAATCCTTGCAGTTGACTGGCCTGAGTAAATCCCTCTTGTTGATCTGCCAACAGCAACCAAGGCTTAACTACAAGAGGAGGGTGTACTCAGCCCACATAAAGAGTGCACCTTGAGTACCTAGTGTGAGTGATAGGGGAAGCTGTGCCACTGGATCTTACAGGACACCTACTACATCAGGTCACACTATCAAGGCACAGAGTCAAAGCAGCTCTAACTAATACACAGAAACAAACACAGGGAGACTGTCAAAATAAGAAGACAAAGAAACATGGCCAAAATTAAAGAACAGATTAAAACTCCAGAAAAAAAGTTAAACAAAATGGAAATAAGTAACCTACCAGATGCAGAGTTCAAAACACTGGTTATAAGGATGCTTAGGGAAATTAGTGAGGACCTCGAAAGCATAAAAAAATGTAGTCAGAAATGAAACATATACTAATTGAAATAAAGAACAATTTACAGGGAAACAACAACAGAGTGGATGAAATATGAAATCAAGAATCAGATATGATTTGGAACATAAGGAAGCAAAAAACATCCAATCAGAACAACAAGAAGAAAAAAGAATCCAAAAAAATGAGGACAGTACAAGCAGCCTCTGGAACAACTTCAAGTGGTCCACCATTCTCATCATAGGGGTACCAGAAGGAAGAGAGAAAGAGCAAGAAATTGAAAATCTATTTGAAAAAAAATAATGAAAGAAGAACTGCCATAATTTGGTGAAGGAAACAAACATGCAAGTCCAGGAAGCAGAGTCCCAAACGAGATGGATGCAAAGAGGCCCACTCCAAGACATATCATAATTAAAATGCCAAAGGTTAAAGATAAGGAGAGAATCTTAAAAGCAGCAAGAGAAATGCAGTTAGTTACCTACAGGGGAGTTCCCATAAGACTGTCAGCTGATTAATCAAAAAAACTTTGCAGGAAAGAAGGAATTGACAAGAAATATTCAAAGTCATGAAAAGCAGGAACATGCAGCCAACATTGCTCTTCCCAGCAAAGCTATCATTTAGAATCAAAGGGCAGATAAAGAGCTTCCCAGACAAGAAAAAACTAAAGGAGTTCATCATCAACCATTATTATATGAAATGTTAAAGGGACTTATTTAAGAAAAAGAAGATCAAAACTATAAAAAATAGCAAAAAATACGTATCTATCAACAATTTAATCTAAAAAAACTAAGCAAACAAGAAAAACAGAGGCAGAATCACAGATACAGATAGCGTTTTGAGGGTGTGGGGCAATAGGTGAAGAGGTGAGGGGATTAAGAAGTACAAATAGGTAGTTACAGAATAGCCATGGAGATTTAAAGTACAGTATAGAAAATGGAGTAACCAAAGAACTTACACGCATGACTCATGGGCATAAACAATGGTGGGGAGTTGCCTGAGGGAGTCTGGGGTGCTGGGTGGGTGGCCGGTGTGTATATATATATATATATATATATATATATATATATATACACACATATATACATACACACACACACACACACTTTAAAATAAGTATAATTTAACAAACAACCACAAACAGAAAATACTTTAGCAATGACTTTGGAAAATAATTTAGCAATTTCCTATAAATATGATTCAACAATTCTATTCCTAGAATCTATCCAAAAGAATTGAAAACAAATTACACAAAAAGACTATGTAAATGTTTGTAGAATCTTTGTTCAAAATAGTGCTAATCTGGGAACTAAAATAGCCATCAACTAGTGAACAGATAAACAAATTTCAGTATATTTCTATAACGAACATCTACTCAGCAATAAAAAGAAATCAACTACTCACCCATACAACAAATTGGATGAATACTGAAAGTATTTTGCTGGTGAAATGAAGTGAAAGAAGTCAGATACAAAAGACTATATGCTGTTTGATGGCATTCATATGACATTCTAAATAAATGTCAAAGGATAAGGACAGATAACAGATCAGTAGTTGCTAGGGTCTGGGGTGAGGTGAGGTTTGCTTGCAAAGGGATATGAGAGAACTTTCTGAGACGATTGAACTGTTCTGTATCTTGATTGTGGTGATGGTTATACTTGATTGCCTTTGTCAAAACTTATCAATCTGACATTTCAAAATTGTATTACATGTAAATTTTACCTCAATCAATATGGGGCAAGAACAAAGTCCTTACCCTCCAGGGACTCTCAGACTAGACAGGAATCCATGATAGCCATGTTTTAAGAGGTAGTTAAACAGAGGGAAAGCAGAACACTATGGAAAATGAGAGAAGCACTAACCCAGCCATGGTAATCCAGAATTACTTCCTGGAAATAGTAGATTCTAAGTACTGAGCAACAGGAATTAGCAGAAATAAAGAATGTAGAGGATTTCTGGCAGAGGAGTGTGTACAGGCAAAGGCCCAATAGTAAAAGCACCTGGTATACCATGTGGAAAAATATGAACATGTTTGGCTTGAGAACAAAGTTTGAAGGGTAAGGCCAGCTAAGAGGCTGTACTGATAGGCAGCATCTTCATCATCCAAGGTTCACTGGCATGTACGGAATCATCCAGAGCCACATCCAAACCCTAACTTCACAGAACACTAGAGCACCATCTCCTTTCCACAGAGAAGTAATAGGTGTTGATTCTATCCTATGGCTGTTCTTTCTTATTTAACCAGTTCCCTCTCCTGACTAATGTTTTACTTTTTTGTTCTAATAGGCTGAGGCCAGTCAGCTCACTTTTTGCTCCATTTGGTTGTAACTTTAGAAAAACTGACTTTTTATCAATTCTTCAGAAGACTGTCCCTTGTCGCTGCACAACTCTTCTTGAGGCTGGGCTGTCATATCACGCCCCTAAAACTGCTTCTTGACTCTGTCTTGCCTTTTTTCCCCATGATGTTTCAGCATCTGAAAAATGCCCGTGTCTTTGTGCTCACACAGAGGAAACACCAGTGTGATATTTCTGCTCCATTTACAAAGAAATTAGGTCTCCCACCCAACGTGCCTTTAACTGAAGCACAGATGCAGTCTTGGGAGCACTCTTTGGTTCTATGCTCTTTGCTTCCACCTCTGAAAAAGTGCATTAACACTCGATCCAAGGATCAGGACTAAGTGGTTGATGCTTTACCCTTTGAAATTTTCTTTCGTCCTAAAGTTAACCATCTGGCCATTGCTAGCTCCTTGATCCTCAGAACTCAAATATTTTTCCCTGGGTAAGATGAACTGTTTGTAAAATACATACTGTACTAACTGCAAAATGCTCTAGTCAGGTCAACTACACTTTAGTAAATAGGTCATTCTAGTGGTCAGGCTGGTCTTTTGCCTACCATGCCCAACTTGCCCTTCTAACCTAATCCCTGATAGAGCTTCCTAGAAAAGAGTGGATATCTAACCCATGAAGAAAGAGATGAGTGGAATAGCCTGGGCTAACTGATTACATATTTACACTTTCACTTAAGAGGCCCAGAAACTATAATTTACTTGGTAACAGACACTTGAGATAAAAGTTCATAAGGAGTTGGGGCTGGTGTACATGCAATCATCACTCAAGGTTTAGGGGAAGCTGAGAAGCCATTAAAATCAGAGGAAGCTAATCTGCCAGGAGACAGAGAAATTGAGAGCCAACATGCAGAAAGCAGAGAAGCACCCAAGAAGCTAGAGTTATGGAGTCTGGCTCCTACTCCTGTTCTCCAATCCAAGCCCTCTTCACCCTTCACAGACTTGTCAGCCTACCACAGGGTGTCTGAGGTTGCCAAGGGAAGCCTTTCAAGAATTCTTCCCACAACCACCATTTTAAAAAATGTGTACTAGTTTGAGTGAGTGTCTGCTCTTGCTACAAAGTGATTCCTAACTACGATAATTACAATGGCATTTTTTAAAGTAATTTTATTTCCAGCTTCATAGTGAAGGTGGGATTGGATCCCAGTCTCCAGTGAGAGGTAAGCCTGTCTAAAGGCAGAGCTAATTCTACACTTCCCTGCCCAGGATCCATCAGCAGCTCCTCTTGCCCTCTACCACAAGATCAGCAGAAGCCACCCAAAGACCTCAGCTCCCTCAATTATCCATGCCTTTCCCTGCACTGTGCCATCTACCCCTCTCTTCTAATTCCTTCCAGATTCATCTGCAGCCCTGCTTCCCTTACTTGTCCCCCCCTGATCCCCAGTATCACCCTGTACTGCCTGGTCTCATGTTACAGATCTGCTGCACTGCCATTAGCTACCTCCCTATCCCTCTTTCCAGTGGAACTGTGTGACCTCTTGAGAGAAAGGCAGCATCCTAATCATGCTCAGGTCCACAGGTCCTAATACAGCAACCTAATATATTGATAAATGAGCTGCACGCACCTTTGCCTCACTGGCACTAGTAACACCTGAAGTAATTAGCAGCACTTTGATTTCAATAAGCAGGTATTCCTATGTTACCCAAACAGAAAAAGGGCATGCTTCCCAGTCATGGGGTGACATTTGCCATCACTTAATTAGAGGCAATGTATATATCTTGCTAGAGGTGCCAATTAAAGGGTTTTAAATATAAATCCCATGTGTGTGACTCATATGCAAAGATTCACAGAAAATGAGAGTTACATTTACTGTTTTAATTGGGCTGAAAAGCATTTGAGGAAACTATGACTGAGTCATTAATCCTCAACTGCTTGGTAGGTATTTTCAGTGAGGATGGAACATTGCTTTTCTTCCCTTCCTCTCTTTTCCTTCTATCCATTTATCCACCATTTCTATTTTTTCTTTCTTTTCATCTAGCATTTTCCATTCATAAATACTCACTTGTTTGAAGTATGGGTTTTCTCAAAGTCATTAACTAAATTTTTCTAGCCTGGGGATGAACCACGTGCCATTATTACTGGGTACTGGCATATGGGCCAGGGGCGTAAGTAGGGCCAGGGGCGTAACTAGGGCCAGGAAGAACTGAGCATTAACGAATTGGGTGATCTTACAAAAGTGAGATTTTTCAGTTGTCTCTACACAAGCCATCTGGATAAAGCCAAACACCTAAAGCTTGCTAATCCTAAGATAGACTCTGAAGTTGAGTGCAAGGGATACCACGCTTAATGTCACAGTTCTGTCACTATGTAACTAACACAGTAAACAGGGTATCCCAGTTGAGTCTTTCGATTTTCCCAGTCCTCTATTCACTCTCTTTTACAAAAGGGAGGTAATACCAATCCCACAGGGTCACTGGGAAGAACACAGAATGAGACCCCGAGTCAGAGCTGACTCAGTGGTAGCTAGTACCCTACATGTCCCCAGCAAAGGCTCTTTCACTCTGAACCTCAGCACACACAGGCTGGGGTCAGCACCACAGGGGACCCAGAGTGCCACAGATAGACAATGCCCAAGATACCCAATAAATCTGTTGAGAGGCTAAATACCTAACAGAGCCCTAGGCTTAATTCTCAGGGACTGGTAAGATTATATTAAGTCTGGGAAGGTTAGGAGTTACTCAGGAAAATATCATTTCAAATATGAAAGGGGAAAAAAGACTGTGATATTTTTAATGTTCTCATTCAGTTCCAAAGAGCCAGCTCATATTTCCACCCAAAATGTCTTTCCTGCTGAACAACATTATTGGGCTGAAGTGTGCATTAAATTGTTATATCTGTAATCCCCAAGATTATTATTACTTCCATATCTCATACCTCACTGCATTTTAAACATCCTTAACCCCTAAAACCAGCCCTTAACTTACTTTAGAATTTATGCTAGTAAATGTAATTGTCTAAAACTCTTTTTGTAATTGTCATTGTTCAACTACCACCACTACATAATGAGTCAGGTGCAGACATGCCTGAGGGCCTACTATGTGCCAGGCTTTAGAGTTATGATCTCATTAAACCTTCACAACTACTCCTGTGAGAGGGCAACATGGGCTTCCTTTCATGAAGTCGTGGAGGCTCAGGGAACTTAAAGAAATCATACAAAGTCATGGTCCTAATGAAAGAACTGAGATTCCCACCCTACTTGTTAATTCTTCCCCCTGAGCAGAAGCCAATGCAAGAGTATATATTTGTTTCCATCTCCTATGGGTCAAGACTTAGACCAAGTCCTCTGAGAGAGCACAAGGAGATAAAACAGCCAAGACTGGAACCAACTGGAAAATGAGGTCTTCCAGAAAAACACAATCAACAGGACACAGAAAATAATAGAGATAGAGATAAACACAGATACTGACATATGTGTATTCACACACACACACACACACACACACACACACACGTCTGTCCAGAAAAAGCCCAGCCATTGTTAATGTAAGGAGGACAGTTTGCACAACATCAATGTAACCTGATAGCTAAGGGGAGTGGACTGAAATGTGCATGTGTGAACAATGACAATTTCACTGAACTAGTCAGTGGGGGCAGTAGATGCCATTGAGTGAGCATGTGTACTGTGTGGCTGTCACATTCAAAATGACTGAGCAAGTACAGCAATGAATCTGCATCAACTTTCCCATTGAGCTTGAACACTCCTCCAAGGAAACTATTCGGATGATTCAGAAGGCTTTCGAGGATGATGCAATGAGTGTGGCACAAATAAAAATCCGGCACAAATGCTTCAAAGATGGTTGAGAATCTACTGAAAGTGGCCCATGTTCTGGAAGGGCTTCAACAAGCAGGACAACTGAGACTGTTAAATGTGTATGGGTTGCAACCAACAAAGATCAGCAACTGACAGTGCAAGAACTAGAAGCTGATCTGGGGATCCCAAAAACTACCATGTCTGAGATTTTGATGCAGGATCTTGGCATGAAATGTGTCATGGCAAAATGTGTTCCAAGGCTTCTGCTACCAGAGCAAAAAGAACACCGTGTGGCAGTTGTTAATGACTTGATTCAAACCGCTACCAATGAACCAGATTTCCTCAAGGTCGTAACTGGAGATGAATCATGGGCCTATGGCTATAATCCCATGTCATCCCAAAGGAAGTCTCCTGGTTTCTCCATGCCTAAAGAAGGTGTGGCAAAGTCACAGCAAGATCAAGACCATGTTAAATGTGTTTTTTGATCGGGAAGGCATTGTCCATCATGCATACACCTTCCATACCAAAAAACTATTAAAGAGTGCAACCTCAATGTTCTTTGTCAGTTAAGAGATGCACTACAACCAAAACGTCTGTGGCTATAGGCAACTGGTGATTGGCAGTTTCATCATGATAACACACCCACTCATGCATCATGTCTCATGCAGAGTTTTTTGGGAAACATCAAATCAACCAGGTGACTCAGCCCCCCTAAACCCCAGATCTGGCACTCTGTGACTTCTGGCTTTTCCCAAAACTAAAATCACCTTTGAAAGGGAAGAGATTTCAGACTGTCAATGAGATTCCAGAAAATACGACAGGGCAGCCGATGGTGACTGGGAGAACTGTGTGAGGCCCCAAGGAGCTTGCTTTGAAGGGGACTGAGGCATCATTGTCCTATGTACATTGTTTCTTGTATCTTGCATTTTCTTTAATAAATGTCTCTACTTTTCATATTACATGGCTCACTGTCTGGACAGACCATATATATGAATGATATATGTAAAGGAATTGGCTCACACAATTATGGGTAGTTAAAATCTGAAATCTGTGGGGCAGGACTTCAGGCTAGAAGCTCAGATAGGTGTTGATGCTGCAGTCTCAAGGCAGAACTTCTTCTTTTCTAAGAAAACTCAGTTTTTGCTCTTCAAGCCTTTCAACTGATGGGAGAAGGCCTACGTACATTATTGAGGGTAATCTCTTTTTATGTACAATCAATTGATTGTAGATGTTAACCACATCTCCAGAATACCTTCACAGTAACACTAGATTAATGTTTCACTGAATAACTAAGTACTCTAACCTAGCCAAATGGACACATAAAACTAACCATCACACCCATTGAAGAATCTTTTAAAATGTTATATTCAAAATGAGTGAGAATATTTGACGCGACAAGTGTAAATTCCTTTTAACCTCAGACAGAAGAAACACTGTCTTTTTGTTCCTCTACTAGTAAACTAAGAAAGACAACCTTTGTGGTTTATGCTATCAACTTTGTTCTAGAGGGTAGCAAATGTGTGATGCATTTTTATTTTAAATTCCATTTCATGCCTTAGATCCCAATGTTCAGAATGACGAATGGCAATTATCTGGTTTACAGTATATTCACTGCAAAACGCTCACCTGCTTCTCAATGCTTCAGAAAGAAAGCACTGGCAGGCCAATTTCACTACTTATTTATGTGGACTATTATCTGCATTTTTCCAGTTCTGGCTCTTTCCTAGGAAGTTGTAGAATATCAGAGGCAGAAGATAGAAAGAGAAAAGCCTTCCCTCTGCCAAAAAAAATACACAATCATAATAAAGCTACAAACCATCCTCACAATCATCACCGAGTATCAGGATATCAGACAAGGTGGTTGGTTCTATTTACATTCCATGTCTGCGTTCCCACTGCTCAGCTCAGTTTAGGCACCACTGACTCGGGGAAGCATTTCAAGCTTCCCCTTCCTCCCCACCCCTAAGTATGGGCCCCAGACTGAATTAGGTCTTTCTTCTTGTCATTCCATAGACTCCTATTTGTCCTAAGCACAGTAAGGACTATGCTGAGCTAAAAACATCCTTCTGTGTCTTTCTTCTACCAGGTCCTGGGTTTTGTATGTTTGTATCTCTAACCCTAGCACAACAGTTCTCAGGTGTAACCCAGGAACTCTTGAGGTCCCTGAGATGCTTCAAGGGGTTCACAAGGTCAAAACTATTTTCATACCAGTACTAAGATACTACTTTCTTTGTTCTCATTCTCTCTAGAGTTTTCCAGAGGGTATAGAACATGAAATTGCGACAAATTAAAAGCAGAAGAAGATAAGAATTCCACTGTCTTATATTAAGGTAGACGTTTGCAAAAATTGTAAAACAACAGTACTCTCCTCCTTATTTTTATTTTGAAAATAGTTATTTTAATAAAAATCACATTATTTTAATATGTGATGGATTTATTATAATTTTAATGTATTAGTACATATTTTTAAAATTGTATTTACTTTAATTACTAATGCAATAATACCAATAGATCTAATCCACAAAAACAAAAGCTCTTTGACATTGTCAATGATATTTAAGACTGCTAAAGTGTTCTGAGACAAAAAAAAACTGTGCTATATAACCTGGCAAAGGACTTAAAACAACTTAAAACATAGTATATACTACTAATGCAGGAAGAAAGAGAAAAGGTATGGGTGTAATGAACAAAGAGATAAAGGGGAGGGAGGGAAAGAAAGAATACGTAAAGTTGCCAAGGCTAGACTCACAATCAATTCTTAGATTCAACTCAGCTGGGGGAAAGTTAATCAATGTAATGGCAGTATCAGTCCTTTCTCTGGTTCTGGCCGTGAAAGAAAAGCAACTGGTTGACTGAATGGCTTGCACATCAATTGCTGAGATATTGTGTAGGTAATAGAGCCTCTGATTCTTTTGTAAAAAGAAAGAGGAGCATCTTCTCTTGCTGTGTGAACTTGAGCACATGCTATCAAGAGAATAATTGTCTAAAATCACAGTCCTTATATCTCTTGCAACCTGGTTGGAGAAACCACCATAAAATGAAACAAACTTCATAAATCATTCCTGCAAAAGGCATCAAAGGTTAAAAGCATCATGATGCATTTCTGAAATAAGTCTGTACTCTGAATTTTCAGTGTTTGGGAGGCAACCAGGGTGTCTCAAAAGAGAAATCATGATCTTAAGAGATTTTAAAGGGTAAAGCCACTGTTAAAGGTGTCAATTTCTACTAGAGGTAAACAGAACAGGTATTTGCCAGCTGGAAAGTTTTTCTCAATGCTTAAGGCATCCTTCCCAAAAGAGATTCATGAGATCTCTGATCTTAACTAGTACTAAAGGTGGGACATGGCACATGATAGGTGCTCAACAAATGTGTGTTAAAAGGTAAATGAGTGAATATGCTCTGACTGCTTGTGTCAATTATCTGTGCAAAGACCCATTCGCAATGACTCTTCCTCAAATATAAATCCACTTAACTTCAATTTCTGGTTTGGACATATTTACTTCTGACTGACACTTCACTTCTAATTGATCAACAGAATTTTATTTTCCACGTGCACTGATACTACTTCTAGGGATAACTGAACAAAGAAAAAAAACAGGGAAAACAAATAGGATGGATGGACAGAGTCCATGAAAGAAACTGGCAGGCTGAACAGTAGCCTGGAACAGTGGGGCAGATAGTGAGAATTCCATGGAATTGAGAAGGTCTCAGGAGGAAGAATAACACCTGGCTCATGAAATCAGATTGTCACAGGACATTTGGATGGGGAATAAGACACGCATATTATCCTCCACAAAGCACACTAATATACTAGCAATGAACTGATTTAGGGTTGAGAGAGTCTAAAAGATTCTTACAAACACATCTGTATTCACAGGAATCTTTTAGACTCTCTCATGAACACAGATGAGTTCATAAGAATCTTTTGGACTCTCAAAGGGATCTACTGCCAGAAGGACACTGGAATGGTGCCTGCATGAACAGTGATGACTTCACTGTACTAATCAGTGGGGCGTGGTCAAGCTGTTGAGTGAGCATGTGTACTGTGTGGCTGTTACATTCAAAGTGACTGAATGAGTAGAGCAACAAATCTGAATCAAATTTTGCATTAGGCTTGAACATTCCACCATGGAAATTATTTGGGTGATTCAGAAGGCCACAGCTATAAGCAACTGGTGATTGGCAACTTTGTCATGACAACACACTCACTCATGCATCATGTCTCATGCAGAGTTTTTTAGGGAAAACGTAAAATCAACCAGGTGACTCAGCCCCCCTAAACCCCAGATTTGGCACTCTGTGACTTCTGGCTTTTCCCAAAACTAAAATCACCTTTGAAAGGGAAGAGACTTCAGACTGTCAATGAGATTCAGGAAAATACGACAGGGCAGCTAATGGTAATTGGGAGAAATGTGTGAGGCTCCAAGGTGCCTGCTTTGAAGGGGACTGAGGCATCATTGTCCTATGTACAATGTTTCTTGTATCTTATATCTTTTTAAATAAATGTCTCTCTTTTTCATAGTACATGCCTGAATACTTTCTGAATAGACCTTGTGAGAGTCTAACAGATTCTTGTGAACACAGAATGATAATGCCCCATCCCCCACCAGAGCATGATTAGCTCTTTCTCATCATTCAGCCCTCAGCTCAGACCTCAAAGAACCTCTTCCTGAAGAGCTCACCTGGAGTAACTTCTCCCTGCCCCATCCCCTATCGCACCCATTTTTCTTTTTTTTACAATAGTCACACCTCAAATCACCTTTTGTAAGTCTTGACTTTTTTACTGTCTGTCTGGCCCCTCCAAAATGGAAGCCCTGAGAGCAGGGACCTTCTCTGTTTTGCCCATCACTGTTTTACCAGAATTTAGACAGTGCTTGGCCCATGGTAGGCACCATAAATACATGCTGAATCAGTGAATGAATTAGCACCCATCATGACTATCGGTGAGGTCAGAAAAGTGTACCTACCTTCTGACAGCAGCCCCCTTCTTGTAAAGCCCTTTCCTGACTAGCTCAGCTCCCTCTGGAAGCTCCATTCCCACCTTGACATTATCTTCCCTCTCCCATGTTGTCATCACAGGCCTCTGTTCCACTCTCCCCATTTCCCCCAAGACACCAATGATAGAACATACTTAGACATTTTCCATTTCAAGGTTCTCATTTTCATCCAAATAGAATCTGAGAACCCCAAAGGAATCAAAAGGACAAGGCTCTCAAAAAAGGAATTCAGGGTGAGATAATTGAGAATCATCTCTTTGATTCACCTGCACCTTGATTTCCTGTTTAACCTTGACCCTCCTAACCCACGCAGTTGCACCCAGCTCTTAACTCTTTCCACATCACCTGCTACGTGGGCTGTTGCAGACCAGTTAGCAGGACCTGCCTAGCACTGAAGTGGGCAGGCCTACTCTTCACTGCTGCTGGGAAAAATGCCAAAGCTCCAAGCTACAGCTCTCACAAAATTCCTGTCACAGACAGGTGGCTCTAGCCCTGAGGAGTGTCAAAGGCAGAATTCCAGTGCTTTTCTGTAGGTCGATTTGTTTTGTTAACTGAATGGCAGCCTCTTGTACTCCTTGCGCCAATGGGTACACCTACTCCTCCATCCTTACATCTTTATAAAGCATCTCTGCCTAAAAGTCTGAACAACAGGGCCCAGAAATGGAGCTGTAAGGGGCCATGCAGGCGACAAGGTGCCAGAACCCCCTTTCTCAACAGTGAACACTGAAATCTCAGCTCCTCTTCTAAAGGAATTTAACAAGTGCCACACAGTGCCCTGGCACACAATTCTGAAATCCTCATAAACCAAGCTCTTTGAGATAACACATGCACCAGGCAGTCACCCAAGCTGCACAGCCCCAATGTGGCTCCACTCACAGGTACATCAGGTGTCCTTTGGGAGTATTTGAGCAGAAGTTAGTGCACGTGAGCACAGACCTTGGGCCCAGGGCGTGTCCCCAGGGTTTGCACACAGCAGGTTCTCTTTAATAGCTCTTGGATTAATGAAGCATTTATGTCTTGGATATGTACAGTATCTCTAACTCCACTGAGCATGGAGTAGGAGAATATGGAATCTCCTACAGCACAGAGGATCTTTATGATGTGAATGCTTAATTCTGGGGGTTGAGGGAGACAGCAACTTCATCTCACAGCAAGTAACAGAATGGCTCCCACCCACAAATAAAGTCAAGCTAATAGAACGTGAACACTGACTACCCATCTACACAGTGTTTTCCATGGATAACAATTTTGTTCAACAAATATTTATTTAACGAGTAACATTGTAGTGGGAGGGGCTATGCTAGGTATTGGAGGTGCAGCACTAAGTCATTACACCAGTAATTATATTGGGATAAAGACTAAGAAGGATAAATATAGATGCTATTATGTATATGTCAGGGGGAAGTGACCTAATTTGAGGATGTTGGAGGGACACCTTTCAAAAGTGATGTCTGAGGATAGAAGAATGTTCCAAGAAGAGAGAAATATATGAATGAGGAAACACTCTCACAGAAGAACTGGGAAGAAGCAATCTAGTATGTGTGATGAAGGACACTGGGATGACTCCTGCTTGGTGAAGTTCCCTGTAGTCTATGTAATTGGGTAGCTCAGATGCAATTTTTTAGGAACTTTAAAGGAAGGGGCAGTCAGTAATAAATTAATTTTTGCAGGCTTTCAGGAAGTGAAGGCTTAACCTCAGCTGGATCTTGCACAATGAGCTAGAGAGCAGAGAAGCAGAGGAAGGTAAAAAATCTGGATAGACAACTACACTCCTCCTTGTCTCTCTCATCTGTTAACTTACCTTTTTACCATGGTTCTCAAATACCTTGGTTATTGAACAATTTGTTTCTCAATCAAGTTGTTCATGGAAGAATTGTCTCAGTTGTCTGACAAAACTTTAGGTCTCAGTTCTCTACCCAACAACCCTTTCATGCTGATACCTTTATGATCAGTCACATGCCTCTCAGGCAGCAAACAAAGGAGATTCGGTTTTCGAACAAATCACTTCTCAGTCTTCTGGAATGAATTAAGTTCAAGAACCAAGATTCCACTATATATCATCCCTCCTAGAAACGTCTCTTACATGTCCACTTTTCATCTTCACTACCTAGGCCAAGCCCCTGTCATTGCCCCTGGAGTGTAGCAACTGACTTTCTCGGATTGCACCCTCCAAGGTATCCTCTCTTCTGTGGGCAGAGCAGCCTCTAAACGCAGATCAAACCATGCTATATTTCTACTTCCCTCCTTTCAGAATCTCCCATCACCCTGCTGCACATAAAGATCACACTCCTTAGCCTGGTAGACTTGCCTCTCACTGCCAAATCTTTTCTAATACCTACAGCTACTTCTAGCACCTGGCTGTGCCCTGCTCTCTCTCCGTCCCTGCCTTAAGCCCAGATCTTTTCTCCTACCATGTTCTAGGGTCTCTGGGCGGATTCATCACACTTCCTACATGGGTATCCTCAAACCCCCCACTTTCCTGATGCAACCACTCACGTATCTCTTGCACACATGGTTATAGGCAAACTCTCCTGAATCTCTTTGTATTTGTAAATAACTTTTCCAAAAGTAGCTTAGTGCTCCATCTGATTTTCTGAAGCCAAGCAACTAAATGCTGCCCAAGCATATATTGAGCACCTGCTGGAAACTTGGTGTTTTCAGGTCCACATCTGCTGCCAAGAGAGGTACAGGGCAAGCACTGGTCTTGCACTAATTGCAATCTAATGTCAGTGACATCACCACAAGAAGTCCTTTCTAAGGAGGTATGGGAGATGCCATGTACAATTAGATCCATGTATGTTTGGCTCTGCTGTTGCCATACTTCTGTTGTTGTCATTCATGGTTCCTACCAGTTGAGCACCTATATGTTTGCCTGGGACTGCACCATGCTGCTGTGGGTTGGGTTCCCTGGGAAGCAGACTCTAGAGTTCAGTGTACAGGATGTTTTGTAAGGAGTGTTTTGGGGATCACAGCTGTGGAAGAGGAGGAAAGGAAGCATAAAGGGCAAAGGAAGAAGGGGAGCTATGAAGCAGGCTCAATAAACCACAGCAATGCTCTAGAGCTTGAATGGCTCTTTCCAAGTTGTCCTGGGTTAGGCTAAGGTGAACGAGCCTTTACACTCTTATATCCATCAGCCACTAAATGGAGACCACTGCAGAAGTGGATTAACTTTGGCGAAGGTACCTCTCTAAAGCTGAGGCAACTCCTGAAGGGGTCGACAGCTGAGACAACAGTTCTTCCAGTAACTGAGGCAACTAGCACTCTGCTGAAGTGGTCTCCAGGTGGAACACTGCATGGTTCGTCACATAGATGCTTTCCATATATCACTTTGAAAACTCACAACAAAGCAAAATGTAGATATCATTTCCATTTTACAGATGAGAAACTAAGGCATGGAGAGAGTATCTTTCAACTGAAGTTCTATAGCTGGATTTTAACTCAGATCTGATATCATAGCTTAGGCTTGTGTTATTCAGCAATATTCATTCCTTCCGATCAAGTGGATAATGGTTCCAACTGTGCCTCCTCACCTACCACAGCCTGAGCACATGAAAACTACTTTTTGTTGGAATAATCAGGAGAACAAGAGGCAGAAGAAGGACATTTGAGTCGGTATGGGTATAAGTGCAGTGTAATACCAAGTGTCTATACCTGTACCTGTGCTGCTAAGCTGGTACCTCATCTTAGGCCACATTCAAGACCCCAGGACATGGTCATGGCTAGAGCTCATGAATGGGGTTGTCTAATTTAGCAAATAAAAATACAGAACATCCCGTTAAATTTAAATTTCAGATAGGCAACAAAAGTTTTAGTGTAAGTACGCCCATGCAGTATTTCGTAGATGCTTCCACTAAAGTCATCTTCTGTTGATCTGACACTCAAATTAACTGGGTGCCTGGTATTTTATATGACAACACTATCATGGGAAAAGTGAAAAACATCCACCCCTATCTACAGAATGACTTCACTGACTCAAAAGATTCCTCAGACCAAATTCTTTCCTAGCCCGAAATTCATTTACCTGCAAACCAAAGCTCTAAATCACACAGTTAAATCCAATGCTTAGTGTGTACAGACCCCTGGGAGAATGGACCCATGAGCTACACTTATTTGCCCTCAAGGTATTACTGAAAGCAGATTTGGGGGAATACACACAAGATAGCACACATGGGGAAGAGGGATGGCCAGGAGTGGATATTACTAAGGGAATAAAGGACTCAGAATGAGCCTTAGGAGCTTCTCCATTTTTCTCAGTCAGGCTCCATGAGAAGGAGGTTCTGATCTTTTTAAGACTGCTCAACAGGCTCATGGCCTCTCTTCTTTCTGGTTTGAAGGGCAACACTCTAACCCCTCCGCCACAATAAACCTCTGCCCACCAACAACCAGCTGCACCCATGCAGCTGGTGTCCCAGTACCAGTGAACATGGAACAGACCCAGATATAGCAAAACTTCCTTATTCCCATTTAGAGTCTCCTTGTCCTGTCAGCCTACAAGTTGAAGCATCACAGCAGCTCTGTGACAAGGAAACTATATATAGCCAATCAAAAATGTCATCACAGGTGACCTAAACTTCTTTTTTCTCTTAACTTTCCACATGAGCTATTCCCTTTTATTAGCCAGAGATTCATAAAAATGGGTAAGTGAATGCAACAGCTTAAACAGTTTTACTTTAGGACTTTGGCACTAAATACATTAAATGAATTCCCTCAGCCCTTGGACAAGAAGCCATTTGATATGGACTATTACTTGCATTATCATTACATTAGTGGGTCATTATAAAAAATAAAAGTTCTCATCAGCACGAACATTTTTAAAGTGCCATGATAGGGAATATGCCAGGCTGGGCTATCTCAAATATCCAAACTAACCTAACTGCAGTGAGTAATGACTTTGAACAAAAAAGGGTGAACACAAAGAATCACTTTAACAAATCCCACTCAAAGTCATTAGCAATTAAAGGCTTTATGGAAAAGCAGGGGTGACCCCCATGCCTCCAGCTAAGTGAGAGAGTTTTCTGAGCTTTCCTTGGTGCCCTAGGACAACACTGTCCTTTACCTTTCTCACTCAGCCTCCAGCTAAAAGGAGAAGACCCTCTGTGGTCCTCTGTGGTCCCCTGTGGTCCCCATGAGGTTTCAGAAGCTCTGGGGTCCCTCAGACATAGTTCAGGGGCCACAGAGGGGCCCCAGGAAGTGGTAAGAAATGGCTATGTGGTAGACCCTACACCCTGCTCTAATTCTGTCCTTTTACTCTCATCCATTTGTTTTTACTGTGATCCTCTTGATGAATCCTAGATAATTCTGGAATGAGCTACATTTGCTTTCCCTGACACAGAATGATTTTAAAGTGACCAAGCTACCCGACTGCCATATTGCAGGGGACCCTGTCACATCCATGTGTGGGTCAATCACATGGGTCTATACTGAGGCAGGTCCTTGGACAAAGGCTAAATTCAGTGGGACAGTTATCCTGGGGTGGCCAGAAACAGACTGAATCAGTGGGCAGGGGCAAACTGCACAAGCAAGTGAGCCAAGAGTCCAGCAAAGCTGAACCATTCCTATGAGCAAGGATTCCCTCAAGGGTGACCCTGCATTTTGGGCTGCAGGCAAGGACAAGGCAGCCATTCAATAAAATACTAATCTTTGAAGATTAGGATTCCTCCATCCTTTTCTGAGATGGTCTTAGGATTCCTCCATCCTTTTCTGAGATGCTGTCCCTGACTTCTCAGGTTGAGAAGCCCACTCCCCAAGGAGCCCTACACAGATTCCTGAGTATACATGGAAGTAGTCTTGTTGCCCTTCCTTGTTTCCATCTATAGACGGTGGCCTCTACTAGGGAAGAGTAGTATCCATACGATTTATCCATTCACCCATTCACTCATTCAGTCACTCAATCATTAATTCACTCAATATGAGAGTCAGTATGTTCCTTTCACAATTTCAGGTGCTCATCTTGTCTGTGTATATTCAGCACCTAAAACAGAGCTTGGTATCTAGTAGGTACTAAATAGATACTGATGAATAAATGAACATATGACTGAGGACTTATTCTACAAAAGGGGCTGTACTCACAGGTGGCCTGAGTCTTGGAGGAATGTCAGGAGGTGGTGCAGGAGGAAGGAAAGGATGATGTCATTGTGATTAAAATCTCAGAGTCTAGACTGACCTGAATATTCCCACTGACCATCAATGTCTCCCTCACTGTTTCATCCCAGCTCATGAAAACTTATCTATTCCCAGCATCATTACTCTTTCAGATTAAGACATTTTCTTTCATATGTTGATAGTAAAATATTTACTAGATTACTTTTGCCACTTTATGGGTACAACACAATTTCTTTCAAGTTCTTGTTTCCTCCAGTTGAACTTCCACTGAATTACTTACCTGCTTTATTTAGCAAAACCTCAAAAAGCCTTTGAGGAGAAGTACTCCTCATTTGTCTCTGTAATACTGCCTGCTACACAAAAACCCTTTCATTTCACTTCCCTGGATGCCGGTGTTTGCTTTGTCTGAGCTATCTAGGCTTCCTGCTTTCAGCAACATCCTAACACTTTGCTGAGCTTTTGCTATTTCTATAGTATCCTTTTCCCAATAAAACAACTTGCATTGTACCCTGCATTTTAACTATAGTTAAATTCCTCCTCTCCTTATCATGTGTTCAGCAACTTTAGGGCATCCCAGCTTTTGTAAGTTATTATATGCTTAGTTAAACTTATTAAATCCCTCGTCTCCAGTCTTATTTTCATTTCCATAATACATTCTGTGCTTCTCTGTATGCATTTTAACAGGCTTTCTAAACCAGAAGGATACCTCATTAGGGAGTAACAAGTGGGCTGAGGGGCTTTGGGGAGAGGTACTCCCAACACGTGCACTGTGACCCCAAGCATTTCGGTACCACAAGTCCAAGTCTCTCCAACCAACTCCCAGAAACAAAGCAGTTTTCTTGTGGAAAAGCATTTTGAAACAGCAGGCCATCACAGACAGAGAGCCCTCACTCATGGGCAATGATTTTCATCAGGCACAATGTTCTGCAATGCCATCTGTCCCACAGGAGCCGGGACATGTCAGAAACATCATTCTGCCAGCTCCGGGAATGATAATATTTCAACACAAGAAATTCCCCTGTGCTTGTTAAGAGGCACTGGAATCTTGCCTGGAACTGGTTAAACTGCAGAAGGCTGAACAGAACACAGAGACAAAGCTGGAAAAGTGTTAAGAATTTGCCACCAGGGCCATCAGGCTGAGGGCTGGGACAGCCCTGGGTGCTGCCTGAGCCCAGGGGAAAGCAGAGCTGCATTTCCCACCACACAGCAGCTTCTACTGGGACAGTTGAAGAGAGATTTCGTCTAAGTAGCCCCACGGGAGCTTATGTATTTATTCCAATGATTCAGCCTTACTGGAACCATTTGGAGAGTTTTTCCCTGAGAATTGCCTTGAGAAGCTATGATCCTTCCAGCAAATGCTTTCCCGGGCCCAAATATGCTGTGCGGAGCACCTGACAGAGGCAATTCATTTCCTCCTTAAAGCCCTATGCCTTTAGGAATCACTTTCTCCCTTACAAAAATCAGGAGACATTAAGCTGAGAGACACTGAGGATTTCTCCAAGGATCCCCAGATCCAATGGGCCAGGGAAAGAATTTGAAACCAAGGCTCTCTCATGTCACAGCCTAAATTCTTTCTACCTACCCATGCTTCCTATCTCTAGCTATCTAGAGTCAGCAAATGAACACTTACTGAAGTGGTACCATGTGCCAGATGTTGTGCCACAAGCTGGATTACAGAGGGTTTAGTAAAAATATGTCCTCTGATCTAAAAGAAATAACCTGGGAGCAATCCCACAACTCAACTCTACCACAACAGTACAGCTGCCAAGGACAGGACAGGAGCAGCAGGGGGTGCAGGGGCAGGAAATGGTCTTCGTGGAAGAAAATTGGAGAATCTTTCACAGAAGATATGAACAGAAATAACTCTTTAGAGGTAACAAGGAGTTATCAAATCCCAAAAGAAAGGGAAGTTGTTTCAGGAAAAAGAAGAGCTACATGGAAAGGCCCAGAGGCAGGAGAATATGCAGTCTGTTAGGAAAGTAAAAAATGGCTTTGTAGGACTCAAATTTCAGACACAGGGTAGCATGGGACTGGGAATGTGGAAAGCAGCCCAGATGTACCACATCTTCTTTATCCATTATTATTCAGCATTAAAAAGGAAGGAAAGCCTACCATTCTTGACAGCATAGATAAACCTAGAGTACACTATGGGAAGTGAAATAAGCCACTTACAGAGGGACAAACATCACATGATTCCATTTATATGATACCTAAATTAGTCAAACACATGGAATTAGAGAATAAAATGGTGGTTGCCAGGGGCTAAAGGAGAGGAGAACTGGGAGTTGTTTTTCAGTGAGTATGCAAGATAGGTAAGTTCCAGAGAGCTGCTGTACAACACAGTTAACTATACGGAATTGTACATTTTAAAGTATCTTGAGGATAGATCTCATATTAAATGTTCTTACCTCCCAAACACATACACCACAATAAAAACACAAGGAAATTTTGGGAGGTGCTAGATATGTTTAGTATGATGGCTGTGATTATGGAGTTTTGTATATGTCCAAGCTGATCAGATACATGTGTGAAATGTATGCAACTTTTGGTATATTGATTATATCTTAATAAAGCTAAAAAAGAAAGGAAGAAGAGCCCAACACCATTGACTGCTAGAAGAAATAACACTTTGAGTCTAATCTAGCCCATCTATTTTTGGTTTTATGGGTTCTGAAAACAATCTTGAAAAAGATATTTTAAGTACTTTGAATGTAATCAAAATACAAGTGCAACCTCCTAAGGGGACTATTTTTAACATCAACCCTCATTTGGAGGGCTGCTCACATTAGGAAGGGTTATATTTGTCTCCACCCCTCAGAATTTTTGTCTGTCCTTAGAAATAATGCAGAAATACCAATTCTCTAGCAAGTCAGCCAGCAGCCTGTTGACAAACACCCCACCCCCCTAATCTTCAACTGGACTGAGTTCAATGTCTTTTATGTGAGTAGAGATGCACTTGTTAGCACATCAGCTTGAAAAAGATGGTCTTGGAGGCTTCTGTTAATTTTATCTGGCTGAAGCACATTCAGCTCAAAAAGGCCTCTATTAAGTTGTCAGTCATGATATCATTTGCCTTCACAATGTTTAGTATCTACCAAGCAGAAGCTGACAGCACAATGGCTCTAAGGGAGATAGCATGCTAATTAGCACAGCACCCTCCATGCGCCTTCACTGGTTAGGAGAGCAGGAGTCACAACATGTCTTTCTGCATGCTTTCTTAAAAGAGTTCAGGCAAAGGACTGATTGGAAATGTGCCATCAGAGCACCCCAAGTTCTTACACAGATGATTAGGCAGGTGAGCTTCCTTACTGGAGCCCATCCTGCATTAGGAGAAATGGGCACATCCAGCACGCAAACACGTCCTTCCCCAACAGCAGAACGGGTGAAGTGCAGACAGAGTGAGACACAGGCTCTAGGGAAGGCTCGTCCTCCAGGCCCCAGGAAAGCTTAGCAAGGCTGGCTCTAGATTTAAACAAAAGTACTGGGAACCACTGCAATCAAACAGATGGGAAGGAAATTCCATGAAAGAACTGCATCTAATTTGGCAGAAATATCTATATTCACATATGTGACTACTATAATCAGTCTGATGATTGTGATCATGATAACCTCTATAGCCCTTTCCCCACTGGCTGACACCACAGGAAGTGTTCTATGGAAAGGAGCCTCTGTGTCCAGTTCATGGGCAGTCTCCTACTGCTATTGCTTTGGTACCATAGCTGGAACAGTTCTCTGAGTCTCCTTCCTTGATTGAGACCACAAAAAAATGGTTTCAAGTGAGTTAGGGAGGGGTCTCTTGTCACTCTGTGGTGCCTGGAACATGGTAGAGATTATTTCAGAGGCCCGATGGTGGCCTTTCAGGAAGCACAGTAGTATGTGGAAAGGGGCAGATGGGGAGTTAGACAGTACTGAGCTCAAATCCTGACTCTGCCACATCAGAGGTGTGCCTCTTACTAAGTTACTCAGCACTGAACTCTCTGAAATGGGGGTGGTCATGACTATTCAAGTATTTTGGGAAATCAGAGGTACATAATAAAAGGATGCCTAGACCAGGGGTTCTCAAAGTGGGGTTCCTGGGCCACCAGGAGCAGCACCTGGGAACTTGTTAGAAATGCAAATTCTCAACCCTACCTCAAACACACTAATCAGAAACCCCGTGGTTATACCTAGCAACCTGTGTTTCAGCAAGTCCTTGGGTTGAAATGTCAGCCAGAGATGAATGAATGACCTGTATCTGTGCTGGCTTTTAGACACAGAGCTGAAGTAAGGGAGTGGCGAGTGGCCTGAGCAGTCATGACATAACCATGATGATTTGGGACAAGTCGCTGGGTGAAGGAGGAGAGTGTGGTTTTATTGACTTAAACGTGAGCCAAAAGTATGTCCAATTCCATCGAATCTGGTAAGAATTTGAGTAGATGTTATTACACAGAGTAATGAACTCATCTTAAAAGTGGGCACTCAGTACATGCTGATAGAATTAGAGCCAGTTAAATACAGGCTGCCATTGTATTTCTTCAGTTTTTTTTTCTCCGAAAGCAGTTGTTTTCAACCTTGGCTAAATATTAGAATCACCTTGCAAGTTTTGAAAAATCCAGATACCTAGGCTGCTCCCCAATTACATCAGCATCGTTGGAAAGAGGAAAAACCAAGCATGAGAAGTTACCAAAATCTCCCCAGTGACTACAACATGCAGCTCATTGCTGTGAACACCTTAGTGGGTCAGCCTGCAATGTTGGTGACCCACAGGCAGACAGAAAGCAGATGGCAGCCTCTCATCTTCTTCATCTTCACCCCTCTCTCTTCTTTGTCCACACCCTCAAATCATGGACTCAGGCATTATCATTACAGGCAGAAAGCCAACTCATGACTTGGAAGTCACTTGGACTTCACAAAAAGTCTCTGGAACTATTTCAACTTTGTGAGTAAAAAGTCAACATTGTCCCTGTGAGATTATGAGATGTGTTCAGTAGCTTGCCTAAGTTGTATGATAAACAGAACTGCTGTGTCTTCTTCAACACAAAAGTTCACTCTATTGTGACATGCTCTCTCCCACCCCCACCACCTTCTGCCTAGAAAGCTGCTATATACTGAGCACTTACTTTGTGGCAGGCACTTGACATCATCCCTAACTCTTAGCAACCACACTCCCAGAGAGGTATTATTATCCATGTTCTGCAAACAGAAAACCCAAGTTCAGAAAAGTAATTCATTCACCCAGTATCATACTGAGCTGGAATTGGACCTGGATCTTTTTAGTTCTAAATATGGCGCTCTTTCCACTATACCATACTGTCTTTCTGGGAGAGAGGATATGAGAAAATGTCAACACAGCCTCTTAAAATAAACTGATTTGAAGTCATCACAACAATGTAAGTCAGAACTAGAAAGAGGCATGCCTAATTTTGTACATCCTTCTATCTTTTCTACAAGGCCTGGCTGAACCAGGAGGAAAAGGACCTCAGATGGACACACTGACCTTGGTGAGAGAAGAGGGTAGCTAGCCCAGGGATATTTAACTGCTCAAAGAGAAAGCCATCCCAAGCAAGTGTTCATATGCTTTCAGGGCCCACTGGGCTCCAGGATAAGTTGTTGACCTGTCTACTAATGCCCCACTTGGTGAATTTATCCTTAAGATTTGAGGTTCAGACTGAGGTTTTCATGTCTACCTGGCTTCACTCGTCCTTGATCTCAGTGCTCTCCCCAACCATGCTGCTTCAGGACACCTGAAAGGTGCAACTCCCTCAGTGACTGACCCAGATAGAATGCCCCATCCCAAGCACTGACTGGCCAGTGGTTGCATGGACTCTTTCTTTACCTTGCTGGACCACAAGGAGACAAGTGGATTAACTCAGCAAAAAACCCATGGCAAGCAGCACTACAGCAAAGCTTGTTTCCTTTTCTACCTGTCCCTATCCCTTGTAATAAATTATAAGGTACTTTGTCTTTCTTTTAAATACATGGATCTCAGGATAAACTGGCTGCCATTTTGAGTATCTGCAATATTCTCAACAAAATCCCTATTGTGTTGTGTTAGACTTTTGTCCCCATTAAGATATGTCAGGTCTCAGGTAATTAGGCAAAGGTAAGTATTTGAGGAAAGGAAAACTCCTGACCAAGCGACTCCTTACAGAAGAGTACCTCACTTGCATCACTGGATTTTGTGTGTATACATGCATATATTGTAGGTTTGTATGTGTGTCTTTTCCTTAGGACTTCTGCTAAGCAAAAACATTATCAAATTATTATAATAGAGAAAGCAAAATAATCTGGAATCACACCAACCTGGATGTAAATCTCAACCCTGGCACAGCAGAGTCCACACAATCAGTCCTTCAATGACTCTCCATCTGCAAGACAGGGGGCAGGAGAGCAGAACCTTCTCTACTGCCACTGTGCCCTCATGAGGACGAGTGAGAATTAGGTGAGGGAAGACTGAGGGAGTGCTTTATAAACTGCGAAGCTTATGTGAATATTAGCAGAGCCATAATAACAGCTACCATTATTACATCTCTTTATGATTTGAAAGTATGCTATGCCACACACATTCAAATTACATTTATAGCCCCTAACACATTGCAACCCCTGAGCTAGACAAAGTCTGCCATCAAGAGCTTATAGTTTAGGACATTCCCAATCAGAGAACACGGGGCAGTGGGTCCTAAAGTAGAGAGGAAAAAGCACAGAGAGGGACTGCAGGTTCCAGAGGAGGGATAGCTAACCTAGACTGTGGTCCAAGAAGGCTTCAAAGAGGATGTGAGCCTTGAGTTTTGCTCAGGAGGATGTGTAAGAACAATGCAGGTTGGGAGGCTGGGGATGCAGAAAAATGACATCCACAGTGAAACGGAGCAAAGAACAAATATATGTTTGGAACTCCAATAATTTGATATCTGCAAAGGTCTTTAGCTTCTTGCCTAAGTAATTTAATATCTTTGGGATCCTAAGTCCCACTAGGGCTGGACAAGAGGAAGATGGATTTATCCATGCCTCCGATTACAGAGCTAACCCTAATGAATGATTTCCTCTTCAAAATAAATCAATGCATCCCTGGTACCCAGCCCAAATCCTGACACTCTCAATAAATATTTGGTGAGTAAATGCATCTTCAACCACCAATAAAATTTAGAGGAAGCAGGCTATGATTATGATAAAAATAACCATAGAGCATCAAACAGTCCTATGTTTCCATAGCCATTTCATTTACAAATTTGATACCCTGCCTCTTTCTGCAACTTCCCCTCCTCAAACTTCAGAGTAAGAATATCAATCATTTATCTACTACCTGCTCCTTTCCAGAACTTAGGGAGTTTCTTAAGTTTTCCCATCCATTTCTCCTGAGAACCCTGCAGGGCAGTTGAGAGTCACCATGTCATACTGATGGAGAAGTTAAAACTCAGAGAGGCAAAGTGATTTTCCCAAACTCACACAGCTGATTAATAAATACAGAGTAATGATCACAGTTCAATACCCTTTGACCTCCATGCTACATAGGTGGTCAAGCTTTCACATAGGTTAAAGTCAGGGAACATGGCCACAGACCAGAGAATAATAACAGGAGCAACAAAAAGAACTACTATATGTTGAGTGTCAAACATCTTACTGACAAGGCAAGGTACTCATTGTCATCTTAATCCATACAGTTCCTATAAGAAAAATACCATTGTTCCTATTTTATAGACATGGATCTGAAGTCCAGAAAAGTTATTTTCTTTAAAGGCACAGTGATTAAGTTGTGGACTAAAGTCTGCCTAATTCCAAAGCCTAATTCCTCTTAACCACAATACCACTTTAGCGCCAGCTATAAACCCAGCAAAAATCGAGGTAAAGATCAAGCTATATTCCATAGCAACCCAAGGTCCTATTGGGACTTGATGAAGAAGAGATATACATTTTTAATGACTAGAACACTGTTACCCATCCGAACCATTTCAGGAAAGCTGTGGCTGATAGGCATAATCAGCCGCATCTATTTAATAAGCTCCAAAGAGACAGCTCATTAAGAATGACAGTGACCCTCACTCTGATCTTCCTGGATCTAAAACTTTCAAATCTTCTTAAGTCCAAGATAAATAATTACTTTCTCATATTAATGCTCCAAGATAGAAACCTAAATCTCCTGAGCATATGTCTACATTCACTACTGCTCTCAAGGTAAATATACAATATACAACTTAGTTTTTGAGTTATAAAATTTTAGAAATTAGGGTTTAAGCCAGATTTCTAAAATGGGCAGAGGGCTTACAGGAAGAGACACACACAACACAGGGCATTTCTTTTATAAACTGACTTCCACTATTTTAAAAAAAAAAGGTCAAAATACATACTTCGGCCTCAGTGTCATAAAACGTTTCCACCAGAATATCATTTTCGTTTGTCAAAAAGTGAAACGTTACTGTTCCACGTGTGATCATCTGGGCTCTGCCGTGGCTCTGCTCTCGGCGTGTGCTAAGGCAGTGCCTCAAGCTGTCCATATGGCCCTGTGATAGCTGTTCTCATTTTCCTTAGTCAGAGGCTTGTCTTTGATATTCCTAGCCATTCAGGTGTTCATGAACGTCTCCTATCCAAACTGGTCTATGTTTAGAGGATGTGAGAATATAAATACAGAAAGGACACTTTGGATCAACCTCATTCAACATTCAGCTCCAGATCCCATCTATGAGGCTGGTCACAAAGATAACAGTGAGAAAAAGTGTGATGGAACCTCCCCAGGGTTTCCCAAGTGTTCGCCACAAAAGACCAAAAGGACTGTGATTCAGGACATCAGAAAGGTTTCAGAATCAAAAGGTTTGGGAGTCACTGAAACCAAATTAAAGTTATTTTTACTACATATCTGAAAATCTTTTATAACAAGTGGGCACTGCATAACTAACTCCAAAGGAAGGCTATGATACTCAGTATATCCCCAATATATCTGATCCTTTTAAGAAGTTGCAGCTTGTCCCTGACTGATGTGACTCAGGTGGGTGGGCACCATTCCACAAGGTGAAAGGTCACCAGTTCAATTCCCAGTCAGGGCATGTGCCTGGGTTGCAGGTTCAGTCCCCAGTCAGGGAACATACAAGAAACAACCTATCAATGGTTCTCACATCTATGTTTCTCCCCCTCCCTTTCTCCCTACCTTCCCCTCCCTTCCCCTCTCTCTAAAAATAAATAAATAAAATCTCTTTTTACAAAGTGTCACCTCAGACTGTTGTTATTATATGAAATAGCCTCTTGCAAATGCTATCTAAATCTTTCTCAGACTCATTTATGTTTGTAAAGTGGACATCCTTGTGCAAGAAATCCCATGTGTTCTCGATTCTAAAATCTTCCTCTCTGTATCTTCCAACCTTCATTTTACAACCCAGCTTGGGAATTCTTCACAAGCCATCATCCAGGGGGTTGCTATGTGTATTTTAGACCTTTTAATGAATATGATGTTCCTTAACGGGTCAGTGGAGTGACAGAGCATGCATCTTGGATGCTAAGTGACACCCAAGTGACAGCTACTCCCTCCCCTGCACCGTGCTCCAGCTCAGCTCTGCTGGACGGAGGATGATCAGCACTGCACAACGTAATTGTCTGTTTGCCCCCATGCTGCAGGGGAGAAACTTGTGACGACAATGCTCAGCAAGTGTCAAACTGTCCTAAAGGGATGTCCAAGTGCCTAATTAAAAACCTAAGCTTTTGCACAGGCCGGTTTCCATATAAATGTTATTTTAAGAGGAGTATTTTAATTTAGCTCTTCAGGCCATGTGGATGTCCTTAGAAGCCCTTTACATGGTTGCTCTTCCCAAGAAGTCAGTTGGATGGCGTGGGGTTTGGGGGATATCCTAACTCACGGGAGGAGCTATCCCATCTGATTTTAGCTGGAGAGCAGGAAGTCATCCAAGCAGGGGACAGACAGACTCGAGCTACAGAGAGCTCTGCAACGAGCTCTGCAGCCCTGGTGAAAACACCTCTTTGTCCAGAAGGGAAGCACTCAGCTCAGAGTATAAGCATATAAGTAAGAAGGAAAAATAAGGCCTATTCGGTGCTCGCCACAATGTGATAAACTGAGGAAAATGAAATTCAGAGGAGGTGATATTATACATCCTGAGACCCCACAGGTAAGTGATAGAGCTGGGGCTCCAAGTCAGGTGAGAATTAACTTTCATCTCAAGTCAGTTGCCCACTGCACTCTAACTACAATCGGTTACCCAAGGACTCTGGGTCCGGGGCAGCACAGCCCCTCAAAACTCTGACCCCCTGAGGTCCACATTGTTCCTAGATGTGTCCTGTTGCCTCCAGAGTGGGCTGTGGCTATTCTAATGAAGATGGATTCTATTCTCTCATTTTCGGGGAGAACGCCCCCTGTGCTGCACGAAATGCTCCACAGGGAGTACCTATATTCCCACCTCCCCAGCTTTTCCAGTACAATGTAATGTGGTTGGCCTCATCAACATTAGCTCTGAAGGCTCTCAGGCCCGGCAAGGACAACGGGCTACTACAGGCCACACCTTGCCATTCTCCAGGAGTCAACCCTCAGAAGCTGTGGGATGACCTGAGCCTTTCCACAGCATAATCTTGGGCATACTTCTACCCCAGTCCTTAGTTATTCATTTACCAAGTGCCAACTACTTCCAAGTCTCTCTGGAGACACCTTAGATATGTGGACCCTAAGAAAAACATACCTGCTAAAAAGGGCTTCTGGTAGCTAACTGGGCTCAATTTTTTTAAGGCAAAAAGCAGCGCCTAGCAGTCATTCTACACAGAACCCTCTCACATTAACTACACTTCAAGGAGAACAGTGTTGAACAGCCTGCCTCTGCCTGCACTACTTCTGCCACCTTAGCCAGCCCTTATAAAGAAATTTCTGGAATCCTATTTCAATGAATAGGACTGAGGCTTTCCCCATCCAACTGGAGCTGCACTATTCTGACCAATAAGGACAGTGCCTTTTGGACCAATTAAACTGTGAGAATTTGGAGTCCTTGTTTGCATGGGGACAAACCAATCAGGAACGAAGGGTGTCCATATTAGACAACTCCCCTCTGGCTGAGGAGTGCACTTTCCTTTTCTACCAACGGCCGAAGACTGTGTCTTCTTGGCTGAGCTGAAACACAGATGTCTTGCCAGAGCAGAAGGGAACAGACCAGCATAGAAAGAGCAGAGCAGACCAACGAGCAGATCAGTGCAGCGCTGTCTAGCCTGGGATAGGTCAGGCCCCAGGGCCACCTCACTGCCATGCTGTTTCCATAGCTGTGCTGTATCTAATTGAGCAGTTTTGCATTGAATCAAGTGTCCTTCTTCACTGCAATCCAAGTCGGGGACTCCTATTGGTGTTCAATTGGCACCAATGACCATTGGTTGACAGGTTGAAACTCAAGTAGCCTGGGCAAGGATTAGGCCCTTGTCTGTGATCCCAGTGAAGAATTAGGCCTCTGTGTGGTTTTAAAGTCAGTGGACAGATGTCTGCTCCATTGAGCATACATTTTAAGAATCACCACATCTCTACTTAAAAATCTTTTAAAATAATGACAAAACATACAATTTTCCCATTACACTGAAAACACCTTTCAACACATACCTTCAATATGGGACATCCCTGAGTGGACTGGGTAGGTTGTGTTATCTCCCACAGGGATACCACGCCACAGATGGAGCGAGCATTTTCTAGCTGTGGGTATTAGTTGAGGCGCTCCTGTAAGAACTGTTTTGGATGCTCTTTGCTATTAATAATGTATTTCAACTTCAAGAAATACAACAATGTTTAAACAGAACTCACTTCTCTGTACCCACTTTGCACTGCACTGTCACCTGTCATCTCACGACACCTTGTTGTGCTCAGCAGACAGCCAGGGAACTGGGTCTCAGCCACACAAACTCCCCACACACAGAAAGTGGCAGAACTGAGACCAGAACTTGATCCATCAAAACCCAACATCCAGGAGTTTTCTCCTGCCTCACACCTTCTCTTCTCTATATTTTATAAGAGAAAAAGTTATTTTCTCTTATTTTCCTGAATGGGGAGAGGATTTTGGTTTACAAAGTATTTATAAAAGATTTATGCATCCTAAGTGAGGTTACCTGTATTTGCTTGAAACAGTAAAAAGGAAGGTACACAATGGATCTATTTATTATTCACCTTCAAACACACACACAAAAGAATAAATATTTAGGTACTATAGTAAAAATCAAAGAAACAAGAGGAAGGCATTTGCCCTTAAAGTGGGGAGTCTTTCACATTTTTTTCTTCCTGTTAAAATTCAACCAACATGATGAGTTATGTGAGTCTGCCATGCAGAATAGCGATATGTATCGTAATTGCAGCTCTCCATGTGAGCTATCTATCAGGAACCTTAATGTAATTGCCAGACTGAATCCTAATTCATCTCTGAGGGAAGCTTATTACTTTGGGGGTGTTGTACTACCTGCTTTTAAATCACACACAAGTGCAGCTGCAATGATCTATTTAGTCTTCAATGTTTTAAACATCACCGTCTATGTCTACACTAACTCCCCATCTGCCAGCCAGTTCTGATAAGACACTGGTCAACTGTAGGGCGATGTAAGGGCCCTCTGCGCGCTAGTGTTTCTACTTCTGTCTCTGTCCTTCCAGCCCACCTCCTCTACACAAGTGCTGCGGTGAGCTTCCCAGGACACAAAACCAACAGGACACAGGCTTCTCACCATCAGCCACCGCCTGTCTATCTCACTTCATCTCATGCTTTGACATCTTCAAGCAGAACTGTAGACAACACTGGAAGTAGTTAACATCAGGCTAGAAATCAGTAAAGGGCGTCTGTTGCCTCTAAGGGGCTGTAAATATTCTAGACGTGAACCGCAAACTTGACAACCCCTCTTAGAATAAAAAGGAAAAGGACAAAAAGGTAAAAGCCACAATAGAAAATAGAATCAATATAGAAAACTGCAAACATAACATACTTGTATTCCATAAGGAAAGATCAGTGCAGAGTATATTCTGTAGAAGAAACAAATAAAGATATAATAGAAAAAGAAATCTGTTGAGCCCAATAATGAGGAACACTGTATTAAAGAAGAAAAAAATAACCTTCAGAAAACTCACTCTTTCTACCTTCTGCAAAAATGTGGATTGGAGAGGACAAAATACAGCCTAAGAAGTACCCAAGAAAAATTATAAAATGGGTTTGCTGCCAAAGAAACAGCCAGCCTGCCCTCAGGCTTCGCCTTGGGCACACTAACTGCACGACACAGATCTACCAAGTGAGGAGGGCAAAGTCACTCTGAGCCCACCCAGGAGTAGCAACCATGTTGTCCTTCATTCAGGAAGGCAGTGGAAATGGTACCTTCAGTCCACCAAGGCTCAGAAAGCATGTGCTCGTTGTGCTCTGCCAGAGTGTTTTAAAGGGGACCCACGGGAATGAGCTCCATCCAATCAAATCACGGAGAAGGGAAACTGAAAGCTCAGGGATAGCAGCCTGCAGTGCAAAAGGGCTGCTGGCGCTGAAACCAGTTAAAACACAGGGTCCAAATACAGTAGTGCTTTGATTGGACTACAAATTTGCAAATGCCAAAACTTCCTGAAAATAAAGATACAAAAGTGTAACACGTTCATCTGCACATACAGAAACACAGCCAGCTCAGCTTCCCCTGAGCGAGCCTCCAGGACCCCACAGGCTGGCCAGGCTCCCTCCTCCCGGCTCCTGTGCTCCTCTTACTCACAGCACTCACCAGGCTGCCGTGCTTTGTATTTGCTTCGCCTTTTCTTTGCCATTAGAATAATGTGACCTGCTAAGAGCAAGGGCTATTTTATTTGCATGTTCTCCCACAGTGTGGAATATGGTTTATAACTGTGAATATTTATTGAGGGAATAAATGAGGACAAACATGAATGTTCTTTCATGACACTCCAGGCAACCTTCCCCAGGGGCACAATCTCTGATTCCTGGCAGGATTTCGGGAGGGGGTTCCTGGAATGTGCATTATATACCTACTCTGAGCATCAGCAAAGCTTCCCTCAAGGTCTCCCTAAAAACAAACAAAAAAGCAAACAAATAAATAAACAACAGTGGTGTGCTCATTACTTGGCGACCCACGTAGTAGCTCTATTACAGTGTAACTGCAAAGTGCTCACTAAACTCTGTGGTTCTCACCACCACTCTGAAGCCTGCTGTTTCCACTCCCACATGGTAAAGGAGGAACTGAGGTAAAGGTGCGAACTGAGGTTCACACAGGTTGTATAACATTTCCAAGGGCACATCACACCAGAAGGAGTAGAGCAGGAGCTTGACTGCCCCTCTGACTGTAAAGCTCATGCTCTGCTTCCATTTGCTCACCCTCAGCCTCCTCTGGAAACCTGTGTTAGAGACAGTCACGTTAGGATACATAGGAGTTTTATCTCCTGAACGTCAGCAGGACCCACCTGGCATCCATCCCACCAGGTGCCTCGCTTCGGCTGCTCAGTATGCTGTGGAGGAAACTCATGTTCACTGTACATTAGGCAGTTTAGTTTACTAGGAGAACGCAGCGTCCCCTTGATGAATGGGGTCTCGATTGCATTTACATGAGAGGGGGCCTGGAGAGCGGGTTTCCTCCGTGTGATAAGGGGCTGGGTGATGCATCACTGGCTGTGCGGGCATGCAGAAGTCAGGAATGATGAATGGGGCTCCCAGAGGAAGGGCTCTGGATGGCCCCCAGCTTCAACACACCGGGACTAGCTGATGTGGTATCTGATGACAGGTTCCAGAACACTGACCCACTCAGGACCCAGTCACTCAAACACTCTTCCTCTTGTCAACAATTGACTGAGCCCCTTGTCTCAGCAGTGGCTTGCTACATGCTGCAAGTTACAGTCCTTCCCTTTAACCCACTAATAATCTCTGTCTAATAATGAGAGCATCAATTACTGAGTACTTACTGTGTCCCAGCATCAATTACTGATATTTCCTGTGTCCCAGACACTGTACATGTTTCACCTCCTTAACTCTTTTACCATTTCCCTATGGGATTGGTGTATTGTTCATTTAAAGAGTGATAAACCAAAGACCAAGAAGGATTAATCACCCATCCCACGGCATCACAGCTAATTAGCAAAAGAACCCGGGTTGGAATTCAGGCCCACGGGCGCCACAGTCCTTGCTAACAGATCCTCCGCAGCTATGCAGGTAAAAGCAGCTGCAGACAACCAGTGTCCGACATGTGTCAGACATTCTGCATCCATGGTCTATTTTCATCCTCATGACAATCTCATGAGGTAAACACTGTTTTCCCAATTTTTCAAGTGAGGAAACCACGGTTCAGAGGGGTTAGACACTTGACCATGAACACACAGTTTAAGAGACTGGAAAGTACACGCAGGCACCACAGGTTCTCCCAGGTGCCCTCCTGGGCTGCCAGGGGAGTGGCAGGGGACGCGTTCCCAGGCCTTTGGGCTACAGAGTGGGTGCCTCCAAATAAGGACCCTCACCAAATGTGAGCCTCACATGAGGGTACAAGTAACTTTTTTTAAAAAAAAAAGGGTATCTGAAGTAAAAATCTCAAGTGCTCACATCTGCTAAATCCTGGAGGTGAGCAGATTAATATTATAATATTTTATGTATGCATAAATACATACATAAAAGAAGTTTAGTTTACTAGGAGAACGCAGCGTACTTAACCTAGTCATGTATCATGATTAAAAGGAAAAATACATGTATTATACGTGAAGGAAAGTGGTAGGAACCTGGTTTTGACAATGTACTATAGTTATATAAGATATCACCATGGAAGAAGCTGGGGAAGGGGTACATCAGACTACTCTGCTATTTCTCCAGCTTTCTGTGAGTCAGTAATAAGTTCAAAATAAAAGTTTTCCATATGAATGTTAGGGATCAATTCCAACCAAACACCCAGTTTGGGATCATCTCTGTGCCACTGTCAGAGGAAGTGGACATGGCCACTCTGAGTTTCGGGTGACCAGTTTTCAGGTGTACTGAGATTCCTATCCCTTGAAATGTGATAACTTCATGCTCTCAAATCTCCTGTGAAAACACTTACTATCTACTCCACCTGCTGAGAATTTAATTATGCCCCAGGTCTGCGTTCCTGATTATCTCTTGTGTTAATCTCACACGACCCAGGCAGCTTCATCCCCTTCCTCTCACCAGGCCCCTAAGCTGGACGTCTTCCATGTGTCCCTCCAAGTGGACTTCCCCTTCTCCGCCCAGCTCTTGCTGTAGGGGCCATTTAACCACATCAATGAGCTCCCTTATTGGTCCTCTTGGAGTTGGGCTCAGCAATGGAAACCACGGCAGGGACTGAAAAAAGAGGAGACGGTGGGAGAGATATTGGCTCATTTATCACCCCCACTCCCTTCCCTTCCATCACTGCAACATGGCTGAGTCCCTCACCAAAAGGAAGATCACTGCTCTTGTCAGGTGAACCCCCTGCCCAGCTTTATCATAAGGTTCACTAACGAGGCCCTCCCTTCAGGCCCGGGGGTGGTCACTGTGCCCCACCATGTCTAGCCCAGGGTACTGCACTGTCCTATCATTTGTAAGATCCTGCCTACACTTTTGTAAATAATCTCTTAAATTAACATTTCTTCAAACTACCTAATTTGAATTTGCCATCTGTTTCCTGCAAGGATGCTGTCTAATACCATCTTTGAGAGATAAAACTGTATTTAATGCACTGTTTCCTTTTCTATGGCATCAGACACAAAGCACAGTCAGACCCACAGTGGGTGGAAATGGCCTGATTGGAAATCTCCTTGCACACCTAAGTGTTGGAGTTATAGAAAATTTATTTAAATTGGTTTTGCTTTTTTTTTTTGGCAAATGGAATTTTAATTGGGAGAGCTCAATGTTTCTTAATCTGTTTTGGGGACACAGACCTCTTAGGAAATCTAGTGAAAGCTATAGAACTTCAACCTAGAAAATGCACAAATGAATGTTTCCACAAATATTTGCATAAATTTTCAGGCAGTTCATAAACCACAATTTAGCGACTCTTGCAACAAATCCATCATTAATTAAAACAAAGAATCCTGACATGATGTGAGTATTTGCTTCCTCATTCTAAGACACAATCAATTCTAAATGCTTTATTATTTTTTATTACTATTTAAATGGAATTACACTTGGATTTATAAATCAATGTGGTATTGCCAAGGACTGTGATGAAACACAAAAATTCTAGAAGTTAATAAATGAGAAAAACAAAACTATCAACACTTAGATAGCCCTTACTCCATGCCCAGCACTGTCCTAACTGCTTTATAAATGTGAAAGCCTTCAGTGCTCACAGCAACCCCAAGTCAGTCCTGTTCTTACTCCGCCCTAGTCTCCTTGAGCCCTTGAGGTTAGCCAGGTTCTGTTTATAAGGTTCAAGGAAATCACTTCTCGACTAGAAAGTTAAGACTCAGAAGGGCCTGAGAACCATGGTTCCTGAAAGCCCTCTCCTCCCTACTTCCACAGCACCTTGTTCTCACCACGGACGTTTCACTCAGCCACCTGCATGAAAGTCACCTGTCTGCGCACTGCCCCTGCCGTCAGACCAGTGGTTTACAACACGTTTCCCACCGTGACACACTTGACCCAGGACTGTAGCATATTAGTGATAATAATTAAACTCAGAATATATTGAGAGCTTCCTGTGTACTAGACTAGCCCTGCTTAAGTGTTTTATAGGCATTCAACTAGGCTAATCCTCATAATAATTCCATTATTAGGAGTGTTATTATTCCCATCTTACAGGTGAAGAAGCAGAGACTTGGAGAGGTTAAGCAATTTGACCTGGGTCAAATGGCTAATAAGTAGTCATTTGAAGATCTGTCCCTGGCAGCTCGTCCCCAAGCTGTTACTGCTTTCCACCATGGTTAAGATGGGTTGAGATGGTTCTGTGGGGCACTCCCACATACCCCAGGCTGCTGGTCCCAACATTGCAATTTTCTCCCTCACAGGAATGCATCCTGGTATGTCAGTGAGGAAGACTAACATTATAGTGATAACCTTGAACCTGCTGTAAATTTTTTTAAGTCTGTGATTTGCTATGTATTGTTTTATCCATTGCCAGTACTTGCAACTGCTGGTGGATGCCAGCCCACCTGTGTGCCTGCACACTGTTACTGGGGACCATTATGTTTGTCAGGGTCTAGATAAGACCACTCTGTGTTCCCAGAACCCAGCCTAGACTCTGGCCCAGACTCTCAGCAAATACTTAGTTGAATGCATGCAAGAGTTCATGAATGAATAAAGTTGGAAAGAATTACCTTCAAGTGTTAAAGACACAGATAATTAGAATCTTATAAAAATTGACAGAAAGATTGGGAGGTGAAGCAAGTAATGGGGAGACCCTACTAGTCTATTCCTTCCTTGACACCACCTAATATCATTCCCTGATCCTCAAATTCATCTTCTGGACTGTTGGAACTCGGAGAATATCAATAGCAAACTGACCTCAATCTCCAGGCTCAGCTTTGAGTAGTTATTTCACCTTCTTATTCCACTGGAAACCCGTAAGTCCTTCAGGACATTTTGTACAGGGGTTTCTAGTAGTAAAGGCTACGTTTTTCCCCCTCAGGGTCTGAAGGTGGGCAGATGTCCTCTGGATCCCCATCCCCTGCCTTCCATATTGAGAACCTCCAGATCTTTTGAAACATATCATCACACTGCTGTCACCTGCCAGCCTCCCAGCCACCCCACACCCCACTGTTCACCAGTGACTTCAGACCTGCCTCCCTGCTTCCCACATTGTCACTCCTGTCTTAATGGGGGAGGACCTGCACATCCATGGGAATGGTTTCTCCATAGCCATGGCTTCTCTGTTCCTTGACTTCCTCTTCCTAAGAATCTTTTCTCCTCCCATTTCAGGTCCCTGCTCCTAAGGCCCCACATCATCACCAGTCACTGAAACTTCTCTGAAGTTGCTATTTCAACCATCCATTCCTGATCATCACCTCCCATCTCCCCTGCTCATTCACTTCAACACAAACATAATAAGAAGTCTTTGACTCCCCAGGACCCTCTATCCCAATGGACCCATAAACCCTGCCACTTTGCTGTTGTCAACTATACCCCTGTGTCTCCACTTTCATTCTTGGGCAGCAGTCTGCTAACAACCCCAACAGCTGAGTATGGTGTCATTAAATAAAACAACAGCTGTAATATGAGGCCCTCCCTGATTTGGCCCTGGCTTTCTTCCCCATCTTTGCTTCCCTCATTGCTCACACATCCCCATATGCTGAGCAGACATGCGTGGCTCTGTGTCTCGGTACACTGAGTAAGTTGCTACCCTGGTCTTTGCATAGGCTGTTCCCTCTGCCTGGGTTGTTATTCAATCTATCATTTCACATTTGGCATCTAGCATTCAGGTTCCAGTGCAAGTGCCATCAGTTTAAAGAAGTACTCTCTGACCACTTTAACTAAAGTAGTCATTCATTCCTGGTGGCTCTCTTCCCCATTAGTTTTTTTTTATGGCACTTATTTTATTTAATGAACACTTATAATGCACTGGCAATGCTCTAGATAACACTTTAAGTGTGTTACAAATATTAACACATTTACATCTCATACTAATCACATAATTGTATTATTATCCCCATTTCACAGATGAAGAAACTGAACCACAGAGAAATTAAGTAATTTGCCTAAAGTCCTAGAGCTGTCACAAATCAGGGCCAGAATTAACTCTTGCTACCAGGTGAAGACATTGGAGTATGTGCTTTCTAGGGGACCTGACTAATGGGAGATACATATGAATAGACATTATTAGCACAGGAGTAAAGTGGTGTGATGTGTCTTAGGTGAGAAGCAGAAGGAGCTGGAAGACCACTGTGTGACTTTAAGCAAGCCCACCTCTTCCAGAGATTCAGTTTCTCTGTCAGTGAAACAAGGACTTTGGACTTGATAACATCATGAGCCTTCCAACCATGACCATGGTGATTTGGCATCCTTGGCATGAATGGGTGACTGATCTGGGAACTCGATTCAAGTGTCACTGGTACTACTAGTACAACCGCCACTGTGACGACGATGACTACTACTACTACTACTTATGATGATGACGGTGAGATCTGCTACTGTTCATCAAATGTCTCCTACTGTAGCCCTGTTCTTCACATGTTCATCTAATCACCCTAACTACCCTTAAAGATTACCCTCCTTTTATAGGAAAAACAAAAAACTGAAACTCAGAGAAGTCAACAAAATCACACAGTCAAGAACTAACCAAAGCTAGATTTTGAAACGAGGTAGACTAGACCCCTCCCTTCCCCATCACCCTTCCTCCAGCAGCTCCTACTATTTTATTTACATGCTTCTTAGCACTTATCACCCTCCCACTTACTGATTATTCTTTTTAATTGTCTCCATCTCTCCACCAGAATGTGAGATTATGAGGTCAGGGGTCCCTATTTACTTTGCCCCTGACATATCCTGAGCATCTTAGAGCAGTGCCTGGCGTGCAGGGGACACTCAGTGGAGAAGTACCGCCTGAGTGACTGACTTCCAAACAGGCTCCTTCAGTGCTCTGTCCCTACCTGTGAGGCTCCTGAACTGACCAAGCCTCCATGACAAGGGTGGATGATCTGGGAGCTTAACTACAGCCTGAAGGCTACAGCCGGCCTGTGGCCTGGTTTTGTTTAGCCCACAAGCTAAGAATGTGTTTTGCATTTTTAAAGGGTTGTAAAAGAAGAAGAGAAGAAAGAAAAAGAGAATGGGGAACACCAGCCGTAGCAGCAACGACCAACGAGAACGTGCGATAGACTGCATGGCTCACAAAGCCTACAACATCCTGACCTTTACAGAAAGAGATTACGGACCCCCTGAGCCAGGAGACCAAGGTGACAGATGGACAGACCAGTCCCTCAGGGGTCCAGAGAGCATGCTGTGCCCATTCTTTGGCACTCTGCAGACAGACATTCTCCCCATGTGACCCTGAGTTGTGCACACTCTCATTTGCCGGTAATTCCACATTTCCTGTCCATTAGGGGAGCTAATGGGGTACAGAGCAGAGTGCTCAAGAGGTTTCTTCACAAGAATTTCCTAGGAATCCATTTTTTGAGAGTAAAGGCATTCTTTATTATCTAATAAAACAGTTATACTGTGAATCAGGAGTCCATGATTCAGCTAACGTGAGACCATTAGCAGTTATCGTCACTCCTGGCTGTTTAGCTTCTGTTGTGTACCAAATGTTCATCCTCTCACATCTATCCATTGCATTTTTCTGGCTTTGAAGTTAAGAGGGGACATCCAGGCTTGCTCCTCATAAATACCAAACCTGCACAGCTAATAGATTCATACTGTTAAAGATGCGTTGACAAGCTCACGCAGTAGGGAGAGGCGTCCTCTGCCTGCAAAACATGTGCTGAAAGCTGGTGTGCACCCACGGAAGTCAGAACTGTAGCAAACCTAAGCAATATTCCACAGGCAGCATGCGAAATGGGAACTGTTCTGAGAGAGAAAACCATGGGAGATGCACCATGCTCAGCTTTGCTCTGTTCTTGATTGGATCAACACTGTAATTACCAGCCCCCCTTGCAGTTGCCTTTTTACTCCCCTTAAAGCTATTACTGCCGTCAATTTCAAAGGTCAGTTTGTGTTCTTTTCCCACCAATTCAGACTTGGTGAGAACTGGTTTTCTTAGGGAAAAAAGGTAAGGGTAAGCCACAGGCTTCTTGTGCTTGCGCATACTTGTATTGGCAGTGACATCATCTCCCTGAATGCCCAGGCCTAGCTCTTCCAGGGTTGATCAGCAGAGCTGGGAGTTCCCTGCTGGGGACAGTCCCACTGACAAGCGGCATGCTTCTTCTCACTTAACCCACTGTACAATGTATGAGCTGAGCCTCCTGCTTGTCTCCCAACCCCAGCACATCCCCTGCAGCAGCCTTCCATTTACACACAGATGGAGCTTAGGAGGGCACTGAAGGCTTGGTGGGTCCCCAATACACCATGGTCCTTGCTTCTGAGACTTGAGGCCCAGCTCCGCTTATTTTTCCACTCTTCCTGCTCTTACGGCTTCCCTTTGCTCTCAATCCCTGCAAACAATCCTATGTGGAGGAATTCTCCAAGCCAGAGGGTGTATAGCACTCCCATTGGGAACTCTTCACAGCCCAGTAAGGAAGCCTTGAAGAAGCCCATCTCCCCTCTGTGAAAACTGAGGCTCAGGCATCCTCCACCAGCACTCACATGACAGCTGAGGAATTTGAAGTCAGGGCTTTATCTGAGATACAGGATGCCCTGCTGCCCATGTATCCAGCGATCAACTCCACTCTATCTCATGGCTTACTTGAACTGAACATTACTACACGCTGGCTGGTTCACACCCATTACTTCACTTAATCGTGTCTTGTCTGAACAGCTTACGAACTTCTCCTTCCTTCCATTTCTCAGTGTCTAGTATAAGAGTAAGCATACACAATGGTGCATATTGCTAATTACTGATTTACCCTGGGTTGACTTGATTCTGGGAATCTGCTAAGCGGGGGCCACAGAGTCTCATGTCTTTGCTTATAATCCAGGAGAAAGGCATTTGAAGAAGCAGGCAATGCCAAGGGAAAGAAATGTGAGCATAACCTGTTGAAGCTTTGAGCTGTGACACCCCACCCCCAGTTCCTGAGCAATCATTTCACTTCTTCTGGGCCTATCACTAGTGGGAAGTAAGGTCCTCTCTTCCTCCCCCCACCCCCACCATTTTTGTCCTCCTTGGCTTCCATTTGTCCATCCTGCTGGTTTCTTTGGCCTCAGAGGCTGCTTCTGTACCTTTAACTTCAGCACTACTGCTCTCCCTATGTCCTGGGAATGCAAGGACAACACTAGAGGAATTATTAATAAATGAAGTGACAATAATAACTGTGACTAGCACTTAAAAAGTCTCTACTCTATTCCAGACATGATACACATTTCTGCCTTAGGAGAGAATGTATCGCCCACATTCTAAAGATAAGGAAACTGCGCTTCAAAGATGTTAAGTAACTTGCCCAGCATCTGTAATGCAAACCCAGAAGTACCTGAAATTGGACCACGTGCCCCTAATGTAAACTTCCCAACAGAATTCATTCTAAGACCCACTAGACCTCAGTCCTCTTACCTAACCCCATCTTACAAGACAGAGCCCAGATTGCTCCCCACTAAATTACGCCCATTTTTACCTTTTCTAACCATTGTTGTTTGTGAAAGAAACCTGAGTTTCCTTTCTAAGCCTCAGCGTTGCCTAGCTCCTCCAGGGCAGTTAGCTTTGAAACATACAGAAAGTCCTAGCAATGAAAAGACCAAATGATGAATCATTTCTTTCATATGGGAATAGAAAGTTTTTTCATCATTCTCCTTGCCCAGTAGCCCATTCTTTTCTTTTCTTTTCTTTTCTTTTTTTTTTTGGTTTCTCAATTGAAACAGATGGCCTATATTAATCAGCTTAGGCTGCCATAACAAAATATCACAGACTGGGTGGCTTACACAACAAAAACTTATTTTTTCACAGTTCTGGAAGCTAGAAATCTTGAGATCAAGGTATTGACAGGTTTTGGTTTCTTCAGAAACCTGTTTCCTTGGCTTGCAGATGGCCATTTTCTCACTGTGTCCTCACACACGACCATTCCTCTCTGTGTCCTAATCTACTCTTCTTATAAGGACACCAGTCATATCGGATTAGAACCCATCCATTTGACCTCGTTTTACCTTAATTACCTCTTTAAAGGCCCTATCTCCAAATATTGTCACATTCTGGGATTGGGACTTCAACATATAAATTTAGAAGGCACAATTCAGCCAATAACATAGTCCAAGACAGGGACAATTAGCAGCAGGACACCCCAACTACATGGTTACCCACAGGCAAAGGGTCCAAATACAAGAAATACAGAATCCAACTGAGAAAACTGAATTGCAGGCCTGACTCAGCCCTGAGCTCTTTTTGTGACTTTGGGCAAGTCCTTTGGGCAAGACCTCCCTGATTTTTCCATTTGTAAAATGAGCTTATTTAATCTTTCCCTCCTGTCCCAGGGTTGCTCAGCTAATCCTATCAATTTACAGCTATAGAAGTTCTCTAAGGAGCCAAAAGCACTGGGCCTATGTGGTTGATATTAAATTTTCCATTAAAAGAAGGGGCAGTGATAGTGTTGTTAACAGAGAACTGACCTCTACTGCTTACCTTCCCTGACAGGAGATGCATATTTTTAATGACCTCCCTTCCAGGGGGCTGCAGTCCTGGGGGCTGTCCTGGACCGGCTCTGTGTCCAGGGATCTGCTAGCTCTGCCTCATCACATCCTCACCATTGCCCTGGTAGAAGGTGCTGCCAACTCTGTTTCACAGGTGAAGAGAAGCAGGCTTCGGGAGGTCTGGTGGTGGGGCAGGCATGCAGGTTCTGTGCACTGAGGACACTGAGCCCTGTAAGACCTCCCTGACTTCAAGGGGGTCAGAGGCTGTGGAGGCCACCATCATGAAACAAACAACAGGGGAGGAAAGATGCAGCCTGAGCAGGGGTCATCCTTTGTCATGCAGTGGGAAGAGGGACATTCACCGAGGGAGGGGACACCTGAGCAGGGCTTTGAGGCATTTCAGGAACAGGAACAGCATGGGAGATGCCAGAGTGGGAGTAAGAGGTTACCTGGAGTACTGGAGCACTGCCAGCAGACAGACCGAAAGCAAATAATACTCGGGTTTAAAAAAGCAAATTGGTAGATTCTAGAAAGTAGAGCTGGAAAACCTGATGAAAATACTTATTTAGCACACTTTGCCAGTGGGTATTAAATAGGGGGCATGTGAGTACTTAGAAGAGAGTTCAGCCTTGGCTAAGAGCTACCCAAGCATAAACACACCAAGCAAAACTCCTTTCTGACTGAGTGGGAAGCTGGAAGAAGTCATGTGTTCCAAGTCTGGTGCTCCACTGATGAATTTAGATGATGAATAACACCCAATCACAGAAGACTGGAACTAGAATAAGGCAAAGTGAAGTGCCCCTGGGGCAAAATTTAAGGAGGCACTCCCTCCCAGCATCAGCACAAGTGCAGGGTCTCCCCTGACACTCAGCACCTCCTTAATTTTGTGCCCTGGGTGCTTCCCTGGCCTCCCCCAACGCTTGGCCCTGCTCAAAGGTAGGAAGTCAGTCCCTTTTCAACTTATGATCAAATACATCTTATTCCTCTAAAGAGAAAGTATGTCTCTAAACCTGGCTGCATTCTTTCTGGCTTTGAGCAGGCTGCATGCTTAGAGCCTCCCACAGGCAACACAGTGGAGCTAGAATTTAATAATATTGCTTTGATTTCATCATATTTACTTTTATAGACTTAGGGCAAGTGATATCAGTTTTTCATTTGTGGTTGAAGTACAAGGTTTTCTCTTAAAATAAAATTAATTAAGAAAATAAGTTCTCTAAAGAAAACATGAAGTCACTGACAGAGTGGGTGTGCAGATGAGGAGATACTGTGAGGGTTGGATTATGTGACTACAGCCGAGAAGCTCAAGGTTTCCACACTTCAGCTGTTCCAGGGCAATCTGGGAGAGGTAAGGGGAGATCTGGTCCCCTGGCATTAAACGCCAACCAGCCAGACACTGTGCCCATGGAGCCAGAATCCACTCCCATCCCAGGGCAGTGGAAGGCAGGCTTCCATTTCTGGCAAAAACACTTTACAAAAAAAGCTGTACATGTCCCATTAAAAACAATAAGGCAGGAAGCCTGCTCTGCACTCAGTTCAGCAAGCTTCTCTATGCAAATTTCTGATCAAACTTAGGGAAGTCTCTTCTCATTTCCTAAAGAATGAGAGACTGTGACAGTGGCTGTTCAGTGAGAATAACAGGATGGGAACAGTTTCTTGGTAAAGACATCCTTAGTGTTTCAGTCCATCTCTTGGGACGTGACACCTTGGTGACCAACCAGAATATGGCTCTGGTGCCTTTACTTGAAAAGAATCCCAAACACAAAGGATTTTGGCTCAGGCTGCCCTGCTGATATGCAGAGATTGGAAGGGGACAAGCTGGTTTGGGGAGAACATTTAAACAGGAGCAGAAACTTTGTCCACCTGTCCTTTGCAGACATCCTTCTGTTTACACTCCCCTGCTCAGCCCTGTGCCCACGGGAGTGAAGAACGAGCCCCTTTTCTAGCCCTGAGGAGCAGAGAAAGAAATGATAGCCTAGGAAACATGTGACACACACATGCCGCCCCACAACAAGGGAGAGGCTGCCCAGCATTTCCTGATTTTATACCTTTGAACATTGTACACACAGAAAGAGAAAAATCTCTGTATGTTGTATAGAACATCATGTACCCCATTACAGTGCCCTATAATTGGAAAGGCAAAGGCAGAATCACAGAAAGAAAATAATTAGGCTTAGAGGCTGAGGAATGAGGTACAGGCCCCAGATCCACCTCTTACTTGCTCATAGCATATGATTAAGAATGAACCTATAAATCCTGGAGCCTCAATTTGCTCAGTGGGAAAAATGGGCTGGTGCTTCCTTCCTTCAGGGAACAACTGATAGGATAATCAGAAAGTATATGGAAAATGAAGTGATGGCTAAACCAGAGGACTTGTTATAAAGAAGAAAAACAGAGTATCCAGCCCAGGAGTAGGACTGGAAGAGTCAAGTTGTAAGTCCGATCAGGGCAGGAAAGGGGTGACTTCAGCTGCTGTCACCAAGAGGGTTCCAACGATGACTCCTGGAAAAGCTGGCATCAGACATTGGAGAATGTCAACCAGGCAGTGAATGTGAAGGTTGTTGTGCAGCCAGGACAGTGTAAGCAATAGCAGTCCACTTGGTATTCATTCATTATTTTGGTTCACACAATGAATATTTCAGTGGCACACCTACCGTGTGCAAGGTACCAGGAATAGGAATGTTAGAAATATTGCACCCTGCCTTCATGATCCTTAGAATCCAGTGGTTCACGTATCTGGAGTAAGTGTGTAACCCTTTGAATGAAAGCAGTCAACTGAATATATGAGTTCTGCAGTGGAAATTAGATGGAACTCATCATGAGAGTTGTTATCCCTTTGTCTATGACAATCCTTTCATTCTTCCAACACAGATTTATTGAAAAGCTTGGCCTTAAGGATGCAGCTTCAGAGACTCACCTCATGAAAACCCATTCCCCAAGGACTCATGGGCACTGTAGTGATGGACATGAATAGAAGACAGAGAACAGACAGGATACTGTCTGGTGAGGGTCATGACAGATGTAGGTGCAGTGAGGGCACCATGAGGCACACCTAACCCAGCCAACAGGTAAGGGCAGAGATAGTGAGGAGCTTCCTTAGCAAAGAACCAACAGATGCAAAGCTGTACAGGGGAGCAGTTTAGTATAGCTGAAGACAGGCCAAGAGGAGTACAGCCACTGAAATGGGAACCCCTAGGCAAGTGAGAGTAACATGACATCTGCCATACAGGAGGTGTCTGGAGGCCTTGTGGGCAGGGGCAAGAAATCTGGGCCTTGCCTAAAGGTCAGCAAGGAGGCTTTGACAGACTACAACCACTGATGCCTGCGCAGAGGCAGCGGGAAGTTACTGCAGGCCACCACAGGTCCTCAGAGCAGCTCACGCTGGCTGCCTGACCCACACGTCTGGTGCCTTCCCCATGGTCAACAGTACCTTCCCATGTCTTCTGTCACTAATTCAAATGTGATACACACACACACACACACACCACTCACTGTACTGTTTAAACTTAATCTTTTTGCTAAATCTAAGAGTCCTACTCTATCACCAATTAGTTTCATAATTTTACATAACCTATCCATCCAAATTCTTGTTTTTCTTATCTGTAAAATAGGAATTATCATGTCCAACTTAACTTGGAAGGTTATTATAAAGATAAATAAGATGTTTCCCAGGAATCTCTGAAAAATTTAACCCAAGGCAAATGGGATTATGTGACCAAAACTTTGACCACCATTTCTCACCTGTGTGAATGGTGCAGAAACAGGCAGGGAAGGCGGTGAAGAGGAAGGTGGCTGGTGCCTTTTGCCAAGATGAGCACAGGAGATGAAGAAGCACTCTGTGTGCTGGGCACCAGTGGGGCATGTCTAGAGATGGGAACTCGTGGAAATACAGTGTGAGAACCCCTGGCCAAGGTGCTGATTCAGAAGCAGTTTCCATCATACAGATGCAGTGAAGTCCTGAGAGCCTGCAACACTGAGGCAGAGTGTGGGGTCTGCAGGCACTCTGTGGCTGGACCCCCCACCCCCGGACTCAGAGGCTCTCAACAGACCTCTCAGGAGCACAGTTGGGCTGCTGGATGGTCTAAATTTGACACAAATTGGGTAAAGATGTATGCTAATAAACCATCCCTCCAGAAAACAAAACCATCCCTCCAGAAAACAAACTCTGTTTGTAGTTTGCTGATTTCCATGGTGTAAAAACTCCAGCCACAGCCAACTTCAAGTCACTAATGGTTTAAGAATTGGTTCCAAAAATTCCAGAATACTTAACAATTGGATCCTGCAAGCTAGTGGAGCCAGTTCCAGCAAAACAGCGAGGCAGCCATCAGAAGGATGGATTTGGCATCTCAGAAGCTCTCCAGAAAATTACTACAAACACACTATGAGCCATTTTCTGTGATAAGCATTTGCACTTCAGTTTGGTTAAATAAAAAATCAGCTCAAAAGGGACTTTTATGGTGTGTTATTCTCCTGTTATGTCTGCAACGGTATGTTTGCAAAGCAGAGAGAAGTTTTCTATGTGCCTTTCCATACTGACAGTAAGCAGGATCTGCCTAGAGCTCTAAAGGGCAGATGGTCCACCTTCTCTCTCACACATGCAGTCTTAGCACAGTTCCTGTTGCCTTTGCTTGGGACTGAACATTTTGCCCAGATGATACACACCCAAGAGAAGCCACAGGTTAGAGTGATTGCAGCTCTCAGATTCGTCCATATTTGACAGAGAACTAAATAACTCTTTCCCACTTACTGAGTGCATGAAGGAAATCATGGCACTGTGTATAGCATGCTGCATGTGGCTGCACCTCAACCACTTGCTCATTGAGATCTCCCCATGAAGATATATCCTGTAAAGTATAAAGCTCCTTATTATTAATGCAGGCGTTAAAATGTATGTTACGTCTGGGAATTTAGGGAGAAAGAAATAACCTGGAGTATAGTGAAAAACACACCTTTTGTTGCTCCTTTACCCTGCTACCTCGCTTTATCTTGACTTCAAAAACAAAATTAGCTTCAAAAAATTACAGTGTTTGCAAAATAACTTAGAAGACAAGTCATTAAAGGATTATTTCTCTTTCCTTTGCCACAGAACAAAGGTGAAAATTCCATCAAGATGGCTAGAAAGAGCCATCTTCTTCTTCAGCAGGAAGTGAGAGCAGCTTATTTTGAAGGAAGACATTGGATTCAACAAAATAATTCCTTCCATTTCCTTTATTAGAGTTTTGCGTTGAGTCATGCATTTTCACTCCTACACTTTGCACATACTTTTGTAGTGTGAAAAGGGATAGAGTATGTGGTTAAGAACATAGGCTCTAGGGTCAAGCTTAGGATGTGAAGCCCAGTTGTGCAGCCCTCTAGCTGTATGGCCTTTGACAAATCAGTTGTACTCTAAACCTCAGTTCCCTCACCTACAGAGTGAGCATAGCTTCCAGGAGCATTCTAAGGATTAAATAAGATAGTGCATATAATGCCTTTGGCCCAATGAGCATTCAATAAATGATGATGATGCTCTCTAGCTGTTCCAAACTCATGTGCCTTACCTTTTTAACTATACATTGATGCTTTAATAAATGGACCATTTTTTTCTCCTCTTGTAGGTCTCAGGAACATATAAAGTCTAGATTCTAAGCAAGGCCTTGTAGACTCACGTGTTGATGAATCAGGAGATGGGGATGAGAAGAAAGAGATCTGGGCTCCTGATAAAAAGGAAGCCCTTGTGAAGGGAGGACGGTGTCTCTTCTGTGGAGGCGGGAACACATTGCTACATTTGAGGTAGTCTATCTCAGACCTAATCAGGGACTCTACTCGTCTGTCATGGACATTGGAGCTCTCACTACAGTCCTGTTAATGAGATATCCCCAGGAGGCTTGCCTTGGTGGCTCACATTTCTACTGGAGAGATCACCTCTCTGACTTGCTAACAACGATGAAATCTTTCTGAGCCCACACCCAATGAGCTCTTTACCATGGACTGGGGGATATGACTGGGGAAGATGAGCAATGAAACACAATCTCAGATGGAGAGGGCAGGGCAAGAATTGACCCATGGAGCAGGCCAGGGGCTGTGTCTATGGAGATGGGGTAAACAGAAATCATAAAAAACAAAGATGAAACCCCTAGGCACAGGAGTATTTCAGACTATCCAATGGAATCATTGTCCCTCCTTGGACCAGTGATCTCAAGAATAAAAGAACATGAGATGGGAAGCATGGAATGATACATGCTAAGCAATGTACAGCTTCTTCCCCTGAGAACAGCAGGACAATACTGAGGAGCCCAGAACTCTCTGTAACACAATTAGAAACTGGGAAATGGGTTTGTCCCACTAGCATGTCTCTCTTTCCTGGGAGCAGACTAAAAGTCCCATCCCAGCCTTGAAGCCTTGTAGGGAACAGGAGAAAAAGTCATCACCCAACTCTCCAGAAGTTTACTGTCTAGTGGAGGGGCAGCAGAGAGAACCCAGGACTGTGAGCTAGGTAGCTTACCCTTACTCCCTACATGACCATGAGGTCAATGAACCTTTCAATGTAGCTTCCTATAGCTACATTAGAAATAATGATAATAATGATCCCAGCATTGCAGCAACATGTTATCCCTCCCAGGGAATTATTTTAGAGCATTCGCAGTTAACTTTTAAAAATTTTTCTCTAATAATAAAGAATAAAATAATTTGAAGGAACAACAGAGTGAAAAGTCCTGACCTTAGAATAAATGTTCTATCCTCTCTACAAAAGTGTAGAAGTTAATTTATTAATTCCGTAACATGATGCCCCAGGGTATTTAATATTTATATTTCCCTCTTTGATTATTGCCAAAATATTACTGTGCAAATATGCTCTGCAGTTCCTCCTCCAAAGTGATCCAATCTTCTGAATTTCCTTATTAAAGGTCTGGGAGTAAGCAGTTCTGTAAGGAAGATGTTGGTCATATTAACATCCATTTGGAATTCAGGAAATTCATCCTGATTAACAAAACCCAAGGAAGCACAGACTCATCTACGAAGCATGCTCCTCAAAATATAAGGTTTGAAAAATTGAAGGTAAAACTTTAATATTAAGGTGAAATTATTCCAGTATCTGAAGCTTTTAAGGTCAGTGGTGGTAGTGAAATTGCCATCCTACTAAAATTAAAAAATACTGTAGCAAGACCTGGTATAAAATTGGCACACACAAATCTGAGAATCATGTTTCTAGGAAGGTTGATGAGGGTTAGCATGACAACCGAGTTGGAGGGATGACTGTGATCATGGTTGAACTAGGAGGAAATCTGCAGAGCCCTTAACAAATTCCTTTTAATTATTGCTGAGAAACACAAGCCCCAGAGAGAAGCATGACTTGCCTGGGTCACTTGTGTATTCATTGTAAACCCAGAACTGGAGCACGATCTCCTGACTAGACCCACAAAACCTGAGTCCTCACCATCACTTTTGCTCTAGGCTAATCATTTGGTCCCATCTCTGTGCCACCTTAAAATTCCTCTGCTGAAGACAGCAGGCCTCTTCACCGACTCTGGGAACTTCCTCAGTTCCCTCAGGATTCTCCAACCTTCAAAGAGCTACACGGAGTCCAGCGCTTTAACAGCACAAATACCACAGGGACTTTCCTATAGTGAGTAAGCCTTGAAAAGACCAAGACACACCTTCTTCATAAAAGGAACATGTTCCTAACACATCTATTGCTGGCCTCCGGAGCCAACAGGAAACATACTCTCCATCCACTGCTACAGGAACCTGAGCCAATAATCCTTCCAATCACACAAGAGTGCCTCTCCCAATTTGAGCAAACCAAGGCTCTTTGGGGCACATATCCAGCTTAGACATCCCTAAAGCAGAAGTCCCAGACTTGGTTAAGGAGCAGTTGAAGATACTGTAAGCATCAAAGAGGAAATCTCTGGCCCTGCCAGGAGAGTGGTCCTCCACAATAACACTTAGATTTCTGGGAAAGCAGGGAGAGTATCCTGGGGCCAGCAGCCTCAGATTACAGAAGGAGCAATGGTGCAGGTGGTCTTCTCCTGTTATATATGGGCAAGTGAGAGAAGAGAGTCACTTCCATTTGTAATATGCTAAAACTCATCAAAGACCCACATGCCCAGAACTAACTCCCTCTGCCACAAAGCACAGCACCTAGGATCCTACCATTCAAATCCACCTGTCTCAGTCTCCTGTGTTCAAATCTGAGCTCTATCATTTCATAGCTCTCTGGCTTGGGCAAGTTATTGACCCCTCTGGGGCACACTTTCCCCACTTTTAACATGGGATCATAATACCCAGACCATAATGCTCTGCCCAGAATGAGAGCTCCTCTGGTATAAATGGAGCTTTTCCAGTGCCCAGTGCCCAGCACCCAGCAGGGGTACAGCAGATACTCATCCCCTTCTTTTCCTCTGGCTGAATTGTTTCCCTCTCTGGGCTCATCTTCTAAAGTTGAGTATGTCCAAAGAGAGTACACAGTGAATGTATTCAGATGCATGCTCTTTTCAAGAAGAGACGGGACTCCTAGCTGCAGGAATATCTTTGGTTTAACAGGAACGAGAAGTGCCTGGAGAAGGGAAGCTGACGAGAGAGACAGGGAGGGGACCGGCTGCCCCACTGCCACAGCAGCAGGATGCCCAGGTTCCATTAGCTCCAAGAATCCCTAACAGGATGTTTTTCCTGTGGCTTGGGCAAGAATGATGGAGACTTCGGTTTCTAAGTAGTTGCATGCAGTATTAAGTCCTGAAATTTAATACTAAAAAAAAAACAAGCATATTTTACGTCAGAAGCATGCCAATTTCCCCATGCATGTTGTAAGTGAATGTTTGAAATGGCCAGTGTCAGCTCCTGGACTTGTTAATATGGTGGTTCTACCTGTATTTGCATAATTATCCAAAGAGTTGTCCAAAGAGTTGAAATTAAAATTTCAGAAGATCCTGTTTGAAAAATTAATTTCTATATTTTTAGCAAACTGGAGAGAAACACCTAATGCCTGCAACACAATGAGCCACTCTTTCTTGAAGGGGTCCCTCATCAACCCTTTACTGCTTGGGCAAGCACAGTGGCACATTAGAACAATAGACTCAGCTCAGTCTTAAGTCCTGAATTGCCATTCGCTGGCTATGCTGCCCCAGGAAAATCCAGTAACGTTTTCGAACCTCCATTTTCTTAGGTTTCAAGTTTAGAGATGGACACCTATGTACCTGCAGTCTTGTGAGGATTAAATGATTGAGGAGAAAGAAATAATTTCATGAATTCCAAACAGAATGGCACCATGCCTCTTAGGGTTTACAAGGGGAGCAGCCCTAGAGAGTATCGTGTCTCCTGCACCCTTGAAGGTTCACTTTCAAGGTAGAGACGTGAGGAACAAAACCCTGCTCTGCCTGTGAACTTCACTGATGCCACCTGAGGGGAAGCCACTGGCTAGTGAGGCAAGCGAAGATCTTGCCTTGCACAGGCAGGTTTAGATACAGGTGCACTTACACTGGGGGTAGAATAGCACGGAGCCCCTGCCCTGAAAACCCACCATGGAATACTCTTCCCTGGAACTGTTCTTGGATGTAAAAAAAAGCAACAGGAACATTGAGAGCTGCTCCTGTAGGATTGAGGGTGATTTTGGGAAGAGCTAGAGGAAGAACCAGATCCAGGGCAGAGATACCGCCTTGAGTTAGAGAAAGAGTGGGCAAGAGTCTGAGAAGTGGGTGGAGATTTGAAGAGCCGAAAGGACAAGCTATGCTTAGGGAGCCGGGGCAGAACAGGGCTTGAGCGCTCCCAGTGGATGTCGTCACCAAGGACCACATCATAGTGGAAAGTCCATGTGGGTGCTGCAGAAAATCCTCTAGTCTAGAAGGACCTCTAGTCTGTTCATATCGGCCTCTTTCCAGCTGTCCCAGAACTCAGCAAAAGGAGTTCTCTTAAAGAGAATCTTTATCAGCAGTGCCCCAGTGGTGAGGTTGTGTAAAAAAGGAAAAGTTGCCATGTCATTAACTGAGTGATCATTTATAAAGTAAGTTCCCACTCAAATGTCTCCCCTGCTGCTTAACAATTGCATTAGGGGGAAAATATTCAACACTCTACTGTGCAGAAGTAGTACATAGGTGCAATGTAACACCAATTTTGTTAAATGTAAGATAAAATTAATGTGCTTTTTAATTCCTAATTCTATTTCTTATGACAGTGGTCTAAAAAGCTACCATAAACCTTCTGTATCTTGCTCTATATGAAGATCCATTTTGGAAGTGGCCTTTCTTCTATATAAAAGGGGATACTTAACTGACATTCCCATCCCTTTGAGCACCATCCTGGAGAGGAACCTTGTCTTATGGAAGGGACCAGTGCCTAGAAGTCCAGACAGAAACTGGCATGTGGCACTGTGAGTAACACCTCCTCAGCGATTCAGGGAGGGACATGGATGATGCTGGAAGAACTGAGGGTGGAACCCCTGCTACCACGCATGTCAGAGAGGCTGCCCTCTGGAAAGATGAGCAGGGGACTTCTGCTCTGCAGGGTCCTGCTTGACCCTGGGTTCATTATTATGCTGAGTTCATTTTGTCAGTGTTGTGGGGGAACCCTATTAGATCAAACCTGCCCCTGTCTGGGAGTAGTCTAGCTGGTTCTAGGAATGGTTCCTAGGATTGGATCTTAGGGGAAAGCACATGTTAAGGATAATGTGGGTCACCTGAGGGGTCTCTCGACAGCAGATATTGGCCTGGTCTCCTGTTCCCCAGAGAATCTGTCTACCTGGAAGGTGTGTTGCTCAGAGTTGAACTGTATGCAAAAGCAAGTAGAACAGGTAGGAGCTAAAGACCAGATCTGATACTAGAAGAAAATCAAAAATGCCTGCCACACAGATGGCTGTTTGAAAAGGAAGGTACCCTCTAGTCTTTTTTTCCTATGGAACATACCATGTTCTCTAGGTATTCTGTGGGTAAAACCAGACCTACCTCTTTGGCCCCCACGGACAGTGCAAGGGGTACTTTTTGCACTGATGGAAACTGGAATCAGGCCCCACCACCTCTTAGGTCACTGAGCATGACTTCTGCTCAGAGGAGGCTCCATGTGCTGCACAGCCCCAAACCAACCCACAGCAGCCCTATCTCGGGGGTGGTACAGATTCCAGAGAACAAGGGGGAAAGCAGGAGCCAGTTCCAGGACACAAGAGGTGACATATCAGGTGTCTGTGAGACCTGCTATATCTTACAGCTTCAGGCAAGTTACAGCCCAGGCTGCTGGGGGTCTGCTGAAACAACATATCACACTGCCTCCCATTTCTGGACAACACGTACATTGTAGAAGGAGTATGGTACAGGTGAGATGCTCAATAAATGTCTGTCTGATGAATGACTCTAGGAAACCTGCCTGGTGGAGATGCTAGAAATTGGCAGTCAGAGCTCTCACTATGCTCTGTAGAAGGAAGAGGATACAGAGCTGAGTAGCTTGGGGGAAATGTCTATGTGTTACCCTTTAATGGGGACCACAGAGAGGTTGAACAAAGGTTACTGTCCAATTACTAGTTATTGCCAAAACTACCAAGATGTGTGTCATGTACTGGTTCTATAGGTTTTGGGCCTGAGAGATTAGGGCTGTCTTAGAATGTGATGCCTTTGTTCCAGAAACCATGTTTGTGCTGTACTTGGGGTACGAGCCTTGACAAAAGCCTGAAGTTCAACCAGACCCTGTCATAAGCACTGTTATTAACACAGACATGAATGTACTTCATCAATAACTTCAGTAAAAAGTCTAAGAGGTAATGTTTAAAGATGACATATCTTAAGAGGAAGAATTTAAAGAAGTAAACTTCTAGATGGACTAGGTACTGATCTCATTAATCCTTAACTGCTATTAGTCACTGCTTAACCTATACCTGGAAATGTCTCAAGTAGTGAAAATAAAACACTACTTTCTAAGCCACTCTGAGTCCATGCCACACAACAAGAGTCCTTTCATGTTCGCACCAGAAATTCAGGTCTTGCTTTTGTTTTCTGTTTCTGCCCTAGTTTCTCTTTCCATCCCACCTGGCTTTGCGTCTTTCCTTAATTGAGAACAGCTACTCTTTCTGGGGTAAAGCATAAAGTGGGTATTTGGTATGAGCCAGCAGTGGTTCATTTTGCACAGATGTCCAGTAAGTCAGCCCAAAGAGCTCTACCATACCATTAAGTCGGTGAGAAACAAGAAAAGTGGGGGCTCCTCTCTGTTGGGTGTTGTTTAGCTGGCAACAACAACAAAAAACCTTAGGTCTTTTCTGATATTTATGCTGGGAACAGAAGAGAAATGTCTGCTGCTAGCAGGTCCTACTTGGAGAAGAACAATGATCGCCCAAGTGTGGGTGGCATACTTCAGAGAGTTTCTCTCTTTCTCTGGTGCCCCTAATCTGCTGCTGTGGAGAAGGGGGCAGGAGGGAGGGACTGTCTTAGGAAGAATCCAGGTCATCTTTTGAAGGGTTCCATTAGACCCTTATTACCTTGAAGTCAGCAGGGGGGAAAAGATATCTTTACTAACCATATGATAGTGAATTGTTTGAGTTGGCAATATTCTGATTAAAGCTGTACAATTCCTCCCATTCGGCTAAATTTACCAGCCTTTAATGTGAACAAGTATCTCCTTGTTCCCTGGTAAGAACAAGGTGAAGATAAAGTTCTAATCAGCTTCCACGGTTCCCTCTTCCTTCTTCATCAATCATGCCCCAGCTCTCCGAAGATCAGAATACCGCCGTTTTTCAATTACTGGCAGGCATTGTTCTCTATTGCTGCCTGACCCTGGTATCATGAATCCTTTTTTCATGTGTTTATCTTCTCTCCCCAACAAGTTCAAAAACTCCTTGAGGACCCAGCTGGGACAGAGTACACAGTAGGTGCTCTACAAATGACTGTGACACTGGGTGTGATTCTCCAGGACTTCAACAGGGTCACAGAAAATAATATATTTTCCCCTGGAAAATTACTTAGTATTTCATTTTTGACAATGTAGGCATGGCTAAGCATAGTACCCAGGTTAAACTGAATGTGATATATTTGTGACTAGGATTCTGAGATCACAGGTAAAATGCTTTCTTCAAAAGGACCCTGAAAAATACATGAATACATAACTCACTTATCCTTGCCTCTGATAGAAGCGGGAATGTAGGCTCTCTAAACGATGCCACAAAGAGCCTGTGGTGATACAACTGGAGGCACTATGGCAGCAGGCATGGAGGTTGAGAGAAAACAGTGGACAGAGGCTTTCTGTCCCCTCTGGAAGCTCACTGTAGAGGATGTGGCTGCCTCTTCTCCACTCATAACAGGCTAGCTGGGCATCATTCATTCAGACCTGCACCAGAGAGTGGAGGAGGCAGTGTGAAGATTATGTAGAAGTTAGCAATCCCTGGTGTGGCAAAGTGTAGAGACCATCTTGTCAAAAGGCTATGTCCCAGGTGTTCGTTCAGCTGCTGCAACCCCACAGACTAAGCTTTCACTGGTGTTGGGCACTGTGAGCATAGTCAGGCCCAGGAGAGGTCTGTCTTCAAAGGACTATTAAATAATAATGCTTGCTGCTACATTTCATTGAGCAGCTATTCTCTTGCAAGCAATGAGTTACATGACTTTCATACCTTATTTCAAATGCTAATAACAAAATAGATATTAACATCTCTATTTCACAAGTGAGGAAATTGAGGGCCAGAGGGACTGAGCAAACTGTTTATCACACAGTAAATGTTGGACCCAGGTAATGGACTCTACTTGTCCAATGCTCTTTCAACTACTGGTCATTCTGTAACTGTGCTATCTATTAATTCTTAGTTAACTGCATATGCCATTCTGAATACCACAATCAGAGTTCTTTTTCCAAGGCACTGCCAGTACCAACTGGGTGGAGCTAAGGTTTCTGTTCCCCGGCCCTTATTATCAGTATCATTAAGAACATGAAATAACAAAGGAGCCATCTGGGTCACAGGAAGATACTAGCTTCCAGACGAGTTTTTGTTGTCTATGCAGGAAATTACCTCCTCCTTAGAGGAAATCTCGCTAGACAACTCACAGTAAGATAAAGTGTCTGTTTAGAATTATTGGCAAGATTCTCAGCAATATGTCTCTCTATCTGTCCCCTGCCCTGCCTTCCAAGGGCCTGAAGTAGGCTGCTCAGTCACTACAGAGACCTCTGTGTGACGACATGTGAAGTCTGGCTTGAAATGAGGACCTGCAGAAATGCACAACCATGAATACTTCTGGTTGGCTGAAATGATGCCTGAGCACAATACATTCCTTCCTCCCAAATCTTGGACTATTGGTCCTAGACGGTCCCTGGGATATTCAGCCAAGCGCGTTGATATGATTTCTGTTGGATGCCAGCTGCATCCAAATCTCCTCCTTAGAGAAAATGTTTTTAACACAGCTCCTGCCCAGGGGGCAGCAGACCATGCAACTGTGTCCTTCCTTGTCACAAATGATTGTGCAAGGGTAGACTGCTGTTTATAGGAAGCCTAGTGGGCAGCCAGAAACCTCTACATGACTGTATAATCTGGCTTAAAGTGAACACCTGGAAAAACAACCTCTTTCATCAACAATTTAAACTAAAAGTCCTCAGGAAAATGCCAGGGAGTTGTAGACACCAGATACAAAAGACATTATAGACCCTAAGTGTGACAGAGATAGTTCATGTTCACCAAATATCCACATTCCCTCCCACAAGTCCTTGACTCCCTCAACTGGTTCAAAGCCCAGTTCTGGCCAATGGACTATGAGCAGAACTAAGTAGTGTCATTTCTAGAACAAAGCAGTAAAAAGCAGTGTGCCTTTTTCTATCATCTGCCCTCTTTCTTGGTCACATGTTCCAGATGGCACAGCTGTAAGATTTCAGTTGCCCTAAATTCCTGAGCCATCCCCTAGGAGTGCCCGCACACTGACACATGGCAATAGCTTAGCAAATGTATTGATGATGAGGATTAGTATGAACATCACTACTACTGTTAGGTGACTTACTGATAAAATGGCAACCCAGGCCAGTTTTGGCTGGCATGAAGCAATGCAGTGCACTGGAGAGGGCAGAAGACAGAAACTTACACTTACCTAGTAAGTGGTTACTATGTACCAGGACCACTGCCTCATTTGATATTAATAAAAATCCTGATAATAAAGTATTAGCTATCCCACTTTACACATGAAAAGCTGACAAAGTGATTAAAGGACATGTGACCTGTACTTCCCAGCATCAGGAGTGAAAGCCAGGTCTGACCCCAAGTACATCTGCTATCTTTCTTCCTAAGAATTTCCCTACCAGCTTGCCTTTCCTTTTGAGATGCACAAAGACCTGCAATAATACATCCTAACCACAAGGGACATCACAGAAGCTACCAGGAAAGACTGTATTGGCATCCCTGTCTAGGAACATTAAGGTACAAGATGATACCAGAAGGGTAATTATAATCACACATGGGCATTAGTGCCATTGGAGAGTATTACTTCCAGTTTGAGATAGTCTTTCAACTCTCTAGCAACCTGGTGGCCAATGATGCCTCTCACATTCGGTCAGAATGAGCTCGCAGCCCACCCGTGCACCTGTCCTGACACTCAGCCTGAACCATTAGCCATATACTGACGATGTGGGAGGCTGTGCAATCAGAAGTAGTGTACATTTAAGAAAGAAAAAAAGAGTAAAACCTTCACTGACTTCAAATTTATATTTTTCTATTATGAGGTAATGTTTTAAAGAAATTTAAGAGACTCTTGTAGTTTCCAGTCTTTCCTTTCTATCTTTAGAATTCAAAAGTGAATATTAAAGCAACATTTTAAATTATTTTCTCTTGCTTAAGAATAAGATGTCCACCTTGATCACTGCCTAAAGTTAATACATGGAGGATTAGGTGCATTGCCTTAGAGTAGGAGATGGTAATTTTAATATGTTGGCACAGTCTACAAATAGCTAGAGGACTTGGGCAGGGAGCCACCTCCACCTCATGTGAAGGGAGGAGATAAATAATAGAAAAAGACCTCATGTTAAGTCAAGAAGGAAATAAGTTCACAGCAAATGAGGCTAAATAGAGATGAAACGTTCTAAAGACGAGTTCACAAAAGTTGCATGTTTTAAAAAAAGGAAATGCAATTTACAGAGGATGATGATATTATGATGGAGGATTTTAAAGTTATTCATCCAGTATATGCAAGGATGTATTTCTATGGGAAATATTAGGGAAAGCACATTGCGTAACCTCCCAGGAGGAAGGAAGGAGGAAAAAAGGCCATGTGACAAGTCCAACACTACCAGCCCTCAGGTCTCTACAAGATCTGATTACTAGCTGTCTAAGAAATGAGGTAGCAAGAGTAGCATGCTTCTGCCTCAGGGGCATCTTACAGGTTCCCCCAGAGCATAACCAACAGGAAGTGCCCCAGTCAGTCTCTTAAATCCGCCTTTGGCTCCTATGCTCATCTCACCCCTTAACCTGAAACAACCATCTTTGTAGATTGACAAATAGACTTCAACAGCTCTGCCAGTTGTAACTGAACCTTCAGCACTATATTGAGAGGAATTTGTGGCAGAAATGCGTCCAGCTAAAAATATTCATTCCTTACTCTTCCTTGTAGAGAGAAATGGCCATGAGACCCAATTTTTGCCAATGAAACAAAAGCAGCAGTTTGGTGGGTGTGGTGGGTTGAACACTGGCTCTCAAAGATATGTCCACATCCAGGACCCTACAAATGTGGCCTTATTTGGAACAAGAGTCTTTGCCAATGTAATTACGGTAAGGATCTAGAGATGACACCATCCTAGATTATCCAAGTGGGCCCCAAATCCAATGACAATGTCCTCACAAGAAACACACTGAGGAGAGACACAGGAGGAGAGGGGAAGACAGGGTAGGGTAAAGGTGGAGTCAGAGATTAGTTATACAACCACAAGCAAAGGAATGCCTGAAGCCACCAGAAATGGAAAGAGGAAAAAAAGTGGATTATTCTCTAGAGACTTCAGAGGGAACCCAGTCTTGTCAACACCTTGATTTCAGACTTCTAGCCTTCAGTCTGTGAGAGAAGAAATTTCTGTTGTTTTAAGCCATGAATTTCATGGTAATTTGTTACAGCAGCCCTAGGGAGCTAATATAATGGGATTTCCAGGAAAGCTTCTTAAAAGCTGGCAGCCACTCTTTCACCCCTTAGTTCATTAAAATCTGCCCCAGGAGAAAAAGTTGCTATTGGATAAGAATGTCCGGGCCATGTGGAGATCAGCAGACTCTTGTGTCCTTCTCTGGGCTGTGGCTTTTGGCACACCCCTCAGTTGGCTCTCTCTTCCAACATGTGACTCTGACTGCTCCAGGTGTCCATGTATGATCTCATCTCTAACTATGTCTTGAACCTATAGTTTAGTCCTGGATCTATGATCTGACCTTCAAAGTGTTTGCCCTTTTCTTTTTGACATGGCAGTCCAGTGAATTTTACCTCACCCTACTGCTCCTGGGCAGACACTTGAACTCCTAATGTTTTTACATGATGTGAAATAATAACAACAACACTTTTAGGAGCACAGAATCTATAGCTCAGCAATTCGGGGCCATGAAATAAGATGTTTGGAGGCCAGATGGGAAGAGTACAAGCAACTTCATGTCTATGATAACACAGTGAACTACAATCAGAGAGGATTACATGTTTCTGAGTATTTAGTAATTGCCTCCAAAGCCAGGGGAATGAATAAAATCTAGAAAAAAAAACTTACTGCCTTCAAAATAGTAAATATGCAGCGTCTACATAATTCCAAACAAACATATTTTGATTATGTCATTAATGTCACTTTATAGCTCTTTCTCCCTCTCCCTCAGTCTTGCTGAAAGATTTAACGTCAAGCAATTCAACAGTGACAGCTGGCGAGAAATCAGCTTTGAGATTTCTCATTAAAAGTAATGCTGTGTTAGTAGCCAAATACTTGGAAATGTGAAATGTTAAAATTTAATTGTGTGGAAAAAGGCTTATTCTAACTTTGCAGATTGTACCATCTTTGCAGAAGTTGGTAGAAAGTACAAACTTGGATTGTGGAAGGCCAGTGCAGTTGTAAAAACCACAGAAACAACCATAGTTTGCAGAAGCAGGTATCCAGTGAGCTGCAATAGTTAGTGTGGTTTGCTTTGGAGTTTCTTGAAACCTCCAAATGGCTCTCACACTTGCATAAAATAAAGTTTCTCATTGATCTCTGCTTCTTCCCTCTATTCTCTCACCATTATTGGCCTTTCAGCTGAACAGACAAATGTATTCAGCTTACATTATCTTCCTAACACTGTTTTCAGGAATATTCTGCCCAATGTCTTATATCACTGTATTGTGCTAAGCATTTAGGAAATTCATTTCTCTGCGGGGAATAGCAGGAAATAAAGTTTCATTGTATCTGGGATGGAAAACAAAAATATGAGCACTCGCATCCAATGTAATCAAAGCTGCCCATTTGCATTTGGGGACAATAATTACATTCTTTATCTCCTGATCTTAAATCACTTCCCGAAACTCCCAACACCCGTGACAATGAAAATGGACCACTATACAAATTATTCAATGAATTCTATCTGTAAACTTTGACACCAATGCCTTTCAGTCCTGAAACAGCACTAGAACTGAGCATAGCTGAGAGCAGGAGATATGTTTGGGCTCTCTGGCCCATCCCATCTATTTCTCTGCTAGAATTTGAAAGCATATGGAATGGGAACAACATGATTTAATGTGCGTATTATCCACTTTACATGCAACGCTGTATCTATTTAAATAATTTATGTGGTTTTTACCTGTTTCCTATTAGTATGCCTTATTTCCTCAACTTGATTGTAAGCCGCTCAAAGTTACATAATAAAGGCTGAAGAATATCAGCTACATTTTTAAAAGAAAATATTTCACTTATGCACTTTAGAGAGAGGAGAAAGGAGGAAGAAAGAGAGAGAAGAAACACTGATGTGGCATGTGCCCTGACCCGGAATCGAAGAGGCGGCCTTTTGCTTTGTGGGACCACGTGCAAACCAACTGAGCTACACTGGTCAGGGCCTATTAGCACTTTGATTAAGATGATAATGGTTATCCCAAGAGAAACAGTGGCCTGTAAGTAAGGTTGAGCGAAAAAAGCTCCTAAGCAAAGAAGCAGGAAGTCCCAACAGACAGTTGGTGTATCTCTCCAGTTTAAAGGTGAGGCAGAGGAAGAAAAGGACGCTGGTCTCAGGGAGAGGCAAGCTCAAGCACCAGTCGGAGCGTTTCCACTTGGTAAGCTTAGATACGTTGCCCAAACCCTCAGAGCCTTCACATATTTGTGTAAAAATCGAAGTATAATAATGTAGTAGTTATTATAAAAATATATGTAAAGTCTCTGGCACATTATAGGTACTTGAAATGTATCCACTTATTTTGAGTAATAAACCCACAATATTATACCCAATATTGGTGCCGGGAGGAGTCTGAGAGCTCAGCTGCCCACTCCCCGTCTTATAGATGAAGACACTAAGGCTCAGAGAAGGAAGCTGCACTCCCCAAGTTTAACCAGGAGCTAGTCTACACAGGGTTAATGGCTGAGCAAGGGCTAGAGCCCGTCTCCTGCACAGAGACCTCAGCTCTACCTACCCCTGCCTACTGTCTCTCCCACTTCATGTCTCTCCAAACAGAACACAAAGTCCAAAAGGATAACAACTGTCTCTTCTCTTGTTTTCCCCACAACACAGCCAACTGGACCACAGCAGACTGCTTACAAGATGCAACAAGAATAAATCTGAGTCAAAAACCTGGAACCACTGCAAAACTTCCAACACGAGCCACATCTAGTTCTGAGTGTTTCCAAAGGAGGCTTTTATGGATCTCTATATGCACTGAAGCTCATGGCCAGAGAATAATCCTCACCGATGTGCTCCGGGGTTGTGACCTCGAAGAGACTTCTCCCCATTCAACTATCACAGGAAGGAGCCATGGGAGCAGAACACCAGGAAAGCACTGTTGTCCAAGACTCTTTCCCAGCACCCTACCACCAGCGCCACCAGAACTTCATTCCTTCCAGCTAGGACATTAATCCTGGGGCACATCCAAAGTGTTCTTGTATTAAAAGCCATCAATGTCAATTGAATTATCAGACACCTTGTACAGAGAAAGCTGGGAAACTTCTAAGCAAAACATGATTTTCATGAGATAACACTGGCTTGAGAGGAAAGGGGCAGGAGCTGGAAGTAGAATTAGTTATGCCTTGAGCTGTTTGGGGAGCTAGACAGAATGAAACCCCTGGACACAAGAAGGAAAATGAGATTTCAAGAGCAGGAAGGCAAAAGGAATTACGATGCAGTCTGAGAACTCTGAAACTGGACTTTGAGGTCATTCGGTAAAATGAAATTACTTTCCCTCAGAATCTCTTCTCAGAGAAAGGAGCTTTTGTTTTTCAAGAAGCTGACTAAATCGTCATCCAGCATCCTTAAATTTCCTCATCTATCCCGTGCGTCATCTCCTAGGAGAGCAGCTTGACACAACTACACAACCATTAGAAACAAGAGCTCATCACAGACAAATAAACAGCAACCCACTCACCAACAGTATGGGTGCCAGCTTGTAGCTCAATTACTTTCCAGTCCTAAAGCTAATTTACAGGGTTTGGAGTGGCTGCCACTGTCCTTGGAAAAACACAGAGCACTAAAGAGACACAGATGTTTGTCACTGGTCACTGATACGGTCCCCAAACCCCAGGTGTTCTCTTCCAGCCACTTACTCTTCCTCTACCTTTCTGTGCAGAAATTTTAGTGGTGTTACTGATACTCAAAATCAGGACACTAGACAAAGTCTCCATACATTTTATGGGAATCGGAGGTGTTTGTAGTTTAAGTGGAATAATATTAATAATCATGTCAAGGCTTGATGCAGGAAATGCATATTACCCACTCTCCACTAGCTGATGTTACCAGGAGTGGGAAATAGTTGTAAACAGCCCACTGATTCTGCCAGCTCTCCCCCAGTGGCACTGGGTTTCCTGTGTTAAACATCCACACCACTTCCAGTTAGCAACAGACATGTAAGACCTAACTGATTTTTAATTTTTGATGTCTGGCTTGAGGGCATAAAGGAGTGAGGTCAAGCAATCTGGACTACCAAAATAAAGGTCATGGCCACTTGACAGGACAATTTCAGAGACCGTCCTCCCTGGATTGTAGTAATTTGTGGAGAACTTTCAGAACAAAAGTCAATGTTGCAAATTAATTTATTCTACCACTCCACTAACATTCTCTCCACCATTATTGCTCCCAACCCAAGATATCCTTAATATACAAGCAGTTATGATGTGGTATTGAGAGGGAGACAGAATGAATTAGGAAGATATATAAAAATTTAGTTCATAAAATCTTTGTGAAAGTCTTGTAGGGTCGAGGACACTGCCTAGCTCCCATAATCTTGGGGGCATCATGCAGTCAACAGAGTTTGCTTAAGGTTCTATAATCAGTCTTGGTCTTAATTTAAGACACGTCAAGACCTCAGAAGGGCATCGATAGTCCCACTGATTCTGGCAGTGACTATGAAGTCCTGTCTGCAGTGGGATTATAAATGTATTAGAATATCATTTATAGAGTCAGTTTGCTACAAATGAAACCTTTCAAAAAGAGAAGCCAGTGTGTTCCACAGACCTCATGAAATTTCCAATTTCCATATTCAAAGACAGCTTTCTGACTATATAACTTGGGGGCAGAGATATTGACGGGGGATTGCCTGCTTTTCTCCAATGTCTGTCTTCCATTGCTGCTACAGATTGAAGGCTATGATATTAATATTGCGCAGCACTCTAGCCACTTAATTTAGGCACTTATGGTGTTGCATTTTTAAATTAGAAAGAGTTCTGAGTGCTGAACATTTCATTTACTGATGTTTTTCCTTTCTTTCCTACAGAGGCTCCTGCATCATTTGAAATAAAAATTCATTTCCTTGAATACATGGAATTGATGCTAATTAAAATGCCTGTGAAAGCTACAGAAATCAGGCTACAGGAGCCTCAGGAAAATATAAGGTCAATTTTATTTTTCAAAGGGCATGGACAGAAATTAAAATACACTTAATTCAAGCCATAGATTCCTTAGAATTTGAAGAGACTTTACAGCTGCTCTGGGAAAATAAGGGAAAGGGCGCATGCTCTAAAGTCAGACAGAAGCAAGTGTGATGCCTGGCTCTGACACCTCCTGAGTCCGTGACCTCCAGCAAGGCCCTCCACTCCAAACCCACTGGGGCTGAAAGCTGTTTGAGCTCGGAAGGCCTCACTGCCAGCTTCATGCACCATGTGCTTCTGCTTTACTTGGTGTTGGGTGTTGGGAGCTGGTGTCTCTCTTATGAGAAGAAGAATGTTAGTGATGGAAAATGGAGTCAAACTGTTCATGAGAAGAGTCTGAATTTCTTCTACGAAAGACCCGCACTGGTATCAGAAGGAACCGCATCCTCTCGGGTGTAAGATTCTTTTTTGTAGATCCTCACAGGGCAGTGTTTGCAACAGCCCAGTCACCCCCATAGTCCCTTCTCGGGTTCTTGCCATATCTGGACACTATTTGTATTAGACACTTTTATTTACTTCTTTTTCTTATTGTCTACTTGGCTTGGAATGCACTCATTTTCTTGAGTTATCCTTGTCTTAAGATATTAGTACTTGTATCGGAGAAATAATAGGTTTGACATGCTAATCATATACAGGGTGTGACAAAAGCAGGTTTACAGTTGTTCTGAGGGAAAATGATACAATAATTAATAAATAATAAGAATGGCATTTTGCATACTTTTGCCACACCCTGTATATTTTTATTTTTATAGACAGTGAAATAAGCAGAACTACAAATCAACCTGTGTTCACCCACTGCCATTCCAATTCACTTTGCACACTGCTTGTTGAGTAACAGAGTGGAAGTTCCCATGGTTTCATGCTCAGATCTGTGTACTGGTCCACCCCAGTGGACAATGAGGCAAAGCTGGCCCATTACCGTGCTCACCAACACTCAGTTATTGGCCTTGGGGGGCCACGGAAACTCAACATCCAAGGAAATAAAACATGCAGGACCTGAGAGGGATCCTAAGAAACCTGAACTCCACTATTTAAAGATGAGGTGAAAGGAGGAGAGAAGGGGGCAGTGGTCAGTGGTGAGAGTGGTTAAAAGAAGAAACTGAGAAGAGGAAATAGGCAGGATAAGGTGGCTGTGGAATGTTGTTGGGCCACCTCCTGACTAGACGGCCTGGTGCATTATCTATTACTTTATCATTTACTCGACTTTAAGTAAATTTTGGCTGTTGTTTTTTTTCTTAGCCTTAAGTTATAATATCTGATGAATAATAGTTCAGGGAGCAGCTACAGGGGTCAATGCTCACCTGAGAGAATCTGTGCTGTGGTTGAAAAGTCAGGTAGCAGAACGGGCGGAACACCTGTACCTGCCTGCCTCTCCCTCTCTCTTTCTCCCTCTATCTCTGCACAACTTTGTAGTTCCCACCTGAACACCTTGGGTAACAAAGGGTTTAACTCTTCTCAGGAGCCCAGATAGTACACATGCTACAGGGAAGGATGAGACGGTCTAGTGGCTTTCGGAAGAGCAGGGCTGCACCCACCCACCCCTCATTCTGGGTCCTTGGCCCCCTGGCCATTACTTAGAGAGGAGGACGCCCTGGTAGGAGGAAAGTCTACCTGCCAGGCTGTACTCAGCTCACCCCACCCTGCTGAAGGCCACACGCATGTGTGCGTGCACACACACACGCCCACACACAGTGTAGAGGGCAGGGATGGGGTGAAAGCTCTGGAGGATTATCTTCTCTGTATGCCCTACGGCACTGAGCACTGGGAGAGCTCACAGTGAGCAATTTCCACTGTCAGTATACCCCCCTCCTGTTGTCATTTACTTGTTTGAGGCCACAGTGGCAGAAATCAGACACAGGTCATCTGACTCCCAGCCCACTGCTCTCTGCAACGTTACTTCATTTCATTCTCCCAACCCTGCCAGCCTGGAGCAGACGGCAGTGCCCATCAACATCCTCAGTGGGACACCTGCTCTGCCTCCCCATTCTCAAGGCAAGACCCTCAACCTCTGGAAGAGCTGATTCCTCATGAGAAAAACTGCTTCCTCTAAGGCTCCTGCTGGGAGCAAAGAAGTAATGTTTGTAAACACCCAGCTCCAGTGAACACCAGCTTCTTGCCATGAACTGCTCACTTCTCCACACCCAGGACTCAAGGCAAAACATGACACCACTGAGCCATTCTTATCTTCTTATCAAGATGCACTTTCTTCTTGGCAGGATTACCCAGCTTGTCCAAAGTATTTTCCCAGGTGATGATTCTGGAAAGCTTCCTCAGTTAATTGAACAGACAGATCATGTAGCATCCCAGACCTAAACATTGCTCAATAGAGCCAGGCAGGTTGCAGGGCACACACTCACTCCCAGAAGCCTCCAAGTCTTATCACTGATACAGATTCTGAATCTCTCCCACAGCAGCCTCCATGGACAGACTTCCAGAAGCTGCTGATCCAGTGGGCAAGGGGAAGCCCAGGACATGTTCTCTTTAAAAAAAAGTCCCATGAGTAATTCTGAGGAACAGCCAGGCTTGAATAATTGCACCCTTATTTAGACAACAGACATTTACTGAGCATCTATTAGGAGCTAGGCATTGACTGGGGCTGAGAATACCTAGTTTAATGGAGGAAATCAGACAAAGTAAAAGAAAACTGCATTATATTGTGTGGTAAGGCAATAAAGGTGAACCGGGGTGCTATTGTTCCCATTCATAATAGAGCTTGAAAACACAATATAACTGTTAAGCATACCAACAGAATCCCTAATGGGATATTGTTCCTTTTGTGATAGTTTCTGAGGTTTTGTGCTTGGCTCAGAGAAACAACAGAAGGCCTGGAGTCATGGATGGTCCGTGCTTGCTGCATTTCAACATCAAAAAATGAAGAAATGTTTTCATTTACTGAGTGACTTTGGAAAATGACTTCACAGAGAACTGCAGCAAGTCACCATAAACATTTTCCAAATGTCTTCAAACTATAAATGGACTTGGTAATGACATGCTGTCAGGTTCTCCGTCACATGGTGCCTGGGAAAGCTTGCATGTGTACTAGAAATCCCTTCCCCATGAAAACCTGTTCTCTGGCAGAGTTCTTTGGAAGCCAACAGTCTGAGGGGCACAGTTGGGGAGTAGATTTCCTTTTATCTCTGAATTATGCACTACTTTCTTAAAGCTGAGGAATTTCTGCTCAGGTCATGCCAACAAGGTACGTTCAACCTGGCATCTCAGTGCCCTGTGTCCATCTCGTCCTAACCTCAAGCTACTCCGTACACAGCCTACCTCATTCCACAGGGACCGAACGTTTATGGGGCACTGACCAGCTGCTGGGCACCACGCTGTGCTCAGTGTCTGATCACAGCAATCCCTACAACAGCCTCAGACATTCATGATCATTAGCCCACATTTAACATTAAGAAACAGGAACTGCCTCTGAATCAAAAACTGGTCTAAGGAGACACAACTGGTGACAGAACCCACTCTGCCCACTCCACCACCCAAGGAGAAGCACTGCCTTGCTCTAGATTCCTCTCCAGGTAACTCCATCTGCCCACTTCCACTGCTCCCCAACTGTTGTTAAGGTCAGGTTCACACCTTCCAACCTGCCATCTGAGGGCCTCCAACTTCCCACCACAAAGCTGTTTCACCTTCATAACAAGCATCTCCTCAATCCCCCTCCTTCTCTCCTGCCTTTTTTATTTTTTTACCAATATTATGTCCAACCTGCCTATAAGCCTTAATTCCCCCACTCTCCCTAGACTAAGTTTGCCGTATCCTTCAAGAATCACATTCAGCCCTCGCCATCTTCCCCCGATGTCTAGCCTGCCCCTCCCATGAGATTCTACTTCATGTTCTGTGTGTTAGTGTTGTGTGTCCAACAAATTAAGTTCCCAGAACAGGGCTCCATCTCACTGTCCCCCATATCACCCGATACTATGCTAGACACCAGAGTAAGCATCTGACCTACATATGTTCATTGTTTTTGCTCATTGATGGTGGATGGGACAAAATTATCAATATAAAAAAGGTGGTAAAAAAGACCACCAAAATGGAGTAGCCTTAAAAAATTCAGGACTTCACTTCTCTTTCAGTGTCCTGGTTCTTTATAGCTTGATGAACTAATACTCTCCTTTCTCCATTGGGCACACCAGAGGAGCTGTGCTGGGACCAATACTCTCCTGAAAAAGCCAGGGTTGGGGAACAGACTTGAGGGCTTGCATTGAGGAGAACCACCGAAGTGTTTAGTGAGGGGTACTCAGAGACCACATAATCCAAGGTCAAATCTGAACCTTGGCCAAGAAGGGAGGCCAGAGGCCCAAGCTGGATTTCTGAAGGGTGCATGAGACCATACATGGGAAAACAAGCCCCAAGGAAGAATCTTACTTAGGATTCTTACTTAAGGTCTGAGCAAATGGAACATGAGGCAAGAGGGTAAGCAGAAACCAGGGCTCACTTAGCTCATTTAATTAAGTTCAGGCTGTGCTGAAAATGAGTAGCCTCTGAGCGGACAAGTATCCAGGAAGTTGGAACACAGACTAAAGAGAAAGAGAAAATAGGAGAATGGGACAAGCACCAATGAAATCCCATTTTTAGGTTTTGCCTCAGATATCCTACTGCAGGCTCTGATGATTTCTCCCAGAGAGCCCAGAGAAAGAGCCAGAGATAACATGACATCACCACACCCATTATAACAGGTCAAGTCATCCTGGTACTAAAGTTTTCTCAGGTACTTCAGACACATGGAGTTGAAAGGATTTGGGGTTGGGAGGAGTGAAAGGTGGGGGCAAAGTGACAGCTGCAACAGAGAGCTGGTTTCCTTCACTTTTCTATAGTTATGATTCTATGAAGGTCAGCTCAAATAACCTTGAATGTTAGTGAAGACTTGATGGGTATAAATATGAAATGGGGTGGGGTGAGGGATTGTGGTTCAGGTGTTTTCTAGATTAAAAATATAAGACCTTCAGAAAAATGTCTCTCCCAACAAGTTATGGTGCATCCAGGAGTCACATAAAAGTCAACCTTGATATATGTGCTCTGTACAATAATAAAGGAGACTCTGGATTATAAACTATGTCTGGAACTCATTGTCTGGCCATTATCAGAACAAACCCCATTCTCAGATAATGGACATCTGTTAAATCTTCCACTGTTAATAGAAAATGTTGCCTGTGGGACAGAGACTTTTATGATAGCACCATCTCTTCGGTGATAAAAAGTGTTCTAAATCTTATTTTAACCAAATGATTGTGCTTGCATTTGGTTTTCTTAGGGGGAAAGAATAATGGGCCATGGACGAATCCAGTGTGCCAGAGATGTCACAGAATAGTGAAGGGATGCTGAGTCACCACTTTCTTGCCTTTAGCCTTCCCTTGAGCCCACGAGATCAGTGGCTTCAAACCTCTTAAAATTTGGATTCCTTAACCTGGACTGTGGGATTTCTAGGGATATGGCCTGAGTCTTGCCTGATGGAACAGCTGCCCCTGCCAACATTTTGAAGTTCCCAAACATTCCAGACATTAGAGTATCTCCCTGCCTTGCAGCTTGCTGCTTTCTTCTTACCTTATCTGGTTAACTCAAAACTCACCTCTTCTGAGAAGCCTTCAGTGGCATTCCTCTCCCATCTCTGGCTGGGTTAGGTGTCCGTTTTGGAGACCACATAGAACCTAATGATGATCTCAATGTAAGCCTCAACATACTGTGTAGGTGAGTTTACTGTTTGTTTTCCTGCTTAACTTGGAAAGTGTATTCCTCAAAAACAGGAATCTATCTTATTCATCTCTTTATCTACCATACAACAACCCAGCTCAGCTTGACTGGATGGATGAAGTCTTAATTGGATAAAAGGATGGGCTCATCCCAGGAGAATAATTCTGGGAAATAGAAATGGATGCTTCCAATGTCTGACACTGAGAGACATCTAAAGAGCAGGAGATATTATCAATTAACCTAGGATCTTAAATATATAAATCCAAGAAGAAGCATGACCACAATTCATCTTTTTAATCTTTTATTGGCTCATTTGCCTAATGTGTGACCATTCCACTACCTGGACTGTGACTCAATCTCTGTCCCTTGACCTACTAGGGAAAATTAATGCAATCTAAGGGTCTTCTTTTTACTTCCCTCCCTTACACTCAGCACAAGTAAAGTGAGCACATCCCAATTATAGTCTGCTTGGTCTTAAATGACACTGGTTCCTGATCCAGAACTTTATCCTGGCCCCCAAATCCTTTTTCAGATAACGATTGTCATCCACTTCCTTCCATTTTTAAAATTCTCTCCACAAAACAGTCTTCAAACCACCTTCCGTATGAATAATGACATGAGTGTTCAAATTCAGATTCTGCCATTTGCCAGATGAGCAATCTCAGGCAAGACACTTAAGCTGTATAAACCTTAGAGATATTTAAATAACTCTAAGATATTTAAGTGTTCATATTTGTAAAATGGAGATGATCCTAGTGCTGAGCTGAAAGGGCTATCACAAGAAATAAATGAGACAATGAATGAAAAACTCTTAGAATTGTGCGTGATACACAATGACACTTAATACATCACTGGGATCTGTTAGGCACAACTGGGTAATAAGAGAATGAGGGCAATGCCTAAATATTAATTTTTAGGAAGTAAAAAAGCATGAAGCTAAAAATATGTGTTGCAAGATACACAGAGCTGCTCAGGAATAATTATAGAAAACGTCTTAACTAGATAGTTTATAAACCCATAGAAAAGAATGTGGTAATCCTGAGGAGCCAAAATGGACTTATTAAGGACAAATAAAACAGGTTAACTTCAATTCCTTCATTGGATTGAAGGTCAGGGGTATGCGTTAATAATTAGAACAACAGCAAATACTTACGTGTATGTTGAATATCAGCTTATACCACAGCCCTAGCTACATATACATAATGAGGAAAGCCAACAGATCTAATACTGGTCAAAATACTGTCCCTGGGAGACAGGGAGGCTTTCCAGGTGCTGGCAGGAAAACGCTCCTTGTGCAAACAGAAGAACAAATCCACCATTTTTCTCTCAGCACAACAATGTAACAGCAATGACACCCATCTGTTTGTTGATTTCTTTTCTATACGGCAGGAAATGAGGTGTCCATAGAGACCCTGGATGAATAATGCATAACATTTGCAAACAAAATCAACCTTCAATTAACTATACCAGTGGAGGTAGGCTGCAAGAATCCCAAATAACTGACAATCCTAGAAAAATTCTATTTCTCTTTGGAAATGTGGGAGATAAATGGTGGGAGAAATAAAATGAGTTATACATTCTAAGTATACAAAACAGTTACACTTATATGCAAGCACACACACACAATCACACACACACACAGTGGTTGCATCCCAATTCACAGAGTGAATGGGCTTCATTTGGAGGGAACTGTGTTCCCTGTCATTGGAAGTGGGTTAGGCAGGAGTGGGAAAAGCTTGTTGCAGCTGTTGGAGAAGGGAGTCAAGTATCTGATGAACAGATAACCTTTTTCTTGTCTCAATCACTTAGAATTTGTAACTCTGGAATTTACTCAAGTTCAGCAGTGGGTTGTATCCTACCTACATCAGTGTACCTTGCACAGTGTAGCGTATCAGAGAATTTTCAAATATTGTCTCCTTGAACCTGTGAATTGGGTAACATAACCATAAAACAGCAGCAGATTCTACTGCAGTTGTTTGTGGGACTAATTTCTGCAGATGTTGGCAGACTCTCAGCTTCTATAGGAAATCGGATTTTTGTCAGGCAGCTGGAATACATATGAATGCATATATATCCATATAAACCCTAACTTCTCACCTTCGCGAAAGCCCACAGGTATTAAAGGACTGGTAAGAGCTCACACAGCTGCTTAAGGGCTTTGCTGAACAGGAACCCCATCTTCCCACTCCCTGCCTGGTACTCCAGTCACATCCTTGGGCTGGTAAGTAAGAAGGCTGTGCTTATTTACTTAACACAAGCACGTCCTCCATCCTGGCCCCATGTACATACCTGTCCACCTTCTTAGTCAACAGCACAGGGTAATGATGCAGCAAGCATGTATTGGTGCCTCTCAGGAGGACAGATGGGAGATGCACACATGCCCAAATTGCCATGGAAAGACAAAGGGCACACCACATATGCTGACTCACTGGGACTTGACCTTCTGCTGTTCTGGCATATGCAGCATCATGAAAAGTCTACATTCCTAGATTAAAGGAACCTATTACTTGTTTTTGGTAAGAGCCTTCTAATGGCAATGAAGACCATCTCCCACTGATCTCTGACTTATGTGTCACATCAAAAATATAAGCAGCAAAAATCTACCTTTGATGCTTACTGAATGGAGGCAGAGGATCAAAGTTTACTATTCAGTCTTGAAAGGGAGATATAAAATATTCAAATCATCCCCCAAGCAGAGCACTAAAAACTGTGATAAACACTATGACAGAAGAGTTTAAGAAGCTGCAAGTGCCATACAGTGTCCAGCAGTCGAACAGCTTTTATGAGGAAGTAATAGTTCAGTTGAGACATAACGGGGTTTAGTTGTCCAAAGGAGGAGAAAGACTGGTCCAGGCAGAGAACAGCATGTGCAATGGCCCTGGGGAAGATATGAGGATGTTTCTTCCTCATTTCTCCCCAGGGCTGCATCCATTTGGAGAATGCACGTGTCTTCTGCCTGTTCCTGGACAGCAAGCCCTGTGTTAACTACCAAAACAAATATGGGGAATATAAAAAATAAAGCCTAGGTGCCAGTTCACGGCAACCTGGAACCACACACAGTTGTTTTTCCTCTCACCAGCACCAGACAGAACCCCCGCAAAGGTCAGGTCCCAGAATGAGTAATAAGCAGCAAACGATGGAAGACTTTGGGAAGGTTTGCAGACTGAACTAAAAGATTTAACATGGCACAGAGGAGTGACAATGGCATTCCTGCAGGGGATTATGGCAAAAGCTAGGCTAACAGGCAGTCACATGTGTAAGGAACCAGGAGGGCACTCCTCTGCTTGGAGGGGTGTGTTATGGAAGCATTAAACTAACCATTTCTCTATAGGGAGTGACTTGGGGAAGTAAAAGAAAAGCTTTTGGAGGATCTTAAGATCCAAGGTGAACCTACTTCATTCTGATCTCAGACAGGCAGCAGGATGGAAGCACATCCATTCCCGAAATGCACTTTCCAGACAACTCTCCCTGCTACCTACAAAGTCTAGAAGTTCACCCACCCCACTGTTTTTCAATAGGTAAACCCCAAAGCAAAAAGTAACCCACATTTCCATTACTCCTCTGCCAGTCCTCCCAATATAGCACACAAACATCTGAGGTAAAAGAGTAGGAAAGAAGGCAAGGAGAAGCCAGCCACCAGAGAGAAGCCAAGACCCCTGATGAAGTCAGAAGTGAGATCAGAAGGGAGAAGCAGAAAGTATTACATTCCTGCATTACTGTCCTCCCCTGGGGCACAGAACAAAGCTCCCAATGCCTCTCACTGGGCACCCACCTGCTGGGAGCCTGAGCTGAGCTTGGCCCCAACCTATTGCTCCAACTAAGGTGTTTTAAGTCATTGCAGCTCTCCTAAAAGGCTTATTATCTCCAAACAGCTGGAGAGAAATGCCCTGACACTAACTCCAGGTCTGTGGAGGGTGGTGAGCAACAGAGTGGGGTAGTAAGTTCGATGAATCAGCCAATGGGTAGTTATATCTGCATTTTGTATAAAAATAATAAATGACTTAAATCTAGAAGTGTTTAGAAACTTTCTGAAGGCCAAACAACTATTAAGTTGCAAAGCTTGACAATTTAACCCCAAGCCTTCCCTGATCTCCAGAGTAAAACGATGTGCTAAATTCAGTAGAAAAAAAATGAACAAAGCTCTACCCTCTCCCCAGGAGAGGGTCTTCTCATCTCTAAAGTGGTCCAAAGTGCTACTAACTGAGGTAGGGTTGGCATGATAACCGGACACAGTTTAGAAAAGGGAAGGGGAAGGAGAGAAGTGAGAGTGAAGAGAAGGACATGAGTGGGGGTGGGGGCAGGGGAAGGAGGTGAGGAATCTGCACTGTGACCCACCAGCCCCTGGGGCTGCAGGGCAAGGCAGCAATTTCCTCTCCTTCTCCCGATTCCCTACTAAATAAAGTAAGTGTCTCTGCCTCATGTCACAGTTTGCATTCTCAATCTGATTCACGGGGAAAGCATTGGCAGGTAATCTTTATCCGTTTCAAGTGTTTAAGTTTTCACTCGGAATACTAATGACAAACACACAAAAGGCGCAGCATCAGCCTTGGCACTAAGAAATTAATCTTTCAAAATAAAGGAACAAATGAAACTTCCAAATGCCCTCCTCTTGTATTCTCTATCTTTTCTTCATTGCTCCTTTTTACTGTCTTGACATTCATAAGAGATTTTCCCTAGGGGGAACACACCCTAAATTGACAAAGGCCACCGTAAGTACAAAATATCCCCCACAGAATGTCTCTTCTTGCAGAGAGCCATCACCGTCTCACACATTTCCAGCTTTAGTTCCGTTCTGTCATCAATAGAGGCATCTTCCTTTCTTCCCGATGTTCATTTTCCACAAAGAAATAGCCTGTTTATGAATCCCCAGATCTCCAGAGTCATTGTGTATGTCGTGGAGTTGAGGATATGGGAGGTCAGCTGAGCCACCTTCTCCACCTTAGCGACTCACTTCCATACACAGCATTCCCACAGTGCCAGAGTCATATTTGTGCTTTGGTAAAGTTACCACATGATACAAATCTTTAGCTCTATTATAGATGATGAAGGAGAAGCTCGGGGTGTTAGGTATTCCTTAGCTGAGAAGTAGCAGGAGTGGACTGCAATGTTCCCTATTACATCATTGCAGGTATCCTTGTACCACACCCTTCACTCATCTTATTCATGTAACAAACCTTGAATGTTGCCTAGCTGTGTAGACTTCTAGAGCACCAGCCCCTGGGAGAGAACTGATTGGAAGATATGTGGAGGGGTGGCTTTAATAATGGGAGATGAGCAGACACTTCCAAGAAGCTGGAACTTCGGGTAGCTTGTAGAAGCCTGTGTAGGCAGAAGCACCTTGGAAAAGAGTGGAAACAACCAGAAGAAAGCTGGGGCCCAGGAACTTGAGGATCTTAGGAAACCTTGAAGAGTATCAGTATTGATGAGTTGGAATGAACATGAACCCAAACAGGACCCTGAATAGATGATGTTGAGACACACTTGTGGCTTAATGGACACCTAGGTGCTATCTTCCAACATTCAAACAATATTCCAAGACACCTACTATACACCAGCCACTCCTAGGAAGGTCCTGAAGGTCCAGAAATAAAAAGCACATGGTTTTTACAATTTAGGAGTTCACTCTAGGGACTAGTAAAGAGATAAACACAGGACAGTGAGTAAAGTGAGGCAATGGTCAAAGTCTCAACTGCAGTCAGAGCCCAAAGAGGGGCACCCATTTGGCCTAGGAAGGTAAGAAGTTTTTAGGGAAGTTTCCTAGGTACCAATATCCTCTCTCTTCCATAAGACTAAATGTGAACGCTGGCCACTGAACTGTGTAATTATAATGAAGCATGAAACACCAAGATTTTGATGGCATCCGCAAACCAGAGGCATGGTTTGATAAGTAGCTGTCTCCTACCAGCCGCTGGGCTAGACACCTTTACAAATACATATGTATGATGTTATTTATGTCCCATAACCACCCTGGCTAGGGAGATAGACGATTTATCCTGTTTTACAGATAAATAAGTTGGCCAATTGTCATGCTAACAACATGAGGACCAGGGATTCTGAAGCAGGTCTTTCTGACATCAAAGCCCATACTCTATACCCCAGCATTCCTAGGTCTCTTCCTTTTACATATGCATTCATTTCTCAGTTTCCTTTTCAAAGACTATAAAACTCTAGCTGTAATCAACTCAACATGACTGCTGGGTCTCCCAGAAAGTTGAATTGTTTTTCCCAAATCTTCATGCTTTCCAACTTAAAAACAAAAAACAGAAAAGTATCAAATTGATAACCAGCTCAATAAAACCATCCTGGAAATGAGTGATTGCATTTATTACCATGGCTCTGCTAATGGTACTGATTTTTCCTCCTGCACCATTTCTCTTTTCTTTGGTCTGTTCATAGACCACTAGCAGCAGGAAAGCCTACCATTAAACCCACAGACAGCACTAACAGATCACCGTGCTGTCACTCTCACCCTCTTCTGTGAATGAGCATAATAATTCCAGGCAGTGGTACAGCTTTTCACCAATCAGTCATCAAGGCCCCGGATTGGAGACAATATACTCATTACATGGAGCTCCTCAGACAGGCTGCTGTTGACTTGCAATCCCAATTGAAATGTCACCTTTCATTTTCTAATGCTTCCAGCAGTATGTTACATCACACCTTGCTTCCATGTTGGCAAAAACAGAGGTCAGTTCTGCCCCAGCCATACTTCCCAAACCACAATGACAAACACTGTGCCGTGGGCAGCTCCAGATTCTTATTCTCAATTCATCAGTCACCCTATCAACCAGTGGAGGCTAGTTCAGGGACTCTGTGCTTACCATCCCATTGAGGACATATGCTAAGCACAGGTGAAAAGTTAAAAATGAGAGCTGATCACAGGAGAGCTGCTGCAAGCCTCTCCTAACACAAATCCAAAAGCGAATGGGGGTGGGGAGGGGATGAGTCCTGAGAACGAATGCTGAAGGGCTTGAGGGAACATCCAAATACCACCAGCACAGACAGCAATCTCTGCTTTTCCCTTCCATCTGCTCTCCTTCCTTTCCATCCCTGCCACCCCAAAGTTAAGTTCCTCAGTTGACCCTCTGCAGGAGAATTTCTCCACCAACCCCAGTAACTTTTCATGGTTGACTCATTTCCCTCTAGTTCTAACCACTTTCCCTGAGATACAGCTTCAAGCTTTAATAATAACAATCAGATCTGGACTGGATTCCTGGAGAGTCCACATGTAAATAATCAAACAGATTCCAGCAGAGAAGTAAGTCCACCATTCCCAATGCTGGCAGCTACAGCTAGATGAGCATTTGATATTGGATTAAAGGACACAGGGGGAAAGGGCCTTGTGGGCACTAGATGGAAGAGTGTTCTAGGGTTGAGTATTTTTAAACCAAAGCCATCAGTGTTTTTTCCCCTCTCCTCTAAATGGAGGGGAGGCTGACAGAATCCCTCCTCCTCCTGCTGCATGATGACGTTTGGTAGGAAAGCCTTACCAGCAGTGCAGGGCAGGCCCCCAGCCCAAGGAATTCGCAGAGCCCATTCCCACAGAGAAAAGGGTGCCTCCCACCTCTCTCATACCTCGAAGTTCCTGTGCGGTACCAGAAATAACGGAAGCAACAGAAACACTGGTAGAACTCTCAGATTCTTAAGAGTCTTGTTTTGAGGAAGGAATTTTGAGCAGGTGCTGATAGGACCAAGAACTCCACAGCATGTACGAGAGCTTTGTGATAAGAAAAATATAACCAGAGACATTGAAATTAAGAACAAACTGATAGTAACCAGAGGGAAGGTGGGAGGGGATAATGGGGGGGAAAGGGGGAAGGGTTGTCAGGAACATGTATAAAGGACACTTGGACAAAGCCAAAGGGGGGTAGGATTGAGGGTAGGAGGTGGGGATGGGTGGAAAAGGGGGGAGGGGAAATGGAGACAACTGTACTTTAACAACAATAAAGTTAATTAATTTTAAAAAATAACCAACTAGCCTGGAATGGCCTGGAACAGAACAGAGAGGAGTGTAGGCTGGTAAAGAACAGAGGAAGCGTCAGCAGCAGGCAGGGAACAGCTGGAACAGAACAGGCCCAGAATGCAGCTATGACCAGGAACCCGACTCTTAGCTCTGGCTGTCTAAGAGAACTTAAGGCTCACAGTGAGGCTCTCCTAGGAATCATGTACAGCTGATCATAATGCATTTTTTGCTTGAATTTGTTTCTAATAAACTTTATATGCTTTTTATTTCATTGAGAGACAGTGGCCTTTTTCACTCATCTTAGAGTTAGCTGTCCTCTGTAAGTTGTCCTTTGCAATTCAAGCATTAAATGCTGGGGATCCAGGGTACAGAAGATGAGTAACCAGTAGTACCAAAGAAGGGCACCTGGCTGGGCCCAGTTAGGTATGCAGAGCATTACCCCACAAGCTAGCTTTGTTTAATGCAGAATTTGAAACTTTGAACCCACAGATGCAGAAGCCATGGTCTCCATTTTCATGGTGTGCTCCCCCTTCAGGCTGTCCTAGGTCCAGCTGAGGAGACCAGAGAGAGCTATAACAATACAGAAAAAAGTCCACACAGCAGAGGCTAAGTGCCAAATCAATCATGCTGCCATAGAGTTCACAGGCAATGTGGTGTGGCCCATGGTGATCAGAGAAGACTTCAGAGAGAGGCCGGGCCTGGAAGGATGCAGAGGCCACTGCAGTCACTGACCACACAGCTCAGTTCCACAAAGGCTCCAGGAGAGCAGGGTGTCATCTTTGCTCATTGAGATACCCCCAGCACATAGTAGGCACTCCATGTATGTATTCACTTACATACCTGGGGGTGTAAATATGTATTCATTTAATACATATTTATTAAATGAATGAATAATATTTACTAAGCTTCTATTATGCACCAGGCAGTGAAGTTATAAAGACAAATAAGGTCCTTTATTCTCAAGTTGCTTCTAGCCCAGTGGGAGAGAAAGAAGAGTAAGCAAATTAATACAATTTAGAGTGTTAGGGTGCTATCACAAGGCTGTGTTCTGGTTGTGTATACCCTCCAGGCCTGGGGATATTTATCTGGTTTGCCTATTGTGGCATAGTGAGAAGAGAAGACATAGTAACTGAAAGCATAATGAATTCAATTCCAGGCAATGCAGATCAAGTGCATCAAAAAGAAAAGCCTGCTATTTACCCCAACAATTCTTCTAAGGATTCATCCCAGGTTTATAAAGATTAAAGATGTACACGTCAAGTTAATTTTAAGGTTACTGATTTTAACAGTATTTATGGCAGAAAAAAGGAGAATAACAGCCCAACTTTACAATATTGGTTAAATAAATCATGATAGTCATTCAATGAAATACAACGCAGTCATTCACACACTACACCAGAATACTTATTGATACAGAAATATATCTCCAACATAAGGTTATGTGAAAAATATAAGAATCAAAAGAAAATGCAACAATAAGATCCATTTTGCACAAGTATATTTTCCTTGAGTAATCTCTAAAGAAATTTACTCAAGAAAGTTAACATGATTATCTATAAATGTTGAAATTAAGGGAAGCTTTCTTTTTTTTACTTAATTAGAGCTTATCCAACATGATCATGCATTGCTTTTTTATACGAAGAAATATTTTATTTTAACAAGAAATAAACAGTCCCTCCTGCCCCATACACACTCCGAATAAACACCAGAAAACTGGCCGCTTAGCTCATGTCAAGCCCGTGAGGACAGCATGGCATGTAGGGTGATCTTCCCTGTGGGCAGCCCTGCCAGGATCACCCATCAAATGCCTGGCCCAGCCCTTAGCAAGCTATGGATGCAGCATTAAACTCCACCATTTAAAGTCTTTTAAAAGACTGACACCTGGCAGGTTAGCTCTCTAACACTCAGAATATCTGGACCTTTGCCCTTTCTCCATTTCTCTTTAAAGAACTTGTCCCCTTCCTACCTCAAGCTCAAATGACCTCATTATAAAACAGAAGGCTCTAGAACTCCCAAGTTTATTTATTATTTATTGATGATCTCTGGAAAGGACATGTGCAGGAGCAAATTCTCTCTCCAGCTGCCTTGAGTAATTTGACAGCAAAGAGATTACCTCCAGGAGGGCAGAGGAAAACATGCTGGGGGACAACACAATAATGAAAACCAGTGTGCCAAATAACGACCAGAGTCCTCATTTTTCTCTTTAATATTTGCTAAGGATGAACTACCCGGATGGGCTTGTTTTATGATGGAATCATAAAGGAGTCACTTGCCGACAGGTCTGCCCATCAGGTGGAGTGTGGGAGGCAGGCGCTGACATCCATCAGCTGCTCAAATGACATGTCATACACTTCCCAAGACAGGCCCTTCCCTCCAAGCTATTTTTGCATTTTTATAATTCGTTTTTTGGTGTTCTGACTGTAGGAGCATTGCTCCTTGCTATGGGTGGCTGAAACAAGGAGAGATGGTACCAGAGCTGGAGTTTGTCAAAAATCATCCGAGTTTGTCAAAAATCTCTCAGGAGGTCTGGAGAGAGCCCTTCAATTAGTGAAAATAGGCACAAAGCAGGAAGTAAAGGGGTAACCACAGGGAGGCAGAAGTTGGTACCCACCAGAGGGCTGCTGTCGTGAACCCTCCTATTCCTCCTCCCCGTCCACATCCGTGATGACTATGAAATGGAGAGGAGGAGGAGGAGGGGGCAGAGCTGAGCTTTGGAGCCACAAAGAGCTGGGTTTGACTGGACTACCTTCTTTTCACCACCCCCACAACTCCAACTCACATGTAATGGCTGTGACATAGCAGGAGGTCTTTAACCTCAACTTCGTCACCTGTGAAAGGGAGACACTGATATGTCCTGAGTAGGCAGGGTATAAGGAGCTGTGATAATGAGGAGTAAGTTCCTGCCACAGGGCCAAGAGTGATAAACAGGAGGGTGTCCCTGTTTTGATGTAAGAGTAATAGTTTATAAGGAGAAATCAATTACCAAAAAATAAACCAAAACAGATACTCCCCATTTATTTCAGGGTTAAGAAACACACTTTTAAATAACACACAAATCAAAAAAAGGAATTATAATATAAATATAAAACATTTTGAATACAATAATACACATCAAAACATGCAGGATTCAGCTGAGGAAGATTTAGAGGAAATGCACAGCTGTGAAGAAAAGACAAACATTAATGAGATAAAACATTTATCTTCCTAAACTGGAAAAAGAAGAATAAAATGAGCCCAAAGGAAGTAGAAGAAAAAATAATAAATTAATAAGTGAGAAAGGCAATAGCAGGTTCTTTTAAAGCTAATAAAGATGATTTTAAAAGGGGAGGAGCCCGTGGGGGCATTTTCCTGGGCATGGCTGGTGTTCCCAGAGTTGGCCTCTGCTTCAGCATCAGCTGCAAACGCAGGGAAAGACAGAACGGTGTCCCTGAAAAGTATCAGGAAGAGATTTGGAGCAGGCAAATGCTCCGGGAAGAATGTTCAGAAGAGAGAGCATTCCTGACTTGGAAGCCAAGAAGCAACTCCAACAAGGGTAGGAATACAACTCCTGTGGGTTCCTGCAGTAGGAGTCATTAAAGCCTGAGACTCAAATGATCTGAAAGACTATCTCATAGTGACCTCAGGGGCAGGTTCGGGAGTCAAATGGAACTGAGTTTGCATCCTATCTCTACAACTAACTAGCTTTGTGACCTTGTGCAAATTGAGTAACCTCTCTGTGCCTCTATTTCCTCATCTGTAAAATGGGGATAATAACAGTACCACTCTTACAAGGCTGTCGTGAGCATTAAAAGAAATTAGTACAGAGAATAACGTGCTCAGTTGCATTGAGTATTACTATGAATATTATTATTTTACACTTCAAAGAACATAGTTAAATATAGTAATTTGGGCGGAGAGGCAGAACTGCATTTCTGTGGATGGGCCCAGACAACTGGGCATCCCTCATCCCTTCAATCTCTTCAGCAGTTATTTATATAGCCCCTCCTATGTGACAAGAACAGCTACCATTTCCATCCAGGTTGTCAAGGAGCTGCCTGGAAGGGAGAGACACCTTCAAGTCAACGCCCAGGCCAGTGCACACTCCAGACTGGGCATCCTCTACTCCATTAGGGATAGGAGTAGACAAGGTCAGGATATTCTCTCTCAGATATTAAAGTGACAAAGAATCAAAACAAACATGCATGATAATAGCCTTGAGGAGAAGTGGGCAGTTTTTCAAAAATAAACATTTTACCTGAGGAAAATTGGAAATCAAATGACAGGTGGAAAAAAACCAATAATGAACTGTACCTTTGACCTCGGTTTTTATGCCAAGAGCTTTGGGGCTACTGTTCCCCAGGCCAGAAATAGAAGAGAACAGCCTGGTTGACCAGCCACCCCCAGACAGCAGATCCAGCATCTGGGCCTCCTCTCCCAAGGGCGCACCCCCTATGCCTTCCCAGCACTACCAGAGAGTAGCCCTGCTTTCCACAGGTGCCAGCTGGGAGTGGACTGAGTTCAGAGCTTTCCAGGCGAGTTCTGCCAAGCTCAAGGATCATAAATCACAGAAATGGAAAAGAGGAGTGAGAAATAAAACCCTTGGCTTCCCTCGAACTGCCAGCCACTTTCTTTCGGCTGTAAATAACCACAGTTAAACCAAGCACCCTTTGGACTTCTTGGCATTGAAGTGCATGAAAACACCTGATGTAAGGCTTTTAAGTGCTTAAATGCTCTCCGCCAATATCTACTCAACCATCCAGAGCTGAATCTTCCAGATCTTTAAGGAGAGCCTTAGTGCACATCTTTACCCCAACCCCCACTGCCCCTGACCACTGCCCCGGGGATGCTGCCCAGAGGGGTTCTGGGCAGCATCATGAATGAGTAGCAGGGGTCAGTTAGGCTTGGCAGAGGAGGTGGCAGGTGATCCTGAGCCAAGGGCCCTGCTACCACAGTGCCAGCTCTGGCAGTCACCATTCTGAAAGGCCCAAGTCAGTTAGCTGGTAAGTAAGTGGCTAAGCCCAGATCTAAATAAACCCATCTTCTCTTAGTTCTAAAGGTCAGGCACGTTTTAAGCAGGTACATCAAGCTTACTCAGGAAATATATCCTGCGACTATGACTTTAGAGTTGGAACTACTTTATCTTCCTTCTCCCCCTCCTTCCAAATCTTTCTCTGTAACTTTCCAATTGTACCATATTACAGTGAGCCTGGTAGTCAGAAACTAAGACTTTACAGATTCTGCATTTTCATTTGGATGATATTTCCTAAGTCAATGAATAAAAGCCACATTTTGGATCATCTTTTAACCAAGAATTGGCCAAGTTGCAGCACTGTCATTTGTGTTAACCATGCAAATCATTGCAAATGAAGACAAAACAGCATCATGGCAATCTGTGGGAGTAAAGATTTCAAAATAATTTGAAAAGAGAAAAGCAAGGAGGGAAACTGAGTCCTCCAGGTGGACTAGGCAGGACACTGAACTCAAACCATGCCCTCCACAGCATCTATGGCCATGCTCACACAGAGGGCCTCCACTCCTTAGTGATAAAACAGCAGTAAATACCCCAGGACATGATGCTAGTCTCAGTTTCAGTGATAGTTAGATTAAACACTATTCAACACATATTCCCACAAGCCACAATGCTAACATTATCTTTGAATGAAGTGGGTAGCTTCCCGTAATTATCAATGACAACTCATTAAAATTGGCATTTGACGGTGTTGATTGATCATGGATCTGAATAGCCTGAACCAACAAGTAAAGCCTTAACACATTAATATGATTTTTAAAGCCTACTTATTATTAGTGTTATTGCAAGTATAGGTTTTACATATAAAATTGAATTCATGTTTATATAACCCCACTGCCAACATCTATGCTTTAATTTCAGAAGAATACTCCAGCAAAGCTTTCATTTAGAATGGAAGGGCAGATAAAGTGCTTCTCAGATAAGATCAAATTCAAGGAGTTCATCATCACCAAGCCCTTATTATATGAAATGCTAAAGGGACTTACCTAAGAAAAAGAAGATAAAAAAGATGAACTGTGAAAGGACAGCAAACTCACAGTTATTAACAACCACACTTAAAACAAAAGCAAACTAAGAGGACAGCTAGATCAGGAGCAGAACCATAGAAATGAAGATCACATGGAGGAGTGGGAGTGGGGAGTTAGCAATAGGGGAGTGGGAGAAGGGGAGAGAAGGTACAGAAAATAAGTAGCATAGACAGTAGATAGAAAATTGATGGGGGGGCAAGAATAGTATGGGAAATATAGAATGTAAAGAACTTGAGATACGTGGTCATAAACTAAAGGGGGAGAATGATGGGGGAGGGGGTGTGCAGGATGGAGGGGAATAAAGGGGGAAAATAGAACAACTGTAATGGCATAATCAATAAAATATATTTTTAAAAAAGAAAAAAAAGAATACTCCAAAAATATTCTAGTAAAATTAATACTGTTTACTTAAATTTTATTGGTTTCATATTTGTTTGTATATTATTTATATTTATTTTCAAATTATATAATTATAAAAACTATAAATCAATGAAGTTTATGGTTAGTTCAACATTTCCACATTTTAAAGGAATATCATAATGAAAATAATTAAATTCAACAAGAAGGATTTCTGAGAATTTTTTCCCTTAAGTGGAATTGATACATTGCTCAGATTTGAGAAACAATGACACAATAAAGCCCTAATGATGGGTATTTAAGTGTTTTCTACTTTTTTACTAACACAAATAATGTACAATTAATCTCCTTTTCCAAATATTTTTATGTGTTTGAGTAGATCTGTAAGATAAAATTCAACCCCAAGTCAAGGTGCAGACAAATTTACAAAGGTCATAAATACGGTCAAATTATCTTCCAAAAAGACTGTAATTATGTATGCAAATGTCTGTTTCCATGTCACTTATGACACTTTTTATGTCTTTGCCAATCTGCTAATCTGACAAGTATATTAAGATGTATCAGAGTTGTTTTAATTTATAGTTCTTATTCAAGAGAAAAACGGCATTTTTCCATGTTTATCTTAGATTTTTCTTTTCATTATGTACTGCCTGTTGATGACCTTTGCTGGTATTCTATTAGATAGTTTATTATTTTCTCATTGATTTGTTCACACCCTTTGCATACAACCTCCGTCTTGTGTTGACAATACTGTCTTGTTTTTCTTGTGACTTTTGGCTTTGCTATAGTAAACTTAGTGAGTATGTTTTAACATTTTTAAGTCAATATATCAACCTTATTTCCTTCATAGGTTTTGTTTCCTTTTAGCCATTTTATGATTCCACTGATTACTATTAAACATTATATTCATCTAGAATTTCTTTCACATAAAGCATGAGAAAAGTATTGAGATTTTTTTCATCTTTTTGTAGATATCAACATAGTTTATTGAATGGTCCATCATCTCTGCTGATGTGAGAAGTGAACTTATCATACACTAGATCTAAGTTCCCCCAATATTTGGACCTATTTCTGCACTCTTTTGTTTCATTGAACAATTTTCTATTCTTTCACCAACACCAAAGTGATTTTAGTATGTATTTACATAACATTTTAAAATTTGGTAAGGCTAGTCTGCCCATGTCAATCGTTTCTTATGTTTTTGTGGATATTTTCATGTGTTTAAATTTCTGGGTCAGAAGTTTGCAAACATGTTCTTAAAGAGACAGATATTAAATATTTTAGGCTTTTGTGGGCCATATAGTGTCTATAGTAATTATTCTACTCTGCCTTTATAGCTGCAAAGCAGCCACAGATCACATGTAAACAAATGAATGTGGCTGCATTCCAATAAAACTTTATTTACAAAAACAGCAGTGGGCTGAATTTGGATGAGCCATAGTTCACCAACCTCTGTTCTTAGTGCCATTTTTGAAAGTTCCCCCACCTAAAGAACCAAACCACTTTTGATTTTCTGGAATTGCTTAAATTTATTAATTAAATTTAAGGAGAAATTATACTTTCTCCTTAAATTCTCCTGAGAGGAGAATTTATACTTTCAAATGTTGACTGTTACCATTCAAGAACATACATTCTTTCTTTCCACTTATATTCATAGCTTCATTTTTGCTTCTCAATAAAATTTTGAAGTTTTCCTCATAGCTCCTACACACTTCTTGTTTAGTGGTTGGTAATTTACCCATTTTCAGTTCTGATTATTATACCACACACATAATTGTTTGTGCCTGTTGACTTCTGTTCAACCCATTCATTCAACCCACTAGTTTAAAGCAAGGCTTACTTACAACCAGATCTATAGATTTTTCTGGGATTGATGGAAAAATCCAATGGGACCTAAATACCCTCTGAAGCTGTATGCAACATTTGTAGAAAGTACATTTTCCTAGGGAGAGAATCTATAGCTCTCACCAGAATTTCATGATTACCATCCATTTTCCTGACCCAAATCTGAGATCCCGTATTTTAAGGTATGTAAAGACCTGGGATTTGACATTGAAATTGAATCTAAATATAGGTGACCAGGAATGTAATAACTGTGGTGCCAGGAAAAGTCAGAATCACAGACCTGCCCTGACTACCTGAGAAAAGAAGTATGGTCACATTTATGGAGTACAGTCATAGCCAAGAATGACAGCCCAGTTCACAGAGTCCCTTCCCACTGTTGTCCATGTGGGCAGTGCTGTTTGAAAACCGAGGCATCCCAGAACACCTGTGGCCATCAATCTCACCCTCCTCCAATTTTCCTTGACTTTCAGGTTGAAGTATCCCTCTTAGAGACTCTCTATACCATGCTCAATATCACCTCTACCCTGAAGAGCCTTTCTCTACCTAACTGCTTACTGGGATGATAGACTGTCTGCTGACAATATCTCCCTAATTCCTTCCAGGACCTTCCCCTGGCCTTCTGTTGGCCCTGTAGTCCTAGCCTCATGAAGAAAGGCAGCACAGGTGGAGGGAGAGCACAGACTTAACAATCCAAGAAATCCAAGTTCAAATCCTGTCTTTGCCAATAACTGCTATAAGACCAAGATGTGAACTTCTCTGACTACAGCTTTCTTATGGTAAAGGGCAGCATGCATACGCATAACATGGCTATAGGGATTGAAAGAGATAAAGCATAGAGCTTAGAGCTAAAGGCCACTCTTATGACACAGAGCTTGTTATTCATCAATGAAATAACTACAACTTACTTCTCAAACAGCCATCTGGCATCAATCAGGCTCAGCCTCTGCCCATGAAACCAGTGGAGATTCTGTGAACTCTACCCTTCCCACCAGTGGGGGCTGCTTTCTGAGGGAACCTTAGTAGTCTATATTTAGGAGGGATCTCCTAAATATACGGCTTCATGTCTCAGTGTCCTGCTGTCTCTAGGCTGCTCCCATGGGCATCACTCCCAGTGAGTGGAGGACTTAGGTCCTGCCTGAACTGAAAATGAATATAGGACAATTCTGAGATCCAGAATTGGATCCTAGGGAACATTTAAACATGAGTTTTCTTCTTGGAGGAAGAAGACTCTCTCTCACTGGCACTTCCAAGTGTTGATTTCTCTGTCTGCAAGATATAGATAAAAATAAGGGTAGCTAAATGTTAATGGACATTTATTATGTAGCAGGAGACAATTCCTACCCCAAACCTTATGAAACAGAGACACACAGTGATTAAGTCACATTCTTAAAGTGACAAAAATGAAATTTGTACCAGATGATATTATATTAGAACCCAGGTTCTTAATTGCTGTTATCTATATTCCAATCTCATGGAGTGCTTTAGATCACATATAATTTACACATTCCCCACACAAAGTCGGGTCCATAGCAGATGTTCAATAAATGATAGTTGTCCTTTCTTGAGGCAGAAACTGGCCTTCCCACCAGGAACTGGCCTCTTACTCATTAGCCACTCCATCAGGAACTAGACATCTTACCAGAAATTGGTCATCCATCAGGATGATTCAAAAAGGTCATGCTCCAGCTAATGCCTGCCCAAGAAGCAAACTGTCACAAAGTAGACTTTGATTCAATCAATATGTATTATTCTTCAGTAGAAAGAGAAACAAAGCATATTACTACCAAATGCATCTAAAATCCAAGTTCTCTGGGATTCTTAAAGTCTATCTGGATGGGAAGAAGACAGCAAAGGCATACACTTGAGAAACGGTCCAGATGGAACCTCAGGGTAATCTACCATGTGCCAGGCACTGTGCCAAGAACCTCCAGGCATCCGTCTGTCTGGACCTTAACTGTGAATGGGTTCCTTGTGTCTATTTATATATTCTGAGGCCCTGAGAGGTAAAGTAAATTGTCTACATTTCCAAGAGCTTATAAGAGGTAGACCTAGCATTCAAAATCAGTTGGCTCCAGGCCTTTTCCAACAAACTTCAGTGCCACCCTCCACCTGGTTGCAATGGGTCCCCACAGAAAGAGTGGCATATGCCCAGGACAAACCCTGCCTCCTGCATAACGACACCAGGGATGGCCCTGTTCTGGACAGAATCTCTGTTGCCCTTCATATCATCTCCCAAAAAATATCCAGATGTGGCTGCCACTGCAGCAGGCTTGGGAGCTCTAGAGAAATAGAGCTGTGTCTGCAGTGCCCAGCACAGGAATAGAACCAAACTCGTCGCATACAATTAGTATCAAGACTGTACAGGCATAATTTCTGCCAAGAAGGCAGAGTCTTTGTGTCAACCAGAGAGAAGGTCACCTAATGTGCATCGCTATTTTTTATCCTATTTAGGATGGTGCCAGTATGCGGTAAGACTAGCTATTTCAAGAACTCCATTACCTGAAGCCAATGAGACAAATATCAACATTGAAAAAATGGAAGTAGCCCCATTTCCCCAGAAAAGTGCCCTTCCTTCAATGGCCACCCAGATAGAAGCCCTGGAAACCAAGAGGGGTGACAGCACCTGTGATCCAGGCATTTAATTGTCAGACACACTTCAATTTCCATTAAACACCCTCTCTTTGCTGTGTGTGATTGCTGGGAATCACACACATTTAACCTTTCTCAGACTCTATCTTATTCTCTCTAAAGAGGCCACAATGCTTACTTTCCTGGACTTTCTGGAGGCCTAAATAAGATCATTTATGTAATGTACTTGGCATAAAGTGGGTGCTTGGTGTGGCAATTCAGCTCCTCAAGAATAAGGAGGCATCATTGACGGGAATGCAGGGATAAGGAAGTTATTTTTTTTAAACTACAGAATAGATCAGGCTGAGCATCATCCCATCAATAGAGCTGGATAACTGAAAGAGAATGCGATAGTTGCAGAGAATAATAGCAGTAATAGTTCTAAAAACAGAAACTGAGAGAGGTAAAGAATCCAAAGCTGTTCAGCCCCAACCATATCCTAGCATTGGCACTGTTCTGGGAGTTTTTACACATGACCATCAGGTAGCCCTCCAAGCAGACCACAGGTGTAGAGAGGAGGCCGAGGCCCAGGGAGCTTCTCTAACATCACCACGTCTCTCTGAGACACCTTCCTGTTACTCCACGTTCCCTTGTATAATCCATCACAGAGTCACACACAGACTTGGGGTACAGCGAAGGTCAGGGGTGAAACCTCTCCTCACTCAAGATGGATGAAATCCACTCCAGGCATCTCTTGCTCTGATTAAAATACGCTGATGATAAATTACCAAACTCCTTGACATGGAAATGTGAATGATAGGAGAGCTGCTGACAACTGGCCCAGGGCGATCGCCACAGAAAGGAAAATAGCAATGCAGAGTCTTCCTTGCCATTGTTTTCTGACTTCAAAGCGTCTGTGATTGTCTGTCAGTGAAGGGCAATAAAGTTAATGCATTAGAAGGAGATCTGGAGGTCACAGTGGTCATAGAGGAATGTAAGCTGATAACCTGCTGCTTTGGTTTAATATACCAAGAGCCTAAGTAGAGGGTGCTTCCCCCAAGGTGGCAAAACTATAAAACGGGAAGAGTGTCTTCTCAATCACCAGCCTCTGGTCTTCGTGCCTATTCCTTTATGACAGAAACGTTTTTGCACACAAGTTTTGGTGCCTTCAGCTCTAATCATCTTCCTGTCTAGACCTTCTTCCAGAAGAACATCTCCTAGAAATCAGTCACACGTTTACGTTACTAGAAAGCCACTTGTCTTCTTTCACAGGGTCATTTCCTCCCTTGGTGTCTTCTCTCATTATGGCATTAAACAAAAGTCGGGTGCCTACAAACAGAATGTCTGGCATCAGAGACAGATTGAAGAGCTTTGAAAAACACCAGGAGAGAGGCTGTGTAGCCCTGTAAAGAAGTAGAGGGTGGGAGACTGCTTCTTCAGCTCACATCTGTTCATGCAGACAGACAGGCTGTTTCTGGGCTCCATGATAGACAGGCACCACGAAAAGCAGGATGAAACACTTCAGAAAGCATTGTTTCTAGGCTTGGGCCTCACTGGCAAATTGAAGTATGGAATGGAAAAATCAAGGACCTTAGAATCAAGGTGTAAACCTCATGTCTGCCACTTTCTAGGTAAAAGACCACTGGCAAGTCAATTTAATTTCTTCAGTTACCAGTTCTGTTGAATGCAGGTAAGAATATCTGCATGTCAGTTGGTGGTAGTGAGTGTTATATGAAACACCGAATATAAAATGGGTGGCAAATCATGAGAACTTGATAACCATTAGTCCCCTTCTCTCTCTAACATAGTTGAGTAGATCATATAACACTCCATGGGATAGTAAGATCCCATAGATAGTAAGATATTAAGATCTAATATTCCCACACAGCATTTTAGTCCTCATTGGATCTAGCCCTCCTTCCCAAGGATAGATTTGCCAACTTCATCTTTTAAATGAATGAAGCAAAGCATGATGGTGCATTTAATGGTTCCTAGGAATTGGGCCTTTAAAATCCCAACATCTTCTAACCTTCTGAGAAAATCGGTGAGGAGTCTCAGAGGCCAGTTGCTGCTGGATGGTGGCCTGGAGAGAAAGGCAAATTGCTTCCTAGGGCATCTCCCTCTGGCCTTAGCCCTCTTGGCATCCCTTCTCGGGGTAACACATTTAAGTCTATAGGAAGCACCTGAAGTCTTGAAGCTATCAACACAATAGCTTTATAGAAATCAATTTCTTGACCATGACAAAGGTGGTCCTTTCCCTCAAGTTACAGTTAAAATTGTATCAGTATAACTACTCAAGCTTTCCAAGACCGCTTCTGATGAGCATTGACAAAACTCAGGGGAGAGCAGGTGGTGGGGGGCCATTTCCCTGTTTGACCATGAAGACAGAGAAAAGCAGGGCCCAATAGTTACATCTAAGTCTCAAAAGGCAGACACTGTGGATTGGTCTCCAGGTCCAATCTGTCCCAGACCCCTGCTCGTTACCCACTCACCTGCCCTTACCATCTGACTCCATTCTGATCTCCCTGGGCCTTTGACTGTGCCCTGCTCATTGTCTTGCCCCACCAACTAACGCACCTGTACCAGTAAAACCTTAGGTCTATTCTGACCCTTCTCTAAAATTCATTTTGTGACAATTCACTGAACATCATTTTAAATTGCTTCCATGGCTGTTAGCCAAGTTAAGTTTTTGACTCAAAGCCCACAGTATACATTTTCTCAGAATGCTGTGCATTTCAGACTTCCCAAATTTTTTCTTAGAGTTATAGGTATTATCCTCTTGTAATTTGATTTAATCTATTCCATATCCACAGTTATAGCCCCTTTTTTCATATTTAACCTTGTGTATTTATGCTTTCTCTCTTATTTTCTTTATTATATCTAAAAAGAGCATATCCATTTCATTGGTTTCTTCAAAGAAGCAGCTTTAGATTCACTTATAAATTATGTTTTTCTGTTTTCCAACACACTGATTTCCACAATATTTATGCTTTATTGCTTCCTAATTTCCTCAGATTTCTCCTTTTTAACTTTTTATTGTAAGTGCTTTATTTATTTTCACTTTTGTCATTGATTATGAAGCATGTAAGACTATGGATTGGCTTCTAAATAGAGCTTTGGTCACATTCCATAAGTTTTGGTATATAGTATTGCTCTATTAACAGCCTGGAGATGTGGTTCTGTACAGGTGGGGAGCACACAGCTCAGCCAGACGGTGACTCATAGCAGCAGTGGGAGCAGGGGTGAGGCTCAGCTGAGGAGGGGCAAGGCAAAATGAAAAGCCAGCATGCATCCCTGCAAGCTCAGCCAAGGAGGCCTTCAGACCAATAATTACAAACGTCCACTATGTGTTTTTCTGAAAGTCTGTTCACATGGAACCAAGTAGTAGATTAAATGATTCTTCAGTGGCCACATGAGAGGGTGTTGGGGCTTGATTTGTCTTTATAATCAAAACCCACAGCATATATGTGTGTTTTTATAATTGCATTTCAGCAGTTTAGGGAGATGGTATAGTCCCTCAGTATAATACATATCTCACAAAGGTGGGCATGCTTGCCTGTAGCACAGGAATCCCTCAACCTGGAGAATGGCCCTTTTCCCTGCTACTTAAGACTTTCCAATATCAATAATTGTAACCAGAAAGAAGGTGTTTCTCAGAGGAGGAAGTTCACATGTTTAGGGAGGACTGACATCCCTGCACTAGCATTTTGCAAATGCGGAGCCTAGAACCCTTTGTACACACTCATCATTCTCCTGGCCTTCCCTGAATACCTGACTCAATTTTACTCATGCTGAGCCCTTGGCTTAGAATACTTTCTCTATACTTCTTCACAACCACTATTTAATAATGATCATGTAATAATTCCTATAGCTTGGGGACTGCTAGCAAGCAGGAATGCTCCGCCGCAAAGGAGGCTACTGTATAAACAACCATTTAAAATACTGGGTGATCAACATTAGGAGAGGTGAGCACAGGATTCTGGGGCACTTTTTTGAATCTTGAAGACTCAAAGAAGTATAAGAGCAAAGGGAGCTCAAGTCTGAGAGAACAGCATATGCAAAGGCACTGCAGCAAGGAACAGCATGACACATTCAGGCCTTGGCAGGACTTTCTATTTGCCTATCGCAGAATGCAACTGTGTGGTGACCCAGTAGCTCACAGCAGCCTGAATGGAAATTCTTGGAGGTGTGAACCTTATTCTGGTCTTACAGCCTGGCAGGAGTTCTGATAGGAGAGGAAATATGAGGAGATACAGGGGACTTCCCACTTCCAGTTCTAGAAGAACACCTGCCCCAGACCTGCAGGAAGTCAGGATGTTGGGGGAAAGTGTAAGCCAGGTTCCTGGGTGCTATCCATGGCTATAGAATCCCCCGGGGCAATCTGGAGAGCTCCTCTATCTAGAAAGTCAGTATCATCATATAGGGTAAACTGAGTGAGTCTCTTGAGTGCCAGGCTGTCTGATTCAGATTTTGTTCTATTCCCAAATTGTTATAGAGGATGGGGGATGAACAGATTCCTGAACTTGTGTTAGTAATCGACTAATGCTCCAAATAAAGAAAACTGTCTACTCACATGCATTTATTTGTCTGCCTTTAATTCCTCTCCTTTGAAGGTTTACCTACCACACGGGTAAAGTACAAAGTGATCCAGGAAAGTACAATTTGATCCAGGAAAGCTCACTGCGAAAATGACCAAAGTTACTATTTCCATGTGAACTGAGAAGGTTAGAGTCTTGGGAAAAAGCCTTCGGGAACCTTGCTTCTTGGCCCACGGGCTGAGTAAGGGGTGTCTGTCCTAGTCCCCTTTATTCAGAGCCTCCCTCTGTCAGGGCACAACTCCAGTGTCCAGTTGTGGTCTGGTCCCTAGTCTGTCTCCCTCTCCAGGCTGGAAATGCACTGAGGGCAGGGATCATGATTCATCTCCTTCCAGGTTCCTTCCTCTTGGCACACATTTGGCCCTCAGAGGTGCTCAGAAAATGTTAAACAAATGATAGGACAAGACAGGAATGATGGTTTCATGGCACATCCATGAAACACAGATTCAGAACTCAGTATTTATGTCTATGAAACCCTAAATGTTTCCCTGGGTTGCCCGCAACTGGTTAACGCCAATTACCCAGACCAGCGATGAGCCTTGTTACTCCAGACCTCGCACTGCAGCCCACTGGGGATGGGCCTAGACTCTGACAAGCTTGCCCTGACAGCCAGATGCAAAGCAGCTCCTTTGGGCCAGGCATCTATTAGGCCATATTACATCAGTCATCTCTCTGGTGCTGCCATTGCAAAGCTCAGGCCATTCGGTCAGCCAGGAAGTGGCAGAGCTGAGACCCTCTGAGGTACAGAGTTTCCACTTGTCTAAGAAAGCTGAAGCTGCCTTGCATTTGTAAGATGACTTTGGGGAATGCACCAAGGCAGCTCCCGTCAGTTTTACAAGCTGTCAGTGGGACAGCCTTGGTTATAGTTGTGAGGCCTTCCCCTTAATCCTCACATCCTTCCTCACACACCCCCACCCTCACTCTGGGAAACTAACACTCTAGCTCCCCCTTAGAGTCAGACAATCAGCACAAATAAGGCATTATAATAAAAAAGAATAATAATAACCATGTATGAAACTCTTCATTTATACCAAGACAATTGCCGGGTTATTTGTAGACATGTTATTTAATACTCCTAACAGCCCATGAAGGGGTGTCGTTATCCCCGTTTTACAAGTGAGGAAACTGAGTCTCAGAGAGATAATGCCTTCATTCAAAGGTCACAGAGCTGGTCAGTGGCAGGGATAGGGAATGATGTCAGTTCCTTTTGAAATCAGTGAGAGGATGTGCTTTCTTAACCCCATTAGTAAGCAAAAACTATTCACACCCTATTCACATTACTAAGCATCCCTAATTTTTACTGGCTAAAATTTTATTTTCTTAGAAAAATGATTGCTTCCAATGCACTTAGGAAATGTTTCCCTGGGTTGCCCACAACTGGTTAAAAATTGAGGACCCATGAAAACCACCTGGCATGGGGAAGGAGAAGACGCAGGAGCAGATCCGCCTCAGCTGCTTCCAAGCAAGTATCTTAAAAGGGCCAGTTTCTTCACTGCTAGACCTCAGTCTCTCCCCTGAAAGTGGAATAATCGTATCCATCCAGCCATGCTCAGCAGGTCACCCTGAGGACTGGACAAGATGGTGAGTGTGCAGGGGCTCCACCTGAGGAGGCAACGGGAATGGGAAACCCACACTCTTCCCTGTGAAGAGCGCGCCTGAGTCCCAGTTCTCTGCCACATCACCCTGAGTCATCCAGTCACCATGAAACACACATTTATGTTCCAAGGGCGGTTCCAGGCTCTGACCTTGTGCAGCTGCCAGTTTTCTGGAAATAGAGCCGAACACTGGCAGGACACTCATCACGGACCATTCCAGGGATTGGCGTGTCTTGCTCACTTTGGGGGAGTTAGGTTTACAGCCAAGGAAAACTGAGGCACAGGAAGTTTAGGTAAGTTGCCCCAAGTTGCACAGGCAGGAAGCAGGGGAGCTGTGTTTAAACCTCGCTGTCTGGTTTGCACACCATCACATTCCATTGTCGTGTCTCTTTACCTGCTTTCTCTCAGCCACCAAACTCTTTCACCTTCCCCTCCACAGCTTCTCCAGTCTTCTCCTGCTTGGCTTCCTGATCTCTCTCCTTACCGTGGCCCAGGCCCTCCTTCGTTCCACCCTTCTGGAAGCACAGCAGCTTCCCTCTGTGGCCTTTTTCCCCTTTTCTATCACCTGCCCAGCTCCCACCTAGCCTCTCTTACCCTCACCCCTTCTCCCCACCACAGCTGAGTCCCAAATAACATCTAGATGTATAACCCTAGCTTTCAAGGCCCCCTGTAATCTGTTCTCCCCGACATTTCTGCATTTCTCCCTCTGTTCACTGATGCTTAGTTCACAAAAGTTGTCCTCCAGGGAGCCAAAAAATTTTGTGGAATGAGTGGCTTTTTGAGAAGTCAACAAAAGTTATAGACCATTGCTCCCTAGGAAGTAAATAGGGGCAATGCGAACTGTTTCTAAAGTTAAAACACACTTTCTGGACTGTTCGAGCTCATAATCTTACCATGAAGACCTCTGCTACAGACACACAAAGCTTATTACTGCTTCTTAATTACTTGAATGCACCGTGTGTCTTTCACTCCCCCTCTCAGTCGCTGTTCATGCCATTCCTTCCATCTGTGATGCTTGCTCCATTGTCGTTTTCTTCTAACGAAAACCCACTGACCCATCAAAACCCAGTTCCACTGTTACTAGGCCAGACGAGAGCTTTCCCTTCACGCTCTTACCCACATGGGATTTCAGCACTGCTTTCTCTGGAACTTGGGACCACATCTCATTTCCACTCACCCCTGAGAGTGGTATACTGTTCAGTTGTTTCACGATCTGTCACCCCACGTAGCATACTGCTCTGTGCAGAGAGCAGGCATTCAGCGTTCAGGGTTTTTTAAAATAGAAGATTCTAGGATGCACCTGAAATGGACTTTCTGTCATCTGTGTCCCACTAATAAGACCTTGTAGAGGGTGAACTTCTGGAAAATTTCACCAGATATAAGTCTAGGGAAAGTATCTCTTGCCTTTGTCATTTGTTAGAAATATAAACATTTCATAACCACTTGTTAATGCAGTTCTTGAATTCCTGTTTAAATCTCTGCCTTGTTAGTCAGAGTAACCTAGTTTATAGAAATCTATGACTTAGGAATAAGGTCAGATCTTGAGAATTAGTTGTGATCCATATTTTTGTATCTGATAATGAGCTTATAGCTGCAGTGACAATTTGGCCCTGCATTTTGGGGAGTTGGCATATTTTAAGGAAGCAAAGTACTTGTCATGGGCTCTGATCTTCTTTCTGTTTTGTTAAGAAGTTATTAAAGTGAGAACTATAACACAGAAGAAGAATGCACACATTTTCTCTTGAGGATGCAATTAAAACAGAATGTAAATATAACTAATGAGGCGATTAAGTTTTCTAGAAATATGCAGGAAGATCAATTCCTGGGACGTAACATTTCTAATTGAAGAATTCAGTTTAGTAGCACCAGGGACAAGAGGGATCCAGGAAGAAGAGGCACTGCTGCTGTCAGGGAAGGCCACGCAGGGCAGAGAAACGGCCATAAACAGTGCCCATTTCTTTCCAGCCGTTACGAATCTCCTGCACCATGTGTCGCTCTGAGCAATTCTTCTCAACATGGCATCAGCAGAGTGGCATTAACTGAGGAGTCAGGAGTACCAGGTTCAAATCTCAGCTCTACTGGCAGAGATGGCCCATATCATTGCTCTAGGCCTCGATTTCTTCATCTGTGGAATGGGGATAGTGAGTATCGTGAAGATTACACAAGCTAATGCATGTAAAGTGCCTGGTACAGAGAGTAGCAGGCTGGTGTGTCCTGGGGAAATTGCTACTGAAGGTACACAGAGAGGAAGGCAAGAGAAACCAGGAAGAGGCCCTGGCACAAGGCAGGGGCTCTAGCAAAGAGAAGTCAAGGGTCAGAATCCTGGGCCCCACCCTGCCCTCTGAGTTCAAGCCAAGTGATCTTGGGCATCAGTGTCATGCTTTCAAAATCCAAAACAGGACAGCATTTCACTAAACAATTTCTATGGCACCATTCTAAGAACCTGGAACTGCTCAATGCTATAATACAAAAAAATTCAAAATTTTTCCCAAAGACTTTTTTACTAAGTAGCCAGAATTTTTCCAAATATGATCTATTCTCTACTTATTTGGGCTTAGGTCCATTTCTGTAGGTGCCCATAATGACACAATTAAACAATCTAATTTGTAGCATCCTCCAAGTTTTATAAGCATCCTCTTTCCTCTCTTTCTTAGTTCATGTCTAGGAGCTGCTCCCTATTCTGCCAACCCATGTCTGTGGGCACTGATCCATGATCTCAAGCACTCCATGAGCCAGGCACAGTATACAGTCTTGTCCTCAGGATGACTGGAGTCCAGTGGAGGTGACAGACCAGAGACAGACAAGGCCAACCCAGTGGGGCATGGACTTTGAAAGAGAGGTGTACCTAGGGCTCTGTAGGTACAGAGGGGTCACCTAACCCAGAGTGGAGGTTAGCAGCAAAGTTAGGAAAGGCTTCCTGGAAGAAATGATATTTTAACTGAGTCTTGGTTATCCAACCAGTCATTCATTCATCCAGTAGTCAGTAACTATTTATTAAGCACCTACTGGGTACCAGGCACTATGCTAGAGGCAGAGACAATAACACTGGATGTCACCATGACACTTTCTAAATCAAGAATCCACATCTGGTCACTCACTCTAGTGTCCATTCTCTATATACTTCTGCCTCTCTGACATGATTTGCCCAATCTGCCTTGGTCTCCTTGATGAACAAACTACTTCTCTTTCCCAAATGCCCCCTCCATTCTAGATTTCCTGTCCTCACCCAAATTTAGCTCGAAGCCATTGGCACACTTAAGTTCAGCTTCTTCCCAGACCTTCTTTTTATATCTATGTCAGATGCCATCATGCTCATCTGCTCCTGATGGGGCCAGCATGAGAGACACCACTATTTCACTTATATCATATTCCTATTCAGCTCCTTTGAGCTTCCTCCTTGCTTCCTTCTTTTATACCTTACTGTGCCAAGGTCAACTCTAGATGCTGAGTAGGCTGGAAGACAAATTAACTAGATGCTGAAAATGAGATGTTTGCTCCTACTTGTTACCACCTTTCCAGGATTAGTGCTAAACCAGAAGATGTTTTGTGTTCTTGTTCAAGGCCATGGAAGAAAAAAGGAATTATTTACTGATCATCTACTACATACTAGATGCTGTCATTTTATCCCTTTTTTAACCTACACCACAACGCTGAAAGTAAGCATATTTATTTCTTTGTTGTATGTACAGAAATCAAGACTTAAAGGGGTTGGGGGTGGGAAGATGGTGATGGAGAAGGACAGAGCAGATTCCACTTTCCCCTATACATGAGACAAAAACCTGGCCAATCTACAGAGGAACAGAACAAACAGCCAATAGTACCCCAGCATATATAAAAATAAGAGACCAGAAATTGTAGCAGACACTGAAAAACCTGACAGTAAGGAGACGACTGCAGGACAATAAGGTCCCAGGGACCAATGCAGAGACATGGGACTGCTAACCTCAGCTGGTGTCTACCACAGATTCCTTGGGAGTGGCGATCCTGGGATAGAGCCCTTGGGAGAGTACCGGGTCAACTGTTCCCTCCCTCCCTGGCCAAGGCACCGCGAGGTGCCTTGAGCAGCATCAAGAGAGACCTAGTTGCTTGAAGTTGCAGAGAGGAGACTAAAGACAAAGAGGCAAACACACAAGGGCCGTGATCACCCTTGGAGTCTGTGGTCACCGGCTTGGGAGAGTTGAGAATCACAGTGTCAGGCTCTGACCCCGATAGTCACCGGTCTGGCTGGAGAATTGGGCTGTAGTGAGCGGCAGGCTTGAATAGGAGGAATTTCTCAAAAAGTAAAAAAGTTTGGGGGATTCTCCTGCAACAGCTGCTCAGCCTACTCCCCACCCAGTCAGGCAGCAATCCCAAGGTTGGGTGGAAGGCCCTGTGTTCTCCCATAGCACTGGGAAGGGTTCCTGCCCCAACCGGTGAGACCCAGGCAGCCTGGTTGGGCGCACAACCCACTCATCCATGCACCCCGCTCACCCCCACACCCCACCCTACAGCAATGACCCCCAGGGAAAGAGCGCTCTGAAGAATACATGGATACCCTATGTGGGGCACTGGGGAGAGGTGCCAGACTAGCTCTTGGGAAAGTGCTCACAAGACTGGCCAAGTACACATCAGGAAGAGAGAAAGCTCACAGCAATGGCCCCTCAGCCTGATGCAGCCAGCAAGACCAGTAAAACCGGTCTGGCCAGTTTGAAACCAATAAGAGGTGGTTTTTTTTGTTTGTTTGTTTGTTTGTTTTTTAGTAATCTTTAATTTTTTTTAATTTTATTATTGTTTTTCAATACTTTTTCCCTCTCTTTCCTTCTTTCTTGTTTTATTCCTTCTTCCTTTCTTTCTAAACTTATCTTTTCTTCCTCCCTTCTCCTGTTTTTTCTCCCCACAAATGAGACAAAAAACTTGGAACTGTGAAAGGACCAGAATTGGACCAAAAGAGGGCATCCCAACAGTAGTGACAGAGACACAAATTTCACTTTGCTATAGCAGAGAAACTACAAGTTGCTGCATATTGGTATTATTTTTTTCATTATTCTTACACCTTTTATTTTTAATAGTATTTTTGTATTCCTCTTCTTTCTGTATAGTCTTCTTTGCTTGGCTGATTATATTGTATCATTTGACAGGTTTCCTCTGTTCTCTCTTCCACAGTGTATTGCTAATTTACTATCCTTCATGTCACTTGTGTTCCTTTAGCACACTACTCAAAGTTCTATACCCCCTATTCATGTTATCCAGATCACATAGATTCTGTCATATGATTGTTGCTTTAATAATATTGTGAATAATAGCTGTTCCATACAATTGTAAATACTTCACAACACCCCTCCCGGATCTTAGCCCTCTTCACAGTTTCCTGAACTCTATTACTATAGTGGTTAACTCTATTCCCTCACACAGTACACATATTTACTATCCTGTACTCTCACCTTACCTCAGAATCTGGTCTCCCACAACCTCGTTGCTTTCTAGATCCAGCTCACAAGCCTTCCCTCCCCAAGAAGAGTCCTACCTTCTTTCCATCCTTCTTAATTGTGGCTAGTTGAGTTGAAGATTACGGTTAACACTATACATAGCCAAAGGATCTCCTCTCTCTTCTCTATGGGCTGCTACTGTAAATATCATAGAATACTCTCCTGCTGCCATAAACCATTTTGCCTTCCTCTCCAATTGATCAAAAAAAAAGAGTAGGTGGAAGCAGTGAACACCAGGATAGAGGAAGAGGAAACTTCCACTGGAAGAGGAAACCCAACAACAAAGGTACCACCAACAGACAACAACTTAAAAAGGTGAAGGAGGGAGTGGAAATCACACAAACCTCAATCAAAGACCTACCTGGAAATACAATGAAATAGTGGAGAAACTACCCACTATAAACAACTGAACAAGAGCAAAACAGAATCCTCAAAACCTTGTACATATGGAAGAACTAGCTTCAACACAACCTGCTCTCACAAGCACAACAAATTACAACAGATGGTGGACAGAGGGACCATCAGTTAACCAGCTGCTGGGAAGGACCCACAAAAAAAAGAACCAAAAACGATCAAAACCCAAAGACAAACACAGAGCCAACTGAAACAACAGACCAAGACCAGTGAGCTTGGGAGACATCAAGGAGACTACACCACTGAATCTCACAGATATTATATCACAGAAGTTCACACCATAAACCCAGGAAGCTAGAACAAATCAATTGAAGAAGCTGAAGCTAACAAGAAGAGTCTCACAAACAACAGAAGACAAAGAAACAATCCCCAAATGAAAGGGAAGGAGGAAGCCTCAGAAACAATACTAAATGAAACAGAGGCAAGTCAGCTATTAGATATTGAATTCAAACCACTGGTTATCAGGAAGTTCAAAGAGCTCACAATGAGTTACCAGAAACTACAGGGGAACTACAATGAACTCACTGCAAACTATATCAACATGAAAAAGGAAATAAAAACTATCAGCAAAGGCCAAGAGGAAATGAAGAATACAATTTCTGAACTGAAGAACACAGTAGAAGGAATCAAAAGCAGGATCAATGAAGCAGAAGATCAGATCAGCGAGCTGGAGTACAAAGTAGGAAAAAAAAAACACCCAGAAAAAGCAAGAAAAGGAAAAGAGGCTCATAAAGAACGAAGAAGGATTAAGAGAAATGCAAGACAATATGAAATATAATAATGTCCACATAATAGGAATACCGGAAAAAGAAGAAGAAGAGCAAGGGATAGAAAACCTATTTGAAAAAGTAACGATAGAAAACTTCCCTAATTTGATGAGAGAAAAAGTCACACAAATCCAGGAAACACAGAATCCCAATCAAGAGGAACCCAAAGAGGCCCACTTCAAGACACATCATAATTAAAATTGCAAAATTCCAAGACAAAGACAGAATCTTAAAGGCAGAAAGGGAGAAAAAGGAAGTAACATACAAGGGAGCCCCAATAAGGTTAGCTACTGACTTCTCAATGGAAATGCTACAAGCAAGAAGAGAATGGCAAGAAATATTCCAAGTAATGAGAACCAGAAGACTACAACCAAGGCTATTTTACCCAGCAAGGCTCTCAATCAAGACAGAAGGCCAAATAAAGAGCTTCCAAGACAGAAGTCTAAAAGAATACACCTCCACCAAACCAGCTCTACAAGACATGCTAAAGGGACTGCTCTAAAGAAAAAAAGAGAGAGAGAGGAACACAGGTACAAAAATGGCAATGAATAAGTACCTATCAATAATAAACTTAATCATAAATGGATTAAATGCTCCAGTCAAAAGACATAGAATAGCTGAATGGATAAGAAAGCATGACCCACACATATGCTGCCTACAAGAGAACCACCTCGGGACAAAAGACTTATGCAGATTGAAAGTGAAGGGCTGGAAACAAATTTTCCAAGCAAACTAACAGGAAAAAAAAGCTGGGGTAGCAATACTCATATCAGACAAAATAGACTTCAAAAAAAAAGGGCCATAAAGAGAGACCCAGAAGGTCACTTCATAATACTTAGGGGAAGAATCCACCAAGAAGACACAAACATTGTAAATATATATGCACCCAACATGGGAGCACCCAAATATATAAAGAAAATTTTAGAGGACTTCAAGAAAGATATTGACAGCAACACAATCATAGTAGGAAATTTTAAAACCCCACTGTCAAAAATGAACAGACCTTCCAAACAAAATATCAACAAAGATATTGTGGCACTGAATAAAGCCCTAGATGAAATGGACTTAACTGATATATGCAGAGCCCTTCATCTCAAAGAAGCTAAATACACATTTGTTTCAAATGCACATGGAACATTTTCAAAGATAGAGAACATGACAGGACACAAAACAAGCCTCAACAAATTCAAGAAAATTGAAATCATACCAAACATTTTCTCCTACCACAAGGGACTGAAACTAGAAACCAACCCCAAGGGGAAAAACCCAAAACACTCAAAATCATGGAGATTGAATAGCATGCTATTAAACAACGAATGGGTAAGGAATGAAATTAGAAATCAAAAAAATTCTGGAAAAAAATGAAAATGAACTCACAACAACTCAAAATTTATGGGACACAGAGAAGGCAATCTTGAAAAAGAATTTCATAGTGATACAGACCTACCTAAAAAAAGATAAACACATTTCAAACAAACAACCTAACCCTACGCCTACAAAAGCTTGAGGAACAACAACAGAGACAGCTCAGACCTAGTAGAAGGAAGGAAATAACCAAGATCAGAGCAGAATTAAATGACAAAGAGACTAAAAGCACAATTCTAAGAATTAATGAATCTAGGAGCTGTTTTTTTGAAAAGATAAACAAAATTGACAAGCCTTTAAGCAGGCTCATTAAGAAGAGAGAGGACCCAAATGAACACAATCAGAAATGAAACAGGAGAGATTACAACAGAAATACAAAGGATTGTAAGAAATTACTATGAAGAACTGTATGCCAAGAAATTTGAAAACCTAGGGAAAATGGACACATTTCTAAAAAAATATAATCTTCCAAACTCAATGAAGAAGCAGAAAGCCTAAACAGACCAATAACAACAGATGAAATTAAAGCAGTAATAAAAAAAACTCCCATCACACAAAAGCCCTGGACCAGATGGTTTCACAGGAGAATTCTACAAAGCATTTAAAGAAGAGTTAACCCCTATGCTTCACAGATTATTCCAAAAAATCCAAAATGATGGAAGACTCCCAAACTCTTTTTATGAAGCCAGCATCATCCTAATCCCAAAACCAGATAGAGACACAACAAAGAAAGAAAACTTCAGGCCAATATTGCTGATGAACATGGACACTAAAATCCTCAACAAAATATTGGCAAACCGCATCCAACAATACATTAAAAAGATCATACACCATGACCAAGTGGGATTCATCCCAGGGATGCAAGGATGGTTCAATATTTGCAAATCAATAAATGTAATACATCACGTAAACAAAAGCAAAGACAAAAATCACATGATCATATCAATAGATGCAGAAAAAGCTTTTGATAAGGTACAACACCCATTTATGATAAAAAAAAACATTCAGCAAAGTGGAAATAGAGGGAGCATTCCTCAATATAATAAAGGCCATATATGAGAGACCTACAGCCAACATCATATGCAATGGCCAAAACCCAAAATCTTTTCCACTAAGATCAGGAACAAGGATGTCCACTCTCACCACTTCTATTCAATATAGTATTGGAAGTTCTAGCCACAGGGATCAGACAAGAAAAGGAAATAAAAGGCATCGAAATTGGAAAGGAAGAAACAAAACTGTCACTGTCTGCAGATGACATGATACTGTACATGGAAAATCCTATAAACTCTACCCCAAAACTACTTGACCTAATAAATGAATTTGGCAAAACAGTGGGATACAAACTCGATATCCAGAAATCAAAGGCATTTTGTATACTAACAATAAATCAGCAGAAGCAGAAATCAAGGAAAAAATCCCATTCAATATAGCAAAAAGAAAAATAAAATACCTAGGAATAAACCTAACCAAGGAGGTAAAAGACCTATATGCAAAAAACTACACAACACTGAAGAAAGAAATCAAGGAAGATACAAACAAATGGAAACATTTACCATGTTCATGGATTGGAAGAATTAACATCATCAAAATGTCTATACTACCCAAAGCAATTTACAGATTCAATGCAATACCTATTAAAGTGCCAATGGCATATTTCACAGACATAGAACAAACACTTTAAAAAAATTTATATGGAACCGTAAACGACCCCAAATAGCAGCTGCACTCTTGAGAAAGAAGAACGAAGTAGGAGAGATCATAATAGCTGATACCAAACTGTATTACAAGGCCACTGTAATCAAAACAGCCTGGTACTGGCATAAAAACAGGCATATAGACCAATGGAACAGAACAGAGAGCCCAGAAATCAACCCAACTCTCTACACTCAATTAATATTTAACAAAAGGGGCAGCAACATAAAATGGAGTAAAGATAGCCTCTTCAACAAATGGTGTTGGGAGAACTGGACAGCTACGTGCAAAAAAGTGAAACGAGCACCAACTTACACCATACACCAAAATAAATTCAAGGTGGATAAAAGAATTAAATATAAGCCGTGACACCATTAAAGTCCTAGAGGAGAACATTGGAAGGAAAATCTCAGATATTTCATGCAGCAACTTTTTTACTGATATGTCCCCTAGAGCAAGGAACATCAAGGAAAGAATAAAGAAATGGGATCTCATCAAAATAAAAAAAAAATTCTGCGTGGGTAAAGAAAAAAGTATTAAAATAAAAAGAGAACCAATTGTATGGGAAAACATATTTGCCAATGATACCTCAGACAAGGGTTAATCTCCAAAATATACAAAGAACTTACATGACTACACTCTAAGAAGATAAGCAACCCAATTAAAAAGTGGGTGAAGGGCTTGAACAGACACTTCTCCAAGGAGGACATAGAGAGGATACAGAGACACATAAAAAGATGCTCAATATTGCTAGCTATCAGAGAGATGCAAATTAAAACCACAATGAGATACCACTTTACACCATTCAGAATGGCCATCATAAACAAAGCAAGAAACAACAAGTGTTGGAGAGGGAGGTAGGGAGCACTGGGGGGGATGGGCTGGGATGGGAGTAAAAGATGGAAAACTGTACTTGAACAACAATTAAATAAATAAATTTTAAAAATAAAAAATAAAGTTAACTCTTAAAAAAAAGACTTAAAGGGGTTGATTCACCTGTCCGGGGTCTCACCATTAGCAAGTGGCAAAACTGAGATTTAAACACTGATATGTGATTCTAATGTCTAAGCTCTTCCTCCTCCACCAGACTTTCTAACAAGAACATATGCTCTTTTTTACCTCCAAAGACTTGCTTAAATGCTGCAGTCTGAAGAGATAAACAGAATTTGTTTGCTGTGTGATGGTGGCTCAAAAATCAGGTGAAAATCCAGGGCCTCCTCAAGGGAGAGGTAGGCCCCTCTGAGTCAGGGTTTAAGCAAAAAAGATAAGAGGAATAAGAAAATAGCTTCTGGACACTGCCATCCATCTCTGGGAAGCCTCAGATAGGAAGCAGCAGGTGATGAAGTGGAATGAAATTTTCAGAAAAAAAAATAAGAGATGAAAATGGAGGTTTTACACATCACTGAGCTGCCTTCCTATCTAGAGGGAAAACCCAACATTAATAAAACAGAAAACCTTCAACAAAACCAAAGCCAATTTTTCTGTCAAGTTCAGAAACAACAGTACATAAATCTACAGGCATTTCCCAGGTGAGTTCCAGAAATAGCTGTGTTCCTGAGAAGTTGGGTGGAAATCCAATTTGGGGTGAACCTGTCCCAGATACCCATGTGAGGAAGAGCAGCCTTTGTCGCTGAATGTGGAATAGGAGTAGTGCCTCTTCAGACACTGGTTTAAGTTTTCTTCCTCAATGCCCTTCTCCTCCTTCCCACCCCAGTCAGGGCCATCCTTCACAGGGAGCTAACAGTAGTCAGCAAACACTTATTGCACAGGGGAGCTCTCAGTGAATCAACCTCTGCTGATAAATCTGTCCATGAAGAAAACACACACACAATGCTGACTATCGTGTGGTGCCTATACTACAGACGCACCTATCAGTCAACAGGTGGGGCTTTTGTCTCCTCTCCTGGCTACCAGGTACGGACCTTCGGCAGAGACAGTGACCAGTGAGCAAGTGGTATGAAAGGCGATTATAGGGTAGTCTGTGGGATCAAACAGATCAAAATTTAAGTCATTTCCACCCCTTACTGGCCACACGGCCTTGGATTTACATATCATGTATCACTTATCCAGACCCTTGGGAAACAATCACTTATCCTCTCACTATTACTGATGTTTCAGCAGCTATCAAGAAGGAAAAAGCCTACCTATTTCATGGGTTAGAGTAAAGGCTAAACAAATTGACCATGTAGGTTCTTGGGACAGGGAAAGTACTTGGTAAATGCCTGGCCTCCTTGCTCTGCTCACCTTCCCCAAATCAGCCCTTTGTGAAAGGCCAGCTCACCCTCACCTCCTCAAGGAAGCCCTCCCTGACCATACTGATCCCTAAGTGCTCTCCCTCCCATCAGCTTTATGGTAATATTGGTCATCATCAATGATGACGACCCAAGTCAGTCATTGCCATGTCCTGTGACAGAGAAATGCCTGTGTGTGCTGGCATTTCCCAGTCAGACTATAGCTGCCCTGGGACTGACAGAGGTGACCCACTAGGGTCAGGTCCAAGCCTTACTCAGAGTAGGCAATTAGTAGATATGTGTCTACAGACAAGGCATTCAGTCACCCAAGAAAGATGTCAATGAAGGAAAGGTCCCTCACACGCACTGAGTCATTACTATGTGCCAGGCACTTACAGTAATCATCTCATTCCATGCCTACAACACCTTTGTGGAATAGGTATGATAGATTCCATTTCACAGTTAGAGAAACTGAGGCTTATGCAGGCAAACTAGGTGTTTTCCAGAAGCCTCAAAGCTCAGAGGGGCAGGAACAGATGCAGAACCATGAGGGGAAGGAAGGGAAAAAGGAGAGCAGGAAGATGGTGAGTGGGCAAGGCAGAAGGCAGAGTCAAATAAGAAAGACAAGTCCAGACTCCTTTCTGTTGAGCTCCTACTGTAAGTCGCTGTTGCAGTGGCATCTGCATCCCTTCCCTTCTGGCTCACCATCACACTGGAGGCACCCGGCGCTCTTGGCTCTTGCTGCACACTTCTGTTTCTCACACCCAGTGAAAGCTTGTGTGAGAATTACCACGGTCCTGACTTCTGACCCTGCCCAGCTGACCAGTTAGTTTATCCTCAGATACAATCCAGTAACTCCCAAGAACCAGAATTGGAACTAGATTTCTTTCCTCTAATAAAATTTATGGTGTATACAAATTCAATTACATCATCGTGTGTGCTGACAGTGGCTGGAGGAGCCAAGGTCATTTACATCCATCCATCACCAGGGTGCAGAGAGCCAGGGCCATGAAATTACCTCACACCTGGAGCCCAGAGAATGGCGGGGGCACAGCAGGGGCACTGACAGTGGGGCCCTGGCCCTCTGTCCATGAAATTACCTCACGCCCAGAGCCCAATAGGGCTGGCTTATTTGGTGGTGGGTTGCTACGTTCTCCCTGCACCCAGGAGTGACAGGAAGCACAGGCCGATGACTGGCTATGCTTTTTGCTGGCATCTATGTTGGTCCCTACCACTGTCTGATTCTGTGCTACACAGGGGAGGGAGAAATGAGGTGCTGTACCCCAAATCCTCAGTGTATAGAAGAGAGGCTGTGAGAGGAAAAAAGTAGGCTCAGAGAGGTTAGGTATTATGCCCAAGGCCACACATCCTATGACTTGGGAAGCTACACTTCGAACCCAGGTTTCTTGGCCTCCAGAGCTCATGCAGAGGGTTTTCCAAGTAGGAAACAGAAAGGGCTACACTTCAAAACAGAAACTCAGGGAGGTCAATGATTACCTTAGGGGGTGTATCCAAACCCATGTCATGGCAATGGGAGACATCACCAGCTAGAAATAAATACTTTAAACAAATACTCTCCCTTCCCACATGGCAAGTCTAATAAAGACATGTCTCTAAGAATGAGTCTAGAATGGGGTGGGGAGTAGGTCTGGACTCTGTGATAAACTGATACCAGAAATATTTGAAGAAAAGACTGGCCCTCTGCACAGGCTCAACCAGCTAAGCCTAAAAAAGGATAAAAAATCTTCAATTCTCCATCCACAGAGGGAAATTTGACCTAATGCAAGTCATTTAAACCCTCTAAGCCTCAGTTTCCACTAAGGACGTGGTTCTGAAGTGTGGTCTCTAAACAAGCAGCATCAGCACTGCCTGAGAACTTAAGAGAAATGCAAATTCTCAGGCCCCACCCCAGACCTAATGCACCAGCAACTCTGGGAGTAAGGTCAAGCCAGCTGTGTTTTCAAGGCCTTTAGGGCAAGGGTCTCCAAGCCCTGGGCTGTGGACCAGTACCAGTCGGTGGGCAGTCAGGAACCAGGCTACACAGCAGGTGGTGAGCAGCAGCAGGCGAGAAGCTTCACTCGAATTACCACCTGAGCTCTGCCTCCAGTCTTCCCCAACCCCTACCCCACCGCCCGTCTGTGGAAAAATTGTCTTCCACAAAACCAGTCCCTGGTGCCAAAAAGGTTGGGGACTGCTGCTCTAGGAAATTCTGATGCAGTTCAAGAGTACCCCAGATTGAAAGCAATAGCCCTCATTCGTGGGACCTTCCAAGTCAACTGGAGAGTTTCTACAGCAATCCTGGAACCTAGACCACACTCCAGACCAATGATATCACCCTCTCTGATATAAATGAGGTGAGACACAGGCCCCAATACTTTTTCAAAGCTTTCCAGTTTGATATTCCAGGTTGAGAAGCACTGTTCCCTGGAGATGATCACACAGTGCTTGCACACAGTAAAGACGTAGGATTGAGACCACGGATGGAAAAACATGAGTGTGAACAAGTCCTCCTCACAGGGCCCAGTGAGCATGCAGGTGGGTATGGATGAATGACAGCAGAGCTGTTTAGGGAGATGCACAGTGGCCAAGCCAAAGATGGATTGAGAACTGGCTGAAGGTAAGAGGGGTTTTCATCTTTGATTTTAAAATCTGCAATACTTCAGTCAGGTCTTATTGTTTTTCATTCATCAGAAAAAGTCCTGAAGGTCTGCAAACTTGTACGAATTGCACAAGCCACAAGATTGATGGCTTCTCCCAACAGCCTCTCTCTGGAGCAATTTGCCATTTAAACCTCAGTTCTACCAAAGACCTTGAAGTTCTTCATGCCATCAGCCTGGCCGTGGCTTTGAACGGGCATCAAAGGCCATGCTCCCTGTTTCCTTGGAGCTGGAGGAGGCCTGGAGGGAAGGCAGGGAATAGGGAGTGGGCATGCTGAACTCATGAACCAGCCAGGCAACTCAAGAAGCTGTATGAAATCCAGGACAGTCTCAGAAGGTGTTCTCTGCATGGGCTTTTGTCACACTGCGTTTGTTTCTTTGATGTTATTGAACCTTTGCAATCCTGTCCACCCCAGCTTGGCCTTCAAACCCTCAACAAGAGTAATAGGGATGACAAGGAAGCTGGCACCTAGCTCGAGGTCCAGTACTGGGACCTCAGAACACCTCTCCTCTGAAGCAATGCACAGGAGCTGAGGATTCTCCTCCAGACCCATTCTACCTCTCTCTCCCCCATGTGCAGGAGGCTGACATCTACAGACTGCTTCACCCAAGATCCCTTGCCTTCTTGTCTGGCTGCCTTTGACCACAGGAAGGTATCAGGAAAAAAGTGAAGGGCAGAAGTGAGAGGCTGGAGTAATTGTCCTCTGGGTCCCTTTGCATTGGTCCCAGCATATTACCCACACCTCTGCAGAGGGTCACAGCTCCTGCAGGCCAACTCTCTTCTACAGCCATAGCTCTCAGCAAAGCCCAGTAAACCACTCCCGGTAACTGTTCTTGCCCCTTCCCTTTCATCCTGGGGTTGCTAATGGCTTCCATGATTCTAGACCTGGGTGCTTCACTATCCATTATTGCTATCCCTTTAACAATGCCCAGTTTTAAACCATGTGAAACTGCTGTGTTTGTAGGTGATCAAAACTGGCCAAATCGCTAGCAGTTTTGTGTGGTTCAATCTCACAAATAGTCCCTTCCTTTATTCTCTTCAGTTCAATCCTTCCAAGTGGCCTCTGGGTCCCCTGCTCAACCTGCACAGCAGGCTTAGTGAGTGCTGTTAGAAGGTGAGAAACAGAGACTCCAAAAGCTTCACTGACTCACCTATGCTCATCTAGCATAAGGTTGAGCAAATAATAAGGACAAGTTGAGACTTTACTGTGTGTCAGGCATTGTGCTAACAGTTCACACAGATGATCTCATTTAATCCTCAAAACTCAGAAATAGGGACTGTTATTATGCCCATTTTACCAGTGGGGACACGGAGCCCTGGGTAAATTAGGAGTGAGCTTCCCCTGATACTTAACCAAGGGGCGTCCTTTTGGTCAAATTCAGCAAGAGGGCAAGGAGCTTGGCTGAAGCAGTCTACAGAGGGCAGCTTTTCTGGGCACAGAACAGAATATAAAATGTTGAGAATGGGCCTGGAGGACAGGAAAGGAATAAAAAAATTCACATGCTTTTGGTGAAAATAAAAGAAGATGTCATAAGGGCCCAGTAATGGACAGGTTGCCTGACTAAAGACCCTAAATTTAAGCCTGTGTTCCCCAAGTCTGCTTCCTCCTTCTGCCCATGTCTCTTCCCATTGTACTCTATTGTCTTCCACTAAGGGATCATAATGTTACTCTCCTCACTCCACCTGCTCTCCTCCTGCCAGCTGACCCTACAGATTTAATATGATTTGGTACATAACAGAGCTTTTGGAAGCAATGGAACCAAAGGGGGGGGGGTTAAGCCTGGAGAATGCCAAATGAGGCAGCTCGGATGGGGTCACCAGAGTCATCACTAACTTGAGCCTTTGTGCTGGAGAACAGCCTGCCTCCCTTTCCCATTATTCTGTTAAGTCCTTGTCCAGCCAGTGGGACTCCACTGTGCTTCTCTCGAAGCAATGCAATCAACAGGAATTTTTGGAGCCGGACAGAGCTTGGCTCAGCTCCAGTACCTCCTAACTGCAAACCTTCACCTGGCTTCCCAGCACTCAGCATCCTCCATGGAAGGGAGGCAACGACACCCTCAGACAGGCTGAGAAGTTGAAACAAGAAAACAATGGCAAAATGTGTAGCCCATAATCAGCATTTAATAAATGTTTGGTTCTCTTCCCTCATTCTGGAAATAATATTTCTAATCTGGAGATTGTAATCGGTGGTTTAAGAAGAGAGGCCAAAACTATATATCACTCATTGATTTTATACACCTGGGCTTAGAAAACTTGCCATAAAAGATGGTTTTCTTGATCTTACTGTTAAGTTTCACGATTTCCTAGGCAACTGTTTTCAGAAACACAAAGAAGTCAGTCAAAGGCCACCAGGAGGGGGTGAGAGTTCAAGGTGATTTATTCCACTTTGGAGATGGCCCTCTGCAGGGCATGCTGGTCACTCTTTCCTCAGTGGAGACACCTTCCACGCCTTGGTCTGAGTTAACTCCCCACTCCCCACACTGCCAAGTCCCTTTGGTTGCTTCCCTTGCTCAAACTCCAGTTCCAGCTGGCATGTGCCTCTCTCAAGGGATGGAGCCCAGTGTACAAGGTCCAACCTGGAAGGCAAGGGTGCAGAGGCTACTTAGGCAAGTGAAGTTGGTCAGCTAGGAGAGAATGGTGATGATAAAACACACCCAGATTGGGAGATAAGATTCTGTGAACTGCAGCCATGGGCAAGATTTAAGTCTGGACTTTCTCACCGCGCTGGAGGAGTAAATGAGGCAGCTGGAGGGCTTTTGCCTCAGTAAAAGTGGACATTGAGTTTCCTGTCTCCCCCTCCAGCCTGCACTGAGGCCTTTAAAACAGGACCACTCCTAGAGGAGGAGCTCAGCAAAGCCCAACCAGCTGATGGTGAGAGTCCCAACAGGCAGAGGGATGGATCTCAAGAGGCCTGAAATCACCCTTCCCCAGTTAACATCCAGCTCTTCTACTCATTAGCTGTTGATGCTAGGCAATCTATTTAACCTCTCTTTGCCTCAGCTTCCTTATTTGTAAAATGGAGATAATAAAAGTATCTATCTAATAGGGCTTTTGTGAGAAGGAGATTAAAACATGTAAGGGATGTGAAACAGTGCTGGTCCCTGGTCAGTGCTTCCTCAGGTCAGCTGGCATTACTGTTAGTAGGATGCTGCCAAGTCTGAGGGTCATCCTGTATATAGGCAGGATGTAAGGAAAGACTTCAGTCTCACCATAGCTCACCACAGGGATCCTGGAGTGATGCCTGGAATTCTACTACACACAGAGCTTTCCATCTTGCATTTACCCAGTCGTTTAAACGTGAACTAAGATGTATTTGCCAAAGTCTGCTCCATGTATAACTATAGTATACACGTGAACAACAGCAGTTACACTGGAGAGGGGTGTTTTCATTTTAATAGCTATATATTTTTAAATTCCCTTCTATCAATATTTAAGGCAAGAAATATCAGTTTTCCATTGAAATAAATACTGGCAGTCTCTCAGAATAATTTATGTCCTTTTAAATCATGCTTCTTAGCCATATTCCCTCCTCCATTCTCCTCCTAGTCACCATGAGAACCATATCCTTTTGGTCAATTTTTTATATTTTATACTTTAATTTTAATAACTATATGTTCACTCATTTTCTCCCATCATTGTTTAAAGCAAATAATACTCTTTTCTCACTTATAGTGGTAACAAGTTTACTTCTTAAATTCATTTACATAAAAAGTGAGTTAGGCCCTGGCTGTTATAGCTCAGTGGATTGAGCGGGGGCCTGTGAACCAGAGTATAGCAGTTCGATTCCCAGCCAGGGCACATGCCTGGGTTGCAGGCCAGTTCCCAGCAGGGGACACACAAGAGGCAACCACACATTGATGTTTTTCTCCCTCTCTCTCTCTCCCTCCCTTCCCCTCTAAAGATAAATAAATCTTTTTAAAAAGTGAGTTAGAAGAAAATACATAAATAAAAGGCATAGGTGGAATATTATATAATAGTTAGAAAGAATAAACTAGATTTTTATGTATTATTTTTAAAGTACATATTATTGATTATGCTATTACAGTTGTCCCATTTTTGTCTCCCCTCTATTCCCCTCCACCCTGCACCCCCCTCCCACCAGCACTCTCCCTCTTAAGTTCATATCCCTGGGTTGTACATATAAATTCTTTGGCTTCTCCATTTCCTATATTATTTTTAACCTCCCCTGTCTATTTTGTACCTACCATTCATGCTTTTTACTCCTTGTACCTTTTCCCCATCCTGCCCCCTGCCCCTCCCTGATGGTAACCCTCCATATGATCTCCATTTCTGTGGTTCTATTCCTGTTCTAGTTGTTTGCTTAGTTCACTTTTGGTTTGTTTTATGTTCAGTTGTTGATAGTTGTGAATTTATTGTTATTTTACTGTTAATGTTTTTTATCATCTCTTTTTTCTTAGATAAGTCCCTTTAACATTTCATATAATAAGGGCTGGGTGATGATGAACTCTAACTTGACCTTGTCTGGGAAGCTCTTTACCTGCCCTTCCATTCTAAATGATAACTTTGCTGGATAGAGTAATATGGGATGTAGATCCTTGCTTTTCATGACTTCAAATACTTCTTTCCAGCCCATCCTTGCCTGTAAGGTTTGAGATTTCAGCTGACAGTCTTATGGGAACCCCTTTGTAGGTAACTGTCTCCTTTTGTCTTGCTGCTTTTAAGATTCTCTCCTTAACTTTAATCTTGGGTAATGTAATTATGATGTGGAAGTCTATTTCCTAAGCCATACTGGGGAAGTCCTCCTTCATTATTTTTTCAAATGTTGTCAATTTCTTCCTATTCAAGAGCTCTTTGCCTTCTGGAGCCTCTTATGATTCAGAATTTGGATCATTCAAAGTTGTCCTTATTAAGGACAACTTTCCTCATTTTTTGAATTTTTATTTCTTCATTCTGTTCTAGTTGAATGCTTATTTCTTCTTTCTGCTCCAAATCATTGACTTGAGTCCCAATTTCCTTCCTTTCACTATGGGTTCCCCATATATTTTTCTTTATTTCACTCTGCATAGCCTTCATTTTTTCCTCTATCCTGCAACCATACTCAACCATTCTATGAGCATCCTGATTACCAGTGTTTTGTACTCTGCATCTGATAGGTTGGCTATCTCTTCATCTCTTAGTTCTTTCTATGGAGTTTTGATCTGTTCTTTCATTTGGGCCATATTTCTTTGCCTTGGTGTACCTGCTACATTGGAAGGGGCAGAGCCTTAGGTATTCACTGGAGTGGGGCAACCCACTTCACTAAGTTGTGGCACTGTGGGGAGGGGGAGGGGTCAGAGAGAGAACAATGCTGCTTGCTTGGCTCTTCCTTCACTTTTGAGACTTGCTTTCCCCACACTGGAACCCTGGGTTGTACAGTCTGTCTGGCTCCCCAGTTGTTCCTCCTGGTTTATCTGAACATAAATGTGGGACCACCAGCCGCTGCCTCACCTGCCCTGTTCTCCAGCCACCACCTTGTCGTGTGTCCTTTCTGCTCTGGCTGCCCACCTCCACCCCTCCTACTAGTCTGGGTGAATGTTTCTTCTTTAATTCCTTGGTTGTCAGACTTCCATACAGTTCAAATTTCTGGGAGTTTTTTGTTTTTAAATTTGTTGTTGTCCTTTTGGTTGTGCGAGGAGGTAGTATATCTACCTACCCCTCCATCTTGGCCAGAAGTCTAGATTTTTATGTATTATATATCAACATGGAGAGATAGTTAAGACACCTAGCTGAATGAAAAGAACTTTGTAGAGCAATATATATTTTGTGGCATCATTTAGGGAAAATTTAAAATATGTCCCAAATACTCCTACTGTTGTTTTTCATGGTTATGTATATGTATTTGGAAAGATATACAAAAATTGAGTAGAAGAATAGTATTTCCCATGTATGGTGAAGAGAAAAAGAGGGGGGAAATTTGGCTAAGATTGGTGATGAAAGGGAACACAAATTATTAAAATTTTTAAATTTCATCTTTTTAAAAAAGAGAGAAAGTGACTTGAAGGAAGCATAACACTATGTTAGCAATCTGGATGGAAGCAACATGGATGTTTACTAAATATTCTTGCTCTTTCCTCTAGTTTATAAATCTTTCAACATAAATGATGACACAGATGGTACACAGATATGCAAAACTCACTCAGAAGGAACAGCTGAAGGTAGACAACACCAAGCTAGGCCAGTTGCCAAGTTGTAGGGATGCATTAATGAAAGGCATGTCCCTCCCTCACAGTGTCATACTTGAATGACAGAGAAAGAAACTTTTTCCCATTTTGTAACAGAGGTGAGCTTACGAAGGGACTCCTGGGGGAGGTGATACCAGAACTGTCCTTAAGAATCAGGGCTGGTATCCATCAACTGATGAACTGATAAATAAAATGTAATGAATTCATACAACAGACTGTTGTTTGGCAATAAAAAGGAATGAAGTACTGACACATGGTGTGGCATAGATGAACCTTAAAAATGTTAGGCTATGTCAAAAATTCCAGTCATCAAAGGCCACATATTGTATAAACCCATTTTTATAAAGTGGCCAAAACAAGTTCATAGAGATGGAAAGTAGATTAGTGACAGCCAAGGGCTGGGAGGGAGGGGGATAAGGAGAGTGCAGGTCAGAGTGAGACTGGTAATGGTACAGATTTCTTTTTGGTTTCAAATGCATAATGAATTAAAGGAACTTAACTATGTATTTGACTTCTAATGTACATGAGGTTTTGTTGATGTTCTAAATGTTCTAAAATTCTGAAGTGTTCTAAAATTAATTGTAGTGATGATTGCACAATTCCACAAATATGTTAAAAACCAATGAATCATATTCTTCAAATGGGTGCATTCTACAGTATGCAATTCTGTTTCAATAAAACTGTTACATAAAAAATAAAATAAAGACTCAGAAATGGGGTTTGAATGAAGCAGTAGAGGAGGATCAAGACCAAGGGCATCTCAGCCCCCTGACCTTGCCCTAGCAGTGGTTTATGTCACCCACTCAACATAAGCTATTGCTAGAGAGACCACATACACAGTGGAAATCCAGGCTGACAAAGGCCTGCCTTGTTCATGTTCTTGCCTGGTAGGCTGAGAGGAGCAGTAACACTGATGATCTACAGCAACACTGATATGCCTTACAAACTGCATAGGAAATGGTCAGGTCCAGAAAGTGGTAACGTGCCTTTTAAGCAGAAGGGAAAGCATGTGCAAAACCCTGAAAGCAAAAGGAACAGAGGCTTTGCATGGAATTTCTGCAGGACATAAGTGTTGAAAGGAGGTGAATCTAAAGAGATAGGCAGGAGGGGCAGGAAGAGCCACTGGCCCCAAATGTTGTAACCTCCGCAAAGGCTAACATGCCATGTTTCCTGCTGCACCATCTCCGCCCTCTCTATAATATACAAAGAGTAAACTCCCTTTCTTCTGGAACTGTCCTCTTTAAAGATCTTTCTAAGGTGGAACTGAGTTCTCTTGTTGGCTCCCAACTTCCTGGACATGGAGAGGAAGTTATTCCAGGGCCTGCCTAGAAACCTCTTCTGCTGACCCTTCTGGTCTCTGGAATACCAGCACCCTGTGTATGTCAACCAAACAGTCACTTGTGTAGAGCAGATCGCCATCTCAGCTGTGGGCTGGCAGTATGCGGCCATGTAACCCTCACAGGCAGGCCGTTGAAAAGTGACTCTAAATAAACTTCTTCGAGTCCATTAATTAAAGTCCTGCTTTCAGCGTGGATATCCCAAGATGACATAAATGAGCAGTTATGTCTCTCCACTTCTCTCTGAACTGTACATGATAAATGGAAGGGGTGATACAGGATATGGGGAGCTCACAGAAGCTCCAGGGGAAGAAGCCTCCAATCTTTGTCACTGTGCACCTCCCCCACTTGGCCACCTGATTTGGAGGGCACTTGTTCCCTTCATTTTTCACTGCTATCAGCAACAGGAGTTGGATGTCAAAGTCCCATTTTCTTCCCCCCACTTCCTATCACGTTAGACATGACTGATTCACTGCTGGGCCTGCCTAACAGCCAGATCCAGCACACTCCACCTTGTAATCATGAAAAATACTCTCTCCCTTTCAATGGGACTGTCACTTGCACTGCATTATCAACAGCTTCCAAGCCAAGACTTTATTCTTTTTCTTTTGCCACTGGGTTCAAACTAAATAGAGGTACGGTAAAGGCACATTTCTAAAGAAGTGTTCCATTTTCTCTAATTCCTTCAAATTGCTTGGCCACTGGAACTTTCTTGTCAGCAATGGGAAATGCTACCAGTGCTGAATAAAACATTCAGACCCCCAGCAAAATCTGGATAAGGCTAGGTCAGGTTGCTTGGGGAGGAATACTAACATGTGCACATGCGGGGACATTAGTCACTGGCGGTACTCTTTTCCCCTCCAGACACAGAAACAGTACATGAGATTGAGACCAGGCCTGCGGAATAGGCTCCTGCCTATAACACACCTTGTAACAGTTCTGTTAAGTAATCTGACCACATTGAACCTATGCAGTGCACAGCCTGGCTCCTTGAAAAGGTTCGGACTGTTCCTTTGTTTGCACATTTGCTCCCCAAGAGTGTTGGCAAAAGCTTTTGTGAGGTATTTCTATGATAAATGGCAAATGGGAGCTAGAGAGCACATGGGTTGAGCGACACAGTCTGTTTCAGGGTAAGAATTGCCTTGGCTGTGTGCAGGAGGGCACTGCTTAAAAATGCCACCAAACCTAATGAGGAAAGGAAGGCTGAGCTCCAGTAAGTGGTTGATGTATAAGACACAGGAGGCTCAGACCAGGTGAATTCAAAACACTGAAGCATTAGCTACTGAGGAAGCACTATTATATACTATGTTAAGCATACCTGGTAAACTGCCTGCTTACAAGAAATGGACAATGAATTTTTATTGCACAATATAATATTTAATATTAGAAATTTGCTCTAGAAATTTGATTTCTTAAAACAGTTTAAAATGAGGAAAAGACAGACAACTCTAATTTATCTAACTCAAAATAATTTAGGCATAGTTCAACATTTTTGATACACAGAAGATGTAACTGTTCTCTTTTAACCTAGTTAATATTTTTAATTCATGTGTTTATATTATTTAATAAGTTACATACTTTAAAATATAAATGCATTTACTCTGCATGTATGCATGTACTTTGCATAAAATATATATATATTTCATACATAATACATTCATTATATGATATATATTTAAAATAAATATATAAGATATACATCTATACACATGAAACAGAGCTTTCTCCCCACAGCTAAGATGCCAGTGCTCAAGTTTTTTCCAGCCCCACAAATCACCTGTTGGCAGTGGAGAGATATCAGGGCATTATTGTGGAGAAGTCAACCGACAGTGTTTTTAATAGGCCCCAAACTTAAGTTAGCTATATGAATGTCATGCAAAATTACACAATCCATTGAAAACTCTAATTTACTTCAAAAAGTTCAGCATGCTTTTTAGTATTATTAATATTTAATAATACAAGTGCTAATATATAAAAGATGGAAATAGAAACCAGAGAGATCCATGTGACAAGAAATAGAGAATTCAGTAAAAAACCTAACAGTGAACAGTGGTGGAAGGAGGAGAGAAAAATGATTTGACAAAATGCACCACAAATCTAAAAACGTCTCTTATGCCTTGACCAAGAAATTCCAGATTTTAGGAATTTATCTGAAGGAAATACTCAGAAATTTACGATGAAGATTCATACTCAAGTCCATTCTCCACAGCCACACTTATAATAGAGAAAAACTGGAATAAAAAAATCCAGGAAAAATACAGATTAAATTATAGTGAATGTAAGCAAAGAACTTGCATCCATTTCACAACCAATGAAGGAAGGAGAAGGAGAAAAGGAGGGAAGGACCAAATTAAGAGCAGCCTGGAAACCCTTACAAGAAGCAGAGCAATGAATAGAAACTAGTCTTGCGGATGTCTAGGAATGTCGGGACAGATATCTAGGCCCAAACTACCAGGACTGATGAAGTTAAGTAAAGCCAAACTTACCAAGACATACAAGTTTGAACTCATAATGTGTTCCCTCACAAAAATAAGTTAAACCATGTGAAATTGCCAATATTAAATAACTTTAGCCAATAACATGACAATTTCATACAGTTTAACCAAGTGTATGTTCCCTATCTTTATCTAATGAAAAGACTAGAAGCAATAAAAAACCCAGTAGCAATAAGCAGGCCTACAATCTAGAAAATATTTTCCAATAAAAGAAACAAAGATTCTATATGAATTGAAGCACAACAAATATACTTAAATCCTTAAAGCACATACACAGAATGCAAAACATACATTAGTTATTTTTGTGTAAAAGTGATTAAGAAACTAACTCCTTATTTTGAAACTGCTAACCATATAGTTGATAAAGGGAAGTTTATCTTAATAGAGCCATTATAGTTAATAGGTAGAGAAAGAATGATGAAATTGGAATATCAGTATTCCACAGGCACCAGTGGAATGATCGATTAGGCAATAAGCATCTATCACTACCAACATCACGAAAATAAAGACAACCAGACACTACCTACCATCTGATAAAAATATGCTCTGCCACCTAAAAGACCACCTTGCCAAAACTTCAGACCAGAACCTAGAAAAGTTGCAGAGCTAATATAAATTTACAGGAAGTGCAGAGCAGAGAGGAGCACGTTATCGGGACACCACAGGGATGCAATTTCAGGCTGTGGGAAACTGAACACAACACATTAATAGGCAAACTGTAAAAGCTGAAAAGTAAGCCAATGAGTGTGAGTGTCCATCTGAGTATCAGAGGGTACTTTGCAATTTACAGAGTATATGTGGATCTTGATTCAAATAAACATAAAAACATTTTATAAGCCAAACATGAAAATTTGAAAAGTGACTACATGTTTCATGATAATAATTAATTTTAGGTGAGATAATGACATTGTGGGTATGTGTTTAATAGAATAAGTACTCATCTTTTAGAGATGCAGGCTCGCATATGAGAGGAGGAAACGACATGACGGCTGACAGCTGTTTCAAACACCTCTGTGGCAGCGAGAGGCGCAGACGGAGGGGAAGTATGGAACCTGGCACGTGAAGGCTTATGACAGCGTGGTGCTGTTTGTCGCATGTGTTTGAAATATTGCAGACACAATTTTTTTTTTAGTTTGATAATGATAATTAAAAATGTTAAAATGTGTCTTTAATATATTCATTTTCAAAAAAGGATGCCAGAAAAGTTCATGTACTGTTATGATTCTAATTTGGTATATAAATATAGTTGCATATACAACACAAGAGAAAAGACAAAAATTATATACTCCAAAACGAAAACTAATTGTCTCAGGGTGTGGGGATTATGTAAAGTTTTTATTTTCTTTATACGTTTCTTTATACATTCTCTTTATACATTTTATACATTAAGTATTTTGTGCTTCTTTATAATTATCACATGTTTTAATCAAGAAAGTATTATTGCTTATCACATCTAACTATGTACATGGTGTTCAAGAATTAAGTATGTTCCATCCCTAAATCAACATAATCTAAACTGAAGGTTAAAATTGATAACAAGCTAAATACTAGAAACACTGTGGTAAGTGACCGAATTTCTTGCTTTTTTGCACCCCTGTATTCACTGTGGTGTTATTTACAATAGCCAAGGTTTGGAAGCAGCCCAAGTGCCCATCAGTAAATGTGTGGACAGAAAACACTGTGGTACATTTATACAATGGACTACTTATTCAGAGAAAAATGAAGAAAATCTTACCTTTTGCAACACCATGGATGGACCTATCTAATAAACAAAATAAACTAACAATTAAACAGAAACAAACTCATAGATACAGAGAAAAGACCAGCAACTATCACAGGGGAGGGGAATTAAAGACTGGGTGAAAAAGCTGAAGGGATTAAGCAAATTAAAAACTCAAATACAGATAAAAACACTCAGCAAAGTGGGAATACAGGGAGCATTTCTCAAAATAATAAAGGCCATATATGAGAGACCTACAGCCAATATCATACTCAATGGGAAAAAACTAAAAGCTTTTCCACTAAGATCAGGAACAAGACAAGGTTGTCCACTTTCACCACTTCTATTCAATATAGTATTGGAAGTTTTAGCCACAGCGATCAGGCAAGAAAAGGAAATAAAAGGCATCCAAATAGGAAAGGAGGAAGCAAAACTGTCACTGTTTGCAGATGACATGATAGTGTACATGGAAATCCTATAGACTCTACCCCAAAACTGCTCAAACTAATTAATGAGTTTGGCAAAACAGCTGGTTACAAAGTCAATATCCAGAAAATCAGCAGAAGCAGAAATAAAGAGAAAAATCCCATTTGATATAGCAAAAAGAAAAATAAAATATCTGGGAATAAACCTAACTAAGGAGGTAAAAAACCTGTATGCAGAAAACTACACAGCCCTGAAGAACGAAATCAAGGAAGACACAAACAAATGGAAACATATACCTTGTTCATGGATTGGAAGAATTAACATCATCAAAATGTCCATACTACCCAAAGCAATATACAGATTCAATGCAATACCTATTAAAGTACCAATGGCATATTTCACAGACATAGAACAAACACTTCAAAAATTTATATGGAACCATAAACGAGCCCGAATAGCAGCTGCTCTTTTGAGAAAGAAGAACAAAGTAGAAGGGATCACAATACCTGATATCAAACTGTATTACAAGGCCACTATAATCAAAACAGCCTGGTACTGGTATAAAAACAGGCACATAGACCAATGGAACAGAACAGAGAGCCCAGAAATCAACCCAACTCTCTACAGTCAATTAATATTCGACAAAGGGGGGCAGTAACATAAAATGGAGTAAAGATAGCCTCTTCAACAAATGGTGTTGGGAGAACTGGACAGCTACGTGCAAAAAAATGAAACTTGAGCACAGACTCACACCATACACCAAAATAAATTCAAGGTGGATAAAAGACTTAAATGTAAGTCATGACACCATTAAAGTCCTAGAGGAGAACATTGGCAAGAAAATCTCAGATATTTCATGCAGCAACTTCTTTACTGATATGTCCCCTAGAGCAAGGAATGTAAAGGAAAGAATAAACAAATGGGATCTCATCAAAATGAAAAGCTTCTGCATGGCTAAAGAAAACAGTATTAAATTAGCAAGACAACCAACTGTATGGGAAAACATATTTGCCAATGATACCTCAGACAAAGGTTTAATCTCCAAAATATACAAAGAACTTACACGACTCCACTCTAAGAAGACACCCAACCCAATTAAAAAATGGGAAAAGGACTTGAACAGACACTTCTCCAAGGGGGACATACAGAACATTCAGAGACACATGAAGAGATGCTCAATATCGTTAGCTATCAGAGAGATGCAAATTAAAACCACAATGAGATACCACTTTACACTGGTCAGGATGGCTATCATAAACAAAGCAACAAACAACAAATGTTGGAGAGGTTGTGGGGAAAAGGGGTCCTTAGTTCACTGTTGGTGGGATTGCAGACTGGTACAACCATTATGGAAAACAGTATGGATTTTTCTCAGAAAAATAAAAATCGACCTGCCTTTTGACCCAGCAATTCCACTGCTGGGATTATATCCTAAGAATCCTAAAACATCAATATCAAAGAACCTATGCACCACAATGTTCATAGCAGCACAATCTACAATAACCAAGAGTTGGAAGCAACCTAGGTGCCCATCAGTAAATTAATGGATCAAAAAATTGTGGTACATATACACAATGGAATTCTATGCTGCAGAGAGAAAGAAGGAGCTACTACCTTTTGCAACAACATGGATGGAACTGGAAAGCATTATGCTGAGTGAAATAGGCCAGGTGCTGAAAGACAAATACCATATGATCTCACCTTTAACAGGAAGCTAAACAACAAAACAAACAAGCAAGCAGGGAAAAAAAAAAAAAAAACAACAAAGACACTGAAATAGAGAACAAGGGGATAGTGACCAGAGGGGAGAAGGAAGGGAAGTTAAGGGGAAAAAGAGGGAGGGATTTGGAGGAACAAATAGGAAAGACACAGGGACGAGAACTAAGGGCGGTGGAAATGGGAGGGAGGTGAGGAGCAAGGGGCGGTGGAGGCTGGGATGGGAAAAATAAACAAAAAACTGTACTTGAAAAATAACTAAATAAAATTAAAAATATATATATATTTAAAAAACTCAAATACAGACAACAGTGTGGTGATTATCAGAGGGAAAGAGGGTGGGGCAGGTAGAAGAGGGTAAATGGGGATAAGTAGCGATGGGAGGAGACTTGACTTGGGGAGGTGAACACACAATACAATATAGAGATGATGTATGATAGAATTGTACACCCCAAACCTACATAACTCTATTAATCAATGCCATCCCAATAACTTCAATAAATTTTTTTTAAAATAAGTAAATGAAGGAATGATCACAAGAAAAAATGTCTTGTATTTTATCTAATGTGCAGCTTCCTATAACAACAGGTCTATTGTCCTCACTGACATGCTAAGAATAATGGAGGTGGGCAGAGCATAACTGTGATACGCAATCAGGAAGGAAGATGGAATCCAATGTAAATGTTTCCGAATGTTCTGAATTTTGCCCAGATTTGGGGCTTTCTACCTACTGTCTGTATTATGAGACGGTGCCCCAGAATAACATTATTTCCATCTTATTTCAAACAGAAATATGAACAAGAAAAGGCATAAATGTAGTATGTCATCTGATTCTTGAGGGCAAACACTTGACAAGGCCAAGGGGTTCCTCCAGGCTTGAGCCAAGCTAAGAGCTGATTCTAATTGAAAGCAGAATACAAGGTCTGTCCAGGAAAAGTCCAGCCATTGTTAATATAATGAGAATGGTTTGTACAATATCAATGTAACCTGGCAGCCAAGGAGAGTGGACTGGAATGCACATGTGTGAACAATGACAACTTCACTATACTAGTCAGTGGGGGTGGTGGATGCCATTGAGTGAGCATGTGTATTGTGTGGCTGTTGGGTTCAAAATGACTGAGCGAGCAGAGCAACAGATCTGCATCAAATTTGCATTACACTTGAACATTCCTCCACAGAAACTATTCAGATGATTCAGAAGGCTGCAGGTATGAGCACTGGTGATTGGCAGCTTCATCACAACAACACACCTGCTCATGCATCACATCTCGGGCAGAGTTTTTTTTTGTGAAACATCAAATCACCCAGGTGACTCAGTCCCCCGACACTTCAGATTTGGTGACCTGCAACTTCTAGCTTTTCCCAAAACTAAAATCACCGTTGAAAAGGAAGAGATTTCAGACTGTTGATGAGATTCAAGAAAATATGATGGGTCAGCTGATGACAACTGGGAGAACTGTGTGAGGTTCCACAGTGCCTGCTTTGAAGGGGACTGAAGCATCACTATCCTGTATACAATGTTTCTTGTATCTTGTATCTTCTTCAAGAAATGTCTCTATTGTTCACATTACATGTCTGGATACCTTCTGGACAGACCTTTTAACCTACTCTGTGGATTTGGGCTGGGCTATAAATGTTTTAGACAGTGGGATGAAAATAGTTGTAAAAAGTGAAATAAAACATAAGTAGAATGTATGTGACTGCTACTACATCAGAAGGTAATTAATGTTCAGTCACCGGACACTTTCCAGCATCTAGTTGGTGTTGAATCCCAGGCCAGGAACTGTGAAACAAGGACAGGCAAATGAATCCTGCCTCTGCCCTAGCAGACTTCATAGATTACTGGGATAATCAGGTTTTAATCAAATAAAAACACAAATGTATTAGACAAGTGGTGATAAAAGCCATGAAGCAAGAAAACATGATATTTAGTGAACATGTGACGAGGGCCTGGCCCCATGTTGGAGCTCAGAGCAGAACTCCATCAGCTGAGATAAGAAAGACGTAAAAGTAGCCTGTGTCACTCACGCAACTAGGGAGTTGAACTGGGAAGAAAATGCATCGGGAAGAAACTCCTAAGGTAGTACTTATAGAGGATGAGAAGAAAACAAATACAACTGGACCCCAAGCAAGAAGCTAAGAGTGAGGCTGGAGAGGCAGGCAGAAGGCAGATCTTGCAGGGACTTAACAGACCATACCAAAACTTTCACAGAATACTACTCAGCCATGAAAAAGATCCTTCTTTTCATGGAAGGATCTTTTTCATGGCACCTTGAAACCTCACACAGTTCTCCCAATTGTCATCAGCTGACCCATCATATTTTCTTGAATCTCATCAACAGCCTGAAATCTCTTCCTTTTCAACGGTGATTTTAGTTTTGGGAAAAGCTAGAAGTTGCAGGTCACCAAATCTGAAGTGTAGGGGGACTAAGTCACCTGGGTGATTTGATGTTTCACAAAAAAACTCTGCCCGAGATGTGATGCATGAGCAGGTGTGTTGTTGTGATGAAGCTGCCAATCACCAGTGCTCATACCTGCAGCCTTCTGAATCATCTGAGTAGTTTCTGTGGAGAAACATTCAAATGTAATGCAAAAGATCCTTCTTTTTCACAGCCAAGCAGTATTCTGTGAAAGTTTTGTGGCATCTTACCTTTTGTGACAGCATGGATGGACCCACAGAGTTTATGCTAAGTGAAATAAGCAGGTTGGAAAAAGATAAGTGTCATAATGATTTCATTCATATGTGAAATCTAATGAACAAAATAAACTAACAACAGAATAGAAACAGACTCAGAAAAGAGGCTCACAGATGTCGGGGGGGGGGTGTTGCAGGGCTAGGTAAAAAAGATGAAGGATTAAAAAACCTCATTGACAACTGTATGGTATGATAACTGCCAAATGGTTAGGGGATAAGGGAAGGTGGGAGAAGGAAAAGGGGGAGTTAATGGTGATAGAGACTTGCCTTAAGATGGTAAACACAATACAATATACAGATGCTGTATTACAGAATTGTACACCTCAAACCTATATAATTTTATTAACCAATGTCATCCCAACAAATCCAACATGTAAGTAAAAAAAACAAAAAACCTTTACTCCTGAGTCAACGAAATGTTACAGGCAGGTGACTGACAAATAATTACCAACATCGCTGAGCACTGCTATCAGTCAGGTACCATGCTGGGGTTTACATGAATTGCAAGCACTATTCTTATCCTGCGTGGAGCAACAGGGACAGAGGGAGATTAAATAACAGACACAGTGCCCACAGCTAGTAAGATTTAGAGCTGGGACTCAAACCCTCATTCCCAAGTCCCTCTCCTATCACAATGCCCCGCCACCTTTCTGTGGCTGCAGTGCTCAGACTGGATGGTGGGGGGAGAGTAGGAGGGAAAGTTGTCTAGGAGGCTATTGCAGTCATAGTTTTGCATTGCTCTATATCCTCTACAAAAAGCTTACATGACAATGAAGAAAAACATTCCAGCCCACGGGCCATCACTACCTACTTAGTGATTTTCTTGACAAGGTGCCACTGGAATCTCCATGCCCTCTTCCATGCTCTTGGGACTGATCAGAATTCTTAAGAATGCAAAGATTTAGTGTAAGTTCCTAAGCTGACATAGGCATGGGGCTGGCGCCCTGGCTGGCCAGGAGTTAAAAATCCACATAGAAAATGTTATTTCAGAAGAGCCCCAACATGTATTATTAGGTGTAAACAATGTCCTTAGTGTGTCAAACATCCCTAGACCAGGTAACGGTAGACTGCCAATTCCTATAAAGGCGACTAGGGACATAAGAGGGTCAAGAATGGGACCCGCAAGGGCCTGAACTAGGTAACGATCCTTCAGTACTAACTTGTACTGTGTACCCTGAGTTTTGCAGCACTAATATGCCTAACAGTCCCCCTGTGAGGTAGACATTGCAATCCCCACTTTAAGGATAAGAAACGTGCATTGGGATCTAGGTCTTATTTGACTTAGAGTAAATCAATTGTTGAATAAAGAGGTTGGAGAGAAAAAGGTGATTGATAGCAATGAATATCAGACTCCCAAAACTTCCCCCTGCTCTCTCCCCATGCTCTTCACTCTCTCAGATCTCCGGAAGAGATCCAATTGGCTAGAATTCCAATGGAAGGAGATGCTTCTGACCAAGAAGAGGAAGGGAGGGCAGGCTCCTCTAAGCCTGCAAGCCCTCTGCGGCCAGCCCAGCATTTGCAGGTATGTTGCCCATGTGAAATGCCTTATGGCCAGGACAAGGATCACCCCCAAGGAATCAGCACAGGTACTACCTCTGTGGGGAGGACAAACCCCACTTCACACTTTGATTCCATTTTGAGACTTCTGAAGCCTGTGAAATGCTTGTTTCCTTTCTCTGACAGGAGGATGTTGTCCCAGTTCTAGGTTCATGACTAAAATATGAGAATTCGCACAAATGCTTCCCTATAGCATCACCCTCTGCTTCCCTGCTATAAATGCCCACTATAAAAAATCATTTGCTCCTTTCCACACTCACAGTCTTGGATTTTAGCATTCATTCAGTTGCCCCAGGCTATCACCAAGAAAATTACTTATTAATTTCTATGCACTGCACAGCTAACTCTAAGACAAACAGAGTTGACTTGGGGTTGTCAATGTAAACCCTCATGCTCTGGCTTTGTGCTTTCTGTCCGAATCTACAAACTGTTCTAATATAAAGTCACACACATCTGATCACATCTACAAAATGCACATTTATTCAGCATTAAAATTTATTCAGTTGAAAATGTTCATTGATAAAGTTTGACAATTTCCCCCCATCAAGCTGTTAAAGGGCTAACAAGAGATGTTTTTCCAACATATTACAATACAACTAATTATTTTAAACTCCTCCTGTCTAAAAAAAATAATGAATCAGCAGATTAATGGGCTGTAACCTTTTGAACTTCAGCCCCTAATGAATTTGAAGAGTGCCATGCACCCCCAGTAAATGCCATCATTTAATTCGGGTGTGCACATCTGCACACCAAAATGGTAACTTTGCACAGACATAAAACACAATTTTAGGTATTTCCTGACCCAACTTAAAGCCTAGAAACCCTGAAGAATATTCTGTCTCTCTTCTTTTTTCAGCCTACTAGTGTGCTTAATAAACTGGTGGCAGTGGTCCCTTTCATTAGTGGCATCAGTACTGGGCCAAGGAGGTATGCACTTTAAAGTACTTCAGGGGAGGGGGCAGTTAGAGAAATGAACCAGTGGACTGGGAGACAAAGATGTCATGCCTGGTGGCCCAAGGTGAGTACAGCAGAAGAAGGCTCTTCTCTGAGGCCCAGCACCTGGCACAAGGTGGGTGTCCAATTAAAGTGTTTGCTTGCTCTCATTGTGGAGCCATTGTCTTGGATCAGCACAGAAACTGATTCCTGCGTGGTGCCTGATGCAGTGAGGGTGACCCCATCACCAGGCATGTTCCTGTGGTCTACGCAGGAGGTCTGTGCAAAATCAGAGTTCTATTAAGGTGAATTTCAGAGCATATTATAACTTTTATATACTACCTATTATGTGCCAGACCTTCTATTTCTTTATTAATATTGAAACATTGCTCTGAATTAGAGGCCATTATTTCAGTTTCGCAAATTAAGAAAACCAAGGCTCAGAGAGGTGAAGAGACTCATGGTGGCTGACTGGCTGACAAGCAGTGCGGTCAGAATCGACTTCACCTGCCTGACTCCAGCGTCCTTGGTCTAAACCGAGGGCCAACCTGCCCCTCCCATCTCTACAGTACTTTTTTCCTTGACTCTGGTCAACACATTCCTTACAAACAAATCTAGAAAATTATTTTTAACCTAAATCACCATTTTGTAAATGGGGAACTTTGCAGACAGTGAGACCCAGTGGCTTGTCCAAGGTCATGCAGATGGAAATAGTAAACCTGGGACCACAAGGTTTACTCCTGGGCCACTGCAGCCCATGCACCATGCCTGAGGCCCCGCTGGCAGAAAACAGGAAGACACCACACCCCTCTGCAATCCTGTACCAGCTTCGGACCACCCAGCAATGATACTCACTGGCCCTGGAACTTAGGCCTGGTGGGAGCAAAGACAGAGCAAAAGAAAAAGAATAAATTTCAGAAGACTCATAAAAAGACTACATGTGAAATATATTTTGAACAAATTAATTTGTCGCTGTGAGTAAATTTATGGGCCTGTTCTCTCTGGCAAGCCTGTTCATTTTGCACAGACATAATTTTCATGACAAGGCCTGTACAATATGACCCGGGTCAGCACCCTCCTTTTGTCTGAGTGGAAGGGAGGAAGGAAGAGGGTTCCCTTCCACCTCTATTTGAGCAGCATATTATAATATTTCCCAGTGCTACAGCATGCAGGACTGGTGACCTCCTAATTTTAAAGCAGGCTCCTGAGGTCCCTAAAAAGGAGAAACTTGCTCAAGGTCATCAGTCCTTGATGGACTGATCGTGCAGTGGCTGAAGTCACAGATGCTAGAGCCAGAATGCCCAATTTAAATCCTAGCTTTGCCCTTTACTTTGCCTTTAACCATGTGACTTTGGACAGATTAGTTCAGGCTCTGCACAGAGTTACTTGAAGACAAAGGAATCTCCCCTATCTCATCTCAGATCATGCAAGCTCCCAGCCGACTGATTCTGTCCCAAGGCCAGCTTTGGACGGCACCATCCCATACAGCTGAAGCCGTGGGGATCGCGCTCTAAGAAACACCCTCTGAGTCTGTTTCATCTCCATCATCTCAAATTCCAACTCAGGTATGCTGGCCTTGCTGTCAAGAAATGCCTGGAATAAAAAAAACTGCAAACATATTGATATTCAAACGTATACAGTTGAATGAAAGAGAACTTTGGATGTTTCTCCCTGATATAGAATACTTCTTAATCATCTGAATCTATTTAGTTTCTGAAAGTTGGAGAGCAAAGCAGCAAGAGCTTGGATAGAAAAGGATACCCACCCTATCTCAGAATGTTTTTCCAAACTTAATCTCCTAAATTTGGACAGCAAGAGCTCACGGAGTGAGGAATGCCTCCCAGGCACCCTTCCAAATGGCCACCATGACTTAGGCCAGCACCTCAACCACCCCAGGGATAGGGTGGCCACCATTCCCTCACCACCTGAGAACTACGTGTTCCTCCTTATTATTAACAAAGAACCAGGAATGACTAAACAAGTTTCTTCGCATCTTCCATAGTCCAAGAATGTGTTCCCTCCATGTGCACATGTAAAACCTGCTTTGATTTATCGCATAACCAAACGGAAACAAAACATGAGCCCACAATGGCTTCCTAGAAATGCCAGTCCTTTACTGGGGTTTATTTGAGGTCCTTAAAATACATTAGGCATGCTCGTTGAGGTCTGTGGCAAAAGGATGTTCTAGCCTTTTGTGAGCTTTTCCAAGACGAAAAGAAGCAAGAAGAGGCGGCATCAGAATCAACACGCCCTCCACAGAAGGCCTGGCTTACAAAAGGGAAGGAAATGAGCTCATTCATCTAGGGCTCCCCTTTGCCTCAGCCTAATTTATGCCGCAGATCCATTATGCTGTTTCTACAATAACTTTAATAATGTGTCCCACCTTAGAGAATTCAAGGCAGAAGATACAATTTATCTGCAATTTTAGGTACTTAGTGAAAATGTTATTGGGCATGCATTTTTTAATTAACAACTGTCAAAGTGTATTAAGGCATTTTGATTTCAGTTAAATTGTCTCGAGTGAGGTGACAGCACCAGTTTTCTTGTTAAAGGCTTGAAGAGGGGTATGAGAAGAGCACTGGGTGTCAGGCACGTGACTGGTCCTGTGTCTTCCTCACCCTGGGACTGTTCCCTCGACAGGAGAATGTGGGGGATAAATTATCCCCAGTCCCTTTGGCCCAATGTGCTCCGAGTCTTCCACTTGGTAAGAGTAGACCTCCTGGGCTCATTAGAGGACTTAGAAAAAGGAGGTTGCAAATGTGAACCTGACCCCCTTCTTCTGGCTTTACCCTCATTCTCCAGTGATGCAGCTGAGCATATATCCACTTCTAAAGAGTTGGTTTCAGGGAAAGCAGGGGCTCTGAGGGCAGCCATCCTGGGTGTTCTACCTGTCACCAGAGGTGCAGCACTGGAGAAGTTACCTAACTCTTCACTTCCACCTCCGTAACGGGTATAATACTGTGTGTCTCACAAGAGGATCATGTGACACGGGATATGTGAAGCAACTAGGATGGTGCCTGGAACTTAGCAAGCCGCCCAGACAGGAAATGGGAACTGCTTGTCCATGCCCCATTCCCGGGCCTGCTCTGCTGTTTTTGCCAGCCCCCAGCTCCTGACAATGGTTGGTGCCGCAGTGGGTGGACAGTGTGTTTTATCACCGAAAGAAAACAGAAAACATGAGGCCAAAGTGAAATGCTAAGAGAACCAGCTGAAGCCATTACTGCTCAGAAATGACTGTGGGTTCTCTGAACTCAGCCTTTGAGAACTTTATGAACCATGTGCTCTATTCTGCCAACTTTGAAAATTGTTGATGTCACCTACTCAGGTCTTTGGAGATCTCAGTGTTAGACTAAATTGGTGATGCAGAGGGATCAGCAAGTGGGGAGCAGAAATAAGAAGGAACCCTAGAAGGAGCAAAGAATAATGGTCTCAAGGCAAGAAATGAAAACAGCCCAAACTCTAAACCTTTGGAGGAAATTTAAAATTTAGAAATTTTAGACATCAGCAACATAGCATTTCTCATCTCCGTGTTTTATGTCATGTATTTCTTACATATGATAGTCCCCAAACCCAAATTTCCTACCAAGTTCTTAAGTCACTGAGTCAAGTCTGTCCAGGAAGGCCGCTCTGAAGCCTTAACAACACTCTTATGAGAATGACTCCAATTTCAAACAGTGAAATTAAAAACCAACATGTGGGCACAGGTCTTGTAGGGCATGGGCTGTGCATTCTCGTCAACTGTTCTATACGTCCCCCAGCAGTTTTTACAGATCCAAACTCAACTATGAATTCAAAAATACATGTCTTCTCTTCATCACAAAACTCAGTACTTTTGCCACCCTTAAAAATAAAAATGTAGGAAAAAATCAACAAAGGAGAGAATTCATTTCTCCTCAAAAGTCAATGCTTCCTTCCTCCATGTATTCCAGACCACCCCACTTTCACTCCAGACAGAGAAAACGTACTGAATTCTCAGAATGAGGATGTTCGAGATCCTATGAGAGTTTGAGGAGGAAGAAAGGAAAGAGGAAATGGAAACAATTTTAAGAAAAAGCACCAGTATGAATGTGGAAGTGACCCACACAGCCCATCATGCAAGTCCAGGAGGAAGGCCTTGGCCTTCTGCAGAACCTGCCCCATTCTGGGCAGTGGTGCTTTTTCCATGTAACACAGAAGCTCCACCATTCACTCTGTAGGAGTCACGCTCTTCTTAACCTGAGCTTCCAGGATGGTTAATTTTATGCGTTAACTTGACTGAACCACTGGCAAAATAGGATTTGTGAGTGTATCTATGAGGTTATTTCTAGATGAAGTTAGCACTGAATCAGTGGACTGCGTACAGCAGTTCGTTCTCCTCAATGCAAGTGGGCATCATCCAGTCATTGAGAACCTAAATAGAACAAACAGGTGACGGAAGCAGCAATTCTTCCCTTTCTGCCTGATTGAGTTGACACATGGATCTTCTCCTGCTCTCGGAGCTTCTGGTTCTGAGGCCTTCGAACTGAGAGTCAATTACACCAGCTTTCCTGCATCTCCAGCTTGCAAACAGCGGATATGGGGACCTTTTAAGCCTCTGTAATTGTATGAGCCAATTCCCGTAACAAATCCTCGTGTGTGTGTATGTGTGTGTGTATTTACATATGAATACATATATATAGGATGGATATGTATACACACCCCCACACACACTCCTTTTCTGAAGTTCTACCCCCTTGGCTAAGCCCTCACTCTCCACCTACACTCCTCAGAGAAGCAGACTGAGGAACCCCCTCTCTACCTATTTAGATTCCTAGGGCTGCAAAAAAAAAATTCACCATACAATGGGTGGCTTAAAATAACAGATACTTATTGTCTCATGGTTTTAGAGTCCAGAAGTCCAAATTCAAGGTGCTGTCAGCTCCACGCTGCCTCTGAAGGCACTAGGGGAGGATCCTTCCTTGTCTCATCCAGCTTCCGGGGCTCCTGGCATTTCTTGGCATTCCTTGCCGCCGCCTTCATACGGCCTTCTTCCCGTGTCTCTGTGTTCTTGTCATGTAAACACACTAGCCTTTGGATGCAGGCCCACTGTAATCCAGCGCAACCTCATCTTAACTAGTTACATCTTCAAAGACTCTATTTCCACAAGGCCACCTTTTGAGGTTCTGGGTGGACCTGAAAAGGTAATACACTTATTCACGCCACTGCTGAATTTAAGGCAAAGCTGTGCTTCCTTCCACTCTGTCTGCCTGCTGAGTCAGTTTGGCTCTGACAAAGCCCCTAGGCTAAAGCTGCAGAAAAAAGGCAGACACTTGTTTTTCAAAGTTATCGCAAAATAGGCAGCTGAAAGGCAGGTCTCACTGTGGAATCTAATCTGTGAATCCCTCAACACTAATTCCTGGAGCTCCATTCAGTGCAGGGAGGCTATTGCCCAAGGTGCTGCAGAATGGAGCTCCCACGGTTGCTCTCACGCCTCTGACTCTGGAACCTGGGCCCTCGGCCAGGAAGAAAGGTGCCGCCCAGGCACTGGCCAGTGTTGAGTGAGGAGGCCTCTGAGACGGGGGTCTCACATCCTTCCATAGGCCCCTTGCACCCATCTGTAACATGAGGAGCCAGCTCCTGGATCTCAAGCATTCCTGTGTGAGGACAGGGAGCTAAACCCAGGGGATAGAGTAGGTTTTATACTCAGCCCATCAGCCCTGGAGTGTCACCCCGACATGGGGGCTGAGTGCCCTGAGGAGCTGGGACTTCTGAGGACTAGACTCTGGCTACCCACATCCTGGCTACCCACAGTCCAACAAGAAAGAAATCGCAGTTCCATTCCTCAAACCCCACAGCATTCTGTGATGGAGAGAGAAAGTGGAGGGAAAAATGGCTCTTTATGGGAAAGCAAATTTTTCTGTCCATTTAGTCTATTTCTGCTTCCTGAGCCCTGGGACACATTTACCACGTACACGCCCCACACAGTACGTAAAGGGCACAGTGATGTATTTGCAAACACTTCTATGTACTATTTATTTTACCTACGGAAATATCATTTCTGTCTGGGAAAGACACTGGGTATGGTCGGCTTTTATCCTCTCAGCACTTTTCCCCCTCACAACACCCTTCCCTATAAATCTGAGGTCCATTCCTGACTTCAGAAAACACTTCGCTGGTTCCCCACTCCAATATTTTCCACAGCAATATATCCTCACGTCAAGAACGCTGAAGTGCTGAGGCTTGAATCCATCCGGGAGAACTCGTCAATACCTTGCCACTGGGGATATGAACTTAATTTCCTCCCGTCACTGGGGAAAGCAGGGGGTGAAGAGAGATACAAACACCTCCATTCACTCCCACTTCTAGGACCTAGCAGGACTGGGCCACCATCCGGAAGAAGAGGGAAGGGATCTCGTTCACTATTACCAGCAGCAGCCAGTGTCCTGCAAGCAGCCTAACTCCATAGGCACAGTACTTTCTCTGCTCCCAGAAGCGCCCCCAGACCCAGGGCCATACGCCACTTACATGCACGGCCCAACAAGCTGCTCCATGCCCATCCAAAGCCCCTCTTGAAGCAGGACTCAACTCTGCCCCATCCCAATAAAGCAAATCTAACCTCCCATCGTAAGCCCAGCAAAACAGATACCATTGAAGATTCTGGAGAGGATTACAACATTCATCACACTAAAAACATCTTTTAAATCTTCCTTGGACCTCTCTCTGGCCATCAGCTGCCTCATCTCTCTCTCTCTCTCTCTCTTCCTCCTCCTGTTTTGCTCGAGAAGAATAAATTTACCCCACCCCCTCCTCTGTCACACACAACAACAAGAGCATGATTACGAGGCAGCAGGAGATTAGAAGCAGACGTGTATAGTATTAACAATACCAAAAACTTGGCATGATCGTGTTTTCTGCTTGTTTCTATCTCCAATGAGGCTTGTCAGGATGACGTCACGCAGCTGGACAAGCAGCAGAGTCAGGAGCCAAACTCGCAGCCTTCAGACCACTGTTTGTACGAAACAGACACCTGGATAAAGGTGAATCTCCTTTTTTTATACCCATCATCTGTGTGGGTACATTGCAAGGCTACCACCAGGTTACACATGTTTGGCTTGTGTCAGCGTACCCATAAATAAAATTTTGCTGAGCAAATTTCTAATGTCCCCAAGACAGTAAACAGAAGGAAGCCGCTGGGGAAAGCACGTAACTACTGTCAAAGTTCCTGTTCACAAAGAAACGACAGGGAAGCTGAAAGGGACCGGGGAGGCCCCGACGAGCTGCCAACTCTCCTTCGGGCCTTAGTTTCTCGCCTGCCGAATCTCACCTGCCAGGTGGAAGTTGACTAAGGTTCCTTCCAGTTATAAAATTCTTACTCTAGCTCACATAATTTTATAAGGGATCACTTAAGGTTTACGCGGAAGGGCCAGCACCCTGGCATTGGGTGTACTCATTTAACAGAAACAGCAGCAACTGCTATTTAGTGAGCAGCACATACGTGCCAGGTGCCTTATATAAGCAGTATCATGAGTCTGAAAACAACCCTCCAAGATGGGGATTATCAACCCCATTTTATAGATGACAAAACTGAGATTCGGAAAATCCAAGTCACTGTCTTGAGGCTCTGGCGCTGAGATTTGGGTCTGCGCATCTCCGTATCCAATGTTTATGTCTCCTTCACTGGCAGGACCACCACGAGACTCCAAACGGACAGCTCTGTACTGACAAGAAGCCATCACACAGACCTCCAGCCTGCAGTCTGAGCCGCAGGGTGTCTGCCAGGGACCAGCCCTCCACTGAGGTTGCCCACAGAGCCGCAGAAAACTCATTTAACACTCTCAGGGGGTCTGCAAGAGAAAGCAAAATCTCACTTCACAGGAGAGAGAACACCCAAACAGAGGAAAAGACAAACTGTAAGCCCAAGGGCGGGAGCCCCATGTGCCACAGGGTGCCCACACTATGGAACTCTCCTACTTCTGTGCTCAGACTTTGTAACGTCTTACTAGTAATAACCACAAAGCAGCTGGCATTTCCTGAATGCTCATGATGCATCAGAAGTGTGGTAAGGGCTTTATACATGTCCTGCCATTGAATCTTCACCTTTTACAAACTAGCTATCAGTATTTATACCCATTTTTCAGATGAGAAAACTGAGGCCCAGGCTATATTTCCTACACAGTTGGCAGAAATGGAATTCCAACCAGGCAGCCTGACTTCAAAGGCTGAGCGCTTAATCTCCTGTTGACATCTCCAAACAACCATATTCTCCCATGGGTCCCTCCTGCCACTGTGAGTTCCGGAAGAGAGGCTTCAAGCCAGGCTCAGAACCCCAAGTCTGGTACCAGGAGCCCACACCCAGACTTAGAGCTCCCAGCCTGAGCCCTTTTTCCTTGGGACCAGACTTCAGTCAAGAAGTAGCCTAAGAGGATGGCAGGGGAGGTGGCAGCGAGACACAGAGTGTCCAGAGAGAACCACCTCATAAACAAGGAGTTTGCTCAGAGCTCCCTAGGGCCCCCAGAAGCCACAAAAGCTCCTGATGCAGCTTGAGCACCCCCCCAAGGTAGCAGCTTGGGCCCACAGCACTGAAAGCTGTACCTGCAGGCTTCTTGGCCGCATGAAGACAGTGCCAGCACACTGGGTGCAGGGAGCCATGCCATGCAGAGGTCTCATGCAGGCCCAGGGCCCTGTGAAGGGGAGGGGAGCATTAGGTGCCCTCCAAGGGGGAAGCAAATGCTCAGAGGGACACAGGGCAACTCCCCCCTTGGAGGGTCATCCAGTCTGCTCTCCCTGTTTCATAAATGGGGACACAGGCTCAGAGAAAGCAAGGGCAAGTCCAGGGCCAAACAGCCATTTTTCTTCAAGACTCAAGAAAAACTCTATTTGAAAGATTTTCACCTGCTCTCTTCAATGGGTTTGCATTTCAGAAACAGAACAAGTCCCAAGCAAAGAAGTTGGGGACAGGAGCCATCCCAGTTCTCAGGTGGAGAGGAGTAAGTGCTCTGGGTCCTTGCTCCAAACTGCCAGGCCTCTCCTGGGTCTCCTCAGCACTCCCTGCTTTGGCCACCATTGAAGAAGACACAGGCTCACAAATAATGAGACCCAGGGTTGCTCCATCATGGGGCACACCGCCAGCTTAATTAAATCACTTCTGCGGGGTTTGTTTACTCCTCATCTCTCCCAGCATTCAGTTACTCCAGAAAGGCCACATGGGTCTGTACAGATGCTGGTGAATCCCCGATGCCTAGCAGAGCTGGCACATAGGAGGCATCCAATAACGATTATTTGAATAAAAGAGACATTTCACAATCCTAGCAACAATTCATCTCACAAACTAGCAGCTCTTCAAGGGAGATGCAGCCTAAGATTATGATTGCTTCCAGTGACCCTTGGCACAGCCTGGAGTTCCTCCTGGGGACTGATTTCCTGCTCCCCCTCAACCCTCCCCACCCTGGGTTCCTGCCACCGGCATCACAGCCTGGACTGCATCACCAGCAACTCTCTTCCTTCCTAAAAGTAACTCCTACCTGCAGGACAATCTCTCCTCTTGCTGTCCTGGGCCTGGTTCTCCTCCCCAAGCGGGTAAGATCTGTGAAATTCTATGCCTGCTCATTGACACACTGATATTAGGCAAGAAGGTCAGAGGTCACCATGAAAGGCTGCAGACTTTCCTCCCAATTCTGCGTCACTTTCCTCACCTGCCCAGCATCTTTCCTATACTGGGGGGGACATGGTAGGACCTCGAGGGCACTGACCCCTGGAGGAGCTCACACAGGGGGAAGGGGGATCTTTGTTTCACATGTCTTGTTCAGAAGGTCCGCTTTGGGGTCTGGCTGGAAAAACCCAAAACCTAGCTCCCACAGGGCCAGCCATGCGTCATATTAACAATAAAATTGTTCAATATTCTGTAAGTCACACCAGCATTTGCCTTATTTTGCAAAGAGGGCACTGTCAGGTAACACCTGCTGCCCCTGCAACTTCCAACCCATTCTCCACACAGCAATGTCATGTGTCCTTCTGGTGTGTCCACAAGGACGTCACTCCTCTGCTGAAGCCCTCATCAGAACCCCTGTCCTCCAGGCTGAACATCAAGTACAGCCCTGACTAAGAAGCGCCCTGACCTAACTCTCTGTCAGCCTCGCATCCTGGTACCCCACCACTCCTAGCGTCTACTGCAGCCCTAGGACACCTGGCTTGTCCACGGGCCGGCACTGCCTGGGCCCCCACACGTGCACTTCTCTCCGAGGTGCCCTCCAGCCCGTCTCTCTGCCCACTGGGCGCCTCTCCTGCACAGCTTGCCGTCATCTGCAGGATGGGCTCCTCTCTCTCTCCCCCTTTTCTGCATATCCTTCCTGCATCTTCTACATAAACTTACTTGTTCCAGCAACTACCACCATGTCAGTTTCTTTGCCTGTCAGTCTGTCTGTCCCTTCCCACTGCCAGTCTTCCAGGGAAAGAGCCTGCTCCCAATTCAGCTCTGATACTACCAGAGGGGCCAGGGCCCAAGGACCAATTGAGCTTCATGAACATTTGGGAGGTTATAAGATGTATAAAACACAAGAAAATCTATCACATTTTTAAATCATGCTCCTTAATTTCCCCGCATTGAATCATTTCATTTATTTAAAAAATCTTACTTAGAAATGAGGTCGAGCCCTTTTTGCTGATGGATCATACATGGCCCATTACATCAGTCCACGGGAGTCAGCCTACAGAGGTCTGTCCGCCTCCCTCACTAGCATTTGTATGGCTAAGGGGCTGGGACTGCACGCAGTGAGAATGGGGAGCCCCTGGAAGGAAGACTTGGGGCACAGCGAGCCATGAGGACACAGTCTGAGGCAGAGCGAGGGGCCAGCACATACTGATACGGGAGGGGTGGGTCTGTGTGCTCCTGTCGCCTGAACACAGGGATGGATCAGGCCCTCCGTGGCCTGTGCTCTCCGTCCCCCTCCCCTGCCCCCAGCAGGCTGCCTGGCTCCTTCTAGAGTCACCTGGGAGAATGAGGGGCAGTAAGCAGAGCAGCTGGGCCTCCAGCACCTCTAGGCTTCTCTTGTCTCTTTCAGAGCGCTCTCAGGCATCCCGGCCGCTTCCCAGCCTTAGGCTACCCCCCACTCCCACCGCCTCCTCCTGATTCCTCCACCCTGGAGTGAGTGCAAAGTGAGTTCCCAATAGAATCTTCCACCTTCCCCGATCAAAACGGCCTGGTATGTGCCACATTCCTTCAGGAACTTCCCTACAAAGAGCTGGGCCTGGGCCCCAGCCCTGCCCTCCACCTGGCTGGGCGAACTGCACTCCCACTCTGGTCTCGGTGCTTCTTATCCCAGAACTGAGAGTGTTGGATGGCTTTGCCTCATACATAACACTCAACGGCTCCACACTCTAAATCTGAACTAATGTTATTAACAACAATGGAGAATGGCTCATGAGGACTTCCATTGTCTGGAATTTAACAGGGATCTTCTTGCCCTAAATTCCAAAGAAATACATCTCTACTGGGTAAAATATCAAGCACTGTGGAATGTGAGTGAGTAAAAAAATTTTTTATCCTCACTGAGAACATTTTTTTCATTGCTTTTAGAGAGAGGGAAGAAGAGAAAGGGAGGGAGGGGAACACCAATTGGCTGCATCCCACACGCGCCTGGCCTGGGGAATCGTATGCACCCAGACCAGGGATCAAACCCACAACCTTCCAATTACAGGACAACACTCCAGCCAACTGGGCCACACCGGCCAGGGCTGGGCAAATAACCCAGGAAGAGAGCAGAGTTCATGGTGCCCCCTCGAATCACCCCTAAGTAGTCACATGTACCCCCTTGGGGTTCCTGGGTCATAAATCAAAAACACAGAGTTCCACTCATGTACACACAGCCCACCCAGGCCATTTTAAAATACCACGTCTGCACAGCCCTCAGAAGCAGGAGTGAGCACGGGGGCAGTAACTCAGGGTACTTACAACTACGTAATCACAGCCCGGCCCTTCAGAGGTAGGGACTGTCTGCATAAGGAACACCGGTGATTCCCCCGCGGAGAGAGGCCCGGGAAAACCACGGCGCCAGGAAGAATGTGAGGCATCAGATACAAGAAGCATGGAGCCCCGGCACACATCGAAAAAGTTATTATCTCACAGGAGAGTAGTTTTTCTCCGATTTGTATTTAAATATGAGGTGCAAATGAGAGCTGTGTGGAGAAGGGTTATAGTTTACATTTTTATGGTACAGCAGAGATCGGCATCCGTTTTCCATCCACAATTAGAAAACGAAACAGCCTGCCAAGTCCCTGTGTAAATCGTGCCTATTAAAAGAGCCTACACTGTGCGATGATTGATCAACACCAAGGATTTATTCACTGGGCTAACAGCGGTTTTTACTTCTGCCATTACCCAGGGTGATATATAACAATTAGATAATGTACCCAGACAGATGCATTTATAATCCTGGTGTCGGAGTCCTGCTCAGGGGCTGATGGGCCTGAGGGAGGAGGAAACGCCATGCGGGTCCCACCAGACAGCCCAGAGGCTGTCCGGCCTTGGGTCTGCCATCCCAGGTTAGGGAAGGGAAGACTTGGGGCCAGAACCGCGGTGTCCCTCCTTCACAGCACACTGAGTGTGTCTGCAGGCAGCTCGCTGAGCTCCGCTCTGCTCATCTATCAATGCGGACAATACAGTTGTCATAGGGGCCAATGGACAGGGTCTCGGAAGCTCGAATGAAATGCTAGGTAGTAGGTTTATAGAGATTAAATTATTCATAAGTGCTTATGTATACACATGAGTATTGTTCCTGAGTATGAACACACACAGGCACATACAGAAACACACACCCACACACATTACCCCTAACAGAAGCAATACACCGGTAGTATGGGATCTTCTCAAAGTCCTTTTTTGTTTTTCCTAGCTGTTACCTATAATGTTTAACACCTTTGCTGAGTTCTGGTGACAGGTATCAAAAGTTCCCTCTCTACATTATCAACCTGCTCTTCGTGTTGGGCCCCTGGGTGAAGACCTAGGTAGGGCTCATGCCAGACAAGGCAGCGGAGTGGCTGTTGTGGGAATGATGGCTCTGGTGGGAACCTCGATAAGCTCTACACACTCTACAGGTTTCAACGCCCCCTGCCACTACCAGGTTGTGACATCCCAAGCCTGTGCACCCTAGGCATCGTTCGATTTGACATGTTCCACATAAAACTCATCACCTGCCCTCACTACTACCCCAAAACCTGGTGCTTCTTCTCCTGTACAGTCAGGCATCCTCAGGGCACCCAGCCAGGAAGCAGACACATCCTGACTCTCCATCCCACATGTAATGAGTTTCACTGAGGCACAGCCCTGCAATGGGTTCCTATGAGGTTTTCCTGCCTATGTGAGTCGATCTCCCCACTCTGGCCCTCCTCTCCACCCCACTTCTGCCCCAAAACATGTCATTTACCAACTGGGTGGGTGAGTAAACTGGTTCCCCTATCTCCAGCCTCCAACCCACCATCTAACCCTCCTCAGCATATTTTTAAAATGTAAATCCAATTTTGTCTTTCTGCTTTAAACCTTTCCATGTGACCCCCACCAAAATCAGCATGAGGCTCAAACTGCTCTGCCTGAGAATGTGTCTGACAAACATTTCTTAAATAGATCCAACGATATGCCTCCTGTATTAGTCGGAACTCTCCAGAGAACAAACACCAATAGGATACACACACATACATATACACACAAATGGGAAGAGGTAGAAAAATTGAAATTTTAAGAAATTGGCTCATGCAATTAATTAGGAGACTGGCAAGATCAAAGTATGGAGGTTAGGCCAGCACACTACGGACCTAGGGAAGAGTCAATATTCCAGTTCAAGTCCAAAGACCATCTACAGGCAGAATTCTTCCTTCCTCAAAGAATCACATTTTTTTGTTCTATTTAGGCTTTTAACTGATTAAATAAGGCCCACCCACATGGAAGGCAATCTGCTTTACTCAAAGTCTACTTACTGAAATGTTAATCTCATCCAAAAATCCCCTCAAAGAAAGTCCAGAATAATGTATGACCAAATATCTCAGCATGGTGGCCACGCCAAATTGACTCATTAAACTAACCATCACACCACCTTTCTCCTATAAGGATGGGGCTGAGGCTTTGGAAAGCAAGCAGGACTTATCTCCCTCCTGCATGACCAGTGCAGCCCCCTGAGCGACCACACAGAGGAAAGCAGACCTTCAGAGCTGGAGAGACCCTGCTCCTCAGATGTCAGCCTCACAGGCTGCAATGAGAAGAGAGAGAGGCCCAGAGAGGGTCAAGGTCCCACAGACACATAACAGGCCATGAACTGGGAAGGTGAGGTGTGCTGTGAATCAATTCACTGAGCATTTAAAATATGAGTAACATGAAAGAACATAAAAACTTAGGCTCCCATGTGATGTGGCCCTTGTCACTGAGTTCTTATCGTTGAGCAGGGCCTGGTATCTGAGTGCCAAGACCTGTGCTGCACAGGTGGCACTGAGTGTGTATGGCGGGAGACAGGAGTTCCTACAAGGCAGGGACTAAAGGCAGCAGCCCGGTGGGAAGGGGAGGGGTGGGGGCAGTGGGACCAGCCCTAAAGCTGCGTCTGCACAGCCAGCGCATACCTTCTACTGCGCTTGTCTCCTCATCTGAAGTGATGTGGGCCAGACGAATGAAGCTTGTGAAGAGAACGAGCCCCTAAGACCTCTTCCAGCTTGGAAATGCTGCTTTTTCCAAACTGAGGCTGCTTCTTTACAGAGGAAGAGCACCACACAGATGGTAACGCCAATTCAAGGTCACACAGGTGGGAAAGTGGGGAGCTCAGCCTTGAACCTGAGCTCCCCTCCTACATTCTTACCCAGAAAGCCACCAAAGCACAAGGATTCTCTGGGACCCACAGCTCCCCACGAGATCCAGGGCTTCACACTGCCCAGGGCACTCCTTTAACTCACTCCAGTCAAACACTGTCCAGGATTCTGTGCAAGTTTCTTATTATAGCCAACAGCTCAGACCCCTCGAAGGAGAGGGACTTCCCTCAGCCGAGACTGTTATAAATACTGCTGTCCCCAGAGTTATGGCAAAATGTGCCCTGCTCAGACCTGAGGACTCTTAGGAAAGCATCATGTCACAGCGGCAAGTGGGTGTTCCGTGGTGTTCGGTGAATATGAATGCAAGTGTCATGCCAGACTGAAGGTACCTTCCAGACCCATATTTGAAGAAGAGACCATAGCCAATCGCTCAGCTACTACAATAGGTTGTAGGGAAAGAAAGAATCTTTTTCCTCTAAAAAGGTGGAGAAGAGGGATGCTGTGAAGTTAAACTTTGTAGCTGTAGATCCATAACTCAGGTGAAGAGCATCTATTCTTTCCTTCCTTAAAGGGAAAAAAAGGCTGTACTCTGGGTGACCCTCCAAGTGACCGAGATGAGCATCTCTCTTCGGAGTCATTTAGGAAAAACCACCTGTGGCATAGGCTGTGTGCACATAAATCCTCCGGGATGAGGCACTGAAGCAGACCCCAGGCTCTGGCACAGGCTCCCACACAGGGCACATGGCCACCACTTGCAGGCGGAAGGAAAGGCCTCATCAGACCTATGCAGGTGGCTCAAACAACGAACAAAATTATATCCCAGCTCTCCTTCCCACGTTGTTGCCTCTGGAATGCTGTCTTCCTCCCCCATCCTGGGAAGGAGTCACTTCACTCCAAGGTCCAGGGGCAGATGGGCACCACTGCCCACCACTGACCCCGCATGGTGCCTAGAGCTTATATGGGCCCCCACTGTATGCACAGCCCTACACAGGGGCCTGGGAGCTGGCAGAGGAAGTCTTCAGATCCTGAAGCTCTTGAGAGGCACACAAGACACTACCTCGTCCAGGGAGCACTTCTACTGCTGTACCTGGATAATGGACTATGCCCCCAGACCCCACACACCATCAGCCCTCTGGGCACCCTGCCTTTGTAGGCTGACAAGGTGCCCCACTCGCACCTCCAAGCACAGTGAGCTCACCTCAGGCCCAGTCCTGCAGGTATCAGATGGGGGACTGAAAGGGAAAGTCACCCACAATGGCATGAGAACAAGTGGCCGGAAAGATGGAGCAGCAACTGAGAGCACCTTCAGCCTGGAGTCCTCTCCTAACTAAACAGTGGTTGCTGCAAACAAGGGTCTGAGCGATGAGGGCAGGGCCCAGTTTCTACAGCCTTGAGTCTTTCGGAGCCATTCATTAATAGGTAAATGGAAACTTACCATGTCTACAAGTCTCTTTCCAATCAAATGTGTTCCTCCCACCATGTTCCCCATCTCGGTTGCCAGAAATTACAACTTTGTGTTGCCTGGGCCCCAAAACGAGTCCTCCTGGTCGCTCACGTCTCTCACACCCTCATTCAATCTTTCAGGAAATTCTGTTGCTTTAACTGCAATGCATAACTGGAACCTGATTTCATTGCCCAACACTGGTGGGCTCCCACTGGTGCCCACTGGTGTGGCCACTGGCGTGGCTCCCACCCAAGCAGCATAACCTCCTTCTCGGGTCACTGCAACAGCCTCCTCGTGGGGCTTCCTGCTTTCCTGCCTCCTCCCAGTCTGTCGTCATCACAGAGTTGAGGAAAATTATCCAGGGTATATGTTGTGTCATGTGTTGTGTTCTGGGCTTTTTAAAATAATGTTTATATACAAACAGCCTTGGAAAATGAAGATAATATCTCCTTCCCGGGCAAAGGGCAGATTGTTTCATGAACAGGAGAATAAAGGTACTGTCTTACTCCAGGGCAAAGGTTTGGGAAGGTTTGCCAATGGCCCCTTGTTAAACCGGAGGCTCCGCAGCTGTGACACAGAATCACTGTGTGCACGGCATCCACCCGGGCTGCTCCAAATCACCCACCTGGGACTGGGAGCAAGGGGAATGGATGTGAACAAGAGCTCCAGCCACTCTGCAAGTAGTATAGTCCCTTATCTGCGATCAGGAGTCTCTTGTCTCTGCCAGCACCTGTGAAACTGTGGCCGGACAACTTGTGACCTTGAAAGCAGACCCTTCACCATGGTTGACACCCAGCAGCCGAAGTGCTCACTTAATACTAAGTCAGGTCATGTCACTACTCTACTCAAACTCCTGAGATGACCCTCATTTTGCACTAACTTCCAAGTTCCCACAATGGCCACAAAGCCCTGCATGAGCCACTTTCTTCTATCACATGTCTGACCTCATCTCCTTCCTCCCCCATCCTTTACTTTGCTCCAATCAGAGTGGCCTCCTCATGGACCCTGACACAGACATACCAGGGACATACTGTGGGCCTTTATGCTGGACGTTTCATTCACTGGGTGATCTTCCCTCACACATGGTTCACTCCCTCGCCTCCTTCAGGCCTTTGCTCAGACTCACCTTCTCACCAAAATGACCCTGAACCCCCTGCTTAAAGTCACATTCTCCCTGCATCACAGACACACCTGCTCCCCATGGTGCAGGTCTCTCATCATATCTGGCCTCCTTGGGTCAGTTTACCAAGTTTCACCACTACCCTTGCCCCAGGCAAACTGACCAGTCCCAGTCTCCCCTGCCCTCGACGATGACAGATAACACAGGAGGGCACCTGAGGTTCTCTTCACTGTGGAATGGGAAAATGGCACCAGCGGACACAGCAGAAGAGAGAAGGAACCGGCTTTCTATTCAGCAAAAGGGCAGAGCACTGGCCTGGTCCTCGGGGCTGGCGGAGGGAGCAAGGGGTGACCGGTACTGTTCGGCGTAAAGGTCGGCATTCCCTGGGAGCTGCAGAAATACCAGCGGGGGAGGGAGGGAGGCCTGGCACAGGCCTGAGCTCCACGCCTGCCAGGCAGTTGGAAGGAAGTCGAGACTAGAGATCTAGGCATCCCCGGCATATGTGGACCCTCCCCCACCACTTCCACCACAGGCTGGGAGCATGTTTTACAGCATCTCATACTTTTTTCAGTTACTGTTGAGTTTGGTGATTATAACAGGCCTGCTCTATTTATGTGTTTGATTATTTTTAGTGCTTTACAATTAAACTTTCTTAAATTAAAACTTTAGACCCAAGAATCAGATAGTCTATAATGTACCACAGTGTGTTCATATATGCAGTTTATATATTTGGGTGGCAAAAGTCTCCGAAGAAAAGATATTTCCGCATTTGGCACCCGCGTGTACCAGTTTCCACATCACCCACACACTTCCATGCACTTCTTTCTATGCCCACACTATGCCCTCCGGAGCCTCGTGAGTCAAAACAAAGAGCTGGGCGAAGGAACCAGGCCTCTTTCAAAGCAGAAACAGGCTGCCTCTCCCCACCTCAGGGGCAGGCCCCAGGGATGGCCTAGCCTCTGGCTTCCTGAGCTGTGGCCCTCACCCACAATTAGATTCATCAGTTCCCAGCAAGGCTGTCTGACCATCGTGTCTGCCTGGACTGCCCAGGTTTTCCCCACTGACTCCCTGCCCCGCCACTCTCCCCCAAGCTGGGCTCCCCTGAGGCGGTCTGCCTCACACTGCTCCCAGATCCACCTAGCCACTGGACAGGCCCTTCTCCCTGGCCTCCACCATGCTGGGCAGCCCTGACAGCGCCCTGGGCCCTCTCCCTCCTGCTGCCTGGAGGATGAGGACAGCACTTTGCCCCCAGGCCACATTCACCCCACAGTTGTGACAGCCACCTCCATGTCTCCGTCTCCAGCCCCACCACCAGACAGTGCCAGCTGCGTTTGCATTTAGATGCACTTGGAACTTCAGACTCATCAATTTCCCCTAAAGTGTCTCCTGCCTCCTAATTTGTCTATGTTAATTCAGGCTCCAAACCCTCAGTTACCCAGGCGGAAGCCCAAGAGGTCAGCAAAACTTGTTACCACTCCCCCCACACTCTCCTCCAACCTGACTTGCCTTCCTCAGTGCAGAGGCTGCAAAAGCTAATGGCTGCCTCTCCTTGCAGCTGGTCATGAGGGACAGTTCTAGCCAATGATTCAGAAATAGGAGTCTGCTGGGCTGTCTGAGAAAGCTTTGCTTTCCTGAAAATATAGACCCATGCAGCAGGTTACCCCTCTTCCTTTCAGCGTCTCCTTCCTCCATCTTACCCCCAACACTAATATGTGTCTGGAGCTTGCTGCCACAGCCCTGAAGCCCTGGGGGACAGCAAGCTCATGAACTAAGACTCACAGGGAGGGAGAAAATACCAGGAACCTGGGTGGCATTTGCTGAATCTGCACTGAAGCTCTGGACACCCTGCCTCCAGACGGGTGATCCTGAGAGATAAATAGATGTTTGTACTGGATTTTCTGTTGCTTGTCATGGAAGCCTCTTTAACAATACACTTAATCATTCTTTATCTCTTCTCTCTCCACACCCTCCCCTTGCTCACAGCACACTTTCTTACTCAATTATTCTATCCTCTTCTTCTCTCTCTTCCTTTTCCTCTTCTCCATCATTGTTTTAGTAAGTGCTTGCTTTCTGAGCACTCACTATGGACAGGCTCCACGCTGCACAGCTAAGAGAAATCAGGAGACAGCCACGTGGTACTCGACGTGGGGAGCACCCAGGCTAGTTTCCACCCTCTGCACCTTCGTCATGCAAGTCTTGTCAAGTCTCCTGTCACTGTTCCTTTTGTCTGCTTCAACAGTGTCCTGTATACCTCCAGCAAAATCAGATTCTCGGGTTTCTTCCACTGAGTGACTACAATGGCCCTCAGGTCTCCCAGAGGCTTTTCTAGCCTCATCCTCCTAACTAGGACCATTCTGCACCCAGAGCTGGGCTCCTCCCCCTCACTCTCAAGCCACGCCCACTCCCCCATCTCTCAAACCCTGGGCTCAGCACTTAGACCCCACTCCCTAGACACTCGTCCTCCTGCAGAGACTTAGGGAAGCTCTGCTGTGAGGATGGCAGCAGCAGAGAAAGGGGCCCCACTGGTCCAGAGAGTAAAGAAGAATCAGGCTTACATTCCGGGATATCAACCAAAGCAAAATGGTCCTGCGGGGAGTCACTGAAGGACAAGACCAGAGAGATAATAATCACCAAATTAATATAGGCCATATATTAATACTAAGTCCTGCGTATGCTAGGTCCATATATTATCTCATTTTAAAGTGTACTATTGGGATAACGTTACAGAGAGTAGATTCTGAGGTTCAGAGATTCAGTAGTGGGTCTGAAATCACAAAACAAATAATGGCCACTGTTTGAGGTAGAAATAAATGGGGCGGGAGAAGCTGGGGGTCTGCACGTCACGGCTACAGGTGGGCATGTCCTGGAGGGGATGGCCCTCTCCCCTATACTCTGCTCGGGGCTCCTCAGCCCTGCTCAGGCCCCTTCCTAAAGCCAGCTTACCCACCAAAACACCAGCAGAGCCAATCTAACAGACGTGACTCTAACATGGTCATACCACCAGTCAAGGGACTACAGATTCCCAGAAACATTGCACCTCAATATGCTGCCAGGTTAGCAGCACCATGGCTCAAGCCCCGAGCCTCGGGGCAAGGCCCCTGGGTCTGCTCACGCACTAACTGTAGGGAGACACCGCACGGCAGGTGCTTTGTCCAACTCAGACCACTACTCTCGCTGACGCCTCTGTAACCCTGGGATACACGGGCCGCTCACCGCACCTGAGGGGAAAGACAAAGGGATTTCCAAATCTAGACTACAGAAAGTTCTCCTTTCGTGTTGTTTTATAATTGCCAGAGTGCTATCATATCCATTATTTCATTGGATGAAGCCGGCACAACAACAAAGCCAGGGTCGCTTTTCTAATTTTCTACGTGAGCAGATAAACAACAAATCAAGACCCTGAGAGGTCTGGCATGCTAAAGACCTCACACCAATTTTAGAGTACAGTCAACTGTGGTAACAATTGATTTTGTCTCCTTTTCATACCTTTAGATTTCTGTGGGACCCACGGGCCAAAAGCACAACCGTAGGTTCAGGGAAGGGCCCGTGCCCATAGCCAGGCCATTCAGGGTCATCACTGGGGTGTTTGATGGACATTTCAGGAAATAGGAAGATGAAAACCTGGAGCAACCAAGAGCCATCGCTCTCACTAGAAGAACACCTGCCAGAAAATAAGGTCTGCTTGCAGGAAAGCCAGTCTTAGAAATATAAAGATAAATTTCTGGGGACATCATTGAGCACACTAATTTAACCCTACCTGAAGCCAGTCCTACCTCTGGAATTTTCATATACGTGAGGCCTTATGTTTTCAAGTTAGTTACCACAGAGTCTACACCAACACAAAGAATAAAACCAGGGTCTCCTAAGTGGTGGCAGAGGATAGAAGTCACCCAAAAGATAGAAGTGAAAATCAAAGAAGAGACTAAGACAACTATTTTTACTCACTCAGCAAATATTTATGGACCAAGCTCCATGCTAATGGTTGGAAAGATGGTGGCGAGTTTGACAGACGGTATCCCTGCCTGCAAGGATTTTAACAAGACAGGAGAAGTACAGACACTACGGGAATGCTGGGGGCGGCAGCAACAATGATACAAACTTAGTCTGGGGGAGAATCAGAAAAAACTTTCTCAGAATGTCACCTTTAACTGAAACTGAAGGATGATCAAAAGGCAAACCTCAGGAAGCTAAGTCTGGGTAGGTAGGGGCTACAGCACAGGAGAAAACCCACTGTTGACACAACCATTTTATCAGCAGTGATGCATAAATACTGGTGTAGTTGGTGGGGGTGAGGGGATGTAAGTGGACTCTGTATCTTCTCTTACATTTGAATGTAAACGCCTATGAAAATCTTTCCAAAATCATCAGATAAGCATGCAAATGAGTATTTACAAGAACCTTTTTTGCACCCCTGTTTACAACAACAGAAACCTATGATAATTGAAACTTTAAAAAATAACAACAAAGTATGTCAATATGCCCTTACATCTAAAAAGCATTTAAAAAGACAACGTAAACACACATGTATTGACCTGGAAAAATTTATACCTCTAGGAGAAATAAGCAGGTCTCAAAGAATATATATAGGATAATTTCATGCATTGAGTACAAAACAGGAATTCAATAAATATTTACTGAATGAATGGCAAATAAATATATCTGAACAAATAAATACAAACAAAATGTTTGCAGTCATTATTTCTGGGTGATGGAATTATTGATGATTTTAAATTGTTTTCTGTATCTGCTTATCTGAACTATCTAATTTTTTTGTTCAATGAAGGTGAATAATGCACAATATAATATATAAATAAATAATAAATCCTTCCAAAGCAAGCAATGACTCACCAAGTTCAGTTTTAAAGATCAAGACTTATAATTAGGAACTAGGACCTTAAAAAAGAACAGAAAATAGTGTGGCTGGATAAGTATAAGGGATAAAAAAGTATTCCTCCTATAAACATTAGAGGAAAATAAACCCTTCGTCAATGTCACAGCCAAAATTTGTTTAACACAAGTCCATTCCACATTTTATGTTTATTCAGCTATCTGTAACATAGCATATTAGTTAAATGTTAGTAAAGGAAAACATTTACATTGATGCAAAAATAAAGTCAACAAGGTTAATGTTTGTATGATACCACAAAAAAATCACACTTAAAAAAGTGTATGTATGCCAAACATCTAAATATTTTGGAAAATCTGCAACACAAATGGCATTTGGATCAATTACTGAGGTGACTGATTGCATTGTCCATGCTTCACCCAGATGTTTGAGTACAACAGAGATTGTGGCTTTGGATGACCAAACCAATGGCTGAGCAGAACTGCAGCCAGCTAAGCCATCACCATCACTAAAAGCACATGCTGGGCAAATAACACTACCGACTCTCTCTGATGTCCTCTTACAGCCAAATTGTAATCCTCTGATTGTTCATATCATTAGGAAAATTCTGTTAACTCTGAAACTCTGGAAATCCAGGCAGAGGCAAAGCATTGGCTCTGATCCTCGCCGATTTGATGAAAGCAGACAGCAGGTGCTACAGAGAACTGGCCAAATGGTGGACTTGGGCCCTGGGGACCCCCATAAATTGCAAGAACAGCTGCCTATATCCCACATGGCCTCCCAAGCCCCACACAAGCAGTGTGGCTCCAACTTCCTCGGGGCTGCCTCACGCACCAGGCTGCACACCTCCTCATTCAGAACAGCACAGGAAGAGAGTTCATGGCAGACTGAGGGAGAGGTATACTGCAGGAGCAAGAGGCAAACTGAGCCTTGGAGTACTGGCCAAAGCAAAAAGCATGCCAGGGTCAAGGATGCCTGGGGCATGGTCACACCAGCCACTGCAAAGGCCAGGGCTGGAGCTCCTGGGGACAGCCAGCCAGCTCATGCCTGCTTCCTGGAAGAAGCATGAGACATTCACTGGACAAACTCAGGGACTTGGGAAAGAAAAGGGGCCATCACCCCACAGAACCATGCCCTTAACATAAGCTCACCTTGTGCTGGAATCAGAAGGTAGGCAGTCTTTCTCCAGTGGAACATGAGTTCCTGAGGCTGAAATCATGTCCTGCTAGGCTTGGCATGCCTGCCAAGAGTCCTCACTCAATAACTATTGGCAGTTAAATGAGCAATTAGGTGCCTGCATAAAATAACAAAATTGTGTCTCACCCAAAGGCTAGGTTCTAAGTCAGCACATGCTGTGAAAATCATAGATGGTCTGAGTTACCTCCAGGAAATACCTTAAATTGCCCAGAAGATACATACAGAACCAGCCAGCATATTTTTTCCACTACTGAACAAGGTCACTGGCTCTTGTTGAAAGCCAGAGGAAGTGTTACCTAGCTCACAGTTACCATGGAGCACAGTCTCACATGTGCATACACGAGGACCATTCAACATCGGAAGGTTCTTACACTATAGTGGGTACATGGGAACCTAGGCCAGGCTGAACCTCCTGCTTACGTGTCCCCCGCCCTGGGCATGCTCACTCTGGAGCCAACCCACACTGTTTCAATCATTCTTCCCTTCTCCTCAACATTGTTGGTAGCACAAATAAATGAAAGTTAAAATGTGATGGGACTCCTCTATATAAATTACCATAAGCTCAAAAAACACCCCAAGATGAGATGGGATAGGGGAAGGAAAAAGACTGTCCCCTTGGAAGGCAGCCCTGGTCAGCAGCCCCACCCCCGGCACCGCTCATACTGTTCTAACTACACCAGCTGTCGACACACCTGCCTCTCCTGCTCTCCTGTGTCCTGTTTCCAAGCCCATAAAACCAGCCACTGGCCTGGGAATACACTCCTAACTATTCAGTCCAAATCCAGGCCTGTGTCCTCCTGGACATACCCATGTTTTTCTGAACACTATTCCTTCAACAAGCCCAACCTCTTGGTGAAACAATCCCTGGTGGGTGAAGAGGAAGAGGGACTTCCAAGTGGGCCAAACAACAATAAAGGCACAGGAATGGGCATGGGTGTGTACTTACTCGTCACCTCCAGTGTCGTGCCGAGCCATACTGGAGTCAAAGGAGAAAGTCAGGTACATGGATCTTATAATTCACTTAAAATACTGACATTTTAAATATATATCCTTTTTCATGGATTTCTGCAATTATTTTAGTTTTCTAAAATATTTCATTAAAGTATCATTTATCTTTATTTGTGAGGGCTTTTTTATGGCTTCTTGAGTTTTATACTTGAGATGAGTGCCTCACTCATTTTACCCTAGCTCCTCCTGATAGAGCTACTGTTTATTGAGTGTCAATAATATACCAGACACTGCACTTAAAAAATTATATATAAGCCTCCCAGTTATTATCAGTAGTTAGGAACATTCCCATTTGACAAATGGGAAAACTGAGGCATGAAAAGTAAACAGCATAGGAAGTGTCACACGGCTGGGAAGAGGTAGTGGGGACACAAGTTCAGGAGGCAGTGAAGTGGACCACGCTTCACTCAGTCTGCCGTGTATCTTCCCTGGGGGAGAAACGGCATGGGGGCAGCATGGTGAAGCCCACCACAGCCAGCCACAAAGATGCAGAGTCAACCCCCTGGTACCTGCAGAGGTTCAGAGAGGTGTGGAGAACAATCCCTTCCAAGAACATTTGCACAAGGACTCAATGAAAGGCTTTTCTGCTAGAATATTCACATAATAAAGAAAGCCTGGTAGATATTTTAAAAACCAGGCTTTGAATTTTTCATAAGATTATTTTAGATTTGTGGGAGGAAGATTATTATGAAATCTGTGACCAGAAAAGTATTTTTTCTGGCAGTTTAACTTTTTAGAATGGAATAAAACAAAATATCTCACAGCAAAAATGTCTAATTTGATTTAGAGCCATAGGTCAACCTTCTTCATCTGCTCATGAATACCAAATTCTCCTTAATCCTCAGGATCTATGGAAACCCCACTGAGAAACTATGAAAACTCCAGGTGGATTTCACTGGCTCCCTAACCATAATTTTGCTAATGTTAGTAATAGCATGAATGAACTTAGATACTGTTAACTCTAAATCAAATATACAATATGGTTCAAAATCAGCTGTCACCACAAGAGACTGTGAATGATCACCATTCTAGTATGTGCGGGTTGGCACCTCTACAATTTTGTTTATCATTTCATGTCTTTGTCGTTGCTGTTTGTCAAACACATTGCCAGCAGTGATGATCCCCCACTTCTTCCCACTTCAAACTATATTAACTTTTCTCTCATTAGATTTTCTCTAGCACTTATCAGTACCACACTATTTAGCGCATAATTAAGCATAGTTCTATCTTATTAAGAATTGAGAAACTTTTGTCTCCTCAAGAAGATTGCAACTGCTAAACATCAGGAATTTTATTTTACTTATCTCACAGCACTGGAACGAGTGCATAGTAGGCGATCAGTTTAAAGGTTTACTGGGGCCAGAAAGAGATACAAAGGATGGCAGGCAGGGCTCGGGGTGGGAGTCCTGGTGGACAGAGGACCAGAGAAGATCTAGGAGTGTGGGGCAGCCTGAGCAAATGTGGCCAGAGCCTAGATTAACACCAAAGACTGAGAAGGAGGCAAAGGTCTTCAAAGAGTGAGTACCGACAGGAAATACTGCGGAGAATGGGAACCAATAATCACAACACAAGCTTGGAGCACCTGGAGTAAGAAGGGGGACAAGAATCAGCTCATACAAATGGTTCAGAATCCAGACCATGCCTGACATGAGGGGGGTCATTCTGATGGCCAAGGAATTGTGGAACACTCTTTTCCACAGAACTGCCCTTCAGAACCACCTCCATCCCCATGGAAGTGTCTGTAGTGCTTAGCTCCTTCACACTTGGGTTCCTGAGCCCAGCTTAAGCTCTACCTTTCCCAGTTGTGGTGGTACCCAGGGCTAGCCCCTGGCTACCATTCTCTCTTCCCTAGCCTTCTCCACTAGCCATACAAGAGGGAGGCTACCCGCTATAATGGTACTTGTCTATGAATCATAAACTTTGGTTCCAATGCACCATATTGTGAAGATCTGAACAAGAATGCCTGCTCCAGGAGGGAAAAGAGTTTTTGTTTTAGATTTCTATATCCTGCTCAGGACCCAATACAAACCATAGAGTGCACAAAAATGAATCTAGTGGGTCTTTTATGAACTAGCCAAAGGCTAGTTCACAACCAAATTAGTACGAGAACCCCTTCACATACAATTTCACTTGTATTAGTTGAAGGAGCACAGATGTTCCTTCAACAGCTGGAACATCTGTGATCCTTCACAGGAACAAAGCACAGATATTCCTGAGTAGAAATGTGTTCCTTTTTTCCAATTCAGACATCTTTTCCAAGTCCTCACTTGCAGATGAAGAGCTTCATTATGCTAGTGCTACTGGAAGGTTCTGCAGGCAGGGAATTAGGTCCCTCAGAGGGCCCCAGCATCAGAAACTATCTGTGAAGAAACACCTTTGAAATATTTTTAAAGTTCCACCCTTCCTACTGCCCTTGTGAGAGCTAATTGCTATATAGGGTTTTCTTGCTGGGACCCAAATAGCCAGAGGTGGATTTATACAGACTTTTCCCATGCTATCTCATCAATGTCTGCACCTCTCCTGGAGGGCTCTCCAGGTGGCTCCTGTCACAAATGGAAACCAAGGTCAGAGTCATCATCTGCTTACATTAAGAAAGCCACCTTCTTCCATTCTAAATGAAAGCTTTGCTGAATAAAGCAATCTTGGTTGTAGGTCTTTGGATTTCATGACTTGGAATACTTCTTTCCAGCCCCTTCTTGCCTGTAAGGTCTCTTTTGAGAAATCAGCTGACAGTCTGATAGGAACTCCTTTGTAGGTGACTGTTCCCTTATCTCTTGCTGCTTCTAGGATTCTCTCCTTCATTTTAATCTTCGCTAATGTAATGACGATGTGCCTTGGCGTGTTTCTTCTTGGGTCCAACTTCTTTGGACCCAAGAAGAAACACGCCAAGGCACATCCAGCAAAACTTTCATTTAGAATGAAGGACAGATAAAGTGCTTCTCAGATAAGATCAAATTCAAGGAGTTCATCATCACCAAGCCCTTATTATATGAAATGTTAAAGGGACTTATCTAAGAAAAAGAATATAAAAAAGATGAACAGTGAAAGGACAGCAAACTCAGTTATTAACAACCACACCTAAAACAAAAGCAAACTAAAAGGGCAGCTAGATCAGGAGCGGAAACATAGAAATGAAGGTCTCATAGAGGGTTAGCAACAGGGGAGTGGGAGGAGGAGAAGGGGGGGAGAAAGTACAGAGAATAAGTAGCATAGGCGACCGATTCCCATCAGCACACCACAGCCAGCCTCCCCACGCACAAAAAAACCCCCCCAAAAAAAAAAAAAAAAAAGTAGGTAGAAAAGAGATAGGGGGAGGGCAAGAGTAGTAGGGGAAATATAGAATCTAAAGAACTTGAGACACATGGTCATAAACTAAAGGGGGGAATGGTGGGGTAGGGGGTGTGCAGGGTGGAGGGGAATGAAGGGGGGGAATAGAACAACTGTAATGGCATAAGCAATAAAATCAGATAAAATTTTTTTTAAAAAGCCATCTTCTGGCTAATTAACTCTCTCTCTTTGGCTTTAATTCTGTGACTAAATAAGAGGAATACATAGTAATAAAGGCACTTGTTTAATTAATTGATATGAGAAGCTGCAGCTTCATCCTCGCAATGAGGAAGACTGCCTCACCATGAAAACCTCGAAGAGGCACCGAGCATTGACTAGTGTGTAACAGATGAGTGTGCACATTTTACTGGACTGAGGTCATCATTTCCTCATCTTACCTACCTAACAGAAACAAGAAGAAGCTCTCTCTGGCAGAATATTTGAATCTCTACAATTTTTTGGTATGCACTGACCAGCATACAATAAAAAATGACTGTACATATAAAGAGGCAAGAACATTTGACCAATAATCAAGGGAAGAAATGTCATAGAAACAGACCCACAGATTATCCAAATAGTCAAGTTAGCAGACAAGGACTTTAAAACAGCCCTGGCCAGGTGGCTTAGTTGGTTGGACCATTGTCCAGTACACTAAAAGTTTGTGGTTTTTATTCCCTGTTAGGGCATATAGCCAGATTGCAGGTTCAATCCCCGGTTGGAGCACATATGGGAGTATGGAAGGCAACCGATTAATGTTTCTCTCTCACAATGATGTTTCTCTCTCTCTCTCTCTCTCTCTCTCTCTCAAATCAGTAAACATATCCTCAGGTAAGGATTAAAATAATAATTGTGATTAATACGTTGAAATTAGAAGAAAAGATGAATAAAATGGACTAAAAGATAAAGAATTACAACAGAAAGTGGGCCATGTAAAGAATTTTAAAAGGCATTTAGAACTGAAATATGTAATGTACCAAGTTAAGAATTTATCGGGACAGCAAAGTAGACATAGCATAAGACAAGACTGGTAGAGAGACATTAGTATGCAAACGAAAAAAAAGAATGGGGAACATAAAAGAAAAGCACGCATGAGACATGTGGGAAACAGGTTAACAGTCTAACATACTAACACACATCATTAAAACTGTACCATGTTTTGACTTCAGACAGACCTGGGTAGAACCTCACCTTCCTCTTAGATTACTAACTGGATCACTTACTGAACAATGAAGGGCATGCTTGGTATGTGGCCTGTCTCCTCGAGGTTCAGTTTCTGCATACACAAAATGAGGACAAATAGGCCAACATTGTAGGCTTTTACAGTGAGGCAGGATATTGTGAAGTATTACTGGTGTGCTTCTCCCAACCATCTCTGCCCCACAACCAAGACACACACCACCAACTACAGAAGCCTGGAATAAAGGCCCCTAAGACCAGACTCCTAGGCGCACAAACCCTTGGTCAGTGTGAAAGACAGAAAGTTAGGATGTGAGCTCATGGAGTGGCATTTCCTGTCTCCAGATGAGATGCGACGGCACAGGACGGGAAGAAAGGAGAGACGAGGCAGGCCACAGAAAAACCTGGACAGCACGCACCAGCCCTGGAAGGACACAGAAGTCACAGGACAACAGCTCAGCCCTTCTGGATGCTTCGCATGCGTTGCCATTGCCCTGTGGAGACTGCTGAGATGAGACAGCCTATAGCCTGTAGTAGTGGGAGGAGCGCTTATCTGGGCCCTAACACTCTGGTAAGTCCCCCTTCTGACCCTCTCTATCTGGGCAAACCCCATTTTAAGACCTGTAAAATGGATAAAATAGATAAAATGAAGATATAGTTCCTAATTATATTAATTATTGACTATTACAACTTATTGACTATATATTATTTCACTTAAGACTAATATTTAACAAGTACATACTATGTGGCCAGGCTTTAGTCTTGACAATTCACAGGTACATTAACTCATTCATCACAACAACTTTCTAAGATAAGTACTAGCTAAATGTCTTCCTCAAGATCAACCACTTAATGAGATTCTTCGTCAACTGTTAGATGTGATCCAAGGGGTGGGTAACACCTGCTGAGTCCCACTGTGTGTTTGGAATCTTTTCTACTTGGTCTGATTGAATCTAAACAGTAACACTGGGGCTCAATCCCTCATCTACAATGTAGTTACGTTGTTAACCATCACTACCCACGCAGCACTTCTGTGAAGCTTAAAGGAAAAGGATTCTATGAAGTGCTCATCACAGTAATCAGTGCATTGTCAACACTCATTAGACATGCTGTCTCTGACCCTTCATTTGTGTGACAACAGAGATCTTAGAAAAAGATCTGGAATTCACACAGAGAATGAAACTTAGAAACATCTACTTTTCTTGTTGCATGTTTTCATGTAATTTAATGGAAGTTAAGTAAGTAACAAATGCATCTGATCCTCAATTTGGTGTCAGCTAGAGCATAAGAGCTAACTGGGATATATCAGAGACATTATCTTAGTAGGTCCCACCTCCATCTGCACATCTGAGATCAATTTGAGGCCCCCAGAAAGGCTGCCCTTCTCTGACCATGCAGAGGCCTCAATCAAGGCTCAAATTCCTCCTTACAGAGCTGCACGGGTGGAGGAACAGCCCTGAGGGCCAAGGCAGACAGGTTTGGATGCTGGATTTACTCCCCATCTCCATATTTCCCCCTAAGGCAGAATTAGAAAACTTCAAGGCATCAGGGGCCAGCACCAAAGACACTGCCCCCAGTGGCTGATGCCTGGAGCAGCTCCTCTCCCCAGGGCTCTCAAAGCAGCATGTCTGCCCCAGCAGGCCAGCCTACGGGTACAGGCAAACATAATGTGATTGCTGGAGGATTCCAAACTAATAAACAAACCAAAAAAAAAAATCACAAGGTCCAGGCAGAAAAGAAGAGCTGAGTCTGAAGCTCCCGCTCTTCCCATCAGAGGTAATCTCATTTTAAACTTGGCCTCAAGGTTTCCAGAAACCTATTTAGATCTTGTATAACCTCTGTGTGTGACTGGAATATAAGCAAAACATCAGCTGGGGAAATGAAGCTGCCAACTTCTGAAACCACTGTCTGAGACTGGACCAGGGCAGGCCCTGAGATCCTCAGGAGGAGGGCCCATGCAGTTCCCAAAGCTGAAGGTCAGTGTCCTCACCTGGCCTCAGTTCAGGGAAGATGATCACTCTTTACTGAGCCCCTTCCTTGTATCAAGCACCAGATGCTAAACTGCACACTTGACAGAACCTTTTCAGAAGCCCTGTGCTCTAAATGCTGTTATCCCAAATTTAAGTTTTAAAAAAAAAACTGAGGCTAAGAGATGTGAAGTGCCTGTTCCAGGCCTGGTCAACAGGTGCAAGGATGCAAAAGCCAGGTCACTCTGATTGCTAAGCCCAGGGAGGCTCGTTGTTCTCCATCAAGTTTCCTTCTGATTATTGAGGAGGCTCCCTGGACCAGAAACTGCACCAGACATGATTTCACTCTAAATTCTCACAATGCCCTGGGAGTAGAAAACTTTGTGACCAGAACAGATGCCCATCATTTTTTTTCCTAATATAAGACTGCATAAGCCTCTGACTGGCAAGAGAGAAAAGATGACACTATCTTCTAAACATATGCCCTGTTATTCCTGGGGCCTAAGAACACTCTGGACTCCAAAATCTCTCCCTCATAAAGAGACATACCACATTCATGGAAAGAAAGTTTTAATAATTAGAGAAATGTCAGTGTTCCCCCAACTGGTGTGTATATTTAAAGTGACTCCATTCAAAACAAGAACAAGCTTTTTCAAGGGACTTGGCAAGTTGAGCTTAAATGTATATGAAGGCAAAATGGACAATGCAGAGCCACACCACATCTACAGAAGAACAAAGTGGAAGACGTGAACCTCACCAGACACAGAGACTAATTACACAGAGACATCATTACACAGGTGTGTAATGATTAGGACAGAACGGTGCTGGGACAGGACTAGAAAGAATGCCCCAAACACCTGGAGAGAGCGCCTCGGAAGAGACCCTCACACACACAGACCTTTGAGGCATGAAAAAGGCAGCACGATCATCCCAGGGAAAGCAGGGGTCCTTCCATCCATGCAGCTGAAAAACGTGGCTCTTCATGTATAAAGATTGAAACCAACTCACCATTCACAAAAACCAACTGTGTGTCTACCTTTCCGACCTTGGGATAGGAAAAGATTTCTTAAACAAGATTCAGAAAGTTCTAGCCACAAAAGAAAAAAACATGATATAGTTGACTTCAACAAAATTAAAAACTTTGATTCATCAAAAGATGACTCAAAGAAAAAGGTCAAACTACTTAAGATAGCTACAAAATAGATGACCAACAAAGGATTAATGTCAAGAATCTATGAAAACCTATTAAGAACTAAGAAAAATACAAACAACCCAATAAAAAATTAGCAATTCACAGTATTAGGCATTTTCATAGAAGCAAAAAACACTTATAGCTAATAATGTATGAAGAAATGCTAAGCCTTAGCAGCACTCAAGAGTTTGGGAACTCAACAAGAGATTTCATTGTACATTCATTCAACTGGGAAAAGCAGCAGCTTGATGATACTCAGTGTTCAGGAGGACGCGGCTTGATGTGGATATTTAGGTATTGCCAGGAGTGTAAAATGATACACATATTTTTGAAAAGCAATTTGGCATCATCTTATAAATTGAGATAGTCACCTGCCCAAAGACCCATCAGTGGCACGATGGACAAACAAAGTGTGGGCAAGTCACATACTGGAAACTTCTACAGGTACACACACGACCACCTGAAAGGTGACTGGGGGAAAAAGTCTTAGAAGACAATAAGCAGTAAGATAGCTTTTTATTAAATTCAATACAAGTAAAAGTAAACGATTGGAGTTTAGGTATCATATGTGATTTTAAAACATTTTTTAAATAAATAAGGACATAATAATCACAACCTTCAGAATCAAGGTCACCTCGGTGGGCTCATGGGGGCAGACAGCGGGATGGCAGAGAAGCACATGTGTACACAGATGTAAGTTACTGGTAAGATACAATTTTTGGTTTGAGCTGTGGCTTCACAAGTGTCTATCACATTTTCATAAAGAAAAGAGAACTAATCGTAATAGTGTACCATGAAAAGAAACAGGATTAATCCAATTCTATAGACCTGAGGTCCAAAGTGAAATAATCTAAGATACAGGTACAACAGAAGATTGGCAATTACCAAAACACCATCTATGAAAAGCGCCCATATAAAGTACCTACCACCATACGCACTGCTGCAGATTGGAAACCAGTAGCCAGAAGATTCTCTATGGCCCTTTCCACCTGAACACGGGCAGCAGGTAGATATGCAGCCACAGTCCTGTGACCACTCTTCCTTGTCACGACCATGGTAGACATCAAGAATAGAACCCTTAAGACATCAAACTCCTCCTCCACACAGCTCTCCCTAGCCACCTGAAATGAAGTGTATAGGAAAGTGGGTAAGTTGTGCCTACAGAAGCCCAATCAGGATGCCCAGAATTGCAGGCAATCCAGAGAATAAGAATTTAAGGAACTGTAAGTGAGAGAGAAAAGGAAATCCAGCTCTTGGAGAAGGAAGTAAGCCCATAAAACTGCCATGTGGCTCCCTGGTTGACAGAGCCCCGAGCACACGCCCCTGCCTGCTTGATTCCTGAGAGGAAAAGAAAATCAGGAGACGCAACAGCATGTTTAACTTGACGTGTGGGATATATGATATGCTGTGAGGTGTGGAGGCTGGAAATGGAAACCAATTTCCCAAAGAAATATCTCTGTTCATGGGTGACTGGGTCATCTGGGGTCCCTGAGGGGAAGTTGGATGTTCACAGCTCAGGGAGGAAATGTGATTCCTCTAACACATCCTTGGATGCTCTCAGCAAGCAGAACCTTAGTTCGGACAGATGGATGCTAAGGGAGCCCAGGGGCCTGGCTGATATCACCAGCCTTCAACTTTCCAAACGTGCCCCCAGCTCCTCAAAGTCACAGCTACAGCTCAGAAACAGGCACCCAGCAAATGTCAGAGAGAGGAAAGGCCAAGACACCAGCAATGCGTGTTTTTTGTTTTGGTTCAAAGCCAGGGTCTTTTGCACCTGAGACCTGAGTCATTTCAGAAAAAACATCAGGATTCTGAGTAATGAAATGAAGGGAATAAATCATAAGGAGGGGACCCCCTTTGAAAACTCCCTAAGACCTCTCTTAATTCTTTATGGCACCTTCCCTGCCTTAGCAATGTACAGGGCATATTCTCACTAAATGCTATTGATTTCCTAATCAACTCCTCCAACCCAAGAGGCTAAGGTGAGCAATAGGAAATATACATGGGAAGCATACGCCTGGTGTTAAGTATAATATAAGCATAGAACAGTGGCAGAGACTTGGGTAGGGGGGTCTCAAGAGGGAGGAAAAAAGAAGCAACCCTCTGAAGGTTGCAGTGCATATTCTGGAAAGTTTGCTTGCCGCTATGGATTTTAAGCAGACCAGAAAAATAAAAGCATTAAGTCCTCACAAAAATCATCTCCAAGTAGGAGTAATAAAGACAGAATGCTAGATGTGGTGGCTCAAAGCAGCAGAGTAAGCATACTATCAGAAACTAGGAGATCTAAAGGATGGCATCAGGTCTCAGTGTCCTCATCTGCCAGATGGATATAATACTTACCAAGGTTGTGTAAGGATCAGGTGCTACAGACGTGAAAGTCTGACAAGCAAGTGTCATTGTAGAAACACAGGAAAGGTCACTGGCAAGTGCTAAGCCACCTCGGAGATGGGATTGGGCATAGGCAAGCTGACATTCTTAGAGGCAAATACACCTCAGTTCAGGAGAACACAGTGCCCCAACCCAAGAGTTGAACTGGTTCCTCCTCAACAGAACAGTAGTGGGTCGCCCTGAAGACCTTCATGAGTGAGCCTCACCCTGTACCCCTGACCCTGGCAGAGAAAGCCATCATCCCTGGGGAGTCGCTGGGTTAAGTCAGTGCTACACTGCGAGACCTTCCCTAAGTTCCTGTGAAGAACCCACAACCGGTGTCTTGTGGGTTAGGAAACAGCAAGTAAGGGGTCTGCCCCAGGCAGCCCTCAGCAAGCAGCTCACAGGAACCAGCGCTGTGTCCACAGGTTCATGGCACCAGTGACAACTCCCATTTGTGCAGCAGCCTGCCATTTACATGCTTTTGTAAAAAAAGCATGTCACATGCTTATTGTTCATTTCTCCCAACCCCATCAGATCAATATTTTTATTCCCAGTTGATGAATGAGAAAATTGAGACTCAAATTGGCCCCAAGTCACATAACTGGTCTGTGGCAAAGCCAGAATTTAAACCAAGATATGCTTCCTACAAAGCCCATGTGTCTGCCCACTGTTTGAGGCATTAGCGATAAATTAATCAGACTGCCACTCAGGAAGACACAAGCACACTTTGAGTTTCTTTTTTTGGCAGGTGGGATAAGTGGTGACATATTTTGGGGGACAAAATCCCCTAGAGGAGGAGTGTTAAGGTATGGTCTGGTGACTATTCGCTCATTATCCACAGATGAAGGATTAGGTGGGTGCTGGCACAGCCCAGCCCTTCTTGCAGAGTCTATGGCAGGAAGCAGTGGTAATGGAAAACACAGGGCCTTCCAGGCGGTCAATACAGAAGGGCAGGATGAGCTGGCACACGAGACAGAGGCCACATAAATCTGAATCTTGGGGTAAGTATATTCCAGAACCTCTGCAAGTAAAAGGAGAAAAAGATAAAGAGACCACAAGGCCCAGAAGAGGGGTTTGGCATAAATTACCCACAAAAAGGTATTCTTGGGAAAGAGGAGAGGGGGAAAGACCAGGCTAAACTTCCCCATGGGAGTATAAGAGAAAAAGAAAGCATGTGTCCCAGACTTTCACAACACACACACACACACACACACACACACACACACACACCCCACCCCCAGGAACCATGGGCCAATTAAAGTATCAGGCACTGACCTATTAGCCCTCTCTCTTATAGAGGGAATTGAAAATGAGCTTGGGAAAAAAAAGGCAGGACTGCCAAGGCAGAACACAGAATTATTAATGCCTGATCATCCTAGTAGAATGCAAAACAGAAAATCTCACTGCATTTCCCCAGAGCAACTGGGGAAATGGGAAAGGAGAAACATGGGGACTTTGCTAGATCACACACGGTCTTGGGTTCTGATAGCTGCTAGGGTACCCCTGAACTTTTTCTATCAAGTGGAAACTGGGTTCCTCCAGAAAGAAACATAGGAGACAAGAAGGTATGAAGGAGAGAAGCCATCACCAACTCTCCATCTCTCTACTCCCAGAAGCCCCCTCCACTTCTTCAGAGTTCCTGGCATCCACCTGTGCGTCTTTTCTCCTCTCTTCTCCCTGAGGGTCAATCCCCTGTTTCTCTTGGTCAATTCTCTCGGGGACCCTGTCAAATCCATCATCACCAAGAGGAGCTCCATCAGTATTTGGTGGTGCAGCAAATAAAGGGCACCTAAGCTCTGATTTGATTAATGAGCCTGGGATATAGTAGGTGCTCAATAATTTCTTGTTGAATTGAGTACTCATTGAATAAAGCTCTTCATTTTGCCTGCAGGGGAAACAGTACAAAGGCTGGCACTGCTGCAGGAGGGTTTCAGCTCTAAGCTTCATACGGGAAGAATCTGAGCCTCCACAGGCTCCTTACCCACCACTCCCCACTCACACGAGCTCTCAGAGGATAAGAGTAGGGGGCTGTCAAGTGGTAGGATACAATCTTTTAATTCCCAGCAGTTTGTAAAATGAACACATCTCACACTTTTGCATCCTTGAGAGTCTCACTGCGCCAGCAAGCCCTGATCCTTAGTTTACCACATTTGCCATCCCCACTCATACCTCCATGCCTTTGTACATTCTGACCACCTTCCTAAAATGCCTTCTTTATTCTTGTCCACTGTTAAAAGTCTCATGCAAGTACACTTGTCCCCACTTGCCAGTAAGCCCCTTGGAGACAGAACATTTGTTGTCCATTCCCTTTCTCTGGTTGCTGGCACCAGAAAATCCTGACCCCTACCCTTCAGTCCCATCCTCACCCCAGGAAACAGAACCAGTAAGTAGCCCTGCCCAATGAGCCTCAATTGTGAGACTGATGTCAAAGCTATGGCAGAGTAAAGCTCTCTCTTTATTAGACCCGAAACCAAGTACACTTAAGCTTCACGTTGTAAGGGGCCACCACGTGGAGAAAATTTGGGAGAGTAAAGGAGAAAGCACAGCTGAGAGACAGAGGAGGCTACGTCCCGATAACACTGCTGAAGCACCTGGATTCAGCCACAGCTGAAGTCCACGCCTACACTTTTCATTCTGTGAACCTACGTATTCTTTGTCTCTGTGTTTATCTGAGCCTGCCTGAGTCGGGTTTTCTATTATTTCCTCCTGAAACAATCTTGGCTCGTGTAAACACCACAACCTCCCCCAGGGGCCTAAGAGAGCATGGCATGAAGGAGACATTCAATAAATACCAAATTAAATTCAACAACTGGGTGGCAGCCTATTTAAACCCTGGCCTTGAAAAATACAATTTGACATCGCCCTGTGCCTTCATGGGACAAAGAAAATCTCCCTGTTATATTTAACTTCTGATCTTACTGCGACATCACTTTGGCTCCTCAGGAACTGTTTGGGAAGAAACTTACTGTCGTCTGACTTTCAGAAGAGCACTTCTAATTAAAGCAATATTAAACAGTAATAAGTGTCTTATAGTTTTATGGCAATGCCCATAATCACATAAATAAGAATTTTATATCCAATTAGCATTTTATATTTATTCAATCCTAAAACAATCCAGCATTTTTATTAATCAAATAAAATAGCATTTAATAGGTATGGTTGTTTTAGCTTCTGAAATTAGTTGCATATAAAATAGCACTACATCCAATTACGCGATATACTGCCCCAAAAGAACAATACGTGCTTGCCAGATTTGCATCATCGTGATGCCTCTATTTACCTAAATAAGCTACAACCAACATTTTCCAACATTTCATCATTTGTATAATACTTTCGCGATCTCTTCTATAGCCACATGTGGTATTGCTCACTTTAAATGTTTCTTTAAATATACCTATTTTGTTCATTTAAATATTTTTATTTTAAAAAGGAAACTTTATATCATGAGTGTGATACAGTAGCTTTGCTTTCAGACATTAAAATAAAGATGTAGCTATTAACATAAAAAGTTTGTTTCTGTAACCCATTTAAAGTCATCCTGCATACCAAAAAGGGGATTCATAGCCCATTTGGGGGAAACATGCGAGTTCAATCATTCCAGTGAGAACTCCAAGGGCATCCCGTCTGGTACCTTCCTAAGCCCACCTGTGTCGCACAGCATCTACCTGTTTAGCTCTGGAACACCCAGGTGGGGTCGCCACCCTGGACCTACCTGTATGTCTTCTCATCTTTATTAAGCACTTAGGCCAGGAACCTAGCAATAAAAACTCAGAATCATCTTTTTCTTTGATCTTTCAGGGTAATTGCATTTTAAGCAAAGGATGCATTTGTGAAGGAATTAGACGATTTAAAACAGGTACATTACCAGACCTGGATAAACATGAAGGAAGGGGGATGAATTCTAGAAGTACACGAATCTGCAAGCACCCTCACATGTTTTATTTTAAAACTGTCTTTAATCGTCTCAGCATCAGCCCTAACATGCCATGAACTGCTGGCACCTGCACCACCATGCAGCACGTCACAGAGGTGGTCTGGCCCCTTCCATGGTATTTTGGCAGGCCTACCTCCTGGACCAAACGTAGTGACATCCAGGTGCAATTTTCAGCACTAACAATACTTCTTAATGAACAGTCAAATGACATTTACACGCCTATCGGGTCTCAGAAAGGACTCCCATAATAACAGCAGTGAATGTTAAAGTAATAGCACCGTGGTTACCAAAGTGACTCCCAGACTGCAGTGCACGCAGGCAACAGACAGATTCCCAGAATGTGGGCAGACTGTGGGGTATTTCTGTTCACCATTTCAAGAGGGAGCACAATTTACAAGAGGGGAACCAAAAAGTAGAATTTATTCATTAAAAAATGTGTATTTATTCTTACGGGTTTAAACTTTAGTCACCCTTAAAATATTCTCCACTTAATGCAATATACCTATCAAGACATTTTTTCCAAAGCTCAAATCATTTTTTGAACTCATCAATTTTGATGCCTTTTAGAAACATTTTCCTTTGAGGACTTATTTCATCTGGGAAACAAAAACAAGTTGCTCCAGGTGAGATCGGGTAAATAGGGAGGGTGGGGCACAGGGGTCATGCCATTTTGGGTCAAAAACTGTTGAATACTCAGCACTGTGTGGGCAGGTGCACTCGTACATCACCCATCATGAAGTGGGCAAATGTGTTGAATCTTCAAAAAAAATTCACTGAAGCCAAACACAGCCTCTCACAACAACGCCAGCTGGTACACTGAACAGATGGGTTCCTAGAACACTCACCTAGCCGGGGGAAGCCTGTACCACAAGGGGCCCACCCTCTAGAAGATAATTCCAGGATTTTTTTAGTTTTCCCCTCATATTTCCAAGTAAGGTCACATTCACAGACATCAGTGGTTAGTACATCAATGTATCTTTCAGAGAGACACAATTCAGACCATAACACACCCGCAAGTGGCCACTGCTCTGGCTCCAGCTGGTTCCTTTTAGCCACCACATCTCTCCAGCAGCCTGTGTTTTACAAGTCCACGTTTTTCTCTCCTGCTCCCTTCAGGGCACAGTGCCAGCAGCGGGGGCCTCGCGGTCTTTCGTTCTTGCCCTGCCACACCTCTGTCCGTGCACCTGTCACTAAACCCTCCTCGGCTGCACTCTGAGTGCCACAGCCAAATGTGTGAAGTCAAGAAAATGCAAAAAGGATATTAAAGAACACTCAGGGAGTTTTCCCTGCGCCTTTGGAGTGTGACAGGTACAGAGACCGACGCAACACCTCAGTCTAAACAGTGTGTGAGAGACGTGGCTTTAAGGGCCTGGGATAATTCCAGTTTTGTTTTGTTTTGGTTTCGTTTGGTTTTTTGAGGTTCCCCTTCGTGTAGTTCTGGCTTTGAAATCATGCAATTTATAAGGAAAAATAAAACCGTGGGAGGGTCAAATTACTTTCAAGATTGTACATAAAGTGACACTTTAAAAACCTTTATATCACAGTTTTCAAATCTGCTAATTTAACTGCACATACGTTACAAGGCAGGGTGTCCAACCTTTTGGCGCCACACTGGAAGAAGAAGAGTTGTCTTGGGACACACATTAAATACATCGCCTCATGTAATCACAAAAAAAAACCTCAGATTGTTTTAAGTAAATTTCCGATTTTGTGTTGGTCCACATTCATAGCCACCCTGGACTGCATGTGGCCCACTGGCCACAGGTTGGACACCCCTGGCTCACTGTGGCTGACAGGGGTCCTTCAGAAGGAAGGAAACTGGGGAGCATTATGGACGGACAGAGTGGGCAGGAGAAGCCTAGTGGTGGTACAGTGCAGGGAGGTTTGCTTACTATGGGTGGGAAGAAGGAGCCTGCCATTTGTTGGCACCCCAGATGCAGGAGGCTCAATGCAGAACTGTTGCAAACATTACCCTGATCAATTTTCACACCCCCCTTTTAGAGCTAAGAAATCAAAAGGCTCAGGGAGATTCCGGGATATCTCACCTGTTCAGGTTCTGAGAGCTCCGGCCCCAGGAGAAGGCAGCCTTTACTTCAGGCCTGGGGAAACAAGGGCAGACAGAGCAAAGGGGGGCACCAAGGGACGGAGAGGTGGAGACTCTGTGACAAGCATGTGGAGGGAAGGGGCACAAGCCAGGTGTGGAGGGCAGCACCTTTCTGCCAAAAGGGAGCAGAAAACCAAGCAGAAGTGAAACCCTTCAGAAAGGCAGAGGGAGAAGAAAGCCGCAGACTGAGAGCGCGGGAGGAGAGGGAGCAAAAGAGGGCATGTGGGCCTGCGGCAGGGAGGCTGAGGAAAAGGGAGTCCAGACCCCAAGGTGGTAAGGTGGGGCTGGCTCAGGTGCCTGCGAGGCTCCACACACCTGAAGCCACGATGTGCAGAGCTGGAGGGTGCTGACAGGGGTTGCAACATCAGAGCTGAAAACCCAGAGAGGTTCTGCTAAACTGACCATTTTTCACCTTTGTGACCTGGATTGTTAACTATCAGTTCTGCCTTCAAAGGCAACAGCAAGGATGGCTGAATAACAAAAGTCGATGTGCTTCCCAAATTGTCAAGCAGACAAGAAAGCCTTAGAGGGTTTTCCCTGTACCTACTGAGGAAGGAATACGGCTGGACTCCTTTCTATCTTATACACATGAAATGACACATACCTATCACATTCTGCCCCTTGAGTTTAACAAAGGTGACTTAAATAATTATACACAAATCCATCTGTATTACAAGCCCCAGGCTCCTAATAAAATTTATTTATATAAAAATCTCCAAATCCACCCTGGCCAGTGTAGCTCAGTTGGTTGGAGCACTGTCCCATAAAATGAAAGGTAGCAGGTCTGACCCCCCAGTCAGGGCACATGCCTAGATTGTGAGTTTGGTCCCTGGCTGGAGCATGTAAGAGGCAACCAATCAATGTTTCTCATTTCTCACATCAGCATTTCTCTCTCTCTCTCTCTCTCTCTCCTCTGAAATCAATAAGCATGTCCTCGGGTGAGAATAAAAAAATCTCCAAATGCACGTAGGCCCCCACCGACCAGCACTAGACTTTTATTTGCAAAGGAACAAAACTTAGCTTTCCACCACTCAAATGCCACCACACTCTCTGATGACTACTTGCACTTTTCCCTGCTTATACATCCTTCTCACCCCTCACCTTGTACCACAGTATCACCTTGCTTCTGCAGGTAGTCTACGTAATCCCACGAGCCAGGACGGTGGCCCTCCCAGTGCTCCCACAGCTTCCGGAAGTCAGTTTATTTCTTAGTCTTCCCACAAAAACTATGAAATCCTTGGGGCAAGGACTATATCTTATTCATCCTTGTATCTCACTACCTGGCAGAGCAATCAGCATCTAGTAGATGCTTAACAAGCATTTGATCGCTGAAAACTGACTATGTGACTATGTGCTCCACAAATACCAGGGGATGTGGATCAAGGAGCCACCATATTTGGAGGCTCTTGTACATTGGGGCTGTGCTCTTAATACTGTTAACTTTAAAATTCCACCCAGATGAAGATGGCATATCTTTTTTTTTTTTAAGATTTTATTTATTTATCTTTAGAGGGGAAGGGGAGGAGAGAGGGAAAGAAACATCAATGTATGGTTGCCTTTCGTGCGTCCCCTGCTGGGAACTGGCCTGCAGGGAACCTGCCTGCAACCCTGGCATGTGCCCTGACTGGGAATGAACCGCGATTGTCTGGTTCGCAGGCTCGTGTGAAGATGGCATATCTTTTTAAAGGTAGCATGATTTGTTGTTCTTGCTTCTTTGTTTTTAGTGCTCAAAATTTAAAGGGAGAGTCTAATTAGGCCCAACAACATGAAGGGAATCTTTGCCACCCTGGCTGGTGGCTCCAAGTCAGAGCACCCCTGGGAGGGAAAACACGTGGGCACGAGGGCAGGAGCTGCACCAGCTCCATCCCTGCTGAGCAGATGCCCCTGGGTTCTGAAAGCAGCAGCACTCCTACTAAGGTGTCTTGAGAGTACTGCCAATTGCACAGAGTTAACACAACTAGAAAAGCTAAGAGTTATCTGGTGCTGACCTTCCAGTGTTAACTACAATCTGGCCCATTCTGTTTCTGAAAATTCAAATTGACCCTCTCATTCCCCGTGAGAACTGCTTCCTTCTTCCTTGCTGTTCAGGAGAGTTCAGAGTACCAATAGCATCTGCAATACAGGTGGTACAGGTTTCCAAGAAAAAAATCAAAAGCAACCTATTTAATTTGTTCCAGTTCTGCAGCTCAGAGGCTGAACTCACCAAAAGTTCAGACTCACCTGTACTGCCCTCAAGGTGTGCAATTTGATTTTTTGTGTGCCTTGCACCTCAACAGATCACACCAGGAGGATTGAGGATACTGGAGACAGAACCCCTGGAAGCCTTCTACAGTTTGAGGTGGGTAAATTCCACCGCCAGCAACAGTCCCTGTGCTGTGTTCTGGTTTGCAATAAAAAAGAGTTTTCAGGAACTGCTTATACCTTTTTACTTAACATCTCCCTTACCTCTAAAATGTAAGGTCTGAACCAATGGCAGAATGGCCACCCCTGGAAAGAGTCCCTGAATGATGAGCAAGGTGGGACTACTTGGGAGCCGAGCTGAAAGACGGGACTGATGAACGCAGCCAGCTAATTTGCTACCTGTTTTCAGGGGCTCTGTTGCCACCCAGTGCTTCCTGTTAGAGATAATATGGCAATTAACATTTTAAATATAAGGTTTTTTCCGATTCTTATACCATTGTCTTACAGTAAATTTCTATGACTTTAATTACTGGATGCAGGGGAGTAAACATTTTGTATATATTTTTTTAATTTAATTATTGTTCAAGTACAGTTTTCTGTCTTTTACTCCCATCCCAGCCCACCCCCCCCCCCCGGTGCTCCCCACCTCCCTCCCATTTCCACCCCCTTAGTTGTTGTCCATGTGTCCTTTATACTAGTTCATGTAAATCCTTCCCCTTTTTCCACAGGGGTGTAAACATTTTAAGGCCAGTTGATATGTACTGCCACAGCACCCGCCACCAGCCGTTTGTAAGTGTCTAGCACTGGTCATGGCCATGGCCTGATATCTTCTGAAATGGTATGAGCAGAAAGGAAAAGGCAGTTACGCTTTCAGTTTGCATTAACTGGATTACTGAAAATACTTGATTCTCTGAAAGACAGAGGAACTATATCACTGAGGGTGCCTTGCCTTCTTAGGACTGGTATGGCAAAGGGAATCTTTTAAGCAGCCTCAAGCTAGAGCACAGGCATGTATGACATGACCTTAAGTCAAGGGGGGTCTATAAGAACAATCACTGAGGACAGTCACATGTATCATTCCTGGTAGATACCCAGCCCTCAGACCAACCCTGTCTTTTAGGCATCTCCACCACCTTTCAAATACAGCCCAGTAACTCCAGCCCACAGCCAGCCCCTGAGTGTGCAATGGAAAGTGCTGACAAACCCAGCTCTCAGGCTGTGTCCTGGTGCTACAGCTGCATTAATCTTGAGAGATGTACTTCTCCTTATAACCAGGTGAAAGTGTATCAACACTGACCTACCACAGACAGCAGAGCTGAGTGTGATCAAGCAATACAGGAATGCACAATTTCATTAAAAAAAAATAGGGCCAGAGGAGATCCACTCAGAGCAACTGAGATCATTTAAGGTAGGCCCTGAAAAGTGAGGGCTGAGCGGGAGGGAAATACCTGCAGGAATGCAGGTAGCCAAAGGTTAGACGCCCAGCTCTGTCGCTGACAGTGGACAAGATCCTAAGCCTCCTTGGGTCTGGATCAAATGCCCCCAGGAGTGTGAAATGGAAAGTAATGAGATACCACAGCACAACACCTAGTACCACAAAAGCATTCAGTAAAGACATGTGATAAAAGGCAGCTGTTATTATTAAATAATTATAGTAATGATTCATAAGAAAAATCTTTATGTACACATATAATTTATTTTAAAATTTTCAACACATTCTGGAACTTGCTCTCTAAAAGTTCAATTATATTCCTGGAAACCCAGGCAAATTATGCCAACATGACTGTGTTTCCTCAATAATGTTGTAGAAGACAACATGTCCAATCTACCCCCCAGGGTCAGGCTGCATGTGAGAAGAGATGCGGAGGGGCTCTGAAGCTCTAACGTGCTGAAGGACATTGGGGTAATTAACCAACATCTAGTTAGACTGAGACAGCAAGGCTTAAATTTGCTTTGTCCAATGTGGTAGCCTCAGGCTGTCTGTGGCTATTTCAATTTCAATTAATTAAAATTAGATAAAGTTTTAGAAATTCAGTTTCTCAGGCACATAAGCCACAGTTCAAGTGTACACATTGCTGGTATCTACCATCTGAAGAACACAGACATAGAACATTCCCATCATTGCAGGAAGTCCCACCAGCCAGTGCCGCCGGGGGGATAACAAGCTGGACCTCTCAGCAGCCAGGCCCTAAACACAGACCCCAAAGGAATCCCACGGCAACCAAGATTCTATTACCTTTTTCTCCTCAGCTATATCCCTAAATCACAGTATATGAATAAGCTATTTTGGTGGCAGCTGCAGAACTCTTTGAGGAGCTGATGAAAGCAATGGGCTCTCCCTCCAGGAAAAGAATGTTTGTGAGAATACTAACACATAATCACACACACACAATTTTGCAAACAACGTCAGAGTTTCAGGATATACACAGCCATGGACCTCCAATTAGGAACCTGAATCTAGAGAACGACCTAGAAGGCCTGTTTATCAAATGACTGATTTAAAGCCGGGAAGAATATCTAAGAAATTTTATGAGGAGCAAGACTCAAAAAGCTCATTTATTTCTGTTCTACCCCGCTTTATGGAGTGATCTTTCCTTACTTAGAAGAAGTGGTCAGCTCCTTATTGGTCTCCTCAAAGCTAGCCTCGGTCCAGTCCACTCTGTCCTGTGAGCCTCATGTGTTATGGCTGAGTTTGGATTTTAGGCAGAATACAGTGGGTAATCAATGAGGGTTTCTAAGCAAGGGAATGATATGATCTTATTTGTCTTTTAAAAAAATCTGTTGAGTAAACAATGCCTGTAGAGGAGGAAGAGCTGTTGAGAAAGTGTGGAAAGCAGAAGCAGGAGAACAGATAACAAGTGACACAGGTGAAAGTGACAGACAACCATGTGTACTTGACTGTGGCAGTAGAGACAGAGGGAAGTGGACAGACTCCAGACACATTTTGCTGATGGCATTGTTGCGGGTTTAAATGTAATGGGTAAAGAAAAGGTTTTTGTTTGTTTGTGTTTGTTTTTTGCTAGAGTAAGTATGTGCTACAAATATGAAAAGGAGAAAATAACTAGCGTTCTGTTTTGACCTTTGAAATATTCACTTGGAACCTAAGTGGAAATATCAAGCACAGACCTGGAGATAGAAGGTGTAGCTTTTGGAATCTGTCATGTCGTGCTGGTATTTAAGACATTTCATCACAATACTGGATGTGATACAGGGTGCAGCCAGGGGGGCCCCAAAAAAAAAGATTTGGAAAGGTGTCCAGAATTCAAAGTATATAGAAATATTGGAGAGACATATAAGATGTCCTCACCGCCCCCCCAGGGGGAAGGGATGAATGGAGCCAGGCCATTGAGAGCTATTTTGCATAGCAACAGTTTTGGAGCTAACCTCTGGAGGAATGGTTATTTAACATATCTATAACCTTTAACTGGTTTCATAGATATGTTAAATAGCAGTGGCCAAGTTTGGAGCCAGGGAGAAGGTTGTGGCGGGGACTCGAGAAGGAACTAGCAGAGACTCAGAATGTAACTAAGGGCTGCTCTCCTGAGTGAGAAAGGCTTGGACTCAGGAGGATGTAACTAAAGTCTGCACTCCTGAGTGAGAAAGTAGTGAAGGGGGACTCAAGATGGAACAGAAGGGACTTGAGATGGTAATGAGGGGCTGCTCTCCGGAGTGAGAAGGGCTTGGACTCAGGAGGATGTAACTAAAGGCTGCGCTCCTGAGTGAGAAGGACTGGGAGAGAGAGCCACGCGGTTTCAGCAGAGTGAGGACCCCCTGTTGGTGAGGTGAAAGAGGGAGCCACGTGGTTTTGGCAGGGTGTGGACCCCCTCTTTCCCAGGTGAAAGGGAAGAACCACGCAGCTTTGCCAGAATGGAGATCCCTGCAGCCAGGTGAAGAAGAAAGCCACATGCTTTTGGTGGAGTGCGGACTCCTGCAGCTTTGGTAGAAGAGGCCCACGCGGCTTTGGGGTGCCCCCTTTGGCCGCGGGGCCTGAAAAGCAAGAGAGACTTTGACTGGAACTGGGTACAAAGGACTCTTGCCAGTGGACCATGAGAGGGTACCACAGTACTTTGGATTAACTCGAGATCCTGCACAGTGACACAGCTGATGGCACCAGCGGCCTGAAAAAGGGACGTGTGCTCTTTTCCTGATTTACGGTACCCGAGTTGGGACAGTGGGAGAAGGGAGTGCTGTGTGGGTGTAGGTGTATACCCTAAAGGACTTTGATATTTTAGTGGTGGCATTAGGCCTGAATAGCATTAAATAAACATTTTGTTTCCTTTTCACAAATCTCTGGCATTAAGAGATGTCTTTCCAATTGGCGGCGGACAGAAGGGCCCAGTAGATTTTAGTATTTTGGTTTTTGGGAGGGGCCCCTGTTGTATAGCAGTTTTGGGCATCCCTAGGTGGGCCAAATATTGTATTGCCCCTCCCTCGGACCTCTTGTTGTTCGGTAACAGATGGGGTCCCCTAGGGGTCACGCGGGGAGAGTTGAGAAGAGCACCTGGGACACACCCTGAGGAACTGCCAACGTGAAACGGTCAGAGCAGTTGGAGACACGAAAGGATGGTATGGGAGGGCAAGGAGGTCTGGTGTCCCAGCATCGAAGAGAAGGCAATGTTTCAGGAACAAAGAGGTGGTCACCCAAGTTAAAAGCTGCTGAGAGGTCCACTAACGGAAGAATGGAGAAGTGCCCACTGGAGTGGGCGGTGAGTAGAGAACAGTCCCAATGATGTACAACTACAGAAACCAAATTGGAATGGGTTGAAGGGAGAAGAGGAACAGAGAGAGTGACTAGATGCGTTATCTTGGGTGGGTGACACTTGACTCTCTTGAAAAAGCATTTTTGATGACATTCCTTGTTTGTGGGGGACACTGACCACCTGCAGCTCCCATAGCCAGAGATCACCCTGGAGAATAGTTCCTGGAGTAAGAACCTGCACTCTTGGCTGCGATTACAACGTGTTGGTCTCCCCAGTTACTATTCCGTGGGTACCTGCAACCCCTGGTCTCCACAGCTTCCTCACACACATGTCCCAGCAAGTCCCCTCCCTCAATTTGCCCCTCCCTCAACTCCCATGATGAGCATTTTCAGCCAAGCCATCATTATACACAACCCATTGCTTGGCTCATTAAAGAGATGGATCAATTTATGGACTGACTCCAATAAATTTTACTTTGGTTCCAAAAAAGAACCAAGAGAAAAAAAAAGAAATGTAATGAAGGGAGAACATTTTGGGAGTTGGAATCAAATTACAAATGATTAAAAAATAGTACTGCTTTATATATTCATTTTTAGAAGCATTAGACTGCTAGGTTTTAATTTCATGTTATTACAAATATGCAAAGTTAATAACATGCTATTGATTAAGCTACCATTTAAAATGTAAAAGCACTTTACACAGAACAAAACAAAATACAAAGTACCTTCTAAATAACCTGGAATTAATTTTTAAATATTAAAAATTACATATTAAATTATTACATAGTTTAATACTATATTGTAGTGAAATAAAAGTGGCATTTTGATTCTCTAAAATATTTAAATTACATGGGTATTTGAAGATTTAATGAAAATAAGCTCTGCACACAAAATTCTATACTTTAGAAATCCAATGGATAACAGTCTTAGTAATATGCAATAATTTCTCCTGTAACCAAAGTTCATAGTATAATGGCACACAGATTCTCATGGCTGTAAGGTTAAAATGGGATTATTTCTAGGCACTGGAATGACTATGTGAACCAAGTTATAATAATAAATTAAGGAAAAAACTCATTTCTCTCATGAGTGCGTTCAGGTGTATTTCTCCAGATGAAACCCACAGCTGAAAACTTCTTTGCTAAGTAAGATTTCAATGTGGTTAGATTATATTAAATCAGACAAAAACTACCCCTCCCATCTTTTCTTTCAGTCCATTCTTTTCATAAACAGATTTCCACATGAATGGCTGCTTATGAAAGGTGAGTAACACACACATAATCAAGTTCCACTGATCAAAACATGCAGACAGAGCATGCCAAAACCAACCCCAAATCCTGCCAGTAACGTTAAGGGGAAAAAAAACAGATTAGAGGCAAAATTCACACAGGAAAGAGCTAATCTTTGACATTTGTTACTTTTATTTCTAAAATACCAATGATTGCTTTGGAGTATAGTTCATGTGGAACCCTAGTGCACAGACATCAAGACATGTGTTTCTCTTTGAACTAATACCTTGAATCTGCCCAATATCAACATTAGTCATCTCATTATTATTTGATTATGTCTACTTCCTATTAATTTTTATTGCCCTTAATGTTTTATTTCGTACTCTTATTTCTGTACATTTCTTCTTCATAAAATGCAATAAAAGCTAATTTTAGACATCACCCATGATGTAAATACATCACAATCAGATTGGATTGTTTTTAGTAGCAATGCAATGAAACTGTACATGAACCTCTATTCATAAACACACTAGGTTCTAAATCCCGCCACCCAGTGGTGGGGCAGAGCTGGCAAGGTTTTGTCCCGATTCACAGCTTTCTCAGATCCATAATAGTTTGTAATTTGCAGATGCCAAATAAAGAAGTCTCTTTGAGCTTTGTCAAAAGACTTGCTAGCACTTATAACTCTCAATAATTATCATCAGAAATTAATCTTCCCAAGAAGCATTTTAATATAAAAAGTATTATATTCACTTAGGAACCCATGAGAATTTGTGACTAAAAAAAACTAAGATTTTTAAGTGTATTTTATTGATTATGCTATTGTCCCAAATTTACCCCCCTTAATCCCCCTTCTGTCCTGCACCCCACCCCCCTGCCCCCTAGCATGGCCCAGCCTTAGTTCATGTCCAAGGGTCGTACATTAAACTTCTTTGGTTTCTCTATTTCCTATACTATTCTTAACCTCCCCCTGTCTATTTTATGCCTACCAATTATGCTTCTTACTCCCTGTACCTTTCCTCCCCATTTGCCCCCTCCCCCACTGATAACCTTCCCAATATTAAAATGATACACTATAATTCACAAGTATAAACATATTAAAAATTAATACCAAAAGGCCTCTCTAAAATATAATTGGAGGATATAATAAGTTCACTTGGCTACCTGTCATCTAAAAATAAATTTATAATGATATACCTAAAAATATAAAAGATTCAACTAGACACAAGCACACAAACAGAAAAAAAATTAGTAGTATATTTTAATTTGCTGATGAATACTTAATTCAACTGGGAAAAGCTGCCCCCAGGACATTTGGCTTCTTCTGAAGAGCAAATATGTATCAATCATTGACGGAATTAGCAAGCTGGTCATCTCTCAAGGCTATTCTTCCTTGCTCTGCCATCAGGAGAGAATACACAAATCATGGCAACTCTCCTGCCAGCCATGTTTGAATACTCAGCACGGACACTGGGAAAGCAGGGCTGGGCAGCCTTGAAAACAAACAGAATTACCTGCTTTTTCTCCACCTGTGAGTCCCGGCCTGGAAACCCACCTTTTCCTGCATTATGAACCCAAGTGAGACAGAGGTTCTCAGGGTTACAAGGTGGCCCAAAGTCAATGTGGATAAGTGGCAGGAGCAGATCCTCTCTGAACAGGCATCCATCTTGCTTCACAAAGCAGCCAAACAGCTTCATGCAACTAATTGAAATTGATTCAGCAAATGCAGGGACAGTGTGGAAGCCTGAACTCTCTTTGTTCCTTTGATTCAGTCTGCCTAACCTCTCCCACCATTTAATTCTAATTAGATAAAGCCAGAAAACTGAACTGGCAGTAAGACTCACTGACATTTCATTAATGTCTGGGATTCCATTTGTCAAAGAGGAAAGTCCAAGTAATTGGAGCCTGGCACAGCCATCTTGAAGCACAAACAGTGACAGAAGTTACACAGGGCCTCTGCTCTCTAAAGCATCAGGACCCACCCAGACACATGCTCTTCCCCATGGGTCATTCTTGACCCTACAAAGAGGCTTCAACTCTAGTGTTGATATTCCGCATGCGTCTCTACTGCCTGGAACAGAGCTAAGAATATAACAGATGCTCAAAAGTATTTGTTAAATATCACTACATTTTCACCAAGCAGGAATCTGGGAGTGGGGCCTGCAACACTCCCCATGCACACAGCCAGATCTTCTCAAAAAGTCAGTTGAGAGAATGACATTTTCTAAAAAGTTGAAAGAAAAGAAATGATGTCCCTGAGACACAACAGTAAATTCCAGTATGTGCAGGTGGCCCGTGGACAGAGACCACTTTGATTTACTCCATCAAATGTGGCCTCAAAGGTTTTCTGACTGTAGGGAATTCTCTGGCCCTGCCCCTGAAACACCACACAGTCCATTGCAAGCTTCTAGACAAGAGTTTTTAAGGGGGAACTAAGAAGGGAGCACACTACCTCCACAATTCCTGCTGTGAGTCAGTACGGGCCACTCCCTGTGCTCACGGAACTCTCCGTGGGAGTGACGTGTCGGCTGCAGGAAAGTCTGATGTCTCTACATAGCGCCTGGAAGTGCTCTGCCAACTGGTGGGTGCACAATTCACTCACTGGGACATTCAACTAATAGCTACCGAGTACCTATTATGTAGTGGCACCTTTCCGGGCTGTGGATATTTCAGAGAGAAAAAAATGATGAATATTCTCAGGGAGATTACAGTCAAAATAGGAAGGTAAATAAACAAGTACTTGTATAATATTGTGTAGAAATGTCAAATGCTATAAAGAAATACAAGACAGAAGGGTGTAGACAGTGATGTACAGGGGAAATTCTTTCTGATGAGCTTACATTTAAGTAAATGTAAGACCTATATAAAAGGAAGGAGCAAGGCATGTGGATATCTGGGGGAAGAAGAGTCTAGCAGGCAACAGCGAGTCCAAAGGCCTGAGGCAGAAGCAGAGGTCAAGAAACAATAAGGACAGTGTGGCTGAAGCAGAGACAGCTGGAAACAGAATGATGGGAAATGAAGCCAGGCAGGCGATCAGATCACAGATTGTAGAATCTTGTTAATCATTGTGAGAATTTTAAATTCTCTTCTAGGTGCCCCTGGGAGTAATTAGAGCCGTTTCTTTTTCAGACTGGAGGGCGAAGACAGGAGCAGGGAACTGTCAGGAGACTACTACAGGGATCCCGGTGAGAGACAAAGGCAGCCTGGACTAGGGTGGTGACTCTACAGGCAGAAAATGGACAGATTAAAGGTACATTTTAAAAGTCAAACTCCCAGGCTTTCCTAATGGATGAGATGTGGAGGGAGAGACACAGACGAGACTCAAAGATGACTAGGAGACGGCCTGACCAAGTGCAGGAATGAAGTGCCCTTTACTGAAACGGGACCACTGGGGGAGAGAAAGGATGAGTTTGAGAGGGGAAAGCCAAAAGTTCAGTGTTGGAAAATAAATACTGACCGAAGATGATGCTGATGGCAATGGTGATGTAACAAAAAGCCGAGCAAAGAGTTCATCTCGATCTCCAAAAATTAAAAATTAGTCCTCACAGAACCAAGCAAGAAGCCCCATCTGGAGCTCTTCATAGGAACCTAGTCTTCAGCTATGTACATGTTGAGAAAGAAATGGACTAAGGTTATTTCAAATTTCATGAGCAAAACAAAACGTAAATGACAAATGACAACTGAATTGTCCCACATTCGCCCTGGACCCTTACTTAGTAAATGGGTAACAAATCTCATGGGCTCTGCTAATGGAGCCTGACAGAGGAGGCAGGGAGCCGGGCAGTCACCACAGACTTCCCTGCAATGCTGGGCACTTATCGGGGGTCAGAGGCCACTGCCGTACACGCCTCAGGCGTCAGAGGGTCAGGCACTCACAGACCCCTAGGCCCACCACCTCGTCTCCAAAGTGGGCACGCACATCCTGGGACATGCGCGGGGGAATCCTAAGTATTAAATGTCTGCTCTTTAATGTTTTCCTTTTTAAAAATCTTGGGCTACTTCTTACCAAAATTCTACATACACATAGTTAAAAGAGTCAAAATACTTCTACAGGGCTTGTTATAAAAGAATAGCAATTATCTTGAATCTTCCCTCTGCCCCATTTACTCCTTCCCAACGGCAACTATTTTAACTGGTTCTTTCATTATTTACCTTCGTATCTCTAAATAAACATGTTTATGTTGCTACCTCATTTTTCACCTCTAAGCATTATCTATTGACTTTCCACTTAGCAAGATGAGGATTTACTGTTTGTTTTCTTTCCCTCCATACATCTAAACACACACACACACCCCACCACCACCACCACATCCCACCCTCAGTCCTGGCAACAGCCAGTTATGTTCCACACTGGTTAACTGAACATTCAGTGTTTACATGGTTATGCTCATGTAAATCACATCCACAGCTAAGCCACACAGATTCTATAGTCACTCCTTTTCTGTACAATATTTTTGCTACTTAAAATAAATTTAGTATTTTAATACCATCATGTACCCTGACTATATTAAACTGTACCACCATTGCACTTTTGACAAAAATTTAACAACTTCTTTCCAGTGGTGACAACCTCCCCGCGACCACATGGCACACGCTGAGGACCTCCTTCATCCCTCTCCAGAAGAGAAGAGGAAATGCGAGACGTGCCTGGTGCAGAGCCGCGGTTCCTACTTTGTGGCTGTGAAATGCCCAGGACGCTGCAAAATCACCACCGTCTTTAGTCTTGTGTGCTGGCTGCTCCACGCCCTCCGTCCACCCATGGGAGGAAAAACGAGGCTCCCAGAGGCTGCTCCTTCGGAAGGAAGTGGCACTAAAGGGCCTGCATCAGGATGAGAGGGAGCCATCCCCAAAAACACATTTTGGATTTAAAAAATTATCAGCTAATTAAATACCAATCATTGGTTTCATACTGTTTTAATGTGCATCTTTCTGATTACTGAAGGATCTATACAATATTCTATGCTTTCTAATTTTAATGACTGTCTTGATTTCTGTCTTTCGTGTTTCCTATGCACTTCCTGCACAGAAACAATGTAAGTGACAGAACGGAATCTAAGACTATAAACTTCATAAGGTCACACTCACTGACTCTCTTTCCCATGCACTCACATATCAGGAAGTTTCTAGAAAGAAAGGAGATATTACTCCCAGAGCAACATTTCAAAAACAAGCTTATAACTACCTCATGAGGAAAGAATTGTGGTTATGGGAAAGGCCTAGTGTGGCAGCTGGTACCAGCAGGTACTGGGTCTCGTGAACTCAAGTGTTTTGAACCATTGAACAGATGTGCTCAAAAGATCCCCTGCTTTTCTCTGCTTCCTAGTTCTGTTAAGACAAAATGCCCCATTTGGTCCTTCCCCAACCTTGTACAAGCTCATTCTCTGGTTGTTGGAACTCAAAACAAGGTTCCCCAGAAGCTGATGCTGTTTGGGAACCTTCCTCAGAGCCAGCCCCCTTTCACAGTCAAAATGAGAAATAGCACTGGCCCACCCATGTCACCACGTGTCACGTAAATAAGCCAGCAAGGGGAACATTAAGAACACGCTGGGACGAGAGCATCACAAAATAACCTCAATTCCAAAGCTATATTTTTCTCAGCAGGTGAAGAATAAAATACAATGTGATTGGTGTCTACTGTTGCCAATATATATAAAAGCAATACCTGTTCTGTGCCAGGCACTGGTTTCCTGCAATGCCCAGGCTGCCTGGCCAGGGGCACTGCCCCCAGCTTCCAGGCCAAACAGACCTAGTGAAAGTTCATAACAAAGAAAGGAGGGTCCCTGATAATGCAAGCTTGGGAATTAGGATGATACCAGTAAAGACTCAGTAATCCTGATGGCACAATCCTTAATCTAGCAGGTCCTTGGAGACTCATGGATGAGGAAAAAAGGCACAGGTATAAAAACCCACACTAATTGGCCCTGTGTATGGCTAACACCATTATTTTACTCAAGACCAATCTGAAGTTCTGAAAGGACCAAGAAGGCAGACAGTGAGATGCAGATAGTGAGACGAGATAGTGAAGTCTTACGGCAGCAGAGCCCTAGGGTTCCTAGTAAGAACGTCCCCCACCCATGGGGTCCTCCCCACCACAAGCTCATCTTCTCAGAGACCCTACCTCCCTCAGTCCCTCTCCTATCCCTGTCCAAACCCCCAGTCTGCTTACCCGTGGGGCTCTGAATTACTACCCATCCTTTTTGGTAAAGGATGAAGAGATCAGGCAAGGACCCAGGAAGACCTGAGCACAGCAGAAATAACTCTGACTCACATTCTCACTTACGAATCAAATGTCAGTGCTGCTAGGCAGTCTCTGGAGGGTTTGAGGTGTTGTCCTTTCTTTTTCACTGATTCCTATTTGCAAGTGGCTGCTGGTCCTTCCCAGACCTGGGCCTGGAGCCAGTGGCTGGAGCCAGAAAAGGAGGCAGATGGAAGGGGAAGGTACTTCACAATTAGAGGTCTCCAAAGGAGCAGACTACATAGCTGCCTCCTAGGAAGTACGACTGTCGGGAGGGAGGGGCCTAGGTCCCTCACTTGCTAATGTAAATGCATGTGCACACACACATACACACATTCCCATCGATATGCACATATCAGTACACGACACTGCCAGAGTTGTCAACCCTCAGTATGTTTAGCGACTTTTATATTAGAGGTGTGACAAGGAGGATTGGAGAGCTGAGGTGACTCGTCCATGGCAGGATGCTTATTAAGCCAGAACCTGGGACCATTGTTCTTTCTTCTGACCCAGCCATCCACCTGCTGAGTGAATCCATCCCAGGTTGCTTGGCAAACTGGGGTAGGAACAAGTGGGAAAGGTGGGGGCTCTGGGCAGATTCCCTTTGACTCCTGGTTTTATCACTGTTGGCTGAGTGGCCTTGGACAAACTGTTTAAGACCCCCACCTCTGAGCCTCAGTTTCCCCCATCTGCATGCTGAGGAGAGTAGTACCTACTGCCTGCCCTGTTTTGAGGATTCTGTGGGATTCTGCATGTGCAGCACCTGGCCCAGTGCCTCAAGCACAGCTGCTTCCTTAAGTGACAGATGTTAGTAATTCTCACCTTAATATTCAGATTTGTGGCTAATTTAGATGGCTCTGCCCAGCCTGGCTGGGCCTCAATCCCAGGGCGGTTTTAGAGAAGGGGGTCAGAATACACCAACGAGGGAGCCAAAAGCAATGTCGCATGGAAAGGCCCCTGACTTCAGGGGGGCAGAGCAGGCTCTTCCGCAGTCTCCAGGCTGGTCTGCCAGCTCCGGATGCTTCGCAGAAATATTTGGTGACGGAGTCTTGGATAAATTCTGAAATGTCAATAATTTATGCACAAGGGTCAGGTAATTTGGTTAGTTGTATTCTTCACTCTTTTGATTTGAACTCCCTCTGTGGACAAGTCAGCTTAATTCTGCCCTGGAGCCTCTGTATTTGCATTCCAGTACTGGCCTCCTAACTGCATCAGGAAAAATGCATGAAGTAACATGTCAAAAGTCCTCAGCAAGTGTGTGACAAGCTGTAAGAGCTCAATGAAGGCTTGTCATCATGGTGGCTCTTGTGCTGTGGCCCTTGGGGTAATGATTCAGCCAGCTCCCCAGGGACAACAAAGTCTGCCCGTGACATTGGGGCAGTTTGGATTCAATAAGGATGCACTCCTGTAGTAAGGCAATAAGAAAATAGTCCACTCATTCATCTATCTACTGGACAAGCTCTCATAGCCCACTATGTGTCAGCCTGGCCTGAAGGCTGAGACACACTACAAACAGGACACAGTCCCTGGTATTCACGATACTGTGCTTTAAGAAGCCTGGGGCTTTTTACTCCTACCACCACATGTATCTAGGACTTAATAAGACTTCATAAGTGCTTTATTGGAACCAAGATCCCTGAATCTTATTTTGTAAGGTCTCCATCAGTCCTTTAGTCCTGACACTTAAAGAGAAGTCACGCTGTGCTCTTGGGAGCCGTGGGGCGTATGACAGATGGTCTCTGCCCTGAGAGAAGTCAGTCACTGTCAAGCACCACTCTCCCCCTGTCCCACCCCAGGGCCTGAGAGACCACACCTGGCTCCCTCTGTGACTTTGCCCCTTTGCTCAAGTGCTGCCTAGCAGACTCCCTCCACCCCACCTCCTGCTCCTCACCTCCTATTCCAGTTCTTGAAATTATACCTGCCTCTCCACTCCCCAGGTGGGTTCCAGAATGCTACAGCTCTCACAGTTAGGCCCAGGGTTTACCACTCCTAGCTCTCTAACCAGCTGAGAGGAGGACATTTCAGGGGACACTTCCTCACTCAGTCTCAGCTCCTCCTCTGCAGAGTGACAGTGTCCTGGGGATTAAATGAAAGAAAGCAGGACCTGTGCCCTGCTGGTACTCAGGGCAAGGCAGCACCCCCACCTCCTCCTTAGAGCCCTACATTCTTGGGCCATACGGCTACCCGCCAGGCTGAACCCAAGTATCAGCCCAGCCACTGAGCAGCCCCTGCTCAGTTTGCCCCCAAGACAAATTTCAGAGACATCTGTATGGTGCCAGGGGGCCACTGGCATGCCAACACCCCATAGGCCCAGTCTCCCAGAATTAGACTCGTTAGCAGGGAACCAACAATTGATTTTATATACAATTTGGAAAGAGGAGAATATTATTGTGCTTTGTTTTCCTGTGGCTATTATCCCCATAAGAGCTCATTTCTACCTCTTAAGAGGGGTTTACTTGAACTGATGAATTGGTTAAAAAACCTTCCTGTCCGATTTCAATTTACTCAGCATGACATATGCTATAAAACATTTAGCAAGAGTGTAAATCCAGCCAGTGCAGCTCCCTTAAAGGACACTGCTGTCCTCCCACAAATACCCCACTCCCCTTCATGGGCTTCTGGGGAGATAGCACAGTGACCTCTGGGGAAGCGGGAGAGCAGGGTCAAGTTAGGTCTGGAACATCACTTTCCCCAAAGCAAGACAAATGACAGTTTATCTGGAACCATATCTAGATGTGGGTAGGAGTACGGAGAGTCCTATGGGTCTTGGTTGAATGCAGAGGACCGGAGACTTTAGTCCTTGCCAATGGCTCCCATCCCTAAAAGGACTCTCACAGGACAGACAGTATCATCTTGAGGCCCCTTTACCCTGTTGTGTCAAGTTTTCCCCCAAAGGTTTACAGCAAATTGCCATCTCTCAGGCTTACAACCAGCTTGGGCTTGAGCAGAACCACAAAATTGGCCACTTGGGACAGGAACAACAAAGATTGGGTTGTCACAGATAATTTCAGCAGATTACACCCTAATCACAGCATCAGACTTCACAAATTTCAAGCTAAACTCTTCCTCCTGACATAAACACAGGCGCCACCCTCTTCCAGAAACCTGCCAGAGTGGACAATTCCAGCTTCCTGAAAATGTCATTCTTTCCCAGCCAGGCAGGTTCAGCATCCCAAGCCTCTCTGCCTCACAGCCCAACCTCAGGTGTTGCAGGCCCAATGACAGTCCCTTATTCCCAAAGGCAAGCCATGCAAAACCTCCCCAAATCCCCTCAGTGCCATGCCTTTTGGTCAGACAGACCCTCCTTTTAGAGCCATCCTCTGAGATGAGCCCTCCACTCCTCAGCAAATTCTCTAATCCAGACCAGCAAACCTAAGCCAGCTACTAATGAGGCTGTGGCTGGATCTCAGTGCTGGAGAGGCCCAGATATACCTGCCTTGCTTCTCAGCATATACATTACTCAAAAGCAGTCACAGAGAGATGTGGCTCCTCGGTAATGAAGGAAACCTGGCAAAGGTGTGGGGTGTGTCCTGGAGACCATGTCCTGCCAGAGCCCATGTCGGGGCTGCAGCCCTCTGGGTCAAGAGTTGCTCGCTTCAAGACTTTACCCAAGGTGCCCATCAGGACAGCCTGCAATGCCCAGCTCACAGTAAGCACCAAATAAGCAAGGCTTCTCTTTCCCACCAATCTGATTAAGAACCTGATTATCCAACATCTCACTTGTACATGCCACTGCAGAAATCCTTTTTATTTTTTAAGATAAACTAAAGATGCTTTATTACTATAAAGATCCCCTTTATAGTAATAAAGTCAGATGTGCAAACAAAATTCCTACCAGAGGGCCATTTCTGTTGTTCATTCATTCATGCACCCATTCATTCATTCAACAAACACTACTGAGAGACCCATTCAATAAACACTACCTGGGGACCCAGGCAAAGAAAGCAATGGTTCTATAATCCTCCCAGCCTCAGACATCCCCCTTCAATTCTCTCAATGAATCCTCTTCACTGTGAGAACGGTCATGGCCTTATTAATATTACTGACTACAATTTACTGAATGCTAGCAATCAGCTATGACTTCTGCTATGGCCTTTCTTTCATAGATGATTTCATAAAACTCTCACAAGCCACTGAGTACCTGAGATTACCCTCATTTTACTGAGAAGCTGGGTGGCTCTGTCAGCAACTGACAGCTGAGTACAGCCGACTCTCAGGGTCCACAACCCATGCTCTTTCCTCTCCATGGCCTTAGAACTTTTCAGATGATTTTAATCCTCAGAGAGATGCTCATAATAACATCCTAACTTCCTTCTTCATGGAGCCCCTGCTTACAGCCTGGTGTGGGGCAGGGGCAAAAATAAAATGCTTTTAGGAGGCTTAAATGAAGAATATATGAGAATATCCCAAACTATGAAAATTACATCCCCCCGTGCACCCCCTCAAAGCCTTCATTCAAAAAGCCTCTGTAGATGCTGAGTATTCCTGACCAGCCTCGGCCCCTGTGGTCAGGGGTTCAGAGACTATTAGAGACGGCATTCAGCAGTTGGTGACTCTGGAGCCCAGGAGCCTCAGTGGCTCATGTCATACACAGGCATGGGGTAGAGCTGAGGCTAGAATCTCTGTCTCCTGCTCTCCCAACTCCACCGTGTTCTGCAACATCAAGGAGGCTCAATCCTGCTCAGCCCTCTGTAACTGTGGACCAGGCCTGCTCTGGACTCTGCGGCCTTGTGTGGGCTCTGAATCCAGTACACCTGCCTGCTCATGAAGGCAGTGCTTTGTCCCTGGGGTAAGACCAACTCACCTGGACAGAGAACCTTTACCTGTTCAACAACTCTTCCCACCTAGGTAACCTTCCTTCAAGCATGACTCAGTCCATAGCTCCTCCAGGAAGTCAGCACAGCTCTCCATCCCACACCTCTCTCCAGCAAATATTGATGTTTCCACAGAGAGCGACCATGGCTCATTCCTCTGCATATCTACATCCCCCAGCCCAGGGCCTGGCACAGAGAAGCACTCAATAAGTCACTGTTGAATAAACTTTGTTGACTACATCAGCAATGATACCACAGCCTAAGGCTCAAATAGATATTTCATTATCTGGTGAGAAATTAAAAGATGCCAGCTCATCTTTAAAATAATTGACTGCTCTTGTATGAGTCTTCTCATTTTTCTCAAGCCCCACAGAGCGATGAAGCTCTTCATACCCCTCATAATCAGAGGTACTATTTCTTCTATAAGCATTTCATTTAGCAGCACTAAGATCCCAAATCTTCAGTGGCCATTTCTTTTCTCTGGTATCAGGAAGGACTACTAATAGCTACTCAGTCCTGAGAAGAAAGCCTGATAATTTTCAGCCATCATCTTCCCTTTGATTGATTTGCTCAAGGCAAAAATCCACAATTGAAGACAGTGTTGCCATCCCCGGTTTTTACAAACGCCATCAGCTCTTCCTAACATTATGCAGCTGACATGGGGCAAAGCGCAGGTGACCAATGGGTCTCGTCATCATTTTCTTAGCTTTTCTGGAAGTCAAATCCTATCATTACACTTAAGAGCTATTTCTAAAATGGGCATTTTCTCCTAGCCACTGACCCACCATGAGACCTGAAAATGAGGCTGTGATTCCCCTCGGAAACAACAGCATCAGCACACAGTCAGCTCGTTCCAAGAGGAATTGCAGGTGGCAGCCCTGGGCCGAGGTTCTGCACACGCCCACAGTGGCAGAAGGCCCACCACAGCAAACTGCAGCTGCAAAGCAGTTCATAGGCTGCTTGCAATAAGCACTGCTACCACAGGTTTTTGACAGATCACACTTCTGTCACAAAAGCACGTGCTTTTCCTATGTTTCCCGTTTCAGAACTAGGTTTTAAGCACCTACTCTGTTTGAGACCCTGTGTTAGGTATTCTGGAGACTACAACTTTGAATTATAATTACAATGACCCCCATTTACTGGCAGCATATGGAGAACACATGCCACCAGATGCTTTAGGCATGCGGTCCTCTACAATGCCAGGAACTTGGGGTGAAGGGTGCTTTTTGTTTGTTTTTTTGTTTTTGAGAGGTGTTTTATGAGCATTAGTTCTAATCTACCTCCTCGGGCAAATTAAATCATTGGCTCTCAAACTGTGTTCCTCATCAGAATTGCCTGAAGAGCTTTTTGAAATTCCGATGACCAGGCTACACCCCAGTCCAAATTACAGTAAAATCCCCAAAAGTAGGATACGAACATCACTATTTTCAAGCTCACAGGTAGTTCTAGCAATGGCCTAATGACTGGCTTCAGTTCCCACAGCCAACAGAATGGGAACCGGGTGACTAGGAACCAGGTGAGTTGGACCCAGACAGGTCTGACCCCAAAGTCGGAATTCCATCCTTTATGTCACTCTATCCATAGGTCCCTGCCTTTAAGTTGTCCACAGACAACTTAGCTATCGAGTGTCACAGAGTCAGTCAATTACAGGTGGAACACACGGTACCCAAAGCAAGGAGGCAGGAGACCAAGCACAGCCCCTGTGAAGAAAATCACGCAGTGAGGCTGTTAGAGGACTTCCAGGGAGTAGGTGGAAGCAGGGTAGAAAGACAGGTGATTTACATGGTTGGCAACAGGAGGCCCCTGAAGATTCTCCAAGTGGCAATGCTGTGACTATGGACATGCTCTAGGAAGGGTCACCTTGCTGTGGCACCAGGGAGGCACTGCTACCGTAGAACAAAATAATGGTTAAGAGGTTCTCCAAAAATGGGAAAGTAAATGCAGGATGTTGGCTCTGCTGATGTATTTTGTAACACAGGATCCAAGCTAAGTGGCCCTTGGAAAGTCATATAACATCCTCTTCTATAAAACATGCAGTAATTCTAGTTTGTTGTGAAGATAAAATAAAGATGTGTATATATACAGATGTGTTCAGATGGTTTCAACTAGGAGAAGAATGCAACCTTCCCAAGAATTAAAAATGGACCCAGGGTAGACCAGTGAGACTGGAAGAGCCATTGAAAGACAGAATGTTCAAGACTTGGCAGTGACTGACAGGTGCAAGACCCTGTTTTTGGTAGCAGCCCTGTCATTTACTAGTTGGGTGCACTTGGGCTGGTAACTTAATTCTCCATTCCTCGGTATCCAGCTCTGATGGACAGAAAGAATAAAGCCTTCCCTGCCCATCTCACAGGTTGGCTGTGAGTCGCAAATAAGAAAATGCATGTGAACATGTTCAGAGGGATAAAAAAGCATTATATACAAAATCCTACACAATTTCATGATGCTATTAATACTCTGCATGTTCTCTTTATTTTTCCAAGCTCTTAAACTTGAAAGCTATGCTACCATATGAGAAACATTCTAATAATGATTCTTTTATAGCTCTAAGTTATGAACAAATAAAAAGTTTATATCTTTTGCTGCTGCTAGAGAATAGACTTATCAACATGAAGTTGAATTAAAATGTCAATAATTTTTTATTTGAGTTTCTTAAAATATATTTAATTTCTTTTTATATTTTCCCCTTATTTTATGTAGCAATATATTGCACGTACCGAGTTCCTGAAATGCTTTAAGATCCAAGCTAACCAGAACACAAAATCATTAAAAAGCTACCTTCCGTCTCCCTCTTGAAAAAAAGATGTAAGTTACTGGAGCTCTCAGAAGATGGTGATAATGAGGGTCACAATGCTTATGCCAGGAGTTCTCAGGCAATTATTTTTATTGAAACCTAGGTAACACACAAAAGGGATCGCAAAAGAGAACAGACTGAAAGACTAATCTTCAATTATCCCCAGAATTTCATTAACTAATATTCCTCAGCTCCGAAGAACTCAGCTTTTGGAATTGCAGAATCCTAGTGAACTCTGGCCTGCAGTTCGCTCTGCGGACTCCAGTGGATTCTTCGGTCTCGTGTGTTCAACAAGGCATACATGACATTCGAGTGGAAAGTCCTATTGGGGTTTCTCACCTATTCTAAACTGAATAACTATCATTTTAATTATAGCAAATATTTAGTTATAATTACTGCTACACTGATATATATGCATATAAGGCATGTCCAGAGGGTACCTAGCCATGCACTGCGAAAAATAGAGACATTTACTGAAGAAGATACAAGATACAAGAAACATTGTGTACACAAGACAATGATGCCTCAGTCCCCTTCAAAGGAGGTACCTTGGGACCTCACACAGTTCTCCCAATTGCCATCAGCTGCCCCATCATATTTTCCTGAATCTCATTGACAGTCTGAAACCTCTTCCCTTTCAAAGGTGCTTTTAGTTTTAGGAAAAGCCAGAAATTACAGGGTGCCAAATCTGGGGTGTCGGGGGACTGAGTCACCTGGGTGATTTGATGTTTTGTCAAAAAAAACTCTGCATGAGACGTGAAGCACGAGCAGGAGCAGATAGTGATACAGCTGCCAAGCCCCACTTGCCCACAGCTGCAGCCTCTGAGTCATCCAATAGTTTCTGCAGGGGAATGTTCAAGCTTAACGCAAAATCTGATGCAGATTCGTAGCTCTACTCACTCAGTGCTTTTGAATTCAATGGCCACACAGTATACATGGTCACTCAATAATATCTACAGCCCCCACTGACTCCTACAGTGAAAACATCATTGTTCATACATGTGCATTCCAGTCTACTCCCATTGGCTGCCAGGTTACATCAATGTCATGCAAACCAGTCTCATATTAACAATGGCTGGACTTTTTCCAGACAGACCTCTTTTGTGTGTGTGTGTGTGTGTGTGTGTGTGTGTGTGCATTCACACACATCTTTATTTTATCTTCACAACAAACTAGAATTATTGCACATTTTACAAAAGGGGATGTTATAATACTTGCCTGGGGCCACACAGCATAGATCCTGTGTTACAAAATATTTCAGCAGGCCCAATGCCCTGCATTCACTCTCCCATTTTCAAAAAACCCAAATGTGAGACTATGGGGCCTATAGTGTGAATTATCTCATGTGATTCTCTTCACTCCAACAGAATCAGAACCTCTTGGCAAAATGACTACCTGACAAATGGGTACTCTCTGCATGCATTAGTAAATATTAGCAGAGACATGTAAAAACATGGGGGAATTTTATCTTAAATAGCTATTTTCCACTACTTCAAAACACCCAGAACACAACTGAAATATTTTATTCCTGGGAAACTAGGAGTTCTCGTTTCTCAGGCAAAGAATAAACTGGCCGCCACTTTTAATAAAGTAGGAAGGAAGACAGAAAGGCACTCACAGTCTGAGAAACAAAATCATATATAAAGCACAGTTAGGTTCCCAAGGAATGTGTGGGACTTGATCCTGTAGCCACTTTGAGTCCCATAGGTCAAATTCCCTTAGCTTGTTTCTGAAGGACAAATGTGGGTGGCAGCCATGGCCAGCCTCAGGTGGTCCTTCCTGGGAAGCTTGACTGTTGACAGTGCCCACTGCTGGCCACTTCTTATATGACCTCCATACCCAGGAGATCAGGTGGAGGTATAACAAACTGAATTCATCACATCCTAATGGGTACAACTCTAGAAAACAAGGACACCTTACAGGCTGCTGTTGGACCAGTCATGGAAAAAGGCAGAAGAATGGCAGCAGGTCTCTCACCCCAAAGATCTCTAAAAAGGTGGCCTTTATTCCTCTGCATCTGAAATCTTTCCTGTTCATCCACCATCCCTGGGGCTTCCAAGTCAGTGCCTTACTTCTGCCACAATCAGGGGCAGGTTCACGAGCAGGGTCACGAGGGCCAGTCCCACCAAGGTCCTTTACCAGGGCTGCCAGCAATGCATCAGACAGGCCCTTAATGAGCTGCAGGCTTCCTTCACCCTCAATATGTTTACACATACCTTTCCCCTACACATTTTCCTCTCCTGATTTACACTCCAGTTTCCATAGTGGAATGCTGAACCCTGCCTCACTCTTACTTAGTGACCTTTCTTTCAACCCACCCAGTCCCTGGTTTGGGCCCTGCTACTTTACACAAACAGATCTCCCAAAATGACCCAGCCACAGGCCTGACTCTGAGCACCTCTCCTTCACTCATTCAGTCCATCAATAAGCACTATGTACTTACGAGGATGGCAACTGTTGACTTCAACCATCTATCTCACATTCAAGTGTGGGAGAAAAATAATAAATAAGTAAACCATGACAGTGCAGTGTTGTCCATGCTCCACCCTTTCCAGCACCTACCTGTTCTCTATGGGGCCAGTGTTGATGACGTCCTAGTATATATATGAGGTAAACAGAGGAACACTACCTAAATGGGCCAATCATCAAACCACTGTCCAACAGGTTGTTTGGGCAAGTTGATCTTGTAAGATAAGAGCAAGAGAAAAGAGGATGGGTCTCACAGGTGGTGAGTGAATAGGCATGCCTCAGAATACAGGTGGGGCTTACAGGTGGGGCTTCAGGAGGATACAGGAAGCTGCTGGAGAAAGGAGGAGACTGAGTGAGAGCTCTGGGCTCCTGCAAGAGGAAGACATGGGTCCCACAATGGAAGCAAGCTAAGCGCTGGTGCATTCTCTGATTCTCAAGAAGGCAGGGTCAGACCTGAGGCTGACCACTTAAGAAGGAATATGTTTGCCTCTCTGTTCCTTGATACCATATAACAGAGCTAGCCACCCTGCCTGGAAACTGGGTGGGGCATTATCATTTGCCCACCCATCTTCTCTGTCGATGCTTAACAGAGCAGAGATCCCAAAACCATGACCCAGAATCCCAGGCCCAAGGTATGGAGAATGCCATTCCCATGCCACACCTGAGAAGAGCACAAGAGTAGAACAGATCAGCTTGGCTTCTGCCCATAACTACACAGCACCCACAGCTTGTTCACAAAAGTCCAAATTCCACCTTCCTGCCCCTCTGCCTCTCTTCTGGGCCATTACAAAGGTAGTGATCGATGCTTCCTGATATACCAAGGCAAAGGGGTTCGTTCAGAAAGTCCTGCTGTCAAAGAACGAATCAATGCCCATCCTTCACCCAAAGAACCACTGCCCCCAATCAGGCTCGTGTAAATCATTGAGCTTTTCATGAATTCTTGTAAATGGCCTTTGAACAAAATTATGGGAAAGCATTTTCTTCACCAAACGACATTGTGTGAACATTCTGGGGACCAAGAGAGGGTGGCACTAAAATAAAAAACACATAAAATGGAAGTTACTCAAGAAAACCCCAAAGTGTACAATATCATCCGTGGTGGTAGTGTCGAAGCCTGCCATCGAGATGAATGGGGGTGTCCGGGAGAAACATCAGATGGTGTTTGTCGGCTCACTGTTCTGAAGGACAAGCAGGTCATTCTCCAATAGAAGAGAAGAGAGGCGTCCACACTGGGCCAGGGATGTGTGGCTGAGAGGGGAAATTAAACCTCCCTGGAAACAGTGGTTTATGGCATTGGCAAAATGCATTTCTCTTCTGTTTAAATAAAATTGAAGAAAGAGAGAAGACAATTCATCCCAGGAAAGGTTGGCTTGTGCAGCCCACAGGTTCTGGGGAGAAGACCCAAGACTCAGTCCTTCAGGGTATGAGCCTGTCTCACTCCCTCCAGGTTGGGAAAGCATCCCCACCTGGAAATGCAGATCTTCTGTCCTACTCCGCAGCCTTCTCCTGTGCTCCTCTGGGTGGCCTGGAATCATACTGGGTGCTGAGGCCTCTTCATCCCTGGATGCCTTCTCCCTTTCCCCTCCAGCTCACACTTTGAGACCTTCCACCCTGCAGCTTCCTCCGGCTCTCCAGGATTAGAACATGTGCTTGCACCAAATCTGTGCCACCTCATCTCATCATGCACTCTCTTAGATGCAACATGCTCTTCACGTCATGCATAACACCTGCACTGACCTCGAGCATGGCCTGCACTGGATTATACTGTGAGAGTTCTCCCTCTAGACAAGGAGACCCTTGAGAGCACTTTCTGCAAGGCTCCATCCCTGGGACAGAGGACACTGTCAGCATTCTACACTCAGGTGAGCAGAGAGAGGACAGTGACACTAGGGCCATGGTTCTCAACTGTGTGCGGAGGCAGCACGGGGAACCAAGCAAACTCACAGAGATGCCACTGAGTACTTTAGATTTTTGAAGGAACTACAGAGACATCTGTCAGACACCACGCAAGCATGTAGTTCTAAGTAGTTCAGATTCAATACTAGATGGCTGCATTCCTTCTGAAATGTCGTGTCTTTGGGAACCTTGGTTTTTAGGACCACTACGATAAAAGGCAAGAACTGTGTGAAAATCAGTGTGGAACCAGACCTGAAGATGGTTGTGTCCACTGTGCAGTGCCCTGGGAGCACTAAGTCATTAGAACATAAATAGCTACTAAAGTTTGGGGACCAATCGATCTAATAGGTGGAACCATTGGTTATTTTTATGGTCTATGGGGCACTACACACACGAAGGGTGCTGTGAGCCGAGCAAATTGGGGAGCCTCTGCCCGCAGGTGAAGTTAGTGTAGGGAGTGGGTGGACAGCTCTCAGGCCTGCCCTGGCAATGTCACCCACACCCACAGCAGTGCTATTCACTCCAGCATCTGCCAGTTCGTGCCTGTAAGTGTTCAATACTGTGCTCAGCCTGGGGCCGCACAGAAGTGTTTCTCAAGGTCAAGGCCTACTCTAGCACCTACCCCAGCTGTCCAAGATGCTATCCAGGATGAGTTCCTTGACAAATCATACTGAGAGACACACAAACTACAGAAAGTATCCCTTCCATGAGCCAGAAGGTGAAGCCAGGACTGCAGTTCCCAAGCAGAGAAGCCAGCATAACACTGTGAATCTGCAGAACTCAAAAAAGAGACCTTATCAGACACATCAGAAACTCTTCTCCTTAGAATCAATGTGGTGAGTGACTCAGAGAAGACTCAGAAAAGAATGAGCAAAGTCTAGCAGAGACAATATCAATTTATACCCATCTTCCCTGATCCTAAATAACCCCGATTATGCTGGGTGCAGGGCCCCAAGGTAGGCCATGTGAGAGCTGGGCATCCTTGGGCTGCTTCAGTGGGAGCCCACATTTCACCAGATAATGTGCTCCTGGGAAGAAGAGAGGAAGAAGTGGCTGAACCTTTCAGCCACAGCAAGTTTGTCTGCAGAGCACAGGGGTTCATGTTTACAGGACCAGTGAAGCAAGAGCAGGTGTCTCACACCACTCAGAGGACAAAAATGATCTCATCCTTTTTCTTGCCATTTCAAGGCCTATCACATTCCCTCAGAGAGGTTGTATACTCTGTCATCTCACTCCTTATTAGCTGGGACATTGGGCATGTTTTCCAAATTCTGTATTTGGGTTGCCTCATCAAAAAAATGGAAATGGTAATTCCAGCCCCCATGATTGTTAGCATTAAACATTAGGGTGTATGCAAAGTTTCTAGAACAAGAAATGTGGTTCCTTTCCTCTGCTTCTGCTCTGAACCACACAATCTAACATTTCATGTTTTGTCTTTCTTGTATTTCATGTGTTACTTTCTCACAAGTGTGCCATATGCTTCAAAGAAGCCTTCTCTAACCAAGGAAGGTAAGTTTGATCACTCCCTCCTCTGCCTGCTGCTGATGCTTAGTTTTTTCCTTTATCATGTAAATCTGTACATTTGCTCAACAATTATCCACTGAATGTCTCTTCAGGACAAGGACAGCAAACAAGAAAAGCCAGTCTGCCTTCACAGAATTCCCATCCTGCTGTATCCCACTGCTCATACTCAAAAGGCAAATGGATGTAGAAGAGAAAAAGGAGGTGATACCACTGGCAGGGGAGGACAAGGTCATTTCATCACCAAGAATAGTGAAGAGAATAAAAGTTGAATCCAGGCAGAACACTGCAATCAAAGACCAGAAGGACCGGAGACTGCTGTGCCGAGGAAAAGGGGGAGGGGTCTGGGGTGCCTCAGTCATACTAGGGTTACGGACCCCATGGGGGCAAGCAGGGGTTGAAGAAGCCCCTGCATGCACAGAGTGTCCTCGTGGCTACTCTCTTCTGAATTCCTAAAAGAATGATAGGAAGGGGTCTCTGTTAATTAATCATTATTATAATGAATCAACGTTTTATCCTGAAAGATAATTATGACTAACAAAAGAGGCTAATTAGTTAACATTCAACTACCATAGGACTCGCCCATTCCACTTCTTACCCAGGAGAAGAAACTGATGCATGCAATGTTCACTGATCACTTGTATGTGTTCACAGTTTTATTTGGGAACAACCCAGATTTCCATCAGCTGAATGGACAAACTAATTACAGTTCATCCATAAAATAGAATACTATTCAGTAATAAAAAGGAATAAATTATGTATACATGGTATAATCGATGAATCTTAAAATAATTTAATGGAGTAAAAATAAAAGCCAGACCAAAAATACAGTGCATGATGAATAATTCGACCTATATAAATCCCATAAAGTGCCAACTAATGACAGTGACAGAAAGCACAGCAATGGTTTTCAGTGAGGGTGGGAGCGAGGTGAGCAAGAGCAGCAGGGAGGGAGTATGAAGAGTCGTGGGGACCACTCTGGAGCCTACAGATTTGTTCCTTATTGTGGTTGGGACAATGGCTGCCCGGATGTGCCCAAACGTATCAAACTGCACACTCTAAGTGTGTGCAGTTTACTGTATGTTTCTTTTTAATTAATTAATTTGTTTTTTAAATTATTTTTCAACTATAGTATATGTTAATTACACTTGTTGAGAAAATGATGGACAGAGAAACAGAGGAACGTAAACAGGAATATAAACAGATCTCTCTTGGAAAGCAGTTTGGTCAATTTAACAAGAACCTTAAAGGGCTCTTATCCTTTGATACTTCTAGAACTGTATGCTAAGAACATGCAAAGAGACCCAAAATTCTCACTGCGGAATTTACTTACAGTGAAGAAACTGGAAACCACTAATATATGTGACACCATGACTGTTCAGACAAATTATGATACACTCACATGTTGAAATAGTATGTAGCCATTAGAGTCAATGCTTGTGAGTTTTTAATAACTGGAAAAGTCCTTCCACGATAATGGTAAGTGAAAAAAAAGCAAGATATAAATTGTATATATGGCATGAATTATGTAAAAATATGCATAGAAAAAGCCCTGAAATACTTTAAGAATTATCTGAGGAGGAATATAGGTAATTTTTCATCTTTTAATGAAAAATTTTAAATGTTGTTCCTATTTTTATGTATTTCCTTAATTTTCTGCAAAGAGAATGTATTTTTTTAATTATAAAATGAATAAATTGTATTTAAGGAAATCCTCTAGTCTTTCTTATTTCTCGAAAAAGCCCTGCTATAAAAATAAAAACCAGACTGCACTTCTCTAATCCTTGCATCTGTGAAAATGTGGGAATACCTTCGGGGCCAACTTCCACTCCACAACTTGCACCCATGTTCCTGTCCCCAATTTTAGATCACCTAGAGAATGCTACACGTTGGTGCCTGGTTCTGTTCTGTGTCTTGCAAAGACTCCACTTCTATCCACACTTTCAGTGTGTGAGCCCCCTGAAAGCACAGGTGGGATCTGTGCCTTCATTTGCATCTCTCCTGCCACTCCCACCCACCTTGCCATAATATCTAGAGACGAGCTGAGGGTGCAGGGACAAACACGGACGCACACATATGAACACAGTGATGACATAAGGTAACAACAGTGCCACATCGTGCTCTTATACACAGTCGGCTTTTCAGAGTTATCTCCTGTTTTAGTCAAAATGCCAACAAAACTAGAGCCCAGCGAGGTGGGTGATAAGTGGGTCGAACTCCTGCGGAGACTAATTTCAGGGGTCTTTCCCTGGCTCTGCCGTGAACGACTGACGGAAGTACAGGGACTTCAGGGTCACCCAACAGCCGGCAAACTTGGACCACGTCCTCTGTTGCTCAACCCAGACAGAAATTTTGCTAAATTCTTATTACTTCTTTAAGATAAGGTTAACAATTAGCTAAAGGGATGGCTACAAGTTTTAATCCATTTTTTTCTAAATTAACATCTATCTGAGAGAAACTTGAGTTTTTTAAGACTAAACATGTGACTTTCTAAACTATAACTTACTTCACAACAGCCTTTGCAGCAGCCCAAGAAGACTGACCCACTGAGGAGACGTGGCCCCTATCTCAAGAACCCCTCAGCACCCAGAGGTAAAGCTGAATCAGGCCCTGGCGTCTGACATGCTCATCATCAATGACATAGAGCACCAAGTGTTCGGTCCCAGTGTTCAGCCTGGGAGGAAGGGTATGGGCACAGAGATGGCATGACCTCGTCCTCCACAATAAGCACCAAGAAGACTCTATCTCTGGTGCTCTCCTCAGCAATGGGAAACTCCCAAAGCTTTTTAATTAGGGGCTTTATATGTTCAAATCTGGTGAAGGATGCCTAGAAGGGGAAAGAGACTAAAAACACAGTGAAGAAACATATCAACAGGGGCCTGACCTACCGTGAGAAGATGGGAAAAAGAGAATGGAAACAGTGTGGTGGTTTGCTGAGCTGGTTCATCACAACTCGAAACTGATTCTGCACATCACTTCCCAAGTCCATATTCAATGATATCACATTGGTAGCTTGAAATCACTGCCATGACAGAAGTGTTGACACTAAAGAAACTGGTAAATGCTACACATCAGAGAGATACTCCTCCCCCAGAAAGCCAGTAGTTAAATCTTCACACAAACCACAGGACATAGGGTTTTGGAAACTAGCTGTATGTGGGAGGTAAAGTGAAGAGTTTACGATGACCCCTACTGTCTGAGTCTGGATCTGAGGGTGGATGATACTTCATCCCTTAAGACCGGGAACACAGGAGGATAAGCTGGTACAGGGTCAGAGGTGGAGAAGGTAAGTTCAACCAAAGGCACTTTGAATTTGAGGAATCTTTAAGACAACCCAAAGAATGTGGTTTGGAAAGCTCTGGAGTCAGTTCTGAACTGCAGAAGTTGTATTTAAAGTCATAAGTATGGGCAGGTAGAGCTGAAGAAAAGAAAGGGCAGAGGGATGGTCCCCTAGGACTCTGTAGAATCCACCATTTAAGGGAATTGCAAAAGTGATGACTGGGCAAAGAAAATGGAGGAAATTCAAGAAGCAAAGGAAAAGAAGGTGGAGATGTCGCAGAGTGTAGGAGACAGGGAGATTCAACAAGTGGGGATGGCCACACTGTCCAATGCTACAGACCTCAAAGAATCTTCTGAGGCTGGCATCACAGGGACCACTGGGGACCTTAACTGGACGACACTCAGTGGACTGTGAAAATGTGGGGAAGAGAAATCATGGCCCCTTAATGTTTAACCTTGTGATGATGTATCATTGTATCAGTCAGGGTCTAAGCAGGAAAACAGTAACCACTCTGCGTACCTGGAAGAGGAGACATTTAATGCAAAGAATCAATTACCCAAGTGATGGAGAACAGGAAAGCTGAACAGCAAATGGCAAGACAGGAAGCCACAGCCACCCAGGACTGGAGAGACAGACAGAGGAAGCAGGGTCACGCGAGCCCAGGAGGTAGGACCACAGGGCAGAACCTTGCCAGTCTCCTCTGCAGAAGATATGTGGCAGCAGTGGAATCTCCCAAGGCAAAGAAAGAGGGATAAACACTTCGGCTTCTCCTTTTTCCCCACTGTGCAGTCTTCCACCAGCGCCTCCCATTGGTTAAACCTAGCCAGAAGCAATTAGCAAGGCAGCTGGGGAACACAGTCATTCCCTATCATACAGAGCCAAGCATAAAAAGGGTAAAAACCAATCTGACTGCAAAAAGGCACATGAATGACAATCATTTACCACATTTCATCTGACCTAAGACATCATCAATTAATAAGATCCATACTGATTTAAGAGATGTTAACATTTGAAAAAACAATAATCACCTTAGAACTGAAGAAATATGGTACATGGTATGCCTGTGGAGGCTTAATGGAATGGCGCCATGCTCTGCAGGGGGATCTATTTCCCAGACATGTTGCGTTTCCTTTGCATGAGGCTATAGTCTAATCCTGACTCTACAGAGACACGCCCAGCCCTTAGAAGGTGCACAGGCCACCGCTTGCATTTCTCTGCAGGTTCCTAGTAGACCTCCCTTGCCTAGTGCTCATTCCCCCAGCCCACCTGATATATCACAGCCAGCCGTGTCTTCAAGTTCCTTATGTTTCCCTGGCAGAAATCAAACTCACTACTTTATCCATTGATGCCCCATCACATTCTGTGATGGACTTCAGTCTTTTGTACAGAAATGCATGCTGTGCCAAAGGAGGAAAGTAACTACTGAAGCAGAGGAAGGAGAAATACAGGGCAGCAGAGAGATAAAGCTAAAAAATTAAAAGCACACCTTACTCACTCCCATACCTCGGGCAAGTGCTGTAAATGGGCATGTACACCACGAGGCCAACGAGCCCTGCCAGAGTAGGCCAGCAATATTCTGGGTCCTCATTGGCAGTCCCACAGCCCCAGGCTCCTAGAAGACATTGGGCAAGGGTTCTGGTGGTCATATCCCCATGCAGGGCAACATCACATCCAGACTGCAAATCAAGCAAGAGTGGGTATTTGCTCTGACCAGCAGAGTCGGAGTTGGCCCAGGCCCTCCTTATAAAGGAGAGCAAGCACCTGGGAGTCCTGGCTGGGCCCTGTTTCTGTACAGCCCTGGCTGTGTCAGCAGTGCGGATCAATAACAAACACAGGGTCCCCACTGCTGGGTGCGTATGGCTTTCTCACGGACAGGAAAACAGCATTAGAAAAACAAGAGAAAGTACATGCCTTTGAAGAATTTGACCTAAGGGCTCCCAGGGAGTTTCTGAGACTGTCAGTGCCTGAGAGCGGTTCCTGCCTGGCCCAGCCTCCCTGGCTCAGGGCCACGGGCCCAGCATTAGAAACAGGGTCCACATTCTCCCGAGGTCTTCAGATGGAAGCCCACGACAAACAGCTCGTACCTGACGCAGCATAAGCTCTCTGCTGACTTTGGGCCTTCCCCCACCCCACATCGTTTGCCCTCTCTGTAACCCTCAGGGTCCCACACACTCCAAGGTATCTCAACACTCACTCTTTCCTTTGTCCAGTCAACAGTTAATTACCAGCTTCTGGGAAACAAAGATAAAATGGGACATCAACCCTTCCCCTTTACAGACTTTATTAGCTGGTAGGCAAATTCAGTTTTTCTAATTTAAAAACAAAGAAATGAAGGACTGCATGAACTCTAACTGAGGTATGTACAGGTTAGAGTCAGACACAGTTGTGGGAAGAGAGAGGTAAAGCTTCATAGGAAAGTCCCAGATGAGGAGATTCGATGTCTGTCACCAGGGAAGATGTGGGATAGAGGCTTCCAGCAGGGAGAGACCAGGCACCCCAGGTCCTGCAGCAGCAGGAAGTGGTGTTGTCTGCAGAGTGGAACACCTGGGTCCCGGGTCCCGGGGTCCAGGTCCCGGGTCCCGGGTCCCCCCCCCGCCCCACCCCCAGCTCTGTGCATCAGTCTGGGCTGGCGCAGTCTCAGAGGAGGTGAGGCTGGGGAGCTAGGTGGCCCCAAGGCCTCCTGCTCAGAGTAGCTATCACCTCCCCTCATCACCTCTACCAGCCCTGACTCTCCAGCCTCATTCAACATCTGTGCTGCCCTCCTGTCCAGAATCATTATTTAATATTTTAATCTGTCAGACTGTTCATTTCCCCATCAAAACTTCGATCTTCAGGACGGCAGAGAAATATTTCTCCAGTGGACAGCAATGGCAAAAGCACTCTACGTCCCACGCGACCTGCTAAGCCAGGAAGAGGCGGTGGGGGGAGGGGTCACGGAGGAAGCAGATCCAGCCTCGGTCAAGCTAAATTGGGGGAGAGCAATATTCCAGCCTAAATAGTTCCTAAGGCAAAAGGACACTTATCAGCAAAAATAAATTAATGTGTTTTTTTTTTAATTAAGATTTTTAGCTTTTCAGGGAATCCTATTACTGGTGAATGACAATTAGCACTGTGTGCAGGTTTTTGTCATGTAAATTCCACATTTATCCAACAGCTTTAACCTGCCAGAGCCATTCACAATATTCTTTGGAGGGTTTTCTTTCTGTTTGCTCCATGGTTATTGCTTTTAACTTGAAAACAGGAAAAAAAAAGAGAGCCCTTTCCAAATGGGATATCCTTTTAGCAGACCTTCTGCGTTTCACTTTCAAAACCAATACTTCAGTACAAACTAGGACAAAATTTCCTTTGGAGACTATGACATGAACAACAATACCTCCCCTGCTCTCAATCCGCTGAGGCCCAGCTGGTTTGGCTAACAAGACAATCTCCACACCGGGCCCCTGACAGAAGGTAGTGGCCTCTCTGCCAAGTCCCGGGGCTATTTCCAAGGGACTCCCACCTGCACAGGAGGGGAATACAAGAGGAGCAAAAAATGGAGTCAGGGAAAATAGTTCATGTACAATAAACAGAGAGCAAAGTATGAAAATGTGTCTCTAAGTGAGGGGCTGCATACCATATCGACATTAACAGCACAGGCTCTGAAGTCAGATCTCGCTTCAACTCCCAGTGCCACTACTTATGGACTCACTAAAGCTGAGACACTCGGCTTAAAACGGGGAAGTTAAGAGGATGACCTGAGGATGACCTGAGCTGATCTGTGCAAAGTCTCGAGAATGAGGGTAGCCATCCTCAAGTTCTTGCCACCCTGCTACCCTCCCTTCCCTCTGGCCTTGAGTCTAACCCCCAACAGGGACCCATCTTTTCCTTCGGAGTGCCCACTGTGCATGTGGCCCCCTCGTAGGGTGTTCCAGACTTATTACCCAAAAAATGAGGATCCCCCATCCTTCCTCTCTTGAGCCATGGGCAGACTAAGGCCAAGGTCAGAGACAAATAGAATCAAGGAGAAAATGCAAGTCATCATCCAGTGAAAGAAGCACCTGCAGTAAGGAGGGCCTGCTTCTAGATGACTCAGGAGAGGGATCTAGCGCTGGGTCCCAAGAGACCTGGCAGCTTCCACTTTGTCCTGAGGGCTCCGTGCAGGGAGGAAGCTGAACCACACGTGAAGGCCACGTGTAGGCTCTGGTCAGGAGCCCCAGCTGAGTCCAGTCCTTGAGTCATCCCAGCCCAGGTACCAGACATGCTAGTGAGGACACCACCAGATGATCCCAACCAACCCCCAGTCATTCAAGGCCGCAAGCATATTGGAGCAAATTCAAGCTATCCCCTTCTGCCTGTCTAAATCCCAGAGCCACAGGATCCCTGAACAAAATGCTTGCTCCTTTACAACACTAAGGTATGGGATAATTTGTTGGACGGCAGTAGATAATCATAACACTGCTCTTTTGTGTGCCACTTTTTTTAAGTCCTTGGGTTTATTTTATCTTTACAAAAGCATCTGAGCTAGGATTTAATATACTCATCTTAGGGATGAGATATCTGACTCTCAGAAAAGTGATGCAATTATTCCAAGATCCCGTAGCTTCTAAGTGGTATCAGAATCCATACATCAAATCAGGATTCATTCACCACACATCAGTCAGCCACCCAGAATTAAGAGGACATTTTAGATAAATCAGATGTTGTACTTAGTGTCTAAAATGGCCTCTTGACCTTATTCTATCTGCTGATAACACTCATCTCTGAAATAAGGTCATCTGGCTGTCAAAAATTAAAAATATGAAATCTCATCCACTTGAGTGGGGCCATGTGACTAAAGCTAAGCTGAGGGACTAATTCATACCCAACTGCTCAGCTGACAATGGCTCGGTGCATCAAGTCTCTCAGAGAAAGGGCAGAATTTGTATCAATCAGATTTTTCAGCACCTTACCTTAAGTAACTGCAGACCACAGTGATTCAGACTCATGGGCAAGCTGAGGTGAGTGTAGGGATAGATGTTTAGTTCTGCTGGCTGTTCCACATCTGAGAAGGAAGCACTGCAGACAAAGGTAACTGCTTTGCAAACTCACATATAAGTGCTCTGGGAAAATACTGAAAATAGACACTGGAGAAATCTGGCTGCAGTCTCCCTGACACACAGATGACGCGTGCTGCAGGCACTGGGCCTACTTCGACTCATCTCACCTCGGCAGGACGAGTGCCTGTCTTACCCCAGATCTTGGGGAAGGAGCTGAGGCAGCCCTACCCTCAAGAGGCCTTCAGAGTCCTGGTCCCAGAGGAAAAGTCACCCCCACTACCCGCCCTAGCGGCAGAACACTGCTGTATGTTTATTGCACAGAAGCCTCCTGACCCCAGGTGAGAGTGAAGGCAGGAATAATAAGGGCTGCCCTCGAGTACTCGAGGTTCAGTGAAAGGAGACACCTGCCAGGGGTAAGCACAGTCCCCCGAATGTCTCCTCACAGCTGCCAAGCGTGTCTGACTGAATATGCAAAGGAATCCCTGCATTCAGACCTTGACATGTTTACTATAGAGAGGGGGCAGAAGAAGAGTCCAGAGAGAGCCCAGCAAGTACTTTATAAACTATCTTCTCCTGCCCTAGGCAGTGTGGCTCAGTTGGTTGGAGCGTCATCCTATAAATAGAAACATTGCAGGTTCGATTCCTGGTCAGGGGACATACGTTGCAGGTTTGGTCCCTAGTCAGGCAGGATATGTAGGAGAGGCAAGTGATCAACATTTCTCTCTCACATGGGTGTTTCTCTCCCTCTCTTTCCCTCTCTTTAAAATCAATAAGCATGTCCTAGGGTCAGGATTAAAAAGAAAAACAAAAAACCTTCTCCTGTTCATCCCTCTCCCAAGCTGGATTCCCTCAGAAAGAGAAGGATTTGAGTGCAGGTAGTTTCCTAGGAGGTGATCTCAGAAGACCAGCAGACAAGTGAAGTGACTCAGGAACAAAGGATGGAAGCATGTCACCCCTGTTGGTGAACAGAGCACAAACGTCCTGGGGACCACTGGCGGTATCTGTGTGAAAGGCTGCAGATATTCTCCCATCTAAAGGAAGAGGAGGTGGTGGGGGTAGGAGAATTGATGGATCTAACAACCCCTGTCAGTCACTGGTTGAGGACCTTTCCTGGTGGTGGTAATTCCCTGGGACTTCTGACCTGTCTCACAGTGGGCAGAAAGAGCTCTAGTGGCCAGAGAGAGCCCACAAGCAAAGGGCTGAGGTGCTGGGAGTTGGGTCTCAATGCGTGAAAATGTCAGACACAGAGGACATGTGGGCAGGACACCAATAATGTCTGGTACAACCACCCTCTATGAGCACACAACTGCCCTCCCTACATACTGTGGCTACTATCTAGTCTTTATTCAACCTGCATCTTATTGATGCATGCTGAAGATGGAGACAAGGCTTGCTATAAGGCCCAGCCTGGAGTTCACATCCCCTCTGTGGAGGAGACACCTATGTCTAGGCCACTACCAGCAGGCCACTGACCAGCTGCTCCACGCCCAGCTGATTGGGATAGGGAACAGGGCTACCAGCCCTTCCCATCTGGGCTGGCTGTGGGTAGGATAGGAGGCCATGACAGACCTGCTTTGGTTGTACCCACCCTCTGGTACAGGAGGTCTGCTCCTGAGCCCCCTAGCATAAAAACAAAACAACGATTAAAAAAAAGAAAACAGTATTCCACAAAAACAGTGCACCCTAGTCTGCCCGAGCAAGACCCTGTCTGTAGCTGCTGCCTGAGAGTGCCTTCCTGGGAACTTGATCTCATCAATTTAAGGCGTTTACCTGGAGAGCAAGATAATGCTGCAATAGGAAACAGGTTGAGAAAATCTGAACTTACCCTGAAACGCCAAAGAGATAACAGAGCACCATGCCCCGCACATCTGTTTCACTCCCCAAATTTTCTGTTAGAAATATTTTAAACAACTTCAGGCTCTTACTGCTGTGATTTTACCTTTCCTAAATTCAACCATTTCAGGTGAATCAGGATGTAAATTCCTGAAGAAGTTGGAAAAGAGTCCTCTTTCTAACGGGGTGGGGCCTCCCTTCCAACGGGGCACTGGGGTGGGGTTGGGGGGTGGGCAGAAGAACCAAGGCGGTCTCAGAGAAGGAAGCCTTCTAGTAGGTCGAGTTGGAAGAGTGGGTGTGAGAAGAATCCCCTCCCACCCAGGCTCTTCTCTTCATCCCACACAAGCTGGGTCTGTGCAGGGATTCACCGGGAAGCTTATTTTTAATTCACAGCCCATCATCCATTATAATTGAAAACAGGGTGACGCATCGGAGACGATGTTGATTTTAGAATCCGAATGTCAGCCCGGTCTTCTCATTTCAGAAATACATACATCCCTTAGTGCCCTCAAGTTACTGTTGGGCTGAAATTTTTATAAACTCAACTCCAAGTCAAATATTACAGAACTGCCAAATGTCACTGAACTACTTACTAAGGGGATATACCATTCCCCATTAAATCAAAATATTAAAGTGCATTTTCCTCTCAAAGTTACTGAAACTCTTTCTGGCAATTCAGCCTCTCCTCCAGTAATACCACAAGCTCATGTGAAGGAAGCAAGGAAGGGTGGGGGAGGGAATAACTGACACCAAGGGATTAAAAATAAAACATAATAAAAGCCCTAATCCCTCTAAATTATCAATGAGAATACTAAGAATTTAACATCCAAAAGCACAGTGTTTTATCTCTGAAATATCAGTATTGACTATAATAAATACTCTAGCCAGTGTGTTGGGGTTTAATCCATTCGGTCAGGTTATAAACTTGAAATGATGTTATTTTTGCCCCTACCTTGCTATGCCAAGCTGCTCTTTACCCCTGGGTGGCAACTGCCTTGAGGATACTCCAGCCTAATTCCACAGCTTTGCATTTCTTTTCTGTTATTAAGATTCAATCCAGTTCATTTTAAACTTCAGTCTCCTACCCAATCCAAAGATCTTCTACTCTCTGCCCTCCCCCCAACCCCCCCCCCCACTGTTCTGCCTGTGGAAAGGGGAAAAGACAAGCAATGTCTCCACAATTAACTAGACAAAGTATCAGCCCTCCCTTCCACTGGTAATGATGTTCCAGCACATGGTGTATGCGCTCCAAGTGGTCTCCCAACACACCTCACCTGGGAAGGCCTTATTCTGCAGAAGGCCTACTTCTTGCGACGTTCGACAACCTTTTTTAGCTGTCCACCAGCTAGTGGCATTTCCACTTTCTCCCTCAAAGGGTTTCCAGAAAGTCTATGATTCCAGAAGTTGTCTACCATTTAAGGCAATTTTAGTCTGCAAGCACCTATGGGCATTTATCTGGTAGCTCTCAGAACCAGGAACTGAGTGAGTGAGTGAGTGAGTGAGCGAATGACTCAATAAACCAGCGAATGAGTGAGTGTTGCTGGTATCTGGGCACCTCCTGGCCTGAATGCCCCCCAGCACAGCATCTGAGTTTCGCAGTTCTCAATTCACAGCTGGCAATGGATTGGGTCAGCTAAATATTCTTTGTGTCTCTTTAATAAACCATGAGTTTTCCAGGAATACAACCCTCCTGTGAACCGAAGCCAAAGCACGCTTTGTCTTGTTCGGAACTTCACCGAAAGTGTCTCACCATTTCTAAAGATCACATCACCCTAACACTGCCCAAGATTATTTGAATTGCCATTGCAACACACCTGGATATATTTGCATTTGTAGCTTTGGAATTAATAGCAAGCATCTTACATACTACTTCCTCTTGTACAGTTGGGTCTAAGCATGACATATTATTGGATTATACATTATTTTCCTTTTAGTTCCTTTATATTTCAGTTAAGGCATTACATTGATTTGTTAAATTATGTACACGAGCAAGTAATAGTATCAGTAAATTTTGTTTCAGGATAATAACGGGGGAACTACAAAACATATGTTGTAAAAAGGGGCCATTGGTTCTGCTAGATTCATGATCCTTTCTATTTCCCTGTTACACACCCTGTTTTAGTAAAGCCCTGTTGGGTCTCTAGCCTTGATATCCAGAGAGAAAAGGGTACCTCCTGAGCCAGAGCTATGGGAAGGGAAGGGGACAGCTCTGTCCTGTCCAGACCACTGCACCAGCCCATGGAGGGAGTGGCAGCATCATCCACAGAAAAACCCCAGTCCTAGGGAAAAAGGCACTTCAGGGCTGTCAGCCACCTGCCCCACACTCTACCCCACAGCCCACAGGCCCCAGGAGCTTCCCTTCTGGCCACCAGCCTCGGGAGTTCTAGAGCTTGGTTTGGATGGAAGGAGCTGTCTCCCTGTGTGTAATGTCAAAGCTTCAATGATTAGAACTGAACCAGTATACACTTAGATCCAGAAGTAAATGCTTTAACTTTGGAGAGCCCATTGGCTTGTATTTTTCCTAAACTACGTGCACAGCCTAGAAACTTCAGCAGTCAGAAATTTACACCTCTTCCTGATTGGCAGCTCTCAAGCTATGCAGGCAGAATCCCATGGGCCTTGTCACATGTGACCATCCCACTGTAACTGATGACAAAGTTTTTCCTATTATAAAGCTCGTCCTTGCCTCTACATAACATCCAGCTGATATCATAAAGTGCAAAGAGCTTTTAATGACCTGCTTGGAAAATAAAGCATGCTTTATATATATGTAGAACCTCTACAACCTGGAGTGGAAGAGAATGCAGGCAGAAGCAAGGAGGATCTGCAGTGACATGGGAGCGTGTGCTGGGAGAGGTTCGGACCCGCAGCAGCTGATGGTTACGACTAAATTCTCATCAGAGCAGTGACAGAAGTTCTCCCAAATGTCAATGTGTGTATGCAATGTTTCAGACTAAAGAGGGAGCTCAGGACTAAGCTATGTCACCAATGGGAAGGTTAATTTACATTAATTATCCCAGAAGCAGAAATACTCTGGAAATGGCCCTCAGGATCACTGGCCGAAAAGATTCAAGGCCTTAACCCACCTCACACCCAACAGGTCACTTGGCCCCAACCTGGCTCCATCTCCCCATCCTTGAATGCACTAGATCACGTCAATGACCACCAGCGCACAACCTTGCCATGCTGACCTTTCCTAACCCAAATCCTCCTGCTCCACCAGTCCTACTCTGGTGTGCTGGCACTGGGAAGATAGGCACTGGAGACCTAGCAGCAAGCGTCTACCTTCTCTGTGCTAGCCCCTAAATTTCTGGGGACACAGGAATGAGAAGCTCACAGACTCAGACTTTGAGAAACACACAGTTTAGTGAGGGGCAGGCAGGTAGGCAATGAGTACATGATCTGGTACGTGACACTGTTGGGACAGGGAAAGAATGACACCCTTGCCTGGGGGCACACAGGGTTGGGTTCCCAGAAGAGGGACACAGTGGGAGGGGAGCTGCCAGGCTGTCAGGGAAAACGTGGGGCGGCAGATGGGGCAGGGTGTGCAGCAGCCCAGGGGCACAAGGTCCACAATCAGGGAACTGGGTTCCTACCACAAGTCAGGGCTGAAGTGTGAGGAAAAAGTGTGCAGAGAGGATTTGCTCATTTGCTCACTCGGGCACCATGCTAGGTGCTGAGTTCTGGGCTCTGCTCACACAAGCTCACCTTCTAGCCCAGGAAAAGGCAGGCACCAAATAAGGGCCTTTTAGATAAGCCAAGGATTATGGACTTTATCCTCAAAGTAATGAAGCAACATAGGAATTCTGAGCAGCATGTGTACTTGGAAGAGCAACAAAAGGCTGCATAGTGTTGAAGAGGGATCAGTTCACAAGCTGGTGGGATAGAGAAGTATAGTCAGGCAAGGAGAATCCCAATCATCAAGCTTCCTTGCGCAGTGACGCCCTGATTGCTACCGTCTTACCACCTATACTGAGCTGGCTGAAGTAGAGGACAAGAGGCAGGGGTGTAGCCACAGGAAGCAAGGACAAGAGGTAGGATGATCCCAGCACACTAACAAACATGCTCAGAGCAACGACGAAGAAGGGTCCGTGTTCTACAAACTGCTGAATCAAGTGCGAAGTAGCAGGCACTGCTGGAGAAACCTTGCCTTGCCTTTAAGCAGACACAGTAAAGCTGGAGAACAGATGAGCCCTCATGGTTTTAAATGAGGGGAGTCACCAGGTTGTGAGCCTATATCCAGATGATGCTCTATGGCTGGGTCTGAGCACAGCCTGCATACATGTGCCATAGTGGATGGATGGCAATGCCCTCCTTTGCCTCTTAAGGTGCCTACTTAGGTGCTCAGGTGAGTGGGCTAGGAAGGCAGGGCTCAAAGTCCCCAGAAATTGAGGCTGGTTTGGTCCTGGAGAGAGAAGATGTGAAAGTACACATCTTTACCCACAGCCACAGAAGCTGTCCACACCAAGTACCACGTTCCCTCATGCCAGGACCCAAAGGCTGAAGAGATGTTGAAGGATGAAAAAATGGTGGGACACAAGGGGTGATGAAGGTTGATACAGCAGTTCTGTCAGCCCTTCCCTACATCCACCCTAACCCTTGAGCTCTGGGACAAAGCAGTGGTGGGACATACAGCCTCACTCAAAGATTGTTGGCTGGTCTCTGACTTGAGTCGCTTCTGTAGAAAAGCTGGAATTTAATTACTGGAAGATTAGATTAGAGAACAGGCATGTTCAAAGAGGAAAATGATACCAGTACAGTAAAAATGCTCTATTCATGATATTTAATTAAAAGAATAATATATCACTAAAAAGTCTTAAATAGTATTTTAAAATTAATAAGCAAGATACAACTATCTTGATATTTTTGATGATGGTGCAATAAAACTGAAATAATTAGTTTCCCTTTGGAAAAAAAATGACAACAAAAGGAAAGTAAGGATGGTAAAATCTATGTCTTGAATGAGAGATTATTTTAGCTTTGATTATTAATGATGTTAGCCTCCTTCCCTGCCCTAAATGACCATCAAACTAACAAAAACTAATATAAAACTAACAAAACAACTCCCACAAACTAACAAAAACAACACCCCAAAAATAAATAAAAGGAAGGAAAAAAAGAAGGGAGGGAGGGAGGCTCTTAAAATACCATCAAGTACAAATTAAAAACTTTCATTCCTCAACACTTCTGTGACTTTCTGAGTGATGGCTTATCTTTCAGTTCTTGGCTTTACATCCTGATTTTTAATCCTTCCCAGAGAGGGTCTGGGTGCAAGAAGATGGGGCAATTAGCAGCACAGAGAGGCATGCCAAGAAGTGCTGGCAGAGCATAATGAACTGAGCTTCTAGGGCTGTGTGTGTGGGCTTAAACTATCCTTGCATGTTTGCTTGAAAGACCAGAGTAAGTGATTTTCTAACTCTAAAGACTCCCTCACACTCCAAAACTGTTCTCCTATACTCTATTTCACATCTAACCATTAGTTCATCCATTCTTTTGGGTTTACATTTCCCTTGATAGGTTTAAAGCCACGAGTTGCAGGGCAGGCTGTTATCTGAGACACACTGCATCTCGAGGGGCCTGGTTTGTGGGATACAGAGGAAATCTGCCCATAGGAGAGCACTTGTGGGTTTCAGAAGTTAAAGTAAGTAGGAAGACTTGGAAAAATAAACATTCAGAACCTCCAACCACCAAACACATATCCAGTCAAGCTAAGCAACGGTCCCCTGAGTTTTCATAGCTTGTATAATACAAGTCCTGCCCCTGCCCCAATCCTTTTTCTCTCCCTTAAGTAGTATCTCCAGGAGGACTGGGGCAGAGATACTAAGTCCTGCAAATAAGCATGGCTGCCACAGGAGATGGTGCATCCCTGGTGACAAGCTACAGCAGAAGACCCAGCTCAGGAAACTTTCCTGAGAAACAGACTCTTAGGCAGAGAGAACACCCATCCTCTCTCAGGCTTCCACTCTCACTGCGGCCAGTAAAGGGACAAGAGTCTCTGCACCCCACCCAGGCAGGCCGGAAGAGACCTCGGATGAAGAGGTTAGGCCCCATTTCCATCCCCGTTGCTCTTTGTTCTCTTCCCATTAGCATCCTACGGTCTTGTTCACAGTATTCTCAGTGTCCACATGGTCAAGGGAAGAAGGTTAAAGGGGAAGCAGCAGCTGGCCCAGGGGAAGATGACCCTCTAGATGCCAGAGTGGGGCACTGAGTCTCATCATGCACACCCACTTGGAGATGCCCTGTCCACAGCCAAACCTAGAATCACTGGGGTGTATATTATGAAATAAGGCAGAAGTTTCCTTAGAGCATTTGGCCTGAGCATCAGGCAGAAGCACCTCTGACTTCAGGTATGGAGTGACATGCTCAGTATTTCTTGGTAGCACTAGAGAGAGAGAGCCTAAATATCTACTCGTGGTCCCAAGCTATGCAGTCCAGGATAAACTGTGATGCTGCACAGGAAATCAGAAATAATATATCCAAAAACCAGGTCTTCCATTGAAGACCCTTTGAAGGGTTTCATTCCTCCTTCCCTTCTAACTTTGATACATGTACTTATTTAACAAGGGTCTGTGGAGGGTTAATTGAATTAATATATGTAAAGTGCTTTGAGTTTGAAGGGAATATGCAATATAAATGGAAGTGTCACTAACAAGGTTAATCTAATTTACATCTAACACTTTCAGTTCATGGTGTTAATGAACTATATCCTTTTAGAGAGTGATTAATTCATAGAAATGTGATTATTTTTCCTAATACTATATATGGGTCAGCTTCCCCTCTTACTATATCTAACTTTATAAGAGGATTTAGCATTTTATAAATTGAAAAATAAATCAAACACCCATATAATGGTTATATTTCATTAATTACTGGGAGACATGCATTAGATTAACATTTATCTGTTTTAATTATTTGCTGCAATGCAGTTATCCATGCAAATTGGAAAATGACACACACACTTGTCAGAGCATTAACAGTTTTGAGTGGTTCTTCCCTGAAACTCGATGGGCCTGCAACTCCTGCAGTCCTTATGTAACCATGGTGACCACCAGCTGTGTGACACAGGCGGGCTGTGCCTCACAGAACTGGGAAGGGGATTAGTGCTAAACTCAAACTTCTGAAAGCACAATGAACTAAATTGCTAAGGCAGTATAAGGAGAGAGAGATGCAGAGCTGGGGGGCTTGAGTCCCCAAGTCTAAACACAGATTTCTTATATCTGATCACCTTATTTTCTTAGGCACTTTATCCTTTCAAAGGGCTTTCAGAGCCACTTCCATGCGGATGCTCAGAACGTTCTTGGGTAGAGAAGGGAGGTACCGTTTTATCCTTTCTTCACATGAAAAAGCAGACCCCAGAGGGCCGAGTGGTCTGCCCCAAGCTTCACACTGATCCAGTGACATGACTTGGAGACCATGCCTTTACTTATTCTCCACAGTGATTTCCTTGTCACACTTGTTTGAAGACTGCAGATTTGTTTGACTATATAATATAATAGGCATCATGGGAATGAAAGAAGTCATAACAATGATTTTTGTAATTGGCAAAATGTATGTCAAATTTCAGCCAATTCAGCGTTTTTAGAAGCAGGGACAGTGGCATTTACAGCCCTTCTCAGTGAGAATTCCATTGGCATCTGCTGGACCTGATTCCCTCACACATGTTGGTGGGGTTCATGTTCTGACTCATCTGCAGCACTGAGGGTTTTCAACCTTTACGAAGTGAATGCTGTATTGATTTGGAAGGACAGTCCGATAACTAAAGGGGAGAGGCCTGAAGAATAGCTCCCACACTGACCAAAGGCAGAGAGTGGCGCTGACCAGGAGAACTGTGCATGTGTAGGGTCCTGAGGGACTCGCACACGGCCAGTGTGGGTGGCAGCACACCGGCATACAGTCACTTCCCCGACACTCAGCATTCACTATAAACCCTGGGCAGCGCTGGGAACTGGTCACACAGAGGTGACCAGGACGCTTCGCTCTCAAGAAGTTCATGGTCTGCCTGGGGATACAGGAAAGCTATAGGCACTGTAAGGGGAGAAAGTAGAGGTGGTGAAATAAAGAGGAACAAGGCCCCACCTGGGAACAGCCTTCCAACATGCAAAGAATAAAGCATTTCACTAGGGAAGTGTTAGCAGTCGAGGGCAGCACTTCTCGACCTTGGCTGGTCATCAGAAGCACCCGAGAGGTTTAAACAAAATCCCAGGTCCTAGCCCAGAGCAATTACGCCAGTATCTCAGGGGGTGGGTTCCAGGCATCAGGGTTATTTTAAAACTCTGTCGAGAGGTTCCACGGTGCATCCTGGGTTGAGAATCAGTGACACAGTGATGAAGAGGGTAGACACTGAAAACCCAGTTGTTTACTAGTTGGGTGAACTGGGTAAGCGGCTTAACTTTCCTGGCCTCAGTTTCCTCAACTGTAATATGAGAATATAAGAGCACACACCTGACTGAGCAGCTGTAATGCACAGTCTACCCTTCCCCGTAAGTTACCGAGTTCTCCAGTAGTTTGTGTCATGTGCAATGTTTGCCCTAGACAGAGTGTCAGCTCTTCGATATCCGGAACTTGCTTTATGTTTTCATTCGCCTCACAGAGGATAACAGGAGACTGAGAAGTAGCTATTGGCTGATGCGCTAAAGAACAGAGCCCAGAGTGTGTTTGGATTGGCCCAACTCTCACCCAGCCATCCTCCTCTGAACAGCCTGTTGCTCCCCCAAAGTTCATAGCATGATTGTTATGGATGAATGTTCAAGTTCCCCAGAGTCCTATGTTGAAACCCTGCCCTCAGATTGATGGTATTAGGAGGCAGGGCCTGTAGGAGATCACTAGGATTGGATGAGGTCATGAGGATGAAGCAAGCCCTCAGGAACAGGATTGGTGCCCTTCTAAGAGTCACGAGAAAGCCTGCTTCCAGTCTCTGCATTCCATGTGCGAGGATTCAGTGAGAAGTCAGCAATCTGCAACCCAGAACTGACTTCTCCCCGAAGCCTGGTCATGCTAGCCCCCTGATCCGGGACTTCCAGCCTTCAGAACAATACAAAAAACTTCTGTTATCTATAAGCCAGTCCATGGTATTTTCATTACGGAAGCCTCAGCTGATGAAGACAGTGAACCCCCGTCCTATTCAGTGCCAATGCCTTCAGCTCAGCACTCTTCCCCTGGTTCAGTCCTCTCACGGTCCATTCTCAAACCTACCATCCCAACAGAACCATTTCCACCGGGTCCAATTAGGGTGAGCTAGGTAACACACAATAAAAATAATAATGTGTTAAGCTGTCATTTCATTACCATAGCATCAGTTACTCCTTTCCACGTAAACACACATCATAACAGAGGTGGTCTTAAATAAACAAACAAACAAGCAAACAACAATAACAAAAAAGGCTTCTCTGCTTCCTGGGACAACAGGTCTGGGAGGAATGCTAACTGGGCAGCAGACCTCTTCTTCCAAACTCAAATCACGCCACAGCAGCTCCTCCCCCACAGACTAGCACCCCACACCTCCAGTGCCCACACACGGAGATGTGTTTATTTATTCATATAAGGCGCATTGCTGAGTCCTTACTCTGAACTCGCCCTGCATTAAATGCAGCAGCTTTTGAGAATTGGCCCTGGTCTCGAAGGCGTACAGAGACTAGTAAAAGGGGTTCAATTCAAGCCAAATATGTGTGCATGAATGTGTATTTATATTTATATATGATATTTACATGCCCATATACATGCACACAAAGAGAGACACAGAGAAAAGACATACATACAAAAAAAGGAAAGAGAGAACAGAGTTTGAGCTGAGAAAAACAGGAACAAAACTACTGAACTGCCAAGAGGTCAGAAAGGGGGAATCTCACCAAATCTCAGACATGAGAGCCCAGTATTGAAGCAAGCAATAATTATAGTCATTTGTATTTAGTGCTGCTTACATGCCATGAACTGGGCTAAGACATTTCTAAGCACTATCCCGACAATCATTTTTCACGATCTTTGTATCCCCATTTTATAAATTAGAAAACAGCTCTAAGGGGTGAACTAATGCCCATGATTATCTAGCTAGGAAGCAGCAGGGCCAGGATTGGAAGCCAGATTTCCGTGGCTATTAAGCCCAAATTTTACTTCATATAGGAGATGAGAAAATGCCCAAAATGTCTATGTCAAAAAACAACAGCATAGTAATTACCACTAACTGCTCAGCTTACACAGGGAGGCCAGACAGGAGCTCAGCCTTCAAGATGCAGGAAGAGTCAGGGTCCAGACTCCAGTCATCAGGCCTCAGAGAGCAGTGCTGGAGCCAGACAAGGTGCACAGGCCTGCCTGCCGGAAGGAGAGCCGTGCTCTTCTAGGGGCGACTGGCCAGGTGGGGCAGTCTGGGAAGGTTTGTAGAGACCGTGTCCAAGCCTGGCCATGTCTTGAATAACACAAGAAATGAGGCTGAGAAAGACATAGTCTAGAGGATCCGGGGCAAGAATGAGGACATCTGGTCCAGGAACCACAGGTGATTCAGGATTCCATCCTCTGTACTATGGTACATCTTCTAATGAGCTGCTGAGGGCTTTTGGTTGTTTGTGAAAAATAACTGCCACACCCCTAGGACACACATGCTCCTCGCCCAGAGATGATTTAGAGCAATTCACCACAAAATTCCATACCACCTTCACCCCTGCAGGAAGTTCTTCAGAGTGCCATTTGGAATATGCAAGGATGAGTTTTGAATCTGCGGGAAGGAGGAGGAGGCTGCTGCTCAAAGCAAAAACACTGGTTTCCTTTGATGAAAGCAAGGCCCACTTTCCTCGCCTCACCAGCAGGCTGTGAACAACGTCCCTGGACTCTCCCACTGCTATGGGAAGGACCACGGGCACATGGGGAACCCAGATGTGCAATCAGCTCAGCTTCCCTGTGGTTGCTAGATCTGCTTTTACAGCCAAAGGGGTTCTCTGTCTCAGACTTAATTCTTCATCGGTGAAATGGGCTGACATCAGCCTGCATGGGTTATGAAAATTAGAGACAGCCCAGGCAAAGTGATTAGCACAGTGCCTATTACCTACTGAGGAGGGGCTCCGTAAACCGCAGTTACTACAACTATACCACCACTGCTATAATTCTGCTCTATCTTCTCCCCTCCCTATTACCAAACGCTGCCTCACATGCCCTCCTCCTACCTCTCTCTCCCTTGTGTGCCCTCGCCACATAGTACTTTACTTTAGAAAAATTCCGTCTGCTCTCATTCTCGTAAAATTTCCAAATAAAAATCTCATCTCTAAAACTAGATCAAAACTCTCAAAAAAAAGGTAGGGTTGAGACAGACGTGGAGGGTGGTCTTCTGATACGTGTTAAGAATCCTGCAGAGCACTGAGCCTGGCCCTGGGCACACAGGAGAGCACAACAACTGGTGGTCTACACTCCAGTGCTGTCCTACAACACCTGCGCCTCGGTGCTGAGAACTGAAAGGGGACTGTGTACCAACCAGGTCCTGGAAACCTGAGACCACAGATACATCACTAAATCTGGCACAAACCTTAAGATGTTTGTCTAGATTGCACTGTCATCTTTCCCTGGTATAAGACATGTCTTTCTCTGCCCCAGAGACTCTTTGGGTCCACAATACCTTCCCAGTTTTGTTCCTAAAACATGTGCATGGAAATTCATCTTTTCAAGAAGCGTTCGTCCTTTTGGAATAGTCAATATATGGGAAAGCGGAGTAAATGGGTTGTAATAACTACCCAGCAACTGTATTATTTCCAAAACCAGGAATGTGTTCACACTGAAAGTACGGTAATTCTGTGAAAATCCTAAACAGTTACTGGGATTAGCTCCTCAAGAGCTAATGTGTTCCCTGCAGCAAGAAGCAAGCAACACAAAGGCAGAACAAGCTGTGCACCACACACTGGACATCTTCCAGGAGCCGGAAGCTGAGGCGGGGGGGGGGGGGGGTGCTTCCAGACAGTTGTCCAGAGAGGGCATTCAACTCTGCCAGGCAGCTTGACGCCACACTCCCAATTTTCTTCTGCACGTGAATACAGAATTGCACAGGAGAAGAGAGCTATTTTTTGCTCAATATTCTTCACAAGCCCTCCTGACTTCTCTTTTTCAGTGATGACAATAATAATGACATAAACCTAAGCAATGACCAAGTCAGTATCGGGGTGCATTATACACGAACCTTACCTTTATTATCTCAAATATTCTTCAGACATTATGTGAGATTTGGAAATTTAAAATTCAAGTGCATTGTAATAAAGAAAGTCAGTTCTATAAATACCGACGAAAGTGTCATAATAAACGTTTCTGTTTTGATCAAATACTACACATTTGTCTGCTTAAAAAAAACAACAAAAAAAACTGCTGCTAAAAGTGCTCTTTGCAGCCCCCCAGTGGTTAGAAGCGGAAAGAAGAAAGAACCGGGTGTTCAGGCGGCAACTTTACTCTGCAGAGCTGATCATTGGGAAGACAAATGGCTTGTTTTCACCTCGAAATGAATATATATATTCCAAGTGGGCATGTAAAAAGTGTTGGTTAAAATGAACATAATAGTTAACATGAACGTGAATCACTGAAATCCTGGATTTTTTTTTCTTTTTAATCTTTCTCATCTCTGCAAAACTTTCCATTCTGACCTGAGAACTCAGCAGTGTATGAGCAGACCAGGTCCCGCAAACACATCTTCCCACACGTGTTTCCCATTTCTTTACTTGCTGTGACCTCCCTTGTTTGTAGACATCTGCCTATAAATATACCATCTGCTCTACCACGAAGTGATGAGAAATCTTCAAAAATATGCCATTTGACTGTTTAACCGAAGGTCTACATTGGGGAAGAGGTTTCGAAGTTCACTGGCTTTAATTTGTGTTCACCCAAACTACATTCTCTCAAGATGACCCCTTCCTATCAGGAACTCATTTTCGAAATATTTTGTCTTCCAAAAAAAAAAAAAAAGAAAAGAAAGAAATGGCCTCTCCAGTATAAAAGGATGGAAGAATTTGATGAAAAGATACAGGATACCTGCTTAGAAAATAGTTTCGAAATCATGTCAGAAAAAATTAAAATATTACAAGATAAACAGAAACTCTCCTATTCTCCAATGTATCACTTTCACGTTGCAAAAGAGGCGTTCCCAAGCCCAGAAGAGGTTAATGGCCTGCCTCTCCCTTCCTCATCCCCCAAAGAGTAATTACACCTGGTATACATTTTCTCCCTGGCTGGTAAGCTGTGGTTCAAAGCCAGCCTGAAAATCAGATTAGCTCTAAGAGGGAGCCTCTTTACCAACAGATGCAAACGCCTTCATCCTCTGATGATGGTCAGACAAGATTCCAGTGACTGCATTACCTGGCAGAATTGGCCACAGCCCTCAAACCACACGCACGCACTCCTCATCAACAGCTCAGAATCAACAAGTTATCGCTAAACTGGGCGCTCCAGCCCAGATCTGTACTGCCTCCCCCGCGCCCACCGCCACCTACACCTGCTCTGCTCCAACCTGGCCTCTCCCGAAGGTCCTGTAAGCACGAACCTTCTGTTTCAGATCCGCCCTCGAGGCACGCCCCAACCCCAGCGCCTCTCCGGGCTCTCCCCGGGAGCTGCCAAACTCCGCCGCTCGCCAACCTAGTCTCCTGACAACGCCAGGCGTTCGCCGGGATCTTGCTTTTTCGGGGGCCGGAGAAAAGGAGAGGTCAAGATCTCCTACCGCCCAGGGTGGGCGGGGGAGGGGCGCCAGGTCGGGCTCCTCTGCCCTCGAAGTCCGAGCGGCAGTGGGCAGCGCTACCTGCCGCACTTCTCCAGGACTCCGCGCCCGCCCGGAGGGCGCACGTTCCCGAGGGAGCCAGAAACGCCCTGGGGGAGCCTGAAGCGAGCCAGGGGGGTCCCCTGAAGCCTACAAGTTTCCATCCTGTTCTCAAGCTGCAAGACGAGCTCTGCTCCCTCCTTTAAAGGCACCGCCGCCGACCCCGCTCCCGCAAGAGCAGACGACTGCCTCTCCTCCCCGCACCGGCGCCCCGCTTCAGCCGTTCCGGGCCGGAGCCCGAGAATCGCCCGCTACGCCCCGCCTCAGCACGGCCCCCAAAGTTGTCCGGACTCCCCAAAGCCCGCTTCTCCTCGGTCCCTGGACCCCGTCCAGAAGTTGGGCAGGCGTCTGCAGGTGGAACCTCTCTTGGTACCGGTCTCAGGGCGCTCACTTAGGGAATCTCGGCCGCAGCGAGGCCCGGGAAGCTGCAGCAAATGAGGGTGAGCAAACCCGGCGTGAGCCGGGGCGCCCGCTGCCGGCACCCTCAACCCTGCCCCGTCTCCCTCCTCAAAGTGAAGGAAACTTCCCCAGCACCCACCTTTAGCCGCGAGGAGGCGGCGCCGCCGGCTGCCCCCTCCGCCGCCGCCGCTGCCGCTCCCCACGCCCAGCGCCAGCAGGAGCGGCACCCAGCACAGCCTCCCGGTCAGCATCCTCGCCGCCGCCGCCGACGAGCTGTCTCCGCCGCCCACAACCCGCGCCGGCTGCGCCTCCAGGTACCCGCCCGGCGGCGGACAGCCCAGCCTTGTCCGCTGCGTGCGCTTCGGCGCCGCCGCGCTCGGCCTCCCGTACAGCCGCCGCGCCGCTCGCTCGCCGACAGCAGCCGCGCTCACTGGCTCGGACCCGGAGCGGCTCCGGCGCTCAACCCGGGACGGCCCGTGACGTCACGGAGGGTGGGAGGCGGCTCCTGCATATTCATGAGACGCGGACAGTGGCCCAGGCTTCCGCGCTCCCGGCGCTGCGGCCCCGACCCCAACTTTCCTCCGCCCTCCTTCTGTTCCAGCCCGGACTCAGCCCCGGGAGGGCCCTGGTGGGTGGCTGCAGGGAGCCCTTCAGCCCGCGCCTCAGCTCCGGCTCTCCAAAAAACTGCCTTAGGGGATGGCGGGCTCCCTCAGAAAGTGATCACTTGGGGCCTGAGCTTTGTCTGCGGGGCGCTGGGGACCCTGCCACGCCACGCCACGCCACGCCACGCCCTTGAAGCCGGCGCAGGCAGGCGGGCGGGCGTTGCTGCTGGTCCTGCCCTTGGCGGGGTCTCTGGACGCGGTCTGCTGTCTGGTCTGGGGAGGGCGCCAGGCACACGCGAGAGCTGAAAAGCGCGAGTGCTACTCCGGAGGTGTAGGGCAGGGCAAATCCCGGCGGACCAGGAGGGCAATGGCGGGACTCAGCGCCATCGTGGAGAGACAGACGCTGATGGACCACATCAGAAAAGGCAAACTTGGAATGCTGGGCCTGCTAAAGGTGCGGTGGGGACCACACATAAACTTCCCTGCAATATGGTGCCCAGGCCAGAAATCACCACCTCGGTGTCGTCACTCACACATTTTACGACCAGGCCACCTGAACTTCGTGCCTTGTAACAGACACCTCACGTCATTGATTAATGTCAGTTTCCTGAAGGCAGGATCAAGCACCTCTTCGACAGCCCCCACCACTCCTAGGGCAGGCCATTTTCATAATGGTGTTCAATAAACATTAACTAAAGGCTCAGAATAAATCCTTCACCATATTTGCATATATGTGGTGCCAGTATTATACACAGCTCAGGGCTTATAAGGGATAAATAAGGAAATAAGATATAGAAATAAAGAAACAAGAAGACAATATATTCATTGATTCAACACATTTACCGAGCACCTACATAGGTTGCATCACTCTGCCAGATTAGACATTAAAGATCCAAAGACCAAGGAGAGTTGGGTGTCATCTTCTCAAAGTCTTTGTTCCTACCCGAGAAGCAAGAGAAGGTGGTCAACAGCAATTACAGTGCTTTGTAAGTGTTATGGACCTGCATAATCTTTGTGTGCTAGATATGAGCTTATACAGATCAATTTTTTTAATGTGTATATTGCAACAGTGTCTAAACAGCATTCTATAATCAATGACTGTAGTTAGAGGTACTTGACGAAGCCATAAAATCCATTAACAGGCCTAGCTGCCCAGCCTCTCTGTACCACCCTGGCAGCTCACCTGGAGCCCAACCAGTTGTGAAGGCCAAACTTCTGCATTTCGGGGTACCAAGAAGTGCTTGGTGGGGAGGGGGTTGTGGACACAGGCAAGGCACTTCATCTGCAGGCCTCCTTTAACCCACATAACCAAGATCTGTCCTATTATTTCATTGCACATATGAGGAAATGGAGGCTCAAAGAAGCTAGGTAACCTCCTTGCCCAAGGTCAAAGAGCTAATAAACACCCTCAGCCAATGCCAAGGTCTCACCTTTTTGGACTTACCTTTTAGTCAGCATTCAGATAGGATGACATACAGAAGGGGGAGCTGACCCAGGCAATATCAGGGAAACTGGCAAATAAAAAATATAAATTTGTATTGTTTTCTTCCATTTATGCTCCATCCAATTATATATCTGCCTCCCCTTCATTTTCTCTAATAACTAGCTTACCTTACTGAATTACCTGCACTGTCCCCTGATGTCTATCTACTGGGTTTCACTAGTGATCTAGTGAATTTTAGGACTAATTGGTTAGTCCTAAAAATCTTACCTGAAATTTCAAATGAACACCAAATAATAAGAGAGAGGGAGAAATACACTGATTGGAAAACATTCCCAGCCCGTGTAGCAGATCACTAGGAAAGAACACAGCAGGATGAGACACCAGGGTCAGGCCAATGTCCAGGAAGCATAGCATTGTTAGCCTCCATCTCCTCTACAAATGGGGGTAATAATGGTGTCTACTGTGGAAGATCAAGTACACTAATGGCCCCCATCTGTTCACAGCTTCCTGAATCCATTCCCTTTGGATGTACTCTCTCACCCTAACTCAGGGCTTGGCCACATGACTTGCTTTGCCCAGTAGGACAGTAAGTAACATGCATGTTTCCTCTGCCTCTCATGGGCCCCTGCCACCACCATGAGAACCAGCCCAAGATAACCTGCAAGAGGGAGAGAGATCACACTGGGTAGAGCTGAGCTGCCTCAGACAGCCAAGTCCATCCTGGTTTGGTCTATACCAGTTGGCCCATCAGCTGACCACAGACAAGTGAGTAAGCCCAGCCAAGACCAGCCAAGCCTGGCTCACATCAGCACTGCCCAGCTGAGAATCAATAAGTGATTGTTGCATTAAGCCACAATATTTCCAGTTGATTAAGGAGCATGACACACTCTCCTAAGGTCATTATAAGAAGTAAATGAGAAAAATGAATGTGAAACACTCAGTATGTTACACAGTACATAGTCAATGTCCAATAAATTAAAAATCTCTCCCTTTTATCCAGTCATTGGATTTGTTTTGTTCGGGAGAAAGACACCAATGACCTGGCTTATTAGGAGGGATGAAGGTGAGTAAATTCAATCCTTGGAAATAGCCCACAGGGGCTTCAAGACCACATCATCTGTATGGAGCACTGCCCTATTCTCTGTTTCTGCTAGACTATTGAAAATGCAAAAAGTGGGTAAAACAACCCAACAGCTAAATGTGTCCCCATTCACTCAGTGCCCGACTTTGGAACAGGATTTCACATTCCACACTTCATTTAATCCTTGCAATAACAATAGGTGTCACTTCCCCTACTTTATTTTAACCAAAATACTGTCTCAGAAAGTTTGAGTAACTTACTTGCATTCACATAATTGTGCAGAATATGAATTCATGTCTGCCTAATTCTAAATTCCATCTTTCTCCCACACTTCATGGTTTTGAGAAGAGCATGCAGAGTAAGCAAGCAACAAAAAAAATTGTTTCAAATCAGAAATGGTATCTTTGGGGATTCGATTTTTTGTAATCTCCATCCATTATCACCTCTGAATAATGACCATTTAAAAAACCAATTGTCACTGAAGTGATTCAACCTTCTGAATTTGTTGAGGCTGCACCCTTTATTCTTGACCCACTGTTGGGGCATGTTCCTTCACAGACCTTGCTCCAAAAAAAGAAAAAGAAAAAGAAAATGGTGAGCAGGATGATGGAAGGCCTTGGTCACTTTAAGCTCCAAGCCCAGGACCTACCTGGTGATGCAGAAATAAACCTCAGACAATTTATTTGGGTCAATAGTTTAAAATAAATAAACAAACAACTCTCCAGTTCAAAAAATATGTATGTAGAACCTAACAGTAACAGGCCTGACATAAACACAGCCATCCCAGCTCATTTTCACCAGGCTCATTAATGCCTTGCCCAATTAAGCACCAAGATACAGTCTCTGAATAATTTAAACTAGATAAATGAAGAAAGTAAATAAATTATAGCAGCTTATGGAAACTTGTTTCAAAAAGAAAATTAAACTGAGGCTTTTTTACATGACCTAAATTTAATTCAACTGAAAGTATTTAACTTTTTAAAAAAGGTTGAAAAGCTGATTCTAAAAGAGCTTGGCATCATTTGCTGTTTCTCTCCCCAGTCTTGGCCGGCAGAGCCAGGTCTCCGGGACCCACAGAGACTGGACAGGTTACAGGGTTCAGCATTGCTCTCAGATGTTTTGGTGCTGCCAAGCAGCTTTTTTCAAGTTTAGACATTTCTCTTCAGGAAAAAGCAAAAAGGCTTGTTCATGATCAAATCCAATTCATGTTCAACATTGTTTAGACATGAGTATTCTATGCTTGGTAAGGCAGAGTGCCCTAACTGAAAACACAAATGTCATTGATTATAGCAAGAAATTATTCCCGTATAGTCTCCTATACTTTCCTTGAACCTGTGTACCCTGTGGTGGTTAAAAAAAAAAAACCACAGTCATAAAATTCAGTAAAACTTCTCCCATTGAAGACTTGGTTGTCTCTGAAGAGAGACACCTCTCCTTAAATCTGAGCAGTCTTGTGACTGCCCCTACCGATACACTTTGGCAGAAGTGATGCTATGTAACTTCCCAGACTAGATCATAAAGGCGACACAGCTTCTGCCTTGGGCACTAGGATGCTCATTTTTGGAGCCTGAAGCCTCCACGTACAAAGTCAAGCCACCCTGAGGCTGCCATGTTGGGAAGACCCCAAGCCACGTGAAAAGGCTGCATGGAGTTGCATTGCCAGCCCCAGGTGAGTCCAATATTTGGGTCACCCCCAGCACCTCCCGATTCCATTTCCTAGCTGCTGAGTCACCTTCAGCTGTTTGAATTTTCCCAGCTGAGCCTCAGACATCAAAAAAAGAGAGTAATTCTCTTTTTCACACTATGCCCTACCTGAATTTCCAACACAGATTCCCTGAGTCTAAAGAAGTAGTTGCTTATTCCACTAATTTTGGAGTGGTTTATAATGCATCAAGAGTAGCTAGAACATACTTGTTGTCATTTTTCCCCTACAATAATGACTGAGAAAAGGGAAACGTGAGGTAAATCATGTGTAATTAGTCCCATTTTGTAGCTCAAATGTTGAGACTTATAGAAACCAATAGAAGGAACCAGTAGAGCTTAGTGGAAAGAAAATGATTTCTAGAATCAGAAAAACCTAGGTTCCAAACTCATCTCATCTCTGCCATTTTCTAACCATGTATGACTCAAGAAAGCCACTTACTCTGTTTGAACCTTAGTTTCCTCATTGATTAATGGGGACTAACATAACAGGGTTGTTTTTAAGGTTCAATGAATTGTAAAGAGATTTCCCTGCCAGATGGTAGAGACGTGGGAAATACAGCCACTGACAGTGATAGTAGAAACTCACCCAGGGCCACACAGGTCATTGGCAGCCATTTTTCTGACTGGTTCCTGTCCAGAATTTGTTGTTTTCTCTGCAGGCAAAATGTGGACAGATATGGACACAATGGAACCACACCAGCTTCAGCCCTTCCAGCACCTTTGCCAACACTGCCACGAGCAGAACCAGCCCACATGCCAGGGCAGTTCAGATGTGCTGTGAGCACCTAAATCTATCTGTCTGTCATTTCAGGACTTTGTCCCACCAAGGGGAATGAGAAGGAACATTCCATTTATTGAGCAGCTACTATGAGCCAGACATTATACACATTGCCTCATTCATTTACAGCTCTGAAAGATGATGTATTACTCCCACCAGGTTCCTGGGGAAACCAAGGCTTGAAGAGATTAAGGTACCCTGTATATTAGTCAGAGTTATCCAGAGAAACAGAACCAAAACTATATATATATATAGAGAGAGAGAGAGAGAGAGAGAGAAAAATATAGAAGTAGATATATAGATATATACCTATACATAGAAAGAGACACAGATAGATTATAGATATAGATAAGAAGCCAAGAGGGAGGCAAAATCACTATGTTTTCCAGCATTACAAAACATACCACATAATCCCTCTATATCATAAAATATTGTACAATTAAAAAGAAAGCAAAAATTAAAATACAATTAAACTTAAAAAAGAAATGTACAATTTACATTTATAACTAGTTGGATGAGTGGCTAGATGGAGATTTATCATAAAGAATTGGCTCATGCAATTATGGAAACTGACAAGTGCCAACATTTGAATCCTGGACCCAGGAAAGCCAGTGGGGTATGCAGTTCCAGTCCAATTCTGAAGGTCTGAGAACCAGATGAACCAATGTAGTTTCACTCCACAGGCTGGAAGCCTTGAGACCCAGGAAAAAAAATTGATATTTCTGTTCCAGTCCAAAGGCAGGAAAGAAGCCAATGTCCCAGTTCAAAGGCAGTCAGGCCCAGGAATTCTCTCTTACTCAGGGAGGACTAGCCCTTTTTCTTCTACTCAGGCCTTCAACTGATTGGATGAGGGGTGCCCACATTAGAGAGGGCTATCTTCTTGACTCAGTCTATCAATTCAAAAGCTAATCTCTCTCGGGAAAGCCCTCACAGGAACAGCCAGAGTAATGCTCGGTCAAATGTCCGGGCACCCGGGCCCCAGTCAAGTTGACATAAAAAACTAGTCATCACACACTGCGTTAAGTGAAGGAGCTGGCATTCGAACTGAGGTTTATCTGCCTCTGAAGTCACGATTTTCCACTCACGTTAGACAAGGTGTCCAGCCTCTGTCATGGCTGGACCTGCGGGTTTGGATAGACAACAGTGGGCTATCCTGAGTCGCCCTGACCGTCATCCCAGTGCACGTTCTGCAGGGCAGTGTGCTCTTCAGCACGCTCCCTCCGTCTCCCAGGATTGCGTCCTGTCTCTGCTGTCTACACCACTACTGGCAGTTCTTCCCTTAAGACACTCCTTACTCCTTTCTTTCCTTTCTATCTCTACAGGCCTAATTTTTTAATGTATTTTATAGATTATGCCATTACAGTTGTCCCATTCCCCCCCTTCATTCCCCTCCACCCTGCACACCCCCCATTCCCCCCTTTAGTTTATGTCCATGTGTCTCAAGTTCTTTAGATTCTGTATTTCCCATACTATTCTTGCCCTCCCCCCTGTCTATTTTCTACCTACCGTCTATGCTACTTATTCTCTGTACCTTCTCCCCCCTTCTCCTCCTCCCAGTCCTCTGTTGCTAACCCTCCATGTGATCTTCATTTCTATGGTTCTGCTCCTGATCTAGCTGTCCTCTTGGTTTGCTTTTGTTTTAGGTCCTGATTGGAGTCCCCTTCCCCAAGCTGTCCCTTGTCTCCATCCTCTATTGCATGGCCTTCACACAACCAATTGCTTATTCGTCAACACCCAGCTCTCCCTTACTACTCAGATACTCTCCAAGGCTCCCAATGACTTACAGCAGAAGGTTGAACATCCTTAACCAGGATTCAAGACCCTCACCAGCCTGACCTCCACTTCAATCGATAACCTGCCTTCCTGTGACTCTATTATTGTAAACTGTGCTCCAGCCAGGCTGTTGTCTTCACTCTGTCTAAAGAAAGCATGCCAACCTTTCTTCTACATTTTTGCTCACACTTTAACCTACTGCTATGGCTTGAATTACATACCCTGAACATTTGGTGTTGAAGTCCTATCCCCAGTACCTCAGAATGTGACTGTTTGGAGATAGGTTCTTTAAAGCGGCACTTATGGACCTTAAGCTAATATGTGTAGTGTCCTCATAAGAAAAGGAAATTTGGACACACATGTAACAGAAGGAAGACCATGTGAAAACATGGGGAGAAGGCAGCCACCTGTAAGCCAAGGAGAGAAACCTCACAAGAAACCAACCTTGCCAACACCTTGACCTCAGGCTTGTAGCCTGAAGAATTGTGAGAAAGAAATTGTCTAAGCATCCGGTCTGTGATTCTTTATTGTGGCAAGGCCTAGTAAATTGATATACCTACCTATAGTCTCTCCCACTCCTTCCCCACAGAACCCACTGAGTCCCACCTCCAGCAGACATGTTCTCCTAACTCCCTAGCACATGTTCATCTTGAAATCCAGAAGGCTTTCTATCACACTTGACATAAAAGAATAATATTTTAGTCTAATCCAGAAAGCCCTACTTGAGTTGCTCCTGCTGGCTTCTCATACCACTCTCCCCTGGTCCACTGGCCTTTTGTCCTTTGAATACACCAAGGTCTTGTCTGCCTTAGGACCGAACCACCTCTTGGGACTGTACTGCCCTTTGACTATTACAAGACATTCAGGTCTCATCCCAGTGTCGCTTCTCCAGAGAGGCCACCGAGTTTCTCTCTCTAACATTGCTCTCTTCTAATCCTCTGCAATCACTCTTTGCTGATGTTTTCCTATTAATTTCCTTACTCATTTTTTATCTCCTCCCAGTAGAATATAGAGAGAAGAGACGAATGTGCCTGACACATGGATGCTTGATGGTTATCAAGTTAATCAATGGTTTACCTTCTCTGAACAGAGCATTTTTTTCTGCATCATTGTTTTTTGACTACTTTACCAGACATTGTATTGCAGAACCACTTAAATATGTACTCTTCCTATAAAAATCTACAATACAATTTATATTTTCATGTAGCTTAAGCATCTTGCTAGAAAATTCTAAAAATTCTTACTGGTGGGGGTGGTGGTAGACTGTAGGAGTGTCTGGAGCGGTAGGTAGTGCAGAGGTAGTTTTCATTTTGTACGTGAGGAAGTGGAAGCAAAGAAAGATGACATCACTGGCTGTGGTCACACAGCCTGGGCTGGATTCTAGTTCTTAGTCCTGGTCCAGAGCTTGCTCTTTAACTCCGTGTTAGATAATGAGGGTTAATAAGTGTACAAACACCAGTGCTTACAGTGCCTAGAACTGACAGGCACAGAAGTCAGAAAATGCCTTCCACACAAACAGCCCAATAGAAAGGTCCCTGGGGAAGAAATGAAGGGGTAAGCATTGATTTGCTTCCCCAATTTGGAGAGAAAATTTACCATGTCTGCTCTCCCTCTCCCACAGGCCTCTAGACTAAGGGGGACAAGCTGACTTGGCAGACTGCTCCAAGGAAATCATTTCGCCTAAGTCATTTTAAAGTTTTATGTCTTTCAATTTCTTAGTATTTAAGAAATTTTTCCAGCTAGGCATGGTTACGTGTAGTGAATCATGTGTCCAAAGAGGACAGTATATATTATATCACCTTCACACAATGTTCTACAATCTCGGGAGTGTCAAAAAGCAGTGTCGACCATGGCGCTTGATAAATGGTATGCGTTTGCCAGCAGAGGAATTAAGGGACATCAAAAACCCAGTGCCTCACCTAAATGGCAAAGTGCGGTTCCATCTTTGCTGTTGTCCATGAGCAAGTAAATATTGGAAACTGACTTCACAGTAAAAAAAGAATCAAACTATTTTTTGGATTTAAAGTTTGGGGATAAATACTCTTAAATCAGACTACTAAAATCCAAACTAAATACATATCTCAAAAGTGGTTCTAGAGGTTGATTTAATACTGCAGGTACCTAGGAGAAAGAAAGGTGGGGAGAGAGAGAGAGATAAAGTGAGAGAAGAAGAGTGTCTCAGAGAGCAACTATGCAAACAATGATTAAGGATTTTGAGGATTTATATAATACAATGCATATACATGAAAATTAAACTTTGTACTTTACAAACAGAGATTAGGGCTGCTTTTAAACTCTTCATAGAAACTGATCAGCTGCCTGTTTCTTCAAAGTACTTAAAACATTTTTGTAATTAATACATTATTTAAATAGCTGAACTGTTATTCAGGAGTGAATATGAAATAAAGACACTTTTGGATACCCAGTACTAATTTACCAACAGGCCCTCACAGACGGAAACTTTAAGATAAAAGAAGAAATAGTGACCAATAAAAAAGAATGTGGCTAGATCTAAACAAGATTTAAACAATAACATAGAAATAGTAGTTAAAATAATGAGTACTTTGAGTGGCACATAACAAAATACTAGGCAAGAATAACAGAAACTAAAATACAGAGATTAGAATTAAAGTACTCTGGGCTTCATGCATTATTCACCAAGTGTTTTTGTTAAAATTTTAAGGGTAGGCAGTTAAATATCACATATAGAATAAATAACTTCCAAATAATTAAGGAGGATATGAGAAAATTTATTCAAAAAAGCAATTTGATCCTTACTTTCTGTAGAGACAGTAGGAGTCAGAACACAAAATGCTGAAAGAAAAAAGTTTGCAAGTTATATAGTTCTATGCCCCAACAAAAATGTCTTTCAATAATAAAAAGGAAATAGAGCCATTTTTTCAGCAAAAAAAAAAAAAAAAAGGAAAGGAAAAGATCATCAGAATTACTCTTATGAGCAGAAACGATAAAGAAATAGGAAAATAACCTCAGATGGAAACTCTGGAGTTGCAGGAAGCAGTGGTGTGGTGGGTGGAATGGAGCACCAGCCTCCCTAGATGTCCCCCACCCAAATCTTTGGAGCCTGTGACTGTGTTACCTCACAGGGCACAGAAAATTAAGGTAGCAGATGGAATTAAGGTCGCCATTCAGCCGATCTTAAAATAAGGAAATTATCTTGGATCATCTGATAATACAGGGCCCAGTGGAATCTCAGTGTCCTTAAATGTGGGAGAAATAGACAGAGGAAGTCGGAGAGACAGCAGCAGGAGAAAGATTTGGTCCAACATGCTGCTTTGGAGGATGGAGCCAAGGAACGCGGGCACCTTTTAGCTGGAAAGGGCGAGAAAATGGACTCTCCCTGGTGCTTCCAGAAAGGAATGCAGCTACGCCAACACCCTGATCTGGGCCCCAGCAAGACCCATTTTGGACTTCTGGACCATAGAATTGTAAGATAATACATTCGTGTTGTTTAAGCCACTCAGTTTGTGGCAATTTGTTACGAGAGCCATAGGAAACTGATACAAATAAGGAGGGAGCAAAAGTATTGGGAAATATCCTTTTAAATATAAACAAATATTCACAGTATAAAATAATAAAAGCAATGCCAATTTCAAAGGAAATAGGCTAGAATTAGAATATTGGGCAATAATAGCACATATGTTGTAGAAAATATATGAGTCAGGGTCCTGTTAGGAGATAGGAAAGCCACAGTTATTTGAACACAGAAAATTTAATACAGAGAATTATTGATAGGGAACTGGAGTAACATGGAATTGGCTAGTGAAAATGAAAAAGAATTATAAAGAATACAGGGAGAGCAGAAATGTGGAAACAACCACTGTCTCTTAGGTAGGTTAGAGTACCCAAGGAAAAATCCTCCACACCTCCCCTACGACTGAGGTCCGCACGTGGCTGGACAGGTCAGAGCTTGGCTCGCTGGACACCAGAGAAGTGAGGTGCCATGCTGGTGGGACCTGCAGGAATTCACCCTCTGGAGTGCCAGTGGAGGTGACCACTAGATAGATAAAAAGCCTCAGAACTGGGGAGGTGCTGCTGTCTGCTGCTGGAACTGGGACCTGGAAAGATGACTCTCTGCAGGAATCCAGTGCACTTCTGTTTGCAGTGTGGGACAGCCTGGTTCCTGGCCAGTGGTGTGGGGTGAAGATCAGAGAAGGGAGTCACCAGAAATTGTCATAATTTGTTAAATATGCATGCTAAAATAGCAGTGCAGCCACTGAAAGAATAAATACACATGGTATAGCTGCCCCAAAAGTATACTGAAAAAAAAAAGTTGGCAGACAACACCAGCAATAACAAGTCAAATCAATCAATCCAAACAAAACGGGAAAGAGAAGGGGAGAGTAGAAACAGGGGGACAAACAGAACAAACATAATTAGCAGGTGCAGATAAGTACAAATATGTTTAAATGTATGGAACAACTTCAGTTAAAAGAAAGATGAGGAAAATTTCTACTATATGTTAATTTTAAAAGTTATAACTGAGACATATTGTGTAAAGCCTAAGAACTCAGTAAGATGAAATGCAAGGTACGTATGAAGATTTCTAAGGCAAACACTAACCAAAAGACAATTAGAGGAGTTACATCAATACCCGCCAAAGTAAACTTCAGGTTAAAAAGGTTCACTATATCAGTATCAAATGGTTGATTCACAGAGATGATAAAACAATTCTAAACTTCTAGTTTGTTAAGAAATGAGCCTGGAAATAAAGCACAATGTTGACAGAGCTGGAGGAAAAGTAGAAATATCTATCATTCATAGTAGGGAATTTTAACAGACTTCTTTTAGTAAGGGATATTAAGTAGATAAAAATAAGTAAAGATGTAGAAGATTTAAATAGCAAAGTTATTAAGATGAATAAAAAAGATGTTATAGCACATCATACACAACAACTAGAGAATATATATTCTTTTCAAGTACACAGAAACCATTCATATTAGTCAATATAGTAAGTTTCAATTCAACTCAACAACATATACACCATATTTTCTGTCTACAATGCAATTAAGTTACAAAACAAAAACAAAAATATAAGAAGACAAATGGCTTTAAACTTTTATGTTTGCATATTTAAAGACACGACTAAACTGATCATAAATCAAAGAAGGAAACATTCTAGAATTATAAAACTGAACAAAAGTATTAAATATTAAGCCTTTTGGCAATAGCTAAAGCAGTACTTTTAGAGGGAAATTATGTCCATAATGCTTGCATTGGAAAATAAAAATTATTCACATTTAATGAACTAAGCATTCAACATAAGAATTCAATGAAAGAACATTAAAATAATACCCTAAATAAGTAAAATAAAAATATACACACAAAATAATGAAATAAAAAAACAATGAAGTAAAAGTTGGTACTTTGAAAATATTATTGAATTATTTTTAAAGATTTTATTTATTTATTTTTAGACAGAGGAGAAGGGAAGGAGAAAGAGAGGGAGAGAAACAGCAATATGTGGTTGTCCCTCACATGCCCCCTACTGGGGGCCTGGCCCACAACCCAGACATGTGCCCTCACTGGGAATTGAACTGGCAACCCCATGGTTCACAGGCTGAAGCTCAATGCACTAAGCCACACCAGCCAGAACTTATTGAATTATTTGAAAAATCATTGAAACAAACTAAAAAATTGGGCATAATTAATATAGGAAAAAATAAAACATATACAATATTAAGAATGAAAAAGAAGATAAAACTACATGGGCCATAGACATTAAAAAGATAACATGATATCATCAATAATTTATGTTGATAAATTTTAAAACTGTGGTGATATATATTCTTAAAAAACTAAAAATTCTTTTGAAAATATCAATGTTACGATCACCACTTCTATTCAATATAGTTTTGGAAGTTTTGGCCACAGCGATTAGGCAAGCAAAGGAAATAAAAGGCATCCAAATAGGAAAGGAGGAAACAAAATTGTCACTGTTTGCAGATGACATGATAGTGTACATGGAAAATCCTATAGACTCTACCAAAAAACTGCTCGAACTAATTAATGAATTTGGCAAAACAGCAGGATACAAAGTCAATATCCAGAAATCAAAGGAATTTTTGTATACTAACAATGAGTCAGCAGAAGCAGAAATCAAGGAAAAAATCCCATTCAATATAGCAAAAGGAAAAATAAAATATCTGGGAATAAACCTAACCAAGGAGGTAAAAGACCTGTATGCAGAAAACTACACAGCACTAAAGAAAGAAATCAGGAAAGACACAAACAAATGGAAACATATACCGTGTTCATGGATTGGAAGAATTAACATCATCAAAATGTCCATACTACCCAAAGCAATATACAGATTCAATGCAATACCTATTAAAGTACCAATGGCATATTTCACAGACATAGAACAAACACTTTAAAAATTTGTATGGAACCATAAACGACCCCAAATAGCAGCTGCACTCTTGAGAAAGAAGAACGAAGTAGGAGAGATCACAATATCTGATACCAAACTGTATTACAAGGCCACTGTAATCAAAACAGCCTGGTACTGGCATAAAAACAGGCACATAGACCAATGGAACAGAACAGAGAGCCCAGAAATCAACCCAACTCTCTACAGTCAATTAATATTCGACAAAAGGGGCAGTAACATAAAATGGAGTAAAGATAGCCTCTTCGACAAATGGTGTTGGGAGAACTGGACAGCTACATGCAAAAAAATGAAATTCGAGCACCAACTTATACCATACACCAAAATAAATTCAAGGTGGATAAAAGACTTAAATATAAGCCGTGACACCATTAAAGTCCTAGAGGAGAACATCGGAAAGAAAATCTCAGGTATTTCATGCAGCAACATTTTTACTGATATGTCCCCTAGAGCAAGGAATATAAAGGAAAGAACAAACAAATGGGATCTCATCAAAATAAAAAGCTTCTGCATGGCTAAAGAAAACAGTATTAAATTAGCAAGACAACCAACTGTATGGGAAAACATATTTGCCAATGATACCACTGACAAAGGTTTAATCTCCAAAATATACAAAGAACTTACATGACTCTACTCTAAGAAGACACCCAACCCAATTAAAAAATGGGAAAAGGACTTGAACAGACACTTCTCCAAGGAGGACATACAGAAGATCCAGAGACACATGAAGAGATGCTCAATATCATTAGCTATCAGAGAGATGCAAATTAAAACCACAATGAGATACCACTTTACACCAGTCAGGATGGCTATCATAAACAAAGCAACCAACAACAAATGTGGGAGAGGTTGTGGGGAAAAGGGGTCCTTAGTTCACTGTTGGTGGGATTGCAGACTGGTACAACCATTATGGAAAACAGTATGGAATTTTCTCAAAAAAATAAAAATTGACCTGCCTTTTGACCCAGCAATTCCACTGCTAGGATTATATCCTAAGAATCCTAAAACATCAATTTCAAAGAAGCTATGCATCACAATGTTCATAGCAGCACAATTTACAATAGCTAAGAGTTGGAAGCAACCTAGGTGCCCGTCAGTAAATGAATGAATCAAAAAATTGTGGTACATATACACAATGGAATTCTATGCAGCAGAGAGGAAGAAGGAGCTAGTACCCTTTGCAACAACATGGATGGAACTGAAAGCATTATGCTGAGTGAAATAGGCCAGGCGTTGAAAGACAAATACCATAAGATCTCACCTTTAACAGGAAGCTAAACAACAAAATAAACAAGTAAGCAGAATAAAAACAAAGACACTGAAATAGAGAACAAGGGGACAGTGACCAGAGGGGAGAGGGAAGGTAATTTAAGGGGGAAAAAGGGGAGGGATTTGGAGGAACAAATAGGAAAAACACAGGGACGAGAACTAAGGGGGTGGAAATGGGAGGGAGATGGGGAGCACGGGGCAGGGGGGCTGGGATGGGAGAAATAGACAAAAATCTGTACTTGAAAAATAACTAAATAAAATTATTTAAAATAAAAATAAAAATAAAATATCAATGTTATGAAAGATTTTTTAATTTTTTATGCTGACACTATTATAGATGTCCCCCATCCCCCCTTTGCCCTTCTTCACTCCCCCTCTCCCTTCACCACATCCTTATCTGTGTCCATGGGCTGAGCATAAATGCGTATGTGTTCTTTGGCTACTCTCTTCCAGTTCCCCCCACCCCCTTTGCCTCTGAGAACTGTCCTTCTGTTACATGTTTTTAAAAGGCTTGGTAATGATTCTGTGTAAAGGAAGCTAAGGAGAAATGAAAAAGGCAACATGTGAAATTTTCTTAGATCCGAAGTCAATAAAATTTTTTTAACCTATAAACAACCCTATTGGAAGGACACATGGACAAAACCAAAGGGGGATAAGATCAAGGGTGGGAGCTGGGTATGGCTGGGCTGGGGGGTAGTTGTGGGGGACAAATAGAAACAGCTGTACTTGAATAACAATAAAAAATATGGGGAGAAAAATAATGATAGTAAATGATTTTGACTAAGACACCAGGAGTAATTTTTCTCTCTTCCTAATTTGTCATGATAAATAAATAATTTTCCTATTTTTAGGGAAGTACATTTAAAAAACACTATTGAAATAGGAGGGGAAATATAAACATAGAGTATATGTAGATAATAGAGTGATATCGATGTCAAATTATCTGAGAGTGGTAGTAGGAAAATGCCACACAGTGAAATATTTAAGAGTAAAATATTATAGCTCCAGCTACCTCTTCAGTGACATGGGAAAGTAACATGTGAGTGTGTGCATATGTAGTTCTGTACGTATTAGTGTGTGAGGGAGAGCGAGAAAGAGATAAAGAGAGTGAGAGTTCAAGAAGCAGGAGAGCATGATCCTGGAAAAATGTCAGCCATCAGTGAATCTAGGCAAAGGGTGTATGAAGATTCACTGAGGAATTCTAAAAACTTTCAGGAAGTTTGAAAAGTTTCAAAATAACTTAAATACAAATTAACAATAAAACATTATATGCCATAAAAATATAATAAAAGCATAATTAAGAATATTGCCTCAAACCATAAAGAAAGAAATCTAGTAATTTAAATCCGACCTTGTGAAAACATTCAGCTAACATTTTAATAAACTTTCAAGGAATGAATAATTCCAATCTTACAGAAAAATTTCTAAATTATAAAAAAAGCAAGAATGGCTTCAAATTTATTTTATGAGTTTGCAGAATCTTGATGACCAAATCTGACAAGGACAGTACAGGAAAAAAAAAATTACAAGAAAAACACATTCATGACCTTCGATGCAAATGTCCCTCTCCCACATAAAAAAAAAGTATCAAACTGACCTAAAAGAGGATGAAAAATTGGAACTTATCTCAGAAAAGCAAGGTTCATTTAATTTTTGGAAACAGAGTAATATAATTCACCACATTAATATATTTTTTAAATAAATGGAATGCTAATTTAAAAGATGCAGAAAAGTAAAGATGTTTTTTAAGTTCAAAATATACTCATGACTTTTTTAAAATCTCAGAAAACTATAAATAGAAACTTCCTCACCTTTTAAAATAAATATATGAATATCTGCATATACTTATATATTATATAGATTCCATTTATATATTATATATTAATACACATATTAATCTTGTGTTTAGAATGTCATGTTTACCTGTGGAACTTTGAAAGCTTTCTTTTCTGTGGCTGAAGTAATGCTACTTTCAACTCTTTTGCTCAGTTTTGCACTGAAAAACTTAGTGTGATTTTTTTTAATAAGAAAAGAAGGAAAAGATATAAAAATTGGGAAGACAATTATTGTTTACAGATTATATAACTGTCAATGTGTGAAGTTAAAAAATCTATACCAAAAAATCATTAGAATCCATAAGAGCAGTTAGAAAGATTATTGGATACAAAAATAACATATATAATCATTTGCCTTTCTATATACTAGCCACAAATAATAAAAAATTTAACAATGCAAACATTAAAAAATAACTAGCAATAATTATTATAAAAGATCTCTACAGAGAATAACGTAAAACACTATCAAGACATTAAACAGAACTAAATAAATGACTAGAGAAAACCAAAACTAATATTTTTAGAATACAAGAGAATATCTTCATGACCTTGGGGTAGAGGAACTTAAAAAATAAATAAAAAGTACTAACCATAAAGGAAAAGATTACTAAAGGTGGTTACATTCAATTAAAAACATGTATTTGCATAATACCATAAAGAGAGTGAAACGAGGAAGCTCAACTGGGAGCAGATATCTGTGAGCTAAGGGACTGAGGTCTAGTATCCCGAATGCACACAGACCCACTGATTTATAATGAGAATCATAACCTCCAGATTGTCCAAAATCAAAAGTCGGCACCAAATGTTGGTGAGAATGTGGGACAATGGGAATGATCTTATCCTTTTGGTGTGGGCGGAAAGTGCTACAAGTCTTTGGCCAATGTTACACAGGGAAATTTAAGATAGACACCCTGTGACCCAGAAGTTCCACTCCCAGAAAATTACTGTGGAGAAGCCCCGGCACACAGGGGCTAGGAGGCATGTGTAAGAGGATTTGCTGCTCCGTTGCTTGTGATAGTTCCAAACAGGAAACAGCCCAAATGTCAACCCGCAGTAGAAGGAATAAATAAATAGTCACATCTTTATTTAAAGAATACTACAAAAGCAATGAAAAACTCTAAAAACATGAATAAATTCCACAAACATCATGCCAAACAAGAGAAGCCAGATGCAAAGGACTGACCAATTATGGTATTATTATTCTATTCATGCAAAATTTTCAAACTTAGGCAAAAAAAGAAATTGTATTTCTCATGGATGCATTCACCTAAGATAAACTAGAAAGGAAAGCACAGAAATGATTAGGACAAAAGCCAGGGGCGGCTTCCCTGCAGGGCTGTACGCCTGCTGAGGGCCGGAGTCAGGCCTTCTCCTGTTTATCCTCAGCATCAAGCACAGGCCACACACAGCTGGCACTTGACACATTTCTATTTTAACGAGATGTATGGCACCTACAATATAAATTATTAAAGTTTGTTAAACACCCTGTGGTCTAACCCTGTCTCCACTGCAGGCCATAGGTTTCGGACAGGACAAACAACATGGCCCTTGGCCCTCGCTGGTCAGACTGCCCCAGGCAGTGTTTGCTGAGAGCTCTGTAGGCAACACTGTGTTCTCAGCCATGGATTTTATTGTTGTTTTTTTAAAAAAGGACCCACAGATCTTCCCTACATCACCTTATGAAGGGAGGGGAAGCAGCTGTAGCATCCACCAACGCAAGCAACAAAAATGGTTGGAAACTTTCAGGAGTTTAAGACGGAACTTTATTGTCCAGAGCTTTACCTGCGCAGGGGCAAACTCTCGAGGTGTCCGGAGACACGGTGCCCAGAGGGCTGCAAATGAGAGTCACACCTGGCGCTTACAGCCTGGGGTTTTTATTGGGGTGAGCAAGCAAGCAAATACAGAAGCGGACGTAGCCGTTAGTGATTGGCTATCTCGAGGGAACACACATGGCTATGCTTTCTGCTTGCAGCAGTAGATACTTTTCTGCAAAGACAAGGTCATGCACAGGCAGTTATCTTGTTCAGCACTCTTTGTACTTTCTGTATTTTCTATCTTCCTTGCTGAGTCTGGAGCCTGCCTCGGGTTCCTTGTTCCTCTTGGCTACTTTTATCTAATTCCGGGCCTAACACAGCAAAGAAAAAAAAAGACAATGACAAAAAAGAGTGTAGGACATTAAAGTATTGTTAATGTTTAAATATGTTACATGTCTTGTGAAAATGAACTGCTTTTCACAGGGGTCTGCAATCCTTTAGCCAGGCACTCGCAGAAGGAGGTTTGTATGAGTTAGTTTGGGCAATGAGGAGGGAAGAGAGGAGAGGGTTACTGGATATTCCAAATTTTACCACTTCTACATACCTCTACTGCTTGCTGCTTTTGGAAGGAAACATGATTTCACATACCCCACCCCCGTCTCCCACCACCACTACTGGGTATACACAGGACAGGCTGTGAAAGTCGTGTTGGATTTTGACAATGACGATCTGAGATCCAAAAACCCGAGAAGCAAGGGAGGAACATCACCCATGGAAGCAGATGGAAGGCGGACTCAGAACTGCAGAGGCAAACATCCCTACCTGGAGTAGAGGGATTTGGGTGTGCTGGCCAGAGGGGTAGGCAGAGACGGGCTCGGGCTGTGGGAGGTGGTTCAGGAAGCCTCCCACAGAGGCTCAGATGGATTAAGCTTCCTATTATTGTGTGTGTGCTGATTTCCCTGGTGTTATCCAGGAGCTTGTAGGAGAGCATTACTTAGATATGCCTGCCTAGTGCCAGCTGCTGCCCACAGGGAAATAAGCGAAGAGCTGCAAGTCATTAGGAGTTAGAAGGGGAGTGGCACTGCCTGAGGCCCTGCGGTGGTGACTTGCCAGGAGTCTCCAAAGAAAGCTAAACATCAGAAAACAGGAATCAGGGTGCCCAAGCCCAGCCTCCCCTCCTCTCCCACTGCCCGAATGACCGGCCCGGCTGGTTTTATTAAGGGAGTCAGCAGGTTCTGCTTTGCCTGGGCAGCTGACTTTGGGCCAGCGCCGGGTGGCAGAGGGGCTTTGTTCCTCAGTAGGAGACTGCATTTCCCCAGGAAGCAGGAGGATGTTGGAGTAAGTTGCACAGTGGTTGATCCCAAAGCAGGACAGATGGGGCTTCTAAAAATCTCTTCCAAATATATCTCGATGGGTATTTGAAACAACTGTCAGTGGCTCCACAGGACACAGGTGTGGAGACACGGGGTGAGAACTGTCTAAACAGCCAGCCTCTCTCCCGAGACCTCATTTGTCACCCTCAGGTCAGGAGCAAGTGTGGACATGTTCCTGATTTAGTCTTTGCCTTGTCACTTTCAGAGGGAGAGGGTTTCCAAGTCCAGCAGCTCCTGCTTTTGTGTTTTCCCAGCTGTGTGCTACATTGCTGCATTGCTGTCACCAGTTCATGGAAGACAGACTTCTAGCATAGACAGGGCTCCCCAAAGGACAGAGAGCAGGCTGAGTGTCCCTGAGTGAGGTTTTACAGGTGACAACACACAAACAACACAGACAGGGGACCCAGGGGCCAGGGCCTTTTGCAACCCAGGTTGGCTCAGGAGAAGAGCACTCCAGCTGCAGACTCCAAGACTCCACATTCCAGGGGCCAATGTCCCAGAACCAGGCACAGCATGTAATCAAGGCTATGAAAAGGAGATCAACTTTGCCTGTCAGTTTTAGTTAAGTGATGGGGAAATAATGACTAACCAGGGCCCAAAACAGCTCCTTAAAATACCAAGGAGAGCAGTCACATGCCATTGGAAGGTATGTTGCTGTTGCCACAGCAGAAACAAAGGCAGATCACATGTGGCTCCCTGCCTACAGATCCTAGATCCCCTCCCACTAGTCAGGTTTTCAGTCCAAGAAATAACTTGAAGCATTGAGATTCTCTTCCTGGATTATCTCTGCAAGCCCTGCCTCTCCAACTACATCTCACCCTACTGCTAAGGGGAGTTTGGGTAAACGAATGATCAGAGTCTTATACATCTGAAAATATCCAAAGTGGCATATTGTTTTGAGGCTTGTCATTGTGGTCTGCTTAAAGCCTGGTAGTATTTTTACCTGAGACATTGCACAAGCAAGATGGGGATTGGTCAGGGGAAGCTGGAAGCCTCTCCTGGCAGTGTTGAGGAGACGAGAGTGGGATAGATAGAATGGAGTGGGCGTTGAGAAAGCCCAAGAAGCATAATGACTCAGTTCATGCCAACCCATGATGTATCTCCAGATCACATCTACTCCTGGTGAGGCGGAGATGGCCCCAGCTGGTGTGAAAACTCCAAATCTCATGCCTGTCCAAAGACTTATGAGATAAAAATGCTTCTGTGGATGAGAAATGCACTCGAGAGAGGCACAGAATTTTTTCACATCTAATAAAATAAAATTGGACTGCCAAATTTATTTATTAAAATGAACTCCTGAAAAAGAGGAATTTGGTAGTTCTCACCAATGGAACAACGCCCAAAAGCTCTCTCAGAACAGGGCATATATCTTGTAAAAACTGATAACTCAAAAAAAAAAAAAAAAGATAAAGGGCTTATGGACCAGCTGTGCTCCTGTGGTCTGAACTGAGATGCCAAATTAAGCTGGTTAGATGCTTGTTCTGCTTTGAGGAAGTGTCAGATTTGGCCATTTCCACCCAAGCCATCGGTGGTAGGCAGTTGGGAATACATTCTATGCCACTGTCCTCAGACTGTGACGTACCTAGCAGGTCATCACATATCTCTATTTACCAACTGCCCCCTGGCCTGGCCCAGCCTGGCCTGGCAGAGTACTGTTTGACAAGCACGTTGTCAAGGTCTAGGCTCTCCACCCTCCCAGCTGTGGAGCCCTGCCTGTCCTTGTGTCCAGGGTTCTGTCCATGCCATTTGGCAGCTTGGAAACAAATGAAAGTACACAAATTGGCACTCTGGGCACCTGGCCTTTTCCTCTACCTAACAGAGTTTATGGCTAATGCAGGTCATTCTGAAGAAAGCCCCTCTTCTTGCCAGGTTTTTGTTTTTTGAAAAGAAAATTGAAATTAAGGAGACCGAATCACAAGTGTGTGTTAGATGAAGTAGTAAAATGACCGTTGACTAGGTATTGAAGAAAGAATCACATCTTGGATATGGCAATGTTACACTTTTATACACACCAAACCCCAAAAGAATTTTGAGCTCTCAGAGAAGTTAATCCCTTTAGCCTTAAAATACTCACCCATGCACATATGCACACAGAGAAACTATTTTCTCCAGGATGTGCAAGCCTTGTAAAAACTGAGATTTGACTCACTGAAACATGACCCTATCCTGCTTCTTTACAGAGTACCACATGTGAAAATGGCTTCAATGGGAACAATAAAGGTATTATGATTTGTTCTTGTAGGTTAATTTTCTGGGTCTCACAAATAGCTTACCCTACCTGGACTCTTATCCCACCTGGGAGGCAGAGCCAGTGGTCATCCCACACAAAACCCCCCTTCTGGGAATGGCCGGGACATCTCCCAGCAGGCTGGAGAGCAAATCACAAGTCCCAGCTTGCAGGTTGGTTCTCAATTAAATTTCAAAAGTATTTATTCAGCTCCTCGCTGTGCCCCAGGCCTGAGCTAGGCTAAGCTACATATAGGATAAAAAACAGAGAAGAGCCACCTCTCCCCCACTCTGGTCAGGATGAACAGATGGCTCAAGCCAGAGAGAAGGATGAGCTAGCCTGCAGGAAGTGCTCACTGACCTAGGCAGGCTTGGGCTTTGGGAGGCATCAGCATTTAGGGTTTGTTTCCACAGGTGAGGACTACCCAGTCTGCACCCAAAGTCCGTGACAAGTTATATCAGAGGCCCTTCAATGAAGGGGAGTCTGGCTTGTAGCTGGGGAATAGGAAAGATGTTAACAATGCAATCAGTTATTCAGCCATTCAAAGTCAAGCCAGCAAAGCCCCTGAGCCCATCAACTCACCCATGTTTCATTTCCACAAGGCAATTTCTTTGCAGTTATAATGACCCCAGGTATCCTAGCCCTTCCGTTGTCATAGGGAACAATTTCATCTGCGAAAAAGAACTCAAGCTCCAGAGTGTATATATGTTTTGGATTAAATTCTGGGTCTGGCACTTAAATTTCTGAACCTCCATTTCCTCACCTGTGAAGAGATAATAATACCTCCTCTCGATGGCATGATAACCAATGAGATTGTTTAAGTCAAGTAAGCATACAAGAAGTGTCCAGTATATGTTACCTCTTATTTCACTCACTTCCTTGGCAAATATATATTAAATGCCTATCAAATTTGGGTGAAGCCTTGTACTCTGGGCCTCGCAGAAACAAACCCAATAGAATCACTGTCCTGTGGGAACTTACAAACAGACGAGTGAAGAGAAGACAATTGCAGTGCAGGTGACAAATGCTACAAGAGGGGCAGCCAAAAGGCTATTGGAACAGGAAGTTCCCCTGACCCAGTCTGGGGACAAGCAAGGCCTTCTGGAGGGTTTGAGCCTGATTTGCCTTAAAGGGGGAATAGACACTAACTAGGTGAAAAGGAAGATGAGGGATCAGACGGACGTCTCAGAAAGGGGCCCGCATACGAGCCAAAGCAGGCGATGAGCAGGGAAGGCAGAGTTCAGAGAGAAGCTAACTGGCTCCCGGCTGTGGAGCACTCCCTGTGGAATGGAGGTGGTGAGCGCTGGTCAGGGGCTGGAGCTTTACAGGAGACACGAAATGACTTGGACGCTCTCCTGGGTGCACTGGGGAGTCAGAAGAGGGATCTGCCTTCCAGAAGGATCCCACTGGCATGCGAGTCAAGCCCCTACCAGGGAGAGCGGTGTCTGTGGAGGCTAATAGGAATCCCTGGTAGTAACCCCAGCCAGAGGTAATGGGGGCTGTACTGAGGGCAGTAGAGGCCAGAAATATTTGGGAAGCAAAACTGACAGAATGCAGAGGTTGCTTGGATACAGACTATGAAGGGATAAATTCAAGCCAGACTTCTAGTTTGGAAGCTAAATAGATGGTGGTACCAGAGTCAAAATAGAGGGTACCACCCTCTATTTTTAGGAGAAAAGAGGGTTTGGGATAGGAGGGTGAGGAGCTTGGATCTGGGGCAAGTTGGGTTGGGCGGGCGTATTTACAAGACCAGGATTGGGGCAGTCGTGAAGAAGGATGAGGTGACCTTGGTGATAGGGACTGAAGGGGGTGACAGGGCAGACAGAGCACCTGAGCAGGAAAGGCTGGGATCTGGCTTCTTTGGGGACCCCACAGCCTGTCTCACCCTCCGCCACACTTCATAAGCCCAGCTGTGACTGCCTATAGCAGCACAAAGGCACGTGACTTTTCTACTCCTGGCAGACTGGTCCTGCACCTCCTGCCCTGGCCCTCAAATGCATCTGCTTTCTCTCTTCTCCTGGAGACTGACCTTTCTAAAAACCCAGGTTACTTCCTAGCTTAATAATCTTTGGTGGCTCCTCACTGCCTTCACAATTCCAGTACATCTCTTCAGCGTGGCACTTTAATAACTTTCTGCACAAATAGTGTCTACACGGTTTTCAAGCAACTGAACAAAAAAAAAATTTAAAGGGACAAGATAGTCAGCTACCTGTATATTTTGGAACAGGTTGAGATGACCTCAGAATCCTTCAGTACCTCTAGTCCCTCCAGTCTATTGGGCAATACCTTGGCCCCGATATTGCCAAGCACCAGAGTGTCCCAGCGTTTACAAAATGGGAAGGCCCTTAGACACTTAGAACTCCCTCCCTCATGCAAAGCCTTCCTGCTGTGGACCCTGCTGTCAATCTCTTTAACCTCTTCTCTTTCCATACCCTCTGCCATTCCTCAGAGGAATGACATGAACTGCAGGTCTCTGGGGCCATCCTTTCTCATATCTCTGGACTTTACACATACTGGTCCTCTTTTCCTCTGTCCCTCATACCTTTTCATCTATTTCCCTCCACCCCATAATAATTACTATTTATTATTTAGGACTCATCCTAACCTACACTTCCTTCAAAACCTTCCAGAAACTTTCTCCAATGCTTCGGTCTGGATTAGGTATCTATCCTAGGCACCCCCACACTGGGACTTCCTTCCTCTATCATACCATGCCCCACACTGTTGTCCTTGCTGTCTTTCTCTCTAGAGTTCCTGGAGGCCGCCGGGGGCTGCATACGTTCATCTTTCTATCACTACTACTTTAGCACCAAAACCCAGCATGGGGCACTCCAGATGAGCTAATTTCCCAGGAAACCCATGACTAAGTTTGTTTCTCCCTCATGAGGTTTGTCTAAATGCCAAAAAACTGCTCACTCTTTGCCTCTTCTGTAGCATCAGGAAGGCCTGCAGTAACATGGTTTTCTGAGCAGGAGGACTCATTAACATATCAAGGGCAAAGTGACTGCAGGAAGGAGCGCTCGCTATGGTGTGGCAGGAACAGGTTATAAACTGGAGTAAGTGGTCTTTGGGGAGAGGCACCTTGCTGTTCTTATTATTCCAAGAAGCTAGTGGTTGAAAATGAATATAAAATACTTGCGCCATTCCCTCCTAAAAAATAGTTTCATGACTTGCCTTTTAGAAAATGCCTACATGGTTTCCAAATACCCAAATGGGACGGTAGAAAGTAAGTCCATTGCTCAGCTATATTATACTGGGTAGGGATGGTCTCAGGATGCCCCAGCATCTTCAGCCCTTTCATTCTGGTGGGTGATACCCTAGACCCAGGTAGCTCAATACATTGGAGAGTCCTTCCTGGCATTTTAGAACCTAAAAAGAATCTTAAAGACTGTGTAATTCCACAGCCTCGTTTCAAACAAACAAACAAAACAAATAATACCTAGGCACACATATAAGTACATGTGTACTGCATCCAATTGGGTGCACACCTAAAATATTAAGACTGGGGCTACTGGAGAGCACTCCAAGAAGGTCAAAGGACTCCAAATATATTCTTCTAGGAGTTTTGAATATGAAGCTCCTCCCTCCAGGATCTCAAAGTCTGCTGAGGAAACAGATAATTTAAATGGGAAATCATAACAAAAATATACAGGGATCTTTGTGAGTACTGGCAGGAGGGCACAGTTAACCCAGGATAAGAAGAATTAGCCTTCTAGCCTCTTACAGATGGAAATATCTGAACTGAGACCTCAGGTATGAGTTAACCAGGTGAAGAGGGTAAAGTGGGTGGGTAGGACAGTGTCCTCGGCAAAAGAAAGTGCATCTGCAAAAGGCTGAAAATAAGGACTCGTGGGAAGTTTTAGAGTCGGTTGGTGGTTCAGAAAAACTGAACCTTGGATCTGGGGGCCAGGTGGGAAGCAGTGAGAAGGGAAGCTGGAAAAGGGAGTCAAGGATGAATTTTGTAGTGTCCTGTATCTTGGTAGTGATACATAGTAATACTGAGCATTTAGACCTTTCCCTGAGGTGAGTGGGGAAAAACTGAAGGGGAGTAACATGGGCAGATATGCATTTTTTTAAATATTTTACTGTTTTTCACTTTTTTTAATTATTGATTTTAGAGAAAGGAAAGGAGAGAGAAACACTGATTTTTGTTGTTTCACTTATTTATGCACTCATTGGTTGATTCTTGTATGTGCCCTGACCAGGGATCAAACCTACAACCTTGGTGTATCAGGACAATGTTCTAACCAACTGAGCTACCTGGCCAGGGCCAGATGCATTTTAACCTGATCACTTCACAGTGTTATTCTGCAGTGTAGAGAGGACAGAATAACCCATGCAAGGCTATAGTCAGACATGAGCTAAACTGCAGAAGACAGCAGAAATGGGAAAAGGGAGGAGGGGTAGGACTTGAGAAATATCAATAGTTAGAACGTAGACTTGTGAGTTGCTGGTAATTGATTGATGTGGGAGGTTAAGAGTAAGAAGAAATCAGGGGTGATATCAGGTTCTGATTCTGGTGACAGGGTGACACCATTCATTGAGTGGAGAACACCCAAGAGGAGGCACCAGTGTGGGGTGGGGACACAGGGAAAACTGTCACCTACGGAGCACTCATTATATACCAGGCATTAAGATCAATGTGCTTCATGTCAGTACCTCATTTAATCCCCACTACAACATTATAAATTAGGTAATATCATTATATCTAATTAACAAATAAGATACTGAGGCATAGAGATATTAAGTAATTTTTCCAGCATCTCACAACTCGTGAGTGGCTGAGCCAAAATTCAGACATAGGATTAGGTAGAAATCAACAATGTTGTTAGATTTGAATTGCTAATGACACATCCAAATGGAGCTATTGGATAGGTAGTCAGAATGTAGATTTCAGGAGAGGAGTCCACCCTGGTACCCTGGAGATCCAGTGAAGAAAGGGTTTTAAGAAAAAGGGAGTGAATTAGCAATGCAAATACTGCTGAGAGATGAAGACAAAGCCTGAGACTAGATTATTGAATTTGGCAACATGGAGGATATTGATCTCAACAAGAGTGAATCAGTAAAGTGGTGGAGGCAAAAGCTATTTGGAGCGGGCTCAAAAAAACTGGAGGGAAAATAGTGGAGACAGTGCATATATACTCTTTCAAAGAGCTTTGCTATAAAGGTAGTAAAGAAATAGCACAGTAGAGAGGGATATGGAGTTAAGGAAGGCTTTGTGTCAGATCACAACATTCTTGTATGTTGACAAGAATGAGTTGACAAAGAAGGGAATTTTGATATTTTAGGAAAGAGAAAGAACAAAACTATAGGAAGAAAGCTTTTGAGGAAGCCAGTATACAGGTGGAATGGTTGGCCTTCAGTAGGAGCAGGAGTAGTGTGTCCATCGTTATAAGGGAAAAGGCAGAGCACTGGGACTCAAATGCATGTAGGTCGATGGATGTTCTGATGGGAGATTGAGGCAGTTTCCTTATTTCTTCTATTTTATTAGTGAAAGAAGCAAGATTACAAGCTGAGAGTCAGGAGATGCTGAGAGTTTGAGAAAAGAGAAGTGTGAAATAGTAGTCTAAATCTGGGGACCCACTTGAGATCTGTGATGATAAATTTAAAATGAGACCAAATGTTTTTTCCAGTCATGTCCAACTTCTTAAATGCAGGTGTAGAATGGGTAGAAAGTTAGTGTTAATCAACAGAATTTGGGTTTTCCCAGGACAGTACAGTGACAAAAAAAAGAGAAGATATGGTATATTCAGGAAAGTAAATAGTGATGAAATATATGTTTGAAAATAAGAGGAGTCAGGTGATGGGTAGCGAAAAATGTGTCAAACCTCAGTATTAGAATCCTGGGGTGTCCGAGAATTGCTAGAGTGAAGACACTAAAAGAAACCGATTGCAAAGCTGGCAGTGGTCAGGTTTGGTGAAGACTTTGAGGTTGCAATAATTACTAATGAGAAGATCTCAGGTGTGCCCATGGGAGAGGGGGACTGAGGTGGCATGAAGGGAGATGTCACTGGAGATGAGGCTGTTAAGCAACTGAGAAGTCAGGAAGTAGGATACCTCATTTCATGAATATCAAAATCACCTAAAATGATGGTAGGAGTAGTGGAAGAGAGAGATGCGGTAAGCCATGTATAAATCTTTGATAACTGCTACCTGAAGAAGAGTAAACCATCAACAAAGAGCATGAGAGAGTATGAAATTTAATGATGCCCAAGGCAAACAGGATGGAGGCTTGTGTAAGAAGAATAAAGAAATGAATATCAGGTAGTGGCAATGAGGATCAAGGAAGACCTCAAGGGTAGTCTGTGAAGGAGAAAGAACAACCTTCACTCAAGAAAGCTACTGAGGAAGCCTTGTCCTTGGGAGAAAACCAGATAGCATAGTGAGCAAGAGAGTGGAGGGCTCATCCAGAGAAGACGTCTTTGCTTTCTGGAAGGCACAGGAAAGTATGGAGGAGGTTGGCCAGTGGGGAGTGGGCCACCTAGAGCTTCAGAGCTGTGTGGGTGAGGAAAGAGACCCCAGGACTGATGCAAGGCCCGATGAGATTGATCCTGATTGTCTTCTGGGACGGCCATGTCGCAAGTTCTCTTTGGGGTGTACTGAACTTGAGGTGCATGCAGGGCATCCAGGACGTGGAGGTGCAGTAGGTACTGAGAGCTACAGGTCTGAGACAGAAAAGAGAGGGCCATACTGGTGACACAGATTGGGGAACTGGAGCTGCAGGTGGTTGTCAAAGCCACGGGAATGCATGAGACCAGCCAAGCGTGGGGAAACTGAGATAAGAAGGGGACCTAGCACAGAATTCCCTGCAACACCAACATTAAGAGATGTGGGATTATAGTCTCCTGAGACTCAGGAGGCAATAGGAGCACTCAGAGACAAGGGAGGAAAATTCAAAAGGCATGGGGCCATGGAGGCTGAAGGAAGACAAGTTAGCCAAGGTAAGGACAGAAAACTCTCCACTGGATTTAGCAAGTCACTGGTGGCCTGGCCACAGCAGCGGCTCCATGGAAGAGGAAGCTGGGCTACTGCCGGATGGGGTGTGCATGGGAGCAGGTAGAGAAATTCTTCCCCTCTGCGCCACTTCCTAAGGGCTGCCACACCTCCAACAACCTTCTGGACCTTCCGGACCCTTTGTTGTTCAACCTGAAAATAGAGGTATTAATACTAATCATATGAGGTTGTTGTAATTAAGTAACATTAGGTAAAACTGTATTTGACAAATAGTAGGAGTGCAATAAATGGTAAACATGGCACATAGAATAAAGCAAGGATGGGATGTGGGATTTGAGGGGTTAATCAATCACAGAATTTTTTTTAACTAAATGGACTATATTCACTGACGTATACTTCGAGATTAGAAATAGCTGTAGAGCCCCCTCACCAGAGTAGCTCAGTTGGTTGGGCATCCTCCCACAAGTGAAACGTTGCCAGTTTGATTCCCAGTCAGAGCACATGCCCGGGTTGTGTTCCATCCCCAGAGGGGGCGATCAGTGTTTCTCTCTCACGTCGATGTTTCTCTCCTTCTCTTTCTCCCTTTCTTCCCTTCTCTTTAAAAACAAGTAAATAATTAAATAAAAAACACATAGCTGTAGAAAGTGAAGAAAACCGTCCCCTCTGGAATTGAACCCCGCAACCTTGGCTGCATTGACTCCCGTTAGAAAGAACAGAGCTGGCTTGAAAAATCCTCAGATCTGTTTGGAAACACCACAGGAACTGTCAGAAAGTGTGGCTGTTCAGAACCTCGGGAAATGCCATCCGCCGCTCCAATAGCTTTATCATTCCAGCTCTCAGAGGCTTTCCAGAACGAAATGTTGTTGATTATACAGCCAGGCTATGATTTTCTGATTTGTGCAACAGTATCTCTCAGGAAAGGAGATTTTCATGCATTGGATTCCTAATCCAAAGCCTAATTTTGTCCAAGCCATTGTCAATTTCGATGTGTTACCTGAAGGGAAACCTTCGATTTCTAAAAAATGAGTATTGCAGAGTTTTCTATGACCCAGAGACTTGTGCAGCAGGCGTGAACCAGGCAGGATGGACTGCTGCCAGGGGCTTTAAGATGCTGAATATAGAAAACAGCAAATGCTGATCCTGACCTATTGCTACCCTGTGTCCGGTGGCCCCTCGCCTCTAGCAAACTCTATTTCTGAAAATATGAGTTAGCACCAGAAATAAATGGAAAGAAAATAAAATGCAGAAGGGTTAATTATGCACATGAGTGTCACTGGGGTATTTTTAGTCTAGCTAAAGGATCTGCTGGAGAGCCACCCAAATTCAGCTACCTCTCCAGCCCTGGGGGAGAGAAAGGGGGTAGCACAAAGGCAGCTTAGGATGGGTCACCAGGAAACACCTGGTAAATTTAAAATTTTTAAATTTAACTCAATTCACCTCCTCCACACCATCATTCCTGAAATCCCCAGGCTTAGGGGGAGTCTTCTGGGTGTTCCCACTGTCTCCAGTGCTTAAACTACAGGAACAGGGTGAATAGGCTTCAATCTGGTTGGCAAGGGCTGCTTAAAGCTACCGTCCCCTCTCTTTTCTCAAGGGACTGAAGAAATACCAATTATCCACATTGGCAATTGTGGGGAAGTGGCCAGTGGAACATTAAGAAACACCCTAGAAATTGGCCCAGTGCCTGCATATCATAAGTATTCAGAAAGGGTTTGTTGAAATTTAATTGATGAACTGATTTTATCTGTGGCCCAAATCACCTCTTGCCCTTCAGTTCTCTGAGCTCACACCACTGCATGTGTATGTCCCTCTCTGCCGTGGCCTTTGGCCCATGCTGCTTTGAGAAGTTCTGGAGGAACAGAAAGCAGATTGAATTGTTATCAATCAGAAATAGCCTTATAAAGAGATGTAAGGTTCTAAGCTGGTCTTTAAAAAGGAGATTTTTGAGAGTAAAGGTGAGGGGAGGGCACTGTAAGCAGTAAAAGAATTCTGAGTGAACAGTGACTAAGTACCAAGGAGCAATCTAACGTGTCTGCGGTGTGAGAGAGGAGCTAGAATGGAAAGAAACCTGGGACCTTATTCTGGGAGGTCTTGAACGCCAGCTCCAGGACTTTGAATGTAGTCAGGCAGGCAATGGGAGCCACTGGGGATTTTAGAGCAGAAGATTCCCGCAAAGGTGTTCCTTACAAGACATGCTTGTCCAAGTTTGCATTAAAATGATAACCTTCCTAAGTATCCATTATTTAAATACTAAGAAGTTTTAAGAATGGTCATTGTGTGTTGAAAAATACTGATGCATATGGTTATTTTAATAGCTAATATAAATAAAAGTCATCTGGATATATTTTCTAGAATGAAGAGTGCATTTATTTGACAAATTTGCAGCTGAATCTCTATTGCATATGTTACACTGCGCCAGGCACTATGAGGATAGTGTGGAATAAGATGTGCGGGATACGATTCCTACCCTTCAGAAGCTTAACAGGAAGCGGAATGATGAGGTAACTAAAATACACTGCACAAATATCCAGTTCAGTCAGGCTGGGCCTCCCCAAGGGCTGGCACGAGAGCCTGCAAGCAGGTCCTCCTGCCTCTTTTCTGCATCATCACTTTCTTGACCAGCCCTCTCTGCAGCACAAGACATGGCTGTCCCACATGTCTTTGTTCCAGCCACACCTCAAAACACTTCTTGAATTCAATGCCTCTCATGCCCCAGGTAGAATTTCCAAGACAGAGAGCTCAGGTGGCCTGACATAGGTCAGCTGTCCAGCCTGGTTCAATCAGCTGTGGGGGAGGATATGCGGAGATAGGTCCTTTGGTATAACCAGCTCCAGGACACCTCCCCTGTGGTTGTAGGGTGACACTGTCTAAATAGGAGGCAATTGTGAGGCAGAAAGTCACCCTAAAATGTACCTACTTTGCCAGTGGGATCTCAGGAGCTTGGAGGGCAAGTGCTCTGGAGGTTCAGAGAAGGATAAGATTATTCCCAGCTGTTAGTGCTTGGTACCTTCCTGCCATCAAGGATCCAGGACTCCCAGACACATGGGAGGGCACCCTAAATGAAGGGAAAGCACCCACTGTTAAAGATAGATTGGAAAGGGCAGAATTGATACCATATCTAGTGGGCATAGCTTTATCTTTCCATAAAAGACTCAAATATTGTCCTGATCATATGTGATCTGCTCACTTCTGCAAGTAAAATAAAATTAAAAGTGGCTAAAACCAGGTAATGACTTCATAATTTATAGACTGTAACACCATGTTCTTTGCACCCTTCTCCTGGGGCAAAGATAACTAAGAATAGTCAGCTTGAGCAGGCCTCTCACTCAGATGATCTGCTCTAGTACATCCCCTGAAGATGACCACACCTGGCCGAGCTGGCTGCAGGGAGACCCCTGCAGGGGCAGCCAGGCCCTGGGGTCTCAGTGGGGTGAGAGAGTCAGCACTGTCAGACCTTGCTCTTCCTAGGAGAAGTCCCAGTATAGAGAGGAAGCTGGAGTGTCAAACACTGTCTCCACAGCCTGTAATTCCAGAAAGATGGAGCATGTTCTCACAGACCTGAAAACATCTTAGAGATTGGTGAGGTCTGGGACCTAGAAGGGACCGTAGACATCTTCCAGTTCAACCACATGACCTGAGCTCTGATCACTCATCTGGGCCTGGAGGCAGACTTTCCAGACTCCTCACCAGGTGCTCCTTCCACTATGCCTATCACTCCCATGACCAAGCCTTGCTGAAGCTGACCTTCTATACTGGGTTGGTCTGGTGTCCGCTGGGACCATTGTCCACAGGATGGGATACTTACTTTGGTCACTTGCATTCAATCCTTACTCATCTTTCCAGCTTAGTGAGAGCTTCTTTCTTCATTTTTCTCCTTTCTCTCTCCCTTCACTCATTCATTCATCAAATGTTCATTGCAGTATTACTATGGTCAAAACCATATGGTCCAAATAGATGGTCCTTCTCTTCATGGAGTTCTTAGATTGTGAGAAAAGAAAGAAACACATGCACACACACAGAATAAATAAACTAGTAAAGGTTAAGATAGGTAAGTGCTGCAAAGTGCTTGCATCAAGGTGCGAGCTAGGAAAAAAAAGGGGGGCAGGGTCTACATTAGGTGGTTTTGCACTAATAAGTTGTCCCTCCATTCTTCCTGAGGTGGTGATACTTAAGGGGAGACCTAAGTATCTCACCTAAGTATGATAAGAAGTTGGCCATGGAAAATGTTATTCCAGGCAGATCCCAGCATGTGCAAAGGCCCTGAGGTCAATGTGAGCTTGGTGTGTAGAAGTGGAGCCTAGCCACTGAAGGAGGGTGACATGAAGTGAGGGCAGAGTGGGGCAGGGGAAGGTCATGTAGGCCTGCTTAGCTATGGTTAGGTGCTGAATTTTTTGCAAATTGAAATGGAACTCTTTAAAAGAGTTTTAGAAGCAGGGACATATCATCAAACAGTTTAAATTTTAAGAATACCTTCTGGCAGCCATGTAAAAAACTGATGGAAGGGGCAAAGGGAAAGCAAGAAGACAAGAGGCTCCTGCAGTGATCCAACTGGGACACAGTGGAACACAGACCAGAGCAAGGAACAAGGAGATGGACAAATGTGCACAGACTAGAGACACAACTAATTGGATGAAGGGCTGTTGGCTGCAGGGGCTGAGGAAAAAGGAGAATCCTAGGTGGTTCCTAGTTTTCTGGAAACACAGGAAGGGGTGAGGTACTGTGTACTGGAAGGAATAATCAAGAGTTCCAACTGGGAAGGGTTGCTTGTGATGTTTTTGAACTTTCTACGTACAAGTCAGGTTTTGTTCAAAACTGGAGTACAGAGGAGAGCTCTGGGCTGAGTTATGCATTTAATGTCAGGAAAAAGCCCCTCAAGTCTGCCTTCACTCAAGTGGGATTTGTTATGAGGATTCAGAGGAACAAGCAGGCCTCCCAGGGAGCTGCCACAGCCCTGCAGACCCCAAGCCAGGGCAGACTTTCTGCCTCTGTGTCTCTGATGAACACCTACGACCCAAGACTGGGGGAGTCAGACTCTGCTCTGTCTGTCTCTCTTTCTCTTTGTCTTCTGTATTATTTGTGTCTGCATATTTCCCCATGTCTGTATTTGTCTCTGCATTTCCATTTCTTTGTCTCTGAATGCATGGCTCTGTGTATGAATATGTTTCCCAGTATCTTGTGTCTCCATGATTATTTCTCTCCTTTTTTTCTGTTCCTGTGTTTAGAAGTATTTGTGTGCTTCTCTCTGTCTCTGGCTGTACCATCCCAGACTGCTTCCTTTGACAGGCTCATTTCCTTCTCTCTTCACTTGTGTGTGCAAATGACAGAACTGCTCCTACCGAACCTTCACGACATTTTCCAATTTACCTGCCTAAGGGAGGCTGACCACCAACTCCAAATTCCAATTTCAGATTCTTGGAGGAGAGGATCTGATTGTCCCAGCTTGGTTCAGGTGTTAATTTCTGGTTCAATTCCACCGTGGCCAGAAAGGCGTGAAGCAAAAGCAGGGAAGTGTCAGGTGCTATAAAAATGATTATATGCTACTAATAACAGAGCATTAAAGTTCCGACCAATGGAAAATAAAAAGAGGTACAAGGACTTTGAAAAGAAGATAAAATTGCTCACTATTGAAACTATTATGAACATCTAACTAGAAACACTAGCAGAATCAAACAGCATAAGAAATCTTTGCAAAAGTGTTGAGGTTTAGGGCAATCTTAAAAATCAATATTATTTCTTTACACCAGTGATAACCAATTAGCAAATATAATTCTCAAAAAGATACAATCTGTAATATCAAGAAAAACCATAAAATATATCAGAATAAAAAAGACCTATTAGGGAGTAAAAATGTAAATTCTAATAAATATATCTAAATAGAGAGACCTATTCCAAGGTCATGAATGGGAAATCTTAGTATAGTAAGAATATTAATTCTGCTCAAATTAGTCTGTAAATTCAAGGAAATTACAATAATTTTCCAAATGGAGGTTTATTTTGTTTTTCCTCCTCAACCAAGGATTTTTTTAATTGATTTTTAGGGGGAGAGTGAAAGAGAGAAACATCGATGTGAGAGAGAAAGATCAATTGGCTATCTGCTGTCCTCCAACCAAGGACTGAGTATGCAACCTAGGTATGTGCCCCAGCTGAGAATTGAACTTGCAACCCTTTGTTGTATGGGATGATGCTCCAGCCAACAGAGCCAACTGGCCAGTGCCCAAAAAAAAGTTTTAAAGGAATTTTCTGTACATACTTTGTACTTTACATGAAGACCGGGGACCTGAAAGGTATCCTTTCTGAGATACTCTCAGCCTTCACAAATGGTAACTCTCGACCACTGGGGACAGGCCAAGAGGGCTGAGAACAATGCAAAGTGCCCTGAGCCTCACCAGGTGCATTGCAGGAGACCTCTGGAAACTTAATCAGGGAGCAGGGCAAAGAGAGGTCTCCTGAGAGACAAAGACTGGAAGGGGATGGAGACTAACGAGAACCCACAGCAGAGAATGCTCCCATGGCTCAGAAAGCTGGAAGTTAAGCTTTAAAGTATATAGAGCTATCCAGAGCCTTGATCCCCAGATCCCCAGTCCTATTGAAGGTGAAGTCTTGATCCCACTCTCAAAAGAGGCCAGTGGTGAATTGAATCCAATTAAAGGTGCAAGAAAGCCCCAGACTCAGCTCTACTAGAGGTTAGATTGACTAAATCCACCCCTGCACCTCTTCCACTAGCAGCCTGAGGGAATGACCATGCCTCTTCTTGAGGACAGAATAACTCACCTCAGTCACTACTGCTCTTTTGTACACCATGTCTATAATACAATTATTAAAGTTACGAGACAAAGAGCAACCAAGACAATGTGGTGCATGGTCGAGAAAGGAAAAGACCAGAATTCACTTACTGAAACAAACACACACATACACAACCTTTCAACAAACTACAGATTGAAGGTGTATTAGATTCTTATTTCTGCTATAACAAGCAACCACAAATATAGTAGCTTAGAACAACACAGCTTTATTATCTTACAGTTCTGGAGGTCAGGCGTTCAAAATGAGATCTCACTGGACCAAAATGCAGGTGTTGGCAGGGCTGTGCTCCCTTCTGGAGGCTCTAGAGGAGAATTTGCTTGTATTTACCGGCTTGTAGAAGTCACCCACTTTCCTTGGCTCATAGCCCTCTTCTCTTTTATCAGAGCTAGAATGCTGGATCTCTCTGGTATTTTTCTTCAGTCACATCCTCCTATGACTCATTTCTTCTGCCTCCTCCTTCTTTTTTTAGGGATCCTGTGATTACCTGGGGCCCATCCAGATAATCCACAATAATCTGTTATTTTAAGGTGAGGTAGCCAGCAACTTTAATTCCCCTTTGCTATGTAACCTAGCATATTTGCATATTTGCAGGTTCCTGGAATTAAGACATCTGTAAGGGGTCATTATTATGCCTACCACAGAAGAGAATTTTCTTTATAAGGCATCTGTGAAAAACATACAGCTATGAAATCATTTGATGGTGAAATAGTAAACACTTTTTCCGAAGACTAGGAACAGTTCAAAGTTCTTTTCTTTTATCACTTCTGTAGACACTGTACTAAAAATCCTACTCAGTTCAATAATGCAAGACAAAATGCATAAGAATTGGAAAAGAATAATAAAAACTGTCTTTCTTTTAAAGTCACAATTTTGTACATGAAAAAAAAACTGGAATCTTCAAAAATTAGTAAGTGACTTTAGCAAGGTTGCAGGATATGAGATCAATATTCAAAAATTAGCCCTAGCTGGTGTAGCTCAGTGGATTGAGCATGAGCTGGGAACCAAAGGGTCACCAGTTTGATTCCCAGTCAGGGCACATGCCTGGGTTGCAGGCCAGATCTCCAGTAGTGGGCATGTGAGAGGCAACCACACATTGATGTTTCTCTTCCTCTCTTTCTCCTTCCCTTCTCTTCTCTCTAAAAATAAATAAAATCTTTAATTTTTTTTTAAAAAATTGTGTTTTATATATTAGGAGTGAACAACTGAAAAATGAAATTTTAAAAGACATATACAATATCATCAAGTAAATCAAACACAAAATTTCTGGGAGAAATTAAAGACACAAATAAAGGAATAATATACCATATTAGTGAATTAGAATATTCAAGATTGATAAATTATCTATTCTCTCTAACTTGACCTACAAATTCAGTGCAATCCCAATCAAAATCTCAGCAGAATATTTTTTTAAAAATTGAAAAGATTATTCTAAAATATTTATGAAAAATGTAAAGGACCTAGAATAGACAAAACAATTTGGAAAAATAAGAACAAAAACAGAGGACTTACACACTGTCTGATTTTAAAACCTACTATAAAGTTATAGTAAGCAAGACAGTGTGTTACTGGCATGTAATAAACAAAAAGATCAATGGAATAGAAGAGAAAATATAAAAATATATTCACACATGTACTGATTTTTCACTAAGTTACCAAAGTAGTTCAATGGGGGGAAAATGTCTTTTTAATAGAATGTACTATAACAACTTGATTTCTCTTTGGGGAAGGTGATTGAGTCTCAATATCAATCTCAATCTATATAAAAAATAATTTGAGAGAGATCATAGGCCTATATGTAAAACCTAGAATTGTAAACTTTTTTGAGTGAAACATAGAAGAATATCTTTGTGACCATGAGTGGGTAAAGATTTAGTCATCAGAACTCAAAAAGAACTAAAAAACTACATAAAAGAAAAAAATTGATAAATTAAGCTTCCACAAAATTAAAAATTGTTGCATATTAAAAGACACCATTAAAAAAATTAAAAAGCAAGCCACAAACTGAAAAATTATTTACAATATATTTATTTAATAAAAGAATCTCATTCAGGTTGAAGTTGGTGAAATTGCACCAACTTCACCATTGCAGGTTGAAATTGCAGCAACTAGAACTCTCAGACGTTGCTGGTGGAATGCAAACCGCTGCAATGATTTTGAAGAAGAATTTGGTTGTGTCTTATAGTTAGATATAAGTCTACAGCAAGACCGAGAAATTCTTCTCCTAGGTATCTACCAAAGACAAGTGCAAACCTATGTCCACCAAAAAGATTTCAAAAACAGTGTTTTTAATGACCTTTTCCATAGTATACAAAACATGGGAACAATCTAAATATCTATCAATGGGCAAATAGAAAAGCAAATCTACTCAGCAATAAAAGGAATGAAATGCTAAAACTTACAACAACACTGATGAACCTAAAAAGAAAATCTAGATATAAAAATGTGGACTAATTCCATTTACATGAAGTTCTAAGTCACACATAATGAATCTATCAGAATAGTAAACAGAAAAGAATCACAGTAGGGGTGGGAATTGACAAAAGGGCACACAGAAAACTTCTAGGGTGGTAAAAATATTCTGTATTTTTGGTTTCATAAGCTAATTTTGAATTTTTATTCTTCCATATAAATTATTGAGAAATAATTTCACATGGAACAAACTTGTAAATATTGTAAGATTCAGTAAAGTGAATTTTGAAAATTATTGATAACTTTTAATGCATGCAAGTTATACCTCAGTGATTTCTATGATAGAATAAAAATCTATAGTTAAAAAATACAACCTTTAAAAAGAAGAGACACGAGGAGAAACTTGCTTTATCAAATAATAAAATTCAAAGTCATAGTAATAAAACCAGTCTGGTATTATTCTACATACAGATTATGAAATAGAGAGCCAAGACAATCCATTATTGTACCACTTATACAATAAAATAACACTACAAACAAAAGAAAATATTGCTTAATAACAGTGTTTATAAAACAGGAACACAAAAAAAATGAAGTTGGATTCCTACCTAATATCACTTTATTCCAAGTGGATAAAAGATCTGAATGTATAAGATACATATCCAAAATGACCAGAATAAAATATAGGCTATTCCTGTAACATAGAGGTAGAAAAAACAATTCTTAAACAATACTTCAAAACCACATAGCAGAATTTATATGAATTTTATATGAATGTGATCACATCAAAATCAGTTTTCGATTCAATGAAAGACACTTTTGAAAGACTTAATAGATGACAGACTAGATGACAGAATGTGGTATTTAATATCAACAAGCAATTCATTATTTAGGATGTATGAAAAATTCCTATAAATCAAAAATATGTAGAAATAGCAGCCCCAAATTAAAAATGTTCAAAGGATATGATTAATAGAAAAGGAAACTCAAAAGGCTAATAAGCATATGAAGAGATGCTCAAACTCATTAGTAGTCAGAGAAATGCTAATTAACAAAGAGCCATTTCTTTATACTTATTAGATTGTTAAAATTCAAAAACTGGATAATGCCAAGCGCTGGAGGGCGTGTGGGGTATGGAAATTTCCATGTACTGCTGGTGGGAGTGGTGCAGCCATTCTTGAAAGGTTCAGTGAGTACTCCATCAAATTAGACATCCAAATAACTAGGACCCAGCTACACTGCTCTTTCTGTATATATCCCAAGAAATTCTCATACAATCCAAGGGCACAAGTATGAGGATGTTGAGTTATTTCAGGTTACAGGGGCTTGGGAGAGTGGCTAAGGCAAATTGTAGCAGATGCACTTCATGGTGCATGCTCTAGTTAGCAGTTGGTAGCAATGGATCAAATGTGTACATGGCCACAAAGATGGATCTAGAAATTGCAGAGCTCAGTAAAATAAAAAAGAGAATGAAATATATAACACCATTTAAGTAAATTTAAATTACACGCACACAAAAAACAATATGCTCTTTGCAAAAGGGTATGCATTAAACACTTTGGAATGATTGGCTGAGGGTGACAGGAAAGGAGAATGGAAGTAGGAAAGAGATAATAAAATAGTAAAAAACAGAGGGACCATGTATGAACCACGATGATTGCGGGCCACATAGTGATGAAGAGGACTAACTCAACCCTCCGCACCCATAGCTTTAAACTGGTTGTAGGATGTCTTTCTCAGGGGAAGGAGAACAATTATCCAGAAGAAAGTGTGTGGACTGTGAAGTCACTAGATTAATGAGGACCTAGAGTGAACCACATGATTGCAAAGGAAGTGTCTTTTTCTTGATTTTTTTAGAAGAAACTGAAGTTCAAAGAAGTGAAACAACTTGGCCAAGGTCACAGTTTGTTAGGTGCAGTGCCAGCTCAAAATGTGTCAACATTTAACTCAGTATCAAAACGTGTCAGCACTCAACCACTCCTGCCCTGGCCCAAGCCAACATGGTCCCTCACCTGGACAGTGGCCATAGCCCCCTCACTGCCTCCCCACTCCACCCAGGGTCTACTCCACACAGCAGCCAGAGAAGCCCTGTAGAAATGCTGGGTGAACCTCAACACTCCTCACCTCAAAACCCTTCAAGGCTTTCCCAGTCCCATGTCATTCAGAATGAAATAAAAAATACTTATGTGTCCTACAAGCCCCAGGATGACCTGGCCCCCGGTTACCTTCCCAGTTTTATCTTTTATCACTGTCCATCTGGCTCTTTCAGCTCAGTCATGTTGACCTCCTTGCTCTTTCTCAAACACTCCCAGGATATTCCAACCTCAGGACTTGGCACTAGCCTTTTCTCCCATTTTTGTATGACGTTATTTATCACTTCACTCAGGACTCTGTTCAAACATTACCTGCTAAAAAAGGCCATCCCTGACACCTTATCTTTGAAGTGCCACCTTGCACATCATTTATTCAGTTTTGTTTCTAACACTTATCCCTACCTGACAGCACATTATCTATATTTTTGTTTTGGGTTTATTTTTGTCTCTCACATTAGAATGAGGGTAGAACTCTCTTCTGAGTCACATGCTCTGCACAGTCCTTGACCCATGTGAGCCCTCTCCCAGTGAGTGTGAATGGCTATTTGAATGTCTGAGCCAAGGCCCATGTGCTTCCCACTATGGCACCACCCAGGCCTCCAGGATAGAATCTGGAGAAGGAAATATGGAGAAAATGGGAACAGCAATGAAGGTCAAACATGGCCCTCTTCTAGGAATCAGGGTTAGGGAGAGAAAATCCCAGAATCATATAAAGCTGAACAAAGTTGGGGTAGGGGGAGAAACTGGCAGGCATTTAGATTCTAGAATTTTAGCCTCTCTGACCTTTCTGTTTCTGCTTCTAGAAAAGATGAAAACCAAACTGACCTACCAGTTCCACCACTCCCAGTGCAGCCAGAGCCTGAACCCCTTTTCATGAACCTCAGAGGAGAGAGGCTTCACAACCACCTTACAAAATCCCATTCCCATGCCTAATGACAATATTCACAGAAATGGAGATCACATGGAGGGTTATCAGTAGGGAGAGGGAGTGGGGAGAATGGGAGAAAAGGTACAGGGAACAAGAAGCATAAATGAGGACTTCCGCCAAGATGGAGGCATAGGTGGAAACATCGTGCCTTCTCGGACAACAAAGTTTTAGTAACAAAAAATGCAGCTAAAACACAGAAAATTGAACTATATGGAAGTCGGACAACAACGAGCCATTCTGCCAGACTGATAAACCAGTGAAGGAGCAAGCAGTGAGATGGACCTCGCAGGCCCCAGCAGCAAGAAGTAGCAGAGGGGTCCGCTATTGTCCCTCTCTGACCCCGCCCCCACATATAGTGTCACAACTCAGTGACCTGGGTGACCCTGCCTTGGTGAGCATCTAAGGCGCCTCTCCTCATATGTAACAGGCGCAAACAGACCAAAACATTATGGCTCAAGAAGAACTCAAAGCCCCAGAGCCAATAACTCTAAGCGACCAAGAGATAGCCAACCTTTCAGATGCACAGTTCAAAACACTGGTGATCAGGATGCTCAGAGAACTGGTTGATTTTAGTCACAAATTAGAGGAACAAATGAAGGCTAAACTAATTGAAATAAAGAGAAATGCACAGGAAACCAATAGTGATGGAAAGGAAACTGGGACTCAAACCAAGGGAGTGGACCAGAAGGAAGAAAAAATGACCAAACAGAAAAATATGAAGAAACAAGAATTTAAGACTTCCGCCAAGATGGAGGCATAGGTGGAAACACCTTGCATCCGTGCACAACCAAATCTAAGAACAAATTTTAACAACAATAAACAAAACAAAACCACACAGAAAATCGACAATACGGAGTCCGAAAAAAACAACATGCTCAGCTAAACTGGTAAGAGGGGCGAAGCCAGCAGCGGAGCGGGTTGACCAAAAAGATCCCTGACCAGGTGGTGCGCAAAAGCAGCTGAAGGCACGGATCACAGGTGCAGGCTAGCTACGGATGCACACAGGGAAGAGGCGCAGCTGGCTGTCTGCGGTAGGTCGAGCATTTGCATGCAGATAAACCAGTGAAGAGGCGAGCACTGAGACTGCACAGCACGAGGCAGCAGGCTCACACAATTCCAATCAGATAAACAGGCCGGGGCGAGTGGTGGGATGGACTGGGCTAGCCGAGAAGACCACCATTGCTCCCTCTCTAACCCCACCCCCACATACAGCGTCACAAACCAGCGACCTGGGTGGCCCCACCCTGGTAAACAACTAAGGCTCCACTCCTCATACTTAACGGCACAAACAGACCAAAAATGGCTCAAGAACAACTTAGAGCCCCAGAGCTGATAAATCTAAGCGATGAAGAAATAGCCAAACTTTCAGATGCATAGTTCAAAACACTGGTGATCAGGATCCTCACAGAACTGGTTGATTTTAGTCACAAATTAGAGAAACATATGAAGGCTAAACTAATTGAAATGAATGGTAATGCACAGGAAACCAATAGTAATGGAAAGGAGACTGGGACTCAAATCAAGGGAGTAGACCAGAAGGAAGGAAAAAATGACCAAACAGAAAAGAATGAAGAAACAAGAATTCACAAAAATGAGGAGAGGCTTAGGAACCTCCAGGACATCTTTAAACATTCCAACATCCAAATTATAGGGGTACCAGAAGGGGAAGAAGAACAGCCATAAGTGGAAACCTTATTTGAACAAATAGTAAAAGAGAACTTCCCCATTCTGGCAGAGGAAATAGACTTCTAGGAAATCCAGGAAGCTCAGAGAGTCCCAAAGAAGTTGGACCCAAGAAGAAACACACCAAGGCACATCATCATTACACTAGCCAAGATTAAAATGAAGGAAAGAATCCTAGAAGCCGTAAGAGATAAGGGAACAGTCACCTACAAAGGAGTTCCCATCAGACTGTCAGTGGATTTCTCAAAAGAGACCTTACAGGCAAGAAGGGGCTGGAAAGAAGTATTCCAAGTCTTGAAATCCAAAGACCTACAACCAAGATGGCTCTATCCAGCAAAGCTTTCATTTAGAATGGAAGGACAGATAAAGTCCTTCTTATCTGCTTATCAGATAAGATCAAATTCAAGGAGTTCTTCATCCCCAAGCCCTTATTATATGAAATATTAAAGGGATTTATATAAGAAAAAGAAGATAAAAAAGATGAACAGTGAAAGGACAGCAAACTCACAGTTATTAACAACCACACCTAAAACAAAAGCAAACTAAGAGGACAGCTAGATAAGGAGCGGAACCATAGAAATGAAGATCACATGGAAGGTTAGCAACAGGGGAGTGGGAGGAGGAGAAGGTACAAAAAATAAGTAGCATAGAAGATAGGTAGAAAATAAATAGGGGGGAGGGCAAGAGTAGTAGGGGAAATATAGAATCTAAAGAACTTGAGACACGTGGTCATAAACTAAAGGGGGGAATGGTGGGTGAAGGGGTGTGCAGGGTGAAGGGGAATGAAGGGGGGAATAGAACGACTGTAATGGCACAATCAATAAAATATATTAAGAAAAAAAAGAAAGAAAAAAAGAAGCATAAATGGTAGGTACATAATACACAGGGGGAGGTTAAGAATAGTATGGGAAATGGAGAAGCCAAAGAATTTATATGTATGACCCATGGACATGAATTAAGGTGGGAGAATGATGGTGGGAGGGGTAGGTACCGGGTGGAGGGGAATAAAGTGGAGGAAAAATGGGATAACTTTAGTAGCATAATCAATTAAATATATTAAATTTTAAAAGATAAAAAAACACAATAACCTGCTAAAAAAGAAGTCCATCTTTATGATGGACATATATCTCTTTTACTGCAATATCATCCCATTTCCTCCAAGAAATACACTACATAATTGAGAAATAAATAAGGGGGTAAAGTGCTACGGAAGCCTAACATCATTTACACAACTCAAATAAGAGATTTCCTCTGGATTGTAATTATGTCTCCCTTGTTAATCCCAGCTAGCGCTCAGAATCCAGCTCTTGGGGCTGAGCATGGCAATCGGTTTCCATAAAAATGCCACTTACCACACGTCTTTCCTGAGAGACACTATTGATAAGACAAGAAGAGATTCCTTAATAAGAGGAGGAAAAAGTCTTTTTCTGAACTCCTTGCCTTTCTGCTAAAAGTGCGTTCACTCTTCATTTTTACCCCCACTAAATAAATGATATTCTTACGAGCCCTGGAAGAACTCTGGTCTGACAACAAAACCCCTTCTCACCCTCAGAAGGAGACCAGGCCATTCTCTCTCCAGCACCACCCCAAATGCCATCCTCAGGGATTCATTCCTTTAATTTAAGCATTGTCCTCTTCAGGTTCTGCTCCCGAAATGTCAGTCTCTGAAGATGAGAAATGGAAATTCTAATGTCTCTGCCTGAAGGGCATTGGCTACTTTTTGCTGCATATATGCTTCTGATAACTGCATCCCTTCTGCACATAAACCCGTTTTCTTGTAGTATCAGTTTTTGCTATAATAATGCTGCATAATGACCAATCAAAAAACTTAGTGTTCACAGAAATAAGCATTCACTGCTCATATGTCTGGGATTAGCTGTGAGTTTGTCTTGTTTGGGATTGCTCATACTTCTGGGGGCCGCCTGGCTTTTGCTAACCCAGGCTGTCTGCTGCAAGGGCAACTGGAGTGATTTGATCCTGTTCTATGTACCTGTCATACGCCTGGACGTGTCCTCATGTTGGTGAGAGAAGTGCAAGAGAGCATGGAAAAACATACAAGGTCTCTTGAGGCCTACACTCACAAACAGCACTATCGCACCAACTACCAAATACATGCAAACTTAAAACAAATACAAGGTACATTTTATACTTAAACTGGAAAGATAAAACAAACATTCAGGCACAGAGTTGGTGAAATGGAATTGAATGTTCTTAACCTTGATAGAGAATCAACCAGTAAACTTCCTCCTGTAGCTATTTGGCAAATGTGCCAAAGTGTTATGTCCTTTGACCTGGACATAACACTTCTGGGGGGTTTATCCTAAGCAAACAGAGTTTACAAAGACCAGTGAGTGTACAAGTTCATGCAGGGGTGCCCAACCCACAGCCTGCAGCCTCCTGTGCCCCAGGATGGTTATCAATATACCAACACAAAATCACAAATTTACTTAAGACCTTTATTTTTTTGCTCATCAGTTTTCATTAGTGTTTGTATATTTAATGTGTGGCCCAAGACAACCCTTGTTCTTCCACTGTGGCCCAGAGACACCAAAAAGTTGGACACTCTATTATGTGATCGGCAGAAATGGAGATAAGCTACATGTCCAACATTAGGACATGGATGAAAGAAAGTGCAGTACTTAATGCAGTGGAATTATTATGTCATATCATGTATCATTATACTATCTATATATGCACACACACAGCAAGAAATAATTACTCTATGGTTAAGTGATTATCACATGTTGTATGAGTCTACCTTTGTTGAGAAACTACACATATATGTTCACTGGGAAAAAAGTTTAAATGAAAATACCAAAATGCTAATTGCAATTATCAATCTCTGGGCGGAGAATTATAATATTATCCTTTATTTTTAATATTTTTTAAAAAATATATTTTTAAAATATATATTATAATTCTATATATAATTCTATCAATTATAATATAATTGATAGGCAAATATATATATTTGCCTATCAATATTTTCTTATTTTTCTACAGTGGACTTGTATTATTCATTCATTCATTTCAAATTCATTAAAATGTGTCTGTTACCCATTCTGCTGAAAGTCTTGGCTCACGACTTTTTCAGGAGTATTTTTCCCACAATGCACTCACTGTAAACCCCTCACCCCCCTTGGCCTGGCACTGCTCACCAAGGCTGGCGTCCTAACCATAAACCTTTCTGGTTTCCTTACTGTAGTGAGTTTTGAACCATGTAACTAATTCCCGGATGATAACTGCAGAGCACCAGTGGCCTCTGGTTCCCTAGCACCACCTCCAGTGAGCAGCTGTGTTCTGCTCCCAGGTGCCGGACACAACCGGTAATTGGGCTCCTTGCTGCAAGAAGCACAGGGCACCAGGTTAGGAGTGCCTCTCTCTGAAGGATCCCCAGCTGCTGGCTGTACCTTGGGAACAACTCTGTACAGAATGCCCTAAGGAGCTCATTATTCAAAGGTGCCCTATGGTAAATCATTTGTAAAGCAAGAGAGTTGTTTGTAGAGTGAGTAATCACTCTGGCATTTAAGTTTCACTCACAAGGAATGTTAACAGCATATTGTAAACATCATTCACTTTAATATTGCATTTTTCAATCCTTCATTTTCAGAGCAAAACATTCCTTCATCTTTCTCTGGTCCGAAACTTATATACACTTAAAGAAATGTATCTGGTTAACAAATAGTGTTTTTCAATTTGTATTCCAGTGTCCAGATTGGCTTTGATTTGGCCTTAAAGATTTGGCTGACCTTCTTAGACTGCACGGTGACAGATTCTCTCTGAAACACACCTGGAATGAGCACAGGGTAAAGATGAAATCTGAGGGTCATGTGATCCTCACTGAGGTGTGCCTGGGGGGTGTCTGGAAGTGGGCTCCACAGCCCCCAAAACCTCTTTCCTCCCTCCAGCTTCTGTTTCTGTATGTCTTAATCCATTTGGGCTGCTATGACAAAAATACCACATACTGGGTGGCTCTAACAACACACATTTATTTTTAACAGTCCTCAAGGCTGGGAATTCCAATATCAAGTCAGATTTCATGTCTGGTGAGGGACTGTTTCCTCACTGATAGCCATGTTCACGTGAGAGCCATAATTTCTCACGACGAGAGGAGAAATGAAGCTCTTTGGGACCCCTTTTTAAGGGCACTAGTCCCATTCATGATGGCTTCATCCTCTTGAACTAATCACCTCCCTAAGGCCCCACTTCTTAATATAATAACACTGAAGATTAGGTTTCGATGTATAATGCGGGGGAGGAGGTAGACATAAACATTCAGTCTATAGCATTGGGGATTGTCCATTTCTTCCTGTAATTCTGCCTATTTCTAGGCTGTGTTACTAGGAGAGCGAGGTCATAATTACATCTTGATGAGCTATACCATTTGTCATGCAGCATCTTAATGCTTTTCACCTTAAAATCTGTTTCACCTAATAGAACAGTTTTCTTTTGGCTAGCATTTGCAAAATATGCTGTTTCCATCCTTTATTTTTAACCTCTTTGTATGAATTTTATTTGTGATTCTTATAAACAGCAAATAAATGGATTTCAAAACTTTGTTCTGACTTTTAGTCACCATCATAGCCCCTATATTTTAATAGGTTAGTTGACTATGTTTACAGTTGGGATGCTAGTTTTTTTTATTGGTTAACATGTTTTTTTCTATCATTTTTTCTCTTGTCCAAACTTCTCTTTTTCCAATGGTTTGATTATGTTTTATTTCTCCTTTTTTTCTTATGTTGGTTTGATGGTTATAATATCTGTTTCCATTATTTTAGTGGCTGCTCAAAAAATTTAATACAGTATCTTTAATTGTGTATATTTTCTAACAAAATCTAAAATTTGGGGGTATTATACCCCAATTTCTTCCTCAACCACATGAATTTATCTTCATTGCTGACACTGTTTAGAATTTCATCTCTGCCTCTGTTGCGCAGGTGGGAGAGAGGGAAGGATCAGAGAGAGGAGGGTCAGTGCCCAACACTAAGAATGTTAGTAATACTCATTCATATTTATTTATTTTCTATAATTAAAATCACTTTATTGTGTCTTTCATAATTTTTAGACTATATGTCTAGTATAAAACATTTTCAAAGTGCAGAAAAGTATACGGAAAAAGTTAAAAAAATCACCCCCAATACCCTCTATTCTGAGAGGGTATTGTAGTTAGACCCAGTGACCATCCAGTCCTGTTTCTCTATAGTAGTTATATAGCAACAGATACACACTTGTAGTTGTATATTTTCATGCATAAAATCTTCATAAATGAATTTATATGCTTGCTTTTCAAATGAAATGACTTCTTTCATTGAACTCTTTTTGAGTTTGCTTTCTTCAATCCTACTCTAAGACACACATCTTATATAACTAATATATTAACAGCTTACATGAATATTCTATCCTAGCTTTTTCCAGGTTCATTTACTCATAGATGAATAAATGAGAAAGAAAGAAAGAAAGAAAGAAAGAAAGAAAGAAAGAAAGAAAGAAAGAAAGAGGAGAGAAATATGGGCAAGTAGGCAAATATAGAGAATTCCAGGCATTATTTATTTTATAAAACTAGGATTTTATTATACTTCTTTTAAGTTTGCTTTTCCTGCCTAATAATAATTCATCATGTAAATCTTCTATAGTCAGCTACAATAGACCTAACTCGTTCTTTGTGGGTTTTTATTATGGAAAATTTCATACATCACACAAAAAAGTGAGGGAAGAATAATAAACTCTCGCGTATCCATCACCCAGTTTCAACAATTACCAATGTTTACATTTTACCAATTTTTTAAAAAGATTTTATTTATCTTTAGAGGGGAAGGGAAGGAGAGAGGGAGAGAAATATCAATGTATGGTTGCCTCTTGTGTGTCCCCTGCTGGGAACTGGCCCGAAACACAGGCATGTGCCTGACTTGGAATCACAGGCCACCACTCAATCCACTGAGCTACGCCAGCCAGGGCACATTTTGCCAATCTTGTTTCATTAATCTTCCCTGTGATAGGCCAAATAATGACCGCCCCCCCCCCAACCCCAGAGATGTTTACATTCTGTCCTCTAAGAATGTTGCCTTACCTGGCAAAAGGGCTTTGCAGGTGAGATTATCCTGGATTATCTAGGTGGGTCCAACCTAATCATGTGAATTTTTTAAATTGGAAAACCTTTCTTAACCACAGTTAAGACATAATAACAATGGAAGAATGACCAGAGAAATGCAATCTTGTTGACTTTAAAGACAGAGGAAGAGGGTCAGGAAGCAGGGCCTCTAAACGCTGGAAAAAGCAAGGAAATGGATTCTCCCTTCCATCCCCCAGAAGGAACACAGCCTGCCAACACCTTGGTTTTAGCCCACTGAAAACTATGTCAGATTGCTGACCTACAGAACTGCAAGAAAATGTGTGGGGTGTTTTAGGCTACTAAGTTTGCAACAGTTTCTTACAGCAACAATAAAAAATTAATACACCACCCTTTCTTCTCTCGCTCTCCACCTTTTCTTCTTTCCTTCCTCTCCCCACTCCCCTCCCGTCCTTGCTTGCTTCCTGCAAGGCCTGCAGTATTTTACAGCACGTTTCAGAATCACATTTACCCATGATACTTCACCATATATTTTTAACAGGTGAAGATTTAAAAAATTATCACAATATTTATTACACCTAACAAAATGAATACTTGTTTAATATCATTCAATAATCTGTGTTCAGATTTTTATTATCTAAGAAAAATGTCTCTTTGGTTTGTTTAACAAGGTTCTAAAGAAGTCTTCAAGTTACATTCCACTGATAGTTCTTTTAACTCGCTTTTAATTCATAATAATTCCCCCTCCTCCCTTTTTGAACAGGCCATTATTTTGTGGGAAATCCTGGTCATTTGCTCAGGTAAACTCAGAATTACCACATTCTAGGTGACCACAACCTCAGGTCACCCGTTAACAGATTCCTCTATCTCCTGTATTAGATGTAGACTAGCAGTTCTATCTAGAGGCTTGGTAAAACTTATACGAGTCTCTTTTGCTGTCTTGTTGCATTAGGTGTGGGTTTTCCACTTTGGGTGATATTGCAAGGGATCGGTAGTTCCGGTGTCATCAGCCTATTCATCCAGGATAAAGTTTCCCCAAAGCTTTTCACCCTGTGATATTGGGAGTCAGTTGCGTAAATCTATCATTTCACTAACATTGTTTGGGTATCATTAAAACACATTTGCATATATTTGATACCTTTTAATCTTTTGCAATTCTTTTTAATATTCAAGTTTTCCCAACTTTAGGCAATGGGGGTCCCGGAGATCAGCTCCTGTGTTTTTTGGACATGTCCTTTGTAGCCTCCTCTTCGTGTGAAATGCCATTTACAGACTACAACCTACATGACTGGGTTAACTCACTCTTTTTTTAAGTTTTATTTTTGTTGTTGGCTCTATTACAGATGTCCCTATTTCCCCTCCTTTGCCTGTCTTCGCCCAGTCCCTGCCTGCCCCCCGGCCATCAGCACACTGTTGTCTGCGTCTGTGCGCCATGAATATATGTGCTTTGCTAATTCCTTCCTCTTCTTTCATCTGTCTTCCCTTCCCCTCCCACTCTGACAGTTGTCAGTCTGTTCCATGAATCCTGCTCCTTCTGTTAAGGCCTGAATGATACTGTACAATATGAGTGGCAGGTACTGTAGGTGAATGGACTCGACTGCACTGTAGTCTTATTGGAATATGTCTTAATGCAGGCATCCCCAGCCCTTCCTAGACCTACAATTTCTCATCTGATTTAGTTTCTGGAAAACAGGCACCTGAGAGAGATTTGTAAGCCAGAGTGTGGAAGAATTTTGCTTTGGCTGCTTCTCTCATCTTGGCTGGAGTCACAGAGGTTGTGGCACAGGAGCTGCCCTGGGAATCCCAGGAACTGGTGCCCGGCTTGGTGAACAGTCAGCCAGACTCAGGGCATGGTACAGTTATTTTACTGCCTTAGACGACTGCTGTGTTACATCTTGGATCCAGCAATTGGGGCTGTAACTTCCTGAATATCTAGCTTTAATAATCAGCTTTTGCTAGGTTATGTTGCTTTAAAAAAATGTTGGAGGCTAATGACAAAGCGCAACTTCTCCTTGATGTTGCACATTGCTGTGGGTTTGATGTGACCCTGCCTCTGTGTCTTCATTACCCTGGGATCCAGGCTGGCAACAGCCCCTGTCGAGGACACACCATTGTTGTGACAGATTGAAAAGAGAGATAGTGGAACAATGCAAACACATTTAAAGCTTTGGTTTATATTTGAAACTGCCACGCATCGCTCCCACTGACATTTCAATGCTCAAAGCAAGTCAATGAGAACAATAATACAATTCGCCACTGTTGCTATGTGTTTGTATCAGAGAGGATAGCCACCTTGGACGACCAGTTCTGTGCTGGTGTCCTGGAAGCCACTCCTGAAAACTCAGCCTGGACCTTGCTCCTCCAGCCTTACCAAGGATGGGGTACCTGCCTAGTTCTCCTATACCAACACACTTTCTCCTCACATTAACCATACCTGAACATTGGAGCCCCAGTATGAATTCATCACAGTTTGTTCACTCCACTTTGATGGGCAATCATTCTGTTTCCAGATTGGTTTTCAATTTTTGCTGCTAAATATAATGATGCACAAAATCCTTTAATATATACTTGAATGCTGTATCTTTATTTCTGTGGGATTGACTTCTAGGTGTGGGATTGTAGATCCAAAGAATATAGATGCTTTTAATTACAACAGCTACTTCCACATTTTATTTAAAAAGCTAAAACAATTATTCCAACCTTTTTTTTACATATTTGCCAGTGATTTGTAATTTAACTCTTTAATATTTTTGCCGTGTGAGAGGTGACAAATGTTATTTCTCAAGTCCCTTAATTTGCACAGTTCTGACAACAAAGAAAGTGAGGCACCTCTTCTATTTTCTTGCAAATTTATTGAGGTATAAATCGCATACCATAAAATTCACCTACCGGAACTGTACAGCTGAATGATTTTTAGTAAATTTATAGAGTTGTGTGATCAAGACCATAATCCAATTTAAAAACTCTTTCCTCGCTCTAAAATGTTTCCTCATGCCTGTCTGAAATAACCCCTGCACTAGCCCCCACTCCGAACAACCACTAATAGGCTTGTCACTTTAGGCTTTTCCTTTTAGGACACTTTATATAAATACAATCATAAGACATACAGTCTTTTGTTTTTGTTTTTTTTAATTAATTTTATTTAGTTATTTTTCAAGTACAGTTTTTTGTGTCTGGTTTCTTTCACTTAGCATGATATTCTCAAGATTCATCCATGTTGTAACATATATTAGTGGTTAGTTTCTTTTATTGCTCAATACAACTCTATTATGTAAATATCCCACATTTTGTTTTATCTGTTCACCAACTGATGCACATTTGGGTTCTTATAAATGAAGCTATAAAAACGTATGTACAAGTTTTTGTGTGAATATGTATTATGATTTCTCTTGTTTAGGTATCTGAGTGAAATTGAAGAATTATGTGGTAAGTTTACATGCAAGTTTAAGGCTAAATGTTTCCAAAGCGTTTGTACTAATCTATTTTTTTCCACCAGCATTGGAAGAAGTTTCTGTTCCTCCACACCTTCGTCAGCACTTGCCTTTATCACTTTGAATTAGAGCCATTCTAGAGGGTGCGCAATGATATCCCATTGTGGTTTCAGTTGCATTTCCCTCGTGATTAATGATGTTGAGCACCTCCTCATGTGCTTAGTAGCCATTCATATAGCTCCTGTGGTGAAATACTTACTAAATATTTTGCCTGTTTTTAAATTGGGTTGTTTATCTTCCTATTATTGAGTTGTGAGACTTCTTTACATATTTTGAGTACAAATCCTTTACATATACATGATTTACAAGTATTTCCTCCCAGCTATGATTAAGCTGATGGTGTTCCCACCCCACCCCACTGTGGCAGAACCACTTTCCAACCAAGTGGAGAGGAAGGGAAACAGGGACTAAGAACAGTCCCAGGCGAGAATGCCACGCCCTCCCACTGTTCTTATCTGAAGCTCAGCAGCTTTGCCCAAATAAACACTTCTCAATGAGTTACTTGCCTCGGGTCAATTTCCAGAGCTCTGAAATGGTTGTTTTGACAATTTCCCCCACTTTTATTTGTTGTGTTTTGAGTAGAGGATTCACCAATCTCTTCACTCATCCCTGCCAGAAGTTGCTAAGCATTACTTGTTATATTTTTAGCAGTTCAGAGTGGGGCTGCTTTCTCCACAGCCGTAGCAAGTGCCACGGTTGTGCTTTATTGTCTTGGACTGGGATTGGGACTGGGTCATGCACCTTGCTGGCCAGAGGAATGCAATGCTATGATTGGTCAGGCCTGAGCGCCGCACCCACCCCAGTGTCCAAGGAGAATGGGTTCCCACAGCACCTCGCCTGAGAATGTAGAGGTCTGGTCTCCCTGAAGTGAACTGGAGTGGTTTTCCTAGAAAGAAGACATGGCAGTAGGTGGCATTAACAGCCGGTGTGCATTGCCTACTCCCTGTGGAGTTGTATTTCCCTATGTGCAGCACCACAACACCGGCCAGTGACCAACACCTCCAATGTCTACCAGCTTCAGAGAGCCCCTCCCTGACTGTTCAGCCTTGCTAGGTTCCTAACGATACCAGACAGACAAAGCCTCCCGTGATTCAGGCACAGAAATCTGGTTCCAGATGGGAATAGATTTCAGTGCCCTCTAAGACCTCTTCTAGCCATAAACTTAAAAACCTAAAATTCTAAATTATCATTTGCTTTACATGTTACTTTTCCTTATGTCCTTCTAGTCTCTTGTTCCCTCTTCTCAGCAATGTTCTATTTTAACATTTGTTTACCCTCCTATCCCAAAGACTTCCCCGCACTCTGCTTCTGTCTGGAATTCTCTGCCTCTCTCTTATCAGGGTCTATTTACTGAACACCCACAACAGTCAGGAAGTGTGCATAGCTACAGCACTGCAGAAACAAAGATGTGTTGGCCACAAGCCCTTTCCTCAAGTTTACAATGTCTTTGCCAGAAAGAACCTTTCATTCATGGCGAAGCTTACTGCCAAAGTATAACATGTAAGTGCAACACGAGTGATGTTGACAGCGCAGGCTGTTCATTCTCCCAAGGCTGGCCCTGTGCACAGACAGCTTAGCGGAAAGCCTCTGTAACTCCAAGGCGGCATCTGAAGAGCCTCAGGGCTTGAAATTTCTCTTTACCTCTTCACACTCCTGAAAAATTCCTGTAACTTGAGACTCACTAGGATGCTGGATGCCAGGCATTTATAATGAAAGATTAATTTATCCCCAAAGGTTGCTTTCTTCTTAAATGAGCAGTATCAACTGAAATGCAAGATGGCAGTTTGAATATGGTGAGAGAGGGATTCTAAAGCAGGGATGCGTGCTGGGGAGGTGGGCCCACATGGGGCTCCAGAGAGGACTGTGTGCCTTTGAAGTAGGATGAAGGATGAGGACCAAAATGGGGAGGGAACCTCCAAGTGTTGGTTCATATACTTCACTTCTCTGCTAAGGACCACTCAGAATGCTCTCCATCTATTATTCTTTGTTTAATGTTTATCCTCCTTTCTTTTATCCCACTCCATTGCCAGTTGATGGGCACTAGTTTATATGTTATTTAGAGTTCAGTGATCTGGACAAGGTATTTTGACTTTTGTTGAAGTTTAAAAATTGTGCAATTTATGTGATCAAGTGTTTAATGTCACAAGTTGGTTAGTAACTGTAAAGAAAGCAAACCTTTCATTCTATCATGGGTTCCTTGCCAACAGAGTAAATTATCACAAGGGCAAGCCAAGTGCAGAAACACCTCTTTGGGGAGTGGGAAATGGAGAGGATTATTCATGCTATGGAAATTTTAGGACTGAAAAAATAGACCCTAGAGAATGAAGATTTACTTAGTAGGGGGTGGGTAGGAATACCTCACCTCTGAGTGTGAAATTACTTTACCTTCGTTAAAACATCAATCCCATGAAAACGATAAATATAGCACCCTGATTATTTAAGAGAAAAATGTTAATTTTCAAGTTTGTGCTATTTCTAGAGATTCAAATCTGCCATGCAGGAAGTGTGAGAGTGCTGATAATTAAGGAACACTGTGTTAGGCGATGATAACGCACCGCCTCTGGATCCCAGCTCCCGGTACCTTGTAGAAGTGACAAAGTCAGATTTGATACTGCAAAAATGTCAGGAATACACATTAGCAGTCCTCTTATTTCATCACAATTCAGCGATGTCAACTTCTCGCTGCAATCCTTGTGTCAATGTTTCTTGTCATAGCTAATGGGAATTCAAGGTAATTATTACAAAAAAAATAAAAAAGCCAAAAGCTGAAATAATTTACAAATCACTTTCCCCTCACTTTTGGTCACTGATCTGCAAAAATTACACCATCTGCAGTCATGAGAATGAAGGGAGTTGACAGAACCCCTCAGAGCCCTCAGGACTGAGAAGCATCAGAGAGTGAACTCATGATTGTCTTCACCCACCCATCCTTCTCTGAACCCCGTTGATGGCTGCCTCCCAGTCACCCCACCTGGCTGTATTTACAGATTGGTCTCTTTTTTTCTATGCCAATCTCACTAAACCCTATCAAGTTTACTTTCCTCTTCAACCTCAGGTTCTGTTTCAGCCCTTCCATATCTCTTGAAGTCACCTGCTCTCTGTTGGTCCAAAATGCAAATCAGGCTGTGCTCCTGCCTAGCTTGAAAACCCTGTGTAGTTTTCCTTTATTTCTAGCTTCAAGTTCCAGTTCTTTGGCATGTCAGCATGGTCCTCGGTGACGTTCCCCTGCCCATCTCTCTGACCAGATGTTCCCTTACCCCCACAAGCTGCACTTTTATACCCAAACCAGTACCCTGCTCTGTTCTGGCTGCTGCTTTTGTTAAAGCCAGCCTCGCCCACCCCCTTCATTCATTCACCCAGAGAGCCACACTCATTCTTCTGGATGGTGCAGGATGCATCTCCTCCAGAGTCTTCCCTGAGCCCACAGAGAGGAATCAATGTGCTTTCTCTGAAATCTCCCCTTCCCTCCAATCTCTCATATCGTATTGTGTTCACTTTTCCTTCAGTCTTGATGGCTAGGAGGTCCCTTGGGGCAGGAGCAGTATCTCATGCATCTTCCTGTGCCCAACACAGAACAGCAGACTAGGGATGCTGTAGGCATCCTGTTCATTTTCTGGAATTTCAACCTGATGTGGATTTACTTAAGTTATTGGTGAAAATTATACACATTCAGATTCCTCAAGGGGAGAAACCTCTTCCTCAAATCCCTACAATTCCTGTATTAAAGGAGTATGGTTGGATGCAAGTATTTATTGAGGTATGTCATAAAATTATGAAGTCATAGACTATGTATTTATCCATAGACAATATGCATTGTTCTATGTTCTAAAACTTAGATAAATGTGTCATTCTTCATGATTTGAGATACACCTTGCTTTTTTCACTCAGTAATGCGTATTTAAGATTACTGGTGTTGATACATTTAAGATTTAGCTCATTCATCTCCATTGCTGCAATGTTTTTCATTGTATGGATTTATCATGGCATATGTGTCCATGATTGTTATATTTTCTTGCTGGAATATTTCGTCAATATGTAGGGCTCTTTTTTATTTCTAATATTCCTTTCCATTAAATTCAATTTTCTCTTATATTGGCAATATCACATAGCTTTCTTTCTTTTGATTTGTATTTGTAGGTATCTCTTGCCCATCTCTTTATTTCCAAACATTCTGCATGACTTTACATTGAGGAAGTCTTTAGTGACAAATGAAAGAGCTTGATTTTTATAATTTGTAATCAATCATTTGTCTCTGCTTTTGATAGGTGATTTTAAACTTATAAATGCTGATGTCTTTTAGTTATTATCTGGTAACTTTTTATTTAGTTGCTTCTTTGTTTTTTTTTTAGTTTCCTTTCTTAACTTTCTTGCATTGTCTTGAGTTAATAACATTTAAAAAAATTTTTTCCTTTTTTCTTTACCTGGTTTGAAAGCTATAGATTAATGTTTTTTATTCAGTGTTTACTTTTTACTTTTAAATAAAAAAAGATTTATTGAGATATATAGTTATATACATCCACCCATTCAAAGTATCCCAATTCATCAGTTTATAATAAATTCATAAAGTTGGGCAACTATCACCCCAATTTTAGAAAATGTTGTTACCCCCCAAAACAGAACTCACACCCATTAGCAGTCACTCCCCACTGCCCCGGGGTCTTTCCCTTCTAGCCCTAGGCAACCCCAATCTATTTTCTGTGGCTATGGATTTGCCTGTGCTGGACTCTTCTTATTAGTGGGATCACATAATATATGGTCTTTAGTTGCTGGCCTCTCTCACTTAGCATAATGTTTTCCAGTTTCATTGATGCTATAGCATGAATCAAGACTTCATTCCTTTTTATTGTCAAATAGTATTCCATGATATGGATATGCCACATATGGATGTGCCACATTTTATTTATCCATTGACCAGTTGATAAACTTTTGGATTGTTTCTGCTTTGGGGCCATTGTGGATAGTGCTGCTATGAACCATGAAGTACAAGTTGTTATACAGTTGTATGCTTTTATTTCTTGGGTATTCCTAGACTGGAATTTCTAAACTGCACAGGAACTCTATATGCAACCTGTTGAGGAACTACTGTTCCATTTCTAAAGTGGCTGCACCATTTTACACTCCCACTAGCAGTGCCGAAGGGCTCCAGTCTTTTCACACTTTCACAAAACTTGTTGTCTGACCTTTTGATTCTAGCCATCCTAGTGGGTTTGAAGGGGTATCTCACTGCGGATTTGATTTGCATTTCCTTAATGGATAACAATCCTGAGCATCTTTTCAAGTGCTTTTGTATATCTTCTTTAGAAAAATATATATGTTCAGATTATTTGCCCATTTTAAATTGGGTTGTCTTTTTATTATTGGGTTATAGGTGTTCTTTGTATATTTGAGATATGAGCCCCTTATTTAATTTAATCAGCAAAATTTCCCCTATCTGTAGGTTGTCTTTTAATTTTCTTGATAGTATCCTTTGCAGAACAAAAGTTTTTTAAGTTTGATAATATTCAGTTTATCTATGTTTTGTTCTGTTGCCTGTGCTTATGGTGTCATATAAAATATTTTTTGCCTAATCCAAGGTCATAAAGATTTATACTTCTGTTTTCTTCCTTTAATTTTTTTTAAAGATTTTATTTATTTATCTTTAGAAGGAAAGGAAAGGAGAGAGGGAGAGAAAGATCAATGTATGGTTGCTTCTTGTGTGTCCCCTGCTGGGAACTGGCCTACAACCCAGATAAGATATGTGCAGATAAGATATGTGCCCTGACTGGGAATCAAACCTGGATCCTTTGGTTCGCAGGCCCTTGCTCAATCCACTGAGCTACACCAACCAGGGCCCTTCTTTTAATTTTTAAGATTCATACTTAATTGTGACACCATTTTCTTCCTTTTTCTTTTTTTTAAAGATTTTACTTATTTATCTTTAGAGGGGAAGGGAAAGAGAGAGGGAGAGAAATATCAATGTATGGTTGCCTCTCGTGCATCCCCTGCTGGGAACTGGCCTGCAACCCAGGCATGTGCCCTGACTGGGAATCGAACCACGATCCTTTGGTTCTCAGGCCTGTGCTCAATCCACTGAGCTATACCAGCCAGAGCTCTTTCTTCTTTTTTAGAAAAATCTAACATACTTTAAAGTTTCTCCATGTCTCCTGATCTTTTATTTTAATCTTTTAATGCTATGTTCCAAATGAATTCAAGTTTACTACCTTTCAATTTTTCACTTTTCAATATAAAGTTGATTCCATTAATAATATTATATTCCATTTATTTATATTTCCAGAATTTCAAATTGTTCTTTTTTATATCCACTTGTCCTGTTTTATTGTGCCTGTTTAATTTTATAAATTTCTATTTTATTCAAGGGTGTCATTTCTTCATCTCTTTGAGGATCCTAAATATACCTTTCTATTTTTCATAATCAAGTTTCTGCTTTAAGATTTTAGTTTGAATTCTGAAGAAAAAGATATATATGTACCTAAATGAAATTTTTTAATATAATTTTATACTGTCATTTTTATTTCATCTGGAGTACATTTAGCTTATAATTGTCAATCTTTCTTAGCATTAGATTTCTTTCTTAGGTTTTGAAAGAAACTACCTTGAATAGGAAGGTTTGTCTTATTAACCTTTGTCTCTGAACTAGGCTCCTATCCAGAACCAGGATGCTTATTTATTTCTCATAGTCCCTCTCCACTGGTGATGTTTTGGATATTTCTAAATGTTCAGGCAGCAAATGCCAGCTTGGTCTGGGCCTCCCTGCAAATATTTCACAGACATGTCAACAAAAGCACAGTTCAGAAAGAAAAAAAATTAATAAATTGGACTTCATGAAGATTAGAAGTTCTGATGACATTGTTAAGAAAATGAAAAGACAAGCCAAAGAATGGGAGAAAATATTTGCAACCTATGTATCTTTAATATAAAGAATTCTCAAAATTCAATAATAAGAAAAAAACATAATTTCTTAAATGGACAAAATATTTTAATGGGCATATCACCAAAGATGATACACAAATAGCTAAGAAACACATGAAAAGGAATTTACTGTTGTTGAGGAAATGCACATTAAAAAAAAACAATGAAATACTACAAATCTATTAAAATGGTTAAAGTGAAAAATATTCACTACAGGAAGTGCTAGTGAGACATTAGAATTATCATACACTGCTGGTAAAAATGTGAAATAAAAGAACCACTTTGGAAAACAGTTTGGCAACTTTCTTAATTCAAACTTACACTTACTAGGTGATCCAGCCATTGTACTCCTAGGTGTTTACCCAAGAGGAGAGAAAGCATATGCTCACACAAAGACTTGTACTCAAATGTTCGTAGTAGCTTTATTTGTAATCTTCCCAAACTAGAAATGATCCAAATGCCCACTAACAGGTGAATGAATAACAAGTAGTGCTGTATCCATACAATGGAATGCTACTCAGCAATTAAGTATTATGAATTCTTGATACATGATGCATACATGGAAGAATCTCAAAATTTAGTTATGCTAAATGAAAAAAGCCAGACAAAAATAGAGTAAATACTGTAAGACTTCATTTATATAAGATTCTAGTAAATGTAAATCTCTAATAATAGAAAGTAGAGCAGGGGTTGCCTGGTTTTGGTTGGGTAGGAGGGAGAGATTCCAAAACAGCATGATGAAACTTTTAGGGTTGATTGCGGTGATACTTTCGTGGGTGTGTACACATGGCAAGACCTTAAGTATGCCACACCTTAATTTCACACCTTAAGTATGCACAGTTTATTGTATGTCAATTATATCTCAATAAAGCATTAGGAGGGAGAGGTGGTAGAAGAAGGGGAAGAAAAGGAGACACCTATGTATAATCAATGGTTTTTCACCTGTTGATCAGTCTCTCCAAGACACTAACAAAAGTTCCAAATAGGGAAACATTTTCTCAAATTTGGAAATTCCTATTGGAAACTCAAGATTACATGAGGTCTTTCAGACAATTTTTATATACATTTAAGAAATTTTTGAAAAGTGATGCTTTGAAAGTATTTGTTACTTGGAGCTGTCATCAGTCCTTTGGAGTTTTTGATGAGACAGTCATGTAGCTCTTCCCTTGGTCCTTTTCCAGGCCTAGTCATTTTCTTAGCCACCTTTTTGCATGCCTAGTGAGTGTGTTTTCTCAGTTACATGATAGTTGTCTTTGTAGATACTCACGTGTCGACTCCAACCTACAATCTTTCTAGTCCTTGTCCCTGAAGTCTTGGCTCTGTCTACTTTTCTTGGCCTGCTCCTGCCCTCTAGGCTGAGGAATGAACTTGACTTTTTATTCCTATTTCTCTGCCTCACTACTCTTGATCACCAGTATAGGTCCTCGAACCTGACCATGGTCATCCAACATCCAAACACTAACCAGACCATGTGGTGCCACTCTGTAGGGGCCAAGGATAGAATTGGAAGATTTGGTTCAGATTTTCTTAACCTGGATTGTTTACTGGCCTGTGAATAATATCACAGGTTCCTTCAGCAAGGTGTAGACAGCTGGCTTCCCCTGGTGGTTCAGAGCACCTCCATAGAAACTTTCTTGACCCCCTACTTCAGGCTGGGTTGGGTGCTCTTCCTCTTCTCTAGGATCCTGTACTTCCCTTTATTATTCCACTTACTTTGTTTTCTTTATATTTTTTTGCCTTTCTACAATATGCGAAAGTGGAGAACAGGAAGCTTGTCTTATATATCTCAGTATCCTCAGCACATAGTACAGATCCAGCCACATGGGAGACAGTCAGGTAAACAGCTCATTTAATTACAACAGTTATACCTGCAGGACTTGAGTTGCTAGGTCTTGAATATCATCTGTATTTGTAACAGCTTGCATTACAAATATGGTTCCTCAGATTTTGTTTTTTATCAGTGTGGTTTGGAAAGAAGCATTGACCCTTTTCTCTGATAAACTTTTGAGATTGCTCTTAAAGAGACGTGAGCACTAAAGAATCAGTTTATTCTTCCCAAATGAATTATAACCTCCTTTCCAAATATATCACATTTTTAATCCTATCCAGCAATAGAAATTTTTGTTATGAGGGGGAAACAAAAAAACCAGAATTTATTTATAAAAATATGTGTATTTACTCTTACATTTTCAAACTTTACTCAGCTTCTAAGTACTCTCCATTTGATACAATACAACTATCAAGACTTTTTTATACTGTTCAAAGTTTTTTAACTTACAGATTTTGATTCCTTTTAGTGCTTCTGCTGTGTTTTTTTCACCTCTTTTACATTGGCAAAACATTTCCCTCTGAGGACTCTTCATCCAGTGAAACAAACAAACAAAAAAAGTCATTCAGGCAAGATCAGGTGAATAGGGAGGGTGAGGCATGGTGGGCAGGCCATTTGAATCAAAAACTGCTGAGCACTCAGCATGATGTAGGCAGGTGTGCTTGTAAATTACCCATCATGAAATGGGCAAATGTACTGAAAGAATCTTCAAAATAAATTCACTGAAGCCAAACATAGGCTCTCACAACAATGCCAGCTGGTACACTGATACAGATGGTTTCCTAGAATACTCCCTTAGCTGAGGAAGCCTGTACTACAACAGACCTGCTCTCCAGAAGACAATTTCAATTTTGGGGGTTCCCCCCTCATATGTTTTTTAAAAAAGGTAGGTGACCATGATTTGCATCCCAAATCTCTGGCTAGTTTACTTCCCACATGTACTTTCTAGGTCCTTCAAGCAAAATAGCAGAATGACCACTCCAGGAAAGTTCACTTCAGAAAAAATGCTGCTCTCAGATAACCTCCTGCCTGGTGAGTGAGCCCAAGAGTGGAAACGATCTGGGACCCTCCACCACCACTGCATCCCTCCAGTGTGTAGCCCTACATTGAGGCACAAGCTATTGTGCTATTCCAGCCCCAATTTCTCTCTGGTTCCTGCTGGCATAATGCCCCTTGAGCAGGAGGCATTCTCAGACCTGACTGACAGTACTCCTAGGAGGTAGACAGTGGATGTTGCCCATCTTTACCCTCTTCCATTTCTGGTCCTAACCCCTTTATCCCATCTCTCACTTCTAGGAAAAAAAGGTGATGGTCCCTGAGGGCCCTTGTTATCAATCAGTCTTTGGCCCAGACCTGACCTTGTTGGCCTTGGGAATGGAGTAGGGGTGGGGGCAGTGGTAAGGCCAACAGGAGGAAAGTGATTAACCTACACATTGGACAAGCAAATTAATTATAAAGGAGGTCAAGAAGGAAATCAGAGAAGGTAGCAGCCTGCCCTGTTTCTGATGCTCTTTTTTCAGCAAATTCCCTGCAGCAGTGACTCAAAAGAAAATAAAAATAACAATAAAGATGGAAATAGCCTCAGGATAGTCAGATCCTAAAGAGGAGCTGACATACACCTAAGGTTTCAGATTCTAAGAGAGTTGGACAGATGTGGGCAGTGGTCAATTGCTATTTTGTATGACCTGCTTCTGTCACCTAAAGGATGTTGCACCCAGTGACAAGGGAGGAGAGGTCCATTCTGGCAAATTCTGGGGTGAGGACATCTGACTACCAGCAACATCAGCAGGCCCAAGACACTGAACTGCAAGCTCCCAAGGTACAGAGAAGCTGCTGCGGCCACCAACTCATTACTCTCAGCATTGAGGAAAAGAAAATACACACACAGTTTCTCACTTCCTCCTCTTTCTTACCCTCCAATTCTCCAATCCACCACTGTTTGAGAGACACTCAGCCAGACCTGCACATGTGCTAAAGAAAGCCATGCCCTAGACATGGTGTGGATTACAAGTCAGTAGATGGTAGCATGAAGGGAGACCAAGCAAAGAACCAGACCTATTCTAAATGAGAAAGCTTTAATGGAGAGGAAAAAAAACAGAAAAAAGTAAACATTCATAGAAATGCATAAAGCTACATAGCTAGAGAATTTTTTTAAGCCTGGGTAAATTTTTTAAAACTCTGATTTGAAATTCGCATTTGCAGAACTATAAAATAGAACTGATTCAACTGAAAACTGAATTAGTAATGTAAAACAGCAAGTAAGGCAACTATCTTACTACATAAAAGCAAAAAATACAATGAAAAAAATAAGAGACATGGAAATCTAGAAGACTTAAGATGTAAAATGCATAGTTTCAGAAGTAGATAAATTAATAGACCCAGTAAAGCAAAAATGTAAAAATTAAAAAAATCTGAGCTGAAAAAGATAAAATTTTCATTGAAAGGTACACATAGTATCAGGCAAGAATGATAAAAAAAATTTTAAGATACATACTGGCTAAAATTTCTGAACTCTGAGGAAAAGGAGATTTGGTTGCAGGCTTCCAAACACAGGGAAAAGGTGAATTTCAAAGGCAAGAGAATCAGAGCACAACAGATTTCTCATCTGCAACTTTGGGCACCAGAGACAGTAGGACTATATATAGTATTTGAAGAAAAGCATTGTGAACCAAGAATCTAATACTACTCAGTAAAATATTCATATGGAAAGAAATTTCTTTCATCTTAAGAAAACTCATAATGCATGCCACCCCATATATTTCTAAGCAAATTACTTAAGGAAATACTTAAATATAAGTCATGACATCATAAAAGTCATAGAGGAGAACATAATCAGGAAAATCTCAGATATTCCATGCCGCAATATTTTCACTGATATTTCCCCTAGAGCAAGAGACATAGAGGAAAGAATAAACAAATGAAACTTCATCAAAATAAAAAGCTTATGCACAGCCAAAGAAAACATCAGCAAAATAAAAAGGGAACCAACCATATGGGAAAATATATTTGCCAATGACAACTCAGACAAGGGTTTGATTGCAAAATATATAAAGAACTCATATGATGCCACACCAGGAAAACAAACAATCCAATTTAAAAAAATGGGCAAAGGACTTGAACAGACAATTTTCCAAGGAGGACATACAGAAGGCCCAGAGACATATGAAAGGATGCTCAGCACCACTAGCCATCAGAGAGATGCAAGTTAAAACTACAATGAGATGCCACTTTACACCCATCAGAGTGCCCATCATAAACAAATCAACAAGGCAGTTCTGGAGAGGTTGTGGAGAAATGGGAACCCTAGTGCACTGTTGGTGGGAATGCAAACTGGTGCGGTCACTGCAGAAAATAGTATGGAATCTCCTAAAAAAACCCCAAACTAAAAATAGAACAGCCTTTTGATTTAGCAATTCCACTGCTGGGATTATAACTCAAGAACCCTGAAACATCACTTCAAAAGCACATATGCACCCCAATATTCATAGCAGTGCAGTTTACAAAAACCAAGTGCTGGAAACAGCCTAAGTGCTCATCAGTAAATGAGAGTATCAAAAACTATGGTACATTTACACAATGGACTACCACACAGCAGAAAGAAAGAACTCCTACCCTTTGTGACAGCATGGATGGAATTGGAGAACATTATGCTAAATGAAATAAGCCAAGCAGTGAAAGACAAATACCATACGGTCTCACCTATAAGTGGAACCTAAACAGCAAAACAAACAAGTGAGCAAAATATAACCAGAGACATGGAAATAAAGAGCAAACTGACAGTAACCAGAGGGAGAGGGAATGTGGGATAATAAGGCAAAAGGGTAGGGTCATCAAGGAGCACGTATAAATGACCCATGGACAAAGACAATGCGGGGTGGGGAGGATTGAATGTGGAATGTGGGGGTGGGTAGTGCAGGGGAGAGGAATGGGGAGAGGAATGGGGATGAGTGTAAGTGAACAACAATAAAAAGTCAGAACAAAAATACCTAAAGGTAAGAGGAAATATCTGGAGAGTAGAAATCAGTCAAAATGTATTTATTAAGTCCCTATTTTTGTCCCAGGGTAGAGTGGTGAACAAGACAGAGACCCTGCCCTCCAGAAGCTCCTATTTAGGTATCAAGTGTTGAGAAGATAAGTAGGATAATTAAGGGAAAGAGGGACTGATATACTGGTGCTGCTTTGGCAGAATTGGAGATGGCATTTGACTTGAGAACTGGCTGTAAAGAGAAAGCAACCTTACATACTTATAGAAGAGCATTCTGCGCAGAAGAAACAGTCTTTGAGAAGAACATACACTTGGTGTATTCTCATTCAGGAAGAAAAACACAGTGACTGGGTGTATGGAACCTGAGTGGGAATGAAGGGAGATAAGATCTTGAAATCCCATTCTAGGGAATGCTGCTGGATCGAATTCCTAGCTTCTCTGGAAGGTGGCTATGGCCATGAGAGTTCCAGCCAGTGCAATGTGAAGAGAAAAGATATTTAATTCTGCCCCATAAAAATCATACTGTGCTTTCTTCCTTTCCAGCTAGTTACAATGACAATGACATCCAGGGTGACTTTGAAAGACAGCCACATACTAAGGATGATGCCAGCCTGCATCTCTGCAAGACTGTGAACAGAAGAACGACTTTACCAACTTTTCACCTACCTCCGTGCTGTTATGTGAGCAAGAAACAAACACCTACATGGTCTGAGCCACAGTTGAGCACTGAGTGATCCATTACAGCAGTTAGCACACTCTGAGCATCACAGATAGGCTGGGTCTTACAGAACCACAGTACAGAGTTTCAATTTCTCTTTAAGTATAATGAGAAGGGCTTGTGTGTACTGGAAATGGGAAGGATAAAGAAATGCAGGAAGGAAGTAACACAATGAGATTTATATACTAGGATGTAAGAGCAGCTTCCTGCTCAAACAAGAGGCCATAGCCATAGTTGGTGAGAGAGCATTGTGACTTGTAATGGAGGTTAGTATGTAAGAGCTATGGCATCATTGGTTTTTGGTGAAATTTTAGAGTTAGAGATATGAGAGAAATTTTGGACAGGAGATGTATGAGAAAAGGAGGAAAGAAGGATGATTCATGAGTTTGAGATAACTTACTGAGATATGAACAACTGTAAAAGGAAGCAAGTTTGAGGCATGGGGAACTGATGTGGACTCCAGCCTGTCAGGACCCTGTGTGTTGTGGCTGTGATGAACAAATTCACATGGACTACAGAAGTCTTGGGGAGAAAAAGGAACTGGCATGGCTGCTCTCTAAGTGAGAGAGAGGGCCCTGACCCCTGCCTGGACAGGCTTTTATTGCTTTTCTGGGTACATTACATTGAGGGGGGTCCTTATTTACTATGCACAGGTTCACTGTAGGTGATTACCTTTTACAGATAACAAAGGAAAGAATGTTGCTAATTACTTCAAAGAGAAGGATATTTCAGATCAAAGGGAAAAGTGGTTGAACTGGTTACACTTCATACTTCGGAGGTTTAGCACAGACTTTAGGAAGTTAAAGATACTTTTTTGCCTCAATTCAGGGTGAGGGAGTTTTAGCAAAAGCAAGTCTCATAGCAGCCTAGGCACAATGCAGGCCTGATTCCCCATGGGGAAACTTATCTGTGGTGTGGGTCCAGGATAGTGACCTCGCTCCCTGTAGGTTTTCCAAATCAGGGGCTGGGCTATATTCCCCATACCACATGAAACAGTTTCCTATAGGGAATTGAGATTTCTGTGTGTTCCCATCAAATCTGTGATGTCTATTAGACATGTGAGAAAAATGTTAGACATATAAATCCAGAGTTTCAAATGATAAATGAAGGTTGAAGAAAGAACAATGAGAAGCATCAGTGGCTATGTTTCTGAAGACTGAGATCTTTTAGGGGGAGAGTGCTGTTGGAGAAGGGAAGCCTGGGGCCAAGCCCAAGGGCCCTCCGGCATTTCCACTTCTGGGTGGTGAACAACAGCCAGCTAGGAGGATGAGAAGGAGTGCCATTTGAAGGAGAAAAGCGTGGAAAGTGCAGGGTCCTGGGAGCTCGGTGAGAAATGAGCAGATAGTTGGGTTTAAATAGCTTGGGGCTTTTCCAGTCAAATACTTAAGAAGGAACGCATTCATTTCCCAGAGCTGCAGTAACATAATGGTTTCTTAAAATAATAGAAATTTATTCTCTCAAAGTTCCAGAGGCAGCTGGAGTCTAAAGTCAAGGTGCAGGGCAAAGTTGAATCCTTCAGGAGGTTCTGAAGGATCTCTCCTAGTTCCTGGTGGCTGCTGGTAGTCCTTGGCATTCCTTAGCTTGTAGACATATCACTTTATTTCTGCCTCCATCTTCTTTGTGTCTTTCTGGGTCTATTTCCCCTTTTCTTCTTTTACAAGCACTTGTCATCGGGTTTAGAGCCTACCCCAATTGAGGACAATCTCATTTCAAGGTTCTTAACTTATTTACATTTGCAAAGATCCCTTTTTCCAAATAAGGTCACTTTTGTCACATTTACAGGTCCCAAGTGGGCATATCTTTTGGGTAGACACTATTTAACCCAATACACAGAGCAGGGGCAAGTAAGTTCAAAGGATTTGCAAAGGAGGCTTTAGGTCATGGAATCCAGGCTGCTAGAGGAAGAAAATGGGGTGTGAGAGGGTCATGAAGAGTGAAGAGTAGTGAGATTAAATTGGAGTGTGGCTGAGCACGAGAACCAGAGCAAGGGAGCTGGGGAGACGGAGTGAAAGGGAGGGGCAACATCGTAATGCTGACAGAGTTCAGTTATTGATAATGACAAACTCTAGGAAATGGGTGCCTCAGTGACTGAAGTGAGGTCTGAGAAAACCCCACCAGAGGAAAGGAGTGCCTGGGACTCAGAGAATGTTGCTTGTATCACCAACATGGGTGATGAAGCCCCAGAACAGTGGCAGTGGAGAAGGGGTACAGTGAGTCAGGTGCCAGAAGCATCAGTGAGTGAGGGACAGGACAGAGGAGAGAGTACAAAAATTAGGAGGACCAACTGAGTGACAGCCATGACTAATGTCCAAACAGATTAATGTGAGGAGGTTGCCACCTGCAACAGAAGGGATAAAGAGGTATAAAACAATTTGTTTTTTAAAGCTGGGAGTCAAAGGATTCCAACTAAACCCAGGAGTTGGTGGGGGAGGGACAGAAGAAATGGAGAAGAAAACACAAACTAACAACTTCATTTTGGTGTTGGGGGTGTGGCTGAAATTGAGTTGAGTGAAACTACACTGAAAAGAACTACTCTTGGGGAATTAGAGCATTCAGCATGTTGGTAGTAAAATACAGACATGAATACTCTTCAAAATATATATACCCACTAAAAACTATAAACATCTAGAGAAATTTCCAAATCACCAGAGGCAACAGTAGTAACTAAAAATAAAAAATCTAATAATGCAGTAAAAATTGGTTAGGAAATAAACAGGAACAAATACTACATAATAATACAAAAAGCACAAAATAAGACAAACACAAACATGTCTTTTATTTCAATTATGGTCACTGTATTTAATGTCCCTATTAAAATAATAATAATAAAATCATTAGGCAGTCATTAAAAACAATCATTGTGGTGATTATTTCATGGCTGTACAATTGTGTACTTTAAATATGTACAGTTTATTGTACATAATTATAATTCAATAAAGTTATTTTTTAAAAAGAGCAAAGATTCTAAGATTGGGTGAGAAAGCAAACTCCAATTTTGTGCTCCATGTACACACCTTAAAGAGACAGAGAAAGACTGAAGGGGTGCAGGGAAGTGTGAATGAATGGAAAACAGGGATGGCAGTACTTTTTTATCATATAAAGTAGATTTTCAGGCTACAAGTATTGTCAAACAACACAGATATTTTATAAGGACAAAGCGTAAAATTCACCAAGATGTTCTGACAGCCAAAAAGTTTTAATGAACCAATGATATAGCTTTAAAATATATAAAGTAATGACTTGTAGAAATACAACAGGAAAATCCACAATCATATTAAGAAAGTATAATATATCTTAATAATGCTTCTCTCAGAATTTATGTACTCTTGTAGATAAATATAAAATAAAACTACAGTGAACTTGAATAAATGACTAATGAACACACATACACAGACATGGAACTTCATATTCAACAAATAGAAAATGTACATTCTTTTCAAATACCCTTAGTACTTTATGTAATAGGGCACAAGAAAATGTCAGCTATTTCCAAAATAAGTAGAAATCATACAATACTTTAAAAAAATTAGTCTATAAAAAGTAAACAAAAAAATCCAATTCAAATTTTTAAAATCTCTTCTCTAAAATATCTGTGAATTCAAAAAAACAAGAACTGGAATTTTAATTGGAAAAAATGAATATTTATATTACATATAAAACCTAATGGGAATCAAATAGTAATAGTTAATGAAAAATGTGTAGCCTTAATGTTATGTGTTAGAAAATGGGGAAAATTTTAAATAATGAACTAAACATTCAACTCAAGAAAATAAAACGAGTTCGGAATAAGATTACATGTGATAGAAAAAATTAAAATAAAACAGAAACTATTAAAATAGAAAACAAAAGGAAAACCCTGTGGTTATAAATAATAAAATAAAATGTTTGCTTTCAGGAAAAAGTTCAAAACAATGGAAGTCTTTGTCAAAGACTGTGCCTTTGACAAAAGGCATGACAGTTCACCCATCAAGAATGCCAAAAAGAGAAAATTACAAACCCTAAAATTGCAAAATTTTAACACAGTGCACTATGATGACTACTTTGAAAATCTACATGTAATGAATGATTCCTTAAGAAAATATAACTTAACCAAAACTAACCCAAAAGTTTAAAAAACACAGAGAAAAAGTTATATCCTCAAAGATATATCTCCAAAATTTAAATTTCGTTGTGTGGCAGTTACGAGAGGAGACTGGCATAGTCCTTGCTCTGCCCCTTGTTAGCGCTGTCTCTGTGGTATATGGTTGCCAGATCTAGCAAATAAAAATACAGCACACTCAGTTAAATTGGAATGTTAGATAAACAACAAGTAATTTTGCAGTAAAAATATCTCCATGCAATATTTAAGACACATACTAAAAAAAATTATCCACTGTTTATTTGAAATTCAAAGTTAATTGAACGACCAGTATTTTAGTGTCAATCTAGACTTTAGGAAGATTACTTAACTTTCCTGTACTTGTTTTCTCATCTTTAAAATGGGATAAAAATACTATTACTACTACTACTAATAATAATAATAATAAATCTATGTCATAAGGATGGTGGGATAATTAAATGAATTAATACATGGAAAACTCAGAACACATGTACATAGAAAGCACTATATAAGCATTAGTTATTTTAGTGATAGCTCCTTTTCTCCATTCTCTCTCCCTCATTCTTTCTTCGACAGCATGTATTGAACACTTACGTGCCTGACCCTGGGCTAGATACTGGGGCAGATACACACTCTTTCAGCTGCCCAGGTGCTGACGCCTGGCTTGCTTCAGCTCACTCCACCTCCCAGTATACCCACCTTGTGAAATTTCTGCAAGGGTATAAAATAGCCTCCTTTCAAACTCTGTCAACAGCTGCTGTGATGAAAAAGCCATCTCTCTGGTGTTCCCTAACTTCTCTTTCCTCCTTAGGTATCACCAGCTTCCTGCACCCACTGGCCTCTGCCTCCATTTACTTCAGTCTTCCATCCCCAGGGCCCCATACCTTTGCTCAGGTCTCTTTTATTTACACTTTAAAGTGGCTACTCAACATTAAAGACTCTGCACTTTGATAGTACAAGGAAAGGCTTTATTTCTACTGAAAGGAGAAAAGAAACACCTTTTAAGTTCCTACTGTGTGCCAGATACAAGGCTAAACTAAGCCCCTTTTCATATATTTTTCTCATTTACCTCCCTAATGATGTGGTGCAACAGATGTTCATATCTCTATTTTACAAATTCAAAAACACAGGTTCTGAGAGGTTATGTGTCTTACTCAAGGTTACACACAAGCCAGTGGCAGAGCTGGAATTTAAATCCAGGTCTCTTTGCCTCTAAGTTCAGCATCATTTCCTCTACCTCACACTGATGGCCACCTCATGGGGAATTTGCTTTAGTGTGTGTGTGTTTAGATTTTTAAGATGATATCTAGATCTAGGTCAGTTCTCTTTTCTCTTGGCCTGTTGGTTTCTCCCTGCTCCCTCCTGCTCTAGGTTATGGGTCTGTGGCTCTTCCTTCCTGTCTATTCAATTCCATGGTCAGCCAGGCCCAGAAGGAGATGATGAGCTAAGGAACAGCAAGGTTACCTGCTGCTTCTTGCTGCAGTTGTGTAACAGACCCCAGAACAAAAGCCTGCATCTCCAGGCATGTCTTGTCTTCCCTGAAAGCACAGACCCTCACTGCGTGGGAAGCCGCCAGATTGGGATGCACCATCAGCTGTGCCCTCTGCTCACTGTGCCTGTCAGCTACGCCTGGAGCATTTCTCACCTGTGGGTATGAAAAGGCTGAGAACAACAGGGTAGCAGAGTTGAAACCCAGGGTTGAGTGGTTTTGATAACCAGAGTCTACAGTCATATTCACAGTCGTCAAAGCTTCCATAAGAGTAGTTTCTTAAATCTGTGTTTTCATTTCAATGACCGTCTAAGATCGTTAACATAAGTACATCCTGAAATATCAAGATGACCCCTCAGATGCAAGGACTATCATGCCATTTCAGTGCCTACATTTGTGTTTATTTCTTTCATTGTGTTGATGCCTAAGAACAATATTGTAAGTGCTCTGAACCAAAGAGAAAAGAACATGTTTGAATCTATGCATAAATATGAGTTATGTTTATGAAAAGTAAAGAGCAAGTAATGTCACAGCACATGGCATAAAGTGGCTAGACTAGAGAAAAGAGGTAGGACAAGTGAATCATCACACAGCATGATTACAAACCTGAGAGCACAAGACAGTCACCATCATTCACTATATTAAGTTGAAAGTAATTTTAATGTTACTGGTTTTGTTTTTAACAGGTTTTTAAATTGGTTAAATTTGTTAACCAAATTGATTCAAGTGGTTTAAATTTATTAATTAGTTTTTATTTTTGTTTTGTATAAAAACTTAATCCTATTTTTCTGTTTATACACATTTAAGATATATAGTAAATTTATACTTATACTTCTAGTTAAGACAGAGAAGACTATATCTAACTAACTCCCTAAGGGAAAAAAAACTATAAAGCTGGATAACAAGTCAGAAACAGCTACTAGATGGTATTAGAGAATAACCAAAGCTTCTAAGACATGAGGGGCCAAAATCTCATAACAGGAAATGCTTTGTGGAGAAACCTGCATTCAACATTGTTTTGTCTCCATGAGTCATTTATCATTCCCTGGTATGGAGCTTAAAGGCAGGGGTGGGGGAAAACAGTGGTCTAAAGTTTACAGCAGTCTTACTATCTGAACAGAGAAAACTGGGAGTTCAGGCTACATATAAACGAAGGCTTGTGGCCCAAGACCCTGCGTAAAAAGGATCACAGAGAGGTAAATCTGACATTGAACCTGAATTTCCCCTTGAGTCAATTTATGATTTGTAAGCTATGTGTTGGAACATGAAAAAGAACACATGGAACACACAGAAAACCAAATGCAAAGAAGCTGCCAAGACAGTAAAAATCTAAGTATGCAATGTTGTAGCCTTTCAGTGCTGGAGAGACAAAATAATTAGAGTTTGGGGTCTATCATAAGTAAAACTCTGGTAAACAACCAGGGACTCAGCTGAGACCTCAGAAAGGCCGTGTCTTAGGAATAAAGCCGAGTCAGAAATAGAAAAGCTTCCATGGATCAAGGTGATATTGCCATATCCCACCTGCTTGCAAGAAGATTTATTCCTTTTCCAGTCCCGGGCTGGCTAGAGCATGCTGTGGCAACATGACGCTGCTCACCCACAACCTGCTGAGCTCATATGTGTGGAAGGTGGGGCCCCATGGCTTCCTCCCTGCACCTTCAGGCCACCAAAGTCTACATTAAACTATAGAGTTGAACCCCGACTCTGTGAGACACATGATGCCCTAAGTGAAGTGACCAGCATGTCTGGAGGTGGCCAACAAGTTGCCCAAAGAACCAGTGCACAGGTATGAGAAGGATGAGAGATTTCTGAGGAAGATGCAGGTCATACTGCAGGAGGTAGATGTGTTGTGGCACCTACAATACCCAGGGTGGGGATGTGTGTTCCCATCCGCTGCAGGATCCCCGACACGCTGCTGAGTGATGAGGAAACTGGTCGGTAACCATGCCACTCTTTCATTCTGAGACCACGTGTGTCTTGGTTTATGTATATCCTGTTTGCTGGCTCTATTGAATGCATGCCCAACCCTCGACTCAATGACACGCCAAACACATCTTCTTGAGCTAGATGTGAATATGTATATTTCTTCTCATTAAAGGTTAAAACTAAAACAAAAGAAAAAACCAAGACTTATTCCTCTATGGAGGAAGAAATCATCTGAAGTCTCTCAAACTTTTTATTTATTTATTTTTAATTTTTAAAAAGTTTTTGTTTCCTTTGTACAGAACTAAGTATTTTCTTTTTTTTTTTTTAAAGATTTTATTTATTTATCTTTAGAGGGGAAGGGAAGGAGAAAGGGAGAGAAACATCAATGTATGGTTGCCTTTTCGTGCGTCCTCTGCTCGGAACTGGCCTGCAGGGAACCAGCCTGCAACCCCGGTATGTGCCCTGACTGGGAATCGAACTGAGATCGTCTGGTTTGCAGGCCCACGCTCAATCCACTGAGCTACACCAGCCAGGGTGAAGTCTCTCAAACTTTTTAAACACAACGTCCAAAATACAATAAAAAATTACCAGACATACCAGTAAGTCAGTCCAAATCACTGAAACCCCAACAGAAAATAGAGTTAATATAAATAGACATAAAATGAGCTTTCTCTATTATAAATCTGATTGTTTTGTTCCTTTTCATAAAATCATTCAATAGCTGCTTGTTGTTTTCAGAATAAACAGTGGGTTCCTATTTGTGTTCTATTAGGCCATCTCCTCTTTAGGTTATATCTTACTATTTCACCCTCCAAACCCCAGCAAGCACTCATCCTTCCACTATAGTAAATTAAGTTCAGCTACTCAAATGCACCCTGCGTTCTCTGCCTCCCGAAATGTTCATGTAATACTCCCCTTCCACAAGACCTTTGCTCGTTCTTCCCTTAGCAAGTTCCCAGCCACCCTTCAGGGACCCTGTCTTCCAAGAGGCTGTCTCTGATCCCTCAGGACACCGTTAGGTCCCTCTTCTAACATAACATGACATCTGTCGGACCATTTATTATGATGAATGGTAATTAACTGTCTACATGCATATCTCCCCATCAAATTATGAATTCATTGATAGCAGGTCCCCTGAGAGTTTGCACAACACCTAACATTACAGACACACCTCGGCGATAGTGCAGATTTGGTTCCAGACAGCTGCCATAAAGCAAATACTGCAAAAAGTAGGTCACCTGAATTTATTGATATCCCAGAGCATATAAAAGTTATATTCACACTATCCTGTAGTCTATTAAGTATGAAACAGGATTATATCTTTAAAAAATGCACATACCTTAATTAAAAATATTTTATTGATAAAAAACGCTAACCATCCTCTGAGACTCTTAGAAAAATGGTACTGATGGACTCGCTTGACACATGGTTGCCACGAAACTTCAATTTGTAAAAAACACAGTAACTGTGAAGTGCGATGAAACAAGGTATGCCCGAGCCAGTGAGCCTGAGGATGGTGGCTGGGAAACGGCATTGCAAACAGGGTTCTGAGAACTGAAGCTGAGCGTTTCTAATAAAAGGACTCAGCACATCAGTGAACCCACCCAGGATCCAAATAATGACCTTGAGACTGTAGTTACTTGCCTCCACCCACATCGGTCCCTGGAGTAAGGAGTTTCTATGGAGGGCTGGTAGTGACAGCCAAGCCCAGAGTCCCTGGAGCTCCACAGCACTTCACACCAGCTCAGGAGAGGATAAACACCAGTGTTCCATTTCCAAACCCCATGAAGGTCATGAGTGTAAAGAACTCGCTCCCAAAGGCCTTTCTTCACACTGAAGGCGAGGAGTAAAGCTAGCTGTTACCTGGCTGCAACTGCTTTCCAAATGATCTATAAAAGTCTATGCTTCTCCCTAAAGCGATCTTTTCTCTTAATGCCTACATAGCTAATCACTTCTGTCCTCCACTGGGACTGGAGGAATGCGTGTTTAGAAAAGTTTACTTGGGATAATTATACAAACATAAGGAGCGACTAATACTGCTTTGTGGTGGTCTCACACCCTGGAATAGATGCAGCTGTTCTCATCCATAGCAAACCTCGGATGGCCTTCGCGCCCCTGCCCTTACAGCCCCGGCACACTGATCCCTACGGCACGGCCACAGCACTGGGAGGCTCCTCAGAAGTGGCAGCTTCAGAAACAGCTGAAGGAGGAACAAGACTAGCAAATAACGCCAATGGGATTTTATATGGCCTATCTTTTCATCTTTACAATAAGCTGAGCATTGTTACCTCTACTTTGGAAATAAGGCAAATGGAGCTGAGAGACTGAGTAATTTGCCTAAGATCACACAGGTACATGCGACAAGAATCTAAACTCAGGTGAACCTGATGGACCCACACATCTGATGATTATTTCTCCCTTGTGTGGAAATAACTTCATTGCTCCAAACACAAGTCGCTCCTGTTCCTCTGTCCGTGCTCCGCACTCCGTGTGGAAGTAACGTGCCTCAGAAGAAACAAGCACAGTTTTGAAGCCTAGGCTTGTAAACCTAAACCAAAAGAGTTGTTACATCGGAATAGGCCAAGGGTCAAAGCTATTCTAACTCTGAAATGCTGTCCACCAAATAGGAATCTGCTTCTACCCTTTGAAAGGTATCTCTTTTCAGGAGCATCCCTGCTGTCTGAATAACATTAATGCCAAGGAAGCTCCCTTGTGAAGAAAGCACCAGCCCCGCCACCCCGCCCCCAGACTAGTAAACCGAATGTGTGTGTGGGCCTGAAATCTCCTTCCAAGGAACACAGGCCTCCTGGTCCTCTGATTACACTTGATGGTACAAGATAAAGTAAAGAAGAAAGCTTCATAATGATGATGCACTGCTTCCTGCCGCAGCCATAAGGAATGAAAAACTCACTGTGGCCTAATTCATGACAAGACAGCCAGCAACAGCCCAAGTTCATTCCAAGGTAGAGACATTATTAACTTGTGACCCAGCCTAGGAGCCAGGCAGGTGTGAAATGATGTTTCAGTTAAAAAAAAAAAAAAGAAAAAAGAAGGGGGGAAAAAACCTTCTAGAATATATTGCTGGTAAAATGTTTACACTCAGTTTAACAAATTTTATAGTAATGATGCTTTAAAAATGAGCTTCTCGTGAATGGCTTTGCGATACTGAATGCAAATAAAGAAATAATGGATTTGGAACTGCAAACAGATTACCTCTCCCTGGAATGGAAGGTAGCAGCGCATTTCCCACCCAAGTCAGACCCTTATGTGTGGATTTGCCATGTGACTCTCAGCAGATCCTATAAACTGCAGTTTGGCCAACTCGTCTTTACCGCTGGAAGCTGTGGTTATAGGCGGCATGACAACAGATCACACTCTCCTAACCAAAAAAGAAATAACCAAAGCTTCCTACAATTCGGTCGTTGTCCAGGTGAGCACCGTGGGAACAGGAGAAACTGAGGAGAGTGAGTGATACAACTCCCAGACCCATCTCAGAATGTTTGGCCTGTAGTAAACCTGAAACGAGAACTGCCCACTCTGCACAGAAGAAGCAGAAATGTTATTTTAACCCAGAGAAACACAGCAAAACTAAGCATGATGGAGCTGGATGCTAAGGTGAGACTCGGTGTAGCTGATGCATCGTTTTGGGAGGATCCTACAGGCAATAGGAACACTGGTGTCTGGGAGGCTTTCTGTCCCAATAGACTCGACACACAGAAGGAAAGGAAATAGCTCAGTTTAATTATCTATGATAACTCAAACTCGCACCCAACATTCCTAGGCAAGGAACGCAGCATGCACAGGCCTCCACTGTTGGCCGGTGGGCAAGTGAGAAGGTAAAAACGGGCAGCAGTAGCACGAGCAGAGACTTCTCATTGGAGTACAGAGAACCAGCCCCTAGAATGTAGGGAATCAGGGCACTAGTGGGGTGACCAACATACCCCAGTTTGCCCAGAGCTTTCCCATTTTTAGCACTGGAAGCCCATGTCCCAGAAACCTCTCAGTCCCTGGCAAACCCCAGCACAGGGGCACTCAGTTTAGAGAGAAGCAGAAAGTACAACCTCAGCAGCCGTTCCTGAATTAAACCTAAGGCAGAATCATGCAAAGCCCGTGGGAAGACAGCAAAGCCCCATCAGAGGCTGCTTATAGTAATCGTTGAGGACTTGCAGACACAAGGACCAAGTACTTGGCACTGAATGTCTGGAGGGGGAAAGTGGACTTCCCAGTGCAGACAGCTCTCAAGTGCAAGTGAACAGGAGAGGCTGGAAGAGGTTGAGTCCAGGATGGTGCACTGGTTCTCCAAAGTTCTTTGCAGGACTTGGAAATGGTGATTAGAACCCATGACCTACTCTTACATTTATAGATAAAACTGTGATAAGAGTATTTTCCCTCCACGTGTGTGTGGGCCAGGCTCAGTCGTGTTTAACACACTCTTCTGTCCACCTCACAAAGGCCTTAGTTAAGGAACCATTTTGGATCATGTCATAGGTGAATATTTGGATGGAGCAGGTTTGGCCTGACTATCGGGATAACATTTGGTTTCAAATTCTACGTTAATCACCCCTGCTCTAACCCCTCCTTCACCCCACATCTCCCTCATAGAGCTCCAACTTGATGAGGCTCCTACAGCCTGGGTGTGTTCCCTGCCATACAAGTAGGACGTCACAGCCCAGGCACTGATGGGGTTCAGGGAAGAGAAATGCCTCTGATGGACCCAAGTGTGGGTTTACACATCATTCACTCCTGAGAGAGGCCACAGTGTAAAGTTGCCTTAAAAATGCTTTTAAGCTCTGGCCGATATGGCTCAGTTGGTTGGAGTGTCATCCAGTAGCCAAAGGGCTGCGAGTTCAATTCCCAGCTGAGGCACATACCTAGGTTTCAGGTCGGTCCCCAGTCCAGATGCGTGCAATCCCTGGTCCAGAGGCATTTGGGAAGCAACCAATAGATGTTTCTTTCTTTCCCTTTCTCTTGCCCTTAGTCTCTCCCTAAAAGCAATGGAAAAAATGTCCTTGGGCCCTAGCTGGTTTGGCTCAATGGGTTGGGTGTCATTGTGCAAATTGAAATGTCACCGTGTTCAATTCACGGTCAAGGTACATGCCTGGGTTACCAGCCAGGTCCCCAGTTGGAGCTGTGGGAGAGTCAACCAGCTGATGTTTCTCTCACACACTGATGTTTCTCTCCATCTCTTCTCCCTCCTGTCCCCTCTCTCCAAACATAAATATATAAGTCTTTTTTTAAATGTCCTAGGGTGAGGATAAACATTTTTAAAATGCTTTTGAATACCACGAGACCTCATGTTGCTTTTATACGAGGAACACCTGTTATTAATCATTATTGTTAGGGATTAGGGTAGAGTTTTCCCAATTCTTTCTCTTACCACCACTGCCCTTTCAGGCTCTGGCATACAGAGAACATCACAAGAGATACTAGATGGGAAAAGGTTTACACATGGATTAGACAGGTACCCACTAACCCAGGCACAAGAGCCCCCTGGACAAGCTGGGCCAAAGATGATGCTTATCTTCACTACCCTCCTGTGTCTTGAAGACCATAAGCCATGAGAGGCAAACAGAGAGAGCTTTGGTCTGGGCTGAGCCTCCAGAGGCAGGCCTTGCCTAGTGCACCAGGCTGAATGGAGACTTTCAAATGCAAGTGCCCCTAGTGATGACAGGGTGGTTAGTGCTAGAACAAAAAAGGGTACTAAGGGAAGCAGTGTATGGTTATGCAGTCTGTGTACTGCACAAAAGCGCCCCCTGAAGGGGCAAGTGGGAAATGGAGTCTAGCCCCAGCGCTCCTTACCAAGCATCCTAGGAAAGCAAAGAGGGTACATTTGTCTTTGCACAAATATGTCATGTACTCACCAACCTGCCGGGCCCTATCGGGCCCTGCCTGTCCAAATGAAGCATTTTCAAACTCACACAGAGGCACCTTTGGGTCAGCTTGTTATGTGTAAGCAGTACCTTCGACTCTCGCACTCTATTCCTGGTTAACATGTGACCTTCTGGATATTAATGGCTTCTCTGTCCTTGGGACTTCTGAGTTGGGAGATGACAGAACGAGGCTTCTTCTCTGGGAAACAGGAGGCAGGTGGGATTAGGAGTCTAGCCTAACTCCACCCAGACTTTGCCCACTTATTCAATGGGGCTAAATGGCCAAGCCCAGGGACAACCTGGGGACCCCCGTCTTCTCAGGGGTGGAGGTCAGCCTGTGGGAAGAGGCTGACCTCCACCCCTGTTAGCTGCTAGCCCTAGAAGCCTCTGAAGTAGTCAGAACAGGGTATTAGGTGAAATCAATCCAAGTCCGCACTGTACCCTAGGCCAGAAATTCACCCAATTATATTTTCCATCTCACATTGCAAGCCACACTGTCCGATATAGTTCAGCAAAAGAAGCTGGACCACAAACACCACATGCCAGCGTAAAAATACCACAAGGAGTGGTACCAGCAACATAAAAATACCCTGACCTTGTGTTCTGTGGAGCTCTCTCCATTATTAAATGCTACGAGAGATATAAAACTTCAAAATTGGAGCTCCCCTCATTTCACAAGTTAAAATCCAAAGCAATGAAGTACTTCCCCTCCCAGAGCTTCCCCAGCTGGAGTCTGAGTGTCTCCTTCAGGAGCAGCTGCTCTCCGCACAGAGACCCGGACCAGGTGTGACTCCTGAAGCAACAAGGAGTTTGGATTTAGTCGATCCCAAGTCACATGTGCGTCCCATTTTTCTAAAGCTTTGAAAGTCAACAGAGCACAGAATAGCTCAGCTCCACACCCCCCAAATTTAGCCATGCAACACGATGTTTTCAGAGCTCATGTTTGTGTTGTCCGCCGCAGGACGGAGCACATGTTTGGTGACCTCTGCCGGGAAGGAGACAACAGATGTGAGACAGAGGGAACCTTCCGGATTTCAGACTCTAGAATTGCCTGTAAGACTGGCATTCACCCTACTGCAGCCCCTGCCTCCAGGGCTTACTTGAGTTTTCATCACCACCAAGTCAACCCTGTGTTTATAAAACCTCCCCGTCCCCATTGCCCCTTGAGGCTTCTGTTCCTGTCTCACCTGCCCCCTCCATCCTGTGAGCAGGAACCTGCCCAAGCCGAGCGTGTGTGGCTCTGCTCTTCTCACACTCCCACTCTCCGCTGTGACTGTCACCTGCATCCCTGGGTATTTCCTGGCCTGCAGCCCAGGCTTTGTGAATCCTGTCTGCTAGGGCATTTCCCTTCTCCCCACTCTTTGATTCAGCTGCAGGAACTCCAGGAATCAAAGCGGCTCTTGGTGGTTCTGGAGAAGACCACCTCTTTGTGCCATAGACTCCTTTCCAAAACCTCACTCACCTCTCATCTTCCAACTTCCCTTTCCATCACCTCCTTTCCTGTGGCAGTGGGTTCCCCCTGGCATTCTGCCTCCCTCTGGCATTCCCCGACTCTTTCCAGGCTGTTTTACAATGTATACCAGCTGCTTCTTCAGATCTCTCCTTTTCTTCCTTTCCGTGTGTAGGGCTAGTATTGTTTGCTGGATCCCAGTGATTTCCTTTATTTTCCCATATCTTTGTATCCTGCCTCTCTTTCTCATTTCCTCTTTGAGAAGAGAAAGTCCACCAGGATGTGTTTTCCCAATAGTCATTCATCCAGCAAATACCTACAAGGGGCCTGCTGTGCACTATGAACTGTCCTGGATGCTGGAAGACAGCGGTGAACGAGACAATATCCCTGCCCTCCTGAGCTCACACTGAGGAGAGCAGACCTACATGTAGCCCAGACTTCCCTCGGCCGTGGCTTTCCCATTGGACCCCCACTTTCCTTCCAACCCTAACTCTGTATGTTTCCTGACACGTTTCTTCCAAATCTGTGCCAGACCCACTTTCCCACTCATAAGTGTCTCACCTTGAAAATTGCCCTTAACATCCTCCCATGGTTACTCTCCCCTCTCCAGTTACTCTCCCAGGGTTATTATCATCTTCCCTTCTCTGATCTGCAAACATGCCGCAAGGCCCCGCGTGCAGCCATCTCAGACTTCAAGCAGGGCTCCCCAACAGCTCCTGTAGCAAATTCTTTCTAGCTAAAGCTTTTGATTCCTTTCTTAGACATAGGATTGGAAATAATACCATTTAATTTGGGGCTGCCTCCATCCAGGGAAAGGCCACATGCTTGTATAAGCAGAACTCTCATGAATCAACATCTTCCACTTCTCTGAGAAAAACCTTGCATTTCATGTCCCTGAATCCACCAGGATGCCAAAGCCGGTTTGCCAGTGTGAGGGAGGAGGTGTCTCCCCCAGGAACCCATGGAACAGGCACGTGGATCTGAGGGCAGCTCACAAGTATCTCTCTTGGGCCTGGATGCAGCTTAACACAGAACTTAAAACAACACCGTCTGAGACAGGAGAGCCTGTGCCTTCTCTCAAGGCCTTAACAGTCTGAAACTCCGAACACCTACCTCCCACTCCAGTTCTCACTCCCCACGTGGAACATGGATGTTTCTGGTAAGTTAGAGTCCCACCCATCCATCCCATAGCAGTCTGCAATACCAGCTCTGCCGTTGGCCTAAGCCGCGGTGTCCCACCTCAGCCAAACTCCAAGGATTTCCCACTGCTCACCTCCTGTATCGGTCAGGGTAGGCGAGGCTGCGTTCTCATCACAAACAACTTCAAGACCTCAGTAGCCAAACAACAAGTGCTGATACGTGTGTCACAGGACACCTGGGAGAAAAGGTGATCTGTTTTACATTCGCTGCATTTGGGGACCTGGGCTGGAAGAAGGTCTGTCCTGACCTTCTGCTATCACAAATTATTATTTTTAATCATTATTATTATCTATACCTATAGCAGGAAAATGAACTTCTCTGGAGTCAGAAAAGTTTGTGCCTGTCACTTTCCCTCTCTGTGCCTCAGTTGCCCCTTGTAAAAGGGGAGAATGGGGTCACAAGTGATCTTGGAAGCTACACGGATCTCAGAAAGTTCATGTTTCTTCTACCTGGGGAAGGAAAAATGAATGAGTGCTTACTGAGTATTTACTGCCACAAGTATCTGAAAAGCATAATTATTTTCACTATTCAGATTTGGGAACTGGTGTTTAGAGAAGTTAATAATTTGTATAAGATCACACAGATGATAAGGAAGAGATGTGGGATTTGAACCCATGACTGTCATACTCCAGTCATTTTTCTCTTTATTGTGTTTCACTCAATATATGCAATCTGACTTTACAAACACAGAGGGGGAGGATGGAAAGAAACAGATATAATACAATGAGCAAAAAGCCTGCCTCATGGAGTAGCCTTGGGCAGTAAATTAACCTGTGGTGTTTTTATTTTTTCTTACAATTCAATTTAACTTAGTAAACAATAATATTTAGTACCTAAGTAGCTAATATTTAGTACTAGACTAAGTGTTGAATATTTAAAGACTAATTACTTGAGAAAAATAGGGGCACACCTATCAGGGAAATAAAAAACACTCTCCATATTTCCAAGGGAAGAATTTTATTGCAAGAGATTCAAAACTTATAAAACTGATGGAAGAACTGGGGAAGTAATGATAATGGAAAACTGATGTGGGCTTTCAGGAAACCAGGAAGGGCAAGAACCACCAAAAGCTACCATCTGCCCATCCATCTATCTGCCATTTCTGGAAGTAAGTAATGATTTATCCTTTTCTTTCGACTTTTGAATCTCATGTGAATCCTCTCATTTGAAGAATTTAAACTGCAACTCCGCAGGTGGGGAATCTGGGCAATGTAGTCTCCAGACTTCCAGCCCCTGTGATGCAGGACAAAGTTAGAAGGTCAGGGAAGGTGTTGAGTATCCGCAGATTAGAGGTAGCACAGCATACCTGTTCCAGCTGGAAGGGTTGGGAAAATCTCCTGCAGGGTGACATCAGCTGAGCCTTGAAATAAGTCAGAAAAGGAGAAGGATCCTCAAGAGGGAATGGTGTGAAAAGAGAGCGGCAAGTCCCCTAAGAAAATGTCTTGTTACTGAGTCCAGTCGGATCATCCTGTGGTAGAAAATAGGGGCTGGGTTTAGGCCGACAGCAAACAAGATTCTGGAGAGCACATTAGGCCATGCTTAGGAGCTTGGACTTTATCCACTACATAACGGAAAACCATTGGAAACCATTTAAGAAACTCACAGAAGCAGGCAAGTATAATTAAAAGATCCTTTTGTCACTGCTGAAGAAGGTTTGTGGAGGGAATAAGGATACCAAAGAGAAAGCTTTGGTGTCATCCAGGTGCCAGATGACAGTGGTTTGAACCAGAGCAGTGGCTGTGGGGATGAAGGCAGTACAGAGATAAGGCCATGTGATTCATGGGCTGTGAGCATGAGAGAGAGGAATCAGCCAGGTTTCTGACTTGGGTGATTATAGGATGGTGAAACCATTCACTGAATTGGGAGCTTGGGAGAGGGAGCCTGTTTAGGAGAGGGGGAGGTGGAGACTGCTGAGTTCAGTGCAGTATCAGTTGCCTTTCAAGTGCCTGGTTGATGGAGGGGATGATAACACTGGTAAGACTCTCTACTCAGCGTGGGGAGCACTCCACTGACTATGGCAATCCCTGGCTCAGGGCAGCTCTGAACTCCATCAGCCTCTGACTGACTGTGACTCCAGAGGCATGTCAACAATGGAAGTCTTTATGCAATATTCTAACCTCACTTAGGCAAGTCTTTTCAGTTCCACAATGACTGCTAGGAAATTTCCCTGCAGACTCTCAAAGGCACACAGGAGCCCTGGCTGGTGTAGCTCAGTGGATTGAGCACGGGCCTGCGAACCAAACAACCAGGTTCGATTCCTAGTTTGGGTTGCACATGCCTGGGTTGCAGGCCAGTTGCCAGCAGGGGACGCACGAGAGGCAACCATACATTGATATTTCTCTCCCTCTTTCCTTTCCTTCTTTACTAAAGATAAATAAATTAAAGGCATGCTGGAAGTGGGTGCTCCATTTCCCTTCCTCTGAGCCCCAAGGGTGGGCCAAAACACACAGGAAGAAAGAAGAAAGCTCTTTTGTGGTTTGATCTTGATAAAATCATGAATCTGTCTTGGTTCTAGTTTATCTAGTCCATAAAGTGATTGAGTAAGACAGGAAACATTTTAACAAGACATGGGGGTCGGGGTTAAAGATGGGTAAGACAAGGCTAGAGCCTTGGACAGCATGCCTGCTCTGTGTGGCGAGCTGATAGCTCACTGGGGCAGGCCTAGAAGGTCCTACAGAGGGACTTCTGTGGGAACAGGGTGACCATTTGTTTCCATTTGCCTGGGACTTCCTAGGTTTTAATTCTGAATCTCCCACATCCTGGGGACTTCTCCATCCTAGATGGCCCAGGACAGCTGGGCAGCCTATGTGGGGAGATGTGCTTCTCCTGCTCTCCCCAACAAAGTTTCTCATAATTGGGGAAGATGTCTGAAGACACCCCCAAGCAATTTCAGCCACTCCACCCAGACCTACCTCTCAAACACCTGTCATCCAGGAGAATGAAAATGCATCTAAATACAATCTACCTCAAATTCACTTTTTCAGTAGCAACCTGACTTCACCATATTTATCATGTAACATTGCTCTAGCCCCTGAAACTTCCAATCCCCCTTCCCGTGCTTTTTTTTTAATCCCATGACATTTTTCAGCTTCTGTCATATAGGTAACATATGTAGTTGTTGTGTTTACTATTTACTGTCTCACACTACGCTAGAATGTAAACTCGTTGAGGGCAGAGATCAGATCCTTAACTGTGTTTGATACTCGATGTATCATACTTGGAATGCAATAAGCCCTTAATATACATTTGTGGAATGAATGAACAAGTTCAACATGCTCTCAATCTATAGTATTCTAGGCAGAACATGAGCCAATCTTAACTTTTTTAATTTCAAATGAGACTAAGGAGATATTTGCATTATTTCATATTCAAAGCCTACTGTTGATACATTTAATCTTTCTAAACTCACCAAGTGTGGTGGCATTCTCCTGCCAGGGGGTTACATAATCTTCCAGGCACATATCTGAAGCACCAAGCTAACCTCGTGCCTGGCAGCTGTGGAGTGGTAATTGCGAAGGGGTGTCTCTGAAAGGCTGGAGAAGGCAGGCCATCTGCCACAGCGTCAGGGACAGCCAGGGGCTAGGACACTGGGCCTCCTGCAATGCCTCATCTGCCAATTAGCTTTCTCCACACCAGCTGAGCGTGGGCTCCAGGCTAAGTGGCCAGAACCACAGATGGAACAGAAAGGTCACCAGCATAGCGACCCATCAGCTGCCTGTGCCGAAGTCAGCATGAGATTGAGTGGATGTCGGCATCTCCTACGGGAAGTGGACAGGAAGCTGTTTCTATGTTCCCATCCACAAGCCTGAGAGGAAGCACTGAAATGTTCATGGGAGCAGTCAGTCAGGCTCAAATGCTGCCACCCAGCTCTTTGAACTCACCATGCTGAGTGCCACCCTCATGCTTTTGGCATGAGGTTGATCTTCATGTCGACAATGTCCTTCTCCATGATGACAGCCTGGTGAACATTGTCTCACCCTTCAAATCTCTGCTAAGATCTCACCTCTTCAGTGTGATCTTTCCTGACCATCTGCCAACAGAATTAGTCGTTCCTTCCTCTGAGCTTGATCAATAACAGTAATAACAGTGGTAGCAGCAGCAGCAGCAGCAGCGACTAAAATGTGTCAAACACAATGTATGATAAAGTGTAGTAGTTACCAAGCTATGTGTCTGTTATGATATTTAAGTCAGCTAATACTTACATAAACATCTGTAGGCATACCAGGGGGGCCCAGAAAACCCCAGAATTCATTTATTAAAAATTGCGTATTTATTCTTACATGTTTTAACTTCAGTCACTTTCAAAGTACTCTCCATCTGATGCAATACACCTATCAAGACATTTTTCCACTGCTCCAGTTTTTGAACTTGTTGATTTTTTATGCCTTTTACTGCTTCTGCCATTTTTTGTTTGTTTGTTTCACCTCTTTCATATTAACAAAACATATCCCTTTGACAACTTTTTTGATCCAGGAAAAAAAAAATGTTGCTCAGGGTAAGATCAGGTGAAAAGGGAGGGTAGGGCATGGGGGTCAGGCCATTTTTCATCAAAAACTGCTGAACCCTCAGTGTGATGCTGAACACTCATAAATCACCCATCACAAAATGGACAAATGCACTGAGTCTTCAAAACAAATTCACTGAAGCCAAATGCAGCCTCTCACAACAACACCAGCTAGCACACTGATATAGGTGGGTTCCTAGAACACTCACCTAGTGGAGGAAGCCAGGGACCCACCCTCCAGAAGACAACTCTAGTTTTTTGGGGCCCCCTTGTACTTCTCACAACAGTGCTATAGCACAAGTATTATTAGCTCTGACTTACAAGTGAAACCTGGGGCTTGGAGAGGTCACCTCACTGGCCATGGCCACACAGCTATGAATGGGAGAGCTAGGATTTGACTCCCAGTGGGCTTGACCACAAAACTCATGCCATGCCTTGTACATGGCGCTGCCCTTCCTGCCTCTCCCGCTTCTCCTGTCTGTCTTTACTTGGTGCAAACCATCTCCCCCCATAGGTCTCACTCCTCTGAGCCCCAGCTCTAAGGAGACAGGGTCTGCGTCTCCTTGACTCTCCTCCGTGCCCTAGGCTCCAGGCATGCTCAGCATATAGTGGGTGCTCAAGATGCATTTTCTGAATTGAACAATAATACAGGTAAAGAGCTGGAAACCATGGTAGGCTGACCCCAATTGATCTCACTAAGTAGGTTAATTAGGAGTGTCTGGAAACTATGATGGGGTTAAATTTGTATCCACCAAATGACCCCACATTTTCTTCACTTCTGGAGATGTTACAATTCTGTGAAAATGGCCCAACCCTCCCAGGAAGAGATGCCAATGGCCACTGCGGCCCTTACCTCCTGAGGATCCTCTGTGCCCTGTGATGCTCAGTGTCTGGCACTGGGCTGTGCACAGAGTGAAGTCAGAGTAAAGTCAGACCTTCAACAGCTGCTGTGGTCAGATTGTAGATGTATGTGGGTGCAGGGGCTGCTGAGAAAATATGCAAGAAGGACCAGGCCTGTGTAGGAGCCCAGCTCAGGGAAGCAGTGGCCATAACTGGAATAGCTCTGGGCCTGAGCAGTGGGGAGGATGGAAGTTCATGCTCCTACACCAAAGGCAAATTCTATTTACCCACATTTCCTTGTCATGTGTCCTGTCTACCAGGCACCAAATAATTCAACTGTGGATGAAAGGATGAGAGGAGACAGAACTCCAGCATATAACAGGTAACATCTGAAAGTTTTGTGACAATCTGATCCTTTCCCTTAGAAGCAAGGAATGCTAGAGAATCCTTCTCTCCCCTTGCTGCTGTCAATGAAGCTCATCAAAGCCAATTCAATGCCAGTAAGAATCCCCATTTTGGGGTGCAGTGAAGAGAGGAAACAGAAACTTTATTTAGTGGAGACAGTTCAATTGTAATATAGTTCAGTTGTGATGCAGCTCCAATGTTGCCACACCAGCATGTGAAACACAGACTTTGATGGAAACTGAAAGTGTGCTCTGTTGAGGCAGGGATAAAGGTGGTTTATACAGAGAAAAGTGCCCACTCCCAGTCCCTGATTGGTCCATTTATATGCAAATGAGGCCTCCAAATACACACACTTTGATTGGTCCAAATAGCAATGTCCTGATTGGTTGAAATGGAGCCACTCTGATTGGTTGGTTATAAAGATATAAATAAAGATATAGCTGCACAACTCTGATTGAATGGGGGAAATCTCAGTCCTAAAAATTGAATTTTGATCCTAGGAGTTCTCTTATAAAGGTCAGCTCAGACAGTAGGAATGCAGTATAAGAGGATTGGGGGCCCAATATTTGGCTTTTTCTTGAAATGCAGTGTGTGTGAGAAACCTCTGCAAACAATGGCTGTTAATTGGGTTATGAATTTGAACCCAATTAACCACAAAGAGTCCTTTTTGGCAGGGACGCTTCGCTTGGGGGCAACACTGCAGAATATAACAACATACAGCCTGGCCCAGCATCAGTACCACATGAGGCCTATATCCTGGAACACTGGAAAACACTGGAAGAATTGTCCTGGGTGGAAGAAGTCATCTCACCCATGCTTGATTAAGGCTCCTTTCTCTGGCCACCAAGGAGGAACCAGAACAGGGGAGTGCAGCTGATACCTGTTACTTTCCTCCTGGGAACTGCCTGCTCCCCTGTCGAAGGAATTTCCTCAGCCTTGGCTGGAAGTGGAAGCCACCACTCTGACCATTGTGACTGTGATAAAAATATATTCACGTACTTCCTGCCCTGTCCCAGACACTGTTCTAAGCACTTTTCACACAGTAAGTCATTTAAACCTCACACCAACCCATGAAGTATGCGATGTTCCTATTCCTGTGTTATAGATGAGGCTGAATACCAAGGGTGTCATCTAAGGGGATCTTGGAGGGTATTCTACTTAAAATACCTCTCCCATAATAGCTCATCTTACAATTAGTGCATCCCTTTGTAGGACAAAAGTTAAGAGCTCTTTTACAATGATATGTCCCCAGTTTAAAAAAAAAATCTTTGGTAACCACTGCATGGAAAGAGTAGTTAACACTTAAGTTTATGAATTTACTCGCTTCCCTTCCATGCACCAGCTGTGTGACCATGAGCAAGCTGAGCTTCTCTGAGCCTCCATTTCACTCTGTAAAATAGAGGTAGAATTGAGTTGTCTTCAGGACTAAATGAGACAATCCTTTTAAAGTACTTAGCATGCCATGAACATTCAGTATGTGTTGGCTGCTGACATAACTATTATTATTACTGTTATTACCTTACTGAGAATTTTTTTCTCCTTTTCTCTGTGTCCCGGGGACAGAGCACATGCCTCGCTAGGGTGGGAACGGGGAGCAGTTTTATTAATGAGAGGTGCGCAGGCAAAAATAATTTTGCAATCTGGGTTTTTGTCCTGGGAGAGAGGAGCCCTGTAAGGACACCGGTCCCACAGATGAGGAGTCAGAGGAGCAGAATTCCACAGAACAGCGTAGATGGGTCCCGACAGAGAAATCTGGCTAGCCTCGGAGGTGAGCAGTCATGTCTGGGCTTTCTAAGGGGTGGTGGCACCTTGAGCAGCCTCGAGTGCTGCCAGCTTTTATGAGCCAGGAACAGGGAGAGTGCCTACTAAGCACCCTGCTCACCATAACTACCTTCATTGTACAGATAAGAAACTTCATGTTCAGAGAAGTTAATGTCTTGTCCAATGTCATGCCTGGATCTTAGATCTCTGTCTCTAATGCACGTTTTTCCCCTCCAGTATGGCACGTCACCTCACCAGATGTTTTCTTCGGCGCTGCTTGCCTCTCTGAACACAGAAATAAAAATAAACAAGTGTGTTTCCCTTTTATGTAGGGATGCCAAACGTTTTGAGATAAATTTAGAGATCATGACCTCTTATTCTGATTTCCTGATGCAATTTTCTCTTTCCTTCTTTTATGTGATTTCAGTAAACCATTTAAAAAATCTTTATCTTAACTGTCCTAATTCACAGGTAAGCTGCCTCAGGTCCCTTTAGGAATAGTTATAAAATAAATAACGATTTTAGCCCTGGCTGGTGTAGCTCAGTGGATTGAGCGCGGGCCTGCAAACCAGACAATCGCAGTTCAATTCCCAGTCAGGGCACATGCCTGGGTTGCAGGCTGTTCCCTGCAGGCCGGTTCCCAGCAGGGGACGCACAAAAGGCAACCATACATTGATGTTTCTCTCCCTCTCTCCTTCCCTTCACCTCTAAAGATAAATAAAGAAAATATTTTAAAAATAAATAAATAAATACATACATACATAACAATTTTTAAATGTTTACGTTTAAGCTTAGTGTCGACGCAGCCCCTGATGAAGAAAATGTGTGTTTGGAAAGTGTTCTGATAAATAGAACGTTCTGAGGAATGGGGAGGTGCACAGGTGCTACTCACCAATGGAGCCGGAGGCTGGCAGCTCACAGGCTGCGATCTGAGGAGTGTGCAGGAGCTTGGTGAGCGTGGGTAAGACTTTCCCTACTCCTGACTGACACCTGATATACCACAGGTAGAGTTGCCTCTTATAGTTTACCATTTTGTTACCTGTTACACTTGAAATCCCTCAGGAAATGAGGAAGGTAGAAAAGAAATAGTGTCATGTGCAAGCTGGTTTCAGACATGGCCTCCTTACTGTACCTCAGCTCATTAGATCCCTTCCCCAGGGAGCATGGCTGCCAATGGGCCACCCTGAGTGGGCCACCGAGGCAGCATGCCATCTGCTAGCACCACGCCAAGTGGACACACCTTGCCTCTCTCGTGGTCACAGTGTCCATTCTCCCCCCTTGGGTGCCCTGCCCCACCTACCACCTCCAAGTTGCTCTCACCCCTCCCTGTTTCTGACCCATTGTTCAGGCTGTTATTTCTGCTACCATCAAGTTGGTGACATTTGTCCTTCCCCATCCCAGTTTCCTGATTCTGGGCCCCCTTTTCCTGCAGCTTTACTTTCTCCAAAAGGTCCCATTGCTGGCCATTGAGCTTCCCCAGTAGTGTCCCTGTCTCCCCAAGCTATTTTCCAGAACTGCTCCAGGCTCCAGAATTCTCCCACCCTTCCCACTCCATTGTATGCCACCTTGGGTTTTCCATACTCTAATTTAAGGTAGCTGACAACAGGGGAAATTATATTACAGTCTAATGTACATTAGGAAGTGAGCGGTGGCTAACATGATGTTTCCTAGGGTGGAGCGGAGAAGGAAGTAGATGTGGCAGGATGACTCCCCATCCCCACATGTAACCTACACACATAATGAAATTCCCATCTTCACCAGACATCACTTCTTGGGAAGTGGCATCTTCTTCCACCTGGATGCTCAAGTCAAACACGGGACCCTCCACACCACCACCACCACCACTACCACCACCACCTCCACTACCACCCAGTCACAAGAAGGAGCATGCTTAGATGCACTAAAGCAGAGGACATTGCTCTGGTTAAGGGCATTACAGGTCTGTAGTGGACTGAATAATGTTCCCCAAAATTTATGTCCAGTTGGAACCTCAGATTATGAACTTATTTGGAAAGAGGGTCTCTGTAAGTCTAATTAAGGCAAGGATCAAGATGAGATCAAAATGGATTAGGGTGGGCCCTAAATTTAATGAGGGTGTCTTTGTAGGAGACAGAAAGGACACATGGAAATTTGGAGAAGCAGCTGATGTGAAAATGGATGCAGTGATGCATCTATAAGCCATGGAATACCAAATGTTGTTGGCAACCATCAGAAAGTATGAGAGGCAAGGAAGGATTCTCCCTCAGAGCCTCCAGGAGCCAACGCTGCTGACACCTAGACTTCAGATTCCTGGTATCCCGAAATGTGAGAAAATAAATCTGCAGTTTTAAGCCACTCACTTTGTGGTACTTGTTATGGGAACCCCAGGAAACTAAGACAAGATCAGAGAGAGCCAAGTGCATTTGCAAAAGGAGGAGCATATTGATATTGAACTCATTGAACATGGTTCCTGTATGGGCCTACTGGGCCCTTGCAGTATTTATGATTCCCCCAATTAGCAAATGAAGCCTTAAGAAGCTTCCTGGCTGGCTCCAGAGCACATGGCTGTCAGTAGGGATAAGGAGAGGGAAATTGGCTCTGTTTCATCTTTCAGCCCTCTGTTTTGACTCAGTGGTAAGGAAGTGACATTCATATATTCACTCAACAAACATCCATGGACAGATACTTGTTCACCAGCCCACATGCCAGGTGTCCCAGGAGAGAAGGGAAAACAACCTGCTCTTACAGCTCCTCTGAAGGTAGTGATACAGATGTGAACACAAAGCTACAATGCACTGAACAGAAAGGCAGGCAGCGAAGGCTGCTTTATGATTGGAGGTGTGGAAAGAACTTATAGTATATGGAGATGACATTGACCATCTGTGGGGCCACAGGCTTGCCACTACCCTTTTTGGGACCCTAGGAATACAAAACTTAAGTTGGATTAAACATCTCTGAAGCCCTCCCAATGTAGACATTCTCTGGTTTTACTGTACTCAGGGCTGTGGGTTAGCTGGAAACACCTTAACTGCACCCATCTCACTTCTTCAGAGTACACAATGCTGCCTCCACCCTGCTTCTGAATCCTGGGTGTGGCAATGCACTAGAAGGGGGCTCACAGGTCCTTCAAAACTCAGCTTTGAAGAATTTTCCACCACTGTGCTGAACAGCCAGGTACACTGAAGTTCTGCAACCATGTGCAGCAGGCTCCCAGGAAGGTCCTTGTAGCAGAGAGCCAACAGCTTGATGCCCTTACTGGTACCTTATACGTGGGAGCCAATGAAACAGGTGGCCAATCTGGGAAGTATGGAGGAGAGGACATCCTATGGTCCTTCTGCTCGAAGCCATCCTTCCAGCTGCATCTCTGGAGCAGCCCCTGGGCTCAGTTTCACACCTTCACCGAGGAGATAGCTGCTAAACATTCTTTATGTACCAGGCTCTTTGCCAGACCATGGAGTAGAGGAGTCACCATTGACCCAACCAATTAGTTCCCTCAAGAAATTAATCATTAAAGATGATTGTTTTCCTACTGCCTCCATCAGGTGAGAGACATAGAACAGGTTTCCTCTAGGACCCTTTGTCAAGGGTTGGCTGGGTGCCAAGGTGAAGGGCTTTTCTTTCAAGGTCATTGTTAACCCCTGGGTGTCAAGGCTCTCTCTCGCCTCTGGGGGCTTAGGAGTGCCCTAGCCCATGCAGAGCAGTGTTGGCATAGGGTGGGTAGGATGAAGACCTAGGAAAGCCTTGGAGCCTAGGAGGGCCTCACTCCTGCCAAGTCATCATCATTGACCTGCTGAATGACACTGAGGGGTTGTGATCTTCTTTGGCCTCATGATATGGGACAACAAACAGGGCTCCTTGGCTGAGGTAATGTACTCTGTTCAGTCCCCAAAAGACTGAGAGTTCCCCTGAGGTCACTGAAGGCTCTGCTGAGACAGAACTCCCTGCTGACTCGGGTGCAACTGCACAGTCCCTCCCCTTTCCTCTTTGCAGAATCTGTTGCACGCGTGCGTGCGTGCGTGCGTGCGTGCGTGTGTGTGTGTGTGTGTGTGTATTGGGCTGAATAGGGGTGAAAATTAAACTTCATTGAACCACAAACCATACCTTTTTGTCTGGGCCTGAATTTTTAATTGCAAAGCCAGAAATTTGACCTCTTTGTTCCGTGTGGTACTGTGCAGCCCTCCCTCTTCAGAGCAATATGATTCCAGTCTAGTTGCCTGAACTGGGGAAAACTCCTCAGGACGCAGTTGGTTCAAATGAAATGTTAGCTTACATATAATCTAATCTGAATTGAATATACTATACATAATTCATGATACTACAAGCCATGACTAATTATTGCAGAAATATTTCTTGAGCATATACTAACTAATTTATGCCAAGTAATATGCTAGGGTCTTGGGGAGAGATAGCATAAGGGTAAATAAGATAATTTCTACTCTCAGACAATCTAGTAAAGGCAATAAAATACACAGATATTACTACAGTTCAAAACAAGATATAAGGGCAATGAGATAGATTATGGAGTGCTTGTAGGGGAATAAGGGTGTAAAAGAAAGAACAGCTTAAATATGATAGGGCAGACAATCTGACTCCATACCTAGAAACCCCAAGATAGGGCACTGAAGAGCCATTAAAACCAACCAGTGAGTTTGGGAAGGTGATTGGTCAGACAACAGCCAGGAAGGAGTTTCTGCTACATCAGCAATAGCCAATTACAAAATCTCAGGGGAGGAAATACCTCATTCATGTCCACAACCAAAACTATAAGTCTAGGAATAAATCTAACAAGAAATGGGCAAGACCTGTTGAATAAAGCCATAAAGCTTTACCAAAGGCTATAGAAAGGAATAAATTGAGAGATGCCTCATGTTGTTGCATAGAAGCATTCACTATTGCAAAGTGACAGCTCTCCTCAAATTAATTTGTTATCAATATAGCCCAATAAAAAGTCCAATCAATTTCTTTTTGGAATTTGATGAATAGATTCCAAGTTTATCCTGGAAAAGACAATATGCAAGAAGAACCAAGAAAAAAATGTCAAGAGAAAGAAGAGGAAAAGAAGGGAGAAGAGGCATTCTCTGCCATATATTATATTATAGCATACTCTAAAGCTAGAAAACATAGCATAATGTTCATGCAGGATTAGATAAATAGATTAAATTGGGAAAAATAAAATGTCCCAGAAACATGGGATTTGAATATGTGATAAAGAAGACAGTTCATTAGCGGAAATAATGAACTGCCCCCATGAGTGATGTTGTCCTTGAACTCACTCTTTTTCCCTGGACGAAGGCACGGTGCAGCATGGGGAGACTCCTCACATGGGAGTCAGAGAAGCCTGGATTTGAGTCCCAGCTGTACCAATTAAAGCTGTATCACATTAAACACAATTTCCCCAACTCTCTGAGCTTTCTTTGAAAAATGGAGAAATCAATCCATGTCATCTACCTCACAGGTTGTGATGACAGATAAAATTTTATTTACACACACACACACACACACACACACACACACACACACAGAGCTTGTTGTGTTGTGCAGGCACAACGCAAGTAGTTTCAGTCCCAGACCACTGTAATAAGGTGAGCATCGCAACAAAACGAGTCATAATCTTTTTGCTGGTGAAGGGTTTTGCCTTCGATTTGTAAAGAACGCACATCTGTGAAGTGCAATAAAGCAAAGTGCAATAAAACGAGGTGATTTCAAAACTCTAGAAATAAAGACCCTGGTGTTCAACACAAAACCCCTCACTGAAAACCTGAAATGTCACCATTTAGAACATCTTTCCATACATCATGGTTTTGGTTTGTGCTACAGTATAAATTCTCCGAGAGGCAGCTTTTCAAACTACTGTCAAACATTGACCCCCGAGAAGAAAAAATTGCCCTGAGAGCAGACTTAGATGAGCATGAAATAATCAGCAGAGGGCAAGCCCAAATGAAGAAAGGCTGGGAGTACTAAAGACCATCTCTAGTACCTTCCAAGGGTTGTGTAGGTCAGCTCCTCAGCCTTCATAAAGAACAGTGGTCACTGGCTGGTCTGTGCTTGCATCCCCTCCCTTCTGTTTTCCTGTTCTACTCCGTGTGGCACAGAAAGAACTACATTTCCCAGGCTCTCCTGTCAATTTGCTCCTGAGTAGATTCAGCTAATTGGGGACACCAGTGAAAACTGTAGGGTGGGGAGAATGAAGAAAGCAAAGCGTTACTTCTTATTCGCATTACCACTGGTGGTGTCTCAGCAGGAGAGAGAAGCAACGTCTGCTTTTCTCCTGTGATCCTAGCTCTGGAGAGACAAACCCTTCCTTCATGGTCTCACCTCCCACTGGACAGGCTCTGCCATGTTTCTAAATCCAGCTTGATGGCCTTGCCCAATGGACTCTCCTCCTTTTGTTCCTTCAGCACTAAAATTGATAGTGGTTTTCTATTGTTGCTAACCTGTGGGACCCCTCACTGTCTCATGGTTTGGCTTCTAAGCTCTTCTATTACTGAGTCATCAGTTCCCTGTGTTAAATTTCTCTTTGAGAAATCTAAGGTGAGTTCTGTTTTCCTGACTGATAGGGGATGTCCTGGGGAAAATATTAAATACTTACGCTAAATTATACCAACAGCATCTAAAATTTATTGAGCACCTATATGTGCCAAGCATTGTGCTAAGAGCTTGATATAGTTTCATCAATCTAATGAGGTAGGCCCTTTATTACCTAGATATTATAGGTCAAAGAAAGTGAGGCTTGCATTCAAAGTTGAAAGTTTGTCTTTCTCAGGAAATGGTTCTTAATTTGGAAGTGACTGGCTGATTCTGAAAGAGGAGAGATTGGAGTGAATCCACAGACCCCTGGATTCTATAACACTGCCTTCCATGACGCAGGAGCCTCTGTGTGGCAAGTACCCTCCCAAAGCCCCTGTGTTGTTAGGCCCATCCTCAGTGACAAGCCCCTTTGACCCTCTGTGTATGGAGGCAGGTACCTTCTGATGACCTCACCAGCTGAAGCGGACATTGGTTCTGGCCAGTGACCCCCCTGTCCAGTTTTTCCCTGAGTAGAAAAGCATGACCATGGCCAGCAGGTGGTCATCTGCCTTCTTCTAATGAGCGTCTGTGTGGTAGCTCTGATGAAGAGGACTTGGGCTGACACCTCAGCTGTTTCCAGCAGCAGGATCTTTTATTGCCAGTGCAGAGCCCTTACTGAAGATGAGGCTGGCTATGCCTTTTCCCTCCTGAAGCTTGTCTTTGATCATTTTGTACAGAAAACGGGAGCTGTAATTCAGACTGTGCAAAAAAGCCTACATGTTGCTGTTCTCAGTCCTAATGCTTCTTGAAAACATTATTTTCCCATTATCCTCCCCAACTACCCCTCACCCCATCACCACCACCTATTTTCTCAACATTCTCCCAAGGTAACTATATTGAAAACCCCTGAAGGCTGACTTCTGGGAAGTCTTCCTTTTGCTTTGTTTCTCGCCTTCCAGTCAAGGAAGGCAATTATTCCTAGACACACCTCTGCTCTTCATCACATTTGGGATCAAGAGTTCTTGGACTTAACACACGAAAATTCAACAGCCTCTTTTCTAATTTGTATCCCTATTTCCTTCTAGAGAGCCCTTGCTCAGTGGAACTACTTAATTCATTTCTGTTGATTAATCATTAGAAAGATAGATGATAGATAGATAGATAGATAGATAGATAGATGATAGATAGATAATAGACAAACAAGTGAGTACTTTCATGAGAACCACTTTTCCCCAGATTCCAGCTCTGGAAGAATATAAAGAAGTAACAGAACAACAACAGGAATGGCAAAAAATGAACAAAATTTTTGGTTTGTTTTATTTTCTGGAGGAGGAAGATCCCCAGTGTGTTTTGTAATTTGGTTTAATAACAAGAGTCTAGGCAACCAAAAGTTTGTCTGTTGTTCAGAACTGACACCTCCTTTTTTCCATGATTCTTGGGGCCTAGCAGAAGCTAGATAGGGCTCTAGTTTATCATTCAGCTTCTTGTAAACTGGGAGCCTCTCATACCTGCTTATAAGAGGGTCCAGCCAAAGAACAGACTACACTTTTACAGCTCTTTCCTTCTTGAGTTCTGTTTGCTTTTAGAAGCAACTAAGCACAGTAATTTAAACAGCATAAGCAATTACTTTAATACAACTTTTTATAATGTCAAATGATTTATTTTGTAAAGAAAGGCAGTTGTCTCTTTGCCATCAATCAATAGCCTCCGAAGTTAGTCTAAGCGTGAACTCATGCCGGGCCCTGGTGGGGGCAGGAAAAGCACTTGACTCAGGCACCACACTCTCTGGGTTTACCATAAGTGTGGGGAGACACGGTGAGGAAGAGCCACATCTGGATCCTAAACTGTTCTCCTTAAGTTGTCGGGAGGACAGCTGGGCTGCTCTCAGCAAGGGCACCCTTACATGAGGGGCCAGAAAGCCCCCTGGGAAATAAGTCACAGTACACAAGTTTGGTCATGGGACGAGCCTGTCTGGTGCTGGAAAAAAGATGGTGTGTAATTCTGCGCATGGCTTGGTTCCACAGTCTGGTTCCTGTTGTGGAGACAACTCACCCAGAAGGCTAGGCAAAGAGGACTGAGTTCTTCCATGTTTGTTAGGGTTCTCTGGTTACAAGTAACAGAAACTGGCTGAGGCAGGATTAAACAGAAAATGGACATTTATTTTAAGGATGAGGGTTGGCTGTCAGCACCCAAGGATAAAAATGCAGCTGCAGGCCAAAAAGGCCTATAACCAGGCCTGGAAACCTGGCAGAGGTCCAAGGGCTCTGGTTTTCTGCCTCTGTTCTCTGATTCTCTCAGCACCTGTTTCTAAGAAAACGACTAAGTGAGGGTCACCTGAAAGATGGTGAAGCAGACTCTCCGGGTCTGAACTGTTGGGTGGAAAAAAATATTACAGAAAGACTGATTTGGAGCCTTGATGAACTGTACCTAGTACTAGACATTTTTACAATGTGATCCAGGAAATCCTCCAGGTTATGTTGAATTTTCCATGAACTACAACCCAAACATCCTAACTAATACAGATTCCCCTGGCTTCCAGGAAGTTATATTATTTCCTTATGTTTGGACAGCACTTGATAGTCAAAGAACTAATGCAAAACTTAGGTGTCCTCCTGATGAGTATTTGGAAGCAGGTTGGCAACTCTGCCTTTTCTGTCTCGTGTTGAGAAGGAAGGATGATTGAATGCATTGGTTTTATTTAATTATGGTGAAATATGCATGACCTGAAACATCCCTTTCTGAAGTGGCATTAAGCACGTTCACACTGTCGTGCAACCATCACCACCAGCCATCACCAGAACCTTTAGTCTCCACCAACGGCAGCTATAAGCATCAAATAAAAATGCATCTCCCCATTCACCCCTCACTCCAGGCCCTGGCAGCCACCATTTTACTTCTGTCTCTATGAACTTGACTATTCTAGCTATCTTATATAAATGGAATTATACAGTCTTTGTCCTTTTGTGATTTACTTCTTTCACCTAGCATGATGTTCATCCATGTTCAATGTTTATCCATGTTGTAGCATGTGACAGAATTTCCTTCCTTTTTCAGACCAAACAATATTCCATTCTATGTACATACCACATTTTGTTTATCCACTCATTCACTGACGGACACTTGGGTGGCTTCCGCCTTTTGGTTACTGTGAAAGTGCTACTATGAACATGGATATAGAAATGTTCACTAGACTCCCTGCACTCAAGTCTTTTGGGTGTACACCCAGAGGTGAAACTGCTGGATCACACGGCAGTTCCACGTTTGATTTTTTGAGAAACAGCCACACTGTGTCCCACAGTGGCTGCGCTATTCCACACTCCTACCAGCAGTGCATAGGGTTGCAATTTCTCCACATTCTCACCATGTCCTTTGGTCCGTTTTATAATAGGCATCCTAATGGGTATGGAGTATATATTTCTTTTTCATCATTAATATCTCACCCTATCTGCCAGGCAAGGGCACCTGAGAGAGGTCACACCTTAGGTGTCGGTTGATGATCCTATGGGAGCACAAAGATGGGACCTCTAACTGAGCATGGATCAAACAAACAAGTTGCTCAATAAATGTTTGTTGAAAAGAGTGGGAAACAACCTATTTGAAGTACTCCCGCCCCAAGAGAAACCCAGAAAACCCCACTAAAGAACTGAGGAAGTGGAGTGGATGGAACGCTATGGGCGGGAACGGAACATGGGGCACTCGGGTAGCTGAGAGATAAAGATAAGGACAATGGGCGAAGCCAGCCTCCTTGGAAAGTCTCATAAGGACACATTAGTCTGGTACCCAAATCCCCTCTCTATCCCTTCCCTCCAGTGGGTCGCCTTTGCTTTGGCTCTTTAACGCCTCCGCCTCTGGAGTAGCACATTATAATCAGACGGCCATGGTCTGCACCAGCAATACACGTTGTTGTGAGCACTCACACAGGGTGTCCCTTTACAATCCAACCCAGCACAAGATTGAGCTCAAGGAAGGCTTTACAAAGGGCTGAATCTCAGCAAACTTGCCTGAAAGCAGCCCTGGAGATTTATCCTTAGGATACATGACTAAAGATGAACAAATGGAGACCATTGCCAGGGGAAAATCCTGGGGTGTTAAATACCAAGAATTTCAGTAGCATCAGGAGCACTTCAAAGCATCCGGAAGTTTTGTCTCACCAAGCCTGTAAAAGCAATTGTATTTATCTAAAGCTGTCCAACCATTTTGCTCTGGACACAAGGCTGAAAATCTCCTGAGAAATAATAGCCTCTTTCTGAAGCTTCCTTTTTCTCTTTCTACAGAGGATGGAAATAGCAAACAACAGCGTGACCTTGATGGTGCGGACTTCTACTGAGTAAACAGGCGGTGAGGAGGTCTGAGGCATTGTTGTTTTCCTCTTTCCTGTGCTCACTCTGGAAGCCCCAGATGCTGTTTCTTTGACATTTAACTCCTCCCACCAGTTTCTCCCAGGAGTCACTGCTGAGTCTTCATCCTTCTCTCTTCTCCTGCCCCCCACTTCACACTCTAATCTGCACCCCACCCAGCAGCAGCTGGGGAGTCTCTGGGATTATGTGGGCTCCCCAATACCTCTCTGGCCGACAGAAGAAAAGGCAAAATGATCCCTCTACTCAGTGTCAAAAGTATCTAAAGTAACCAACAAATTCTTATTCTTTACAATGTATTTTCTGACCCAGATGGCTCCACTAGAGAATTCTATTAAACACTGCAGGAAGAAATAATATCAATTAGACAAATTCTCCATAAAATATTAGAGGTAGCAATAAAAAGCGACAAGTTATTGATATGTGCAACAACAGGGCAAGTCCAAAAAGCATTATGCTAAATGAAACAAGTCGTGTACGAAGTCTCTGTAGTGTGGGACTCAATGTATATGGCATCTGGGAAAAGGCAAAATTATAGAGACAGATACAATATTGGTGGTTTCTGGAGGCTGGGATGGGAGCAGGTTAGATGTAAAGGGGCACACAGGTCTTTTTTGGGGGGGGTGATGGATCAGTTCTGTGTATGCATTGTGGTGGCAGTTATGACTATATGAAATGAAAGTTGTCAACATTCATTGAGCTGTAGACACTTAAAATGGGGAGATTTTACTGGCTTAAATTATACCTCAATGATGCTGACTTAAAAAAACAACAAGATAATCCTGTTTTAAAGGATAATCCTATTTTGAAAGCCAGGATTATCTTGTTGTTGTTTTAAGTCAGCATCATTGAGGTATAATTTAAGCCAGTAAAATCTCCCCATTTTAAGTGTCTACAGCTCAATGAATGTTGACAACTTTCATTTCATATAGTCATAACTGCCACCACAATGCATACACAGAACTGATCCATCACCCCCCCAAAAAAAGACCTGTGTGCCCCTTTACATCTAACCTGCTCCCATCCCAGCCTCCAGAAACCACCTATATATGTATAACTAGCTTTAAATACACACACATGCATAAGTACACATATGTATGTGTACATATGCATATGTTTATGTGGGTGGAGTTTAGCCCAGACATGGGGGTTGTGATAGCTCTAAGTACTTGAAGGTTCAGTTGTGGAAGATGGGTCAGACTTGTTCTATAGAGGGCTGGAAAGTAGAGGTTACAGGGAGACATTTTGGCTCAACATGAGGAAGAAGGCTTTCACTTCCACTGTAGTCTTAATATGGAGAAGGATATCTTGGTTTGGAGTGAGTTGCCCATCCCTTGAGGCATTGAAGCAGGGTCTGTGAAATTATTTCTTGGGAACGCAGCACACGAGTTCCTGTTTTGCCTTTAGTGGAAGGCTCATTAAACATCGACTGATTAGTATTCATTGTATATACCCCATGTTCCAGGCACGTGATCCTGGTCCTCAGGGACCTCTGGCTCCACTAGAGGAGACACACAGTGACCGAACAGAGTGACCAGTGTGGTGATAAAGGGAAGCCCAGGGTTGGAAGAGCACAGCCCCTGACTCAGCTTCGGAATCAGGGAAACTTTCCTACAGGTGGTGACCTGAGCTTAGTTTCAAGTGATAAAAAAGAATTAAAGAAGTAGTCAAGAGCCAGGAAAAGATTGGACTAAAATTAGTGGTTTTCAGGCTTGTGTCATGGACCCATCAAGTATCCACATAGACTCTTAAGGGTCTTCCTGAGAGTAGGACTATGTGGCTGGAGTTTTGCATACTTCCCCTACTTCAATGAAAGCAGAGAATTTTAATCTAGTGTACATTTCAGGCATTCCCATAAGATTTTCAGAAAAATATTCTGCATCTAAAAACAAATCAGAAAACATTAAACAAGTATTCTATACCCCAGAGTCTCAGCCTCCTGACCAGGTGCTTGCTTCCTGGAGCGTGTGGCCCCGTAGCGAACGTGTAGAGGCAGTTTGTGACGAGGAAGGCCCCATGGAGACCCAGACTCAGCCAGGGCCTCCTTCCCTCTGCCCTTTAGCCAGGCTGTGAGAGCTGGAACAATGCAGTGAGATCAGAAGAAACCCAGTTAATTTCTCTTTCCAGGGGGAGCCTGTGACTTTAGAAGAGAAATAAGGGCCCATCTTACCCAAGGTGCTAAACCATGACATGGCTTCCTGAGCCTCTTCTTATCTCTCTAGAAAAAAATATTTCTGCACCAAGAACAGCATTCGGCTCTGGGAAGATCACCTCAAGGGGAGACCAAGCAGCTTCCCACCCTTGCCCCTCCCCCCATGTGCGGGCTGTGCTTACCTCTCTCTGGCTGATGGGAATCTTGGTTCTACATTTAGGTCTCTTCTGAGCCCCATCTTACTAGAAAATCAGACTCTGCTGCACTTAATCATTTGGCATTTAATTTAAATGATCTCCTTTGATTCGGAGATATAATTATCCTTAATAGCCTGCTAAATATAAAGATACACCATGTACCTCTAAGACCTGACAAATAAAAAGAGAGCTGAGGAAGGGACCCCAATATTTTCTGCATCTCCACTATATGCCAATAAAGCAGCCGATAAACCAGAGTTGGGGGTGATGGGTTTTTTGATAGTGAGGGGGGAGTTTTGTGAAAGGAATTGCCTCTCATGTCAAGGTGAAAGTTACTGTTCCCACCAGCAATGCAAAAAGTATAGAAGGGAAAGAAAAAAAAATTTTTTGTCATAAGAAGGTCAAGAATGTGAGAGAAGTCAGCATCTAGGCCCCGGCTTTTCCAGGACGCAGGATGGTTGGTCGGAGACAGGAGCGGCGACACCTGGCTCACATCTTGAAGGAAGTATGGGCCAGGGGCTTACCTATGAGTACTTTCTCTTCCCTGTGGCCTGAGGAGACACTGTGAAATAGTGTGACGGGCCCTTGGATACGCCTTCAGACATTCCTCAGCGTGTCCTAGCCACACTCTTGGCCAGTTCTCCATGTCACCCTTTCTTCATAAATAAAATGACAACATATCTCCCCACCCCCACATTAAAGCATTAGAAACATTATTAGAAGCATTAAATGAGATAACTTGTACAAAACATTTAGCACAGTTGGAGGTGCATAGTAGGTATTGGAATTATTACATTCTGTACCACACACTTTGAAGAACTGGTTTTCTGCAGAGTGAATTGATACAGTTTCTAAGTGGCTTATTGATGACTATTCAGAAAGCATAAGCCTCTCCCTCCATCTGCTCAATTTCTACATGACAGACGGATGTGTTTGTGCCAGGTTCTCTGTCTTGTCTACACTGGCCCTTGGCCACATCAACTCCACATGCTCCAGTAAAGCCAGAACAAGGCCAATAAGTTTGGTATAGGGTTCGAGATGGATCCTCAAAATTACTACATTCTACAAAGGAAATCAACCTGGAAAATGTCTATAGCTCAACCATTAAAGCTTTTGCTGGGAACAAAAATCCAGTTTCCCTCCCTTAACTATAAAGTGATGTTTCAACATTTACTACATTAAGCTTTGTGCTCAGTACACTCTGGGACGATTTGGATTAACTGCCTATTCTGTGCCCAGTATGGCTACTGCATACTTTGGTGTGACACTTCTGGCTCTTAGAGACTCATCTCAAGTGTCCCCTCCTCCAGGGAGCCTTCACTACCTCCAGATGGCCTGGGGGCTCCCTCTCCTGTATCATTCACTCAACTGAGCTGCCAAACTGCAGGGCCTGGGCCTGACATTTTGGGGGCCCCTGCACCTGAGACAGAGCCTTAGACAGAATTAGCTGCCAGTAGTCTGTCGGATGCTCAGGGAGTATGTCTGAGATCTCCCAGATAACAGTCTTCCAAAGTCTATTCTGTAGAATCTGGTTCCAAAGGATACTAGTAACTATTATATGAAAAAGAATATTTTTGGTCAATGAAGTTTAGGAAACCTTAGAAAAGGCAATGTTAAGGAAGTTTCCAGAATTCTGGGGCTATGTAACATGCTAATGTGCCCTGTGAATCTCTAAGGGAAAATTAGCAGGCAGGGCCTCCCAAACTTTTTGAAACTAGAAACAATTAGAGGTGGAGGGAGGTAAAGAAGGAGGAGGAGGACTGTCATAAGACTGGAGTTCCATGGAATGCATGCTATAAAATACTGTCCCTGGGGGGGGGGGGTATCATCAATTCAAGGATCTGGAAGAGGAAGCAGAACAATGACAAAGGTACAGCTTTTGTCAAAGGCGTGCTGTCCCCCAGAAAGACAGCCTCAGGGGAGCTGGAGGAGTTGGACCACACATCCCATCCATCCCTGCTCTACTGGAACAACAAACACAGACAGCAGAGCCTGTAATCAGGGAGCTAGGTATCTGCTGCCTGGGAGTCCTGGGTTTCCTCGCCCCCAGCTTCCCTGGAAACAAAAATCCAGAGCAGCTGGCCCGTCTCTGTCAGGTGCACGGGCAGCCTGGGTATCCCACAACCTCCTTATCAGGAAAATGACTCCTAAGGCATTTGCAGCATTCTGAGCAAACTCCTTATTAAAAAAAAAAGTAGTGCAGCACTGTTCAGAGGGAATGTTGGAAAGGGAAACTCAGGCCTGGAAGTGTAGCAGTGATGTCCCTGTGTGTTGTTGCCTGTTGTCTTATCCATTCTCCTCACAAGACTCTGCAGTCTCTCCTGCTGGCCTCTTGTTCTTTATGGCTGACTGCATTTGTATCCTCCGGGCAAAGTCCTGCAGGAAACCTGCTGATGGACTTAGCTCACAACCCTCCCCCTTGATGGGCCAGTCCTTCCTTTCTGGCCACCTTTGGGCTCTTGGCACCCTATAAAGAGATCTCCTGTGGATCCTTGGTTCTTGGTTCATTCAGCAGCCCCACCTGCAGTAGACACAACACCCCACTGTGTCTTTCAGCAGGGGGGTAGGGCAGAGCCCCTCAACTAGAGAAGGACTTTGGCCACACAGACACCAAGATGGGCATGTCCAGGAGAAATCTGCTCTGACAGCTGGCTGGGTGGACTGATGGGGTGATGTGGGCAAAGTTGTTTCACGAGTCTTCCATAGCAACACAGTATAAAGCATACACATGACCCACCCCTCTCTCTGAAGACCACTGTGATTGCTAACTCATACGGGGTAGAGCTTAAGTGCACGGACTTTAGAATGGATTGCATGGGTTCAATTGCCAGAGCTGACATCTGCTACACATACAACCCAGAGCTAGTTACTTGACCCTTGCGTACCTCAGCACCTCTTCTCACCTGTAAAATGGGGATAACAATTTACCCCATTCAATTGGTTAACCATATGTAAAGCACTTAGAACAGCACTGGGCATGTAATGAACTGACTGCTGTCACTGTTCTCCAGGAAGGCATGAGTGGGGAGGCTGGGTGTGGTCTCAACAACCAGGACTCAGCCCAGTAAATGGTAAGTGTTTGGAAAGCACTTGGTTAAAACAATTCAAAAGGCAAATGTTAACCTGCAGATAGACACTGAGCCCACATTTGATGAGGTTTGCAGGTGTGGTAGGGCAAGAGGACTTGTCTCAGGAAAGGGGAGTGATCAAGGGGTATCATCCACCCAGATCCAGTCAAACCAGAGACTCTGCTGCCAGCAGCAGCAAGCAATTCCTGACTTATCCCAAGCAGTAACATTGCATGGAAGCAGCTATCACTGTGTCCAGTTGGCTCCACGTCCAAATAGATCTTCTGACTGCTTTTATCCTTCTCATCGCCCTACCGTGCAGCCCGTCGCTGCTCTTCAAGTTATCAGCCCCACACCGCCCTATATAGACTATTACCTGAAGAAAAAAGGTTCTCTCTGCTTGTCACCTGGGCCTTCTCTGAACACTCTCCACAGGTTATACCTGACCCTGTTACACTTTTCTCTTACACCTTTTGCTTTTCATTCTTGGCACATATCATTTAGTTATCTAATATTTATTAATGTGATTAGGCATCTGTTATATGTGCCTCCTGGTACACTCTGAGTTCCTACAAGCATAGATCATATCTGTCCTATTTACCATTGTATCTCCAGCACTGAGCTCAGCTCAATAAATATTGGTTGAATGAGTAAAATTAGACATGATCTCTGAAATCAGAGGCAGGTGGCAGATGCCTCCCCTGGAGGTCCAGACATCGCAGCAAGAACCACCCAAACCTCCCCTGAGTGGGTGGAGTTGGTCTGGAGGAAAGTCTAATTTTATAGAAGGTTATTGAGCTGCTTGTCACATAATGTGACACAAAGCATCATTGTGAAAGCTACACACTGGTGGTCTGAGGGCCTAGTGAAGGCCACAGATGCCTGCAGTATTAGCAATGTCTTTAAAAATGTACTTTAAAATTCAGGTAGTCCTGAAAATCTGGATGAGGCAGCAACACCAAGACCACATCCGGGCAGAGGGGCCTGCTGGAAGCACAGCCTGCCCTGTTCAGCTGGGTGTGAACTCCCCAGTCATGCGCTTATGCCTCACCCCTCTCCTGCCTGTCTGGCCTCGTGGGCATCAGAGTTTCGGACCTGGGAGCTTTTGTCACCAAATGCACTGAGACATCACCAATGAGCAGTGAGAGGCACAGATGCCCTGGAGCAGCCTGCTCTCCAGCTTGGACCTATAACTTCCGTGACTTTATTCTGCTGGGACAATCTCTCAACTAGGAGCCAGGAAGCCCCTGGTCCGTAGCTGTTTATGCAGTGGGGGGCCAGGACCTGTTTCTGAATCAGTCAGGAACAAGTTCTCCATCTGAGAAGCAAGACTAGTTCCTTCAGGGCAACAGAGGAGCCCCACGCCACCCCAACAAGCCACACCATACCCTCTTCGTCATCTTCAGTTTGCTACTCTGCCTCGGCTGACCCTCACCTATGTCCCTATCTTGCTGAGGCATCAATGGGAGGAGAGCAAACAGCAGTGTTGCTGTTTCCAGTAAGAGGCCTCCCTGGCTGCCTATACAATGGGGTGGAGCAGGCCAACTTCTCATCCACTTTCCCCAGTGGACTCTTTGATGTGCCTTTGAACTACTACTCCATTTACAGCTTGGGAATACCAAGGAGAACATAATTAATCCAGCTCAGGCTAAGTGGGTAACTCTGACTGGAAGCCCATCTGCTGCCAGGTACTCCTACCCCCATTTCATATCTGCTGCCTGATTCTCCATCTTCCCATAATAGTATGGTAATCCTTACCGTCACCATGGCCTCATGATGGGCCATGAGGCTGAGTGTCCTTTTCCAACCATTGACTCAGGGCAGGGATGGATGACTTGAGGTTGGCAATGTGCCTGCAGTGGTTGGTTTTGACTCCTGTTGCTTTTGCCATCACTGTGAGAGAAGACCGCCCTGCTGGGCCACTGGTCCAAGGAGGAAGACGGACCTGTGACACTGAGCCACTGTAGCCTGGAGCCAAGTCTGTCTGAGCCCAGCCCAGTCCAGACTAGATCAGCCAATTCCCTACCCAGTCGACCTGCAGTCACTTGAGTGAGAATAAATATTTGCTGTTTTAAGCCACTGAGTTTGGGATGGTTTATCATTCACAAAACTACCTGATGAACATCCTGTCACTGGGTTTTTATGACTTGCTCCTAGACCCAGTGCTCCTCTTTTCCCTTCCTGCTCCTCCGCCTGCCCTGGGTGGGCAGGAGGTTTTACAATCACAGATGTGGGGAAAAGGGGTGATGCTCAGGAGAAGTGCTGTGGTCCTGTCTGAAAGGACCTGACTGTAAGGAGAAAGGCTGGGAAGAGGTCCCCTGCCAACAGCAATGTGAGGAGGCCGTCTTGGCAGCAGATCCTTCATCCCAGACAAGCATTTTGGAAGACAAGAGCCTCAACAGACATCCTGACTGCAACCTACTGAGACACCTCTAAGACAGAACCACCTGGCAAAGCTATCCCCAACTTTTGCAACCACAGAAACTGCATGAGATAATGATTCCCTGTTGTTTTAATCTAAGTTTTGGTGTAATCCATTATATAGTCATAGATATCCAGTACACCCTTCCTGCTCATCTCTGACCCTCAGACAGCCTTCAGGACTCAGGTCAGCCATAAGCTGCTTCACGAAGCTGTTTCTGACTGTCCCTGGGTGTTCTGGCATCCACACTTGACCTCAGAGCATCCGCTGATGACACTTCCCATAATGCAGTTTTCTCTTTGCTTATCTTTCTTCCCCACTAGACTTGAGGTGCTTCAGAGGGGCATTCAGGCCTTGCCTCTATTCTACACTTTTCAGCATACAGTGAGCAACCCATTTGCCTCAGTGAAGGACCCAGGAGGGAAATCAAAGTCTGTTATTCCATGCTCAGTTCTCATTCCCCTAAGTCCTAAGTGGCCTCTCTAGGACTTGCATTCTTGTCTTTTAAGTGAGGAAGTAGCTTTCAGAAAAGTCCGCTTCTCTGTTTTTATCACTGTAAGGATCATATTGGACCTCCCTCATTCAGGCTCTACTTTAAAAAATTATTTAGAAGCCCTTCCTTAGCTCAGCCCAACTGGTAGCCCAGCCCTTTCCTGGAAAGCCTGCTGACTTCTTCCTTCCCTCCTCCTCTCACCTTTTCTTCACCATCCACTGATGGGCCAGGCTAGAAAGACATTTTCATAGAAATCCTCCACCACTTGCCCCTCTGCTAAACTCTAACAACCCCCCAGTTCACCTTTGTCTGGCTGCTGTGGCTTAAAGATACAAATGATAAGATGGCTGAGTGCAGGACAAAGCCCACCCTCATGTGTGGAGCCCAAGTATCCCCCACAGGGCTCCAGGCAGAGCAGAGCCCAGTATTGGCTGCTTCTGGGGTCCTGAGGCCCCATCAGGCCTTGAATGCTGTCTGATCCACTTCTGGCTCATTGAGGCAGCTGCCCAGCTTCAGTTAAGACTTATAAATCACGATGCTCAGAAGCAGGTTATTCAGAATGGATATGCATACATCTGCCCAATGGATCAGAAAGGAAACCATTCTTATTACTCCCTCTGGTGGTTTCCTCTCTGCACCACCACAGCCTGGGCCTCGGCAGCAACCTTCTCACTGGTCTTGATCATTGCTGTCATCTGCCCTTCCCCATCCCCACAGCATCTAGACAGGCATTGTCTCTAACCCTCCAGTGGCCCAGGATTGACACAGAATTTGTAATCATGAGAACAGACAACCATAGTCTGGTTGGACTGGTCTCTGCACCTCACCTCTCCCACTCCCCATACCGAATCATCCCTTACCACATACCTCTCTCAAGAAATACCCATCCTAATGATTTGGGGTACAGAAAATGACTCTGCAATCCAAGGTCATTTTTATTATACCTAGAGCCTTGCATTGTAGACATCTCTATCCATGGGCATGCTTGACCTCTGTCCCCTTAGAAATAGCTGCCCCTTCACTCAAACACCTTTGGAAGCCCATACAATTCAGCTGCAAGTGAACATTCATTTTCCATTGGTCCATTTATTCACCATGTACTGACTGCTCTGTGCTGGACCCCACAACAACTCTAGGATACAGAGATGAATAAGACACAGAGTCCCTTTGTTGAAGAGACTTTGGATCTTCTTATTTCCCTTGTGTGTTGCTCATATCTTTCCCCCTGCTATCCAGCCCCTACCCGGTGTATGACACGTGCTTAGTAAAGACTTTGTTGAGTAGAAGTGATAGGAGGTATTGGTCAGCATCATCAATCTCCCATAAATTCTCTCTGTTATTCTTCCTGGTCTCTTCATCCTTTGTATCACTCGTGATTGAGGGTGAGAAATGCTTCCCGATAGACTGGGGCCCCAGCTGAGGGAGGGGATTTGGGCTGTGTGTGTGTGCACATCTGCTCCACTCCATGTCTGGCATCCAATGGCTGGTGATCGCCCTCCCACACGACACTACACGGTGAACTGCCTGGGCCATTGCATCACATGATTCAGATCCATAAATACTTGTTGCATAGAGCAAGTGCCTGCCGGATTGTGCAGACACACGAGGGACCTGAATGCACTAAAGGAATGTGCTTCTGCACTAAAGTCACGTTAAATATTTATGCCCAAGAAATTGTAGCATTTTCTCCCACAGAGAAATAAGTTAGAAGCAAACTCTAGAATGGATCTGTCATGAGTGAAAAACAACAGCAACGAAGTGGCGTAACCAGCATCCACAGCCATGCTCTGGTAATGAAGGGGTTCGGAGAACAAGTTGTTTACTCAGCGAATACTGACTGAGGGCCTGCTGCCCACCAGGCTCTATTGTGGGCACTGGGGGACTGGCTTGAACATGACAGTCAAATTTCTGCTCTCCCAGGGCTTGCTTTCTGGTGAGGGAGGAGCGATAATAATTGACATGTATTCAATGCTAGCTACATGACAGGCATTGTTCTAAATGCTTTACCTAAGTTAACATCTCCTGGCTGTCTAAGGACTATTATTTTTATTTCTGCTTTACAAAGCAGGGAACTGAGCATAAAACAGTCAATTAACCTGCCTGAGATCACAAAGCTTCAGAGTAAATGAGTAGGCATTTGGTCCCAGGCATCCTTGTACTATGAATCCGACACTGAGCTACATCTTGTCTCCTTTTTATGTTAGAGATGGGGAATTTAGGAAAATGTCTTAGCCTTCTGAGAGAGAGAGAGAGAGAGAGAGAGAGAGAGAGAGAGAGAGAGTCTCTTTGGCCTCCAGGATTTGGGGATTGGGAGGAAAGAGAAATAAGGTGAAAATGAGAAAAAAAGAGGAAAATATATTAGGCCCCTATGGACTCCATAATGCCTGCAGTCCCATCATTAGTGGTTACCTTTCTCTGGACAAAACACTGTCAGAGTCTAAAGTAAGAAGTCTTAGTATGAATGGAGCTAACCTCTTCTGAGCTTCTTCTAGAGGTCAGCAATGCAATAGACACTTTATACAAGGTATCTTATTTAATCTCCATATCAACTGTTTAAAATCAATATAACACTATTTACCAAAGCACAAAATTGGGTTAGACTAAGAGATAAGGCAGGATTCAAATCCAGACATCCATGTGGAAAGCCCTCTCTAGTGCTTGTTTCAAGACCCTGAATATCATTAGTATTATTTAAAACATTAAAATCCATTGACCTTGAAAGTCTCCTTCTAAAAATTCGTTTTTAGAAAGCAACCAGATGGGAACAAGAATGTTTACTGCAGACTTATTTACAATAGCAGAGTTTAAAAGTGGGGGAAAACCCAAGTACCCAATAACAAGAAACTAACTAAATACATATGAGGTTCATTTAATCAAATTTATGTAATACTTTTATAAAAGTATCACATGGAGAATTGTTGCAGACATTAGGCAATAATAATTAAATTTTGAAGTAAATATAGAGGCTGGTATGCATATATTTGTATTAAGTAGAATCATATGAAACTGCTATTCTATAAGCCAGAAAAATTGGCAATTCTGTGTGGTTCAACCTAACGGGGAAAAAACCTGCCGGATATACACCAAAATGCTAATGGTGGAGCCGTTATTGATGATTTCAAAAACAACTGCACTGGTGGTGCTTTTTTATTAATAATATTTCCCACAATGTGTATGCTTTGCTCTTATTCAGGAAAACCTATTAAAATTGCAAATAATTAGAAACATTAAAAGACTATATGGACATTTATGTTTAAGGAGTACACTCAGTCTCTCAGATGTTATGATCTAAGAATAGATTTTTTTAAATGATCCAGTTCCAGTGGTTAAATTGAGAATTCATGACAAAAAAATTGAACAGTTGGGGAAATTGATTTGTGAAATGACTTTTTTTTTTCTTTTGGAAACATTTGAGCTCTGAGTTATCAATCAAATTGTGTGCAACCTTTAAGGTAGTGAAATCAGTAGACCATTAAAACTTCATGAGATAGATACAGCATCAGATTAAAAGCTAAGCCCTTGCCTGTGAAGAACTTATAACTGGCTGAATTAACTGCAAACCAGCTTATATGATATACCATAAAGATCTAGTGGTCACGGTTGGTATGATGAGACAGTGCATGTCTCCAGCTGGAATGATCGCAAGATTTTGTTTATACTTCCTTTGGGAAAGTCAGACATTTATGAGCTTAAGTGAGACTACAAACTTTGAGCCACAGGAAAATGCAAGCTGAACTAAAATCTTTGCTAGGACAGACAAGTGCATTATTAAATATACATGGGCAACAGTGCTTCTAATATCAGGGAGTAAGTTGGTGGTCAAGTTTCTTTTTTTTTTTTTTGCATGTAGCTGTCCAGATCTCCAAATAGAAACCAGAATTAGAAATCTCACCCTTGGTGAATAAGAGAAAAGGAAAGGGAAATGAATAGAAGCAGATGGTGAGAAGCCTGTTCTGAACTCCCGTAAGTGGGGGGGGGGGGGACAAACTGTAGATAGACTAAGGGAGAGGGGCTTTTGTCCTGCTTCCTGTTCAATGCTCAGGAGGTCACACAGCAACCTTGGTGCCAGTTAAAGCATGGCTGGCAGGAAGTGAGCCCTAATCAGCATTCCTGAGTGCATCCAGCTACAGTGTACAGAAGACACACAGTGTGGCTGAGTGAGGGATCCAACTTTCTGGGCCATGGAGGAATTGTTCCTGTGCCTGCCAACTTCTCCCAACCATCCTTGGCTCTCAGGCCATGCCCATCTTAACTTTGGTTCTACTTACTTTTCCTCAGGCTGAATTAACTCCCAGAGTACCAAAGGGGGAAGCCTACTGCCCCCAACTTTTCTGGTTCTGTCTGTCTCAATCTTGGGGTGCTCTCCTTGACTGCGTGCTTGCAGAGGCCAGAGATCTATAGCTTCTGCAGGATTCCCTCTATCTCCATCCCATGGTCAATCCCATGGCCAGTCCCATGGCCAATCCCATGGCCAATCCCAGGGCCAATCCCAGGGCCAGAGATGAAGCCCCACCTCCTGGGGAATCTTGAAGCCACCCAAGTGGTCACAATGCAGTTGGTTGGTATCAAAGTGAAACAACCACCCTGCTGGGAAGAGAAGCAGAAATGTGGCATTCTAACACACTCATGCCCTTCTGGTCAGCCAGAAGAACGAACAAATGTTCAGTTTACCATCCCTCCACAGCTGCCACAGAAACTGATTTGCTCCCTAAATATTTATGACTTGTGGAAGATGATACAGCTGCCCTGCTCAAGGCTGGTCCTGAGAGAGTCAAGCCATGTTTTGTCTCAAAACCTGTTACCAGTAAAGAAGGGTTCTCTGTCAAGGACAAGGGCAGATGCAGAATTCACACTATCTTCCTTCCAGCCATTGGTGCCTCTTAGGATTCATAGCCACTCTGTGTGTGCCTTTCATCCAGCTATTCCAGTGTCCAGTGAGGACTCTCAGTAAGTCAAGCTTTGTGTTCTGTCATGGAGAGCATGGTAAGATGCAGACCCTTTCAGTAGCTAATAACCTGTAGCAGGCTGAATGACAGATTTCCCCAGCTCCCACAAATGTGTATTTGTGTTATAATCCCAGAAACCTGCGAATACTACCTTATGTGGCAAAAGATCAGATTTAGTTAAGAATCTTGAGTCGGTAAGCCCCATATGCAACTGCATGCAGCCTTATAAGAGACACACACAGAAAAGACACAGAGGAAGAGGCAACATGACCACAGAGGCAGATTGGAGTGATGCAGACAAAAGCCAAGGAACATCTGGAGCCACCAAGGCTAGGAGCGGCAAGGAAGGATTCTTACCCAGAGCCTTCAGAGAAAGCAGCGCCCTGCAGCTTGATTTCAGACTTCTGGCGTTCAGATCTGTGAGAGGATAAATTTCTGTTGTTCTAAGCTTCACAGTGTGTGGTAATTTATTACAGCTGTCACAGGAAACTAATGCAGCACCTAATAAAGAAAATGTCCCAGTTAGCTTTACTGGGCACAAGTAGGGGATATGGGCAGGATTTCCTTCCTCAGGCCTCTCGCCCTGAAGAAAGACCCATGAATCCCCGCAGAGGGCAGGTGTAAAAGAGTTTAGAGGAGTCCTGGTGGGTCAAATTAATCTGTAGTAGTAGGGACTCAAGAGAGAAAGAACCCTCTCCCAGGCCTTGCTTTTTAAAGAAAAAAAGTATATTTTATTGATTATGCTATTACAGTTGTCCCATTTTCCCTCCCCTTTATCCCCCCTCTGCCCTGCACCCCCAACCCTCTAGCATCCCCCATCCCCTTTAGTTCATGTCCATGGGTTGTACATATAAGTTCTTTGGCTTCTCTATTTCCTATACTATTCTTAACCTCCCCCTGTCTATTTTATGCATACCATTTATTCTTCTTACTGCCTGTCCCTTTCCCCCTGTTCTTCCCCTCTCCCACCCCACTGATAACCCTCCACGTGATCTCTGTTTCTGTTCTATTTGTTTGCTTAGCTTTTGTTTTTATTTTTTTAGGTTCACTTGTTGTTAGTTACGAGTTTGTTGTCATTTTACTGCTTATAGTTTTTGATCTTTTATTTCTTAGATAAGTCCCTTTAACATTTCATATAATAAGGGCTTGGGAATGATGAAGTCCTTCAACTTAACCTTATCTGGGAAGCACTTTATCTGCCCTTCCATTCTAAATGAAAGCTTTGCTGGACAGAGTCATCTTGGATGCAGGTCCCTACCTTTCATGACTTTAAATATTCAGGCTTTGCTTTCTAAGCAGAGGCTCATGGTTTCCTCCAAAATGTAGCTATTGTGACAACAGTGTCAGTCTTGGATACCATTTATACCCTCTCCCCAGAGTCTTCAGTCTGTTTGTTTTCCAGTCTTGGAACCTTTGGTACTGGCCTATGTGGATGGGTGGTCTGTCTTTAGCTTGACACTAGGTGGGTGCCCCACAAGTCTGCCTCAACCCAAGGCTGCCTGTCTCCAATCAGCCAGGGCCAGTGCTGGAGAGAAGAATGAAGCATCATAGGCTCAGGCTTCATGTCCTTTGATCAGGCTTGATTCCTGCCCTGGGGGCATTCGAAGATTGTGCATGTCTAATTTAGTTTAGACTTTGCTGGTGGGTAGACACAAAAATCTTTCAGCCTGCTGACGAGCTCTTCCCTGTTAGAGCAGGTTTCAACACTGTGCATAATGCTCAACAAGTCAGATGTTACACCTCAAGCCCCAAGGCTGCCACATTGCACGTGGCTTTTACTTATTCTTGTCTTTTCCCAACACTGTCTTCTTTATGAATGGAACCCCCTGATTTGTGCAAGGTGAAGGTCATATCATGGACAAAGCCCACTTGTCAGCTAGGACATCTCACTAAATTGAAACTACAGGTCGACTCCTCTGTGTAAGATGCAGAATGGAGCAGGGGCACAGGAAGAGACACTGAGAAGGGTTCCCAGTCTGCCAAGAAGGCAGGATGGGATTCCTGAAAATAGGGGGACCCAGGCGGGGCCTAACAACTGTACCATTGAGAGGAGGTGCCACAAAATGCCCAAGTGAACCCTCCCATTTCTCACTTGCTTTTGTCCTGGGCTGCTTATGATTGTCCCCAGTGTTTAAATAATGAAATCCCTACTGCTGCTCACCTAGGAGCATGCTACAAGGAATTGCCCATGTGGGAAGCAGCTCAGTTGTGAATCAGTCTGTGCCCCTGGGAAGACCTGCACAGGGATTCTTGATTTAGGGGGTGCATGTTGGGAACCTATGTGCACTTTCTGGGCCTGCAGTGTGTTAATACACATGCCACACATCCTCTGGCTGTCAGTCCCTCAGGCTTCTCCTTGGACCTCATTTCAGCTGCTGTGGAGCAGTCTGCTTACTGCCCTGGGGTGACCCTGATACCCCAAGGCTCTTGCAGAGGCCACATGGCCTGCACTTGAGAGCATTCCATACAAAACACACTGCCTAAGCTTAGTGAAAAGGAAACCTCCCATATCTATGTCTCTGCAATAACACAAAAGCATGGGGAAACTTGATGTCATTTATATAAATTCTGGTTCAATTTCTTGAGCATCAGGAGGCTCCCCCCCCATAGAACAGATTTTTTACCACCCAGAGGAAGGTTTACCCAAGTCTACCAGAAATGGCGTGGTCAGCTCTAAGAGGACCCACCCCAAGGGGTCCTCTTTTTTGCTCTCCCAAGGAGAGAGGAAGGAAGGGATGGGAAGAAGAGAATGGTTGCCAGGTCACAGCCAAGGGTATGGGAGACAAGACCCAGCAGGTGAGAGAAGTGGGGTACACTTTTCAGAACTAAAGCTGAGAATGCTGAAAACATGACTTGAGATGCCAGATGGTTCAACAAAAATACCTGAAATGCCTGATAAAAATGTGTCAATTTCAAAAATATGTATACCTGATTTAGGAGGTTTATTGACAATTAACATTACCCACTTTTACTTTGTATTGCATCAGATGGCTTTTATCCATTCTCTTTTCTTTCATATTACTTAGAAAATGTTAACCATAAAGAAAATAAAACAAATAGTATTATGAACATCCATATACACTTCATCTATATCCTATCTATGTTTTTGCCACATAATTACATCATGTTTACCCTCTCTCTCTCAAGTAGTTTGGCTAAAGTGTTTAAATAAGACACGAACATCAGAATACTTCATCAACAAATACATACGTAATGTTTTAATTTTTGAAAACTTCCATTATATCATCAAAAGTCTATTTTCAAGAGCAAAACTCACTGATAAAGACTTCACACTCATTGCATTGTTTGTCAGTCCATAAATAATGCCTAACAACTTTTCACATAATACAATTTGAAACAGAACACTGAATTGTTTCGGGCACACTGGAATAATGGATTATCGGCAGAAAAGAACATATCAAAACAAAAAATCAAATATTAAGTCTTTAAGAGATCTGATGGCCATCAGGAAGAGTCATCCCAGCCCCTCTGAGGAGTGCAGAAGGTTGAGGGGGTGGGGAGCAGGTGCCATGGGAGTGGGTAGGCAGAACAGGGGCACGGGGCAGAAATTAGAACCCCCACTGACCTGCTTGCCCCTTCTGTGCATGATGCAGGGATGACAATAGTGGAGTAAGTGGATTCCAGTAGAACAGGTGCCACGGCTGATTTCAAAGACCAGAGAGATGAGAAAACAGTGGAAAGTCCGAACAGAAATGCAATGCTGAGGATGCTGCCATATCACTAATAATTATGGTGGCATCACACCTTGAATGCTCAACTCTGCCCCAGGGGCCGACTCTAACCGTACGTACTCCAGCTTCCTTAACTCTACCTACATGTCCCAAGGCATTCTCATTTTGAGGATGAGAACAAAGTTAAAGAAAATGCCCAATTCACATTATTTGTCAGGATGCTATGTGATAGAAACCACACTCAAACCAGTTTGATGGAAACAGAAAGTGTGTGGCTCATCCAATCAGAAAGGCCAGGGGTTTCCACTCCCCCACACCAGAGACAAAACCAGTGTGTGTTCCTCCCCCCACTCCCTGGGCAGGCGAGGAGGCTCATGGGGGGTAGGCAGGGGTAAGCTGGCCAGTCTCAGGAAGGCTGGCAATGACTGAGCCTGAGGTCAGGAAAGAAGAAGCAGAGGACCTGGGAGTGTCAAGGGGTTCAGGGGAGACACTCGGGCCACACATATCCTCCTGCTGGATGACTGGTCACTTTCAGAAGCCTTTTGCTGAGGGGGAAGGGCAGTATCTCCTTGACTACTGCTTCAGCGATGGGGCAAATACCCCTGGACATGATGAGCTTCCTAGAAGCCCAAGGACTACTGAGTTCCCCTCCCTGTTAGAAAGAAATAGCCATATTAGGACCTCTGACCCATGCCCTACCCCAGCTGCCGCCACTTCCAAAGGTTTCTGAGGACTGGGCAGAGGGGCTGCTCGAACCCATTCACACCATCACTCTGGGGCTTTGGCCCCGTGCCCTGTGTGCGCAGCTTCGTGGAGCAGGAGGATTCCTTTTGCTGGGATTGAAGACTGGCCTAGGCCAAACCGACACAAACCAGCCTCAGCAGCTCCACAGCCCTCTTTCCCTAGGCCCATGGCCCAGTATTGACCTCCAGGGCCTTCCTACACCCCTAGCAACCCAGCGACCCTGGCCTAAGCCAGATACCCCAGGCCCCCCCTGCAGGAGTGACACCCGAGTTGGTTCTTCTCTGGCTTTTCACAGGAAAGCAAAGAGATGTATGTCCTCCCAAGCCGAGGGGATCCCAGGATCCTCTGACACCACTAGCGCAACCAGAGAAGAGTGCCCCAAAAAAGGCAGTTCTGAAAAAAAATCTTACTGCAGGTGAGGGAAAGCCCGAGAGAGAGAGAGAGAGAGAGAGAGAGAGAGAGAGAGAGAGAGAGAGAGCAGCACTTTGTGCAAACCCAAACGCTAAAGCCTGTGCCCATCACAATAGCAGCTTCCCTGTGGTACCTCAGCCTTTACCACCCTCCTCTGGGTGGAATGGCAGACTGAGGGATCCTCCTTGCTGGCCTTGACTTCTGGGGCCTGCCTGACCCTCTAGACTTGGCTCACCTGTGCACAGCCTACTCTGATATCAGAGGGCGGCCCCCATGTTAGTCAATTCCAGCTGTCATAACAAAATACGTGAGACTGGATGCTTAAACTACAGAAATCTGTTGTCACATAGTTCTGAAGTCCAAGATCAAGGTGTCAGCAGTCTGATTTCCCCTGAGGCCTTTCTCTTTGTCTGACAGATGATTGGCCACCTTCTCTGTGTCCCTGCCTGGCCTTTTCTCTGTGTACATGCCCCCTGGTGTTTCTTCCTCTTCTTATGAGGACACCAGTCCTACTGGAGTAGGGCCTCATCTTTGTGCCTCATTTTACCTTAATTACCTTGTTAAAGGCCCTATCTCCAAATACAGTCCAACCGAGTGTTAAGACTTCAACAAGAATTTTGAGGGGATTCAGTCCCTTACCTGGCTGCCTCCTGCCCTTTGATTCTAGCCAGGAGATAAGGCAGCACTCAGGTCTCTGAATATGCATGCCCACGGTGCCCTGCCCAGCCACAGGTGGTGGTGGGGAACTGCAGCCAGACCACGGCCCAGTTTCCTCCCTTGAGGGCATTATGCTCAGAGCCCTGGGCCTTCCCAAAGCCAGGTTTTGGTTTCTCTCTTCCATTAATTAAGGAATGAAGCAGAAGGGTACTTCCTCAAGTTTAATGACTGTTCTCAGTTAACACCATCCAGGAAATGACTTCTTAAATTGGGGACCAGAAAGCACTCAATTTTCTGGATATTTACCTTCATATCTACAGCAACACAGCTGCCACTGGGCGTGTGATTCCCAAGGCTTATGCTGAGACAGGAGACGACGCCAGTCTCACAGCACCAAGACCTCCAAATGAGAATAACAACAGCCCACTGGTCTCAGGCCGCCAAAGCCAAAACCAGTCACCCCGGCCCTCCTGCTTGCATTCCACGGGCGGCCTGATCCTCCAGACTATGCACCAGGCACAGCTGCCTGCTAGGAAAGGCAGGAGAAAGGCATGGAAAGGCAGGAGAAAGGCATGAAAGGCAGGAAAGGCTCTGATCATGGTGCAGAGCCCACACTCACCTCCTTCCAGTGACCACCCATCAGGAAACATGGCCCCAGTTTCGTCCCTGTCATGAGAAGAAGTAAAATGCAGTTTCACAGGAGAACTCAGAGGGTGGTGCATTTAAGATGCAGAGTCAAGGTTTCTCCTTAGCAGGGAGGCTGCAGGGAGAGGAGAAAGACTGAGTTCAGAAGTTAGATCATGTGCCTGCATGGAAAACCACGCCTTGCTTCTGGATTTCTAGATGGCTGATGGGAGAAACAAGGAGAGGTCTCATGACATCTCTGCTGCTGGAGCAACCAGCCAGCATCGCCTCTTCTGGAAGGTTTCTATGAACTATCCCTCCCCCTTCTGTGTGGCACAAAGCAAAAGCATCTTCTCCAGTCATTGAGAAAGGTATGAAACCCCAGAATGCCTTGGCTGTAACCATAGCTTTGAGAGGAAGGACCATCCGTGGGCTGCTCTGAGAACCTTGATGGGTAGTAGTTCAGCCTCAAGCTGATCAGAGCCACCTCCTGCCCAGCTGGATCTGGGGAAGCTGCAGAGTTGATGCTAACATCCCAGGACAAGCACACCAGTGCCATGCTGGCCTTGAACTAACAGTAAAGACCAGCATGCCTGCCCTCAGCCCAGCATCCATTCACCATAATCATTCTTCTACTTGGAATTCTGCAAACTTCTCTAGTATGGCTGTCAAGGCCATCAGAGACTTGATGCCTGCTCAAGTCCACTCTCAGTACCAAGTTTTCCTCCACTGAAGTTCTCACCAGCCAGGATACTCCAGCCCCTTCAGGTTTATGGGCCTTGCCACAAGCTATTCTTTTTACCTAGAAGTCCTCCCTCATACCCACCCCTTCTACCAACAGGCAAACTCCAGCCTTGGGAATTACTGTTTTAGGAACCCACTGGGAGCTCTTGCAGATAACACTGTGTCTTACATATCTTCTCCCCCATACCACAGCTAACAAAGGGCCAGTAAGTGTTTGCTTAATAATTGTTAAATAAATGCATATCGGTGTATTAGTTTTCTACTGCTGCTGTATCAAATTACTGTAACTTGAGCAACTTAACACATATTTATTATCTCCCAGTTTCTGTGGCTCAGCATCTGGGCACAGCTTCAAAGATTCCTCTGATCACAAACTGCCATCAAGGCATTGGTCAAGCTGTGCTCCTGTCTGGAGCTGGAGTCTTCTCTCAAGCTCACACAGTTGTGTAGAACCCAGTTCCTATGGTTGTAGGACTGAAGGCCTCCACTCCTAGAGGCCACTTGCATGTCCCTGCCATGTGAAGTAGTCAACATCACAGCAACTTGCATAAGGAGAGTCTCTCTCTCTCTCTCTCCCCGACCCCACTCCTGCTAAGAAGGAATCTTACATAACATAGTATGGCCATGGAAGTCATACTCCATCACACTTATTATATAAGGTAATCTAATCAAAAGGAGACATCCCATCACCTTCGCATATTCTACTGGGTAGAAGAGAGACACAGGTACCACCTCCACCCAAGGGGAGGGAATTATACAAGGGCCTGAATCATTGGGAGTCACCTGAGAGTGGTCTGCCACAATCAGCAAGAACAACTCAAAGTGACAAATAATTTTTTGAAAGCTAACATTTATTGAGCTCTTTATGCCAGGTACTGTTCTAAGCCTTCTCCAAGCATTAGCTAATGAATGAATGAAGTAAGGAACCCAATGAATGAATGAAATATAGAGAGAGCCTTGATATCCTGTCTGGACATCACTATGTGGGAGACAACAATGGAAGGAGTGAAAATGCAATGACCCCCCTCCAAGAAAATACCCTATGTACCCCCACTAAGTCATACAGTGACTCGATTCCAAATCAGCTAACCACCTGTCTGCACATATTCTACAAACTGGCTGCTGTCCTGTGACCAAGCCCCATGTTATGACCCAGGTCCCCTCCATCTGACACAGATCCTCCAGACCCCAAGTACCTGCCTGTCTGCCAAGTGGAGGCCCACCCAGACTCATGACACCTTTCTCTGTAGTTGTGGACACCCGAGACCACTCTGTCCTTGGCCCTCTGTCACCCGTTCCTGGTTCCTTCCTTCTCTTTCCTTCTCTCTGGTTGATCACCTTTGGCCAGTTCTTGGTTCTTGCTAGTGCCCAGATTCCTGCTCCCAGTCCAAGGGCACTCTCATCCTATATCTCTCCCTCCCTTTCTCCCTGCACCATAAGAACATGGCTGACCCCATGGCAACAACCTCCACAGTCTGTCAATAACTCACATACATGTCCCTCCACTCCTAGCCTCCCCACAGAGCTCAGGTCCCCCGTTCCAGCCACCACTGTGGGATACCTCGTGGGCTTCTCAGCTCAATATGATGAAATTGTTTAGCTTTCCCTTAAACCTGCTTCTCCTTCATCCCCCTCCGGATACAAAGCACAGAACTCTGTCTCAGCCTCACTCTCACAACTGCCTCTCTACCTAATCCGGCTGCTTCTACCTGTGTGACCTTTCTCAGTCCTTCTCCCTAACTGTGTACCACACAGTCCTTCATGATCTGTCCCAGTAGACCCCAAGTGGTGCCTCCTCTCCCCCGGAAAGCTGCCATCCAGCTATGCTGGAAGGATTTTTCTCTCCCCTCCAGGACTTTTCCCTCTACGCCCCATCCACATGGGAAGTCTCTGTCCATGTACTTTTCTTCTACTAGCCAACTCCTGTTTGTCCTTCAGGACTCTACTTAGATGCCAACTCCTCTAGGAAGCCCTCCTGGACTTCTCCAGGCAGATAGGCTGCCCTCACTGGGACCATAAACCCGTTGTGCTATCTCTACTAGAGATATTGTCACGTTGTTTTAGCATCTCTAGAATCCTCATCACCACTGGCATCATCTGTTCACTCATCTGGTCTATGAATTCCTCGAGCGCAGGGTTTCTATGTCCCTGGGGCCCAGCCAGGGCCTGGCTCATAGTGAACAGTGATAAATGTGGGCTGGCAGTAGTAACAAATGAATCACCTGCCACCCACCTGCACCTCCAGCTGTCACCTGTTAATTTCGCCTACACACTCACTCCCACCAGATTTGTTTTGAGACTGTGCCCTACTATTTCTGGACCAGGGCCTGAAGCTGTGACCCTTGCTAGCCTCAGTCCATTTCAAAGATATTGATTTCATTGGACTCCAGGAGTTTTTTGGTAGGAGGCTGAATAAACAAAGCTCTCCTTTTCCACCCAAACCCCACCAGCCATACACACTTATTTTATTTTATTTTTTTGCCTGGAATGTCCCCTCCCCTTTCCAGCTATCTACTCCCTATCATCCTCTAAGACTCAGGTAAACCATCACCTCTGCCCAGAAGTCTTTCTTGATCCCCAAGCTGGATGGGGCACCCCACCACTGTGCCCACACAGCCCCCATGCTTCCCTTTGTGGCACATTTAGCCTCTGTATTTTAATTTCCTATTTACTCTTTATCTCCCTACTGGACGGTAGCTGCTTTGAGACCAGACAAGATTATGCAGAACCCAGAGTGCTGGCTGGAGAAGTCTGGGCTGGCTGAGGAGGATCCTGTTGTAAGAGCTGGAGCTCGCAGGAGCAAAATGAAAGAGAAGTGGATCTCCATTGGATCTGGCTGCTTTTACAGCTCACCTGAATGGCTACAAAGAAGATTCACTTGATGAACTCAAGGCCTGAAGATGTTAAAAGATAAATATTTTTGAAACAGAGAAGCTAGGCTTTCTACTCTGGATTTGAAAAAATCAAAGCCTTTCTTTCAAGTCAGTTTAAAAGATTTATGAAGCCTGCTCCTTGCTGTGTCTCTGGGTAGATATTCCCCACGAATGCATTAAGGAGCGGCAAGGAAACCTCACAGCAATGTGGTAATTATGTGCCACCAGGAATCAGAGCGCTGTCTCACTGTGACCCTTGCCGGGTTTGGGACTGATTCCTGGGGCCATCACACAACAGAATTGCTCTTGCGTCAGAGCTCTCACACAGCCTTAGAGCAGCATTTTTCTATAAATAAGCCCTGAGCCTGGAGTCAGGGGAGACCAGGACATGGGCTTTCTGTGCGCTCACAACCCCAGACCTGTCATGATCTGATTGTATACAAGTGTCAGGAACTCAATTTGAACTGTCTGAGGTGCAGAAAAGACATGCTGGGCTCACAAAACTGCCAAGTCCAGTGATATGTCTACCTGCAGCCCCTGCCAGAACCAGGCCTCGGCCGAGGCCTGCAGGACCCAGACTCTGCATCCCTCACTCTGCCTTCCCCCTCCACCTGGGCCACTGCACAAGCACACCGCAAGGACCCCAGGCTTTCACCCAACCAGTCCAGCAACCCTGGGAGGAAAGAGGGGCCTGGCTCTTACAAGTCTTAGCACAAATCCTGGGACCAACTCTGATTGGCCAGTTTGGGGTCATTTGATTACCTCCAAAACCAGAAGGAAGGTTCAGCTCAAGTCTACCACATGGCATGAGAGTTTAGTTCCCCAAAGAAAAATCACAGCAATGCTCCTTCATGGAAGGGAAGAGCCAACGAGGTCAGCAAAAGCAATAGATACCCACTGCACTGGACAACCCACTGTACCTACCTAGGACTTGCTTCCCTCATCTATAATACAGGCCATCATGGGATGTCTAAAATTCTGTAAAATACTCAGAGAATAATATAAAAGCTGAAAGTTAAAACAGAGCTCTTAAAAATTTTAATGACTTAGAACTGATGTCTTCCTAGGTGTGCTCAGGTTTCAGGGACAAGGTAGAGATGTCAGGAAGGACCATCACGCCTCCCCAATCCCCACAGAAAGAAACTGCCTGGACGGGGACTTAAAGGGCCAAAGGACACACAGACCTCTCCTCACCTGCTGCCCTGCACCCTGTGAGCTCTGCCTGCTACTCAGGGCCTCTGGGCCTAGAGCACTGGTTCTCGCTGGGGATGATTCTGCCACCCAGATATTTAGCCATGTCTAGAGACATTTTTGGTTGTCATAATGTGTAAGGTATGGGGAGGGATGCTTCTGGCATTTAGTAGGTAGAAACCAATGACCTAGATATTTAGATGCTGCTAAATATCCTGTAGTGTATAAAAGAACCTCCCATAAGAAAGAATTATCTGGCCCCAGATGTCAATAGTGCTAAGGCTGAGATAGACAGGTCTAGTGGGAACGGTTTTGGAGCACCTGCTACATTCACCTCAGCCTTCACTCTGTAGAGGTGTGAGTCAGCTTACACAGAAATACAATCAAGGAAAGTAATTGTGGTTGCAGTATGGAGAAAGTCTTGAAGACGGGCAAGAGAGGAAGGGCAGAGAGACCAGGCAGGAGGCAGTTACCAGAGTCCAGGTAAGAGCAGCACTGGCTTCACTGGGACCTGTGCAGGCACGCAAAGCCTCATGCTTAGAAAGGTTTCTACCTGGTTTAATGCTCCACTGTCACAGTCTTGAAATTCTTAATATTTGAACAAGGGGACCTGCATTTTCATTTTGCCTTGGGTTCTGGGTGAGAGAGAATAGGCATCTGAACTAGGGCAAAGCAATGAGAACAAGAAGGGTTACATTTTTCAGTGAGAAAGCACTGCCCATTTTTCAGCTCCCCAAATCCCTGGTCACTACACAAGAACAGGCGCTGAGGTTGCAGCGAATTAATTGTTGTAGGTCTAGTACAAAAAAAAAAAGATCAACTGAGTGAAGGGGGCCAGAGGCTGAAGAAATGCACAGCCTTCCTTGAGCCAGACTGGAACAATTACTCCCAAACAAGATACCTTGAGTCTCATCCACTTGGAAAGCTTTGGAAAAAAGAGAGAAGGAACTTGTGCAACACCTGTGAGCAAGGGGAAGGCCCTTATGGGTTTAACATCAAAAACAAGAACACACGTTTCCCCAGGGGCCCTAGGCTGGTCAGTGACCAACAGCACAGCAGAGCTGCTTCCTGAAGGCAGACTAGAGGCCAGGCATGGGTGGGGTCAATAAATCCAGTAGTCATTCTGGGCACCGACAGAGTCGAGGGCACCTGAATGCCCCTCTAATCCATCACTGTCAGTCCTGTGACTGAGGAGTTTGCTTAACCTCCCTGAGCCCCCATTTCTATAAAATGGAAAACCAGTAGTACTGATTGCATGATGGCCTGGGTGAATCATGTGAGATACCGTACTTGTAAAGTCCTCAGCAGAGTGCCTATTATCCCTCAGACTTAGTCCCCTCAGCCATGAAGGAGGGTGCATGTCACAGTGTGGCTGTGAGGGTTAACGCTGAGGGTTCACGGTGTCTCTGGTGTGTTTGTTTCAGTTGTTCTCACTATTGTTTAGGCTTTTCAGCTGAGAACCACGTGCCCGGACACTGGTGTCTGTGATGGAGCCAGCTCCGTGGGGAGAGTCGCGCCCCCAGCCCAGGCCCTGAAGGAAGCCATGTCTCTTCAATCAGCCCTCTGTCCGAGGAAACACGCTTTCCTCAACATTTCCCTTGCCAACACTCGGGCTGTTTTACTGCACATTTGGCTTTCCAGCACCAGCCTCTACTGCTGCTTATCCCCCAGGAAACCTGCAAAGAACCCAGTGGCATGTTTTGACCAGGTGTTGCTTAAACAAACAGCTGCTTCTAGGAGGCACCCACCAGCAGAGTCACCCAGTGGCAGAGTCCCCCTCACAAAAGACAGTGTGGATGGGAGCTCACCTTACCTTCTCTGTGTTCACTGCACTGGGGGTGATTTAGTCTCAGTGAACCTGGGAGCAGTGCGCTCCCAAACCCTGCCAGCTCCGAGCAGCAGCTCCTGTGACTTTGAGCAACGCTGCTAAGACGTAAGAGAAGATGCGTACAAGAAAGGCAGGTGGGCCGGAAGCCGGCATGGCTTGCTTCTGCAGTCATTTGGGATAAACAAATCAGAGGGCAAGGGCTGAGAGATAATGAGCAGCTGCCCATGGGCTCCTCCCCGCACCAGGCAGCTGGGCCTAATGAAAATCCCACGTGCTGGGAATTGGGAGCTGGGTCCTCATCACGACTACTAATGCTGGTGAGTGACCTTGAGCAAGACACTTGCCCACAGGTCTCAGGCTCCCCAGATGTTTGGTGGGGAGAGTTGAGCCTCACCTGAGCCATCTCCCATAAAAACCCTGGTCATTTTCCACAGGGCCTTTCTCAACTCTGTTCTTTCAGGAAGCATCTTCTGGCTGCTCCAGACCAGTGTCCTCCCATGTTTGAACCACTGAAGAATTCGCTCAAATATTCTAGCTATAAACATGATATATGGTCACTGTAGAAAATGCAGAAATACATAAAAAAACACTTTACTCATAATCTCACCATTGATAAATATGTATTTTTAACATTTTTTCATTATCATGTGATATATATAATATATATATAAATGAGTTAGACAATTCTCTACAGTTCTGCATTTTTTATTTAATGCTGTATCAAAAAATTTTCATGTCATTAAAAACATCTTTGGAGGTATAAGAGCCAAGCTCGGGTGAGCTGGCTTGATCTGTCCAGTCTCAGTGGCTGTCTACAGGCAGATCATGAGCCATAGGCTCCACTGGAACAGAGTATAGGATGACACAACTGTCACCGAAAGACCAAACACACCAGGAACCATGGGACAGTGTCCGTCAGCCAATGCTGAGGATGCCCAGGAACTCAGTGACATGGAGAGGGCCACTGAGACCCTGGCCAAGACCTCCCGCCAGTACTCAGTGGAGGGTGGAAAGGAGACACTGACCACTCTGAGCTACAGGATCTGGTCACCAGCAGCTGCCCCACCTCATGCTGAGCAATCGCAAGCTGGAAGAGAGAATCACCAGCCTGGGCAGCTGACCTGAGAAGGAGCCTAGAGCATGAAGCTGGAGATCCCTGTCCGGGGAGCCAAGGACCTTCCCCTGGTATTCTTAGGGGGATGTTGGGGAAAGGGGACTTTAGAGACTGTGGAGCTGGAAATAAAACTCCTCTCTTCACCATCACCACACTGGTCCATAGCCCACCTCTATCTCACCTCTGCAAGGTTCTTGTTCTTCCCAGGCTCTCCGCCCTTCATCCCTGGGAGCTCTGTGGAGCTAATGGGTGTAGGAATCCCCACCAGAGGGAGGCTCGGTGAGGGTGTTGGAGCCAGAGGTAGATGTGAAGGGATAAGGATGATGTAAAGGTTATGCCATTTGGTAGTGGGTGCAGGGCAGAGAGGAGCTAGACTGTGGGAAATGGTTTGAAAGGGGCTGGGACTAGGGTTGGATACTTGGTATTAGAAAAGGTCTCTAAGAACCTACCCCTTCTGATCTCTGCCCCCACCAGACTAGCTGTCTGTCCAGTGCTAAGGCTTCCTGCCTCCACGTCTGCCCCAGCCTCCTCCCAGGACTGTCCTTGGGCTGGGAAGGGAAGTGGGAGAGCAGGGTGGGGGACGGGCAAAAGAGGATGTGACCTTGGGGGTGAGAGGACCAGCTGAGTGCTGGGGCATTTAAAGAACAATGGTTGTTTTGTATCATTTGATTCATTTAAAAAATGGGAAAAGTGAGGAAAAAGACATCTTTGGAAGCATCATTTTTATGGTTTGTAAAATATTCCATTGTATGCAAAGCTTGATCTGTTCAGTCCCTCCCCTGCTGTTGAATATTTAGAAGCCTTCCAATATTTCGATATTATAAATGGTATTGTGTGAGCATCTTTGTTCATAAAACTTCTTGTTCTCTTCTGATCATTTCCTTAGACATATTTCTAGAGATGAAGCCATCTGGTCAAAAGGTAGCAGCACTTCGAAGGCTCTTGTGGCACACAGAAATGTCATGGCAGCGCTGGTCCCCGTGGGGGGTGTGGGACAGGGCCAACCCCCCACAGCCTTCCCATCATTTCATTATTTTCCTTCTTAAAAGTCTTGCTATTCTGACTCGTGTAAAATGAATTCTCATTGCTACTTCGTTCAGATTTTTAAAAATCACTTGTTAGGCACTTTGTTCATTTTCTCAGTGGGTTTAATTCTCTGCAGATTTGCGTGTTTGTTTTCCATCGTATAAACCTGTGTCTTATATCTACGATGAGAGACAAGGCCTGGACCCACAGGAGTGAAGTGAACCAAAGTTCCTCTCTGTCCCTTGCTTACAGGCTTCAATATGTTCCCATCACTTCTCCACCTTGGCCTGTCTGCCCTCTGGCTGGATCTGGCTTTTCCTTTGCTGAAGGGTCTCAAAAGACCTCCAGGACAGCACCGCACATCAGCATTTGGCCTCCAGGACAGAGGGTTGTGATGGCTTCTGGGTCTTCTTCCCTCACTAGATAGTACATTTCTTCAGGGACTCTCTACATCATTGGCCCAAAAGAGGAATGTCCAACCTGAACTCCAACCGGAAGTTGGAGAATTACTCCAACTACTCAGTTGTGTACGCTCATCGACTCAGAGGTGTATATCCTTCCTCATTTCCCAGTCACTCTTGCCAATATGTGAGGTTTGGAGGTCAGGGGAGGGTTGGCAAGAAGGGGCCCGAGCACAGGCACAACTCAGACCATCCTCAGGGGGTCTCTCTGGCAAGGGTTGCCTGTGCCCCAGAAGCCCTCCCTTCTCTACACCATGGAGTATGAGGTGACCCCACAGAGCTATGTTCTCCCCTGTGGCTGTTGCCAACATCCGCACGGCTCCAGGCAGGTGAGAAACGAGAGGCCCCCTATGACCTCAGATACAAAACGACCTCTCTCTACCATCCAGCCTCACCATCCATAATGCTGGTGTGTAGGTCCCTCCCTACCTCCTGTACAGCATGCATCTCAGTGGCCCAGAAGTCATCAAGAGAAGGAAGGAGACCCTTAGCCCCAGGCTCTGCAACACCTGCAAAGGTGGTTTAGTGCAGGGGGAGGCTGCACCCATGGTCCCTCTGCCCTTTTCTAAAACCAGGGGAGAGTCCCACCAGAATGAACAAATAATCTCTTAAACCCATGAAATTGCCTTTTTCCTCTTAGACCATTGCTTCTCATATCTTTTCAGAGATTTTTGTGGACTAGGATTGTGATATACATGTAAAAATATTCTGTGCTCAATTTTCATTAGAGAAACATTGTTAAACAAAACATAGTACATAGGTTCGTTACCCACAGGACTTCTTACAGCCTTCAAAATACTAATTTACATTGTGACTCTTCCAGAGGAGGGTAAGGTTTGTGTTTCTCAGCCATTTTTGACTTCCTAACCCTTCGGCACTGCATGCCGGATGAGGGTCTCCAGAACACATCTTGCCCACCCTGAGTTACACAGCCTCAGCTTTCCCTCCACCCAATGTTCAGAACAGTCCCTGGGAGAAGGGGTTTCCTGTCAGAAGGGAAGCTCTGGCCCAATCTCCCTGGACCAATTCCCTTTCAATCCAAGTCCCAGCATGCAGTCGGGTACTAAGTCTGCCTAGATGGTATAGGAAAGAGGCAGGCAAACTTTTCCTGCCGAGAGCTACTTGGTAAATATTTTAGGCTTCTCAGGCCACATGGTCCCTGTGCAGCTACTTTGTATGGGGTAAGTGGGGGGATGAAAGCAGCTGTAGATGTCATGTAAACAAAAGAGCAGAGCTGTGTTCTAATAACACTCCATTTACAAAAACAGTTGGTGGGCCACATTTAACCCATGGGCTATAGTTTTCCAACCCTTGGCGTGGGCAGCACATCAAGGACGAGGACCTCCAGGTATTAAGGGTGAAAAAGAAGTTAAAGAGGGCAAAGTCATGACCACCCTCCAGAAGATAATGCATTCTCAGAATAGGAAGCTTCACCCACAGCCTGCCACAGGCCCACTGACAAGGAAGTGCCATGTGCCCTCCTGGTTTTTGGGTCTCTGAGTACATAGCCACCCCCATACCCAACACTGCCAGCCTGTGATTACAGAAAGTCTCTGAAACTCAAAAGCCCCAAGGGAAGCCATGTGAGGCCTGTGTGAAACCCCCTGCATTCCTGAAGAAGTGCATTTATTTCGTGAACTGAGGGTCAGTGGCCTTGTCTGAACTGGGATGCTTAATTGGAGAGCAGCTGTTGCAGACCTCAGGGCCAGGGAGAGGGGCCAGATGTCTGCCCACATTCCGCCCTGGTATTGTTCTCCTGGGCGACTGCAGGGGAATGCACAGGGAATCCAAGGACCGTCTGCAATGCGAACCCCAGGGCGCTGGGCCACATAGGCTGAACAGGCTTCTAAGACATCAAAACAAGCACTATTCTCTGTAAGTTGGGGTCTCATCCCCCAACCCATAGCAGAGGGATCCTTGGAGCCTTATCATTCAGACTCAGAGCTTTGTCAGCAGAGTGGAGGGCCAGACAGGGAGGGTGTGGCTGCAGACAAAACCAGCTTAGAAAGTCTGACCAGAAGTACAGCACTGGCTATTTGCTGAGAACCTGCTAGACATCAGGCATGTTACATACCTCAGCACAGATGCTTACTGCAAGGTGGACAGTACCCATCTTACAGTAGAAAACTGAAGCTCGGATAAGTTTTGTGAGGTGTCAGAGCTCACACAGCTACTGTGAGACAGAGCTGGGATCTGAACCCAGGCCTGTGTGCCCCACTGGTTGTCCACAAGCCCAGGCTGCCAATCTTCTCTCCTTCCTGAGCCCTCTCCATCTTCTCAGCCTGACTGCTCATAGGTCCATGGTCCTGAGTTGTGTTGGGGGTGCTTTGTACCTCTCTCCATTCCTGCTTGCACCTTTTAAGCGGCCTTGGAAAGCCTGGTGCTACTGGTCTGATTGAGGGGATGTACAGTTCTCCCAGGATCCAAGGTTTTCCTCTACAGATCTCACACTAGGCCCTGACAAGAAGTTGATGCTAAACAAAGCTCTGAGAGTCCTCAGGGCCACCTTTGCCTAGTGGCAGAGCTGATAGATAGCTTGATGTGCATGGGTGTGCCTGATAACAATGAGAAACAAGTATTAGATGTTTGCTGTGCCATGCTCAGCACGGAGACATTTGCATACATTATCACACTTCATCTTCCTAGCTACCTGTTGAATTAGGTACTCTTAACATGCCCATCATTACAGATGAGAAAACTGAGGTTCAAAGAGGCAAAATAACTAACACTGATCACATATCTGATAGCCCAGCTTCTTTGAGAGTGATTCCTGTGCCCTCACCACTATGCCATGTTCCAAACCTACCTCTTTTCTAGCCTGTAACTTTGATCCAGGCCATCTGGCTTCAGATCCTTCAGATCCTGCTCCCTCGGAAATTAGCATGCACCTGCCCCAAAGCCAGATACCCATTACTTCTTTAGGGGGTCGTCGCTACCCCCTGAGTCTACCTGTTCATTGGCTTACCCACACCACTGAGCAGAGCTCATCATAACAGCACACTCTGCGATTGTCCAAAGTTCCCAGTTTAACACGTTCTGCCCAGCTCTACCATGAGTTCTAATTTGTAACTCAGAAAACGCACAACAGTGATCATATTTGGGGAAATAACTATGATAACCTAAGATCTGACAAAGAACACTAGTTGTACATAGTGGAAGCTGCCTGGCAGGTTCAGGTGGAAAGATACAGAAATACTAAACTTCCTGGGTCACCTCCAGAAGTAAGAGAGACTGTGATATGAGATGTCTAAAATGAGGTGCTGCTAAAAAGGCTCATGTGTGGACTGACAAGGCGTTTTTTGTTAAATCTTCCACAGGTCCTAGCCCAGAATCAGACACACAGAAGACAGAATGGATCCTTCTTTTTTCTTTGATGGAATAAATTAAGAGTCAGAAGAGAACAAAATGCAGATATAACCGTTATCTTGGATCATGTCCCCCAGAAGCAGGGCCCAGGGTGGGCCTTTACGGAAGCTGTACTCTCAGGAGACGGGGCTGAGAGAAGCACATGGGTCAGGGGAAGCGATGAGCAATCAGCTCTAGGGCATCAGTTCTGTGCTCCAGTGCATCAGCTCCTCCTTGAGGGAATTGCCCTGACCTTGTGTGCACTTGCCTTCCAGCCAGACCCAGTCTTTGGTAGACAGTCCCTGGTGTAACCTCTCAGATAGGGTAGTTTCCTTTCATCTGAGGGCAGTTCCTAGAAAATAGTGGCTGTGAACCATGGGCAGCCAGTACTCACAGTGCAGGGGGGATGGACACACTCACCTGGTGAAGGGGATCTTGGCACCTTCCAACAGCATTCATCATAATTGTTTAAATTATAAATCGAGTTTTCCGACCAGAACCAATTGGGTGCCATGGGCTTTACAATTAGCCACAGTCAGATCATGCTAAATCGGACCAAAGAGGTCTTTTCACTTCCCTCTCAACAGCCCTGAATTAGAGACCATCTATGCAGGAAGCACTCAAGGGAATGGAGGTTGACCAGAGACCTAGTCCTTGAGGAGCTTATAACTTACTTAAGGAGGTAAGCGGTTAGACAAAAGAATTATATAATAATAGAAAAGTCTAATAAAATGATAAAATAAAAGCAGACATACAAGCTTGAATAGGAAATAAAAATATGAAATCAAAAAAACTTTCTGCGCTGAAAGAGGGGAGAAGAATATGTTTGGGCCAAGGCAGGGGAAGTTCCATCATGTGTTCTCAGAGGCCTGAGCTGAAAGAGACCTTCAAGACCATCCTGCCAGGATAGAGTTTTTAGACATGAACCTCTCCCTCAGCCAAGGCAGCACAGCTACCCAACCATGGGGCTATTTTCATCACAGCCCAGAAATACACTGATCCAAAGAACACACAGCCAATCAATCAAGAATGGCTCACAAAATGAAAACTGTCATCACCAGTAGAGGAGACAGACACAGCATGTCCAGTAACCAAGGTCTCCTCCAGGGTTTAACAAGAGGGCTGAGACTAGTACACAGGGCCCTGTATCCCAAGAATAGCCTCTCCCTGCCCCTGGCTGGAGGTTCTGGGCCTCCCTGAGTGCATTGCATGCTGGGAAGTGTAGACCGCCCCCCCAAGCCCAAGAGAATCTTCTTTCCTGAGGTGCTGGGATGCTTCCTTGAAAAATCCAGATCCCGAGCAGTCCTAGGGCATTTCTTAGGAATCATGAAGAAGCCTTCCTAAGTGGGGCAGCCTCCCTCCCAGTACTGTCCCGGGTGCCAGGTGTGGTCCCACAGGGGAAGGGGTTTCTCCTTTCCTAGGCAGAGGTATTAAGGGAATATGAGAGTTAAAACAACTCTATCTGGCTCTGTAACATGGGGATGAATTAGCTCCTGTAGTGTGGGCTGCTCCTGGCTCTCACTGCCTTGTTCTCTAGAGAATTGCCAGGCTATATCCCACCCACCTGGACATGGGCGGGTCACTCTTCTTTTGGCAGTTCCTCTGAGTGGAACCTGAGAGTAATTAAGGGAACTTTGCAACCTCCCATTTATTAAGTCATGATTCTGAAACTTGAGAGGACCTAAGGATCATGTTTTTACAAATCTACCCTCAAGCCTTATGTACCAGGAGAATAAGGGATTGTAGTGAGAGCAAACAGTGTAGCCCCACACAGAACACCTCAGTGACAGAGCTGGATGCTGGTTTCTGCGATAAAGGCCAAACTCAACCCAGGGTCTTTAAGACCATCCAAGGAATGGCCCCCACCTTTTAACCGCATCCCACCTCACTGTCTCATCTACCATCTGGGCTCTGGCCATGAGGAACTGAAATGAGCCACAATTTTTCCCTCCTCTGGGCCTTCACAGAAGCTGCCCCCTCTTCAGGGAAAGCTCTGCCCCAGTTAATTCCCACTTTCTCTCGCATTTCAAATATCATGTCCTCTGGGGCCTTCCCCAATACCCTCTTTCCATAGTGTATTAAACTGCATCTCCAAAAACCGCACTGTGTGACGATGGCCTGCCGCCTCCTTCCCTTCTGGGCTGTGAGTTCCCTGAGGCATGAACATGTTTGTTTTTGTTGCCTGTCATTGCCCAGGACCTGGCACGAGGTTGTCACCCAATAACCAGTGTTTGGCCAAGTGGCCTTGCCATGGTGCTATTGTTCTGGCATGGCTGGAGCACCTTCCATCATTCCTCAAAAATGTTTAATGAGTGTTTGCTGCATGCCAGGGCCTCGGGATGAATCAGACATCTGGTACCTAGCTCTTAGCTCATATGTGCATGGTTAGCTTGTGGACACCAAGACCTGTAGACATGACCCCTTTGGAATTTGAAATGGTTGGCACATGCACAACTTTTGAACCTCACCTAGGAACAAGTAGGAACTTTCCGTCTATGGGGTACCCAGTCCCCCAATGTTCCCTCTTCTCCACCATGCCCACATCCACCCATCTCCCTCCCACTGTAACATAGGTGGTTTGGGCAGATCTGTGGTTATGCTGGGACGTTGGTAAATGGGAGAGAGCCAACAAGTTGAACTAATACTCACTTGGTGAAATGCTGTCTCTCTATGCCAGGTTTGTTGTACAAGGGCTTGCTTGCACCTGTTGCATATTTGATGGCCAATGCTGAAAAACCTTCCCAAGCTTCTTGCTTAACAACAGTTTGTTCTAATTTTAAGCTGCTGAGGACCACCACCACCACCCACAAGCTACTTGTGGTATCAGATGGTGCCAGTCTAATCCAAGTCATTTTACTATTGGGAACACTGTCCTTCATGTCACTTCATGGCTTTGGACCACCTGGTCTAAGCAAGCTCAGTTCTCCTAGAACCAGAAATGAAGTGTCGTGGTTAAGTCTAAAGCAGAGGAGCAAAGGAAGCAGTGCCTCTCCCCCCAGGGAGGCGTGAGGATAGGCAGTCAGGAAGAGGACACTTGGCAAAGCCACAGAAACTCTGGAGGATGTAGGTGTGTGAGCACCTCCTACCCTCCAAGATCAGTGCCTGTGAAAAGCTGGCTGGCTGCTGAGGCTGCTGGGAAGATAAATCCATGGCAGCTGAGAATGTGAGCGTGGGCAGGGGGTTGGGCACCAAACCAGCCTTACATCCCTTACAGCCAGGGCTGTCCTGGAGTGGCAGAGGAGGTGACTACCTTTGGAATCAGGGTGGGGGTGCAGTGGTGTCCTCTCTCACCACACTGGCCTGCCTGAAAGCCAAAAGTGCTCTTACCTGCCCCTCTGGGCTAGGACTCCTTAGGCCCTTATTTAGATATTATCATGGAGGACTCAAGGAAAGTCATCATTCATTCTGGTAAACCAGTGATACCTCACATTGATTGCACAGCACCCAGGGGGATTTTTTAAATCCAGGACCCAAACCAAATCAGGCCAATTACATCAGAATCTCTGGGGCAAGGACTCAGGCATGAATATTTTAATTCTCCTGGTGTTTCCAGGGCAGTCAGGTGAGCATCCCTACACCCACACCCTAGTGGCAATTGGTTTCTCAGGAAGCCCACCTGGAGAACAAGGGATGGCACACAGGTGTGAAAGAACAGGCCAAGTATCCCATAGAGAAGATGACCCTCGTCCTCATCCAGACAGCAGACGCAGGAGGGGCTGTCATCACCCTCAGGACTGTGATGAGAGGTCCAGAGCTCCAGGAGGTGAAGCAGCACAGTGGGAGCCTACTCTGGTGCAGCCCCAGAACCTTCATCCTTCTCAAGGTTCCCCCTCCACAGGGAATGGCACACAAGGGGCTCTGACCAGGCTCAGCTTGGCACCTCTACAGTCTAACGAACCAGAAGACAACAGTGTGTTTTCTGCCTCAGAAAAGTCATAGTTTTTCCAGAAATTTCTCTGTGCGTGCATTATGCACTTGTCTAGGCAACTCTGACCACCAAGACCAGCTTTCACACAGGCGACCCAGGTGACCTCCTCCACCTTGTAATCCCAGAGGCGCCAGAACGACACCTCCCACCGTCTGAAATCCCACCTTTAGAGCATCCTGCCTTCCAGGTGGAACCACTGGTGTCTAAGCTTTGCTGCACATTAGAGTCACTTAGGGAGTTTTTGAAACTCCTGATGCCCAAGTGGCACTCCTTGTCAATTAATTCAGAATGTCTCAAGGTGGGAATCAGGCCTCAGTCGTTTGTAAAGGTCCCCAGGTGATTCCAATGTGTGACAAAGTTTGAGAGCCCCTGGGTTAGGCACTGCTCTCAACAAACCCCTCATAGTGAGGTGAGTGGGGACCCTTTACTGTCCCACTGTGTCACTGCCACTGACCGGGTGCCCACCATAATCCAGGCTGTGGAAATTTTCCCTCCTGCCCCGGAAGGCTATGGCAGCGCCCAACAGTTTCCTCCTTTGTCACTGAGCTGGGGTCAAAGACGCTCACTGGGCTGGCAGACATGTCGCTCCTTCCCACCCCACCTCTTTTCCAGAGCAGTGGAGCATCAGAATCCCTGGGAGGGCTTGTGAAACACAGGCCCCTGGACCCCAGCCCTGGGGTTTCTGACTCAGTCAGTGTGTCCGAGCTGGGGCCTGAGAATTTGCATTTTTAAAAGGCCCCAGGTATTGTTGCTGGTTGTGGGAGGGGTGCCGCACCAGGCATTGCGAACTATTGGTCAGAAGAAAGGAATAAAAAATGATTAATAAAGTTAACAGGACAGTAGTTGGCAGAGGCCTAAGACAGGAGCCCCCCCCAGGGGCTCAGAGAAATGGAAAATGATTCGTAATAAAAAGAAACCTCATCTCTCCAGCCCTTGTACAGCACATGAGAGGAAGAGGCTGAAAACAGAGCCGCTCCGTGAGGGATGGGGTCAGAGCCAGCCTGATTTGACCCTGGCTCATGACTGTACCTAGTTAAGACCTGATGCAGGAATGGTGCCCCTCCAGGGTGTGAGGGTCCGAATTTTATACCCCTTTCGTCCAGAGCAAAGCCTCAATGTGAATCTTGTCTTGCAGACCGAGGGCCTGCATTAAACAAGCAGGTCTTTAATTTCCTCTCTGAATACAGTCTCACTTGTACAATCAGCTTTCCTTTCTGTCACTCAGAGAGGCAGCAATGAAATAGTGCTCAGAAAAATTATACTCCCAGCAATTTCAGAGCGCGCCTGGCTCATGAAGCATGCACATAATTGCTACTTTATAAAAGTTTGATAAATGAGATGCAAACTCTACAGCTACTTCCTCTGAACAGTGGAGGAGGCCTTATTCCAGGGGTCATTTTAGATAATGAAAAACACAACTAATGAGTTTGATTAAAGGATTTATTATTAATAGTAAAGAATGTTTAGCAATCAAAAACAAACATCTTTTCCTGGGAGTGTTCAGCAAGTCACGTCAGCTCAAAGCCTGATGGCCAAGGTTTTGGGGGAGTTGGCTTCGAAGCTGTTCTCAGCTGCTCGTGACCTCCCTGAACGACCTTCAGCCACAGGCCCTCCTTCTTCCTCCCTTTCCCCAGCTGGGGAGCAGAGTGTAAAACTTGCCACCTTGATTCTCAGACATTGATTTTTGGGACAAGAGTTTGCTGCAAAAACCAATCTCTTGTGTCTGAGTCATGGAGAGCCTGCTGCCCAGTAGGACACTCAGGACAAAGTTAGTGACAAGAGGTGACTTTCTATCCGGATGTTTCACTTCTGAACACAGTGGAGAGGATAGCATTGGAAAAATAGAACAGCTTCCATCTTAAATGAGCATTTCTACATTCCATACTGATGAAGAATAGCATGAGTATATGTTTATCTAAACTTGGGTGGGAATGTGAGCACATGTATGTGAGTGTGTATTTTATGAGTATTGATTGTATGTGTGACTGCACATGAGTGTGAGGCTGTGGATGTGAGTGGGTGTGCTGGTCTGTGTATACATGTATGAGTAGTTAGGTGAATGCATACATGAGCAGATGTGAGGGTGTACATGTACAAGTCGGTGTGAATGTATGTGCATGTGTGCATGGAAAGTGAAGGCGTGTGTGCATGCACACAAGTATGTGTTGTGCAGGTGCATGTGTACTGGTGTCCTGCCTTCACCTCTGAGTGAGCTTTGCTTACTGCTGGTCTTCGTGTTGTCTCCTTGGCACTGTCCTCACAGAAGCCCCAAGGGGCAGTATAATAACAAAGGCTGAAGGTGTGTGTGAAGCAATTTGTAATCACCTTTAAAAGCAAAATGTTTTTTGTAGAAGACTACAGCATTATAACAGCAAGAACTATTCCTCCCCTATTTAAATTTTGCTGAGAAAGAGTAGGTTCTGCAGAGGACAAGGCAAACTGTGTCCCAGGACTGAAGACCATCAGCCGTGAGAAAACAGAGAAGACATTATATTTAGAAAAGAGCCAATTATTTTCACACCACAAATAACTACATTACTGATGCTTAACCAATAAAACTGTCACTTTTAAAAATGCCCAAGTATCTTATGAAGGCTTGAATATATTTGACCTGAGTCCATTCAAGATTTAACTATGAGAAATAAATAGACACTTTCAACAGCATAGCAGCACACACAGCTTAGGGCATCCGATATTTTCCTTACATCTTAACAAGTGTTGGCAGATACTAGCCAGCCCTCACCACCTGCCTGGGTTTCAATATACTTTGAAGAAAGGAGAAATCATCAAGACCAACAAGGGATAGGTCATAGGGGAAAGTTCCAGAAAGATGAGGAAAGATGCCCCTGGGCTCAGAGGAGGAAGGAAAACCCTCTCAGTCCCGATTTCCAACATGGTGTTAGGATATAGTAGATGCACAAGAAACTATTTGTGTTATACATTAAGAGAACACATGAACTGATGAATCGATCAATTGATTCAATAATGCTGATGAAGAAAGCCAATGAGTCCCTTTCTGGTTTACAGAACAACTTTTCACTCAGCTGAATTTTGCCAAGTCATGGTTTTTATCCCTTAGCCTGCATGATCCCCTGAAATGACAGGTTTTCCATAAGAAATTCTAATAGCAAAATAATATATTCTAGACATCAATGTCTTTAGCAGCCAAAGAGATGAAATGCCATGGATAAATCTGATATGAATATAAATTACTATTGTTATGGTGACTGTTCTGATCATTGTAACATGCTAAAACATTTTGAAGCGGCTCGATTCAACTAATTTTTACTGAGCAACAAACATACTAGAAGCTCAGCAATCAGGATACCTACCAGAAAGACCAGAGCCACTTCTTACAGCTGAGCTCCATGGGTCCTGACTCAGAGCCTGTTAACTCTTAGTTAACACACAACACTGGTAAGCTGGGGTTGGGCAGGGGAGAATCTGAACTGCAAGACACGAAGACTCAACATTTCAAGGTAGGAGGTGGATTGCTAGAGACTGACACGGTGATACTGACATGAAATGGCATCATATATAAAAAGGAAAGAGAAATAAGTCCAGGAGTTCTATTCTGAAGGTATCTAGCCATGTAATGTGAAAAATAAAGACATTTATTGAAGGAGATACAAGATACAAGAAGGCTCAGTCCCACTTCAAAGTAGGCTCCTTGGAACCTCACACAGTTCTCCCAATTGCCATCAGTGGTCCTGTTGTATTTTCTGGAATCTCATCAATAGTCTGATATCTCTTCCCTTTCAAAGGTGATTTTAGCTTTGGGGAAACCCAGAAGTGGCAGGGCACCACCAAATCTGGGCAGGGGGGCTGAGTCCCCTGGGTGATTTGACATTTTGCAAAAAAAACCCTGCACAAGACATGATACATGAGCAGGTGCATTGTCATGATGAAGCTGCCAATCACCAGTTCTGCATACCTGCAGCCTTCTAAATCATCTGAGTAGTTTCCGCAGAGGAATGTTTAAATTTAACGCAGAATTTGATGCAGATTCATTTATCTACTTGCTCACACAACAAATGCGTGATAACCACATAGTCTACATGCTCACTCAGTGGTATCTACTGCCCCCACTGACTAATACAGTGAAGTTGTCATTGTTCCCACATTCACATTCCGGTCTGCTCTCCTTGGCTGCATCGATGGTGTGCAAACCATTTTTGCTATATTAATAATGGCTGGACTTTTCCAGGACAGACCTTGTATATATCACCATGGAGACCTCTGTAGACCATATTAAGTGCAAAGGCAAGGCAAGGAGAATGCATGGTATGCGGCCAATTATCTACAAAAGGAGGATTTATAAATATATCAAAACATTTGCTTATAATAAAAGTAAATCAAAGCTAGATCTCTTTAAATATGCCTAGCTTCATAATTTTAATTTTGGAGCCATGTAAATATTTTACATAATTATCAAACAAAATTAAGTTTTGGAAAAAGTAATCCCTTAACAATCAAAAGCAGAATGAAATAAGTGAGCCGAGCTCTGTGCTCAGTTGGTAGCACAACCACACAGAGATTATTCCATAAAATTTTAAAACACAGCAATTGGACTCAACATCCATCCCTAGTGGAATATATTCTAAGGACAAAACAACTGCAAAAATTCTTAAACCCATATTTAATGTTTAAAACATAATGTTCATTGTGGTATCTGCATTTTTATTCCTAGACTGCTATGTGTATGTTGTGTGATATGGCAAATACGGATATGGTGACAGTGAGAAATACTATTTTCAGTATGGGAAAAAATATATGTAGACACTAGATTAATGAGGTTAAGTAGAATTCTGTAGTAAAATTCAGGTGCAAAACTCATTGCACCCAAGAGCCTGTAAACCTGAATTGGTAGCAGCAGTATTGACACACAGTATGTTTTATCTTAAATATATAGACATGAACATACATTTTTCCCATCTCTGTTCACTAAGAAGCCCTAAAAATAAAAACTAAACCAGGAATACTGAGCACTGTGCCCCTCACGCTCCCTTCTCACTAAAAGAAACCAAGAAGTCTTGGAGAAATGTTTGATTAAAGGTCTTGGGCAGGGATTGCACGGGATGAGTCCAGAACATTTCGTCCCACTTAAATAAGACAGCTGTCGGAGACTTGTAGGGTTATGCCAAAAGGACGTAGGGGCAAACTTGAAAAGGTTCCCACTGGCCAAGGGGAGGCCATTTGAACTTCAGTAATGATCACTGAGATAGATGAAAAGACTTCAAGTAAGTTTAAATCCATGAGTTCCCAAACATAAAAAATAAACTATTTAGTCATCATTAGAAAATGCAAATGGACCAACTAGTGATCTTCAAAATTGGTGAGGAGAGAGGAAATAATTTGTCTTGTTTTTCCTAAATAAACTATCCCTCAGAGTAACTACAGAGTTGATGAAGAGAAGCATCTATTTATAGATATATTCTAGCAAGTAAACAAAGACGGCATGATAGAGATTGGGTAGCCATATTTGCCCCTTCCAGTGAATTAACAGAGCTGGGCAATGAGCATTCTCACCTGCCACCATCACAAAGAGACGCAGCCAGGCACAGCAGGCCTCCTGATGGAAACACACAGCACCACCCAGGAAGTGGTCCTCTGACCTGAACCTGAGTACAATGAAGACTCTAGGTCTAACTACAAATTTACAAGAAATACAGATCACAAGAAAAATTCTGAGATGTCCTAAATTAATTTACAGCAGGCTGGAAGATGGGAGGAAGGGAAGGGAAGTTAATCAGTCAGCAGCTACAGACTGAAACCAGCAAAGACTGCTCAAATTCCAAATGATTGTTGAATCAGATTCTAGGCAGCTATTACACTGAGTATATAGGAAGAATAGCCAGCCACCATAGGCCACCACATTCTGCTTACACATGAGATTTCTGGACTGTTGCCTACAACCAATCCAAAAGCAGCAAATATTTCTTCCTTATAGACTATTCACCTATCCCAGAACTTTCCCTGCTCCACCTTTTCCCACCCCTCCCCCACCTATCTGTAGCCATTGTGAATTCTTTCAAAGGAACTTAAGACCTTTCTTCTCCAGACTCATGACACCTCAGAGCCTGTCAACCTCAGGGCAGGGACATGTGTCTTCTGCATCTTGCCCTGCTGCTGGTGGTTTAGACCGCATGCCTCAGGTCCTGGTCCTTTTTCTGTGCAGTTTAGGGCTCAGAACACCCTGTCTTTCAGGACAAGTTTAGGCCTTGAATGTTTTTGTTTAACACAGGTAACAGAGGAACTTGTTAGACTATGCCCTGGGAATACAATAAGCAAAATCCAAAGTGTAATAAACTTTCCAGGACAAATGACCTAGACCAGTCTCTCTAACAAATAAATTGCAAGGGGAAAAATATAGGGAAACCAACACATTCAAAGAGACTTGGTAGTTATATTAGCCCATCACAATGCATGGACCTTATTTATATTCAAACTGTAAAAAAAAATGGATTTACCATTCAGGGAAATTTGAGCAGAGATTGATTATTTAATGAAATAAAGGAATCATTGCTAAATTTTTCAATGTGATAATGGTATTGTGTCTATGATTTTTTAAAGAGTCCTGTAACCTGAAATATTTCATAATCAAAGTGATAGAAATAGCTGAAATCCTCTCTGAAAGAACCTGGACTAGGGCAAGAAGGAACTGAATAGAGAATACGGAGAAGAAAAGACTAGTTGGATGATGGATAAATAATCTGTTCTCTACTTTTGTACATGTTTGAAATTTTTCACAATGAAAAGTAAAAGAAAAAAATTCATGGCTGACGGACTTATAGTGAAGAGCAAAAAGATAAATAGATAGATGATAGATAGATAGATAGATAGATAGATAGATAGATAGATAGATAGACAGATAAAACAAAAAAATCAACAAGCAATAGGCTGTGTTTAAGAAGGTGGAGTCATCGAGAGCCTTCTCAATAAAAGAAGGAACTATAAAACCCACAGAAGTTCCACCTATCTGAAAAAAAATTTATGTATGGAAGTCATTAGCCCCTAACGCCACTATAAATGAAGCTTCACCAATTTTTTTGTATATTATAAAAATGTGATTTATATAATACTCCCTAGGTCTCCAGCAACTTTTTACACACTGTTTAATTCGGTGTTTCCAACTCGCAGATGAGAGTGCTGAGCAGAGAGGTTAAATGGACCCACATGCCCAGCGATGTGACACAGAGGTCCCACAGCTGGTTGGTGCTGGAGCCGGGACTACAGACTAGGTCTCCCGCTCCCCTGCAGAGAGGCGGAGTTTCCACCTACCCACATTGGCTCCTCATTAGGAAGGAGACCAAGGACCTTTGATGGTCACACCAGGCCTCTCCCTTGGAGCACTGGCACCACCATCTCCAAAATGGCACATCTGCCTAAAGCAAGCCAACCTCCCACAATCTCAAATTCCCAGGGCACCTACTCTTTCATTAAGCATGCCATTGCTGTCCAACTTTTTCTAATCATATTTGTAATGTTGAAGGATGTTTTTATTAATGCTTTAGGCTTCGCTGTGCTCCCTAGATAGAAATTTATTTGCAGGTGGCAGCTTTCAGCAACTAAGGGGTCTCGTTGCAGCTCAACACACATAATGCAGGGCCACCACACCTCTGTTCTGCAGTGGCAGGTGTGAGGTACCCCCCACGTGGACTAAGTTAGAATTGCTCCTATGATCTTCACTCCTGAGAAAGGAAGGTCTCCCCTAATTTAATGGGTAATGGAGCTGGAGAATTTGCACCAAAAACAGCCAAATTAACTCAGTTCCTTGATACAAAGTAGAAAAAGCAAAGCCATTTCCTGAGAAGGTTGTCCTCACTGTGTCACCCTACATGCCCAGTGATGTGACACAAAGGTCCCATCAGGGCAGGAGTTAGGGGGCTTGTGTGACACTCTGAGCTAGGTTCCTTGGTCTTCTAGGCTTGCAGTCCCCATCTCAGATTTGAGGGTGAAAATCCCATCAAACTTCATGTTGTGGGAGAAGAGAAAGCCAAGTGCATGGCTGTCCTGAAATCACTGATGTTACTACCACACAGTGATAGGAACCAGCTCTCAGAACAAGGACCCAGCTTGCACTCAGCAAGTACTGGCTCCGAGCTGTGTGGGCTTTCACACAGCTCATCCTCATAGAGGCACTGTAGGGAAGGCAGCATTATGATCCCCACTGACAGATGGGGATGCTGAGAAACACAGAGGGAAAGTGCATTGTCCAGGTACCCAGCCAGCAGACAGCAGAGCCAGGGTTATACCCCAGGTCTTGCCAATGCCAAAGCCATGCCCCTAACCTCTTGTCTGCTGCCTGTGTATTTTTGAATCCTAGAATGGGTTATGTGTTAAGTGGCCAATCAATATCTTAAGTGAACAAATGAATAAATAAATGAGAAAAAGAATGAATGATTAGTAGCCCCTGGCCCTAGGTAGAATGGTGATTTTGCTGGTGGTAAATTGATTGTTCATCCTGGTCTGTGGAACTTGTGTCTCGTGTACTGTTATGTTGAGATGCCCAGGGTTTTGTAAATAACATTTCCTGCTTATAACAGTAATAATACATGTTTGCAGTAGAAAATTAGAGAAGTGCAGAGAAGTATAAAGAAGAAAATAAAGCCCATCCATAATCCACCCCTCAAGAGGCAGGTGCTGCTGACATATTTTCTTGGGTATATTTTACCTCAGGAAGGAGAAAATATTAAATAGTTCAAGACCTGAGGCAGCCCTTGCTGTCTGTCACCATGTAAGTAAGTCCTGGTCAAGGACATGCTGTTCCTCGGGTCAAAAGGTTCAGCAGAATTGCAAGCTCCTCCCCACCCAATAACAATAATAATAATAAACATTTCTGTAGTGTTTAACATGACGCCAATATTATTCTATACATTTCGTGTATTAACTCATTAAACAGCAGGAGAAAGAACCATTATATTTGATAAATTCCAAGGTTTTACAGCATCATAAAATTTATCCCAATAACCTTAAACTCTTCTCTCTTCCCTTCCCCTGCTACTCGTAAGGGGAAAAAAGTAGTTTTTAGTTAATATATGAACAATGACCTATTAAGCACCTGCTTTACCAAAAGAGCACCAGCAAGAATCTTGATAAATAGGGTCCCTTCCCCCCACAGGCTCTTACTGGGTCATTAAGAAAATGGCATGGGCCCACTGAGCAGTGATAATTGCTTTAGACCAGTAGCAACAGCAGCAGCAGCAGCAGGTGGGGACTTGTTAGAACTGCAAATTCTCCAGCCCCCTCTTGGACATACTGAGTCAGAAACAGAAATGCTGGGGTGAGACCCAGAAATCTGTGGTTCCACAAGCCTTCCAGGTGAGGTGATGCACACAACGTTTGGGAACTTCTGCTTCGAGATAGTCCTGGCATTTAAACAGTTGATACTGATGGTCACACCTGATGTCAGACTTAATGGGAAGAAGCCTCTATGGGCTGGAGCAGTCTAGGAATCCTTTTTGGAGGAGGCAATCCTTACCAAGGACTCAAAGAGTCCTCTTTAAAAGGAGGAGGAAAGGGAGAGAGGAAGCACTAGGTGTTAGGCATTGGACAAGAGGGGAGTGCTGCACCTTGAGCACTGGGGGTGGCACAGCCTGGACCTGAGCAATTGTTCACTCCTTCCCCTTCAGACTTCAGTCCTGTCACCATTGGTCAATAGCTGTCAATGGTGATTCCTATAAGGAGGCAGGTCAGTGTGAACTGGGCAAAAAGGGAGTGAGAAACATGGGCAGCCTGCTACCTGAGGTGATGGGGAGGTGAGTCCTGGAGCCCTCAGGCCCTCATTGATTACCCTGTCCCTGGGAGTCATCCCCACATTCTCCATTTCCATCAGGTGGCTGAGCTGCACTCCAGAATTCTATGGCCCCCAAAGACTGCACACAAGGACCAGAGCACAGAAGTCAGGGTATCCGTCGGTCCATGGAAGCATTTCCATGGAGGAGCTGCCTTCTGGGCAGCCATGGACTGGGGGCGAGGCAGTGGTCACAAAGCATGCTCACACTGGCCCTGCTGGTCCTGGGGCTGTTTTCCCTCAGGCACATAACTTGCTCTTCTCCCAGCCTGTTCTGTAGGACAGAGGCACTGACATGGGTAAGACGATAAGGATCCTACCTCATAGGGCTGTTCTGATGATCAAATGATTTAACACTTGTAAAGTGCTTGGAAGTGTGTCTTACATAGTAAGTGCTAAATAAGTGTTTGTTAATCAAAACAAATAAAATAGCAGTTTGCATTAACACTGACCAAAGACACACTGGGCTCTGCTCATGGTGATTTCATTTGATTCTCACACAGAATGTTGCTTCTCTTCTCATCTCATTTTGCAGTGAGGAAGCCTGGGGAGTGAGCCCCCAAGAGCAACAGAAATTGAATTCTAGGTCCACAGCTTACCAACCCCATGTCATTGGGACTCCCCTTGTCCTCTTGAAAGAAGACATTGAAGCATCTGCCTAGTTTGTTTATAATGAGGATTAAGTTCTGAAAGGAATCTGGCACATAGTAGGCCCTCAATACATGCTGTCTGTTGTAGTAACACGTTCTGAGGGGGTTGCTCAGCCCACCCACCCAGCCCTGGCTGCTGTGTTATTTTCAGAACAAGTTTCTCTGTGGCCATCTCGGCAGAGATGCTGGAGCACTCTTAGATGCCACATCTCTTGCACAGCCCCACGGACAAAGTGGAGAGAAGGCTCCCTCCCATCATCGCCTGTGAAGCTGCTGAAGTGGCAGCCTGGGCTTTCCATCTGTCTTGGCCATTTCTGCTATCTCTCTCCTCAAATAAGGTATATAAATATTCAAAGAACACTGGCATTTAGATGCCCTACAATTTAAGAAACTATTTAAAATTAAGCATGTTGAATAAGAGGCCTTTATGAGGTATTCTAAACCCCTATAAAATACCATCACCGACACCTTGGTAATTGGGTTATTTGCAGCTTCATAAACAGGAAGATTTGTGGGTGTTTCGGCCGCACTTGGCTCTACCACCGTTCCTTCTCATAAACGTGGATCAGGCCCTTAGAACACTGTGTTTATGAGCTTAGAAGAAGGCATCAAGCCCAGCCTGGGATTGGGGTTCTGTTAAAGAAGTATGTCCTGGGGCCCCAGGGCATCTTCCGATTGAGGAGAAAAGCAAACTGAGACAGGATTTAGGAAGACCAACACATAATTCTCAAGGTCTGAAACATCCTCTCCCTCCTCCTTACCCATAGTTCTGCTTGTCAGGTGATGGAGAGCCTGGAGGGTGTGCCAGCTCCCTCACATACCTCGTACAGGGGTCTCCTGTGGGTGCCAGGGGCTGACACCCTGCTCCAGTAGCTCTTGGGCCAATGCATGTTCGGGGCATTGGGGCTGTCCCCACTGAGGCCCTGTCCTCTGCTATCTCAGTTAAAGTAAAGTTGCAGCTCAGAAAAAGAACTACACAGACACATTGTACCGAAGTCATTTTCTTGGTTTTTGTACTATCGTGACCATAAGATGTAAACTTTGGGGGGATTTGGGTGAAGGGGACACAGGACCTCTCTGTCCTGTCTTTACAACTTCCGGTGAGTCCATACTTATTTCACAATAAAAGTTTCTTCAAAAATTCAAAGGGAGCAAGCAGTTTTTGAAGACCGTGTCCCAGGCTGTTGGGCGAATGAATGGCGCACGATGATGTGGGGTTGCCACCTCTCACCAAGGGAGACACGTCCCAAAAAGGTCGGGTGATTTTGTTTTTTGTTTTGTTTTGGTTTGGTTTTCTTGGGTTATTTATTTTTTTTGGTAAATATTTCTTTTCAGTTTAAACTCAGGAAGGAAATTTGATTTATTAGACATTTGTTAAAATGTCTACTGAGTATCCTATTTTGTGCTAGACCATTGTGTTCAGTACTTACAGGAATTTATTAATTATAATTATAGTAAACACCAACATTATATTACAGAGGGTACTAAGTTTTATACTATATCAAGGCTATAAATCTTCACACAAGCTAGTCCCTTGGTCAGCACTTAATAAAATTTTTTATTGATTTGTTGGCTGATTCAGTACTGCTTTTCTTGTCTAAGTCTGGATTAATTTCAATTCAATAAACAATTCAACAAATGCCTATTGAGCACCTATTAAGTAAATGGTGGAAATCAACAATATCTATTAAACCAATTAGGTACTGGGTTCAGTGGAATTCAAATAAGTAGCTCTGATTGTGGCCAGACTGTGCTAATCATAATAATGCCTGTCATGGGGCAGCCATGACTCAGATATGTTGTTCATTGCACTGACTCTGTATGGTATGTGGTGTTATCATCATCATCATCTCACTCCATAAGTAGATAAGTGAAAAAAACTCATCTAAGTCCACATAGCCAATGAGAGGTAGAGTCGGGACTCAAACCCAGAGTATTATTACAGAGCCCCCTCTTTCTAAGAGACAGAACCAAAAAGTGTTCCTAGGCAGGAACAATTCACTCTGGGTTGAAGAATGAGAGAAGATTTTCCAGAGGAGGTGACATTGGAGCTAAGTTCTGAAGAGTGAGCGTTCAGTCAGCAGAGCTGGAGGACAGAGAAAGGGAGCCACTGAGTGATTGAGCAGTTATCTGATGTCATTCTTGGCTATGTATGCCAAGCACTACTCCCCTTATAACTGCATGGGGACGCCTGCATTTCAAAGCCCTAGGAGCTCAGGTCCCTTGAGACCAGAGACGCCCACCAGCTGAAGCAGCCTGGCTTTAGCTTTGTAAGCCCTCTAGGAGAACTCGACTTTTCACCTGGAAGTGCAGCACAGTAAAGCGCAGTGCTGCCTTCCATGGCTAGCATAGTCCCCTGTCTTGGTTCTTCAGGTTGCAATGGCTTTTTGGTTTCCAAACCTGGCAAGGAAACTTTTAAGTGCTCAGGTAAGAACACTTTTATTGTGGTTAAAAAAAGCAACAACAGTAACATATAACATGAAATCTACCTTCTTAGTAATTTTCAAGTGTAGATACAGCAAAGCTCTAGAACATTTTACCTCATGTGACAGATTTTTAGGTAAGAATTTGAAGACAGAGGCTTGAATCTCAAGCAGTGGGTTGAGTGCTGTCCAAGGTGCTAATACAGTAACCCTAAGATTACCAGAGCAGGAGTTTCTCTGGTCAGTCATCAGAAAATACTAGAACAGAAAGAGAAACTTAGCTACTATTTTATTCAAATATTTCACCAGTGCTGAAAGTAAAATAAGATCAAATGGATGAAGGCAGAAAGTGCAATAGTTTACTTACATAAAGTAAACTTGAAAAAAAAAAATACATGAGACCAACTGTGCTCTTGTTACAAAGGTGGGTTATTTTCCAGAGAAGACACTGTGGCCTTTGTCTATTCAGCACTGGTTTAGGAGTCCCCTGAACTCGAGTCCAAATTCCAGTTCTGCTCCTCAGAGAGTCCCACCTGCCATTCCAACCTCATGAAGATCAAAAATAAAAATCAGATACAACATGAGAAGGTCCTTTGTATCATGAAAGCATTAACACATAAGATTATGCTATAGCTAGTAGAGTGATAAATAGTGCAGCAAGCATCACCAGGTTAGACAGATTTATTCCCACCAAATAAAACTCTCTTCATGCTCTGATTCCCTCACAAATACTGTAAAGCTCAGCTCAAAGGCCTCTTTTTATGTATCAGTTGAGCCTGTTAATAAAAAAAAGGCCAGCTCCCTTTTGAGAAACATCCATGCCTGACATTTCCTGAGTGACGGGCAGGGCATTTGACAATGACCTAATGACAGAACAGGAAATTCATCTATTGTGAGATAGATAATGAGCTGTCAGAACAAGCAGAGGTCTCAGGCCAGACCCCGTTGATCTAAACAATAGGGCTCAGAAATTATGCTGGGTGGGAGGTTATGCTATCCAACCCCAAGTTAAAAACATATTCATGTCACTTCCAACACAGTCCAAAAAAACCCATTTATTCACTCAAAAACATCATGGAATTTCTGCATCTCATGGCCTCTGCCATCCAGGATCTTGTTGGAAAGGGTGGCAGGACTGAGGTAATAAAACATCTTGAGATTTCAACTGAGGACTTTAAATATCATTCCTAAAATTTTCCTGAAATTTTAAATAGAAGAATAAAAAGATAAATCCTGGCTTTTAGAAAGGTAGTAGAACTCCCACTGAGATGCAAAGAGCAGGTTAGGGCAGGTATCTCAGCAAGAAAGAAGAAATTCTAAACTAATAGTTAAGAGATGGAGAGGAATATGCAGGTTTCAGAAATGATTTGATGGGAGACTCTACTGGGTTTGTGTATGGTAGGACTTGGGAAGGGAAAAACAGTTCTAGAATGTTGCCTAGATTTCTGGGTTGGCATCTTGAATTGGTGTGGTGCCATTCACCAGGCTACAGAACACAGAAAGAAAAGCAGCCTGGGGGAGGTGTAAGGGTGAAAATGATGAATTCTGTGTGGCATATGGTAAGTTTGGAGGATCTGGGCAGTCCTGGTTGAGGCGGGTCTGGGATGCAGGCAGAGTTCTCTAGACTTAAGAGTTGTCATCAAGTAGGAGGTGGTTAAAGCTAAGTGTTAAGAGCTTGGCCAGGCAGCAGGTAAACAGTGAAGAGACAGCAGAACCAAGGCCAGAAGCTTGGGGAGGAAGAGAAGGTCTCATGGGAGACCCAGAAGAACCAACCAAAGAAGTGGAAGGAAACCCAGAAGAGAGTAGAGTCACATGATGTCATGCAGAGCCAGAATCCCCAGAGGCAGTTCAGTCAAATCCACACAGACTGAGCAACACAAACTCTTCAGGTTGAGGTTCTGAAATTCCACCAGAAATAAACAATACAATGTTGAATACCAGCCCTTTCCCAAAAGTCTGCTGAGGAACAAAAGAATTACAAGATACCACTTCTACTCTCCAAGTACCTCAATATATTGATAAAAATGTGATTATTATGAAAATGAGCATATGAACACTTAGAGCCATGAGGAGTCAGGGAGGGGCCAAGAGAAATGGCAGTGCTTAAGAAAGCATGGGGAGAGAGGACTTGTTACCTGAAAGGGGGCAGATTACCTGGAAGTAGACTGAGGGGCACACAGAAATAGAAAGGAAGGTCAGAATCAAAAGGCACAGGATGCTGTGGGGTGCACCTTGCCGGGAAGGCATGCTGTGTTCTCATCTACACTCTGCCCTGCAGCCATACTGAACAATAGGCAGTTCCGCTAAAACTCCAAGCTCTGCCAGGCCTCCAGACCTTGCATATGCCGAGTCCACTACCTAAGCTGCCTTCCACACCTCCTATGACTCAAACACACTTACCCCAGATTGAGCAACAGACTGCAAGCTCCTTGAGGGCAGAAACTTTAAGAGTTTGTATCTTATCTATATATCCATAGCTCCAAAACTTAATGCTTTTAGACCTACAATATCACATTGGTTAAATAACTAAAGGAATGCTAAGAGGCAGCCTGAAACAGGCTGGAAGAGTCAGAGAAGATGCTCCAAGAAGCAATGTGTTTTTTAACTAATCTGCCAGGTGTTTGAGTTTGTAAATGTCCTTTACATTATTCCAGCGTGAGACGAGCTGACAGATCAATAGATTTTATAGTGGCGGTGTGAGGCCTGAATTAGATTTGGAGAGAAGCAAACATCATCTCCAGATTTAGAATTTTTTTTTTAGCCCATCAACTTTTTAACTACAAATGTATTTTAATCCAAAGCAGGCTGGGTAATCACTTTTGAAATATTGCAACACAGAAGTAACAGATTCCCCAGGAGCCTGGCAGCCTAGCATTATGGAAAGATAAATGCTTTTCTCTTTGACTCTTTAATATTCAGAGAGTTACTGACTTGGGGGCATTGTAGTTGACCGGTTGTCATTTCTTACTGAGCTGAGCTGTGCCCACCCCTCTACCCAGCTTCGTTCCAAGAGTGCTTAAGGGCAGTGAGTCTGGGAGGCTCCAGGTTCAGCACTCATTTCTCCTCACCTCCTGGCTGGAGTCACCTCTGCTTCCTCCACTCCTCCAGCCTCACCATGGTGAAGAATGCAGGCTCCACAGACAGACTGTTTTGGCTCAAAGCCTGTTTGCTACACATTCTAGCTAAGGGATCCTGGGGAGATTAGTTAACTTTCCCAAGAAGTAGTTTCCTACTTGATCTGCCAATAGTTGTCAACCAGAAGCGATTCTGCCCCCAGGGTACATTTTGCCCCAAGGGACATTGGTGGTTGTCACCAGTGGGTGAGGAGCACCACTGACATCTAATAAATAGGGGCCAGGGATGCTGATAAACACCCTACAAGGCACAGGACAGCAGCTCACAGCAAAGAATTATCCAGTGCACACTGAGGCTGAGATGTCTATTGGTTTAGTATGAAACACTCAAAAATTTCAGCCCCTCCACTCTTCATCATGGAAATCCCATCATTTTCCTTGGCCTCTAGCTTCTGTTCAAAATTCTTCCCTCATCTGTTCTTCCTCCCATCACTGCCACAAGTGTCTCCTCACCTCTGAGACCTTCTCTTGTCCCCTAATTCATCTCCCTTGGCTTCTGCCTCAGAGCACACTCCCTCCCAACACAATGAGCTCCTCAGGTGTCATTTTTCTGTATGTGTCCTCCCACCACTCTCAACATCTGGTCCACAGTGGTGCCCAGCGAGTGTTTGCTGGGCCAGACGAAGACCCATGCCATGCTGAACTACCAGGTCATCTGCTCCAACACCCCCCCCCCAGGTACTAACCCCCAAGGGATCACTCAAAGTTAAAATGCAAACATCTTAGCCATCGCCTCCCAAGCCCCGGCCTCCACGCCCAGCTTCATTTCCCACCGCCCGACAGGGACCTCCCTCCACAGCCAAGCTGTCATGCTCACTGTCCACAAAGCACACTTACCTCTTCCTGTGCATCTGCTCAGTCAGTGTTCCCTAACTTGGTACCCGCCCCCTCCTCTTATCACCACCAATTGCCATCCATCCTTCAAATCAAAACCCGAATGCACCTCCTCCCCAGAAGCTTTTTGGATGACCCCCGTCCACCAGCCTCTCTCTCCCCACTTCTCACAGTCTGAACTCTTCCTGCAGACATGGGCACCCTGAGCACACTGCTCACCTTTCTGAGACTCCGCCTCCTCCTCTGTGAGCTGGGCACTGATGAAGCCCAAAACCCACAATCTTTTTTCAACGACGTGTGAAACCCATTGAGAAATAAAGTTTGAGAAATAACTTTGAAATGTAATGCATAAACATTATTAATATTATTAAATACATCTCCTAGCTTTTTCTTGATTCTTTCTAATTTAAATTATCTAATCCTTTCTTATAGAGTAAAAAAAAAGAGCTCCTTTTATTTAATTATTTGAGGAACTGGGGATCAGGAAAACCAAATGGTTATTAAAATCCCAACCTCTCGCCTCCTGGTGCTCCTCAGCCCCAGGCTCTCTCAGAGTGGAAGGCTGGCCATATGTTCCAATGAGCTTCACGCTCAGAAGCTTTTAGCTTCCATTAATAAACGTAATTGAGAGCAATGAAACATTGGATCTCACTTTAATAAGTCAAAAATTATAAGTGAACACTGTGGTTGCAGGAGCCTTTTGTCTGGAAAAGAAGGCCCCTCTGCCCCCTGTAGCTGCTGCATTTAGGGAGGGGCACAGGATGGAGGATGAGGTCAGCTGGGCCTAGGTGCAGACAGCTCTCTGTAGACGAGGCTTGAGGGATACTGAGAAGCCCCCACACCCCATGTATCTCTGCCATTTACCAGAGACAGTGCCTGAAATCCCTCTGTTAGCAGCTCAATTCATCCCTATCCCCAGGTGGCTCCTCTCTCAGGGTTCACTGCTAACCTTACCTTTGAGACTAATCCTGTTCTTAGTTTGGGAGTATTTAAGAAGTTTGAGTGGGGAGTAGAAAAAGCACTAGGAACTTTTGCATTCTCCTAAGAACAAGATAAAGTTGTCTTTCCTACACAGTAATAATTCAATACTCAAAAAATAACAGTCACACACTCTCACTCAGAAATCCCAACCTCAAACTCTTACCGCAAAAATGTAATGGATGAAGGTGCATACCTAGGTGAAAAACTGTCCACATGTTTTGCTCAATGAAAAAAAGCAAGATACAGGAGAGTGTGTGATGGGGGTGTGGGGTTCTGTCCTATCAGACATATCTACCAGGATGGCCTCCTTCTTGACAAGCCACCTTGTCCCTCAGGTCATGACAGCACACCACGTCTCTCCACCATGGGGGCAGCCACTGCCACTCCTCCCCAGCTTTCTGTGCACCAGGTGGGGGCAGGGGACCTGCACATGGGGGACAAAGGTGAGCAAATTACTCTTCACTAAGGCAGCATGCTCGGTGGGAAACCCACCACCCAAAGCAAAATGGGTGCCTCTGATCAGCAGAGAAACATGAATCCACAGACAGCTCTTGGGAGGGGCTGTTTGTTATTTTTTGGTGTCAAAACAGAGACAAGCAGATGGAAATCAGAATTGCTAGGTGTTTTAAGCATATGTTTTGCCACATAGTCTTTCCTGTAAGTCAGCCTTTGGTCCCTGCTCAGGTCTTCTGACCCAGGGCCTAAGAACCAAAAGCTGTGGGCTGCCTAGGGGGCCACCAGTCCTGCAGGGCATATTAGCACCGAGGGACAGCAGTGAGTCAGCACAGGTGGCTGTGCCATTCACTCAGCTTTTATTGATGCAAATTCAATGCAAATTCATACTAACCTAATAACAATAATACTAACCTAATAACAAGAGCAATCACTCAGAAACAATCAGTAATAACATCCCATGAGAGAATGAGGAGACAATACACCCGATACCCAAGAGTGCAGATCAGATCCAGGTCCTGGAGGCAACAGGGAGGAACAGTGGGCATCTTGCAAGGCTGAGTCCGAGGGGTGGGGTCACAGCAGGGCTCTTTCCCTCCCGAGGCAGGGGGTGCAGGATCTTTCAAAGTGACTTGCTCTCCAGATGTGCCATCCATGGTCTGAAGTCCTCTGCTTTTATGCTTCTTTTGGTTGCAAAGTCATGTCGATGTTGCACAGTTTCCTGTAAACATGTTTTCCTCAATTTGGATAAACACATGCTGCTTTCCTCAGTCCTGAAATGCACATCTGTCTACCTCAGCTCTGACAGGCTCATACCCATGTCAGTTCTGGCAGGCACGTATTGTTTTACATCAGCTCTGATGGCCATGTGCTGTTTTACGTCACTCTCTGAGAGGGTGGTGTTACCCTCCAGAGGAGCATGTTGTCTGTCATGCTGCACCGCACCTGCTGTAAGCACGACTTCAGGTCCTGCTCTCCACACTGATGCTCCATCCGAAGCCCCTGGAGGCTGTGGCTTCCACTCTGAGCTCCCTCTGCTGGTTCTTTGGAGAATGCGTCTACTTGGCCACTATGTATGCTCCAGACTGAGCTGGCCCCAGGGAAGGTATTTCATGCTAGAGAGCCCGCCTGCACAATGTCCTCCTCCTTTTTCATCTCTTCCCTGGAGTTTCCAAGGTGACCATCAAGGATTTCCTGATGGGTCTCCCATGAGGAGAGCCAGGAAGCCAAGGGAAGAGGGAGGTATGATTTTGAGCCAGGGTGACTACTTTGGCATGCGCCCCTCTCTCTCTCTCTCTCTCTCTCTCTCTCTCTCTCTGTCTCTCTCTCTTACACAGGGCGTTTCTGGTTCCTCAAGGAGAAATTAGCAATTTTACCCACTGAGTAGTTTTCCTAAAGAATATGCAAAATTTCCCCTGAATACCACTGTCTTCCAAGCCTTAATTTATATAGACTTGAAAGATGAACAAGAGGGAGACTTTGAGGCCAGGGTTAAAAACTGCTTAAAATAAATCCATCTATTTCCATTTCTGTCCTCACCCCTCCCACCCCCAGAGAATCTTGTCCTGCAGAAATTCTCAGGACTGTTTTTATCTGGAGAAAGAAAGGAGATTTGTGAACTATGCCCAACTGAACATAGGCCTCTGCTTTTGTTCCAACCTAGGACTTCAGAATTCCCTCCTGTGTCATTAAAACCACTTGAGGTGTAATTATAGCTCCTCTGTCTACTGACCCCTGGGAGTGGGGTGCAGGAGGGGAGGGACGGAATGCACTCTTTTTAGACTCTTCAGCTTTTTCCCAATAATAGTTATTTAAAGCCCTGTCAAGCTAAGCAATTGCTGCGATCTTGTCAGAAATAGGTCCGTCTTTTTACTCCTATTTTCCCAGTTCTAACACATGATTGGGTTTAGGTAAACTTAGCTTTAAAATCCTAAGTGGATGTTTGATTTGACAAAGAAATTAGGAGCATCAGTACACTGTTGTCTGGGCTGACAGACTGCATTTCTGGGGTGCCTCTGGTACTGGAGAATGTATTTCTGCAGATGCACAGGACCTGGTAGGACAAAGTGTAAACAACCCAATAGCTCAGACCCTGAGGCAACAGACCCACAAAAGGGACAACAGTCACGAGTGTGCCTCATTCCTGGGGACTTCCCTGGGCCCTGGGGATACCCCTCCTGACTCCACTCTACAGCATCCTCTCCCGCTCAAGGCTCATCTTGCCCTGAAAGGGGGTGAGCATGATGCTACTAAGGGGACAGCAAGAAATCTACTTGAAGTTTTTTCAAAAAGTGAATCTATCACAAATAAGTTTTTAGGCGCAGACTTTGTTAAATATTGGGCAGCAGAAACCCACTGGCCAAGTTTCTCCATAGCTCCTTCACACATGTCTTCTACCTCATCTGCTGCCCATCAATACCAGGTGAGTACTGCTCAGCCCTGTCTCATTCAACATGCTGACGATGGCTGGGAGGAGAGCTGGGGGAAGGTGCTGTGTGGCCCCTGGAGCAGGACAGAAACCAGCTAGAGGAGGCAGAGGACACCAGGGAGCAAAAGAGCTGTCTGGGGGATGGGGCATCGCCAAGAAGCGGCTTGAGCAGGAAACTGGAAAACTGTTCAGTAGGGCTGCCCTCAGGCAGCGGTGCCCAACCCTACCCCACCCACAGTCCCACTGCACCTGGTGAGCCCAGGTCGTCAAGAGTTGCTATGCCCAGAAGAAAAAAGACTTGAGTGGACAAAGAATTGTGGGGAATGCTTGATGGAAATTAAATGGGTTTCTTTTCAAACAAGACTTCTAAAGGCCTTTAATATATGAATGATAAGTGTTATTCTTAGTGGTACTTACACAGCCTGTTAAATTTCAGATTGCCTTTCTTTTCTTTTCTCAGAGTATCTCAGAGCACTACACCATTCCTCTGTCAACTGGGTCAAGTTGGAAGCTATATGTTTGTCCAGAATCCCCTTTTCTCTGTAGTTTCAGGTTCGAGTTAACTAAAAGTGGCACTTACATGAGATTTAAAAATAGAAGTGAAGTAGTAAGCATTTCTTTCTGAAAATTTCTGAGGTCAAGGTGACAGATGGACACAGGGGCCTGATGGGTTCCACTTTGTTGTTCTCCATCACTCTGTGCCTAGCTTTTCTTCCCACTTCCCAGCCCTAATCACCAGCAGCGGCCCTAGGCTCACCAGCAGATTCCTGGCTACCACAGACATGGCGGTTAGAGAATGAGCAGTTCCCCAAAGACCTCCCCATTAGTCCCCCCCCCCTCACATTTCCACTTCAGCAGCCAGGCCTGCCCTCACTTCTCAGATTCTCCCTGCAAGCTCCGACAACCCCATCCATGTTGGGGACCCAGGGGGATAAACAGTGGTTCTGTGATCCTCTGACTTCCCTTTCCTGATCATGTTAGTCTGCTCAGGCTGCTGTACAAAGCTCCACAGGCTGGAGGAGTGAACAATGGAAGTTTATCTTCTGTAAGTTCTGGAGGCCAGAAGTCTGAGGCCAACATGTCAGCAGGATTGGTTTCTTCTGAGGCCTTGGGAAGGGACACTCGGCTGGTAGATGGCCATCTTCACCTTGTGTCTTCACCTGGTCTTCCCCTTGTGTGTGTCTGCTCTACTCTCCTCTTCTTACAAGGACACCACTCAGATTGGATTAGGGTTCACCCTCCTGACCTCATTTAATATTAATTACTTCTTTAGAGAACCTCTCTTCAAATACATCCTGAGATACTTGGTGTTAGGACTTCGATCTATAAATCTAGGGGGACATATTTCAATCCATAACACAGAACTCTACTCCCAGCCCCTCCCACAAGTATGGAAATTCTAATTCTTACAATACACCCTTATTTCATGACACACACAGGGTTCCACTTCCACAAGCCCTAATACAGAAATTGGTAGTAGAAATGGGCTGCTGCTGTAAAAGAAATGGAAAACAAGTGGCACTGCTATGGACCCAGATGGCAGGCTGTAGGTGAGGAAGTCCTGGGGCCAGGGGCTGCCTCACACTATAGCCTGCCTCCAGTCTGTGGAGAGACGGTGGAGGACTCTGGCCAGAGATGGGCTGGAGTCCCTTAGGGTCAGGGACTCAGACAGGAGCTTCCCATTCTGAAAACTCAGCTATCTTCTCCAGTTGACCAGACACACATGTGAAGCAATTAGAGAAGCACCTGAAATGATCTATAATTACCCATCTATGCCCACGCCACAGACAATGCATGTCTGCATGTCCCTCCTCCCCTTTAGCTTATGCTCTAGTGAAAACAAACCACTTACGGTTTCCTGAAATGCCCAGCTATTTCATGCCTCAGGGCCTTTGTTCTCCCTCCCACCCAGAAGTCCCACTAGCATAGTTGCCTAGCAAGCATCTATTTATCTTTCAAGCAGCACATTTTCTATGAACTTTTTCTTTTGACACCCAAGTGGCTATTTATGAAATACTTGTTTTGTGCCAGGAAGTGTGCAAGGTGCTTGCTTCATTTATTCTTCTTGATAGCCCTATGAAATAGGTATTCTAGCCCCCCATTTACAAGTGGTAAAACTAATTTCAAAGAAGTAAAGTGATTCACACAAGTTCACCCAGCTTATAGGTGGTACCACTGGGCTTCAAACTTCAGACCACTGTAATCCAAGCCTGGCTCTACAGGTACTCATATATGTGATATAGACTGCTCCTTGGAAGCCAGGTTTGAGCCAGAGACTGAGCTGTGGCCATTTCAGGGTCCCTATTAGCATCTAGAATCTTGCTGTGTATGACAAGTCTTAAGGTCAACAACCCCATCTGAGAGAAATCCTCACTAAGCATAGCACCCATCAGTGTCCAGATCTCTCTCGAGCTGCCTGGACAGGATGTAGAAATGCCAACCTGCTCAGAAGGGGTGCAGTGGGCCAGGGGGCACCTCCTGCCATGTATATATGAGAACTTTATAGATGATTCAGGTGGTACCACAGGTGATGGGAAAGCTAAAGACTGTTTAGTTAGTGGTTTTAGGAAATTGGTTTTTCATGGTGAGAAAAATAAGGCTACATAATTTATGCCAAGAGATTCTAGATAGAGTGGAACACCCAAGCATAGAAAGTAAAACAATAAACCTCATAGAAGAAAATATAGTAGAATATCTATAATCATATACTCCAAAGCAGACACCATAAAGCTAAAAAAACCAAAAATATGTAAATACTGCAATATTATTGCAGGAATTTAATAAGAAACACCACAGACAAAATTAACAAATTGATGATAAACTATAAAAATATTTTGTAATATTTAATATCAATAATACATTCATGTCTACTCTAGACTGTACCAGGAACTCCAAGCCATCAAGACGAAAAAGACAATAAACCCAATTATTGTTTAAAAGGGCAAGGATATTAATAGGTAATTCACAGAAAATAAATAATAAAGTAATGCTCTTACTCCCTTGTAATTGAAGATATGCAAATGAAGTTGTGAATGAGACAGTGCTTTGCAGCCATCAGAGCAGCAGAAATTAGAAAAGTGGTTAATTCCTACTTTCGGTGAGGGCATGAAGAGATGAAAACACATGTGCACTGCTTGCTGGGAGTTTGAAGTCAGTATAGCTCTTTTGGAAAGCAATTTAACAGAATTTAGTAAAATTATGGGTATTTATGTTCTATGATGTGGCAATTCCACTTTCATTTACACAACCCAGAGATTTTCCACAGATCTAATAAGGGAACCAGTATGAGGATGTTTGTCGAGAGCATTATTATTTCAAGTAGCAGGAAGTTAAACTTGGGGGTCCATCACTGGAGGGATAATTAAGTGAAATGTGCTGGAGAATAAAACATGAGACAGCAGTGAGAAGCCATAGACTGGATGAACATAAATCAACATGAATAGGTCTTAAAAGCATGGTTTTGAATAGGGAAAGTCAGAACCAGAATAGGTTTATGACACAATACTTTTTAAATAAATTAAAAGCCACGGACGTATAAAATGACTCCAGATAGTTTATGAGGAGGCATATGTAATTTTTTTACATGAAATTTGTTAGAGAAAGAGCCTATGGAGGTTTGGGGGATGGGTGTGATCAGAGATGGGGAAGGAAAAAAACATCACAGCAGTAACAAAACACAGCTGGAGGGTGTCCCTGTGTGAACAGAGAGGGTGCCAGGGAGGTGTACACCAAGGGTCTGGGGAGCTCCAACTCTGGGGCTGAGGCCCTAACAGAGGAGGCGAGGAGGAGAGGAGGAAGGACACAGGAGCGAAAGCACAGGAGCAGGAGAACCAGAGCTCCCCCCATGGCTCTCCAGTCAACTGCCAGGCTTCTAACCCTGGCTCTGCCGTTTAATAAATTTGACCTTCACTGCACTTCGCCTCAGTCTCTCCAGCAATAAAATGGAAATGCCAGCAATACATATGTCAAAGGATTATTTAAATGAATGGTTAGATGGTATCTATGCGCAACACCTCATGGGCTCAGTGAACATTCACCATGATGATTTCCATAGCAATTCTTTACTCATCAGCAATGGCAAATATATTAAAGGCCTAAAGTGACAAGACAATGAGAACACATATGGGATCTTTTAATCAGCCATTGGACAAATTATTTCTTCTACCTGCAGGATGTTAGTTCCACCCTGGACATTGTCAAAACTACCTCCTCCCTAGAAAACCACAATGACCTCCACCGCTACCTCTTTTGTACCAGCCAGGAACTCGGCAGTGCTGCTGAGAACTGGCTGGGAGGGCATTGAAGGGGCATGGCTCTGGAGTCAGAGACTACCTGGTTCTGCGCCCTGCAATGACACTCACTGTGATCCTTAACCTGTCCATGTCTATTGTCTTCATCCATAAATACAGATAAAAATAGCATCCCCACAAAGTGGTTGTGAGTACTAAATGTGCTGATGTGCAGAAAGCAAGCTCTTAGCACGGAGCAAGTACTTTGTAATTAACAGTTACCATTACTAGTGCTAAGGGTGGCACTCATTTTAGGCCTAAGGGAAAAGAGGGGACATCCAGATTAGGTGAGAACACCCTAGCAAAAGTGAAAAGATGGGGGAAGAGTGTGTGGAAAATTTATAAGGAGCCCTCAGTTCAGCCTCTAAGTTCCTAGTGAGGGGTGTGCAGTGGGGCTCACCGCGCTGAAGGACCCAGTGCTTAAAAGGAGGATCTGTTAGCAAAACATAGTTCTGGGAATCAGCACTTGCTCCAGAGCTGAGTGCTGGAAAGCAGACACTGTGCAATCAGACATGATTTTATTATTCTTATAAATGATTATTCTACTTTCCTTGGGAACTCAAGAGGAGCTTATAAGCGAGAAACTTAGCTTCTCAATGATAGGGTAGTTTTCAAATCAGAGTTGGCATTTGCATCGGTTTGGCTGAGGGGGAGCAATTCCTTTTTCCCACTCTAGTATGAGCAAGTGAGTTGAAAGTGTTTGGTCTCTTGCACATGAGAACATGTCTGAAGCCGCCATCCAAGAGGAAAAAATGAAGGGCTGTTGGCTCAGCCAAAGTGATAGGAAAGATGACTGATGGGAAACACTGGGTGAGGCTGATGGAATCCAAAGTGCACAGTCAGCCGGTGAATGAACAGAGCCCTGGGCCTTTTCTCCAAGACAGCCCAGCCCAGGGGAAGGAGAAAAGGCTGGTGGTGGCCTCTGTGGTAAGTGTTTCCCAATATCCACTGGAGTCGCTGCTCCCCCAGTTTCACAGCATGCCAACTTCCCACCAGTTTTTGCTTTTAACTGATTTATAGTTCATTCTGATTTCTCCTCTGAGCCTCCTCTCTCTGCCCCCTCTAAGCCTCCCACTCAGATGTATCAGAAATCTTCCCAGGTAGGACTTTGGCTGAGGGTGAGTGTACCGCCATGGGGTATGTGGGGTGCCAGGGGGCAGTCCCCAGATTACTCTTCCTCCTTTTTCTGTAGCAATAAAATATTGGCTGCACTATTCCATCTCTGCACAGCATCGTGACCTCCAGCACCTGGGCTGCTACAGAAACCATCATGCTCCCCACTTCGTTCCCCACAGTGGCAAGAGTGCATCACCCACCTCTGCTGACCAAGAGTTTTGCCTTTTTCCCACACTCAATGTCCATAACACCACATCCTGTGTCCCAGCTTCGGTGCTGCTTACATTAATTACCTCCCTCAACTCTGAACCTACAGTGTCCCTGGCCTCCAGGCCTTGGACCAATACCAATTTAGGAACAGTGCCACACAGCAGCAGGAGGAATTTAGTATTTTCATTAAGATAATTCTCGATCTTGACTTCTGACCAAGATGAAGGTGTAGACGCACTGTGCCTTCTTGCACAACCAAAAGAAGGACAACAACAAATTTTAAAAAACAACCAGAACTGACAGAAAATCAAACTGTGTGGAAGTCCGAAAACCAAGGAGTTAAAAAAGAATCATTCATCCAGACCAGTAGGAGGGGTGGAAATGGGCAGGAGGGCAGAGAGGACTCATGGCAAGGCAGCACCTGGAAGATGGGGTAGGCAATGCTGCAGCCGGTGGGCAGGGCTGTGGCTGGTGAACCTGGTGAGGTGGCAGATTGCAGACTGGGTGGTCTCACATTCATGTGCAGAAAAACCGGGGGAACAACTGGGGATCGAGACAGACCTCAAAAACCCAGGTTTCCAGCACAGGGAAATAAAGCCTCAAACCTCTGATTGAAAACACCTGTGGGGATTGAGGCAGCAGTGGGAGAATCTCCCACCCTCACATATCGGAGAGACCAACAGGGTCCCAGAATGTACACAAACCCACCCACTGGGAATCAGCACCAGAAGGACCCAATTTGATTGTGGGTAGCAGGGGAAGTAACTGAAATCCGGCAGAGAGCAGAACAAATGCCACTGTTCCCTCTCAAACCCGTCCCCAGCATACAGCATCACAACACAGCGACATGGGTTGTCCTGCCCTGGTGAACACCTAAGGCTCCACCCCTCACTACATAACAGGTGCACTGAGACAAAAAAAAAAGTGGCCCAAATGAAAGAACAGATCAAAGCTCCAGAAAAAATACAACTAGGCATCTGAAGGGATCAGATGCACAGTTCAAAACACTGGTGATCAGGATGCTCACAGAACTGGTTGATTTTAGCCTCATATTAGATGAAAAAATGAAGGCCACACTAAGTGAAATGAAGCAAAATGCACAGGGAACCAATAGTGATGGGAAGCAAACTGGGACTGAAATCAATGGAGTGGACCAGAAGAAGGAAGAAACAACCGAACAGAAAAGAATGAAGAAACAAGAATTCAAAAAAAATGAGGAGAGGCTTAGGAACCTCCAGGACAGCTTTAAACACTCCAACATCCAAATTATAGGGGTACCAGAGGAGGGGAAGAAGAGCAACAAGTGGAAACTTATTTGAACAAATAATAAAGGAGAACTTCCCCTATCTGGCAAAGGCAATAGACCTCCAGGAAGTCCAGGAAGCTCAGAGAGTCCCAAAGAAGTTGGATCCAAGAAGAAACACACCAAGGCACATCATAATTACACTAGCCAAGATTAAAATGAAGGAGAGAATTCTAGAAGCAACAAAAGATAAGGGGACAGTTACTTACAAAAGAGTTCCCATCAGACTGTCAGCGGATTTCTCCAAAGAGACCTTATAGGCAAGAAGGGGCTGGAAAGAAGTATTCCAAGTCATGAAATCCAAAGACCTACATCCAAGATTTCTCTCTCCAGCAAAGCTTTCATTTAGAATGAAAGGGCAGATAAAGTGCTTCCCAGTTAAGGTCAAATTCAAGGAGTTCATCATCACCAAGCCCTTATTATATGAAATGTTAAAGGGACTTATCTAAGAAAAAGAAGATAAAAAATATGAACAGTAAAACGACAACAAACTCACAGTTATTAACAATCGAGCCTAAAACAAAAGCAAACGACTAGAACAGGAACAGAATCACAGAAATGAAGATCACATGGAAGGTTATTATCAGGGGAGTGGGTGGGAAGGGAGGGGTAAAAGGTACAAAGAATAAGCAGCATAAATGGTAGGTAGAAGATAGACAGGGGGAGGTTAAGAATAGTATAGGAAATGTACAAGACAAAGAATATATATATCCCGTGGACATAAACTAAAGAGGGAGAATGTGGGTGGGGGAGGGTGTGTAGGGTAGAGGGGAAAGTGGGACAACTGTAATAGCATAATCAACAAAATATATTAAGAAAAACAGAAATCTTCCCAGGGCTCTTGTCTGCATTTGATGCTCCATGGTTTAGATACCTCCAGTGTCCCCCATGGCCTCAAGATCAGTTTAAATGTCTCAATCTGTTCCTGTCTAAAGCCTACTTGTCCAAGACTAACTCTACTCAGGTAACATTTTATTCCTCTGTTGTATTTAAGGCCCTCTGTGATCTCACCTTTCTGACCTGGACGCCCCATGGACCCAGAGATTTTCAGACCCCCACCCCATTCATTCCCAGTCCCACCCAGAGATGCCCCATCCACTCCTTCCCACCTCTCATCAACAACTTCATTCAGCCTAAGTTCAGTGAGCACCGCCCCCCTGGGCCAAACTCTGGGCTGGAGGCCAAAGGCACAGAAAAGAGAAAGGCAGAGTTGCTGCTCTCACAGAGATAGTGAGGAGGAGAAGACGGTGAGAGGCAGGGACTGGGCACAAAGTGTGCTGAGAAAAATAGTAAGAAAGAGCATGTGGCATGGGAGGGAGGCAAATAGGGGAATGGTCAGGGGAGGCCCAGGACGTCCCCAAACTGGCTGCATCCACCACCTCCAGGAAGCCTCCCCTGACCCTCTATATATGAGCTCCTCAAACATGCATCTGAGCATCTGAGAGACAGTGAGTGCGATGGTTACAGAGATACCCACATTTTGAAGCCTTGCACCCCGAGTCTTGAATCCCAGTTCTATCACCTATTAGCTGTGTGATCTTGGGAAAGTTACTTAACCTCTCTGAGCCTTAGTTTCTTTATCTGTAAAAAGGACATAATAATAGTGCTGACCTACTAGTGTGATTATAAATATTAAGTGATATAAATATGTAAAGCATTACTTAAAAGAGTCTGGCATAGCGTTGGTGCTGCAGAAGTATTTGCTGTTTGTAGCTGGGACCTTCATAAGTCACTACCTGTAGGTCTTCTCTCACATACTATAGCTGCCCCATGAATACTGTTGGAAGGTGGCATTCAGCCAGAGATTGACTTTCATCTATATAAATATATGTACATTACCGTAACACTGTCTTTATCTCCATAACCATAATTCGTCTGTTGGTCATAATCTACCTCATTGGCTCCCTGTTATCCATCGAGTCCCAAAAAGTGCTAACAACATTACATTTTGATTGGCATTTCAAAAAAGTTAAAGGAAAGAAACTTCTGTCTTGAGTGTCCAAGAATAGACTCTGCAGTAAGTCTTCCAGCCTTAGGCCTTGGACAGAACTGGAAGAGGAAGTGATCATTTGTCATCTTTCTTTATAGTCTGCATTTCTGGCATCACTTCGATGCTAAATAGGACTTTTTAAAAATAGTCTTCAGAGGCATTTGACAGCCTCCATTATGGATACTAGAGAATGCAGCCATGGAGAGTCAGCAAGTGTGAAATCTGACCCCCTCCAGCCAAATGTCCCATGACGGCAGCCACCTCCTGGGGGGTGTGCCCAGTGGCAGCAGGGACACTGGCTGAAGAGGACCATTTGGGAATGAGGTATTGGTTTGATGCTAAAGCTGTGGAAGCCTCACCCCCACAGTTGCCACTTATTCCAAGGAGTGTGAGGTGGGATTAGCAGAAGGAGAGGCTATTCCTCCCACAATGCCCACTGCTAAGTTGAGAGCAGTGAACGAAACCTTTTGGAAACACACCCTAGTGTGGTTCCTTTTATGGAGCCCTGTCTTATCAGGGTCAAGTCCAGATCAAACCTAAAATGTCAGTGGATATAGTCTGACTGCTTTTGTACATAAGCGGTGGGCTGGGCGGGGCAGAGAGGCTGCACTCGGGGGGCAGAGCCCAGACCCTGTCACCATGGCACAGCACCATGGGGTGCAAGGAGCTGGGTCTTCAGAGGCAGGTGAGCTGGGGCTCTATGGAGCTTCAGCCTTCCTCTTGGTGCACCCAGATTTTCCATCTGTAAAGTGGAAGTAGTAATAATTGCTCATGGGGTCGTGGTAAGGAATTACAGTACTTGATACTAAAAATACGGGAGTGATTACTATTACAGTAAGTCTTCACTTGATGTTGTTGATAGGTTGTTGGATACTGACTTTAAGCAAAATCACCTCTATCAGCCCCAGATGGAATAACTTGGTTGAAGCATCATCCTGTAAACTGAAATGTTGTGGGTTCGATTCCTGGTCAGGGCATGAGCCTGCATTGCAGGTTGGGTCCCAGTTCTGGCACATACAGGAAGAACTAACTGATTGATGTTTCTCTCTCTCATTGATGTCGATAGTTCTCTTCCTCTCTCTCTCCCTCACTTCTTCACTCTCTAAAATCAATAAGCATGTCCTCAGGCAAGGATTAAAAAAGAAGACCTATATCAAAACCAATTATACCATAGTATAATTGATTTAAACAAGAATTAAGTTCCTACAGCATATTTCTGTAAAGATCCCAAACACTTCTAATGTTAAACAGTGAAATAAGTGTGAACTACATATACATTTAAGAAAAATGAATAAAAACAAGTCAAATAATTCTTTTCTGACCGACTCATTCCAATTCAGGGCCTTGGGTGGCCAGAACCCATCCCAGCTGAAACCCGGGCTGGAAAGGGCACCATTCCGTCGCCGGGTGCTCTCACGCCCACGCCCCCACCGACTCAGACTGGGAGAGTGCAGACACCCCACACCACCTCATGTGCCCCTCTCTGGCATGTGGGAGGAAACATGGGCCCCCTGGAGAAAGCCCACACAGGCAGAGGAAGAACGTGCAAGCTCCACACAGACAATGACACTGGGAATCAATTTTTTTCTTATCCACATTATAATGAAATAACATGGAATAAAACTTGAACAAAACAGCATTATCAGAGGACTTGCTGCATCATATCACTGGGAGATAAGCCCCTTTAGAGGCAGGGCAAGTCAGTGCATATGAAGGCTGCTCCAGGCAGATGGGAAGTGCTTCCTTCTGGGGATCCCAGCGGACGCTGCTGCAACTCCCACCCAAAGTCGTTCCAACAATAGCTGACTGGTGCCCACACTCTGCACCTGCCATTGCCCCCAGCCCTCCTGGAATCCCTGGTTAGTTATAGCTGCCGATGCCAGACCCCCTGACCTCCCCCTCCAGAGCCCTGGCCACTGGGGCTGCCACTTCCTCCTCCTCTGTCTGCTCTAATCCTACTGTTCTGTCTTCATTCTTTGAGTCAGAGGGAAAGTGAAAAGCTGGGGAGTGGAAGAGAAAGGCGCAGCCCCCTGAATATTCTTGACTCCAGTAAAAGTGGCCACCAGTACAACTAGGGCCCAAGGCCTGGATCCTGGTACGCTCCCATCTGGAAGCTCACAGCTTGCAGAAGACAGGGAGGCCCCAGAGCCCCACCCAAATCGGTACACATAGGAAAATGGCAGCCCTGGGAGGGAAAGAGACTGAAAACCCTCCACAGTGTGTGGCAGAGCCAAGGTTCCAGATCACAGTCAGGATCTTTCTCCTAGACTCGGTCACATGGTATCTAGGTTACAGGTGTCTTTGAGACTTAATCTCCTGCCCCTTCTTTCATAAAAGGCTTGCTGAGCCCCAGAACCCAAGCCATGGGCCAGGTATCAGCCAAGCTAGAATTAAAATGCTGGTTTCTTCATTCCTTGCTGCCTTCTTCTCTCTCCTCACTCACCTGCCTATCAGCTTGAGAAGGACTGGAGAGGTACCAACAACTCCAAACACCCAAACATATTCTCCCTCTCCCCCTCTGTCACCCCCCCTTTCAGTATGTACATACGCACACACACCACCTGCTGATGATGGTAGGTGTGGACATTGTTCCTCTATTCCCTCTTGGCACTTTTAGAAATATTTGTTAACTTATCAGTATTTATCAATCAAATAAAAGTGCACTTCCTGGTGCTCAGTACTGTGCTTACTTCGATGGGAGAATCAAAGTGGTAGAAGTTGTCAAACTTACCCTCAAAGAACTCACAATCCAGGTGGCGGACCCTCGCCTACACCCACCATGCGACCCAGGAAGACAGGGGAGCCCTTGCTGGCAGAAGGCCCTGAGCGCATTCGGTGGTGGGAGCGCCTGCGGAGTCAGGGCAGGCTGCTGAGAGACTCCCTGTTTGAATTTCTTAAATGACCATTTTATTGAGGTATAATTTGTGTACCATAACGATTCACCCATTTAAAGTGTACAATGTGATGGTTTTAAGCATATTCACAAAGTTGTACACATAGCACCACAATCAATTTCTAACATTTTCATCATTTCAGAAGGAAACCCTGAGCCCACTGGCAGTCGCTCACTGCTGCCCCTTCCCCAGCTCTGAACAACCACTGATCTGCTTCTGTAGGTATGACTGTGTCTGTCTGGGATGTTTCATGTAAATGGAAGTGTGTGTGGCCCTTTGGGACTGGCTTCTTTCACTTGTCATGAGATTTCGCTTAGGATAATGTTTCATGTTATAGCCTCTATCAGTGCTTCCTTTCTTTTTATGGCTGAATAATATGCAATTGTACAGAGAGACCACACTTTGCTTATCTATTCATCAGTTGATAAACATTTCGGTTTTTTACTTTTTGGTTGCTATGAATATCTGAGTACAAATTTTTCTGTGGACATATTTCCATTTCTCTCGGACATATACCTACTTGTGGAATTGCCGGGGCACATGGTAACTCAATGTTTAACATTTTGAGTAACCGCCAGACTGTTTCCAAAGAGGCTGTGTCATTTCACATTCTCACCAGTAATGTGTGAGGGCTCCATTCGCCACATCCTTGCCAAGACTTACTATCTGCCTTTTTTTATTATAACCATCCTAGTGGGTACAAAGTGTTATCTCATCGTGCTTTCAATTTGCATTTTCCTAATGACTAATTATGCTGAGCATCTTTTCACGTACTGATTGGCCATTTGTATATGTTCTTTGGGAAACTGTCTATTTAGATTCTCTGACCATTTTTAAATTGGGTTATTTTCCTGCTTGGATTTTAGCCTTTTCTCTATTAAATGGATTGACTTTCAATTATGTTAGGATTTATAAATATTTCAATTCAATCCCATCTAGAAATACTCATTTTAAAATGTTTTTGTCTCTCATGTCCCAAATTGTATCCAATTTCTCACATCATTTCGCAGTTAAGATGAAAGAAACAGATCGTCAGACATTCATGCATTGCCCACCAGACAGGCCTGCCCTGGACTCGGGAGACAGACCAGTGCTGGTCAGTCTTCTACAGCCATGCAAGCAGAGCGGGAACTGGCGAGGAGAAAGGGCACAGCCCCCACCTCTGGGACAGAGGCCCAGCTTGGCCTAGAGGCAACATATTTGGAAATGACTCACACCTAGAGGAAGCTTCCGTGGTCCCCTCCCAGTCCTCCACTCCTTCACCTGCCTTTTCCTTCCTGCCCACACAGCCACCCTGCCAGCCTGAAGGGGTCGGCTACGCACGAGTCCAGATGAGTAGCAGATCACAGACTGTGCCTCATCCAGGGTAAGAAGCATCCTCTGAGCATCTACCAGGTGCCAGGATATGGACCAGGCACTGCAGTGTCCAGCAAACCATTTCCTCACCTTAGTTAATCACAATCTGGTGGGGAACAGGCAGTTTCCACCCCATGTAATCTGTGCTTATAAAGTGGGTCCCACAGGAGGTTTAGGGGCACACTGGGAGGGCTCGGCTCAATCTGAATGTCCTGGAAGGCTTCCTGGAAGAGGGACCCCAGTCTGGCTCCTAATGATTTAATAGGAGTCATTCAGGCATCCCTGGCTCAGGACACAACCAGTCCCTACCCCAGAAAGGGGGAAAGCTGTAGTGACTGGAAGTTCAAGTGTATTTGATTGATAATGCTTATAATAAGTGAACATATATGGTCTTGATAGTTTTATTCATTTGTTTATAAATTTACTAAATCTTGATCAAAAAGGGTCAAAACTCCTATCTACAAGAAATTTCCCAATGACAGGCGTTCTCTTCACCTTCTCTGAATTCCGTTCCACCCAGCTTCAGACTTAAACAGGTGTGTTATGTTCCCAGAGAGACTGTGGCTTTCTCAGAAGCAAGGACAACTTAGCTTCCTTTTCTGTCTTCCGTGGCCCTGGCAAGACAGTGACCTCTCAGAGGGCAGGAACTGCACCTTTTCTCTGTCGGAATCCCCACCTCTGGGAGCAGAGTCTGGCCCACAGAAAGGGTCTGATTTGCACTGGAAGGCGGAGGGCAGCTTTAGGCGGTACTAAACTGGGCGCCCCTGAGCCCTAGGTCAGGGATTCTTTATGGGGTCCCACCAGCACGGAGCCTTGCACTGTGCCCTGCACACAGTTACTGTTCAATGCTTGGCTATTGAATGTGGCTGAAACATTTCAAATAATCAAATACAACTGAACCATTTTGACAGTACGATGGCCTTCTTTTTCGATGACTGTGGGGGAGCTAGAATTGGGCTGGCAAGAGCGCTCTGCAAGAGGCTCCGTCCCACCAAAATTTACAGCCACCTGATGCCCCCTTTCTACCCACTACGCCGGTGTCTGGTCTGAGCTTTGTCACCTGAAATAGAACATCTAAGGTACCAACTGAGCTTTCCCACAACTAAGGGTTTCTGCTTCTCAAGGGAACTGACCCAGGAGCTGTGTTGGCTGCTAGGACTGAGGGGGGTTGTCCCTGTATCTAGGAACCTCCCTCTGCTGAGCCTCGGGTGCAGGAGCAGGTGAGAGAAGGGGGACAGACTTTTAAACATGCTAGTGTTAGGGCTCCTGGCTAAGCAGGCACAGTGCTTCCTATCCTCATGAAGCACTTTCGTCCTTTTCAAATGGAAGAGGGAGGATTTCAGGCACCAGAAATGCCAAGAGGTGAGTGAGTGTCAATTTGCACAAATTGGTTTGGTTCCACGAGCACTGTGTAAAGCCAGGTAGAAATGGTTTGTTTCAAAGGGCAAAGTCATTCGGGTTTTAGCAATGTGCTCATCATTTTTTTAATATACATAAAATAATACACAAACATGGCATTAAGCAATAAATAATGCCATAAGGTTTACAGTGAAAAACTGTCTCCTGACTTCAGAAGTGGCTGCATCTGGAAATGACTCATGCTTAGTCTTTAAGTCCCACATTGGAACAACCCCCTCCTAAACCTTTGTTCCCACTTTTGCATTGTAATTCTTGTTTCTTAGAGGGCCCCCATATTGTGTGAGTTCCAGGCACCACCAAACTTGTATCTGCTCCCATCTGTCTACCTCCTCACTATCCCTTATAACCGTGTCCTTCTTCCTAGAGGAAAAAACTTCCAAGTCTCTGTATGTCTTTTCTGCATCCTTCTCTCCCTAGGCAAGGCATGGCAAGCCTGCCAGTCCCGTTTCATCTGAGACCATTCCATTGACTGCAATTACAGAGGGGAGTCTTGAGCCCTCTCTCCTCCCCCCCCTCTCCTCTAGCCATTCCACGAACTTTCCTCCCCATCCTCCCAAAGGAACCACATCACAGTTTTGGGATTAATTACTACAGTGTGTACATTTCTAGACTCAGATAAATATTGCTCATGACTGAAACAGGGAGTGTATTATAATTACATCTATTTTCTTGTGCACGTTTCCATTTTTCTTAAAGTTGAAATTGCCTAACCTTTTCATTTGCTTGTTTTTCCAGGCATCGATTACTACTTCCTGCTAAACATTGGACCCAGTTGTAAAACAATTCTCATGACAGCTAAATACATGAGATAATCTCTGTTCCTCCTGTTTTTTTTGTAACACCTCGCCTAGATGCTGCCATCTCCTGTTCTAGAGCTGCTGCATGGCTGTCACCAAGGAAACATTTGTCATCAGCCTGCAAATCCCCTTCCCCTCTCTCTGCATTGGCTCCTCGGCCTCCTGAATCCCATGGTCTTTGTTTTTTGTTTTGTGGTGGGTTGGGGTTTGTTAGTTGTTTGAGTTTTTTTTTTTTGACTTGTTCATTTTTCTGGAACCGCACCCTTCTGAAAAAAAGGGGGTGCGTGACAGGTAATTGTTTTATCCTTGACAGTTTGGCTATGCAGAGAATTTTAGACTGGAAAACATTTCCCCTATGGATTTTGAAGGATTGCTCATCTGCCAGCATCCTGGGCTGTGGTTAAGAAGTCTGATGTTATTTTGATTCCTACTTATTTTTATATGATTCTTTCTCTCCTTCTCTCTCTGCACTTCTCATCCCTCTTTCCCTCTCTTTGTGTTTTTGGGATCTTTGTTTCATCTCTGGTACCCTGGCCTTGGTGTGGGTCATTTTTCATCAACTGTGCCGGTCATGTGACAGGCCCTTTCTATCTGAAACTCAAGTCCTTCAGTCTGGGAAATGTATTTTTATTATTTCTTTGCAAGTTTCCTCCCACAAATCTTTTCTTTCCTCTCTTTCTGGAACTCCTATCAGTTAGATGTAGACATTTTATACTGAATCCATAATTTCATTTTTCTTTCTGAGGTGTTTTTTTTTGTCCAATTTCTACTTTTTTTCTCTCTGTTCTGAAATACCTTCCTGATTTCTGCATGGGGGTTATAAGCTAGGCAGTCTGTGTTTTTGTGGGAGCTGAGCAAAGGAGAGGGGCTGGGCTCTCCCCAGTCCACCATGAGCTTGGACTCGATTCCTCTGTTTTCAGAACCATCCCCAGATCCCCTTCTGCTCTGCTTCCAGTGTCCTGAGTTCAGGACCCCCCTGGCAGAGCTTCTTCAGAGTCATCTCCCATAGCCAGCCAAAGAAGAGCAGGTGCAGGGTCCCTTACGTAGACTTGTATTCTATCTGCCTGTCTCCAGTCTTATCCTTGTCTTCAGAGGTACCTGGACCTTCCCGTCCCTGAAACTTCCGGCTCCGAGTGTGAATCATCACATCCTCTGGGGCATCCACTGCGTGCACTTCAGCTCCTCCACTCCCCACACCCCTTCTTGCCAAACATATTCTCCTCTCTTACCACCGTCATCTTCACTCCTGTTCTCTTTGCCTTCGCAGGTCTGTACCATTTGTATTTCTTTTTCTTGACACATTATTGGTATCTCAGGAGGAGGTAGGGATAAATGCGTGCTTGCAAATGACCTTATTTAATTCAAAGTCTCTACTTGTATTTCTCCTTTTTTTTTCAAAAATTGCAATTTTATATTGTTTCATATGAAACAGAGCTGGGATTTGTATTTCACGATTTAAAATGCCAAACCTCTTCATTTTGACAGTTCTAACAAATTTTCAAGAGCCTTAAAAACTTCTGGGAATTTCAAAAGGATACATTCACTTGACTTTAAACTCTGTGCACTCTGATTAGGATCCAATCATGAAGTATTCAGGGGAGTTGACTGGATTATTACTATGTTATTAAATTGGGTCCTTAGGCCTCTACCAGCTCTAAGGCAGTGGCGGTAAGTGCAGGACAGATTCTAGACAGGTGGCAAAGGAGACACCAAGAGGCAGCCTGGACAGAAGGTGGCAGAGAAGAGGGGGAGGACCCACAAGGGATCTGTGTCCCTCTGCTGCCACCCTAACTTCACAGCCATTGCACCTATGGATGGCCCTGCCGACTTGGCTTCTCCAACTAGACGATGCAGGGCTTTCACATGTCAGGAAGCTGTTGAAGGAGTGAAATGAGATGATAACTATGGAAGCTCTTAGAAAATAAAAGGGCTGTATCAATGCGCTCTGTCATTACCAAACCTACAGAGGCTCAGACAAGTTCAGTTCTAACTCGCTGTAACATTATTGGGCAAGTGCAGTACAATAATCTGTTGTGGAGATAGAAACATACTTTGCACACGACAAATGTCTAGTGCACATGTGAAGAAATGCAGCGTTCATTACAGAAATGAAAGTCCAGGGCACCCAAGGTAGACTCTTGAAGGGATCTCCTCCTCTGCTCCATTCCTCTCTTCCTCTGCCCTGGGGATCTCAGAGAACCTGTGTTTAGATGATAGACCCCAAATGGAGGGAGTCTGGGGGCCTGAGTCACAACCTGGAGGCTCACCCCTGCTGACCCATATCAGACTTTATCTAAGTGAAAAAAGAAACTCTTGTTGTGCTAAGCCATTGAGATCTGAGGACTCATTTGTTATCACAGTATAACCTATCCTGCCCTAATCTAGAGGTTGGCACTAAGCAGGGCTGTGGCCCCCATGCTGGTGCCAGGGGAGGTGCAGGGAGATGAGAAAAGAAAGAGGACTCCTGGGTGCAAAGACACTCACCTCCTGCCTGGAGGGAAAGCTGAGGAAGCAAATGGGCCCCTGCTTTGAGCTCCATTAGACACTTCGGGGTGAGTAAACAAGAAGTGATGGGACTGGACACAATGGGTCTCACAGGACTTCGCTGCCTCAGCTGTTGTGCTGAGTCAGCCACAGGGTGCCTTCTTCCTTTTCCTCACCTTCCCTCAGTGACAGCCCTGCGGTGGCCTCTCTCAAGCTTCCTGTGGAACCCACTCTCATGGAGGCACTTCCTGCCTAACCGCTTCCGTGGGCCATGGTCCCCCTGACTGCAGAGACCCTGCCCCTACTCGGAGATATGGGGTCTCCCCTTCGTGTGGGTCCTCCTTTCAGAACTTCCGTAGAGAATGAACACTCACCCAAGCTTCAGCCTCTGCCACAGGAACAGGTGCAGGAAGAGTGGCCTTGTCTCACCCGCCTTCCCAATTAGTGTTGGAACATAGCACACCTCAGTTCCAACTAAAATCACAGACTTTGAGAACCAGAGTCCCTTAGACATATATTTTGATAGCTGTTAATAATTTTTTAGTCGTGTGACCCTGTGAGGATCTGAGGAAATCACAAAACACCAACACACACACTGGTAACAAAATGTTGAGTGTGGGTTTTTCCAGTGGTTCCAGGATTGTGAGCAAAGCCCAGTGCTGAGGGCACAGAGTCACCACACACCCTACATTCTAAACCAAACCCAAATCAGTTAGAGCCAGACATATCCCCCACCACAAGGCTTGGCAAGGAAATGCAGCACCAGGCCTGCCACCTCCAGCCACAGGCTACCCTGCCCTTACCAGTCTATCTAATTTGGGCGAGGTGGACTCCTAAGGAGAATGGTGGTCGGTGGAGAAGAGGATCACAGCACTTTGCCCAAGCCAGGCCCCTGAGGCTTCAGAGCTGAGTCCATGGAGCTTAAGGAACCTGCAGAGGAAGAGCTGGCATTGTGTCCCCACGTGTAGCTTGGTAAGCTTACCACCCACAGGCCCTCCTAATGCCAATTCCGGATGGACTAGAGGTGGGTGATTAATTTTTTTGAAAGCTTGACATATGTTCCCTGCGGTTTGGGGTGTATGCCCACCAGAGCTGCAGTTTGCTTCTCTGCTAGACAGTTTGAAGGCGTGCTGCTGGCTGCTGCAGCTCAGACGAGCAGACCAAGTGGGGCTCGTGGTTCAGAGAGCCCGCCACCACCAGCACGTATAACCCGCAGCCAGTGCAGGAGAAGGCACCTTCCTCCATGGCCCTGAGAAGAACACTGAGGTTAGAGGGAACCACAGAAGCTCTGGGCTGTTCAGGCGGCCAGTGGCTCAAGTGAGACCATGCTCCAGGCCCCACCCATGTAAAAACACACGTGTTAGAAACACGAGCTGTGGATGACTGAAGAAAATGCTGGCTATCTCTTTCTGGAGAAGTCCTCAGCTAGGGGAAAGCTGAACACTTCCCCCAAAGCCCATGGACACCATCAATGCGGGAACCACCACGTCAGCCTCCCACTGAGGTCAAGACTGCACCAAATCCCAGTGAGGCCAGCAGCACCTACCTTCCTCCATCACCAGTTATCAGGGGTGAGGAAAGACTCTGTTCCCTCTTACCCTCCTCCTTACCCTCAGCCCTGAACTTGAGAGATGGAGGGGAGCACATGTCTGAAGAGCAAACCCCACACCCTCAACCCTAAGGTGCCAGGCAGGAGAGCAAGCCATACAACCTGCATCCCCCACAGTCATGGTGTCTTAGTTCATGCTGGCTGCTATAACCAATTACAACAGATTGGGTGACTTATATACAAGAGCAATTTATTTGTCACAGATCTGGGGGCTAGACGTTTAAGATCAGGGTGAAGCACGGTGGGTGCCCTCCTCTGGGTTGCAGACTCCTCATTGTCTTTCCACATCCAGTGGAAGGGGAGAGCTAGCTCTGTGGGTCTCTGTTCCAAGGCACCGATTTTGTTCATGACGTTAAGCACCTGCCAACGGCCCCCACACTAATGTCATCACCCTTGAAAGTTAGGATTTCAACATCTGACTCTTGGCCAGACACAGACATCTAGACCTTAGTGCATGGGTGAAATACTGTGGGGCAGGGGTCGGAGGGGGGAGGGTGGCGGTGAGTGGAGAGAACAGGTGATCTAAAAGGGTTTCAGACTGAAACTCTGAACTGAAGTCAAGTTCAAATAACTGACAGTGACAGAAGAGTTACGGACTCTGAAGGCAATGATTAGAGAAAGATAAAATGATCTCATGTCTATGCCTTAAGCAAGTTCGCACTATTCAGTAAACCATACATGCATCCAAAAGTTGGCATCTGATTTCAATGTGTGTGAACAAAGATGTTTTATCATCACTTAAAAAAATATACCCTCCTCTTCGTGGTGGGGGCCGGGCATGCAGTCCCGATCCCCGTAACGTACGGAGGGAGCACATTGGCGTCATGTCTTCGGTGCCCATGGTTTCCAGTCCGCCGGTTCTATCCTCAAGCGCCGGAACATGGGTCAGTATATATATATATATACTGTGTGTGTGTATGTATATATGTATATGTATATGTATATGTATATATGTATATGTATATGTATGTATATATGTATCACCCATTTTATACACGAGCAAAAACAGAGAGGGGAAGTGATTTGCTCAAGGCACATAGCTTATAACAACCTAGAGCAACCGGAACCCACTGATTCTTGACAGCGTTAAAGGGAACACCTGTGCCTGGCCTTGACCTTAACCGCTGCACGAGGGCTACAGGGACAGTGCTCCAAATCCAAACCACAGAGTAGCCTTGCCTGTCCCAGGATGACCTGAGGCGGTGAGGAAGCCAGCCTAGATCGGAGATAAGAACAGCCTGCAGAGGGTGCTTTGCATTGCATTGAGAGTTTGAGACCAGGATACAGGGTAGGAAGGCAAACTACACAACGTGCTGTTTCGATCGAAGCTCTGTGCATTTCAAAACACACACACACATCCATATCCACACATAAGCTGGATAAAGGCCAAACAAATCAAAAGTATCAAGACTGTTCGATGGTGTACCACTTTGGACAATCCACCTCTCTTCATCCCCTCCAGAACTGCTGGCTGTTGAGTTTCAAGAGTGGGCTCCCACAAGACCTAACCAAAGGGAGAAATAGAAGAAAATGTGACCAATGAACAGGAATCCCACGTTCACCTCTAAGAAAAGATATGTGTTTCCAAGATTACCTGAAATATCACTGAATAGTTTCATTTTTCAAAACTACAAGCCAGTCTTCCTTTCCTTTTCGAAACCGTGCAAGCACGGCACACTTCAGCATGCCCTGCTAACCACAGGTTCCATTGTGTGTTTGATAATTGACTATTCAATAGAGCAGCAATGGGTTTTTGTCTGGAACTAATTCACCTTTGTCTGAGCCTCAGCACGAATATTCGGTGAATCACAGATGGGATTGCAGAAGTGCTTTCAAGTGCTGCTGCTGACACAGTGCCACATCCTTGGGATTATTCATGCCGGGCCTTGTGCTCAGAAATGTTCCGGCATGCTAAAGCCACCTGAAAATGTGATTTATGAAAGCCGCGGAGTGCAGGGCTACGCCTTTTCCCTTCCAATGAGAACTCACAAATCACCGTCTGCAGACCACTTAAACAAGAGGAGAAACTGCCGGCTGCAAAATTAACAAAAATGAACGCCCTTACAGCCCATTAAGGCCGCGGAGCTGCCCAGTTGGAAATGGGGCTGAGATGTGCTGCTAGGGAAGCAGGTATTAGCAAACGTGTATGTCTTGACTTCTCTGTCTATGGCAGGAAAGTCCCTGCTCCCTCCTACAGAATTTCCACCTTGCCTTTCTTGGTCTGGATTTATGAATTTGAGCAGCGTCACAAACAGAAAAAAAGGTGCATAATTTTGTGGTGAACTGGACACACTGTCCTACAGGGTGCTCTCCTGGGCAGGGCTCTGTGCCTGGCTGGGCTCAGACGCCCAGTGGGGTTGGCATGGAATGAATGCTACAGGTGTAAAGAGGGGAGGAGAGAAACTGTTCTTACCTATTGCAATTATTTTGGCTACTTTTGTACCAGAGGCAGGGGACCGGCTGGGTGGACGTGCCCTCCAGCAAGAGAAGGGGTCCAATTGCCTCTACCCAGCCATGAAACAGTATTGTGGAAGGGGGGGAATGGAGACACAGGGGAAATATCTTTTTCAGTATTTCATAGAAGCTGAGCATATGATTTGATAGGCAATATATTGTTTCATAAACGGGTCTCTTTATTTAATAATTCCAGCCACTGCTTTAGATGTCAAGACTGCTTTCCTGATGGAGCTTGAGTTTGTCAATGGAATTGTCCTGGCTCCAGGATGTGGAATCTATTTTTTAGTGTTAGTGATTCTCCTAAAGCAATGATGGCTACGTTCATTGACTCCTTTAAGGGAGTCTATTCTTCCATTAGACACAGAGGAAGGGGAAAAATGTCTGGAATTTCTCTGCCATGCCCATTTCTTTCACTTGTTCTATTTTGTTGACTTGAATGCAGTCCTGCGAATTAGCACGGGCCCAGGGGCCAGGCACTGAGGACACCTGTGCTTCCCAGGGCAGCCAGGGCCTGTGATTTAAACCACAGTTACACTCAAATCTGTACCTGGGCCAAGACTGGAAATGTTTGACCTGCTGATAAATTCTTTTTTTAACAATTTAGCAGTTGTTAAAATATACTCAAAAACCTTTGCCCCGGCCTCAAAACCTCTTGAATGAATAAAATGTAGCTACCATCCCTTTAATATCCTTCTCCAGAATGGCCCAGCTGGAGAGAGAGTGAGCACCTAATATTTTTAGCCATAAAAACAACCTAAACTCATATGACACTTACTAAAAGGCAAGCTCTAGTCTAAATGTTCAAACCCATGGAATTATTTAATCACAACAATCATATCAACTGATCATCTCAAGATCACAGATATGGAGAGTGACGCACAGGCAGGTTAACAACTTGCTCAGGTTCTCACAGCCAGTGATGGAACTAGACTTGGAACACAGGTCATCGGGTGCCCTAGTCTTCAAACTAAAATCACTGCATTAACTGCCTCATGTGAAACAGCAATGCGGCCTGTTATTGTGCCATTAATGATCTAAACTAAAGGTTTTTGACCTTTGTTGCCACGAATTCATACATTCAGTCTCTAGTAGGTGCACAGCATTGTGATAAATCTTAAAGGAATGGAAATATAGAGCACAGTCTCTCCTTTCCATAATGCAAATAGAAGAAATAAGTAAATGTCGTGCAATGGTTCAGAGAGCAGGCTTACAGAATAGGGATTGACAGCTGTGCCTCTAGGCAGCTGTGTGAACTTGGTGGTTGAACTTGCCTCTCAGAGCCCCAGTTTGCCCACACGTGGAATGGAGACGATCCCTGCCTCACAGCACTCCATTCCTTCGCGAGCGCTATACTCCCCTGGGTGAGCAGTCCCAGCAGTGAATGGCCACTTTCCAGAAGTGGGTGTGGTGGGATGATGGAGGGCCATGGTTTGGGGCAAGAAATGTGTTCTGACACGGCTCTGGTTTGTGGAGGGCAGTGTGCCCTATTGGGTTTTTGAAGAGGGCCACCACCTGTGGCCTCACAGGGAACAGAGGACACCAGACATATGTGAAGGATGCACCCTGGAGCGGTGCAATGTGGTGTCCCTGGGGTAGGGGAAAGAGGCTGTAAAGTGGGGATTTAAAGAAAGTGTATGTGAGGGGGAAGAGAGACAGCTGATGAAGAATTTTTTTTAAAAAGGATATTTTCAAAAGTTTAATAAGATGTGAGATGTACTCTCCACCTGTATCTTCCTATGACACCTTCCAGCAGAACCCATGCTGCTTATCTGGAGACCCGTGAGGGGCTACAGATTCTATGGTCCCAGCTCTAGTATGAGTTTTGAAGGGCTTGGCAGTAGATGATTCTACCAGGGAGGAAAGGGGGACTTGGCCTGTCTGCTTTCCTACCCCACGTTCTCTCTAATTCTCACACTTGGGGGAAAGATCAAGGTGTTATTAGCTGAGTGCTCAACTGGGCCAGACGCTGGCATGGAGGTTTACCCTGTGAAGGAGGTGTGGGAATCCCTGTCTCATAGAGGAGAAACTGGCCACAGCTATAAAGCTGCTAAATGGCAGAACTGGAATATGACACCATCAGACATGCCCTGGGCCTAACTCACTCTTCTCACCAAGGCCGGGCTTACAGGATGCTTCCTGCCCAGCCCCAGCCCCAGCCCCAGCCCCAGCCCAGCCTGCCTCCCTTTTCCATTCTTGCTCTCCCCACTCTAATACTCCAGTCCCCACCCCGGCCAAATTATCTGTGTCCCCCAAGTGTCACTGGACCATGGCCTAGTCTTAGTTCTAAGTCCCACACCCCTGTCTGTCCAACACTCCTCAAATCTCAGCTCAGGTGCCACTTCTTCCAGAAGGCTTCCCTACACATTCCCCCTACCCCCCACGCTACCGCCAAGGCCGAGCTCCCCTCTGAGCTCCCGTGGCACCTGTGCTCATCTCTGTTGTGGCTGATCAATGAATGTCATTGTCTTTTACTTCTCTGTACCTCTTGAGGCCAGAGCCGGGTCAGATTCATTCTTTAGCTCAGAGCCTAGACCACAACCTGGTTCAATTCAGATTCAAGAATTATTTGTCAGAAGGGAGGGAGGAAGAGAAGGAGGGCAACCCTGGCTCTCCCAGGTCTGTTTTACACCTCCCTGCAACCCAACCTTACCTGGTCTAACCTTCCACCCCCCACCTGACTCTGAGATCCCACGAAGACTCTGATTTCTCTACCCCCAGGTCACGGCACAAATTCAGGGCTTGGACAGTAAATTGACACTGCAGTCAATTTTTAGTTTTCCCAGAGGGCACAATTTGTTGGCTGGTAATCACAGTGAATTTTTAATCACAGACCAGCCCCTCTGCCTCCCCCTGCCCCTGACAGAACTCAGTGCTGCCTGTGTGAAGGGACTGGGGACCCTGTTCAACTGGGATCTGCAGTGAAACTAGGCAGGAAGGGGGCTTGGTGCTCAAGCCTCTGCACTGGCTGCGAGCCTCCTGCAAGCATTTTCATGTGGTGCCAGTCCCCTTGGTTCAGGGGACAGCTCAGAGCTGAGAGCATTAAGAGGTACAGGGATGGATTTCTCACACCGGGAGACAAGGGCCCCATGGCCATTATTACCAGGAGGGGTATGGAAGTTAGTGAAATTAAAATGTGTGGATCTAGTCTTCCCAGGTTCTAAAGACATTCGTATCTGTGACCTCAATGGATCTTTACAACAAACAACATAGGAGAAGAGATCATTAAAGCTATGATTTTACTGGATGCTTATAAGGTGCCAGGTACTGCACACACTTGCTTTCCAAACACTCTTGTTTATGTTACAGTATCTATAAGACAGCTTCTATCAGGCTTCTATTTTACAGACAGAGCTCAGAGATGTTAAGTTTCCTGCCTAAAGTCACACAGCTAGGAGATGAGTGGTCTGGAGCTTGAATACAGGTCTGTTGATAACAAAGGCCAGCCCTTGACCGCTTTGACGAGCAGCATGTCCATTTGGCGGGTGAAAAAGCAGAGCACAGTAGAATCAGAACAGGCTCTGAGCAAAGGGGAGGAGAGTAAGCATAGGCTCCGGGGTCAGAGAGGGATGTTAAGTGGCCTTGGGTGAGTTGCCGAGTCTCTGTCTCCTCAAGTGTAAAACAGGATGACAGTGCCTGTCTTTCAAGACCGTTTCCTGCAAAACTCCTCAAAGTGCTGCATAGAGAAAATTCAAAGATTCTCACTTTGGCCACCTTCTAGGCTCCTGGAGTCATAAGTCTCTTGAAGCCGATGAGTTATTGTCAGCTCAGGCTCCCCCTGTCCGTGTTACAAGTTCATTCAATCAATGACCCCGGGGTCAAAGTAATAATTAGAATTGTTGATCCCTGACCATGACTTAAGCACTGTGCTAGGCGCTGTCATGTGTTCACAGCAGGCCGGCGAGGCAGGAATTTTTATGCATTTTACAGATGAGGAAACTGAGGCACAGAGAGGTGAGGCGATAATCTCAAGGCAGAGCCCAGGGTGTTTGACCCCACCCCCCTCATCCTGCCTGGATTCACCACAGCCATCAGTCACATCCACCTTTCCTCGTGTGGGGCACCTGCCCTTTCATGAAGAAAGAACAAGTCTCACCTGCACAGGTTTAGCTGAATTTTAGACAGAACAGATCTACTACAATAAGAACTTAATTATTTGGCCTTTTATTTTCTACTTTGCAAAATAAAATGTGTTTATCCTGAAAGAGCCTTTTTCCTCCTGCTTGCAAATAATATTTTTTAGCCTTCTTTGTACCAAAAGAAATTTACTTAGGAGTAAAAAAGAAAGAGGCAAAAGAGAGAGAAAGAAAGGAAGAAATTACAGTTCATGGAAGACCTAGGGGACATAATTAGAGAAACACTGCAGGTTCGGCATTAGTTGGAAAATTGCAGCCATTTTGTTGTGGGAGTAAAACTATTTTCTTTTATTTTAAAGTGAATCCTTCACCTTCCAAAGGGCTAATTATGGTGCTGCCTACATGTTGTGCTCATAGGCTGCAGTTTCATCTTTTTGTTAACCACAGTGGCCAGTAACAGAAGTGCTCTGGAAGTATCCTCTTGATGGCTCCCAGAACGGGCGGGAGAGACACGGCCGTCACTTATCTCGGGACTCAGGCCATGTTTTCCATAATTGAGCCCACCAAGGACCGTGTCAGAGGCCCCTCCTCCAGCTCAGCCAAGACGAATTGATAAAACAAAGCAAGTGGGCGGCAGGAGCAGGCAGGAGGCCGGGAAGGGGGAGCAGAGGGAGGGAAACACAATGGCTGTTTAAAAGCACGTGCCCTAAAATGATGTTTATGGAGAGTTTTTCATGATGTGGGAGAATCTTCAAAAATGATGCTTGGGAGAAAAATCAGCATATGCAATATGTGGACAGTATGAGATCAACTATGTTTTATACACACACACATACACCTATACATAACATATACATGATGTGTATACATGTTATATATAACATATGTGACATACATGCTTGTTATATATAACTATCACTATATTTGACTATATTTGATATTTCATATACATCCATGAGCAGATTTTTTAATACCCAAATATAACTCAATCTTCAGTCTCACAGAAATGCAGGAATACAAAGCCTCTTCCTTGAGATTTCAAGGATTCCTTGAAAAAAGGGGATTTCATTTTTCTAAGGGTTGCCCTTCACCTCTTATTCCAGACCCTCCTTTCGGCTCAGTTACAGTCCCCTCAGGAGATCTCAGCACTGTTCCACTTTATCCCTTTCAGGACAAGGACCCCCCAGCATTCCCCTGGGCACCAGCAACATCAGGCTGTTTTGTGAAACAGACTTTGATCCTAAAGGTCTGAGGATAGTTGGGGGTGAAGGGTCGCTGCAGCTGAGAGCAGGAAAGTACTGAGAGCTAGAAATCAGGCTTCAGTGCCTGAGGGTCATTGCACATCTGTACCTAAGCAAAATTGGCCTGGCTCCTCATCACTGAGAGGGCAGCTGGTGTCACTGAGCTTCGCATTCTGCGTGTGTGTGTGTGTGTGTGTGTGTGTGTGTGTGTGTGTGTGTGTGTTCCTGATCCTCTCTGGCTCCGGTCTGCATGTCCCTCTCTATCTCTTCCTGTGTCCCCGCTCTCCGCTTCATCCCTCCTTGTCTTTCTCTCTCCCTAAGTATCCCTCGCTTTCTCCTTATGTGTATGTACCTCTATCCCAGATCAACTCTTAAGCTTCCCACTGTGTTCACACCCTTTCTTTTCCCATTTCCAAAGCTCCAACAGTGGAACCTCCCTTCCACTCTGCTTTCAGCAGAAGATTAAAAAACTTTTGTTTGATTAGCATGCAGAAAATCCGGAAAACTCTTCAAACCCATCTTTCAATGTTTCCTACCCAGACTCACCAGAGAGAGCAAGGGAGGGGAGCCAATAAGCCCGTTCAGGTGTCTTCCCCAGCAAATGTCTTCCCTGTCCTTTGGCCTGAATGTGGAAACAGCTGCAGCTTTAAAAATAGCATGCTTTCATCTCCTGACGAAAGTGTGCCAAAATTGTAACACTGGCTGTCTTTGGGTGGCAAGAAATGTTTTAGTGTTATTTATTTTTTTTCTATTTTTCTGAATAGTCCAGTGTTCAAGGCAAGCGTGAACTACTTTACCATATTAAAATCTCTAAAGTACTACGCACCTGCCAGATCTCTGATTTAATCTTCAGCATAGCCTTCATAGGTAGACACTATGTTCATTTAGAGGTTCAGAAAGGTTAGGAAATTTGCTCAACATCACACAAGCAGAGGGGGATAGCAAATTAGAACTCAGCCACTAAAATCAGGCTGCTTGCAGAGGCCCAGCCTCTACTTTACTTGCAGATACAGAGCATTTTACACACTTGAGCTTGCCAGATTATCCAAACTGCCTCGATGGGCTCCTCTTTGTAAATGCAAGAAGTTCTGTACTGTCTGATTCACAATATTAGCCTTCCCTGTGGGAGAATTCTA